>NC_141899.1:7500000-10000000 GCF_030686135.1 Camelina sativa | reverse complement strand
GTGAGGAGAAATTACATTAAAAATATACATAGCTAAATATGCAAAGATCTAAATAAAATTATTATACAACCTGTGATCCCATTTTTTTAAATAAATAAATAATAATAAATGAACTACAACTAGTGATCCCATATCCACTAGCCACCTAACCACAATCACAACCAACAACGGAAATAACAAAACCAATATCCAATAGTAAAACCAATATTATAACATAAACAATATCCAATAATCAACCAACAGGAAACATAGAACCAGCAACCTAGCAATGTTTCTAATGACCCAACTCTAGCAACCTAGCAATGCTAGACAACAACCAATCGAGTCCCTAGAACATCCTCCTCTTCATTTCCTTGATTCCACGATCACACTTCGCCTTTACGTGCACCACAAACACAAATTGAGATGCATGAGTATTTTAAAAACATTCAGTGAGGCAATCTTCCCATCTACGTGGCTATAGACACAAGCAACAGTAATTCCAATGTTCCAAACAATCAACAAACAAAGCATACAAACCAGGAAAACAAATATCAACTCGCTGGAAGGGAGGTGTCGACCGACACCAGCCAAGTGTCGATCGACATTGGCTCTTGGTGTCGACCGACACTACCCCACAGTGTCAATCGATTCCGCTTCACTGGTGTCGACCGACACCAATTGGTGTCGATCGACACTCCCTCTGCAATCGCGATCTGCTCAATGCCGAGAGTCGAATCTCGCTCCCAAACTCCACCAAATCGTCCAATACTCAAAATCCAAGCCATATACCTCCGTAGGAACCTGTAGCAACCAATCCCAGCAAGAAAAACACACAAACACAGCAACAAACAAGCAAGAACAAGGAATCACAGGCTTAGTTCAGCCATGGTCATGCACTCACCTCTTTGCAGGAAGATTCTGACCAACAATGAACGAATCCACACTCCCAGCAAGCTTCCCACACGTTCCTAGCCTTGAATCCTCACTCCCACAGCAAGATCTCACCCACAAAGCCTTGAAATCTCACAATCTCCCTCTAGAACCTCAAGAACAATTTTCTCTCTTTGTTTTCTCTAAAAACGGCGAGACAAACACCAAAACACGACCTAGGTCGTTTTTCTCACTTAATAGTCTGATTCTGTGGTTTTTCCTAAACCAAACCGACCAATATCGATGATTAAATAAATCTGATCGAACCAGATAATATTGGTGTCGACCGACACCACCATGGTGTCGATCGATTCCCTCCCCCAAAACGCACAGTTTTGGTTTGCGGGTGTTACAATTTCCCCCCACCAACATAGATTCGTCCTTGAATCTCGAACAACCATCAGCCAAGGACTCTCGTGCAACCGTCTCCACGGCCCTCACTCCTCCGACCGAACTACGGAAGGTCACCTCAAGATGATAGACTCACGCTCCAAGCACTATTTGCTCTCGACTTTTGGACTTTCCTTTACTCACAGGCCTAAACCTTGAGTTTTTATTGGATCCTAATCAGACCTAAGTCTGCATGCCATAATGTTGGCTCCTCATCGGGCCTAAGCCCTCATGCCATAATATATAAGGAAGTCCAATTGAAACAACCGACCCCTTTTTTTTTTTTTTAATAATAAATAATAAATATAATATATTAAAATAAACTACAGCTAGTGGTCCCATACCCACTAGCCATCTAACCACAACACAATCAACAGCGGAATAACATAATCAATATCCAATAATAAACCAATAATAAACCAATATTATAGCAAGGCAATATCTCCATACCAAACAACAAGAAACATGAAACCAGCAACCTAGCAATGTTTCTAATGACTCAACTCTAGCACCCTAGCAAATGCCAGACAACATCCAATCGAGTCCCTAGAACATCCTCCTCTTCATTGCCTTTGATTCCACGATCACACTTTGCCTTTACCTGCACCACAAACACAAATTGAGATGCATGAGTATTTGATAAACACTCATTGAGGCAATCCTCCCATCTACCGGGCTATACACACAAGCAATAAGATCTCTACATGCCACAAACAACAATCAATAAAACAAAGCAGGCAATATACAAAGCATGCGACGTCCATCGTAACTGAACAAGGGGTGTCGACCGACACCAGATGGTGTCGATCGATACTGAATATCTGGTGTCGACCGACACCAAACTGGTGTCGACCGACACCCTGCCCGACACTCCCGAAAACCCTAGTTTGCATCGACCGACACCTCCACATGGCATCGTTCGACACTCGCTAAAGTCCCGAGCCGTCCTCGCGTTGGTGTCGACCGACACCCCAACTGGTGTCGACCGACACCGATGCCGAGCAGCGATTTCCCTCAATCAGAAACTCCGAATCTCGCCTCCAAGCTTCTCCAATCCGCTCCTTGCACTCCCAGAAGCCAAACCCAGCCCAGACAGCAACGAAATATCATAGAGAACTCAAAGAAACAACCACATAAGCACCAAAACACATAGAATCTAGAGATCTTAGCTTAGATAAGCCATGGTCATGCACTCACCTCTTTGCAGGAAGTTTCTGACCAATAAGGACGAATTCCCTCACTCCTAGCAAGCTTTTAACACCTTCCCAGCCTTAGATCTCCCAAGAACAGCAAGAAAATCTCACAAAAACTCCCAGGAACTCAAGAACAAAGCTTTCCTCCTCTTTCTCTCTGTTTTTGACAAAAGCGGCCAAAAGAGGAGAAAAACTCGAGCTCCCTCCTTAAAAACCCGAGCTAGGGTTTTCCCTAAACCAACCCCGTAAACCGGACAATTAAAATTGAACCGACCAAACCGGCCACAACTGGTGTCGATCGATGCCTCACTAGAAGGTGTCGATCGACACCCTTACCAAAATAACAAAAATTGGTTTGCGGGTGTTACAATTCTCCCCCACCAAACTAGATTCGTCCTCGAATTCTCGAACAACCATCAGTCAAGGACTCCCGTGCAACCGTCTCCACGGCCTGCACTCCTCCGACCGCTGCTCCATCAGTCTTCTTAATGGCCAGAAAATGTGCTGACTTGGTCAACCGGTCCACAATGACCCAAATAGCATCAAAGGTCCGTGACACTGGCAATCCCACCACAAAATCCATAGTGATCATATCCCACTTCCACTCAGGAATGGGTAAACTCTTCAGTAACCCGCCAGGAACCTGATGCTCAGCCTTCACTAGCTGACACACTTCACACCTCGAAACCCAACTAGCAACATCCTTCTTCATCCCGACCCAATGATAGTACCTCTTAAGATCACGGTACATCTTAGTCGCTCCTGGATGAATAGACAATTTGCTCGCATGAGCCTCTCTCAGAATCTCCTGTCTCAACTCCTCATCCTTGGGCACACACACCCGACCGTGCACCAAGATAGTACCATTATTTGAGACCTGATACTCTGAACCCACATCGTTAGAGGCATTCACTAGCCCCAAATCCTTCTCCTGTGCCAACCGCACCCTACTCAGAAGATCTGCTCTATCTACTGCTTCCAAACCCAACGGTTCCTGTGAAACAGCACACAAGCTCAAAGCACTGATCTCCCCTACCAGTGACTCCATCTCCTGCTCCTGAGCCGAAGCTACCCTCTTCCGACTCAGAGCATCTGCAACCGTGTTAGCCTTTCCAGGATGATAGGCTATCTCCAAATCATAATCTGCCACAAGCTCCATCCACCGCCTCTGTCTCAAATTCAGCTCAGGCTGAGTGAATATATACTTCAGGCTCTTATGATCTGTAAACACCTGTACCTTTGCACCATAAAGATAAGACCTTCAAATCTTCAGGGCAAAAACTACAGCACCCATCTCCAAGTCATGGGTAGGATAGTTGCCTTCATGCACCCGCAACTGCCGCGATGCATAGGCAATCACCTTCCCATGCTGCATCAGAACACACCCCAAACCAACTCTAGATGCATCTGTATAAACCACATAGGGTTCTCCCTGCTCAGGCAAAGCCAACACTGGCGCAGTAGTCAACATCTCCTTCAGGCTTGCAAAGCCTTCCTCACACTCTTCTGACCAGACAAAAGGAACATCTTTCCCTGTCAACTTAGTCATAGGACGTGCTCTGCTTGCAAACCCCTGCACAAATCTCCTGTAGTACCCTGCCAATCCAAGGAAACTCCTGATCTCTGTGGCATTCTGCGGTCTAGGCCAATCCCTGATAGCCTGAATCTTCTCTGGATCTACAGAAACCCCCTCTGCAGAAACAATGTGCCCCAGAAAGCCCATCTCACGCTGCCAAAAACTACACTTGCTCAACTTGGCAAACAACTTCTGCTCCCGCAGCTTCTCCATAACTGCCCTCAAATGCACTGCATGCTCCTCAGGACTCTTAGAATAGACCAGGATATCGTTGATGAAAATGATGACAGATACATCCAGAAACTCCTGAAACACACTGTTCATCAATCTCATAAACGCTGCTGGCGCGTTAGTCAATCCGAAGGGCATCACCACAAACTCATAGTGCCCATATCTCGTCCTGAAAGCAGTCTTCCTCACATCTGCCTCATCTATCGGTATCTGATGATATCCCGACGCCAGATCTACCTTGGAGAACCAAGTAGCACCCTTCAACTGATCCAACAACTCATCGATCCTAGGAAGAGGATACTTGTTCTTCACAGTGACCCGGTTCAAACCCCGATAATCAATACACAACCTGAAACTCCCATCCTTCTTCTTCACAAACAACACCGGCGCTCCCCACGGTGATACACTAGGACGGATGAATCCCTTACTCAACAAATCTTCTAGCTGCTTCTTCAGCTCTGCCAACTCTACTGGAGCCATTCTGTAAGGAGCCTTGGATAACGGTGTCGTCCCCGGTTCCAGTTCAATGGTAAAGGGATCCGACCGAGATGGTGGTAATCCCTGCAAAGACTGAAACACATCCTCAAACTCTTCCACTACTGGAATACCGCTAACCGTAGACTTCCCCACTGACTCTGGCATAGATATAGTAACCAGATAGGCCTCACGGCCCTTCTCGATCATCTTCCCAGCCTGAATGGCTGAGATCACGAGACTCCCCGAAGTCGGTCTAATACCCTGAAAGACCAACTTCCCTCCTGAACGCTCAAACTCCACTCTACCCCGATGGCAATCCAAATGCACCCTATGCCGATGCAACCAATCCATCCCGAGAATAACATCATACAGCTCCACTGGACTGATAAGCAAATCTGCTGGCCACGACTCTCCTGCGATCTGAATATCAATTCCTCTAGCTCGTCCAATCACTCTCAGGAACTCGCCTCCCGCAACTCTGACAACTCCTGCACGCTCTCCAGGATCCCCGCTGATCCCCGCACACTCTGCACACTCTGGAGTAATGAAGCTATGCGAAGCTCCAGAATCAAACATAACATGGGACTTAAACCCGCCCACCAACAAGGTCCCTACACAAACCTCATGTGTTGAGAACCTAACACTTTATCACAGGAAACATATACAATCTGAACCTACTAAAATTCACAAAGTTTAAGTACCAGAAAATATACCTGTGATCGCCCCGGCACTGGTTCCACCAGTCTCAGCTGTCGTGTAAACCCGAGGCCCCTGCTCAATCCGTGCCACCTGCTGACCACCAGGCTGCACCTGCTGCAACGCTGCCACGGCTGCCGGCTGCAACTTGGGACAAAAAGGCCTGATGTGCCCTGTCTCCCTACAGTGATAACATACCCGAGGTCCTGTCGACGGAACACTCCTCTTGGGACAACTAGCAACCCTGTGATCTCTGCTCCCACAACCGAAGCAACCTGCACCACTCGGCTTCTGCGTAGCCTCCCATTTCCTCTTGGTTCCCTGAGCATGCCTACCGCCCCTGCTAGAACCACCCTGCTGCTGAGCCTTACTAGGCTGAACTGCTGGAGTAACCGACACTGACTGTGCCCGGATATCCTCCTCAATCTCTGCTGCAGTCTCAACCAGCTCTGCACGCGTAGCATAGTACCTCCCTCTACAATGAACTCTCAAATCATCCCGTAGAGCTCTCATGAACCTCCTGACCTGAGCCTCCTCAGACTCCATGGCCCGACCCCCATAACATAGAAGTCGACTGAACTCCAAGTCCAGCTCCCGCACTGACCGCGTCCCCTGTGATATCTGAAGGAACTGCACCTCCAACCGGTCCAATGCCTCCCTAGGAAAATACTTGCGGTTGAACTCCAAGGCGAAGTCAGCCCAAGTCATCTCCCTCTGCACCCTCCTAGCAACCACGGATCTCCACCACAACTCAGCATCACCACCCAAAAAGTAGACCCCTATGTCCACCCAAAACTCCACAGGACATCTCAGAGTATGGAAGTTACGTTCCACACTCGTCCTCCAAGCATCCGCAGCTGTAGGATCTGTACCACCCAAAAACCTCTCAGTGAACAGACCCTTCATCTCCTTGAGCATAGCCAAATAACGTCCATGCTCTCCCACATCCGCAACCACTGGCTGCCGCTCCTCCGCCACCACTGGTGGCACTACCTGAGCCCGAGCCGGTACCACAGGTGGTAACCGCTCTAACAACTGTGCTAGCAAAGCCGCAATGTCAACACCAGGGACTCCACCCGCTGGGACCCCCACACCCGGGACCCTAGCATCACCGGCCACTGGAGCATCAATACCGCCCCCTCCTGCCACACTCACTGAATCCCCCGGAACATCCTGCGACTCGCCAACACCCTCAGCTGTCACACTCTGGTCCTCGGTCTCACTAACCACTGGGGCTCTACCCCTACCACGACCACGTCCGCGACCACGTCCGCGTCCACGACCTCGACCAGTCACAGCATCCTCTCTAACCATCTGCACTACCATGAACAGAAGGCTAAGCAAACAATTTCTATTATAACACAGTAACATAAACTCACCGTGGAATCACACACTCGGCTCGAAGAGGATGTTCTAGGACTTCATGCCACACACAATTGACTAACTCACATAATCAATCAAGACATGCAATCCCAAACATCTACAACAGAAACCTAGTGAACCCAAACCTAGAACCGTAAGGGCTCTGATACCAAAATGAAACAACCGACCCCTTTTTTTTTTTTTAAATAATAAATAATAAATATAATATATTAAAATAAACTACAGCTAGTGGTCCCATACCCACTAGCCATCTAACCACAACACAATCAACAGCGGAATAACATAATCAATATCCAATAATAAACCAATAATAAACCAATATTATAGCAAGGCAATATCTCCATACCAAACAACAAGAAACATGAAACCAGCAACCTAGCAATGTTTCTAATGACTCAACTCTAGCACCCTAGCAAATGCCAGACAACATCCAATCGAGTCCCTAGAACATCCTCCTCTTCATTGCCTTTGATTCCACGATCACACTTTGCCTTTACCTGCACCACAAACACAAATTGAGATGCATGAGTATTTGATAAACACTCAGTGAGGCAATCCTCCCATCTACCGGGCTATACACACAAGCAATAAGATCTCTACATGCCACAAACAACAATCAATAAAACAAAGCAGGCAATATACAAAGCATGCGACGTCCATCGTAACTGAACAAGGGGTGTCGACCGACACCAGATGGTGTCGATCGATACTGAATATCTGGTGTCGACCGACACCAAACTGGTGTCGACCGACACCCTGCCCGACACTCCCGAAAACCCTAGTTTGCATCGACCGACACCTCCACATGGCATCGTTCGACACTCGCTAAAGTCCCGAGCCGTCCTCGCGTTGGTGTCGACCGACACCGATGCCGAGCAGCGATTTCCCTCGATCAGAAACTCCGAATCTCGCCTCCAAGCTTCTCCAATCCGCTCCTTGCACTCCCAGAAGCCAAACCCAGCCCAGACAGCAACGAAATATCATAGAGAACTCAAAGAAACAACCACATAAGCACCAAAACACATAGAATCTAGAGATCTTAGCTTAGATAAGCCATGGTCATGCACTCACCTCTTTGCAGAAAGTTTCTGACCAATAAGGACGAATTCCCTCACTCCTAGCAAGCTTTTAACACCTTCCCAGCCTTAGATCTCCCAAGAACAGCAAGAAAATCTCACAAAAACTCCCAGGAACTCAAGAACAAAGCTTTCCTCCTCTTTCTCTCTGTTTTTGACAAAAGCGGCCAAAAGAGGAGAAAAACTCGAGCTCCCTCCTTAAAAACCCGAGCTAGGGTTTTCCCTAAACCAACCCCGCAAACCGGACAATTAAAATTGAACCGACCAAACCGGCCACAACTGGTGTCGATCGATGCCTCACTAGAAGGTGTCGATCGACACCCTTACCAAAATACCAAAAATTGGTTTGCGGGTGTTACACCAATATTCGTCTCTCGGGTTGCCACCCTACAGCGCGCCCCCGGATCGTCATCCGAAGTCGATATACCAACCATACTCCCAAGCCACAAAGTCTCAGAATACGGCAGTACTAGGAGAACCAAAGTCCCCCAAGAGTCGCGAGCAAACAATTCTGAACACGTCTGAGTCCTATCCCTATCCAGGTTTCCTTCCCGTGGCTTGCGTAAAACATCACAATGTCCTACCAACCACATATTCCCTCACTGGAATACCTCATGACCACACAAGGATCATATACATGCCACAAGGCCAAACAAATGTCCTAAACAGGACCGCCACAAAGGCCAAACAAATGTCCTAAACAGAACCGCCACCAAGGCCAAACAAATGTCCTAAACAGGACCGCCACCAAGGCCAAACAAATGTCCTAAACAGGACTGCCACCAAGGCTACTCGTCCCGAAGGACCGTCACAAAGACCACTTGTCCCGAAGGACCGTCGCAAAGACCACACTGGCTAAACAACCCGCCACAAAGGCCACACATCTGGCTAAACAGCCCGCCACAAAGGCCACACATCTGGCTAAACAGCCCACCACGAAGGCCACACATCTGGCTAAACAGCCCGCCATGAAGGCCACACAACTGGCTAAACAGCCCGCCACAAAGGCCACACAACTGGCTAAACAGCTCACAACAAAGGCCACACAAGGTCTCAAAAGACCGCCACTCACGGCACAATGACTCAAAAGTCCGCCACTAAGGCTACACAAGCCCCTCTAAGGCTCTCCACCACTAGAATGGACAAATTCTAACTCACATAAAACTTTTCATTTTAGCACTTTCCCCTTTCGGAAACTTTCCACTTTTGAAAACTTCTATTTCCAGAAACTTTCTCCCAAAAACCCCGCCTCACGGAAACTTTGTACCCCAAGCACCACCTCATCTTGTTACTAAGTCGCACAACCAACCACCCCAAGCGACCAAGTAAACAAGAGAGATAGGCTGGAATACTCCATTCTCGCTACAGCCACGATTTACAACTGGGACCATGCTAGACAAGCTCAAGTCGCGGCTTGCTTCTCATACCACTTCTTAAACCTTGCCTTCATTTTCGCCTCAGACTCCCAATTCTACTCCTCAATACCATCACAGTCCCAAAGGACTCTCATCAAAGGAATCTTCTTCTACTGAAATTCCTTGATCCTCCTCCCGAGAACCCTCACTGGTCTCGCCTCCAAAGTCATGTTAGGCTGAAGATCTTCAGGAATTTTAGCCAACACCCGCTCACCCTCACGGAGACATTTCCGCAGCATTGACACATGGAAAACTTTATGGAACGCACACATAACCTCAGGCAACTCCAGCCTATATGCCACCGGTCCCACCCGCTCAATCACTCTTAACGGCCCCATATACCTTGGACTCAACTTAGTCTTGGTCAATGACCTGTTCGGACCCTGCAACATGGCCATTTTGAGGTACACTCTGTCTCCTACTTGAAACTCAAGATATCTCCTCCTCTTATCAGCATAACTCCTCTGCCGATCTTGAGCTTCCTTCATGTTCAGCTTGAGAACTCAAATCTTCTCTGAGGTCTCCTGAACAAAATCCGCCCCAAACATGCTCCTCTCCCCCACCTGAGTCCAGCATAATGGTGTACGACATGGCCTCCCATACAAAGCCTCATAAAGAGTAATCATAATCCTCGCCTAATAACTGTTTTCATAAGAAAACTCTACCAGGTTCAGTTGATCTGCCCAATGCCCACCCCAATCCAACACACACATCCTCAGCAAATCCTCCAGCGTTTGGATCGTCCTCTTTGACTGTCCATCAGTCTGGGGATGATAAGCTGTACTCATATGCACCTTATCTCTGCCTGAAATGCCTTCCAGAACACTGAAGTGAAATTAGAATCCCTATCAGACACAATACTTGTTGGCACCCCATGCAACTTGACGATCTCCTTCACATACTTCTTAGCCAAATCCACTGCTCCATCAGTCTTCTTTATGGCCAGAAAATGTGCTGACTTAGTCAACTGGTCCACAATGACCCAAATACCATCAAAAGTCCGAGATACTGGAAATCCTACCACAAAGTCCATCGTAATCATATCCCACTTCCACTCAGGAATGGGTAGACTCTTCAGTAATCCGCCAGGAACCTGATGCTCAGCCTTCACTAGCTGACACACATCGCACATTGCGACCCAACTAGATACATCCTTCTCCATCCCGACCCAGTGATAGTACCTCGTGAGATCACGGTACATCTTAGTCGCTCCTGCATGAATAGAAAACTTGCTCGCATGAGCCTCTCTCAGGATCTCCTGCCTCAACTCCTCATACTTGGGCAAACAAACCCGATCGTGCACCAAGATAGTACCATTATCTGAGACCTGATACTCTGAGTTCACATCCTTTGAGGCATTCACCAGCCCCAAATCCTTGTCCTAAGCCAACCGCACCCTACTCAGAAGATCTGCTCTATCAACCGTCTCCAAACCCAACGGTTCCTGAGACACAGCACACAAACTCAATGCACTGATCTCTCCTACCAGAGCCTCCATCTCCTACTTCTGAGCCGAAGCTACCCTCTTCAGACTCAGAGCATCTGCAACCAAGTTAGCCTTACCAGGACGATAGGCTATCTCCAAATCATAGTCTACCACAAGTTCCATCCACCGCCTCTATCTCAAATTTAGCTCAGGCTGAGTGAATATATACTTCAGACTCTTATGATCTGTAAACACCTGTACCTTTGCACCATAAAGATAAGATCTCCAAATCTTCAGGGCAAGGACTACAGCACCCATCTCCAAATCATGAGTAGGATAGTTGTCCTCATGCTTCTACAACTGCCGCAAAGCGTAGGCAATCACCTTCCCTTGTTGCATCAACACACACCCCAAACCAACTCTGGATGTGTCAGTATAAACCACATAGGGTTCTCCCTGCTCAGGCAAAGCCAACACTGGCGTAGTAGTCAACATCCCCTTAAGACTTTCAAAGCCTCCTCACACTCCTGTGACTAAACAAAAGAAACGTCCTTCCCCGTCAACTTAGTCAACGGACGTTCTCTGCCCGCAAACCCCCACACAAACCTCTTGTAGTAACCTGCCAGACCAAGGAAACTCGTGATCTTTGTGGCATTCTGCGGTCTAGGCCAATCCCTGATAGCCTGAATCTTCTTCGGATCTACAGAAACTCTCTCTGCAGAAATGATATGACTCAGAAAATCCATCTCACGCTGCCAAAAACTGCACTTGCTCAACTTAGCATACAGCTTCTGCTCCCGCAGCTTCTCCAGAACTGCCCTCAAATGCACTGCATGCTCTCCAGGACTCTTAGAAAATACCAAGATATCGTCGATGAAGATGATGACAAACACTTCCAGAAACTCCTGAAACACGCTGTTCATCAACCTCATAAACGCTGCTGGTGTGTTAGTCAACCCGAAATGCATCACCACAAACTCATAACGCCCATACCTCGTCCTGAAATCCGTCATCCTCACATCTGCCTCAGCTATCGGTATCTGATGATAACCCGACGCCAGATCTACCTTGGAGAACCAAGTTGCACCCCTCAACTGATCCAACAACTCATCGATTCTCGGAAGAGGGTACTTGTTCTTCATAGTGACCCGGTTCAAACCCCGGTAATCAATACACAACCGGAAAGTCCCATCCTTCTTCTTCACAATTAACACTGGTGCTCCCCATGGTGACACACTAGGGCGGATGAATCCCTTACTCAACAAATCCTCTAGCTGCTTCTTCAGCTCTGCCATCTCTGCGGGAGCCTTGGATAACGGCGTCGTCCCCGGTTCCAGTTCAATAGTGAAAGGATCAGACCGAGATGGTGGTAATCCCTGCAATGACTCAAACACATCCTCAAATTCCTAAACAACCTGAATACCGCTAACTGTAGACTTCCCTACTGACTCTGGCATTTATATAGTAACCAAATAAGCCTCGCGGTCCTTCTCGATCATCTTCCCAGCCTGAATGGCCGAGATCACGAGACTCCCCGAAGTCGGTCTAATACCCTGAAACACCAACTTCCCTCCTGGACGCTCAAACTCCACTCTACCCTGATGGCAATCCAAATGCACCATATGCCGATGCAACCAATCCATCCCGAGAATAACCTCATACAACTCCAATGGACTGATAAGCAAATTCGCTGGCCACGACTCCCATGCGATCTGAATATCAACTCCTCTAGCTCATCCAATAACTCTCAGGAACTTGCCTCCCACAACTCTGACAACTCCTGTACGCTCCCCGGGATCCCCTCTGATTCCCGCACTCTCTGCACACTCGAGAGCAATGAAGCTATGAGAAGCTCCATAATCAAACATAACGTGGGACTTAAACCCGTCCACCAACAAGGTCCCTACATAAACCTCATGTATTGAGAACCTAACACTTTATCACATGAAAAACATAAAATCTGAACCTACTGAAATTCACAAAGTTTAAGTACCAGAAATTATACATATGATCGCCCCGGCACTGGTTCCACCAGTCTCTGCAGTCGTGTAAACCTGTGGTGCCTGCTCAATCTGTGCCATCTGCTGCCCTCCAGGCTGCACCTGCTGCAACGCTGCCACTGCCACCGGCTGCAACTTGGGACACAAGGGCCTGATGTGCTCTGGCTCCCTGCAATGATAGCATACATGAGCCGCTGCCGTTGGAGCACTCCTCTTGAGACAGCTAGCAATCTTGTGATCCTTGCTCCCAGACTTGAAGCAACTCGCACCACTCGCGTCTGTGTAGCCTCCCACCTCCTCTTGGTTCCCTGTGCAGGCTTGCCGCCCCTGCTAGAACCTCCATGATGTTGAGCCTTACTAGGCTGAACTGCTGGACAAACCGCCACTGACTGTGCCCGGATATCCTCCTTGATCTCTATTGTAGTCTCAACAAGCTCTGCACGCGTAGCATAGCACCGCCCTCTACAGTGAACCCTCAAATCGTTACGTAGGGCCTTCAAAAACCTTCTGATCTGAGCCTTCTTAGACTCCACAGGCCGACCCCCATAACATAGAAGTCGATTGACCTCCAAGTCCAGCTCCCGCACTGACCACATCCCCTAAGATAACTGCAGAAACTGCACCTCCAACCGGTCCAATGCCTCTCTAGGAAAATACTTGCGGTTGAACTCCAAGACGAAGTCAGCCCGAGACATCTCCCTCTGCACTCTCCTAGCAGCCACTGATCTCCACCACACCTCAGCATCACCAATCAAATGGTGGACCCCCATGTCCACCCAGAACTCCTTAGGACATCTCAGAGTATGGAAGTTACGTTCCACACTCGTCCTTCACGCATCTGCAGTAGTAGGGTCTGTACCACCAGAAAACTTCGCAGTCTCGATGCCCTTCATCTCCTTGAGCATGGACAAATAACGTCCATGTGCTCCTGCATTTGCAGCCACTGGCTGCCGCTCCTCCGCCACCACTGGTGGCACTACCTGAGCCTGAGCCGGTACCACTGGTGGCAACCGCTCCAACAACTGTGCTAGAAAATCCGTAAAGTCAGCACCAGGGACTCCACCCGCTGGGACTCCCACACCCGGAACCCTAGCATCACCGGCCACTGGAGCATCAACACCGCCCCCTCCGGCCACACTAATGGAATCCTCCTGGACACCCTGCGACTCGCCAACACCCTCAGCTGTCACACTCTGGTCCGCAGTCTCACTCACTGTTGGGCCTCTACCCCTACCACGACCACGTCCGTGTCCACGAGCACGTCCGCGTCCACGACCATCAACAGCACCATCTCTAGCCATCTGCACTACCATGAATAGAAGACTAAGCAAACAAATTTCTATTATAACACAGAAACATAAACTCACTGTGGAATCACACAGTAGGCTCTAAGAGGATGTTTTAGGACTTCATGCCACACACAATTAACTAACTCACATAATCAATCAAGACATGCAATCCTAAACATCACAACAGAAACCTAGTGAACCCAAACCTAGAACCGTAAGGGCTCTGATACCAAACTGAAACGACCTGGCCCGTTTTTTATTTTAATAAATAAATAATTAATAAATAATAATAAATGACCCAACTTTAGTAACCTAGCAATGCCAGACAATAACCAATCGAGTCCCTAGAACATCCTCCTCTTCATTGCCTTGATTCCACGATCACACTTTGCCTTTACCTGTACCACAAACACAAATTGAGATGCATGAGTATTTTAAAAACACTCAGTGAGGCAATCCTCCTATCTACTGGGCTATACACATAAGCAACAGTAATTCCAATGTTCCAAACAATCACAAACAAAGCATACAAACCAGGAAAACAAACATCAACTCGCTGGAAGGGAGGTGTCGATCGACACTGGCTCTTGGTGTCGACCGACACTACCCCACAGTTTCGATCGATACCACTTCACTAGTGTCGACCGACACCAATTGGTGTCGATCAACACTCCCTCTGCAACCGCGATCCGCTCGAAGCCAAGAGTCGAATCTTGCTCCCAAACTCCACCAAATCGTCCAATACTCAAAACCCAAGCCATATACCTCCGTAGGAACCTGTAGCAACCAATCTCAGCAAGAAAAACACACAAACATAACAACAAACAAGCAAGAACAAGGAATCACAGGCTTAGATCAGCCATGGTCATGCACTCACCTCTCTGCAGGAAGATTTTGACCAACAATGAACGAATTCACACTCCCAGCAAGCTCCCCACACGTTCCTAGCCTTAAATCCTCACTCCCACAGCAAGATCTCACCCACAAAGCCTTGAAATCTCACAATCTCTCTCTAGAACCTCAAAAACAATTTTCTCTCTTTGTTTTCTCTAAAAACGGCGAGACAAATAGCAAAACACGACCTAGGTTGTTTTTCTCACTTAATAGTCCGGTTCTGTGGTTTTCCCTAAACCAAACCGACAAAAATAGACGATTAAATCAATCTGATCGAACCAGATAACATTGGTGTCGATCGACTCCCTCCCCCAAAACGCACAGTTTTGGTTTGCGGGTGTTACAGAGAAACACAAATTCAAATCTAATAATGGTAGGGAAAAATTTCTCTTTCGAAAAACTAAAACTTTCTTGTGCCTACTAAATTGCAAAACAGTATGTCCAAGAACTTGGGTAGCATTTAAGATCATATTATCGGTTATATAAATTAAAATATAATTTACAGTAGAAAATTATTTTCAAAGTATACTTTTTAATATTTTTAAAGGTAAAAGAAATATTTACAAATCAACGGTTTTGATTGTTTGATATATAAGTCTATAACCAAATAGTTAAATTAAAGAGAATTTGTTAATAATACCTTTTTTGATATACTCTTTTTCAAAAATACCCTTTTTTGCCATTTTTATTTCTGCCCTCCTTTAATTTTTAATGACCATTTTACCTTTAGATGAAAAAATATTTTAATCAATAAAAAGAAAAACAAAATTTTCCCGCCAAAAAAATATCCGACATATTTTCCCGCCAAAAAAAATTTTGTCAGAAAAATTTTGATAAAAAATTTCGACAAAAAGATTTTCCCGCCAAAATTTTTCCCGCCAAAAAAAATTTACAAGGTTTTTAAAATGTTTTATAAGGTTTCTACCTTATAAAAACCTTATAAACACCTTGTAAAGGCTTTTAAAAGATTTTTTAAAGAGTTTTAAAAGGTTTTTTAAACACTTTGTAAACACTTTTACAAGGTTTTAATAAGATTTTTAAAAAGTTTTTAAATGGTTTTTAAAAGGTTTTCATATGGTTTTTAAAAAGATTTTTAAACACTTTGTAAACAATTTTACAATGTTTTTAAAAACCTTGTAAACGTTTCTACAAGGTGTTTAAAAGGGTTTTAAAAGGTTTTTAAACACATTGTAAATGCTTTTAAAAACTTTTAAAAGCTTTTTAAAAGCATTTACAAGGTTTTTAAAAGCGTTTACAAGGTTTTTAAAAGGTTTTTGAAAACTTTGTAAACGCTTTAAAAATGTTTTTAAAAGCGTTTACAATGTTTTTAAAAGCTATAAATTTCAAAAAAATTGGTGGGAAAATTTTTCGATTTTGGCGGGAAATTTTTTTTTGGCGGGAAAAAAATTTCTATATTTGCGGGAAAAAATAATTTTTGGCAGAAATTTTTTTTTTATTTTTGGCGGAAAAATATTTTCGATTTTGATGACTATACATTCTTGTTGTCACTCATAAAAGGGTAATTTGGTCATTTTGTACATAAAAATGGGTAGTTTTAAAAATGGTCAACATGAAGGGGTATTTTTAAAAAGGGTCATAGAAAAAATGGCATTTTTGTGAATGCCCCATTTTCTAATGGCAATTGAATATAATGTTTTACACATTTTAAGGTTAGTTTCATATTTGTACTTCCCAATTAATATAGTAGGATTTACAATATTCACAATATTTTATTTTAAAAAGCCCCCTATTTTTTCTAGTTTTAAAAATACATATTTTCTTTATTTTTCATATATGGGATATGACATTTTTGTTGACATATGACAATTTTGTCTGATGGTTTGAATTTAAAGATAATATTTTAATAAATCAATATCAAAATTAGCTTTGAAATAATTAGAATTTATTTCCTTTAATTTTAGATTAAGATGATTTATCAATTTTCTATATTAAAATTTATTATTAATAAAGTCTTTAAAAATATTTCTCATACTGCTTAAAAGAGTTATTTAGGATAATAATGGACACTCAAGGTGACCACACCTTTGGTATATATGCCTCATTTTGTTGTACGATAAGATCATAGGGGTCATTTTATAAAAACCATGGTTCGAACCTGGAGAAATCAACCCATCAATCTAAAGAAAGTAAATAATATTCGCAAACATTGTTAGGTTAAACCCCAAAAGTTGGTGTAGTGTAAGTAGCAAACTTGAGTTCTCCCATACAGTTCTATTCACTTGTTACGCCATTGAACAGCTTCATAAAACAGAATCTCTGGACGAACCTTCCTTTCCCCACATAATCTGGCAACACTCTCCCAGTTACCAACAACCTATACCACACATATCAATAATGCCTTAACCCAACAAAGTTCACAACCCGGCTCAAGAAAGACAAAGGCTACTGTTTCATCTTACCTCTTCTATTTTAGCTTCATGTGTGAGACTGACGCACCGGTTCTTTTTATAAGCCATGCAAATGTATTTTTCTTCTTCACCACAACCAATCTGCATTCCATATTCTAAGACTGTAACAGACAAGGTATACAAAAGAACAATAGCGCAAACAGATGTGACCCTGTTTCAGATTTTACCATTGACACAAGCCGGTACTTAGTGTTTGGTTCTAAGCCTTCATATAGCCTGCTGATATCTATCTCCCACTCCAAAGACTTTGTTGTTTCAGATATTTCTTTTTCAGTTTCATTCTTCTCCCATTCCAGCCCTAATATTGCAAACCCATAAAAACAGCAAACTGTTTGATCATTCCACAATAAATGAAACGAGTAGATAAGAACACAATCGTGGTCAAAACTTACCAATTGTGAAGATAGGTGGGCATCTACTGATAATGTGGTGGACAAAGTTTGTCTCTCCACAGCCTCCTGTTCTAACATCACATATCATTTTATCTTCCATGCGGATCATTTTAAGGATGTCTTCAAACTTTATATTCCCAAGAGCACTCTGCATATATAAAAACCACAGAGCATAATCACAGAGCAGAAATTTTTAAGTGCCAGTTTTCTGTAGAAAAGAAAAATATGGAAAAAATGAAACATACCTTTAAGTCTCTGATAGAATCAGCAGGCATAACGATTCCATAAGAACTTTGCTCTGGATGATTTGGCTTCCTTCTGCATTTTTTACAACTCATTCTTTCATATACCTCCAACGTAAAAAGGCGAGTTACCAAGCTTTCTCCTTCTGGAATTTTCCACCAATGACAAAACTCGAGGATTGCGACGAGTACCTCAGCACCATCACTTGACTGAAATGAGTTAAAGAAAAAAACGAATGACATTTAAGACAACATTCAGGCCTATGTATAATAATCTATATATAATAGCAAACCCACTTTTTTGTGTCAACTTTTAATCCAACGGATAAGATTGATTCCAGTTTTAATCCAACGGTTTAAAATTATTAATCGTGTCTTTTCGTCGCACCTCCCTCTTTCAAAAATCACACCTCTTAGTCTTTGCATCTCTTTGTTGTACCTACTGGTTTCAAAAATCACATACATACATTTTTACACCTTTTAAATCACACCTCTTAGTCTTTGCATCTCTTTGTTGTACCTCCTGGTTTCAAAAATCACATCCATTCATTTTTACACATTTTAAATCACACCTCTTAGTCTTTGCATCTCTTTGTTGTACCTCCTGGTTTCAAAAATCACATCCATTAATTTTTACACCTTTTAATTTCACACCTCTATATGTTACACCTCTTTGTTGTACCTCCATGTTTCACATCTATTAATTTTTATACCTTTACATTTCACACATCTATGTCTTACACCTCTTTTTTATTATATATAAACTTTTCTTGACTACATAAACAAGTTTTGAAAAATTGTTTTCTGAGTATTAAAGAATTGTATTATTGAAGTGTTTTTTAACTTTCAAGCATCAATCTCTAATTCAAGGTAATTTAATTTTTTTCTGCGAATGACCTGTAGTGTTTCTCTGTTAGATTATTATTACTGTTAGTCGACACTATTAAGTTCATACATTAATCTTAGTTTTGTTAACTTTAGTCTCTTCAAAAATTTTAGCCTTTCCGGTTTTCATGTTTTTGCATGGCTAATGTTATTAAGTATGTGTGCCATATTTTTTGCATGGCTAATGTTTTTGATTCTCAATGTGCAAGTTTTTTGACTTTCTGGAAAAACCTATTTATTTTTTCTAACAAACATGGTATAAATGTTAATTTTTTTTTTTGTAGGATGTCCATTAGATGTTCATGATCCAGGTTAGTTTATATTTTTTGTAAATACAGTTTTTAAAAAATTTAGTTGAATCATAATTTCTTATACTTTCTGGGTTTCAAATATTTTGATAATATATAGAAATATTACAAATGAACATGGAAATAGAGAGTGTCGAAGAAAAAGCCAGACATACTTATGACAACACAAAATCAAATTCTAGAAAGCGTAAACAAGACCAAATGACAAGTCAAGTTAGAAAGAAAAGATCTACTAAAGGTAACTTATTTAGTCTTTGATGACTTTCTAATTTGTATATACAACTTTTAAAAAACGTAATGTATAACAGTCACTTTTAGAGTGATCTGGAATCTGCCAAAAAAAAAAAGAAAAAACAAGAAATATATAAAATTAGTGTTTAACTCAAAGAAGAGAACATCAAAAGGTGAGATATTATTATCACTTGTTTCACCACATCGACTTCGTTTTCGCTGTCGCTTATTGAAGAACATGATGGTACCGATTCATAGACATAAGTGGGAATTCAATTCCTAATATATGGTTGACATACGGAAATAAACTACTCACCACTACAGAGCTAAATTTCTCCATAAGAGCTCTCCGCTTTGTCTCTCTCTCTCTTAATTTTTTTTTTCCAATAATCTTGTTTCTTCGTCGTACCCCCATCTTTTAAAAATCGCACCTATTAAACCATTTGTTAATGATCTCAAAAGTTGTAATGTTTCGGTCTAACAATTGCGTTTCTTCGTTGCACCCCCAGCTTTCCATGTTGGCATCCGTTAATTTTCACACCTTTTTGTTTTACACCTCTTTGTTTATATAAAGTTGCAATGTTTTGATATAACAATTGTGTTTCTTCGTTGTACCCCTAGCTTTTAATGGTCACACTTGCTAGTTTTCGCACCTTTTTGTTTCACACCTCTTTGTTTTCACACTCTTTGTTTTTATATATATACAGAATTTTATGGACCTTGAAAAGATTTTTTCTTCTTTGAGTATTACTAATGATCTCACCCTTTGTTAATGATCTCAAAGTTGCAAAGTTTTGGTCCAAAAGTTGTGTTTCTTCGCTGCACCCCCAACTTTCCATGTTGGCACCCATTAGTTTTCACACCCTTTTGTTTTACACCTCTTTGTTTATATAAAGTTGCAATGTTTTGATCCAACAATTGTGTTTCTTCGTTGTACCCCTAGCTTTCAATGGTTGTACTTGTTATTTTTCGCACCTTTTTGTTTCACACCTTTTTGTTTTCACACTCTTTGTTTTCTTTATATAATAGCAAACCCACTTTCGGGGGTCAACTTTAATCTAACGGATGAGATTGTTTCTATTATCTCATCAAACGGTTTAAAATTATTTATGATCCCAACAGTTGCAAGTTTTTTTTCCAATAATCATGTTTCTTCGTCGTACCCCCATCTTTTAAAAATCGCACCTATTAAACCCTTTGTTAATGATCTCAAAAGTTGCAATGTTTTGGTCCAACAATTGTGTTTCATCATTGCACCCCCAGCTTTCCATGTTGGCACCCGTTAGTTTTCACACCCTTTTGTTTTACACCTCTTTGTTTATATAAAGTTGCAATGTTTTGATCCAACAATTGTGTTTCTTCGTCGTACCTCTAGCTTTCAATGGTTGCACTTGTTAGTTTTCACACCTTTTTGTTTCACACCTTTTTGTTTCACACCTCTTTGTTTTCACACTCTTTGTTTTTTATATATATACAGATTTTTACGGATTTTGAAAAGAGTTTTTGTTCTTTGAGTATTATTAATGATCTCACCCTTTGTTAATGATCTCAAAGTTGCAAAGTTTTGGTCCAATAATTATGTTTCTTCGTTGCACCCCCAGCTTTCCATGTTGGTACCCGTTAGTTTTCACACCCTTTTGTTTTACACCTCTTTGTTTATATAAAGTTGCAATGTTTTGATTCAACAATTGTGTTTCTTCGTTTTACCCCTAGCTTTCAATGGTTGCACTTGTTAGTTTTTGCACCTTTTTGTTTCACACAACTCTGTTTTCACACTCTTTGTTTTTATATATATACATATTTTTGTGGATTTTGAAAATAGTTTTTGTTCTTTGAGTATGATTAATGATCTCACCCTTTGTTAATGATCTCAAAAGTTGCAAAGTTTCGGTCCAACAATTGTGTTTCTTCGTTGCACCTTCAGCTTTCTATGTTAGCACCCGTTAGTTTTCACACCTTTTTGATTTACACTTCTTTGTTTATATAAAGTTGCAATGTTTTGATCCAACAATTGTGTTTCTTTGTTGTACCCCTAGCTTTCAATGGTTGCACTTGTCATTTTTCAACCCTTTTTGTTTCACACTTTTGTTTCACACCTCTTTGTTTTCACATCTTTTTGTTTTTATATATATACAGATTTTTATGGATTTTGAAAAGAGTTTTTGTTATTTAAGTATTATTAATGATCTCACCCTTTGTTAATGATCTCAAAAGTTTCAAAAACTCGATCCAACAATTGTGTTTCTTCGTCGCATCCCCAACTTTTCATGTAGGCACCCGTTAGTTTTCATATCTTTTTGTTTTACACCTCTTTATTTATATAAAGTTTCAGTATTTTGATCCAACAATTATGTTTCTTCGTTGTACCCCTTGATTTCAATGTTTGCACTTGTTAGTTTTTGTATCTTTTTGTTTCACACATTTTTGTTTCACATGTCTTTATTTTCATATTTTTGCATCTCTTCGTTGTATTCCCATCTTTCAAAAATCGCACCTATTAATTCTTTCACATTTTTTTCACACCTCTATGTTTCAAAAATCCAGTGTTCAAGAAAGCGCTAGGCGGTATCTGGGCGGTGATCCAGCGCCTAACGCCTAGAACGCCTAATCGGAGCCTAGACGGTTTTTAGGCGGTTTAGGCGTTTACAACATAAAATATTATATATATAAAATTATGTATAAATATACGTTAGAAAAATAAAAATAAATATAAATTATATACAAAATTAAGAAAAATACATTTATTTAAGTTATATTAACAACATATAAACATTTATAATTACGTATATAGATATAAAACTTAATAATTTAAATATATATAGTTAAAAATCAAAAATAAATATTAAAATTAAATTAATGTAATTTTAAGCGGTTTAGGCGGTTATGTAGGCGCCTGCTGAGCGCCTAGCGCCTAGACGGCGCCTAGGCGGCCGCCTAGACCGCTTTCTTGAACACTGCAAAAATCACACCTTTTTGTTTTATACTTTTATTATTTTTATAAATTTCGATAGAATAATGATTTAATTTTTATTCTATGTGAATATCTTTCAAAATTGATTATCTGAGTATAATTCAGTAAACCTAGATTTATATATCTTTAACATTATTCTCTTATTGTCACTGAACCGATTTTTCATTTTTATATATATAACAAATATTTTATTTAACTAATTTAGTTAATTCATCTTAGTCATTATTTATGACTTTTATATTATACAGTTAAAAAATTACCAAAAAAATTTTACTCGAAATATGAAATTAACAATGTTAATCATTTCAAGTTTTCACTTTTCCGTGCAGTAACGCACGGGCCAACATCCTAGTAATAATAATAACATTTAGAAGCTTATGTTTATCTGCACAACCAGGGAATGAAATTCTTCTTCTAGGGAAGCAAGCAAGTTGGACAATAAGTGACTATAGAGTTCCTCTTCTTTTATCTGCTCCGAGACAAAAGCAGAAAAGAAACTTCGTAGTGCAGAAGGCACTTGGTTGTCAGAAAATGGTTGACGATTGTGCACCAAATCTTCTTTAAGAACTTTAGTGTTACAGAGGGACTGCAGTAGCAAAAAAAAAATCAAAGATAAGTTAGTAGAGAAATAATACCAGAAAAATTAGAATGAGCTGAATAAAGAGAGTTTAGGTTTTGATTTATTTTTGTTGTTGACTGCTATACCTTCAGTATCATGTCAAGAGCTGAATTGTATCTGGATGCAGCTTTGCCATGTACCGACTCCAAATTTTTAGACAGTGAATCTTCTCCATGCATATCTTTAAGATGGCAGTTAAGGAAATAAGAATCATAATTTAATACATCTAAGAACCGTTTTAAAATATTCGTCAATTGAGAAGGTCTTTTAATTTGAAACCAGGGTCACCTTTAGTAGCTTCGTCTTGATTAGATGAAATTTCAGATTGACCTTTTTCACGAGTATCCATAGAATCTTCTTCTGCCCTGTTTAGTGAAGTAACTCCCGGTTCAAGGTTGACATACGATTCGCTAGGCATAGGTCAGAAAACGTTTTGTGTGATGAAGCACCGAAGCATATGGTTTGAGAATACTCTCCTCATAAAATAATTAAACAACACTATATTAAAAAAAAAAAACAAAAAACCCTAGAAAATCCTAATTAAAATAAGATAATTACTAGAAGAGATAATTACAAATGAGAAGAATTAGCCTAAGTCTACGCTCATGATAATACGTAGCTTCTAGAAGAGAGGTACTTACTGTTCGACATTCTGATCAAGAAGACTAGACATGCTCGTTGAATTTCTCTGTTATGCCATGAAGACCATTCATTCGTATTCGTACAACTGAGTAACCAAATATTCATGGAAGCATATAGAGAATTTAGACCATCAACGACCTTGTTGCTTCTATGCTTTTTCTTCTTTGACCCTGGCTTCTTCTCCTTCTCTTGTTTTTTCTCGGATAAAGGTTCTCGAAGTGCTTTGACATCCATATCTACAATTCCATCAAACTCTTCCTAGAAGAAGATGCATACATTAAGATATAAGGTACTATCAAACAGAAAATCAAAGGGAAAAAAGCTTAAAAATACCTCATCTATTTTTTATTTAGAAGTTTAATACCTCATCTTTTTTGGTTGGAAGAAAAATACCTCATTTAATTAAAACGTGTGATTTAACTCAAACTAATAAATTTTGTTAGTTTTATACATACAGTTTTTTGAAAAAAATAAAATTCCATTTTTACCCTTACGATATCAATTAATAATTAATTTTAAATGACATGGTATTAATTTATAATTTTAATTGAATTAAAATTAATAAAAAGAAATATTAAATAAACTTAATTTTTATTCAAATAAACCTATAAATTAAAAAAAATTCTTGGGTTTACAAAAGAGTGATTAGAGTTTAGATTTTACAATTAAACGAAATTATATGTCAGTTTGGGTTTACAAAATAGTGGTTAGGGCTTAGATTTTATAAATAAACAAAATTATATGTCGGTTTGGGTATACAAAGAGTGGTTAGGGTTTAGATTTTACAATCAAACAAATTTATATGTCGGTTTGGGTTTATAAAAGAGTGGTTAGGGTTTGGATTTTAATATTAAAAAAAATTATATGTCGGTTTGGGTTTATAAAAGAGTGGTTAGGGTTTAGATTTTACAATTAAACAAAATTGTATTTCAATTTGGGTTTATAAAAATATGATTAGGGTTTAAATTACATAATTAAACAAAATTATATGTCGTTTTGAATTTATAAAAAAGTAATTTAGATTTACATATTATAACTAAAAACTATAATATAATGTTTAGAATTAATAAATTTAAAATTGAATGATATACAGATTTTGTTTCTTTAATTAATAATTTGTTTCCTTAATTAAGTGGGGGTTAATCCAAGAATTGTCCATAAATTAATACCAAGTCATTTAAAATTAATTATTAATTAATATAGTAAGGGTAAAAATGAAATTTTATTTTTGTCAAAAAATCGTAAGTATGAAACTAACAAAATTTATTAGTTTGAGTATTAAATCACACGTTTTAATTAAATGAAGTATTTTTCTTCCAACCAAAAAAGACGAGGTATTAAACTTCCAAATAAAAAATAGATAGGTATTTTTAAGCTTTTTCCCGAAAATCAAAGGGATCTTTGTATGAAGCCAAAGTTACCAACCAACCTGCAAGAATCGTTTCAGCGGTTGAAGGATATACGAGCGGTACTCAAAAGCAGAAAGTTCGACAAGGCTGTTTAGCAAATTAACCCTCGAGTTTTCAACTAACAAAATCTTTGAATCCAGTAGCGGAACCTGCAAGTCAATAGATAGATTACGGTGACAACTGACAACTTCAGTTAATTTTATGTCCTTAAGTTAAATTTAGACCACAACTAAACCTTGTTGGTGACCACAGATTTCAGATGCTCAATGGACTTCAACACTACAGCATCACTGATACGTTTATGCCCATGTATATGATTCAGACAATCTACTAGATCGACACAATCAACTGTCGGCTGCAATGCTCCTTCGAGAACATCTCTCGTACTGCACACAAGAACAATTTTGTAGTGAGAGAATTTTCAGCGTCTCTCCTTATATATTCTTCACATTTATTGCATAGAAGAGATGCATAAATGTTCCTCTGATCTTCCGGAATATTCCTTCTTCTTTCATCTTCGCGTGTACATAAATTCTTGGCGTCAATAAGAGCTGCATCATAACATATCATTTTCATTTTCTTCTCATATTTGGTTCCCAAAGTCCTACACGTGAATTGAAAAGCTCTCAGAACAGCCACCCAAATATCAAGATTATGTGTCCTGATAGGTCTGGGAAAAATCTAAAACTCTCATCTCCTGAAGAATAGTCTGCTAACCAAGATAAGATATCATCTCTATTAACTTGTGCATTGGCATAGTGAATACTTTGTCGAAGAAGGTTTAAATTCAGCAGCAAGTTCTTGTCCAATGTGATTCTTACATTCCTCAGGACTAGAGAACTTGTTCGAACAAGTTCGACACATCTAGAATTAATGTCCATTTTCTGTTTTCCCTGGCAGAAGTGAGAACTTGCTCCAAAGCATCTCGTCCCTCTTTGCCATACATTGCCTCAGACGAAACTTATAAACTTTGCAGTGCTTACTTTCAGAAAGTTCCTTTTGAACTCATCACTCAACCCCATCCAACACGACCTCAGTTTCGGGTCTGGATTTTTCTTTGACTCCCTCGCTTTTGACTCTGCATCTCTGAGTATTCTTTCGATATCGTTTTGACTATTCTGCTCTTTCAAATCCAATTCACGAAAATTAGCCAAAACAGATAAATACTCTTTTGCTTTCTTGACAGAGATCTAATATATTAAAGGAGAAGTCGAGATGGCTCACAGCCAATCTCACAAACTTTGACCTCTTTTGCTCTTAATGAAAATACCCCTAAAAATATTTCGGAGAAGCTTTTTCTCTCTATTTAGGTTGCTGAAACGCACCACATTCATCCTCAGACTTAGATTACTAATTTGCCATTAATGAGATTCAAAACTGGACGATTTTACCCTTTTGCTAAGTTTTAAATTTTTAAAATTAAAAAAACGAAAATTAAAAATAAAAACGGGAATCTAATATATTTATATGCAATATCTCTCTTTTAAAAAATAGAAGATAAATATTAGAATATATTATGAATATCCGTTTAAAGAAAATTTCTATTATTTTACATGTTAAAATAGGTAAAGATAATTATGACGATAAAATTGGATTCTAAATATAATCGAAAAATATAATCTGAATATATGTAAATGGGCTTTTGTAAATAAAACCTTACTCAAAACCCTAAAATCATAAGCGGTTTACTATTATAAATACTTGATTCTCTAATCATTCTCCATAACTCTAAAACAAGAAAAAACCCTAATCTATTATCATGTTCTCAAATTTATATTTATATTTGTATTATAATTTTGGTCCTTGATTTGATTGCATCTTATTTTAATTTTTAGTTCTCTATGTAGTGGTTGTTTGTTTATATCACGGGATTATTATTGTTGTTTTTTCTTTCTATTAAGGTGCTAATGATTTTCTGATTTAGTTTTCAAAAACCTTTGATTCGATTATAGATCAATATTATCTTACTGACTTGATTTTGTTTAAAATTTGTTTTAGGTTTTACCGTGGGATTTTGGAACTACAAATCATCGTGGTTCTTGATGTGTTTAAGAAGATATCTACATACAAAGAGATAAAAATAATATTAAAAAGGTATTATTAGGTTTAATTTTTGGTTCCTTTTGTATTTTTTCTTCTTTTTTGGAATTTTATTTGAATTCAAAATTTCCAAGTACTATAGTATTTGAGGTGCATGGTTGATGGGATAATAGTTTTGATATTGGAATGATAGTTTGAATCTTTCGGACGATTAAGTAAAATAATCTAATTTTTTAATTTTTTATCAATAGGGTTTCTCTTTTTCAATTTGGTTTTCCTCAACCCTAACAATCCATCTTCTAGCCGGTTTGTGATCTCACATGTGAAGGTAAAAGGTATGTTATTTACCACTTATCTATCACGGTTGCAACTCTTTTTTTTAATTCCCTTTGTGTATAGATGTTCTTCTTCTTCTTTTGCTAACTCTTTTTTATTTGTTAGTGGCTTATTTACAAAAATAACAAACAAAAATTGCCATCTAATGCTCATGTCAGATGTATTTAATGTCTTAACTAAAAATGAATTGATTGTGTGACTTATCTATTATATTAATTAGATTAAAGTTAAAGTATTGACCTTTTTATGTATATTACAAACTAAAATTTTTAATATATATATATATATATATATATATATATATGAAGATGCAGTCTACATATATGTATAGTTGATCACTTGATCTCATACACCTTGCGATATTTAATCATTTGGATCATTGTTATTGGTTAAGGATGGGATTACGTGATTTTGGTTGACGTAAGCAGCATTTGGAGAGCTTCAATGGTTAACATCCGTTGCTTACGTTACTTTATATAAACAAGACCAAATTAGAGTCACAAATCTGATAAAACCAAAGCTCTCCATCAATCGACTTTTAATAAAGATGCTTACGTCGTGACTCTGCCTTCGATCTCCAGACTTTACCAACCCCCTCCATCGTTCCTTAGCCCTTCTCAAGGTCAGTTCTTCAAGTCTCTTATCTTAATTCAGTTGGACATTCTCTCAAATATTAATCTCTCAGTGGTGTCCTTTTTTCCTCAGCCGCACACGAATGACCTTCACATAGAGGTGGCCTAAAATCTCCAAGGCATGACTCATCCTGTCTTCTGGCTCTAATCTCTGCCTCTTATTTTGTTGACCAAGACATCCCCTGCTACCTGGCTGCCTTTTCAGAGCCCCATCTACTCAAGGCCAAAAAATAGCTGAAAGACCTTTTTATTGCAACCAAGAAACAACCTTCAGAGCCGAAGGGAAAGTCGCTTTTATTTTCTTCTTCTTCCTCTCAGGAGAGCTGAAAACGCAAGAAAAGCACTGAAAACGATATCTCAAGTTGGCCATCAAGGAAGATAAATAACATTGGACATCCTCTCGAAAACTGCATGTGGTGATGGACTATGTTGCAGTAGTTCAACGCTGTCTCCATCTCGCCTCCTTCAACTCAAGCTTCCCTCAATCTTTTTCCTTTTCTATGATCAATCCATCCCAAACTATTCATGTGCCTCCTAAGTAGCTATCTTTATCAGAGCTCGATTTATTTAGATTCAAATTTTTCATATATATATTAATGGTGTTTAACTAGGATTCAATCATGTCTCATTAATATTATTTATCCTGTACAAAACTATAAATAATTTAATTTCACAAGTATATATAAAAAACAATTGTTTTATTAAGTGTACCTTAAGTTATGTACAAATTTATCAAAAACAAAGTAGACGTTATGCCTTTGCACCCTAATTACATGCTTAGAGCCGACACTTCCATGTATGTGTGGAACAATTACGTGACTGAAGCATGCAAATTTGGATCTTACAAGAAAGCTATACATCTAAAAAATAAAAATTGAAATATATCTAAACTTAACAAAATTATCTTCATAAATCTTCAATAATATTTCTTATAAACTATAAATTCATGCTGAGCCAAAACAGTAGAAGTCAGATTCATTAAGCTAAACATATAATTTTGATTTTTTTGGGTGTTAATTTAGTTCTAATAAAGAATTGTATGCAATATTGAGATAACTATAACAAATTTGACAGTTTGAAAAGGGTAATTTAAATCATGAGAAATATTGAGAAAACGCATGAAAGATCCAGGTACATAAAATTGTTATTTTGTTAATTGAATGTAATTTATTTTTCCGCAAAACAAAATTATAAATAAGTGTTTGACTTTACTGTTGTAGTTCTAATGTTGACATGGGCTTAGATAGAAAATATATGTTTAATTGAAATAGAACTGATGTTGCAATCGAATGGGACGTATCTTACGACCTTCGAGAAAATGCCTAAACCAGATAATAGTACGATGAACACAGGTGTAAATAGGCTTATCGCAGATAAGAGAATATATAAGCCTCATAAACAACAGGAATTATACAATGAGTTGTTACCTATGCTAACTGAGGAACAAAGACATGTTTATGAAGAAATCATTCACTCTGTGAATCACGACAAAGGTGGTATGTTTTTTATTCATGGATTTGGTGGTACTGGGAAAACTTTATTGTGGACTATTCTTGGTACTGATATAAGGTCTAAAGGTAATATTGTTCTGAATGTTGCTTCAAGTGGTATAGCTGTTTTGCTTTTGAAAGGTGGTAGAACGGATTACTCAAGATTTGGTATTCCAATCAATCTTAATGGATATTCTGTGTGTACGATCGATGCTGAATCTGATCTTGCATCTACTTAATTAGAGAAGCAAAGCTCATAATATGGGACGAGGCTCCAATGATGAACAAGCTTTGTTACGAAAATTTGGATAGGAGTTTGCGAGATATCATGAGATGTGACCAGATTTTTGGAGGTAAAGTTGTTGTGGTAGGAGGTGATTTTAGACAGATTCTACATGTTATTACAGAAGGAGGAAGAGTAGCGACAATTTTAGCATCTATCAACTCATCTGTTCTTTGGAATAGTTGTAAGGTTCTTAAACTTACCGAAAATTTGAGACTTGGCAAGGCACATAATAGTATGGATGCGGGTGCTCTCGCAACTTTTTCAAAGTGGCTTCTTGATATCGGGGATGGCAAAATCAACAAAACAAAGTGGAGATGTGGAGATAGAAATTCTGGATGATTTATTAATGAATACAAGTGGAAATCCTATTCAAGCAATAGTTAAAGAAAACTAAGGTGAAAATTTTACAAGCAGAACTGATCCAACGTTCTATAGGGAAAGAGCTATTCTAAGTCCAAGAAATGATGATGTTGATAAGATAAATCAATTTATGTTTAGCAAGCTACCAGGTATGCAAATTAAATAGGATATGGAATATGGATATTGAAGTAATAATTTTTAAAAATACTAATATTAAATACATATTGATGTTGTATTTTTCTATCAATTAAATTATCAATCTACAATTTGCATTAATTAACTCACTAAGAATACACAAATATGCTTAATCTATTCTTAAACAGGAAAAGGTTCTTTTGTAACAATCTTAACTAACAAACTGATTCAAAGAAAGAAAACAAGACAATGCAAACTCAAAGAAACAAAACACAACTAGCAACAAACTTTAAATCAAGATTAAACAAGTGAACCTTAGGCAAGGTAATTGACTTGGGAGATAGCTAACCAATCCTAGATGTCTAAGCAACAATCAAGAACAATCCTATGGCTAAGAACACTTATGCAAATCAATTCATTTCCGTTATAGAGATTCCTATGCTAATCAAGTGATAATCAACAATTTCCAAAGGCAATCACAAGGCAAACATGCATTAAGAACAAGTCTAAATACCACTAAGCACCCTAATCATCAATTTCCATTGGCTAGGAATACAAAGCTCTTGATTAATTTGGTTCGGGAATTTCATCAAACATCTTATGGGCATGGAAATCCTAATGTCTAGATTCAAGCATGATCAAGGCTATCTAGCATTATTAACACTAATCTAGATAATTAACACATAAATAAAGCCTTAAACATCAAAGATCAATCATCTATCTCCTTAATCTACCTAGCCCAAAGTTCTAAGGATCTACTCACTCATCATCATGATCACCCAAAGTAAAGAGTTTGATCTTTGTGAAATCATAATAAGAGATTATAGATTAAGAGATTTAAAGGAGAAATTGCTATTAAAAACTTAGAAGTACTAAATCATTCAACAAACCAAGAGTAGATAAGCTTAAGAACCCTAAGTGGCTGCTAAACAAAATATAAAATAAAGGATAAAAGGGAGCCGGGTCAATCCACTTCAAACCGGTTTAAACCCGGATCAAAACTAAAACAAGTGAGGAGCTTGGCGGCTCCACGCGGGCAGGATTTGGCCGATGGGAGGTGGCGGATGGCTTCACGCGGGCATGGTTTGGCCGCGGGAGGTGGCCGCTGGCTTCATGCGGAAAAGGTTTGGCCACGGGAGGTGGCCGCTGATGGTGGCGATCAAGTGTGTCTCATGTTCCATCGGCTTGTGTTTGGCTTCTGGTCTTGACCGCTTGCTTCACGCGGGCAAGGTTTGGCCAATGGGAGGTGGCCAATGGCTTCACGCAGGCATGGTTTGGCCGCGGGAGGTGGGCGCTGTCTTCACGCGGAAAAGGTTTGGCCGCGGGAGGTGGCCGCTGATGGTGGCGATCAATTGCGTCTCCTGTTCCATCGGCTTGTGTTTGGCTGCTGGTCTTGACCGCTTGCTTCACTCGACCACCGTTTGGCCGGTGGGAGGTGGCCGATGGCTTCACGCAGGCATGGTTTGGCTGCGGGAGGTGGCCGCTGGCTTCACGCGGAAAAGGTTTGGCCGCGGGAGGTGGCCGCTGATGGTGGCGATCAAGTGTGTCTCATGTTCCATCGGCTTGAGTTTGGCTGCTGGTCTTGACCGCTTGCTTCACGCGGGCAAGGTTCGGCCGATGGGAGGTGGCCGATGGCTTCACGCAGGCATGGTTTGGCCGCAGGATGTGGGCGCTGTCTTCACGGGGAAAAGGTTTGGCTGCGGGAGGTGGCTGCTGATGGTGGCGATCAAGTGCGTCTCCTGTTCCATCGGATTGTGTTTGGCTGCTGGTCTTGACCGCTTGCTTCACTCGGCCACCGTTTGGACGGTGGGAGGTGGCCGATGGCTTCATGCAGGCATGGTTTGGCCGCGGGAGGTGGCCGATGGCTTCATGCAGGCATGGTTTGGCCGCGGGAGGTGGCCGCTGGCTTCACGCGGAAAAGGTTTGGCCGCGGGAGGTGGCCGCTAATGGTGGCGATCAAGTGCATCTCCTGTTCCATCGGCTTGTGTTTGGCTGCTGGTCTTGACCGCTTGCTTCACTCGGCCACCGTTTGGCCGGTGGGAGGTGGCCGATGGCTTCACGCAGGCATGGTTTGGCCGCGGGAGGTGGCTGCTGGCTTCACGTGGAAAAGGTTTGGCCGCGGGAGGTGGCCGCTGATGGTGGCGATCAAGTGTGTCTCATGTTCCATCGGCTTGTGTTTTGCTGCTGGTCTTGACCGCTTGCTTCACGCGGGCAAGGTTTGGCTGATGGGAGGTGGCCAATGGCTTCACGCAGACATGGTTTGGCCGCGGGAGGTGGCCGCTGGCTTCACGCGGAAAAGGTTTGGCCGCGGGAGGTGGCCGCTGATGGTGGCGATCAAGTGTGTCTCCTATTCCATCGGCTTGTGTTTGGCTGCTGGTCTTGACCGCTTGCTTCACTCGGCCCCCGTTTGGCTGGTGGGAGGTGGCCGATGGCTTCACGCAGGCATGGTTTGGCCGCGGGATGTGGCCGCTGGCTTCACGCGGAAAAGGTTTGGCCGCGGGAGGTGGCCGCTAATGGTGGTGATCAAGTTCGTCTCCTGTTCCATCGGCTTGTGTTTGGCTGCTGGTCTTGACCACTTGCTTCACTCGGCCACCGTTTGGCCGGTGGTCTTGGCCGCTGATGGTGGTGATCAAGTGCCTCTTCTCCACTTCACTCTTCTTTGCTTCTTTGCATCGAAACAAGTCCAAATGCTCCAAATGTGATGATTTTACTCCAAGAACCTGAGAGGTAGCACACTAGATGCATATGCTCCTAAAACAACCTAGAATGTTAAGATTATGCAACAAAACTAACCAAAAACAAGGCTTAAAACCCAACAAAAAACAAGATATCACATATCTAAAATTCCATCTTTATTTTTTTATTTATAGGTGAGGAGAGACGATATCTTAACTCTGATAGTATTGAAACGTCAGATAAAAGTGTTCATGATAATTTGATCTACACTCAGGATTTCCTAATACAGTATATAAGTTTCTGGATTGCCAAGTCATGCTTTAACGTTGAAAATAGGAGCACCTGTCATGTTGCTAAGGAATATAGATCCTAAGGGAGGTTTGCGTAACGGTTCGAGGTTAATTATTACTCATATGACCAATCATGTAATCGAAGCAAGAATTGTGAGAGGAAAAAGGTTGGTGATAAAGTACTTATCCCTAGGATGTATGTTAGTCCACCTGATGCAAAGTTTCCCTTTCGTATGAGGCGACGAAAGTTTACTATTACCGTGGCGTTTGCAATTACTTTAAACAAAAGTCAAGGTCAGACGCTAGAACATGTTGGATTGTTTCTACCGAAACCGGTTTTCACACAGGGACAGCTTTATGTTGCCTTCTCTCGAGTCACAACCAGAAAATGCTTAAAGGTATTAATTACAGATAAAGATGGGAAATGCCAGAATAAAACACTTAATGTTGTTTTCAAAGAGGTATTTGAGACTGTATAATTATGGTGTGTAGTTGAATAATTGTTTTGGATATTTAGACTTGAATTATATTTTTTCTCTTAAATAAAGTGATTTTTACTATCTTTAACACTACCTCTATTTAATAGTCAGATATAGACTTTCATATTGGAGAAAACCATTTTCTAATTTTGACTTATTCTATATTATAAAATAATAGATAAATATATTGTAGATGATCTAAGAACATTTTATTAAAAAATTTCACATGATTATATTTTATTTGGTTGCAACAATGTTGTTTAAAAACATATAATTGTTAGCTGTGTCATAAAATGTATATATAATTTTACATCATTTCTATTAACTACAAACTTTACCTTTAATCTGTAATTATATATATAACAATAAATATTAAAAATATTTAATAGTCAAACAAAAGGTGAGACACTAAAACGATTAAGACGCAACGTTTAATCGTGACTGTTTGTATTCTTACAAATCTGGAATCCCCTTTTTGGTTTCGATAACAGAGAAGAAACAGGAAAAACCCTAATTGGAGAAAATCATGAGATTATGATTAGCACCAAGGTCAAAGTCTAATTGATCTTCTTTCCGGAAGAACTAATTGGCGTATACACGCCAAGGTCTTACATTCTTGGAGTATCAGCGAGTTCTTTACAAAAAGAGTATTGCTTCTTGTGGAAGTAGAGGTTAGTGTCGTTAATTGAACATCATTCTTATTTAAAGTTCAATTTTTAACAATTCTTATATATACGACTTCCTACACAATTGTTATTAAACTGTAAAGAGTAACACAATCAAAACTAAATTTTTACCAAATACACTCGCTAAACTCCGGAAATATATCGACGATGGTGAAGGGTATGATATTAGAACTTTCAAAGTAATCAATCCAACCCTGAATGAGAGGAATACTTATCATCATTATCAAATTAAATTCACGGACGATACCACTATGACGCTGGCCCAACAATTGAGTCCAAAGAATTACTTTTGATTCAAGGATTTGGATGATATATATCATTGAAAAATAAAGCATCCCATCTCTTTCGGTAAGTGTTTCGTTAATTAATTTAATATTGATATGGTACAATATGTGAGTATAGTTAATTGTAACATTAGGTTCGGGAATCTAGAATCTTTATAGGATTTGTTGTAACTTTGTGTATTGGTCTCTTCCTTAGAAAAGTATGAATTAAAATTTTACCAAATATAGATTTGCAATACTTTGGAAAGCTAAATTCTGTCTTTTTCCCAAATTAGATGTATGTGAGTGTATAGTAGATGTGGAAGATAAAAGAAGACCTGAGAGTGCCAATAATAGTAATGATGTTGTCACGTTGTTGAATGGTAGGTAAAAGACATTTACTCTACCTTTAGGACAATTACGTTTTAAAGTTGTCTCTGTTAAATTTTTTTATTAATTTGATAAACATGTAGGAATGAAACTGTGAAATGTTGTGTCAAAGACAACTACACTTCTCAATTCATGTCTAAATGGCAATCAAACGGGTGTCATCTCATATACAAATCCGAACCTTTGTTTTGTGTAATGCGGTGTGTAACATAAAATAGTTCTGATATAATCTTCATAAGGTAACAAATATATTCACTTTAAACTGCAAATGTTTATAGGTGCACCATGTATCGAAAACACATTGGCCTATTCGAAGATCTTTATAAAACCACAGTTCGAAGGACTAGAGCATCACTAGGCTATGTAAGATTTGAATATGTAAAAATAACTTTATATACTTTATATATGATTATGTATGATGTTAAAATAATTTTGTTTCATACACTTTATATATTTACAGGTCTGAGTCTGCTAGACGTTATTACATAAACCATGTGATGGAGCATCAAAGTGAGAGTTCAGGGACTCAGTCATAAAGAATGGACTCAGAAATGAAGATACGGTGGCTTAATGAACTTTTTGTATATGCAAACTTTAGTATAATTTTGAATGTATATAGTACCAAATACAATGGTCTAAATAGAAGTACATTTATGGGTTACTTAAAATATTATTTTAATGGTCTAAACAAAATTACATATTATATTGTCCCAAATTATTATATCAAGGTAATTAAAACTGACCGTAACAATTGTATTTGGCTCATTTAAAACTTTGTTACGGTAAATTTGGGTTTAAACTTTGAAAATGGACTTTAAAATTTCAATTAAATTTTAAAAATGGACTTTAAAATTTCAATTTATATTTTGCATATGTAGATTAATACTATAAACATTTTATTAACTATTCATTTTATTATTTTAAAAAGTGAAAAAATAATATTTAATACGAAACTTAAAAAGATAATTTATATTTGAACATACGAACTACTATAAAAATTAAAAAAATTAAACAGGTTTTTAAAATATAATAAAAATTTGATTCAACATTATACAGAATTAAAATTTTTTTTTTTCTATTCAGTTCCTGCCCGCACAAGCGTGCGGGTAACTCTCCTAGTTTCTTGTAATACAATGAAGATCCAAGATGTTGTCCCAATTCAAACAGTGAAACAGCACAAAACGATGAGAGACCCCTCTTCACTTACGGAAAAGCATTCTACAGAACCCAACAAAAACGTGAACTTCACGTCACTATTCTCTGCTCTTATCGCTTGTGCCCTGAAGATGGTGGTACCTTTGTTGAGAACTGAGTTCTTGATTAAATCCTGCAACAAAGAAAGAAAGAATCTGTGAGAAGATGATGAAGAACAAGAAGCTTGGAAGTTAGATGGAGAAGAAGAAGTGATCGTACGGAGAAAAGAAAAGAGGAAGGAGAAGATTGCTATTTTGTTGTTGTGGACTTAGAAGTAATGGGCTGGAGTTAAGCCCACTTAAGGTTTGTGTTGTTTACTTGTTAGAGTCTAAGGAAGTGTGTTGTGTTAGTTATAGTATAGCTTATGTTAATATTGAAGTACCAGAAACAAATCTAATGTTAATATTTAGGCTTGCTGCATGGAGATCAATACAACTGTATAGCTTATGAAAACAGTAGCTGGGTCGGATATTTTGGTTCTGAGAAAGAGGTAAAGCTTTTAGACATTTTTGTAAAAGACAAGCAAGTTACTCTGATATATGTACCTGAGTGAGGGTATGTTACTTATCCAGGTTATAGGAGACTGGAAGAGTGTTGTCGACATTTTCCTAACGCACGATATTCGACCCGAGATTCTGTTTTTTGAGAGCGTACTTAAGCTCCTTCGACTGCATACATGCTTATGTATTGTACCTTTGCTTATGTGTGTGTTCTCAGTTCCACCTACATGAATCGCAGGCTAGGCAGAGGGACCAGGTTGTGTCCGGGCAGAGAGATCTGGGAAAATCCAGAAAGATCAGTCCCAGCCAGATCATGGAGATGAATCCATTAGAGGTTCAAGAACTAAGGAAATTCGAAGAAATTGACCTAAAATTAGAACCGTAAGTAGTCAAATCTCATCCTTTAATTAAGCCTTTGTCTGTAGAGTATGCTTTAATTATGCTTGTCTATCATTCAGAGAACTCTCAGACTCAAACACAGAGGAATCTGAAGAGAAGTTACTGAATGCCACTTCTGTTTCAGCTCTTGATATGATACTCAAGGTTAATTTTTGCAGAACGTAACTAGCCTGAATCTAATTTTTTATCGATATTGTTTATTTCATTTATGTTTTTAAGAATGTGATTTGTGCAGTCTCTGTGGAAGATTAGTGTTTTCTTAAGCGATTTTTTGAGGAATTATGTTCAAGAAGCACAACACAACCTGATAGATGATGATCTGTTCTTCCACAAGACATACTTCGTATCTTCCTACTCGACAATCTCAGTCTCACTACTCATCCTCTGGTCTCTGCTCTCATCTTTAAACCTTTGTGTCTTACGTGTGTTAATTACGTCTTTCTCAAGCTTCATATGTTTTTGTTGTTTACTATACTCTTCAGGAAGCAAACGGTGTTTCTAAGCTGTTTCTAAACATCTTCGAGCTTCTACCCCGCTGGAATTCGGCGAAAACGAATTGCGTTAGATGCAAGACAGATAGAGCGTATTCTGGTGAATGTTCTTTTGGTCTGATCATCAATGCTAATTCACTCAGAGTATTCAAGGCAAGTCATTTTTTTTTCATTTTGTTTTTAGTACTGAAAGAGAGTCAAGTCTTACATGAGATTGATGCTAGAAACGTTTTTGGGTAATCACAGTCTGCACTTGTGATTTATACATTTGCGACTACCCTTAAGATCATCAGGCTCAACGCAAAGATGCTTTGTGAAAAAGAAGGATGCGGGAAACGAAACTATGTTCAACATATGATAAATAAACTTCCATCTGTTTTCACAATTGGTAAGCCTATATATGATAAGCTATGGTTAGTAGCATTAACAACAAAATGCAGTAGTTTTGAGCATGTTTTCTCATATTGCTTTTAGCACTTGAGTGGGAGAACAATGAGACTGGAACAGAGATATTTCAATACAATTTCTGTCCTGGCGACTAAGATAGATATTCGTAAGATATACAAATACGAAGATGACAGTCCATACACCAAATACCGTCTCGTCTCAATGGTAAAGGGCCAAGTATCTAATTTGTTTCAGTTCCATTTAAGTTTTCTATGTTACCAGAAACAACTCCAAATATTAATATTCAGGTTTGATCGCATGAAATATCTATACAACTGTATAGCGTATGAAAATAATACATTTGTCAGACTCAGACATTACTGTTCTGAGATATAGGTAATATTACAGGTTTGCTCGCATGGAGATGGATACAACTGTGTAGCTTATGAAAACAATGGATGGGTCAGACATTTTCCTTCTGAGAAAGAGGTAAAAGAGCTTAGACTTTTATGGTGAAAGACACGCAAGCTACTCGATCTGTGACTGAGTGATGTATGTTGGCTGTCCAGGTTATTGGAGACTGGGATTGTGTTCTCAACAAATTTCGAGAACTGTATATTCGACCTGAGATTCTATTTTTTGAAAACGTAAGCTCCTTTTAGTGAATACTTGCTTCTTCTTTGTTTTTTCCTTTGCTTATGTGTGTGTTCTCAGATCCTCCTATATGAATTGCAGACTATGCAAGAGGGGAACTAGAAGTTTTCCGCGCTGGGATCTGATGATTGAGTGAGTGGCTTCCAATGGTGCAGGAAAGGGATTGATGTACATACAAAATGTGTTCTGAGTCTAAGTCAAAGCCTTTATAGGAGTACGTAGAACAATGTTTTGGTGGTGTTACACAACTGTGAATAGGCTTGTCTGTATTTTGTTTTTGCCTAAATTCAACATCCTGTTGTTTATATCATTCTTCCAAATTCAACACTTGTAACACAACTCAGTTTGATGCGTTGGCCGGTAAGTGGTAAAAGAAGCTTTCTTTATCCCATTTGTTAGATTTAGACAATCATCCCATCTAGACATAAACAGGGTCGATATGGACACTCACTTAGGGGGTGTATTGAAACCATGATTTTAGAAGATCTGGTGAGATTTAAAAAATTTGGAATTTTGAATCCCACATAAAACCATGAGATTTGGGGGGGTGTATTCAAACCATGATTTTGGAGAATTTGATGGGATTTAGGAAATTTAGAATTTTGATAGATTTTAGGTAAGTTCATATGATTTTCTGTAAAATTCTTTCAAATCCCACCTAAAACCATGGGATTTGGATTTCTGTATTTTTAACTAAACAAATCCTCTAGAATCCTCCAAAATCCTAAAAATTATTAAAATCCTAATCCACAAAACTGTTTTGAATAACAGTGGATTTTAAAGTAGATTTTTAAATCATCAGTTCAATAACAAGAGATTTTAATGGATTTTAAAGTAGACTTTTAAATCATCAGTTCAATAACGGTAGATTTTAATAGACTTTTTAAAATCCATGATTGAATAACATAGAATTTGTAAATTTCACACAAATCACTTAAAATGTCAAGTTGAATACACCCTCCTTGGATTTCTCTATTTTTAACTAAACAAATCTCACCTAAATCCTTCAGAATCTCAAAAATCATTAAAATCCAAATCCACAAACTATTTTGAATAACAGTGGATTTTAAAGTAGATTTTTTAAATCATCAGTTCAATAACAGTGGATTTTAATAGACTTTTTAAAATACATGATTGAATAACATAGGATTTGTAAGTTTCACACAAATCACTTAAAATGTCAAGTTGAATACACCCCCCTTAGTTTTTTTGGTAGGTATTTTGTCTTAGTGATATGGACATCAAATTCAAAGAAAAATCATTTACACTTCTTCAAGTTCCACATGTCCATATATGCACCAAACCACACATGATCAAACACAAATTCATCCAAGACTCAAACTGCCTTATTTGGAATCAAATGCCTTAAATCTCCATTGGCTCTTTCCAAAAATTATTGGGCACAAATTGGAGACTCTCTACTAATTTAAGAAGCTTCTAAATGTGCACAACTTCTGTCTAGATATAAGGAACATTAACGCTTTTCTCATACCAATTATGAATTTATGTTAAATGTTAAAAAAATGTGTATTTAACAAAAAAATTGTTTTAGCCCAAATTCAACAAAATTTTGTAGTAAGTATATAATAAATTTTCACAAACCAATTAAACAACATAAACATTCATTAACAACTAATATTTCAATTTAAAATATAAAGAAATAAGATAGACTATAGTACAATATAAACTACCTTTAAATCATTACTGTATCTAGACAAAAAATAGTAAATTATGAAAATAATTTATCTTTTAATATAACTAGGTTTTGAACCCACGGTTTATTTGATATATTTTATATGATTGATGACAGTTATGAAATATTATCTTATAGAAAACTCTAAATTACTATTACGGCAAAACTTTTATTTCAGATACACAATTTTTTTAAAATAGAAAAATGAGTTGTGCTAGAAAATCAAATCTGATCAAAAGAATCATGAATTTAACTGGACGTCTAGGCGAGACGGATCATTCGAACTGGTGACTTTGTATATACTAAACCATTTCTAATTTCTTTGACCATCAGACAAACCTTTAAAAATTTTCATTAATTATAATATTTTAAACTTTATAAATTTTTGAATTTAGACGCCTGATAAATCAAGCTTCATGCTCATTCGTAGTTCAAATATTTTAATATATAAATTTTACATAATTTCAAAAATGTCAATTATTGAGATATTTGATCCCTATTGGACGTGTAAAAAAATCTTAATATAAAAATTCTGGAAATTTAAAAAATGTTAATCACTGACATGTCGAATCCCGATTAGTTGTTTTAAATCCTAGGTGGACAGTATTATGAGCTTATAGCTTTTACTTTTATTTAGTATATCTAATTATATAAAGCTTGATGACAAAATTACTAATTAACAAGATTTTGACACGTGTCAATTGTATCACTCAGATATTGACACGTGTAAAAAATAAAAATGTAGAAATTCAAAACTTACCATAAAATGTTTTATAGAAAAAAAAATAGAGAAAAGAAAACCTAATTTTATTCAAAATCTTTTAAAGAAAAAAAAAACCCTTCTAAACTTCCAAAAGTTAAAAAAAAATTGTTTTGAACAGTTTAAAAAAAATAAAAGACAATTATAGGAAAATTATAAAATTTAAACAGCTTTAAAAATTAGAAAAGATCATTATAAGGAAATTATATAAGGTTCTAATTTTACAAGAAAAAGGATTACTTTTCTATAAGATAAAAAAATATGATTGTGAAAATTATACAATTAATTACTGTTTCTAAAAAAAATATAAGTATTCACCTTTACATAAAGAAAGAGACTGTTGAAGTAAAATAAAATAAAATAAAATAAAAATAGATTGTTTCATATTTTTTTCACCAATCAAATAATTTATTCAAAAAGACTGCTATTGTAATATATAAAATTAACATATGCATTTTTGTAACTATAAAAATTTTAAAGTGAAGAGACATATAATAGGTTATTTAATGTGTTTATAAAGACAATTTGTTGGTAGTAGTAAATATTAAAGAGTATACTTTAACAGTAAAATATTTGTGTGTATACAAATACATTTTTAGTGGTAATGTAGATAGTAGATTTGTAAATAGATATACATTAGTGTATTATAGCAAGCAAAAAAAACTATTTTCTATAACTAAAAGTTTATCTCTTTACTTTTATAAATTTTTTTTACTTACGAAAAGAATTAAATATATATTCTTTGTTAATTAAATTTTATCTTAATAACTTTGAACTCATGTACAATTGTTTTCTTTAACTAAAAGTGTATCTATTTTTTTTTTTCAACCAAACAATAAATTAAAAGAAAATTCTAATGTAAGTTGCCTAAAAGCCTCAGGAAAGGGGTTTACAAAAGAAACTTCAGAGATAAGAAAACGCGTGAAAGGACCGACCCTTTTTAACAAAAATAATAAATAATAAATATAATATAATAAATAAACTACAACTAGTGGTCCCATACCCACTAGCCACCTAATCACAATCACCACCAACAGCGGAATAACAATACCAATAAATATCCAATAATATAATCATAAATATAACATCAACAATATCCAATAATCAAATAACAGGAAAACATAGAACCAGCAATCTAGCAATGTTCTAATGACCCAACTCTAGCAACCTAGCAATGCCAGACAACATTAAACCGAGTCCCTAGAACATCCTCCTCTTCATTGCCTTGATTCCACGATCACACTTTGCCTTTACCTACACCACAAACACATATTGTAAATGCATGAGTATTTTATAAACACTCAGTAAGACAATCCTCCCATCTACTGGGCTATACACACAAGCAATAGAGTCATCTCTAACCATCAAACAACAATCAACAATCAACAATAACAAACCAGGACTCTGCATCGACCGACACCCAGTGGCGGACCCAGACAAAAAAATTAGGGAGGTCAAAAAATATTTTTAAGACAATATCATATAGTTTATTTTGTAATGATATTTCATAAACACTAAGAAAAAATAATTCTCATAAGCAGTTTTAAAAAAGGTAAAGAAAAAAACTGTAACTTTTTAAAGAAAATAATAGATGTATAAGAAAAATGATATGCATTTAAGTTGAATTGAAAAAAAGAACAATAATGGTGTAACATTGGAGAATTGAACCATGTTTGGGAGTGTCAAAACATAGAGAATTACCAACTGTGCTGTTGGAAATTTTGTATTTTCCTATGCACAAAATTATATTTGACAATTCACCAGGTCAAGTGACCTCCCTTACCCTTTACTGGGTCCGCCATTGCCGACACCAACATGCATCGACCGACGCCACATGGGGATGCATCGAGCGACACAGGAGCTGCATCGACCGACACCCAATCTGCATCGACCGACACATGCTCGACATAACACGGAAACCCTAGAGTTTTACGCGCCGTCCTTGCACTTGCAACGACCGACGCAAGATATGCATCGACTGATGCAATGCCGAGCATCGTGTTTTCCCCGAAGCTTCTTGTCGGATCTTCATTCCTACAACCACAAAACTTGATCCCAAGCCACAAGAAAGCTTCCTAACGTCCCTAGCAATGATCTAACAAGTCTAACATCACACAACAAGCAGATTAAAGAGTTCTCTAGCTTAGATAAGCCATGGTCCTGTACTTACCTTTGCCAAGACGATTTTGAACCTGGAACAAGCAATAAAACACTCCTACCAAGCTTCTACAACGTTCTAAGCCTCAGATCCCACCAGAAAACACCCCAAACTTTAAGAAATCGCCAAGAACACTTAAGAACACCAAGAACTCTTCTCTTTCTCTTTCGTTTCTCTCAAAAGCGGCTAAACACCCTAATGAGACAAAACACGAGCTTAAGGGTTTTCCTTTACCCAAAACGCAGTGTTTAACTTAAGTCAAAATGCAGGAACTCAACCTTGCATCGACCGATGCATATAGTGCATCGACCGATGCAATCCCTAAACCGGGATTTCGGTTCGCGGGCGTTACAACGCGAAACACGGGCAAGACAATCCGCCTTTGTATTTGACGCATGCGGGATCCAAGAGATGGAGAATAGTGGGAAGGAGTCCAGCGAGTTAAACTCATTGAGCATGATCAGAACCGGGGGAGGATACAAGCAAGCCAAGCTGGTGCTTGCGGCCGTCTTTAGAATAAGTATTTAATCGGCCCAAATTTTCCCAAAAATTCATTAGTTCTACTGGAAACATACTTCTACCTAAGATTTGAGGTCGCAAGTTCGACTATCAGAAGATACAATTTTACCTTCTTTTTTTTTTGGTTTGTAACCACCAAAGTCTCAGCGCCGGCTCTGAGCATGATGGAGAACGACGACCAATCTTCAGGGGGCTGCACCATAGTGAGTAGCTTAGCACAATTAGTCTCGAAATGTTGACAAGCGATCCATGCAGTACGTATCCACTTCATGGCCCACAACAACGCTTCTAACTCCGAATGCAGGAGGAAGGGGCTCCGTTTTAGAAACTTGGCCCCCTACAACAAGGTTCACTTCTCACCAACGCAACACCACCAGCCCAATCCTGAATGCACATTGGTTGTTTTCCAAGACCATCAATCTGACAATGCAGTGAAGAAACCTGGACATCCGAAGACGGAGATAGAGCTTACATGACCGCCGTAAAAGAGAGCGCCTCTTCCCAGGCTAACTTATCGCCCAAAGCCTGATTAATTATATCGTTCACCTCGATCTCTAAACCTTGAAAAACTTTTTTATTTATGGCCTTCAAGATTGCCCATAAAATCCATGGTAATTGAAGAAGTTGATCAGGATCACCCTGTTGAGAGGCATCCCTCCATAAAACAAATTCCAAATTCGAGTACACCGACTTATATGGAAAACCCCCTGACGAGACCAGAGTCGTAAATAAATCTCAAACTTCACACGAGCGAGGGCATTCAAAGAAAACATGATTAATAGTCTCAACCACAGAGTCACACTCTTTACACCAAATATCACATTGGACACCTCGGTGTATCTATCTACTTTTATAGATAGTTTTTACTTACTAAAACTATTTACTTTATATTCTTTGTTATTTTTAATTTTATTTTAAAAACTCTAAACCCGCGCATCGGGCGAGTCCTAATCTAATATTTTATAATTGGTTCCTCTAAATTACTTATGTAAACAATGTTCATCCAAATTGGCTCAATTGAGTTTATTATATATAGTTGTTGACAAAATATATATATATTGGTTACTTATTAGGGGCTGTTTTTACCTTTTTAAATATATATATATATATATATATATATATATATATATATATATATGTGTGTGTGTGTGTGATTGCTTTTAAAATATTTTTTAGAAAAGATATCTAAGGAGGCTATATTGAACTCTATTCAATTTATTAATTTCTTAATTCTGTGAAATTCAAGTGTTGTTCAAAATTCAATAGTTTTGTACAACAACATTATTTAATAGAAATTTAACAGAAAAGCTAGTGTAACAAAACATTTTTTTGATAGGAATTCAAAGTATTATTTGATACTAGGCCAATACCGCACATACAAATAAAATCTCCATAAATTAATATTCAACAACTTAATAAATACGACAAAATTGTTCTCAATCGGGCTGATAAAAGTTGACAAAATATAATAAATTAGATTTTAACTTGCGGTACACCGTGGAATAATTTTTTATTTTTTAATTGTAGTATTATGTTGATATTGTTTGTTTTATTTAGTATTTAAGATTGTATAATTGTATATTGATTGTAAATTCTAAAAGCCACATGACAATTTGTTTTCTTACATAATTGTTATTTAATCAACATAATCATAATATTATAATATTAATGGTATTAAAAATAATGAAATGATGATTTATTCGTGTTGTAACATCAAGTTAATAATATTTTAAATTTTTGTTAATATCGATCCAAACACGTCCGCCGTATAACCCCGCTCGATGAGATTTTAAATTTTGAAAAGTTTTTAAAATACTCTATCTAGCTAGTACAATTAAACGGTTTGACTAAGAATCAAATTAAACAAATACAATATTAGATGTTCTTAAAATCATAATATGTTTTTTTCTATATTAACATTTTTGAAGTACATTTTGTGTTATGCCCTTTTAGTTTTGCTAATTTAAAATTTTATTTACAACATTAACTCTTCAAAAATTTCCAAAAATAACATTGCACAGAAACTCAATTACTAAAACTTCTTAAATTGATCAACATTTGTTACGTTTATTGCCATAAAATCTTTACAACATCTATACATTTCGCGTTTTCCAAAAACAACTATAGCCATTAAAGTTTTAACCCGCGGTATACCGCAGGACTATTATTTTTATTATAATTTATATTTTATGTTTTATCTATTTGTTAAATATTAGATGTTTTGTAAATAGAGGAATAACTAAATTTTCCGGTTGTTGTGCGGCTAAATATTTATATTATTTTTTAACCCGCAATACACTTCATGACTATTTTTTGTTATATTTAGTTTATTTTGTTTAGTGTTTGAGATTCTATTTTGATTTTTAATTATTATAACAAAAAATAAGAGATCTAAATACATAATCAGTAATTTATACGTTGTGATTAAGTCACATTTTTCCTAATGATTTCATTATTTTACAAAATATTAGTTAAATCAACTTGATTTTATGTCAAATATTCTAATATTAGTAGTGTTGATAAATAATAAAATGAAGATTTAACTCGTGTTAATACAAATTTAATAATATTTTATTAATTCCAACATGTCTTCTTTATAACGCATCTACTATATAACCACATTATATAGTATTTTAGACTTTTTTAATTTTACATATTCGTAATAGTTAAAATTTTTATTAAGTTTATATATGTTAATTATAATAAATTTCAATCGAAGTTTTGATCTATACATTTTTGAAGTACGTTTTGTGTTATGCCCTTTAAGTTTTGCTTATTTAAATTTTTACTTACAACATTAACCCTTCAAAAATTTCCAAAAATAACATTACTACAGATTTTCTTTCCTAAATATTTTACATTCCATTCTAACTAAATAATTACAGCAAAATCAATATGAAAACACAAAATATGACATTTTTAACTACATCTTCTATTGTGTATTGAAAATATTCTATCTATGAATCTTTTGCAAACCAAGAAAACAACAATTTGATACCTATTTTGTTTTCCAATTCCTGTGAGTTTTGATTCTTAACGTAAGAAGAATTTCGATTCACATTTATTTAAATATTATAATTAATATAATAACTTAATGAAATTTGAAAATATTAAGAATATGTAAAATTAAAAAAGTTTAAAATACTATATAATATGGTTATATAGTAGATGGGTTATAAAGACAACATGTTGGAATTAATAAACTATCATTAAATTTGTGCTAACACGGGTTAAATGTTCATTTTATTATTTGTAAACACTATTAATATTAGAATATTTGACATATAAAATTAAGTTGATTTAACTAAGATTGTGTAAAATAATTAAATCATTAGGAAAATGTGACTTAATCATAGTGTATAAATGACTTATTATGTATTTAGATCCCTTATTTTTTTATTCTTGTAATAATTAAAAATCTAAATAAAATCTCAAACCTAAACAAAACAAACTAAATATAACAAACAAATAGTCATGAAGTATATTATGGGTTAAAAATGAATATAAACATTTGGCTACACAAACGGTCGAAAAATTTAGTTATTCCTCTATTTGCAGAACATCAAATATTTAACCAAAAAGATATAATATAAAATATAAATAATAATAAAAATTATATGCACGCAGTGTACTGCGGGTTAAAATCTAGTATGTATTCAAATTCCGAGTCAAAATAAAATAAAATAAATGACTAAATGGGCCATTTGTTGCTTTTAGCATTTAAACAGAAAATAAGAATTTAGTAAAACCAAAAACAAAATGCCCAAATTCAACAAATTAAATATTATATAGGAATCGAAGATGATGATGATGATTCATATAACGTTTCATGCAAGGTGGAGAAAGGGAATCTCATTTTAGACTAAAATTTTTTGAATTAACTCTAAAAATAAATGAGATATTTGACCAGAATAAATGTGACACAAACTGAAAATACGAAGGCAAATCAATATTTCCGTTTTAAACTTTTTAATGAATGCTTTTACTTCTTTCCAGTAGTATATATAAAGTTATTCGTAGAGAGCCTTTCTCTTCCACCAGATGATAGATAACGAATACACTGCATCTCACTATACTTGCGACATCCACATATATATACCAGTTGTTAACCAATCAACGCTCGGAGTGGTTTTGATTTTATAGGTTAAACAGGCCAAGTGACAATATGATCACAAGGCTTTTGAAGGCATCATGAGCAACGACTGGTTTATATTTGGATGTCATAAGTGTCGAAATTGGTGAGCAACATGTATTAAAATGGCTGCCTGTTCAAACCCTCATAGCTTGATAGAAAGCTCAAAGATCTCCCACTCTTGAAAATACTCGAGTTATATGATTATTGATCTTTCTATCAAGCTATTAGGGTTTGAATTGTGAACAGCCTTGTGACGATCCCTCATAGCTGATCTTTAATCCTGAATTCTTTGATTCGTCAAAGAAGAAGAAACTGAAATGTTTGGTTATCAAAACATGCAGGTATATATATACTCCTAAATCTTCAATCTCTAATCCTTCCTCAGTTCTCAAGGATGTTCACATATCCGTATACGAGTGTTTGTGTGCATCCTTGAGAAGTGTTGGAACCTCCTCACAGTTTCAGCTGTCCGCATCCTCTCAACGATCCGTAAAGAGGTTGAGAGTTTCTGAAAACAACAATGTCTTCGACTTTTATGGATGGTGATACAACTTTTGTCTTTGTCAGATGCCATTTCCTTTAAATGTTGGTTTCCGTGCGTGAACGCATACACTCAACGATTTATTTTTCGGTGCATCAACCTTTATGTATTATATTCGTCGAAGAGATCTATCTATCAATTCTTCCTTCTTTAGCTCTACTAGCAGTGCAGCCGCGCCACCTGATTTACACAACAAATATCCCAACTTCATCGGTCAGTAGTAGCTTGTCTTTGAAGAAATCTCGCAATGCAAAGTAGGAAGAAGTTGGTCATAGGTGTTTTGTCTATTGTCTCTGCATCTTTGCGGTTAATAGAATTTAAATGTCCCTTTTTGAATCTCTCCCCAGTAAAATTACCGTTCAAGTTCTTGGCTTTTTCAAGATTCATGTCTATCAAAGCTGTTACATTGCTCTGAATATAGCAGCAAGTGCAAGTCATGTCAGTTAGTGGGATATCTCTTTGCACCACGATTTTAAGTGCCAGCAAAGCAAAATAAATTAAGAGATATCTATGTATTAGTAGTGGTAGAAAAATCTACATGTAGTAGTTTTGTATAGACGAAAAATTAAGAGATCTCTTCACTTTATAGTGAATGATGATCATAAATTTGCAATTGAAGGACGAAACTGAACTGAAACGGGATAATGGTGAAATTTGGACAATATATATATAAATAGTGGGGGCGATACAAAAAAAAAGCAACCTTTCTTTCGCCAACCCTCTATGGTCACACCAAGCAAGAACAATTCCCAGAAAGCGTGATAGATGATCTTGTCTTCCATGGTATATTATTCTGAAAAACGATAAGAAATTTGGTGAGAATTGGTGTTGTAGTGCAAGAAATGGATAGTGTGCCCACCAAGTGTCCGACGAAAGTTCTCAATACCATGGGGCATGGGAGGGAGACGATGGGAAAAGTTTTCGCGCTCAATTCTTTAATAGAACACGTGACCCTCACGTCACGTGAACAACACCCAACTGACTCTGCTGACCCTTCTTAATTATATAGATCACTTTCTTCTTCTTCCCTCTCTTCACTCTTGAGTCTTGACCCCCATTTTCTCGAGAAAGAAAAGCTCAATTCTTGTTTTCTCGGAACGTTTTGTTTTCAATTCCAGCCTGAACATGGAGATGGATCCATCAGACGTGAAGAAACTTGTAGCAGTTGATTCTTCGTAAGTAGTCAAAATCTCATCCTCTCCGAGTAATTTAATTTAATTTATGCTTCTCCCTTAAATTTTCTCAATGAGAATTCGTGCTCATTCAGAGACTCAGCCGCAGAAGAATCTGAAGAGAAGAAACTAAACGCCACTTCTGTTTCAGCTTTTGATATGATACTCAAGGTTTGATTTTGCACAACTTAACAAGCGCCTGAATCTTTTTTGTTTAATTTTGATTCATGTTTCCAAGAATGTGATTTTTTTTTTGCAGTCTCTTTGGAAGATTAGCGTTTTCTTAAGCGACTTTTTGATGAGTTATGTTAAAGAAGCACAACACAGCCTCACAGATGATGAATCTGTTCTTCCACAAGACATACTTCGTATCTTCCTTCTCAAAAAACTCAGTCTCGCTCATCCTCTGGTCTCTTCTCTCATCTTTTAAAAACCCTTTTGTGTCTTATGTGTGTTGTTAATTACTTCTTTCTCAAGATTCATCTGTTTTTTTTTTTTTGTTCTTGTCTATTATTATATACTCTTCAGGACGCAAATGGTGTTTGTGACCTGTTTCTTAACATCTTGGAGCATCTGCCTCGCTGGAATTCACACTTTGAAGTGAAGGAAGTGGCGAAAAAGATTTGCAATAGATGCAAGATGGGTATGGAATATCCAGTTGAACGTTCTTTTGGTCTGATCATCAATGCTGGTTCACTCAGACAAGTCAAGGCAAGTCCATTTTTTTTTTTTTTTTTTTGGGTCCTTAATTAAATCTCTTAAGCAAATGAGAAGAAACCTATCTTTCTTGAAACTGAGGCTAGAAACGTTTTTGGTTATCACAGGCATTATTCGAGAATCTTACATTCGATAAGATCCTTCAGATCATCAGGATACATCTTAAGATGCCTTGTGATAAGGAAGGATGTGGGAAAACAAACTATGTTCAACGTATGATAAATAAACTTCCAACTGTTTTCACAATTGGTAAGCTTTCAAGTTAGATTGGTCATTACACATTAGCATAATGCACTAGATTTACCCTTTTAATTACTCTTGTATTGTTTAGCACTTGAGTGGGAGAACGATGAGCCTCTAGGAGAGTTATTCGATACTACTTCTGTTCTGACAACTGAGATAGATATTAAAACGATATACCTATACGAAGGTGACAGTGCATGCACTAGATACCGTCTTATCTCAATGGTAAGGGCCAAATTATCTAGTTCGTTCAGTTCCATTTGGATTTCCTATTAAAGATTTTGTTACCAGAAACAACTCCAATGTTAATACATACAGGTTTGCTCGCATGGAGATGGATACAACTGTGTAGCTTATGAAAACAATGGATGGGTCAGACATTTTCCTTCTGAGAAAGAGGTAAAAGAGCTTAGACTTTTTTGGTTAAAAGACACGCAAGTTACTCGATCTGTGACTGAGACTGAGTGATGTATGTTGGCTGTCCAGGTTATTGGAGACTGGGATTGTGTTCTCAGCAAATTCCGAGAACTGCATATTCGACCTGAGATTCTATTTTTTGAAAAAGTACGTAAGATCCTATGAGTGAATACTTGCTTGTGTTTTTCTTTTATTATGTGTGTGTGTGTGTACGTAAGATCCTATGAGTGAATACTTGCTTGTGTTTTTCTTTTATTACGTAAGATCCTATGAGTGAATACTTGCTTGTGTTTTTCTTTTAGTACGTAAGATCCTACTTGAATTGCAGGCTATGCAGCAAGACGAGATTGTGTCTGGGCAGAAATCTGAAGGCTAAGAGAAGCTTTTTCAAGAGTGTAGGATTGGGATTGATGTATAGACAAAAAGGGTCTCGAGTCTTAAGTAGTCAAAACCTTGTAGGACTATGGTAGAAAAATGGGTAGGAAAGGGATTGATGTATATACCAAAAGTGTTGAGTCTTTCAAAAACGTTATAGGAGTTAGTAGAACAATGCTTTGGAGGTGTTGTTGCACCATTGTGAACAGATTTTTTAGTGTTTTATTCCTCACATCCTGATTGTTATGACGACCACTGGATGAAGTAGTTAAATATCATTCTTCCAAATCAACACTTGTTAGGCCGATAATGTTGGTTTAGTTTCTTTAGTTGGTATTTCGTATTAGTGTACTAATTTACATTTTGACACAGTAAAACTGTAAAACTAGCATGTGAGACTGTGAGAGCATGCAAGGTTGTGAAATCACAAGTATAAAAACATCTGCAAAAGAATCGTCCCAAACATTTTGCAGTGGAACTCTGTTCTGAAACAGAGTTACAAAAAAAAATCTAAATGAATCTAACGTCCATGACTCGAAACATAGAGGCTCTGTTAATGAAGTCACATAAACATGATAATGAATAAACCACATTTTCCCCCTCATACATTAAGCAAACTATAGAATTCAGGCTTATGGAAGTTTTAGTTAATACAGTTTGCATTCAAGGATTTTACATTTGAGAATATATCCTTACTCGAAGTTAATTTGTTAGTAGACATCAACAACAAAATTTAGTAGTCTTGAGCACTTTTTAATTTTCTCCTGAAGGAGCTACAACTTCTCTGTTCTGGTGACTGAGACAAGACGGTATTAGTGTGTCATATACCAAAACAAAGGTGTTACTAAATTCACCAAATACCGTCTGGTCTCAATGGTAAGGGGCTAGAAACATTAGACCGATTCTGCGGCGTGACGAGTGTCGGTGTTAGTCCATATATATACATACTAAAGAGTAAAGAATAAATCAGATCTATGAGGCATGATCAGCCGCTTGACCAATTCAAAAGGTATGTTTTTTTTTACCTTCCTCGATGACGATGAGTGAGTATACTGTTTAGCGCTGCAACGTAGGTAATTCCTATATGATTCTTCTTTTGTTTTAAGCATGCATTATCGCTGTCTACGTCTTCTAAAGATTTTATTTTATTGAATCTCGACTCAATATTCTGTGACGTATGTGTTACCCAAATAATTATATCCAAGTTAAAAATAATATGTGATCTAAAATTTGGTGAAGATCATCGATATATATATACAATTATACACTACACGAATATATAGGGGAAAATGTTTATTTAATTTGCTGTTGTTAAATTATCATTCTGACTTGGGAGAAGGTCATATACCCAAAGCCTGTGATATGTGTTCGGTTGAGAGAACTTAAACGCCATAGAAAACGAAATTTTTATTTTATTATTAAATGACATAAATTGACTATTATCTCTTCATTTACTATTCAAATCTCTAAGATATACAGTTGACTCTTCGATCGTTGTACATTTTTCTTGGTCATCATCTCTCTGATTATAATTAGTTTAGCCCTTTAATTTCTATTATTTAGAAAAGTTGGCTCAATTATAGTGGGACAATGTCGCTTTCAGCTCTGCGTATAGATATCAGTCTCTAGAATCTACCCCTAACTTTATAAAGGAGTGGTGGGAATGTAATCAAAATACGTCGATGTCTTTTTCTCATAAAACAAGCTTGAAATTAAAATAACACTTGGTATCATTATAGTGGAATTCCCATTATATATAGTAAATGATGGATCAAAGTTATATTTGTATAACTAACACAAAATATGCAACGTTTTCGATTCAACTATTCCTGCTGCTTTCAATTCTTGAAAAGTAGTGCGTAGCTGAATCATTAAGACTAAAACTGTATATTCTAGGAGATTTAGTATGACTCCAGGGAGCCAAATTAGAGAGATTCAAACAAAAGCTCTATAACGAAATCAGTTTTTTTTTACTACTTTCAGTACTAGTAGAGTGCACTTGGACGCAAAAGCAATGGCAAAAGTTATTGCAATTTCTTAGAAAAAAAAAATGAAAAATCCCGGAAAATATTACATAGACAATAACAGCCCCCCACTTGTCAAAGAAGACAAAAAAAAACACTACTACCATTCGTTGTTTAAGTCAATATACACAAACAATAGCACCATATTCAGTTATTCACATCTAGTATTACACAAGAGTAATTATTTTAGCCAACCATTAATCCATCAAACTTTTCTGTTGCATCCAAAAATCTGAGTCTATCTCATTTTCCAAAAGAACTTTTACAAAAAGAAGAGCAACATACGCTAGCTGAAACAACTTCATCTACATATATAACCTCTTGATAAGACATTCGGAAAAAGTTTCATTCCTACACATATTAAAGTTCACATGACAGACTAAAATCTGTCATCTTAAGAAAAATACATACAATCTCTTATTACCGTAATTAAGACTCAGGTACTTTGATATTTTACATGGCTGTTCCCATATCTAGTTAGAGAATAACTAAAGCTGGTCATAAACTTTGATCGATCTACTTACCCCCAAAAGGGAACCACCTCTCCTGGAAATCTGACTGGTACGAGACCATGAACAAGATGAGCACGAGCACAGCTGCTACGCCCCAAGGGGAAGAACCGGCACGGTGAATAGAGTCTTGTTCAGGCCAGGGGACGTAGAAAGAAAGGCCGCCGGAGAAGAAGTGGACGAGGAGGAGAAGGAAGAGAGGGGTGAACATGAGGATGAGCTTGAGCTGGTCAAGGGTGTCTTCGAGGACGGACTCGTAGTTCAAGTACCATGTGAGGGAAAACACGAAGAAGACGACGAGGAAGAAGAAACAGAGATGTGGGTTTGGGAGAGAGAGGTAGTCTAAGTACGATGAGCCGTAGTATGGTGATCTCGCCATGCCTTGTTCTTGGTCTTCTCTGTTTTATTGATAAAGAACAACTAGGTTTTTAGATTGTGTAAGTAAAGATCTAGATGACTCTTGTATGTGTGTGTGAGTACATATATAAAGAAGTAGATTATATATCTTTGGAGAGAAGAAAAGAGTAATATACTAATATGCATTGAACGGGTGTAATTTTTTACTTTATTTAATGGTATTAAAATATTTCAGGGCTTTTCGGGTGTTGAAGTGGTCGGTCGAGACCACGTGGACATGATGTTATGGGTGTTTGGAATTTTGTATTAATAATACTTTGGGACCTTGTAAAGAAAACTTATAGTTATTGCTTTTGAATTTAAAGCCAATAAAGCTAAACTAAAGTGGTACTTTCACGTCATTATTCGTCTTTTGAAAACATTAATTTTAAAATAAAAGTTAGGTGTGCTCCAGGCTAAAAAACTTCTTATATATCTGGATGCTATTCTTCAGCTATGGTTCTATTTGGATCGCTTGAATTATTAGAGAAGAATTATCTGATTTTTTTTGAACAACTTTTGGATCGTAACTTCGAAGAATAAATGAGCTATTCTTACCTCTCTTTTTTGTGTGTGTTAAAAATAGAGCTATTCTTACTTAGATAAGTTAAAATTAAGATATTTTGTGTACAAGTGGATTCACTCTGAATAATGGAAGGTGGGAGCCTAGGAGGAGTAATAAGGGTCAGATCTACAATCAAACAAAAATAGAAATATCTAGGTCCACCATAGCTAAATGAATATTGTCTCGTTCCCTTCCCCCCTCGAGAAATATCACTATTGAGAGGGCTTTATTTCTGCAAACATATCGGTTTGTTACGTTTGTATTTCTCTAAATTGAGTTGCATAAAAGACCTAATCTATAGTTTACTGGAAATGAGAGGCCCAAATAGCCTATGCACATATTGGAAAGGCCATAAACATATGATAACGTAAAACATACACGTAAGGTCGTAAGTCTATACTTGCAAGTTACTTGAGATCGATTTATTACAAATATAAAATCGAATCGTGTCTTCTCACTTGCCTTACACATACATGACTAAACACAAAGCATCATCATTCTTGAAGCAAAATCAAGAAATGGTGCATAATCTCTCTGACATCAACTCTTATGGTCATCTTCAATTCATTACTTTTCCAAAGTTATATTTATAGGACTATCCATAATATCAACCTCCAAAAGCTTCAAACATGGGAACATTGGTGGGTCACATTCTACCGGGCTTTTTCTTCTTTGCACTTGGTCTATGGCACCTCTTTAGCCACATCAAATTATTTTCTCTACACCCAAAATCATACATTTCACCTTTATGGTTTCCCGTATCCAAACCAAGATATGTAGAGCCTCTCGCGATCATTATAGGCTCCTCACTTTCCATTTCTGTTGAACTCTTCCTTGGACAAAAGAATCACCAACCATTTGATCCCAATGATGGGACCATCCCAGCAAACCATCTCCATAACTTTGAACACTCTTGCATATCTCTCACCTTCATCACCTATGCAGCCTTCGCCATTGTATTTGATAAAACAAGGCCAGTGGCTCATAGGGCCCTCCTCAACTTGATCGCGGCCCTTGCCTTCGCCCAACAACTCTTCCTCTTCCATTTCCACTCGTCAGACCACACGGGCGTTGAGGGACACTACCATTTGTTGCTCCAACTGGTAGTTTTTGTCTCTTTGGTCACAACAGTCTTGGGAATCGCCTTACCAAGCAGCTTCGTGTTGAGTTTTGTTCGGTCACTTAGTGTTTCCTTCCAAGGAATATGGCTTATGACAATGGCTTGCATGCTTTGGACGCCAAGTTTGGTTCCCAAGGATTGCTTTCTTCACATTGAAGAAGGTAAACATACCATAAGATGCTCAAGCGTCAAAGCTCTTCATAGGGCAATATCATTGGTAAACATCCAATTCAGCTGGTTTCTTGTGGTTGTGACCATCTTTGCAATGTCGTTCTATATATTTTTGCAAAGAATCTACGGTGAGAAAATTGAATACTATGCGCTTCGAACAAAGGAATCCAAAGACATGGCCGAGATCATGATGACCATGGTTGAAGTTCATGATGCCGAGTCACAAAGTGGAATTAAGTCACAAGCTTGAGAAATCATGGCCACCGATAGAAAACAACCTATTTCTCATGATGTGTGTACATATATAGAGACATAGCTGTATTTATCTGAATGACACTAGATATATAAGAGACCATCCATATTGATGTAAAAAAAAAAGAGACCATCCATATATAGATTGTGTTATTATATATGAACGTGCCGTAAATCTAATCTAATACATGTAATTCTCCAAAATTGTTAACTATTTTCTTAAATTGTATACAAACAACTTTGTGAAATTATTAATTTTTTGGTAAAAAAAAAAAAAAAACGTTTTCAGATAATATTGGTGACCTGAAAAAAAAGTAGATATTAGGCGACTTGACTTGTAAAGGTTGAAATTTGTTCAACAAAAAAAAAAAAATGACTTGTAAAGTTGAATTTTGTGGAATATTCCGATGATTCTTTATCAAATTACGTGTACAATCCTCTCTACTCTTCAAAACAAAACAAAAAAATTAGAAAAAGAGCCAAATTAATCTCAAATTACGCCTTAAATTTTCATATTAAGTCTACATAACCCAAATTAACGATCCTCCACAGTCCACAGTCTAACATAACCCATTAAATTTTCATATTAAAGTCTTCTTCTTCTGATCTCTCTCTATCCTCCAAACAAAGTATGGCCCTTTACCGTATCTTCATCTTCTTCTTCTCTCTCACCCTCTTTACTCCAACAACCCATTCCCTCAACGAACCCGACCCGGATTCAATTTCCACCGTTTACGAACTCCTCCCAAAGTACGGTCTCCCAAGCGGTCTCTTACCAGACAACGTCACCAACTTCACCCTCTCCGACGATGGCCGATTCGTTGTCCACTTGCCAGATTCCTGCGAAATCGAATTTGACTACCTCGTTCGTTACGATAAGACCATATCTGGGCGTATCGGTTACGGCTCGATTACTGAGCTCAAAGGTATTGAGGTGAGGAGGTTCTTTATTTGGCTCGATGTTGATGAGATCAAGGTTGATCTCCCACCTTCTGATTCTATCTACTTTAAAGTTGGGTTTATCAATAAGAAGCTTGATATTGACCAGTTTAAGACTGTGCGTTCGTGTCACGATAATGGTGTCTCTGGCTCCTCTTGTGGTGATTCCTGGAAGAGTTTTCTCGAGGTAAAAGATACAATTTTTTGGTGCGAATGGGGTTTCGTTAATTTGGATTTGGATGATTTAATTGAATACTTTTCTTGGTTTTAGGGTTCTAGAGGATTTTTAGGAAAAGGGTTTGTCTGAGATACTGATATTTTTGTGGATTTGTAGCTTGTTTCTTCATATCTTTAGGGCTGTGGATCTATGGGTTAATGACTTGGTTTGATGGATGTGATTTACATATCTATTGAGGAACAACATGGTAGCTTTCGTGGAATTCAAACACAATAAGGGCTAAAAGAACAATCCTTAGAGAATCAGACTAAACTTTGATAAGGGGTTTGAAAATGATCTAATTAAGATTTGAGAGAAGAAACGTCAAACCATGCTTTCACATTGCTGTTCTTTTAGATTGTTGAAACTTAAAGTAGCAGTTCTTTCCTCTGTTTAGTTCTCTTGTGATCTTTTAGTTTGTATTGATAGCTTTAGAGGTAGCTGATAAACGTGAGATGCTGTTTGTTTTATAATTCTATAGCGGATCATTATGCAATCAGTTGTAATTGCTTTCCAATCTTTTGATGGTTTTTGTTTGGTTTCTGGAATGGTTATTTCTTAGGATCCTTTCAATCCAGCCAACTCCCAAAAGTGATTCAGGCTGGATTGTAGGAATTTGGTGATACCTGTAATAACAGTAGTTTTTGTTTTTTCTCAGAAAGGGAAGCTTCAAGGAATGATGGATGAAGGGGAAATGTTAATCACCGAGTAAACACTCTTTGTCTTTGCAACCACAGAATCTGTGACAATACGCAGATGAAGTTGAGTCTCAAGTCAAGTTTGTACATATACATACAATAACTAGACAAGTCTTCTTTATAAGACTTGGTATGAAGTGTTTAATATTATGCACTATGTAAGTCTTGTTAAAAGTAAAACTGGTTTCCACGAAAATGTTGTTATCTATATAGTCCATTCCTCACCATCATGGTGAAACTGTGCCCGTTCAAGTTCCCTACTACTAGTAGCTCTGTAGCTGGATCATCTATGGCATAATGAATGGAAGATGCATTCTTTGAGGTTGAGCCAATATATTATTTCAAATGTCAAATAGAATCCCTAGACAGTGATCTGATTGAGATCCTCGATTCTGTACAGACTATACTATGAACACGTTCCAGTTTGAAACCATCGACTAATCATCCTTGGTGTCCATAAGGGTTTTAGTGGCTGTGATGAGGGAAAAGTACCAAGCACAAGTGTTGGTGGTTGGGTTAGTGGTAAAGTTCCTTATGTATGTATGCCAACAAGATGGTCTAGACTTATAACAAACTTCTTTTCTCCATTGGTAACCAAAAATTGCCGGCCTTTGACTGTGTCCAGATTCATAATCATTTTAGACCAATGCCCGAACTCGTAAATCTGAAGACTTTCTCGTGAATCTGCAATTTCTCCCATGTGTTTTTCCAAGTTACAGGTTACAAGACGACAAGAAAAAACACACCTTATTCTACAGAGGCGTCCACGTAAACCCGAAAGCCAACCCGGTTTGCTTTTCTAGTTTGTCTTTGCCTTTGCTTGCTAGCAAATTAAAAATCAATAAATAAATATCAAAACTCTCTGATTTTGACTGGCTAAGATTCAACGGGCAATTTCCATCTTACAGACCCAATTCGTGTTCTCTGTTTTGTTATGTTACAAAGCAGAGGTTTTTATTTATCTTCCATATTCCTTTCCCACTGATTCTTACAAACCGATCCAAAGGAATCTTACCAAACTGTTTCTTGATTCTGTTTTGTGAAAAAAGTCTTGATCTTGCTGTTTGGAGTAATGGTGGGTGCTTGGTTTGTCGTTGGCTCATCGGTGATGGACTCGTCGAGCAGTCCATGTTTATGTCTGGATGCGGGTAACAACATCAGGAGCTCTCCGAGGAAGAAGATCCTTAGCAGTACAAGAAATCTGGAATTAGGCAGCTCTTTTACTGGCTCACGCATTGTTTTTAGGCTTTCTCCGAAACGGGTATCGAGGATTGCGAATCGAAGGAGCAAAAAGCTCTTGATTGTGAATGAGGACATTGCTGGGAATTACGAAGATACCTTCGGTGATGTACAAAAGGTTATATCTTTTTTTGTTTTTGCATGAACCCTGTAGAGAAAGATTTGACCTTTGGCAATAATAAGCTTATAATGGTTTACTTTTAAATTTGCAGCAAATTGTTAATTATTTCACATACAAAGCTGTGAGGACGGTTCTTCATCAGCTCTACGAGATGAATCCTCCCCAATACACTTGGTTCTATAAGTAAGTCCATTTTATATGGTTTGTATACATCTCCAATAAGATGAGGTTCTGTGTAACAAAAACACTTTACTCCGATCATTTTTGCCTTGTGGTCCTAATTATGTTTCTCCTTTGTTATGTGACAGTCATATCATATCGAACAGACCAACCGATGGCAAACGTTTCCTCCGTGCACTCGGCAAGGTATAGAAAGTTATAGTTTATATCTCACCAGAACCGAGATTGTCTGATAAGCCAAGATGCTTTGGGTCTAGTTGAATAAGTTCATCTGCTCAAAGTTTACCTATAGGTCTCTAGTATATAACTAGCCTAGGATTGAATGTAGCAGATTGTATCTATGGTGAGTTTGTTAGTGAGCAGAGTTAGTGAGAGCTGAAGTTTATAAGACTCGTCTTTGGTTTTGGTGAATTGGAACAAGAACAGCAGTTCCATAGGTTTGTTCTTATCATATTCACAATGTGTTGTGATATTAACAATGGTTGATTCTTCCTTGTTTAGAGGTTGATATGAAAGATATCAACTTGGGGAGAAGGAGGAGTACGTTTGTGTCTTATTTGAGAGCACAAACACACACATTTGAATTTTTTTTTGGTCTCAACTAATTGTAGGAGAATCAGGAGCTTGCAGAAAGAGTGATGATTACGCGTCTCCACTTGTATGGCAAGTGGATCAAGGTAAAAAAATCGCCTGCTAAATCTCGCTCCAGTTCTGTTTATTTCCTGCCATGAGAACCAGCAAAGACCAAAATTTTAATGTTGTATAGTTTGATGCCTTGTAGAAATGCGACCATGGGAAGATATACCAAGATATATCAGATGAGAACTTGGCGTTGATGCGTGAACGCCTGATGGAGACAGTGATTTGGCCTTCTGATGACTCAGAGGTTGTTGGGTGAAAGAAGGCTGCGCACACCACAACAGTAAACCTTGTCAAACCGCTTCTCAGCTTTTAGGACTTTTGAGTTTTCTTAGTCTGATTTACATATTATTGTTATAGTCAAAAGAGCAGTGTGTGTGTATATGAAAATGTCTATTCTTTGGCATGTACAATATGAATATTATGGGCAAAAACAATATACCCCTTCTTGTGTTCGGAATCTTTCTCAGGCATCCTCTTACGCTCACACCTCTCACATTAGCTTTGAGTTTTTTGACACACCTAATAAGTAAAGTAAGACTTATGCTAATTGCAAAGACGTGGACGTGGACGTGGACATGAGTAAGGAAAATTACGGTTGGTCCAAATGGGAACACTTGTCTTCGTAACAACTCCAAAACGGTTTTAGGCAAAAGATATTATTGCATATACTGTCTTCTCTCAACTCAGAACGAAACCACACCGTAAAAAATTAATGGCGAAGACTAGTACTTTTGCAGCTCTACCACTCACCAACTTCAAATCACCGTCGCTGTTCCGTGTCAAGAACTCTTCTTTTATCAGTTTCACCGATACCCATTTCCTCCGACAATCGAATTTGACTAGTATCGTAAGATCTTCAAGTCCGAGAGGAATTGGGTTCGTCTCATGTTCTTCGGTCACGGACGAAGCTTCTTCTGACGAGCTACAAGTTCAAACCTTGTAAAATCACCTCCCCTCTCTGTTGTCTCTGATTAAAATTCCCAAAGATTGACGAAATGTGTTTTTTTTTTTCATTGGTGTTTTGCAGGACATGGAAGTGGAAAGGTTACTCGATAAGATATCAGTGTGCTGGAACCACTGGCCCTGCCTTGGTCTTGGTTCATGGTTTCGGTGCTAACAGGTCTAACTCATTATCCCAACCTTAATTTGCTTGCTGATAGGTATCTTTAACATATTATTGATCTCTCAAGTCTTGAAAGGCCTTTTATATAACTGAGGTTTTGGATTCCTGGTCAGGGAATTGAGAATTATAGTTTAGCATTTTTCCTCACGTGTTCGTTTGTTCTGTTATCAGTGATCATTGGAGGAAGAACACACCTATTCTTGGGAAAACACATAGAGTTTACTCTATTGATCTTATTGGATATGGATACTCCGATAAACCGAATCCTCGTGAGTTTGGTGGAGAACCATTTTACACTTTTGAGACATGGGGTGAGCAACTCAATGATTTCTGTCTTGATGTGGTCAAAGATAAAGCCTTCTTTATATGCAACTCTATCGGAGGTAGAGCTTTGATTGAAGTTGCAAATCTTTCGGTTTATAAGTTTTTTTTGTTTTTGGTTTAGTATATGACAAAGAGATTGGTGTTCATTAGGACTTGTTGGTCTTCAGGCAGCAGTAAGTAAGCCAGAGATATGCAGAGGGCTTATGCTTATTAACATATCCCTCCGCATGCTTCATATCAAGAAACAACCATTGATTGGAAGACCTTTCATCAAATCATTCCAGAATTTACTTAGGAACACTCCGGTTGGAAAATTGTTTTTCAAGAGCATTGCTAAACCAGAGACAGTTAAAAGCATTCTTTGTCAGGTATTGATGGTTTGCATCTAAAGAAACACACAAAGAATGGTTTTATGTTTTGTATTTGTGCTTTAGAAAGTTTTGTGTTTGTTTTTGTGAATTTGGAATTAGTGTTACCATGATAGCTCGCAAGTGACTGATGAACTAGTTGAGGCAATACTACGTCCAGGGCTTGAGCCTGGTGCCGTTGATGTCTTCCTTGAATTCATCTGTTATTCCGGTGGACCGCTTCCAGAGGATTTACTCCCACTGGTCAAGGTTCGTTACTCGGTCTTGTTCTTAACCATAGAGTAAAGCTAAAGATGTAGTCTAACATTCTCTAGCTGTTGCATTGCAGTGCCCGGTTCTAATTGCATGGGGAGAGAAAGATCCATGGGAGCCAATTGAACTTGGACGAGCATATAGCAACTTTGACGCTGTTGAAGATTTCGTTGTTCTTCCTGAAGCCGGCCACTGTCCTCAGGTATCTCTCTCTCTCTGCTTCCCTCTTAAGATGGAAAGGCAGCAAGTAAGCTACCTTTGTTTTCTTCTTATTATTATGTTTCTGTGAAATTTGCAGGACGAGAAACCGGAGATGGTGAACCCACTTATTGAATCATTCGTTGCGAGACATTGAAAGTACAATACATCCATCGGTCCAGACGTTTGATCTTTCTACATTTTTGTATATATATCTGTAGTTCTGTAGAGAAACACATCTTCTTGTGAACCCACACGAATTGAACACTCACAGAGTTGTGCATGAACTGTCAAAGGTTAGACTTCCTACAAGTGACAAAACTGTGATTGTATTATGCATAGAGATATTGATGGGAGTAACAAGCTCCGCAAGAGAATTCTAATGACAATCATTTTCATTTGTTATATACAAAAAATTTCATAATTGGTTTCCAATTGATATACAATCATTTTCTTGCTAACACTTGGTCTTATAAGTAAGTCCATGATATGGTGTGTATAAATCTTCCATATGATGAGGTTCTGTGTAGGATTTAGATTTAACAGAAACACTTTGCTCCGATCATATTTGCCTCGTGGTCCTAGTTTTGTTTCTCCTTTGTTGTACGACAGTCATATCATATCGAACAGACCAACCGATGGCAAACGTTTCCTCCGTGCCCTCGGCAAGGCAAAAAGTTTAGTTTATATCTCAGAAGAACCAGGATTGTCTGATAAGCTAAGATGCATTGGGTCTAGTTGAAGAAATTCATCTGCTCAAACTTTACCTATAGCTATAGGTCTCTAGTATATAACTAGCAGATTGTAGCTGTGGTGAGTTTGTTAGTTAGCAGTTAGTGAGGGCTGAAGTTTATAAGACTTGTCTTTGGTTCTGGTGAATTGGAACAAGACAGCAGTTTCTTATCATATTCACAATGTGTTGTGATATTAACAATGTCTGATTCCTCCTTGTTTAGAGCTTGATTATATAACAAGATACCGGCCGATATGACGCAATCTTGTTATGGTGGATGGAGAAAGAGAAGTCAGAGGCCTTTCATTTTTAATTAAATTTGTTAATTTTTCTCCTAACTTCTCTGTCATATCTTAACTAACAAAATAATAAATCTCTCATTAACTATTATCATTCACTTTACCACTTCCAACAAAGGATAAGTAAGTTAGTAAAAAAGACACTCCAAAATGTCAAAATGTCCACCATCTATAAGTGCGTTTTCTCGCAAACGTTTTTTATAAAGTGGGTTTTTAGGTAAATCACCCTTTTATTTAATAAAATTGATCACATAAATTCTAGAGAAATATAAGGAAGGAACGAAATGCTGACAGATTTTGAAAGGAGGCAGAGATGATACCTTTAGCCTGAAAACAGCATCCACGGCCATTTCTGCAAAATGTACTTGTCCTGTGAAAGAATTTTTGAACATAACGTAGTCATCGCAATCTTCAGCAAGTCTGACTTAAACTTTTCTGCATTAACACAAAGCACAATAATGTAAAGAACTGCTTCAATCCAAGAGTAGTTTTGTGACATGCTGCACATATAGAAGTGCAGTCATGCCACAAAAGTATTCTTTTGGAGAAAGAAGAACGGGAGCTTTATCAAACAGTTGTTTTGCTTCATCAAGAAGGTGAAGCTTTATATAAGCTTCCACCTGAACCATAAAAGAGAGTGTGGAGGAGTCTACGCCGGCTTCAATAGCAGCATTAGAAGAATCAAGGACATTGTCACATTGTGATCGGGATTTTTGTGACCCAAAGAGTTTAGTAACTTATTGAATAAATTGATTATTTAATAGTTTGTATTACATAAATATTCTTTTAAACAAGTATCTTTCAAAATTTGTACAAAAATTAAGAAACATTTCCCTCATTTATGGATTTATAGCTTTCTTAGTTCATTCAACAGTTTTTCCACTATCCAACAAATGCAAGAAAACATACCTATTGTTTATTATATTATTTAGATTCATTATGAAAATAAATATTGTTCGAGATGATTAATCGAAAACTAAAGACGTTTTTCCGAGATGATTGATGAAGTCATATATAAAAATCATATGGAAAATGATTCAATTATTATAATTATTATACCAGTACAAGTGAGACCAAAACCTAACTTATATATATTTACAAACAATAATTTGGTTTTTATAAATTAATATAAACATATTATATATATATATATGTTAATTAAATATATACTGATAAATGATATATGATTAGAATAATATTAATAAGTGAATAGAAATTAAAAAATAGTTACATAATAATTTCATGTGAATTATTTATCTTAAAATGAATAAAAATAAAAGCAAAATAGAAAATACGCAACATATCTTAAGGATGACAAGTAGAATTGAAAATAAAACTATACATCTTGATGTTCATAATATAGGAATAATATATGTAGTACTAATATCCCCAAAAATAATTAAGAACAATTTAGATATAGAAAAGTTAAATATTTCATCATATTTTAAAACAAAAATATATATATCATATCTTACATATATATATATATATATATCATACACACATGTTGAACTCTTACATAAAGTATAGAATAATTACAATACAATAATTAAATATTAATATCTTTTATTATTTATTCTATTTTAAATTTTCATTAATTGTTCATTAAAATGTTATAATTACTATGGAGGTGAAAAAAATAACATAAACACAAATAAATAATTACAATTAATTGAAATTAAGTGCCTTAAAATATGAATATGATTATAATATGAGAGTTACAAAATATTTGATAGAATATGTAAGTTAATAAAATATGTGAAAAAATCATAAAATAAATTTATTGTGAATAAAAAAAACTGATTGTTTGGTTTGAATATAGAATTTTGAAATTACTATAATTATTAATATATGACAAGAACTTCAAGCTAATCAAATTGTAATTTTAAATATACATTTTGTTTTCTCTTAAAATGAAATGTGTATTCAGCTATTTCTCTTAAAATATTTATAAATTCTATTTATTAAAATATATTTTAGTTTACTATAATTAGAGTGAAATTACAAAACAAATTAATAATCATATTATGTGAATTATTTCTATTACAGTGAAGAAATAAAATATAAAATTATTATTGGAAATTATGGTTAAAAGGTAGAAGAAAAATTGAACATCTAATAATATATTACTTTGATTCAAGTTGTTTTTTTTACAGATGTTAAATCTTTAGATGTCAGGTGTTAAATTCTAGAAGAAAGTTTTAGAATAAACTCTATATTAAAATATACTTTAGTTTATTATAATTAGAATAAAATTACAAAATAAATTAATAATCATATTATGTGAATCATTTCTATTATAACGAAGAAATAAAACAGAAAATTATTATTAGAAATTATGATTAAAAAGTAGAAGAAAAATTGAACTTTTTATAATATACTGTACTAGTTTGATTCAAGTTGTTTTCTTTATTATATAAGATTCTCTAGCTGTTGCATTGCAGTGCCGGTTCTAATTGCATGAGGAGAGAAAGATCCATGGGAGCCAATTGAACTTGGAGGAGCATATAGCAACTTTGACGCAGTTGAAGATTTCGTTGTTCTTCCTGAAGCCAGCCACTGTCCTCAGGTATCTCTCTCTCTCTCTCTGCTTCCCTCTTAAGATGGAAAGGCAGCAAGTAACCTACCTTTGTTTTCTTTTTATTATTATGTTTCTGTAAAGTTTGCAGGACGAGAAACCGGAGATGGTGAACCCACTTATCGAATCATTCGTTGCGAGACATTAGAAGTACAATAAATCCATCGGTCCTGACATTTGATCTTTCTACATTTTTGTATATCTGTAGTTCTGTACAGAAGCACATCTTGTGAACCCACACAAATTGAACACGCACAGTTGTGCATGGGTGAGAGACTTTCCTACAAGTGATAAAAATGTGATTGTATGCATAGAGAGTAACAAGCTCCGCAAGCGAAACATAGCCTTTTTGTTCAAAACTCAATGGAAATACAAGTTTTACAGCCAACGAATTCATAATTGGTTTCCATTTGATATTTACAATCATTTTCTTGCTAGACAGGTATTTCTAACAAAATTATGAAACTATATCACCTTCTTAATTTCCTTATCGAATTCGGAATTTCTGGTGTCATTGGTATATTCAAAAGCTTCATCCGCCATTGATCATGCAAAAACTAGGGTTTCGATTGATAGATCAAGTAATGTACTTCAAATTTCAACCAAAGCCAAAGCATAATTGATAGATCAAGTAATGTACTCTCTTGCATCATAAAAATCCGTTTAGTACTACCATCATCTGCTCTGCTCAGCTTACGACCAGGCTCAACAAAACTTATGGCTTATCGTTTTTGTCGAAAGGCAATTAGTATGTGAAGGTGCTGGCAAAAGCATCTCGTAGAGTGAAGCTGATCAGTCCTGAAGGTGAGGGGCACGAGATAGAAGGGAAACGGAGATTGTTGTGCATACTTGAATCGGCTGAGAACGCGGGACTAGAGCTGCCACACTCGTGTAGGTCAACAAGCAACATTTTTATCAGCTTCCCAACTAATATGACACGAACTTTTCCATATCAACAGCAACATCCTTTCTTGTCATATCACACAGTTCCCATTCAGATGTTCCATGTTGGTGAAGCAATGTTGACCGCCAAAAACTTGTCTAGTACATTCTTAAAGGCCTGTACAACAAAAGTATATAAAACTTTATGTTTATATGAAACTTCAAAGACTGTGCAGATAAGTCTTTTCTGCATCAACTAGTCAGTTAAAGTTCTTTGGTACTGCTTATAACAATGCTCTCAACAAGGCATCTAACGTTAGAAGAGGAGAGATCCTGAGTTGACAATATGGATTCATGTCCAGATGCCAAAACATATATCATCAAATAGATGTTAGAGATTCTTGTAACCGGGTTTATGCATATATCAGCATGATGCCAAACATTTCGACAAAGTTATGCTAGTGAACATACCTGAAATGCAAAAGCCTCTTTCCTACTTAAAATAATATCCATTGCAGCTGCTTCATCATCGAAGGCACCATAAAATTCTCGAAAGAAATGGTTCCTTTTAATGGAACAGAAATAAGGAAGAAAAATAACAAGTTACACTCCAGTTTCAAAGTATTGAAAAAAAAAATAAAACACAACAGAGCTTCAGAACAAACCTGTCTTCTTCACCAGTGTGTTGGTCAATCTCATCAAACTTCTGTGTTAGAACTTCCGCAGCAATGGGTGAGAGCATGTGAAGTATTAACGCTTCTAAGGTTCTTGGGAAATAACGCTGAAATGAGTTATATCATGTAATAACAAACGATGAAGTGCGCAAAAGCAAACAAAATCTTCTTGTAATATATATAACCAGAGATGAGGCCACATAGTCAAAATAGTATTAGGGTAACCTAACTTCAGCTACAGCAATACCATGTGAGGATAAACACAGTAAAGTAAAGCATTTCAGGGTAAACTTACTGCCATTGCAAGGAGTACATCTCGAAGTCTAAATGCTTCCAGATCCCAGAGCATATGGGCAATGCGATCATCTTCTAAACAAGGCAACGCATTCGCCAGGATCTTGCTTTTTCTGCCCTCTGTAACTGGGTCTGAACAACTAGGTGAAGTATACTGCCGTCCTTTACTTGTATCAACAGCATTAACATGGTCATGGACTAAGGAAATAAGCTCATGAAGTGCAAGGCAAGCAGAAGGATCCAGATCATCCAATGACGTTCTTTCACACAATGTGCTGAGGCCTTTCTTAGCGCTTTCATTTTCTGAGTTACCATTCCCACCTTCTGCAGTCATTCCATTACTAGCCAAGTCAGAATGAAAACTGAAGGTTTTCTCATAATTAACACCATCAGGTCTTATTACCTGCCATCCCAACGTGAGAATGGTCAATATGCTTAGACAGTTGCTTCACATCAGTTGATGAAGGCTTCGAAACTAACAGGCTCTGTCAATATCCATGTTACAAGCAAAGGTGAGAAGACAAACATACACTTTTAGATCAAAATCAGGACGAGTAAGAAACATATCATAACTCTAACAATCTTTACTGCTGAGACAGGATAACTTACACACCATTTCTCTGTCTATCAATCTTGATGTATGACACAAAATCCAGACACATGCAAGAAAAGGGAACAGAGGTTAGGCAACAAAACAAAAATGGTAAGACAAGATATTCTGTATAAGAATCCAAGATTTGTAATCAAGACCTTCTTGTGATTCGGCGCAGATAATATGAATCCATATGTTCAGGCATATTAGACATAATGTTTGATTGCCACCAAAAGTTGACAGCAATAGTCAGGTCATCACTATCTACCTGATGGAACCTGCATAAGTGAAATTATACTTAATCTGAAGTACATCAACCTGCCTACTGAATGTTCAAAAGAAGTGTCACTTTTATTAGCATGATTCAAGTTAGCTAGCTAACCAAATTGACATTTCAAACATCTTTGTTTGTGTCTAGTTAAAACCTAAAGGACTTCCATGTCAAGAAGCGTCTGGATCAGAGGCAGAAGTAGGCACATGCATACTATATGACATAAGGTATCTCATATACAAACCCACAGACTAAACAGAAACATGATAACTACAAGTGATTACGAAAAAAAGTTTGATACAGATGATGCAGGATATCTTATAATATTCACCTTATTCTGAAATGCAAACCTATGAGCTACTAAGAGAGCTTTTCTGAGAAAATATGAGTATACTCACCAGCCTTCAGGAATGAATACTGCATCACCAGCGTCGAGAGTAACCTCCTGTGACTGCTTCAGGGAATGCTCTGCTCTTGGATAATCAGATAAATTTGGATTATCTAGACCAACCGAACTACATGAACAACAAACATAATAGGCCATGAAAAATGATGTAAACAAACATTAGCACAGGAAAATCACTGAAAAGTTTTGCAATAGTTGCTAAGGTCCAGAAATTGATAAGTTTCCCTACGATGTAACCACAAAGCAAAGTACACAGAAAGTCCAAGAATAACGATACCTATGGTTTGACGCTTCTCCATATATAGGCATCGGATAGAGTGAGGGACTGGCGGAAGGAGGCCACAAAACAACTGTAATATGAAGGAATTTAGATGTAAGAAAGCATAAAACATATAGTCAAATGATGACTGAATATGCCAATATTTCAGATGAACCTTAAACTGACTTCAAACTAGCTGAATTGGCATTCTAGAAACCACATGCCCTTAATTTCTGTGAATTAATTTTGTTTATAGTTGGACCATAACGTTACCAATTTAACTCCACTAAAGACAAAAATAACAGGAACAACTACCTGACACTTTGACGTGAAGGAAAACAATGGGCTAACCTTTTTTACGCCCTGAGACTATGCATAAAAGGTTATGATGTGGATCATAGTGGGTAGTTGATCGAGCTTGTGAAGAATTCATCCAGATATTGATAGAAGACAGTGACTTTCCCACTAAAGGTGAGGGCTGCATCAATCAAGTTAGTTGATGTTAAGAAAGTTTCAAGTTAAGCAGCAACGTACGTAGAAACAAGAATTGGAAAGAACTACGCCTACCGTCTGGAAGTCTTGTCTCAGAATCTTGAGTTGAACCTTCTCTTCTTTCTCATCATTCAGAATTGGAAACTGGAAAAACATATACACATCATATATGTAAGTTCAACCCAAGGGGGAAAAATATACATACACCAAAAGCACAAAGACGAAAACTAGATATCATTACGAACCTGTGCTAGGTATATTTGTCCAGGTATATGGTTCTCAGCTAAAGGAGTAAAATCTGGAGACATAGTATTAACACAGGAACCATTCTCTTTGCTTATCATATGCTGCTTGCAGAATCTGATAAACTCCGAGAACGGCAATGATACCTACAAAGAACAAAGCAAAGCATATTGTGATTCTAAGAGACACTAGCAGTATATGTATAAGAACCGAGGAGGGGAAATGGAGTTAATACCCTCTCATGGCTTCTGATATCACCATTGAAAATAGGAGCAGTCCTCGAAAGCATAGCCTCCACTTCAACAGAACCTGCACGTTCCTTCATATATAATCCAATTAACGCATAAGATTACACAATCGTCAATTCCCAGAAGAAGAAAAAAAAAAAAAAAAGGAAACGAAATCGAAGTTAAGCAAAAACACCTCAAGATAATCGAGGCCATTGTTGAAAGGATTCCACTTAGAACAGGCATCCCAGTTACTAACACATCTTCTGAAAACCTTTAGAGAACCAAAGGAAGCATAAACGGAATAATAAGAAGATTATCAGATTCAACAGGAGAGAAAGGCAGAGAGAGAGATTCAGGTGAATTACGGCTGGAAAGTTGGTGAGCTCGACGGCGGACTCGAATTCGGCGGCGGAAAGAGCACTCTCGAAGGTTTGAATATTCGGGAAGTCGCATCCCGTCGCCATATTTTTTACTCTGTTACGGGCTGCGTCGGCGATTCGTCTCGTCACGTATCAGAATTTTGTGATATAAAAACAATAATTGTACTTTTTATTTTCTTAGTAACAATTGTTTTGCCTGGTAAATATTAACCGCTTGCTTCACTTTGAATGCTTCATAGATTCCGCTCTCTTCCATATCTCCTACCTGTAAAGAATCAATCAATCATCATCATCATCATCACAATTCAAGTCTAGTCTAACCTTCCACAATCTATGCCCGATCCTAATGTTTATAAGAGTTTACCTACAGATCCAGATATAACATCGATTCCAGCATTGCATCCATCATTGTGGTGCTCTGCACGAAGCTGATCTACCAATTCGGCGCTGTTTAAACCAGCCTTGTCAGCGATTTTTGTTGGAATAGCCACTAGAGCCCGTGAGAAAGCTTCAACGGCATGCGATTTTTCGCCAGAGCGGTGTTCCTTGCAAGCTCATCCACTTCCTTTGTCATCACCATCTCTGGCCATCCACCTCCAAGCAACACTCTAGTGTCATTTAGAGTTTGGGAGAGTAGACATAGTGCATCATGGAGTGATATTTCAGCCTCGTCTAGAACATGGTGACTGCAAGAAAAGAAAAACAAAAACCCACATAGAAATTGTTGAACTAGAGACGAAACTTTTTGAAGTAATGGGAGTAAAACTTGTTATAAATTATCAATACATTTGGTTAGTTTAGTTACACAGCTTATTTGTTACCTAAGTGCCCCATGCATCTTCTTTGGTGAGGAGTTCGATTCCTGACTTTCATCTTTTTTTGTTGCCTTTTTTTCCTACAACCAAAGTTCTTTTTGTAATGTTTACTTACAGATTAATATTCTTTTCTACTCTAATTATACTTACATTTAAATTTAAAAATTATTGTAAAACTAGTTAATTAGTATAATATATATGTATAGTTTTTTTAACTTATCTAATATATATATATATATAGTTGAAATCTATTTAAATAAAGGATTTTGTAGAAAAATGAATCATATGAATTCAAAAATAATACATAACTAGGTACTAACCCGCGGAAAACCGCGGGCTAAACATTTTTTAATAAAAATTTGTAATAACTTATTTTATTATTATGTTATTTATAATAGTTTGTGATTAAAAATTTGGTTTGTTTATATTAAAACTTTTGTATTTTATAAATGTTTAGTGAAACCCTGTCAATAAAACCTTTGTATGTAATGAATACAATTGTTTAAACATTTGTCAACTAAACATAATCATTACTAACATGTAAAAAAGAGCAACTAAATATAGCTAGTAAAAATTTTAAAAAGTCTCCTTAAAAATAACATTCATTGTTTTTTTTGTGGCTTCCTTTTCTTGTCTGTAATAATTTTAACTGGTGGAATTTTTTTTTAAATAAAATTTGTAGCTGTAAATTTTATTTGATTTGGTTTTTAAAATCTTACCTGTTAATTTTTTTTAAGTACGAATTAGTTTTGATTCTAATATATTTATTTTACTTTTCTACAATTTATTTTATTTGATGTGTCCCCGATTTTCATTTTTTAATTATTTTTTATTTAATTAATTAATTAATCTTAATTAAGTTTTTTAATGGCAATTGAATGTAATTTTTACACATTTTAAGGTTAGTTTCATATTTGTACTTTCCAATTAATTTAGTAGGGATAAAATTTGTAGTTGTAGATTTTATTTGATTAGATTTTTAATATCTTAGCTGTTAATTTTTTTTTTTAATACGGATTAGTTTTGATTCTAATAGATTTTTTTTTTACTTTTCTACAATTTATATTATTCAATGTATCCCTGATTTTCGTTTTTAATTAATTATATTTATTTAATTAATTTATTAATCTTAATTAAGTTTTTCTAATAGCAATTGAATGTAATTTTTTACACATTTAAGGTTAGTTTCATATTTGTACTTCCCAATTAATATAGTAGGATATAACTCTTGCATGTAACTTCTAAACATTTCTACAATTCTATATATTAGTTTTTAATATTTTAAATGTAGATTTGAACTCTTCATAGTTGGACCTTCAATTTGATATACTATTTATCTATATTTTATAAAATTTACCGTGATTACGAAAGATAATATTGTGTAATATTTTTGATTTTTCGATTTTTTCTTTACGTTTTTTAGAGTTAGAGAATAAAAATTGCAAAGAAATGATAATTTAAAAGGTTAATATACTGCACAAAATCCTTATATAATATAAATAGTTAGATATATTTTTCATTTAAATATATGTAATGTGCAATTGAATATATTTTTTAACCAAATAAAATAAATTTTAAATATACAAAATATAGAAAGTTAAATTTCCTTAATATTTTATAATATAAATTTCATATATTAGTTATTAAATAATTTGTGCCCCACATCAAATTTCTTTCTGCATCCGTCCCTGGGATGCACGAAGGCAGGTGATGCCGTTCAACATTCTAATATAAGAAAGGAGAGAATGAAACACGAGATATCCTCAACAGATGAATAGTAAACAGAGATCAATAGCACACAGAAACAGATTTCAAACAGGCGTCAAAGGCAAAAGTGTTGTCTTACCCTTCATCCAAAAAGTTTTTTGATGATCTGGATATTCTTCCAAGTTTGTGCTTCCCTATTTGAACAGGGACATCAGAATGTCAGAAGAGAATCATTTAGCACCTCAAAACGAAAACTTGCATCTACATGAAACAAACTAGTGGTGAAATGAGACTAGCTTAACTTCATGACATTCGTCAAAGAAAACTCTTCTTTCATTGCACATAAATTTCAGCTGAGAAATAGAAGGAAGGAACGAATTGCTGACAGATTTTAAAAGGAGGCAGAGATGATACCTTTAGCTTGAAAACATCATCCACGACCATTTCTGCAAAATGTACCCTGTTCTGTGAAAGAATTTTGGAACATAACGAAGTCATCGCCATCTTCAGCAAGTCTGACCTAAACTTCTCTACATTAACACAAAGCACAATAATGTAAGTAATAGTATGATTTTCCAAGTTAACAGGAAGGAACTATTCAATCCAACATCGAAACCATCACACAAACAAGAGAATGTGATACTTATACCAATAATAACAAAGTCTAACCATCTCTATAGTGATTACCTGCATTGTCCTTATTATCAATTACTCTTTTAAGTAAAACATTGGGAGCACATTCCGAAGCCATTTTGTAACCTAAAGAATCCAGAAAATAAAAAAGATTAGACATCATTGTCATAATGAAACATGGAGATGATACAACATTGGCATATCGATACAATAAAACTTCAATGTTTTTCACAGCATGCATACAGAAGCTGACACATCAGTTAAAATAAATACCCAATTAAATTAATACATATCAGATTTTTTACTCCTACGCCGACAAAACTAAAGAGAGGAACGATGCTCGATTTCTTCCCATCCGAACGTGCGTTTAATCAATCGGTGGATTATTTTTCTTTTTCGTTGTCGTCTATACCATAGGCCGATTGTGCTTGTGCGTTTAATTAATCAATGGTCGATATCTTCCTTTTTTGTCGCCGTCTATTCAATGGTCTTCGTGATTTATTGGAATTAGGGGTTTATTCGATTTGATTGATCTGATTACGACTCTAGAGGTCTGCACGATGAAGGATGCATCTTCACATATCGCCTACATAATGACTTCAAGGAGTAAGGGTTTATTGATTTGATCTAATTTGCAACTCGTCTCAGCTCTTACAGATCTATCTTCCACCGCCACCTCTTCCTCCGTTAAAATGGTTTGTACATTTATTTGGTTCGATCAAGGGTAAGCAGATAGTTAATTTTAGTAATTTTGATTTGTAGAGTTTGATCCTTTGTACAACTATCTCAAGAATTTGAGTGCCGGTTCGACAAAAATTGTCGAAACAAGTAAGAGTCGAAAATTGTGGCCTGTTGTTTGCTGAGCTTACACTATGTTATGTCTACATGCATAATCTGATATAATCCCCTTCTTATCCATAAGTTACACTATTATAAATCTGATTTGAAATCAAGATGTGAGATAGTGCCTGAAACAAAGAAGTACAACCCGATTTTACAACATCAAATTAGATCTTTCATTCTAACATATGTGAGAAATGAGATAGTTTATTTTAATAATAGTTTTAAATATTGTTAATCGTTCTTTATATTGTGCAATCCAAGTTGCTCTCTTTATTTACTTTTGTTAATGTTTATGTGTATAGAACATAATTTGTATTGGATTTTCTGTATAATCTAGGTATGGGCAATTCAACGAACTGAGTGTTCTCTGTTTTGTGTGTTAATCATCCATTTGTAATGATCTTTTGCTTGTTCTTTGCAGCGAGCCAGAAAAATATATCACCAAATCTGTAGTCAACAAGGTAGTACTCAATTTCTCATGATGAATCTTTGTTTCTTTTTGTTCTATATTCCAAGATTGGTTACTCGTTTACATTGATTTCTTTTTGTTCTTGTGGCGAGGAAGACGTTTCTGAAGAAGGAGGTGCCTCTCTGTAATCTCTTCTCTTTTTTAGGTCCTTTCACTTCTCATGCTGTTGGATCTGAGGTTGTTGCGATTCTTGTGAGTCTTGGTCTTGATTCAGATTTAAAATCTAGGCTGATGCTGATGCTGATAGCAACCTGCTAAGGCATCTTTGATTGTTGATATGAATGATGGATTGAATGAGAGCAAATTCAATTGTGCGAGATTGTTTAGGGGATAGGTGTAAGAGAAGGGGTCTCGAGCATAGTTTGCTTGTTGGGTTAATGAGATTGGTTAAGGATAAGAGACATAAAATGGAGTCTCCCCTGCACTTGGGTTGCTTAAACCAATCTCTGTTCACAAACAAGTTCAAAGCTTGATGGTTAGCATTGGAGCAGTGCCTCAATTAGTCGATATCTTACCGTCTTTACACCTGTAATGTTTGGAATTAGCTCTGTTTATTCTTGATGGTTAGCATTGGAGCAGTGCCTCAATTGTCTGCAAATTAGCTCAAGAATGTTCGCCTCTTGGTGTTGAGGTCTGTCTTGTTTCAATGCTCAAGCTTTGTAGTATACATTATTGAGACACCATGTTTATTTCCAAACGCAAACACACATAGAATGACATCTCAAATTACATCTGAATTTGATACTTGTATTGTTAAATTATAAATAGAGCATAAGTTGTGGTGGACCAAAAGTCTCCATAACATTGGTCTACTACTGTTGTAATGAACAATTGAAAATAAAGTGAGATTTGACAAGTCATTCAACAATCTCTACTGTTTTTTTGAGCAAAAACATAGTCTTGTATCACTTGCCCTGTTTTGAAAATAAGTGACTTAACTAATCTTTATTTCAGTGTTTTGGGTGGGTTTGTCGAAGTAGTGCTTTGGTTTGTGAGTGCGCAGTCATGATATTAGTTGTGATCTTGAGGTTATTAAATTAGACTTGGGATGAGTTATTGAATCAGATTCATGAGATCGTAAATGGAGTTGTTATTTTTTTTTAGTTAAAAACTGGAGTTGTTATTATTAAATTGTTAGTTCGGTTTAGTTTAATTATTGAACTGAGCAAAGATATTTTCTAAAACTTAGTTAAAATTTTAAAATATGAATTTGATGTGTCTACGACTCTACGTAATATGTATTTTGAAAAAAAGTGTTTACAAAAAAAATATATATTAAAAATTGAGTTGTTAATATTAAATTGTTATGATTTAGTTTAATTATTGAATTGAGCAGAGCTATTTTCCAAAACTTGTTAAAAATAGAAACTATGAATTTGATGTGTCTACATAATGATGAAAAAGCTAAAAGAATTAAAATTACAAACAACATACAAAAATATACATAAAAATATATATAACAAAAAATAACGCCGCGAGTACTATCCTAGTTTACACTTAAAAAGCCATAAGCCAACCTTTTAGGATCTTCATAGGGTGAAATATTTGTCCGTCAAAGAGTTTAATAACGCAACATGTGCGGCACATCTTTGTCCGCCAAAGAGTTTAGTAACTTATTGAATAAATTGATTATTTAATAGTTGGTTATTTAATAGTCTATATTACAGAAATATTCTTTTAAACAAGTACCTTTCAAAATTTGTACAAAAATTATAAAACATTTACCTCAATTATGGTTTTATAGCTTTTTTAGTTTATTTAATAGTTTTTCCACTGTCTAACAAATGCAAGAAAACATACCTATTGTCTATTATATATTTAGATTCATTATGAAAATAAATATTATTCGAGATGATTAATCGAAAACTAAAGACGCTTTTCTGAGATGATTGATGAAGTCATACATAAAAATCATTTGGAAAATGATTCAATTTTTATAATTATTATACCAGTACAAGTGAGACCAAAACCTAACTTATATATATTTACAATTCACAATAATTTGGTTTTAATAAGTTAATAAAACATATTATATATATATATATATATATATTAATTAAATATATACTGACAAATGATATATGATTAGAATAATATTAATAAGTGAATAGATATTGAAAAATAGTTACATAATAATTTCATGTGAATTATTTATCTTTAAATGAATAAAAAAATAAAAGCAAAATAAAAAATATGCGACATATCTTAAGGATGACAAGTAGAATTGAAAATAAAACTATACACCTTGATGTTCATAATATAGGAATAACATATGTAGTACTAATATCCCAGAAAAAGATAAGAACAATTTAGATATTGAAAAGTTAATTATTTCATCATATTTTAAAACAAAAGTATCATATATATATATATATATATCATATCTTACATATATATATATCATATCTTACATATATATATATCATATACACACATGTTGAACTTCTTATAAACATAATAGCATATGCTACACATATGTTGAACTCTTATATAAAGTATAGAAGAATTACAACAACTAGGTTGATACCCGCGCTACGCCGCGGGTTGTTTTTGGATGATTTTTTCATTTCATATTTGTTTTATCTATGCAATCATAATTAAATTAAAATTGTTTAAATCTTTTAGATACATTAGCAAATTTATATTATTGCCTGAAGATGTTTTGATTTCTCTTTTAAATGTTGTTTGCTAATGTTTGCATATCTTGAACTGTAGAATTAGAAGAATTAATTAATGAAAATGATGAATACTTTTGAGCGTGAGATAATATGGAGTATGCTCTCAAGTGAGATTGAAGTTGGGACGTATTTGTTAAAGAGAATTCAATGATGTATGCAACGAATGCTTCATATAAATAATAAATATACATATATCGTTTCATTAACTATATGCACTATGTTTAATTTTGTTTCTTCTTAGACACATATTTACATTTTTAAAATCATATTGAGTACACACAAATTTTTCAAACCACACTAATCGAAGTTTCTATTTTTAACTTGTTTGGTCGGCCAACATTATTTGAAAAGATACATACCAACTCACAAGTATATCGTGTATATGGTATAGAAGCAAGCGGCTGCTCGGCTGCTCCACTAAACGCTCATATCACAAGCTAAATGGTTATTTGGTCTTTAGAAAAAAGTTGGCTCGTATTGGGTTTTATTGTAGTCCATTGTAGTTACATTCAGTTTGTTCCCTCGCACAAATTTGTAATTTTGAACAAATTGTTCATCATCGTTGTACTCCTCTGCGACTTGTTTCAGTAGCTTCTCCTGCAACTCATAAGCATCATCCCCTTGAAGAACATCACACGTCCATGTCATCGAAACCTGATCATTGTGGAGACGGATATAAGAACATAAGCACTCAGCCCAAAAATATTCTTCTACACTTGGTAATTGAGGAGTAAGAGAAGTTACTTTTAAGTTTCTAGGGAGACTGTTTTGATGAGAAGTTTGAAAAACACAATTTATGTAACAAAAAAATGGGAATAAAAAGGAGACTGACCATTTCCAAAGCTCCTCTAATGACTCCACTTAAGACATTGCAGTAGTAAAGACCTTGGCAAGTATTGGGAAGTCTTCCAAGATTATACTGCAGCAAGCCTCATCTGCGTCCCAGCTTGTCACTGATGCAGTGACCCCTAAGAACATCTTGAACCCCACCTGTGTAATAAGGCAAAGCATGTTACTGCTTCTCAATACCATTAAACCAAAGGAGATATCTACCAGACATTAAACTCTATTGTCTAGACTAAACTCAGATTAAACACTTACGGTTTGGTTAATTAAGCACTTATGGTTTGGTTTGTGACTTGTATTGCGGCTTCGCAGTGAAAGCGTTAACCAAAGACTATAGAGTTACCAAAGTCATATATCCCTTGATGAACCCTAACACTTTCTCATCGTAGTGAAATCATTAGTTCCACACAAGAGAGCTATAGCTAAATATCCACATCATCATGTTCTCACGTTAATGCTGTATAAGGACAAAATATAAGCATAAGTAAGAAATCATGATTTTTTGGAGGGAAAATAGCCAGAGAAATAGGACCAACATGTAAACAAGTCAAGTGCTAAACACACATATGCAATTAACAATTAAGAAAAATGACAATGGACCAGCATTCGAAATGTTAGTTACTCTTTAATGTCAACAGATAAGCCCAGTTTTTGGTTTATCTTAATAGATAAAGACCCAAAGCAATACCAATGAGGCTACTTGGAACCCAGTTTTCTCTTCTTGTAAACCCAGTTTTTGAATATACCCTAATCATAAACCCTTAAGGAACCTCAATTGTAACATACCATAACAATGTTTAAACAAATCGCATCATATCTAATATTCTGGATCAAGCTATTGTACTAAGAATTGCTACACAAACATATCAGAAAAAAATCTAGGAAATGAGAATGAATAGACAGAAGATGATTGAAGTTTAACACAAGCATTGAGGACGACGAGAGTGACTGAGAACTAAAAAAAAAAAGAGGCTAACAAATTGGAGTTTATCATCCATCTCTCAATTCTCAAGTCGGAGAAGAGGTAGTAGAGATGACAATTTCGTTCCTTTGTCGAGAAAGCTAAATGGAGATTTAAAAATTAATGCTTACAGAGTGGCAAGATAGAAACTTTAGCAGCAACTGCAACACATGCAAGAATTTACTGAAAGATGGATTTTTTAATCTCCACACTTAAAATAATTTCAGTTCTCCTAAAAGCAAACTCCATTGATGTTATGAATTGGAAATTACCTCAGGATGATCAGAGAAAGAAGCAGAAGGTAAGAGACCAAGCGACGTAACAGATTTAACAGAGGCGAGGAAATTTTCACCAACCTTAGACAAATCCATCCCATCACTGCCTTGAGATAATAAGAAAGGGAGAAAGAAGAAAACCCTAGAGCTGTCAAATTCAGCACCATAACCAAGTTCGTTTAGATCTCCGCCATTAAAGAGAAATGGATTACCCGAAACTGAATGGGAAGAGATTAGGCTGCATCTCTCAATCTCATCTAAACGGCGACGAAGAAGAAGAAATCAAGCATCGATTGATTAAACGCTATCGTTTTACTTTTTGCTTTGTCCACGTAAGACTAAAAACAGCTGATGTGTATTAATGTTATAATTTGATTGGTTATAGGTTTTTACTGAACTGTCAACACCAGCTTCTATGTTGAGGCTGATGTGTCACACCAGGAATGCAACGCATTCTTCTTTTATTGTATTGATACAATAATTAAATATTAATATCTTTTATTATTTATTCTATTTTTAACTGTCATTAATTGTTCATTAAAATGTTATAATTACTATGGAGGTGAAAAAAATAACATAAATATAAATAAATAATTGCAATTAATTAAAATTTAGTGCTTTAAAATATGAATATGATTATAAATATGAGAGTTACAAAATATTTGATAGAATATGGTTCCATGATAGAATATTTGATAGATTATAGTAATATTTGATGCTCGAATGGTTCTTCCGGTTATCAGACTTGGTTTAAGTGATTGATTAGTCTTTTTAGCGTTAGTTAATGCTTCGTTTGTTTTTGCTTCCAGTTTGGTTTTACGATTGTTAGTGTAAACAGAGAGGTTCAAGTCTCTTTCATTCAGTAAACATTCTTATACCAATCACATCAAAGGCCAAAGAACTAGCTGAGTAACTCAAACACTTAAACCAAGTGTGATAACCGGTTTAGTTATTGAATTCTTAACCAGACAGTATCAAAGATTCATAACCAATTGCAACATTTTTCTCCGTTTTCAGTTTAGATGATGAACTCTACTTGGAAAAGTTACGTGAGTTCAAAGCACGTATTGATCTATGACATAGGCATCTTATCGCAAGTGGCACCCCAGGGATCAAAAGGAACTCTTATCTATTTCTGTGGCGTCGATCATCGTAAAAAGGATCCGCACCACATATTTGATCTATGATCTAACCACCCAAAAGATGGACTCTTAGACGAAACAATGGGTTCCAAATGCAGAGGAGCTCAGAAATATAGCTATAACTGAGTCTTCTTGTGTCTTAAAAAGGATCTAAATCATTACTACACCATGATTTACTTTTGCAACAAGCTAGAGAAGAGCTTTGATTTATACTTTTCTAAAAAAAAATGGCTCATACACTCTTTTAATTTCGTATCTGTATTAGTAAACAACCTATACCAACCACATCAGGGACCAAACTTAGGACCTGAAATCTGACTCTCTCTTGAGATTTTGCTACTCTCTTACATGACTTCACAGACGCATTTGTATCATTATTTCTCCCTCTCCCTCTTCCGCATCGTAATGTCTTCCTAATCAGTTTGTAATGTCTCATTTATTTATTAACTTTCTAGATTCTCGTTATGGATTAACGAGTCGGATAAAACTCACTAATTCAAGTAAACTCACTAATTCAAGTTATAGATTCTCGTTAAGTATTCCGTGTAACTAATTCAGATAATTTCGTATTAATCCGAAATGGAGAGCGACTCTAAAAATCTGAAATCTGAAAAGACTATTTGAAAAAAAAATTGTACAAGGGGCAAGCACAAGATCATAAATCTATACATGACAAGAGCATTTGGTCAAGCTGCAATTATTGTATGTTGTCTCAAGTGTTTGTACTTCTGTTCCACATTGAACAATCTCCAGCTTTCTCCAAAGTCTTTAGACAAAACCAGCTTCAGAGCATCCACCCCTTCTGCTAAAGCTCCATCCATCTTCACCAGAAACATAGAGCACACAAGGGAGACTCAAATCTATTTCTTTATGGTGATCTAAGCCACAATGTTTTCAATGTCGATAACTGCTCATAGGCTTACCCGTTCTCGAGCTGCCATGCTGAACTTCTGCAACAAGAAAGCCTTTGGATCCATTTGTCCCGGAGGCTTTCCGATTCCTACAATTATAATAATATCTTGATTTAGAACCAGTGATCTTCGTGAAAGTGTTAAGTCAAGTGGAGGTTGAAACTGACCGATTCGTAGCCTTGCAAATTCCCTGTTGCCTCGAAAATGGTTCATTACACTTTTTAACCTGAGAAGACCACAAGAATAATAATTACCATAATGTCAGTCATACCCCAAACAAGTATAAACGTAAGAGTTTTCGATATTGTGATTCAGATCTCATGATGGTAGACACTACAGTCTGAAACAGGTGACAGCAACTGTCTTACGAGAACCAGGGAAAAGTTGAACTCTGTTTTACACATGACCGCATTCTAGTTAGAAAAATGAGATACCATACCCGTTGTGGCATCCATGGCCTCCTTTTTCTTGAAGGCGAAGAACACCACATGGCAATTGCATGTCATCATGCACCTAGATCACCAAATTCCAGAGTAACAATGAAATCAAGTGTTTCTGGTGAAACAAATCGTACGGATTGTTAGGCCTTAAGCCAAAAACGGTGATAGGATTACCACAAGCACACGATTGAGAGGTAACTTGTAATAAGCCGCGAGAGGGCCACTCTGACCAATATAAAGAGAAGCACAGTTACTAACAAAACCAACCAAAGCTAAGAAGCTACATTATGCACAAAAAATAAGTAAATACAGCTAATTCAATTGCAATCATAGACACGCTTGGCAAGCAATAGATTTTGATGACCATATATTTTCTTCAAAAGTAGAATACTGTCATAATTGAAACCGTTAAGTCATAAAGCTTCTCGTCAGGCCCCTAACAAGCAGATACCTTGGTTTAAATAACAATGGATGAAGTATGTAGATGATGTTCAAGAACCTTATTGGTAAAGAGATTAAGCCTCATGAATCATTCATATTTCATGAATCTTGAAAATTTTGAAAGACTTATACTAAGAATATGAGAAGAAGATTACTGATTCACCGCTCAGGTTCATGTAAGTTTGCGGCTTTGCCAGGATAACAGGGAGATCGTCCACGAAACCTGAAAGGGGGACAACACAAAATCAAAAACTCATATAATTCAACACCAAACTCACACAGTTTTCGTTCATACAAGAAAAATGGAAAAAAAAAAAATTCATCTTGCAACATGTACCTTGTCCCATTATAGCCTTGAAATTGACCAGGTTCATCTGAATCCCAACTGACTCAGCAAAAGTATCAATCATCTCGAAGCCAATCTACAGCGTAGCCAAACAAGAGCAGAGAACTAAGAATACACTTATATAAACGCATAATCACTAAAAACATTTGGGGGTACATTACATTGTGTCTTGTCCCTTTGTATTTGTCTCCGGGGTTACCCAATCCTAGAAACAGCCATGGTCGATGAACAGAAGTGCAGTAGCAACGCCTCGACAACCTACTCAACATCGGTTCGAGATTCGGCCACCCAAGCCAATCAAAGTTTCGAGATTTCTCCAAAGACTATTAAATCCCTAAACCCTATTTCCAAAAGCAAGCAATCAGAAGAGAGATTAGTGTTTCAAATACTCCAAATTTTCAACACAATGTCATAAGATTCGACTAGCACTAAGCTATTGTTCTAAGAATTAGCGTTTTACTGTTGCGTGAACCAAGAACATCCAGAAACTGCAAAGCAATTGCACAATTACACCATCAGGGTCCAACAAAACCAACCCCATTAGACGTTTAGACAACAAACTCCGAAATCAACTTATTTATTGGGGTTTCAGGAAGCCTCGAATCGTTCCCTTTTCAATAAAAACCTCAAATTGTAATGGTAAGAATCAACAACTCACCCGTAAAAAAAGCAATGAAAGAAACGAGAGGAGAGCTGCGATGTCCCGAGAAACAGCCTAAGTCGTATTCGATTGTAAAAAAAAAATTGGTCTTCTCCTTTTATATGTTGTGAAATCATCACACTAGTTAAGTAGACTTGGCTATTACTATTATTCTAAAGTTTATACATTTTTGCTGAAGTCCTAATTTTGGGGTTTTTTCACTTTTCAAAAAAAAAACCCAAAGGTAAACTATACCTATATTGTCCAAGATAGTGCAGGTGTTTCAGCCCCTCCATGATGCTTGCTTGCTTACTTTTGGATATGCTTTTGTTTTCGTATATTCCTTTTTAGACCATTTTGTGATTACTACTTTCAACTAGATGTCTAGATGGGTATATTGGATTTGTGGTATGTTCCGGTTGTTATGTGAAGAAATATGACAGAAATCACCTTCAATACGAGAAATGATCATTTTGTAATGAGATAGAGACCATTCTCATTAGCATCTGCATCACAGAAGTTATCCATTATGAAAACAAAAATGCGTGCGACCATATTAGAATCAGAGGCTGTATGTATGAAGTATGATATACCCAAACCACCAAATGGATAATTGGAAGAAAACAAAGATTAGTAAATGATTCTTTTTTACATTACACCCATCACCATTACATCGCTGTTGTTAATCTTTTCTCAACTATGTATTTGGTTGCTACTAGGAGTTTTAAACACTCTTTTTTTTTTTGGTAAACAAATGAGTGTTACTATTGACAGAGAACGTTTTAAACACACGTCCATCAGAAGTTCTACAAATTAGAAGATTTTGTTCACTATGTAGTATGTTTATTATGTGTTGACAAGGAAAAAATATGTGATAGTAGTAGCATACAAACTGAAACACTAACACTCTACCACCCCATGATTAGTTATATAAGTCCATAGAATAATGATCCTCTTATTTCTATATGTTACAAAGACATGTGGACTACATATTATTTGTCTAACAGATTTTCAATTTAGTAAATTTAAAATCTATATTAACATTTTTGAAGTACATTTTGGTTTATGCCCTTTAAGTTTTACTTATTTAATTTTTTTTTACAACATTAACCCCTAAAATAATTCCATAAATAACATTGCAGAGAAACTCAAATATTAAACTTTCTTAAATTGACCAACATTTGTTACGTTTATTGCCATAAAATTTTAATAACATCTATACATTCCAATTTTTCCAAAAACAACTATATCCATTAAAATTTTAACCCATTAAATCTCCAAAACTATTTTTATAGATGCTAGAATCTATCAAATTTAAATGATATACAACAGATTTTCTATAACAAAAGTTTACAATTTTCATAATTATATTAACATTAATAAATTTGGTGAAGATGGCGTGGGGGTGCAAGTGAAAGTCCTTCACTTGTGGCGTCAATACACAAGCAGCACGGCGGAAACCCTGGAGTTGATCTTGGCACTGTAAGAATCACACAAACATAATTTCCATTATTCTCTTTATTATTCACATGAATCTTACTATGCTGCTTTAATCATTTCAGGGAATGAAAATCCACACATCAGTCAAAAAAGACATGGTTACACGGTATGTTGATTATTTTGATTATTTTTTTACGCAAAAACTTATTTTGATTATTTTTTTATGCAAAAACTTATTTTGATTTTGGTGAGACGGGTTGGCATTAATCCCATATAGGGAGATAAGTGAAATTGTTTTTTTTAAACATTTTTAGATGTGTATGAGGAGATAAATGTATTACTAGACTATACATATATTACACGGGTTAAAACCTTGAAAACACTACAAAAATCATATACTTTGAATACTTATATCAAATACCTGTAAATTTTTATATTTTTAAAATTAATAAAACAATAATAAAATAACAAATAAATACAATAAAAATTTTAAATTTTATAAAATTAAAAATATTGTCCCGCGGTGTACCGCGGGTTAAATCCTAGTGTATTTGTTAAAACTTAAAACTAAAACAAGAAATGTTATATCAAATAGTTTATTTATATATAAATATACTATATAGTATAAAATGTACATTTTTACCATATAACAAATACACTTTGTAAACCCGATACAACATGCTTCAAAATTGGTTTGATTGCTATTTAAATACAAAATAATATTGTGTGAAAATAAATTATATAAATACATATAGGATTTATCTTTTTTTTTGTTAAGTAAAATTTTCGTGAATATTAAGACTTTTACCTTTTCAAATACCTTTTATATATAAATCAATATATAATAAAAATTTATTAATTTAAATCAAATTAATCATTATTATATTCACTCGTTACGATTACATTTAATTCAATATCAGACTTAGTAAAACCACATTTTGAACACGCGTATCAAATATATCAAGATTAATTAATAATTATATATTTTTATCATTTTTATTTATTTACAAAAGTTATAAGATTCTGTCATTTGATGTATAATCAAGCCAATGTCAACCGTTTTTTTTTTGTTGGAGTAAGGAAAATGGAAGAAAATAATAATCATAAAATCTTTATATTTACTTAAAAGTTGGTGGTTTTATTTATTAAATCTAGGAAATAATAGAAAACCTTAACTTTTGAATTCATAACAAGGAAAACAGGCATTGGTGATCAATTTATGATCCACCCTTGAAAGAAATACAGCTAATCACATATCATTGCTTACTTTTTATTTTTCCCCTTAATTTAATTGTCGCTACGGCCCACTCCACCTCAAATCACGAATACATAATACTTGGGAGAAAAAAAAAAGAAAAAAAGAAAAGAAATATAATTATCTCTTCACAAACCTCATCCCTCTTCGCTCCTCTCCTCATTCCGCCTCTCTCTCTCTCTCTAGCCACTTTTTAACCCTAGTTTTTCCCGCCGCCATCTGCCATGGCTACCGAGGCGAACCAGCTTCAACAGGCGCAACTCGCGATGGTCCTCGGTTCCGATTCGGCGCCGTTCGAGACGCTAATCTCTCACCTCATGTCTTCTTCCAACGAGCAACGTTCCTCCGCTGAGGCTCTATTCAATCTCGCTAAGCAAAGCAATCCCGATACCCTCGCCTTGAAGCTAGCTCATCTTCTTCAGCTTTCTCCTCATCCCGAAGGTCGTGCCATGGCCGCCGTGCTTCTCCGGAAGCTGTTAACGCGTGACGACGCTTATCTATGGCCTCGTCTCTCCCTCGCCACTCAATCCTCCCTCAAATCTTCGATGTTGTCTTGTATTCAGCGCGAGGAAGCCAAATCGATCTCTAAGAAGATTTGCGATACAGTCTCTGAACTCGCATCGGGGATTTTACCGGAGAATGGATGGCCGGAGTTGCTTCCGTTTGTTTTCCAGTGTGTTCAATCTGATTCCCCTAAATTGCAGGAATCGGCGTTTTTAATCTTTGCGCAATTGTCTCAGTACGTTGGGGAGACTCTGACTCCTCACATCAAGCCTCTCCACACCGTGTTCCTCCAGTGTTTGAGTAGTGACTCTGCAAGCTCCGATGTCAAAATCGCAGCTCTCAACGCCGTCATTAGTTTCGTTCAGTGTCTCTCCAACTCAACGGAGAGAGATAGATTCCAAGATGTTCTGCCTGCCATGATCAGGACGTTGACCGAATCTCTCAACAACGGGAACGAAGCAACTGCACAGGAGGCACTTGAACTTTTGATTGAATTGGCTGGTACTGAGCCACGGTTCCTTAGAAGGCAGCTTCTCGACATTGTTACTTCGATGCTTCAGATCGCAGAGGCTGATTCCTTGGAGGAAAGTACGCGTCATCTTGCGATTGAGTTTTTGGTTACTTTGGCTGAGGCGCGTGAGCGTGCCCCAGGGATGGTTAGGAAACTCCCTCAGTTCATCGACAGGTTGTTCGCTGTCCTTATGAAGATGCTCGAGGATATTGAGGACGATCCTGCTTGGTACAGCGCTGAGACTGAGGATGAAGATGCCGGCGAGACTAGCAACTACAGCATGGGTCAAGAGTGTTTGGATCGGTTAGCAATTTCTTTGGGAGGAAACACCATTGTTCCGGTTGCATATCAGCAGTTTTCTGCTTATTTGACTGCTTCTGAATGGCAGAAACACCATGCTTCTTTGATTGCACTTGCTCAGATTGCTGAAGGTTGCTCAAAGGTATAACTTTCAGTGGTAGCAGTTGAATAACCTGTCTTAAGTCACTTTTTTCCTTTATTGTTTCATTGTTTTTTTGTTTTAATTAGATGTTAGATAAAGATTGATTCTGAGTTGATTTATCTTGGGAGGACTTGCCAAGCACATACATCACTTTGGGGTTTTCAGTCCGATATCTAATATCCTGAACTTTGATATAGGTAATGATAAAAAATCTAGAGCAAGTGGTGGCCATGGTTTTGAGCCAGTTTCAAAGTCCTCATCCTCGAGTAAGGTGGGCTGCTATAAATGCGATTGGACAACTGTCTACGGATTTGGGTCCAGATCTGCAAAACCAACATCATGAGAGAGTGCTCCCCGCACTTGCTGCTGCTATGGATGACTTCCAGAATCCACGAGTGCAGGTAAAAATCCCTTGTTTCTCTGAGATTATAATCTTCTGACACTTCCTAAAGCAGTACCTTGTGACCTTTGCATGTAGGCTCATGCTGCTTCAGCAGTACTCAACTTCAGTGAAAATTGTACACCTGAAATATTGGCACCTTACTTAGACGGAGTAGTGAGCAAGTTGCTTGTGCTACTACAAGTAAGTCCATTGCGTACTTTATTTTCTAATATATATAACTAAAAAAGAGCATATATCTTGCATTCTGTTGAGTTTAAATGATTGACTTGGGATTATAATGGTGCTTCTTATAGAATGGTAAACAAATGGTCCAAGAAGGAGCCTTAACTGCTCTTGCTTCAGTTGCTGATTCATCACAGGTATCTATAAAGAAGTTGTGTAACAACTATTGTTTTCCTTACATGCAACTCTTGATCTAACATAATCTAAATTTGTAGGACCACTTTCAAAAGTATTATGATGCTGTCATGCCTTATCTCAAAACTATTTTGATGAATGCAACTGACAAATCTAAGAGGATGCTTCGTGCCAAATCCATGGAGTGCATTAGTCTTGTTGGAATGGCAGTTGGAAAGGACAGATTTAGGGATGATGCTAGGCAGGTATGCTATGCGTGGGTCAAATCAAACTTTACTTGCTATTAGAACGGATGCTATATGCAGTAATCCTATTCACTGTCGTATGTAAATATTTCACATGTCCATGCCAGGTCATGGAAGTGCTAATGTCCTTGCAAGGGTCTGAGATGGAGGCAGACGATCCAATAACAAGTTACATGTTACAGGTGAATTCTTATAATATGCTAGGTCTCCATGTTATTTATAAACTTAAGTAGGTAAGATCGCTTGCTTACAGTTACCTTACATTTTCGTAGGCATGGGCTAGGCTTTGCAAGTGTCTGGGTCAAGACTTCCTCCCGTACATGACTGTTGTGATGCCTCCTTTGCTTCAGTCAGCTCAACTTAAGCCAGATGTAACAATTACATCTGCTGATTCAGAAGATGAAGCAGAGGATTCTGATGATGAAAGGTTTACATTCTTCTTGACACTTCATCTGATTGTTATCATATCTCTATACCTTGCTTTTATGTAATTCTGATGCATAGAAAAACTAATCTTCTCTATGTTGTTGGAGGTGCAGCTTTCCTGCATTTCTCTTTTCTTGAAATATTTAACTATGCTCAGATACTGTCCATATAATGAAATGATATGTTTTAAGATTATTTTTGTTTTGTTTTACATAACAAGTAACATGCATAATGTTTTTGCTAATTCCATCTATTGATGCAGCATGGAGACCATTATCCTGGGAGACAAAAGAATAGGGATCAAAACAAGTGTTCTAGAGGAAAAGGCAACGGCTTGCAACATGCTTTGTTGCTATGCCGATGAGTTGAAAGAAGGATTTTTTCCTTGGATTGATCAGGTTAGTGTGGTTAAATAACTCCAAATTGTCTCAATATTTGGCATTGTTGTTGGGATCATCGTGTAGACTGAATTTTTATACTATAGGTTGCACCTACACTGGTCCCTTTACTGAAATTCTATTTTCACGAAGAAGTTAGAAGAGCAGCTGTGTCAGGTATATCAGAAAATATATCGTCTATAATCTATATTTTGTTCATTTACAAGTTTCTAAGAAATTGGATAATTTTCTCTCTCTAGCCATGCCGGAACTAATGCGCTCAGCCAAGTTGGCTATAGAGAAAGGAAAATCTGATGGGCGCGATTTATCCTATTTGAAGCAGCTTTCTGACTACATTATTCCAGCCATGCTGGAAGCTTTGCATAAAGTTAGTGTCTGTTCTGTTTTTTTTTCTTCTCTCTTTTGGCTTTGCTTCACTATGTTGATCGGGTGGATGACTGGATTTTATGTAGGAACCTGATACAGAGATCTGTGTGAGTATGTTGGAAGCTATCAATGAATGCTTGCAGGTAAATTTTCATTAGCAAATTTGGTGTAACTTGGGCCTTCTTTTTTATGTGCTTCTTGAATGCTGTACTTTCCCTGGTAGTCATGCTAATTTCTTATTAATTTAGGTCACATATGTAGTTGCTTGTATTTGGAAAGCCAGACTGGCTTTTTATGTTTTCTTTACTTCATCACTTATTCATTCCTTCTGAGCATAGAGTATCGAGAGTGATGAATAATGTTGCAATTTCAGCTGTCCTTATTTTCATCCTTTCCTTAGGTTTAGAGTAAACTATATAGAGCTTATATTGAAGAAGTCTTAATTATGTGCCGTCGTAGAGTAAATCATAGGATTACATTGATAAAATGGTATCTCATAACCTGTGACTGTATTCCAGATCTCCGGAAATCTTTTGGATGAAGGGAAAATTAGATCCATAGTTGATGAGATAAAGCAAGCTATGACAGCAAGCTCTAGTAGGAAGCGAGAGAGGGGAGAGAGGGCCACTGCGGAAGACTTTGACGCTGAAGAGGGAGAGCTTATTAAAGAGGAAAATGAGCAAGAGGAAGAAATTTTTGATCAAGTTAGTTTTTTTGTGATCCACTCTTATTAAATTGAAATATACTGTTGTCAATGTTTTTATTAAATTTTTCGTTTTTGAAATACAGGTCGGTGAAATATTGGGAACACTGGTTAAGACATTCAAAGCCTCATTCCTGCCATTCTTCGATGAATTATCCTCTTACTTAACTCCTATGTGGGTAAGTTGCGCTCATCACTAAAAGTCTTCTATTTTAGGTGCTGGGTGATACTAAGTGGAGAATTTTCATATTCAAGAGTATCTTTTGCTTTTGCTTTGTCAGTGTAGGTGGTTTTTATTATTTCCAGAAGCTTGTACCTAACATATATATGAATAAATATAGTATAGTATTTTGTATTTTGTTAGAAGTTTAGAAATTTTTGGCCCTCTGGTTCAGGTGAATATAGTTTTAGTTTCTAAATCTGTGGCTGTTGCCATTGCTCTGATACAATATTAGTCTTAGTTCGCCTTGGGTTTTCTGTTTTGCTATTGATTGTTAGTTTTGGGATGTGTATTTGTTTAATTCAGGGAAGGGATAAAACAGCTGAAGAGAGAAGGATTGCTATATGCATTTTTGATGATGTAGCTGAACAATGCCGTGATGCTGCCTATAAGTAAGGATACACATTCATTGAATCATTGTACATTTTCAGTTTTCAGCGTTCTTATGTGGTGTCTACCTTATATTCGCTGCGCAGATATTATGATACCTATCTTCCATTTGTACTGGAAGCTTGCAATGACGAGAGCCCAGAAGTTCGACAGGCTGCCGTGTATGGGCTTGGTGTTTGTGCTGAGTTTGGTGGATCTGTATTCAAGCCTCTTGTTGGAGGTATGGTATTCTTTTGCCTGCTGGTAGTTTTTGGGGGTTTGATTTATATTTTGCAGTTAAATAACCGATGTTTTTGTTTCAACAGAGGCTCTGTCAAGATTAAATGTTGTGATACAGCAGCCAAATGCTCGGCAATCTGACAATGCAATGGCATATGATAATGCTGTGTCCGCAGTGGGAAAGATCTGCCAATTTCACCGTGACAGTATCGATTCCTCTCAGGTAGCTTATGATACTTACAAGGTTTCGCGATGGCACTAATACATGTGGTTGCTTCCAGTGATTCACAAGTTACCTTGTTTTGATTTTTTTAGGTACTTCCTGCATGGTTGAACTGTTTACCTCTAAGTAATGATGTCATTGAAGCCAAATTGGTTCATGAACAGCTCTGCTCAATGGTTGAGAGGTAAGCAATGTGGATTCTAAGTTACTTACCTCTTATTTTATTTTTCCTTGTTCTAAAACGCCCTTGGTTGCTGATAAACTTGCAGGCAAGATGTGGACATTTTAGGCCCCAATAACCAGTATCTTCCGAAAATCTTATTAATATTTGCCGAGGTTTGTTTAGTTAATGCTTTTCATGGACAATTTTTATACCTTGATCTTTTGCATTTATCGTACTAATAGAGAAATCAATGTGTCTATTGGCGGCCAGGTGCTTACAGGGACAAATGTGGTGACAGAAGAGACAGCAGGTCGTATGATCAATATATTAAGGCAACTTCAACAGACACTGCCACCATCGGCATTGGCATCAACATGGTCAACACTGAAACCCGAGCAGCAGCTAGCTCTCCAATCCATGCTTTCCTCCTGAAACCACTCCAATCCGGTCTCTTTGTTCATCTACAGTCTTGTGAGCTCTGTCTTCACTACAAAGCGTCGTCAGTTTTGCATTTATGTGTTTAAAAAGCTTTTCTCTTTTGCATTTTTCATCAATTCTTTTTTCGAGAGGGATGATGATGGGTCGGGTCCATCCTTCACAAGTTACAAAATGAAAATTTCTATCTTGACGGTAGGAAGTGTATATTAAGGAGGGAAGGATGAAACTGTTAGTGAAAAGAGTGTCATTGGGGGAAAATTTGGTATGATTCCCCAAATACACATGTTTGGTTGGTGTCGGTGTTGGTTTGGGTTTGTGAGAAGATGAAGTTTTGGTGCTTATACGAGAAAGAAAAAAACAGAAAGATTTGTTTTTTTTTAAGTTCTCTTGTTTTTTTTTTTTGTATGCAAGTGAGAATTTTGGAAGAATGATTCTTTTCTCACATTGCTATTGTTGATTTTGTACTCTTTTGGATATTCTTGGTCTTTTTAATAAAAAATGTCGTGTTTTAATTTTATGATTTCGCTGGCAGACAGCAAGTAAGCAACTAAGTTTGGTCGTTTTAAGTTGTGTCTGGATGAGTTGGTGAGCCGGCCACGAGGGGTCCGTACGAAATGTTGGGACCCCACAACATCACATCTTCACATCTATGATGTATCTCATCTGTGAAGCCTCGTGGGAAAAATACTAGTGTCTCTCATCTCTACTTAAACCATTTTTTAACAAGTTTGTTAGCAATATTTTTATTACAAAAATTAAAAAAAACTAAATTTAAAAAAAAAGAAATATAAAATTTATCCCTTCAATGATAAAGTTCTAACAAAATTTCTAAACTAACTTTAAAAAAAAATTTCAAAGAACTTGTTTTATAAGCAACACTCAAAACAAATCAAAAATTCAGTCTAACTCTCAAACATCCTCTTATTGCACAACAATCACAAAACTAGATCGCAAAAAAGTTGTTACATAGATCTACCTAATCACCATTTCTAAAAGTCTTTAGATAGTAACTTACAGTTTCGGAAATCCAATTCAGATTAATTACTGCAATGGCATAACATTCTTTGCAAATCGACAAGAACATACTTCAGTGAAGAAGAATTTACAGAATAAGGTGCAATTTTTTTTTCTTTTACTCACTAAAACTAAAACTCTACCCATTCACAGGTAAACACGTGCCTGTAAGAATTAACCCTCAAATTGCTTAGCTAAGATATATTTCTTAGCTTATCAACAATTTTTTATTTATTTTTATCTGTTTTATACCTAAATATTTGCTTACATACTCCCACTAGAGATGGTCTTAGTTGTTACTCACTCTGTTTCATAAAAAATGTCATTTTGACACAGTTTTTTTTGTAACAAAAAGAGTGTCATTTTATATTTTCAATGCAGTTTTTAATATTAAATCTTATTTTTATTCCTACTATTTCAGCTTTTATTAATTAGAAAGAGAAATTGTTTTAATGTATTTATAAAAGGTAAAATAGAAATTTATATAATTTTCTTAATCTGTATACATTGTGTCAAAATGACACTCTCTATGAATCAGAGAGTATTTGGATAATATGCCATGTAACTTGAAACATTACTAGAGTTAAATGACGGTTACATTTGTAAAATGTTTCGATGTAACTCATAAGTGGTGTATGTAATAAATTAGTTTAAATGAATTTGTAGAACGAATCAATACAATAAATAAATAGAGGATAAGCAAATCAGTCGCACTACAAACCGCGAAAAAGCGAATAAAGAAGAAGAATAAATCCCGGTAAACTGAGAGACAGTCAAAACTAACAAAGTTAAGACAACAGTACAACACAAATGCACTTTTTATGTTTTCAGGCAAACTCATTAGTAAATATATACATTTACAAAAAAGTAGACAGTAAATGTCTTCTCCTGACTCTTGAGCCGCTTGAATGCCTTCTTAGCCCGCTACAAGAACCACCACCATGGTTTGCTGGGAGGAGGTGGTGGATTCACTCTTCCGTATCTAGGGCGTGGAGGCGGTGGAGATCTCTTGTAGTAGTAGGAGGCAACGGGAGGTTTAGGAGGAGGAAGAGCAGCCGGAGGTCGATAGACCGGAGTAGGAGGAGCCACAGGATGACGATAGACCGGGGATGGAGGAGGAGAATAGTTGTAAAATGAGAATAGCTTTCTGTTGGTGTTTCCCTTAGCAACTGTGATTAAGGTTGCCAAGAGAAACAGTAGGGTGAAGGACAATCTTTGAGACACCATTTTTTCAGGTTAGTATTTGTCTTCTTAATGTTAAGAATCACTTATATAGATATTTATTGTCATCTCTCTTGGAGTAGAGGTTTCCCACTAACTTGAAGATTTTGTCAATATCATACATAATTGATAATTTCGTAAAAGTATATATCTTGGTCGGCTTAATTTGCATTTTAGAAATCTCCTTCTATCATTGAGGCCTCCCTCTAAACATTAAGCTCAATTAAGTCTTCAGATGCTATGGTTTGTTCATTGTTGAATTAAATATTCCCCATCCCATGCCAAGAAACAAACACATCATACCGTACTTGTCTTTTGCACATTTTTTATATTAAGAAAACTAGAAAATGGTAAGCACGCCAATAATACATGGAACCCACATAAAACCTCCGAATGTTTCTCAGGAATACCCAAAAACCAAACAGTTATATAAAAATCATTAACTGTATGCATCATCATCATCACTAAAATAACAAGAACAAATCTTCAGAAAGACGAGGCACCCACTAAGACTTGACCCCAAAAGTATACCAACACACATAACCAAAAATTTAACCTATGCATCCCTATAAGTACGTATTTTCAACGTCTACAGACAGATTCATACACAAAAAAAAAATGGAACGTCAACAACCTCAAAAGCAGAAAACAAAAGAGAAGAGCAAAGGCAACAAGACGAAGTTCGTGGGAGTTAGGCAAAGGCCTTCAGGGAAATGGGTGGCAGAGATCAAAGACACGACACAAAAGATACGGATGTGGCTCGGAACCTTTGAGACTGCAGAAGAAGCAGCTCGAGCCTACGATGAAGCCGCCTGTCTCTTACGTGGCTCCAATACTCGAACCAATTTCGCTAACCATTTTCCAAACAACTCACAATTGTCTTTGAAGATCAGAAACCTCCTTCACCAGAAGCAGAGCATGAAACAGCAGCAACAACAGCAGCACAAACCCGTTTCTTCTTTTGCGGAATGCAATATCAACTACACCTCTGCTGCTGCTACTAGTATCACCACAACCACCACGACCACTACGGCTATACCACTCAATGATGTGTACCGCCCGGATTCGTCAGTCATTGGGCTACCAGAAACAACCGGTCACCAGCATCCTTACTCGTGGCCCCTTGTCTCTGGATTCAACCATCTGGTCCCTATGGCTCAGGGAGGGGAAGAAACACATGGACATCTCAACGATCACAACTCAACCGATCAACATTTGGGTCTTGCTGAAATCGAAAGACAGATATCAGCATCCCTATATGCAATGAATGGACCTAACAGTTACTATGACAGCATGAATGCCGAATATGCAATCTTCGATCCTACCGATCCCATTTGGGATCTCCCTTCACTCTCCCAACTCTTCTGCCCTACATGATTCCACTTTACTTTTCCTGACTAATTCATGTAATTTTTTGGATCATGATCCATGAATGTAAAGTAGAACACATCTCTACAGTGTCCCAATAGACAAGATTGTACCTAAAGTCAAAATGGACATTGTAAGAAGAGAATGAAGGTTTGGTACAACAAAAAATGCTTGATAATGATGAACTCGGGATCTTCCCCAATGGTCGCTTTACCAATGAAAATGTATCGAACCGAGATAAAACACAAAAGGCAGAGGAAGTTCAATGGATATTGTACAGGATTTAAACAAACATGTAATCAACAAGAATCATAAGTGAAAACATTTAAAAAAAAAAAAAAACTTTTTGGATGCTCATTGTTCGATCGAAGGTCTCAATAGTCTTCACCTTCATCCTCTTCGTCGTCTCCACCTTCAGCACCCACTTCTTCGTAATCTTTCTCCAATGCAGCCAAGTCTTCACGTGCCTCAGAGAATTCACCTTCTTCCATTCCCTCACCGACATACCAATGCACAAACGCCCTCTTGGCATACATAAGATCAAACTTGTGGTCGATCCTTGAGAACACCTCAGCGACTGCTGTGTTGTTGCTGATCATACATACAGCTCTCTGGACCTTAGCGAGGTCACCTCCCGGAACAACAGTTGGAGGCTGGTAGTTGATTCCACATTTGAACCCGGTGGGGCACCTGATAAAAAACAAGACACATGTCAAATTAATTGTTTATAAACAAAACAGCATGAAACTGGAAACAATAGCAATTTGTTCCATTTCAAGATCATACCAGTCAACAAACTGAACGGTTCTCTTTGTCTTGATGGTACCAACAGCAGCATTAACATCTTTAGGAACAACATCTCCACGGTACATCAAACAACAGGCCATGTATTTTCCGTGCCTGGGGTCACACTTTGCCATCATGCTAGATGGCTCAAACACGGCATTAGTGATCTCAGGGACTGATAGCTGCTCATGGTATGCCTTTGCGGCTGAGATGACTGGTGCATAGGACGACAACATGAAATGGATACGGGGATACGGGACAAGATTGGTCTGGAACTCAGTGATATCGACATTGATAGCTCCATCAAACCTCAGCGATGTTGTCAAGGATGATATGATCTGAGATATCAACCTGTTCAAGTTGGTGTAGGTTGGCCTCTCAATATCTAGGGATTTGCGGCAAATATCATAGATGGCTTCATTATCCAAAAGGACAGCAACATCGGTGTGTTCAAGTAGGGAATGCGTCGAAAGAACACTGTTGTAAGGCTCCACAACAGCAGTAGAAACCTGAGATCACAGGGCAATGCATTCAAAAACCAAGACTCATCCATCAAAGAAACATGTAATGCAAAGAGAGCTCTTTCTGAAAAAGGTACCTGAGGAGAAGGGTAAATGGTGAATCCAAGTTTAGACTTCTTTCCATAATCTACAGACAAACGTTCTAACAAGAGAGAACCCAATCCGGAACCCGTACCACCACCAACAGCATTAAACACCAAAAACCCTTGCAAACCAGTACAGTTGTCTGCTAATTTCCTCACACGATCAAGGCAAAGGTCCACAATCTCCTTTCCAACTGCAATCATATAAGAATTAAGTACCATTCCAAAGAACCCTAACAAATTAACACTAACAAGTTAACACAAGCAGGAAATGGATTCTCACCAGTGTAATGGCCTCTGGCGAAGTTGTTAGCAGCATCTTCTTTACCAGAAATGAGCTGCTCCGGGTGGAAAAGCTGGCGGTAAGTACCGGTACGAACTTCGTCGATAACAGTAGGCTCAAGATCAACGAAAACAGCCCTAGGAACATGCTTCCCAGCACCAGTCTCGCTAAAGAAGGTGTTGAAAGCATCGTGCGCAACACCAACTGTAGTATCACTACAATATAAATCAAAAACATTCTTCGTCTCTCAATAAACCTTTCCGATTACAACAGAAACAGAGTAGAAATTAGGGTTTATAAAATACCTGGGCATCATGCCATCAGGCTGGATTCCATGTTCGAGGCAGTAAAGCTCCCAGCACGAGTTCCCGACTTGAATCCCAGCTTGTCCGATATGAATGCTTATGATTTCCCTCATCTTCGCTCAGTCGAAGTAAACCCTAATTTCCGAGAGCGATGATCCTCTTCTTCGACGGCCGGAGAAATTTGAAGGGAGCCAGCGAGCGAGATCTTGGATTTTTATTATTTTTTGTTGTTTCGGATGGATTTTGAGGGAAAAATGATTATTTATTGAATGGGATTTGATAATTTAGTTGGGGTCCGCCAAGTTGTGACAGCCTGCCCCCTTGAGGGACTTGGCATCGACAAAATACGTGAGATTCGATCTGGATCTCGATCTCCTTTTTTTCTTTTTGTAATTTTGATCCGGTTTAGTTATTTACCGGTTTTTTTTTTTGGTGTTATCGTTATCGTTATGACTGTTTTGAGGTGGAAACAAAAAAATAGCATAACCGAAATAGAAAATGAAATTTCGGGTTTAGTGGTTTAACTCTATTGGTTTAATCAATTTGTATTTGTAAGATATTTTTGTTTTGCGTTAGCGCCAAACTGAATTTTGTCATCCTGGCTGTAAGGTTGTCCATGTTGATAAATAAAGAAGAGATCAATGACTGAATTTTCTGTGTATTGCTTTGGACCTAAAGGTCGAATATATATACAGCTTTACAAATCTTGAGGATCAAGTTAAGAGAATATACGATAAGTAAAGACTAAATATACACATGTCTAAAATATGTAAACATTCTATTCTCTATCCTCCATTACATGTTGTAGTGTATTATGATTTTAATTCTGTTTTAAATATTTTTTTCTTCTTTTCTTTTTTATTAAAAATAAAATACATAATTTATAGTAATTTTTTGACTTGTAGAATTTGAATTCAAGGTTTTAAGTTTTTTTTTTTAACGAGTGTGGGCTGAGTTACGGTGATTCAGTGACATAAATGATTTGAACGATGGGGAAAGAACAAATCATATTAATTGATCAATCTAGACTAAGTTTAATTATGGTTTTAAACCTGTCTATCTTTCTCTTGCAAATTTGATCTTTGTTGTCTTTATTGTATCCAACCAAGAGGTTGTAGACTTTGTAAGCTTTTCTCTTTTTTGGAATTGAATTAAATCAAATATCTTTGTCCAAACAAAAAAAAAGACTACATTGGATGCATTCAGATAGTTAGCTAGGTTGCGAGTCTAAATGACACTAAGTTGGAGGACCTAGTCCCTAGTGGTTCATCAAAGATGTGGACTGTGGAGAGTACTTCTAGTTCTTTTGTTATTTATTTTGGGACCATATCTTAAAGGATGTTTGTATCAGAGTATTGGAGAGCTGATATTTACTTTTTGACCGTGAATTTTCTTTTCAGTATAAGTGTTTTAATACTTCATGAACAAGGTAGGAGTAACAAAATTCCTATCACATCTAAAATATTTAATTTTGTGAAGTTTGTATGCTTTTAAGCGATTTGCAATCTATCTTTAGTTTGTTTCCTACTATTTCGGTTGGCATTCTCCATCTCTAGGGTTTTAAGGACTTTTTATCTTTACTTTCCTAGTCATTTTTTTATGAATGATAACTACTCATATTTTCTTTTATAGTTATTTTCCTAGTCATGTTGTTCAACTATACATAGAAGAAAGTCTCATGATTATAACTTGGTGAAATGGTGCATGTGATGGAAAAATCACTAGTGGTTAATGAGTTCTCTACTAAGTGAACCAAAAGCTTAGAGCATCTGCATTGGTAAATATTAAGTAGGTTTCTCAAAATTTTTTATTTTAATCAATTTTATATAAAATTATTATTTAGTTAAATAACAAATCAGAAAATAAAATCTAATCAGTTAAAATTAGTCAAGTGTCCAAAACAGTTTTTCACATTTTCTTCTACTTTTTTTTTACCTTTTATTTTTTAATTGGTGAGAAACTACTTGAAAAACCTTCAATGCACATGATCTTACTATTTATCATTTTGAGGTTAAGTACATATAATGATTATGTAGTTATTTTGATAATTATTTTTGTTTAAAAGGATCATTGAATCGTTGAATCCGTACATACAGTTAGAGAAAATGGGTTAAATAGCAAATTAACCATATATCTTATGGCCTTGCAAATAGAGCCTGGAAAAGGTGGGTTATCCTTAGCCAATCGGTTAGCCATTCTGATAATATCGATGTCCCTAATTCGTGCACCTGTGTATAAAAGAAATATCACAAATCTAACACTTCATGAACAAGATAAGATTAACAAAATTCCTATCACATCCAAAAGATTTAATTTTGTGAAGTTGGTATGCCTTTAAGCGATTTTCAATCTATCATTAGTTTGCTTCCTACTATTTCGATTGGCATTCTCCATCTCTAAGGTTTTTAGGACATATTATCTTTGTTTTTGTTATAGTTACTTTCTTAGTCAATTTTATATGAATGATAATTACTCATATTTTATTTTATTTCCATGAAAGTTCTATTGTTGTTGTTCATCGATACATTGAAGAAAGTCTCGTAATTATAATTTGTTGAAATGGTGCATGTGATGGAAAAAATCACTAGAGGTTAATGAGTTCTCTACTAAGTGAAACAAAAGCTAATTAGAGCATCTGCATTGGTAAATATTATAGTAAGTGGGTTCCTCAAAATATTTTATTTAATCATTTTATAAAATTATTATTTAGTTAAATAACAAATCAAAAAAATAAAATTTAAAATTAACCATGTGTTCAGAATCGTTTCTCACATTCTGTCTTACTTTTTTTGTTACTTTTTATTTTTTTAATTAGTGAGAAACTACTTTAAAAACCCTTAATGCACATGATCTTATTATTTATTCTTTTTGAGGTTAAGTATGTATAATGATTATGTAATTATTTAGATAAATATTTTTGTTTAAAAGGATTACTGAATCGTTGAATCCGTGCATACAGTTAGAGAAGTGGGTTAGAGAGCAAATTAATCATATACTAGTATCTTATAAGTTATAATAAAATATTTTAAAGGAAATTTAGTCATCCAACAAACAAACAAATAAACTGCATAATCCTAAGACAACCAAAGAAAATATATTAGAGCGACATATGGAGAGATAAAGGTAAAAATTTGAGTTCATGATCTGGACAATCAAATTGGTACGAAACATCCAAGTAGAACAGACAACATCATGAGAGAATCCACGAATCAAAAGTGAGTACATACATGACCGTCGTCGCATAGTGCGTGAATTCATAACTTGGTAGTACATTTGGTGGGTCTCTAACTCTATATGGATTAGATTGACGAATTGTTTGATTAAATCTGCCATAAACACAATTATTTCACGTGACTTATCTCTCACAAACACAAAATAATTGGATATAGAGAAAACAACGTATTGAAAAAAAAAAATCCATTATATGTATAAAGTGATTTCTGTGTGTGTGTATTAAATGTCCATCCGTAAGGATTTATAATTTCATTGACTCATATAAATTTTCATCATTTATTATTTCACTGACTGAAATTGATGATCTAAAAAACAATTACTAATATTGTCAACTCCAAAAAATCTGTACGTGACTTTTGGTCATCATAAAGATCAACACACCAACTCGCAAAAGAAAAAAACACATTGAACCGGATAAATATACCAGCCTCACACCGGTGTAAGTAGATCGATCCTTAATTAGCGTAAACCAGTCCGGTTCAATTATGACATTGTCTCTCCGCTTACCGCTTAAGATATTTTTTCTATGCCAGCCAAAGTTGAGACACTGTTTACTTATTACATGAACTGGATCGTGTGGGCAAATATTTTAAAAATAAAAAATCCATTTTTCGAACAAAAGCGAGCCGTGGGACCCAAGGCAGGCTGTCACAAATGGCGGACCCCAACTAATTATCAAATCCAATTAATTTTAAAATAATTAATTATTATTGTTCCTCACGAAATATAAAGTGACCTAATGCAACCAAAAAATAAAATTAAAAAAAAAACTTGAAAAAGAAGATCTCGCTCACCGCCTCACTTCCTCATTTCCTCGCCTCCTCGATCTCCGTGTTCCTTTCTCCGTCTGTCCTTCCCAGAGTATCGCTCGAAATTAGGGTTGCTTCTACTGAGCGAAGATGAGGGAAATCATAAGCATTCATATCGGACAAGCTGGGATCCAAGTCGGGAACTCATGCTGGGAGCTTTACTGTCTCGAACATGGAATCCAGCCTGATGGCATGATGCCCAGGTATTTTATAAATCCTAATTTCGTTCGTTTCTACTCTGTTTCTGTTGTAATCGGAAAGGTTTTTTAAGAGACGAAGAATGTTTTGATTATATTGTAGTGATACTACAGTTGGTGTCGCGCACGATGCCTTCAACACTTTCTTTAGCGAGACTGGTGCTGGGAAGCATGTTCCTAGGGCTGTGTTCGTTGATCTTGAGCCTACTGTTATCGACGAAGTTCGTACTGGTACTTACCGCCAACTTTTCCACCCGGAGCAGCTCATTTCTGGTAAAGAAGATGCTGCCAACAACTTCGCCAGAGGCCATTACACTGGTGAGTATCCATTTCCTTCTTGTGTTGCCTTAATTTGTTAGGGTTCTTTTGGGATGGTGCTTAATTCTTATATGATTGCAGTTGGAAAGGAAATTGTGGATCTCTGCCTTGACCGTGTGAGGAAATTAGCGGACAACTGTACTGGCTTGCAAGGGTTTTTGGTTTTCAATGCTGTTGGTGGTGGTACTGGTTCTGGATTGGGTTCTCTCTTGTTAGAACGTTTGTCTGTTGATTATGGAAAGAAGTCTAAACTTGGATTCACCATCTACCCTTCTCCTCAGGTACCTTTTTCAGAAAGAGCTCTCTTTGCATTACATGTTTCTTTGATGGATGAGTCTTGGTTTTTGAATGCATTGCCCTGTGATCTCAGGTTTCTACTGCTGTTGTGGAGCCTTACAACAGTGTTCTTTCGACGCATTCCCTACTTGAACACACCGATGTTGCTGTCCTTTTGGATAATGAAGCCATCTATGATATTTGCCGCAAATCCCTAGATATTGAGAGGCCAACCTACACCAACTTGAACAGGTTGATATCTCAGATCATATCATCCTTGACAACATCGCTGAGGTTTGATGGAGCTATCAATGTCGATATCACTGAGTTCCAGACCAATCTTGTCCCGTATCCCCGTATCCATTTCATGTTGTCGTCCTATGCACCAGTCATCTCAGCCGCAAAGGCATACCATGAGCAGCTATCAGTCCCTGAGATCACTAATGCCGTGTTTGAGCCATCTAGCATGATGGCAAAGTGTGACCCCAGGCACGGAAAATACATGGCCTGTTGTTTGATGTACCGTGGAGATGTTGTTCCTAAAGATGTTAATGCGGCTGTTGGTACCATCAAGACAAAGAGAACCGTTCAGTTTGTTGACTGGTATGATCTTGAAATGGAACAAATTGCTATTGTTTCCAGTTTCATGCTGTTTTGTTTATAAACAATTAATTTGACATGTGTCTTGTTTTTTATCAGGTGCCCCACCGGGTTCAAATGTGGAATCAACTACCAGCCTCCAACTGTTGTTCCGGGAGGTGACCTCGCTAAGGTCCAGAGAGCTGTATGTATGATCAGCAACAACACAGCAGTCGCTGAGGTGTTCTCAAGGATCGACCACAAGTTTGATCTTATGTATGCCAAGAGGGCGTTTGTGCATTGGTATGTCGGTGAGGGAATGGAAGAAGGTGAATTCTCTGAGGCACGTGAAGACTTGGCTGCATTGGAGAAAGATTACGAAGAAGTGGGTGCTGAAGGTGGAGACGACGAAGAGGATGAAGGTGAAGACTACTGACACCTTTTCTCAAGATAGTTGCAACCAAAACAGTTTTTTTTTTTTTCGTTTATCTGTTGTCACTTTTGATTCTTGTTGATTACTACTACATGTTTGTCTTAATCCTGTACAATATTCGTTCAAACCCTCATGTTTTATCTCGGTTCGATACATTTTCATTGGTAGAGCGACCATTTTGGAAGATCCCGAGTTCAATATCAAGCTTTGGTTGTACCAAACTTCTGTTATATTGTTAAAATTGTCCATATTTTCTTTTGAGTATAGTAGTAATCGTGTTTATCTCGGATCACCAACATCTAGTAGCGTGCTATGAGATTCAACTAATTCTAACGAACCACGTTGAATCACGCAAATGGGCATATCATTCTCTTTTAATTATTTTTGACATCACGCAAATGGGCATCAGTACTGTTATCAAATTGCATCAGAAATACTACTTTCTCTACTGGTCCACTAGCCAAAATACGGCGTGAAAAATGCCAAAAAATCATTGAACAAGTAAATTTAAAAAACCACTACAACAAATTGAAGAATTCTATTGGACCCTATATAACATTCACGAAATTTAAACTTAATAATTATTAGAAAATTAGAATGGACGAATTGCTGCTAATCCTAAAAACTAATTTAAATTGTTAACGAGATTTAAGTGAAGGCGTAATAAATAAACTTTAAATACTTTAGGATAGCGTTAGCGTAAAAACTGAAAAGTGAAGTCCAAATTAATAATTTTCGTAGGGGTATTTTCGTCATAATTGATAATCTTGAAAAAAAAATGTAAATGGCCAAATTTTTGGAAAAAGCTTCTTTCTTTTTAATTTTCCCATTTATTTTTAGATCAGATCTGATAAGAATAAGAAAAATACAAGGGTTTGTTTGGTGCAGTTTAGTTCAGTTGGGTACAGTCAATTAATATATAAAGCCCACAAAGCTTTCACTACTTCATCTCTTTCTCCACCAAGTGTATCTCTCTCTCTCTCTCCTTCTCCTTCTCCGCGAAATCTCTCTTCCTTGTGGATTTCGTTTGAGTCCGTACCGAAAAAAGAAAGCAAAAGAGAGGAGATGGCGGAAGAGAAGAAAGCTCCAATTGGTGTCTGGACTACTATCAAGCCTTTCGTTAATGGCGGTACCTCTGGTATGCTCGCTACTTGCGTCATCCAGCCGATCGATATGATCAAGGTACATAAAATGATTCCGGATTCATTTGTTTTGTCTATCATCATATCTTTTGTCGAACCTTATCTATGCGTACAATTCTTACTTGATTTGCTGATTCTGGTAAATTTGCGAAATCTGTAAAATGTGTTCTCATCAGATCCGAGTCTGGAGATTTTATCTCTCAGATCTGAGTTTTGTTTTCAGGCTAAGAAATCAAATCTCATTTCTCCGTACTCGTTTGTGTTTGAATTGTTGCTGTAACAATGTTTAGCTGAGAGCTTTTTGTTCAGATCTGGATTTTTTATTTGAATTACAGTTGTTAGGTGCATCACAATGTCTGTGTTAATAAGATTTTTGAATGATGTGAATCTAATGAGCTAACACTTTGTTTATGGTTGTGAAGGTGAGGATTCAACTAGGTCAGGGATCTGCCGCCAGTGTTACCACGACTATGTTGAAGAATGAGGGTTTTGGTGCCTTTTACAAGGTATTGATTTATATTTCTAAATTTTGATAAGATCTATCTTGATGCATTTACGTAGTATGTTTTCTATTTAATATTCATGACTTCTGTTGATCTGTAACTGATATGATTTCTGCATTTCTGGGTCTGATTCTCAGCTATTTAGAGAATTGATTTCTGCTATGAATGTCTCCTGAGCTTTATTTGATGTGAACTTTTCCAATAGGGGTTATCTGCTGGTTTGTTGAGGCAAGCAACTTACACCACTGCCCGTCTTGGATCATTCAAGTAAGTTAGTCATTTGTGGATTGTCTTGATTTAGTTTTTATTGCATTATGGTTACGGATAAATCATATTTTCTCCTGTCATTATATCTTATTAGGATGCTGACTGCAAAGGCAAGTGAGGCTAATGATGGAAAGCCACTACCGTTGTATCAGAAGGCTCTCTGTGGTCTTACAGCTGGTGCTATTGGTGCTACCGTTGGTAGTCCAGCCGATCTAGCACTTATCAGAATGCAAGCTGACAATACTTTGCCGTTAGCTCAGCGCAGGAATTATACCAATGCCTTCCATGCGCTGTACCGTATTAGCGCTGATGAAGGAGTTTTAGCACTTTGGAAAGGTTGTGGGCCTACTGTGGTCAGAGCGATGGCTTTGAACATGGGAATGCTTGCATCTTATGATCAAAGTGCTGAATACATGAGAGATAATCTTGGTCTTGGGGAGACATCTACGGTTGTAGGTAAGCTGCTTTTCCAAGTTTCTCATACAGTAAGAAGTTATTTTTCTTCTTCTATGAGCTGAACTTTGCTTTAAATAAATGTAGATAGCGGTTAGAGTCAAGGTTCCTTAGAATCGTCTTGGAAATTCAAATTTATAGCAAATATCTCCTGATTACGTGAGTGTTGTGTTATCATAACACAACTGTGTGTGTTTGACTTAATCAAATCTACCAATGTAAATACTTGATTAATGAGAGGAGTTTTGAAACTCTCCACCATGGCCCAAACCCAGATCCTAGACCAATTCAGTATTGATCCCAATGCATAATCCTTGCTTCTTTTCGACCCTTCAGCTTTCAACTAGCCCTGAGGTCTATTGCTGATCTGGTAAAACCATATTTTTCTGCTAAATTTCCTAGGTTAGTTACAACTGTTCTGCACTAGACTTAATAAGAAAGCCTTGTCAGTTTTGTTTTGTGTTCATGTAGTCCCTATATCGTATATAGATGTTTCAATTTGATGGTTGTGTGATAATTTGTTCCCTTTGGCAGGAGCAAGTGCTGTTTCGGGTTTATGCGCTGCGGCCTGCAGTCTGCCATTTGACTTTGTCAAAACTCAGATTCAGAAAATGCAACCGGATGCTCAGGGCAAGTATCCATACACAGGTTCGCTTGACTGTGCGATGAAAACCTTAAAGGCAGGAGGACCTTTGAAATTCTACACAGGTTTCCCTGTTTACTGTGTCAGGATCGCCCCTCACGTCATGGTATAATAACTCTCTTCCTTTTTTTTTTTAAATGCTATTCTACGAATCACTGCGGGAATGTCTCTGAGATCGTTGATGATCGGGTTTTCTTTTCGCAGATGACATGGATCTTCCTGAACCAGATTACCAAATTTCAAAAGACGATTGGTCTGTAATCTGAGAGGAACGAAGACATCAGCCAAAAATAAGATCAGAAGAACGAAAACACAATTGGAATTGTGTTCATTTGCCTTTTAATCATATACATCATCTGCCTTGAAGCGCATATTATTGTAGCTCTTTTGAGACACTTTAACTTTTGTTTTTTCTTTCTGTTGAGGGTCGGTGATTTGTCCGCTGAATTTATAAATTTTCCTCTTGGGTGGGAAGTCTAAGACACAAACCAGGGATTTTTTAAAGTTTTACTATGAACTATGAAGTAACTAAAAAATTTCTCTCAGCAATTTTTGGAACATTCGAAAATAATAAATTTGAGTGATGTAACGTAGACAAGCTTGTTTTCTCTACACTAATAAAATGCCAAGTGCAGGATTCCAAAAGATTTGTATCGAATCACTAAACATTTGCTACACCAGCAGACAAGAACATTGCCCCAAAACTCAGCCGATCACAATCCAACAACACCTGTAGGCTCTAAGTAAGAAACATGCCTATTTTGCAACAACTTCTTTGTGAGCTTTGAATGATAGAATCACATTCCAAGCCAAAGCCACTACGTTTGAAGCGAGCACCTGCAATGATTCATATATAAGACATCGATTATCCTCAGAGCCAGTGAACAAACTTAACCCAGAATGGTGAAGAATAACATCAGTTGATAGGAAAATCTTTCTAAGCCTATTAGATAATGTCATTCTAGTGTCAATTATGCGAAAATGTATGCTTTTATCAAGTGCTCAATAACATGAAACCACCTAAAATAAGTTGTTGCTGGTTATGACGAGTCAAAGATTATACTAAGTAGAGAGAATTGACAGCGTATTATGTGCAATATGTTTGAAGCATAATTATCTTTAACTGTACTGAATTGTTCACACACTCCTATTTCATGTTGTCACAGAGTTAAGTATCAAACCTGGAAGTTCTGTGGAACAAATCTGAAGTTAAGAAACTGAAATGGTATCCATAGCTGCCAATTTGCTAGCACTGCACCAGTCCACTCCTACACAATCAGCAATTAATGAATCCAATTAGAATATCAATAAAACGACACAAATTCAAAATTTAGGCTCCTGCACTATGCAATAAACATTCTTGTCTTTAATTAGCTTTCAATCCAACCTGCTGTAGCTTCGGTATGACATTTGATGGTTTTCCTTCAAGTGTCACAACTGCTGATAAGAAAACTCCAACAAATATAGGAGCAAATACAAACTGCAAAAAAGTTTTTTTTTTTTGTTGTTGTTAACACGTTGAAGCAAAATGGGAAGAGAATGGTTAAGACAGAAAATAAGAAAAATTTGCCTACCTGATCCAGTAAAAGTCGTATAACTGCGCCTGATAATCCGGACGCTGTCACCACTTTGCTCAAATACAAATACCTGATGAGTTTGGGAGAATTCAGAGAGCAGAAAATAAGCATAAGTCTCTTCAACTGAACTTCCACTTAGCAGGAAAATAAATAATATAGCTTTTGTGGTGTCATAAGAGTGAAAGGACCACAGAAATACCAGAAATGCAATGCTGGACCGACTAGCCCTAAGCCCAAGGCGGTGAACGTGAGTGTCCTCTTCTTGTCCAGCGATGAGGTCTTATCGATTGTAAGCTACAACCAAATGTAACACAAATAAGCAATGTTGCTTAACCAATAACCACATAGCTAGCATAATATGACAAAGCAAAGAATAGAAATAGATGATTTTACAACAATATCCAGTCTTTTCGGGTCTATTAGCTTCCATTCCAACTTTTAAAAAGTGAAGCAAGCAAGAACAATTCATATGCAACAGTAAATTATCTAAACATATATGATTCATTCAATCGAAAAATACATAATGAAGCTAATGAATACTTTATCTCGACATATCCTGAAAAATGAGAATCCAAACTTCAAAGATCAGATAACTACTGAGATTGAAGAACACCATTAAGAGAGTTACCTGACAGATCAAATCTCCAATGAGAGTCAAAAGTGCTGAGGTCACAGCTTTGGTCAAAACAGGAGAATCTGAGAGAAGAGCCAAGTACCTGAAGCAAGCACCACATAAATCAAAACCAAAAGTCACACAAATTGTATTCATGTTTAATTCAAAAGCAAGATAAGAGTTTTGTGAGTATTGTTAACTAACATCCATAAAAATTTGAATTTTGGGTTTAAAGGAAACAGCTTTACACAAAAATGGAATAGAGAGAGTAGAAAGTAAGAAAAGTTTACCATGAGAGGAATGACCACTTCTTCTCGTTTCCGCCGCTACCTTCATCGTCACCTCCACCGCCGGAACCACCACCACCTGAACCACCTAACCCGCCGGAGCCACCTGAACTTCCACCTGAGACTGAAGAGACCCGACCCAAATGCCCAAACCCAGTCCTGGAACGTCCAGACCAATAGCTACGACCAGAATTCAGTGAACCAACATTGTTGTACCCAAACGAAAGAGCCCTGCTCGAACCAGCTTCAGTTCGAGTCCTTCTACCAAAATACGAAGTGTGATTACCGGAAAACCCTAGAGAATTGAAAGGGAGTGGTGGTTTCCGGGTTAAAGTGATGGAGTTAAGCATCGTGGTTTCGTCTCGTCTGGTCTGTACTGAACGGTGACTCTTGTATTTTTACAACTCCTGAATCCTGAAGTCGTGGTTGAAACTCGAAAAACATGAATTTTAGCTTCTAGAGGTGTTTTGGGCTTCTTTATTAATGGGCTTTTATATGGGCCTTACACAAAGGTAAACACTAAAAACTGAAATTTGGATTTCATATTTGAGTCAGTTTTGGTTGGGAATAAACAGAGGAAAACATATTAACTACAGCCATCATTGTGCTAATGCTCATCTCAGTTGACCTTTTAAAACGAGTGATGCTTGTCTAATAGCTCTAGAGACTCTCCATATATGGTGTTGAACATTTTCCCAAGATGCTTTTGTGTCTAGCTTCTTTGCATTCTCTATTGCATCATCAACTCCAGGGAATGATTTTGAACCGTAGTCATCGTACTTTGATGGTCCGTATACCAAATGCTTGTACCATGGTCTTTCCGACAGTCCATCTCGGTCTGTCATAGCTCTCTCCGCCATCATTAATCTGTCATTTATCTCTCTCACTTTTAGAGCTCCTTTAATTCCCTGCACATACATGTCAACTCTCAGTAACTAATTTTACTTGTCACTTTGTGAAATGTAAAACCAGTGCCGTTACCTCTTTCTCTTTATTTATCCCTTGTGCAGCCGTAGATAGATCTTCGATCGATTTGATTAACGGAGAAACATCTATGCTATGTCCTAGCTTCTCCAAATCTTCTGCACTTTTCTGTTTATGCAAGTAGACATATATATCAGTGCCAGTAATCTCTTTAGTCTTTTCCCATTAAATTTCTTTTGGTCATATGTAAAAAGGTATCAATTAGTTACCTTGAGTTCTGATGCATATGTGATATAGTTGAATGGTAACACTTCCTCGTCTGCTAACCGTAGAGCGACCAAACCAAATACACTAGCCATTGCGACATGTCGATGAAACATCGGGTCTCCAAATTTCTCCATCCATGTGAAGTCATCATAGATGGAGTGATACACTGGATAGCCTGTTATTTGTACATGGTTATATTTAGCAATGATTAGTCTCTAAATCATCAGTAAAAAGCTTCTTGGCTAAATGTCTATACAATAAACCATGATGTTTAGCTCGTTTAGGAGATTTACCTCCTCCAAAACGCATGTCAACTGCTGAAACGCCAACATGTTGCACAAATGATGCGTAATCTGATCCTGTGCCCCCTAATCTTCCGATCTTCACATACCAAGTATACAAATCAGTTTTAACCATTTAGACAAAACTCTTAATCTAACGTCCTAGTCTTATCACTTACCTCAACAGAGTTTCTTGATCCTATCCAAGAATCGTAGATTGTTTGCGTTGCGTTATCTGGATCCTGGACCTGTATAATAGTTAAACCAAAAAAAGCTTGATAATTTGTCACTGCAACAGAAACAGTTAACACCTACCCTTCAAGATAAGCTCAAAAGACACTTAATGCTTGTAAAACTGCTTTTCACGTACCTCTTGAGCTGCTAGTTTTATCAATTCATCGAGTTGTGGAGTCGCAGAGGCATCAAACCCGGGGCCAGATACTGCACAGTCTACATTCATGTAGGCCACTGCTCTCGAACTTAGCATCTCTCTGTTTTCTTCTACCCATTCTGTTGACCCAGTCTACATAAAAAACACATCAAACTCTTACGTTCTGCTGCTTTCTACATTACAAAAGTATACATTTAAAAAGTGAAGTAGAGAGACTAGAGACCAGGGCATACTCCTCAGCATCCCAATTGCACAGAATAATCGTTCGTCTAGGCTTCCATCCTCGTTTCTGCAGCTTATCTAGTCTTTGTGCAATCTACAATAGTTTCAAGATCTCTCTCATCGCAAATGAAACAATCAAAATCTTTCAACATGTACATAAACTTTACTCGCCTCCAAAATCACCGCAGTCCCACTGTTCGGATCAACAGCTCCGTAAGTCCAAGCGTCTCGATGGTTTCCAAGAATCACATATCTAATCAATTCATCCAAATACAATCATAAGTTGCCTTTTAGAGTAATTGCTACTCATATATATAAGAATGTACCTATCTGGCTCTTCTTCTCCTTGAATCACTCCAATAACATTCTCAATCTTGGCTATAACAGTTTCCCCCTAAATCCAACACCTAAAAACTCAAATCCCTTTAACATTAAAGTAACACTAAAACACACAAACTCACTCACCGTGTAGCTTAGATTCAAGATCCCAGGTCCAGGCCCAACTGGATAAACATCACCATCCGCAACATCTCCAACAACAGTCTTCAAAATCACTTCTGCATCAGCGGCAGAAACAGGCAAGGAAGGTATAAGAGGAGCATCACCGCTCAACTCAACAGCCTCATTAGATAATCTCTCACACCCTTCAACACTAGCCCACCCAGGAGTCGTTGGATCACCCAACCCATTATAAACAGTACCAACCTGAACCCCACTAGGTGGCATCCTTCTACTCTCCGGAAACCACTCATCTCCGCCGTAGTCTCTCTTGTCAGTATATATCACAACGCCTACAGCTCCAGCCTCATACGCGTTTTGCACAATGTCACCTCTGTAAATCTGACCGTACCTCGCAACCACAACGGCTCCAGAGACATTCACACCCATCTCTTTCTTGAGTCTCACGAAATCTTCTACTCGTCCGTAGTTTGCATAAACCACTGGTCCTGAGACGTTACCTGACTTAGCGTATCCGTGAAAAGTAGGCATCACTTCATCTGCATAAGGACTGTCTCCAACTCGTTCTTGTTCCAACTCTAAAGTGATAGGGTTTGCTGATTCTGTGGGCGTTAGTACCAAAGAGCGATGAACTGGGTAAGTTAAAGATACTTGGTAAGCAACAACGTGTGATTTGAGTGAAGAGGAGGTGAAAACAGAGCGAACGTACTCAGCGGCTTCGGCGTTGGCCGCTGTACCGGCTACATGAGGGCGGCGCGTGAGGGTACGGAGGTTTAGAGCGACTGAAGCGTTGTCGGAGAAGGAAGCGGAGATGAAGAGTTCGTGGTAGTGATGTTTTGGTGAAGAAGAGAAGAAGAAGACGTAAGATAAAGCAGCGATTATGAAGGCGAGAGCTGTTGACGACATCATCAATGGAGCTTCTTCTTCTTCTTCTTCTTCTTCTTAGATGATCACCAATGGCTTATTTGGTTGTTGTTTGCTGTTGTGTTTAAGAGTGTGATGGTTATCTGATAAGGATTTGATTGTTAGCAATTATTGATCTTCGGAAGAATCTTTTCACTTTAATATCATATACCTCACTTTGCTAACATAAATTATTACCATATCATATTGATTCTGGTCCCATTTGGTGACATAACATAAAATGTTTGTTTTTTTTCTGAGTGCACCTTTTGACTCGTCGACTCGACTTTATTAAAAGCATATAAAGTATTCAGGGGTCCCAATATTCAGCCTATTATGTGAAAAGAAAATACAAAAAATGACCACTTCTATGGGTGGTCGTTCGGTTTTTCAGTTTGATTTCGGTTTGGTTTTTTTGATTTACGTTTTTTTTTTTATTTTATAAAATTGAAACCATATAGAAACCACTTGTATTTCGGTTTGGATATGGTTCGGTCTTTTCGGTTTACGGGTTTTTCAGTTTTATAAAAAATAAAACCATATAAAAACCATATGTATCTCGGTTCGGTTTGGTTTTGGTTTAGTTACGGTTTTATTTGGTTATTCCATATTTTATTTTAAAAAAAATTATATTTGTTGCATAAAATAAACAAAAAATAGAAATAATATATCAATCAATAACTTAAATAATATAATCTATATCTTGTTTTGGAAACCTAAAGCTTCCAAATTGTTTAAAAAGTAAAATCCAAAGAAAATAATTCAAGTAATTATAAATATAATTAAAAAAATCTTAACAACATTATTAGATACAATATAAACTGCACATATATACTTATATATAGATATTCCAAATATTCATCAAAAACAAAAAAAAACATTCGGTTTTACGGTTTTAACCAAACCAAATCTAAACCATTTGGTTAATAAATATGACAACCAAATGAATTTTTAGACTAAATCATAACCAAACCAAATTTTTTATTTCGGTTTGGTTCGGTTCGGTTTTTCGGTTTACGGTTTTTTTGCTCACCCCTACTTCTCCCCACCATTGTTCAAGTCACTTTGAAACACATCCGCCAACCCCGACCTACTACATAAAAGACTTGTGTAATTTTTGAAACTCATTTTAGTACATATAATATTATCAATTGAATTATACAACTCTGTGCCAAAATACATTGGACCACACCCGTAATTTCTTACATGTTTCGGAAAAAAACATATCTAAGTGGTGTATCGCAAGATGTGACTTGGTCGGCAATGTTTGGCTGTTGCAAATGGGCGTCGAGTCATTGGAATGAGGTGTGCATGTATGTCAAATGTTAAAAAATGTATATATTTTTATTTTATTAAAAGGAAAAAAAATGTACATTATTATAATTAGGTAGAATGGTAAACAAAAAAAGTGTAATGGTTAGAGTTTGATCCATTCAGAGCCGTCTATGAAGGTAAGAGATATAAAAGGCTTAGCTTCTTCGTCAGTGAGCTCTCTTGCCCAAGCCACCCTCCCTGCATAGTTTGCTCCTGCTCCGGTGCACTTGTACTGCCCATAGAACACCGTCCTGCACCATATTTTTCATTTACACTTACATTATAAAAATTATATATATATTATTCACATTTTTTTCTATACATATGCGTTTTGCACCACTAGAAAAGACGACGCACGCCTACGTTAATGGTTTTAAGTTTCAGTATATCTATATAATGCATGCGCACACACACAGAATATACTATTATCAAAAGCAACGTTTTTGGGTAAAAAGACAAAAATTGAAGTCGGTCTGAGATGTGTAGTGGTGCAGTGGTGGGACATACGACTCTGTAATGGATGAGGCAACGAGATCACGTTTTGTAAAGTTGGACTGAAGTGTGTTGTACAATTATAATAAAGTATGGCATGTTCTCTTAGCTTGTTGAGTCAGAGCTACGCCGACTAACTTTGGTTATAACTAATATGTAATTTAAATGAGAACCAAAGAAGAGTAAAGTAAACGTACATCTCACGGGAAGGGTCGCCCCAATTGTACCAGCCTCTAGGGAGGATGATGTTTTCCATATAGGTGTAAGCAAATACGACTCTTGAGAAGGGACCCCATGCCCTCCCAAGGTATAATACACCTGTCCCTGTCACCTTACACTTCACGAACGAGAATCCGGTGTCCTCTAGCACACTGCTCCTCCCCTGTGCCGTCACTGCTCCTAGCTTATCCGCTATCGCATGCACGTGACACCCCTAAATACCACTTTTATTAGAGCAAGGACCAATCTAAAAATGCTACGCCACTGAAAGAAAGTGTTCTATAAGACGTGTTAGGCGAATAGAGAGACCACTAAGTAAGAATGCTTACCTCATAGAGAGAAAGGGCATTGCCAAAAATGAAGTCAACAGATCCCTCTATGTAACAGTCTTTGTAATAATGTCTTCCCAAATGATCATAGAGAGTGTCTTGAGCACCAAGCATTTTACACCCGAAAAATGCTGCATTGTCTGCCGACACCCTCAATGCCACTGCCTGTTTTCCAACTGCGCCAGGCAAGGGGACCGGGGTTGTGTTCTATAGACATATAAGACCGCGGCTACGATGAGTTCACAATATTTTTTTTTGACATCATACAACTATGAGTATATATGATAATAACTTACCTTGAAAGTGATGTTTTTGGCGACAAAGAAAGGAGAATTAACGGCGAAAGAGGCAGAGTTGAAGGTCCCCATGGGGTTGCCTTTTGAGTCAGGTGTTTGTGCTGTATCTCCCCATTCCACTATTGTCTTCTCTGCTCCTTCCCCTTCTATTGTTATGAATGCCTTCATTGGGGGTATGTTCACCTTCTCTCTACACATATATATTGTCCCCCAAATTTTCGTTATTATTTTACTCAAATTGTTATAGTTCTAAGAATAGCTAGCTAACATAAAAATCTAAAAATATGGACGATGAGCGTGGGGCGTATGTGGACCACCCATGAGCTTTATAACACACAAAGACCCAAAATGTCACTATTGAAGTCAATTTCCTAGAGATTATGTTTGATAATACATCCAGCTTACAAAATTCCGAGTTCACGTGATCATATAGTGTTGATTTCGAGGGAGAGATCATTGATATGATTGCTATACATTTCTTTATTGATACGTGTCTCTTTTCAATTTCATAAATACTTTTGGCTCATGCATAGGACGATAAGAAAAGATATGGAATCACTATACTATCTAAATAGAGTGATAACAAATTGCAAAACTGCAAAACGTATATAGACAAAACTCAAGAATCTACGGTTCAGTCTGTTGGAATTAAATACCAAATATTGTATCAATCTACAGCTGTGGTACCAATATTGATTTGATCAACTGCGAATTGTACCAAACACTATTTATTAATTTATTTATATAATAACCCTGCTAGATCGACCGAATTATAATGTTCTGTCTCCTATACCTCATTATTAATAAATATATTTTGATTATAATGTTATTACACTAAAACTCATACTAATCACTTGTTATATATTTTGAGTATTAATTATGTAAAACAAGATAGTGGAGGAAATTAAAGACTTGTGCGTACTTGTAAATTCCGGCATGAACTTTGATGACGACACGAACAAGGTTGATGAGAGGGAGAGAATCAACGGCGTCTTGGATTTTAGTGAAGTCACCTTTATTGGATTTCTTATGGACAGTGAGTGTATACGAAGGGAAGAGTTTGTTCTTGGCGGCCTTGAACACTGAGTGTTTAAGGCTCCCAACAAATCTCACCCATTTCATGAACTCATCTTCCGGGTTTTGTGTCCGATCATTCGTCGTGTTCACATTCTTCTGGTTTCTTGGTCGTAACCGTAGACCTTTGGTGTGGCATTGTGTTTGAGTTGAACAAAGAAGGATAACGAGAAGGAGGAGAAGGAGAAGAAATAAATTGGGAGCTTTGGTTGAATTGAATTTGAGCATCTATACGACAATTAGAATCAATTACACAAATATAAGGCGTTTTTTTTCTTTTGGATTTTGTTTTTTGTGTTTCGCCAAAGATACAAAGTACGACCAAAATAATATATGGCTATGTGATTTCTCAATATGTATGTGCATTTATATATATGTGTGTGGATGTTGTTAGAGGTGGTCGAGTGTTTGGTACTTTGGTAAGGGAATTAGGTGAAAAGAGACAGAAGGGTTGAGGTCACGGGGCGGTTCCACTCACATCCACGTAGAATGAAAAACCTAGCTAAATGCCAAATATAAAGACAAGGAGACTCTATTATTTAGTTTTAAAAACCAACTCACAAGAAAAAAAGAACCCAACCACATTGATGTTTCTTGTTTATTACACTGAATAACAAAAGCTAATCACGAGTTATACCATATGTGAATTCAATTTTCTTGCAAAAATGCAGACTCAAACAAACAGGAAATATTTGTCGAACATGAGCGAAAACTAAGTTCGTCTATGAGATTGAAACTAAAATAAACAATAAGTCAATTTTTTTTCCGGCGTATCCTAGACAAAATGAGAGAATTGTTTTCTTTTAAGATTTTTAAGTTTTTGCTGAATGGAAAGAGAAGAATGTCAAGTTTTTGTAGTCCCAATCCAAAGTTGAATATTTTTTGAAAAAAATCCAAAGTGAATATTAGTTCATTCACTATGAAATTCCATTTTAAGATATAGTTTTTTTTGGTGTGAATTTTAAGATATAGTTTACAAGTGTCAAACTAAACATGATGATCAGTTTGAAGGAGAAAAAATGCATTTATTGAAAGTATTTATAGATTACACAAACTTATGACCAAACCTCATAGAGAAGTTTGATCTTTTGTTCTTTGCGTTTATAAAGTGTCACCAAACTTATTACATGCAACTTCTTCCAAATAAGATAGCTAGTTTGATGTTAGATGTGCACAAATTATTTGTTCAACACATATACAGAACCCGGTTTGCTTATTATACACGACAAATGTTAATATTAGGACTCAGATCTCCGCAATATCATGGGAAAAATATTTCAAAAAAATTAAATTAAATTTAAAATTATATATTATAAATTTATTTGAAAGTAATATAATAATTTAAGAGTATCAGAGTATGTGATCATAATAGAATAAAAATTACTTAAAAAGGAGAAAATAATAAGTAGTATTAAAACTACATAAAATATTGAGCATAAATTGTTCGTAAAAACACAACCATCAAAATGAAAACCAAAAATATTGTTTATGATGGAAAATAGTATGGCAAAGAGACATAACTCTAAAAAGAAATTATAGAACGAAAATCATATTGAATTGAGCAAATATGTGCCAAGAATATTATTTAATGTATTATAATATAAGATATTTTATAAAAAATTATGATAAAGAGTTGCAACCATCATAACAATTATTAATATTTATATTCTTAATAAAAAATATTATGAAAAAGTGATCTTAAGTGAGTAGATCGAAAAATGGTTGTAATGAGTAAAAGTGACTTCTAATAAAAAAGTTATAAATATAAAATATATTTAATCTTTAGTGAAAAATTATGAAGGAAAATTATAGTAAAAATACATAATTTCTAAAAATAAAATACATATTCTACGAAAACTCAAGATAAATAGACACAACTCTAAATTATATATTTAAAATTGTATTAAATATTTCTATATTGCTATAATCAGCTCTAAATATTAATATTAAAAACAATATTTTTGGTTATTGCTATAAATCAATAGAATAACATTGAATATTGAATATTAATATATTAATATTCAAATTATTTTGATTCAACATAAAATAGAATATATGTTTCAACGAACAATGATTTGTTAGTCATTGAATCAGAGACAAATCTATATAAAGTTCAAAAGACATGAATATTAATAGACACTACTACTTAAATGAAAAGTAGTATTGAAAAAATGTGAAGAAAATATGGTGAAAAAACACAACTATACAATAAACAGGCGCAACCATATAAATTCTTTTTTAAAAATAAAAACATATTTTTTTACGAAAATATACGATGAAAATCATAATTACTGTTGGCATTTATTTATATTGTTATTATTATATAGATTAACATATGTTCACAAATTTGAAATTTTGGTGGATGGCTGTGACAAATTAAGTGTTGCCAAATTGCATCATGAGTGTGAATGTGGATGTGATCGAGTTAATGTGCATAATTATATTATATATCTGTGTCAAACATCAAAGTACGTTAGGAAAAGAATATTTCATTTTAAAATTTAATTTTAGTACACAACCGTATATATTATTATAGGAAAAAAGATGGCTAGCTACACGAAGTATCCGAGAAAGCATGGTCACACATGCCAAGTATACTATTGTATATTCAACTACACAAATTATATGTATTACATGACCACATGCATGAACTATATGACGTTATGCGGTCATCACCATAGACATATAATTTAGTACACCGGTCAACTGACTCCGGCGAAGACCGGTGTTGACTCCAGCGTTGACCAACATGACAAAAAAAAATATTCTAAATTTTTTAAAATTTTGTTTTTAAAATAATAAATTATTATACTCTAATATATTTATGGTATATTTATATATTATACTCTAATATATTTATGGTATAAATTATTACACTCTAATATAACATATATTTTTTAAAATAATAATAAAATCATTTATGGTTTTTCATGATTAAAAGACATATTCTATTCAATATCCAAATATTTTTTATATATCTCTAATATATTCATTCTTTTTTGGTAAAATATATTCATTCTTATAATTAGTTATTTTTTATTTTTCAAGCTAAAGTAAATAGTTAAATAAAAATTATTTATAATTAGTTTCAAGATATAAAAAATCAATTATAATTATTTTCAAGATAAAAAATCATTGATAATTATTTTCAAGATATAAAAATCATTTATAATTATTTTCAAGAGATATATATATAAAGCTCTGATAATCAGATTATTGAAATATTACAAAATCAATAAAATCAAATTCAACTACTTTCATTAGAAAATAATATGCAAAAGATTGAGTATATGACTCTTTACTCTAAATTTTGCATGGTAAATGTTATACAAAATTTTAGATACTCTTTACTTTAAAATTTACTCTTCAAAATACTCTTTATTAGTGTAAACAATTGTTTTCTTGTCGTTTACTCTATTCAATATGCAAAAGATTGATTATATGACTCTTTACTTTCATTACTACTTTCATTCTTTTCAAGATATAATATAAAGGCATTTGCAAAAATACTCTTATTCTATACATTTTTCAAAACATACCCTTATATCAAATACATTGTTTTGCTAAAATGGTTTTTTATATCTTTATCTTTTATATATTAAAAGTAAATATTGTGAATTTTTGTTGTTGTTGTTTATATGTTATTTTGAGTTGTAAATTTTAAAGTTAAGAGTATCTAAAATTTTGTATAACATTTACCATGCAAAATTTAGAGTAAAGAGTCATATACTTAATCTTTTTCATATTATTTTCTAATGAAAGTATTTGAATTTAATTTTATTGATTTTGTAATATTTCAATAATCTGATTACCAGAGCTTTATATATATATATATATATATATATATATATATATTTATCTTGAAAATAATTATAAATGATTTTTGTATCTTGAAAATAATTATCAATGATTTTATATCTTGAAAATAATTATAAATGATTTTTTATATCTTGAAAATAATTATAAATGATATTTATTCAACTATTTACTTTAGCTTGAAAAAAAAAAGTAACTAATTATAAAAATGAATATATTTTACCAAAAAAGAATGAATATATTAGAGATATATAAAAAATTATTTGGATATTGAATAGAATATGTCTTTTAATCATGAAAAACCATAAATGATTTTATTATTTTTAAAAATATATATTTATTATTAGAGTATAATAATTTATACCATAAATATATTAGAGTATAATATATAAATATACCATAAATATATTAGAGTATAATAATTTATTATTTTAAAAACAAAATTTAAAAAAATTTAGAATATTTTTTTTTGTAATGTTGGTCAACGCCGGAGTCAACGTCGGTCTTCGCCGGAGTCAGTTGACCGGTGTACTGGATTATATGTCTATGGTGCTGACCACATAACGTCATATAGTTCATGCATGTGGTCATGTAATACATATACTTCGTGTAGTTGAGTATACAATAGTATACTTAGCATGTGTGACCATGCTTTCTGGGATACTTCGTGTAGCTAGCCATCTTTTTTCCATTATTGTATCTCAACAAATATTAACATAGTAATATGAAAAAAAAATGGAGAGAAAACTAAACTATGCGTAGAAGTTTCTGTAAAAAAGGAAAAAAAATAAGTGTAAAAAAATATGACTATTTTATTTATTTTGAGTTTTTTGGTTTTTTTTGGTTTTTTTAGGTTTTTTAGGGATCTAGATTTGAATCTAAGATGTTGCGGATCCAAAGACGTTAAAATTTCAAGATTTTCCAAATCCTTGTTATAATCACCATTTTAATATAAAGTAGTATTTTACCCAAAATTGAGTACTATAAATTCAATAAACCTAAAATAAATATATATTTTTCACTTGATATGGCTTTTCAAGTTCCAACTATGGCAATAAACATAACGCTGTGATTGCATAACGCTGTGATTGGCAAGCTTTTTAGAGTAATATATTATTTTATTATTAAAGTAAATTTATTTTATCCAGCATAAACTTTTTGGTCCAATATATTTTTATTTCAGCTTATTTACTCTAACATTTACAATCACATACTAAATAAATTATTGCAGAGTAAAATATTCTGTTTTTGGGCAGATAACGGTATTCCCTATATATATCACTACTGATTCACTGTGGATAACATTTTTTCAATTGTTTGCACTGTTTGGGTACTAAAGTCGCATGCTGCCACCATCGAGAACCATTAATGAAATGTGGAAGTAAAGATAAAGTATTGCAAGAGTGAATTGGTGAATGGCGATGAGTGATGAATGATGAGAGTCCACTGAGCGGTGTACATTTAAAAACTTTGGATGTGAATAGTTTTGTGCACAACTAATTAAGGTGGCTTCTTTATTCTATTAATTGATGTTGTCTTTCAGTGCCCGTGACTCTCTCTTATACTACTATCCCTCTTTCCTTGTTCGTTTGTGGTAGGGACAAAATACTCTTCTCGTGAAGTGTTGTTTCCATTCCATCAATGTTTTCTTTTTCATGTATAAATAAATATATAAACTCAACACACAATTGTCTTTTTACTGAAATAAACAATCATGAAAGTGAACAATTCAGTGTGTAGTGGTGGGAAGATTTTTTTTAAGTGATCAAGATTTAAGTGCTCTCAATGCAATTTTCCGTTATTGAAACAGAAAAGAAAAAACAACCAAACCACCAAAGTAAATGGCAAATCCAAAAAGGATGAGTTGGCTTGTTGGACACAAGTTTTAGAATAGAGTCTTAGAAACCAGACTATAGAGAAGTCACTTTGTTTTGGTCATATAACTAATACCGAGATAAAAAAAGATATCACGAGATAAAAAAATATATATGCCCAACCACCTATCTGAACCACCTATATCGAACCAAACCAGAACTGATCCTATTTTGGTCATATAATTGGTTTGAGTTTTTCTATTTGCCACCTTTCTGTTAAACACAAGCTTTCCCGGGTTTAGAGTCCTTAACCGTGTAGTAACCTAATTCATCGCAGTTGGTCAACGGTGTCAGCGATTATTTCAGGATTTTTTTTTTTTTAACATACCATTCGTTGTTCAGATTGCTCAATGTATATAACTATAGAGAAGGGAACCTTAGATCAACAACCCAACAAAAAATAAAAGGATTAGCAAAACAGAAAACTGCTACACTATATATGTGTAGGAGTTTAATTAGTACTTTGCGAAGCTTATTTCACCTTGTAGAATGAAGAGGGATCATATCATTCTGAGCATCAGGTCACCTTTTAGCATCAAGCTCCATAATCTTGACTGCTTCCAAGTTGGTGGTGGTTACCACCTTAAAAGGATTCAGCACCACCATGGTGCAGGGAGCTGTTTTATTCAACTCCACTGCCAGATCATACAGTTCACAGAAGTCCTTACAAAAGAACAATGATTTCTGTAGAAAAGCATATAGATGTACGTAATAACCTAAGTAAAAGCAACCAATCTTTTTTTTACCCTAGATAATTAACAGCTGCCCTCTCGCTCCTTTGCGAGACCATCAACAAACATAGCCTGAAAGTACAATATAAATGATCATGGAAACGTAGGGCTTACCAATCATATACCATCATGCAAAGTATCTTAGCCTCGTGTCATGTGTATATTTTACCTTTGCATGTCCAGTGTGAAGATAACCATTTCTTTCAGGAGGGAACCGAGTATAAAACTTTCCCTCGAGTCTAAGCACAGAGCCGTCACTGAAAGACACTTTTGTGTGAACCTGAGAAAGTGAGTATATAAATGAACAAGAACTTTTATGATTACAATTACAACATATTTGCCACTGACTCTTCGTAAGCATGGAATTGCTAGCTATGAGTTCACCATTACTAAAATAAAGGTTTAAATTATACATATCTTCCACTTGTTTCACAAAGCTATCTTTTTCCCAACTGTAAAACTACGCAGAAGCTTATGTTGTCGTTTTAATTTCAACATCACCACACTTATAGGCAATCAATACAGAGTATGCATATTCTACTCTTGTTATCACTCGATCTTCTAGTACACAGATGAATGACTATCAATGGAATTTAAAAATGAAGAGTGTGGACTCAACAAAGAAGTCACAAAAAAAACATTATATAATGCATGTGAGTTATCCTCAATTATCAGAGTTTATTGGCTGAGGGAATATAGAATAAGATATGGATTAAGATCCTTATCAGATGATGTGGGATAGCTTCCACAGTAGCTTTTTGTTCATTATGTAGCCACATAAATGTTGCTTTCAAGTTTCAAGTCACAGCATACACAAAAGATAAACATAGAACATCGGGTGCTAAAACTATGAACTCACCTTCACCGCCTTAGGATTTTAGGGCATCTCTAGTGGTGATTTGTAGAGGGTTGCTTTTAATTAAAAATTAAAAAATATTAAAAATGCATAACTAAAAAAAAGAGAAACTAAAAGAACATTTCTTCTTTAAGTACTTTAAGAGCTGACTGAGGAATGTTGCTCTTCTTTTCTCTCATTTTTATTGGTTAAATCTTCTTTTATTAATAAAATATTAAATATTTAATTTTAAGCAATTTGAAAGAGTTGTTTATAGATGGCGATGGTCTTATGTATCTCACCGAGTACAGTAGTCAGTAGATTTCCGATAGTTGGGTCGCCTCCAGTGACACCAGCCTATACACAAGTCACAAGCAAGGGAATCATCAATTCTAGAGAATTATTTCGAAGCGATTATTAATCAATTTCTTTTTATCTTTTTTTGAGAGAGTTCTACTCTACGCGGGTAAAAAAAAATCTTTTTTTATAGTCCCTAAATTAAAGATAATATAATCAATCAATATATCAATTTCTTGAAAACTGATAAAAACAAATATTTATATATAATGAAATTACACAGTGAAGATCATCATCTCCCCTTTTGAGAAACTATTCATGCATGTCCCTAGAAGAAAAATATCTTTGATGAATAAATATATATGTGTCAGTACAACCATTATATATCTTGTCAATTTGTTATCAACAAAAGAAAACAGTTAGTACGAGGTTTCATCTACTTCCCAGCTTCGGTTAGTTTAGCGATCTTGCTTGGTCCCTAGTTTGACTACTATAATTCACTCTTTTGCAATTAGGCGGGAAATGGAATTGGGTCTTATAAAGACTTATGTATCTTTCTTTCTTTTTATTTCTCAAATTCATAGAAAAATCAGTTAATAATAAAGAAATATGGTAAAATATATGCATGCACTATGAACAATTATTCCCGGTTGACTTATGTTTTTAATTACTTGTTTTTATAAAATTATTCGCGTAACACATCAAAAAAAAAGAGTAAAGACACAGACTTTACAATGAGGAATCTCGTTTAATCTTTCAAAATAAATATTGATGCAGGGGTACCTCAATTGTCAGTATACTCAACTTGAGGTTTTGGCCGAAGACACAAACCCTAATTTTATTATAGAAATAATAACTCTTTATTTCAGAGACTCCCCTAACGTAATTGCCGCTTTGGAACATGAATTGTGAGTTTCCCCATCTCTCTCTCTCTCTCTCTCTCCAGTTGAAATCCACTTGATATTACATTCATGAAATGCATCGTTATTGAACTTATATAATGTAATGATAGATAAATTAGATATAGTTTGATTTGTGTATTCAAAAACCTAGGTTGACGATTAGATGCCAAAGTTTTTTAAAAAAAATCTTAAATAAAAGGACCCATTATTTTTCTTGATTTTTACTAAAAGGCCCCATAAATCTAGTTTTGCCTAGTGCGCCCTGTATACTGTAAACTGTTGGACCGGATATATATTGAAAGATAATTATATGATTATTTTTATAATTTGACTAAATGGTTGGTATGATTAATTTATAACTTGAATAATGGTTGGTATGTAAAGTTTATATATATATATATATGTATATATATATATATGTTGATTAATTTTGAAACAGGGAGCGAGAGCCGATAGAGGCACCCATGATTACCAAATGCATTCTTCGGTTAGAAAGCAGCAGCGCCAGGCTAGTGACAATAATATTTGTAATGTAGTTTAAAATATAAATATAGATAAGAATTTGACATTAATAAACATTAATTAAATACTAATTTGTCTCATACAGCATCGGCGCTATCAAAGTTTTTAAGGAACTTAAGAAAGCCAACACATTTCTACAAGCTGGCAACATCGAAGGGTAAGAGCGTTCTCTTTTCATTTCTCTTACTAATATTCAGTATCGAATACGTGCATAAGTTTTCATTTAGCCATACATATTGAGATATATATGAAAATGTTCGTTAACAAAATATATATTGATGGAAATTTTTGTTTTTGAAGAATAAAAGCAGCATTACGTGATATTAAGAAAGAGCACAGTGAACTCCGGGCAAAGTTTGAGACTTATTTCCAGGTTTATAATTTTTTTACCTAAATGAGTCTTAATAACGTATGTATTATATATAGTATTATACTATGTGCTCGAGTCATGGAATAATCAGCTATTGTAAATTTGCATATCATGATTTGAAACTGGAATTAATCTCTAATCCTAGCTTCTTCACTGTGTTTGTCAGTTGATGAGACAAGCTGGTCCAACAGATGTAGCTGTGAAACGATCAGCTTCTGGTTCAATCGGTTGGTAGATCAGCTTCTGGTTCAATTTGTAGCAGTGAGAAACGATTTCACAAGATGACTGATGTTAATTCGCGAATCTGCGCAGAATAGGTTTGAGAAAACATGTATAACTTTTAATTTACAAAAGGGGTTACAAAATCCTTTGGGGAAAACTTACATCTATTGCTTGGAAAATTGCTCACCAAAATTCGTCCATAAAAGAGTCCGTTTACCCCCTTATTTTCCACTATCTCCTAGAGCATGTAAGATCTATCCTTAATCTCAATTGTGGCTCCTTGTTCTCTTTCTCTCAAATGGTTCACTCTCTCTCTCTCTAGGTTATGGAGGCACGAAACTATAAAGAATAAAATCCTAATCATCTCTTAAATAAGTCTTGTTAAATTAGGGTTAGAGACTTGGCTTAATGGGTTTTGTATAAATGACATAACAATTTATACTATTTTATGACTAAAGTTTACTCATTTTTATGTCACAAACTGTGACTTGCATATCTTTTATAAGTTCATAACTAATTTGCAACAACATATTGGTCACAATGTAGTCATAAGAGTGACGATTAATATTATCGTAGCATATTCGTCACTAATTGTGACAAACTTTTGTTACTGAGTTTTTTCGTCGTAAAATACTATGAATTTGTTACAAATAAACTTAGTCATAATATCATATTTAAAGTGTCACAAATTTGTAACGGAAATTTTTTGTCTCAAAAATACGTCTCAATAAACTTATTTTCTTGTAGTGTAACTACCTTGTGTTATGAAAAGGAGTTTATTTCGATTAAATAATATTTTGTCTAGATGAAAAACAAAAGCTATTGCTACTACAAAAAAATACTTGCACTTTTAATTGAAAAGAAAATTAGTGACATTTGGCATTGCACTTAAAAAGGAACTAAACAAAAATTAGAAATAAAATTTGTGAGAAAATTACTATGCACTCAGCTGTATCCCAAGGTTTTCAGATGATATCACCTTTATATTGTTTGCAGCGCAAGATACGTCAGGATCACACGCCAAGTTGCTTTACGAAACCATTTCCTGCAGTTTATTTGTTCTTTGGAACATATTTAGCTGTTTAACCTATTCCATGCACAAGATAGATAATTTGAGTTACCGTTTGACTTTGAGAGAAGCGTAAAAATAATCGAATTTGTGAATATAATCTGAATATGTCGTGTAAAATGAACTCATCAGTCATCATACATGGCCCGGATTTTGATACATACTAGGGTTGTGTGTCTCGTTCGCGAGGTTACTTCATCTTTCTTCTGACTACCTATGTCTTTCTCTGTTTGATCTTTAATGGCGTGAATTACACCGTTAGCAAACCAATAAAAGCCTAAACGACCTCACACATCGACTAGTTTTGGTCTTGACGGATAGGGCCAAACTCCTCTAATGTTTTCTTACAACGTTATAAAGTATATACACGTACGTTGTCGCTAAGTGATTCATCAAAATTAAATGAACAGATTCATCACAGACAAAAATTATGTAGAAAATTTCGAAAAAAAAATATAAATTACATGGTTTAAACTACAAGATATAATTGAAATATTATTTATAATATATTTAATTTACTCTATTGGAGTTTGACTCCACTAAATCACGTTATCCCGCTTAGTGAAGACTGATTATGAATTGGGCCTTCGATCCAAATATGTAAACCCAAAATTAATTTGAATTTTAAGAAGATAACATAATTATGATTCTCATACTATCTATTGAAATGCATAATATTATCTAGTAACTTATCGTAAAAAATGTCACGTGGCGTTCTACAATATGTTGCACATATTTTCAAGGATAACATTTCTTATTTATTTTAAATTTTGAACTTTTACAACTAATCAAATTAATAAATTAGTTCCAGCAATGATATTCCCCTATATATATTCTAAACAAATAATTTCAATTTTAAATAGATATATTTACAAAAAATAGACATTTTCATATGACTATTGTGGAAATATGAACTTTTTATGTTAATTATATAATTGGGGGGATTTTTTACTATCAAAGAAAAAACTAAAATGCTAAAACAATACTATAAATCCAAAGAAATAATTTTGTTTTTATTGTAATAATGCCTAAATATCTTAGAATATTAAGAATTCCTATTGTAGGTTAAAAAAATTATTATCTGTAATTAATTTTTATATACATAAAACCAAAAAGTCAATCTTATAAATAAATATTTGACTTCTTATATTTATGACCAATTCAACTGGCTAAACGTGTTGTCAACGTAGGTATTTGTGTATAAATAAGAGAGGGGAGTTTTGCATTAGACATCAACAAATAATCATATCCATTAACTCTAATCTTCTTCTTCTGGTTTCATTCACACAAACAATATGGAAACCCCAACCATCACCAGTTACACAAATCTTCTTTCGAAGATAGATCTGGAAAAGCAAAACACTACCCCCATTTTCCCGACAATCACTGAGCTTAAAACAGAAGCGAAGTCTCTCTTCTCCTTAGCCTTCCCGACAATCCTTGCCGCCCTCATCGTCTACGCTCGCTCTGCCATCTCGATGCTCTTCCTCGGCCATATCGGTGAACTAGAGCTCGCTGGTGGATCACTAGCCATTGCCTTTGCCAACATCACTGGCTACTCCGTTCTCTCAGGCCTTGCACTCGGCATGGACCCACTCTGTTCACAAGCCTTTGGAGCCGGCAAGCCTAAACTCCTCTCTCTAACTCTCCAACGAACCGTGCTTTTCTTACTCACAAGTTCGCTAGCGATCCTCGCTCTATGGCTCAACTTGGGGAAGATCATGATCTATCTTCATCAAAATCCAACTATCTCATCGTTGGCACAAACATATATCCTATGCTCTATTCCTGATTTGCTTACCAATTCAATTCTTCACCCTCTACGTATATACCTTCGAGCACAAGGTATCACAACCCCGCTAACCATCGCTACACTAGCCGGCACCATCTTGCACATACCCTTCAATTTCATCCTCGTTTCTTACCTCGGATGGGGTTTCATGGGTGTTTCAATGGCCGCAGCCGCTTCAAATCTTGTTGTTGTTATTTCCCTCGTGGCGCATGTTTTGATCGCAGGTCTACACCTGCCAACGTGGACTCGCCCCAGCTCGGAATGTTTCAAAGACTGGGGGCCACTGATCAGCTTAGCCATACCTAGCTGTGTCGGGTTATGCCTAGAGTGGTGGTGGTACGAGATCATGACTGTTCTATGTGGTTTGCTAATAAACCCTAGTACTCCAGTGGCAGCAATGGGCGTTCTTATCCAAACAACGTCTTTGCTTTACATTTTCCCTTCGTCTCTAGGGCTTGCGGTCTCCACCCGCGTAGGTAATGAACTCGGGTCAAACCGCCCGAACACGGCTAGGTTATCAGCCATAGTGGCGGTTTCCTTTGCTGGGGTGATGGGTATGACGGCGTCTGCGTTTGCTTGGGGCGTCAGCGATGTCTGGGGACGGATCTTCACAAACGACGTTGATATCATCACATTAACCGCGGCTGCGCTGCCAATTCTTGGACTCTGCGAGCTCGGGAACTGCCCGCAAACAGTAGGTTGCGGGGTTGTTAGAGGCACCGCGCGGCCGTCCGTGGCGGCCAACATAAATCTAGGAGCGTTTTACCTCGTTGGAACACCTGTAGCCGTTGGGTTAACGTTTTGGGCCGGATATGGATTTTGCGGACTTTGGTTAGGTCTTTTCGCGGCTCAGATGTGTTGTGCTTGCATGATGCTTTATGTCGTGGCTACTACGGACTGGGAGAAAGAAGCTACAAGAGCCAGAAAGCTAACGTGCGCAGAAAACGTTGATGTGGTAATAACAACGCAAACGAGCGGAGACTTATCGGATCCATTAATTTACGTTGTCACTGTCGCTACTGACTGACATGATCCAACCGCATGCTTTGAGATTTATTAAATATTGTGAGAATTTATTTTTTTGTCCAATGAGAAAGAAACCAAAATATAATAAATTGGATTCATAATTTTGATACAAAGTAACTTGTCCTAGTTATTTGCACCTCATGCTATTTAGAGATTTGTTTTTTTCCTATATATAATTTGTTGAATCGTATATTTTGATTTTTGATTGCTCCAGCCTCCAGATTTCGAATTCGAATTCAACAAACCGAGTACGTGTATAACATTTTCTCTGTTCACTTGTACTTTAATTTGGTTATATAGATAGATGCTGGCTAAAACATTCTCGTTCACGTTATTTAGTTGATTTTGTTATTCAATTTAAGATGATACATTTTTTATGGATAGTAATAACTTGTTAAATTATTTCTGACTTCTTAAATATTAGATCATAACTTTTTTCTCAATAAAATGCATTTTGCGCCATCAAATTCCGGTGGTAACACAACAAAGACACTAACACACAAACGAAACAACTAGAGAATGTTTTTCAGTTATTATAGTTTTATTAATTAATTTTTTTAAAAGTGTTGTCATACTATTGGTAGCTAGGTATTTTTGGAGAGTAACTTATTCTTTTCCATTATATAGATTCATGGCTGATCCAAGTAAGCCATAAGGTTACATACTTACATGTGGAAAATTTACTGAATTCAACGTACTAAATAACTTTATAAAATTTGTAAACTAAGTCATTTAAAATGAAATTTCATTGAGTTTCATGAGTAAATTGTTAAAACCAAAATCCAAGGTATATTGCAGAGGTTTTTTTTTTAAATGCATTTTTAAAAATAATATCAAATTTCAATATTTAAAATTGTACAATCTAAAGAACTTAATTTAAATTTATTATCAAATAAAATGTCCTCAATTATTAATATTATTAATCCATGTTCCAATGCATCAAAATTTAGATATATTTTCACTTTAGATGTAATTTCGTAATTTGTATTAGTATTGAAGATATGCCACTACTTAAATTCTTTAAATTTGAATAGTATATGTTGTTGAAAATAAAAATATGCAAAATATTTTGTATAGACAAATAAATATATACTGGCATCCTAATATAATAAAAACTCTGATCAATTCCTGAATTTACGATCATTCGTGTCATCGATAACTCATAATTTTTTTTTTGTGTTGAACATAATATATTTTGTTATCAGTGACGAGTCATTGTAATTCTTATATTATTTATGTTGAATGTATCTTAATAAACCACTCTCTCTTGATATGGTTTGTCCCCAAACATCGAAACATGTATTTGGATATTATACTATCCAATCCATGATGCTGCCTAAAGATCACCGTTGACTTTTGTTTTCGGTTGACATTTTTTAGTAGCTTTTTTTTTGTTTGATAAAACAGTTTTATTTTTTTATTTTTTAGTAGTTATATACGTTGTATATATTTGACTTCTATATATTATATAATATATTAAATCAACTATATTATGTTTGCTCTTATTTATACAAGAATAACTTATAAAGCAAAGGTTGTCCAATAATTAATACCGAAAAAGTGTATAGTTATTAACTTATTAATAGATGATTAATGCCTGATTATAATGTAGAATGTTGGATCATTTTCCTTTTTGAACATTACCTGTTACTTGGTTATTTGTACGCTATACTTTGGCATGTTCTAGGCTTTACCAACGTAAAAATATTTTAAGTTATGTTACGATTAATGACTTTTCTCGAAGAGACGTGCTCTTCGATTGGATTCATGTCCCACAAGACACTGAAGCATGCTTGTTTTACACAAGTCCACGTATTTATGCTTCGAATAGTTTTCTTCTTTTCCTGCGCTTGCTTTTTCCAAAATTGATGTTTTCTCCATCTTGTGAAATACATATCTATTTATTATATACTATATAAAAATATGTACTGGTAAAGCATGATCTTGTGTTAAATTGTTGTACAGATAATTATAGAAAACCGAATTAAATGAGTCATTTGTATTATTTTTGTGTATCTATTAGTTTTTACCTCTTCTTTTATTTTATTTGAACCAGTTAAAATATAGATGTAGTTGCGTACAATGATTTGATGATAAACGTACTTGCTTGCGTAATTTGATAATAAAATTCGTTGACAACTTTTTCGTCAAATCATATAAAACTATATGTCTACTTAATTATCACTTATGAGTTTTGACAATCTTTTTTTTCTAATAAAAAATCTAGTGCAAACCTATCGTGCATGTCTTCTTGCACAATGTGCTATATGCTTCCAAAAAAAAAAAGGAGTTTTATTCATACTTACTAAGTATTAATAGTTGTCCATATATACTATTTATCTAATTTTTATCTCATCGACTACCAAATTTTTCTAGCTGTCTCTACTTTGTTTGAGAATTTGGATGTTCATGTAAACACGTAGACATCTTCCACCTCGCGAAATCTGGCAATACAGAAAATGCCAAATCGATAGAAATACATAGATTCGAAAAAATGAGAGAGATATTGAGCAGAAGAAGAGAAAAATAGTCGACAGAGAGGCAACAAGAGTGTATATATGTATACTCTTACCTTTTTATGTTTTGTCTTCCCAAGCAATAAATTATGCATGTATACACTTGTTGTTTATATGATGCTATTAAGATAGAGGGTGATTGGGTGGTCGTGGGCATTTTGAAATAAAATCTGAAAGTGTAGTTTTTTGTTTTGGCTTTGGAACATCCTTTCACGTAACTCGGACTCGGTGTTATATAAAACTATTAGACAGATCGACTAAATAAGTCAAATGGTTAATTATATTTCTCTCGGCAAATCAAATTTATATTTTTAAGAACTCAAACGTGAGCTATATATATCAATTTTTTATATGCGTTGGTTGGATTGGATTGGACACGATTTTGCCACCATATTTGTAGATCTCCCTAGAATAAACATAAACTTCGCCTTAAACAGATCCAAATAAAGTTTACAAAACTTTTTATGAATCCTACATCAGAAACTTTACTGCGTCTGCATACAACTCCTCGGAGAACAAAGAGAGATCTAAGAGTTAACAATATAACTCCACCATCCAACATTTAAAATTCTATGACTTCTTCTAGACCCAAGGGTTCTTCTTCGCTGATTTTGAACTCCATCCAGAGCTTGTTGTTTTCTGGCAACACAACCAAAATGTTACGTTAATATTATCTCGTCTCAACACCCTCTTAGCTTATACACTCGTTATTTCACACTTGTGTACTGACTATTAAAGTCGAAGTTCAACTAATACTTGCTATGATTCAAATAAATAGACATCTATAGGTAAAAGTTGAATGGGGTTATATGATATGTAGGACTATTTCAGACTATTTTCCCTTACCGATTTCAGCTTCTTTGCTCTACCCCGAATCCTGTTCTTGGCAGGTTTCAGCTTGTATATCCGAACCATCCAGTGGTGACTCGTGAAAACCTGATGCCAAAACCAGTCATATTTACCAGAATCTAAGTAGAATCAATGCGCCCCTGGTTTGTAATAAATAACTTAAATCTCACCTCTTCGAAATGTGTGAGCTTAAAATGCTTCTTCCCAATCTCTGTCCGCCTCACCCGATCATAAGCTTTACCATCTGTCTCTACAAACCTGAAGAAAGATATTAGAAACTGAGCCTTGAAAAGAGCGTTAAAGGTTACAGTTATAGGAACGCATCGTACCTGTAGTAAGAGAGCTTGTACATAAGGCAGTTCAACATTGTTGGAGTGGCCTCAGAATCAATCCGGTATTGGCCATCTCTCTTTGCAAAGCAATTAATAGGTAACCAGGTTCAGATTCAAAGTCTTCAAAATTAATGAGCCATCACAACTTGTTGCTAAGACCAAAAGAAACGAAACAAAACAAAAAGCAAAAAAGTACCAGATAATCAGCTTCCTTTATATGAGGAAAGACACCGCCTCCAATACGAACCATCCACAGAAACTTGTTAATGTCATCACTTGGGTAACCAATAAGACCTGATGAAATAATTGTCAGATCAGAGAATATACGTCAGAAATAATACAATCAGAAGACAATGCTATAAGCCAAACACATACCCCCAAAGACGACAAGAACATATTTCACATCCAAGGAGTTGAAAATTTCCCACGCCGCCTTTTCTGGAGATGACATTGCAGTGCCAACAGTTGCAATGTGAGTATTATTCCAGGTGTTGTTGTCAACAATAACAGTTCTATTAGCCATAGCTGTCGTCTGATAACCATAGTCCCACCATGATGCCACCTACATGATTTTGTTTTTGCAATACCAAACTCAGGCAACTTCATATATCAAAGACAACTTATACCTTTACCAAAAGAAACTTAATAGGATCCAAAAACTGGCTTGTCTTTGTCAAAGTAACTTACTTTATCATCCACATCAGTATTATGGCTTAACCATGCATAAGATTCTCTAAAATCATCGAAGACGTGTAGGCCATCGCGTGATTGAGATGTCAATACTATTGATGGAGCTGAGTATGCTTCTGCAGCAGCCCAGACACAATGAATCTACAAAGCAAAGGTATGCATTTGGAAGCCTTATCATCTGTAATCTGTCGTTTAAACTAACTGTAAAAGATGGGACCATAAAATAACAGCTCGAAGAAAGTCTACATACCACATAGAAAGCACCCAACATTATAAGGAGAAGAAGCGCAACAACAGAGGTTTCAAGTGGCAAAACAAGAGCCTTCTTCTTAGCCTTGGACTTAACAGAAGGTTTATCAGCAGGTTCCCTCTCTTTTTTCTTGCCCTTTTTAGAGGACCGCTCTTTTACAATTTCTTCACCCTTGTCAGTCTTACCAGCAGAAGCATCATCTTTTGGGGCATTGCTCGTATCCTCTGCCTAACAATAGAAACACCCATTTTTTTCCAGAACTTGGTCAGCACAGATGACTTATCACTAATCAGGGAGAATTAAGTAGAGAGAGAAGCATACTTACATCATCTGTGGATTTAGACGATCCACCTAACTGGTATTTGATGGAACCCGTGAAAACATCAAAAGCTTGAGAGAGTGCAATCCCAGACATGATGCATGCTGCTGGAGCGAGCACGAGCATAAGACGAACCTAAGGGATCAGGAAGACATGTGAATACAGGGTTGACTAAAAGAACTAGGAAATAGAAAGATGAAACTGGAATTCGTAGACTTGTAACTCACCATAACTCCAGAAAAGTATACAGACATTACAATGTAAAGGACCACAAAAGAGCTGGAATCAGATAAAGGCGAAAAGCACGCCTACCACCAGAAGATAAGAAAAGTAAAGAATCAACACAAAATATATGGACAAATAGTCATTTCATGTAGTACAAAATCTAACTACAATCAAAATTTAACTCACAATGATGCCGGCAGGGACCAAGAAAGCCAAAACATTGATATCCATGAAATAAGACGGCCAAGTTGGAGGTTGATGTTCACTGACACTTGCAATAATTGGAATATACTTGCTTGCATAAGTTCTGTTGTAAGATAGATAAAACCAAGAAAAATGGAGTGTCAGATATGTTACATTTATAAAATGATTGACATACTCAAATTTGTGAAGAAACTACATTGCTAGGAGAAAAAAAGATAGAAGAACAAGAACAACTCACGGATCAAGTAGACTCAAACTCCTACCACTCCATCCTCCTGTTGGACTTGAAGCCACCAATGCCACAAGGATTGCCACAACTATGAAACACACAACCCTGTCAAAAATATTGGAGCAGAGATAAACATTTTAGCCCATGCCGCATAATCCAGGAAAACTAGAGGTTATCCCATCTCTATGGTAAATGGTAATTGTAGACATGTCAGAGAGCAGCAGTATAAAAAAGCTTACATGCCGATAGACACAACAAGTGTCACAGCAACTTTGAACATTTTAGGAGTAAGAATGCCTTTGATGTAGTATACGAGAGCGACAACGTGGATGATGATGAAGACCTGCATAAGTTATCCATAAATTTTTCTTTACAAACGTAGAAGTAAATGAAGAGAATAAGTAGTACAAGATTCTGTGTACTTATATTTTACTTCGTACAGAGATTAACATTAAGCTTAAACCAATATATCCAACTCAATGCACTTTACTACGTACACATATTAATATATCTCCCAAAAGAAAATTTAGAAGGCTTCAAAGTTCTATCATAAATAACTCTACAGGCATCAACTAGTAAACTAGCGTCCATAAATCTATGCACAGAACCGCACTTTTCCATGGTCAACTTACACGAAAATTCAAAATCAATAAACTGAGCATTAAATGAAGAGGCATACATAAATAATGAAAAAAACTCACCAAAAACGAGGCAAAATGTTCAGAAGTCAAAACGGCATTGAAACCAACAACAGGCACCAATGCAGCTAACAGCGTGCCTAACACAACCTGCATACGCATGCGAACACTTGCTGTCAATAACTTTTAGTAGTATGTCCTTTCAACTATTTTCAGCATCTTATGTGACATATAACCACTCCACTCCAACATAGGAAGACAAATAATTTTAGCATAATACTAAAGAATGTTTTCTATATTCGTGAAAACCATCTGAATCATCATTCACGGATCTTCATAATTACGTCTCCAATGGACAGTTCAAGAATGGCTTAAACAATTATGTCTCTTATACTTCTCAATCATATTACGAATTCAGTTTTTGTCACTTAGTAATAGCTAGAGTCCGAGAAGGAATAATATTCTTACCAACGGAGCATAGGCAATGTACAGTCGAGGAGAGTATCGGCCAGTTACAATGCACAAAAGCACGTGCATTGGTATCAGGTTGATAATGAAGGTGTAACCTCCCCATGAACATACCTAATGATGGAAAAAGGTGAAACTGAGTAGAGAATAATAGTGACGGGGAAAAGGAGAAAAGAATGAGAAATTTATTCCAAGTCCTACCATGTAAAAGTATGCAAGGGCATTCAGGGTGGCATAAAACAAGGAACCTGTATTTAATGTCTGCATAAAATTTCATGATAAGGATCAATCGGGAGAATAAACTTAACAGGAATTTGCAACTAAGAAACTGATATTTACAAGAGAAAGCTTGACGTTAGTTGTTGAAGGAATTTTATTTTACACATGCTCGATGTGGTGAAACTCAAACCAACTTCACATGGCATTGGAGAAAACGCTAACCTTAATGTAAAGATAGAAAGTGAAGATCAAAGCAAAAATGGCAACAGCTTCATTGTCATAGCTTCCAGCTACAGATCGGGATATATATGAGGGAACCTGCAAGGATAACCATTTAGCAAAAAGAATTATCATTCTAAAGAATTGCATAAATAGGCTTTTGTGGCAAATTCCACTAAATGATGCACCAATGCTGAATGGTGTAAATGACATAATATAACCAAGCAATAGGCAATTTAAAGTTATAGTCCTGATGTTCTCGGGAATCAAAGCTGTTCAGAACTCTTCGAAAACATCTTTCGAAGAAAATTTCCATGTAAACCAATTGAATAAATTACCATGGCCAAAAGAACAGCAGCTGCTAGTCCTGCCCCGGAGCCTTTAACTTCCTGTTACAAAGCAATACAATGTTGGATTCACTGATTCTGGAATTTACTAGTGAAATCAGTAGAGAAAAAAAGACAAACCTTGGTCAAAAGGTAAGTTGCCCAGGATGCGAAAGCTGAGAATACAGGTGCAGTGAAGACACAAACAGTCTCTACTGATAGAGGAATGTTTAGTGAATTTAAGACCCTGTGGCAGATGAATATAAACATTACAAATTTAAAACTAAACCCATACAGATGTATCAAATAATTGCTGGTAACGGTGACACTACACTCACCACCAGATGGTTCCAGCAGTCAACGTCAACCCAGGGTAAACAGTTCCTCCAATCACACGGCCAAGAGGATACCTAAAATCAAATAAATTGAAACATAAATAGATAAAATATGCTATTGAAGATAGCAATAGACTAAGAGATCCTAAAAAATTACCAGGTCCGATCATCAAACCAATTCCAGAACTCGTATATTCCATTCTTCGATAAGAACTGAAACAAACAAACAAATTAATATAGAAGAACTTGCCCACAAAGCTAAAACTAATTGAATAATAATAAGAAAAAGGAGTGAACCTGAGTGACTCTATAATTGAAGTAAGGATCAAACTCATGAATCACACTTTCATACTTTATAACCTGAGAAAAAAAAACCAATGCACATTACTAAAGAAATAATCAAAAATGAAAAATTACGAGGTTAGTAAAACCAAACAAATTAGCCTCATCACTACAATGAAGCTACACCAACCAATCGAAAAATCATGAGATCGGATCTAGAATAGTCGGATCTAAACTAAGTCCGATCGGATCTTGAAGCCTAGCAATATTGTAGAACACTGAAACGAGCAGAGACATGAGTGAGAACTCACAGAGAAGAGACGGATCGAGAAAGCGAGGACACCAATGAGGACGAGGATCAGAACTGAGAGAACGTTGCCGAAAGCATGCCTCATCGCAGTAGCCGTTGCAGCCGGCTGTGGGCTCTCTAGAGCCGCCATTTTACGCGGCGGAAGGTGAGCTCTCCGGCTCGATGAATGAATCGGAGAGTGAGGAACAAAGGATAGGGAACACGACTTCAAAAAAGGTCTCGGAAGGGTTTTTGGACGCGAAAACTATAAACTATCTCCGGCAAAAACTAATCTCTCACGGGAATTACATGGATGTTTAAGCTGCGGTAAAACTAAAGTGAACAAACGACTGACCCAGCCTTCGTGGATTTAACACATGTCATGTCTTCATTCGCCACAACTCATCTCCATCTAATCCGGTTTTCTTGCTTGGTGTAAAGTAAACTATCAAATCAAATCCAAACCGGTTAGTGGAGTTGACTTTCCAAACCGATTAACACTCCAGTCAATTGAAACCTTAATTCAAATATCAAGATTATTATTATATGAACGATTAAAGACTTTTTAATGGACTATAGTTTGTTTAGGATGAAGATGACACTAGTGGTTCGGATTGGACTTTACAACTACGTATGGAGTAACTGACATTTGGACATTCAAGAGAGGGATGTCATGCCGTGTGCAACATAACAAATACTGTCCTTACGTATGTCTCCTGAACCAAGATGAGTGGCCAGCCTTCACTGTTGCTAACAGTGTTTAAGTTGGAGACAATAGAGAGGGTTTTCTTCCGGCTTTTGTTCTTTTAATTCGTTGAGAAATATTTGTTACACTTATGTAAAGTTTCAATACTGAACAATCATTCACATGAAACTATAAAGATAAGAACTCCAGGGGCAACGTCAAAAATATAAATAACAGTATCAAGTTAGTGTTGGTGGAAACAAAGACAACCTCAAAGTCGGGATTCCCTTTTACAGACAGTGTCAACATACTATTACAGACCAAAAACAAAGTATTGGTTCACTTGCAAGAGAACACTAGAATTTCAAAACGTTTTGATAAATAGCCATGAAGAGAACTCATTTGCACTTCTTTATGATAAACAGCAGAGATATGTATGTATTTTCGAGATATCCCTGTCTAACCTGATTTCCTATATTCGGTGCCAATGCTCTGAAGTCTGAACTGTGAGGAAGCAGACATTCAATAAAAAAAAGAGCACAGGAGGAATATCCATCTTTAAGCAAACAAGTTAGAATCTATTTGCTCCACATTTGGAAAGATTTGTCTGACCACAGCAACATAATCCGAAGACTTGGCCTGCCAAGAGATAGACAATAAAATTTACATATTTAGAATTACATATCGCTTAATATATTAAAAATAAAATGATTCCTCTACAGAAAAAACTAAGGTTTCTTATGGATTATCAAAAGATACAGAGAAAAAGGATTTATCAAGATTACTATGTGCATTAAACAAGACCAGCAATGGGATCATACATGTCTCATTTAACTGACATTCCATATCAAAAACCGAAACCAAGATATGAGATTCTACAACAATGCTTGACAAAAATTCGATAAACAGTGACTAAAGGACTTTAATTATGGTCAAACTTACACAAGGGTTATTCTCGAGGTAGATAGTGGTAAGCTTCTCTTTAGATCCTGTAACAGCTTCTGTGATTGCTTCAAGTGATTCTATCTGGTTATCATTAAGCCATAAATCTTCCAACCTGTAGGTTAAGGTAAAGTAAGGATGGAGAAAACAAAGCACCAAATGACAAAAATCAGTCTGAAGCAAAGGGAAAGGTGAAATACTTTGTGAGGTTCTGAATATCATCAACTGATGTAAGCTTGTTGTTCGACACATCCAATACCCGTAGGTTGACCAATGCACTCAAGCCTTCCATTTTTGAGATACCATTATGACTCAAATATAACTCTTCAAGAGCAACACAATCCTGGGCACATTGTTTTCATGCATGAGAAGAATAAAATGCTGGTTTGAGGAACAAGGATATCTATAGAATCCTCACCTCGAATCCTTTCATAGAGGTCAATCTATTGCTCTGCAAGCTAATCTTTTTAATGCATCTGAGCCCACACAGGTTGACAACTTTGATACGGTTTCGTCCAAGCCATAGTTCTTCTAAAATTGTGAAGTTTTCCAAATTTTCCATTACCTGAAACCACATTGCAGTCATATATATAAATTGCTGAACCACTGTAAAGCAAATAGAAAAATCTCAAAAGAAGTGGAGACAAACCCGCAATCTATTAGACCCCAATTCAAGAATCTGCAAGTTGTGCAAGTGTTCAATCTCCATAATCTTGTTAACTTCATTTTTAGACACATAGAGTTCCTTCAGTGAGGTAGTGGCCTTGGATAATCCTTCCAACGAAGTGATCTCATTGAAAGATATATCAAAAACCAAAAGCTTTGAGAATATGCTGATCTCTGGTACTTTTTCGAGCTTGTTATCTCTGAGAACTAGCTCCTGCATCAAAAAGTAGTGTTCTAGATTGGTTCCAAGGCCAACAACAAAATCAGATGCGAGAAATGCATATTGACATATCTCACCATTTCCCAAAGCACTCATACGATTCAGAAGTAAATAAATAAAATCAGAGAGGAGAATCACCTCGAGATCGGACAAGGCGTCCCAGCGAGACAAAGGCTCGACTCCGGAATCATCGATTAGGTTTTGGCGAAGAGAGAGCTTCTTGAGCGCGGAGAGCTGAGCGATCCTCGAGTCTAATCCCGACAAACGGTTCGCCGTAAGGTCTAGCTCAATCAGGGTCGTAGGCAACTCGACCGTATCGAGACTGTGGAGCTGATAGCTAGTGAGATCGAGAACATTACTCGAATCATCGATCTCTACCAATGGTTCCTCCTCCTTCTCACTGTTCATGGCTTTTTGATTCAAGCTCTGATGACGACGACGATCTTCAAAGGAACTCGTCTAGCGAATGTCCCTTAGATTTAAACGTCAACGTTTCGGGAACACTTGCAATAGGGTTGTTATGGCGGGCCGTAAGCCCATGGACAGGCCCATCATCAGGTCGAAATCAGAACAAGTTTTGATCTTCAGTAACTGAAAGGTTAATCTTAAGTACTTACAAAGACTTGATAGTTAATCTATATATAATAGCAATCCGAATCAATACTATCAAAAGTTATGTTTTTTTAACATACATTTTGTAATTTTCCAAAAAAAAAATTTTAAAAATAAATTGTGTATTTTATAAAAAGTTGTGATTGTTCATTATAACAATTTTTTTGTAAAGTTGCAACGGTTCATTGTAGTGTTGTGTTTATTCGAATTTATATTTTGAAATCTATATATATTTGTCTGTTTAAACTGTTTTAATTTTTTTGCCATGATATAAAATAATATAAAATTTCAATCTCAACGGTTTTTAGAGCTTTCTAAATTATTATCAAGCATTCATTCTTTTAAAAGTATAGAAATTCCTCCAATTCTTGATTTAACAAAAAAATTTTGGAATGATGAATATAATTTATAACTTTTAGTTAATTTTAAATATAAAAATTTAATGAAAATACCTAGAATTTTGTTTCCAAGAGTTAGATGGATTATATAGTGAGTTTTTGAATTTGACTTTTCAATATGGTAATAAAGATGCCTTTTATTTAAAAACAATTTATATGGGTTATTAGGTATAAATATAATTAAGTGCAGACACAACATTTGCGATTTTTCGTAGTACATTTTCGTAAAAAAGAAATTTTATTTGTTTTTTTTAATTCAAACGGTTGTATCTATTCATTGTAAAGTTGTGTCTTTTTACTATATTTTATTTATATTTTTTCATCACAACTTTCGTTCTAATAGGTGTGTCTATTTAAATAGTCATGTCTTTTGAACTCTCTTCATACTTGTATATTCATTAGTAACTAACAAGTTCGTTGAAACAAATTTTCCATTTTGTGTTGAATCTAAATAATTGAATATTAATATCTAATATTCAACGATATTCTATAATTTAACTAAAATTTTAGAAATAATTATAGCAATAAAAAAATTTAATACAACTTATTATAGAATTTACAGTTGCGTCTATTTATCATAACTTTTTGTTAAAAAAATAGTTTAATATGTAAAAATAATAATAATAATCTGAATAAGTGCGAACAACAGTTGCAACTTTTCGTAGTATTTTTTTGTAAAAAATTGTTTTTATTTGTTTTTTAAAAACCTCAAAAAGTGTGAAGTGATCTTAGTGCAGTGGCCAAAGGTAAGTCCTTAATGCATAAGGCACCATCACACCAGGGATCGAGTCCCGTTCCCTACGAATGTAGGAATTAGGCTAATGGGCCGGCCTGTTGTTGTCCAATGGTTGACAAAAAAAAATCAAAAAGTTGTATTTGTTTATTGTAGAGTTGTGCATTTTCACTATACTTTATTTATATTTTTTCATCACAATTTTCGTTCTAATAGGTCTGTCTATTTAAATAGTCATATATTTTGAACTTTCTGTATATTTGTCTCTTCATCAATAACTAACAAATTATTGTTCGTTGAAACAAATTTTCCGTTTTATGTTGAAACTAAATAATTTGGATATTAATATCTAATATTCAACGTTATTCTATAATCTAACTAAAATTTTAGAAATGATTATAGCAATATAGAAATTTAATAATAGTTAATATACAATTTACAGTTGCGTCTATTTATCGTAATTTTCGCTAAAAACTATTTTAATATTTAAAATTTCTTTTATTTTGTTTTTAAAAGTTGTGTATTTTAATTTTAATATTTTTGTTGATACAGTTTCACTCATTATTAAATATATGTTAATTATAATTTTCTATTACATTTACTCATTACAATCATTAGTTCAATATTCTCAGTTAGGATCACTTTCTCATAATGATTTTTTTAATCGTAGCCTTTTACCATAATTCTTCATAAATATCTTATATATTTATAATACTTTAAATAATTTTTTTTGCAAAGTTGCATCTATTCTACATAATATTTTTTGTTATAAGTTTTTATTTTGATGGTTGTGTTTTTAGTAACAGTTTAAGTTTAATGTTTATGTATTCAAACTTTCTATATATTACATTCAAATGATTTCATAATATTATAATTTTAAATTTTAAATTTTGTTTACTTTTAAAAAAATATTTCCCTCCGCTCTCCCCCGCCCCCTCCCTTGAGTCCTAGTATTTCTGAAAACAGTTTATAATTAAAAAAAATTCACTAAACACACAAAATTATATTCTTCTTTTTTCTCACTGCTTGACAAAGTAAAATCAGTTTTCAAATAATAGCCACCATATATTTTCTGCCAACGTAACGATGTGAGAGATTTTCCTTTTCTTAGTGTAGATTGTAAATAGTGATTTGATTGATTTTTTTACAGTACAATAAACGTTTGGTAAGAAAATAGAAAAAGTGTGTCCTCGATTTTTTACACGAAAAATATGCCGAAACATCTAGTCAAACTTGGAAATTTTTTATTTTACGCAGAGGATAGGAAATTATAAACCAAAATGTGAAACCTTGAATTCAAACTCTATATTGGCCAAATTAAAATAAACATATGGAACAACGCTATAGGAGTATTTTTTAATAATATGCCGAAAATGAAGGTTTATTAATTTTTAAAATAGGGGAGAATACAAAGACGCAAAGACAAAACAGCAAGACGAAAAAGATGAAAAGCACCATGATATCGAGGAAACAAGATGAAGTCACAACGGAGTAAAACGCATTAGTACATTAATATATATTTAGATCACAGATCAGTTCTTGCGAAGCACGATGAGGTACTGCATTCCAGGTTTGCAATTCTGGAGACGAGACATCTGTTCGCGCGCCTTGACCTCGACAAGCTCAAAAGCTTTCCTCATGATCTCGGTCCCAAAATGTGCGGTAATGAACGCTCCATAAAAGGCTTTGAAGGAGATGGCCAATATCTTGGGGTCTAACGGAAACTCATTTTCAGAGTGAATGATATCCTCAAAAGCCTCGATTGTGAACTTCCCATTCTCCTCAATGATTTGCCTTATCTCGCCTTGTTCCGCAAAGTAAATTGAGGTTCTGAAAGTGTCCACCTTTTCTTGCTCGGTCACACCCTTTTTTAAACAAAAAAAAAAAAAAAGAAGAAGATATGTTAGTTAATTACTTATGTAATTGTAGGTAATACTTTGAAGATAAAATTATGTTATCTACCTGTTTAGCAAGATCCTAAGAGATTCTCCGATAAAATCCATTACTGTTCCTTTAGGTGTCTCGGACATCTTAACTCCATCTCTTAGACACGAACCTAAAAGCAACATCAAACCCCCAGGAAGAGCTCTTCAGCTCTAACATCCAACAGTTTCTTGGTGTCGATAGAGTATTGGTCAAGATACGCTTTCTTGACAGCTTGGTTAAACCCGGTGCAGTGCATGTCTTTGTTCCATAAGGGAGAGTCACGGTCTATGATCCCTTTGGGGATCTTGGAGGTGAAATGGAAGGCGTAACTCATGACTCCGATGTGGAAACTCTCCTTAGGGAGAACACGGTCGAAGAAGGAACCAGGAACTCCGGCGCTATAGTATCTTCTCCCTGGAGGAAGTGTCTTGAAGAGAGTGTTGAAATCGTTGAGGGTAAAGTCATTGAACAAGACTTGGAACTCGATGTTATCCACCGGGTTTTGTCCGGTTTCTCTTTGGTACTTTTCTTCTACCGCATCTATTATATTCTGGACTGCCACAAAAGTGTTAGGTCCACTCGCACAACCAAAGTCTGCTATATTGAACCGATTCCATATCAAATCGAGGCTGAGGTTGGCTGAGATCGCCTCGGTCATCTTGTCCTTTGCCGCTTCCAACAACGCTCTCTGTATATGGAGGAGACGGTTAAATACATACAGCTTAGGAGTTAGGAATACAGAACCTAGCTAACAAAAGAATGCAAAATATATGTATTAAAACCTGATACGAAGACTGTTGGTTGTAACTCTCAGGACCATCTCCTCCAATCATGATCCAATCTGCTGTGGTAGTCATAGTGTCTCTCTTCTTTTTTCTTCTCACTCTTCTTCTCTTGTTTGATGCTTTGGTTTGTGATGAGAGTAGTGATAATTCATGGACGTCTCTATGCCTATTTATAGTAATATTTCTTGTGAGTTTAATATTATGATCATATTCAACGTAACTTTACGTGGTCTAATAATTATGTAATTCTGAAATTATACAAATAAGGAAACTATTTTTAGAAAATGACGTGATACACGAACTCAAAGAGATAAGTCAAATGTGACCGGCGAAACCATAGCCGTCAAATGTGAGTCGCATAAATGCAACAAAAGATATTATATTTGGTCTTTGACAAGTCAAGAAATAGTGTTGTATGGATAACGATATTATCCCTTCGTTTCCAACTTTGAAAATGGCCTTTAAAAATTGCTTTTAGAATTCCTATCTCTCCGTTTCCAACTTTGAAAGCCTTTAATATCATATTATTTTAGAATTTGGTAGACACAACTTTTTAATATACTTTTTTGTCATTTTAATTATGCTTTTCTTTATTTTTTAAAGACCATTTTTATTTTTATATGAAAATCTTTTTAATTAATAAAGTAAATAAAAAAACAATTCTCGCAGAAAGAATTTCTGACATATTTTTTCGCCAAAAATTTTTTTGTAAAAATATTTCTGCAATAAAAGTTTTGTCAAAAAAAATTTGACCAAAAGCTTTCTACCAAAGATTATTCCGCCAAAACAATTTTACAAAATTTATATAAGTAAAAACCTTATAAAAGCTTTATAAAAAACTTTATAAAAACTTTATTAAAATTCTTATATAATCTTATTAAAACCTTATAAAAACCTTGTAAACGCTTTATAAGATTTCTAAAAGTGCTTACAAGGTTTTTATAAGGTATAAATTTCAAAACTTTTGGCGGGAAAATTCAATTTTGTAATTTTAGCGGAATTTTTTTTTCATTTTTTGACGGGAACTTTTTTCGATTTTGGCGGTTTTTTTATTTTAGCAAGAAAAATAATTATTTTGCAGGAATTTTTTTTATGTTGGTGACTATACATTCTTGTTGTCACTCAGAAAAATATTTATTTGGTCATTTCGTATATAAAGAGGGGTAGTTTTTGAAAATTGTCAACATTGAGAGGCATATAAAAAGGATATTTTTGAGAATGCCCCTATCTCTGTTGTTTTTGTTGGTGTTTTTTTTTTTTCTAATTTGGTTGCATTTTTCAGTTTAGTTATTCCTTACATAACATTTAAAGGAAATACGACAAAAAAATAATATTTAAAGGAAATACAGTTTGATTTTATTTACTCATTTTATGATTTATATATATACATATATAATTGGTGCTAACGGTATAGTTAAATAGTTAATTGATGAGGGAATTTCAAAAAATATCTTTTTCCAAAAGTTTTTTAAAAAACACTACTAAAAATTAAATATTTATTTAAATATGTGTGAAAACTTATAAAAGTATACATAAATAATATTTAAATTGTGTAAATTATATATATACTTTATAAATATTTATAAAAACCTTTGAAAAATCTTTTAAACCCATATAAGTTTACAAATATTTGGATCTAACTTTTGAGTAGTAGTTATTATTTATGATAACCTTATAAACTTTATAAATTTTCCTATTTAATAAAAAATATTTTTAAAAATCAATAAATGAAAATAACATTTTTAAAAAGAAACACACCAAAAAGAATATTTTCAAAAATTCTCTTAATTGAACTCACATCTGAATCTTAGACCAAATCCAATGAGAGTATGAAAGCAAATATGTTAGGCAAAAATGGGAAAAAATATATAAAAAATGGTTAATATGCTAAGAAATACTCCCTCCGTTTCAATATATAAGATGTTTTAGCCTCTTTTCTTTGTTTCAAAATATAAGATGTCTTGTAACTTTCCATACAAATTTTAATATATATTTAATAATCTATAATCATTATTTATGCAGTCTTCTTTATTATTGGTTGAATCTTTTTTTAATTTAAATATATATGATACTTTTTAAAAGAAAAGTAAACTATCTTAATATGTGTGCCTTACCTTAAACATCCTATATTTTGAAACGGAGGGAGTATATCTTAGCTAATAATTTTTTGGGTTGTTTCTTACAGCCACGTGTTTACTTATGAATATGTAGTGTTTTAGTGAGTAAAAGGGTAAAAAAGATTGCGCCTTATTTTTCTCTCTTCTTCCTTCTCTCTCTCTCTCAATATTTCTTTATCTCCGATGGCGAAAGAAGAGATCTCAATCTATCTCGTTTGATTGTTCATTATAACAGTTTTTTTGTAAAGTTGCAACGGTTCATTGTAGAGTTATTTTTATTCGAATATTCGTATCTTTTGAAATATATATATATATATATATATATATATATATATATATATATTTATTTGTTTGAACTGTTTTCATTTTTTTGCCATGATATAAAATAATATAAAATTTCAATATCAACGGTTTTTACAGCTTTCTAAATTATTATCTAGCATTCATTCTTTTAAAAATATTGAAATTCCTCCAATTTTTGATTTAACAAAAGATTTTTGGAATGATGAATCTAATTTACAACTTTTAGTTAATTTTAAATAAAAAAAATTTAATGAAAATACCTAGAGTTTTGTTTCCAAGAGTTAGATGGATTATATAGTGAGTTTTTGAATTTGACTTTTCAATATGGTAATAAAGAAGCCCTTTATTTAAAAGCACTTTATATGGATTATTAGGTATAAATATAATCAAGTGCGGACACGACAGTTGCGATTTTTCGTAGTACATTTTCGTAAAACTTTTGTTGTTATTTGTTTTTTTATAAATAAATTCAAACGGTTATATCTGTTCATTGTAGAGTTGTGTCTTTTTACTATATTTTATTTATATTTTTTATCACAACTTTCGTTCTAATAGGAGTGTCTATTTAAATAGTCATGTGTTTTGAACTCTCTTCGTATTTGTATCTTCATTAGTAACTAACAAGTTTGTTGAAACAAATTTTTCATTTTGTGTTGAATCTAAATAATTGAATATTAATATCTAATATTCAACATTATTCTATAATCTAACTAAAATTTTAGAAATGGTTATAGCAATAAAGAAATTTAATACAACTTTATATAGAATTTATAGTTGCGTATATTTATCGTAACTTTTGAATAAATGCGAACAACTTTTCGTTAAAAAATAGTTTAATATGTAAGAATAATAATAACAATCTGAATAAATGCGAACAACAGTTGCAACCTTTTATAGTATTTTTTGTAAAAAATTGTTTTTATTTGTTTTTTTTTAAACTCAAATAGTTGTATATGTTCATTGTAGAGTTGTGTATTTTCACTATACTTTATTCATATTTTTTCATCACAACTTTTTGTTCTAATAGGTTTGTCTATTTAAATAGTCAAATCTTTTGAACTTTCTATATATTTGTCTCTTCATCAATAACTAACAAATCATTGTTCGTTGACAGAACCAGACTTGGTTCTATCAAGGAAGTAACAGAATTGAGATGAGAAACAGAAGAAGGAGGTGAGAAAACTGAAGAAATAGAATGAGAAAGGAGAAGAACAAGAGAGAACAAGAGTTGGATTGTTTGATTGATCTTTTCGATAATCCTTTACAAAGAAACTAAAACCACTTAAATACTAAGACTTGTAAAGAAACTGGACTTAAACATTGACCTTAGACGAGGCCCAGGAAAGGTCCAATAATCTAATTCGAGTCGTAACAATATTCCCGCGATGAAGAACCTACCTGTCCTCAAGGTGGTAGAAAGTGAAATGTCGGGAAGGTGGTTGTTGCCTTGTTTGCTTCCACCTCTGCATTTTTCGTCTTATGGCCAGTACTTGCTGCAACTACGATCTCTTTCTTGCTCGAGAATATCACATCAAACTCTTCAAGAGTAAACTCCAATTGCTTCCATCCTCTATCTTCAACTTGTATTTTCAACGCCAACTGGTCCCTTGTGGACGGATCAGACTCTGAAATAACAAGCTCTATGAACCTGCAGCATCTATCAATTCCACTCTGCAAGTCTAAAACCACCAGCCAAGTCTGTCCTCCCCCAATGGTGCTTCCATAAGGCTTGTGAGCTCGCTGCAACTGTTTTGTTCCTCTCTCGACTAACAGAAAATGTGAATACGAATTCAAAGAGAAAGATTTACCACCAAAAACGATCAAACATGTTCCGTGAAGCCTTTCAAACGCCCATTGCATCAGCTTTTCCAAAACACCCCAACAGCTCAAAAATTCCTTCGTCACTACCATCAACAAGGATGCCGGAGTCAACAAGGAAGCTTTTTCTCCATTCTTAAAAGCCTTGTGCTCCTGATATTTCTCGACAAAAACTCCCTTAGTCAACGTTTTATCAAAATTTTGAGTTGATAAAACTGCAGCTAGTAGCTTCTCTTCTTTGTCGATAAAACCACTGAAACTTGGAGCCTCCTTCAGATATTCTGCGCCTAGCTTCCACTCTTCTGCGCCTATCTTCCACTCTTGACACTCACTATTCACCATCTGTTCATGAAATGCATCATTAATATTGATCAAGGGAGGGTAGCACATTCGACCAAGGGTGTCTGTACAACCAACCGTACGGACGTCCTTACAAGTATGTAGTGAATGGGCTACGATCCAACAAGAATGATGAGACAAAATGGCATTATGGGATTCGAGTTCAGTAGAAAGAAGGATCTAGAAGAGGCAGCTCACAAAATATCTCAAGTCGTCGGTCAAGTGGTTTGTGGAAGAGTCACATGTGATGGTTAAGAGAAGTCAAACCTAGGACCAGTCGCTTTCACTATTACCTCGACCAAGAGAAGCTTCCTTTATGTCCCTTTCTTCATTAATTCTCCCCTAACGCTAGATGCCGATTGTATGGCTAAAATAAGCCTTGTTCTCACATTTGTAAACAACTAATCTAAGACATTATATTTTTCTCTCATTCTTCTATGTCTCTCATCCGATTCTCTCACTCTTGTTCTAGTTCTTATTCCGCAATTCTTGCATGGTATCAGAGCTAGGTTGTTGATTCTTAACAATCTAACTCTTCTATTCTTCTTATTCTTCAATCCTTCTCACTCGATTCTCATTATTCTTGTTATTATTCTCCGGGTAAAGACTTCATCCAACGGTCAATAGCACTCAAACATGGAAAACTCAAAACCACTTGTGTTACCAACCGTCCTCAAGGGAGGAAACTACCTTATGTGGTCAAGAACCACCAAAACCGCACTGTGTGGTCGCGGACTATGGAGCCATATCGAAGGTGGTAAGGCTCCAAGAAAAACCACCAAGGAAGATTAAAAAGAAACCATCAAAGAAGATGAAGAGGAGGCTAGACTCGAAGAAGAAGCCAAATGGTTCCAAGAAGATCAGACCGTCGTCTCCATCCTCCAAAACTCTCTCGAAGCCCCAATACTCGAGGCATACTCATATTGTGAGACAGCAAGCGAGCTATGGGAGACTCTTAAGAATGTCTTCGGCAACATCTCCAATCTAACTCGTGTCTTTGAAGTCAAGAAAGCAATAAATGACTTGAATCATGAAGACATGGAGTTTAACAAGCACTTTGGCAAGTTTAGATCTCTGTGGGATGCTTAGGCCAAACACGATGGATCCGGCTGTACTCAACGAACGGAGGGAACAAGACAAAGTGTTCGCCCTTCTCCTAACTCTTAATCCGACGTTCAATGACCTCATCAAGCATATCTTGAGGTCGGACAAACTTCCCAGCCTTGACGACGTTTGTTCTCAAATTCAAAAGGAACAAGGTTCTCTATGCCTCTTTAGTGGAAAGGGGGAGCTTGTCACGGCGAACAAAGGAGCTTTCAAGCCAGAAGACCGGAGAGCTAAGGGAGGGTGTGAACATTGTAAGAGGAAGAACCACACCAAAGAGAAATGCTGGTTTCTTCATCCTCACCTCCGTCCAAATCACAACAACAATGGTCCGAGAGCAAATCACACTCACACCAAGGAGGAACAAGGTCAAGCCGGTTCATCAAAAGGTGGAGAAGAGACTGCTTCAGGAGACTATGTGAAAAAGGCAGACCTAGAAGCCATCTTCAAGTCCTTGGCTCTCAAGGAGTCAAGTGGTAAAACTTTCTTCACCCTAAAGCCTAATAACTCTCTAGTAGTAGATTCGGGTGCTTCTCACCACATGATTAGTAACTCGAATCTCCTAAACAATATTGAACCGGCTAGAGGTAGTGTTATAATTGCTAATGGTGATAAAATACCAATTCAAGGAGTTGGGAACTTAAAATTGTTTAACAAAGAGTCTAAGGCTTTTTACATGCCTAAGTTCACTTCTAATCTCTTGTCGGTTAAAAGAGCCACTAATGATCTTAATTGCTATGCTATATTTGGGCCTAATGATATTTACTTTCAGGATATTGAGTCTGGAAAATTGATTGGTGAAGGTGGAACCAAAGATGACCTTTATGTTCTTGAAGATATTTCACCAAGCTCACCTAAATCTTTTTCTCTTAGTTCTCATCTTGGAGTTTCATTTAATTTTATGTGGCATGCTAGACTAGGTCATCCTGATTCTAGAGCACTTGAATTGATGATTCCTAATATTTCTTTTGATCATTCTAGTTGTGAAGCTTGTATCCTTGGCAAACATTGTAAAACCGTATTTTCTAAGTCAACTACCTTCTATGAAAAATGCTTTGACTTAGTTCATTATGATGTTTGGACCTTCCCTTGTGTTTCTAGGGATAACAACAAGTATTTTGTGACCTTCATAGATGAAAAATCAAAATATACTTGGGTTACTTTACTTCCCTCTAAGGATAGAGTGATTGATGCTTTCACATTCAAAATTATGTTACTAACCAATTTAATGCTAAGATTAAAGTGTTTAGAACAGATAATGGAGGTGAATATACTAGCAATCGATTCAAAGAACATCTAGCAAAGCATGGCATTATACATCAAACAAGCTGCCCATATACTCCTCAATAAAACGGAGTCGCTGAAAGGAAGAACCGACATTTGATGGAAGTGGCGAGATCAATGATGTTTCACACCAATGTTCCTAAGAGATATTAGGGAGATGCGGTGATGACATCATGTTATCTCATCAACCGAATTCCAACAAAAATTCTAGATGATCAGTCACCATTTGAGGTATTAAATCAATTTAAACCATCCATTAGTCATCTAAAAGTTTTTGGGTGTGTTTGTTTTGTTTTAGTACCCGAAGAGCTCAGAAACAAACTCGAAGCCAAGAGCATCAAGTGCATTTTCCTTGGCTATTCGATAACTCAAAAGGGATACAAATGTTTTGATCCTATCAACAAGCGCACTTGGGTCTCTCGTGATGTCAAGTTCCTTGAAGAACAAGGATACTTTGATAAGAAAGATCGGGAGGACTTAAAAGACCTTGCAACACCAAATGATCAGTAGGCAAGCCTCCGGTTCCTTCTAGATCACCTTGGAGCATCATCAACTCCAAATCAAACTATGTCCCAGGATACTACACCTGACTCAACTGGTGAGCCTACTTCGACCTTACCTCAACCGCAGACGACTGCTCCAACTGATGCATCACATGATACTACGGTTCTTGAGCCGGAAGGGGAGAACAACATGATCGAAGAAGAAGTAGAACTGGTAGAATCACCACTTCTTTCGACCAATCACACCGGTCCGCCTCCATAACCGAGACGTAGTGAACGACTCAAGTCGCAAGAGAAACCTCTCTCGACTGACCACACCGATCCGCATCCACAACCGAGACGGAGCGCACGAATCAAGTCGCAAGACAAACAGGTCTACTATAATAATGAAGCCATTGCTCATCCAATTCAAGCAGTCTGCTCTCTTGCTCTTCTCCCAACCGATCATCAAGCTTTCCTTGGAAAGATAGATGAGCACCATATACCACAAACGTATGAAGAAGCTAAGGAAAGTAAAGTATGGTTGGATGCAGTTGATGATGAAGTGGGAGCCATGGACCGTAACCATACATGGGACGAAGCTGACCTTCCTCCAGGCAAGAAAGCTGTGAGCTCCAAGTGGATATTCACAATCAAGTTCTTGAGTAATGGAGACATAGAACGGTAAAAAGCTAGAATGGTAGCAAGGGGCTTCACTCAAACCTATGGAGAAGACTATAAGGACACTTTCGCGCCTGTAGCTAAGCTCTCCACTGTAAGGGTTGTTCTCTCTCTAGCTACAAACCTGTCTTGGGATTTATGGCAGATGGATGTTAAAAACGCTTTCTTACAAGGAGAATTAGAGGAAGAAGTGTATATGACACCACCTCCGGGTCTTGAAGATGTGATCAAACCTGGAAAGGTTTTGCGCTTAAGGAAAGCTATATATGGACTAAAACAGTCACCAAGAGCTTGGTACCACAAGCTTAGCACCACTTTGAAAGATCATGGGTTCAAGAGATCACATTCGGACACTACTCTCTTTACACTTCAAAGCACTAAAGGTATAGTGGTTGTTCTCATATATGTAGATGATCTAATCATCACAAGAGACAATCAAGAAGGTATTAAAGAGGTTAAGGCTCATTTAAATTCAATATTTGATATAAAAGACCTTGGAGAACTTAAGTATTTTCTTGGAATTGAAGTCTATCGATCTCCGGAAGGCTTATTCCTTTCACAAAGAAAATATACTCTTGATTTACTTTGTGAGACAGGGAAACTAGGAGCAAAGTCTGTGGACACACCACTTCCCGATGGTTACCAACCTGAGCGAAAGGATCCTCCTTATGACAATCCTTCTCGCTATCGCCGACTTGTAGGTAAGCTAATCTATTTAACACTTACTAGACCTGATATTTGCTATGCTGTGAATCAGGTAAGCCAATACATGAAGAATCCTACAATATATCATTGGAACCTATTGGAGAGGATTCTACATTATCTAAAAGGGAGCCCTGGACAAGGCATTTGGATGGGAAAGAACTCAAACACTGACCTTGTGGGATATTGCGATGCTGATTGGGGTGGTGATAAGACAGATAGGAGGTCAATAACCGGCTATTGCACCTTCATAGGGGGTAATCTTGTGACTTTGAAGTCAAAGAAGCAAAAGGTGGTGTCAATGTCAAGCGCCGAATCAGAGTATAGAGCAATGAGGAAGCTTACAACCGAGCTTACATGGCTCAAGGGTCTTCTTGAAGAACTAGGCTTCAACGTGAACATGCCTATCCCTATGCACTGCGACAATCAAGCCACCATTCATATTGCAACAAACTCAGTCTTCCATGAAAGGATCAAGCACATCGAATTGGATTGCCACAAGTTCGTGAGAAGATTGAAGAAGGAGTCACACTTCCATATTACACACCTAGCAAGGATCAACTAGCAGATATCTTTACCAAGGCCGCAAGTCACCAAGTCTGTGCTCACATCCACAACAAACTTGGACTTGTGGACTTGACACACCCTTGATCTCAAGTCCTCTAGCCGTGATCATTACACTCTTTTTCCCTCAATATATTTTTTTTATCCCATGCGGTTTTGTATATTGAGGTTTTTAACGAGATAATTAATGTGTCACGGCAATCCAAGTTTAGCCATCTCACTCGGCTAAACTTGAGGGGGAGTATTGATCAAGGGAGAGTAGCACATTCGACCAAGGGTGTCCGTACAACTGATCGTACGGATGTCCGTACAAGTATGTAGTGAATGGGCTACGATCCAACAAGAATGATGAGACAAAGTGGCCTTATGGGATTCGAGTTCAGTAGAAAGAAGGATCTAGAAGAGGCAGCTCACAAAATATCTCAAGTGGTCGGTCAAGTGGTTTGTGGAAGAGTCACATGTGATGGTTAAGAGAAGTCAAACCTAGGACCAGTCGATTTCACTATTACCTCGACCGAGAGAAGCTTCCTTTATGTCCCTTTCTTCATTAATTCTCCCCTAACGGCTAGATGCCGATTGTATGGCTATAATAAGCCTTGTTCTCACATTTGTAAACAACTAATCTAAGACATTATATTTTTCTCTCGTTCTTCTATGTCTCTCATCCGATTCTCTCACTCTTGTTCTAGTTCTTATTCCGCAATTCTTACAATTAACACCTTTGCCATTAATCACCATACTCGTTCCCTTCAAAACTATCTTGTCCTCAAGATAGTAAGCAACATTTTGAATGATTTTTTTGCTTCATCTTCTTAATCCTCTTTTCTCTGACAGCACTAATGCTTAGCCACAACTCACTTCCAAAGTCATAATAAACTTTTCCCAGATCAAATGGTCCTTTGTCGCAAGTAAAGATCCCGAGCACATTTTCCCGAAGTTGCGCAACCCCTTTATTGCTTCTGTGACTCTCTTTAACCCAGCCTGTATCATGGTAGAGAGGCATAGTTTCGGTCTTTAATTTCTCATGAGTCCTCCACGGCTTCATGTGTTCGTTAAGAGCAGAGTCGACTATAATCTTTTCTGAACCCCATATGCACCAATTTGTTCTCCAATGACCCATGTGAAGCTTCAATAGTGTTGTTTGAGCGTAAGCGTGTTCCCCCTTTTCTTGAAGAAGATGTCTTACACATATCATTATCCTCTGTTTCAGCTCAGGAGTACCCCAATTTCTGTCATTACCTTTGATAACCTGCAGTTTATGATTCATATAGGCACCATTCACCCAGATCCGACCAGGCTCCCACACACGGGCAGTACACGATAGAATAGTGGAGCGTTGCTCTTCATATGCATCTTTACTCTGGCTAAGAAGCATCAATTCTGATGAAGTTATCAATCCAGCCTTTGACAATTTGATCAATATTGTTGTGCCCTTCTTCTTATGACAAACAACCTGAAGCTTGTTATCCTTGTTAATTGCCAACATCTTATAGTGCACAGCTACTTGACACACCTCCAAGGCACTTTGTAACCCTTCAATGATGGTTCTTCCATCTTCAAATTCTCTTACCATTATACTCTACAGCTTCATCAACATCTGATCATGATAGTAAACTTCTAAGAACTTCTGCACATGAGTCTGTTCAGCTTTGATTTCTCCCGGATCCCAAACTAGGCTACAGACAGTCCATTCAGAGAGCATATTTCCAATCTTATGAAACTTCAATCTTACCCTTAACACTCCAGAAACCTTGTAATCCTTCTCTAGCCAGTTCCACTTCTCTAGCTCTGAGGCTCCTCCACCAGGTTCCCAAACTCGGCTGAAGACAAAAGAGTCAGAGATTCTTCCCATCTCATGCTCTCTGTCAGTCATAGGTAAGCTAGAGAGTTGTTTTTCTTTGGTAGCGACTCTAAGTGAGATATGATGTTCATTGTTGAGACTGTGTTCAAGAGTTACCTCTCCATGTTTACCATCTTCATCAATAATTGAGCCGTTTCTGATGCTATGAATTTTCTCCATAGAGAATCTTTCACCATCTTCTCGGTTCTCTCGGAAAAGAAGTACATAAGCTAATTCCATTTTTAACAACAACCTTGGAGAGCTTGCAAAAGCTTTAGAATCCGGTGTTAGAGAAGAACTGAGGTCATCCACAACCACCGTCAACTGCTTCAAAGGAGGAAACGAGAATGTTTGAGAGGTGTTTTTCTCTTTTTTCTTTGCAGCCACCCATGAGTAATGCTTCGATCTGAATGAGGCTATCACCACTCGATATCTTTTCCTTGATCTTCTTTTCTGAAATTGGTGGAATCGTTGTTTGAAACAAGCTCTCCGATTTCCTGCAGTGTGATTTTCATTTGCCATATTCACTGCCATGGAATAAAACTTATCATTACCAAGATACAACTGATTTCATGGAGAACAAACTTGAAAGGCTAGATGTGTAGAGTGAGAACGATGATCCCTCTTCATTCTTCTTTTTCGAGCCTTATGGTAGCTTTGGTTGACATGAATCCTTATCTTTCTGAGACATTTAGTAGTAATCGGATCCATAGAGGTCCAAAATTTGTAAGAAGCTTGTCGGAGTTGAACGCCCTCCATATGCTCGACAAAATTCCCCAATGGTTTTTCTAAGACCTCCATCTGTTTGGGCTCTTCCGCTCGGGTCCTCAGCTCTTTCGCTCGCTTTGAATCCTCTTGCCATCCTTCAATTATCGATTGCATCCGCTCAAGATGAACTAGCACCCCTTGGAGGATTTCTACTTGTTCTCCTCTTAAAACCATCATCAAATAGATGAGAATAAAACTTGAATTCAACTCTCAATGAAAGCACCTCTGGTTCTATCAAGGAAGTAACAGAATTGAGATGAGAAACAGAAGAAGGAGGTGAGAAAACAGAAGAAATAGAATGAGAAAAGAGAAGAATAAGAGAGAACAAGAGTTGGATTGTTTGATTGATCTTTTCGATAATCCTTTACAAAGAAACTAAAGCCACTTAAATACTAAGACTTGTAAAGAAACTGAACTTAAACATTAACCTTAGACGAGTCCCAGGAAAGACCCTATAATCTAATTCGAGTCGTAACAATACTCCCGCGATGAAGAACCAACTTGTCCTCAAGGTGGTAGAAAGTAAAATGTTGGGAAGGTGGTTGTTGCCTTGTTTGCTTCCACCTCTGCATTTTTCATCTTATGGCCAGTCCTTGCTGCAACTACGATCTCCTTCTTGCTCGAGAATATTACATCAAACTCTTTAAGAGTAAACTCCAATTGCTTCCATCCTCTATCTTCAACTTGTATTTTCAATGCCAACTGGTCCCTTGTGGACGGATCAGACTCTGAAACAACAAGCTCTAGGAATCTACAGCATCTTACAATTCCACTATGCAAGTCTAAAACCACCAGCCAAGTCTGTCCTCCCCCAATGGTGCTTCCATAAGGCTTGTGAGCTTGCTGCAACTGTTTTGTTCCTCTCTCGACTAACAGAAAATGTGAATACAAATTCAAAGAGAAAGATTTACCACCAAAAACGATCAAACATGTTCCGTGAAGGCTTTCAAACGCCCATTGGATCAGCTTTTCCAAAACACCCATACAGCTCAAAAATTTCTTTGTCACTACCATCAACAAGGATGTCGGAGTCAACAAAGAAGCTTCCTCTCCATTCTTAAAAGCCTTGTGCTCCTGATATTTCTCGACAAAAACTCCCTTAGTCAACGTTTTATCAAAATTTTGAGTTGATAAAACTGCAGCTAGTAGCTTCTCTTCTTTGTCGATAAAACCACTGAAACTTGGAGCCTCCTTCAGATATTCTACGCCTAGCTTCCACTCTTCTGCGCCTATCTTCCACTCTTGACACTCACCATTCACCATCTGTTCATGAAATGCATCATTAACACCTTTGCCATTAATCACCATACTCGTTCCCTTCAAAACTATCTTGTCCTCAAGATAGTAAGCAACATTTTGAATGATTTTTTGCTTCATCTTCTTAATCCTATTTTCTCTGACAGCACTAATGCTTAGCCACAACTCACTTCCAAAGTCATAATAAACTTTTCCCGGATCAAATGGTCCTTTGTCGCAAGTAAAGATCCCGAGCACATTTTCCCGAAGTTGCGCAACCCCTTTATTGCTTCTGTGACTCTCTTTAACCCAGCCTGTATCATGGTAGAGAGGCATAGTTTCGGTCTTTAATTTCTCATGAGTCCTCCACGGCTTCATGTGTTCGTTAAGAGCAGAGTCGACTATAATCTTTTCTGAACCCCATATGCACCAATTTGTTCTCCAATGACCCATGTGAAGCTTCAATAGTGTTGTTTGAGCGTAAGCGTGTTCCCCCTTTTCTTGAAGAAGATGTCTTACACATATCATTATCCTCTGTTTCAGCTCAGGAGTACCCCAATTTCTGTCATTACCTTTGATAACCTGCAGTTTATGATTCATATAGGCACCATTCACCCAGATCCGACCAGGCTCCCACACACGGGCAGTACACGATAGAATAGTGGAGCGTTGCTCTTCATATGCATCTTTACTCTGGCTAAGAAGCATCAATTCTGATGAAGTTATCAATCCAGCCTTTGACAATTTGATCAATATTGTTGTGCCCTTCTTCTTATGACAAACAACCTGAAGCTTGTTATCCTTGTTCATTGCAAACATCTTATAGTGCACAGCTAGTTGACATACCTCCAAGCCACTTTGTAACCCTTCAATGATGGTTCTTCCATCTTCAAATTCTCTTACCATTATACTCTGCAGCTTCATCAACATCTGATTAAGATAGTAAACTTCTGCACATGAGTCTGTTCAGCTTTGATTTCTCCCGGATCCCAAACTAGGCTACAGACAGTCCATTCAGAGAGCCTATTTCCAATCTTATGAAACTTCAACCTTACCCTTAACACTCCAGAAACCTTGTAATCCTTCTCTAGCCAGTTCCACTTCTCTAGCTCTGAGGCTCCTCCACCAGGTTCCCAAACTCGGCTGAAGACAAAAGAGTCAGAGATTCTTCCCATCTCATGCTCTCTATCAGTCATAGGTAAGCTAGAGAGTTGTTTTTCTTTGGTAACGACTCTAAGTGAGATACAATGTTCATCGTTGAGACTGTGTTCAAGAGTTACCTCTCCATGTTTACCATCTTCATCAATAATTGAGCCGTTTTTGATGCTATGAATTTTCTCCGTAGATAATCTTTCACCATCTTCTCGGTTCTCTCGGAAAAGAATTTCATGAGCCAATTCCATCTTTAACAACAACCTTGGAGAGCTTCCAAAAGCTTTAGAATCCGGTGTTGAAGAAGAACTGAGGTCATCCACAACCACCGTCAACTGCTTCAAAGGAGGAAACAAGAATGTTTGAGAGTTGTTTTTCTCTTTTTTCTTTGCAACCACCCATGAGTAATGCTTCGATCTGAATGAGGCTATCACCACTCGATATCTTTCCCTTGATCTTCTTTTTTGAAATTGGTGGAATCGTTGTTTGAAACGAGCTCTCCGACTTCCTGCAGTGTGATTTTCATTTGCCATACTCACTGCCATGGAATTAAACTTATCGTCACCAAGATACAACTGATTTTGTGGAGAACAAACTTGAAAGGCTAGATGTGTAGAGTGAGAACGATGATCCCTCTTCATTCTTCTTTTTCGAGCCTTATGGTAGCTTTGGTTGACACGAATCCTTCTCTTTCTGAGACATTTAGTAGTAATCGGATCCTTAGAGGTCCAAAATTTGTAAGAAGCTTGTCGGAGTTGAACGCCCTCCACATGCTCGACAAAATTCCCCAATGGTTTTTCTAAGACCTCCATCTGTTTGGGCTCTTCCGTTCGGGTCCTCAGCTCTTCCGCTCGCCTTGAATCCTCTTGCCATCCTTCAATTATCGATTGCATCCGCTCAAGATGAACTAGCACCCCTTAGAGGATTTCTACTTGTTCGCCGCTTAAAACCATCATCAAATAGATGAGAATAAAACTTGAGTTCAACTCTCAATGAAAACACCAATTGATAGAACCAGACTTGGTTCTATCAAGGAAGTAACAGAATTGAGATGAGAAACAGAAGAAGGAGGTGAGAAAACAGAAGAAATAGAATGAGAAAGGAGAAGAACAAGAGAGAACAAGAGTTGGATTGTTTGATTGATCTTTTCGATAATCCTTTACAAATAAACTAAAGCCACTTAAATACTAAGACTTGTAAAGAAATTGGACTTAAACATAGACCTTAGACGAGGCCCAGGAAAGGCCCAATAATCTAATTCGAGTCGTAACATTCGTTGAAACAAATTTTCCGTGTTATGTTGAATCTAAATAATTTGGATATTAATAATTACTATTCAATGTTATTCTATATTCTAACTAAAATTTTAGAAATGATTATAGCATTATAGAAATTTAATAAAACTTAATATACAATTTACATTTGGTTAACTCTGGCTAAAAACTATTTTAATATTTGAAATTTCTTTTATTTTGTTTTTTAAAGTTGTGTATTTTAATTTTAATTTTTCGTTGATACAGTCTCACTCATTATTAAATATATTTTTAATTATAATTTTCTATTATATTTACTCGTTACAACCATTAGTTCAATATTCTCAGTTAGAATCACTTTGTCATAATGATTTTTTTAATTGTACCTCTTTACCATAATTCTTCATTAAATATCTTATATATTTATGATATTTAAAACAATATTTTTTGCAAAGTTGTGTCTATTCTACATATTATTTTTTGTTATAAGTTTTCATTTTGATGGTTGTGTTTTTAGTAACAGTTTATGTTTAATGTTTATGTATTCAAATTTTTCTATTACATTCAAATAATTTTATAATATATAATTTTAAATTTTAAATTTTGTTTACTTTTTTAATTTACCAGAAAATTTTGGCAAAGGGACTCATGCCACAGCCAATATATACAAAGGTAGAGCCAACTTTGTTGCGATTCCTAGTTTCCTACTCATACAACAGACAAGTACATAGTACACTGGAAGTAACTCTTCGCCGGTAAGCAGTCCAGTCTATTATCTACGCTTTGCTTGGAACACTCTATTATACCAAATAGAATGCAAAACCATATGAAACAGATCGTATCTCTGCGGTTTAGCATGCCACAGAAAGTGCCGTTGCGCCTTTCTCACAGCCATTTGCATCTTTACGTATCTCTCTTCTGGTATAGACGACAAAATATATTTCAGCCTCGGGATGTCTTTCTCCGCAACAATGACAGAGAACGCGCTCCAATCAAGAACCTCGAAGAAAGGCGGCACAAAGTTGTCTGATATAATCACAGGGACACACTCATAGAAAATAGATTCAACCACCCTGGGGCTGTTGACCTCAAACCCTTTTGGACAGATGCAGTACTTGCTGCTTTTCATATGCTCGATGTAATTCATCTTGCTCGCTACACCAAACGGCATCCGACCGAAGATTTTCATTTCCGGGTCTTTGTCTTTCCAGTGCTGCAGCAGAATTGCACGTAGGTAACCGTGCATGCTTCCAGCGTAGAAAGCCAGGGTCCGCCTCTGAGAAGGCGGTTTCCCACCTAAATCACGGAGAGGATTTTTGGCAGCTCGGACATATGTTTCAGGGAGTGAGATGTCTCTTCCGATTTTGAAGCCTGCAGTTACATCTGCATTGCATAGAGCTTTAATGCAATGCTCCATGTGGTGCCTTGTCTCATATGGTGCCTGTTTAGTGAACACAAATTAAAAAGGTTATTCCCATTGATGAGAACAATCTGAAAAGTTTAGGAGATGCCTACCCAATCATGACAAGCGACAAGAAAATGATCAGCCCCATCGGTTCTATTGAAGAAAGGGTACTTGGCACTGATGTGCTCCGTGTATTCCTTAAGAAACTGGCGTAGGTTTGTGCGGTTGTGAGAGTTACGCACATAAAGCTTGAATTCTAGCATCCGTGCACTAAATGGCATATAGTACAAGTGAGCCCTTCTGGGGTCCTTTACAGTGTACTGCTTGTTTTCTTCCATCAACTTCATGAACCATCCTTCTGATGCATACAATCCCTTGAGTATTGGAGTATGGAAAATGGGGCGGCTTCCTTCCTTATATACATAAACTTTGAGCATCCGTTCCATAAGTTCGTAACTCCTGAGGTGTATAACTGAATCGGGTATGTCAAGATTACCTTTTATAAAAAGACACTACCAAACAGACCAAATTTGTGAACTAAACATATTATATGAACTCATGCTTCCATACTAACTTCCAAAAGGAAATTTCTATCAACTTAGGACCATATGATAAAGATGTTACAGTAGTAGTACTAAACGTTCATCTACATAGGAGTAAAGACACTACTGAGTATTTTTAAAAACTTGTGCATATAGCATTACTCTTTTTCTTAGCCAGCAACCTAGTTTAGAAGTAAGTAGGTCTATGTTCTGCAATTTTACCTCTTAAACATGGAAACATTACGGAATATTGGAGGGTAGAGTTCCCGTTCAAGTTTTGCAACAGGAGCATTCTCTATCTCTTTCCTTGCAGCTAATATCTCTTCATCTCTCCTAGAAGACCAACGCGGTCGCTACATTGGAAGCACAATCTTCTCAATTAAATTCTCACAGGTAAAAAACAAACTAAAAGGGACAGCTGCAAACTTACCAATGCTCGTGAAGTTCTACGATGCCTTGCTAAAATCCGATTCATCTCCTCTATTGTTGTCACAGTTTTTGGTGGAATGTCATACTTCTTCTTCTTCTTCTTCTTACTAACTTGCTTAGAAACTACCAGGGAACTATTTCCAGAAACAGGTAGCTTCCCCACCGAGGAAGCAGGACCAGCTATAGATGAACTTGCACTTAACATAGAGCTCTCCACCTTCTTCTGACTTTGAACCGACACCTTTTGCCCCTGTTGTCCATACTTACTAGTTGAAACTTCCGTTCTTTGCTTTACACTACTTTCAACAACTACTTGTTTAATGACATTGACACTATCCTTTGCATCTTCAAAGCTCTCAAAATCAACAGTTTCATCAAACCCTTCATCATCCTCTGTCTCATTCCTTAGACCAAAACCTGAAACATTCCCATTTTTCTCCATGACATGAATCCCCGAGCCTGCAGAATCCTCAGAAACGCTAACTGCAAGTGTGTTTCGTGACGGATTCATCATCTTATTGCTCTCATTAGGAAGTTTCAGCCTTCTGCCATCAGGCAACAGATATCTCAAAGCGTCACCATATGAAAGTAACAACAAAACATGAGTAAGCGCCACAATCCCAACCAGAATAGTCCATTTCCGAGTTCCACTTCGTGAATGTTTCCGGAGCTCAGATCTAACCTCCATGAGATGAATTACACAGAATCAAAATCCCATAAAACAGTAAAGTTCACAAACTTATTTTGCCGACACATTCAAGAAAACAAGAAAAGGAAAATGGAAAAAAAAACAGAAGATTTCTGATGATCTTGATCTTCAATTGCAAATCAAAAACTCAAGAGTAAATTGAAGCTCTTTTAAGAAGCACCAATGGTAGAATCTTTAGACGACTCCGATTCAAGTGCAGTGTCTTATTTGGTCTCTTTGACGACCATTGACATTTTTTTGGCCAACATATACTAATAATTGATTCTTAAAAAACCAAACCGAACCAGATCTGGATTACATTAATAAACCGAATTGTTGAAAATATTAAACCGAACTCAATAAACCGAATTTTTATAACCGGTTTGCTTAAAGCTAACCAACCAACCGGTTCAAAAGTCGCTCCACCATCACTGCAGTGTTTGTTCATCACAGAGGGTCAGAGAAAATCAAAAATTACAAAAGGAGTGAAGCGAATTCACCAGCTACGGGCATGTGCGTGTGCGAATGAATCTTGCTAATCAAACCCTAAATTCAACCAAATCGCCATGAAGGTGTTTGCACAAGCTTCTCTATATGCTTACAGATCCTATCTCCTCGTCATAGTCCTCTCCGTTTATATCTTCTGGCTCCGTCCCAGCACTTACCATCCCCAGCACCAAAATCTCAATCCGCAGAACGTAACTCGCTCGGAGTCTGAGACTGCGACGGAGACGAACTACATAATCCGATTTAAGCAGTACAAACCGGCGAGAAACCATCGAATTTACCTCGAATCGAAGGTCCGATCCGGTGGTTGGGGTTGGATCGAGAGGATTAACTCGGCGGCGAAGTATCCGACTGATTTTGGTGTTCTATGGATCCGGGAAAGCGGGAAAGAGGACGTGGTTGGAGAGATTGAGAGGCTTGAGATGGTTAAAGACGTGAACGTTGAGTTTAAGTATCAGAGATTTTTGCTTGGAGAGTCTTTTCTCGACGGGAAGAAACGTCCGGGGAAGATCTTTACTCCGATGTCTTTCGAAGACGGAACTGATTCCTCTGCAACGGCGGATACAAGTAACACCACGTTGAACTGGAGTAGACATCTTCTCAGTCAGGTGTGAGATTGTTTAAGTTTACATCTTCAGATATAATTTCTATTTGTAAATAGGAATCTACTGGAATGCCTGATTTTGTTATTAGGATCTATGTGTTAAATTTTGTTCATATCGTAAACTGTAAGTGAGGTCTTTTACAAGTTACAATTATTGTATTTTGCAGAAGACTCAAGTTACGTCCTTGTTTGGAGCTGATGTTCTCTGGAAGAAAGGGTACACTGGTGCTAAAGTCAAGATGGCCATATTTGACACTGGAATAAGATCTGACCACCCTCATTTCCGTAATATCAAGGTACCAAAGATTTCTCAAAGATTTTAGATACGAGTAGTGTTTAAAGCTGCTAGTTTTCTTTGATCTTCTACTTGTCTTGTTAAGCTCTGAAGCTGGTATTGACGCAGTAACTTTCAGGAGCGTACAAATTGGACAAATGAGAACACTTTGAATGACAACCTGGGGCATGGGACCTTTGTTGCTGGTGTTATTGCTGGTCAAAATGCAGAATGTCTTGGTTTTGCCTCAGACACGGAAATCTATGCTTTCCGAGTGTTCACAGATTCCCAGGTAATGCATGATCACGCAACAGATGTATTTTCTTATGTAGCAACTAGCAAGAGGCTTAACGTTCCTTCAACTAAACTAACTCATACATGATCAATTGATAATTTTTTTGTGTTTCCCCAATTACAATTGCTAAGATACTGTTGGTTACACGTTTGATCTTTATTTTTGTATTCGAGAAAGTATAGTTGCCATACACATGTTTTTCCCAGATATGCAAGTTAACTTAATCAAATAGGTTTTGATAAGTTTGCGCTCAGCTTGTTGCAGGTATCATACACCTCATGGTTTCTTGATGCTTTCAATTATGCTATAGCAACAAATATGGATGTATTAAATTTGAGCATTGGGGGACCGGATTACTTGGATCTGCCTTTTGTAGAGAAGGTAATTGTTTCGTTATCTCTTGGTTGAAGTTTGCATTATCCTGTTGGGTCAAGTGGTGGAGTATTTCTTTCGAACAGGTGTGGGAAATAACTGCCAGCAATATCATTATGGTGTCTGCAATAGGAAATGATGGGCCACTTTACGGAACTTTAAATAATCCAGCTGACCAGAGTGATGTCATAGGTGTTGGTGGTATTGACTATGATGATCACATAGCTTCATTTTCATCCCGTGGCATGAGCACCTGGGAAATTCCTCATGGGTACTGTATTTCTTTCCTGCTTCTACATTCCCTTTTACAAACTTTACAATCGAAGAAATAGAAATACAAAATACTTGTTTTTATGCAGCTCCTAACTTGAAAATTTTGTGTACAGATATGGCCGTGTCAAACCAGATGTGGTTGCATATGGCCGTGACATTATGGGGTCAAAGATCAGCACTGGTTGTAAAAGCTTGTCTGGAACAAGTGTGGCTAGTCCTGTTGTTGCTGGTATTGTTTGTCTGCTTGTAAGTGTTATTCCTGAAGCTAGAAGGAAGGATCTGCTCAATCCAGCAAGCATGAAGCAGGCGTTGGTCGAAGGTGCTGCTAAGCTTTTAGGTCCTAATATGTATGAGCAGGGTGCAGGAAGAGTTGATCTGTAAGTTAACTTCTCCATACTGATAATCACCATTGGACTCTTTATTTTTATTTTGATCTTATTTCCTTAATTTTTTAGTCTCTAACTTTTCAACTCTTTGTCAGGTTAGAATCATATGAAATTCTAAAGAGCTACCATCCCCGGGCAAGCATTTTCCCGAGCATTCTTGATTATAATGATTGCCCATATTCCTGGCCCTTTTGTCGTCAGCCACTATATGCGGGTGCCATGCCTGTCATTTTCAACACCACAATTCTAAATGGTATGGGTGTCATTGGCTATATTGAAAGTCCACCAACATGGCATCCTGCAAACGAGGAAGGAAATCTGTTGAGCATTCACTTTAAGTACCCAGATATCATATGGCCCTGGACTGGTTATCTAGCTTTACACATGCAGATCAAGGAAGAAGGTGCACAGTTCGCAGGTGAAATAGAGGGAAATGTAACTTTGAAAATCTATAGCCCAGCATCCCGTGGAGAAAGTGGGCCTAGAAGAAGTACATGTTCTCTTCAGTTGAAACTGAAAGTGATTCCCACTCCATCACGAGCCAAACGTATTTTGTGGGATCAATTTCACAGCATAAAATATCCTCCAGGTTATATTCCAAGGGACTCTTTGGATGTCCGCAATGACATTCTTGATTGGCATGGTGATCACCTGCATACAAACTTTCACATCATGTACAACATGTTACGTGATGCTGGGTACTATATAGAGACTCTTGGTTCACCCCTTACATGTTTCGATGCTCAGCAATATGGAACTCTTTTGATGGTTGACCTCGAAGATGATTACTTTCCAGAAGAAATTGAAAAGCTCAGAGATGACGTTATAAATACAGGACTGGGTCTGGTTGTGTTTGCTGAGTGGTATAATGTTGATACTATGGTGAAGATGAGATTCTTTGATGATAACACGCGCAGCTGGTGGACTCCAGTCACTGGAGGTGCAAATATCCCTGCACTTAACAACCTTCTCGCATCGTTTGGGATTGCGTTTGGAGACAAAATTCTCAATGGGGATTTCAGTATTGATGGTGAGCAGAGTCGATATGCTTCTGGAACAAACATAGTCAGGTTTCCTGCTGGTGGGTTTTTGCACACTTTTCCTTTACTGGACAGCTCTGAGAGTGGTGCTACACAGAATCTACTGCAAACTGGTTCATTGAAGGTAATGAGATACCAATTGTGTCTTGTATTTTTTTGTGATTGAATTGCGGAGGTTTTTTTTTTGTGATAATGCGGCTCTGTTTACAGGAAGACCCTGCTGTTCTTGGGCTTTTGGAGATTGGTAAAGGTCGAGTTGGTGTTTATGGAGACTCAAATTGCCTGGACAGTAGCCATATGGTCACCAACTGCTACTGGCTCCTGAAGAAAATGCTAGATTTTAGCAGTTCAAATATCAAAGACCCTGTACTTTTCTCAAAATTTGTGAAGAGATATTCTCCCGTAACTGTAGACGATAAACAACTGCCATCCCGAAGAACTGATGTAAATTTTTCAACATACTCTTCTGTGATCGGAAAGGAGCTAATCTGTGAGAGTGACTCCAGATATGAAGTATGGGGGACTAAAGGATATAATTTACATGTCGGAGGAAGGAACCGGAGATTGCCAGGATATCGTGGCATTGATTTGGGCCGAGGCTTGAATTCTACAGTGGAGAATACAAGACCAACGCGTTGGAGACCAGCCAAGGAAGGTGGTGAGCTTAGCTCTCACAGGAGCAAGTATCTTGGAGGCCTATTCAATAAAGACGAGGTAACTCATTTTACCTTCTGGTTAACTAATAGATTTTGTAAGAACCAAAAGGTTTATATTATTTTGCTCTCTATTTGCAGATTGACATACCATTTCTAGTTGCTACTCGGTGGATCGTACCTGCTGGTGTTGCAGCTAGTGGTAATATACCAAACCTTTATGGACATCTTTATTCTTTAGTCATATTAATCTTTTATCGCATGATCAAACTATCGATTCTTGTTTCAGACATAGGCTATTAAACATTTCTGATTATTCCGGTTGTGTGTTGTAGGAATTCTAGTGCTACTAAGTTTATGGAGATTCCGGCAGAAGAGGCGTAGACGAAGAAGAACATCTGGGTCGAATCGATTAGCCTAGCATGTAGCCGTTGTCTTGGTCCAGTCTATTTTTTCTTGTGTTGATTTAAACTGACCACCACAGAATGTAGTCTCACCTTCAATTGAATCAATTCCAAAGCTGGCAATTTTGTTTTAGGAAATCAATTTCTAGAAACTTCACTTCGAAAAGCAAAATATTAGGAAGGAGTTATAATACAACATTATATAATTCAAAGAATTACAATTTCTAAAAACTACTTATCAGAATTATCCAGGAGTTTATGAATTTGATTTTTCTGTTTTTATCCTTAACGTCTATTAGCCATCATGTGATCATATCCTATAACAAGTAATAAATAGTTTTATTTTGAGCTTGTGATTCTTCTTATTAGGAAATAAATATTTTAAAAAAAAAACATTTTTATGTGAAATACATCATACATAGATAACCCAAAATTAGTGTAATTAAATTTGAAATTCAAATACAGGAAGAGGCTGATATGGTCCCCAACCAGCCACCGCACCCATAAGGCTATATAACCTTACTATTTTACGTAAAAAGGGAAATTAGATTAGCCAATACGCACACATTCACTAATCACTACCAAACATCTGACCTATAATTCCTCCTCTATAAGAAAATAAAATATATATCGTTTGTGCTTAAAATTACAAAATAGAAAGTTTGGTCTAGCAGCTAAAGATTAAAATCATGCTAATTTGAAGAGGCTACATAGGGAGGGTAGTGGTCCTCCCTCCACTTTGGCCAGGTTTACCTGTCATCATTGGGGTTCGATCCCCATCTTCTTCATAGTGGGATTATATATGCATGAGAGGGCTCCACTGTGGATGCAGGGAATAAAATTAAAATCACTTAACATTGATTAAGATTATTGAAAATCACTTAAAAATGATTAGATTAATACATAGGCATTTTTGAACCGAAAATATACAATAAGTTAAGACGTAATGTACAATTTGATTAATGAGCGAGCATACTTAAAAAGCAAAGTGCATAAAAGTACTGAAAATGTAAAATACATATTATTGGCAATTTTTGGAAATTATTGTTTATTGATAAATGTTTTCTCCTTTTTATGTACTATTAAAAAAGTCAATGTTATTCGTTTTATTTTATGCACATAAAATTTGACTTTTAGTGATCGTCGTCGTGCACTGCAGTACTGCCTTTTTGTGTAATTGTCATTTTCATATCATTTAATTCGAATTAAGTTGCCTTTTTGAAAAAATTCTCCAGAACTAATGCACGAATTCCGGGGAGAATTAAGTTTCAATTAGGAAATTATATTGTTAAAATAATTGTATTACGAATTTTGTAACGTTAACGAAAGATTGACTTTAGTAGTAGTAGTAGTTATGGGTACAAATGCAAAATCCTTTACGTTACAATGATAAAGTGACGTCTTCCAAACAGAAGAGGTTTTACAACCCAACTCTCTCCTCTATACATTTTTAAATTTCCTGATGATGAGGAATTCGAAAAGAGCTAAAGAGAACTGACTGTTATAAAAAAAATAAACTTATAAAGAACTGACTTTTTTACTTATACTAGATGACAAACATTACAAAACACATAATTGTCAAATATTCAAAATAAATAATTTTAAAATTGGTGAAGAAAAAAACGAGGAAGACAAAGGTCAAGTGTGTGAAGTGTCTATACCTAAAATAAAAATACAGAAAGAAAAAAGCAACAAGGAAATTCCAATGGTTAATTTTTGTGTCAGCAATTCGAATAGTTTAAGATAACGACGACAGTGAAATGACAAAAGACATTGCAGAAAGAGTAAACGTAAAAAGTTGTAATCATTAAATTATCATAAATATTACGAAATATGAAAAGGCCAGTACAAGAAACAGAACAGAGAATTTATCTCTCTCCCTTCCCTTAAAAGTCTTTGTAGTATGGGGAGAGACACTACTTTTAATACGTCATTTACTTCTTCTTCTTCAATAGTCCATAGTCCCATACCATCTCTCTCTCTCTCTCTCTAGCTAAACCACATGGAGAAAAGAATGAAGCTCCGGGTTTCAAGAATGGTCCGGTCATCTCTAAACTCTTGCCGACCACGAGATCTCTACGACGTCGTTGAGACTAGTGCTGTTACAAGTCAAGCCACGTCTTCCGAGAGGTTCTTCGTTACCGAAGCTAAAACGTCCAAAACTCCAAGACCAAAGAGTCATCATCATCATGCTTTCTCTAGTCCTCATTATGCGTCATCATCGATATTCCCACCAAACCCTTTCTACGAAGAGAGCCGTTCGTTTCGAGATTTAAGGAAGAAGGTCAAGACAAACCGGAAGCAAAGATCATTGCAGTTTGGTTCTGATCCTCTCTTCGCCTCACGTTTTAAGTCAACCGGGTCTTGGTACTGGTCTTGCAGCGAGAAGGAGGAAGAAGAAGAAGGAGACAAAGAAGAAAGTGATGATGATGATGATTCATCAGAAACTCTCTTTTCTTCTAAAAGCTTCTCCTCGGACACTTCTTCCAAGGCAGAGAGTTTTGCGGTGGTGAAGAAGTCAAAGGATCCATACGAAGATTTCAGGACGTCGATGGTGGAGATGATTGTTGAGAGACAGATCTTTGCAGCGGCTGAGCTACAAAAGCTTCTTCAGTGTTTTTTGTCGTTAAACTCTCGTCAACACCACAAAGTTATTGTCCAAGTCTTCTTAGAAATTTATGCCACCTTGTTCTCTCCCTAGCTAGCTAATTTCTCTTATCTACTTTTTAACATCCTTTGCTAAAAAGTACTATTATGTTCAACCTTAATTCTTGCTTTTTAGTGTTTGGTTCCTATTTTCCACTAGATTTGCTTCTTCTTTTTCTGGTTATATTTGTCTTAGCCTTTCTCTGTATTTTTGTTGTCGTGAACCACATTGAGTTAACTTCGAATGAAATTGGACCAACACTCAGAACAATAATCGGTTACTGTGTTAAACCGACAGCGACCAAACTTGAGTACACTTAAACCATAAAAATACAATTCAAAATTTGTAAATAGATTTGAGTTAAACTTTTTCAACTTCTTATAAGAGATACAGTATTGTGAATATCAAAACTAAAGAATTAATAAAGTATAAATGACAATGATACGAAAGTCATCTATATGTGAAACTTTCAATCAAAAATAGAAATTTCGCCAAAACTTATGTGCAAAATAGTATTTATCTTAACGTTATAAGCTTGACAAAAAATGTCATATTAATTAGCTTTAAATTAAAGGCTTTAATCATATAGGCTAGGTAACGTTGCCACAAGATTTTCATTGCTATTAATATTATAGGTTATAAGATTAAAGAAGACTAGGAGGAGTGTCAGTCCCGAGTCCCGACCTTGACAATCCATGTATTATGTATACATAAACGAGACTAATCTTTTTTTTGTTGTTCCTTTTCTGTTTGTAGTATACGTATGCATGTTTTTTTACTACGTATCCCGACTATGTTTTTATACTACGTATTTTAACACAAATTTTTACGTTTCAGAGTCCCGACGGGGATGTCATCGACTGCATCAGGCGAGAAGATCAAATAGCCTTCCGCCATCCGCTTCTCAAAAACCATTTACTTCAGGTTAATTTCCCGCCCTTCTTGTTTAACATACCAATTATGAATGTGTTATATTTGACGTGGAAAAATTAATCATGTTTTTGTTATTTTTCGCCTTGTTTTGTAAAATAATTATACAGGAAACACCAACGGACATGCCATATACGGTAACATATGGATGGCAAGTCTGGCACAAGTCACAAGACTCATGAGGGATCCATCCATTCCAGTACGACGGCTAAGTTCTCATCAGAACCAGACTATCAGTTCTAACGCCGCGGATTAGTCACCAATGGACATGACTCATGAGGTACGTAATTTGATCTGTTCTCGTTTTGGTGGGCTTCTCATTTTTTAAAATTTGAATTTTTATTTTCTGTATTTTCGTAGGTTTTTCTTTTATTTTACTTATATTTTGCTTCTATATTATTTATATTTTGCTTAACTTTTTCAAATTGTTTGCTTATTTTTTAATTGTCTAAAAATATTTTCATTAATTACCCTATTTTAATATATATATATATATATATATATATACATTTTTGAAGTATATTTTGGATTCTACCCTTTTATTTGTATTTATTTAAAAATATATATACATTTTTTAAATACATGTTGGGTTCTTCCCTTTTATTTGTATTTATTTAAAAACTTATTTACAATTTTAATCCCTAACAAATTTCTAAAAATAGCATTACTTCAGATTTTGTTTCCTAAATATTTTACATTCATTTCAACTAAAAAAGCTTACAGAATTCAATATGAAAACAGAAACTATGATATATTTAACCATACTAATTATATTGTGTTTTAATTATAAAATTTTGTGGTTAATTAAATATATCATAGTTTAACATTTAAAGTTTAACAAAATAAGAATCAAATTGTTGTTTTCTCACCGGCTGTGATTGCTCGAGGCGGGTTCTCTGATATATTTCCAGATTCTAGTATTCAAGCATATCAGTTGGTGAATTTAACAACTTCCATTTTGTTGATTGCCATTTTGTTAAACTATGATATATTATATATGTTGAACAATTTAAAAGAAAACAACAATTTGATTTCCATTTTGTTTCCTAAAAACCTGTGAGCTCTGATTTTTAATGTAAGAAGAACTTCGATTCACATTTATTTAAATATTATAATTAATATATAAAAACTTAATAAATTTTAAAATATTACGAATATGTAAAATTAAAAAAGTTTAGAATACTATATAATATGGTTATATAGTAGATGAGTTAAAAAGAGAACATGTTGGAATTAATAAAATATCATTAAATTTGTGCTAACGCATGTTAAATCCTTATTTTATTATTTGTCCACTACTTATATTAGAATATTTGACATATAAAATTAAATTGATTTAACTAAGATTGTGTAAAATAATTAAATCATTAGGAAAATATGACTTAATCACAGCGTATAAATTACTTCTTATGTATTTAGATCCCTTATTTTTTTTTTAGTAATTAAAAATCAAAATATAATCTCAAACACTAAACATAACAAACTAAATATAACAAACAAATGGTCATGACGTGTATTGCAAGTTAAAAAGTTAATATAAAAAAATAGAGTTATTCCTCTATTTACAAAACATCCAATATTTAATCAAGAAATATAACATAAAATATAAATTATAATAAAATTAATATAAACATAAAATATATAAAAAAATTATATGCACGCGGTGTACCGCATGTTAAAATCTAGTTCTTTACAATTATCTAACATCTTACCACTCACGGGCTAATCAAATCCATATATTTTCGGAGACACCAAAGTCTATCTCACCATTAAGATGTGGAAGGCTAGATTAATTATTCATATTATTTTATTTTAATATTAATCAATAAATATACACAAATGTAATGTGAAAATTTCGGAGTTCGTGAATGGGTGTCGTCCTTAACATAGCGTCCTCAAAGCTGTTTTATCATAAAACTTTTATGATATCTGGACAACGGTTATGGAAAGTTGCGTATATGTGCAACATAAAAATTACATTCTCTCAAATGGGCCGGGATCGAGTCCCGGCTCCTGCGAATGTAGAAATTTGGCTAATGGACCGGCCAGTTGTGGCCCAATGGTTGACAAAAAAAAAAAAAAAATTACATTCTCTCAAAGTTCTAGCCACTTTAAGATTTCATAATAGAAGGAAGTCACCCTGATTCCCATGTGAGATGAACTGATGAACCACAATCGCATGTTCCGGTTCTCCATAATAATATTTGGGGTGACTTCCTCATATTGTGAGATTTTGAAGTGGCTGAAACTCATTTTCGGATAATACAATTTCGATGTCACTATCCCACAATATAAGAGTAGAAATATTAAGTCATCGAAATTGTACTATCATAAATGAGTAGATCCCACAATATATGAGTAGAAATATTAAGTCATACTTTTGGCAAGTTGTAAATCACTTGACAAAATTGATACGAAAAATAGTTATGGTGTCCAAAATCATAAACTTTGCTGTCATTTATTTATTTCAAGCCACCAACCAATAATTAAATTTTAAAATAATGATTTCTAATTTTTGTTTTAAATTGTAACATAATGATTTCTAATCAGTATCCTAAGTTAAATGCAAGATTTAATTCAACTAAGTTAAACCCGCGCTACGCCGCAGATATTTTTTATTTTTATTATTTCATACAAATCCAATTTATAAACTTGTAATTGATCTCTGTATTAAATGAAACTTTATGGTTGATTATATGGTCGCTTTTATCGGCACAACCAACCAAAGCTAAATATCTTTTAAAACATTACATACTATGACTACTCATATAAGTAGTTTATCACTTTCACAATCGTTCAATATTTGTTATTAAATAAAAATTTTCATTATGCAAACATCGACTACATAAAATTTTGGTTACTATGATCTCTCTACTATGAAAATAGAACTAATACATGCCAATTATAAAGTTATTTATATTTTATTTTATACCTCACCAACTTAATTACATTCCGCTTAGTCTATATTTCTGATTTTTCTACAAAAAAAAAACCCTATATATCATACTTATGCATTGATTACCTTATATATGATATATATTTTGAAAATTACCCTATTCTTTATTATGAATTTTTTTAAAACTCACTTTCTATTGTTGTAAAAAGACAAGTTCTGTCCGTCTTCACTTCAAAATAAAATTACATATTTAAATTAAAAAATATATCATAAATTGTATTTTCATGATTTAGATTACCATTTCAATAAAAAAACGTTTAGAAGGAAACAAACATTAGGGTAGTTTTGAAAAACAAATATTGTAGATAGTTTATTACAAAAATCTCCTTGGACCAAAATGGTTGCCTAGAGTTTTAATAACTCATTTATATTGTAAATATTGTTAGAATGATTTTTTTTTTAGTTTTGGTTTTAAAAGATAGTTTCATCGAGTCAATTAGATCAGTTGATTAAATGGTGAGTTTAAGAGTAACCACAAAAGACAACACATAAACTTCAAGAAAACAACAACATTTAGAGATAATGAAGCAAAGTCCACTTATGATAGCACTTACTAACATTTACGCTCCTGCCAAAGAATTAGAAGCATCACTCTTTAAACTTCAGAGCCGCTCCCTTGTATAAATCAGAGCCTCTACTATCGTACTCATCCATCTCCCTTGCTATTTTACAAAAAAAAAAAAAAAATTAGAATAGAAACAACATATATAAACAGAGGAATAAGACTCATCATAATAAATTAATACCTTCTCCAACGCTGATTTGGTCGTGGTCACGCAAATGAGAGCATATCTGCTTGAGACGTGAGGCTGAACCAGAGCTGCATATGACCATTACTGTCTTACCATTTGAGCTGACCACTTGACTTTCGAGCTCGGAACTACCTTCACCCTTTACCTGAATTTGTGCCTTTACTAAAGGTTTATAATGCTTGATCCATGGACTCCTAAGAAACTCATGAGAACCACCACCGTGTCTTCTGTTACTCCGATGTTCAGGTTGTTTACATTAACCTTCTGCCCGAAACCATCATGAAGAACCTTGAACTAATTGCCAAATCATATAGACAAAATAAAAATTTCAATGAAAAGTGATATTACAACTTCAGCTATAATTTTTTTTTAAAACAATGTCTTATACATGTTCTTGAGACGGTTTCCTACCGTTGCTACCGAACCTCGTGGATTCGGATACATTGTCCTTCTTCCCGAGAGCACCAAAGGAACTATATAACTGATCTACGAATGAAGTTTCCATAGATTTAAGATATAAACTATGCTTCTCATTAGCCCATTCGGTATACATATACTCTTTCCCCGCAGAGTACTGCAACAAAGATTGATCAGAAACTCATCAGTTAATTACAAAAAAAAACGAGTTTGTCACAAGTTTGTCATCAGACGAGTACACCCCTCAATATTCTTTGTAAAAGGCTAATCTATAACAATCTAATCATCTCTATAATGAAGCATGAACATCAAAAGAAAGTAACTACTTCGTTCTCCAATGCCAAATTCATCAACAAGACTGTGTAAATCGAACAATTTTAAAACATATGTTCCACAATAATCAACACAAACAAAACTAATTCCATAAAAAAACGTAATACCGCCATTAAAAACGAGGAATTGGGTTATGCAACCATCTCTTTTATTATTCCAACGGCGATGATTTCTAAGGTGAGAAAGAGAGAAAGAGTAAATATACAAAACTATGTGGAAGAAATCTACTAGTATAATCAGATCCAAGAAAAAAACATAATTTCCTTAGTTCTAATCTACAACAACGAGGAATCAATACAGAAGAATTATCTTGGAAACAAAACCCAATTTGATAAGAAGCACACAAACAAATTTAGCTGTACTAGTTGGTTAAAAATTTTAATTGAGGTGTCAACACCAACTTCAATATTGAAGCTGATGTGTCATGTTCTGGAGAGAAACATTCAAGTTTTATTATATTGATAACAAAACATTTTATTTAAAAGATGAAAGCATATTTTATTAATAACGCAAAGGAACTGGAATATTTTTTTCAACAACTACTACCAAAATTATTATGCTCTGCTTTTAGTATTCCTTAGACCCTAACAAGCACTTGAATTTCTAAAAACTAACAAAGATGTCATCTACCAATAAAGAAACATCTCAACAGATAAGATATGGCTAAAAAATAAAATCTAAAAAAAATCAAACTTGTTCCAACTCGGAAACAGTCTTCAGGTTACCACCAGAACCTCCCTTGATGCTATCTTCATCATGGCTTATGGGTTGGTACCACTTTGCAAAGATCAAATAAACCACAAAATCGATAGCAGCTAATGTGGCAATCAGAAAATAGAACCGATCCATATGACCTTCGTTTAGATTTTCCGGTATCCACCCGGGGCTATGCTCACCTCTCTTGGTTATAGCCATAACAATATTAACCATCAAACTGCTCACGTAGTTACCTAATGCCATCGAAGCCATACACAACGAGCTTCCTAAGTTCTTTAACCCGTCTGGTGCTTGTCCACTAAAAAACTCCAACTGTCCAACGTACATGAACACCTCACTCGCTCCCACAAGCACGTACTGTGGGATTTGCCATAAAATGGAGAGCTCACTCTCTTTTTGCCCCGGGACTATTTGTTTTAGCCGTTGGATCTCTGTCAATCCTGCAGCCACCATTGCCATTATCCCTATGATCAGCCCTATCCCCATCCTCATAAGCTCCGTGGGTCTCACGTATGGGAATATAACGTGGCGGTAGAGCCCCGTCGATAGAAAGACGCTGAGTATGTCGAAGACGGACATACTCGCCGCAGGGATGTGAAATTTCCCTATAAATGCATCCATCACATCACCTTGCTCCACAAACAAAGACGCCATTTGTGTAAAGATCACTGAGTAGATTATAGTGCATAGCCATATTGGAAGCAACTTCATCACACATTTTGCTTCCTCTACTTGAGTCACACTGCACAACCTCCATGCGTTGCTCCTTGTCTCATTCCTGGATACAGCAATATTCATAAATTAAAATATCAGAATCATGTGAATCATTGATGAAATATTTTGTTTGGATATATGGTTTACCTATCACTCTCTGTAATCACTGCTGCTCTGTCCAAGAAGACAAACTTGGAACTGTGAAATATCTTTCGACTTCCTTTAATGGCAGATTCAGGACCTTCGAGTTCATACAACTCCTGGGGGTTTCCCGGACGAACAACACTCCACTTTCGAGCAGTGGCCACGAAGACTTGCGCCACACGAGGCAACGGGTTCCCACATGGCTTGACATAACGATATTGTTTTGTTGGGGCCAGAAAGGCTACCAACGCGACAATGGCAGAGCCTAGTGACACCAAGAAGCCTTCAGTCCACAACCCTTTATCCTCAAAATACACAAGGATTGTGTTTGAAAAGAGAGCTCCGACGTTGAGGGCAAAGTAGAAGTAGCTAAAAAACGCAGCTTTGGAGTTTTGATCATCATCAAGCTGGTCTGCACCAAAGGTAGCCAGCGTTGGCTGGTGACCGCCGTATCCAAAAGCTACAAGATAAACAGATAAATAAAAGATAGCAACTCCGAGTGAAGAAGTAGGGTTACAGACAAGGTTCCCATCGCCACAACCTCGTGGTTTGATCAAGAAAAACCAAGAAACAAACGAGAGGAGGCCGACACCAATAACGAAGATGACTTGGAAGATCGTGCAAGTCAAGTAACGACCCCAATAAGAGTCGCTAAGAAATGCTCCCACGAGAGAAAACATGTAAACTGTTCCGGTCCACTTGCTTACGTTGTTCGCAGCCTCTGCATTACCTTGTCCCATAACACGTGTTAGGAACAACACCAGGTTTACTCCTACCCCAAAGAAGGCCAAAGTCGCTAACCCTTGATTTGCTGTTCAGTATTAATGGTAAATAATTACGTAAGACTATTTGTAACTCATACAAAAAATAATGTAAACTTTTGTATAATTTACATGACATACCTAGCAAAATGATTGCGTTTGTCCAGCCACCCTTCTTCTTCTCCTCTTTCTTCATCATCTTTTTCTGAAGGTCGGAATCGTTGGATGTATGAGACACCACACTTTGATCATCATGCACCTCTACCACTTCAGCAACACCCAAATTTGTTGCACTCTCTCGCTCCTTGCAATAATAATAATATTACAGTCAAATAAGATTTTCAAAAACTATTAATTAATAATATTTGTTAATTCAGAGTAGTGAAGGTTTGTTTACATACATTTAGCTGAGCAGCGTCACCATTATTTCTCGGATCCATAGAGGCCATTTTAGGTATCTGTACAAAATTTAGATTTGATTAAGTTTCCATTGAAGAAGATGCGCGTCTATATGTATTAACTTAACTTGATATAGAATTTTCATATATGATGCAAGAAACCAAAAAACAAACCCTAAAACAAATCCATGTATAAGAAATGTTGTGTATCAAAATATAACCTTTTTCGAACAATCTCCGGAGAAGGAGAAGACGTTGTGTCGACGTTGAGAACTGGCCGGAGAAACACTGTCGATGGAGAGAAACTAGAAACACCTTTTGTCATTTATGGTTGCAAGGATTAGTGTTTTGTAACTTTCTCACGGTTTTTGATCAAAGTGAAATCGATCGAGTAGTTTAACTCAGATCAGCAGAGAGAGCCAAAGTGATTCTAACAATGCAAAAAGCGTAACTAAGAGAAGAAGCTTTTGTGGTTCTTATATAGAGAGAGAGAGAGATCAGATAATATATGAAAAGTTTATAGCCTAATCAAGTCGTTGAGATTGTTTTGTGATACTGGCCCTACAAGGCTACAAATATTACTCACCTTGAGAAAATATGGGAGTAAAAGCTTCGAATTTCTTGGACAACAAAAGACTTCTTCATTTCTTTTTATTTTTAATTATTTAACAAAATGATTTTCGTTTTAAATGGAATATATATATTGATCACAAGATTACTCCTAAATGGTAGAATTAAGTTTTGGTATTAAGTAGCTCTTTGAACAAATTGACCCAAATTATTGGCAGAAAAAGGAGGATTTGACTGAGACTAGAGGTCTTTTGGTCCCAAACTTCTTTGGTTAATTTACTCACTTTTCCTAAAAGTACTCTAGTTTTTCCATTATATTTATTTTTCTTCTAAACATACAATTATACAAATGACAAAATTATCAAAAAAACATACAGTTTTAAAATTTTAAAATTGTAAGTAATCAAAATAAACTAATTTTAGTCATTAATGTCGTATATAAAAGGGTAAACATTATTAAATTTTAAATTATATAGGAATTTCAGAATATAGAATTTAGAAATATTTGCTAATTGATTGGTAGTTTTTATTATACACCAGAATATACTAACTAAAAATATTAGACCGACGTACCAAAATGATGAATATCCAAAATGTGAAATCTAACAGTAATCTTTTATTCTCTCATATAGTATATTATGGTCTTCGATCATTTTTTTTTTACCATATTATTCATTAAATGTAGATATATTAAATATAACATTGATTTATAAGATGTAGAAGCTTTGTGCCATGCGAGTGCGAGCCATTTTTTGAATTTGTGTTGGTCAGCTTTTGGCGGCGCCGGAATGGTGCAAGGACCGTCCGATACAAAGTTAAGTAACCCGGCAATTTGAGTACCTATCATTGCTCATCTGTAAAAAAGAAAAAAAAAATCACAAAACAAAAATTGAGAGAAAGAAAACGAGAAAGGAGTAGATCGAACAACAACTGATAGATAGATCCTAATTCTCATCACAGAATTCGATTAGGGTTTGCGAGATTCGATCATCCGGTCTGTACATACCTTGAAAATTTTTGAATCCTTGAATCCTTTTGCGAACGAGATTTGCGAGATTCGATCCGAACTTTCGATTAGAAATTGTTATATAGTGTTAGGCCCTTTAAAAAAAAAAAGAGTGTTAGGCCCCTTATCAAAAAAAAAAAAGTGTTAGGCCCAAAACAATAGGCCCAAGTCAAAATAGTAACATTTACATTTAATTAGGTTAAGTCGGTAACAGTGGATGTCACTTTGTTGGCGTGGGAAATTTGCGTCAAGTTTTAAAACAAGAACTATAAGATATCCCGTGTTTAAAGCACGGATCAACCTTATTTTCAATTGTTCTGTACTCTATTAGTCTATTTGAATACTAATTATTTTATTTTATTTTTGACGTATTATTACAGTTTTATATTGTTTGTTTGTTGTATTTGCATCATTATTTTGTGAGATATAAAATATTAATTTTAATATTATAATTGTGAGCAAATAAAAATTATTAATTTATCATCGATATAAATTTAGTTTTACCAACCCGCCAATGTAGAAATTAAAACACACATTTTTCATAGATTGAGTGATATATTTTTGTTTTTAAAAATTCAAATCACAACATATGCAGAAAAAATTCTGCATTTTATTAATCATAAGTATTATATTAAAATTCCAAACAATTGTAAATAAAATAAAATAAAGATGACAGTAGAATCATAATTGAAATCTTAACAAAATCTTTGAATTTAGTTATTAAAAATAATTATATTGTATACTTGGTTATAAAATCTTAGTTTTTAAAATTCTGATTGGTTTATATTTTTTCAAAAAAAAATATTTACTAATTTTGTTCATAATTTATTAGAGAGATAAAATATATATCTATATTTTTAGTTTTTTTAATATTTGATCTGTGAGTGTTTATTTTTTAGTTAATTATATTTATTTAAATTGATTAATTAATTTTAATTAAGTTTTTCTAATGGCAATTGTATAAAAAAATTTACACATTTTAAGGTTAGTTTTATATTTGTACTTCCCAATTAATATAGTAGGATTAATCTAGTAGGATAATGTCAAAAAAATAAGAAAATAATGGGAAAAATGTCAAAATATCATTAATTTATTCAAATTGGTGAAACAAAAGTACAAAATTTACACTTGGTGGATTAAATATCTAACTTTTATTGACTTTCCAAATAAGTCATGATTTTTTTTTTTAAACACAGATTCCAGTTGATTTTGTCAAATAAAACATGAGTTTGAATTTTCAGACGCAACAATTTAACGGTTTGATTATTTATTAACAAATTCTTTTAAATTGTAAAATTTATAATTTATTTTAGAAATTCAATTTGAGTAAATACAGTTGTTTCTTTTTTTATAAGACGCAAACATTGAGTAAAGGACATTGATTTGTAGGTATTAGTCAAATTAGAGCCAAATAAACTACGGTTAAAGGTCTAAGCCAAGTTGAGAAATTATACTGCTTGAGTTTGGATCTTCCTCCAAGCGCAAGAGCTAAGTTAAAACACAGACATGAAATCTAAATGGACAATTCTCAAACGTTCACTCTGCATCAACTAATGTTTGCTTTGGGACACTTTATTACATGAAATGTCAGAAACTATGGGATTATGATTCTCTCGTCCTCTCAGAATTTGAAAACCATTTGCTATGTGTATCCGAGTTCCTTGAGTTACCCCTTTGACCTGCGGTAAAAACAAACCAACAAGACATTAGACATGAACTGCTCTGCATTTTGCTGATTTGATTGATTGATTTTCTGCAACTAATATATACAGATTCCATGACTTGTTTCAACTTCTTCTGCTATAATATCAAATTATCAAACGTGTCCTAATAACAAAGACTATGCTTTTTCAATAGCCATCTCATAATTCATTGACACACATTCCCTAAAGGTCCGAAACGATGTTGAGCTTAAAGAAGCTTTCGGACACCCCTAAATGAGTTAACCAAGAAACAAATGAGAGGAGGCCGACACCAATAACGAAGATGACTTGGAAGATGGTGCAAGTCAAGTAACGACCCCAATAAGAGTCGCTAAGAAACGCTCCCACGAGAGAAAACATGTAAACTGTTCCCGTCCACTTGCTTACATTGTTCGCAGCCTCTGCATTACCTTGTCCCATAACACGTGTTAGGAACAACACCAGGTTCACTCCCACCCCAAAGAAGGCCAAAGTCGCTAACCCTTGATTTTCTGTTCAGTATTAATGGTAAATAATTACGTAAGACTATTTGTAACTCATACAAAACTTTTCTATGATTTATATGACATACCAAGCAAAATGATTGCGTTTGTCCAGCCACCCTTCTTCTTCTCCTCTTTTCTTCATCATCTTTTTCTGAAGGTCGGAATCGTTGGATGTATGAGACACCACACTTTGATCATCATGCACCTCTTCAGCAACACCCAAATTTGTTGACCTCTCTCGCTCCTTGCAATAATAATAATATTACAGTCAAATAAGATTTTCAAAAACTATTAATTAATAATATTTGTTAATTCAGAGTAGTGAAGGTTTGTTTACATACATTTAGCGGAGCAGCGTCACCATTATTTCTCGGATCCATAGAGGCCATTTTAGGTATCTGTACGAAATTTAGATTTGATTAGGTTTCACTGAAGAACACGTCTACATATATATATTGACTACTAACTTGATATAGAATTTTCGTATATGATGCAAGAAACCAAAAAGTATATATGAATGTATGTGGTAATAAGCAAACCCTAAGACCATTGCATATTGTATTATTTCATGGATCAAAATATAACCTTTTTCGAACAATCTCTGGAGAAGGAGAAGACGTTGTGTCGACGTTGAGAACTGGCCGGAGAAACACTGTCGATGGAGAGAAACTAGAAACACCTTTTGTCATTTATGGTTGCAAGGATTAGTGTTTTGTAACTTTCTCACGGTTTGATCAAAGGGATTTAATCGAGTAGCTAGTTTAACTCAGATCAGGAGAGAGCCAAAGTGAATCAAACAATGCAAAGCGTAACTAAGAGAAGAAGCTTTTGTGGTTCTTATATAGAGAGAGAGATCAGATAATATATGGAGAAGTTTAGAGCCTGATCAAGTCGTTCAGATTGTTTTGTGATGGCCTCATGGCCCTATAAAATATTACTCACCTTGAGAAAATATGGGAGTAAAAGCTTCGAATTTGTTGGACAACAAAAGACTTCTTCATTTCTTTTTCTTTTTTTAATTACTTAACAAAATGATTTTCGTTTTAAATGGAATATATATATTGATCACAAGATTACTCCTAAATGGTACTCGTTCCGTTTCACAAAGAGTGTCATTTAGACATATTTCACACAAATTAAGAAAACATTAAAATATACAAATATGCCCTTATTTAATATGTTTATTTAGTTATAGATTAAGGGTAAAACTAGGAAATTTAATGTTAAATATGCATTGGAAATATAAAATAATGCATTGGAATTGTAGAGTGACACTCTTTGTGAAACAAAGAAAAATCTCCAGAATGACACTCTTTGTGAAACCGAAGGAGTAGGATTAAGGATTGGTATTAAGTAGCTCTTTGAACAAATTGACCCCAAATTATTGGCAGAAAAAGGAGGATTTGACTGAGACTAGAGGTTTTTGGTCCCAAACTTCTTTGGTTAATTTACTCACTTTTCCTAAAAGTACTCTAGTTTTTCCATTATATTTCTTTTTCAACATACAATTATACAAATGACAAAATTATCAAAAAACATAAAATATTAAAATAGTAAGTAACCAAAATAAACTAATTTTAGTCATTAATATTGTATATAAAAGGATAAACATTATTAAATTTTCAATTATATAGGAATTATATTTCAAAATATAGAATTTAGAAATATTTGCCGATTGGTATACCCCGGAATATGCTAACTAATTAACTAAAAATATATAAAATTATTAGAACGACTAACCAAAATGATGAATATCCAAAATATGAAATCTAACCGTATTTTTTTTTTACCATATTCATTAAATGTATAGATATATTAAATATAACATTATAAGATGTAAAAACAAAAAGTTTCATACTTTGATTCATCTATCTCTCTCTCCCTCGTCTGAAAAATGTCGTCAAACATAGTAGTGGAATCGTGTAGCGTCGAATCGGAAGAAGGGGTGAAGCTTCACACAAGAATCTTCAAACCCAGAAACGAACAAGTAACCAGCGACGATGCGGATCTGGTAATAGTATTGGTCCACCCTTTCTCGCTTCTGGGTGGTTGTCAAGCTCTGCTCAAAGGCATAGCTTCTGAATTGGCGTCAAAAGGTTTCAAGGCTGTTACTTTCGATACAAGAGGTGCTGGCAAATCCACCGGAAGAGCTACTCTTACGGGCTTTGCTGAGGTCAAGGATGTGGTCGCTGTTTGTCGGTGGCTTTGTGAGAATGTTGGTGCTCATAGGATCCTTCTCGTGGGTTCTTCTGCTGGTAAAGCTTTCATTTTTTTTGGTTTTGTTTCCCCTTTGGTGATAATTCCTGATCTGGGTTTTAGTTTGAATTTTGATTGGTAGTTAAAAAATATGATGCTCTGGTTTGTGTTGGATCTGGTAATGGTTTTTTACAAGTTCATCTGTAACAATTGATTTCGATTGTATACAAATTGAGGGCATTTGAGCTGTTAGTTATCTAAAAGTGTGACCCTTTTGATACTTTATACAGTTCTCATCAGCATTACCACTGATTTGATGATAGAATCATTGGTTCTAGGTTACGCTTTTGTTCTTTTTTTTTTCAAGTTGCCAAGTCCATTGTGGCAGGTGATGAGGAGTTTGTTCATTTACTTGATATTATCAGCTGAGATAACTTTGTTCCGGTTTGGTGTTAGTCATGTCACTATTATTGGGATTAAGTTCCATTATCTCTCTTGTGTATCTCTAAGTGGTTTTAGTTGATGTAATTTTGTGTCTCTGTAGATTTAGCATCTTTTCTTGTTCCTATTTGGTGTGTTCTATGTTTGGGTATAGATGATGAGTTTAGAAGATGTGCCTGCAATAAGAAGGTTCGGTCTACTGTGGAGAAGAAAATCAGCTTGTTTTATCTTTGAACAGATTTCAATGAAGAGTGGGGTAAACTTTATGAGATGTTACAGTTTCCCTCTCTTTGTTGGAAACACCAAATAGGATGCTCGTTTGTTCTTCTTATCTACCGAGATAACTCTCTTGTTTGTGTGACATCATTCTGCAATTGATATGAATCCTTTCAGGAGTTTTTAAAGACTATGAAAGTATCAGTTCCAGGATTGCTTTCAATGTCTACATATATTGGTTAACTTACATCTTTTACGTGTTTGTCATAGGGGTTTCCTTTATTTCTTGCTGAGAATAGAACCAAGAACAAATAAGAAACTTGTAGATGAATACTACAGTAATACATCTCGTACCCATACTGATCATATTGACCGATTCTGATACGAGTGTGTGTAATTGATGAACTGATCACATTACTTTATAATGAATATTTGATATCTCATGGCCAACTTCTGTATATTGTAAAAGGAAACAAAATGAAGTTATGACTCTATTGCAGGTGCACCAATCGCAGGATCAGCGGTGGACCAAGTAGAGCAAGTGGTGGGATATGTGAGTTTGGGATACCCATTTGGCCTAATGGCCTCGATTCTGTTTGGGCGGCACCACAAGGCCATTCTCTCATCCCCCAAACCCAAACTCTTCGTTATGGGAACACAAGACGGCTTCACTAGCGTTAGCCAGCTAAAGAAGAAGCTCGGATCTGCAGTGGGACGCACTGAAACACACCTCATTGAAGGCGTTAGCCATTTCCAGATGGAAGGACCTGAATATGATTCTCAGGTGACCGGTATCATACATAATTTCATTTCATCCTTGTAAAATAGCCCATGAAAAAATAGACCATAAATGATTGTTGTATCCTCTTCGAACTACGTTGGTGTATGTTATAGTAGCTGGTTTCTGATAGACCTCTTGGACATGCTTAGATAAGCAAATCCGGTAAATTACTGGAGTTTGAAGTCCCTGTCCAGAGTCCACTATGTACTAGAATGATTGTTTTCATATTCTTAACTAGTACCACTTTCTCCATCAGATATTTTCTTCAAGCTTTGTAATTACGTCGAGAAGTGTTTTGTCATGATCATGTGACATCCGAAGGATACAGATAAAGTTTATACTAGGATTGAAGAACAAATCCTAATCTTTAGCTCGAATTGATAAAATGAATAACATCTACATGAAAAGCTTTCATACGCAACATCTCGATGCACAACCCTCACAAAACAATGAATTAAATAAGATGATATAAATGATCATAATAAACAAACATCATCCAGATGAATGTACCGCAAAGGCCGACAAAATATTTCTAGAAAGAAAAAAACAAGAAAATTTAGTTCCGCAGACCAACCCCAAAGTGAAACCTTCCTGTCTGTTGATCGTTGAAGGCATATTCAAGGCGTAACGGCCCCAATGGGGAATCAACACGCACCCCTAAACCATACCCATAACCACTTCCAGGCTTCAGTCTTGCCCCCGCAGGATCACCTAAAGGGTAGAAAAAATAACAAAGATGAAGGTTCCATGTGATTCTAAAGCTATTACAAGCATATATGGAAGGACTCAGAAAGAGAAGAAAAAAAACGAAATCCTAGTCTATACCTGGGACGGTGTTTCCTGATGCCAGATCAGTACCATAATCAGTAAAAATAACGCCTTCGACCGGTCCTCTCTGCACAACAGGGCAAGAATGAGACTCATAATATATACACACCATTGGAAAATGAGATCTTAGGAATGTTCAGAGAAAAACCGCACCACTGGGAATGACATCTCCCCAGAACCAACTACATATGACCGACCAGATCCTACAGCTCCCTCTTCGTAACCTCTTACGCTGTTTGTTCCACCGATCACGAATGCTTCATGAGGTGAAAAGTTTCCCACCACATGTCCACCAGACAGACTATATAACATGCAAATAGGTAAGATCAGCTATGAGCTCAAGAAAATTTTGTGCTGCAAATGGGGTTAGCATACCTAAAAAGAAAACGAGCTGGTCCAATGTGTATGCCTTTCCTGGCACGACCAGTCACTCGATTGAAACATAACCATTCGGGCAAAACAGGAAGCCCTTGTTCCATGTTAAATGCAAACTGGTATAGAAATACAGATAGAATTAGGCACTGTAAAAAAAGAAGGGGAAGATGTACCAACAGAGGTATCAGACTGACCATTGTTGATCCTCGGTCACCTGAGCCAGTATAAATGCTTTCAACTTTTGCTAGCAAGGTATCATCATGGGTCTTACCACTACATGAACAAACGTTAAAAAATCGCATCTATCAGATTCATATGGCCAAATACAGCATTGGTGAAAACATACCAAAGACTAATCATTCTTTGGGACATATTATACCTTGCGGTTAGAGGGCTACTGAAGAAGTCCTTAATGATAGGGTTTCCTTGTTCATCACGAGCACCAGCATGCTGAAACATAAAAATTATAGCGAAATTAAGGGAAAGGTATATATTTTAGTCAAAAAGTCTAGAGTTTACCATTTTGGATCTAATCAGAGACAAGAAGAACATATAATTTAATTGCTATATTGCTCTAGTATTGGGAACAGTAGATACCTGAAATACAAGTCCAGCAGTACCACTCCACTTTGGCCTGAATGGACGACTGTATTCAATACCTGCTGTAACCCGACCAATTGTGAGATTACTATTGTCTGGTTGATTGCCATGAACAAGATTCCCGGGTGTTCTTGAATTCTAACACAATACGAAGCTCGTTATTCTATTAGTCAACTTAGCATTCTCATCGAGATAAACAACAAAGCCAGAACCAGTAAAAAGGTTTTACCTGAACCATAATAGATCTGGATGTCCTCTTGTCATCTCCTTCAATCCATGGATCAGTGTAATTTATACGAAATATAGAGTCAATTTGACCCCTTTCTAGGGAAACGTTAAGCTTCTGGTTTCTTCCAAACAAATTGCGATGAGAATAAGCGAAGCTGCATAAAATAATTACTTCAATTACATCAGTGATGTATTTATAAAATACACATAGCCTGTGACAGAACAGAATTAGAAATGAATCGTTTTTTCAAATAAACTGCAGCTGTCATATGATTGTACCTTCCAATTAGTCCTGATAGGGGGCCACTCGTAATCCTACAAATTAGAAATGGACAAACTTTGTCATCAAGCTACCAAAGAAAAACAGTGAATCCCTGTAAGTAGCAAAAAAACAAACTAAAACTTACCCACTAGATATCCCACCACCAGCAGAGAAGCCTCCACTGGGACGCTCGACACAGTTCATGATCAAATCAACCTTCCCACTATCTAACAATCACAGGAATAAAAACAACAAGGAAAAGAAGAAAGTTTCAGAATCAGACAGTGTCAAAGCCTGTTATTGTGCCAAAGGGTAAGCAAGCCATTTACTTTCTCAACTCATATTACTGCACCTTAAGCACAAAATGAAAATAAATGAATACATTTACTCACCTCCTGCAGGTTGAGGTATAATACTAACATCTTCCATGATTCCCATGGCTAGTACAGTGTCTACATCCCTCTTCCCTTGAAGCATGCTGTAGACCTACATCGACCAAAAGCCAGATTAGACAGCATGTATATGCATAGACACAAATCTTCAAGGCCAAAATTTATGATACCATCATGAGTGATTAACCTTAATACAAAGTAAGATCTCCTAAGGATTTCATATATAGATGATGCAATCAGAAGTGGTTTTTAACATACTAATACAGCTCAAGTAGACTACAATGCTTTAGTCAACGACATATCTTTACATCTAAGCTGAGAAAGATTAAAAAATACCTGTCCCTTCTTTGTTGTAAGTTGCCGGAGTATTGTCTCAGGGCTAGTCTTCCCTTTAGTTGGTTCCCCACTACATATAGAAAGCACCATTATCAAATGAAATCGTAATCCAATCATTGCAATAAAAGGAAGCTAGCAGTGCCATTTTGCAATTTGTAACTAAATTCGAAAGGGAGGGATTGGCACCAGCTTACGTCTTACGATCAAGGAATCGGATGGAAATGTTGTTAACCTCTGCTTCAGCAACTTGAAGTCTTACTACACCTCCAGAAAGCGTATCAATATCTGAAACCTGCAATGGCAGACAAAAGAATGACGATTCTAACCACAAAGTAATAGATTAAATCGAGGACTAGAATAATTTTCTTGAAAAATCTTTACAGTGTCCACAGAACACTTACAATTCCGAAAAGACCACGCTCCATGTACCAGCCATTGATGGATGTAATAGCTTCCTCAAGTCTCTTAATGTTAATCACTTTCCCTACACAACTTCACACCAACATTTACTAACAAATTACCCTATCCAATCAAACACACATCGAACACAAGGAACCCACCTACCTAGCCTCATCCTTTACATGTAAACTAAGTGAAACTTCAAATAATGCTCTGTTCTGGAGCATGAAAACATTTTGGGAATACTACCTACCCCTAATCTATCTTCTTCATTCAAGGCTAACACATTAAAAAATCCATTTTACTGTACGATAAGTCTAGTGACTAGACTCTAGTCCAATACAGAAGAAAAACAACAAGCCAAATTGGAGGATACGTACCAAACCCATTTCCGAAAGCTTCTTGTATGAAGTTGGAAGGAAGAACATTTGCGTTTTCACAGACTAACCCACGAAATTCTTGGTTTGGTTCTACCTTATGGCAAGAAAATAAGAATTATTTACATCCCAAAACATTAAAAAGTACCTTTTTGTATCAAAGTATAAGTCTTTCAAATGAGTAACACTAATCAAAGAATATTACCTGAAACATAAGTCGTATCCCGTCGCGTGTATCAACAGCAACAGGAGTACAAGAGCAAAAGTAACCACTCTCTATAATCCTATGTACATCCTCTTGTACCTCACGAATGGTTAACGCTGAATTAGCTCTACAAGCTTTCAAAGCAGCCAATGCCTCCATCTCCAAATCCTTCCTCTCAAGTTCCTCACCATCCTTCGTTCTTACTAACACTTCACTAATCAGAACTCGTTCCTCCGCGTTTCTACTCACCGAGTGACCCTTCTGCTGCTGTGTTATATCCTTCACTTCCACTGACTCGTTAGGTCTAGTTAGTGACAAAGAGGCACAGCAGAGCAGAGGCGAGTTCATCCCACGGGTTATCTCAGTATTCTCAGCTTTTGAGTCAGTCCAATTCAATTGGGTAGATTGGATCAGCGACAGAGACAACGACATTGGAGAAGAGTTGCCAACCATAAGCTGAGTGACTGAACTGAGCATCTGAGTAGGTGAATTGGAACGACGAACCAGTCGAGTTTGGGTGAGACGTGGAGGAGTGTTGTGGCGATTGTTGAGCGATTCGAAGACTCGGTTCAGGGAGTGACGAGTGTTTGAGAGGTGAGAGAGTAAGGTTTTAGAGCAGGATTGGAGATTGGTGAGTAAAGATTGCTCTTTGAAAGGTGAATGCGTTCTGCTAGAAGATCCATCTTCTTCGTGATGGCTTTGCATTGTACTCGAGAGAGAGAGCGAAATTGAGGAAGTAAAACAAACAGAAATTAACAGCTAGGGTTTTGAATTGGGTGTAGAAGAAAGGTGAGATTTTGATATCTTTCTGATTTTTTTTAAGGTCTATATATATATATATAATTTTTTAAAACATTTATGAAATAAATCCTGAAGTTGCAACTTATTTACAATCATGTCATTAACATTAATTTTACCATTAATTTTTTATTTTAAATAATATCAAATTTGGAATCTAACTTAACAATATTTTCTCCAATTCAAATTTCTAACACTCATTAGCATTAATTTAATTCATTTCTAAAAAACTGTTGATAATAACTTATTTAATTAATTCATTCTCTATTTATGATGCATCCTGATAAAGCTCTTGGACCGGATGGTATGACAGCCCTTTTTTATCAGCGTGCTTGGGACACAGTTAAGGCTGATTTAAAACTTTCGGTAGATTTCTTCTTTCAGGAGGGCAGTTTTGACAAACGCCTAAATAGGACAAATATTTGTCTTATTCCAAAAGTGGATAAACCGACCCGGATGTCTAAATGGCGCCCAATTAGTTTATGTAATGTTGGGTATAAGATTATCTCGAAGATTTTATGTCAGCGACTACGCAAGTTCTTGCCAACATTGATCTCTGAGACACAATCAGTGTTTGTCGAAGGACGTTTAACTACGGATAATATTTTAATCGCTCAGGAGATGTTTCACGGACTCCGTACCCATCCCTCTTGCAAGGGCAAGTTCATGGCCATCAAAACTGATATGAGCAAGGTCTATGATCGGGTTGAATGGTCCTTTGTTGAACATTTATTGCGGAAATTTGGTTTTTGTGACAAATGGATTTCTTGGATCATGTGGTGCGTCACCTTGGTTGAATATAGTATCCTATTAAATGGTCAATCCCATGGATCTATAGTCTATACTACCGTCTAGAGGGTTATGCCAGGGAGACCCCTTGTCATCTTATCTTTTTATCCTTTGTACTGAGGTCCTTATTGCAAATCTACGAAAGGCGGAAAGGTCTAAACTTATTACGGGTATTAAGGTCTCTACTGCTTGTCCGGCGATTTCTCATTTATTGTTTGCGGATGATAGTCTATTGTTTTGCCGGGCTACAAAGGAGCAGTGTGAAGTTATTTTGGGGATTATCAAACAATATGAACGGATTACTGGACAGCAGATAAACTTTCAGAAATCTTCCATTCAATTTGGGCATACAGTAGATGCAGATGTGCGTGAGGACTTAAAAGGCATTTTGGGTATTACCACTTTGGGCAGTATGAGTTCATACTTGGGAATCCCGGAAAGTCTTGGTGGGTCCAAAACTAAAATATTTTTCTTTGTCCAGGATCGGTTGCAAAAACGGGCTGGCGGATGGCCTGCCAGGTTATTATCTCGAGAGGGGAAAGAGGTCATGATCAAATCGGTGGCGACCGCTGTCCCCACCTTTGTCATGTCCTGCTTTCGAATTCCGAAAACAGTTACAAGGAAACTTACCAGTGCAATCTCTAACTTCTGGTGGAGCTCTTCAGGGGAAACACGGGGCTTACATTGGATTGCATGGGATAGGTTGTGTGTTGATAAAATAGAGGGAGACTTGGGTTTTAGGTGTCTGGATGACTTTAATACCGCAATGTTGGCTAAGCAACTATGGCGGTTGATTACAGTTCCAGATTCTTTATTTGCAAGAGTTTTCAAAGGTCGATATTACAGGCATTCTGATCCATTGGATCCAATTAAATCTTATTCTCCATCTTATAGATGGCAAAGTATGGTTTCTGCTCGCTCTCTGGTGAACAAAATACTCATTAAACGGGTTGGGTCTGGAGCTTTCATTTCAGATTGGTCTGATCCCTGGATTCCTACTCAATCTCCGAGACCAGCATTGCGTTCAGGATCGCTAGTCGATCCAACGCTTAGAGTTAAAACTTTCATTGACAGGATTTCACATTCCTGGAACTTGGCGTTGCTTTCGGCTTTTTTCGAGCCGAGGATGTAGCCCTTATTTCTGCTTTACCCCTTGGTAATCTTACTACTTCAGATAGTTTGGGTTGGCATTTGACAAAAACCGGTGTTTATACTGTTAAATCAGGATATCAAGCTTTGCACAAGAAATTGGAGGGTGATTCCCCTGTTTACGGCCCCAATATTGTTCCCCTACAAGCATTTGTCTGGCAGATTAGGTGTCCACCAAAGCTCAGACATTTTCTGTGGCAAGCAATTACGGGTTGTATGGCGACAACAGCTAATCTACGACGTCGTGGACTAAGTTGTGACATGGAATGTGCGATTTGTGGAGGGGCGAAGGAGACGGTCAACCATGCTCTTTTTTTATGTCCTCCGGTGAGGGAGGTCTGGGAATTATCCCAATTCCCGACATCCTCGGGTTGCTTCCCTTCGAACTCTGTCTATGATAATATGGATTCATTATTTTGGAGATTTAAGGACACTCCTTCGGTAGAAGTATTTCCGTGGATTCTATGGTATATCTGGAAGGCCCGAAATGATAAATTGTTCAGCAACTTGGACTCCAATCCGGTAGCAATCTTACGGATAGCGGAAGAGGAATCAAAGCTTTGGTCTTCCGCTCAAGAAGAATCCCTAGGGTCCTTCCCTCAAAGTGGTTCCCGACCTATATCCAGGTCTATGGTTCAGACTTGTGACGCGGTTCATGGCTATGGTTCTAGCCACCGTTGTTTTGTAGATGGATCTTGGAAGGCGACTGACCAGTTTATGGGTAGGGGATGGTATTGCATTTCTCCTGAGGGAGAATCTCCCGCTATGGGTGCATCTAATTCCCGCCGCAGCTTGTCACCCTTCCATGCAGAAGTGGAAGCCCTTATCTGGGCAATGCGATGTATGATTGGTGCGGATAATGAGAATGTAGTTTTTCTCACAGACTGTTCTAATTTGGTGAAGATGGTGTCTTCGCCTTCCGAGTGGCCTGCATTCAAGACATATCTGGACATTATTGAAGAAGATAAGGATGAGTTCCTTTCATTCTCTGTCGTTCAGATTCCCAGATCACAAAATGGTAGAGCGGACAAACTGGCGCGTCGAGCTAGAGTGGAGTCGCTTCCAATTACCTATGTGAACAACTTTCCGTCTAATTGGCTCATTTGAGCTAATCTTGTTTTCTGCTAGAAACTTATTTTCATGTGTTTGAAAGCCAAGTGATTAAACTGTTGATAATAACTTTAATTTTAAAAAATTTGGGGCCCAAACTGACACAAATTGTTAAAAAAAAAAATTACTTCTTCACCAAAGTGTTTTTCAGTAGCTAATATATTAATCTATATAATAATAACAATGTGAAAAACTGCGACCAACAGTTGTGTTTTTTCAATCGTACCTTTTGGAAAATGCGACTAACAGTTGTGTTTTTTCAATCGTACCTTTTAGATTTTTTCTGAAAAGTCGTGATGGATCACGGTTATTTATGAAAATGTACAACTTTTCACTGTAAAGTTGAATTGATTGGAACATTCGTATCTTTTGAAATATATATATATATATATATATATATATATGTCTATTTGAACTGTTTTCATTTTTTTGGTCATGAAACAAAATTAACTAAAATTTCAATCTCAACGGTTTATACATCCTAAATTATTTTCTAACATTAGTCAAGAAATTCCTCTATATATAATAGCAATCCAAATAAATGCCACCAAAAGTTGTGTTTTTTCAATCTTACCTTTTGGATAATTTTCTAAAAAAATCTGTAGAAAATTTAAAGTGTATGTTTTACAAAAAGGTGCGATTGTTCACTGTAACAGTTTATTTTGTAAAGTTGCAACTGTTCATTGTAGAGTTGTGTCTATTCGAATATTCATATCTTTTGAAATCTATATATATTTGTCTGTTTGAACTGTTTTCATTTTTTTGCCATCACACAAAATAATATAAAATTTCAATCTCAACAGTTTTTACAGCTCTCTAAATTATTCTCTAGCATTCATTCTTTTAAAAATAAAGAAATTCCTCCAATTCTTGATTTAACAAAAGATTTTTGGAATGATGAATCTAATTTATAATGTTTAGTTAATTTTATACATGAAAATACCTAGAGTTTTTTTCGAAGAGTTAGATGGATTATATAAGGAGCTTTTGGATTTGACTTTTGAATATGATAATAAAGATGTCTTCTATTTAAAAGCAGTTTATATGAGTTTGTAGGTATAATCAAGTGCAAATGCAACAGTTACAACTTTTCGTAAAAAAAATTTTTTTATCTGTTTTTTTTTTAAATTCAAATGGTTGTATCGGTTCATTGTAGAGTTGTGTCTTTTCACTATATTTTATTTATATTTTTTCTTCACAACTTTTTGTTCTAATAGGTGTGTCTATTTAGATAGTCATGCATTTTGAACTTTCTTTATATTTGTCTCTTCATCATTAACTAACAAGTTCGTTGAAACAAATTTTCTATTGTATGTTAAATCTAAATAATTGAATATTAATATCTAATATTCAACATTATTCTATAATCTAACTAAAATTTTAGAAATGATTATATCAATAGAGAAATTTAATACAACTTAATATAGAATTTACAGTTGCGTCTATTTATCGTAACTTTTCGATAAAAAATATTTTAATATTTAAAAATAATATTAACAAACTGAATAAGTGCGAACAACAGTTGCGACTTTTTGTAAAAAATGGTTTTATTATTATTTTTTAAACTCAAACAGTTGTATTTGTTCATTGTAGAGTTGTGTCTTTTACTATATTTTATTCATATTTTTTCATCACAACTTATCGTTCTAATAAGTGTGTCTATTTAAATAGTCATATCTTTTAAACTTTCTATATATTTGTCTCTTCATTAATAACTAACAAATCATCATACGTTGAAATAAATTTTTTGTTTTTTGTTGAATCTTGAATATTAATATATAATATTCAATGTTATTCTATAATCTAACTAAAATTTTATAAATGATTATAGTAATATAGAAATATAATAAAACTTAATATAGAATTTACAGTTACGTCTATTTATCGTAATTTTTTGTTAAAAACTATTTTAATATTTAAAATTTATTCTATTTTGTTTTAAGAGTTGTGTATTTTAATTTGAATTTTTTCGTTGATACAGTCTCACTCATTATTAAATATATTTTTTATTATAATTATTTAATAGAAAAATACATTTACTCATTACAACCATTATTTCAATATTCTCAATTAGGATCACTTTGTCATAATAATTTTTTAAATTTTACTCTTTACCATAATTCTTCATAAAAATATCTTATATTTATAATACTTTGAACAATATGTTTTGCAAAGTTGCGTCTATTCTACATAATATATTTTTTGTTATAAGTTTTCATTTTGATTGAAATTAACTACGGTATGAATCTAGAATATTTTGTAACTTTTATATAATAATATCAAACCGAATAATGCGACCAACAATTGTGTTTTTTCAATCGTACCTTTTGGATATTTTCTGAAAAGTCATGATGGATCATTAAAACGGTTATTTATTAAAAGTTATAACTATTCACTGTAAAGTTGTGTTGATTGGAACATTCGTATCTTTTGAAATCTATATATATTTGTCTGTTTGAACTGTTTTCATTTTTTTGCCATGACACAAAATCATCTAAAATTTTAATCTCAACAGTTAATTCATTTTTCTAAAATATTTTCTAGCATTCATTCTTTTAAAAATCTAGAAATTCCTCTAATTATTGATTTAACAAAGATTTTTGGAATGATGAATCTATCTCGAATAAATGCCACCAAAAGTTGTGTTTTTTCATTGGTACTTTTTGGATAATTTTCCAAAAAAATCTATAGAAATTTTAAATTGTGTGTTTTACAAAAAGTTTCGATTGTTCATTGTAACTGTTTTTTTGTAAAGTTGCAACTGTTCATTGTAGAGTTATGTCTATTCAAATATTCGTATCTTTTGAATTCTATATATATTTGTTTGTTTAAATTGTTTTCATTTTTTTGTCATGACAGAAAATAATATAAAATATCAATCTCAACGATTTTTACAGATCTCTAAATGATTCTCTAGCACTCATTCTTTTAAAAGTAAAGATATTCCTCCAATTCTTGATTTAACAAAATGTTTTTGTAATGATGAATCTAATTTACAACTTTTAGTTAATTTTATATATAAAAATTTAATGAAAATATCTAGAGTTTTTTTCCAAGAGTTAAATGGATTATATAATGAGCTTTTGGATTTGACTTTTGAACATGGTAATAAAGATGCTTTCTATTTAAAAGCAGTTTATATGAGTCTGTAGGTATAATCAAGTGCAGACATAACATTTGCGATTTTTCGTAGTACCTTTTCGTAATTTTTTTTTTATTTGTTTTTTTTTTAGTTCAAACGGTTTTATCTGTTCATTGTAGAGTTGTGTCTTTTCACTATATTTGATATTTTTTTTTTATCACAACTTTTCGTTCTAATTGGTGTGTCTATTTAAATAGTCATACTTTTTGAACCCTCTTTATATTTGTCTCTTCATTACTAACTAACAAGTTTGTTGAAACAATTTTTTATTTTATGTTGAATCTAAATAATTGAATATTAATATCTAATATTCAACGCTATTCTATAATTTAACTAAAATTTTAGAAATGATTATAGCAATAGAGAAATTTTATACAAATTAATATATAATTTACAGTTGCGTCTATTTATCTTAACTTTTCATTAAAAATATATTTTAATATAACAATCTGAATTAATGAGAACAACAGTTGCAACTTTTCGTAGTACTTTTTTGTAAAAAAATTGGTTTTTTTATTTTCTAAACTCAAATAGTTGTGTTTGTTCATTGTAGAGTTGTATCTTTTCACTATATTTTATTCATAATTTTTCATCATAAGTTTTTGTTCTAATAGGTTTGTCTATATAAATAGTCATATCGTTTGAACTCTCTACATATTTGTCTCTTCATCAATAACTAATAAATTATGGTTCGTTGAAACAAATTTTTAGTTTATTGTTGAATTTAAATAATTTGAATATTAATATCTAATATTTAATGTTATTCTATAATCTAACTATAATTTTAGGAATGATTATAGTAATATAAAATTTTAATAAAACTTAATATAGAATTTACAGTTGCATATATTTATTGTAACTTTTCATTCAAAACTATTTTAATATTTAATATTTATTTTATTTTGTTTTTAAGAGTTGTGTATTTTAATTTTAATTTTTCATTGATACAGTTTCACTCATTATTAAATATATTTTTAATTATAGTTATTTAATAGAAAATTACATTTACCCATTACAACCATTAGTTCAATATTCTCAGTTAGGATTACTTTGTCATAATAATTTTTTTTAATCGTAGATCTTTACCATAATTCTTCATAAAAATATCTTATATTTATAATACTTTAAATAATATTTTTTGCAAAGTTGCGTTATTCTATACAATATTTTTTGTTAAAAATTTTCATTTTGATGATTGTGTTTTTAGTAACGGTTTATGTATTCAAACTATTCTATTACATTCAAATAATTTTAAATTTTAAATTTAATTATAATTTTTTTTTCTAAAATACTTCCCGCAATATCGCCGGGGGTCTGAGTCCTAATATATATAATTTTGATTCATGCTAATAAGAAACAATTGATATAAATCAAACTGTACAAAAAAACACTCCACCATTTCAATCGACTTGCACAACTATAAATACAAAAATGTTAAATGATATAGAGATAAAACAACCAAAATTACAAAGTCAAATTATATTATATTCATATAATTATAAAATAGAATATATTATATAATACTAAAAGCTCTACATTGTAAATGAAAAAGAATAATCACAAAAAAAAAAATTTGTTGACTAAATTAAATTTAATGAATAATAAGGATATCCTAACTTGTATATAATAAACCACTATATGTACACAATGAAAATTATACACTACATAATGTATTGATGTAAAACTATACTAGATTAAAAAATACAAAATATTATATATATAGTTAATATAATAAAAAAATTCTTCGTGATGGCTTTGCATTGTTACTCGAGAGCGAAATTGAGGAAGTAAGTATGTGAGAAACAAAAAAGAGTAGAGCTTTGGTACAAAACCTAAGAAGAACAAACAGAAATTAACAGCTAGGGTTTTGAATTGGGTGTAGAAGAAAGGTGAGATTTTGATATCTTTCTGATTTTTGTTTTTAAGGAAAAAAGCCCATTTACGAAAAAACAACTGATGTCAATGTATGTTGTATGTGTTTATGTTTGTGTTTGGTCCGTAGTCGAAAGCATATGCTTACCGAACAGATGATATAAAAGTAAAAGGTTCTTCTTCCTTTTTAATCTTACAGAAACAAAATTAAAACAATAAACAATGATATAGCTGTAGAATTAGCTAATAACACTTTTAGAAACACAAAAATTAGAAATATATATAGGAGTTTGATCGAGTCAATTGGATTTGTGTGACAAAGAAAATGTAAGAGGCATGTATGTAGTCTCTAAATATAATGTTTGGTGATTGCTTGCAAAGAGTTTTTCTTGACTTCTGTTGATGATTTACACATGAATGTCGTATCAAGAATTATTGAATCCTCTTTTCTTTTTCTTCAAAAAAAAAAAATCATTAATCATTGATCAAAATAACTAAAGTTTATTTTGAACATGAAGATTGTTTATAACAAATCTACAAATCCTTAAAATCAAAATTTTGTTTCAAAACTAATTTGTAAAATGGAACTAGAGTAGCAAAATCCCGTGAATTAATCTTGCAGACATCTTTCAGCATGCAACCAAAAAAGCGTAATCCTTTCGAGTAGCGAGAGCCCGTGAATTAATCTTGGACCCGCAATCGTTTCACTCTACATCATAGACTTCCCCCTTCCTAACAGATTATCTAATTTGTCAAGTAGATGGATCTTGAGTAGGTTCATGCATGCACCATAAGCAGAGCCGGCGTGGAGATAAACTAGGCTACAAGCGAGGGAGAAGAATGGGCCTCCTAATTTTTATTTTTGGGATAATTTTCTTCTAAAAGAAATAAAAAGCAACCTATTAAGACCTTACCAAGATTCAAACCTAAGAACTACAAACTCAACATTGACTGTTTTAACCACTAGACCATAAGACATTCCTTGAAAAATCGGCCAAAAAATAACTAATATTATTAGCGGCTACAAGCATATGCTTTGCTTGCTTGGCCTTGTGGCCGGCTCTGACCATAAGTGGTATTGGTTGGATTGTTGGGTCGAATTGGTGTTTACTTCACTTAGGTTTAAAGAGTATTCGGTGCCGCCTGCCGCTTTCATACAAACTTTCACTTCTCTCGGCAGTGAGATTTTTTTTTTCTTTTTTATTTATTCGATAGCATGCAATTAACGTAGATTAAGCACTCATGATGAATAGTCTTTGCATCGGAGTTAGAAGATTTTAACATTTTGACACATATCTTTTTTTTTACATTTTTTTTTATTCCATGTTATAATAAATTAATAATGTACTCGTGCTGACTGTCTACCTTAAAAAAATATGATCAATGTGGTTCTAACCCCAAATAAGCTCTCTACATTGATAGATTCTCCATGAGAAAAAAAAAAACTGATTCCTTTTAACTTAAATGAATAAACTTATTTTGCTGTTAAAAAAATGGAACTAGAACATAAATGGAAAAATGCAAAAAAAAAAACATGAGTTATTTAACTTTTGCCAACAAAAACACAAGTTTTTAGTTGCCAGGAAAATACAAAAACTATTTTATAAGTGATACAAAATTGAAAATACATGAACTATCCCGATTTTCTGATTTTTTATATTTTCAACGATGTTAACGCAATCGTAAACACTTTTACAATTACAATCTCAGAAAAAATTTCAGTTTTGTCATAGCCATAATCATAACAAAATTCTCTCTCTTTGGATATTTTAATTTTATATTCAATCTTTGTTTTCTTAGCTTCAAGCTTTTATTTTGAATAGAAATTTTGAAGAAAGAATAAAGGGCTAATAGTGTTTACGATTGCGTTAACGTCGTTGAAAATCGTAACAACCATATGTGGAAAAAAAGAAAGTCTCTTTCTCATCAAAACATAGATACATGTCCGTATTAGTTCACAGTTTTTGTAATAAATCATTTTCATAGTTTAAAATATTAATTAAAGAATTTTTATTTTGTAAACATTTCCTATGGCGTCTACTTTATGGAGCTTTAGCAACGGGTGCACAGTTAAGGAGAAGGCATATCAGTCAGCAATCCCTTTGTCGTCGATGTTGTACCAAAGAGGAAACAACTGACCACTTATTTTTTGGTTGTGAATATGCTCAAGCTACATGTGATGCTTATGGTTTTCCATGCTTAATACTTATTGATCTGTTGGTTACTCTAGAAAACAAGGTGCAGACAATATTAACGCTCAGTGCAAGGAAAGATGTTGATAGCATCATGAATCATTTACCATTCTGGATCCTATGGCGACGGTGGGAAAATAGGAACATACTTACATTTCAACAGATCGTATATACACTGGAAAAGTTGTATGACTCAAGCGAAAAAAAATGCTAGAGAGTGGATAGAGGCAATGACATTCAACGACAATATTTTGGAGCCTTTCAACATAACAATAAGACAGACAACTCAGCGAATACAAGAAAAAAGGGTGATCCCAGGTTGGGTCAAGTGTAACTATGATGGATCTTTTTAGAACTCAGAAACGAGATCAAGAGTAGGGTGGATATTACGAGACAGTAAAGGTTCCTACATAGAATCTGGCCAAGCAGTAGCAAGAACAATAAGCAGTCCGTTAGAAAGTGAGTTTCAAGAAATAGTCTTGGCGATGCAACATGCAAGTACTCTTGGAATAAAACGAATTCATATGGAATGAGACAATTAGGAACTCATCAATCTCCTCAACAATAAGGGTCTCAACTTTGTAGTGTTCAATTGGATACGAGAGGTCAGGAAATGGAGCAAAAATTTTCAACATGATCACTTACAATTGGATACCAAGAAGAAGAAACAAATGTGCAGACATTTTAGCAAAAAAAGGATCTTTAGAGAATATTCCTCTTTGTTATTATCACTATGTACCATACTTTTTAGGTCATCTTCAATGAAGGGTTTTAAGAGGGGTTGTAGTTGAAAAAAAGCAAAAAAAGAAATCAGAGAAATCAAAAAAATATAAGAGAGCATCTTATTTAGTAGACTCTTTTATGGAATAAGAGACCATAAGTGTCACTTATTCGTTGGCCAAACAGAATAATAGAAGTAGGAATTTTTTTTTTTTCGGATCGAATATTTCTTTCTTCCTTTCATCTCTCTGTCTCTCTCTTTCTCTCTCGATCGAAGTCTAAAATTCACAAAGAAAGAAGATTGAATGAAAGACTATGGAATCAAAGGAGATTGGGGTCGGAGGAGATCCGAAGCGGAGGAGATTAAATCTGCGGATGGGCAATCGGAGGATATTGAATCGCTCCGAGATTGAATCGTTTGAGATTTGATTTTGAAGTCGATTGATTCGGATGAGATTGAAGCTATTGGAATCCGAATGTAAGTTTATCAGTTTAATAGTATCTATTATGATTAGTTAAACAGATTAGGGTTGTTTGGGTTTGTGTTTGCAAATTAGGGTTCTTTGATGGTTGTTCAAAATTAGGGGTTTTGCTTGCTTCGCCTCTGTTCCGAAATGATGCATATTTTTGGTGGAAGTTGTCATTTTATTGTTCGTTTACGAGGAAACATAAAAGCTTTGGTTCAGTTTGTGTTATTGTTCGATTACCACGAAGCAAAAAAGCTATGGGTCTGATTGTGTTTTTGTTCGATATATCTTCTACTATGTATGATCTTATTGGGTAGATTGATAAGTTTGTTTTTAATTTGGGCATGATTAATTAGAATATTGTTTCTACAAAAAAATAAGTTTGAGAAGTGTGTTTTTTCATTTGGGCATGTTAAGTGATCTACTTCTCTCTTTTATTTTGAGGTTAAATGGACCAACTTATGGACTGTGATCGAGACTGCTACCTGTTCCGCCATGAAGGAAGGTAATATATGATCCTCTTCTTTCTTAATTAATTTGGTGTTAGTTTAGGTAAGAGTCGAGTCAGTCATTGATGATTGTTTTTGTTTTTTGGTTGTGATAAATATGGTTAGTACTTGATTAGGGAGGTACTTGTCGAGTCAGTCATTGATGAATGCTTCTACATCAGACTTATTGTTTGATGGTGTAGGGTTTGTTGGTTGTTTTAATGTGATAAATGTATGGTTGTTGTAGTTTAGGTAAAAACTTAAATTTGAAAACCTAAACCCACTTGTTTTAAAAGTAAACTAGTGGTGAGCTTTGTGTAAATAAAAGGTTCACTTGATAGTAAAACACAAAACACACAACATTAAGCCTTTATCACAAATCACACAACATTAACCCTTCCTTCTCCTTCTAACACACACACGAATAAGTAGGCTATGGATTCAGACAACTCCATGAATCCCTATCGTCACTCTCCTGGCTTCTTCGACCTGCTACAAAGTCAACATGAAACCCACATGCTTGTTGACTCTCCATATGAGAGTCAATGTTCTGACGCCCCACCTGCAGCTGCATCCCCTGTTGGTAACCGCAGAGCAAGGCATACATGGTTACCAGCAGATGATCTGATGTTTGTTAGTGCTTGGCTGAACACGAGCAAGGATCCTATAACTTCAAATGAGCAAAGACGTGGAGCCTTCTGTGGAAGGATAGCGGATGACGTTGCAGATTATCTGAATGTTGTAAGCCGACCAAAGAGAGAGTCCAGTCACTGTAAGTAGCGGTGGGGGAAGGATTGCTATGAGGCTGCTACAAGGGAGAAAACAAGTGTGCAGAATGAAGATGATGTTATGAAGCTAGCAAACCAGATCTACTTCAATGATCACAACAAGAAATTCACCTTCGAGCATGCTTGGCGAGAGCTTAGATATGATCAGAAGTGGTGTGCATCCACATCTTCTAAAGGGACTGGAGTGAAAAGGACACAGGTGGATGGTTCTGCGGATCCTTCAAGTTCCCAACCTGTGGATGTCAAGGCTGAACCAATGATGACCCGTCCTCCTGGTGTTAAGGCTGCAAAGAGAAAGGCCAAGAAGAACAGCAACACTAAAGCGGATGTAGTGGGAAATTCGAAAGCTTGGTTGGAGTTTCATGTGCAAGAGGTTGAGAGGATGTATGAGATGAAGCAAAAGGATTTTGCTTTGAAAGAGATGGAGTTTGCTATGAAAGAGAAGCATAGTAAGCATGTGATGCTTGAAAATCTCATTGCAAAAAAAGATTCACTTACTGAATCAGAAAAAAACTTTAAAGGACAAACTTATTGATGACATGTTGTCATTAATTTGAATCGGTTTGTGTTTTACTTATTAACGAGTTGTGTTTTACTTTGTTGTGTCTTATGTACTCGGACTTATTGATGAATTTTCCTTGTAATCGGTTTCTTTGATGGTTGTGTTTTACTTTGTTGTGTCTTATGTAGTCGGACTTATGTAGTCGGTTTTACTTTGTTGAACAATTATGTAATTGGTTCGTTTGAATATGTTATGTAATCGGTTTTACTCTAATTCTTGCCATGGGATTCAGTTTGAATATGATATGTTATGTGGGTTGGTATTTAACCACTATTACTTACATTTTTCAGAATAAAGGGTCACACAACAGTCTTTCTCGTGAGACTGTGACCACATTGATGCTTGTTGAGCTTGACCACACACAACAGTCTTCCCCGTGAGCACCACATATTGGAAGAGCATTGTACTGTTAAATTTTAACCACATACATTGTATTGTTGTAATAATGGAAGAAGAGCATTGTATTATTGTATTTTTGACCACATATTTTGACAAGTACAAGTTAGTATTTTGTATTTTACCAACCCACACCACATATTTTTTACAAGTACCAGTTTTGTCTTTTTCTTCACCATACCACAAACTTTGTAAACGTTGAACACCACATATGTCCGAATGATTTTAGAGCACAAGCATGTCTATAAAACGTGAATGCCATTGTGGTTCAACAATTATCACAACCAATTCACAAACTTATCAAACACTCTCTCTTTTTTCTATTACCATTTCTCTCCAAAATGGCATCTTCTTCCCACAATAATTTAGATGACACAATTAATGAATGCTTTAATCAAGTTTGTGACCAAGTTTCCAATCAAGTCTGGCAAACTCTTCTCAGTCCATCGGTTCAACATCAGCGACTGAAGATACATAAAAAAAAAGAGCCTTCTATTAAAGAAACCGTGAAGTCGGCGACACCCACTTGTGGAAAGATTAATTTAGTGAAGATGCGACCTACCCCCCTCACATTTTCCGATGCCGTTTTAGAATGAACAAGGCCTTGTTCATGCGTATCGTTGAGGAAATCGGAAATGAAATTCCATTCTTTCAACAACGAAGAGATGCTACAGGAAAGTTGGGGCTTTCAACACTACAAAAATGTACAGCAGTAATTCGTATGATGGCATATGGTTCGGCAGCTGATGCAGTGGACGAATATCTCCAACTTGCTGAAACCACAGCGTTCTCATGCTTGGAGCATTTTGTTGTAGCAATCATAAATTGTTTTGGGGATGAGTACTTACGAAGACCAACACCAGAAGATCTTCAACGACTACTCGATATTGGAGAGATGCGCGGATTTCCGGGGATGATAGGAAGCATCGATTGTATGTATTGGGAGTGGAAGAACTGTCCAAACCGCATGGAAAGATCAATATACACGTGGTTCTGGCAAGCCAACAACCGTTTTAGAGGCTGTAGCTTCACAAGATCTATGGACCTGACATGCTTTTTTCAGACCTCCAGGTACATTAAATGATATAAATATTCTTGAGCGTTCTCCCATTTTTGATGATATTTTAAATGGTCGAGCTCGGAAAGTTAAATACAATGGCTTACTATCTCACGGATGGTATTTATCCAAAATGGTCTACTTTTATCCAATCTATTCCACTGCCACAAACTCCAAAAGACTCTTTATTTGCTACACATCAATTGTACGTAAAGATGTCGAGCGTGCTTTTGGAGTTTTGCAGGCTCGATTTGCCATAGTCAAAAATCTGGCTCTTCTTTGGGATAAGGTACAAATTGGAAATATAATGAGAGCATGTATTATACTGCACAATATGATATTAGAAGACGAACGAGATGGGTACACTCAATTTGATGAATCCGAATTCACACATATAGAGTCCAACCGAACTTCGGAAAGGGACTTCCACTTACCAACAACCAGGCCTTCATGTGTCTCCACTATGATGAACATTCGTTTGAGTGTTCGTGATCGATAAAAACATAAACGGTTGCATGATGATTTGGTTGAGAATATTTGGGCAAAATTTGGAGGATACAATTAATCATTTTCCCTTGTTATGAATTGTACTTATTTTATTATGTTTTAATGTTTTCTATGTTTAAAATTTTATGAAATGAAATAATTTTATAAACATATATCTGAATATGCAATAATTTCATATTTTACTTTAATTTTCTTAATTTCAAAAAAAAAATCAAATTAAGAGACTCAAAATTAGAACCCACCATTGGAGGGAAAGGTTTTTAATTAGGCTTCTCAAAATTCTTATTCAACTAAAAGTACAGCATATTTTAATTAAAAATTATAAGAACCCCAAAAATATAACCCCCCAATTGGGGTTGCCCTTACTACCTCAGTTACATTGTGAACAGTTCCAACATTATTAATAAAGATTTAAAAGTTTTGTTTTTTTAAAAAAGAATTTTATTTTGTTATTTTCTATTTTTATAAATCAGAAAATAAGACTATGTATATATCAATCTCCATTATGCCTAAACTTAAATTCTAAATTAATATTATTTTAATTGATATTTACTTAAGGTTAATAATATACTAAACTAACTTTGTAGTTAATACAATTATATATTATTTAAAGTTCAGAGATTTTAAAAGTTATTTTTTAAATATAATTTTATGCGAAGTAGTTTTGTGCTTACTTGTGTTAAATAAGAGATATAATTTTATGCTTAATTGTGTTATGTAATTTTATGAAAATATTATTGCTATCAAAATTATTAAAATTTATGAATTCATTATTTTTAACTTCTATAAATAAATATGATTGATAAATGGAATTGAATATACTTAAATTTTAATTTGATATGTTCATTACAAAATATAAGATTTTTACTTAAATTATGAATATTACATACTATATTGATGGGTATCTCATCACTCAATGGATATAACTTTTTTAAGATGTGTTTCTCAAAATTAATTTAAATTATAAATCTTAATACTATTAAAAGAGAAGTACAAAATTGAAATTTGTACAAAATTTCCAAAAATGCCACTCAATTTGGCATAAAGGAGAGACATTATTGAAATCGTTGGGGGTAATTTTGTCTACGAAAAAACAATTAATAGAGCAGGATCCGCGCGTCTATAAAACCCATTCGAATAGGTAATCGGATCCTCATCATCTCCTTATCCGCTAATCTGCATCAAATTTAAATAAGTTAGTGGGTATTTAAAACCCAAAACCATTGTTAACAGATCAGAAGCCCAAACACATAGCACATTCAATCTATTTTTAAAACGATTAAAACCCAAACAAATACAGAAATATACTTTCGTTTTTGTTAGTTACGATATTTGAATATATTCATACATTACTGAACATTCCTAAAATCAAAACTATAAATATACGGAATCACTAATTTTTTGCAATCATATCTATTTAATTTGATTAATATACAAAATATTCGCAGTCAAAAATTAATGTTAATCAATATATTCCAAAATTGTTAAACGTTTTCTAAGCAGCCCTAACATTCGTACTTCTCTATAAATAGAGAGTTCAACCATTTTTTGTCTAACTCATCAAACACACAACTCTCTAAAATTACCACAAACCTAGACATGGCTCATGCCTCATGGCTGTATCCTACGCATATTCATAAGATAATTTTTATTCTAAATTCATATTTTAATCTTTATGTTCTACCCGGTACCTGGATCCGGATCGAAGAAGTATTGCTTCACATTCGCTGACCTTGTTGGGTAAGAAGCTGTTGTTCCCTGAATCCAGATCCGGAAGTATTGCTTCACATTCGTCAACTCGGAGCCTGCGGGTATTGAAGCATTTATAATAGGGAACCATCATCAACAAAACGTGTGGGTTGAGTATGATCTTGCTCATAAAAAGATTGGTTTTGCTAATGACGTCAAGTGTGATCATGCGAGTCAACAACTTCTTGGATCGAGACGACTTTGAATAACTTTTGTTTTTAAAATCTTCCTTATAATTAAAAGAGAAGTACATTTGACCCAAAAAAAATTAAAAGAGAAAGTACAAATTAGAGAATATCCAAAATTACTGATCTAATTACTCAAGTTGCCACTGAATCATTAACAAATGAGACACTTAATTGAAATCAAGAAGACAAAAATGACTGAATAACTGAAATCAAGAAGACAAAAATGACTGAATCATTAACAAAGGCAAAATTAGAATTCTAAAAGAATGTAATCTTAATGGGCCGCACATTAAATTTATATACGTGGGTCTATATCGATTCCTATATCATACTAAAACAAATTTGGTAATGATTTGAATAAAACGAAATTAAACTTGACCTGGAACATCAATGGCAGATGAACATTGATTATCTTAGAAAATTTTCCCTTCTTAATTAAAAAAAATTGGGGATGTAAGGAAAATTGAAAAACATTTTGTTGGGATATATTATTATTACCCCTTTTTTAAGAACAAATGTTGAATAGCATTGTTAATTATTTTTCACTTTTAAGCCTTTTAGTATAACCAAAGCTTGTGGGTGGATGTGAGTACGGGTCTTAAAAAATTAATTTAGAAATATGGGTTTCATAACGCATAAATTTTTATAAGAAAATTTAATTGTTTTGTAGAATATATGTATTAATTACTTTAAATATATATTTCAGAAGACATACTGGAAAACCAATATTAGAAAAAACCGATTAAGTAAAATGTATGGGTGTCCTGTGAACTCAAGCGAGGCAGATACATGCATACTGTTTAATTTTTAAACTCTACATACTTTAAAATCTTTTTTTTAAAATACTACTATACCATTTTAGCTCCTTAGTCAAACTACATATATATATATATATGTATAAATATATAAAACTTTACGTTATTATACACATAAGTTCTACTTAATTAGTATCAAAATTTTAAAAACATAATTATAATTTGTTCCGCGGTATACCGCGGGTTCAAATCTAGTACTAATAATATAATAGAAGATGCTTAAATTGTGCTATAAATAGCCATCAAAAATTCTCCCTAAATAACAGAAGTATGGAAGAAATAATTAGAGAACGTAATCTTTGTGGTATTAATTAGTTTACTCTTGGAAATACTAAGACGTAACAAAATACATATGTTTGACCCAAATAATGTGTCTTAATTTTCATTTTATATTTCTTAACATTGATTTCTATTTTAAGCCATTGAGAAATTGACGGTGGGTAATGATGTAAGTTTCCTATATTTGCGAAGACAAATGGTTTGAAACACACCTATCACTACGCCTCAGCCACTGAAATTTACATACCAAATATAGTTTGGGGGTTGCACTATGAAGGCAACACCGTACAAAAACAAATTAATAGAAAGAAGAACGCAGTTTGTAAAATAATTTTCTTCTATGTTGGTAAGAAGAATATGGTAACATGCGATATGGAAAGAGTTGCGGTGAAAGCAAAGCGAAAAGAGCTAGGCATATCATGCATGCTCAACACGGAGGTTGGTGCAGTTCTTGCGGTCATTCGTAGACCCCTTGCTGAAAGTTACCTTTCTCCCCAAGAAACAGACCATTGTGATTCATCTGTCCAACACTCCTTAAAATCTCTTAGAGCCCTTATCTTTAATCCTCAGCAGGAATGGCGCACCATCGATCCTTCGGTTTATTTATCTCCTTTCCTTGAAGTTATTCAAAGCGATGAGATCCCGGCTAGTGCCACAGCCGTTGCCCTTTCGTCCATCTTAAAGATCCTTAAAATCGAGATTTTTGATGAGAAAACACCTGGTGCTAAAGATGCTATGAACTCAATTGTTTCGGGGATTACTAGTTGTCGTTTGGAGAAAACAGATTTGGTTTCTGAAGATGCCGTGATGATGAGGATTCTTCAAGTTTTAATAGGAATCATGAAGCATCCATCATCCGTACGTTCATTCCTCAAAATGTTTTTTTTTCTTTTGTTTGCCTTTATCTTTTACTCTTTTACTTAATGAAAAAAAAGACACGTTAATAAGTTTGTTTGAGCAAAAATAATTATATTTACCAAACAAAGTTGTGAATAAAACAGGATTTATTAGAAGATCAAGCGGTTTGCACAATCGTCAATACATGTTTCCAAGTGGTACAACAATCTTCCGGGAGAGGAGATTTGTTGCAACGAAATGGAAGATACGCAATGCACGAGCTGATTCAAATCATCTTCTCTAGATTACCTGATTTTGATGTCAGGGGAGATGAAGGTGGTGAGGATACAGAATCTGATACTGACGAAATCGACATGAGTGGCGGATATGGAATTAGATGTTGCATCGACATTTTCCATTTCTTATGTTCTTTGCTCAATGTAGTTGAGGTTGTTGAGAACTCTGAAGGGACAAATGTTCACACTGCCGACGAAGATGTCCAGATTTTTGCTTTAGTTTTAATCAATAGCGCGATTGAGTTAAGCGGTGATGCTATCGGGCAACATCCAAAGCTTCTTAGGATGGTTCAAGATGATCTGTTTCACCACTTGATCCATTATGGAGCTTCTTCAAGCCCTCTCGTGCTATCTATGATCTCTAGTTGTATACTCAATATCTATCACTTCCTTCGCAAGTAACTCCTCTGTTTTTAATTACATTTAAACCTAAGTATGTTTTTCTTTATCAACTTAGTTTAACAATGGGTTAATTTATTAGGTTCATGAGGCTACAACTTGAAGCTTTCTTCTCCTTCGTGTTGTTGAAAGTTACAGCTCTCACAGGCTTCCTTCAGTTACAAGAAGTTGCTCTTGAAGGGCTAATCAACTTTTGTCGACAACCGGCTTTCATAGTTGAAGCTTATGTTAACTACGATTGTGATCCGATGTGTCGTAATATTTTCGAAGAGACAGGAAAAGTTCTGTGCAGGCACACCTTCCCTACCTCTGGTCCTTTAACCTCTCTACAAATCCAAGCCTTTGAAGGTCTTGTGATCTTGATTCACAACATTGCTGACAATATGGATAAAGAAGAAGATGAAGGTGATGAAGAAAATGATCAATCCAATGTTATTAAGCCAAGCCCTGTTGAGATTCATGAGTACATACCATTTTGGATAGAAAAGCCAAAAGAAGATTTTGAGACATGGGTAGATCATATAAGAGTGAGGAAAGCGCAGAAGAGGAAGCTAGCTATCGCAGCAAATCATTTCAACAGAGATGAGAAAAAGGGTTTGGAGTATTTGAAGTATAACTTCTTAGTCTCAGATCCTCCTGATCCAATGGCTTTAGCTTCATTTTTCAGATTTACACCTGGTTTGGATAAGACTATGATTGGAGATTATCTTGGAGATCCTGAAGAGTTTCATCTTAGTGTTCTAAGAAGCTTTACACATACATTTGAGTTCACGGGTATGAATCTTGATACCGCGTTGAGGACGTTTCTTGAGTCGTTTCGGTTACCGGGAGAGTCGCAAAAGATTGAACGTATGATTGAAGCTTTCTCTGAGAGATTCTACAAACAACAATCATCTGATATTTTTGCAAGCAAAGATACTGTTCATATTTTGTGTTACTCGCTTATAATGCTCAACACAGATCAACATAATCCTCAAGTTAGGAAGAAAATGACAGAAGATGAGTTTATACGCAATAACCGAGCGATTAACGCGGGAAATGACCTTCCAAGAGAATATCTCTCTGAGCTTTTTCAATCCATAGCAACCAACGCATTTGCTCTATCGACTCATTCAGGTCCAGTGGAAATGAATCCAAACAGATGGATTGAGTTAATGAACAGAACAAAGACGACACAACCCTTTAGTATGTGCCAGTTCGATCGAAGAATAGGAAGAGATATGTTTGCAACCATTGCAGGTCCATCAATAGCAGCTGTTTCTGCATTCTTTGAGCATTCAGATGATGATGAAGTGCTTCATGAATGTGTTGATGCTATGATCTCTATAGCTAGAGTTGCTCAATATGGCCTTGAAGACATTCTTGATGAGCTTATCGCTTCCTTTTGTAAATTCACAACGTTGTTAAACCCTTACACCACACCAGAAGAAACTCTGTTCGCATTTAGTCATGATATGAAACCGAGAATGGCTACTCTAGCAGTTTTCACACTCGCTAACAACTTTGGTGATTCTATTAGAGGAGGGTGGAGGAACATTGTGGATTGTCTCTTAAAACTCAGAAAGCTTCAACTTCTTCCACAGTCTGTCATTGAGTTTGAGACAACTGATGAAGAGACCTTAAACAATGGTGGATCAGAACAAGACATGAACATTAATTCAAACCAAGACACAAAGTTTAACAGAAGACAAGGTTCTAGTCTTATGGGTCGGTTCTCACACTTCTTGGCATTAGACAGTGTGGAAGAATCTGTGGCTCTTGGAATGAGTGAGTTTGAACAAAATCTTAAAGTCATCAAACAATGCAGGATTGGTCAAATATTTAGCAAGAGCTCAGTGTTACCAGATGTTGCGGTCTTGAATCTAGGCCGTTCTTTAATCTACGCAGCTGCTGGAAAAGGACAAAAGTTTAGTACAGCGATAGAGGAAGAAGAGACAGTCAAATTCTGTTGGGATTTGATCATAGCTGTTGCATTATCTAACATCCACCGGTTCAACATGTTTTGGCCAAGTTACCATGAATATCTACTCAATGTCGCAAATTTCCCGCTCTTTTCTCCCATTCCGTTTGTCGAAAAAGGGATTCCGGGTATGTTTAAGGTATGCATCAAGATTCTTGCTTCTAACCTTCAAGATCATCTACCAGAGGAGTTGATTTTTAGGTCCTTAACGATAATGATGAAGATAGATAAAGAAATTATTGAAACATGTTACGATTCAATAACCGAGTTTGTTAGCAATATCATTACAAACTACTCTAGTAATCTGCAAACCAATATTGGGTGGAAAAGTGTTTTACAACTACTCTCTTTATGTGGAAGACATCCAGAGACTAAAGACCAAGCTGTAGATGCTCTCATTAGTTTAATGTCGGTTAACGCCACACATCTCTCACAGGCAAGTTACGCTTATTGCATCGATTGTGCCTTCAGTTTTGTTGCTCTAAGAAATAGTTCTGTTGAGAAGAACTTGAGAATATTGGATCTCATGGCAGAGTCGGTTACAATGCTGATAAAATGGTACAAAACCGCTTCCACCGATACTGCGAATAGCTACAGCCCGGCGAGCAACACAAGCAGTTCATCATCTATGGACGAAAACAGCTTAAGAGGGGTTAACTTTGTTCATCATCTTTTCCTAAAACTCTCCGAGGCTTTTCGAAAAACGACCCTTGCACGCCGAGAAGAGATAAGAAACAAAGCAGTGACGTCTCTTGAAAAAAGTTTCAACATGGGCCATGAAGATCTTGGATTTACGCCCTCGGGGTGTATATATTGCATCGACCATGTTATATTCCCAACAATTGATGACTTGCATGAGAAGCTTCTAGACTATTCAAGGCGGGAAAACGCGGAAAGAGAGATGAGAAGCATGGAAGGGACTCTGAAGATAGCGATGAAAATGCTCATGAACGTCTACTTGGTTTACTTGGAACAGATTGTAGAAAGTGCTGAGTTTAGAACCTTTTGGTTAGGAGTGTTGAGGAGAATGGATACGTGTATGAAGGCGGATTTGGGAGAGTACGGAGACAACAAACTTCAAGAGGTTGTGCCTGAACTCTTGACCACCATGATCGGTACCATGAAGGAGAAAGAGATTCTAGTGAAGAAGGAAGATGATGACCTATGGGAGATTACTTATATTCAAATCCAGTGGATTGCTCCATCACTCAAGGATGAGTTATTTCCCGATGAAGAGATTTAGACTTGTACTATTTAGATGCAATTTATGATTTGATTCTCATATGTTAATTAGCTTCAAAAAAGCCAATGAGATTCTCGTTATGTTTTTATGCAGTTTGAGAAAATGATAAGATTGACTAATTTATGTAAATTATAAAAAAATTTACAATGAGAACATATTTTTATTTTTAAGAAATATATGAAAAATGCTGGCAAAAAAAAAAATTTATATATATATGAAAAAATTTATTTTAGCATTGAAACAAAAATAATAAGAAAATGTAATAATCTAATCTTAGAAGAAAATATATTTTTTTTGGTCGATAATGGAAATAAATAGTTAAATTAACATTTAAGACTCTTTGATATTAATTATTTTGACTACTTATAAATTTTATGTGATACACTTTAATATCTGATTCATCATCATCATCATGTATATGACAGATTTTCTATCTACTGTCTCTTCTTCATTTGAATTATCTAAAAGACTAAAACACAACATTAAAAATAAAATATTAATAGTAAATCATAAATTTCGTATTTGGCTAATAAATACCTAGTATGGATGGACATATGGGATATTAGACACCGAATTAACTGCTGTATTAGATAAGATTAGCAGATTTATAACCATAAAAAGACAAAGAACACACCACACACCCTATTAAAACATGGGTCAACGTGGAATAAATCTCTAACAGTAATTTCCCACTTTCTTTGGCCATCTCCATCTATATATACAACCCATACTCTCCAATATTTACTCTACAAAGAACTGAGAATATCAAAGAAAGAAAAAAACACAAAACACAGCTTTTGTAACTATGGAGGGTGCACTAACAAACTCTTCCTCGTCGACGTCGCCAAAGGGCCGCGGAGTTAATTTCTCGGCCCCTAGAAACTTTGGTGTAAAACTAAGAAAAAAATGTAAAGAAACCTTCTTTCCCGACGATCCATTCAAACCGATTGGGCAAGAGCCAAACGGTTTGATGAAAACAAAAAAGTTGTTGGAGTATTTTATTCCAGTCTTTGAGTGGCTCCCAAAGTACGATTTGCAAAAACTAAAGTACGATGTGCTGGCCGGGATCACCATCACCAGTCTTGCCGTTCCTCAGGGAATAAGTTATGCTAAGCTCGCCAGTATTCCTCCCATCATAGGCCTATGTGAGCTCCCTTCCCTTTTTTTTTCTCTTTTTTTTTTTCATTATGCAACATCATTTATATATGAATCATTGCACCCAATGAGAACATTCGTTAAGAAATATGATTTTTTTAATATATAGTAAATCATGTTTCTTAAAGTGATTTCGCAAAAAAGGTGTATAATTTCGGTTTTGCAAAACAACAAACAAACTATTTATGTGTTCATACTTCATAGTAAGTCTGATCTTACTCTGGATATATATTTATTTTTAGTCTACCGTTAAGCCATCTAGCTCAGGCTACTATGGTACCAATATGATTCATGATTTTTTTGAAACTTCATATTACTAAGAAGTTGTATATGTTGATTCTGGAAATAAACAGAATGAAGCCATTTAAGTTTGATTTTTTTCAAGAGTATCTTTTAAAAACAAGAATTAATATAAAAATATTAAATACTGATTTTAACAATATTTATTTTGTTTATTTTTGACAAATCATTTCTGAAAACTTCCATATATACTTGATTCTTATCAATATAATTGAAATCTAAATAATTCGTATTTGGATGAGTTTTTCATGTTTTTATTGTGAGACTAAAATAGGTAGATGAACCTTAAATAGAAATGATATTGGCAGTCCATTGTTGTCCCACACGAACTAACACTCGGTGTTGCCAACTGTACTTGTCTCAATTTATTTATCTTCTATTTTGTTCTTATGAACCAACAATAAGAAACTCCCCTATTAGGTTAATTATTTATATATTTCAAGTTAAGACAGTATAGTACAATTCGCTCTAATAGATTTTAATATTGAACATATATCTAATATTCCAATTTTTTCTTAAAAAAAAAATTATGGGAATTCAGATTCAAGCTTTGTGCCGCCATTTGTGTACGCGGTGTTTGGAAGTTCAAACAATCTAGCGGTGGGAACAGTTGCAGCATGCTCTTTGCTGATCGCTGAGACATTCGGTGAGGAGATGTCCAAAAATGATCCAGAGCTCTACCTTCATTTGATCTTCACCGCCACTCTCGTCACCGGTATATTCCAATTTGCTATGGGATTCCTAAGGTACATATATGTGAAAACACTATCTTTATGTTAAACAAACGTTTTAAACTTTATTACTTAAAGAAACAAAAAATATACATATATATATATAGGTTGGGGATATTGGTGGATTTCTTGTCACATTCGACCATAACGGGCTTCATGGGCGGTACCGCGATCATCATTCTCCTCCAACAACTTAAGGGCGTCTTTGGTTTAGCCCATTTTACGCACAAAACCGACGTCGTGTCAGTTATCCACTCAATCGTAGTCAACCGCGCTGAGGTCATCTCTCTTTCTTTTTCTCTTTAAAATATATATATAATTACAAGAAATTTTATACCAAAGGCTAATTGTGTTATCCTGGGAGGGTGTTACTTGGTGCAGTGGAAGTGGCAAAGTACGTTGGCTGGGGTCTGCTTTCTTGTATTCCTACAATCCACTCGACACATTGTAACTTTTCTTCTTCTCTAGCTTTATTTCATTTATTTAAGTCTTTTTATCCACTTAGTCAAAAACTATTGGATTTGGACCTTTCAAGATCTTCCACTTTTCTTTTCTCTATTTATTATTGTAATCATTCCTCACCTTTTAACATACCACTTTGAGTTGATTTTTTGGAAAATAATAATTTAGTTACTATTATGCCTTATTTTCACATAAGCACCCTTTCACATATGTTAGAAGTCAAATGGCTTCTCAAATTAAATGCTTCACTAGAACTAATATGATTGAAAATTTGTAACTATTGCAGAAGCAGAGGTACCCAAAGCTGTTTTGGGTATCAGCAATGGGTCCAATGGTGGTCGTCATTGTGGGTTGTGTTGTTGCTTTTCTGGTAAAAGGAACAGCACACGGGATCCAAACTGTGAGCAATTTCAATACTCACATGCCAAACATAATTAATTAAAATTTGTGTGAACATGTTTTAAGACTTCGAGCAACTAGGGTTTCTATTAATAGTATGTTTCTGCATACAGGTTGGGCCTTTAAAGAAAGGACTAAACCCTCCTTCTATTCAACATTTGAACTTTGAATCCAAGTATCTAGGGATGGTTTTAAAGGCCGGGATCGTCACTGGCCTCATCGCTCTGGCCGTAAATAACTATATCCACCATATTTTTTTAGCTCATATTTGACTATTTATTAATATATGATTGATTAATTTATAAAAAGATGAATGGATAATTTTCAGGAAGGGATAGCAATCGGAAGAAGCTTTGCTGTAATGAAGAACGAACAAACGGACGGGAACAAAGAGATGATAGCATTTGGTCTTATGAACGTAGTTGGCTCCTTTACTTCTTGCTATCTGACAACAGGTAACTAATAACAAATAAATCCAGAGCCAAAGATCTTTGATATTAGGTTTCAATATTAAAATATATCGTTAACTAATATGATCGGATATATTCAGGGCCATTTTCAAAGACGGCAGTGAACTACAACGCGGGGACAAAGACACCAATGTCTAATGTAGTGATGGGCATTTGCATGATGCTTGTGCTTCTCTTCCTAGCGCCTCTATTCAGTTACACACCGCTGGTTGGTCTCTCAGCCATCATTATGTCAGCCATGTTGGGACTCATCAACTACGAGGAGATGTACCATCTCTACAAGGTTGACAAGTTTGATTTCGTCGTCTGCATGTCGGCTTTTTTCGGTGTTTCCTTCATTAGCATGGACTACGGTCTCATCATCTCCGTTGGGTTTTCTATCCTTAGAGCGTTGTTGTACGTTGCAAGGCCGTCGACTTGTAAATTAGGAAGAATACCGAACTCGGTTATGTTTCGAGACATAGAACAGTACCCAACCTCCGAGGAGATGCTTGGTTGTGTCATTCTTCAATTGGGTTCTCCTATCTTTTTTGCTAACAGCACTTACGTCCGCGAACGGATCTTGAGGTGGATTCGTGATGAACCTGAAGTCGTCGAGTTTCTTCTCCTTGATCTCTCTGGTGACTTTAATTTACTCACTAATCTTGTCTATTAGCAAACAAGTATCATATTAATTGCTAATTATTATTGTTGTCTTCAGGAGTTTCAACGATCGACGTGACAGGGATGGAAACACTACTTGAAGTTCAAAGAATCCTTGGAGCAAAAGACATCAAGGTTTATAATACCTTTCAATTTTTTTGAAGAGCGTCCTTCTAATATTTGCTCAAATGGAAATTTATATATATACTTTAATTTATTGCAGATGGTGCTAATAAACCCAAGATTTGAAGTCTTAGAAAAGATGATGCTATCGCATTTTGTGGAGAAGATAGGAAAGGAGTATGTGTTCTTATCCATTGACGATGCAGTCCAAGCATGCCGATTTAATCTTTCAAAGGCCAAACCTGAACCGTGACGTCCCTAGTGGAATCTTATAAAGCTTCGAAAAAAATGGTTTTTGATTAGACCCACTATGATTTTGCTTCATGGCTATGATAATTGTAACTTAGAGAGATGGGAGAAAGAAAGAAATGTGTAATGGAAATTTCAGTCTTACTGAATTAATAAACAAAAGACCACTGTGCAAAGTTTTTCCTTATGTCTCAATATATACATTAAGCTTAATCAACATCAACCACCTAACAAACTAACGGTTAAGCTGATATTACTCCTCCCTCAAATTGAAATCTTCAAGGACGAAGATCATTAATAAAGACTTGAATTAAGTTGTACCTCCACATGAAAACTATTTAATAACTTGATAAGACTAATTAGGGATGCAAATGGATGACTTAAATTAATAGGTTGAATAAGTTGAATGATTATTCATCTAGTTTTTTACCATTTGAGATGCATAAGTTGGAAAACTTATTCAACTCATTCAACCAAAAAAGCTGAAGAAATGAACAAAAGTAAATTTGTTCAACTCTTTCATCTCCTATTTAGTAGATGAATGAATTGAATGCTATTCAGCCAATTTTATTCAACTCATATTTTTTCAACTCGTTCATCCCTAATGTAACCATTTCCACCCTAGGTTGTGAAGCCTTATTTATCAAATAGTCTTATTAAACATGACCAAAACTAAACCGTAACCATTAACCGAAATCACTTTAATAAACTATTAAACGGTTACGGTGAAGGTCAAAATTACTAATTGGTCAACAGTAGCTAGACTAAGGTAAAGAACCGATGACATTATGTTAACCTAAACGGGGTATGATTGGGTGACCCGATCCAAGCTTTAAAACCCTCTAAAACGTGAGAAACTCGAATTTGTTATCTCTTTGACGAAAACAATGAAGATATCTCTCTTGTTCCTTATCTCTTTCCTGATTCTGTCACCCATCTTCTCCCTACAGGACGATCCGAATCCTCAATTGAAGAAGACACCGAGTCGTGCTCACGCAGAGCTCACGAATCATGGGTTCCCAATTGGGCTACTCCCTTCATCCGTGAAAGATTACGTCCTAAACCAAACCTCCGGTGACTTCTCCCTCTTCCTCCACGGGACTTGCAAAATCACGCTTCCTCCTGATAACTACATCGCCACTTACTCCAACAAAGTAACGGGTCGGATCTCTCAGGGCAAGATCGCGGAGCTCCAAGGGATTCGGGTCCGGGCGTTTTTCAAGTGGTGGTCTATCTCTGGGATTCGATCTTCTGGGGATAACCTCGTCTTTGAAGTCGCTGGGATTACTGCTAAATACCCTTCTAAGAACTTTGATAACAGTCTTGATTGTGAAGGCAAACGATCCTCTTCTTGATTTCAATTTGCAATTTAAAGGTTTGAACTTTCTTACAAATTCTTGGTTTTAAAAAAAAAACTTTTATGGTTATGAATTTAGGATATTCGAATTTGAATTGGAATCTGAGACTTGCGTATGTTATCTAGGGTTTTTGTTTCTATTTGTCAATTGTGTTTGTGCCAATAATGGTGGGATTTGACTTATGAGGTGATAGATAATGTGAGATCAGTCTTGTTCTTGAATCTCTGGAGTCTCCTGAAGAGTAGTAATTAATCAAGTTACTAGCTTTGCAGTTTAATTCAACGTTGGATGTTAGTAACCTATAAGTCCCTCTTAAGGCATTGTGTGGTATTTGTTTTTAGACTGTCTTACTAAAAGAACTTTATTAGATCCCTTACAGAGTTACAACTGCTTTTCTGATTCATATACCTTTGTATATTGAGTCAGATTTAGTCTTTCTTATGATTTTGGCTTCTTTCCTTTAACTGTTGGTCTTGGACTGATTGTTTTGATAGGTTTAGCCTCTCATGGTCAACTGTAATACTACTAAACAAAAGCTTAAGTTGGTCATGAGAACTTGAACGTCCTTTTGTGTTGATTTTTCAGAGATGCTGTGTATTCATTCATTGCTTAAGTTAGTTAAAAATTGTTTTCTTAGACCATGATGTTAGGGTGTTATCGGAACTTTAATGTTATGTAGATTGCTTTCATTAGGTCTGTTACTCTGTTTCAACAACAATTTCTTGCTTGGGATGGTTTGATTTGATTATTTATGAGTGGTTCTCGTATTCATTATTGTAGGCAGATCTATGAAGGCAGGAAGGAACAAAGTGAATAATGGTTTGTAATATATATTTATCTCTATCCCATATAACAACGCTTGTAATGTAAAAACCACGACTCTATTCTCCCTAAACTAAGGGGGTGTTATTGGATTGTGGTTTTTAAAGGAGTTTGATGTATTTGAGAATCAGGTGTTATTCAATTAGGTATTTTAAAAAATCCATTAAAATCTAGTGTTATTCAATATCTACTGGATTTTGTGTGATTTTAGATTTTACTTTGCTTCTAAAATATGAACAAACACAATACCACACTTTTCTCAATCATTTCATTTTCTTCTCCTCTCTCTAGATGGATCTTTAGCCTTTGATATATTATTGTTTGATTTTTTTTTTCAATTTTTTTATATAATCACACTTATTCATTAGATCTGTATTATTTTTGAGAATTTTTTTTTTGTGTTCTTTAACTTTTTTTTTCTGGGTTCATGATCTATAACTTTTTTTTTTGGTTTATGATATAATCACACTTTTTTTTTTCTGGGTTCAATCTCTGTTTCTTCCTCCTCAAACTTTTTGTATATAATCACACTTATTCATCAGATCTGTGTTATTTTTGAGATTTTTTTCTGTGTTCTTTACTTTTTCTTTTCTGGGTTCATGACATCTAGGTTCTTTAATTACATCAAAAATCTGGATTGAAAACAAATACAGTTTAATTCAAGTTTTCCATGACATGTCTAAAAGTCTGGGTGTTATTAATTTAATATAATTTTGGTGTATAACACAGTTTATGGATATATATATATATATTTTTCTAACAATAACTTTAAAAAAAAATCTATAACAATCACCAAAAATACATTATCAATGACTTTCAAATCCACCTTATGTGCATTATAAAGTCCACACAAATGCATTAGACTTTTAAATCCACTAATGTTTCATGGAATCTTGTCAGTTATCAACCAAGAAATCAGTGATATGAATAACTAATTAGTAAGTATTATCCATGTACATTAGGCAGGCGATATCCAAACCACTGAAGCATGTAAGAAACTGGGTGCTCTTTGTCTTTTTTTTTTTTGCGCACCCAAACTTTCATTAAACTTAGAATGTCCATACATCGAAAGAGACTGTTTTGCAAGCGAGTCTGCTAAAGAGTTAGCAGCTCGAGGAATAAAGCGACAAACAAAAGAAGAAAAACGAGAGATAGAGATGAAAATATCCGAGATGACCTCGTGCACTCTTGGCGTTGATAGTCACTGGGTGCTCTTGTCATTGAAGGTGTTTACATTGGCAAAGGTTAACCACAATGATTCCTCAACAAATTCAAGAGACCCATTGTACGAACAGATTTAATGTTCTTACACAACAATTTACTATATAAATTATTAGGGTCCTCAATAAATCAAAATCGGTCCTAGACAACAACAGGCGACCGCATTAATTATCTTTGTAGTTTTCTTTTTTTGTTTTCCTTAAAAAAAAAAGGGTCTTAACGTCAGGGCGGGGGTCAACGTTCATGCTTGAATGCATCGTAATTGTTAAGTTGGATCGACTGGGAATGTTTGCATTTATTCCCAACGAAATGACCAAACTCTCTTGCTTGGCTCAAAGCACCTGTTCATGAAAAACAAATGGCCTTTCAAAGGCTCATAGCAGCTCGAGCAGTTGTTTAAACCATATGGCGGGAGAGACACGATCGGATTTTTACTCAGCACTCCGGTTGAGGGACTGTTCAAAGTGATTGATCGTGGGGTTCGGAACACTTGCTCCGCTAGAAGACACAAAGCAAAATTCCAAGACGCTTTTGGTTTGGAGGCTCATACTCGTTTTAATTAGTAAGTATTGCTTTCAGGCACCCATCTCGTTATAGATCTCCTGTTGTAACAGTCTGCAAAAGCTAGTATAAAACCATAAATTTTAGCAAATCAAAATGTTTGCATTCATTAATTACGTTAGTTGGGAGTATGGTACCAACCATTTTTCACGTTGCTCTTTTACTTTTCAGGAAATATGTGTATGATAGATATTTGTTGTGTTTGTATTATGCACCTACTAAAAAACTTTTGGATCCATCCGAGGATTGTCATGTAAGGATATAGTCCTTAGCTGTATGACATCAAATTAAGGAATTGTCTGCATGACCACGTCATTGTAAAAAAAAGAAAGCACGAGAGACAGATATGAAAACACCAATATTTTCTTCCATCACAAAAACAACTACAGGTTGTTTTGGGGAGACGTCTTCTTACCCACACATTTAAAAATAGCAATAGCTAATAATAAACGTAAGTGAAAAATAACCTATAAAATACGTAGAGACGGTAAGCTTATTTGTTCAGGCATATCATAATCCAAATAAGCCTGGGATCCAATTTCTCATTTCCCCAAGCAAAACAGGGGAAGAAAAAAAAAAGTAAAAAATTAAAAAAATGAGAGCCTCAACAAGAGTCATATGGACAGTATCTGTCCTTATGCTCGCAGCTGTGTCGGAGGCCATCTTCCCTCTACCGTTTCTACCTTTCCTCCCTGGCTTCAACCACGGCCACGGCAATGGGGCGGCCAAGGCTGTGAAACCACAGCCTGCAGCGGCAGTGGCTGGAAAAGGTGGAAGAAGACGTGGTGGGAGTATGGAAGCTCAGACAAACTGGGGTGGTAAGTGGGAGATTTTCTTGCAAAACTCTGGTGTGTCCGGTATGCATGCGATTCTGATGCCAGTCATCAACAAGGTCCAGTACTACGACGCCACCATTTGGAGAATTTCAAAGATTAAGTTGCCTCCAGGTGTACCATGCCATGTCGTGGACGCCAAGACTAACCGGATCGATTGTTGGGCTCATTCGGTTCTCATTGATGTCAACAACGGCGCCATTAAGCCTCTATCCGTACGTTCAAACTCTATGACACGATCTTGTTTAAACAGAATTATATTATATGGACTTGAATTAAATATTTTGAATTCACATGTTTCACGATAGCTTGCCACCGATACATGGTGCTCATCCGGAGGTTTGACTAAAAACGGGACATTGGTGAGTACCGGAGGATACAATGGAGGCGCCAACACCGCAAGGTACCTAGCCAGCTGTGATAACTGCGTGTGGGAAGAATACCCTCAGGCATTGGCTGCGAAGAGATGGTACTCAACGCAAGCCACTCTCCCTGACGGCAAGTTCTTCGTGATCGGTGGACGAGACGCCTTGAACTACGAGTACATTCCAGAGGAAGGACAGAACAACAGGAAGCTCTACGACTCATTGCTCCTCAAGCAAACAGATGACCCGGAAGAGAACAACCTGTACCCTTTCGTGTGGCTCAACACCGACGGTAACCTCTTCATCTTCGCAAACAACCGATCCATTCTTCTAAGCCCCAAAACAAACCAAGTCATCAGGGAGTTCCCTCAGCTCCCAGGTGGTGCCCGTAACTACCCCGGATCAGGTTCCTCCGCCCTCCTCCCCATCCAACTTTACGTGAAAAACCCCAAGGTCATCCCTGCCGAGGTCCTCGTCTGCGGTGGTACCAAACAAGACTCGTACTACAGGGCTGGTAGAAGGACGTTCGATCCTGCATTGCAAGATTGCGCCAGGATAAGGATCAACAGCGCGAAGCCACGATGGAAGACGGAGATGATGCCGACGCCACGAGTCATGAGTGACACAGTCATCCTCCCCAACGGAGACATCCTTCTAGTAAACGGAGCTAAACGTGGTTGTTCAGGATGGGGCTACGGTAAAGACCCTGCCTTTTCTCCCATCTTGTACAAGCCCCGTGCTCCACGTGCAAAGCGTTTCAAAGAGCTCCAGGCCTCCACCATCCCACGTATGTACCACTCCACCGCCATCATCCTCCCTGACGGTAAGGTTCTTGTCGGTGGAAGCAACACCAACGACGGTTACAAGTACAACGTCGAGTTCCCAACGGAGCTTCGCGTTGAGAAATTCTCCCCACCTTACCTCGACCCGGCTCTAGCCAACATGAGGCCAAAGATCGTCGCCGCAGGCACCCCAAAACAGGTCAGATACGGACAGTTCTTCAACGTGAAGGCCGACCTTAACCAAAAGGGAGTGACCAAGGAGAATCTCAAGGTTACCATGTTAGCACCAGCCTTCACAACACACAGTATCTCCATGAACATGAGGATGCTCATCTTGGGCGTCGCTGATGTCAAACCCGCTGGTGCTGGTTACGATATCCAGGCAGTCGCACCACCAAATGGAAACATCGCTCCTCCCGGTTACTATCTTCTCTTCGCCGTCCACAAGGGTGTTCCCAGCACTGGAGAATGGATTCAGGTCGTCTAAAAATGATAGATTTTTTACCCATTTCTCTTATGCAGTAACATCTTGATATGAAAAAAAAATCAAAATTTCGTAATATCAGTGTGTTTTTTTTGTTTTTTTTTGTTTTATATATTGTAAATGCCAATGCCATCATTAATCGATCCAAAGTCCTTGTGTTCTCTTAATCATTTCTCTTACATTTCTTCTTTCAATTCATGTAAACCTTTCAGTAATTTTTTTTTCCTTGGTTCTCCCTCTAAATTTTGTATTCGAGAATTTTTTTTTTTACTATTATTACTTTCTTTTGCCTATAATAAAGCAATGCTTGATGATACTCACCAGAAGAGAACACGATCAAAATAATGAACAATGAACGTGAGAACACATATCAGAGGCAAACAAATATATATATATATATGTCGCGGAAACAGAGTTACGGTTTACAAAAATCCCAAAATTCAGACAAGACAAAGCCAAATTCCAAAAACAATGAAGCTGGTACCTAACAAAGCAGGTCCGATTTGAGTTTCTTCACCTAAAAGGATCCCAAAAGCGGCGGTTGCGGCGAAGGTCGTGGCGTTGGTGACCGGAACAGCTAGAGAGATAGGAGCGTGGCTGAGTAGGGCGAAGAACGTAGCGGATGCGGAGAGGTTGACGAGGAAAGGAACTGAGTATTGCCAGAAGAGGAGGAGATTGATCCAGTCGCGGATCGCGATCATGATTTTGCGGCGGATCTGAAGACTAGGAGGAGAAGACTCTGTTGTTGAAGACTTTCTATTATCCCAGGCGAGAGCGGCACGGCGGATCAGAGCATTAGTGGCTCCCCATACGAGCCCTACCGCTACCATCTTCTCCATGTCTTCCTTCATTGCTGCGATTGGTCAATGTCTCTTTCGATGAGACTCTCTGCTTTGTTTTTGTTTCTGGTTGGGATTAACTAATAATTACCGAATATGCCATTGGCACGGTTCGATTCGTATTGGTTACAAAATCGCTTTAAAAATTGCATCAGTAAACAATGTTATAAACGTTACATTACAAATACCAAATAAATAACCAACCAAGTACAAATACATAGGTTTGTTTCACACTGATTCACACTTCCCTTATAGAAAAAAAAACAAACAGGAAGCAATTAGTTAAACAAAGCAACAACAAACATGATCATCAACCAAAGAGGTCCAAATCCTAAAACCAATGCCTGCATTTTGTTATATATATGTACACATTCTCTCACACAAAATAGCCTCCCCTATTCTCTCTCTCTCTCTCACTCTCTTTGTTCTTTCTTCTTCTATGCCCTGTTCTATTTTTCACTATCAGTGTCTGTCACTGGGGCTTCTCATGTTCTCTAACTTTGCTAGATATGAAAATTTCTTAGGTAGAGCTCTTGGAGACTTCATCATTGGTTTCTCCTTTGCCTCTTCAACTCTGTGGAAGAATTCTATATCGCTCATTGAACTATGCTTTTTAGTATCGGATGATAATCTCCACCCAATGAAGTCTGATAGTTTCCTCGAGTTTGGTGTTTCTGCACCAACCACTTTTTCGGTTTCTTCGAATAATTCTAGTTCTGCCTCGCTTTCTGATCTTGTATCTGCTTCTCCCATCAGTTGTCTTTGAACTAGCCGATCAGCTTCAAGAACGTCCTCTACTCTTGACATTATCTTTGAAGCTAGACTTTCTAATACCCTTGAATAGCTCTCCAATATCGCCTGTCCAACGTCCTGTAAAAAAACCATCACAACTTAGTTTCCAGTATAATATTTTGTTGTTTTTGTCTCTCTTGTTGTATTATTATTACCTTGTTGTTTCTAATCTTGGAGACTTCAAGCGAGGATTGTGGGATCCCAGGGAACTGTTGTTTGAGCATAACCAATATGGTCTCGGCTCGGACCTCGAAAAGCTCTCTCTTCTCTAAGCTAACAGTTGATCCCCACTGTGATTTCCCGTCTTTCTCTTTCTGGCACATCTTCCTTTTCCATATCACCATGGAAGCTTCTATCCTGTTCTTTAAATCAAGCACTTTGTATTCCGTTGACAAATCCAAGAAAGAAATGAAGTAGTCAGGATCAAAGCATTCCTCTGTTATGCTCTTGTAAAGGAAATCACCAAGGCTTGTCTTCCCATTCTACAACACCAACCGTCTCATCATCAGCTTCTTAGCTTTAGAGTAAATTTTGAAATGAAACAGAACACTCATTTAGAAGAAGTAAATTATTACCTTTGGAAGAGAGTCAATGTAGTTATCAGGAATGTGCATTTCAGACAATACTTGAGCATTGATGGCCGTGGCGGCTTTAAGGACTTGTGCCACAGAGTCTTTCTGATTTTGCAACCACCTACGTGATTCCTCAGACAAACCATCACTTGGAACCTTAACAACTGGTAACCACCAGTTCTCATCCGGCTTCCTCCAATCTCCATTGTGATCTGCATCCTCAATGTCTCTTGGCACATACCAAAAGTCTTTCTGATCCTTGAAGTTGTCCAAAGTGTCCTGCCAAATGAGTAATTGAATAAGTAGGATGCTACCGCGAAAGAAGAACAAAGATGATTATGTTTCCATACAAAAAAAAAAAAGAAGTATAGTAATACTATTTGCCATTTAATGTTTTCATTTGTATTTCATGCTTATAATTTGCAAACGGTTTGGTTTTTGATAAAACAAATGTACTAAAATGTTATGTTATTTAGCCAACGTTGTAATTAAACCGTGGCTGAAACAATCATGCGGTGCGGATGCAGTTAAAACTCACGAGAAGAACCGAGTCAAGCTTGCGTAAGGCTGGAATGTTCGTCAGCAAATCATCTCTTTGTTTTGTCACCATGATCTAGAAAGGAGAAAATTAGGGTCAGTAAGCAAACAAACAAAAAAAAGCCACTAGGAATTGTTGGTTATCTACATAATTATTGGCTAATGTATGCCTTTACCTCAGTGAATTGGCCATTTTTAGCCATTTGTTTAGAAGGAACAAACTGGACAATGTGATCAATCACAGATAATAACCAATCCATTTCTTTCCTCCAAATCTCCTTTGTTTCAGGATACATAGGCTGTAATTTCATCTGCTCCCCAAACATTGAATCTGCCAACACCAAAGCCACATAGTTTGTGAATTATTTTAACCATATTCAAATAGTTAATTAGACATTAAAGTTTAAGTTATGGTATAAAATGTCAAATACGTACCAGCGAGTCTGGTGATGGCATTTGATAGAGCTAACGCAGAGGTCACCCCATCCCCTCCGCCTGACATGTCCTCTCCAAGCAGCAGTTTTGCGAATCTTTCCTTCATCACTTCCATGTCTAAAATAGATCAATACAAAAGATTATGTAAGGATTCCAAATTAACTAGTCTCACTAATATGGTGTATATATAAGGATCAATACAAAGATTATGTAAAGCTAATATGTTGTATACCTGATCTCCGATTTTGCTTGCCTCTACGAGTCGATGGTGAAGCGTCCAATTCATGTATGGCGAGTTCGCGCTCGGGTGTATGCATGCCATCCCCACGAGAAGAGAAGGATGAATGTCCAGAGTTCCGACCATCGAACATCTTTCTAAAACTGAAAGATCTTGGCCAGCTTAGTTTACGTCCTAATGTCCGCACCATTCCCAAATTTACTCCTCTCAATTTATATCTCTCCACACACTTTCTTTTGTTTTTCTCTCTTTTTTATTGACAAAAATATTCAAAAAAAAAAAACACAAAGCAAATGAAATCCAAAAAACGGAAAAAGAAGAAAGCAAAAGAGACGTACAGATCAAGAAACTAGTCCTTTCGCTCTCCCTTGTCTCAGTTCTTTCACCACCGAATGAAACAAAACAAAACAAAAATAAAAAGAAGCAAAAAAGTACTTTTATGTTCTGTACTTTTCTGTTTCCAGTTGTTTTTGTTTTTGAGTTGGTGCAGATAAATGAAACATAGAAATGTTCGTCTAGTTTTCTAGGGCTGGAGAGACAACGTGCGTGCATGTTTCAAAATTAAGAAAACAAAGGATAAATATGGTAGAAGGGCGGTTAAAGATACCCCTAGACGACTTTTCCTTTATTTATTTTATCTTTCAATTGTTTAGAATTCACCCTCACGGCTGCTTATATGATTCACTTGGGATTTCGTGAATTAAGTAAGAAATTGTTCGTTATTTGAACTACTAATCCACATATGGTTTAGTGAGATTGTAGGAGATTTTTCTAGCTAATGTATATCTACATCTTGATGTGTGATTGTCTCAACCGGTTAGAAAAATTATGTTTTAGTGTTACAGCCTTACATGACCCGAGTTATAGAATCATATGTGTGCTAAACTTGGGGGAGGGATGATTTGTGCTTGTGGATCGTTATTACAAATCCCTATAATATAATTCTGATCTAGAATTTAGTTGTAAGAAAAATTAAATATGGCTGGAATTTGGTTGTAGGAAAATTATCGTCAGAAAAGTGACACAATCGACTTTTAAAATCTGATTGACTAATTCGTTGGTGTACAGTAGTGGCATGGGGGGCATGTAACATCCCGACTCTGTACCAAGTCTAAACATTTCTGTATAATTTTTAAAGGATTTGATTTCAATATCCCTTATGGTTTAATCGTTTAATCACGTCGTGTAATTTATCATTTTGAAAAAGTGGCGTTTATGATCTCACTTTCTCATCCAACTCCCTCATGTATTGACATTTTTTTTAGATAGGGGCTTAAACAAATGAGTCTACCACTCTACCTACAATTCCGACAAGTATTTTTTTTTTTTTAATACAACACATCATAATTTCTCTTACGTGTGCCAAAGCTTTCTCTATCTCCAGCGAGAACCAAAACCAAAACTCATATATATGTTAAGTGATCAAATACAAAATAACAAGATATTTGGAAATTCTGCAATAAACAATGTTTGACCATACAATAAATTAATTTATTTTGCTTACATGAATTCTCTGATGTGGAGAATCATGAGTTCATATAATTTACTTTTTTAGATGAAGCAAATGTTGGTTGCAAGAGAATTCAAAGTAACAAATATTTTCTTTGGAAATTGTAGATTTCAATGTCATAATCCTCAGTTTGGTTGAACCATCAAAAGACATGAGGAAACATATGATACCATAAGAAAAATCATTCATAGTATAAGCCAACAAAAACGCTGTTCTGTTTTTCGCATTTTATTTGTAGAAACAACAAAAATATTATCTGGTCGCTAGTTTAGCCAAGGCGGGTGACTGCAGCATGCATAGCATCAGCGAGGTGAGGTACTGTCTTCGAACTTAGACCTGCCATGCTTATTCTCCTGCAATACATCAAAATCACCCTTGTGTTATTTACTAATTCTAATTTCCCTTTGTTTAACTATAATTCCTGTAGCAAGAATGTGACATTCAGATCTATCACTTTCTCAAAACTTCAAAGCAAACTACCTTGGTTCACATACCTAGGAAGAACCTAATGAAACCTTGTGGATGTAGTTCTAAATTTGTCTCATTATTACCTCTAATACTCTTAGAACAAAGCGTTTGGCGAGAGTATCTTAGAACTATCTTCATATCATATATTTATGCATTTCAGAAACCAAACTCTCTCATATGCCTAAAGATATTGACAAGAAACGATGGGATATTAAGTTGACTCACCCGTCAGAGGTCATGTAAATGTGAAACTCTTTGGTCATGAATTCAACTTGCTCCTTGTTCAATCCGGTAAAAGTAAACATCCCGATCTGTTTGATAATGTGACTCCAGTCGCCAGGTGTGCCTGCAAACCAGATAACGTGTCAAGAACAAAAAAATGCAGAGTAATGATTCTGCAAACCCGGAAAGAAGATAAAAGGAATGGAATATAAGAGAAAACAAGCTTTATCAAAACCTCTAGCTTGAATAGCATCAAATAACTGTTGGCGCATGCTCTTGATACGGTCAGCCATTTCTTTCAGCTCGACGGTCCAGTTGTTGTACATATCACTGCCAAGATGTGTACAAAGAAAAAATTAGAAATTTGAGGAGCAAAAACTAATTCCATAAAGAGATTCATTTTAAAGTTAGATAATGTGCAAAGATAGCACTAGTGATTGCTGCATAATTCCAAAAAACTTCCCATAACCATTTTCAACACAGCCTGAAGTATAAACTACTGCTTACGGAAGAAAAGGTAGAGATTTATCTGTCTACTGGACTATTATCTCAAGATTTATTATGTAAGCTTCCCCTCTAGTATATGTATCTAGAAAAAAGTACTTCTAATACATTAACTCAGGTGTAAAGGTTCCTTCCCCGACAAAAAACATTCACAAGTAATATAAAATTAAAGCTTGGATTTATTAGTTCATCTATCTCCCAGGATATACATTTACCTGCTTTTCAAAATGGTGGCAACAATGGATGCTCCATGAATAGGTGGGCTAGAATACATGGGACGCACAACAAGTTTCACCTGGCTCTCAACCTTACTGGCCACATCTGCTGACTTGCAGACCTACACATTATATCACAAAGATTAGATGCACTTCTAGTATACTGTATTCTTGTACTATACCATTAGATTCCATTTTTGATTAATGATAATGATGAATAGAAGCAAAGATGAAATCGAGAAGTTTTGGTTCCTTACAATGCTAAGGGCACCAACACGCTCCCCATAAAGTCCCATATTCTTGGCATAACTTTTAGCTATCAAGCATTCACCGCCATCAGCAACAAAAGTACGGACTGACTGTGCATCAGTGTCAAGGCTACCACTAGCAAAACCCTACAAAAGTGTTAGGAAAAAAGGATTCAGGCTGCTCTTTCTCTACATTAGATAAGACTCAAGCATACTCTATAACAGGTTTTCATTTGTTCATAAACAACAGTTTAATAAAGCAGCAAAGGAAGAATTCTTTTATGAGTTACCTGATAGGCACTGTCGAAAAAGGGTAATAAGCTTTTAGATCTCATGAGTTGTCGAATCTGTTCCCACTGTTCAGAGGTTGGGTCAACTCCAGTGGGATTGTGTGCACATGCATGAAGTAAGACAATAGCTCCAGATGGTGCAGCACCAAGATCCTCGAGCAAGCCTGTTATTTTTTTGACATCGAAGGTTACAGTATGTATCAAATGCCCTTTTATGAAATGTTTTGACAGAATGCAATCTTAAAATAACTTCATTTGCAAGTGTAACAACAGGGAAGGTGAAAGACACAATTCATGGAACAAAAAAAAAGAAATCAACCTTGGAAGTCGAGTCCACGAGTAGAAGGATCGTAGTAGCGGAAATACTCAACAGACAAGCCAGCCAGGTTGAAAACTTTGGGATGGTTCCCCCAAGTTGGTTTTGGAATGTAAATGACACTCTTGAAGAACAAGAACAACAGTTAGCAACAGTTCTAGTGATTTACCTAATTCAACTACTAATCAAAAACTAAGAAAAGAGAGAAGTATACTTGGTGGTAGTGCTTTTTGAGAAACTCAGCCCCAACTCTCAACGAACCGGTACCAGACAAGCACTGGATTGTAGCAACTCTACTCTCTGCAATTGCAGGACTGCTCAACAAAAACGAGAATGTCAAGACAAGACCATACACTATGAACTAAAAGGGGATAATTATAGAGCTACAAACAAACAAACACAGCTAAGAAGATGATAAATCAACAGTAGAAATATATTACCTATCAGCACCTAAGATGAGCTTGGCGCTTAACTTGTTAAAATCAGCGATTCCAACAATGGGAATATATTCCTTGACCCGGGACCTTACATGAGAGTAGAGAAAAAGTTTTTAGACATTCACAAGAAAAGACAAGTAGACGACTAAGTAAGTAATAAAGTTGCAAAACTCACGGGTCGTTCACGAGCAGTTGCTCTGCTTTTCGCACCACATCAAGAACGAGGGGCTTCCCTTCCTTTATTAAAAAAAAAAAAAAAACAAGTAAATTAATCAAAAAAAAAAAAATCAAAGCTTCCAGAAACGGTTAATCAAATCAACTGAAACCATTAAGATGATTCGTTACCTCAGTACGATAGGCACCGACACCCAAATTGATCTTCACAGGACTTGGATCATTGTTGTAAGCAACAGTCACCTGTATTTTCCAAAAAAAATCATTGATCAACAGAACTAAATAAGAATCATATCCAAAACTGAGGTCTAGTAGAAACCACATATGGATCAGGACCGGTATATAGATCCAAGCAAAGACGGAATGAAAAATCAACTCAGTAAGATCGATCAAGAGAGAAGCGAAGAAGTAACTTACACCGAGAATAGGATCTTCGGGAGCACGAGCGACGTTTGAGAAGACAGACTCCATTGGTTAGAAGGATTAGCAAACAATAAAGATCGACGAACGAGTTGAAGACAATTTATATTCTCCTTCACAAAGTTTTAAAGAATCCAACTTTTTTTTTTTTTTTTTTGTTAACTGTGGGCGCTGCTGCTTTATAAAGATACCATTAACAGAGTTGAACTTGCTCAACAAGTCGAACCATTTATTTATTTAATTCCCATTTTTCTTATTTTGACAAATCTTCTAATTTTCTTTTCTTTGTCTAAAATTCTAAATCCTAATTTCCTTTTTGTAGTAATTATTTTTCTTCAATTACTTTAATTTTTGGGTTAATAATTCAATAGATTGCTTTGACATCAGAGCAATGTTTGTTTTTTACAATAGGACTTGACACTGTATATGTTTTGTATATGTTTCTTTTGCGTCAGTCACACAATTTTTGTATTATCTACAAACTGGTACACCTCTGCACCTATCTGAGAAGCCCAGTCTATGGTCGAATTAAAGAAGAGCTCCCAAAAGCAGAGATCCACTGCAAGCACTGATGAGAATATTAGCAATGCCAATGTTTGGTACCGGTTCAACGGCCAGCGCAGAGCCTCGGCCATTCTCCTCAGGATCGGGAAAGAAGTTGTCTCCATGTCTGTTGGATTTCTGATTGACCAAGCTGTTACCCATCTTACCTCTGAAGGAACAAGATCAAACTCTTCTCTAAGTCGTCTTCCCAGGTCAGGCATGTGCCCTCCCCCGTACAGTATCGCGATTCTCTTGTGCCCTTGTTCCAATGCTCTTCTTAATGCTTCAGTTGCTGCTCGGTTTCTCTCACCTATGATCACTGATTTCTCCTCTATATCTGATGTCTCTTGCGTTAGCCTTCACACACAAATATGCAATTGTTAACAGACTTGTGTCAAGTAAACCTCAGAAATGTTAACAGGGCTGTGCGTGCTTACTCTGATGTTAATCTCTTAGCAAGGAAAACTTTCATAGCAGCTCCAAAGTCAAGCCGTGAAAGCGCTTCCAATTCTGGATAGTCTGACGTCTGATCTCCAAAGTCAGCACAAAATGCCCCAATTAGAAAAAGACCAACAAGAGGCATAGGAAAAACCCTTGAAACCCATAGAAGCTTTGACCTCCAAGTATCACGACCTTCAGTTGCCAGAGCTGGCTGTATCATTGCTTTTGTTGATCTAATAGTCATGTCCCTAGCAAATGAGAAGAAGCTTTCACCTTTCTCCTTCTGCATCAAATATGAAACAGCACCAAATGAAGATTAATCAGAGACATCACTCAACTGATAGTCATGCATTCTGTACGCTATCAAGTAATAACGATTCCCAATTTCCCACTATCCCAAACAATATAACATGATACAGACAAGACAACAATGTGGATACCAGAGAATACTACTCAAAACTGACAGTGGTAAGTGGTAACTCTAAATAGTTTTGGAAACAAACCTGAAGCAACTGGAATGTCTCGAAATCAAGATCAGCATGGTACCAATTCTCAGTTTCGTAATCTAGACAATCTAGCTGAAAATCAAGTGTAAGTACTCTTGCCATCTGCCGTTGAATGAACCCGAGAATACTAAAGCCTCTTGAACGAGAACTCTTGAGCTTCTTGGCAGCAATTGGGTTTCTTCTGTTCTCCAAGGTCTCTTTACTAGCCACCATCTCATACAATATAGAATCATATGGTTCAAGCTCCTTTTGCAGAGCAGTGAAGTACCTACACACACAAACCCAAACCGCATATGCCATCATTACAAGAAACTAGCTAAACAAACCTAATCAAACGCATTCCTATGATAACCAAAATAGAAGAAAGACTCACTCTTTATCTGCAATATGAATCGTTGAAACTAAATCTACCTGCAAAACAGAGACGATGAAATCGATTATAAAGATGTGAACTTTCTCAATTTATGTAAGAACCCAGAACATAAACAGAGATGGTGGAGGTAACCTGAAGAAAAGGGTTGAGAAGAATCCAAGGGAAACGTTTCTTATAACCGACGATTGCAGTCTGTAACTCGCTTGTGCCATTTCCAGCGTCGGAGCGGCGCTTGAACCTCATGTAATCAGCGATTGAGTTGGATTCGAGGAAAAGGGCAGCGTCGGAAGCATCATCAGAAGGTTGATTCAGTGAGCAAGAGACAAGCACATTTGGATAACGAGGATTTGAACGGGATTGAGATATGCGGAGAAGTTTCGAAGATGAGTAAGCAGAAGAAGAAGAAGAAGAAGAGGAAGAAGATCTATCGGTTGTGGTGGAGGTGTAATTAAACGGAGGAAGGACGGCGAACGAGGTGACCGCCATGGTTCCCGTCCCTGAGTTTAGTTTTAACGGAATAGTTGGAGAAGAAGAAGAAGTAGTGTGATGTGAAGAAGATATTTCGCCATTTTCCAACCAGACGAAATTTACACGTTTCTCTTCCTTCCGGAAAAAAAATAATTTTGTCATTTTTTTGTTTGGTTGAGAAAAATCGTTTTGATTAACTAATTAAACCGAACCAGCCCTTAACTCAAACTAGGAAAAGGGTAAAGATTTTAACCAAACTAGGTGTAAACCAGGAAGAATACATATGGTTGGTTTTCCAACTTTTCTTCCTTTCTATTGAATTGAATTGAATTGAGGAATCATAAACTCTAAATGTTTTAACTAATTAGCCTTTTTGTTTTCAGTTTTGAAATTATTTTACAGCAATTATTTGTTTTTAAAAAAACGCAGTAGTTAAGCAATAGATTAAAATGTGTTTTGAATGTATTCATTTTTTTTTTTGGTGATAGGAGAATGGTATCATTTATAATACTAGTGTATTTAAAAAAATTCAATAGTTTGATATTTGTTTAGTAAAAAATTGCATGAAATACGTTATAAGTTATATAGATAAATGTTAACCAACTTATTTTAAGGAAAAAAAAAAAAGAGAAAGCTAACCAACTTATTTAATTATGACTACTATTTTCTTCATTCACAGGTTGGTTTAGCAAATAAGAGGGAAAAAATGAACTAGGGATGTAAAATTCTATTTATTTTTTCCTACAAAAAAAATGTAAGAAAAATTAGACAGCTTAATTAGTTATGTAGTAGCTGTTGATTGGTTCACTATTATTTGGAAGATTTGAGAAAGTGTGTAACATTATAAGTCATAATCTGCAATTAGCGAAGTTGATTTTGAATCACGTAACCAGGTCTTAACGCAAACCAAGCATGAGTGGTTTTGGGGTTGATTTAGTTCAGATTGTTAAGTACTTATAAGCGGTTTGAAAACAGAAATAACAAACTCTGTTTCCATTCATAAATGCGCTAAAGTTGTAATATTCATGTAGTATTATTAATTTGAGATCTCATATGTAGAAACTTCCGTGATAGTGAATCGCTAGATCATGATATGGTCAAGTCTATTAGCATATCTATATTATAGTTTATAAATGTATATTAGGATGGTTAAGTCTCCTTTAGCTTATCCTTCTAGTATACTAATTGTACAGTATATAATACTCTTGTACCACATTATGATTCATTAATGAGAAAATATCTTTTTACCAAAGTTAACATGGTATCAGAGCAAAACTAATTTCTCATTTTTTCTTCCGCTTAACAAACTTTTTCAAACACCATTGATGACGATTATGAGCTTCTTCTTCGTTTCCATCTTCGATTCGAGCTGTTTCTTTCTCGATTGAGCTTTGTTTCTCTCTCTGTTACATCTCGCGTCGATCTTCTCGAATTCCGATTTGATTTTTCTTTTTCCGATGAGTGCTTCGCGATCTCAGATCATTTTGTCATTTGTTGTGAATCTCATTGCGATTGTGTTGATTCTATGTTCTTCTTTGATTACCCGAGTGCTTTTGGGGTTAATTGCTTTTCTCTTGGTTGATTGAGTTTGGGTTGTTGCTTTTTATCGCACAATCTTGTTTCTGATCTTAATCATGACTCCTCCGGTTCCAAATTCAGTTCCGAATTCGACGGATCAGTATGAGAATCCGTACTTCTTGCACAGCTCAGATCATGCGGGGATGAGTATCGTATCCGATCGTCTCACGTCTGGAGCTGATTTCTACTCTTGGCGAAGGTCAGTTCGCGTAGCTCTTAACGTTAGGAATAAACTGGGTTTCATAGATGGAACGATCAAGAAACCGCCTGATGATCATCGTGATTTTGGTTCTTGGTCTCGTTGCAATGATATTGTATCTACTTGGATCATTAACTCAGTTGATAAAAAGATTGGAGCAAGTTTGTTGTTCATATCTACCGCAGAGGGTATTTGGAAGAACCTAATGTCACTTTACAAGCGAGATGATGCTCCGAGAGTTTTTGAGATAGAGCAGAAGCTGAGTTCCATTCAACAAGGATCGTTGGATGTTACTTCCTATTATACTCTTTTGGTTACCTTATGGGAAGAGTACAAAAATTATGTGGAGTTGCCAGTATGTACTTGTGGCAAATGTGAGTGTAATGCAGCTGCTTTGTGGGAGAAGCTTCAAGAACGAAGTCGAGTTACCAAGTTCTTGATGGGCCTGAATGCGTCATATGAGTCTACTCGGCGACATATCTTGATGCTTAAGCCAATTCCAAGTATTGAAGAAGCTTTTAATATGGTCACTTCGGATGAAAGGCAAAAGACCATCACACCTACATCCAATTGTAACGCCCCCAAACCGTACTAGGACCACCCAGGCCATCGGACGGCACCAGAGCGCTACTATGGGAACGTTCGTCAAAGGTCCGGCCGGGTGCGAGAACGAATCAGGCCCTTCGACCAGTCCCTCGGCGAGGTTCCCGACCACACGACATATCCCTCGGGCTTTGCAACCCTACGGATATGCCGTGCGTTGGGCCGACCCGGACTAAGTCTGTACCAGTACGACCCGTTTGTTTTAAAAGAAAATTCGAATGTATTAAAACTTAAACGAGTTCTCACAACCGATTACACCCAAAATAGTTCACATGGCTTAACGCCAAAGTTTAGTTCACAAATAAACATACTTTTATTTTACAATAGACACCAAAAGCAAACTACTCCGGAGTCCTATCGTTCACCACGCCCTCTAGTTCCCTCTAGGGTCACCTGCAGAACAACAATATTATCATAAGTAATCTAAGATTACTTAGTGAGCTCAGGGTTCCTGCAGAGAAATAATTCCCAAACCCCGATTCCCCATTAACAATCAACATGCATGCAAATACAACCACATGCGAACATAAACAAGCAACATGCAAGCACTGGTAAACAACATGCAAGCATAAGCGATTAACAAGCAAGCAAGCACAACGGCTTAACCACCATCAGAGATGACATGCAGAAGCTTATCAAGCCAACAAAACATTCTACCAACAATCGCAACTACATGCAACAACACACAACAACATGCAACATGCAACAACAAAACTTGAAAAAAAACAACAGTTTTTAACAAGTTTTAATTTTTATTTGGGCCCGGTAAGCATCCCTCTCCCCCAACCCCTCCTGATTTCTCCAAATCGCAACCACAAAGGCAAGCGTTTGGATATCAGCCAAAATTACACCGTCGTGTAAATAGCCTCGGCCAGGGTAGCGAGCCCAGTAACCTCCGAGCTCTTCGTGACCAACCTTGCACACACACGAACATGGGTTGCATGTCGCGGCTGCATGTGGCACGGAACGGGATGGATCGCACTACCAAATCTTACAACACTTAGCCGGAATTTCTCGCGGACTAAAACGTTTTAAGATCTCACCGAAGATCTTACTTGAGCTTATACGGGACTTAAACCCATATTCTTACCAATAACTCAACCAAATATCGCCTTCTGTTACTAGATCATTTCGACCTAGTAACTGGCACAACCTCACCATGCATGCATTTAAACAAGAAAACATAAAAGAACTTCAAGCAAATGCATATACATGCAACATGCAAAACCGCGCACTAGATGGATGTTTTAAATCTCCATCTAAGCCGATGCAAATATGTGCCTGAACTCACAGTAAACCGTCGACGAATGATCTCCTTTGATGAAGGTCTTCTCGCGGCTACTCGGATCTCTCCTTCGGTTAGAATCGATTTCCTTATCGATCTAACGTTGATGGTCTTGGTCGATAGTCTTCTCTTGCAAACACTCTCTTCTTCTCTTCTTTCTCTCCCAAACACTCACTCTTTCTCTCTCAATTTCTCTTAACTTACCCCTTCTTTCCTTGAGCGAAAATGAGAGGAATGAGAGCTCATTTATAGCACAAGTGGGCGGTGGAGACAGCCAATGGGGGTCGCATGCACTCTCCCTATTAGAGGGACTTCAACACTTGGAAGCTCCTTGCTTCAACACCTTGAATTCCACTTAAACTCCCTTGAATTCTTTAATGCTCCACTAAAAACCCACTAAGCCTCCTTGAATAAAATATTCACCCACTTAACTCCACTAAGTCTTCTTGATTAAAATATTAATCCACTTAACTTCCTTAAGTGATTCTTGGGGAAGACTTTTTCCACTCTCGGTTGACCTTCGCCGGTCCTCGGCAGCTCTCTCGGCAACTATCGGCATCCATCGGCAACGTTCCTCGGGTACTCGATGCTTTCCTCGAGTACTCGATAGCTCCCTCGAATACACGACACTTTCTCGGGTACTCGTTACTCTCCCTCGAGTACTCGACACTTTCTCGGGTACTCGGTACTCTCGGCATTTCTCGGCGATTGCCGGGTAATGCGTCCCGGACGGTACGTGCGGTACGTCTCGGACGACTCGGACAACTCTTGGTCTGTTAACTTTTTCACGGACTTCCCTTCGTCAAACTTCCAGCTCCTCTTTCTGCCTTCCTTTTCCCGGTCTTTTGGACTTGAATGGACGTCAAAACTTTATCCCTTGGTGAGGGTCACTACATTCTCCCCCCCTTAATAGAATTCGTCCCGAATTCCATAGGGTTCCGACGGTCCTGCCTCATCCTCTTCCGCAAACAACTGAGGATACTTGGCACGCATCCTATCCTCATCTTCCCATGTGGTGACCTTACGGTTCTGTTTTCCCCAGAACACTTGGATTTGAGGAATACTTCTATTCTTCAACTTCCGAGTCCTTCTTTGCCCTATTCCAAATGGTCCTTCGGGGTATGTGAGATTTGGCTCCAACTCCTCGATAGGCTCTGGCACAATCATTCTAGGATCTGGCACATGCTTCCGTAGTTGTGAAACGTGGAAGACTTTATGCAATCGCATAACCTCAGGCATTGATAACCGATAGGCTACCTCGCCAACTCTTCTCTCAATCCGGTACGGTCCGATAAATCTTACCACAAGTTTTCCCACTTTGCCAAAACGATCCTTTCCTTTTTGTGGTGCAACCTTCAAATACACCATGTCTCCAACTTCAAACTCCACTTCTCGCCTCTTACGGTCTGCGTACTTCTTTTGGCGATCTTGAGCCTTCTTCATGCTCTCTCGAATAAATTTGATCTTCTCTGTCGTTTCATCAATCAACTTGTGATTGAAACTTGTCCGCTCTCCAACCTCTGTCCAACATAAAGGCGTTCTACACGGCCTTCCGTACATGGCCTCAAATGGCGACATGCCCGTACTCGAGTGATAACTATTGTTATACGCGAACTCCACCAATGGCAAATTCTTCTCCCAATCAGATGACCATTCTAGCGCACATAGTCGGATCATGTCCTCTATGGTGCGAATTGTCCTCTCCGTTTGCCCGTCAGTCTCTGGGTGAAATGAGGTGCTCATAAGAACATCTGTCCCCAATGCCCTATGTAAATCTTGCCAGAATATTGACGCGAACTTTGGATCACGATCGGAAACAATATTCGCTGGCACTCCATGGAGCTTCAAAATCTCGTCTATGTACTTCTCTGCCAGGACTGGCGCTTGATCCCTGCTTCTCACTGGAACCAAACGGCGACTTTGGTTAAACGATCAACCACTACCCATACTGCGTCATTGATTCTCCCTTTTCTTATAGGTAGGCCGGTAATAAAATCCATAGAGATAGAGTCCCATTTCCACGTTGGTATGGGCAAGTTGCGAAGTAATCCTGTTGGCACTTGATGCTCTACCTTGATTCGTTGACATGAATCACATTGGCTTACCCATTTCGCCACTGCTCTCTTCAATCCAGGCCAATGATAGTACCTACGCACATCTTTGTACATCTTGGTGCTCCCCGGATGTATACTCAAAGCTGAGCTATGGGCGGCTCCTAATATCTCCTCTCGTAATCCGTTCCGGTCAGGTACGGTTACTCTCCCATTGAGAAGTAAAGTGTCATCATCCGCCAGATGATATCCACTAGCATTTGGTCCTTCTAACCCTTTCAACTCTTCGATGATCTTCTTCAGGTTCTCGTCTTTAGGTTGTTCTTCACGAATTCGATGTAGTAGGCTCGCTTGAGTTACGGCTTGTAAACCCAACGGTTCACTAGATTCTCCTTCCAAGGCTAAAAGCCTTACCTTCTTCAATTCTCCAGCTAAAGACTCCACGTCCTTCTCAACATCAACTTGTGCTTTTCTTCGGCTTAGCGCATCTGCCACTACGTTCGCTTTGCCTGGGTGATACTGGATTCTTAAGTCGTAATCGGCTACGAACTCCATCCATCTCCTCTGACGCAAATTAAGATCCGGTTGCGTGAACAAGTATTTAAGACTTTGATGGTCCGTAAATACCTGAACAGCTTCTCCATACAAGTACGATCTCCAAATCCTCAATGCAAACACCACAACGGCCATCTCCAGGTCGTGTGTGGGGTAGTTCTCCTCATGCCTCCTTAGCTGTCTAGATGCATAGGCAATCACCCTATCCCCTTGCATCAATACACATCCCACTCCAACTCTTGACGCATCTGTAAACACAGAATACGGTTGGTTCGGCTCGGGCAGGGCTAACACCGGCGCGGTTGTCAGCGCTCCCTTTAACTTCCTGAAGGCTTCTTCGACCTCTTCACTCCATATAAATGGTACTCCTTTCCCGGTAAGCCGTGTTAAAGGCTTCGCAATGGACGAAAACTCCTTCACGAACTTCCGGTAATAGCCTGCAAGGCCTAAGAAACTTCTTACTTCTGACGCGGTCGTTGTCTTCGGCCAATCTTGTATTGCGGCGATCTTCTCTGGATCGGCGGACACACCTTGCTCCGAAACTCGGTGTCCTAAAAATCCAATTTCCCTTTGCTAGAACTTGCACTTGCTAAACTTTGCAAATAGCTTCATTTCCCTTAGCCTCTCCAGAACTTTCTTCAAATGCTCCGCGTGCTCTTCCGCACTACGCGAGTATATCAGGATGTCATTGATAAAGATGATCACAAATCGATCCAGATAATCATGGAAAACTTCATTCATCAATCGCATGAATGCTGTTGGTGCATTGGTAAGTCCAAACGGCATCACCACGAATTCATACTGGCCATATCTCGTTTGGAACGCCGTCTTCATCACATCTTGTTCCGCAATTGAGATTTGATGATAGCCAGAGGCTAAATCAATCTTCGAGAACCAACTTGCTCCTCTTAGCTGGTCTAACAGCTCATCGATCCTTGGCAAAGGATACTTGTCCTTTATTGTTATGTTATTGATACCTCGGTAATCAATACATAACCGCATGCTCCCGTCCTTTTTCTTGACGAACAACACTGGGGCTCCCCATGGCGACGAACTTGGTCGTATGAAACCTTTCTCCAACAAATCCTCTAACTGAGACTTGAGTTCAGCCAACTCGGCTGGTGCCATGCGATACGGTGCCTTAGCAATTGGGGTAGCTCCGGGCTCCAAATTTATAGTAAAAGGATGGCTCCTAGGTGGAGGCAACCCTTCCAATGGCCTAAACACGTCCTCAAAGACCTTGACTATGGCAATATCCTCAACTCCCATGCCTTCTCTGTCATCTCCTCCCATCGCGGTTAGAGTGACTAAATAAACTTTATCCCCTTCAACCGACCTTCCAATCCTTGCTGCCGATGCGAAGTATGCCGTTTTACTTGGGCTGATCCCATTGAAAACTAGAGGGGTCCTCCCTCCAATTTCAAATACAACTCTGCCCCTGCTGCAGTCTATATGGGCTTGGTGTTCCGATAACCAATCCATCCCCAAAATAGCATCGAACCTATCGAATGGCATCACCAATGGATTCACTGGGAGGTTCGTATCTTGCAAGACTATCGACACTTCCTTGACCCATCTTCTTGTCTTCAGCGGTGGTTGATTACCAGCAGTGTAGACATTGATATTCACCTTTTCCTCCTCACACAAGTCTCCAAACTTGTCAACCACTTCGGGAGTCACAAAGCTATTGGACGCTCCCGAATCGAACAGTACATGTGTGGGGTTACCACCAACAAGTAATGTTCCTAAACGCAAAGCAAATATAACAAAATGTAATGCTAAACTAACCATGCAAAACACACAACCAAACACTAACAATCACAAGAGAGTTAGAACCCAATCAAACCTGTTATAGGGCCCTTCGCGGCCTGTGGAGGTTTAGGTGGCTCTACTCCTAAAGCAAAAACATTTGCTGGGGTGGCTTGCTTCTTTGCTGGGGGTTCCTTCACTTGATTCGCTGCCTGGGCACGGTTCACAGTTTGGGCGTTCGGTTTGGCCGGCCTTGATGGACATGAGTTCGCATAATGTCCTAACTCGCCACAGTAGAAACATGTGACGGTCGACAGATTGTTCCCCTTTGTCTCCTCCACAGTCGGACAGGCTCGAGCAAAATGCCCCACTTGTCCGCACACATAGCATCCCCTCGGATCCATGTTGCTCACATTACGGCCTCCTTGACTAACATTCATCTTAACCTTCCCTCGGCCTGCGCCCCAATTTCGTCCTGCCACTTGATTCACCTTTCGGGTGTTCACAATCTTAGTCTGCTGGACTGGTTCCTTCTTTTTCTCCCGAGCTGCAATCTCCTTTTCTATCTCGATGGCTTCCTCCACACTCACAGCTCTTTCTTCCACTTCCGCAACGCTGCGGTAGGTTACAGCGTGTAACCTTCCTCTAATATCTGGCCTAAGCCCATTAAAGAATCTTCGGGCCATTGCTAACTCGTCATCATTCCTTGGTACAAGTACCTTCGAAGTCTTGTAAAAATCCTCCCATATGCTCGAACGGTCATTTCACCTTGTTCCAACTGCAAAAATTGACTCTCCAGTCGGTCACGTGACTCCGGCGGGAAGTACTTTAACTCAAACTCCCGCTTAAAGATTCCCCACGTTATGGTCTGTTATCGATAACGGGAAACCACGATGTCCCACCATGCCTTAGCATCTTCTTCCAAGAAAGAAACTGCTACCGGTCTCAAAATCTTCTGGACACTTGGTCATCTCGAAGTTACTCTCCAAATCCTTTATCCATGCGTCTGCTAACACCACATTCGGGTCTCCTTTAAACTTACGAAATCCTAAGTTTCGTAACAACATCACTCGTTTAAGAAACTGATCGGATGGATCCTCTGCTACACGGTTTACTTGGTCTTGTTGCTGCTGCTGGATCATATGGTTCAAGAGGTCTTGGACCATCTTAAGCGTCTGTTGGCTCTCCGGCGCATTCTGCTCACTCGGTCCTTCTCCATGCGCTTGGTCTCCCCTTGGCATGTTCTGAGTTGGATAGGCAGCGTACGGTCCAAACGGTGAAAATCCTGGCGGGTACATACTCTCCGACGTACTAAAACGATTTGAACCCGCTGGTGTGTATCTTGGCGTCGCGCCAGGTACATACCACTCCGGCATAAACATGTCCGGCCCATAGATGTCTGGGAACGACTCTTCCCCTTGCGCATCATCAAACTGCGAACCCCATTCCTCCGGACCAAACTGTTGACTTGAACCCCTCCCCGTGTCCGGCGAACGATACGTCGACCTAGATCTTTCGGATCCTTGACGAGACATCTGCATCCACGATCAACAAAGGGTTTACTTAATCCCATCTAACCCTAAGTGATGAACGATCCGGATTATCCTAAGTGTCTATTGCGACCATTTGACTCGATAAATCATTTGAAACCGCGAGTCCTAAACAGCATCATAACCATGCTCTGATACCACCGTTGTAACGCCCCCGAACCGTACTAGGACCACCCAGGCCATCGGACGGCACCGGAGCGCTACTATGGGAACGTTCGTCAAAGGTCCGGCCGGGTGCGAGAACGAATCAGGCCCTTCGACCAGTCCCTCGGCGAGGTTCCCGACCACACGACATATCCCTCGGGCTTTGCAACCCTACGGATACGCCGTGCGTTGGGCCGACCCGGACTAAGTCTGTACCAGTACGACCCGTTTGTTTTAAAAGAAAATTCGAATGTATTAAAACTTAAACGAGTTCTCACAACCGATTACACCCAAAATAGTTCACATGGCTTAACGCCAAAGTTTAGTTCACAAATAAACATACTTTTATTTTACAATAGACACCAAAAGCAAACTACTCCGGAGTCCTATCGTTCACCACGCCCTCTAGTTCCCTCTAGGGTCACCTGCAGAACAACAATATTATCATAAGTAATCTAAGATTACTTAGTGAGCTCAGGGTTCCTGCAGAGAAATAATTCCCAAACCCCGATTCCCCATTAACAATCAACATGCATGCAAATACAACCACATGCGAACATAAACAAGCAACATGCAAGCACTGGTAAACAACATGCAAGCATAAGCGATTAACAAGCAAGCAAGCACAACGGCTTAACCACCATCAGAGATGACATGCGGAAGCTTATCAAGCCAACAAAACATTCTACCAACAATCGCAACTACATGCAACAACACACAACAACATGCAACATGCAACAACAAAACTTGAAAAAAAACAACAGTTTTTAACAAGTTTTAATTTTTATTTGGGCCCGGTAAGCATCCCTCTCCCCCAACCCCTCCTGATTTCTCCAAATCGCAACCACAAAAGCAAGCGTTTGGATATCAGCCAAAATTACACCGTCGTGTAAATAGCCTCGGCCAGGGTAGCGAGCCCAGTAACCTCCGAGCTCTTCGTGACCAACCCTGCACACACACGAACATGGGTTGCATGTCGCGGCTGCATGTGGCACGGAACGGGATGGATCGCACTACCAAATCTTACAACACTTAGCCGGAATTTCTCGCGGACTAAAACGTTTTAAAATCTCACCGAAGATCTTACTTGAGCTTATACGGGACTTAAACCCATATTCTTACCAATAACTCAACCAAATATCGCCTTCTGTTACTAGATCATTTCGACCTAGTAACTGGCACAACCTCACCATGCATGCATTTAAACAAGAAAACATAAAAGAACTTCAAGCAAATGCATATACATGCAACATGCAAAACCGCGCACTAGATGGATGTTTTAACTCTCCATCTAAGCCGATGTAAATATGTGCCTGAACTCACAGTAAACCGTCGACGAATGATCTCCTTTGATGAAGGTCTTCTCGCGGCTACTCGGATCTCTCCTTCGGTTAGAATCGATTTCCTTATCGATCTAACGTTGATGGTCTTGGTCGATAGTCTTCTCTTGCAAACACTCTCTTCTTCTCTTCTTTCTCTCCCAAACACTCACTCTTTCTCTCTCAATTTCTCTTAACTTACCCCTTCTTTCCTTGAGCGAAAATGAGAGGAATGAGAGCTCCTTTATAGCACAAGTGGGCGGTGGAGACAGCCAATGGGAGTCGCATGCACTCTCCCTATTAGAGGGACTTCAACACTTGGAAGCTCCTTGCTTCAACACCTTGAATTCCACTTAAACTCCCTTGAATTCTTTAATGCTCCACTAAAAACCCACTAAGCCTCCTTGAATAAAATATTCACCCACTTAACTCCACTAAGTCTTCTTGATTAAAATATTAATCCACTTAACTTCCTTAAGTGATTCTTGGGGAAGACTTTTTCCACTCTCGGTTGACCTTCGCCGGTCCTCGGCAGTTCTCTCGGCAACTATCGGCATCCATCGGCAACGTTCCTCGGGTACTCGATGCTTTCCTCGAGTACTCGGTAGCTCCCTCGAATACTCGACACTTTCTCGGGTACTCGTTACTCTCCCTCGAGTACTCGACACTTTCTCGGGTACTCGGTACTCTCGGCATTTCTCGGCGATTGCCGGGTAATGCGTCCCGGACGGTACGTGCGGTACGTCTCGGACGACTCGGACAACTCTTGGTCTGTTAACTTTTTCTCGGACTTCCCTTCGTCAAACTTCCAGCTCCTCTTTCTGCCTTCCTTTTCCCGGTCTTTTGGACTTGAATGGACGTCAAAACTTTATCCCTTGGTGAGGGTCACTACACCAATAGTATGATATTTCAAGCTATGGCTCCCGTGGAGGTACCTATCTCTGCTCCAACTCAGGTTTCAGATAATCAACAGATGTCATATACTGGATCCTATGATAATGCAACATTTGCGGTTCAGAATCAGAATCATTATCGACCAAGAGGTCCGCGACCTGTCTGTACTCACTGTGGTCAAACAGGGCATGTTATTCAGAAATGTTTTAAACTGCATGGATATCCACCAGGCTATATTCCTGGTTTCAAAAGCAGTCTTGCAAATTTTCAAGGAGGTCAAGGAGGTCAAAAGCAAACTATGTCGTCTACACAACCCAGGGGACAAACCTCTGTTAATCCTCGTCCTGCGACACATGCTATAGCGAATGTCATGACCGAGACCTCTCCCATGTCATCTACAAATGCTGCAGTTAATCTTGATGTCAGCACAATGAGCAGTGATCAAATTACTTCATTGATTCAACAACTTAGTGCTCAAGTTAAGCTTTCAGAGACTCTAACTTCATCTTCACAGTCTTCGTCTATTACAGAGCATGGTGCAATGGCAGTTCAATCTTCTTCTGGTATCAATTCTTTTCCATCAGTTTTTCCCTCTTCTTCATTAAGATTTGAAAATAATCGACTCACTTTCCAACATCAATGTCTTTCTTCTTTGTCTAAAACCATTCCTCATGGTAGTTGGATTATTGACACTGGTGCCACCAGTCATGTGTCCTCTGATTTGAATTTTTTTAGTGACACAGTGACAGTTTCTGGAGTTACAGTCTCTTTACCAAATGAAGCTAGAGTGGATATCACACACTGTGGCACTGTTCATTTATCACATTCACTCACACTGCATGATGTTTTGCATGTTCCATCATTCAAATTCAATCTCATTTCCATTAGTAGTCTTTTACAACATAACTGTGGCTCTGCTTACTTTTATCCTGATTCTTGTTATCTTCAGGAGTCTATTCAGGGCTTGATGATTGGTAAGGGTCTTCTTCTTCACAACCTATACATCTTGCAACCTGAAGCATCTTCATCTGCATCTACTTCCATCTCTTCATCAACATCACTTCCGCATTTCTCTAGATCCTTGAAGGTCGATGGGCATCTCTGGCATCAACGCCTTGGACATCCATCTTCTGACAAGTTAAAAGTTCTTTCTGGTATTTTGTCTTTTCCTATGTCTTCTTTAGTTGATCAGAGTCCTTGTTCTGTTTGTCCCTTAGCTAAACAGAAACGTCTTCCTTTTAATTCACAAAACCATTTGTCTTCGCATCTGTTTGATCTAGTCCACTTAGATATTTGGGGTCCTTTTTCAACAGAGTCTGTAGAGGGTTTCAAATATTTTTTAACGATAGTTGATGATTGTACTCGAGCAGTTTGGGTTTACTTACTAAGAAATAAAAGTGTAGTTTCTACTATTTTTCCTGATTTCATCAAATATATTCATACACAATATAACACTCCTATTAAGGCTATTCGAACTGACAATGCTCCTGAACTAGCTTTTACTACTCTTGTTAAAGAACATGGCATGATTCACCAGTTTTCTTGTGCTTACACTCCTCAACAGAACTCTGTTGTTGAGCGAAAACATCAGCATTTACTTAATGTTGCAAGAGCCTTATTGTTTCAGTCTAATGTGCCTTTAGTGTATTGGAGTGATTGCTTACTTACTGCTGTATTCTTAATCAATAGGACTCCATCTGCTTTACTAAACAATGTAACACCTTTTGAATTGTTGAATCACAAGCCACCTGATTATACCTTTCTAAAGTCATTTGGCTGTTTGTGTTATGTTTCTACTTTACAAAAAGATCGAAACAAATTTAGTCCGCGTGCTGATCGTTGTGTGTTTTTAGGTTACTCATTTGGTTACAAAGGATATAAGGTCTTACATCTGGATAGTAATGTCATCTCTATTTCCCGTAATATTGTCTTCCATGAGAATATTTTTCCATTTCATCTAGACAATACTCCTGTGCATCCAGTGGATTTGTTTGATAACATCATTTTACCTTCATCACTTCCTCATGACATAGATCATTATCATCATTCTGTACATCCTCCATTGTCGTCATTATCTACTTCATCATCTCATCCACCGCTATCACCTCTATCCACTTCTGGTGCTCCTCGTTTGGGCTCTGAGACTGTACCTGCAGAAACGACAACTGATTCATCATCAAAGGTCAGACCAAAGCGAACATCTAAGGTGCCAGGTTATCTTTCTGACTATCATTGTTCCCTTACTCAATTTCTCCATCTTCTTTACCCATCAAAACAACCACACCCTATCCTATCTCTTCCTATCTTACTTATACAAATTTCAAACCTCTCTATCAAGAATATATTCTCTCTGTTTCTATCGAAACAGAACCAAAGAATTTCCAGCAGGCCATTGCTTCTGTGAATTGGACGAAAGCCATGAATGTGGAAATGGATTCTATGAAGGCTGCTGGTACGTTTGATGTTGTTTCATTACCACTGGGGAAAAATGTGGTGGGCTGTAAATGGGTGTATACCATCAAGTACTATGCCGATGGTTCTATTGAGCGATATAAAGCTTGTTTGGTTGCCAAGGGTTTCACACAACAGGAGGGTGTAGATTACTTTGATACGTTTTCTCCAGTTGCACGATTGGCGAGTGTGAAACTTCTTTTAGATTTGGCAGCTAAGAAGGGTTGGAGCTTAACTCAAATGGATGTCACTACTGCTTTTTTGCATAGTGATTTGGATGAGGAAATATATATGAGTTTACCTCAGGGATACACACCACCTCCTGGTACTTCTCTTCCCCCTAATGCAGTGTGTAAGCTCAACAAGTCTATATATGGCTTGAAACAAGCATCAAGACAATGGTACAAATGTTTTTCAAAGGCGCTCCTTGCTGATGGTTTTATACAGTCTGATGCTGAGAACACGATTTTTTTCAAGGAACAAGGTACTTCTTACACTGCCTTATTAGTTTACGTTGATGACATCCTTATTGCTAGCAACAATGATATGGCGGTTGTTGCAGTCAAAGCCACTTTAGCTAATCAGTTTAAGATCAAGGATTTGGGACCTGCAAAATTCTTTTTGGGTTTGGAGATAGCCAGGAATGCAACGGGTATATCAATCTGTCAAAGGAAGTACTGTTTGGACTTGTTGACTGATGCAGGTCTATTAGGCTGTAAACCGAAGAATGTTCTGATGGATCCAAAGGAGAAACTCACTAAAGACACTGGTGTTCTCTTATCGGATGGGCGACCGTACAGAGAGTTGATTGGCAGATTACTCTATTTGTGCATTACACGTCCTGATATCACGTTTGCAGTTCATCGCCTAAGTCAGTTTCTATCATGCGCTACTGATGTTCATTTTCAAGCTGCTCGCAATGTCCTCAAATATCTGAAGAACAGTCATGGACAAGGTCTTTTCTATTCGGCTAATTCAGAGGTTTGCTTAAATGGCTTTTCTGATGCTGACTGGGGAACTTGCAAAGACTCTCGCAGATCGGTTTATGGTATGTGTATCTTTCTCGGTACTTCTTTGATATCTTGGAAATCAAAGAAACAGGACATTGTGAGCTCTAGTAGTACAGAAGCAGAGTATCGGAGTATGGCGCAGACCACCAAGGAGTTACTCTGGTTTCAACAGATGCTTCATGATCTACGAATCACACCTGTGTCGCAAGCTAAGCTGTTTTGTGACAACAAATCCGCAATATACATCGCGAGCAATGATGTCTTTCACGAGCGAACCAAGCACGTCGAGATAGATTGTCATACTACTCATGATCAGGTTAAGAAAGGTTTCCTTAAACTTTTCCATCTCTGTTCTGAGAACCAGCTTGCTGACATTATGACGAAGCCTCTTCATCCTGGACCCTTTCATCATCTCCTTCAACGCATGTCGATTTCAAGCCTTTATTCTTCTACAGAAATATCGGCTTGAGGGGGGTCTATTAGCATATCTATATTATAGTTTATAAATGTATATTAGGATGGTTAAGTCTCCTTTAGCTTATCCTTCTAGTATACTAATTGTACAGTATATAATACTCTTGTACCACATTATGATTCATTAATGAGAAAATATCTTTTCACCAAAGTTAACAAAGTCGTATGATCAATCATATGGATTGATGTGAATTCGTAAAACCTATCGTTCATCATCATCTCCTTTGGTTATGTTTTAAACTTCTTGTTTTCATTCTTTTCGAGTTTTGTTTATGCTTTACTTCCTATATAACGAGTGTTTGCTATGTAATCAACTAAAAACATTTTGTTAGCCTGCTATCAGCTTTTAGAGACTTCAAGTAATATTTTGATGTTCAAAAAAAAAAAAAAAAAAAAGAGACTTGGTAACTTCTATGAACACATTAGCAACTTGTTTTGTTTTGGGGTGCTCTTGTTTTGGAAGAGTAACTTCTATAGCAAACTTAGATCATGTTTACTGGTAGTTGCTTCCTCCAAATTTTTTTAATAAAAAAATATAAACAGGAGAGAGAAAGAGAAGAAACGTTACTGAAGTTGCTCAGTGTAGAAACGTTTTTAAGTATTTTTTTAACACATGCCAGTTTCTTATTAGTCATATATTAATTTTTTTTTTTTTGAGCAACGGTGAACCCGTTCTCTCTGCTGGTGATGCTGTTAGACCATCATTAGTGGGAAAAACGAAAAACGTTGCTCAAAAAAACAAAAAGAAGTATTTTTATTACAGATTTTCTTTTTTCATTTATTTTTTAATATATGATCTACTAAATAAGTGACACTTATCTCATTTCTTATGAGTATCGATTCTTAAGTTGCTCTAAGAAAAATCGATTTTCCTACTTTTTCCTTCTCCCTTTTCCATTTATTATTTTTTTATTAAAAGTATTTGTATGAGCAATCTTCAGTAACGATGCTCTTAGTACATATATAGTTTCAGTTGTCTATTAATTTACGAAACTATTGGTAAGTTTAAGTTAGTGAAATAAACTGAGTAATTAGTTAAATTGGTTGCTTGGGTCTCTCTTCTCGGCATTGTCTTCCCCGCTCTCTTTTTTTTTTTTTTTTTGTCTTCAACCTCTTCTAAGTACATATTTATAACTTGAAATGTTCTATTGTTCGTAAGTAAAGCTTATTCATACGGTTTTCTTCTCATCGACATTATGCATTCATCAAAATTTCAAAATAACGTGTTTTGGTTCTATCCCAAATGACTATTGATTTCCGGAATACGACACTCTGAAATGCACATTTTTGCTCTTTTACTTAGTTTTATTTAATTAAATGACTTATTTGAACATTTAACTAACAAATTTCAAAATGCCAAGGAGATTTTAGGGTGTAGTTATTTTGTATGATAATAATCTATGTGAGATATTTTATGATAACAATAATAAGTTTTTTCTACATATGATTTGATTGTGCCCACAACTTTGTGCACACATTAATCTATATTGATACATGCAATGCATAGGTTGAGTGTGGTCGGGTGGGTAAGTCATAAGTGGAAGCACTTTAACCACGTAGATGTTGGAGGAAAGTTAGTCACGCTTTCATTAAATAAATAATTTGACATCATTCTAAAGTCAGCTTCCACAAAATCCTTCTTGGTCTTTTAACCAAGCTGGATAAAAATACACATATATCATCAGCAATTATATGTTTTATTTAACTTGAACAATTGCTATAAAGTTATTTGTGTATAATCTAGATAACCTGTGGAAGACAACTCGACGGCAAGCTATTCATTAGGCAGGCCACTTTTGAAGACACGAATAAAAGTGGTTGTCCTTTATGGTTCACCTATAAGCTCATTCATCTGGGCCACTGATTTTGTTTTTCCACCATGCGCCACCATCCTTTGTTATGCATCTAATAACTTTTGAGGATAGATATGTATCTTCCAAAGACCCTCCGACACTAAAATAAAATAAAATAAAAATGCTTGGGAAAAGGTTTAATGATATGCGGATGCTTTCAAATTTAATGTAGTTTGAGTATTCATTTAAGGTTAAATATTTTCGAAGGGTATGGTGTTAACACTTAGGATCACTAATCTATACTATAAGATTATGTAAGATATAATTTTAAAAAGAAAAATGAAAAAACGTAATTAAGTTCCATTTCTTCCTGAGGTGTGCATGAAGCGTTCCAAGAGACACAGACGAAATATTACAAACCCACTAATATCGCTACTCTTTTTTGTTTTTTGGTCAATCACCACTCCTCAAAGCGTTTGGTGCTGTAATGTTTATCGTTGGTTTTTGACCAATATACTGCGTCGTGTTTTTTTCTTTCTTTCTGGTTAATCTTCTGAGACTCTGATAGTCTTAATTCTTCAAAATAGTCACGCAGCATGTATATAAAACGTTTACAAACAGAACGAGAGATATGATACAAAAGGATGTTTCATGTGCATGTTTGGCTTCATTTCAAGATCTTTTTATATATGCGCAAAAATACATGAGGATCGTGTTCATAATAATATTGATGATGATGGGGATGGGGATGGGGATGGTGATGGTTATGATGATGAGAAGGCACGTTTTTGTTCAGCCAAATAAATGACTTAAAACTCGAGAAAAGATATATCTTTAAGTTAGAGGCAAAAGAGAAGTAAGCAGAAAAGGGAGTGGAGTCTCCAACAAAGATATCATTCTCTTTTGAGTGGATTAACTCCACGCTTAATTAAGAGTGCATATCCCATACCACAGATCGTGGGTTCCACTCTAATTTCTTCCAATATTTTTATAATCTTGTAAAAAATAACATATGTAATTGTTATAATCTCCCAAGTCTTCTATTGACTACGAAATTTTTTATGGTTTTAGACGATGAATTTGAGTTTTGATTCAAAAACTATGTAAAATAACAAAAATTTATTTTTTAAAAAAATTGTTATGTCAAATTAAATATGATGATCTTGGAGAGGGGAGCTGACAAGTGTACATATGTAAGTAGTGGATCCCACCATAATTCTGCGCGTGTTGATTCATGATGTGTTGCAGTGATGTGTATTTCATTTACATTTGCACACCTAATCTCCAGAGTCCACTTGGTATCGTGTTTGCTGCACTCCCTCCTCTACGTACGTTGTGATGGGTCTTCGTAAGCAAACGAAAAAAGGAGCCTAATTACATTGTAACTGGTTTTATCTTTTGGTTACATAGACGATTCTTCTTTTTTGGTCTCTTGTTTTAAAAGTAAGGGAGCACTTTGTCTTTGTGCATGCACCGATGATCATATGGGATTTGTAATGTAGCGTGTTTGGCATATATTTTTTGAGATTTAGCTTTCTTTGTTTTACAACATATTAAGGGGACTAATTGATATGTTGAAAGGTTGGTTAACAAAAAAAAAAGGTTACAAGGACTGAGATTTTGGCTTTTGGGTAGGAGAAAGCCATAGCTTTTAAAACATGATTGACCTTAAAAGTGTGATGTTAGAGTTCGAGGGGAAAAATAAAGTGATGTCAATTAAAGACAGTAGAAAGTAATGTCTTCAACTAAACCAAAACCGACCCTTCCAACCGTGGTCCGGAAGCATCTCTGGCATAAAATTTTAAACCGGAGGGAAAATAAACTACGTACAGTAGTTGAACCAATTTATGTATCATGAAATCTTAATTCAACTCCTTAGATATTTTTTATTTCGGTTCACTTTTTCAATTTTGAAAAATACGTCCTATGTCTTAAAATTTAGAATGTTCATATATTAAGTTAAATTACTACCCCATACTGTATAGGACGCAAAAGTATACCATATCTAACAACGAATTACACCAAAATGAAATCATCGAGATAACTAAAGAGGAAAGCAAAATACATGAATCGAAGTGATGTAAATCATGAAAAAAAGAAGTAATATATACTAGTACGATATAAATCTCTCTAATAATTATGATGTCACGATGAGGAAGTGTTGAAAACGTTAAAATGCAAAAAATATAAGCATGCGACAGAAATCTGGCAGAAGATTTTAGAGTTTTATCTTTCGTAATCATTACTCATGCTAACATTTTTTCATTTTCCCCCTCACTTGTGGATAACGCACGATATTTACAATCCTACACACCAACAAGATTCTATAAAAACGCAAAGGTTGTCTCCATAGAATTATATCCCATCACCAAGCATTAGCACTCCTTTTCCCTATCTCTCTCTCTCACGCACTCTTTCTCTCTCTCTCTCTCAACTTGGATATGGGTGAAGCCGTAGAAATTATGTTCGGTAATGGGTTCCCGGAGATTCACAAAGACACATCACCCATTCAAACCCTTCACTCCAACCAGCAGGATTGCCATTGGTATGAAGAAACCATCGATGATGATCTCAAGTGGTCTTTTGCACTCAACAGGTTCGTTTCTGTCACAACTTCGCTTTCCCTTAATTTTAATTTTGCTTCTTTTCTTATCATTTATTAATTTATATTTTCTTGACAGTGTTCTCCATCAAGGAACTAGTGAGTACCAAGATATTGCTTTATTGGACACCAAGCGTTTCGGAAAGGTACATTTTCGTCAAATATTGATTTTTATTTATTTATTTGCAAGTTCCATATATATGTTTCTTTTGTATAGTTATTTTTTTATTAATCACAAAAAAAAATTAGAGTAGTTATATATATAAAGTGGAGACTAATTACTATGAAGTTAAAACAGGTGCTTGTGATCGACGGCAAAATGCAAAGTGCAGAGAGAGATGAGTTTATCTATCATGAATGTTTGATTCACCCTGCCCTCCTCTTCCATCCCAAGTATGTACTTAATTTTACTTCACTTGCAAATTAATTGTGTATGTATGTATGTATAATTTTTTTTTTTTAAATGTATAAAAAAGGTTTCAAGTATTCAACTAATTAGTAATTTCACAAAAAAAAAAAAAAGTATTTTTCACAATGCACCTAAAATCGCATACAAGAAATTCTAGTTATTATACATAAACAGTTTATATAATCATGGTTTTTGAACTGTAAATGGAATTTTAGTTAGTTATGTACTTAACCATATTGCTCTTTGAACTAGCCCCAAGACTGTGTTTATAATGGGAGGAGGTGAAGGTTCTGCTGCAAGAGAAATACTAAAACACAATACGATCGAGAAAGTTGTCATGTGTGACATTGATCAGGTTAAACTCTTATCTCCCTACTTGTATTAACAGACATATACGTTCCCTCATGCATGATCTCAACAAACATGTTTTTTTGTTCTTTTTTCTAGGAAGTTGTTGATTTTTGCAGAAGATTTCTGACCGTTAACAGCGAAGCTTTTTGTAACAAGAAGCTTGAACTTGTGATCAAAGATGCAAAGTAAGGAAACTAAAACAAAACATAAAACACAAGAGTTAATAATATGACTTTATAATTAATTCTCTAATAAAAATATAAAATATGGATGTGAAAAGGGCTGAATTGGAGAAAAGAGAAGAGAAGTTTGATATCATAGTGGGAGATTTAGCTGATCCAGTGGAAGGTGGACCTTGTTATCAGCTCTACACCAAATCCTTCTACCAAAACATCCTCAAACCCAAGCTTACCCCTAACGGCATTTTTGTCACCCAGGTCTTTCATCTTTTATATATATATATATATAATATTTAAACTTACGTGAAAAATACTAAAATATAACTCTTCTTTTTTAAAAAAAATATAGGCTGGACCAGCAGGAATATTCACTCACAAGGAAGTCTTCACATCAATCTACAACACCATGAAGCAAGTCTTCAAGTGTAAGCCAATGATGCATCTTTTGTGTGTTTCTTGTAGAGACATTATTTGGTCTATTTTTTGATGATTGAAATGGAAACAGACGTGAAGGCTTACACAGCACATGTGCCATCATTTGCGGACACGTGGGGATGGGTGATGGCATCAGACCATGAGTTTGACGTTGATGTTAATGAAATGGACCGAAGAATCGAAGAGAGAGTTGAAGGAGAGTTGATGTATTTAAATGCTCCTTCCTTCATCTCTGCTGCTACACTCAACAAAACCATATCTCTCGCGTAATTCCCATTTTTTCTCTATCTCTGTTTTTTTCCTTAATTAACACACAAGAATTGATTAATCGATTTACTTACAAAAGTTGATACCAAATATATTGGACAGGTTGGAAAAGGAGACAGAAGTCTATAGTGAAGAGAACGCTAGGTTCATTCATGGTCATGGGGTGGCGTACCGGCATATTTGATCAAGAACCCGGTCCAATTTCAGATTCATACCAAACTCCATGTCACAAGAAAACAAAAAAAAAAGCCGGTTTCTTTTCTCCGCGCATAACCGGGCGTTGTCTTACTTTGGTTCGGTTTTCTTTTTTTCTATATTGCTTGAGCTTCTTTCGTTTCCTTCTTGTTCACTCAAGTTATTCCTGTTTAGTTTGGTTAACAAAACTATATCTTCCTTCAAGTTATTGCGGTTTAGTTTGGTTAACAAAACTATATTGCTTAGTAATTTCGTCACACTAAATCCAAAAAAGTCCAATTGTGTTCTAGAAATTTAGTTGGTATTTTATGGACGTTATTAGAATTCTAATAAAATCTGGCATTAAGAGTTTAAATGTTTTGACTCAAGAAGAAGAGAGAGATCATATAAGTACTAGTACAAATCAAATTAAACTAAACCGAAAGCAAATCAAGTTCAATTAAACCGAAAATGAAGTGAAACTACTACAATAATACTAAATGCAAAAAAATAAGGAACTGATCAGTTGTGACCAGTGAGACGAACATCTTGAGGAAGGAGAGTGTAGTCGATCTCAAGATCCTCGAGAATTCGCTTGATTGCGATGATCAGCGCGGTTCTTCTCAAACTCTTCTCTACGTATACTTGGAAATTGATGGTGTGCTGGACCAGTATATTCAATACCAGCTTGTTCACATTCTCAATCGACCTCACCATCACCAGGGGTTCTGGATACCAATGTTGTGGGTTTGCCACCAAGTATCTGACCAAATATACACACAAAATTAGTAAGTGACTTATATATGGAGAAACTTAACTAACATGTGACCAACTTATAAAAAAAAAAAAAGAACCTTATATAATCCATATTGATCTCTAATATATATGCATATATAATACTTACTCTTTGATTTTTTCCTTGAGAGTGCCGATTTTCTCGGCCGGTGTTGAGAATGCGATGCCGAAGTCGACATAATCTCCCATATCCGGACTTCTGTAGTAGTTGCTTATTGGTTTCGATATTAAAACCGAGTTTGGATAGAACACTTTCTCGTTGTCAATCTTGAGGAACACGGTCGTTAAAAGATCTATTTCTTCAACCAACAACTTCAAATGCAAGAAAAAAAAGAAGATAAACTCAATTATTTAGATATTGTAACTTAGTAGTAATATATAGTGAGAAAACCAAACTTGGAAAGTTTAGTTACCATAACACCGTCGACAACGCAACGGTCTCCGACGTCATAAGGGTGCATCACGAAGACGAAAATAAAGGATTCAAAGATATTCTTGCAAGTGCTTCCGATCATGAAAGCAAGACCCAGGACTTGTGACGAGAGCAATAACAAAATCTTGGTCGATGCTATATCCAGAAGTACCAACCAAACGATCAATGTAACAACGGTCAGGATTCCAGATATAAGTTTGTCCAACTGCTTAACCGCTGTTTTTGTGTCGTTCAGTGAATGTCCTATAGTTTTCCTATTTAGGTAAACACCGACCTGTCAAACGTACCAAACCTACTTTAAAACTTATAACACCTTCTCCAAATATGCATAATGAATGTGTTATGTTTTAGGGTAAAAAAATTCGAATAAACTCTTAAAACGTAGCATATAAAAGAACAACAAAACTAAGGGTGTTTGAGGAATGCTACCACCCATTCTGTAAAAGCCTTGCGTGTGATTTGTCCGGTGTCAGCAGCACCATCTATTAATGGGAGTACAAGGTCAACCTCTTCCTTAATCATGAACCTCAATAGGTCGTCTTCTTCTATGCAACTGAAAAATCAAGAAGCAATTAAATGATTATGATGAAACAGGGTAAAGAAAGCAGAGTATTGTGTTATGACGACTCACTTTTGGTTAGGCTTAGCAACATTGTTGAAGATATCATAAGCAGCAGCCACAGCCTCCATCTCATTTGTTATCTCTTTATCAGTTTTCTCTTTCTTATCGTTGACCTCATCTATAGTGCTAGATATGGTTGAGATACCTGAAGTTCCCACGGCTTCTATCAAAACACGCATTGTCCAAGCAGAGACCTTCTCTTGTTTCATCCTGTGAACCTTTCCCATATCGATCACTTTCTTGTCTTTCACTTTTCCATTCTTGGTGCTCGTGAAGCTAAGGTGTCCCGTGCTTGGCACGCGACCAACGTTCTCGGCCTCTTCTATAAGCGGAGGTCCCGAGAGAGTCTGAAGAACGTATTGGTGGAAGACAGACTCTTGAATCCTCTCAAAGAAGTTTCTGACGTTGAACTTTGAAGCAAGAACTTTCAAGGCAAACGTCTTCACCAAGAAAAGAACTGACCCGACGAGAAGGGTGACAATAGTTGCAGTAATAAAGTCGAGAAACTTCTTGGTCTTTCGTGAGTGTTTATCATCTTCATCGAACAGACATACCCAAGCAATCAGAATCAAGGCAAACCATATGAAGACTTGAACATTCTTCTTCAAACCGTGCACAAAGTACAACACTTTTTTCTTGAGTAGATAGTTCTTTTCTATGAGGAACACCGCAAGATGCATGAACCAATTCGTCAGGAAAAGGCCGCTCAGTGTCACCATCACAAGCACGCACCATTTCCAAAGTTCCAAACCCCAAATCTTATGCTTGTTCACCTTATCAACGGTTAAACTCACAACCAAAGTGGCCAAAATGGCAAAAAACAGTACCAACTCAATCAGAGCAAGAGGTGTCATCCGGCTACGCTTTCGTCGGTGTAACTTAACCTTTTTGTAGATTTCCTCATTCTCATCCGTTTCATCCTCATCAACTCTACTAAGTGCTGCAGCTGACGCAATGCTCCTATTAGATTTGTTATTAGGGGAAGCCCTGTCAAAAGAATTCCTTGCGAATGATGAAGCAGCACCAAACTGTTCCCTAAGGGATCCACCACCATTTTCCTCTCTAGTGTGATCGTATCTAAAAGACTGTTGTTCCCCAAACCTTGACTTTGACTTGGAGTAAACTGACCTCGAAATAGACTTCCTCCGAACTAGACCTCCAGTGTTTGGACTTGGAGTTTTAGGCGGCTTATGAACGCTACCAGCAAACTTATAGATATCAGGAGGTGGAATGCTTATCGGCACTGGTTTGGATTTCTCAGTCACCGCATCTGCTTCCGGTGAAGGCAATGGATTGAAAGAAGGAGATGCTGCTGAGTCTTTTGACTCTTCTTTATCTGATACATTAATAACAACTTCTTCTCCGTTACTGACTCTCTTCTCTGCCATCCTTAATTAAGTCACCTTCCAACCAATAAATTTGCTAATGCAGCTGTTTGACTCCAATGGCTCCCAAAAGAGCCCAGAAGTTGGACCAAATCCTAAGAAGACGAGAGTAGAAATGAGGTAATGATTAGATTAATCACAAACTCTTACACAAATAGATACATGAACTAAGATTGATTTTAACAAATGCTTAACACCGTTGGACAAAGTTTTCACTTATATATATTTTTAAGTTGACCTACTTCGGAGCCTCTAGCTATCTGAAAGTTAACCTTAAAACATAAACCAAACTCTACAAGGCTAGAAAAGAGATCTGCAAGAAAGATCATTTGTTCTTAAGTAAACAGTACTTTCCCAAAACAAATAGGTGTACATTCATAGAAAAATAAAGGAAACGAGCAGTACTACTCAGCTAGAAAACAGAGCAGGTATGGGAACTCTGTATCCTATCTTTTGGTGGACCAAAAAAGAAGAACTACAAAGTTTTAGAAGCTTCAATAAGTAAAAAAAAAAGTACCAGAAAAAGTACCAGAAAGGGAAAAGAGCAGAAGAGTTGTACAAGGACACTTACCGCCCGAGGAAGGATTGATCTTGAAACTTTAGTTCAGCTTCGCTAAATGCGAACTCCAAGTGCATTTTATAAACCAAACAAATCAGTTGAATAAGAAAAAAATAATACTAGTTCCAGAGTAATGCAGACAGAAAACAAATTGGCCATAATTAAATATAAACAATCACGTGGATCTCAGAGTGGACGGGATTCCAATAAAAATAAAGTTTTATGCTTCCCAATGACAAAGTTGATACTTGATAACGTTTAAGATTTGAATACACAAAGCCTTATTAAAAACAACTTTATTGACATATTTTTCGTTTCTTTTAAGTAGTGGTATAGAAAACATTATTCTTCAAAAAAAAAAAAGACTATTGAAAATTCAAAGTCATTTAATTTAGCTAAAATGATTTGCATGTGCTCTACGTAAAAAAAAGAACATGGAACGTAGAAGACAACACAGTTTTAGTGAGCAATAAAAGGAGAAGGTTACCGCATAATTGCTACAGCTGCTTAATAATGGTCGTGGCTACTATCAAATCTTAAATTGCCAACAAAAATCATATAGTATAATTATAATACTAGGTAGAAAAACAAAGGTGAGTAGGCGACAGCAAGAATATATACAGTCCTTGGTTTTACCGTTAGTATCAACAATGGAAATACAGTATTGAATAGAGCGATATTCGATAACAACGAATTTGGTATTTCGATGAAAAATCAACATTTTATATTGTTTCTGAGTAACATAAACTACTACCTTCTTACCATGATTTTAACGTGCACGGCAGAATATATTTAAAATAACTCGCATCGAGCCAATTAGAAAATGAATTATTCATGATCGAACTTATTTTTTTTAATGCTACTAGCTAGTACGACGAAAAAGATAGTACTAAATAACTTCAATGCATAGATTATATATATATATATATATATATTTACTACATTAATGTAATATCCTACTAGTTACTAGCTACTGCGATATTTCATGCATTTCATTTTCGTCGTTAAGTGTAGTAGATTAGATAGAAATGTATATATATATATACAAAATAAAGTTTTCTTGTATATGACAAAAAGGTTTTTCTCGTATAAGATGGCAAGTCTTGAATATATTTCTTATGAGAGTGCTCGATCCTTATATCGGGGTAAATATGATCATAAGATTTGGCGTTAATTTAATTAGAGACACAAGTCGAAAGTGAATTTAATTTATCGAATTATTCAAACTTTTTGCTAGATCGGATCTAAAATTTCTAATATATACATGTGAGTGTGACAAATACACATTTGGGTTAGAAATGAAGAGAAAAAAATTTATATGTAACTAGACTTGTCAAAAAAAAATTACATACAATAAAAAAAACACTATAATTACTAGTCATGGATAAATATAAATAGACAGTCTTGCTTAGAAACGGAGAAATAACTATATGTGAAGAGAAATTATATTTTTAAAAATATACATAGCTAAATATTGAAAGATCTCAATAAAATTATTATAAAAATCTTAATATAGATGAAGTTGTGAGATAGAAGTCCTATACCCTTAAGGTTAGACATAACTGTGATTGCACAATTTTTTTTTCACACTCTATATTGTGTAGAATATACATTTTGTTAGTCTACATAAACAAAAAAAAAATGAAAAACTCTAAGGTTAGCAAAATGAACCAGAAAATCCATAAGAGAAACACAAATTCAAAGCCAATAATGGTAGGGTAAATTTTCTCTTTCGAAGAACTAAAACTCTCCTATGCCTACTAAATTGCAAAACGGTATGTTCAAGAACTTGGGTAGCATTTAAGATCATATAATCGGTTATATAAGTTAAAATATAATTTACTGAAGAAAATTATTTTAAAAGTATACTTTTTGATATGTTTTAAAGGTAAAGTAAATATTTACAAATCAACGCTTTAGATTGTTTGATATATAAGTTTATAACCAAATAGCTAAATTAAAGCTTAATAAATGTAATAAAAGAAATAATTGTATCTAAATAAATTTCATGTTTTAAGACTATCATTCATATCTATAAATAGAGTAAGTATATTCAATTGGAGAATAAAATATAAACTAAAAGTTCTTTTTTTCCTTCACCAAAAAAAAGAAATTTTTTTAAAGTTTAAAACATATAAAAATGGGAAAACTTAACATGTCTTTGGTATTTCTTGTGGTGATCCTTGTTACGATGAGTGAACACATCCCATCATTTGCTGTAGAAGTAAGCGAACCAAAAACACTGTGTAATCAATGTGTTGTCAAGATTAGCCCAAAGTGTGCATTGGATGCAATAGCTCAAGTTTTCATGAATGGATTTGTCTCGGATGCTTGCTGCAAGGAGCTTGTGACAGAAGGAAAAGAATGTCATGACACACTTGTCAAATATATTGCCGATAGACCTAGTTTGATTGCACGTGAAGCCCAATATTTGAAAAAAGAGATGATTTGTGGGCCCATTGTGTTTCTGTTACCAAAACCTTATAGATGGCTTAATGTTGTATGATTAAATGTTTTAAGATAAGATATTTATATAAGTAAAATAATTTTTTTCTCTTTTTTATAATGCTTTTAGGCTATGTAAACTCTATCTATGGATAAAACTTTTAATTATATCAGTTTCATATATATATGATTACATGGAAAAGTATATAACTCCCTTAAAATCCTAAGAACTTTATTCTTTTGGGTTAGGAATGAAGAGAAACCAAATTTTTATGTAACTAGACATGTCAAAAAAAAATTACCTACAATAAAAAAAAACACTATAATTACTAGTCATGGATAAATATAAATAGACAGTCTTGCTTAGAAACGGAGAAATAACTATATGTGAAGAGAAATTACATTAAAAATATACATAGCTAAATATTGAAAGATCTCAATAAAATTATTATAAAAATCTTAATATAGACGAAGTTGTGAGATAAAAGTCTTATACCCTTAAGGTTAGACATAACTGTGATTGCACAATTTTTTTTTCACACTCTAAATTGTGTACAATATACATTTTGTTAGTCTACATAAACAAAACAAAATGAAAAACTCCTAAGGCTAGCGAAATGAACCAAAAAATTCATAAGAGAAACACAAATTCAAAGCCAATAATGGTAGGGAAAACTTTCTCTTTCGAAGAATCTCCTATGCCTACTAAATGCAAAACGGTATGTTCAATAAATTGGGTAGCATTTAAGATCATATAATCGGTTATATAAATTAAAATATAATTTACTGTAGAAAATTATTTTAAAAGTATACTTTTTAATATATTTTAAAGGTAAAGTAAATATTTACAAATCAACGCTTTTGATTGTTTGATATATAAGTTTATAACCAAATAGCTAAATTAAAGCTTAATAAATGTAATAAAAGAAATAACTGTATCTAAATAAATTTCATGTTTTAAGACTATAATTCATATCTATAAATAGAGTAAGTATATTCAATTGGAGAATAAAATATAAACTAAAAGTTCTTTTTTTCCTTCACCAAAAAGAAAAAAAATTTTAAAAGTTTAAAAACATATAAAAATGGGAAAACTTAACATGTCTTTGGTGTTTCTTGTGGTGATCCTTGTTACGATGAGTGAACACATCCCATCATTTGCTGTAGAAGTAAGCGAACCAAAAACACTGTGGAATCAGTGTGTTGTCAAGATTAGCCCAAAGTGTGCATTGGATGCAATAGCTCAAGTTTTCATGAATGGAGTCGTCTCGGATGCTTGCTGCAAGGAGCTTGTGACAGAAGGAAAAGAATGTCATGATACACTTATCAAATATATTGCCGATAGACCTAGTTTGATTGCACGTGAAGCCCAATATTTGAAAAAAAGAGATGATTTGTGGGCCCATTGTGTTTCTGTTACCAAAACTTTATAGATGGTTTAATGTTGTATGATTAAATGTTTTAAGATAAGACATTTATATAAGTAAAATTATTTTTTTCTCCTTTCTATAATGCCTTTAGGCTATGTAAACTCTATCTATGGATAAAACTTTTAATTATATCAGTTATATATATATATATATGATTACATGGAAAAGTATATAACTCCCTCAAAATCCTAAGAACTTTATTCTTTTGGGTTAGAAATGAAGAGGAAAAAAATCTATATGTAACTAGACATGTCAAAAAAAAATTACCTACAATAAAATAAATACTATAAATTAATAGTCATGGATAAATATAAATAGACAGTCTTGCTTAGAAACGGAGAAATAACTATATGTGAAGAGAAATTACATTAAAAATATACATAGCTAAATATTGAAAGATCTCAATAAAATTATGATAAAAATATTAATATAGACAAAGTTGTGAGATAAAAGTCCTATACCCTTAAGGTTAGACATAACTGTGATTACACAATTTTTTTCTCACACTCTAAATTGTGTACAATATACATTTTGTTAGTCTACATAAACAAAACAAAATGAAAAACTCTTAAGGCTAGCGAAATGAACCAGAAAATCCATAAGAGAAAGACAAATTCAAAGGCAATAATGGTAGGGAAAACTTTCTCTTTCGAAGAACAAAAACTCTCCTATGCCTACTAAATGCAAAACGGTATGTTCAATTACTTGGGTAGCATTTAAGATCATATAATCAGTTATATAAATTAAAATATAATTTACTGTAGAAAATTATTTTACAAGTATACTTTTTAATATGTTTTAAAGGTAAAGTAAATATTTACAAATCAACGCTTTTGATTGTTTGATATATAAGTTTATAACCAAATAGCTAAATTAAAGCTTAATAAATGTAATAAAAGAAATAACTGTATCTAAATAAATTTCATGTTTTAAGACTATCATTCATATCTATAAATAGAGTAAGTATATTCAATCGGAGAATAAAATATAAACTAAAAGTTTTTTTTTTTCCTTCACCAAAAAGAAAAAAAAAATTTAAAAGTTTAAAAACATATAAAAATGGGAAAACTTAACATGTCTTTGGTGTTTCTTGTGGTGATCCTTGTTACGATGAGTGAACACATCCCATCATTTGCTGTAGAAGTAAGCGAACCAAAAACACTGTGGAATCAATGTGTTGTCAAGATTAGCCCAAAGTGTGCATTGGATGCAATAGCTCAAGTTTTCATGAATGGAGTCGTCTCAGATGCTTGCTGCAAGGAGCTTGTGACAGAAGGAAAAGAATGTCATGATACACTTATCAAATATATTGCCGATAGACCTAGTTTGATTGCACGTGAAGCCCAATATTTGAAAAAAAGAGATGATTTGTGGGCCCATTGTGTTTCTGTTACCAAAACCTTATAGATGGCTTAATGTTGTATGATTAAATGTTTTAAGATAAGACATTTATATAAGTAAAATTATTTTTTTCTCCTTTCTATAATGCTTTTAGGCTATATAAACTCTATCTATGGATAAAACTTTTAACTATATCAGTTTTATATATATATGATTACATGGAAAAGTATATAACTCCCTCAAAATCCTAAGAACTTTATTCTTTTGGGTTAGAAATGAAGAGGAAAAAATTTATATGTAACTAGACATGTCAAAAAAAATTACCTACAATAAAAAAAATACTATAAATTACTAGTCATGGATAAATATAAATAGACAGTCTTGCTTAGAAACGGAGAAATAACTATATGTGAAGAGAAATTACATTAAAAATATACATAGCTAAATATTGAAAGATCTCAATAAAATTATGATAAAAATCTTAATATAGACAAAGTTGTGAGATAAAAGTCCTATACCCCTAAGGTTAGACATAACTGTGATTGCACAATTTTTTTTCACACTCTAAATTGTGTACAATATACATTTTGTTAGTCTACATAAACAAAACAAAATGAAAAACTCTTAAAGCTAGCGAAATGAACCAGAAAATCCATAAGAGAAACACAAATTCAAAGGCAATAATGGTAGAGAAAACTTTCTCTCTCGAAGAACAAAAACTCTCCTATGCCTACTAAATGCAAAACGGTATGTTCAATTACTTGGGTAGCATTTAAGATCATATAATCGGTTATATAAATTAAAATATAATTTACTGTAGAAAATTATTTTACAAGTATACTTTTTAATATGTTTTAAAGGTAAAGTAAATATTTACAAATCAACGCTTTTGATTGTTTGATATATAAGTTTATAACCAAATAGCTAAATTAAAGCTTAATAAATGTAATAAAAGAAATAACTGTATCTAAATAAATTTCATGTTTTAAGACTATCATTCATATCTATAAATAGAGTAAGTATATTCAATCGGAGAATAAAATATAAACTAAAAGTTTTTTTTTTCCTTCACCAAAAAGAAAAAAAAAATTTAAAAGTTTAAAAACATATAAAAATGGGAAAACTTAACATGTCTTTGGTGTTTCTTGTGGTGATCCTTGTTACGATGAGTGAACACATCCCATCATTTGCTGTAGAAGTAAGCGAACCAAAAACACTGTGGAATCAATGTGTTGTCAAGATTAGCCCAAAGTGTGCAGTGGATGCAATAGCTCAAGTTTTCATGAATGGAGTCGTCTCAGATGCTTGCTGCAAGGAGCTTGTGACAGAAGGAAAAGAATGTCATGATACACTTATCAAATATATTGCCGATAGACCTAGTTTGATTGCACGTGAAGCCCAATATTTGAAAAAAAAAGATGATTTGTGGGCCCATTGTGTTTCTGTTACCAAAACCTTATAGATGGCTTGAAGTTGTATGATTAAATGTTTTACGATAAGACATTTATATAAGTAAAATTATTTTTTTCTCCTTTCTATAATGCTTTTAGGCTATGTAAACTCTATCTATGGATAAAACTTTTAATTATATCAGTTTTATATATATATGATTACATGGAAAAGTATATAACTCCCTCAAAATCCTAAGAACTTTATTCTTTTGGGTTAGAAATGAAGAGGAAAAAAAATTATATGTAACTAGACATGTCAAAAAAAAATTACCTACAATAAAATAAATACTATAAATTAATAGTCATGGATAAATATAAATAGACAGTCTTGCTTAGAAACGGAGAAATAACTATATGTGAAGAGAAATTACATTAAAAATATACATAGCTAAATATTGAAAGATCTCAATAAAATTATGATAAAAATCTTAATATAGACAAAGTTGTGAGATAAATGTCTTATACCCTTAAGGTTAGACATAACTGTGATTGCACAATTTTTTTTTTCACACTCTAAATTGTGTACAATATACATTTTGTTAGTCTACATAAACGAAACAAAATGAAAAACTCTTAAGGCTAGCGAAATGAACCAGAAAATCCATAAGAGAAACACAAATTCAAAGGCAATAATGGTAGGGAAAACTTTCTCTTTCGAAGAACAAAAACTCTCCTACGCCTACTAAATGCAAAACGGTATGTTCAATTACTTAGGTAGCATTTAAGATCATATAATTGGTTATATAAATTAAAATATAATTTACTGTAGAAAATTATTTTACAAGTATACTTTTTAATACGTTTTAAAGGTAAAGTAAATATTTACAAATCAACGCTTGTTTGATATATAAGTTTATAACCAAATAGCTAAATTAAAGCTTAATAAATGTAATAAAAAAAATAACTGTATCTAAATAAATTTCATGTTTTAAGACTATCATTCATATCTATAAATAGAGTAAGTATATTCAATCGGAGAATAAAATATAAACTAAATGTTTTTTTTTTCCTTCACCAAAAAGAAAATAAAAAATTTAAAAGTTTAAAAACATATAAAAATGGGAAAACTTAACATGTCTTTGGTGTTTCTTGTGGTGATCCTTGTTACGATGAGTGAACACATCCCATCATTTGGTGTAGAAGTAAGCAAACCAAAAACACTGTGGAATCAATGTGTTGTCAAGATTAGCCCAAAGTGTGCATTGGATGCAATAGCTCAAGTTTTCATGAATGGAGTCATCTCAGATGCTTGCTGCAAGGAGCTTGTGACAGAAGGAAAAGAATGTCATGATACACTTATCAAATATATTGCCGATAGACCTAGTTTGATTGCACGTGAAGCCCAATATTTGAAAAAAGAGATGATTTGTGGGCCCATTGTGTTTCTGTTACCAAAACCTTATAGATGGCTTAATGTTGTATGATTAAATGTTTTAAGATAAGACATTTATATAAGTAAAATTATTTTTTTCTCCTTTCTATAATGCTTTTAGGCTATATAAACTCTATCTATGGATAAAACTTTTAACTATATCAGTTTTATATATATATGATTACATGGAAAAGTATATAACTCCCTCAAAATCCTAAGAACTTTATTCTTTTGGGTTAGAAATGAAGAGGAAAAAATTTATATGTAACTAGACATGTCAAAAAAAATTACCTACAATAAAAAAAATACTATAAATTACTAGTCATGGATAAATATAAATAGACAGTCTTGCTTAGAAACGGAGAAATAACTATATGTGAAGAGAAATTACATTAAAAATATACATAGCTAAATATTGAAAGATCTCAATAAAATTATGATAAAAATCTTAATATAGACAAAGTTGTGAGATAAAAGTCCTATACCCTTAAGGTTAGACATAACTGTGATTGCACAATTTTTTTTTCACACTCTAAATTGTTTACAATATACATTTTGTTACTCTACATAAACAAAACAAAATGAAAAACTCTTAAGGCTAGCGAAATGAACCAGAAAATCCATAAGAGAAACACAAATTCAAAGGCAATAATGGTAGGGAAAACTTTCTCTTTCGAAGAACAAAAACTCTCCTATGCCTACTAAATGCAAAACGGTATGTTCAATTACTTGGGTAGCATTTAAGATCATATAATCGGTTATATAAATTAAAATATAATTTACTATAGAAAATTATTTTACAAGTATACTTTTTAATATGTTTTAAAGGTAAAGTAAATATTTACAAATCAACGCTTTTGATTGTTTGATATATAAGTTTATAACCAAATAGCTAAATTAAAGCTTAATAAATGTAATAAAAGAAATAACTGTATCTAAATAAATTTCATGTTTTAAGACTATCATTCATATCTATAAATAGAGTAAGTATATTCAATGGGAGAATAAAATATAAACTAAAAGTTTTTTTTTTCCTTCACCAAAAAGAAAAAAAAAATTTAAAAGTTTAAAAACATCTAAAAATGGGAAAACTTAACATGTCTTTGGTGTTTCTTGTGGTGATCCTTGTTACGATGAGTGAACACATCCCATCATTTGCTGTAGAAGTAAGCGAACCAAAAACACTGTGGAATCAATGTGTTGTCAAGATTAGCCCAAAGTGTGCATTGGATGCAATAGCTCAAGTTTTCATGAATGGAGTCGTCTCAGATGCTTGCTGCAAGGAGCTTGTGACAGAAGGAAAAGAATGTCATGATACACTTATCAAATATATTGCCGATAGACCTAGTTTGATTGCACGTGAAGCCCAATATTTGAAAAAAAGAGATGATTTGTGGGCCCATTGTGTTTCTGTTACCAAAACCTTATAGATGGCTTAATGTTGTATGATTAAATGTTTTAAGATAAGACATTTATATAAGTAAAATTATTTTTTTCTCCTTTCTATAATGCTTTTAGGCTATGTAAACTCTATCTATGGATAAAACTTTTAATTATATCAGTTTTATTTATATATGATTACATGGAAAAGTATATAACTCCCTCAAAATCATAAGAACTTTATTCTTTTGGGTTAGAAATGAAGAGGAAAATTGTTTTTATGTAACTAGACATGTCAAAAAAAAATTACCTACAATAAAAAAAAATACTATAAATTACTAGTCATGGATAAATATAAATAGACAGTCTTGCTTAGAAACGGAGAAATAACTATATGTGAAGAAAAATTATATTAAAAATATACATAGCTAAATATTGAAAGATCTCAATAAAATTATTATAAAAATCTTAATATTGATGAAGTTGTGAGATAAAAGTCCTATACCCTTAATGTTAGACATAACTGTGATTGCACAATTTTTTTTTCACACTCTACATTGTGTAGAATATACATTTTGTTAGTCTACATAAACAAAACAAAATGAAAAACTCTTAACGCTAGCGAAATGAACCAGAAAATCCATAAGAGAAATACAAATTCAAAGCCAATAATGGTAGGGAAAACTTTCTCTTTCGAAGAACTAAAACTCTCCTATGCCTACTAAATGCAAAACGGTATGTTCAAGAACTTGGGTAGCATTTAAGATCATATAATCGGTTATATAAATTAAAATATAATTTACTTTAGAAAATTATTTTAAAAGTATACTTTTTGATATGTTTTAAAGGTAAAGTAAATATTTACAAATCAACGCTTTTGATTGTTTGATATATAAGTTTATAACCAAATAGCTAAATTAAAGCTTAATAAATGTAATAAAAGAAATAACTGTATCAAAATAAATTTCATGTTTTAAGACTATCATTCATATCTATAAATAGAGTAAGTATATTCAATCGGAGAATAAAATATAAACTAAAAGTTCTTTTTTTCCTTCACCAAAAAGAAAAAAAAAATTAAAAACATATAAAAATGGCAAAACTTAACATGTCTTTGGTGTTTCTTGTGGTGATCCTTGTTACGATGAGTGAACACATCCCATCATTTGCTATAGAAGTAAGCGAACCAAAAACACTGTGGAATCAATGTGTTGTCAAGATTAGCCCAAAATGTGCATTGGATGCAATAGCTCAAGTTTTCATGAATGGAGTCGTCTCAGATGCTTGCTGCAAGGAGCTTGTGACAGAAGGAAAAGAATGTCATGATACACTTATCAAATATATTGCCGATAGACCTAGTTTGATTGCACGTGAAGCCCAATATTTGAAAAAAAGAGATGATTTGTGGGCCCATTGTGTTTCTGTTACCAAAACCTTATAGATGGCTTAATGTTGAATGATTAAATGTTTTAAGATAAGACATTTATATAAGTAAAACTATTTTTTTCTCCTTTCTATAATGCTTTTAGGCTATATAAACTCTATCTATGGATAAAACTTTTAATTATATCAGTTATATATATATATATGATTACATGGAAAAGTATATAACTCCCTCAAAATCCTAAGAACTTTATTCTTTTGGGTTAGAAATGAAGAGGAAAAAAATTTATATGTAACTTGAAACATCCCGACCCGTTTTTTTTTTTTTTTTTAATAATAATAATAAATACAATATAATTAAGCAGTCCATACTACTTAACTAGACCAACCCAAATCACAACTCCTCTTTAAACCAATAACAACCAATACACACAGCGGAAACATACGAACCATACAGAACCATTACAACCTCAATACAATAACAATCCTAAGCATCCTATCCATCAACCTAACATATCTCTAACCAAGGTTCCATCATAAACAATATAGCAAAGACCAACAACACACAAACGAGACCCTAGATCATCCTCCTCCTCATCGCCATGATTCCACAACACAAACCTGCACACCACAAACAACAATTGAGATGCGTAAGTATTATCACAAATACTTAGTGAGGCAATCCTCCCATCTACTGGGCTATACACACAAGCAATTGAGAAACCAATGCTTAACAAATGACAACCAAACACAAACAAACCAGGAAAAAATCACGAAACAAGCAACTTGGTGTCGACCGACACCAGAGAGGTGTCGATCGACACTGGCCAAACATGGTGTCGACCGACCCCTAACTGGTGTCGATCGACACTCCCTTCGCAGACGCGAACTGCACGAATCCGAACGACGAACCTCCGTTCCAATCCGCTTACAATCTGTCCCAAACTCTCCCAAAAGCCTTAGGAACCTATAATAACCATAACACAACCACCACAAGCAAGAACAACACCACAAAACACAACAAATCAAGCAAACAAAGGATTCTCAGGCTTAGATAAGCCATGGTCATGCACTCACCTTATCAACTGATTATAACAACCAATACAACCAGTTGAGACCCTCCTAACGTCTGAAACAGCCCAGAAACGCCCTACAACAAGCCACACAACCAAAAACGACTTATAGCAAAACTGGACAGAAACATCAGAAAAGAACAGTCTCAAAGACGAAACCCTAAAATGAAAACCAACCGTTAACTACCAAATCGCTCCGGTGAAAAGCTATCGCTAGACGTCACGAAGCTGCCCACAAAATTTCAGCACGATCAGAAACCAGACGAGACCACGATCTCAATTACAATCCCCGATGGTTCCAACTCGCGTCTGAGAAAACGTGACTCACGAAACTTTGAGAACGATTTGATACGCCGAAACTATTTCCTCCCAAACCCTAACGATTCTGCTCTTTCTCCTTTAATCTCCTTCACACCACAATAGGCTCTCTCCTCTCCCTCTATCTCTGCAAACGGCGACCAGACACCCTAAAACCCTTAATTTGACGCTTCTCCACTTATATACTCGGTTTAGTTAACTAAACCAAACCAACCAAACCAAAATCGCGAATTAAAACAAACCCGACGAACCCAGAAATAGTGTTGTCGATCGATGCCACAAGGGTGTCGATCGACACTCCTACCAAAACCGCATAATCCGGTTCGCGGATGTTACAATTCTCCCCCACTTATAAGGATTCGTCCTCGAATCCCACAGCACCGTCCATCCATCAAGGACCTCAGTGCCACCGTCAACACGGCCCGCACGTCCTCCGACCGGACTGAACACCGCCAGTCAAGGTTTCCCGTGCAACTGTCGCAACAGCCCGCACACCTCCGACTGAACCATGAGGTCTCCCTCTAGTCAATATACTCACATCCTAGACATTATTTGCTCACAACTCAGTGCTTCCCCGTCCGTGGTCGCAACCAACGAATCATGCCGGCTCGCTATCAGGCTAACCACCTTAAGCTACGGCATCCAGCAAGTCACTCACACTCCCCCCGCTCTCAGGTCGCAACCTTCGAGTCATACCGGCTCACTGCCAGGCCATAGCCTACAGCTACGGTATCCAGGGAGTCTCACACGCCCACTCCCCCCGCTCTCGGGTTGCAACCCTCGAGACATACCGGCTCACTGCCGAGCCGCGGCTCACAACTACGGTATCCAGGGAGTCTCATAATCCCGCTCTCGGATCGTCATCCGAAGCAAACATACCACTCCCACTCTCTGGCCACAAAGTCCATCGAGCTATCGGTATCACATGAGTTGGGCCCACACAATCTTGAGCAAACAAGTCTGATGTCATCGAGTATCCCCCAACTAGATCTACCTCAACTCTGTCCATTATTAGGCAAGCTTTAACTATTCATAAAGCTTCACATTTTTAGAAACTTCCCTTTTATAATGACATTCTATTTATGGAAACTTTCCATTTATAGAATTCCCGAGCTATTTCCTTTCCACTGGTTTCACAATTCCCAAAACCAAAGAACTCCAACTTTTATTAGAACCTCAAATGCAATAATCGTTTACAACTCCAAATGAAAATACATAATGAAAGAAAGAAAACAAAAGCTAAAACTAAGCGCCGGAATGGACATCCGGTCCTCCCTTCGACTGCGCCGCAACCTCCATGATCTGCCTCCTCTTAGGACAGAAAGGCCTGATATGCCCTTCCTCCCCGCAATGATAACACACTCGACGGTACTCCTGCGAATCACCTCCCCTGGGCCCGCTTGCCGCAGCTGCTCCATCATCCGCACATACTGAGCATCCACTACCTCGGCCCCCGGCTGCACACCTGCCTGCAAACCCGCCACAGGCTGCACCGCTGGAACCTGCCCACCAACCACTGGCGGCACTACTGGAACCTGCCCACCAACCACTGGCGGCACCACTGGATCCTGCCCACCAACCACTGGCGGCACTACTGCTGGAAGTCGCTGCAAAACCTGAGCTAGCAAGTCCATCAAGACATCCTCCCTGCCTGGAGCACCTCCTGCTGCAACCCCCACACCCGGGGCAACACCGTGACCGACACCGGGCCCATCCGCCCTGCCGTCACCCAAACCAGCCTGGTCTCCAGACACACTAGGATATATAAGTTTTTTTTTCACACTCTACATTGTGTAGAATATACATTTTGTTAGTCTACATAAACAAAACAAAATGAAAAACTCTTAAGGCTAGCGAAATGAACCAGAAAATCCATAAGAGAAATACAAATTCAAAGCCAATAATGGTAGGGAAAACTTTCTCTTTCGAAGAACTAAAACTCTCCTATGCCTACTAAATACAAAACGGTATGTTCAAGAACTTGGGTAGCATTTAAGATCATATAATCGGTTATATAAATTAAAATATAATTTACTGTAGAAAATTATTTTAAAAGTATACTTTTTGATATGTTTTAAAGGTAAAGTAAATATTTACAAATCAACGCTTTTGATTGTTTGATATATAAGTTTATAACCAAATAGCTAAATTAAAGCTTAATAAATGTAATAAAAGAAATAACTGTATCAAAATAAATTTCATGTTTTAAGACTATCATTCATATCTATAAATAGAGTAAGTATATTCAATCGGAGAATAAAATATAAACTAAAAGTTCTTTTTTTCCTTCACCAAAAAGAAAAAAAAAATTAAAAGTTTAAAAACATATAAAAATGGCAAAACTTAATATGTCTTTGGTGTTTCTTGTGGTGATCCTTTTTACGATGAGTGAACACATCCCATCATTTGCTGTAGAAGTAAGCGAACCAAAAACACTGTGGAATCAATGTGTTGTCAAGATTAGCCCAAAATGTGCATTGGATGCAATAGCTCAAGTTTTCATGAATGGAGTCGTCTCAGATGCTTGCTGCAAGGAGCTTGTGACAGAAGGAAAAGAATGTCATGATACACTTATCAAATATATTGCCGATAGACCTAGTTTGATTGCACGTGAAGCCCAATATTTGAAAAAAAGAGATGATTTGTGGGCCCATTGTGTTTCTGTTACCAAAACCATATAGATGGCTTAATGTTGTATGATTAAATGTTTTAAGATAAGATATTTATATAAGAAAAATTATTTTTTTCTCCTTTCTATAATGCTTTTAGGCTATGTAAACTCTATCTATGGATATAACTTTTAATCATATCAGTTTCATATATATATGATTACATGGAAAAATATATAACTCCCTCAAAATCCTAAGAACTTTATTCTTTTGGGTTAGAAATGAAGAGAAAAAAAATTTATATGTAACTAGACATGTTAAAAAAAATTACCTACAATAAAAATAACACTATAATTACTAGTCATGGATAAATATAAATAGACAGTCTTGCTTAAAAACATAAAAATAACTATATGTAAAGAGAAATTACATTAAAAATATACATAGCTAAATATTGAAAGATCTTGTAACACCCGCAAACCGTTTTCTTGGTATTTTGGCGAGGGCGTCGATCGACACCACCGAAGGTGGCATCGATCGACACTGTTCGAGGCTGGTTTGGCCGGTTTGATTTTAAATCGTCCGGTTTGCGTGGTTGGTTTAGAAAACCCTAAAATCGGGTTTTAAAAAGAAGGAACTCGAGTTTTCTCTTCTTTTTGGCCGTTTTTGACAAAGAAGCAGAGAGAAGGAGGAGAAAAACTTTGTTCTTGAATTTCTGGGAGTTTCTGTGAGATTTCAAGGCTTTGTGGGCGAGATCTTGCTGTGGGGAGTGTTGGTTTTGTTCTTGTTGGTCAGAATCTCCTTCAAAAAGGTGAGTGCTTGACCATGGTTGATCTGAGCATGAGATTTCTTGTAATTGGGTGATTTGCTTGTTGTTATTGTTGTTTGCTTGCTTGGGTGTGTTGTTCTTGAGTTTCCTACAGGTTTGCATATCATCTGGGCGAGCTTGTGGACGAAATTGGAGTGATTAGATTCGGAATTTCATGTTTTTCGTCGCACTGTTCGTGGTTGCAGAAGGAGCATCGATCGGCACCTTGTGGCATCGGTCGGCACCTTCTTGTAAGGCATCGATCGGCGTCATATTGTGGCATCGATCGGCACCAGGTCAAGGAGCATCGATCGGCACCGATGTAGCATCGGTCGACACTGGCTTATATCCGTGACTTGTTTCCTGGTTTGATGTATTGTTGTGTGTTTGCTTGTTGCTTGGTTATGAGGGTCTCAAATGCTTGTGTGTATAACCCAGTAGATGGGAGGACGGCCTCACTAAGTATTTATGATAATACTTACGCATCTCAATTGTTGTTTGTGGTGTGCAGGTAAAGGCAAAGAGTGATCGTGGAATCAAAGGCAATGAAGAGGAGGATGTTCTAGGGACTCGATTGGATGTTGTCTGGCATTGCTAGGTTGCTAGAGTTGAGTCATTAGAAACATTGCTAGGTTGCTGGATCCTTGTTTCTTGTTGTTTGGTACTTGATTATTGTTGATGCTATGGCTATTGGTTATTATTGGAGTATTATTGGATATTTAATTGGTGTTGTTATTTCCGCTGATGATTGTGATTGTGGTTAGGTGGCTAGTGGGTATGGGACCACTAGTTGTAGATTTATTTATTATATTATATTTACTATTTATTATTTAAAAGAAAAAAGGGTCGGTCGTTTCATTTTGGTATCAGAGCCCTTACGGTTCTAGGTTTGGGTTCACTAGGTTTCTGTTGTAGATGTTTGGGATTGCATGTCTTGATTGATTATGTGAGTTAGTCAATTGTGTGTGGCATGAAGTCCTAGAACATCCTCTTCGAGCCTATTGGTGATTCCACGGTGAGTTTCTATTTCTGTGTTAAATAGTAATTGTTTGCTTAGCCTTCTGTTCATGGTAGTGCAGATGGTTAGAGAGGATGTTGTCGCTGGTCGTGGTCGTGGTCGCGGACATGGTCGTGGTAGGGGCAGAGCCCAGTGGTTAGTGAGACCGAGGACCAGAGTGTGACAGCTGAGGGTGTTGGCGAGTCGCAGGGAGTTCCGGGGGATTCAGTGAGTGTGGCCGGAGGGGGCGGTGTTGATGCTCCAGTGGTCGGTGATGCTAGGGTCCCGGGTGTGGGAGCCCCAGCGGGTGGAGTCCCTGGTGCTGACATTGCGGCTTTGCTAGCACAGGTGTTAGAGCGGTTACCACCAGTGGTGCCGGCTCGGGCTCAGGTAGTGCCACCAGTTGTGGCGGAGGAGCGGCAGCCAGTGGCTGCGGATGAGGGGGTCCATGCTCGTTATCTCAGCATGTTGACAGAGATGGGTCGGTTGCGTACTGAGCAGTTTTCAGGAGGTGTAGATCCTACTGCTGCGGATGCGTGGAGGACGAGAGTGGAACGTAACTTCCATACTCTGAGATGTCCTAAGGAGTTCTGGGTGGACATAGGGGTCTACTTTTTGAGTGGTGATGCTGAGTTGTGGTCGAGATATGTGGCTGCTAGGAGGGCGCAGCGGGAGATGACTTGGGCTGACTTCGTCTTGGAGTTCAACCGCAAGTATTTTCCTAGAGAGGCATTGGATCGTTTGGAGGTGCAATTCCTTCAGTTGTCTCAGGGGACACGGTCAGTGCGGGAGCTAGACTTGGAGTTCAGTCGACTTCTGTGTTATGGGGGTCGGGCTATGGAGCCTGAGGAGGCTCAGGTCAGGAGGTTTATGAGGGCTCTACGTGATGATTTGAGAGTTCATTGTAGAGGGAGGTCTTATGCTACGCGTGCAGAGCTGGTTGAGACAGTGGCAGAGATTGAGGAGGATATCCGGGCACAGTCAGTGACGGTTACTCCAGCAGTTCAGCCTGGTAAGGCTCAGCAGCAGGGTGGTTCCAGCAGGGGCGGTAGGCATGCTCAGGGAACCAAGAGAAAGTGGGAAACTACGCAGAAGCCGAGTGGTGCGGGTTGCTTCGGTTGTGGGAGCAAGGATCACAAGGTTGCTAGTTGTCCCAAGAGGAGTGCTCCGACGGCAGGGCCTCGGGTATGTTATCATTGTAGGGAGGCAGGGCACATCAGGCCTTTCTGTCCCAAGTTGCAGCCGGTAGCAGTGGCAGCGTTGCAACAGGTGCAGCCTGGAGGTCAGCAGGTGGCACGGATTGAGCAGACACCACATGCTTACACGACAGCAGAGACTGGTGGAACCAGTGCCGGGGCGATCACAGGTATAACTTCTGGTACTTAATCTTTGTGAATTTATAGTAGGTTCAGATTTTATGGGTTCCTGTGATAAAGTGTTAGGTTCTCAACACATGAGGTTTGTGTAGGGACCTTGTTGGTGGGCGGGTTTAAGTCCCACGTTATGTTTGATTCTGGAGCTTCTCATAGCTTCATTACCCCGGAGTGTGCAGAGTGTGTGGGAATCAGAGGGGATCCTGGGGAGCGTACAGGAGTTGTTAGAGTTGCTGGAGGCAAGTTCCTGAGAGTTATTGGACGAGCTAGAGGGGTTGATATTCAGATCGCAGGAGAGTCATGGCCATCGGATTTGCTTATCAGTCCAGTGGAGTTGTATGATGTTATTCTCGGGATGGATTGGTTGCATCGGCATATGGTGCATTTGGATTGCTATCGGGGTAGAGTGGAGTTCGAGCGTCAGGGAGGGAAGTTGGTTTTTCAGGGTATTAGACCGACTTCGGGGAGTCTCGTGATCTCAGCCATTCAGGCTGGGAAGATGATCGAGAAGGGCCGTGAGGCTTATTTGGTTACTATTTATATGCCAGAGTCAGTGGGGAAGTCTACGGTTAGTGGTATTCCGGTAGTAGAGGAGTTTGAGGATGTGTTTCAGTCTTTGCAGGGATTACCACCATCTCGGTCGGATCCTTTTACCATTGAACTGGAACCGGGGACGACACCGTTATCCAAGGCTCCTTACAAAATGGCTCCAACAGAGATGGCAGAGCTGAAGAAGCAGCTAGAGGATTTATTGAGTAAGGGAATCATCCGTCCTAGTGTGTCACCGTGGGGAGCGCCGGTGTTGTTTGTGAAGAAGAAGGATGGGAGTTTCAGGTTATGCATTGACTATCGGGGTTTGAACCGGGTCACTGTGAAGAACAAGTATCGTCTTCCTAGGATCGATGAGTTGTTGGATCAGTTGAGGGGTGCTACCTGGTTCTCTAAGGTAGATCTGGCGTCGGGTTATCATCAGATACCGATAGATGAGGCAGATGTGAGGAAGACTGCTTTCAGGACGAGGTATGGGCATTATGAGTTTGTGGTTATGCCTTTCGGGTTGACTAACGCACCAGCAGCGTTTATGAGATTGATGAACAGTGTGTTTCAGGAGTTTCTGGATGTATCTGTCATCATTTTCATCGACGATATTCTGGTTTATTCTAAGAGTCCTGAAGAGCATGCAGTGCATTTGAGGGCAGTTATGGAGAAGCTGCGGGAGCAGAAGTTGTTTGCTAAGTTGAGCAAGTGCAGTTTCTGGCAGCGTGAGATGGGCTTTCTGGGTCACATTGTTTCTGCAGAGGGGGTTTCTGTGGATCCAGAGAAGATTCAGGCTATCAGGGATTGGCCTAGACCGCAGAATGCCACAGAGATCAGGAGTTTCCTTGGATTGGCAGGTTACTACAGGAGATTTGTGCAGGGATTTGCAAGCAGAGCACGTCCTATGACTAAGTTGACAGGAAAGGATGTTCCTTTTGTCTGGTCAGAAGAGTGTGAGGAAGGCTTTGCAAGCCTGAAGGAGATGTTGACTACTGCGCCAGTATTGGCTTTGCCTGAGCAGGGAGAACCCTATGTGGTTTATACAGATGCATCTAGAGTTGGTTTGGGGTGTGTTCTGATGCAGCATGGGAAGGTGATTGCTTATGCTTCGCGGCAGTTGCGGGTGCATGAAGGCAACTATCCTACTCATGATTTGGAGATGGGTGCTGTAGTTTTTGCCCTGAAGATTTGGAGATCTTATCTTTATGGTTCAAAGGTACAGGTGTTTACAGATCATAAGAGTCTGAAGTATATATTCACTCAGCCTGAGTTGAATTTGAGACAGAGGCGGTGGATGGAGCTTGTGGCAGACTATGATTTGGAGATAGCCTATCACCCTGGTAAGACTAACACGGTTGCAGATGCTCTGAGTCGGAAGAGGGTAGCTTCGGCTCAGGAGCAGGAGATGGAGTCTCTGGTAGGAGAGATCAGTGCTTTGAGTTTGTGTGCTGTTTCACTGGAACCGTTGGGTTTAGAAGCAGTTGACAGAGTAGATCTTTTGAGTCGAGTGCGGTTGGCACAAGAGAAGGATTTGGGGCTGGTGAATGCCTCAAAGGATGTTGATTTAGAGTATCAGGTCTCAGACAATAGTACTATTTTGGTGCACGGTCGAGTTTGTGTGCCCAAGGATGAGGAGTTGAGGCAGGAGATTCTGAGAGAGGCTCATGCGAGCAAGTTATCCATTCATCCAGGAGCGACTAAGATGTACCGTGACCTCAAGAGGTATTATCATTGGGTCGGGATGAAGAAGGATGTAGCTAGTTGGGTCGCGAGGTGCGATGTGTGCCAGCTAGTGAAGGCTGAGCATCAGGTTCCTGGCGGTTTACTGAAGAGTTTACCCATTCCTGAGTGGAAGTGGGATATGATTACCATGGATTTTGTGGTAGGATTGCCAGTGTCACGGACCTTTGATGCTATTTGGGTCATTATGGACCGGTTGACTAAGTCAGCACATTTTCTGGCCATTAAGAAGACTGATGGAGCAGCGGTCTTGGCTAGGAAGTATGTGAGGGAGATAGTCAGATTGCATGGGGTGCCAGCGAGCATTGTGTCTGACAGAGATTCTAAGTTCACTTCGGTGTTCTGGCAGGCTTTTCAGGCAGAGATGGGCACTAAGGTGCATATGAGTACAGCTTATCATCCCCAGACAGATGGACAGTCTGAGAGGACGATCCAGACGTTGGAGGATTTGCTGAGGATGTGTGTTTTGGATTGGGGTGGCCATTGGGCAGATCACCTGAACCTGGTAGAGTTTGCTTACAACAACAGCTATCAGGCGAGTATTGGTATGGCTCCTAATGAGGCTTTGTATGGGAGGCCGTGTCATACACCGTTATGCTGGACTCAGGTGGGGGAGAGGAGCATGTACGGGGCAGATTTTGTTCAGGAGACCTCAGAGAAGATTCGGGTTCTCAAGCTGAACATGAAAGAGGCTCAGGATAGGCAGAGGAGTTATGCTGATAGGAGGAGGAGAGATCTTGAGTTTCAGGTAGAAGACAGAGTGTACCTCAAGATGACCATGTTGCAGGGTCCGAACAGGTCACTGACTGAGACTAAGTTGAGTCCGAGGTATATGGGTCCGTTCAGAGTGATTGAGCGAGTTGGACCAGTGGCATATAGACTGGAGTTACCTGAGGTTATGCGTGCTTTCCATAAGGTATTCCATGTGTCTATGTTGCGGAAGTGTCTCCGTGAGGATGATCAGTTGTTGGCTAAGATTCCTGAAGATCTTCAGCCTAACATGACATTGGAGGCGAGACCTGTGAGGGCTCTCGAGAGGAGGATCAAGGAACTTCAGAAGAAGAAGATTCCTTTGATGAGAGTCCTTTGGGACTGTGATGGTGTGGAGGAGCAGACTTGGGAGCCTGAGGCAAGGATGAAGGCAAGGTTTAAGAAGTGGTATGAGAAGCAACCACGACTTGAGCTTGCCTAGTCTGGTTCCGTCTGTAATCCGTGGCTGGAGCGGGAATGGAGTATTCCAGCCCATCTCTCTTGTTACTCGGTCGCTTGGGGTGGTTGGCTGTGCGACTCAGTAACAAGATGAGGTGGTGCTCGGGGTACAAAGTTTCCGTGAGGCGGGATTTGGGGAAAAGTTTCCCGGAATAGAAGTTTCCTAAAGTGGAAAGTTTCCAAAAATGGAAAGTGCTAAATATGGAAAGTTTTATAGGAGTTAGAATTTGTCCATTTTAGCGGTGGAGAGCCTTAAAGGGGGCTTGTGTGTGGCCTTAGTAGCGGACTTTTGAGTCAGTGTGCCCGTGTGTGGCGGTCTTTTAGACAATGTGTGGTCTTTATGACGGGCTTTTTAGCCAGAGTGTCTTTGTGACGGTCCTCTTTAGGACATTTGTGTGGCCTTGGTGGCGGTCCTTTTTAGGACATTTGTTTGGCCTTTGTGGCGGGCTGTTTAGCCAGAGTGTCTTTGTGACGGTCCTTTGGGACAGATGGTCTTTGTGACGGTCCTTCGGGACAGATGGCCTTTGTGGCGGGCTGTTTAGCCAGAGGGTCTTTGTGACGGTCCTTCGGGACAGATGGTCTTTGTGACGGTCCTTCGGGACAGATGGCCTTTGTGGCGGGCTGTTTAGCCAGAGTGCCTTGGTGGCGGTCCTCTTTAGGACATTTGTTTGGCCTTGGTGGCGGTCCTCTTTAGGACATTTTGTTTGGCCTTTGTGGCGGCCCTTGTGGCGTGTATATGATCCTTGTGTGGTCATGACGTATTCCAGTGAGGGAATATGTGGTTGGTAGGACATTGAGATGTTTCTACGCGAGCCACGGGAAGGAAACCTGGGTAGGGATAGGACTCAGACGTGTTCAGAATTGTTTGCTCCCGGCTCTTGGAGGACTTTGGTTCTCCTAGTACTGCCATATTCAGAGACTTTGTGACTTTGGCGTATGGTTGGTATATCGACTTCGGACGACGGTCCGGAGACACGCTGTAGGGTGACAACCCGAGAGACGAGTTTGGATTTTTCTTTATATATTATGGCATGCGGGTTTAGGCCCGATGCAGACTTAGGTCTGATGAGGAGCCAATGAAAACTCAAGGTTAGGCCTATGAGAAAAGGAAAGTCCAAAAGTCGAGAGCAAATGACGCCTGGAGCGTGAGTCTATCGCCTAGAGGTGACCTTCTGTAGATCGGTCGGAGGAGTGCGGGCCGGGGAGACGGTTGCACGGGATGACGGGAGTCCTTGACTGATGGTTGTTCGAGATTCAAGGACGAATCTAGATTGGTGGGGGAGAATTGTAACACCCGCAAACCGTTTTCTTGGTATTTTGGCGAGGGCGTCGATCGGGCGTCGATCGACACCACCGAAGGTGGCATCGATCGACACTGTTCGAGACCGGTTTGGCCGGTTTGATTTTAAATCGTCCGGTTTGCGTGGTTGGTTTAGAAAACCCTAGAATCGGGTTTTAAAAAGAAGGAACTCGAGTTTTCTCTTCTTTTTGGCCGTTTTTGACAAAGAAGTAGAGAGAAGGAGGAGAAAAACTTTGTTCTTGAATTTCTGGGAGTTTCTGTGAGATTTCAAGGCTTTGTGGGCGAGATCTTGCTGTGGGGAGTGTTTGTTTTGTTCTTGTTGGTCAGAATCTCCTTCAAAAAGGTGAGTGCTTGACCATGGTTGATCTGAGCATGAGATTTCTTGTAATTGGGTGATTTGCTTGTTGTTATTGTTGTTTGCTTGCTTGGGTGTGTTGTTCTTGAGTTTCCTGCAGGTTTGCATATCATCTCGGTGAGCTTGGGGACGAAATTGGAGTGATTAGATTCAGAATTTCATGTTTTTCGTCGCACTGTTCGTGGTTGCAGAAGGAGCATCGATCGGCACCTTGTGGCATCGGTCGGCACCTTCTTGTAAGGCATCGATCGGCGTCATATTGTGGCATCGATCGGCACCAGGTCAAGGAGCATCGATCGGCACCGATGTAGCATCGGTCGACACTGGCTTATATCCGTGACTCGTTTCCTGGTTTGATGTATTGTTGTGTGTTTGCTTGTTGCTTGGTTATGAGGGTCTCAAATGCTTGTGTGTATAACCCAGTAGATGGGAGGACGGCCTCACTAAGTATTTATGATAATACTTACGCATCTCAATTGTTGTTTGTGGTGTGCAGGTAAAGGCAAAGTGTGATCGTGGAATCAAAGGCAATGAAGAGGAGGATGTTCTAGGGACTCGATTGGATGTTGTCTGGCATTGCTAGGTTGCTAGAGTTGAGTCATTAGAAACATTGCTAGGTTGCTGGATCCTTGTTTCTTGTTGTTTGGTACTTGATTATTGTTGATGCTATGGTTATTGGTTATTATTGGAGTATTATTGGATATTTAATTGGTGTTGTTATTTCCGCTGATGATTGTGATTGTGGTTAGGTGGCTAGTGGGTATGGGACCACTAGTTGTAGATTTATTTATTATATTATATTTACTATTTATTATTTAAAAGAAAAAAAAAGGGTCGGTCGTTTCAGATCTCAATAAAATTATTATAAAAATCTTAATATTGATGAAGTTGTGAGGAAAAAGTCCTATACCCTTAATGTTAGACATAACTGTGATTGCACAATTTTTTTTTCACACTCTACATTGTGTAGAATATACATTTTGTTAGTCTACATAAACAAAACAAACTGAAAAACTCTTAAGGCTAGCGAAATGAACCAGAAAATCTATAAGAGAAATACAAATTCAAAGCCAATAATGGTAGGGGAAACTTTTTCTTTCGAAGAACTAAAACTCTCCTATGCCTACTAAATGCAAAACGGTATGTTCAAGAGCTTGGGTAGCATTTAAGATCATATAATCGGTTATATAAATTAAAATATAATTTACTGTAGAAAATTATTTTAAAAGTATACTTTTTGATATGTTTTAAAGGTAAAGTAAATATTTACAAATCAACGCTTTTGATTGTTTGATATATAAGTTTATAACCAAATAGCTAAATTAAAGCTTAATAAATGTAATAAAAGAAATAACTGTATCAAAATAAATTTCATGTTTTAAGGCTATCATTCATATCTATAAATAGAGTAAGTATATTCAATCGGAGAATAAAATATAAACTAAAAGTTCTTTTTTTCCTTCACCAAAAAGAAAAAAAAAATTTAAAAGTTTAAAAACATATAAAAATGGGAAAACTTAACATGTCTTTGGTGTTTCTTGTGGTGATCCTTGTTACGATGAGTGAACACATCCCATCATTTGCTGTAGAAGTAAGCGAACCAAAAACACTGTGGAATCAATGTGTTGTCAAGATTAGCCCAAAGTGTGCATTGGATGCAATAGCTCAAGTTTTCATGAATGGAGTCGTCTCAGATGCTTGCTGCAAGGAGCTTGTGACAGAAGGAAAATAATGTCATGATACACTTATCAAATATATTGCCGATAGACCTAGTTTGATTGCACGTGAAGCCCAATATTTGAAAAAAAGAGATGATTTGTGGGCCCATTGTGTTTCTGTTACCAAAACCTTATAGATGGCTTAATGTTGTATGATTAAATGTTTTAAGATAAGACATTTATATAAGAAAAATTATTTTTTTCTCCTTTCTATAATGCTTTTAGGCTATGTAAATTCTATCTATGGATAAAACTTTTAATTATATCAGTTTCATATATATATGATTACATGGAAAAGTATATAACTCCCTCAAAATCCTAAGAACTTTATTCTTTTGGGTTAGAAATGAAGAGAAAAAAAATTTATATGTAACTAGACATGTCAAAAAAAAAATTACCTACAATAAAAAAAACACTATAATTACTAGTCATGGATAAATATAAATAGACAGTCTTGCTTAGAAACGGAGAAAGAACTATATGTAAAGAGAAATTATATTAAAAATATACATAGCTAAATATTGAAAGATCTCAATAAAATTATTATAAAAATCTTAATATAAATGAAGTTGTGAGATAAAAGTCCTATACGATTGTAGGACTTTTTGATGAACATAATGTCTGGTCGACGGAGGATGGTGCGATTTGTGACACGGCGGTCTCATATTTTGAGGAATTATTTTCCTCGATATGCCCGACCAATTTTGAGGAATCATTACGGGAAGTTGAAACGGTCATTACTGAGGCCGATAATGACCGGCTGACAGCTCCGGCTACGGAAATGGAGGTAAAACAAGCATTATTCATGATGCACCCGGACAAAGCCCCCGGGCCAGATGGAATGACAGCTTTATTTTTTCAAAAGGCTTGGACAGTTGTTAAGGATGATTTGGTGGCTTTGGTTAATCGGTTTTTTGAGGAAGGTGAATTTGATAAAAGTTTGAATCAAACGCATATCTGTCTCATCCCGAAGGTGGCAAAACCGACCCGGATGGCGGAGCTGCGTCCTATTAGCCTGTGCAATGTGGGATACAAGATCTTGTCTAAGGTTCTCTGTAACCGGCTCAAGTGGTTTTTACCCGGTCTAATCTCGGAAACACAATCAGCGTTTGTCTCGGGACGTTTGATCTCAGATAACATCCTGATAGCTCAAGAGATGTTTCATGGTCTGCGAACTAATAATTCATGTAAGGGGAAGTTTATGGCAATCAAGACAGATATGAGTAAGGCATACGATAGGGTTGAGTGGGATTTTGTGGCGGCATTATTACGGAAGATGGGTTTTGCGGAGAGGTGGATCTCATGGATGATGTTTTGTATTTCATCGGTAGAGTACAAGGTTCTTATTAATGGGCAGCCAAATGGACGGATTGTTCCGGCACGGGGTTTAAGGCAAGGGGACCCGCTCTCCCCTTACTTGTTTATCTTATGCACGGAGGTCCTCATTGCAAATATTCGTAAGGCGGAGGCTGATAAGCGGATCACTGGTATCAAGGTAGCAAATAAATGCCCGCAAATAACACATTTGCTATTTGCGGATGATAGTTTGTTTTTCTATAAGGCGGATAAGGAGCAATGCGGCGTGGTCCTAGCCATCCTCAAACAATATGAGGCTGTCTCAGGGCAACAGATCAATTTCGCGAAATCCTCAATCCAGTTCGGTCACACTGTCGATGAACGGGTCCGGACGGAGCTCCATGGGGTCCTTGGGATCACAAATTTGGGAGGTATGGGATCGTATTTAGGGATTCCAGAGAGTTTGGGAGGGTCCAAGACTAAGGTTTTTTCTTATGTCAGAGACCGTCTCCAGAGTAGGACAACGGGTTGGTCAGTGAAATTGCTATCCAAAGGGGGCAAGGAGGTGATGGTCAAGTCTGTTGCGACGGCCGTTCCCACTTTCGTGATGTCTTGTTATCGGTTGCCTAAAACGATTACTTCAAAGCTCACCAGTGCAGTGGCAAAGTTTTGGTGGAGTTCTAATGGTCAGTCCGGGGGTATGCACTGGATAGCTTGGGAAAGACTCTGCTGTAGTAAGCAGATGGGTGGTTTGGGATTCAGGAACGTTGATGACTTTAACACGGCCCTTTTGGCCAAACAATTATGGCGGCTGATTGAGTTTCCGGACTCGCTGTTTGCCAGGGTTTTCAAAAGCAGATACTATCGGAACTCGGATCCTCTGGATCCTATACGGTCCTACTCCCCTTCTTATGGGTGGAGGAGTATCGTATCAGCTCGATCATTGGTAAACAAAGGGCTTATTAAACGGGTTGGCTCAGGTGACACCATCTCTGTATGGACTGATCCTTGGGTTCCAGCTCAATTCCCAAGACCAGCTTTAAGTAACGGTCCTTTTAAGGACCCATCTATTCGTTTGACACAATTTATGGATTCTCAGTCGAATTCTTGGAATAGGGATCGGCTCGTTGAGCACTTTGATCCGGGGGATGTTGCTTTGATTGAGGCGATCCCTTTCTCCAGCCTCCCTTTGAAAGATTCTTTCGGGTGGCATTTCACCAAATCTGGTAAATATACTGTTAAATCAGGGTATGAAACGGCACGTCTGGGAATGTCGAACACTTTCCAAGCAGTGGGTTGTGGTCCGGAGATCACCCCACTTATTGCTAAGGTGTGGCAGGTCCACTGTCCTCCAAAGTTAAGGCATTTTATGTGGCAGGTATTGTCCGGCTGCGTTCCGGTTAATGCAAATTTGTGTAGGCGTGGCATTAATTGTGAGGTAGGCTGTACTCGGTGTGGGGCGGAGGTGGAAACCATTAATCATGCTATTTTTCGGTGTCCACCAGCTCGTCAGGTCTGGGCTCTGGCTCATGTACCTGTCGGATCTCTCCATTTTCCGTCAGAATCAGTCTATGCTAATGTAGATCATTTTTTGGGCTCTACGAATCCGGGTTCACAGATCCAAATCTTTCCTTGGCTCATGTGGTATATCTGGAAAGCCCGGAATGCTCGGGTTTTTGAGAATCAAATGGAACAGCCTGAGGATATTGTGCGTGTCGCGCAAGGTGAAGCGTCCTCCTGGCTACAGGCACAGGTGGACGATGAGGTCACGGAACTTCCCCCCCCAGCCGATAGGCCCGCCTACTCGGTTGCGCGGATGTCCTCCTCCCCTTCCTTTGGATTATACGGGTTACCGATGTTTTGTAGATGGCTCTTGGAAAGAGACAGACGCATTTGCAGGCGCAGGATGGGTTTGTACTTCTTCTCAGGGTGTGTCACCTATCCTCGGCGCTACTAACTACCGGCGTAGTCTATCTCCGTTACATGCGGAGATTGAAGCTTTCATCTGGGCGATGCGGTGTATGATTGGCCATGACTTCCGGGACGTGGCTTTCTTCACAGACAGTTCGGATTTGGTGAAGATGGTGTCTTCCCCACATGACTGGCCGGCCTTTGCAACCTACTTGGAGGGAATCAAGCTGGATCGAGAGGAGTTTTCTTCTTTCTCTTTATCTTATATTTCTCGAAATGCTAATGTTAGAGCGGACTCTTTGGCACGTCAAGCGCGCCTATCTCCGCTTCATGTTTTGTTTGTAAACAATTTTCCCCCAAATTGGCTCATTTGAGCTGATTTCTTTTCTGTTGACAAAAAAAAAAAAAAAAAAAAAAAAAAAAAAAAAAGAGATAAAAGTCCTATACCCTTAATGTTAGACATAACTGTGATTGCACAATTTTTTTTTCACACTCTACATTGTGTAGAATATACATTTTGTTAGTCTACATAAACAAAACAAACTGAAAAACTCTTAAGGCTAGCGAAATGAACCAGAAAATCTATAAGAGAAATACAAATTCAAAGCCAATAATGGTAGGGAAAACTTTCTCTTTCGAAGAACTAAAACTCTCCTATGCCTACTAAATGCAAAACGGTATGTTCAAGAGCTTGGGTAGCATTTAAGATCATATAATCGGTTATATAAATTAAAATATAATTTACTGTAGAAAATTATTTTAAAAGTATACTTTTTGATATGTTTTAAAGGTAAAGTAAATATTTACAAATCAACGCTTTTGATTGTTTGATATATAAGTTTATAACCAAATAGCTAAATTAAAGCTTAATAAATGTTATAAAAGAAATAACTGTATCAAAATAAATTTCATGTTTTAAGACTATCATTCATATCTATAAATAGAGTAAGTATATTCAATCAGAGAATAAAATATAAACTAAAAGTTTTTTTTTCCTTCACCAAAAAGAAAAAAAAAATTTAAAAGTTTAAAAACATATAAAAATGGGAAAACTTAACATGTCTTTGGTGTTTCTTGTGGTGATCCTTGTTACGATGAGTGAACACATCCCATCATTTGCTGTAGAAGTAAGCGAACCAAAAACACTGTGGAATCAATGTGTTGTCAAGATTAGCCCAAAGTGTGCATTGGATGCAATAGCTCAAGTTTTCATGAATGGAGTCGTCTCGGATGCTTGCTGCAAGGAGCTTGTGACAGAAGGAAAAGAATGTCATGATACACTTATCAAATATATTGCCGATAGACCTAGTTTGATTGCACGTGAAGCCCAATATTTGAAAAAAAGAGATGATTTGTGGGCCCATTGTGTTTCTGTTACCAAAACCTTATAGATGGCTTAATGTTGTATGATTAAATGTTTTAAGATAAGACATTTATATAAGAAAAATTATTTTTTTCTTCTTTCTATAATGCTTTTAGGCTATGTAAACTCTATCTATGGATAAAACTTTTAATTATATCAGTTTCATATATATATGATTACATGGAAAAGTATATAACTCCCTCAAAATCCTAAGAACTTTATTCTTTTGGGTTAGAAATGAAGAGAAACAAAATTTATATGTAACTAGACATGTCAAAAAAAAAATTACCTACAATAAAAAAAACACTATAATTACTAGTCATGGATAAATATAAATAGACAGTCTTGCTTAGAAACGGAGAAAGAACTATATGTGAAGAGAAATTATATTAAAAATATACATAGCTAAATATTGAAAGATCTCAATAAAATTATTATAAAAATCTTAATATAAATGAAGTTGTGAGATAAAAGTCCTATACCCTTAATGTTAGACATAACTGTGATTGCACAATTTTTTTTTCACACTCTACATTGTGCAGAATATACATTTTGTTAGTCTACATAAACAAAACAAAATGAAAAACTCTTAAGGCTAGCGAAATGAACCAGAAAATCCATAAGAGAAATACAAATTCAAAGCCAATAATGGTAGGGAAAACTTTCTCTTTCGAAGAACTAAAACTCTCCTATGCCTACTAAATGCAAAACGGTATGTTCAAGAACTTGGGTAGCATTTAAGATCATATAATCGGTTATATAAATTAAAATATAATTTACTGTAGAAAATTATTTTAAAAGTATACTTTTTGATATGTTTTAAAGGTAAAGTAAATATTTACAAATCAACGCTTTTGATTGTTTGATATATAAGTTTATAACCAAATAGCTAAATTAAAGCTTAATAAATGTAATAAAAGAAATAACTATTATCAAAATAAATTTCATGTTTTAAGACTATCATTCATATCTATAAATAGAGTAAGTATATTCAATCGGAGAATAAAATATAAACTAAAAGTTCTTTTTTTCCTTCACCAAAAAGAAAAAAAAAATTTTAAAAGTTTAAAAACATATAAAAATGGGAAAACTTAACATGTCTTTGGTGTTTCTTGTGGTGATCCTTGTTACGATAAGTGAACACATCCCATCATTTGCTGTAGAAGTAAGCGAACCAAAAACACTGTGGAATCAATGTGTTGTCAAGATTAGCCCAAAGTGTGCATTGGATGCAATAGCTCAAGTTTTCATGAATGGAGTCGTCTCAGATGCTTGCTGCAAGGAGCTTGTGACAGAAGGAAAAGAATGTCATGATACACTTATCAAATATATTGCCGATAGACCTAGTTTGATTGCACGTGAAGCCCAATATTTGAAAAAAAGAGATGATTTGTGGGCCCATTGTGTTTCTGTTACCAAAACCTTATAGATGGCTTAATGTTGTATGATTAAATGTTTTAAGATAAGACATTTATATAAGAAAAATTATTTTTTCTCCTTTCTATAATGCTTTTAGGCTATGTAAACTCTATCTATGGATAAAACTTTTAATTATATCAGTTTCATATATATATGATTACATGGAAAAGTATATAACTCCCTCAAAATCCTAAGAACTTTATTCTTTTGGGTTAGAAATGAAGAGAAAAAAAATTTATATGTAACTAGACATGTCAAAAAAAATATTACCTACAATAAAAAAAACACTATAATTACTAGTCATGGATAAATATAAATAGACAGTCTTGCTTAGAAACGGAGAAAGAACTATATGTGAAGAGAAATTCTATTAAAAATATACATAGCTAAATATTGAAAGATCTCAATAAAATTATTATAAAAATCTTAATATAAATGAAGTTGTGAGATAAAAGTCCTATACCCTTAATGTTAGACATAACTGTGATTGCACAATTTTTTTTTCACACTCTACATTGTGTAGAATATACATTTTGTTAGTCTACATAAACAAAACAAAATGAAAAACTCTTAAGGCTAGCGAAATGAACCAGAAAATCCATAAGAGAAATACAAATTCAAAGCCAATAATGGTAGGGAAAACTTTCTCTTTCGAAGAACTAAAACTCTCCTATGCCTACTAAATGCAAAACGGTATGTTCAAGAACTTGAGTAGCATTTAAGATCATATAATCGGTTATATAAATTAAAATATAATTTACTGTAGAAAATTATTTTAAAAGTATACTTTTTGATATGTTTTAAAGGTAAAGTAAATATTTACAAATCAACGCTTTTGATTGTTTGATATATAAGTTTATAACCAAATAACTAAATTAAAGCTTAATAAATGTAATAAAAGAAATAACTGTATCAAAATAAATTTCATGTTTTAAGACTATCATTCATATCTATAAATAGAGTAAGTATATTCAATCAGAGAATAAAATATAAACTAAAAGTTTTTTTTTTCCTTCACCAAAAAGAAAAAAAAAATTTTAAAAGTTTAAAAACATTTAAAAATGGGAAAACTTAACATGTCTTTGGTGTTTCTTGTGGTGATCCTTGTTACGGTGAGTGAACACATCCCATCATTTGCTGTAGAAGTAAGCGAACCAAAAACACTGTGGAATCAATGTGTTGTCAAGATTAGCCCAAAGTGTGCATTGGATGCAATAGCTCAAGTTTTCATGAATGGAGTCGTCTCAGATGCTTGCTGCAAGGAGCTTGTGACAGAAGGAAAAGAATGTCATGATACACTTATCAAATATATTGCCGATAGACCTAGTTTGATTGCACGTGAAGCCCAATATTTGAAAAAAAGAGATGATTTGTGGGCCCATTGTGTTTCTGTTACCAAAACCTTATAGATGGCTTAATGTTGTATGATTAAATGTTTTAAGATAAGACATTTATATAAGAAAAATTATTTTTTTCTCCTTTCTATAATGCTTTTAGGCTATGTAAACTCTATCTATGGATAAAACTTTTAATTATATCAGTTTCATATATATATGATTACATGGAAAAGTATATAACTCCCTCAAAATCCTAAGAACTTTATTCTTTTGGGTTAGAAATGAAGAGAAAAAAAAATTTATATGTAACTAGACATGTCAAAAAAAAATTACCTACAATAAAAAAAACACTATAATTACTAGTCATGGATAAATATAAATAGACAGTCTTGCTTAGAAACGGAGAAAGAACTATATGTGAAGAAAAATTATATTAAAAATATACATAGCTAAATATTGAAAGATCTCAATAAAATTATTATAAAAATCTTAATATAAATGAAGTTGTGAGATAAAAGTCCTATACCCTTAATGTTAGACATAACTGTGATTGCACAATTTTTTTTTCACACTCTACATTGTGTAGAATATACATTTTGTTAGTCTACATAAACAAAACAAAATGAAAAACTCTTAAGGCTAGCGAAATGAGCCAGAAAATCCATCAGAGAAATACAAATTCAAAGCCAATAATGGTAGGGAAAACTTTCTCTTTCGAAGAACAAAAACTCTCCTATGCCTACTAAATGCAAAACGGTATGTTCAAGAACTTGGGTAGCATTTAAGATCATATAATCGGTTATATAAATTAAAATATAATTTACTGTAGAAAATTATTTTAAAAGTATACTTTTTGATATGTTTTAAAGGTAAAGTAAATATTTACAAATCAACGCTTTTGATTGTTTGATATATAAGTTTATAACCAAATAGCTAAATTAAAGCTTAATAAATGTAATAAAAGAAATAACTGTATCAAAATAAATTTCATGTTTTAAGACTATCATTCATATCTATAAATAGAGTAAGTATATTCAATCGGAGAATAAAATATAAACTAAAAGTTCTTTTTTTCCTTCACCAAAAAGAAAAAAAAAAATTTAAAAGTTTAAAAACATATAAAAATGGGAAAACTTAACATGTCTTTGGTGTTTCTTGTGGTAATCCTTGTTACGATGAGTGAACACATCCCATCATTTGCTGTAGAAGTAAGCGAACCAAAAACACTGTGGAATTAATGTGTTGTCAAGATTAGCCCAAAGTGTGCATTGGATGCAATAGCTCAAGTTTTCATGAATGGAGTCGTCTCAGATGCTTGCTGCAAGGAGCTTGTGACAGAAGGAAAAGAATGTCATGATACACTTATCAAATATATTGCCGATAGACCTAGTTTGATTGCACGTGAAGGCCAATATTTGAAAAAAAGAGATGATTTGTGGGCCCATTGTGTTTCTGTTACCAAAACCTTATAGATGGCTTAATGTTGTATGATTAAATGTTTTAAGATAAGACATTTATATAAGAAAAATTATTGTTTTCTCCTTTCTATAATGCTTTTAGGCTATGTAAACTCTATCTATGGATAAAACTTTTAATTATATCAGTTTCATATATATATGATTACATGGAAAAGTATATAACTCCCTCAAAATCCTAAGAACTTTATTCTTTTGGGTTAGAAATGAAGAGAAAAAAAATTTATATGTAACTAGACATGTCAAAAAAAAAATTACCTACAATAAAAAAAACACTATAATTGCTAGTCATGGATAAATATAAATAGACAGTCTTGCTTAGAAACGGAGAAAGAACTATATGTGAAGAAAAATTATATTAAAAATATACATAGCTAAATATTGAAAGATCTCAATAAAATTATTATAAAAATCTTAATATAAATGAAGTTGTGAGATAAAAGTCCTATACCCTTAATGTTAGACATAACTGTGATTGCACAATTTTTTTTTCACACTCTACATTGTGTAGAATATACATTTTGTTAGTCTACATAAACAAAACAAAATGAAAAACTCTTAAGGCTAGCGAAATGAGCCAGAAAATCCATCAGAGAAATACAAATTCAAAGCCAATAATGGTAGGGAAAACTTTCTCTTTCGAAGAACAAAAACTCTCCTATGCCTACTAAATGCAAAACGGTATGTTCAAGAACTTGGGTAGCATTTAAGATCATATAATCGGTTATATAAATTAAAATATAATTTACTGTAGAAAATTATTTTAAAAGTATACTTTTTGATATGTTTTAAAGGTAAAGTAAATATTTACAAATCAACGCTTTTGATTGTTTGATATATAAGTTTATAACCAAATAGCTAAATTAAAGCTTAATAAATGTAATAAAAGAAATAACTGTATCAAAATAAATTTCATGTTTTAAGACTATCATTCATATCTATAAATAGAGTAAGTATATTCAATCGGAGAATAAAATATAAACTAAAAGTTCTTTTTTTCCTTCACCAAAAAGAAAAAAAAAAATAAAAGTTTAAAAACATATAAAAATGGGAAAACTTAACATGTCTTTGGTGTTTCTTGTGGTGATCCTTGTTACGATGAGTGAACACATCCCATCATTTGCTGTAGAAGTAAGCGAACCAAAAACACTGTGGAATCAATGTGTTGTCAAGATTAGCCCAAAGTGTGCATTGGATGCAATAGCTCAAGTTTTCATGAATGGAGTCGTCTCAGATGCTTGCTGCAAGGAGCTTGTGACAGAAGGAAAAGAATGTCATGATACACTTATCAAATATATTGCCGATAGACCTAGTTTGATTGCACGTGAAGCCCAATATTTGAAAAAAAGAGATGATTTGTGGGCCCATTGTGTTTCTGTTACCAAAACCTTATAGATGGCTTAATGTTGTATGATTAAATGTTTTAAGATAAGACATTTATATAAGAAAAATTATTGTTTTCTCCTTTCTATAATGCTTTTAGGCTATGTAAACTCTATCTATGGATAAAACTTTTAATTATATCAGTTTCATGTATATATGATTACATGGAAAAGTATATAACTCCCTCAAAATCCTAAGAACTTTATTCTTTTGGGTTAGAAATGAAGAGAAAAAAAAATTATATGTAACTAGACATGTCAAAAAAAAATTACCTACAATAAAAAAAAACACTATTATTACTCGTCATGGATAAATATAAATAGACAGTCTTAGAAACCGAGAAATAACTATATGTGAAGAGAAATTACATTAAAAATATACATAGCTAAATATTGAAAGATCTCAATAAAATTATTATAAAAATCTTAATATAGATGAAGTTGTGAGATAAAAGCCCTATACCCTTAAGGTTAGACATAACTGTGATTATATAATTTTTTTTTCACACTCTATATTGTGTAGAATATACATTTTGTTAGTCTACATAAACAAAACAAAATGAAAAACTCTTAAGGCTAGCGAAATGAACCAGAAAATCCATAAGAGAAACACAAATTCAAAGCCAATAATGGTAGGGAAAACTTTCTCTTTCAGAGAACTAAAACTCTCCTATACCTACTAAATTGCAAAAAAGTATGTTCATGAACTTGGGAAGTATTTAAGATCATATAATCGGTAAAATAAATTAAAATATAATTTACTGTAGAAAATTATTTTAAAAGTATACTTTTTAATATGTTTTAAAGGTAAAGTAAGTATTTACAAATCAATACTTTTGATTGTTTGATATATAAATTTATAACCAAATAGCTAAATTAAAGCTTAATAAAAGAAATAAATGTATCTAAAGAAATTTCATGTTTCAAGACTATCAATCGATTCTCTAAAAGGGATATATGCTCCCAACGTCAGCGCGCTCCATCGATAAACATACTTCGCCATCTCACATTTTTTTTATGTCCTCTTGTTAGAATTAATATTTTCATTGATTGAGATCCTTCTTTGCTCTTTTTTAGGCTTAAATTTCCTAAGAAAATGAGGAAGATTGATTATTTAGCTTAGTGGGCATCCATAAAGCCAGATTATTAATCTCCATCTTTGCTTTTGTAGAATGCATTTGAACTTTTTTTTCTGCATTTTAGCTTACCTTTAAAAAGTCAAATTTATCACTAATTTTTTAATAAAAAGATATAGAAAATTGGCATTTTTGCAAAAGCTCATTAAAAGTTTAGTTGTAAAAAAGCATATACAAAAATGCCAATTTTCTATACTCTTTTGCAAAAATATTCTCTTTGTTGTCCATTTTCAATAAAATGAAGTAAATTCTAAACTTGAAATCCTAAACTCCAAATACAAATTATACCTCTTCAAGACAAAATGTAAAATATAAACCTAAACCAAAAAAATAATTAAAAAAATAATTTAACACACTGTAATTATGTAAAAAAAAAAAGAAAAAAAAAGACTATTTCTAACAATTTTCTTATTAAAAGAAGGAAATTAAACTATTTTCATACTCAATAAACGTATTCGATGCGTCTTTTTTTCCAAACCTAGCTTTTGAAATTTATATTTCCTTGTCCCGTATTAAGGCCCATAAACAAGCCCAAAGATAGATATCAGCTTAGCCCGTAACAGTGTGTATTTCTTAATCGGGTTTAGGGTTTCACAGAGACTCAAGCTATACACACACTCAACTCTTTTAGGTTTTTAAAGCGGCTTCTCTCTCCCTCTCTCCGTCTCTCTCTCTTTTGATCTTTCATCATCCTCCACTCCCCAAAAAAACAGCAACAATGGCCGTTACTTTCTCAGATCTACACACAGAGGAAGGTGTCAAATCCGTGGAGGAGCACCTCGCCGGAAAAACCTACATCTCCGGGTAAAGCTTGTCCCTTTTCCTATTTCGTTATACGATCGTCTTAACTTTTTCTAATAGAGTTTGAATTCGCAGAGATCAATTGTCTGTGGATGATGTTAAGGTTTACGCTGCCGTTCCAGTGAAACCCAGCGATGCTTTCCCTAATGCTAGCAAGTGGTACGAGTGTGTTGCTTCTCACCTCGCTAAAAGGTTCGTCCTTTTCTTATTTTTGGAATTAAATTAGTCAGATTTGGAATTATTATTTATTGATCTTCCAATTTAATGACAGAGTTTTTTGATTTGTTGCAGCTTCCCAGGAAAGGCTGTTGGAGTTCAAATCGGTGGCTCTGCTGCTGCTGCTGCTCCCTCTGTTGAGGCTGAGGTACTTTTTTACTTCAATGCTTAATTCTTGATTACCTTAGTTGTAGCCTTTAGGAAAGGTAACCTTGCTTTGATATGGTTATACTTCTAGTCTTTTGTTAGAGATCCACGAGCTGTGTTTGTGTGTTTGATTTATTATTATCCATGAATCAACAGGCACCTGCAGCTGCTGCTGATGATGATGATGACATTGATCTCTTTGGTGACGAGACCGAAGAGGAAAAGAAAGCTGCAGAGGAGAGGGAGGCTGCTAAGAAGGACACCAAGAAGCCTAAAGAGAGTAAGTCTCTAGTTTGAACTGGATAGGATTCGAAGTCTTAAGTTTGGCTTATTCTTCTGCTGGAATTGATATACGAGCTTGTCTCTTGGTTTTTATTTGGGAAAGCATGTGAAATGAGTCACTGCATCTTGATTTTTATTTTGGATTCTTATTCTTTGATATAGGTGGAAAGTCCTCTGTGCTTATGGATGTTAAGCCATGGGATGATGAGACTGACATGAAGAAACTGGAAGAGTGTGTTCGTGCTGTTGAGATGCCCGGTCTTTTATGGGGAGCTTGTACGTTTACACTTTTGATCTATAAAGAGAGTTAACTTTGAATTTTGTTTTTGTTGGACAATTTTCTAATTGAGTTTTTTTTTTCTTTGCAGCTAAACTGGTGCCAGTTGGTTACGGAATCAAGAAACTCACAATTATGCTCACCATTGTTGATGACCTTGTCTCCCCAGACAACCTCATTGAAGATTTCCTCACCTCAGAGCCTAACAACGAGTACATCCAGAGTTGTGACATCGTCGCATTCAACAAGATCTAGAGACTTTAAACCTCTCCTTACCAAAACATATTTGATTTCCAAGTTTTGTTTTCGTTTGTATGGTTTGCTGAAGATGTTTCTTTTCTAGTTGCAAGACCTCCTTCATATTACAATAACACTAAATTATAAAAGCTTTTTTTTTATTATTCCTATTCATTGTTATTAAGAAGCACTCAGGTACTTTGAAAAATTCTCTATTACTTCAGAAAGAATCACGTATCCTGCTGCTCCCGTCACAAGAGAAAGGGTGAGTTTTCCTCCTGGGACAAGTTGCGGCAATCTTGTTCCTGTTGTTGATGAGACTATGTACCTATCTGACCAAGACATTGCCCCTGGGATGATTCCGAACAAAACTAGAACTACAGAACCAGAAGGGAAACAACAGTCAGTTTTTTTTTTAGTTTGGTCAAATGAGTGTTCTGTTCATTCAGGTGGTTAAAGAAGAGACTTGTACCTCCATATGTCCCGGCAAAATCCAAGGCTTTGAAGAAAATCTCTGGGTCTAGCAGTGACAGGACAAGCGGTGGAACCAGTGTGAGAAAGTAAAGAAGAGGCTTGTTCTGGCCACTTGGGAGCTTCAATACTTGAAAGTTATACAAACGAAAAAATTTATTCAGTTAAGTTTCCATGACAGTAGATTTAATGATACTCAGTACTCACAATCAGAGAAGAAATCTGAGAGGCCTAAGACAAATCCGATATAGGATGTTGCGATTGCAAAAAGAGAGAATGCTTCCACAAAAGGCTGTGTGATCAAAACAAGACTGATGTGAGGTGATTGGTGGTAGTTAGTTTATCTTATACGCAAGAGTAACGAAACTTACACCAACAATGACACTGCTTGATCTCAATTGCTGCAGAGGATCAACCATTTTCTCAGCAGCCACACCAATATCTGCTGGAAACGATCCAAGAATTACAGCATTCCACACAAGAAACAAGCCAAGTGGTATGGCTGTGCCAAGAACAATCGCCGTTCTGAAGATAAGACAAAAGGCTGAGTTAATTGATACAGAATCAGTGAGTTTCACCATCACCATTGCAGGGTATGATGTCACCTTACTTTCGGCAAGTCTCCTTCAAGATCAGTGCATAGGACAGGCACCACATTCTGAAAGAAAACCATCAGTTAAGCAAGTTTATACATCTTAGAGTCAAGACTCAAAAGGTTGAATCATGAGATTAACTGTGAACTACCTGATAAACAAATGAAAGGGCAAGAATGGGTATACTCATAGGAACGGCCTCAAAGTTAGCCTTGAGAAGAGCTTCCCAGTGTAAGTCTCCACTCGCAACTGCCTAACAAAATTGGACATCTTTGGTTTGGGTTTTCCTTTGATAAACTCATAGGAAAGTCTTTAAACGAAAATGTTACCACGAGTGCTGCAAACGATGCAATTACTCCAAACACCAGAACTCCATTAGCTGCACCGATGAATCGCTGGCTACAACCACATGGAGTAAGTTATAGTACTACTTCTCAGGTCCACTATTCCATTCTTACTGACTGTTTTAAAATGAAGAGCTAACCTTCCAAAGAAGCAAAGGCCTCCGAAAACCATTGAGAACAGAGTTGCACTCTCCCATCTACAGAACATTTTGGGGGAATAAGTACAGCATCATAGCACTCAAAATTCAGTGTAAGTATAAGGATCAATTGGAGTTTCATACATTGGAATGCCGAGGAAGTTTGTAAGGATGCCTGAAGACCGAGCAAGGTAGGCCACGAGAAGGGTGTAATGTATTAGAATGTAGGACCAACTACAGAACAGAAAGGGTTGTATTTCAAGTGTAACTGAAAGGAACAGTGAAGGCAACTATGTAAAGCAAGTTTTGAAATGAGAATGAGAGGATGATTACGAAACAACTTGAACTCCAGCAGATCCAAGAGTCCGCTTCGCCATTGAGACCTGCCAAAATATCAAGTCAAAGCTGAGTTTATTAAACTTAAGTGAAGTTAGTTGGCAGAGAAGTATATCGGTTTCAGGGATATATACGAGAGATACGCCTCCAGAGCCTAGTTCACTCATGGTGTTGACATTTACTTCAGCAACCAGCAAACCTGTCACAACCTGAAGCCAAAAGATATGTTTCTGATGACCAATACATTATTTGCAAGAAACGTTAAAAGATATAAGAAGAGCCATCAATTATTACCATGAACGCCCAACAGAAAATACAGGCAACTGCAGAGGCCAAGAAACCTGATTCTTGTGTCACGGCTGGAATTGCAAGTATCCCTGCACCTACCTAATCAAGAAATAGGATAGAGCTTTTACCATAAACCAAACTTGATCCCTTCCTTCCAATAGTTTCAAGAAAAAATCTTGAGAGAGTTATGAGAAAGAAGAAACTTACAGTAGTGCCAGCAACCAAGAAAATCGCACTGGACAAACTTCCTGAAAATTTTTCAAAACTTAGCCAAAAGTTCTATACACATTTGGGTAATTCAAATGCAAAAAGATACAATCTTTGTACCAGATTCTCGTTTCAACGTTGATCGATTAAGATTAGAGAAAAGCCTCTGAGAATCAACAACCTTTTCTTCATCTTCTTCGGTTGTTACTTGTGTTTCTCTCCTTTCATCGGACACTCTCTGAGGCAAACAGTACTTGAAGATTCTTGGGGTCTGAGTTCTAAAGATTTGGTTTGATTTGAAACCAAAACGGGATAAGGAGATATGAGAGCTTGGTACACGAAAAGGGATAACTCCATCGAGAATTATGGGTTTTGGTCGAACTAAAGCAGTGGTGGGTAATCGAAGACAAGTGTTACTTAGAGACACAGACATCTCTGTGTATACTTTAGCTTGGTCTGTGTCTGTCAGAAGATCAGACAATGTGATCAGTCTTTTAGCTTTCCTGCGGTCCGACTCCAGTTCAAAAGTGTTGTTACCAGAATCTAGAGAGAGATTAGCCTCCAATTAAACATGTGTGGCTGTCTTATTTTTGAATTTTATTTTATTTTCCAAATAAATTATTCTATACTTTCAATTTCTCTTTTAGAAAAATATTATTTTTACACATGAGAAAAAAATACTATTTTTACACAAATGATTAAAAGCTGGATACATAAGTAAATAAATAAATATAAAATAAAATTACCAATATAATATAACTGTTTGCTATTTTGTAGAAACATTTAAACAATTGTGTTACTTTTTTTCTTCATTTAATTAGTATAGTACAAGTGATTTTCTTCTGTAACTGTAACTTATTATAAATTTTTATATATATGAAACCTATAGTTTATTAAAAACCTAAGATTTTGAGTTTACTTATTTCTTGTGTTAAATTTCATCTTTAAAGGTTACATAGATTTTATAGAACTTGTTAAATAAAAAAACAAAATTTCTCTTTACAAGATTAATTTTAATTTTGTTTCATCTTATTTTTCCATCTCTCAATAAAAAAAAAAAAAGAAAGTCCATTGCGTCCGATTTGGGTCCGAGAAGGACGAATCAGGAAACAGAGACCAATTTCTTCTAAGAAGAAACCTTTTTTTTTTTTTTTCCTTATGTTGTCGTGTTTGATGGAATCAACATATATATTGATTTTGTTAATTTGATTTTATCCTTCTTATTTATTATTATTCACAGAGAGAACGGAAGCAAGCAACACAAAAAAATTTAAAATTAGGGTTTTAGTTTTATCTATCTTCATCCCCCTTTTGACTTTGGGAAGCTGCTTCGTTTCTGTTGAACAAGGATGAAGAAGAAGCTCCAGACACGTTTTCCAGCGGTATGACAAATTACTTTCACTCTTTTCTTTATTTACTTATATAAGTTCGTTTCGTTCCTATGGCAAATTACTACTTTCTCTGTTTTTCTTGGTTGTGAGTGTAGTAGTTAGGTTTCACTTTCGTTGTGCTTACAAGGGTTTCTTCCATGATCTTTTTTCTTTTGTCTTCTTTAGGGTTTTGAATTTATGTGAATGTGTCTTGGACTTTGAGGACTGTTTTTGTTCAGGGCTAAGAGATAAAGAAGCTGCAGAGATATCTTGTTTAAGACTTAAAAGATGAGATCTCTCTGTATATGAAAATTTCGTAGTGTCTTAAGATTTAAGGAATATGATTTTGTAATTTCTGTAGAAGGTGAGATGTATCTTGTTGAACAATACTGACTGTGGTGGCTGCCTTTTGCTTTTGGTTTCTTGAGGATCTTTTTACCAACGTAATTGAACTTCAAATTTTTGTGGTTTTCAGACAAGGATTAAGAAGATTATGCAAACCGATGAGGAAGTTGGCAAAATTGCAATGGCTGTCCCTCTTCTTGTCTGTAAGTCATGTTTTCTTTTTCTTACTCAAACGTTGTTCATTCAGCTTGTGTCACATGTGGCTTAACCATTCTGGTTTGGATGTAAATTTGCAGCTAAAGCTTTGGAGCTATTTTTACAAGACTTATGTAATCACACATATGATATAACTCTCAGCCGAGGAGCGAAAACTGTCAGCTCCTTTCATTTGTAAGTGTGAAAACTCTCATCTTTTTGTGCTTATCTATAAACCAATTGTTTTCTTGCTTATTGAAAGGTTTTTATTCTTTTTTTCTTTTACAGGAAGCAGTGTGTGCACGCGTTTAATGTCTTTGATTTTCTAAGAGATACTGTTGGTAAAGTTCCTGATTTGTGTGGCTCAGATGCTGAAGACCAATCTGCTACCAAAAGAAGGTTAGTCCCAAAATCACTCTATCAGCTTCTACTACTCTGTGTCACACCAAGCAAACGACTTCACGTTGGTATAGATTTTCATCTCTAACAACTCGTTATTCTGAATTTTCAGGAAACTTGTCGATGAAAGTAATTGCAACGAAGAAGATATGAAGAGCACTCAAATGGTAACTAGCCAAGACTTATTTTGCCAATAGACAGTTGTTTTGGCTTTAATGCTTATGTTTTAAGCCTTTTTTTTTTTTGGCCTTGTTACAGTATGAGGTCAAACATTCTGGCAGTGACAGAGGAAGGCAGGGTAAAGGCCGCGGACGGGGTAGTGGAAGAACAAGAACTGGCCTGTCTCTTACGTTTGAAGAAGATTTAGAAGATGGTTCTCCCGGAAGCAGCAGGACACCCTCTCCTGAAAACAGAGATACATCTTGGAAGAAAGATCATAGTAACGCAAGGAACTTCGATCTGAATGTGGATTTAGATGAGAATGGAGACACTGCTACATGGCTAGAAAAACAGCTAGAAGAAAGTCCAGAGTGGCCGTTGTTGGGAATGAACGAAATGAAAATAGATCATGATCAACAACAACAACAACATCAGGCTAGTGCTAGTGATGAGGAAGATTATGATGAAGAAAGCATAGAGTAGACCAAGACTGAACAAGTTTGGGGTTTGGACGTTTGGTATTAAGTTAGGTGATATGACTAAAAAAGCTAAGATATGGGGAAAGGAAACAACAACTTAGGAACTGACACCACTTATTATACATATAAGAAGCAGTGTTTATGTAGAAGATTGATTGCTCACATTCTCTTTTATATAATTTTGGTATTTTTGTTCATCTTTTTCCAACATCCAAGCAAAGCTTAATCACAGAGAGATTTAAACCTATTTTTTCTTGGTTAAAGTTTTAATTAAGTTTTGATTAATCACACTTATTATACATAAAAGAAGCAGTGTTTATGTAGGAGATTGATTGTTCACATTATATAATTGTCATTTTTATTTATCTTTTCCAACATCCAAAGCATAATGACACCTTAAACAGAGAGATTTAACTGTTTTATGTTATTAAGAGATTTGACATACAAATTAAAGTTTTGATTAATTGATGACCCAAGATTAAACCGAACGACCCGGTCGGATCCAAAAGCAGATACTCTAAATGAACAAGCGGGTTTTGATATCGTCGTTGTTTGTCTTCTCAAAATCAAAACCCCAGAAAGTGAGAAAAACTCGAAACCTCTCTCTCTCGCTTTGCTTCGTCGACACCGTCAATTCAGTTACAATAAAATGGATTTCCAGGTCGTGATTCTCGCCGGAGGCTTCTCTAGTAATCTTGTTCCCTTAGTCTCCAAGGTCGGTCTCTTTCACTTTCATCAGCTGAAACAGTTATTTCGATGTAAGTTTAGGCGAATTAGCTAATTTCGTTTTCTTTTTGCTGTTTAGGAAGTTCCTAAGGCGTTGCTTCCCGTAGCGAATCGTCCGGTGTTATCTTACGTTCTTGATCTGCTCGAGAGCAATAATCTCAAGGATCTGATCGTCGTACGCCTTCTATCATATCTTCTTCATGCAATTACTGATTTCCTTGTTCTGATATGATTAGGTTGAATGTTTTCAATTGGTGGAGCTTAGATTCTTCGTTTTTTCCATTGATGGAACAGGTTGTTGAAGGAGAAGATGCTGCTCTTAAAGTTGGTGGATGGATATCTGCTGCTTGTGTTGATCGTTTACATGTTGAGGTTTTTCTTACATTCCTTACCTTACTTAATTCATAATTGGAGCCCTGTTTCTTCATCTAGATCTAGTGCATTGTAGATTCGCAGTTAAAACTCTATGTATGATAGGAAGAATCTTGTATAATGTATGTATGATAGGAAGAATCTAGTGTAATGTTCGTTATAGGTGTTGTTGGCTCTAGAACTACCAAGTGCAGCTACACTATGAGCCGTTTGTTTGATTAGGACTACCCTGACTCCAATGGTTAATAGGTTTTCCCACCCTGGAAGGCTTTTTGCATATTGTGCTTGTCCTGAGGTTATAAACATAACAAACTGAGTAGTTTTATTCTATGGTTTGTTGGATAATCTTACTTTAGGTTGCCGCTGTTGCTGAGAATGTTGGAACTGCTGGGGCTCTCAGGGCAATTGCACACCACTTAACTGCCAAAGACATTTTGGTCAGCCGTCTCTTAGCTTATGCCCTTCTTGTAAGTTTTGTTTTGTGTAACTTTTGAGCTTTTAGCTTACTGGAAATACGCCTTGATGTAGATTGTAAGTGGAGACATTGTTTCTGATATTCCTCCGGGTGCTGTCGCTGCCACTCATAGAAGGCATGATGCAGCAGTAACTGTAATGCTCTGTGCTCAACCTGTGAGTGGGCCATCAGAATCCGGGGGTTCTAGTGGGAAAGATAAAACCAAGAAACCTGCTTGCGAGGATATCGTAGGGCTTGATTCCTGGAAACAATTCTTGTTATACATTGCCAAAGGTCCTACTTTAAATTTTCCTTTTTGTCACTTAAGGCAACAAAATGCTTTAACTTGTTGTTCGTTTACCTTCTAAAATTGTGTTAGGGACTGAGATTAAGAAAGATACCCGAGTAAAAAAGAGCATTCTATGTGCGGCTGGCAAGGTAATGTTCTCTAATTATAACTTCTTATTGACCTACAATGCATCTTTTCATCTGACTGTAGATAAATCTTCATACAGTTTCTTATTATTTTATCATTTTCGATTTAGATGGAACTGCGATCAGATCTCATGGATTCTCATATATATGCTTTCAAGAGGTCGGTCAGATCTAGCTTTCCTGCTAACAGTTTAGTTTTATATGTTGATACTCAATATGTTCTTTTGTCTCTTCTCTTGTGTCTTACAGATCAGTTCTGCAGGAAGTTTTGGATCAAAAACCTGCTTTTCGGAGCCTAAAACAGGATGTACTACCATATCTTGTTCGCACACAGCTGGTTAGTTGGATAAGGTCCTTGCAAATGAGACTAATGGAGATTATACCATTTGTTTTATTAGCATTTTGATCCTTTGTTTGTGCTTTTTCCTCTTGAGTCTCAGCGATCAGATGTCTCCTCTGACCAAAATAATGTAGAAGAAATTGGAAATGGAAAGGATAATATGCAGAACAATGAGGTGGTCTTGTCTCAAATTCTCTCAAACGCATCTTTGCCGAGCTTTCATCAAGTTTATGAATCAGGTCTGGATAGCCGAAAAACCCATAAATGCTGTGTTTATATAGCGGATGAAAGTAAGTTTTTTGTCCGCTTGAATAGCATTCAAGCCTTCATGGACGTAAATAGGGATGTAAGTTGTTTCCTCATAAATGTCTTCCACACCTTTTTCTATTAATTTTTTCTCAGTTGACATATCGAGCTCCGTAATTGTTCAAACTTGTGCAGGTTATTGGTGATGCAAACCACCTATCCGGATACTCCTTTTCGGCTCATCACAACATTGTCCACCCATCAGCTGAGCTTGGATCAAAAACCACAGTACGTCCCAGATTTGTGTAGATACTGGGCAATTTGTCCGTGATTGTCAATAACTATTCATGGGATGCAGGTTGGACCACATTGTATGCTTGGAGAAGGCTCTCAAGTCGGTGATAAATGCAGTGTCAAAAGATCTGTAATTGGGAGACATTGCCGGATAGGCTCCAATGTGAAGGTAACAATGAAATTTTACTCACGCCAACCAAAGAATAGGAGTGAACATCTCGAAAATACACTCAGCTGCTTATATTTGGGTGCAGATTGTGAATTCAGTTGTGATGGACCATGCTACAATTGGAGACGGATGTTCAATACAAGGCTCAGTCATTTGCAGTAACGCACAGCTTCAAGAGCGTGTTACTCTGAGAGACTGCCAAGTACGTTGCTCCTTTCCGTTTTCATAATACACAGTGTCCCGTACATATCAAAGCTTTTACGGATTCCATAATCAAAACATCAATATGTATATAGGTGGAAGCAGGCTATATAGTTTGCGCCGGGGGTGAGCACAAGGGTGAGACCTTTGCTAGAAAATGAAAGGGAGTGTTAAGCATATGAGGTCACACATCTTGGAATGTTTCTTTCAAATGGAAGGCAGCTTTTGTCTGGTGAACAGAGAGTAGTGAGGAGAGAAGAGTGAGAAGGATTGGAACATTCCCCACTAAGGTTTTGTTGGTTAAGGGTTTGAGATTTTCCCGTTAGTATGTTTTGCTGATAGAGTTTGATCTTTTGCTATTCATTACATATCTGCGCCTACATGAACTCAAACTTGATGTAGTCTTAAAACTTTTTGTCAGCCACTGACTCTTCCTCTGCACAGACCACCTTTTGTTCCGTTTCAGATGGTTTGATGTCTTTTAAACCTTTGGACTTTTTGTACCAAAATTATAACTTTTTTGCTCGAGACTAAACAAACACCTTTCTGAAAGACTTTGTTTCTGGTAAAATTTTTTTCCATAGATAAGATTATACCCAGAGGAAGGTACATAATTAGTAACGACCACACGTTCAAAACCATCTTGGTATGCTTTACGATCTGATAGATAGCCTTCACAATTGTAATAACTGCGAAGATATGAGTTCCATGTGATTTTACCCACTCTATATATATAGCTCAAAACGTTTCTACTAAAATGGTCACTAGAATGGATTCACTTCATAACTTGTTTATAAGAAAATGTACAAAGCTGCCACCAAATCAAATTATAATACAAATTGTGATTCTTCCCCGCAAACTTTAGTTGCTTCGTCCTTCCGAACTTTCCCCACAATGTATTATTTATTTAGAGATTATACCTACAAAGCCAAAATCAAATAATTGCTATTAGATGAGACAAATCAACATCACATATAGACATTGCCAAATGCCAACCATTGAGACACTAAAATTGTTAAGCTAGTGCATTCACAGTTACTAGTCAGGTTATCTTCTTATCAGCCTTAGATCATGACGATGAGTCTAGTGGCCGAGAATGCACAAGCTGGAAGCCTGGAAAGAGATAGTACAAGGACACTTACCTAACAAATTTGTCAACAGTGACTTAAGTAGCTGCTTTTAAACCTCTCCATAACACGTCCTTGTGTGAGCAATACAAAAAATGAGAGTGTCCACTGCTTCAGCCATTAAGCTTCATCGCTCCCATTTCATCAGGCTTTGAGCTCTTATGCTGCAAAAAGTTAGTTAGTTTTAGGGACGACCAAAATCAAATTGCCGAACAACTACTTCTCTAACGCTACTGTGCGAGCAAACAGTAACGTCCAAATGTCAGCATCAGTGAAATGGATATATCTTACATCGCAATTAATACATTACCTTACTCTTTTTGTGCCTCTGAACGTCATCAAGATCTGCATCCCCATTGCTTTTCCTTTTCTGAAAGTTAAAAGATAACGTACCATGTAAATTTCTAGACGGCATAGATTTGCTAACTCTGACGAATTGAACAATGGACACATTAAACCGCTAAAAACGTATCCCAGCTCAAAGAAATGGAAAAACACTTTGCCATTACGCTAATCGTAGGAAACAAAGGCACCAAGAAAGCTCTTACCTTATCATGGTGTCCACTTTTTTCCTTCTTTCGTTCTCGATCCTTGTCTTTATCCTTATCTTTGCTCCTATCTTTATGCTTGTGCTTGTGCTTCTTATGTTCCCTATCTTTCTCCTTGCCCTTGTCTCTATGTTTCTTATGCTTCCTGTCCTTATCTTTTGACTCGCTTTTAGATTTAGACGCAATGGTAGGAGCTCCCTTCTCTGCCTGAATGTAGAAACCGAAGATCTCATAATGACTTACACAGCTCAACTATCATAACAAGATACTTGGCAGGTAATTCAACTTATCATGTATCATATTCTAATTCCAATTCCAATACCAACAGAATCAGATATCTACACTAAATCACATATATATAGAGAGAGAGAGAGAAGATACTAACTGGAGGCAATTCAACAGGGGCAGTATCATTAAGCTCAAAAGCCTCCTTAAGTTCATCAAGAACAAAAGGTTGGATGCGAGCATTATTACTAGTATCTCGGCCAAGTGAAGCATTAGGAAGAAGCTGATCCAATTGCATCCCTTCTCCTTTTCTAATCTCTGTGTCTCCAACCAGATTGTGAAGGTAATGAGCATCTGAAAGTGACTCAGGGAGTGACCTCTTGCAAAAGAATTCATGGTGTGGCAACAACTTGTATTGTGTTATAAGATCTAAAGCACCACCCAATTCTCTCGGACCTTTGCAATAAAAAAAAAATCAAACAATCTCATTGACGACCCTCAATTCCAAAATTGAAAGAAAAAAAAAAAAAGAAAAAAAAAAACCAAAGCTTTTTTACCTCCAAACTTATTGCTCTCTGACTCCATATCTTTAGAATTGATCAAACTGCAATTCGTAGAACCCTAATTGGAATCTATGAAACCAAAAGAGCCCAAAAAGCTCAAGATTTGACTAGTGTGAGAGAGAATAGAAGAAGCAGCAAGCACCGCCCATACATATGTTTTCACAAGGCAGGTCTCATCGCAAACCCTCAACTCCCTATAGCGCGAAACCCCCAATCAGCAACGTGTTAGCTAGTGATCGTCGATTTCCCGCGTGAATTAGTTGGGCAGTGACTGTGAATCAAGAGGGACGCTCGAAGAGAAGAACGAACAAGTAATTTTTTTTTAATTAGGGTTTGAAGCTCCAAGGAGAGAGAGAGGTGTGTGTGTTGTTATTCGTCTCATTGTACAATGATGATGATGCTTGCTGGTGGTTATATAAAACAAGCTGGTGGATCAGTTTTGACAGATTTTAGCCGGCCGATTTCTTGATTGGATTCATCCATTTCATTTGGGTAAACACCAATAGTGGTCATGTACGGGCTTTAGTTGGGCCTTCTCAACCCAAATATCATCTCTATAGTTTCATTACGGTTCGTTTTATATTTTTTTTTACTCGGTTGCGTGCATATTATTATTGTTAGGGTTGCTAAGAAGATAATTTAAGTGATTACAGATTTTAAGTAATAATTTACGAATTTAAGTGATTACAAATTTTTTTTTTAAATCTTATAATATAAAATTGGGTTCTGAAAGTTAGCCATTAACAAGATTTTGACATGTGTCATGTTATCAATTTCAGATTTTGACATGTGTAAAAATTAATACTTAATAAGAAGAATTTGATTACAACAAAAATAAAATATTTTGTTTTAAAAAATATTAATAATGTCAAAAGATAATTATCCAAAATTACAGAATTTATTAAAAAAATACAAAAATTTTTAAATAATTATAAGGAGATTATATATATATATATATATCATAAAATTCGAAATTATTTATTTACTTATTTTTAATTTTATGTTATTAATTCTACATAAAAGTATAGACAAAGGGATTAAGAAAAATATACAGTTAATTATTAATTCTAAATTTTATAAATACTCACTTTTATATAAACATAGATAGTTTTATATTTAAATAATTTATTCAAAAACACTGCTTGAGGGCTAGAGGCTGAGCCTGAGGAGCCGGTTGACTCTGAAGCTGAAGTTGCACGACGTCGTCAGAGGGAACGTCTTCAAAGGGCAGAACATCTTAAGAAGCAAACTCGACGTCAACGACATCAAAGCCAAGCTCGACGTCAAAAGCATGCTCTTCAAGAGCAAGCTATTGAAGAGTTCAAGATGGCCCTTGAGCTCTCGTCGAAAGGAGATATTGGGGGAGCAATATTGGCTCTCAACAAGGATTAGATTCAAGGTACAATACTTAAAGGATTCAAGGTTCATCAGAAGATTAAGGTACAATTATTATGCATTTTTGTCCAATAAAGCACAAGTCACATGTCCAATCCTTCAAGTCACATGTATAAAATTAAAATCTATATATTACAATCAAAAAAATATAGATTTTAATTTTATACTTATAATAACAGTTCAAATATATATATTTTCAGAAATTAAATTAATATGAGCTTGTGGTGTTGCAATTTGCAAATAAGTTACACAAATCTTTGTCTTTAATTTGTTACATTTACTTTTAGTAGTAACATAAAAAATTGCAAATATTCAACCAAATTATATTGTAAAATATTTTTAAAAAATTTTACTTTTTACAAAATAATTTACTTTTACTTTTGGTACAGTAACATCAAAATTTGCTAACATTCAACCAAATTATATTGTAAAATTACTTAAAATTCTTTTACTTTATTCTAAATTAATAATTAGTTATATATTTTATTACAAATAATAATTCAATTATGTTATTTTATTACAAATATTAATTCTGTGCGTATGTACAAGTCATATACTAGAAATTGATTATTGGGCAGTGTGAATCAAGATAGACGATCAAAGAGAGGAACGAACTAAGTAATTTTTAGTTAGGGTTTGAAGCTGCAAGGAGAGAGAGGTGTGTTTTTCGTCTCAACAATAATATGATGATGCTTGCTGGTTATATAAAGTGAATAAAAATCTTAAAGGGATCCGCATGGGATTCACGCTCCTCACGTCTCCAAGATCCAAGTTTGTGAATAAAATAAAAATCTACGACTAGATATGTTGAGAAGGGGGTGAATTACTACGATACTTGTGTTTAGTTTTATGTAATTTTCCGCTTACAGTTGGTTAACTTTACCGGATCTTTTTTTTTCATCATTTGTGTAATGCAAGTTCTTTTTTCATTTTTAATTTATTCTACAATTGTTAAGAACTTGTCCACGTATTTGGTTTTAGGCTTTTTTAGCTAGGGTGCATTTAACAATAATCAAGACGGAACGAATCTACTGTGGATTACAATATATATAATTTTGATTTGAGGGAAATGTGATTCATGTTAAATTGCTCTCTTATCATAATAATGTAGGCAGAATTAAGTCAGAAAGTATATACACACCAACCAGGAGTGGAGTATATTAACAGATGATGCACATATATTACAGAAACGTACGTCTCCGTTTTTTCCTTTCCTTTTGATGAAGAAGATTACAGAAATGTTACACTCATTCATTACACGCTGCAACGTATTTTTGCAATGTCATCGAGGACAGATAGATTGCAAGTTTTTGGAACAAGGGCCTAGTTTGGCCTGATACAACAATTAATGTAGGTCAAGATCCTCTTCTTCTTCTGCATGGTAAGTAAATCAGTAAGGTAAGAGAGACTAATACTCTACACATGTATATATACATAATCTTATGACAGTGAGACAATATGCTACCTCTACATTTCTTATATATAGATAAATATATAAATATATGTTAGATCTACGAAGATGAATCAATTGAGAATAGTAATAGATGAGATCATTATGCTTCATCTAGCAAGGTGATTTCGGGTGCTATACAAACTAGATGTGAGGTTTTCATCTTTGCTTGAAAATAGTAGCTATGAACTAAAATCACATATACACTCCATTCGTAGCTGCCCTTATATGAGTTGGAGGCTCCATGCATGCAAAACAAACTTATCTGACTCTCATTAATCATGCAAAATAATGAAGATCTAGTGATTTGAATCCACAACACCAATGAAAATATATTGATATGTTAACTAAGTAGTGTGCGAATGTTCTCCAATTTAAATAAATTTTGTGGCTCCAACTAAGTGAAGGCCGAATATTTCAGAAACCTTAGCAAAATAGTGAAATTGTGGTTCTCGTTTTTTTTTTTTTTGCATCTATGTTTACTTCACTTTAATTCATATTATGAGAATATAATAAAACTATATAATTGTGTAATACACACACCATAAAAACGATCTTATATACAAAGAGATGCAATTAATTAACTCATAATAGACTGCGTTCCTGTATAGTTCTATACTTCTATTGACAGTGATTTATGTTTTAGAGAAGTATTATGAATAAGCCTTCCTAAGGAGATGCAGTTGCAAGTTATACCACGGTCATGTCTATGGGTTGAGAAAGAAATGGAACAAACTTTTGTATGGACGTACGTACCCATGTAGAAACACAAAACAAAGCAACCAGGCAAACAGAAATCATTTCATGAATTGTTATACCACCTTGTGATGATCCATGCGCGTTGACTAAGGGGAAAAGGAGCATCACAAGGGGTATATGAACAAAAAAATCTATAGAAGAGTAAGTGGAGAGAGAGAGAGAGATGGGAATTACCATGACAGGGTCATCGTCTTGAGTTTCGTGGCGATGGTGAAGTTGCTGGTGGTTGCGACGAGCACTTGCCATGAGTTCTTGTTGGCTTCCCAAACTAGAATGTCTCACACCAGCTTTGTTCTGCTTCCTGTTAGCGCGAGCTTTGGAGAAGACAACCGAGTAGTTTGTTTCGTCATTTGGTCCGATTTGGTCCCATCCTCCGAACTGTGGAACTGGAGTCCATCCAGCATTCTGTACCAGCCATTATTAAGCTTGTTAGATATATAAACATATACATAGTTTTCTCAGGGAAACAAACATCTATAAAAAAAACACAAAAACAAACATGTTTAGATTTCATCGGTTAATTTTCCCCATTCTAAAACGCGCATTAACCGATGAAAACTCATGAAGACATCATAAAGATCAATGATTTCAAAATATTAGGATAGAAGAAAAGAAACAAGATGAAGAGCGAAAACAATTAGAGAGCATGCCTCCCTCTTATCCATAAACAGATATTGCTTGGTTTAGAAGAAAGAGATTCTTAAACATTGATGAATACGTTCATGATGAGGGAGGACGATTTCTCTTCGAAAAAACCCCCATTTTTTTTTCCTTTATACGTAAAACGGTTGGGATTCACGGTTGTATAGGAGCAGATTTAGATTGGTTCTAAATTTGGGGGATCTCAAGCAATGGTGTTCCTTAGTTTCCGGGGAATTTTTAAATACTAACTTAATTTGCTTGCATGCATCCTTCTGGAAAAGGCTGTTAGGTCATGATTCATGAAGACATCTAACCATGAGTAGAAATTGAAGTTGTTGAGGTTTACAACTTTGCATGTTCTTTGTCATGAATGTATCATACTATTATCATGAATGCATCTAGTTACACGCAAGAACCTATTACAGAGCCAGAGTGAGCTTCTACTTAACAAAAAAACACATCAGATAGTAACATCCTTAATTATGAGCAATCTCCATTCCTCAGGCGTCGGTAAAGATCCAAGTAACCCGATTGTTCTGGTCTGATGAACCTGCATAGCCAAAAATGGAACATAATGTTTTGTTAAGGGGTCATAAGGATGTTAGTATCCGAGGCGAGAGCACTAAAATCCCGGGGGTCATAAGGAGTTAGTACCCGTGCCGAAACAAGAAGTCAATAATGACAAGGGAACAGTTCGACTTGAAAAAACTAGTCTCCCGAATCACATTAGCAACTTGTGCTACTGGAATCAACTTGAAGCTCTCAACTTCTCCATCTGCAATGTAATTTAATTAGACCACAATGCTATGAAAGAGCATACCCCTCAGAGCAACTCATGCGTTACTAGTGATTGCCTAACCTTGATTTTGGGGAACAAAATCTTCAGGGAGTTCCAAATCATAACAAAACAGCACATCACGTTTGAAACAGTAATGGTCGATATCCATGTAGGAAACAGCACCCACCGCTATTGCCCTTTCATAAAACATAAAAATGCAAGAGGTTTGAAAACATTGAGAGCTATACATACTACTTTTGTTGAAAAAACTGAGGAGAAGGTCTTACCTATTAGCAATGATTTTGGTAATTCCAGCTTCCTCTTCACATTCCTTTACTAGATTCTCCCCGCAGCTAATCCCGTGAGGCTATAAGGTTCCCAGTCGGATGATGAAACAAAATGTGCATTTCAATTCCCTTATTTTATAATCACTAGTATAGACTTTCTAATGCTTTCATCATCAGCAGGTAACCAACGGACTAGGAGAAATCTTACCAATCCTCCAGCAACTAGGTGATCAAGCATTCCTGGATAAGTGGATTCTGCCAGACTTCTCTTACCAATCCATAGAGATTTTTGTCCATCTCTTTCTACATATCCATTCATGTGAACTCCGTAACCCTATACTAGATAACAAGAGAGCCATGTGAATTAAAAAAAAAAAAACACGTATAGAGCAGAGTTTATAGCATCACTCGCGTAAGGAATGCATCAAAAGTGGTGTTCATGGTTACAAGCTGAAACAGTTCGGTGCAGTATGTATGATTTATTACCTTTAATCCGAAATAAGGACCAGCTGCACGCTCTAGCGAAAAAAGGACCGGGGCATTAAACGATGATTTCACAGGATACAGCTGGTGAGAAAGAAACAAAATGAAAGACAACTAGAATCACAGAACTTATCAAACATCATTGGAGAGTTAGGATATAACATCAAACATCAACCCATACCTCATTTCGTATTCCTGGAATGATTCCTTTGTCAGCCAAGATTTTGATAACATCTGCAACTGCTCTGGTTCTATCTTCAGGCTTTTGAAACATGGGATTAAGCGTTACATAGTCACCAACACGGTCAGGGCAAGAACCATCTTGTGCAAATGTAAAGATATCTTGAAACTCACTCAAGTACTCGGTAAAAAATCTGTTCAATGTACAGAGAGAGAGAACAAACCATTTGAGCGCATTCAAGATTCTGCCAACCAAAACTAATAGAAAAGTTCCAATTTTTAAAACCTCAATTTGATGAGAATCACAGAAGCAGCAGAGACAGTATAGCTTATAGGTTGAGCAAGAATGTATAGTTTACCCTTTATGAATATAACCAACTATTTGTTCCTCTATAACAAATGGAATGAACTCAGATAACTTTTCCTGCAAAATATAAAAATTGAACCTTTATAAAGCTAACAGTTTTTTTTGGTTCTGTTTCAGCTTTATAATTCACTACAAACACTTTAACACGACAAGAATCAATTTTTCAAATTCAGTGGGACTTACGGATCCACGATTGCAGCGATCGACCTTCTGGAGAAACCCGGTGAGATTGGATGAGTGGTGAGGCGTAGCATACTCCGCCCGACCGGTCTCGATTACGTCGTCCCACGTGAAGGATGAGCTTATCGGAGCTGATGATAAAGCGCGGGAAATACGCAGCGGAGGAGACATAGAAATAGAACTCGAACGCCACCGTAGAGTGGGTAGCACAACGCGCCGTGCTAGCGCGTGGGATGAGAGTAAGGAAGTGAGAGAAAGACCAAGCGAGCAAAACCCAGATGCCATTTTCCGATGGTGATTGAGACACAAATGCTCAATGCTGTGTCTAGTTTTAGAGGAATCCGAGTGTTGTTATAGATACGAATGAGTTAGTCACCAGGTCGGTACTTTTTACATTGCCAATGTGAGAAGTTTGGTTTCACTGGTCTCGTGACCCGTGACTCTGGTCTTGTTTATAAAATCAACAAAATTCCCTTGCTTATACATATGGTTTACTTTGATGATTATTTTATTTTTACTTTTTTAATTTTTTTTTTGGTAGAATATTTTATTTTTACTGCTGCGGTAAAATTGGTACTACTACTAGTCCAATATTACTATTATCTACTGTTATTATTTTTTTTTAATTATGAAAGTTTACTAAAAAAAAAGACGAGAAAAATATCATTTAATACATGAACTTTCAAATTTAAGGAAAAAAACCATAAATTTTATGTAAGGTCATTTAATACATGAAGATCTATTGACTAGCCATTTAAAACATCAAATACTGTTGACTAAGCCAAAATACATATGTTGTTAAATAAGATAATTGAACAACTAACGACCGTTACTTTGAGGCATGTTGTTTTTTGATTCATCAACGATATTTGGTGTTTTAAATGGCTAGTCAACAAAACTTCATGTATTAAATGACATTCCACAAATTTTATAGTTTTTGGCCTAAATTTAAAAGTTGATGTATTTAATTGCATTTATCTAATGAGTAGTATAATTTCTTTTATTATTCAGCTAATAATGATTAATTGTTGAATGAGTTAATTGAACATCCAAAATCAAAGTCATCCAATACTCTTCAAAAAGTTAAATTAAAAATATAGTAAATATTATATTTTAATACATCAACTTTAAAATTTAGACCAAAAAACTATGAACTTTGTTGGAAGCCTAATACATCAAGTTTTGTTGACTAGCCGTTTTTTTTTTGGGTCAAAGTTGACTAGCCGTTTAAAACACCAAATATTGTTGATGAATCCAAAAACAACATGCCTTTAAACGACAAAGTAACGACCTTAGTTGCTCATTTATCTCATTTAATGATATATATATTTTGGCTTAATCAACGATATTTAGTGTTTTAAATGGATAGTTAATAGATCTTGATGTATTAAATAGTGCCTCCTACGAAATTCTGAGTTTTTGGCATAAATTTAAAAAGTTTAGGTATTAAATACAATTTTTTCCAAAAAAACACTTTAAGAAACGTGGAATTTATATGGTTGACTAATTCTATAGTTCCTTTTTTTTACTGTATATAGTTGACCGGTTCTATAATTTACATGGTTTTCAGTTTTCTGGTTCATCGTCGTCACAACATAAACCTACGAGAAAATAAATTTTTGGTATAGAAGAGTTGTTGTGATATTGATCTAAACGTAATTGTCAGCAAACATGACTTCTGCCAACGAGATCACGTGGTCATCATACCAGTAAAAAATTCGCTACTACCAAAAGAATATACTAAAATATTATTCGAACAGTGTTTTATTTCATTGATTCCATTATTAGGCCTTGAATGAAAAAAGCATATTAAGCAGAGCAAATTAACTGGTTCAAGCAGATCAAGCAGAATAAAAGTAGATCAAATATTAGGCTGTTCAAGTGCAGATCAAGGGTGAATAGCATCAAAAAGCTGTAGACTATATCTGCATGTGTTTCTCCTGCATTTACTACAAAAAGACAAAAAATATTTGAACTGCATACAGTTCATCTACATTAATTTGTAAAAGTAAAAAAATTCTTAAATGGTAACTTAGTGATAGAAGAACTACACTAAAAAGTGATCTGCTATTTTTCTGTTCTCCCATTCAAAATCTTAGTTTCTCTTAATAAAATACTCGGAATACTAACTAACATAATTTTAAAAGATTAATTGAAAAAAAACAACATAGAAATGTCTTTAAACAAGGATCTGTTGTCGATTCAGGAGGTAAAAACTTTGGTTAAATATATGATGTTAGAGCCAATAAAGAAAAAAAAGATTCTTAAGAGATTAGAGATTTGCAAGTTATAGGTTTGTACTGTGTGAAAATTAATCGTTTGCTTAGAAAAAAAATTATTCGTTTGTTTAATTAAATCCGTAGAGATACGACAAACACACAAAAGTCAAACATGAAACAATGTTTTTTTTGTTTGTTTTATAACACATGTTCATGTTCACCGATTGAGAAAGTAATTTTTTTTTTTTTTTGTGCACCGATTGAGAAAGTAATTTAGAAAAATATAACTTTACTGTGTTGTGAATCATTCAGACGAAAAAAAAAAAGGTGAGGCAGACACACAAAATAAAAAAAAGTGAGTCTTGTGAGCCGTGTGATTGATTGTCTTTAGGCAAATGGGTCATCCGCTGATTTCACAATAGAGAGTGAAAAAAAAAAACCAAAAGGAGTCGAGTCTCTCTCTCTCTCTCTCTTGTTTGCTCACATCACACTCAGAAAGAAGAGCGAGAAAGGAGGAGACTTTTTTGACTCTTCTCCTTCTTCTCCATTTCTCTCTGTCACTTTGTTTGCTTCCTCCGATTCACTCCAATTTGATCATCTCTTTCTCTGCGTTTAAGGTCTCTCTCTCTTTCTCAGGTTTGTGTTTCCCCCCTAACTAATCTTAAAGCATCTGTCTTTTTTGGTTCTTTTCATTTCACCTGATTTCGTTTGCTAGGGTTTACTTATCCTGCTCTTCAGTTTTTAGGGTTCTTAATTTCGTTGCATTTTTTTTAATTCTCGATCGTTTGTTTTGTCTCTTTCCCCCTTTGTCATCAAATCTGATTGTCTTTAAATCCTAAATTTGGTATTTTTAAGAGATTAATTGATTAAAGTTTTAAGCTTTCTTGATTGGGGTGGGGAATGACATGTTTCCGTTGTGAGTCTCATTTTTAGTTGTTGATGAAATGAATTCAATCTCAGGATTCCTCAAGAGTTGATTGTAAATGGGAAATTGTTGTGCGAGCCCTGGTCCAGAAGATGCTGGGAGTAAACATGGGAAACCAAAGACCAAAAGCAATCCTTTTTACAGCGACGCATACACTACAAATGGATCTGGAGCTGGTTTCAAGCTCTGTGTTTTGAAAGATCCAACAGGTCATGACATATCTCTCATGTATGATCTGGGGCGTGAGGTTGGTCGCGGGGAGTTTGGTATTACGTACTTGTGCACTGATATCAAAACTGGCGAGAAGTATGCGTGCAAGTCTATATCAAAGAAGAAGCTTAGAACTGCTGTGGATATAGAGGATGTTAGGAGGGAAGTTCAGATTATGAAGCATATGCCTAGGCACCCGAATATTGTGTCACTTAAGGATTCCTTTGAGGATGATGATGCTGTGCATATAGTGATGGAGTTGTGTGAAGGAGGTGAGCTGTTTGATCGGATTGTTGCAAGAGGTCATTATACTGAACGAGCTGCTGCTGCAGTAATGAAGACTATTCTTGAAGTTGTTCAGGTTTGTAGCTTTACTTTCTTTTCGTTTAGACTCTACTTATGTTGCCTCTACTGTAGTTCTGTTGCAAGGTTCCTTGTTTGTCTTTACGCAGTGGCTTATTTTTTTCCTTATTTGTCTTTATGCTCATTAGGGTTGTTAACTGTTATCCTAACTTTATGATTTGAACACCTTTTGGTATTGCAGATATGTCATAAGCATGGAGTGATGCATCGGGATCTAAAACCGGAAAACTTTCTCTTTGCAAATAAGAAAGAGACATCAGCCCTTAAAGCCATAGATTTTGGATTATCAGTCTTCTTCAAGCCTGGTAAAGTCGTATAGATGATATAATATGTCCATTATATATCTCAGATCAACAGATAATTTTGTTCTGTTTACTCTACTTGATATTTTTTTTTCGAATGTGTAACAGGTGAGGGATTTAACGAGATTGTTGGAAGTCCTTATTACATGGCACCAGAGGTACTTAGGCGAAATTATGGACCTGAGGTTGACATCTGGAGTGCTGGAGTTATCCTTTATATCCTTCTCTGTGGTGTCCCACCATTTTGGGCCGGTTTGTTATGATCAGTCTTATTCTCTTGAGCTTTCAATTTGTTCTCAACAGTAGATATTTTGTACGCATATGCAACTGTTGGGATTTAGTTTCCATGATTAGAAAGATTTACTTCCGAACATCCAGTTTCCTCTGTGAATGATATAGGATCCTGATGTTAACTAATTACATTTTCATGGATTCACTATTTGCCTCTTCTTCCACTTTTTCAGTTTCTTTTCTTGATGTTGATTTTTTTTTTTTTTGGTAAAGAGACTGAGCAAGGGGTGGCTCAGGCGATCATTAGGTCAGTCATCGACTTCAAGAGAGATCCATGGCCAAGAGTTTCTGAGACCGCCAAGGACCTTGTGAGAAAGATGCTCGAACCTGACCCCAAAAAACGGCTTTCTGCTGCACAAGTACTCGGTATGTATACTATTTGGCTCTGTTTCTGATATCTATTACTTATGGAATGAATATGCCGTGACACTACTATTTACAGAACATTCTTGGATACAAAATGCAAAGAAGGCTCCAAACGTTTCACTCGGTGAGACAGTGAAAGCAAGGCTCAAACAATTTTCTGTTATGAACAAGCTCAAGAAAAGAGCTCTACGGGTAGTGATTTCGTTATGCATTGCCGCTACTTATTTCTGTCGGATTCTGAAGAAATAATGTGAAACTATTTTTTTCACTGTCTTTTTAGGTGATAGCCGAACACTTATCAGTGGAGGAAGTAGCTGGCATAAAGGAAGCATTTGAGATGATGGACAGTAAAAAGTTGGGTAAGATAAACCTCGAGGAGCTTAAATATGGACTTCATAAACTCGGACAACAGCAGATACCTGATACTGAGCTGCAGATTCTGATGGAAGCTGTAAGAAAAAACTTCAACCTTCTGAAGTTTGTGTTCCTATTAAGTTTATTGCCTTCACCAAGCAAACGGTATTTGAGAGCTTGTTTTTGAGTGACAGGCTGATGTAGATGGTGATGGAACTTTAAACTATGGGGAGTTTGTAGCTGTCTCTGTGCATCTTAAGAAGATGGCGAACGACGAACACTTGCACAAGGCTTTTAGCTTTTTTGACCAGAACCAGAGCGATTACATAGAGATTGAGGAGCTGCGTGAGGCTTTAAATGATGAGGTGGACACCAGCAGTGAGGAAGTTATTGCAGCCATCATGCAAGATGTTGACACAGACAAGGTAACCCCAAAATATGACTTTAAGAAATCAATACTTGTCTCTGCAAATGCATCTTAAAAAACCATCGCACACTAAATACTACTAAATATCCCACATTCGAAGAGGAAAAAATAGTACATGGCTTATAAGTTGAAAGCGCATCCTCTCCTCACAAGTTAGCTTTCGAGAGTGGGTTGTGCCCCAAGTTTGCTACTAGTTTGAGGCCTACTTTTAGCAGGGAGATTTTTGGGAATTCTCAGAATTCTACATCCTTAGTTCCAAGTCTTAAATAGTGATATAATGGCTAACTCGGTATGGAGATAGATAGCAGTTTGTAAGTCTTATCTTGATTCTTTGAGTGGTGCTTCTTGGTGATTAGGATGGGCGGATAAGCTATGAAGAGTTCGCGGCAATGATGAAAGCTGGAACAGACTGGAGGAAAGCTTCGAGACAGTATTCCCGGGAAAGATTCAACAGTTTGAGCCTCAAATTAATGAGAGAAGGTTCATTGCAATTAGAAGGCGAGAACTGAGAAAGGTTCATGTTTCTTCTGTATCTCTTAAAGAAGTAAAAAGAAAAAAGCACTATTCTTTGAAAATTGTTATCTTTTTTAATCCTTTTTTTCTTTCTTCACAATAATTGTAGATCAGGGTTTTCAAATGTTTTAGTTACTTGAATAGCCAGCCATGTACGATATGAAGTTGTTCTTAAATTTCTTGACTATTATTTTTCATATTGTCTGGATTACTACCTATTTGTTGTTGGCAAACCATACGTGTACAAAACTACAAATCCCTCGTATTGTTTACTTCTTTGCCGACAATGGAAGCCTATTCGATAAACTCTCTTGTCACCAACTTCAATAATGGACAGAAGCCTACCATTAATAATTGTTTGATCAGTTACAATTTATAATTTTTTTTAAGTTGCTTACGTTACTAAAATTCTCATTTGATATATCTCACTAACAACAAATAAAAGGAAAAGTATCTTATTTCATGGAATCAACAGTAAGGTACGTTGACAATTCCAAATACTTTATCTAATCTGGATTGAATCCAATGGCTTACATGCTTTCTCAGAAGTTTACGAAACCTTTCTCCTTCAGGGACTCCACGGTCTCCTTGATGCTAACCTTCAAAGGTATGTAGTCTATGCCAAGGCTCTTTATTTTCTCCTTGGACACTTGATACGTCGGCATGTACGGATTTTCATCCACACACCTGTGCATATATAAGAGAAAAGCCTATTAGAAACCAGACACGGCTAGGACTGGGAATATTAATAATATATCTAGAGATGTTTTACCTTTCAGGGAGTGGGACATTTGGGTAAAGCTCATGCAGAATGCTAACAACGTCGGAGAAGTGAGCGACTCTCTCGACCATACAGTAACGTCCGTTAGCTGAAGGGACCTCAAATGCTTGAATGTGCGCATTGGCTACGTCTTTAACATAAACCCATCCGAAACTCACGTTGGGGAAAGTCTTTGCACCTGCTTATTATATAAAGACATGAACTCGAAACTGGTTCTCTTTTAACATTTGATAAAAAAGTGGTCAGATGAAGTGTTTTTCTTACCATTGATTAAGTTGAGTATAACAGCAGCACTCGTGTTCAGAGTTGGCTGTAAGAGAGGACCGATCACCATGGCTGGGTTAATAGTAACAATTTCTAAGCCTTTCTCTTTAGCGAGTTTCCAAGCAGCATCTTCGGCCAAGGTCTTGGATAGAACATACCACATCTGAGTCCAGTATAAAAAGCAGAACATATTTAGTTTTGAACTTAAAGAGCCTTACGTTAATTACAGGACAATGAAGCGACAACTAGTCGATAGTAGATGACAAGAAATAAAGTTTCATCATAATCTGAGTATGAGTCATGACCCAAAGTTTCAACAGACCTTAGAGGCCTCACAATGCTCAGGATCAGAGAACCAAGTTTCATCGACAGTTACATCAGGCGTGCATGGTTTTCCATTGTAATTAACAGCTGCCATGGAGGATGTCACAACAACCCTTTTAATGGAGGATGCTTTGGCGCACGAATTCAAAACGTTAAGTGTCCCCTTGACCGCAGGATCAATAAGTTCAACCTGAAATGATGATACAAAAGTTAAAGATCCAGACTAATCTACAAATTAAAACAAGCAAGTTTGAGGAGAAGATAGGAACCTGTGGGTCTTTGACATCAGTATAACAAGGGGACGCAGTGTGGAAAACTCCATGGCAGCCATCAATAGCAGAGTCGAAGGATCCTTCAACCAAAAGATCTGCTTTGAACAAATGAAGTCTCTCCTTCGCACCTTCCAGTGAAACTAAGTGTTGCGTCTTCTTCGGATCACCTAAAGATGTGAATCAATAAACTATTACAACTACGATTTTTGCATGCAGAGATAAGAAAATATTGTAAGGGATCATTCTTGGTGATTAATTGGTATAAAAAGCATCAATTTTTAAGATTGTAGCTTTGATCAAACAAGAGAGAAGCGAATATATGTGAGAGAGATAAGATAAGATAAGAGAAGAGAAGAGAAGAAGAGGGTACAGAACTGGGGTCTCGGACGGAAGCCTTAACGGTGTAGCCACGGCTGAGGAGGAACTTGACAAGCCACGAGGCGATGTAACCAGAGGCTCCTGTAACACACACCACTTTACCTTCACCACTGTTCGCCATTGTTCTCGAACCACGGAATAGTGTGCTGTTTGTCCCCTTTTGTGGTTTCTCTGTAACAGGAGAGGACCAAATGAGTGACCAGTGTGTCTTGTAGTAGTTAACTTTTATCTCGTGCCTCGTGTTTGAAATATTAAAAATAGGATATGTATTCAATAAATTTAATTTTTTTTTTTAATAAACCTTGTGAAAAACTTATTAAAACTTTATAAAAATCTTATAAAAACTTTGCAAATTCCTTAGAAAAACTTTATAAAAATCTTATAAAACTTTATAAAAACCTTATAAAAATCTTATTAAAATCTGATAAAAACCTTGTAAAAAGTGGTTTTAATTTGAGAATATCTGGCAGAAAAATCCATTTTTATAATTTTGGCGGAAAATTTTCTCGATTTTAGACGGAATTTTTTTTTTTTTTTTTTTGGCAGGAAAATTTTCAATTTTTTGGCGGAAATTTTTTTCTATTTTGGTGACTGCACATTCTTGCTGTCAGTCAAAAAGGGTAATTTAGTCATTTTATATATAAAGAGGGGTAGTTTTGAAAATGATCAACGTGGAGGAGTATTTTTGAAAAGGAATATGAAAAAAAGGTTTTTTAAAAATGATCCTAAAAATAGAAATAGTTTTGGTATATATAAAATAAATTTTAATTTGTGCTATTGCACGGGTACTTATTTAGTTTGGGTGTTATTGTTCAAAACATGATAATTGTTGGTTTTATTGTAATTGATTAAAAAACAAAATTGATTATAACAAACAATTAAGGATATTGAACCAAAGAAATCTCTTTTGCATGTGAGATACTAGTTAGTACTCCCTCTGTTTCACAAAAAGTGTCATTTTAACACATTTCACACGAATTAAGAAAACATTAAAATATACATATATGCTCTTATTTAATAAGTGTTTAATAGGTTAATTTAGTCATAGATTAAGAGTAAAACTATGAAATATAATGTAAGAAATGCATCCGGACATATTAGGCTATATAAAAGCAAAACAAAGAACTTGTGGTGTTGTAAGGACAGGGAAGAAGAGAAAGATAGGGAAGCCGTCATGAGTACTTCGGCAGGATCTGTGTTTAATTTATCAGTGGAGCCGTTTCTGCGGGCAAGTGAACCACGTTCTCTATTCCTCACGTTTTTCTCATGGGCACCATTAGAGATTTGAGCTCTTGCTCCTTTCTGTGAAGTTTCTAGTTTTTCTCTTAAATCTCTGATCCTCATTAGAAAAATATAATTACTAATTTATTGATAGAAAAATTAATAAATTTTTCGGTTCTAGCATGATTAGTTTATAGAGATTTACTGTGCATAAATTCAATTCAGAGATTCACTAAAAATTCGAGAATTAGAAATCAAAGTCTAGAAGATGATCACGAAGGAAGAAAGATCATCTGGGAAAATAGAGATCTGATGATGGAAAGAGACCATGATGATGATGACACTTGTTATTCTTGGTTGATTAGTTCTCACTAATAGAGAAAAATGTAATGTGTTTGCTAACCGAATAAACAAACCAAATACATAACTAAATCGATAATTAAGGATATTGAACCAAAAAAATCTCTTTTGCCTGTCACATACTAGTTAGTACTTCATGATCTGTTTCACAAAGAATGTCATTTTGACACATTTCACACAGATTAAAAAATATTAATATATAGATATATGCTCTTATTTAATAAGTGTTTAATAGGTTAATTTAGTCGTAGATTAAGGGTAAAACTATGAAATCTAATGTAAAAAATGCATCCGGACGTATCAAGCTATATAAATGCAAAGCAAAGAACTTGTGGTGTTGTATGGATAGGGAAGAATAGAAAGATAGGGAAGCCGTCATGAGTAATTCGATAGGAAATGTGTTCAATTTATCAGCGGAGCCGTTTCTGCCGACAAATGAACCACATTTTCTATTCCTCACGTTTTCCAATGGCTTTCCCCTCATGCGGGCACCATTAGAGATTTGAGCGCTTGGTCCTTTATGTGAAGCTTCTAGTTTTTCTCTCAAATCTCTGATCCTCATTGGAAAAATATAATTATTAATTTATCGATTATAAAATTAATAAATTTTTTGGTTCCAATATGATTAGTTTATAGATATTTACTGTAGATAAATTCAATTTAGAGATTCATAGAAAATTTGAGAATTGGGAATCAAAGTCTAGAAGATGATCACGAAGGAAGAAAGATCATCTAGGAGAATAGAGATCTGATGATGGAAAGAGATCATGATGATGATGATGATAAAATAACAAGCTTGTTACTTTTGGTTGATTAGTTCTCACTAATAGAGAAAAATGTTACATGTAATGTGTTTGCTAAACCGAATAAACAAACCAAATACATAACTAAACTGATAATTAAGGATATTAAACCGAAAAAATCTCTTTTGCCTTACACATATTAGTTAGTACTCCCTCTATTTCAGAAAGTGTGTCATTTTGACACATTTCACACAAATTAAGAAAACATTAAAATATACATATGCTCTTATTTAATACTCCCTCCGTTTCACAAAGAATGTCATTCTGGAAAAAAAAAATTGTTTCACAAAGAATGTCATTTTACATTTCTAATGAGTGTTTTAATGCTAAATTTACCCAAAACTATTTTTATTGAACTTAGATAATTAATTACTTATTAAATAAGGGCAAACATGTATAATTCAAACTTTTTTTAATTTGTGTGAAATGTGTCAAAATGACACTCTTTGTGAAACAGAGAGAGTAAGTTTTAATGGGTTAATTTAGTTATAGATTAAAGGTAAAACTATTAAATTTAATATAAAAGTGCATTGAAAATATAAAATGATGCATTGAAATGTAAAATGACACTCTATGTGAAACAAAAATAAAACACTAAAATGACACTAGCCCTGTTCTTTTGATGATCGCTGAACCAACGATAGCGACAAAAGAAAATCAATGTATTTTTGTTACTTTAAACACAAAATTGCATAAATTAATGATGATGATGTTTATAAAAAGTGACTCAGCAACTGTTTTCGGAACAATAACTGATCGTTTAATATTCCAGCGACAGTTATGATTTATTGCCATTCATTCGGCCGACTGTTTTAACTGTTCCGGCGACAGTTTTTAATCCCATAATAGTGTATTTTCTTGTCGCTGTTGATGGTTGGACGGTCATCAAAAGAACATGGTAACTCTTTAGAACATGGCAACTCTGTTTCACAAGATGGAGTATTTATCAACGTGATCTCTTTCTTTTCCCTTTCACATGCCGATGATGATTTTATTTGCCTTTTGCGTGATCGGCAATAATCGTTAGGTAGCAAATTGAGACTTTTTGTTGGTTACCAATTTCACTTTGACTTTTGACTTTAATAAACTCCTTTTGAAAGCTATGGTACAATATTTGAAGTTTTTTTTAAAAGCTGCTTACGTTACTAAAATTCTCATTTGATATCTCACCCAACAACAAATAAAAAGGAAAAGTATCTTATTTCATGGAACCAACAATAAGGTACGAGAACTGATAGCATACAAAATCTCTCCCTTGAAGGTTCGTTGACATATTCCAAATATTATATTTTTTGGTATAGTGTTCCAAATACTTTATCCAATGGCTCACATCTTTCTCAAAAGTGTACGAAACCTTTCTCCTTCAAGGACTCCACGGTCTCCTTGATGCTAACCTTCAAGGGTACGTAGTCTATGCCAAGGCTCTTTATTTTTTCCTTCGACACTTGATATGTCGGCGCGTACGGATTCTCATCCTCACACCTGTGCATATATGAGACAAAAGCCTATTAGAAACCAGACACGACCAGGACTGGACCGGTTAATATATTTAGAGATGTTATTACTTTTCAGGGAGTGGGACATTTGGGTAAAGCTCATGCAGAATGCTAACCATCTCGGAGTAGTGAGCGACTCTCTCGACCATACAGTAACGTCCGTTAGCTGAAGGGACCTCAAATGCTTGGATGTGCGCATTGGCTACGTCCTTAACATTAACCCATCCGAAACTCACGTTGGGGAAAGTCTTTGCACCTGCTTATTATATAAAGACATGAACTCGAAACTGGTTCTCTTTTAACATTTGATAAAAAGGGTCATAAGAATCATTCAAAAGGGGAAGTGTTTTGTTTACCATTTATTAAGTTGAGTATAGTAGCAGCACTCGTGTTCAGAGTTGGCTGTAAGAGAGGACCGATCACCATGGCTGGGTTAATAGTAACAATTTCTAAGCCTTTCTCTTTAGCGAGTTTCCAAGCAGCATCTTCCGCCAAGGTCTTGGATAGAACATACCACATCTGAGTCCAGTATAAAAAGCAGAACCAATTTAGTTTTGCACTTAAAGAGCCTAGCATTACAGCAAAATGAAGGGACAACTAGTCGATAGTAGATGACAACAATAATCGAATATGAGTCATCATGGCTCAAAGTTTCAACACACCTTAGAGGCCTCACAAAGCTCAGGATCAGAGAACCAAGTTTCATCGACAGTTACATCCGGGGTGCGTGGTTTTCCGTTGCAATTAACAGCTGCCATGGAGGAGGTCACAACAACCCTTTTAACCGATGAAGCTTTTGCGCATGAATTCAAAACGTTAAGTGTCCCCTTGACTGCAGGATCAATAAGTTCAACCTGAAATGGGGATAGTAAAGTTAAGATCCAAACTAATCCACAAAGCAAGCAAGTTTGAGGATAAGATAAGAACCTGTGGGTCTTTTACATCAAAATAACAAGGGGAGGCAGTGTGGAAAACTCCATGGCAGCCATCAATAGCAGAGTCGAAAGATCCTTCAACCAAAAGATCTGCTTTGAACAAGTGAAGTCTCTCCTTTGCACCTTCCAGTGAGAGTAAGTGTTGCGTCTTCTTCGGATCACCTAAAGATGTGAATCAACAAACTATTACAACTACGATTTGTGCATGTAGAGATAAGTAAACCACGAGACCATTCTTGGTGATAAATTGGTATAAGAAAGCATCAATTTTTATGATTCTTCACACTAATACAAATTAGGATCCAAATCTAGTGATCCACAGACTTAACTGAGATAGTGTTAGAACCTTAAAGCGAAGCAAATATATATGTGAGAGAGAGAAGAGAAGAGAAGTGAAGAGAAGAGAGAGGGTACAGAACTGGGGTCTCGGACGGAAGCCTTAACGGTGTAGCCACGGCTGAGGAGGAAATGAACGAGCCAGGAGGCGATGTAACCAGAGGCTCCTGTAACACACACCACTTTACCTTCACCACTGTTTGCCATTGTTCTCGAACCACGGATTTGTGTTCTGTCTGTCTCCTTTTCTTGTTTCTCTGTAACCAAATGAATGACCAATTTGTAACTTATACCAGAATTTCTTTATCTGGTGCTTTGTATTCTAAATAAAAATAAGATATGTACAGATTTATATTCGAAAAGTTAATAATTTTTTTCTGTTCCAAGTTATGTAAGTGTAATTTTATAGACAAAATTCGATAATATAATAAAATAATTTTTTTAATGTAGATATATAGTTTCATCAATACTATAAATTCATAATTATATAAAATTTTCTATATATACATTTAAAATGTTTGGTGAGTATGACTCGTGTGTTATTTATACTGTATCCGAAAATTTTGGTGTTATGTTCAACTTGAACAGTTCAAGACAAATGATAACTACTACTTATGTTTCACTAAAAATGTCATTTTAGCATTTTTCACATAGATTAAGAAAAATAAACAAATTTCATTTTTCATATTAGTTTCTAATTAATAAGCTGAAATAGTAAGAATAAAAAAAAAATATAAAGTCTTAAAACTGCATTAGAAACACAAACCGATACTCTTTGTGAAACAAGATTAAAACCTTAAAATGACACTCTTTGTGAAACGAGAGTATTATTTTCTTGTAATTAATAAAAAAACATTGATTATAAAGATTAAATCTTATTTTTAAATATATATTTTAAAAAGTTACCAAACTAGAAAAATATCTCTATTAATTATTAATTTATCGATAGAAAATAAAAATAGATTTTCTTTTTCGACATGATTAATTTATAGAGATTTTACTGTTAAAATTTTCATTTAAGATATTCACCAAGAATGAAAGTCTAGAAGATAGAAGGATCATCTTGGAAAACTGGGATCTAATGATGGAAAGTGATGATGATGACACCACAAAAGAGATGAGGAAGATAATTGTTATTTTTCGTTGATTAAGATATTGAATGGTTACTAGTTTTTAATTGGATTTTGGTTTTATATTGTTTGAAACTTTTTTTTTTACCATTCAAGATTTTTAAAAGTTGGATTCCCAAAAGTTAGGGAAACTAGTTTGAGATTTTTTTGGAAAAATTTTCTATTCAATGTTTTCTTAGTTTATTAATTTTGAAATATACTGCAAAAACCAAAAAACAAATTTTCAAAAACCAAAATCCAAAAACTAAAATTTAAAAGGTAAAAACCAATGAAAATTCTGTTGCCATTTATAGCCTAATTCTCGTCTAGCTAATAGAGAAAGTGTTACATGTAATGTGTTTGCTTTGTTCAAAAATAAATAAATAATGTGTTTGCTAAACCAACTAAACAAACCGAATACATAACTAACCCGATAATTAAAGAAATTGAACCAAAGGAATCTCTTCTCCCTGTCACGTAGTTATCAACTTTATTTGCCTTTTGCGTGGTCGGCGATAATCGTTAGGTAGGCAATTGAGACTTGTTGTTGGTAATCAATTTCAGTCGGACTCTACTCAATTCCTTTTGAAACTACTGTATATGGTACAATTTCTAAGTTTTTTTAAAAGCTGCTTACGTTACTAAAATTCTCATTTGATATCTCACCCAACAACAAATAAAAAGGAAAAGTATCTTATTTCATGGAGCCAATAAAACGTACGAGAACTGAGAGCATACTAATCTCTCCCTTGAAGGTTCGTTGACATGTTCCAATATTATATTTTTTTAGGTAGTGTTCCAAATACTTTATCTAATCTGGACTGACTCCAATGGCTCACATCACATGCTTTCTCAAAAGTGCACGAAACCTTTCTCTTTCAGGGACTCCACGGTCTCCTTGATGCTAACCTTCAAGGGCACGTAGTCTATGCCAAGGCTCTTTATTTTCTCCTTGGAAACTTGATATGTCGACGCGTGCGGATTCTCATCCACACACCTGTGCATATATGAGACAAAAGCCTATTAGAAACCAGACACGACCAGGACTGGACCGGTTAATATAATTTAGAAATGTTTTACCTTTCAGGGAGTGGGACATTTGGGTAAAGCTCATGCAGAATGCTAACAAGCTCGGAGTAGTGAGCGACTCTCTCGACCATACAGTAACGTCCGTTAGCTGAACCGACCTCAAATGCTTGAATGTGCGCATTGGCTACGTCCTTAACATTAACCCATCCGAAACTCGAGTTGGGAAAGGTCTTTGCACCTGCTTATTATATAAAGACATGAACTCAAACTGGTTCTCTAGCACTTGATAAAAAGAGTCATACGAATCATTTAAAAGGGGAAGTGCTTTGCTTACCATTTATTAAGTCGAGTATAGCAGCAGCACTCGTGTTCAGAGTTGGCTGTAAGAGAGGACCGATCACCATTGCAGGGTTAATAGTAACGATTTCTAAGCCTTTCTCTTTAGCGAGTTTCCAAGCAGCTTCTTCGGCCAAGGTCTTGGATAGAACATACCACATCTGAAGCCAGTACAAAAAGCAGAACATATTTAGTTTTTGAACTTGAAGAGCCTAACATTACAGGACAATGAAGGGACAACTAGTCTTATAGTAGATGACAACAATAATCGAATCTGAGTCATGGCTCAAAGTTTCAACAGACCTTAGAGGCCTCACAAAGCTCAGGAGTGGAGAACCAAGTTTCATCAACAGTTACATCAGGCGTGCGTGGTTTACCATTTAAAGTAACAGCTGCCATGGAGGAGGTAACAACAACCCTTTTAAGCGAGGATGATTTGGCGCATGAATTCAAAACGTTAAGTGTCCCCTTGACTGCAGGATCAATAAGTTCAACCTGAAACGGGGGATACAAAAGTTAAAGATTAAATCAACCCACAATGTAAAAAGAAAGCAAGTATGAGGATAAGATAAAGAACCTGTGGGTCTTTGACATCATGATAAAAAGGGGAAGCAGTGTGGAAAACTCCTTCACAGCCATCAATAGCAGAGTCGAAAGATCCTTCAACCAAAAGATCTGCTTTGAACAAATGAAGTCTCTCCTTTGCACCTTCCAGCGAGACTAAGTGTTGCGTCTTCTTCGGATCACCTAAAGATGTGAATCAACAAACTATTATAAACTATGATTTGTGCATGCACAGATAAGAGAATCAAAGGATCATTCTTGGTGATAAACTGGTATTTAAAAAGCATCCATTTTTAAGATTGCAGCTTTGATTAAACAAGATCAGGATCCAAATCTAGTCACAGTACAGACTTAATAGAAAATAGTGTTAGAACCCTAAAGCGAATAAAATGTGAGAGATAAGAGAAGAGAAGAGAGAGAGGGTACGGAACTGGGGTCTCGGACGGAAGCCTTAACGGTGTAGCCACGGCTGAGGAGGAACTTGACGAGCCAGGAGGCGATGTAACCAGAGGCTCCTGTAACACACACCACTTTACCTTCACCAGTGTTCGCCATAGTTCTCAAAATCACGATTTGTGTGCTCTCTTTTGGTTTCTGTGTAAAGAGGAAGGGGACCAAATGAATGACCAATTTGTAAGTTTCCTTTATTTGGTGTTTTGCCTGGTTCCTATTTTATAAGCTTTGGGTGATTTCTTTCCCCTTATTGTTTTGTTTACTGATGGCCGGCGTAAAAAAAGGTTAGGTGGCGTTGAGTACAGACAGACTTGGTGTTGGTTACCAAATTCAATTTCACTTATCATTCCTTTTACTTTTAGAAACAGCAAACTAAGAATAAAAACCTCACAAACTAAATCATAATCCTCTGTAAATAATATTTAAGGTGGAAATTTCGGAAAGGACGTGTTTCTTTTTTATTTCTTTACATTAAAGAAACTGTATCATATGCTATTATGAAAAGTCGCATGTATTAGTAGACTTTTTATATGACACAACTAAAATACTTTGAACATATTGTTACTTTGATTTTGGTTTCATTTTATTACTAATCTGAATAGTGAATACAACTACGAACTTCTTGGTCTCTTCAAAGTACACGCCTTCCAACGGTGCCCATAAGTGATAACGTGCAATCGCCAAAAGCATATATGGACTCCAATGTGCTGCAGCAACGATAGTAGATAAGATTTGAACGAAAGCTCCTAGCTTTTGTGGCTCATAATTGGGCACAACTATGGCCAATGGTTGCTGGTCCTCTCTGCTTATGCCCACCAACTAATGCAACACCCCCTCCAAACTGCAATACAACTCTGGAACTAGATGTAAAAACTTAAATTTTCACTTATGCTTAACTTGGGTTCTGTCAATTTGAAGCTAGTTTTGAATTTGAACTTCCAAGATTTAGGAGACTTACAATCACCCAAAGTTGTGACGTAGATAAATGATTTTTGATGCTGCTTTTTCCTTAATCTCTGTTACTTATCCACCATGAACAGAGCACAAGCTCTGAAACCCTACACTCCACAATGATCTCTCCAGATAACAAACTATTCTCTATGTTTCTTCACACCTACGTGACTCTAATCTTCCACTTCAGTTCTTCACCTGCCAGCACACAATATCTCATGCTTCTTCACGCCTTTCTTACTCATCATCTTACATGCCTTAGAGAACCTACCACTTGAATATATATCTCTTTGAAAGTTTTACTCTCTTCTTTTCCAAACGCCACCGACCATGCAGCCCACACCACTAATTACCATATGTTTTCAGGAGACTAATTTACTCACATATCCACGCCAAGTAAATCAGAAGCCACATTATACTCTCATCCCATCAATGATTATTAAAAAAAAAATCAAGAGAAAATAATATCAATTCTAGTCGAATAAATTGTATGAGACAAAGTGTTACATGTAATGCGTTTGCTAAACCGAACAAACAAACCGAATACATAACTAAACAGATAATTAAAGATATTGAACCAAAGGAATATCTTCTTCCTGTATTTATCAACTTTTGGTGATTTCTTTTCCCTTTCACATGTGCAATGATGATTTTATTTGCCTTTTGCGTGGTCGGCGATAATCGTTAGGTAGCTAGTTGAGACTTCTTGTTGGTTATCAATTTCAGTTTGACTTTAGTAAATTCCTTTTGAAACTATGTTACAATTTCAAAGTTTTTTAAAAAGCTGCTTAGTACTTACGTTACTAAAATTCTCATTTGATATCTCACCCCAACAACAAATAAAAGGAAAAGTATCTTATTTCATTGAACGAACAATAAGGTACGAGAACTGAGAGCATACTAATATCCCCTTGAAGGTTCGTTGACATGTTCCAAATTTCCAAATATTATATTTTTGGGAATAGTGTTCCAAATACATTATCTAATCTGGATTGAATCCAATGGCTCACAAGTTTTCTCAAAAGTGTACGAAACCTTTCTCCTTCAAGGACTCCACGGTCTCCTTGATGCTAACCTGCAAGGGCACGTAGTCTATGCCAAGGCTCTTTATTTTCTCCTTGGACACTTGATATGTGGGCGCGTGCGGATTCTCATCCACACACCTGTGCATATATGAGACAAAACCGTATTAGAAACCAGACACGACCAGGACTGGACAAGTTTATAATATATGTAGAGATGATTTTACCTTTCAGGGAGTGGGACATTTGGGTAAAGCTCATGCAGAATGCTAACCACCTCGGAGTAATGAACGACTCTCTCGACCAAACAGTAACGTCCGTTAGCTGAAGGGACCTCAAATGCTTGGATGTGCGCATTGGCTACGTCCTTAACATTAACCCATCCGAAACTCGCGTTGGGAAAGGTCTTTGCACCTGCTTATTATATAAAGACATGAACTCGAAATTGGTTCTCTTTTAACATTTGATAAAAAGGGTCATAAGAATCATTCAAAAGGGGAAGTGCTTTGCTTACCATTTATTAGGTTGAGTATAGCAGCAGCACTCGTGTTCAGAGTTGGCTGTAAGAGAGGACCGATCACCATAGCAGGGTTAATAGTAACGATTTCTAAGCCTTTCTCTTTAGCGAGTTTCCAAGCAGCATCTTCCGCCAAGGTCTTGGATAGAACATACCACATCTGAGTCCAGTATAAAAAGCAGAACCTATTTAGTTTTGCACTTAAAGAGCCTAGCATTACAGCACAATGAAGGGACAACTAGTCGATAGTAGATGACAAGTGACAACAATAATCGAATATGAGTCATCATGGCTCAAAGTTTCAACACACCTTAGAGGCCTCACAAAGCTCAGGATTGGAGAACCAAGTTTCATCGACAGTTACATCGGGCGTGCATGGTTTTCCGTTGTAACAAACAGCTGCCATGGAGGAGGTCACAACAACCCTTTTAACCGAAGATGCTTTGGCGCATGAATTCAAAACGTTAAGTGTCCCCTTGACAGCAGGATCAATAAGTTCAACCTGAAACCGGGATATAAAAGTTAAAGATCAAATCAACCCACAAAGTAAAAAAGCAAGCTAGTATGAAGATAAGATAAAAGAACCTGTGGGTCTTTGACATCAATATAAAAAGGGGAAGCAGTGTGGAAGACTCCTTGACAGCCATCAATAGCAGAGTCAAAAGATCCTTCAACCAAAAGATCTGCTTTGAACAAATGAAGTCTCTCCTTTGCACCTTCCAGTGAAACTAAGTGTTGCGTCTTCTTCGGATCACCTAAAGATGTGAATCAACAAACTATTAGTCTATTACAACTATGATTTGTGCATGATGAGAGAGAAGATTCACACTAATACAATCAGGAGCCAAATCTAGTCACAGTAGAGACTTAATTGAAAATAGTGTTAGAACCCTAAAGCGAATAAAATGTGAGGGAGATAAAAGATAAGAGAAGAGAAGAGAGAGGGTACGGAACTGGGGTCTCGGACGGAAGCCTTAACGGTGTAGCCACGGCTGAGGAGGAACTTTACGAGCCACGAGGCGATGTAACCAGAGGCCCCTGTAACACATACCACTTTACCTTCACCAGTGTTCGCCATAGTTCTCAAAATCACGATTTGTGTGCTCTGTTTTGGTTTCTGTGTAAGCAGGAGGAAGGGGACCAAAAGAATGACCAATGTGTGAGTTTCCTTTATTTGGTGTTTGCTTGGGTTCCAATTTATAAGCTTTGCGCGATTTCTTTCCCCTTACTGATGATTTTATTTGCATTTTTTTTTTTGTGGTCGGCATAAATGGTTAGGTGGCGAATGCAGACTTGTCAGTTACCAAATTCAGTTTCACTTACCATTCCTTTTACTTTTAGAAACAGTAAGAATCATAATTTGAGAAAAGACGTTTTTATTTTTATTTCTTTACAATAAAGAAACTATCATATGCTATCATGAAAAGTCGCATGTATTTGTAGACTTATATGACACAACTAAAATACTTTGAACATATTGTTATGTACTTTGATTTTGATTCCTCCCTTGGTGTCTTCGAAGTACACGTCTTCCAACGGTGCCCATACGTGATAACATGCAATCGTCAAAAGCATATATGGACTCCAATGTGCTGCAGCAACGATAGTAGATAAGATTTGAACGAAAGCTCCTAGCTTTTGTGGCTCATAATTGGGCACAACTGATGCCCACCGCATTAACTGATGCTATCTCTGATTATGCAAGTGCAACACCCTCCAACTGCTATCCAACTCTGGAACTAGATGTATAAAAACTTAAATTTCCACTTATGCTTAATTAGGAACTTCACATCACCAACACCAGTGTAAACTGTTGCAAGTCTTGTAAAGTTTGTCTCATCCACACATCACACCGCAGCCTTGACAAATGTGTTTTATCTCATCAATCTCACATTATTTAGGCTGTCCCCTTCACACATCAGACATGATTCAGTTTGAACACAAAAACTGCACAAGTTGTTGTTTCTCTTTGAACAGAGCACAAGCTCTGAACCCTACACTCCACAATTATCTCTCTATATACCTCTAACAAACTATTCTCTATGTTTCTTCTTCACACGTAACTCTAATCTTCCACTTCAGTTCTTCACGTGCCAGCACACTCATGCTTCTTTACGCCTTTCTTACTCATCATCTTACATTACATGCCTTAGAGAACCTATCACTTGAATATATCTCTTTTGAAAATTGTACTCTCTTTTCCAAACGCCGCCGACTATGCAGCCCACACCACTAACATTGCCTCCTTTCTTCTTCTTCTTCAACATAATTACCATATTTTTTCAGGAGACTAATTTATTCACATATATCCACGCCAAGTAAATCAAAAGCCACATTATACTCTCATCCCATCATTGATTATAAAAAAAAAAACTCAAGAGAAAAATAATACTCAATTCTAGTCGAATAAATTGTATGAGACAAAGAGTCACAAGGTCTTGTCGTCTCTACCATCCCAAACCCCACACCTTACACAATGGTGTGGCCCACAACATTAAAAAACTAGCTGCTGTACAGATGATATTAATTAAGGGAAGTAGTTGGGAAGCTTTTCAGGTGCAATTTATTTACAGATACACACTCACTTCCTTCCCAACCTAACCAAATGGGCCTCGTGCTTTGCTGCTGCTGTTACTTCCGCTGCTTTGTTAGCGGCTTCACGCTTCATTGCCCTCTTTGCACGTCTTCCTGTTGTGCTTGCAGTCTTCACCTGCTTTTCCTTAGGCTCACTTGAGGATGACCCAGAACTGGAACTGGAACTAGAACTAGAACCACTGTATCTCTGGACTGGCCTGGCTTCTTGACGCCCGGATCTGACAAAACCATTGCCACCCCATCTCCTATTTCCTATGCGAAGACTTGCGCCGTGCAAATAAAACTCGTCAAGGTCATCATCTTCATCCTCGTAGTCACAAGGAATGTCAAAATCATCATTGTAACCATGGCTGTAGGACGCCTGTTCCATCACATCCAATGGTACAAACCATGAGGCTCTCAGGAGAAGGCATACACTCTCCTCAAACAGAAAATCTTCAATGCTGCATAGAAATACAACAGAGAATTTACAAGAAGGCACAGAAAACTCCAAACTCTATGGTGCCAGAACATGTGGACAGATTATATAACCAAAAAAGAATGAGAAAAGAGTCTGATAAAGCAAATGGACTAACATGATGCAATATGTACATAACGAAGGAAACTCACCTGCCATCGAGAGCCCGGTGGACACTGAGAAAATCAAACGGATTCTTACATTGTGGGCATGTAGGACTCTCTTTGCAACTCGCCCAACGAAGTATGCACGTCACACTGGATAGATAGAAATTAATTATTCCTTTTAAAAAACCAAAGGAGAAAGTCAGTTTATAGGTAGGCATATAGAATCAAACAAAACATAAAAAGTTGTCAAGAGGTACACAGGTTAAACCTATATATAACCAAGCTATACAATATGTTCATACTAGAGACTACAATTTTAAACCAAAAGTGAAACCCAAGCAGATATACATAAATCTATAACTTCAAAGAAACGTTCTAACAAGAATACCAGTAAGTATGTTCACAGCCTTTGACCATAGCAGTTTCTTGAAGAGGAATATCACTCAAGCAAATTGCACAACAGCCACCATGATTCCCGAAACTCGGCTCGTGGATCATCACTTCCTGGATCTGCTTGTTGTCCTGAACAACGTTCAGATAAAACATCCATGAATTATACCTCCCCATATACAAAGAACCCACGAAGGAAATCATCTTAAAGAGTTATGTTAAGCAAATACATGGAACATCAGTAGCAAATTAAGCATCAAACCACTCCACATTTTAAACCTGAAGAGCCCTAATCGTCCAATTCGAAATCAAACACACAATAAGGCACAAAAAGATCCAAACTTTACGAAACCCTAACATTTCCAGAGCAAAGACTAGACATTTCTACAGAGAAGAAGAAGCATCATCAGATGGAATCAGCTCCCAACTCACGAAGCCAAGACCCACCCACAAAGCAATAACAATAATTTTTATTTTCGAGACTCGCAGAGATAAATTAAATTAGGGTAGAGAATAAAAACCTGATCTTTCAGAGCCAGTTCCTGGATACCGTCGATCACTTGCTGCTCAGACACGATCTCGGCGACGGAACTCATGGCGGCGAATGTAAATTAATTTTTCTGAGTGTAGAGAGAAACGAAAAGATTGGGTAGTAGATGAGAAAAAAAGAGAGATGCTCTTCGAAAAACCAATTCGTCGAGAATAAGGAGACCTTAATCTGACGGAGAATTATAGAGAGAGAGAGTGGTGGAGGAGGAGGAACAGAGAATGATTCGATGAGAATGATTCGATATACCCTCAAGAACAAAAGTTACATTAACGACGAAGAGGCCAAACCTTCTTGCTCATCCAGAAGTTCAATAACAGTTTAATAACACCTATAGTCTCGCGACAGGTGGGATAACGAAAACGACGTAGTATCCCGCGACATTGGCAAATTATGCATCATCTGTAGGAGATATTATAAAACATCATCTGTTGGATTTTTTTTTTAATTTTGTTATTTGTTAATATTATGTTTATGTTGTATCATTCATTTATATGTTATATAATATAGTACTATACAGTGAATTCTGATTTATATTAAAGTACTAATAGGTAGGCCTGAAAACTATTACTGATACCCGTATTGGATCCATTTTTCGGTTTGTACCCGTCCCGAAAAAAGGTACCCGCAACTTTAGGGTCGAATGAAGGGTATAATAATTATATTATCCATGGATAATGATCGAGTATCAGATATTAATTTAATTTCTCGTTACCCGTTTTATTACCCGACTCATAAATACACGTTAATATTTTATAGAATAATGTTACCAGCGTGAGGAAATATTTATGTAAATTTAAATTTGTTTGTTACAAATAATAGTAGAAAATTTCTTAATTCTATACATTTTATAAAATCATATATTTAATTTACTTAAGGTCATACTCTGATTTCGATCCGTAGTTGGTACTACTATTTTGGTTTGGTGCAATATCAAATTTGTTAATTATACATTCGGTAAAGCCAAAAAAATCTAATAAAACATGTATTGACCTGTGATTTAATATTACAAATTGATGTGGTCGTGTTTAGAGATCTTAATATACCAAATTTACAAATTGAATTTATTGGTATAACATGTTGTATATTAATTTTATAGGTGAAAATTACAATTAGGTTATGTATATTATCAATATTATACACTTAGTATTATTTATATAGTGAATATTGTGTATAAACAATTAAGTTTTAGCCAATTAAAAGTTTGTTATTATTTCCTAAGATTTATGAGACAATAAATAGAGTTAATCATCTCATTATATTAAATTATATATATCAAATCCTCCGAAATTTTGAATTAATTTGTGAATGAGCGAACTCTTTTAGAAAATAAACTCATCAATTGTAAAAAAATTGCTAAAATAAAAAAAATTGTAACCTGTACTTTTTAGATAGTGGAGGTTTAATAGTTTTCTGTGGATAATTATTTTTATTTTTATTTCGAATGATCAAAATTAAAAGAGTATATCTATAATGAGTATATCTTGACTGAAGAATATTTCATTCTAGATAGTTAGCACATGGAAATATATAGATAGTTACCCATGCTATACATTCTATAATCTTTTACATTTCATTTACTTAGTTTCATACTCTAATTTCAACCCGTTTTGGCTACATGATACAATGTTCAAATCCGTGAATCATATAAATTTGGTAAAATCCTAAAAATAAAACAAAACCTGTATTGAAGCGGTCATGTTTAAAAATCTCGATTTAACTTTTTGATTTATCTTTTAGTTATATATATTTATTAAATAAAATATAATATTTGTGATTCCTTAGATTTTAATAAAATGTCTCTGCGTCGATGTGCATTGCAAACAAATATTTAATAAATTAGATATAATATTTTATATTTTAAAATATAAGCAATGTTGTATCTTAGTTTTAAGATATATATGTCATTATTAAATGATTTAGGATGCATATATTTAATCTTAGTTTTATAAATAAAATTAAGTTTTATAATTGTATTTAATAGTTTATTATTGTTTCCTAAAATTTCTGAAACAATAAATAAAATCTGTTAAAACAATTTCAAAAATATTGAGCTATAAAAAATAAAATCGTTTTATAAGATTTATTATTGTTCTAAAATATTATTGAAAAATATTTATAATATATTTACGTGAATCGATTAAGATTTTACATAATCAATATTTTTTTCTGATTTTATAAGTTTTTTTGAGTTGAAAGATAAAAAGAAAATAATTAATTAACACTAAAAATAACTATATTAATATTTACGTGAATTTGTTTTCTTTTAATAACTATATTAATAAAAAACTATTTTCTGGTTGCAACAAATTAATAATAAGATTCTGTTATTATATTTTGTAATTAAATACAGTGGCATTTTGTGTAATATCTTACATGGAGTGGGGTTATTTTTTAAAGGATTGCTTAAATAATATAATAGAGATATTACATAATATTTTATTATTATTTTGAGTTTGATAGACAATGGACTAAACTCAAAAATAATTCAAGAAAGAAAAAGGGAAAATCATATTTTAAACCTTCAAAATATCATTGGATAGCACTTTAAACCTCGAGAGAATTTAACTAACACTATAAACCTTTAAAATGATTTTATTAACACTTTAAACTTTATAATTAATTTTCATTTTTGTACTGCCGTAAAAAATAACAGAATAATAATATTTGTCAACGCGAAATAGTTAAACTATGTTGGTTTAATTTAAATTTTAATAACTTTTAGTTTTTATAAATAAATAAAAATATAAAAAATAAATTTGTGTTTATCTTCATTGTTGACAAAACTTTTACGATGTTACTCTTCACATTATTAATCCTTTTAATAAATGCATTTCCATTAGATTCTGATTCAAATTGATTGACTTCTCATTAGAAACCAATGAATCTTCTAAAGATATTGTCGGCTTCAATTTTACATTTGTCAAATGTTTTAACCTTACCTCTAATTCTTCATTTTTTTTTTGCTTTGAACTTTCTTTTTTTATCAATCGTCATAAATAATTAAATTAAATTAAATTAATTAAATAAGTATTTAAATCAAACCAGCATAGTTTAACTATTTCAAGTTGATGGATATTATTGTTCTATCATTTTTCGTGGCGGTACAGACAGAAAAATTAGTTTTAAGGTTTAAAGTATTAATGAAATTATTTTAAAGGTTTATAGTGTTAGTGAAAATATCTCAAGGTTTAAAGTGCTACTCAATAACACTTTGAAGGTTTATAATGTGATTTTCCCAAAAAAAAAAGTATTATTTCGATGCCGGATTGAATACGATGTTTAGATTGTTATACTATAAATTGCGATATTTTTTTTTTTTTTTTGAATCTTTAAAAGTAACCCTTCATAATTGATATATAGATGGCGATTTAAACCACTACAAAATGTTGAAAAGATGAATTGGAAATATTCTCTAATTTGATTTCCTTCTCTAAATCAGGTAAACTGATGTACGCTAGAGAAGCTTCACAGTGGTGGTTGTCTAAGAGCCAAAAAGAGTTGGGAGATTGGAGAATCCAAGAAACTAGTACCATTGGATCGGTTAGGAGAGTAGTAAACCTTGTTGCAACTTGCAAGAGGCAGGCAAGGTTAGATAAATAAATATCAAATTTGGCAGACATTTTTCTACTGAACCATGACTTCTTGAATTGGTTTTTTACTCATTCTTCCTTTAAAGTAGGACTGTAAATTCTCTAAACTCCATAAAAGAACTGTAACCAATTGGTTAAACCCAAAAAAGAAAAAAGAAAAAAGGGGGAACATATACAAAAAAAGCTTTGCCGAAAAATCAAAATATTCACAAAAAGCCTTTCACATTACTATTCACACAAAAATGAAAATGGATAAAGAGGTAATTAAATTAGTTAGGCAAGTAGTGCACAGTGGTATAATCCCGTAATTAAGGAGAGAGTAATGCAATGCAAAGGGATTTATAACTAAAAAATATTCAACATTTCAAGGAAAAATTAAAAAAAAAAAATTTCTTTTTCTCTCTAGTCAGAATCTGCCTTTTGGTCTCTCTCTTTTTCTCGCTTTAAAGTTAAACTGAGAGAAGTTTGTAGTCTATAGAGAGATCAATCATCATGATGCCATGCCTTTAGATTCTCTCTCTCTCTCTCTCTCTCTCTCTCTGCGTTTCAATTCCTTCAAATCTCTCTCTTTCTTCAGTTTGCCCGAGGAGTTGAAATCACAGAGACGCACATTTGAATTCGTATATGTTTGATTGGAACATCGTCGGCTCGTCGTTCTTACTGTTTGGATCGATTTGAATCTAATTCGAGCTGAAGAAAAGCTGTGCTCTAGCTTTCGAATTTTGAATTCAAGATCGAACGATCATAGTGATGCGGAGACGATTTCGTCATTGCACGACGTCTTTTTGATTGATTTTGTTCACTTTTTGAGCTTGACTAGTGTTGAAGGTTTTCTCCGGCTGTTAAGGTTTTGTTGCTTCTGAGGAGCTTCGTTTGTTGATTTTTTTTTTTGTTTTTATGTCGAGGAACGGACGAATGGCTTCTTCGTCGGATCTTAGCAGAGCCGGTCTAGTGGCGGTGACTAGGGATGTTGAGCAGGTCGGTGTTGCTAATTTTGTCAATTTAGGTCTTCCACTGCTAAGGTTAGGTATTGGTCGTTCTACTGAATTTTTAGGTCGAACTAGATTATATAAGTTAAGTTCTCTGCCGAATTCTAAGGTAGGATTACATTTTTAAGTCGAGAGTAGTTTATTTTCTTAGCTGCGTTAGGGTTAGTGACGTGCTTTAGCTAAATGCTCAAGTCTGGAAGCTCGATTCAAGCTATATAATGGCGGAAATGCATTTCTGTTATTTTAATTAGAGTTCTATCAGTTCAGGTGCATTTTTTTTTCAGAATATATAGTATTGATCATCTCAGTTTTAGACTCTTTCCTTAGTCCTCTTTTCATTTTGTAGGATTGATATTTTAGTGTGTCCCAATGCTTCTTCTCTTTGTGATTCCTACAATTGTATCTAAAAGCTTAATCACTCCTTTGGCAATATGTATATTTCACCTACTTTGTTTATGATAAAAGTTTCTTATCAATTTGCTTTAGGCTATTACTGCCCTCAAAAAGGGAGCGTATTTGCTTAAGTATGGCAGAAGGGGAAAGCCTAAGTTCTGTCCATTTCGCCTTTCAAATGTAAGTCTGTGTTCTTTCCGTTTTCTTTATTTCTATGTAAGCATTATTATGTTAAACTAACTTTCCGTTCTCATTTTTATCTGAGGATTCCTTATGAGCCTATAGAGTCCTTTTGGTTTGTTATATATTTCATCTCTGCTGCTTGATGTGTGCATGGTCTTGTTGTTCTGTGTCCTGTAACTTTCAGGATGAATCTGTTTTGATATGGTTCTCGGGGAAGGAGGAGAAACATTTGAAGCTAAGCCATGTTTCCAGGATCATATCTGGGCAGCGCACTGTAAGTTTTGACATTGCAGGATGATGTGATTTAATTCTTTCTTGAGCTGGCGAATAGATATGTTCACAATAATTTCGTTATACTAGACTTGTCCATTTTTTAATTGCATTTCAATGGTTGGATCTCTATTTCTGCCTAGGAGAAGAGTCCTCTTCTAGTTGTGTCCGAGTTCTACTATCATGTTTGTGAGTGGGATTTTCCTCCTAATGTGATCTGAATTGTTGTTTATAATTGTCCCAAGTGGTGTATGTTATGCACAAGGCTCTTTTATTATAGTCGTTTTTCAATAAACTCAAATGATTACTAGGTGCTTATAGTATGTCTGTTTCGATTCATCAAAAAAATTTCATTTCAATTCAGCGAGGCATGTGGGTCTTGATTTGACTTTGTATGTTCCATGCATCTTTTCATGAGCCAATTTTCGTAGTCTTAAGTTGCATATTTGGACTTCGCCTATCTAGTATGATATACTTATAAGTCTCGCAATGTTGCTTCTCTTGCAGCCTATTTTTCAGAGATATCCACGGCCCGAGAAGGAATATCAATCCTTTTCGCTAATATACGATGAGAGGTCACTTGATTTGGTGAGATTTTCCTTATAGTAAATTCTTACAAATTTCTTCTATGAAATCATTATCCCATCATGAAGATGTCTGTTATTATTATTGAAAGTCCATTAACTAGTGTTTGTATTTCATTTCATAGATATGCAAGGATAAAGATGAGGCTGAAGTGTGGTTTAGTGGTTTAAAAGCCTTGATCTCGCGTTGTCATCAACGGAAATGGAGGACTGAATCGAGAAGTGATGGGACGCCATCCGAAGCTAATAGTCCGAGAACATATACCCGGAGAAGCTCCCCTTTACATTCTCCATTTAGCAGCAATGACAGTTTCCAGAAGGTACTAGAGTGATATATTCCACTTCATTTTGTGCATAACTAAGGTAAAATTCGTTTACATTTTAGGATGGCTCGAATCACCATCGTCTTCAGAGTCCATATGATAGCCCGCCTAAGAATGGCATGGACAAGGCATTTTCAGACATGTCATTATATGCAGTTCCTCCGAAAAGTTTATTTCCCTCAGATTCGGCAACTATTTCAGTTCACTCTTTGTCATCTGGAGGCTCTGATACACTACATGGTCACATGAAAGGTATGGGTATGGATGCTTTTAGAGTTAGTCTATCAAGTGCGATTAGTGCATCAAGTCATGGTTCTGGTCATGATGATGGAGACGCATTGGGAGACGTTTTTATGTGGGGAGAAGGAATAGGGGACGGTGTTTTAGGTGGTGGAAACCATAGAGTCGGAAGTTCGTTGGAGATAAAAATGGATTCCTTATTGCCAAAAGCTTTAGAGTCTACTATAGTACTTGATGTCCAGAATATTGCTTGTGGTGGACAACATGCTGTCCTTGTGACAAAACAAGGAGAAAGTTTTTCTTGGGGAGAGGAATCTGAAGGTAGGCTTGGCCATGGTGTAGATTCCAATGTTCAACATCCAAAGCTCATTGATGCACTCGGCACCACAAATATTGAGCTTGTAGCATGTGGTGAATACCATAGTTGTGCAGTTTCTCTATCAGGGGATTTGTATACCTGGGGTAAAGGAGATTTTGGTATTTTGGGACATGGAAATGAAGTCAGTCACTGGGTCCCCAAAAGAGTGAATTTTCTGATGGAAGGGATACATGTATCATCCATCGCTTGTGGACCTTACCACACAGCTGTTGTGACTTCTGCTGGGCAGTTGTTTACTTTTGGTGATGGTACCTTTGGTGTTTTGGGCCATGGAGACAAGAAAAGTGTTTTCATACCTAGAGAGGTAGACTCCTTGAAAGGTCTTCGCACTGTTCGGGCAGCCTGTGGTGTATGGCACACAGCCGCAGTTGTCGAAGTCATGGTTGGCAGCTCCAGCTCGAGTAACTGCTCCTCGGGAAAGCTCTTTACTTGGGGTGATGGTGACAAGAGTCGTCTTGGTCACGGCGACAAAGAACCAAAACTTGTGCCTACCTGTGTTGCAGCTCTTGTAGAACCCAATTTTTGTCAAGTTGCGTGTGGACATAGCCTAACAGTTGCACTTACAACAGCGGGCCATGTCTACACTATGGGCAGTCCTGTTTATGGTCAGCTTGGAAACCCACATGCAGATGGAAAGGTTCCAGCCCGTGTTGAAGGCAAACTTCACAAAAGTTTTGTCGAAGAGATTGCTTGCGGTGCTTATCATGTTGCAGTTTTAACTTCAAGGACTGAGGTTTACACTTGGGGAAAAGGATCGAATGGTAGACTAGGCCATGGGGACGCAGATGACCGAAATTCTCCGACATTGGTAGAGTCGCTGAAGGATAAACAGGTGAAAAGTATTGCCTGTGGTTCTAACTTCACTGCAGCTGTCTGCCTTCACAAGTGGGCATCAGGGATGGACCAGTCCATGTGTTCAGGTTGCCGTCAGCCTTTCAATTTCAAGAGAAAGCGGCACAATTGCTATAACTGTGGACTTGTGTTTTGCCATTCTTGCACTAATAAAAAGTCCCTGAAAGCTTGTATGGCACCGAACCCAAACAAACCATATCGAGTGTGTGACAAGTGTTTTAACAAATTGAAAAAGGCCATGGAAACGGATCCATCATCTCACTCTTCGTTGAGTAGAAGAGAAAGTGTCAACCAGGGATCAGATGCAATTGACAGAGATGAGAAATTAGATTCTAGATCAGATGGACAGTTAGCTAGATTCTCATTGTTGGAGCCCATGAGGCAAGTGGATACTCGATCCAAGAAAAATAAGAAATACGAATTCAACAGTAGCCGTGTCTCACCAATACCAAGTGGAGGCTCTCACCGGGGTTCACTAAACATAACCAAATCTTTTAATCCAACTTTTGGATCGTCAAAGAAGTTCTTCTCAGCGTCTGTTCCCGGTTCCCGAATTGCGTCTCGGGCAACTTCACCAATATCAAGACGTCCTAGCCCACCGCGCTCAACAACGCCAACTCCCACTCTTTCAGGATTAACTACACCAAAAAATTTCGTGGATGATACCAAGAGAACCAGTGATCACCTAAGCCAGGAGGTGGTTAAGCTAAGATCTCAAGTAAGCTGTTTTAATTCTCCAATTTTTGCTCCTTATTCCATATTTCCTTACACATTCCACACATTTAGGAAGAATGCATTGTCAGTGAGATTATGCTTTTTTTCTTTTCAATTGTCCAGTTGTGTTTCTGGTTCATAATTGTTTACTTTCTACTCATTAAAGAATGGGTCTTTTTCTAGATGAACCAAGCAAGTGTCTTTTATTTACTTGTGTGCCTAGATGGAGTGAGATCATGCTCCTCGAATTAGTTTGTTTAGTGGGGGGGAAAACATGTATCGGCTCATTCGTTGCAATTTGGCTCCTTTTCTAATTCATTAGTAAACTATTTAACAGGTTGAAAATCTTACCCGGAAGGCACAACTTCAAGAAGTTGAACTGGAAAGAACAACCAAACAGCTAAAGGAGGCACTGGCAATTGCTAACGAAGAAACAGCGAGATGCAAGGCAGCAAAAGAAGTGATTAAATCACTTACCGCTCAAGTAAATTCTAAATTCTTCCTCGGTGCTGATGAAGTTTACTAAAACGATGTATGCAACTTACTAATTGTTTCAATGAATCAATGCAGCTGAAAGACATGGCTGAAAGACTACCTGTTGGATCAGCTAGGAGTATCAAGTCTCCTTCTCTTAATTCATTTGGCTCCAGTCCTGATTACGTTGCCCCTTCTTCTAACACCTTAAACCGTCCTAACAATCGAGAAACGGAGTCTGATGGCCTAACCTCTGTCTCAATGTTCTCTAACGGGGCAAGCACGCCTGTTTTCGATGGTGCAAATTACCGACAGCAAGCGAATCATGCTGCTGAATCAATAAATAGAATCAGCACACGATCAAAAGAAAGTGAACCCCGTAGCGAAAATGAATGGGTTGAACAAGATGAACCTGGTGTGTACATCACTCTCACAGCCTTAGCGGGAGGTGCAAGGGATCTCAAGCGCGTCCGTTTCAGGTACTACAGTTCTTCTTTTATTTAAGAGGCTTAGTTGGAATGTTTGTATGCTCTCTTTTTTTGTTGGTTATGAATGAACGTGATCCGTGGATGATTTTGATTGCAGCCGTAAACGGTTTAGCGAGAAACAAGCAGAAGAGTGGTGGGCAGAGAACAGAGGACGAGTTTACGAACAATACAATGTACGCATAGTCGTTGACAAATCCAGTGTGGGTGTAGGAAGTGAAGACTTGACTCATTAAAATTCGTTACCTTACCCCCCACCAAGAATAACACATAAAACCAGAGTTTCCCACTCATCCATTCTTTTTTGGTCGACACAGGTTTGATAGGTTTATTATATGGGGGCTTATAACAAGTAAGAGAGTAGTTTCATTATAGTTTGGGTGTTTTCATTTGTAAATTCTTTTGTAAATTCTATAAGCATACGTTGTTTTCTTTCTTTGTCTCTATAAATGCTATCAGTTGATGTTGTAATGCAAACAGCACTAATGGTTTGGAGAAGATTGTCAAGCACGAATGTGGTTTGTTATAAGAGAAAGCAAGAGATTTCTTCACACGAATGTTATCTCAAATGCAACATTAAAGTGTTTTGTAAAATACTTACGGAACAAATTAGTTGTTTAATTATCAGATAATTATTAACATAGTGGTTTAATTTTTACATAATTATTACTCCCTCCGTATTAAATTAATTAAGAAAACAACTCAATTTTCTATTTTACCCATTCCTTTATACATTTTATAACTTTTTTATTGGTCAAAACATTAAAATAGTTGGAATAAAATTGATATTTTTACCAAACATATGAAAATCTAAAACGACAAGTACTGAAAAACAAAATTTAGAGAGTAGATGTTAATAGATTCCGTTAAATAACAAAATGATGTTGTTTTAAGTTTTTGACATCTATATTAACATTTTTGAAGTACATTTTTTTGTTATGCCCTTTTAGTTTTGTTTATTTAAAAAGTTATTTACAACATTGACCTCTAAAAATTTCCAAAACTAACATTACTTCAGATTTGTTTCCTAAATATTTTACTTTTCATTTCAACTAAATAAGTAACAGTAATCAATATGGAAATAACACATTCTGTTGAAGATAATTTATATCTGGATCCTTTGCAAACAAAGAAAACAATAATTTGATTCTCGTTTTATTTTCGGGAAAAATGTCATTTAAATCATGAACTTTCAAATTTTGGCCATTTAAATCATGAACTTTGTTGTAGGTCATTTAAAACATCAACTTTTGTTGATACCAAGCCAAAAAAGACATGACGTTAAATATGATAGTTGACCTACTAATAGACGTTACTTTGCCGTTAATCACATCGTTACTAACAAAACGACGTCGTTTTAATGGAAGTTTTAGTTCGAGAAAATATCATTTAAACTATGAACTTTTAAATATAGGCCATTTAAACAATGAACTTATAAATGTATGTCATTTAAACCATGAACTTTCAAATTTCTGTCATATAAACCATGAACTTGCCTTGGGCGTTAGGTGAAAACTAGACAACCTGAAAATTTTGGTTATCAAAGCAAACCGAAAAGAGAAAGCCTAACCGTTCGGCGCAATTGATTTGGATAATTGGATTTCGGTTCGGTAGGTTTATTAGAAACCGCAAAATTATATAACCCTAACAGGCTAAACCGTTTAACCCTTAGTTTAGTTTCTCTCTTCTTTCTTCGACTTTGCCTCATGATGCGATTCTAAAAAAGAGAATGAAGAACATCAATTCATCCTTCTTTCTCGATCTTTGTCATGTATTTTGTGTCTTTTTTTATTTGTTTTGAGTCTTTTTATTTATTAGGACACTACACTAGAGTTTGAAGGATTGATCATCTTGTTTTAAGATACTACACTAGAGTTTGAAGGATTGATTATTATATTAATGTATTATGGTTTAAATGACATCAATTCGAAAGTTTATGGTTTAAATGATATACATTTATAAGTTCATGGTTTAAATGGCCTATATTAAAAAGTTCATGGTTTAAATGACATTTTTTCGAACTAAAACTTCCATTAAAACGACGTAGTTTTGTCAGTAACGGAGTGATTAACGGCAAAGTAACGTCTGTTAGTAGGTCAACTATCGGATTTAACGTCATGTCTTTTTTGGCTTGGTCAACGAAACTTAAAAAAGCTAATCAACAAAAGTTGATGTTTTAAATGGCCTACAACAAAGTTCATGGTTTAAATGGCCAAAATTTGAAAGATCATGATTTAAATGACATTTTTCCCTTTTGTTTTCCAAAACATGTGAGCTTTAATTCTTAACGTAAGAAAAACTTTGATTGACATTTATTTAAATATTATAATTAACATATATAAACTTAATAAAAAATTTAATTATTACGAATATGTAAAACTACAAAAGTCTAAAATACTATATAATGTGGTTATATAGTAGATGAATTATAAAGAGGACATGTTGGAATTAATAAAATATTATTAAATTTGTGTTAACACGGGTTAAATCCTCATTTAATTATTTATCAAGATTACTAATATTAAAATATTTGACATAAAATCAAGTTGATTAAACTAAGATAGTGTAAAATGATTAAATCATTAGGAAAATGTGACGTAATCACAGCATATAAATTACTTATTATGTATTTAGATTCCTTATTTTTTGTTATAATAATTAAAAATCAAAATAGAATCTCAAACACTAAACAAAACAAACTAAATATAACAAATAAATGGTCACGAAATGTATTGCGTGTTAAAAAAATAATATAAATATTTATCCGCACAACAACCGGAAAATTTAGTTATTCCTCTAGTTACAAAACATACAAAATATTTAACAAATATATACAACCTAAATATAAATTATAATAAAAATTATATGTCTGCGGTGTACCGCGGGTTAAAATATAGTTTTTCCTTTATTTTCTTTGACCAGTTACGTATTGGAAATTGTCAACTTAATTTATAGTGAAATATTTTAAAAATAATCATATTTATACCATTGGAACTTTTTTTTTTTTCCACATTATACCATTGGAACTTAGAAGTACATTTTAGTAATGAATGTAACACTTACATACGCTTAACTCATCTATATCAAACAATTAATGACCAACCAAATAGAATTAGATACACAGGTTTTGAAGAGTTACACCAACCTCTGCCTACCATTAAACACTTAGTTTCTTAAGTTTGGTCGACCAGTTCTGAAAAAAATGTTTACTCCATAGATAAAACGCATTATTAGATATTTTGAGATGAAGAATAATACTCATACCATGGCTTCCTGCTTCCACCCTTCTGCTATGGCTACAAACCGCCGCGAAGAAGACTCCATCATACTTTTCTCAGCATCAAACTCTCCTGATGAGTTCTCCTCAGCCTCCTCTTCATTTTCATCTTCGCCACTCCCAACCCCTAACCGCTACTCCTTAACCGTCACTAACCTCTCCTACGCCATCCATCACACCCCAATACTCAAGTCCGTGTCATTAGCTGCTGAGTCCTCTAAAATCCTGGCCGTCGTTGGACCGAGTGGAACAGGAAAATCCACCCTTTTGAAGTCCGTGTCATCGTCTGCGATTTTGATAAACAATCGTAAAATCACTGACTACAATCAGCTACGCAGGGTGTGCGGGTTTGTACCTCAGGAAGATGATCTGCTGCCTCTGCTTACCGTGAAAGAGACGTTAATGTATAGCGCCAAATTCAGTTTGAGAGATTCAACGGCTAAGGAAAGAGAAGAAAGAGTTGAGAGCTTGTTGAGTGATCTAGGTCTTGTTCTTGTCCAAGATAGCTTCGTTGGAGAAGGAGACGAAGAGGATCGTGGCGTTTCGGGAGGGGAACGGAAGAGAGTCTCTATAGCCGTTGAGATGATCCGTGACCCACCCATTCTGCTTCTTGACGAACCAACCTCCGGTTTGGATAGTCGAAACTCGCTTCAGGTCGTTGAGCTTTTGGCTACTATGGCTAAATCCAAACAAAGAACCGTCCTCTTCTCCATCCATCAGCCTAGCTATTGTATACTTGATTACATCTCCGATTACTTGATTCTCTCCCGCGGATCGGTTATTCACTTTGGTAGTCTTGAACATCTCGAGGACTCGATAGCGAAACTAGGGTTTCAGATTCCAGAACAGCTGAATCCGATAGAATTCGCCATGGAAATAGTTGAGTCCTTGAGAGCTTCGAAGCCAGACTCGGTAACAGCCATAGAATCATCATCCATCTGGCCTGAAAACAACGAAAACGATGTGATTACCGCAAAGAAACAAGAGTTGCGTGTCCTTGACGTCACCGAGATCTCATATCTCTGTTCGAGGTTTTGCAAGATCATCTACAGAACAAAACAGCTATTTCTGGCGCGAACGATGCAAGCGGTTGTAGCTGGATTAGGTCTAGGAAGCGTCTACACGAGGCTCAAGCGTGACGAAGAAGGCGTAGCGGAGAGGCTTGGTCTATTCGCTTTTAGCTTAAGCTTCCTCCTCTCTTCAACGGTCGAAGCACTTCCCATTTACCTCCGTGAGCGTCGCGTCCTGATGAAAGAATCGTCTCGTGGATCCTACAGGATCTCATCCTACATGATCGCCAACACAATTGCATTCGTACCGTTCCTCTTCGTTGTATCTCTCCTCTTCTCCATCCCAGTATACTGGATCGTTGGCCTAAACCCGTCGATTGAAGCCTTCTCATTCTTCGTCCTCTGCGTCTGGCTCATCATCCTCATGGCTAGTTCTCTGGTGCTCTTCCTCAGCGCAGTTTCTCCTGACTTCATCTCCGGAAACTCGCTCATCTGCACCGTTCTTGGAGCTTTCTTTCTCTTCTCCGGATACTTTATCCCCAAAGAGAAGATCCCTAAACCGTGGATGTTCATGTACTACGTGTCGCTGTACCGTTACCCTCTGGAGTCGATGGTGGTGAACGAGTACTGGAGCATGCGAACAGAGTGCTTCTCTGGTGGGGACTTGGGATGCTTGATGACCGGAGAGGATGTGTTGAAGAAGAGAGGGCTTGACAAGGACACGAGGTGGGTCAATGTCGGGATAATGCTTGCCTTCTTCGTGTTTTATCGGATCCTCTGCTGGGGGATTCTACTCAGAAAGGCTTCCAAGTCAACCCATTAATAATTTCACTGTACAATGCATTTATTTACTGTATATCGTTTCAAAAGATACAGTTTTTCACAGTCTTTCATATATGTATATACTACTTCTTTGACAGTTTCTGACATGGGTTTGGTCAAGAACAATTTGTAGGCAAAACTGGCATATTACAGGTTTCAAATGCAAAGAAAGCTTAAACTTATGTATGTGTTCAAGTTCTGTTATATGCTCTTTTTACTTGGGAGTAGTAAGCTTTATGTTTTCAACAAGCATTTCAAATGTTTGGTTTGTAAAGGCGTCTCACATACTCAGGTAGGACAAGCATTTCAAATGTTTTCAAAAACAAATCATGTTTCATTCAACACATGTCCCTTTTTATTCATTACCAATTGCAAAGGTCTCGCACACCTTATGATGATGGTTCAACTTAAAACTGACACAGCAAAACAGAGAGAAGTTTGAGAAAGACAAAGAACCAAGTTCAGGAAAAGCAAAGCAAAACAATCCAAGAGAGAAAGATAGCTGCAAGAGGACGGACAGCTAACAACATTCATATGCCAAAAGAAAGACAAAAGAAAAAAAAAAGGATTAACAGGGCAGAACAGCCATCAACTGCTTCAGATATCGAGAGCGAGCCACAAGGTACGTTTCCTTTCTTATTCATAAGGTCTAACATCTCCACCTCAAGTATCACCAGAAAGGCACTTTACTCCTATCATTTCCACAGAACCATACATTCTTTCTTGTAACCACATATCTCTTTCACCAACATAAGCTGAGTCCTGAATCTATCATCAATAAACAATGGTGATTTGTATGAGTCCCTCAAACATGTGTAACAACGAATTGCAAGACTAGCTCAAGTACAAATAAGAAGAATAACAAACCTGTCAGGTAGGAAGTGCCCCACAAGAAGCCAAGGCCACAAAGACTCCAACTAGAGACTTCAACAGAACAACACTAACCTGAATCATTCCAGTTACCTAGATCAACACCATAAGAAAGTTTACAAAGCACGTAATAATGCAAAGCAGCTTTATGTTTTCTCTTACCGTGTTACTCTTCCATTCCGATCTCACACAAAGTGACGACTCGACCAAGTCGACTGTCCTTGATATTGCTCAGGGAGTTGGGCTGATTGATGATTTTGGTTCACAAAGCTATCTTTCTGAGGGTTCTGAAAATAAGGAAAATCTGCTTGGACCTGTGATGTTGGAATTTGTTTCCCAGGGAACGGGAAATTAGCAGCCCCGTTCATTCCATTGCTGGTACCCATTTGTTCCGATTTAGAAGCATAATTCAAAGAACTGTTGAGTCCAGCGCCTCGAGAAGATTGAGTTTCGTATCCATCCAACCATCTGTAATCATCAACCGCTAGATTGTTGCCAGACAAGTCAGAACCAGGTACTGGCTCCTTCTGCAGCTTAGAGGGGACAGTGTTAAACCCAGGCGGAGGGCCAAGATGCCTAAAGGCTCTACTGATTGGATTTTTTCTTGCTATTGAAGATTGGACGCCCAGACCATCAGCAATAACTCCAGATGACGAAACAGTATCACTTTTGGGTGGAAACACAGCTTCAGAAGTTCGTGACTGAGATGGCATACCACCCATACCATTGACATTGTAGGACTGGTAGACCGGTAATGAGTGTGCAGGGTGATAGGAAACCCCATGATTTCCTTGTATCTCATTTCTCATCACATGACCATTACCCATCTGAGCAAAACTAGATTGGCTACTAGCAAGAGAAGCAGCTTCTTCTGGTAACCACTTGGTACCACCACCAAGAGAAGCAGATTGTGACTGGACCAATGAAACATGTGAAAGCGGAGCTTGAGTTTGTTGAAAGTGCACAACCCGTGATGGCAGTGGTTGAAGTTGTGCGACCTGTGATTGAATTGGCTGAAGTCGTGCAGCAGCTAAGGATTGGGCTGACTGAGGATTCACTGCCTGTGTCTGAACTTGTTGCAAATGCGAAGCCTGAGACTGGGTTGACGCCTGAAGGAGTCCCAAAAGGTTGGAACCAATAGATGCAGGCACTTGAATACTCGCATTACCTCTAGCTTGCAGAAATTGATTTTCATGAAAAGCTGAATCCACACCACTCAAAGGTTTTAAGTTCTCCGTAGTGGCAACTTGATCAGGTTTCCTAAAGCCTCCATTAGAAACATATATTTGGTCAGAAGCCTCTTTCCTCTTTTCAGTAACTAGAGGCTTGAAAACAATTACTTCATCATCATCCTCCTCACCCATACAAATCTGTTGATCTTGCTGCATCACTGGTGAGTTATGCTTCACCATTACTTGGTTATCTTGCAAAGCATCAGCTTTAGGTGGGCTTGAATGAGAATCCAGCAAGTCATCTGACGGTTTTACACCAACAAGAAACTTCTTCTTCTTAGAATCATAATACACATGATTTTGATCAACTTTGATCACACTGGTCAAAGCTTTTCCTGCTGCTAGGATCCTCTTTATACGAGCTTTCTTTTCCTTGGGGCCTTCAGTTCCAAAGGAATGTTTCCGTGAGAAGTCGAGAATAGTCTGAGCTGGAAGCAGTGGCAAAAATCCTCTTAGTTCATAGTCCTCCCATAGTGCAAGTCGATTTTCAGTTTCTCTCTCATCATACAAGCTCATGTTTGAAAAGCAAGTCTCGTCTTCAACATCATCAATAAACAGAGGTCCAAGAGACAAGATCTGATTGAAGAAGGTAACACACTGGTTCCAAAATCTATTTCTTACAGTAGTTTGTCTGTCGTCCGGATCACTACCTAGAGCAATGTCAGGACAGCAGGCCAACCATTCAACAAAAACTAAGACCCCTGGGAGGAAGTAACTTGCCGAAGGATCACGCAGTTGCACACACTGCTCTACTATATGTCCAAGCAACTCAAAACTAGCTGTTAAAGAGTTTCTGGCAGGCTCCACACGCTGTACAATTTCTGCATACGACTGACCTTCCGTCTCTTTCTTTGAGTTATGGACGCTAAATATCATGATTGCCACGAGTCTGACAATGAAAAGTGCGCTGTCACTGGCGTCTATTCCCAAACTCAGCTCTTCCATTGAGCCAGAAGAAATTACCTCTCGTAAACTGCTGCTAGTAGAGGTAAGCACATCTAAGAACGTCTCCAGGCTGTCAAAGACAAGTGACACATATAAGACCACTATCAGAACAAGAAACAGAGTCTAGAACAAAATAATTTAAGAATATTTACCTTGTTCGGGTAAAAAGTATCCCGTTGAGACGAACAAATCTAATGCAGAATGCTTTCAGCATGTCCTTTGCACTAGTTACTTTATCCTTCTCAGGACCAGCTACCAAGTTCGCATCTTTCGATGAAGTATCTTCACCTTTACCTCTTCCTTTACCTCTTCCTTTACCAATCGGCTTCTTAGATGTGTCTTTGGAAGCCACAAACAATTGGGCATAAATCTGACGATTCTGCTCAACCATACAAAGAGGGAAAGATACATTATATTCAGATACTAAGAAAATGGAAGAACAATCACTCGAACGCCAAGCCACAAACATAATAAAGAATCAGAAACTTGATAGTTAACCTTTTCAAAAGCAACAATCAAGTTATCACGGGCAGTTGGGAAAGGACTCTCCACAGCCAAACTCCGGAAGTAACGATATGTTAATGCAAACTCATCCGACGAATAAGAAGCAATGATAGCAAGCTGAGACATGAAGATAATTTAATCAGACAAACTGTACCACATAGTTGTACCTAAGAAAAAAAATGACATGAGAAAGAGGGAAAAAATAACCTGATGATGTGGGTTTCCACTGCCTGGCCATAGAGAAGCTGCTTGCAAATAGTAACTTGAAGCAGCAGCATACTCTCTGTTCTTGGAATCCCCATCCCCATACAATCCTTTATACCGAGCCAGATCACCAAGGTATATTAAGCAACGATGACAAGATACCAAGCCTCTTTTAACTTCTGCTAACTTCTTTCCATCTTTATCAGCCATGTTTTGACTCGCTTGATCCTCAGAAAAATAACCCAAGGGAAGGCCATACTTGGATCTAATTTTTGAGATCAAATCATGGTAAAACCCAGTTGCTTCTGAAAGTAATGTCCTGAACTGCAGCTTCAGTTTTGCAAGTTGATCGAGTCTAGAAGGACCCTTAACATTGTGTGCCGCGCTCGAGCTACTAGAACTCAAGAAAGCATTGATGTGTCCTCTACAATTTTCAATCCGTTTGTAATGCAGCTGCCACAGTATAAGTTCAATGTTGTGCTGCTCGGAAAAGGCATGATCTTCAAAAAGTATTGCTTCGTAATTCTCACGAATTTGATGCCACAAATTAAGGTCAAATGGATTTCGATCCTGAACAGCCTTCCAACGCTTGTTTTCTAACTCAATAGTCTGCAAAGTATGCAAAAAATATTATTAATACTAATACTGTAGACCCCAAATATTACAAAGATACAGACTCAAGTGAAGAGACAAAACGGCATTATACAACCCCAACAAAGGTAAACAAAGAAGACCCGGTATAGCACCCTAAGACTATATTAAATTACTCCAAAAACAAGGATGATTCATATTTAGAGAGTAAAATAAATTCAAGCAGAGAGAGAGAACCTTGTCAAATAAGGACTTGGCTCGCTCCCTTGAGGAGGAAGCAGTAGTATTATCCATCTGCAAAGTCATCATTCATCAAATTAGTCAAGGGATATTTCATATGTAAAACAAAAGGCAGAAAATTTAAGCTAGGGATAGAAGCCTATAAAACCTATGCTTATGTATACTTACTCTAACACAAACTAAAGAACAAACAAAAAAAAAATCAAAATAGCCAAACAAGACAAGGAGCTTAAACAAAACCAATCATCTAAAGGAGCTCAATTCTAAAGAAAACAAACAAGTCAAACATACATGCCTCTCTAATCAGCAATCACGACGGCAAAAAAAAAAAAAAAAAAAAAACTGAGATAACGTATTCAAGTCAAACCATGAATTGAGATAAAAACGATTATGCCAGTGATCAAACGACGATAATAGCAATTCGAAGAGTAAGTAAGAACTCTGCAGAAACATAACAAAGACAATCACAAAGAAACCCTCTTGAGGTCCTTGTCACAGAATCCTTTTAGCCAATTAATCATAAACTATGATCCACAAAATCGAGAAACGAAATCAAAAGGGAACAATCACAACAACAACAACAAAGAAAACCCTATTCCCAAGATTTTTTAATGTATTAAAAACCAAACCACACGATAAGAAAAAACAAAAGCAAAAGCGAATTCTTGTTGAGAGAGGATTATGAAGGAAGAAAGCTAACCGGAATTACCAGATCTGCGAATTTGGCTATGCGAGCACAAGCATCGGAAGGAGAAAAAAAAAAATCGGTGAAAGGAGAGAGAAACTAGGGTTTTTTTTTGTTGTTGTTACGAGAGAGAGAAGAAAAAAAAAAAGAGAAGGTGAAGGCGATAGAGAGAGAGAGAAATAGTGAATTTATATATTATAAAAAAAAAAAGAAAAAAAAAAGAGAGAGAAGAGGATTGTCCCCAAGATTGCCTCGTCGGCTTTGAACGACACGACACCGTCTTAGTCTTTTCTTTTCTTTTCTCAGTCTCTCCCCATCAATATTTCTAGAGAGTTTTTTCTTTTTCTTTTTAGGCAGTCAAATTTTTTAGGAATTATTACTTTCTTGGGTTTTAAGACACATTATTATAAACTACTATGAAAATGGTAGAACTCTTTCTCTGTTTAGTGTTTGTAAAACTGTTCATTGTCTATAATAATTGTTGCAGCGATTAGATTTGTTCGTCGTGAATGATAAAATCGTTATTTACAGTAAGTTATGGTTGTATGTATATTAGACGATTAAAAAAGAAACTATTAGAAGGGAATATCTATGCGATGCGCGCGTTTTTCATATTTTTAAAACAGAAATTCAAAATTTGGCGCGGTTGATTACTTTTAATATCACGTGTTTAAATGTATAATCTAATAATTTTGTATTTACTATAAATGGACATAAATTATCGAACTGAGAAAACTAATTTTTGTAGCGCTTGTATGGGCCTAGTACTATTAGGCCTTCCACAAAAGAAAAAAAGATAAAAATATAAAATCTTAGAATTCAATATTAGCCCATGAATGTTTGCAATTTTTAAAAAAAAGATTTTATAGTTTTTCAATTTTGATTTTTGGTTTTTAGTTTTTGAGTTATTAACTTTTTAAAAAAATTAAAAAATAAAATAAAATAAAAAGTTAAGTTAAGTTATATTAGAAAGAGAAAAGTAATGAAAGATACATTTTTGATTTTCTTTGAAAATTGACAAAAAAAAATATAGATTCCCTACTTTTTAGTAAAATCACTTTTCTCATAATCTTGATTGGCTATAAAGTAAATTTTTGAAAAATCTAAAACCAAAATCTACTTCAAAATCTACAAGTATTCAAGGCCTTAATGTAAATTTGTTTTTATATTTTTATGATTTCTTTTATGATTTTTTTTTCTTTTTTAAGATTTGGTTTTAGGATTTTATGGTTAATTGATTTTAATTATATAAAAAATAGACCAAAACAAAATCTATATTAAAGGCTAGTTTATGTTTAGAATTAAAAACTGGGCTGGCACTTTGTCAACTTCTCATACTTTGATGAGATGTCAAATAAAGGAGAAGGTTATTCAACTTTCATACAACCATATCAACCATATTAAAAATAAAATATAAAGTTAATTTACTTTAGAAAGAGAAAAAATAATGTTACATAGATTTTAGATTTTCTTTGAAAATTAACAAAAACCATTAAAATCTAGATTCCCACTTTTTAGTAAAATCACTTTTCTCATAATCTTGATTTACTATAAAGTAAATTTTTGAAAAAACTAAAACCAAAATCAACTTCAAAATCTACAATCATTCAATGCCTTAATGTAAATTTGATATTTTTGTTATGATTTCTTTTATGTATTTTTTAAAGATTTTTTCCTTTTTTGAGGATTTTATGGTTAATTGATTTTAATTATATTAAAAATAGACAAAAAAAAAACTATATTAAAAGCTAGTTTATGTTTAGAATTAAAAATTGGGCTGGCACTTGTCAACTTCTCTTACTTTGATGATATGTCAAATAAAGAAGAAGGTTATTCAACTTTCATACAACCATATCAAATTATCAACCAATGCTGAGGAGGTCGTCAAACAATGGAGAAGATTATTCAACTTTCAAGTTTCATACAGTGGATACATTATTGAAGGGTTCGAAACAGTGGATGATAAGAGTATCATATATTCTGTTATTCTTTTATCTAGATGTGAAAATTGTAACATGTAGATACATTATTGGATACAAATGAAAAGTAAGAGACTTTCAGTTAGTGGCTGGTCAGAAACTCAGAGCACAAAGAGCCGGACGGGGACGCCTTTAAAGTTAACGCTTATGAACAACATAGCCAATCACACAATAAAAAAATGCATTACAAAAGTACTTTTTATATACACACAAGACAAGACTGTTGCCCAAAAGAATAAGTAAGATCATTATTGTCTTCTGGGGAAAGAAAATATGAGCAGAGCGGATGCTAACATCATTAATCAATCACCAAAAGGGATATACAGAACAAACAGTGCCTTTTCTTCTTCTTCTTCTTCTTCTTTTTTCATGTTGTTAGTTCCAAGGTGGAGAAGATGGCCGGTGTATGAAATCTTGTGAAGATGAGCCGCCGTAGTTAAGGTCAAGGTTCTGAAGCTGTTCCATCAGCTGTGACCGTCTTTCCTTGAAGAAATCAAGACGAGTTGTTAACTCTACCAGAGCTGCTGATGCAGCGGCTGACGGATGATTAAGCCTCGGGTACTCTGTTATCTGCAAAAACCGTTATTTCAAGTATATTAGTGTGTGTTGTCGTTATTTAAGATGTTTCCTTTGAATTTCTAATAGCGGTCAGCTCCGATTTGCTAAGCGGAGAACCAAGCAATCATGCATGTCTCTGTAGTTACTTATTGTGAACTAATTAACAAACCAGACAACGTTAATTACAGTATTGCACACTATATGGAACCCAAAAGGAAAACGATCTTCCCTGACTTTCAATCCTGCCAACCACATTCATTTTTGAAGTTTTTAGGAGCAAAAGGTCTTACATCTAATGCTCTTGAAGTCGATGGAACAGATGGAGAATCCATGGTTGAGAACTTGTCGACAGATATCTTTCCAGACTCTTCACTGATTTTAGAGTCAGTCAAACTTGTTGATTCTGATATTTGATTACGAGATGGTTGCCTGCTATTGCCAACCCCAAAAGATCCTGCTCCGTTACTATTTCTCCACTCCGCTCCCAGTACATTCTCCTGCAGGCCAAACAAAAAAGCCTATTGGTTAGATCTAACCTATGAAAGATGATGATCGATGACAGAAACATCAGTAAAAAGTACCTCGTGTCTTTGTTTTCTTTCATGATTTACATAGGCAAGAGTGGAATCAAAATCTTGCTTAAGAAACCTTCTGCAGAAATACATGACATGGTATTAGAGCAGAAACACAGATGTGTACCTATCATATTACAGTACATACAAGATATGCTGTGCAAAAGTTACTTCGAACATAATTTACACAGCTGTACTGACTCAAAGATTACTACTGGATAAGTTAATCGGAGATATTTGTTAAACATCTTCACTAAGCAAACAACCAAGCCTGCAATTCAAGCATAAAAGCTTTACAGTATAAAGTTTTAAGTCATCACGAAAGATAACTTGGACTATGACCTCCTTTGTGTGAGGAAAGTACAGGGATAGTTTTACAACTCACTTTTGAGAATTGTGATTCTGGAGATACTGATGAGTATCACGCGCATCGGAGAAGGAACCAAAGTGAGTCTGACGTTGCTGGTTAAGCTGATGGTGAAGTTCTGCAACTTTTTGCTTCAGCCTGGCAACATCAGCCTCAGCAAGAGCAATTTCCTCAAGTTCAGCCCTTGTCTTCAAATATGTATAATTGGATCGTGAGTATTTTACAATAACTAACTGTTTTGAAGTAAGATACTATTTCCCGAACTTGTATACTTACTTTCGAATCCACACCATGTGAGCTGAATTGTCCAGAAGACATGCTCAAACCAACCTCCAGTGCTGCTCGGAGATCTCTTTCGGCTTGCAGCTGCTCTTGTAATCTTGACACCTATATAAGTGAGCCCCATCAAACCAGAATAAGATTCCTTTGACATTAGGATTAATTGTAGAGAAAAGAGATTCATAAACACTGAAAGTTTGAAAGAGAAATTATATACATCTTGTTCAAGCGACAAACGACGTTCATGCAGTGCTTGCTTCCTTCTCTCCAAGCTAGCCTGTAATATTGCGTTACCTCTAGCCTATAACAATGATGGTGACCAGTGTTAATGACCTCCGTAAGGCAGAAAATACAAAATTTAGCAGCAGATGATTACCTCTTTTGCAATTCGTTGGCGCAGTTCATTTTTCGTGGTCTCGAGCCTCTGTATAGCAAGCCTACAAACAATCAATGAACCAATTAGCAGTACAAAAACACCAAGCTATCATATTCTCAAATGTCAATCAATTCAAGCCTATACCGAAGAGACAACGTACTAGTTTACAATGCATATTTAGAAAGAACATATCTACACGCAACGTAGTAAATTTGCTATTTCATTCAAACAATACAGTCTTCAGTAAGTTGCTGAGACATCAGCCGCGTCACTCTATGTCCGATTAGGGGATTTTTAGATAAAGTACAGTGTGAAAGTGAATCATGGAAGTATTCCAAGCAAAGGAAATTTTCAAACTTGAAAACATATTGGATAAATAATCACAGTTCTAATGATAATTTACTAAGAAAATCAACGTATGAATAGACTAGCTAGAAAAAACAATCTAGATATAATATATATATAAAAAAACATATGGCGATGGAGAATACACCCAAGAGTTAAAGCCTTACTCGTCTTCTCCTGAAGAATCAAACGATCCATCTGTGGATATCTTTCGGGCCTGACAGAAACAAAAAGAAATTATTGATATTATACTACCCACGTTGGTTCATTATCTCTATATGATTCAGCTAAAGTGCGACATTTATAACAAATTGGAGGAAAAGATTTTTGTATCATGCATCAAATGCAACTTGAACTAATGTGCCAAAATCTTCTGCATGTACAGAATCACAACTATTTGATCAAGATAAGCAAAACATACACTGCCACGACCCCAGAATGTTGCGCGCTTTGCATGAACAGAGGAGGGTGTGCCTTTATTCACGGATTTCTCACTTGATGCTTCAAGACCAGGAGCAGCCAAAGTGTTCCCATGAGTGGGTACATTTAGAACTGTCCCTGATGATTGATAAGACTCGCTAACATGTACAATACATGAGTTCTCTCCGTATTTCGTTGGATCATCACCTATCTGCTCTCCAGTTTGTTGATCCGTGGAGTTAACAAAAGGATTTCTCATAAGATGATCTGTTCGTACGTTTGAATTACATCTTGGACCATTTATGTCTCTTGGTGATTCAATATCAGAGTCATCAGCAACAAATCCCTACAAAGAATAGAAGGTATTCAGCAATCATGAAATAATTATTTCTTCTTAGCTGCGAACTCTGATTCATTAGGAAATAGCACAGAAATATGGTAGAGATATAATAGCTGAAACCTAAAAACATATCCTAAATTCCTGAACCATACTTCCTAAGTTTAAAGGCATTTCAGTATATCATCAACACTATGCAATGAGTATATTGACGGACGAGAGACTGGACAAACGAGAAATAACCTTGTATTCATAGAGATCACTGCCTGTGCAACCACTGCTTTCACTCATTTTTCCACTCAATGCACGCTCATTATCATCATCTGTCACTTGTTCAACTTCATTATCTGCATTGTGATATTCATTTTTCACGTTGTTGTCATCATCACTCGAATCATCAGGCCCACTATTTCCAATATGTGATTCAGTCGAAATCGAACATCTTTGAATATTTTCTTCCTGAAATTGCAGATAAGCATATGAGACATACAACATTGATTAAGTTTAATTAAACCACCTTAGTGCGTCTTACATCGAAAATACTTCCATAATCCTCCAAGAGAACTGTAATGACGGCTTGGGCATTATTGGCAGCATTAGCAGCAGCAAGAAGCTGAGCAGAATTGTCCTCACCGCTATCAAAACCGTCCTCTAAATCACATTCACCAGCCAGTAGAGGACGTAGAAGTAGAGGAGCCATGCAAGCAGCTACAGCATTTGGGTTCATTCGATTTTCGTGGGAATGAGACGAGATGGTATGCATCATTTTCAGAATCCTGAGGGTACAAATAAAATATGTAAGGGTTTAAGAAAACACCTTATAAAGGATTCTCAAGCACCTTATAAACTCATAAGAACCACAAGAAACTCATCTGGCCAATAGACTCAGACTTGGCAGGAAATAAGTAATCTCTTTTTAACATCTAATATATCTAATATAATCTATAAACTGTTAGCAGAGTGAAATCGACTGTTAGCCAAAAACAACCCAGAGGGAGATCTGGATAGATACCGTTGTAGTAGACGTCGATTAGGTTCAGGAAATGTTTCTGCTATCGCAGAGCGCAATGAACTAATGCGAGCTTCCTTAGACTCGATTCCTGATCCAACAAACCAATTAATAGGACGGTTAACTTCACAAAAGTTCAGTCAGATCTCCAGATATTCTTTAACAGCAGACCCATGAGTATATATACACACACACAATTCTGCAAATTTATCAGAAGGAAGGAGAAGAGGGTAAGGGAACTCACTGTAAGCTTCCAGCAGGGCAGTGCAACAAGATGCTGAAACCGGAGAAGAAGGCAACTCCCTCAATACATGCTGCATGTGAAATGAAACTGCCTTAGTATTGTAACAATGCACAGACTATCAGAAGAAGAAGTTGAGAGGAAACTACCTTAATGCAGTCTCCAACAACATGCGGATCTTCATCCAAAGTGAACTCCGTTTTGCCTAGGTATTATTCGAAGTGGAAGAGGGAAAAAATGTAAATTGTGTATTGGAGAGAATACATACCAGGGAATTCTAAGAACATATAATATATTAGCTAAACAAGATGTGCCTAAACTTAATCCAGAGAGAAATCAGTTAGCAGATTATAGTACCCTGTTCATATTCTTGAACTCTACGTTCCACCTCCTCCACATCAGCAGACTGTCTTAGTATTCCTTCAATTTTAGTTCCTGAGGAGACAAAAGAGGACCACGAAACCAAACAAAACAAGCAGTCAAAAGACAAATGCATTCAAAGAAGAGGAATACATCAGATTTCAACTGTTGCAATAAATCGTACAACAGATTGAATGAGATAATAGAATCATGGAAGTAAGTTAAACTTTCACTGAATTGAATACTTTCCACGTATTAAGTACCCTGATAAAACTATGGACACATTTTAATCTTAAAACGCATGCTCCAGAAAAATCATTTAGGAAAGACCAGGTAATCAATAAAGCTTGGTGATAACTATCGACATTTTCTTAAGAACTTACCATACTTCTCAATAAACTGTAGAGCTTTCTCAAGGAATGATGGGCTTCCGTCAATATCTTCAAGAGCAAGTAAGATTGGTCTTCCAACAACCAAGGATTTTAATGGACGCTTATCCCGCCCTAACAATTATGGACAATAACGGTAGAATGACGCATAGATGATCGAAAGTCAACTATTAAGGCAGAAATAAACATAAGCATGATAGGGCATAATTATCTATTAAGATGCATAGGCCAAAGCTGTAACATGGAGACAAAAATTGAAGAAAGAAACCTTCGATAGCCTCGTTAGTTTCAGCACGGAATATTCCATTTTGACCCATGATGAGTGCTGCATTAGGGGCGTGTGCAAGAGCCTGCTCAAGCGCAGTTTTCCACTCGTACAAATCTTCAAATGTCTCAGCCTGCATCATCCAAGTTGGTCACAAGAAGAAATATAACACTAGTACAAAGATCATCTCAAGGGCTATCACAATGCAGTAACATGTTCTTATAGTAGACATCTAAAAAGTGAATCAAATTTGCTGCTGGTGTAAAAGCACCTTAAGAGTGAAAGCTCTTCCATCACGGCCATCTGGAAATAGTACCGTCAACAATTTTTTATCCTCTCTTACCACAACACTGAAAACAAAAATCACAGTAAGTTGAGTTCCATGAACTTTTCTAATGGACTAGCAATATTCTGCATACCTTCCAGAGTTATTCAAGTCGATGCCACCCAGGGTTAAGTTAACTTCACCACCCTTTTGTGGTAATGCGCCCTGTGAAATTTTAGTTAAATAGCTCAATATATACGATTATCAAGAATTTTATCATACATTAACAAAATAAGTCAATACACAGATCAAAATCAACTGTAGAAAGAGGGAGTATGATTGTGAATACTAACAGGGTCATTTTTGAAGAAGACCAAAGAAGTACGTGTGAGGATGAACCAGCGTTTCTTCCAAGATGTCCAACCCAATCCTATTGAGCAGAATACCACAATAACATGTTCAGTGTATTATGATATCACAATAGCACCAAGAAATTGTCAAGCTGAACAAACACATTGAAATGTGACAATATTAATTGAAAAAAGGGAGGCCAAAATGTCACAAGGATACCTTTAGATGATATGAAAAGTGGACCACTCTTAAAAACCTGTAATATAATTGTGAGTTCCATAATATTAGTAACAATCATCAGTTTGGTTTTCAAACTTATATTTCCAAAACTAGAGAAAATAGATATATGCAAGTAAAGTCAATAAAATTATTTTCATTCTTTCAGTTCATATTGCGCATATATCAACGATTCAAAACCGGGCATGCTACCTATTCAACCAGTTGGCACCCTTATATATGTCCTTTGAGTTACTTCTACCTAAATGAGAAACCCGTTCCCTAGATACTGTTCTGTGTTTTTTTTATTGCAGCTTCATCCATGACTGAACCACTGATTTGCCTTCTCTGATTACTAAGGAAGCATCTTTTATTCAATCAAGCTTCTCTTTTCTTTAACTATAGAAATGCACTCAACACTAGATACTATACCTCACGTGAGCACTGATAGTTTAAGTCTATTGTTATAAGCGCAAGACCTATCAAGCCAATTTGGCTTCCAAGGAAAATTACGCACTTAGGAATATAAGAAACAGCTTGTGTCATTGGCCCAATGTATTTAGGAGACTCCTAGAACAACCACTGCCATATAACACGGAAATAGAAAACTACAAAAACTCCAATTTTATATAATTTTTAGCAATGGTTTTCACACTTTTGCCTATTTTTAGCAATCAATTCGAGCGTCCCTGATGTGCAAAATTCAAAAAAAAATACTAAAACCTGGAAACACAGACTACAACTAAAATTCTGAATTCACTCCCAGCAAAGAAACCTCCATTACCGTATTAGAAGCTGCAACTCGTGGCCGCTCCAAAGCCGCTAAAGAAGCCTCCATTGCCTCAACAGCATAATCTCAGATCCAGCCTCGAAACGAAGCCCAGCCACAACTCGAGGAAAAAAAAAGCCGAAACACTAGGGTTTCAATTTCAAACTCCTTCGATGCAAACAGTAGAAAGCGACAACAGAAACAAACAAAATTCACCAAATTCCAAATCTCCTCCTCCTCACAATTGGAAGAACACACACACGCACACCTCAACGAACCAGCAACACCATTAAAGCCGTCGTCGCAGAGGTATCTCACTGGTTCTTCCGTCGTCCTCGAGATGTAGCTTAGCTAGAGAGAAAAAATTAGAAAAAAAAAAAGAAAGGGGACATTGCTTTCCACCTACTTCTGCTGTGTTATGAGAGAGAGAGGATGGGTCATGAGTGTCGGAGAAGTCACGGGTCGGGTCCTGTTAAACTTAATTTTTTCCCTTTTTTTAAATCAATCCAACCAATTACGGTTTTCCACGTCAGCAACAGCTGGTATGATCCTGCTCCACTGCCCCCAATTTAATAATTCGTGATTAGGTAAAAACAGGTGCTACTGCGATTAGATCCGAGCTATACGACTCCCTGTAAAGTGTAAACGAACTAACTACTCTACAGCTCTACTTTTTTTTTTGGTTTTATGATTAACTACTAAACTGCTTCTACAAGTCTACAACAGTACTATATACAACTAGTATAAAACAGATACGACTTTAATCACTATCCATATGGTCAGTTGGGTTTATTGCATTTTTTGCACTCAAATCTGTGGTATCCCATATCACCCAATTGTTATTTATCATTCACATTGGAGTTGTTCTGTAATTGATTTTGATGCATAGTGATCCGCGTCTGTATGTGGAATTTTGTCAATGTTAAGACATCTTCTCGCCTCGCAATGGAGAGCATCCGGCTAAGAAACGATGACTATTTTTGCTGGCTACCTGCTTTTAACACATCTAACTCCTCTTCAAAGGTAAATATCACCTTGTCCAATGCTTACTCTTCTACCATCAACCCAATCCTAATTTTGAACTCAAAAATTTATCCTTACAACCATAACATAATAATTTAGTTAATAATTGATGGATTGAAAAGCCAACAGTGAAACCTAATAATTTTTCAACTTCATGGCTTCAATACGGTTCTTCCATTTATAAATAACTTAACAGGCTATAATTTTTTTCTGTTACAAGAGGGAAGACAAACACCTCCACAATTTAGAATAAATATTTCATTTGATTTTTCTAAAAAGGAAATCTAAAAGTACTGGTATTTTTTCATTTTTTAGGTTTTGTTATTATGTACCTTTTAAATAATGCCCTATATAATAAAACAGAAGTACACAACATTGTTTTGTAAACTATATAATTTTAATAAGTTGGTTACAAATAGGTTATAGATTACGTTTTATATTATTTGTATAGTCTGGATTTATTGTTTCCAAAAATCTTAAAGAAAATATTATAAAGAATCATTTGATATCATCTAACTTACCATATTAATTTCCTTTATTAAATTATTCATCAAATAAAATATTTTGATATCTAATTTAAAATATTAATTTGTTAATTATCATTATACTTCAACTCTCATTTTTATATATGAGTCTATTTTGTGAAACAAATAAATTATCATATTATTTATTATAATTAAAAATCTGTTTATTTCCGGATATACCATAAGTTAAATTTTTAAAAACAAATATAAATGATTCTATCTATAAAATATTCAAGTTTTAGTAATATTATTATTAAAAATAATATTTATTGAATTATAAATTTTACAGAGTAACGGGTCAAAATTTGAATATTTAAATTCAATTTCATATTTTTTTGTTGAATTTTATAATTTTATATAATATAATAAACTTTAAATAATTTATTTGAAATATTTTTAAAATATTGAAACTTGATATAAAAGTTAGAAACTATAAACATTCTAAATTGGTTTGTTATAGCAATGTCAATAATATATCACTATAATATGAAATATTTTAAAAAAACCAAGTATATTAAAAAAAAAAAAGTATAACAATATATTAAATTACTCATAATATAATAACTCGCTTTTTAAAAACCAAATTCACAAAATTATCTCTTATAATGATATTCAAGTCATGATGTAGAATATATCTTGTTGAAATAACTTCACGTACATAAACTAATACTCCCTCTGTTTCACAAAGAATGTCATTTTGACACATCTTCTTTGTTATAAAAAGAGTGTCATTTGTTGTTTTCAATGTAGTGTTAAAGATTAAATTCTCTTTTTTATCCCTATAATTTGAGCTAATTAATTAGAAAGATAAAATTTTTAGTGTATTTATAAAGGGTAAAATAGAAATTTAGAAAATTTTCTTAATTTGTGTGCATTATGTCAAAATGACACTCTGAAACAGAGGGATTACGAGATAGTAGACATTCAATTAAAAAAAAGTCAAATTTGGCCCAATTAAATGTTGGGTCAACTGGTCAAACAGCCCAAAAACTATACAAAAATTTGGGTCAGTAACAACATATAATAATGTCATTTTGAAGTTCCAAAGTTACATTTATTAGATTTGCTATCTGAAATTACAAATACGGATTCTTCATTTGACAAAATTACCCTTATGACACCCAAAAAGGCCACTACTATTTTTAATCACACAGTTCTATAAGTAGCTATGGCGTGCTCAAAACAAACTATCTCTGATTTGCGAAAAGAAAAAAAAAACAGAGAGCACAAACAAAGAGGTGGTAGTTGCGATGTCAGTATAAGCCACTCGACTCAACGCAATTCCACCTTTCCGATCGAGCCAGTACAAACAAACAAACCATGGTAACAACAAGCTCCGTCCGGTTAATCACCGGTTTAACGGCCTCAATCGGCTCGATCGAATCGCGTGACGCCAACCCAGCTCAATCCATTTCCCTAATCTGTCGAAACCAAATCAACGGTGGTGCTTCGCCTATCGTACTGCGCTCCTCTCGAAGTTCCAAGCTATGGTTAATAGACGCGGTTCCTCCGTCGAAATCTTGGCTCGGATCTGACGATGGCGGAGACGTCAAGAAACCAGACGCGCGTAATTACGCGGTCGGCGGTCACGCGGTTGCTGGAAAACATGATAATAAGACGACGGAGATAGTTATAGCAGCGGCGACGACGGCGGCGCTGGGAGTAGGGAACCGCGTATTGTATAAGCTGGCTCTGATTCCTCTCAAACAGTATCCCTTCTTCCTCGCGCAGCTCTCCACCTTCGGGTAAGAGTTAACTAACCACCATCCCCTTCTCAAATTAGTCAATCGGAACAACAATTTTCGCGTTTAAGTTAGATTTCAGATTTTGATTCAGAAACTGCGATTTCGAATTTGGTCGATTGGTGAAAGTGGAAATTTGTGATTCTCTTTGACCGTACAGTTCTGTAAAATGTAATTTTCAGAATATTCCTTCTTTTTTTCTTTTTTTTTTAAAAAAATTAACAAATGGGTCATAGTTGGCGACTTGGTTCAATTACTACTTCAACTTAATGTTTGTCACCTAAAATATTTTTATGCGCATTTAAACTTTTTTAATCACGTGCGAGTTTCTTTTGCGTCACCTACATCGGACTACTGTATAGGAGTGTACTATTTTTTTTGTATTTTTTTTGGTTGGATCTGCGCCACGTGTCAAATACTTGTCTCACTCTCTTGATGGATCCGTATAGTAGTAGTCCATACGAGTAGTCATTTTCTCTTTGCTATATTCTGTTTTGCAGGTATGTAGCTGTATACTTTACGGTCTTGTACTTCAGATACCGAGCTGGAATTGTTACAAAAGAGATGCTATCAGTTCCAAAAACTCCATTTTTGATTGTTGGCGTCTTGGAGTCTCTTTCTCTAGCTGCTGGGATGGCCGCCGCTTGTATGTTGCTGCTACCTTGAAAGCTTCTTTCCCTTCCCATTTTCTACTGTAATTTTTTCAGTAGATGTTAACTTTCACTGTTCGATGAAGTTACATCTAAGCAGTAAGATCATCTTACTCACTGTTGTTTTTTTTTTTACTCAGCGAATCTCTCTGGACCATCTACTACAGTTTTATCTCAGGTTAAACATTACTATCTCTTATCTTTCATATGATCAAAGTACAACATTTGTTTTCTTGAACTCTGTTTGGTGTGCCAAAAGCTCCCTCAAACTCGCCTTTTCTTGATTTACTAGCTTGCTTACTAAAAATATGATTTTGTTGTCTAAAAAATTGTTTCAGAGTTAATTCTAGTCGTTTATTTCTTTGCAGACATTTCTTGTCTGGCAAATTCTCTTCTCTATTATTTTTCTCGGGAGGAGATATAGAATAAATCAAATATTGGGATGTACTCTTGTAGCATTTGGTGTAATCATCAGTGTGGCAAGGTTAGCCTGATCGATTAACTTGCTTGATATTATTTTAAGAGACTTGGTTTCTTTGTCTCCTTTCCTTCTGTTGGAATTACCAATGGGCAAAACGTAACCAGTTTTAACAAATTTAATCCATGTTGAATTAACTTTCATACTACTTTCTCATCCATAATCAGTGGATCTGGTGCCGCTCATTCATTTAAAGATACGGGAATACTTTGGAGTCTTCTTATGGTGTTTTCTTTTCTACTTCAAGGAGCAGATACAGTAATGAAGGTTTGTCAATCAGTTTCTAGTTATATTGCTAACTACAAGATGTTGGGACTCTTTTCTTTAACGGTAAAATTCCATATCGTTGCAGGAAGTCATCTTTCTAGATAGCAAAAAGCGATTGAAGGTAACTATGCCGTCGAGACCCTTTAACAACATTTTCGATTTTGTATTCTGAAAGAAATCGGTTCTTATTTTTACAGGGTGCTTCACTTGATCTGTTTGTTGTAAACTCATATGGTTCAGTTTTCCAAGTAAGTATTCCTAGTGTAGCTCCTTTTTTTTACACCAGATCTTTTGCGTTCTTAGCATTGTTTATTAGCATAAAATGTGAATTCTCTTTGCTAGCTAATGTGCATATTTTTGTGGTCAACCCAGGTTATATGCATTGCGTTGCTTCTTCCTTTTCTTTCAAAACTTTGGGGCATACCGTTTAACCAACTACCGAGCTATATCAGAGACGGGGGTGCTTGCTTTCTGAACATTGGTTCTAGAATAACAGGTTAGTTAATGCTAACGCTTTCTTCTCCACTCCAGTATCTCTTTGTTTTTTTCCTCTATGTAATACGGTCGGAATTGGGTATGACACAGGATGCGAAGGGGCTCCCCTTCTTCCCGTAATGTTTGTCATGATGAACATGGCTTACAACATCTCCCTTCTACGCCTCATCAAGATATCATCTGCAGTTGTGTCGTCTCTGGCATCCACCGTTTCAGGTAACAAACTTTGTCTCGTTATATAGCCTTGCCATGCTTTCATGGAAACCTACTTCTTTAGCTAATTATTATTTATGGTATATCATGATCACCTATATGATATCTTATAAGTCAACAACGCCATATTTATACCCATTAGATTGCATAGGAGTTAACAAAATATGATTAGTAATCTGCGAAATTGCGGAATGGCATTGGAGTTAACATCATTTGCTTGGCTTTGTCGGTTGCAGTGCCCATAGCGGTTTTCTGTTTCACGCTTCCCCTACCGTACCTTGGGGTGGCATCTACGCTTCCACCGGGGTTTGTTGCAGGCACAGTCGTCCTTGTACTCGGCATGCTTCTATATGCTTGGACACCATCTACTAACTCTTCCCATTCGATTATCCCCTCGCCCCCTTCCACCTAGCGGCAGGACAATTGATTTTGTAACTTCGTTTGGTTTCTGTCCTCTTCTCATTGTAGCATTTGCCCCCTTTAATTGTCCATTCTCTCTTCTTCGTTGTAGCATTTGCCATTTTTTTTTGTTAAGTAAGAAATAAGTAAAGCTCATTTGAATACACATTCTTTAGTTACAAAACAATGGTTAGATTTCAATACCTATAGAGAAGATAATGTACTTTGTAATGATGTATATCAACATTTTTCTTGTCAACAACAAGATGCAATATGCAGATTTTGAATCTGATCATGAGTCGATGACACTATCAAAAGCTACTAAATAGTATATGTTTCGGTTGTATATATGAAAATGTTATCGTAAGTTTTTTACTCCCTACGTTTCAAAATATAAGATGTTTTAGAGAAGTTTTTTGTTTCATTATATATGATATTTTCAAGTTTCTATGTAACTTTTAGATTAATTTAATATTTTATGTTATGCAGTATTGTTTGTGATTGGTTGAACTTAATAAAATTTAAAACCTCTTAATCTGCGTGTTTTAGTTAAAACAATCCTATATTTTGAAACGGAGGAGTATAACTCAAAAGAAAAGAAAGTAATATCTATATTTTATAAAATTAATTCACTGTTCCTTTATAACAAGTCAAACCCACACTAATCAGTATTTGTGGATCAGAGGGCCCGTATTCAAAGTCGGAACCCAGCCATAATGTTTAGAGTGACCGGAACTCTCTCGGCGGTATCATCTCCAGCGGTGGTGGCGGCGTCTTACTCCGCAGTTCTGAGACTCTCTGTTACGCCCACTCTCGCTATCGTCTCTCCTCCCAATCCCCGCTGGTTCTCGACGTTTTCTCGTTCATTTCTCGGCGGACGCATCTCTTCGCTCCGACCACCACGCGTTCCTTCTCCGTGCCCAATCAGGCTCTCTGGTTTCTCGGCTCTCAAAATGAGAGGTATACAATCTATGAACTGTTTCTCCTCCTTTATTCTTGCTGTATCAATTGCGTGCTTCTTCTCTGATTAATTTCGAGGTACTCTCTGATCTGATAATCTTACATAATTCGTGTGCGATTTGCTCTTGCTTTTTGAACTGTGTGTATTCTCTGCTCTTGATTACTTAGTTTTTAAGCTGGGTTGATTTCTGATTATATATCTTTTGTTTTTCCAGCTTCGTTTAGCAGCAGTGGGAGTAGTCCAGGTAGAGAGATTCTGGTCCAGCATTTGCTTGTGAAGGGCGATGATACTGAGCTCTTTGCTGAACTCCAAAAGAAAATCTTGGATGGTCTGCTTCTTTTACCACTTTTTACCCGTTTGTGATATTTGCATTCAGTTGAGCTTTTATTTCAACATGGTACATAGGCTTATAAGCATATATAGTTGTTTCTGCCAAGAGAAATGTCACTGTGGACCTAAAATTATATCATGTTTCGCAATGTCTATCACGCTAGTCAGTTGTGGCTCTACTTAATTACTATTGGTTTTGGGGTTTGGTAACTGGGATCAAGAATAAATGTAGAACATATCATACTGATACGTCTATATTTCTCATTACTTTGGCTGTCTTTTATTTTGTTTGTCTTAGAAGATTAAGGGTCTCTACTGTTTTTTCAATTTAACTGTTTCTTGTGTAGGAGAGGATATGAATGATCTTGCGGCTGAGTACTCGATTTGTCCATCCAAAAAGGATAATGGTATGCTTGGATGGGTTAAACTGGGTCAAATGGTATGCTCTCTTTTCTATAATGTTATTTCCATTTATTTTTTGGTTATATTGTTGCATTGACACCTTCAGATCTATATGACCCTTGCTGTCTTAGCCTCATTATATTACAAGCAATTGGGTGATGTCACACTTCCTGGTGAATTAGTTTTCAGTATTGAAATCCATGTGCAAATGGAAGTAGTAGAATATAAGTGATAGATATAATTCCACAATGTTTGGACTTCCCAATGGAAGAACTTAGGCAAGTTCCTGCTGCAATCTGAACATGACCATGCCACTTAAAATTGTTTTCAGGTACCAGAGTTTGAGGAAGCTGCGTTCAAAGCAGAGCTGAATCAGGTGGTGAGGTGTAGAACCCAATTTGGCTTGCACTTATTGCAAGTTCTATCTGAGAGGTATTTCTTCTGAAAACTGTCCTTTATTAGCGTCAATTTCTGTTGACTTGTAAATTTGGTCTTAAGGAAATTTTTGTTTAATAGGGAACCTGTGAAAGATATCCAGGTGGAGGAGCTGCATTCCAAAATGCAAGATCCAGTTTTCATGGATGAGGCTCAGTTAATTGATGTCAGAGAACCCGACGAGATGTAAGTTCCTTTCATTTCTCACCTAGGCATACTTTTCCTTCTTCAGTGAAGGCAATGGATTAGCGTCATACTCTCTCAGTGTTTCACAACATTATGATTTATTTGTATCTTTTAGATACATGTGTGACTTTTATCAGTTTTATCTTAGAAGAAGGACAGAGTACCCATAGTCAGCTCACATTGTTTTCTTCTATTCTGTTTTACTACTTCTTGTACCAGAGCAATCGCATCCTTGCCAGGATTCAAAGTGTTCCCTCTCCGCCAATTCGGAACCTGGGCACCAGACATCACTTCAAAGCTGAACCCTGAGAAGGATGTATTTGTCATGGTATGTTCAGTCTCGTCCCAACTGTTAGATATTAGCCATACTGTATCTAGCCTTGCACTAAATGTAGCAATTTAGAGGTGTTGTGAGTTAGTTAGAGAGCAATTAGTGAGGGCTGTGTTTAAATGGGTGTCCCAGCAGATTGTTTTGGGTGTAGATTTTTTAGGTTTTCCTTGCGTTTGGTTAAGAGTTGAGACTTGAGAGCCTCTCATAAATCTTAGTCTCTGTAGGCTTGCTCTCTTACAGCGCTTGTATATACTACTGTGGTTGGTCTATAGATTGTAAGATCATTTGAAACATAGAAACCTCTGATGTTAAATGACTTTTTAACTTCTCTAAGCCACGGCCTTTGTTCCCATACAGTGCAAGGTTGGTGGCAGGTCAATGCAAGTTGCGAACTGGTTACAGTCTCAGGTAACAAGCTTTTTCTAATCCTTTATATATATGCAAGGATCATCATATCTTTATGGTTTGTTGTCTTGTTCCTCAGGGCTTCAAGAGTGTGTACAATGTCGCTGGTGGAATACAAGCTTATGCTCTCAAGGTTGACCCATCAATTCCTACTTACTGAAATTGAGAATCCTAGTAGTGTATTTTGCTCTGTTTCTTGTATCCTAAATCCAAAGAACATTGCAAATCTTATTCAATAAACTATATAATATAAGGTTCATTTTAGACAGTATTGGTAACATTAGAGTATATAGGCAAATCAGAGATTATCCAGGAAATGCTCTCAACCTTTTGTACTAAATCCTAAATTAATATAAATTTAAAATATTGCTTTAAATAACAAAAATACAGACAGGCTTCTGGTTCCTAAAGTCCCTCTCTATCATTATCGTTTGAAACAGAAGGCCAGCAAAATGAAAGAGACATGCAAAAACAGAAAAATGCTATTCATAGGCATTCATAAGCAAAAACTCCTAAATTTTCTTGCTAAAGAAGAAACCAAAAACCTAAAAGAATAGAGAGAGAGGAAGAAAGATTTTTAATATCTATTTCTCTTCCTGGTTGAGAGCTTTACTTCCTCTCCCCTTATTGCAACAATGGGAAATTGTTGCTCTCATGGACGGGATTCAGGGAATACCAACGATGAACCGCAAAATGGAGGAGGAGGCGGTGGTACTGGTGCCGCGGAGGCCTCTGTGAGAGCTTCGAGACACCCGCCAGCATCTCCTCCTCCTGCAACCAAACAAGGGCCAATAGGACCAGTCTTAGGGCGACCAATGGAAGATGTAAAGAGCTCATATTCATTGGGTAAAGAGCTAGGTCGTGGACAGTTTGGTGTGACCCATCTCTGCACGCAGAAGGCCACGGGACTTCAATTCGCTTGCAAGACCATTGCGAAAAGGAAGCTGGTGAACAAAGAAGACATTGAGGATGTGAGAAGGGAGGTGCAGATTATGCATCACTTGACCGGTCAGCCAAACATCGTGGAGCTTAAAGGTGCCTATGAGGACAAGCATTCTGTGCATTTGGTTATGGAGCTTTGTGCGGGCGGAGAGTTGTTCGATAGGATCATTGCAAAGGGGCATTACTCGGAGAGAGCCGCGGCTTCATTGCTACGTACGATTGTGCAAATTATCCATACTTGTCATTCCATGGGGGTTATCCACAGGGACTTGAAGCCTGAGAACTTTTTGTTGCTCAACAAGGATGAGAATTCTCCTCTCAAAGCCACCGACTTCGGTCTATCCGTGTTCTACAAGCCAGGAGAGGTTTTCAAAGACATTGTGGGAAGTGCTTATTACATTGCACCAGAAGTGTTGAGGAGGAAGTATGGACCAGAGGCTGATATTTGGAGCATCGGTGTCATGTTGTATATCCTCTTGTGTGGTGTTCCACCTTTCTGGGCTGGTAATAAAGATTTCTGATTCCCTCCTATCTTGTCAAAACCAAAGGACAGGGATGTCATCTAACTCATTCATGTTTTGCTTCCATTTACAGAGTCGGAGAATGGAATTTTCAATGCCATCTTAAGTGGACAGGTTGATTTTTCAAGCGATCCATGGCCTGCCATTTCACCACAAGCAAAGGACCTTGTTAGGAAGATGCTCAACTCTGATCCCAAACAAAGATTAACCGCTGCTCAAGTTCTCAGTAAGCAGCTCTTATTTCAAGACCTCCTATAGATATTTCATCAAAACTCTTTTTAACTTTTTTGTTTTTTCAAAGACCACCCATGGATCAAGGAGGATGGAGAAGCACCAGATGTTCCTCTTGACAATGCAGTGATGTCTAGGCTCAAGCAATTCAAAGCAATGAACAACTTTAAGAAAGTTGCTTTACGGGTAAATAACAATCTTCTCAATATATGTAACGAAATGTGAGTCTAAATGTGAGTCTTTGGTCTTATATCTAAATGGCCGCATCAATAAACAGGTGATAGCTGGGTGCTTATCAGAGGAAGAAATCATGGGACTAAAGGAGATGTTCAAAGGAATGGACACCGACAACAGTGGAACAATAACTCTTGAGGAACTAAGACAAGGACTTGCCAAGCAAGGTACAAGGTTATCTGAATACGAAGTCCAGCAATTAATGGAAGCTGTAAGTCTCAACTTTTGTGTTCTATTTATCTATTAATAAGATGCCAAAAAAAAATACTGATGATGTTTTCTGTTTTATAAAGGCTGATGCGGACGGTAATGGAACCATAGACTATGGAGAATTTATAGCAGCTACAATGCATATCAATAGACTCGACAGAGAAGAGCATCTTTACTCAGCCTTCCAACACTTTGACAAAGACAACAGTGGGTAAGTAGCTATAAAGAAACTTAACAATTCTAAACCATACCATGAAACTAAAAACTAATGATGGTCGCGTCTCGGTTCCTTGCAGATATATCACAATGGAAGAGCTGGAGCAAGCCCTCCGAGAGTTTGGCATGAACGATGGCAGAGACATTAAGGAAATCATTTCTGAGGTTGATGGAGACAATGTAAGCCCCTTTCACCATCACAAAGTCATCTGATAAGCACATAAAACAAGTCTAATCACCCTTTTTTTTTTGGTATAGGATGGGCGGATAAACTACGAGGAGTTTGTGGCAATGATGAGAAAAGGAAACCCTGATCCTAACCCTAAGAAGCGGCGTGAACTGTCGTTTAAATGACACCACTGGAACAGTCAAGTCAGAACATAAGTACATCAAGAAGAAAGGCTTGGGTTGCTCATGATTCACTAAAGAGAGAGGAGCAAGGCTTAAAAATATGATTAGGGAGGTGTTTCATGTTCGTAAATATTTTATGCTTGTCTACTACTGATTTAAAGTTTCAGAGGTTTCTCAATGTATCAAAACTCTTTTTCAAATTCAAATATGTGCATTAGTGATGTTTGTTTAATAACGGCTAAGTAAGAACGTCAAAAGCATTATCATCGGCCATGGAAAGTTGGAAGATTCATGATTTAGCATCATTGTAACTAGATCCTAATTGTAGATTACAGAAGAAAAAACAGAAACAAGCGAAACAGTCAGACAAAGAGTAGTGACTTGTCCCACGAGGAAGTGAAATGGGCAACACCAAACACATCTCAAAGCACCCACCATTCTGTTCTTCTCTTCGCGATCATTTGCCCACTTGTGATGTGAGCGCTGAGGTACGCTGCCACATTGTTCGTCCTAATATGCTATTTGCATGAACCGAAAGGTAAGCAGCATTTAACCTACAAGTGCCAAAGTAACAATAAATTAGGCATTCAACTAAATCACCCACCCAGGTATGAATGTTTTAAGAAAGTAATAAGAATTTTACTTGTCAGTAGTGGTCGAAGGATCATATAACTCTTGATCTGCCCCCACAGAGTTTGCAACTTCTTGTGTACCCTCTCCCTGAAAAATTGTCGACCGTGAGAAACAAGAAGTATCCACATATTGCAAAAGCTTTAAAACTTATTTATTTACCTGTTGCGGATACTGGGGATAGCCATATCCACCATATGCATACAAGGATGGGTCTTGAGTTGCCCCATAAGCATATGCATCATAGCCTTGTCCATAACCATAATACCCACTCCACTGATTTGGATCTGCTTGTGCAACCCAACCATCCTTTAACAAATACCAAAGATCATTAACAACATTCAGTGAGCTAGCAAGTATAATAAGGTAATCAGGAGAATTCCGAACATAAAGTTTTTACCTGTCCTGGATTTTTACTCCAAGAGATGCGAACTGCTTGTTGACCAATCACTTGTCCTTGCATTTTTTGAACGGCTTCTTCGGCTGAAGGCCTGGCATCAACATGGGGTATAAGTCAAAAAATTAGTGAACAGAGCTAGAAATAAGTATACATGACAAACTAATACATGGAAGCAATAGCAGGTGCTGGATGGCCAACCTGGTTTTGAATTGAACATAACCATATCCCTTCGTTGGAGGTATCTTGACATAAATTATTTCTCCTAATTGCGAGAATGCTTTCTTCAGCTCTTCCTCTGTAACATTTGGGTCCAAATTGGTAATTGAAATCTGTACAACACACCAATGCATGAAAAGCAATCAGGAGAATTCCGAGAAAAGAAAAAAAAACCTCAAGTTTTTCAGATAAAGACTTACCGTTGTACAGGTGACATCACTTTCAGGTGGAACCCCTTGTACAGGTTGAGCAACGTATGCTTGGACTGGTGCAGCAATTGCAGATGGGATTGGAACTGGATAAACAGCTAAAGAAAAAACATCCCAATAAAGCAAATGAGTTCCAAACAGGACTAAACAAAATTCGATTTAACATAAATAAGTGTATCATGTTTTGTTCTCATACCTTTAGTGACATATTGTTGCTGCACACCGACGTTTTTCTTAGGCGTTGCTGCACTAATTCGCATTGGCCTCGTTGAGCAATACAAACCATTCATTTCAGCCATGGCCCTGTTCCTTTCACTTTCCTCTGCAAATTTAACAAAGCCATAACCTTTTGATCGCCCAGTACTTGGATCAGTAACAACCTTGGCACCTCTAACAGAAGAATAATGAACACGGAACGTCTCTTGAAGAAGATAATCAGTAACATCAGGTGCCAAGTCTCCAACAAAGATAGAATGATCAGGTCCAGCATCAACTTTCTGTCCCGAACCAAAAGAAGCCCAATTCAACCGGAAGGTCAACTCCGTTCCAGGCATCTGAGTGCCATTGTAGGTCTGAAGAGTTCTCTCTGCTGCTGCATGAGACACAAACTCAATAAACCCATACCCTTCTGGCTGCCCTGTGATCTTGTTACGTATCACCTTGACAGAAACAAGCTGCACATAAACCAATTACAATCTTGATTCAAATTACACACTTTAATGAATCATATAACAATCAAAACTTAAGAAATTACATACACATCTATCAACAACTCTTACTTGCACCGAAACAGAATCAAAGCTTCCACTGCTACCTGAGCAATCGAACCATATCTTGTATTACTATAAACCCTAAAATTGCTAGCATTACTATAATAAACACTGAGCAATCGAACCATATCAAGAAATAAAAATCCATGCTTTATCTTGTTCCTAATCGGAAAATAAACCCTAAAAGCCAAAACCCAGAAGAATCGAGAGCTGTAAGTAAATTGGGAATAGACAAAGTAACAAACAATTAAGAGAAGCTGAGGAAGCAGAGAAGATGAAGAGGGGTTACCTCGCCGGTTTGGGAGAAGCAGGAAGTGAGGTAATTCTCGTCGACCCAATACTGCAAATCACCAATCCAAAGGGTTCGAACTTCTTCGAGCGTCTGTGGATGGTGATAGCCTTGCGGCTGCGGTGGATGCATCATCATCGCCATCGTCTTTTTTTGCGCCAATTCGTAAAAAAAAAAAAAAACCTAAACCCACGGAGACGAGGAGGAGGCGATGCTTCGTGGACGGGTCGGGTAAAAATATTCCGACCGAACTAAAATAAAATATATAAAAGGATTTGACCAAAGGTCCAATAAATAAATAAAAAAGTTAAAAACTAATTTTTTTTTGTTTTATGATTTCTATTTCTTTTTTTTTTCACTTGAAGCCCAAATCTAATTTATTAATTTTGAGTTTACTGGTAAAAAAAAAGATTACATTAGCAATAAAACACAAATTAAGCTTTGTTTCTTTTCTTGTATATGATACAAAATAAGATTACATATTAGCTTAATTTTGCTTACAAATTAGATTCTAATTAAGCATAATTTTTGCTTATTTGTTAAATCTTTTCTTGTATATGATGCAAAATAAGATTACATTAGTAATAAACACACAAATTTTTTTTTTTTTTTGGTCAAAATAAACACACAAATTTGTTAGCATCATATACAAGAAAATATTTAACAAATTAAGCAAAATTATATGCTTACAAATTATTAATTCTGTTACTCTTATTATCTTAATCATATTATTCATATACATAGATTTTATATATGTAGACGTCACTAAGATTTGTTTATCTCTAATGCAACTCAGGTTTATATTAGTAAAATTCTACAATAACTCTATACATATATAAAATCTAGTCGCTTCAAATGCAAATCCATCTTATAATGCAAGAAAGCGGAGTCATTATCCCATTCATGATCTATCTGAAAAGTGAAAACACACCTCAACCCCTCTCTCTTAACATCCATCGTGGTCGACGGCGGGATCACGTGAATCTGGTCGTTAATGTCATAATGGCATGATAATACAAACATATGTTAATTAAATATGCGAAAAGAATTAAGTAAACTGCTCTCTCTTATACATAATCGTAGACATTGATTTTGGTGGATATTTCTGTATCGATATTTTTGTGAAAATCATAGGTCACTAATAAAACATAACAGTACAAAGATATTTTGTAAAACTTGGATATAATTTGAATCACATGAGAATACATAATATCGGTCTCTAGACGATGGTCGTACAATTTAATCATATACGTGGAGTAGAAGCTCAACAACATTAACCACATATGCATATGTTTGGCTCTAAGTGGATGGATGCATGTGGCCTCTTTGCATTGAGAATCGTTTATACGTGATACAAGATTCTAATTATGCGGTCAGAGTCAAAGCTCCTCTACACTTTGTTTCTCTTATACATTACAAACTAAAATATTCACTTCTAGTATATGTTTTAATCATAGCCAATAATGAAAGTCCTCATAACTTCATTTAATAATGCGGGTCTCTTCACTTTTTCCTTGACCATCTTGATGTTTGTATAAACACAAGCACAGTGAAATGCAATGATATAATATCATTTTCGGGGACCAATCTAGTTACAACTTTCAATTATTACTATATTTTTTTCTTGCAATATTATACTATCATCAATGATGTATGGGATAATATTGGTTCGAAGTATGTATAAAACGTCAATCTCTAATTCTACAAAGATGTTTTTTTTTTGTGTGTACGTTATTCTTTTATGCCAATATTTTTGCGTGAGTTAAAATTGATATAGTAATGAGTTAATAACATAACTAGTGATGATTAGTGGTGGGAACAAATATTGAAATGGAGTAGAGGATAGGCTGGAATTTTGTATTTGCATGGCATGGTAATGGACAGTTAATAATGATAAACAGTGACATGTGTTTTAGTAAGATCTTTGGTAACATCGCTGTCTCTTTCTCTCCCTCACTCACTCCTCTCGCGACAGCATTTAATATATGCACTGTTGCATACAAAATAAAAGAAAAATAAAAAACTATACAATAATAGTAGAATCATACAATATTTTTGAATTTTGACATATTGGCACTTAAAAAGGATATGTATTGATGTAATCGTAATAATAAATTTTGTATATATTTTGGCAATGATAATAACTACAACGATCTGCACCAAAACAAAAGGAGTGGTCCAACACCAAGAAACCCGCTCCTCAAAGTGCCTCCAAGCTTAATATCGAGTAATCATCATTTTTGTTTAAGCTGATAGAAAATACCTATATTATTTGGTTATTTGGTTACAAAAAAATAAAATAAATATAAACATTACGATTGTATATTTAAATTAATAAGCAGAAAGTGAAATAAATCAAATAATATAGGGACCTATCTCGTCTTATCCGACAGTTGGCTAATCTGAAATTGATGAACACAAAGTCCTTCGAGGGATGTTTCGGGAAACAATATTATCTTCGTTGTATTTTTTTCTAATCAAGATGATGTCTCTATAATTCAAATAATTAATTGAATTTGTTTAATTTCTAATAGTATAAAGTTAACATAAGCGCAGTTTTTAGTCTAATAAAGTTGTAAAGTATCATCTGAAAAAAGTATTTTATTAGTAATAAATGTACAATAGATATTTAAATATTTTGTATTGTGTATAAAAAACAAACTTAAAAAAGACTTTCATATTAAAAAGAACATAAGATATATATTTTCTCATCAAGTTAATGATTATAAAGACATCATAATTTTGTACTTTTAAGTAATTAATTATTCAATGATAGGATTCCATATTTTACTGTATAAAGGTTATATTTACAGTAACCCAATGGTAATTTTTTGATATGCCCAATGGTAAATAAGATATTATTAGGGAAGTATCTCATGTTAAGAGAGTTGTACTTGTTGTCACATGGCAAAGACACGAAAGGTCATGTGAGGACATGTGTTCCCTGTTCTGTTCAACTCTAGCTTCCTCCTTAACCCCTTCAGTCAAACCTCCGTCGATCCATCCTTTCAAATCCACATCTACAATTTTCAAATGATTTCTTAATAATTAACCAGATTTAATCATTGAAAAACAAAACTTATATCGAGTCTCCCGATCGATGTGAGTAAATATTATATATGCAAAATGCATGTTCACATCATCTAATCTTTCATCTTCCATAGGTTCTTCCTTCTTATCCTTCTTACAGCTCTCTGTGAATTTGTCTCCATCTCAACGTGTCCATGTGGTAGTCTTACCTCATTACTTCTCTCTTTCTGTCCTTGAATTTTTCTTTTATATAAATGTTACCCTTAACATTCTGAATCTTCATTTCTCTCTCTGTCTCTCTCTCTCTCAAAGTCCACTTGCTCTAGCTTACACGTTATTTTGTCTGTCACTTCATAACTAGCTCCGTTGTTGTTACATAGTAGTACGAACATTATGGTATCAGCCGAAACGGCTACAATGGCGGAAGCTAAGATGGTTTTCATGACTGAGGCGGCGTCACCACCGTCGTCAGGACCACGTATCTCCTTCTCAGCGGATTTGTCATCATCAGACAGCGACGGAGATTACATCTGTATCAACCCTGTGAACCTCATTGTCGGTAAAGAAGAAAAAGACAAGACGAACTTGGTGAAAGCTGGAGACTTTGAGTTTCTGTCCGAAAACGTAACGAGTAACCAAACGATGCTTACCGCCGACGAGTTGTTCTGTGAAGGAAAGTTACTTCCTTTCTGGCAGGTAAAGCATTCAGAGAAGCTTAAAAACGTCAACTTGAAAACAAAAGTTGAAGTCGAAGAAGAAGAAGAAGAAGATCATAAAGTAGTGAGAGAGGAGGTTGTTCATAACACCAAGGAGCAGGAGAACAACAACAGAGGAAGCTGGTTTCTTGACGACGACCCTTCTCCACGTCCACCAAAGTGCACTGTGCTGTGGAAAGAGCTTTTACGGCTGAAGAAACAGAGGACCACCACGACGACAACGGTTTCGTCAACGAGGGTATCGTCTCTTTCGCCGTCTTCATCTTCGAGCTCGACATCGTCTTCTTCTAGCTCGATTGGGGATGCGGTGAAGAAGGAAGAGAGAGAGAAGGAAGGGAAGAGAGGTAAGAAAGGGTTAGAGAGGACGAGATCTGTGACTATGAGGATAAGACCAATGATTCATGTTCCTGTTTGTACTCCTTCTAAGTCCTCTGCTCCATTGCCTCCTCTGTTTCCTCTAAGGCTACACAAAAACAGAGTAGAGAGACGAACTTGATGAACATCTTTTGTGTGGTTTATATTAATCCTTCCTTCGGTTGGGTTTTGTGATTAGATGGGATCTTTGTGATTGAGATCTGAGGTGTGACAGTGTAAATGTGAACATTTTCATACCCGGAGAACAATAAAATTTTAATAATTATTGAATTTGAATACACCCATTTTTATGCTTTTCATTATGTTTTTTGAATTAGAAAGTCTTGTTCTTTTTGTGCATATTTATCTGTATGTAACTAAGGTATGGGTTTTGATGAGAAATATCAAATATTTGGTTTATACGTAAGGATGACTTGTTAGTTTAAGATTTGAAAGGTAAGAGAAGACAAAAGAGTAAATGCCAAAGATAACGAAAGAACAAGAGCGCAGAGTATAGTGTTTGTGACAATGAATGATGAGGATTGATGTGTGCACATGCAAGTTTCAGATGTTTACTTAGCAAAAATCCACCAAGTGACTTATGGCTCAACGTTTATAGGACAGGGTCCACTACTGGTAACTCTAGCCTAACGTTTAAAACCCAACAATCAAATTAATCCCTGACATAAAAAACTCAATAATGTCCAATTCTGTAAAAGTGAAAATCAACCTTTGGCGTCTTCTTTAGATGGATCACATATGTCACCCCAATTATTATGAGGCCACCACGCTGTCTTCTTTTATTACACAAGAAAAGTGGAGGACACAAAAATTTATAAACAAGTGTGTGGCAGTTTCTTTCTCTTTGCATTTGTCTAATCGTTCTAAGAATGAAAACAATACTTAACTATAACATGCACTTATTAGACATCTAACTTTACATTAGATGTTTTCATGTCGTGATTAGGTTGGTAACACACGGTTGAATCTTCCGAACCATGCTACTGGAGTGGTTGACCCAAAAAAAAAACAAGACCATTCCGAACCCGGGTTCGACACCCACAGGACACAACTTTTTGATTTTTTGGTTTTTGTTTTTCCTTTTTTTTCTCTCGGAAACCCTAGCGTCTAAGAGTAGAAAACAAAGAGGTAAAAGTGTGTCTTATTTTAAAATTACAGATTCGTTTCGAAGACGATGTCCGATCTTCCAAGTGATATAGAGGAGGAGGTTCTCTCTAGGCTTCCGGTGACATCTCTAGGAAAATTGCGATCGATCTGCAAAGAGTGGAACTCTTTGACTAAAAAAGAGAGCTTTATAAAGAAGAAGCAGAGGAAGGGAATTGATGAGATGGTGGTTATGATGATGCTGGATTACAAAGTTTCCTTGATGAACGTCCATCTCATCTATCCATATATGGAACGTCACTACACAAAAACAAGTCGTTTGTGACCATCAAAAACGTCACAAAACCGTCACAAAATCACTGTTTGAGACCAATTAGTGACTAATTTATGCGGTCGTTAAAATTTGGTGGCAAATTTATAGAGTGACAAAATAGTCGCTAATTTGCGACTGTTTAGTAAGACTAATAAACCGTCGTACATTAGGACTACATTAAGATCTGAGTATTGTAGTCATGTTTAGAGACTAAGTTGTGACAGAAAACTTAGCCACTATTTTGTGACCGAATAATTAGCCACTATTTTGTGACGTTCCAAAGTTATTTTGCAAAAAAATAAAAAAAAAAACACCATTTTTAATTTTAATTAATAAGTCACATAAATGAATTTTTCTTTATTAAATAATTAATTTGAATTATTAAATAATTAATTTGAAAAATATACATGTGTGTATAATTATTGTATCGACGTTCTGGTTGGCCGGTGAAAAGCTTGGCCGGCGACGCGTTTTTCTGGCAGCGGAGGAAAAGGTGAGGGAGATAAGGAACGTGTCAGCAAAGAGGAGTACGCTCGAGGCGGAGTATCGGAGATGCGATGGCGGAGGATTCAAGATCTGTTGGCGAGAAGTTTGAGATCTGGAGGTGGAGGATGGCGGAAGCTTCGAGATGTGTTGGTGTGAACGATAACAGAAGCTTCGAGATGTGTTGGTGTGAACGATAACAAAAGCTTCGATATATGATGTGGTGAACGACTACAGAAGCTTCGAGGTCTGGTGGCTGGATCGACGGAAGCTCTGAGATCTGGTGGTGGTGAAGGCTGAAGCTTCGTGATGTAATGTAGCTTTGAGATATGGGGAACAAAGTGAGAGAAGGATAATCGGTTAGCAGAGATGAAGGGTTAACGGTGGTTGATTTGTGTTTCTTGTGTCCAAACTCTAAATTGTTGAAAAATGCATAACCTTGATTCTTGAAGAAACAAGATAAGGAGGAGAAGAAGAGAAAAGAAAAAAAATTGAAGGAAGAGATCTGGTCCGTTGGATCTTAAATAATCAATGGTGGATGATAAACGAAAGTGCAATCCATGTCTTTATGTATTAGCCAATCAGAAGTTTTCTTCTTTTCAAATAAATAAATCCATATATTTTCTATAAACATTAATTATTATTAGTTTATTTTAACTAAGAAATAATATAAATTCAAGAATTATCATATATAAGCTAATAATAATAATTTTTTTTAGAAATTAATGTATATTTCAAAATAATTAGATTTAGGCTTTCAATGATTGTATTTTATTTTAAGATTGAAGTGTTGGGTTATATATATATTAATAATTAATTGTTGGGTTTAGAAATTCAAAGTTACAGTTTAGGATTAAAATGACTTGATTCAATAAATTTTGTATGTATATAGTTTTAGGAAGACTACATGTATTTAGTTTTAACAAAAGTATTTAGTAGTAAAGTAGTCGCAAAATAGTCGTAAGTAAGTAGTAAAGTAGTCACAAATGAATAGTAAAAAAAAATCGCAAAATAAGTAGCAAAGTAGTTCCAAAGTTAGTAGTAAAATAGTCGCAAAATAAATAGCAAAAATAATAGTAACAAAATAGTCACAAAATGTAACTCTTTTGTAACGTATTTTTATGAGTCAGAAACTTATACTTCAAAATTTATTTTTTAAGAGATAAAAAAGTTTACATTAACTATTTACAGTCACTCATGTTCGAACTGTAAAGTAAATCTCTAAGTTTAAGAAGATAAAACAATGTTTTGATAAATTAGTTTTATAAGATACAATACTAACAACTTCTCATGGAAACCACATGTAACACTTGTACATGTAAGGAAAAATACAAATATCTTGTTTAAAACATTGAAAAGCAAGAGTTTTATAGAGATTTTGTGTATGTATTAGTTCAAACCAATGTAGAAACATGTAACTTAACATATTAACATTATATAATGTGAATTTGCAATTTAAAATTTTTAGGAGTTGGTAAAAAGTAGCAAAATAGTTACGATATAATAGCAAAATCGTTGTTATTTTGTGACATAACTGCGACTATATTGTTAAATATGGATGATTCCAAAGTTAGTCACAAAAAAGTAAGTATTTTATGACGCTTTTGGGACGACAACTAAAATTACTGAAAATATATTTATTTGAATATTAAGATTAAAATATGAGTCACTTATGAGTCTCAATTTGTGATTTTTTTGCGACTGAAACTTTTTGGTAAATTTTTAGTTTTTAATAAGTCGCAAATATGAGACTATTTACCGTCTATTTTATTCTGTTGTAAATTACCAACATTTTAGCAACTAAATTCCATGTGGTCGCATAATAGTTACAAAATAGTTACAATAGCGTCTCAAAGTTTAGTGACCAAAAAAAGGGTCACAAAATATGGTCACAAACCACATGTTTTCTTGTAGTGCGTATAGGTAATCTCCATGCAGATGGAGTCGACATATCTAGTATCTTTCCCTGCGGGGGTTTATTCTTATGCATCACCAAAAACAAAGACAAAGACTCATCTAGGCTTGTTGCTTGGAACCCTTATTTGGGACAAACAAGGTGGATTGAACCCAGTAATTCTTACCACAAATGTGAGAAGTACGCTTTCGGATACGAGAAGGAGAAGAGGAAGCACAAAATCTTGAGACTTGTGAATGAGGTCGACGGTCATGGGCTCATGGCAACCAAATTTGTGAGTTTGAGATGTACAGTTTAAACTCGAGTAGTTCATGGAAGGTTGTCACTGATGGTTTTGCTAAGGACTGGTGTATGCCGTTGAGATGGAGACAAAGTAGCTCGTCTGTAAAGGGCAACACTTACTAGTATGTACAAGAGAAGCGCCCACTAGGAGGAGGACAAATATCACCAAATTTCCTAGTCTGCTTTGATTTCACAACAGAGAGATTTGGACTGCCTTTCGAAGCTTTCTTCCTTGATACTGTGATTCTTTCTAGTGTTAGAGAAGAGAAGCTTGCTGTGCTATACCAGAAATACCGTTACCGTGTACCTGAACCCGTCAAGATGTGGATTACTAATAAAATTGAGCCCAATGCAGTGTCGTGGAACAACTTGTTCTTAGCTGATGATACGACACCACTCTTTGGTCCATCTCCATCATATTTGTTTCATAAATTCTATGGGAGTTTTTTCGTTGACGAGGAGACAAAGGTAGTAGTCTTTCTTATTAAAGAAAGACATAACTACTCCACTCGCAACGTGAACGTTGCTTACATCATTGGACGTAAGGGATACTTGAAAAAAGTGGATCTTGGCGAATCTAAAAACCTAGGGTTTTGTTGCTCATTTGTGTGCTCTTATGTTCCAAGCTCAGTGCAAATCCCAAACACACCCTAATCTCTTAAATTTTTGTGTGTGGTGATGCTATTATTGAGATTTGAGAGAGACACAAAAGGATATGAGAGTATATGGTACTGAATTCCATATATCAATCATAATGAGCTATGAATACTATAGTACTACTAATTAATAAACCCTTTATATTTTCCTTCACTTTATCGTTTGTTCTTCTTCCCTTTTGTGTTCTACAAAAAGCATGCTCTCGTGCCTTCGAAGTTTTCATATATATACATGTGGTGGTATGGTCACCACCATTTTTATAAAGAAGTGGTTCCTTTTTTTTTTTATCTTCTCAAATTAAAGAAATACTTCTTTCTTTCTCTCTATGATATTTTTTTTTTATTCACACTATCAAACACGTCTCCTTTGTGGCAGACCACCAAAAAGTCCAAAAGCCCTACTTCTATACTTTATTTTCTTAAGTATTTTTTGGTTAATGAAACACAGCACAATCTCGAAACCTTTTGTCGTTGGGTTATCTTTTCAATTTTCCGGTTAAATACACACAAATTAGCAAATGTTCTTTCATTTTTTTTGAATTTGCATAACCATTCATTCTACATCTTAATTTTTTATTTATTAACGTTTCCGTGATTATACTTATTTTTGGACATAAAAACAGACCACGAGACATATCTGTGACTGTGTCTCATCTCAACTTCGAATTTGATTTTTTTATTTTTTAAATTTAAATAAATTTATTAAACTAGAAAAAAAAAGAAAGAAAGGGGTTTTACTGAGTGAAGTGACGAAAATGCCCCTGATCTCTTTTGTGCCTGGTGGATTGATTTTCAAAACGCTTCTTCTTCTTCTCTGATCTCCTCATCTTCGGATCGTCGTCTTCTCTACTCTGTAAACGATGGAGCAACAACCGGAGAGGCGAGAAGGCCGGAGCTTCCCTGAGCGTAAAGGACAAAAGAGAAAGCTAGAGGAAGGAGCAGCCTCCGTAGAAGATCGAGAGATCTCTGCCGCCGTAACCACCGACGGAGGCCAAGCGCTTATCAGCGAGGTTGCTGCTCAAGTCTCCGTTCTAAACTCTGCTTTCTCTTGGCAAGAATCCGATCGTGCTGCTGCTAAACGCGCCACTCAAGTCCTTGCCGAGCTCGCCAAAAACGGTGAAAGATCAGCTTCCCCCGATCTTACTCCTTTTTTTTTTTTTATGCCGTTTCTTCCTATTTTGTTGACTCTGTTATGTTCAGCAGAGGATTTAGTGAACTTGATTGTCGACGGAGGTGCTGTTCCTGCTCTTATGACGCATCTACAAGCGCCGCCGTATAACGGAGGGGACTTGGCTGAGAAGCCGTTCGAACACGAGGTTGAGAAAGGAAGCGCTTTTGCGCTTGGTCTTCTTGCAATTAAGGTTTTTGATCCTCCAATTTCTCTCGGCTGTCTCCTTGTATTGTGTTAGAAACTTGAAAGCAGTTTGCTTTTATGTTATGTTGCTTCAAATCTTGCTTAAATTTAGGAAACTTTTGGTAATTATACACGGAGGGGATTGATTATGTATAGTTTGTGTGATCGTGTTTTGGGATTTGACTGCTTTAACAGCCAGAGTATCAGAAACTGATAGTAGACAAAGGTGCCTTACCTCGTCTAGTGAATCTGCTGAAGAGAAACAAAGATGGTTCTACCTCTCGAGCTGTTAATAGTGTTATCAGAAGAGCCGCTGATGCCATCACTAATCTTGCTCATGAGAACAGCAGTATCAAGACTCGTGTTAGGTCAGTATATTTAAGTGAAGTGAGTTCTTTCTTTTCGATATTTGTCTTCAGTACAACTATCTTCATAACTTCCAGTTCTTTGGAAACAGGATGGAAGGCGGTATACCACCTCTCGTGGAGTTACTTGAATTTTCTGATTCAAAGGTTCAGCGAGCAGCAGCAGGGGCACTGAGAACCCTTGCATTTAAAAATGATGATAACAAGAACCAGGTAAGTATTGCTATCTTTACAGCTTCTAATTAGATTTTGGCGGATCATGATAATTGTTTCCTTTGCAGATAGTTGAGTGCAATGCTCTTCCCACGCTCATCCTAATGCTAGGATCAGAGGATGCTGCTATACATTATGAAGCGGTTAGGAATCTTTTACTCGTCAAGAGTATTTATAAAATCAAATTTTTTGCTACTTATTTATTTACGTGGGATTGACATTGAAATAACCAGTTGATTCATACCTTTTTAGGTTGGAGTTATAGGCAATCTAGTTCACTCGTCTCCACACATTAAAAAAGAGGTTCTTGCTGCCGGGGCATTGCAACCTGTAATTGGTCTTCTTAGGTATGTGGAGACTCACGTTTTTGATGTATATGGCTCAGCATAGAGCTGTTATAGCTCTGACTAGAGCTACAATTCTGTAAATCTTACTAGCTTTCTCTATTGCTGAGGTTTTTCTTTTCTTAAAATGCTTAGCTGTTTACCCCAAGTTCATTCTTGTGATTTCTTGAGTTTTTCTATTTCAGCTCTTGTTGCCCTGAGAGCCAAAGAGAGGCGGCTTTATTACTTGGGCAGTTTGCCTCAACTGATTCTGATTGTAAGGTACAGTTTCTTCCCAGGTTTTCTATCCTCAGCTCTTTTTCCATTCCGCAAAGCTTAAACTCTTTTTATGTTTAAGGAAACGAAATGAGATGTTGTTTTGCTGTTGATGTGTAGAATATACCTTCTCATTTCCCACTAATTGTATAATTGTCCCTGCTTTATTGGTGTCTTTTGTTCATTTATCACTTCATGCTCAAAATTATTACTTTGCAGGTGCACATTGTGCAAAGGGGTGCTGTCCGTCCTTTGATTGAGATGCTGCAGTCACCTGATGTTCAGTTGAAAGAAATGTCGGCCTTTGCACTGGGTAGATTGGCACAGGTTCTTGTTACAAAACTTTTGGTAGTTCGGTTTTGAAAGTTATTTGAGCATTGTAAAATAGTAACTTCGATTAAACATTTGATACCACTACTGTATTCATTTTGTTGCTTTTGTGTCTTAGTGTTTTAAAATAATACCAAGTGGTCCTGGATAATTTGCCACTGCCCTGGTTGTCAAGTGTTTTCTTATTGTTACTTTTAGTTTTGTTTGATTTAAATTTATAGATGCTAAAAAGAGCTGACTTCCATGGTTCTGGAAGATGGTTTTCTTATTGTGTTTTTAAAACAGTAGCATACTCTTTTTAACAGGATGCCCACAATCAAGCTGGAATTGCCCATAGTGGTGGTTTAGGACCTTTATTGAAGCTTCTTGATTCAAGAAATGGATCATTGCAACATAATGCTGCATTTGCTCTTTATGGCCTTGCCGATAATGAGGTGTGTTGTATGCTACTTATGCTACTTTCTGAATATGTTCTAATAAGTATGCAAAATTTGATGGTAAACGTCAATAAATGGGTTATTGATCCATTTTCTTCCCCTAGGATAATGTGTCGGATTTTATCAGGGTGGGAGGTATCCAGAAGCTACAGGATGGAGAGTTTATTGTTCAAGTATGTATTGCGATGTTACCTTTCCTCTTTGTTTTACTCTTTCCCTGTAAGTGTTTATTAGATACCATGATTTTTTAGGCAACCAAAGATTGTGTCTCGAAAACATTAAAGAGATTGGAGGAGAAGATTCATGGAAGAGTAAGTTGAATTACACTCGTCTTTAAATTTGTTTTTTACGTCTTTGGTGACCAAAAAAAATACACAATTGACGATTGGTAGTGAAACTGCTTTATCCTGGTTGAGTTTCTGAAGCTCTGTTGAAGTTAAGCATTTCTTTTTTTCAGCCTTTAATATACCTGTGCTTTGATTTTCCTTTGTAGGTTCTGAGACATCTGTTGTACCTAATGCACATTTCAGAGAAGTCCATCCAACGACGAGTGGCTCTTGCTCTTGCTCATCTCTGTTCACCCGAGGATCAGAGAACCATATTCATAGATGACAATGGCATGTGACAGTTTTTTTTAAAAATTTATATGAGCTAATGAGATGCTGTTTTCTGTTTTAGTCTTCTTTTTTGTTAAGACTTTATAGCGTCAGCTGTCCAGTTTAGATAATTTTTGTGAAAATGTTTTTATATCGAGTTTGTCTTTTGACAGGGTTGGAGTTGCTACTCGGTCTTCTTGGTTCCACAAACACTAAGCAGCAACTTGATGGTGCGGCAGCGTTGTACAAATTAGCAAATAAATCTATGGCACTTTCTCCAGTTGATGCTGCTCCTCCTTCTCCAACACAAAGGGTGAGTTTCCTTTTTGCTTCAGTTCTCCAATACGTAAGGAGTGGCAGTCTCACTGCAGTTTTCTGTATGTCTTTTTGTGACAGGTTTATCTCGGAGAGCAATATGTAAATAATGCTACGCTGTCTGATGTAACCTTTCTAGTCGAAGGTAATAATATATAAATCCAGAAACTGCGGAAATCTAGTTAGCTCCAAAGTCCATATGTAAAACAGAAAAAATCATACTGCAGGAAGGACATTCTATGCACACAGAATTTGTTTGCTGGCATCCTCAGATGCATTTCGCGCAATGTTTGATGGTGGTTACAGAGTAAGTGAACAAAATATTTTGGCTTTTCGCTAATGTTCTTGTGAAGGAAATGGCAATGACCACAGTAACCTATGGGTGTATGCTGCTCTGTTCTCTATCAAAAGAATATATTTATCTTGTGTAGAAATTAGAGCTTAAAGGTGTCATGGTTTGTTTTTCATTTATACCACAGGAAAAAGACGCTAGAGATATTGAGATTCCAAATATCAAATGGGAGGTGTTTGAGTTAATGATGAGGTATGGTGAACTTTTGCAGGCTTTTTATTGGCTCATTCGAGATATTGAGATTTCGAAAAGTCTGTGAGAACTTTTTATAATAGATGTAATTGACTCACTTGGATTATGTTTTTCAGATTTATATACACTGGATCTGTCGACATAACAACTGAGATATCAAAAGATCTTTTAAGAGCAGCGGATCAATATCTCTTGGAGGGCCTGAAACGACTCTGTGAATACACAATTGCTCAGGTGAGCCAGAATTAGACTGGAATGGAAAGTGATGGTGGTTTGCATAATACCTATTGAAATCTGACACGGTTACTCTCTGTGTATGTATGAAAGGATATAACGTTGGAAAGCATAGGAGACATGTACGAGCTATCAGAAGCATTCCATGCGATGTCGCTGAGGCAAGCTTGTATTTTGTTCATCCTGGAGCATTTTGATAAACTGAGTTCAAGGCCATGGTAATATAAACAAGATCTCTATCCCTCTCTCTCTCCCGTATAATTTGTTTATTGTTGTTTGTCTGAAACATAGTCAAATGGGAAATGCAGGCAGAACGAGCTGGTGCAGCGAACAATACCAGAAATAAGAGAGTACTTTTGTAGAGCTCTAACAAAGTCTACGACAAACCTGCAAAGCTTGAGGTTGTAGAATGTGGAAGAAGAAGAAGACGAAAAAGAAGAAGACTGCACTTAACTAGAGGTAAGTAGACAAGGAATATATTTAGAGAGAGAGAGAGAGGAGAGAGCAAGCCGCCGTTAGAAGTCGTCTTTATGGTCATGTCCTGAGTTATTTTTAGTTATTTGCTGTGCTTTTGGTTCATTTTGGGTCATTGTATTAATCTCTTCTGATCACAATCGGTCTTTGAAAGAAATCGGCACAGTTGTATCCAAGGATACCATTATGGTAAACTTCCATTACATTCAAATTCAAAATCCTCGCTCCACTGATCCCTCTGTGTTTGAACTGAAGAAACGAGACTTTGGGTAAGTTTGTGTATTGTGATGATGAGATATATTTTTTATTTGCTTTATCCGTTCATGTCTTTGAGACTCCAAATCTTTAAAACATTATAGGATGAAGATGATTTACATACAGTCAAATACAATATCCTAATTTTTTTTTGTTATTTACAAATAAAGAATCGAAGTGGCTGTAAAAACTATACAGTGTAAATTGCTACTATATTGGGGGAAACTATACAATAAGTAGATCAGAATATCAGATTTTCAGATGTAATCATGGTCAATTATATATGAGGATGAGTTGTCTTAACGTCAAGTTGATTCCAATTTTATTACGTTATCTTCCACAAAAAAAAAAGTGAATATTTGGTGGGATTGGGGTAAATTAATTAAAATAAATCGAATTTGGTACATAACATTACATATATGAGTCAGTCAGTCACACTATTAGACTTTCTGGTTCAACAACGTGGTGGGAGGGAGATTTAAAGGGCTTAGCTCCGGTGGTTCTTTAGAGAAAGAAACCCTAAAACACAACATTTCAATCATTCGCAGCCAGCCCAGAGACTCTCTCTCTCTCTCTCTCTCTCTCTCTCTCTCTCTCTCAGACCTCCGCAGATTCACACAATCCTCATCCGTTCTTCGGTACGCTTTTCTTTTCTTTCTTCTCCTCCCGGATCCAATGATATAAAACTGTGTGACTAGCACCGATTGTTTCGTTCCTCGTAGTAATCTCCGATCTTTACGATTTTACTGTCTTTTTCAGATTTTATGCACACCATTTTTGTCTCAATTTTGCTTATTAGATTCAATCTCAATTTGATTCAATCTCTCTCGGAATTTGCAGTAGTGATAATGGGGGATACACTTGATTCACGACCTCATGCTTTTTCGATTAAACTATGGCCGCCGAGTTTAACAACAAGGCAATCTCTCATTAAGCGTATAACCAACAACCTCTCTTCCAAGACCATTTTTACTGAAAAATACGGTAGCTTAACCACCGACCAAGCTTCCGAAAACGCTAAGAGGATTGAAGATACTGCTTTCACCACTGCTAACCAACAGTTTGAGAGGGAACCTGATGGTGATGGTGGTTCAGCTGTACAGCTTTACGCTAAAGAATGCAGTAAGCTTATCTTGGAAGTTCTCAAGAAAGGTCCTGTTGCTAAGGATAAGGTTGTTGCTGTCACAAGAGAATCCGTTTCTGAAGAAGTAGTATCTTCTCCCCGTGAAACTTTTTTCGATATCTCTAAAGGTAAACGGGCTTTTATTGAAGCTGAGGAGGCTGAGGAGCTTCTCAAACCGTTGAAGGAGCCTGGTAATGGTTACTCTAAGATATGTTTTAGCAATAGGAGTTTTGGTTTGGGTGCTGCTCGTGTTGCTGAGCCTATCTTGGCGTCTTTGAAAGATCAGCTTAAGGAAGTTGACTTGTCTGACTTTGTTGCTGGACGTCCCGAGGCTGAAGCTCTTCAGGTTATGAATATATTTTCTGACGCGTTGCAAGGTAGTGTTTTGTTGTCTCTCAACTTATCAGAGAATGCATTGGGTGAGAAGGGTGTTAGAGCATTTGGGGCGCTGTTAAAATCTCAGAGCTCTTTGGAAGAGTTGTATTTGATGAATGATGGTATTTCTAAGGAAGCTGCACAAGCGGTCTCAGAGTTGATTCCTTCAACTGATAATTTGAGGGTCCTTCATTTTCATAATAACATGACCGGTGATGAAGGGGCACTCGCTATTGCTGAGGTTGTTAAGCGTTCGCCACTGTTGGAGAATTTCCGGTGCTCTTCTACAAGAGTTGGCTCAGAAGGAGGAGTCGCCTTGTCAGAAGCACTTGAGCATTGTACTCATATGGAGAAACTTGATTTGCGGGATAATATGTTTGGTACAGAAGCTGGAGTTTCTCTGAGCAAAACTCTTTCAAGCTACAAACACTTGACTGAGCTTTACTTGAGTTATCTAAATCTTGAGGATGAAGGTGCCATAGCCATAGCAAACGCTCTCAAGGAGTCTGTTTCACCTATTGAAGTTCTAGAGATGGCAGGTAATGACATAACAGTTGAAGCCGCGTCAGCTATCGCAGCATGTGTAGCAGCAAAGCAAGATTTGAACAAGTTTAATCTGTCTGAGAATGAGCTGAAAGATGAGGGATGTGTCCAGATTGCAAAGAGTATGGAAGAAGATCATTCGAAATTGCAATACATCGATATGAGCACGAACTTCATAAGAAGGGCTGGAGCACGAGCCTTGGCTCAAGTCGTTGTTAAGAAAGAAGCTTTCAAGCTGTTGAACATTGACGGGAATATCATATCAGAAGAAGGCGTTGAAGAAGTTAAAGAGATATTCAAGAAGTCCCCAGAGTTACTTGGAGCTTTTGACGAGAACGATCCTGATGGAGAAGAAGATGACGATAATGAGGAAGACGAAGAAGATGAAGAGTCTGAAGGTAACGGGAATGGCGAGCTGGAATCGAAGCTGAAAAACCTTGAAGTCAATCAGGAGGAGGATGATTAAGTCTGTAATGTTTGGTTGGTACTTTTCAATGTTTTTGTTTGTTTTGTACCAGGATTACTTTAGCCGGCTGCTACAAGGATCAAATCGTATTGAGACTTTATTTTTGCCGATGGCTTTTTGTTAAATGGGAGATTGTATCGCTATTATAAAATTGAGCAGCTGTTTTGGTTTAGATACAATTAAAACTGGGCGAACATCGATTTTATATCAGCTTTTCTTGTTTATAAAATGTAGATCAAAGACATAATCAGCATATAAGGGAGAGGTGTTTTAACAGTAACAATGGCACTGTTCTTTTTTTTGCTCCACCAAAAACGCGTTTGCAAAGACCGCCTTTCTTATTATCACATCCATCACGACACCACTTGTCGCATCTCATTCTCTCGTGGTACGTTTTGCACGCTCCAAATTTCGGATGTGTCTTACAGCACAACGAACTATCGGATCCTTCAACGACAACATCTATAACATGCAAACAAATTATATTTTTCTTCACTTTCAACTTTCAAGAACCATGTAAAGATCAAACAAAAGGTTTATATAATCCCTTATTGTATATCCATACCATATGTATCAACATTTATGGTGAGAGAGAGAAACTAACCAATAGAGAACAAAAGAACAAGTAGCATAGCAAAAGACATGATTTTCATGTTGGTGGTCATCTTCTTGATCCTTTTCTCCGCCCTATGAGTTTAATATTTTTTTTTTTTTTTTTTTTTTTTTTTTTTTTTTTTTGTGTGTGTGGAGTATTCTTCTACCTATCTATTTATACCATTTTGCCAAAGTATTATAAATTCAGATTCAGAAAAAAAATATGAAATGCTATTTCCTAATTTAATGGATGAAATTAAAGAGTTATAATGAGTTTTGATATGATTTTAGGGAAGTTGTTATAATTTATAGTAAGATATTCCCAAATGATCCATTCAAACCATAAGTTTTAGATTTCTGTAAGTAAATAAATCCTCTAAATGTATTCAAAGATAGTGGATTTTAGATAAGATTTCTAAATCATTAGTTTAGTAACATTGTATTCATTAAACATTTTAAAATTCATGATTAAAATAACATAGGATATTTTTTAAAACAAATCGCTCAAATTTTTTGATTAAATACACCCCTTGAAATTGAAATAGGTCTCTTGAGAGACTCTGAAAAACTCATAAGAGATTTTAGTTGCACTTGTCTTTCTACAAGCGGTTCAATTTGTTTATCAAATTCAAAATTACTTATAAAGCTACATTTATATATTAAATATTAATATTATATTGGTAGACTTAAAAGATAAAATGGATGTAGATGTAGACTTTTTAAACTCCACACTTTGGTCTTGATTGGGAGAGCATATGAAGAAGCTTTTTTAATTTTATCATCCAATTAACATTTATTAGGAAAGCATATAAGAGAGCATTTAGAAGCTGCAGATGCTCTCATATGCTCTCATTTGAAGCATTTACCAAGCATTTAACTCTACAATATTAATATATATTAAAATAGTTTTAAATAATGAATTTATTTTTTAAAAATATAAAATTATGATTTCATAAAATATAAAATTATTTGTTATAAGATAATATATATATGAAAAACTACTTAATGTAATTATTTAAAATAATATAATAATTTATTTAATACATTAAACTATTAACGTGGATATACCGTTTATAATTTATATTATTTTTTATTATAGTTTAATGTGTTATATTATATATATTTTAAAATTTTTTTGAAATTAAAAATATAAATATAGATATAAAATTTTATAAAAAACTTATAAGATAGATTAATTATTTTGTAATTAATGTGTTACATTATAAATATATATAATTGAAAATTATTAAATTACACATTTATATATATAACAATTTGTAGTATTTATTAAATATAAAATATATTAAAAATATTATATAGCAATGAGTGATAATTAATTTTCTTAATGAAACACATTTAAATTATATTTATTTAATTAATATCATATATTTAATATAAATATCATATATGATACTCACTGTTATACCAATCAACTAAATGTGTTATATTAATCAGAGCATACAGCTTATGTACCTTAATGCTTATGCTGCTCTAGTATATGTTGTTCCAATCAAGCCTTGTATATATAAAATTTGTTATTTTAATAATCACTTAAAAATATTTGATTGGATACAATTCTGAAGGCTACAACTCCCTAAAATATGCGATCACATAGTCATGGAATTGCATACAATTTACACGATATTGTTCTACCATTTAATCTTAAGCTCTGAATTCTAGAAAGATCTCTATTTTTGCCAATGTTTTGAATAAAGAAAAAAAAAACAGAGAAATTAAATCAGAAAATGGCTTATATTGCCTTGTAAAAAGAAAACATTATTCTCAGTTTAGTTTTTACTTCCGATTGACCTTTTCTTCTTATAAGTTTTCCAACTGAATAATGGCTTCTTGTCATTTTCTTCTTCACTCTCTTTCCCACTCTCCTCCTTTCTTTCTTCTTCTTCTTCTTCTTCTTTTCCCTCTTCGCTTCCGCTCGACTCTGCCTCTACCTTTGACTCATTACTCATTGGTGTCTTTGTGTCCCTTTTCTTTCGTTTCTTAGCGACTTTTGAAGTATCTTCTTCTTCACTCTCCATCGCTCTCATCCACTGCAACTCGCTTAAAGAGTCGCTGTACACTGCTTCTTTTCGTTTCCGTTTACCAGTGACGCTACCAAAATGGTTTTTCGAATCGTTAGCTTTGTCATCTTGAGTCTCTGAAGTGTAAGCCCACTCAGGAACTTCCTTCTCTTCCATGAGTCGTGTATTATAGTTCTCCATTTTACGTCTTTCCTCGTCCATTTGTTCAAACATCCAAAACTCATCCTCGGTTCGAGCTGCTAGCCGGTTAATCTCTCTTTCACTTGGCACATCTTCCCCCAGTGAGCTCGTTCCTTTGCTCATGATCTCTTCCAGCATCTCTCTCCTGTCTTGAGCTGTTGATGATTCAAAGAGAAAGATTAGCATTTATCGCAAAATCAAGTTTGTGGTTGGTAAGGATATGTATGTGTTTTAACGCCTTTTACCAGTTGAAGTTGTGTTGAAGAGCCCTGCTTGTATGACTTTGGCATCAATGCCCATCTTTTGCTTTGCACGCTCCAATATTACTTCTTCAATGGAGCCAATGCTAACCAACACAAACACTCTCACTTCCTTTTTCTGCCCTATCCGATGGGCACGATCCTCTGCCTGCTGGTCCATTTGTGGATTCCAATCACTGTCAAATATAATTATAGTGTCTGCAGTTTGTAAGTTCAAACCAAGACCACCAGCACGTGTGCTCAGAAGAAACATGAAGTAGGGAGAGTCCGGTTCGTTGAATTGCTTCAGTAAAACCCCTCTTTGGTCTGTCTTTGTGGTACCGTCGAGTCTGAGGTACATGTAGTCATTGAGTGTCAAGTAAATTTCGAGAAGGTCGATGAGACGAGTCATTTGAGAGAAGAGAAGAATTCTGTGTCCAGCCTTTTTCAGTTTTGGAAGGAGGCGATCAAGTAGCTCGAATTTTCCTGAAGCTCTCACAATCTCCAGCTTATTCCACATGTTATACTCTCCTCCAACAAATAGGTACGGATGATTACAACACTTTCTTAATTGCATTGTCAGATTCTGCAGACTCTTTGATTTTCCATTCCCTGCAGATAATGATTTCCATTAGCAATTAGCAGTTTAACTTTCTGATTTATGTTATTTATCAAAAGATAAAAAGATTTGAGAGAGAACGAGAGAGAAGTTAAAGCTAAGCCAAACCTGTTTGAATACCGACCCTGCCTACGTCTGTAACTTGTTTGTAATACAACTTTTGCCAAGCCGACATATCACACTTCAGTATGACTTGTGTCTTTCCAGGAAGGAATTTCTCAACTTCACTTTTTTTCCTTCTCAGTAGAAACGGCCTTATGACCTGAAAGTGACATTAACATTAAGTATTTTGCATAGCGAATTTGCTAAAAAGAAGTTTAAGCAAACATAGGAGCATAATAAACCTACATGATGCAAACGATTAATAATCAACAGCTCCTCTTCATCTGTAAGACTGGCAGTACCACGTTCGGCGAAAGGAGTATTAAACCATTCTTCGAAATTCTGAACCGAGTTAAAGATGTGAGGAAGGAGAAAATTAAGCAGCGACCATAGTTCTTGCAGACTGTTTTGTATGGGCGTCCCAGTTAGTAGAAGTCTGCGCTTAATGCGATAGCTGCATCCAGGAAAAAATAGTGTAAGCAAAACGTATTTAAAGTTGTTCTGTGACAGCATGAGAAAAAATCAGATTAACAACTAACAACCAGTTAACACCATTCATTTCAGACTTCATCAAGCTGTGCGTAAGAAGGTATTTAAGAAACTAGATAGACATAAAAAAACAAGAGATTCACACGGAAACATACCCCGTTCCTAGAGTCTTTGCGAGAGCACATTCATGGTTCTTTAGCCGATGCCCTTCATCGACAATCATGTAGTTCCAGTCAATTTTCTTCAAAAATGCTTTATCTCTCATGATAAGATCGTAATGGGTTATCAACACCTGAAATTTTCCTCCTGCTATTGTTGCACGTATTTCACTTCTTCTCTCTTTCGATCCATCGTAAAGAAAAGCGGAAATGCTGTCAATTGGACAAAATGAAGCATATTTCATACACAACATCCATACATATGCAATTAATGAAGTATAAAAGGTTGGTATGAACATACCTGGGTGCCCATGTTGCAAACTCATTTTCCCAATTTGGTAGCACAGCTTTTGGAGCCACTATTAGATGAGGCCCATGCACATTTTTACTCTCAAGAAGATACGCAATCAGTGCAATTGTTTGGATAGTCTTTCCCAAACCCATTTCATCAGCTAAAATTCCATTATAGTCGTTGTTGTATAAAGAGACCATCCATTGAAGCCCTTCTAATTGGTAAGATCTTAGTTCCCCACCTTGTAGAAGGGATGGCTGCTTTGTCACCTGTTAAAGAAAAGATTGATAGTTGAGTTAAACAAGCTTAACCATACTCCTATTAAATAGTAAAAGATAACCCTAATTACCTCCTCTTGTATTGTATGGATAGCCAAGTTATACTGCCTCTCGCCTTCTAGTAAGTCATTAGAATCATCATTATTGTCAGACTCGATGATCTCAATATCTTGGTCAGGAAGCACATCCTCGGGAGCATCAACTTCAGATAAGTCAGATTCTGAGCCTTTCAGTAGTTTGATGCCTTCTGAAATTTTGGCATCTTTCTGACGCTGGACTGCAGCTCCCAAACTAACAAATATTTTGTTTGTCTCCTCTAGGAAAAGGGTTAGTTTTTCATTCTTACTCTCCTTTGCTAGTTTCATGTATGCCTCTTGATCATCAGATTTAAGCGCCATGATCCGCAGCTTTTCAGCTCGGGTAGCACGTAGCCTTTGTTTTCCATGCCAACCCTGTTAGATAGACGGCATAAATCCTTTTTGTAGTATAATTACAATATAACCAGGGTCCTGGGTTCTATGGCAAGAAAAGTGAGCAATGATAAACATAATGCCAGGGATGTCATACCTGGACAAAATCATTTCTTTGCTTACACCGTCTCTGGGAAGCCTGAATTTGCAACTGGAACTCACGAACAGCGTTGAGTACTTCTGCAAAGAACTTCCTCTGTGTCGTTTCAATCAGATTCTTCTCCTCTTCTTCTAACCGTAATAACCTCTGAACAAAGAGTTTGAACGCATCAGCAAGGAGTTTAAAAAATCATAATCAGCATATATCCCAAGTAGAATTTTTGTACAGGTTTCAGACACTTCTACAAAATTCGTAAGAAATCAGGGAGGAAGCAATTTTGTGTTGGATAAGAAAGCAAAATGACCTCAGCATCACGCTTGTTTCTGAACTGATCATCAGCTTCCATAACAAAAGGATCACCAACCCCATACATTCGGCGAGGCAACCGCATCATTCCCCAGTCATATACTTGTCTTTCGGGGTGTACACAATTCAAACGCAGCAAGTATTCCGCGCTCACTTCACCTCGAACCTTGCACTGTAGTTCTTGTAACTGCCACACACAAACGAGATACAATGTCAGTGTAAAGAAAACCATACTTCAAAACAGTATAACATAATCGAAAAAGAACCACTCTACTTGCACACATAATACCTTAAGTCCATAAAGATCACGTAAGCATTTATCCTGCAAATCTTCACCTCTATTTGAAGGTAATCCTGATTCAAAACCACAAGAATGAGAGTTAGCATTCCTCTCACATGATTATTGGTTCCATAGGCTTTTTTTACAAATAGTTTGCAACAAACTAGAAACAGGAGAAATCAGCAATCACCTTCAAGTTCAGATAAACGGTTATGGATACGACTCTTATACCGAGTCTCCTTTAATTCGTCCAGCCTAGAGCCTGATTCACAGTTTTGTCGCTGCTTCAAAAGTGCATCTTCGAACTCACTCATCAAATCACCTCCACTGGAAGTACTACAATTCCCCTGCAAACACCAATCAGAGAATTAAACAAGCCGAAGAATCAGTTAATTCAATCCACAACCTCATTAACCAATTCACAAAAAATCTCCAAATCCAAATAACAAATTCGAGAAGGTAACTCCAAGGAATTGCTTCAGAAAACTCGATTCATAAACATTACAACAAAATCGACGAATCCGAGCAAGGAAGAAAAAGGAAATCGAAGAGCTTACAGAAAGAAGCGGAGGAGAGGGATCGGAGACAGAGCCATGGTAGATGGAAGAAACGGAATGGTAAAGGTGAGAAGGCAAGAGGAGGTCGCGAGAAAGGTAGTTGAGAGCAGAGATCAGAGACTTGGTCTTCTCTACGGGATCTTCCTGCTGCTGTAGGTGCTTCACCATGGCGGGAACTCTCTCTCTTCTCTCTGATTCGATTTCAATTTGTCAAATTAAGATTTGTTTTTAAATTTTTCTGTTTGACGTTCCGTTTTTTTTTTTTTTTTTGGGAGTTTGCCTTCTTCGAATTTTCTTTCTCTCGCTCTGGTGTCCTGAGAGAACCCCCAAAAGAATAAACGAGACGGAGATAAACTAAACCACCAGTCCCTCACGCGCACCGGTCTATTAGGGTCTAATTTTGTCGGTTTTACATTATTACCCTTCTTTTTTCTGGGGCCGGCTCTTAAGCCTTTGCGGCCCAAATTATTGTAATTTCATGGCCCATTTTGCGTTTATTGTGTTTTTTTTTTTTTTTTTTTTTCACACAATAGGACTAAAAAATCTTGATTTCGTCACAGAGATTGAACCTTTCAATTGAAATGTGGTAAATTTTACCAGAATGTTAAAAACAAATGTGGTAAAATTGAAATCTTGATTGTGTTCAGTGTACAGAGATTTGAGATGAGTACATTTCGTCTGCCAATGTTGGAGGAAATTTTAAAAGGCCCCAAAATTGGGATAGTAGTGTACAAGAATATAAACTTGGTCCAAATTCTAAAACAATTACAGTACATCACTCTTCTTCCAAAAAGAAACCTCAAATCTATGAGATCAATTGTTTCTTTTGAATCTTTCATCAAGCTTAAAGTCTTGTCACTGCCCTGTTGATGGGTTCTTGGAAGTATTGAAGTGATATAAACATCGCCTCCTGCATAATTTATCGCATAATGTCCTCAGCTCTAGCTAGACCCATTTTCACATAAAAGGAAACAAAACAAAACTTATAAGAAAAATCTGCCAATACCTCTGCTCGAATGGTTCGGCTTCCTTGATGTGGACAAGTATTTAAGTATATATTAAACACCTCTCGAACGTTTTTCCCCTGTATCAATGATCTTTTCATTAGTGTCCAATCAAAACACTTGGTACAGGAAAAAACCCGCATTAGATCTTTGAGAAGTCTATATAACCTCTGTGAGAGCTAAAGAGCTGAATAAAGAGATTACCTTATACTGATTATCATCTTCAATACTTTCTTCAAGCCCAGCAAGTCCACCAAATGCAATCAATAGGTGCCTATGATTTCATGGCACAACCATCTAAGTCAGTCCCTATAAATTTAAGCTCTGCTAATAATGTGTTTAAACACAAACTTATACCATGTTAAGGGGAAATGAAAAATCACCTAAATGTTGGTATTTTCAGCTCTGCTGAACTAATTACCACGCCGTGCTCCGAGGTACCAATCAAATAATCATATCCACCCTGCGTTTGGTATTAGGAAATAAGGTTATGCAGGAAATGTGATCTAAATCATAGAAGGATGACGAGCAGAGTATCACTATCAGTACCTGGAAAGGGCATTCCTTGAATACTGAACTTAATTGTGATGCATATCTTACTTTGTATCCCCAATACATTCCTGCTTCTTCTCTTGGCTTAAAGGGCGGAACAATCTGGCGTACCAAATCTAGATGAACCGTATTAAAAATTCATTAACTTCAAACAATTTAACTATACTAAATCTAAAGATAGAAGACAGATGAATATGATAACTTGAAAGAAAATAGAGATTGTAAGTACCTAAATCGGGGTTGGTACCCATGGCTACAGTAACTCTTACTCCTGGACTAAGCACTTGATCAACAACAACACTCTGCATAAAGGGTATCGAATAAAGGTCCATCCATGCCAAAAAATTGTAAATACTTGACTGAGAGATATCCCAACTTGTGAGGAACTAACAATACCTTGCTTAAACCCACATCGACCATTGTATTCTCAGAGTTTGGAGCTTTTTCACTCAGCGTCACGCCTACAAGGTTATCATTTCCAAAACAAAGGTGAAACATGACTCTAACTACAATATAGCAGATTGTCTACAACAAAGAAAGGTGATAGCTTGATTCATATTTCTCCACACCAGTTTCTCCACGCCTATAAGGATATCACTAAAGATGTAATATGCAATCTAATTGGATGTGTACGAAACTTTGGTAATACCTTCACGGTATTGTTCCCACTCGTGCTTACGCAAATGGTGAGGAGCATCAAGAGGTGGCAACATACCCTATAATATAGATCAAACAAAAACTGGTCAGAAGACACTAGAAAAAGAAACATTGAATACAAAAGTGAAAAGATTGAAGAAGAAGAAGAAAAAAGAAAGACTTTGAAGTACACACCACATATCTAAGATCATTTTGCTTAGGGAAGAGAGATTTCCTCAAATACTGTGGTGTCTCTAGATACTTCAAGATACGAACGAGAAAGGAAGCACCACTTTCATTGCTATCAGAAGGATTCGTAGCAGCAGCTTCGATTTCTGAGCTGCTCTTATTGTCAAACACTACGATCTGATTTTCAAAACATAACAAAAAGCTGTCGAATTTTAGCACACAATTTTGTTGTCCCATTTGAGTAGTTTTGATTCAACCGGAACAAGTTTTGAGAAAAAGAATGATTAACATACCTCGTCGATTCGGAATATTGTGGCTGCACGAGCAATTTGGCCAGCGAGCTGAGAAAATGTTAGAGGAAAATACGAGTTTTTAAAATTGCTAAAAGAAGAGTTGAAATATCAGGTAAGGGCACGAAGGGAGAGAGAGAGAGAGAGATTACGCGTGTGGCGAGTTCGAGTGATTGAGTGTTGTGGATGATTGAACCAGCTATGGCTATGCTTACAGTGGCTCTGCCTTCTTCTACATTACCCTTTTCCTCTTCTTGTTTTTTCGATTGCTCGGACACAAGCTCCGGCTCTTCCTCTTGGCTTTTCTTCTTCCTCTTCTTCTTTTTCTCCTTCTTCGCGTCTCTGTCGAGGCTCATCTTTTGCTCCGGTTCTGTTTCCGTATCGGCATGGCTTCTCTTCTTCTTTTTCTTCTGTTTAGAGTCTACGTCAATCCTTTTCGTAAGCTCTGGTTCCGGTTCTAACTCAGGAACGTCGTCTTGACTTCTCTTGTTCTTCTTCCCCATTTCTGCCGCCGGCGAATGCTGCAGCCGTGCCGAATTTTCGCAGGGTTTATGCGGTTTTGGGTTCTTACTGGGCTATTGGGCCTCTATTACCTTAATCGATTGGGCCTATTTAAACGGCCTATCAACTTGAACTTAAAGTTTACAAAGGAAAAAAGGTAAAAAAAAATACCAGAATGATATCCATATTAATATATATACGTGCAGTTTAATACCTAAAAAATTAAATGTTATCATTTTTCTATTTACGAACTTTTAACAAAGAAAATATTTCAATTTTAACGTTATTCATTTATATTAATTATTAATATATAAATGATAGAGAAATAATTTTAATTTTAATTTTGTTTAAATAAAAATAATCGTTATTAATATTTCATTTTTATTATTATTTGATTTCTTTAACTCAAATTATATTTATTATCAAGTAAAAAAATCTTTGAAAACCTGATTTATAAAAGAATTATAGGCTAGTTATATTGTATTTTTCTAATTATTTTATTAGTTTTTTTATTTGGTAATAAAATGTAATATCAAAGATATAAATTTTAATTTTAATTGATGTAATTTCTAGTTTGGTCAGATTTTTTTTTAGATTTACTTTTTTTTTGGTTGTACGATATTTGGTTGCGAAATTTTTTTTTCTTCTTTCTTATGCCATTTTTCAAATTTATTTTACTATTAAAAAGTTAAGATTAAAAAAACATAAAAAATGAAAAGCAATCGGCTTCGGAATAAAATCGCCCAGAGGTCATAGCTGATAGAACACGACAAAAAAAACGAACAGAGGCGAACTCTAGTAGTCATTACTTTGTTCTCAAACTCGACTAGAAAGCTGTATAAGCTCATATTCTATATAGAAGGAATGTGAGAAAAACTAAAATTATGTTTTCAAATTTTTTTTTATTTGGTAATAAAATATAATATAATTTGAATTTAAAAAAATAAAATAATATAAAATGTAATATTAATAATAATTATTTTTATCTAAATAGAATTAAATCAAAAATTAATTCCATATCATTTATATATTAATAATTAATATCAATGAATAAGGATAAAATTAGAATTTTTTTTTAAAAGATTGTAGGTACGAACATGATAACATTTAATTTTTTGGTATTAAATTATACAATTTTATTAATATGAATATTATTCTTCAAAAAAAAAAAAATTTTGAGTACGTGTATTAAACTTATTTTCGTATTATACTTATTTTCGTATTAAACTTATATTACACGGGGTATAAAACTTCTTTTCCCGATTTTACATATTTTACTTCTCTTCTAAACAAGAGAGTACGTGAGGATAAAGATAAACCAATTTTTTGGTCAGCATTTATAGCAGATGGTTGTTGACTTGACGATTAACTGAAATATTTTGACAGTCATACAAAGAGAATATTAGTAACAATTTAGTTTCAAATATTTTTGTACTTTTTTTGTTTTTCTTTTTTTCGGTCACGATCTTTGATATTTCTAAAATTTATTGATAACCAAAGATATATTGGTTTAACTATAAACCATGTGATACGAAACAGCGAACCATAATAAATACTCGCTTGCCAGATGGCACTGTTCTATTGGCTTGACAACAACAACAACACCCAAGGGAGTAAAAAGGATTCTCTAAGCTCAGCTGTCAACGGCGGCGCGTGCCTTCCTCTCAGCGGCGCTTTCCGCTCGAGTCTTGAGCCAACTCAGCATGTCACCGTAAACCATATCGACCTTCTCTTCCGATTCCCCAATCATCTGATGCCACAGCTCAGGGTAGATTTTGATCGTCTTATCCTCACTAATCGCTCTCCGATGAAGCTCCTCGACGCACGCCACATCGCAAACAACGTCGCCTCCTCCGTGCACGATCAGAAACGGGACCTCAACCTCCTCAAACCTCTCCTGCAGATCCTTACAGACACGGATCAGCTCGTAAGCAGTGGCGGCGCGTGGTTTCGCCACCGTCCTCCTAGGGCTAGCCATCGCAAGCTTCCTCTTCCAGGGCTCCTTGAAAGAAACCTCAGGGATAGAACCGCGCGTGGGGACAACGCGCCAGGTAGGGATAAGATTGGCGACGACGAAGAGCAAATGCTCCAACGGCCACGGCGGTTTGAATTTGTCGCTGATTCCGCACATAGCTCCGTTAAGGATAAGTCCATCCCAAACACCTCTCTGACGGAGCGAGATGTAGAGAGCAATCGCGCCGCCTAAGGACTCTGAGTAGAGAAAACACGGCAGATCTGACGGAGTCTGACGGCTACGGAAGTCATCGAAGAAGGAGATACAGTCATCGACGACGGGATTGATGTCAGGGATATGAGCGATGAGTCCATCTGAGAATCCATGTCCTTGGTGATCAATCGCACAGGTGATGAAACCGGATTTAGCGAAAAGGATTGATGTGAGCTGAAGGAACCAGCTGGATTCGCCGGTGAAGCCGTGAACTACGGCGATGATACCGATTGGTTTAGTTGGAGGGAGTGGAGACCACCATTGAGTGAAGAGTTTGAGACCACGGGGGTTGGTGATGAAGGCTGAGGAGTGGCTAACGGAATGTTTCGCGTAGAACTCTTCGGCGGTGAGAGATCCGAAGGGACTGTGTTCGTTGGCGTCGGAGATTGGATGCAGTCCCATTTTGTGTTTTTTTTTTGTTATTTTCCCCCAAAATAAAATCTTGTGGGTGGGTGAGGGGAAGAAGATGATGTGTGTGTGGGGGTTTGGTTAACCGTTGAGGGGATTATAATGACAGTTTCATAAATGAGGAGGCTGGGTTCTGGTGTTGTAGGGACACATGCTTTTAGTGTGGACGCGCGAACTACTCCTTATTCTAGGCTCGCCTTCGTTTCTTCTTTCAATTTCAAATCTCCGATTTAGGTAGTGTAATAAGACTTTTACAGTACCGAATCCCAAAATATCTGAAATTCTTAACTATACGTTTTTACGATTTGGTTTTATCCCATATCCGTCAGTCAAACATAACCTGTACCTGTATGCGAAATTAAACAGATTACAAAATTATATAGATGCGTAAATTTATGAGCAGACGTGTGTAGAGAACAGTGTATTGTATGCTTTGTAACTGTTGTTTGCAATATGTGGAGACGGTCATAAACTACTAGACTAGTTTGTATAGTCTGCAGATAAATCAAAAATGATAAAATTAGTTAGAAGAAGAACAAAGGGAACTTTGTTAAAAAAATATTATTAATATTATATGAGCAAGAGATGAAACCAACATCGCTCGCTCAGACCCCCACCCTAAAAGCTCTCTCTCTCTCTCTCTGCACCTGAGGTTTTTTTTTCTTTCTCTCTCATATACCCTAGGGATACACTAGCACATATAAATCAAAAGATTGTACACAAATTAACGACACTTCCCAAATACATTAAAATGGTTTTTTTTCTTCCTAACATTACAGCCTTACAGGGAAGTATCGAAACCTAAGTAAATGATGGAGGTGTTGTCCTTTGTACGCATCGCTCTGGCTTCATTCAGCAGACCGTTCGCTATCTTCTCTCCAATATTCTCTGTCCCGCTCTCTTTCTCTCTCATCTGGTACATTTGTTTTAAACACATACACACTACATTAGATCCAGGTTCTAAGACATACTACTAGCAAATATTTGTCTTTGATGATTCAGTAAAAAGCTGTTTACCTGAAGTACGAGCTGCACAGCTTTCTTCGGGCTTACCACATCCCATAACCCATCACTACAGAATTGTTTTTTTTTTCTCGGTTATTAGAATAAGCAAAAAAATAGAATGAGAACAAGGGACAAGCTTATAACGTTTGTGTATTTTACCTAGCCAATAGAGCAAACACATCTTTGCAAGATTGATCGATACGCACAGGCTGGCTTATATATGGCTCTGCACTGAAACGGCTGTCTTGCTGTTTTGGAAATTTGTCCCCAAGCATCCTTGCAAGGTTTATACCTGAACAAAAAACTTATCAAATTAGACTTGGTGATTTTGTTACATTGAAGATGAAATCACCAGAGCGTGTTTAATTCATGGAGCTAGTACCGAAGATCCGAGACTCTCCATCTCTCAATGATAGTCCTGCCTCTTGGAATCGCTTTCTCTCGGACAAGCTAATCACTCGATGATCTTCAGTCATTTGTATGTAATTCCCATCAAGACTGCCAAATGCAAAACAAATCGTAATAAATACTCATGACAGCAAAACAACTATCTGAAATTGTGATTATTAAGATCAGTATTAAGGATAATGTAGGGATAATCACTCTTTCTATTTCGGCAAAGCAAAAAAATGATATTTATATAGGCTTCTCTTATTCAACAAAATTCTACTGTGATGTGAAACAATGGAAAGCATATATCTCATCTATTAGTGTCTATTTACTCTACCATAAACCCTAGATTAGAAATAATCTACTGTTTCCAAAACAAGACCACACTCACTCACGCTTTAACACGCAAGATCCTTGTTTTCTAATCTGAGTAATCAAGTCCCCTCCCTCTTTCTACACCAAGAAATGCTGCTACAAGTTTATACTCAGGTTAATGCAACCTCCACAGCTAAGAATAGCAATATAATAATTTTAACGTACTGGATAACACATGCTGAATCCCCAAGATTGGCACATTGTGCGAAGAAATTTCCTTCATCGTCTTTCCAAACCAAGAGAACGGTAGCTGTACAACCCTGCATCGATCGACTAGTTCATTAAGTATGAAGCAATGAAAATGGTCCAGCTAAGTCATCAACAAGAGTAGAAGACTAACATGCAATCAAAGGAGAAGGAAAGAAAAGGATAAATTGCAGAACCTCATATTGGTAATCATCCATGCGAGCTTCTGTGTTAGCAAGCACGTCCCTAAGGACGTCCGAAGCATCCCTTTGTGATAACACTTTCTCCTTCCTCAGCGAGTCTGATAAAATATTCGCCAGTGTCTCAGGAATAATTCTGGAGAAAAAATTTCATTAGCTTAAATATTCAAGTATATAATTGATGTTGTTAGATACAAAACTTCAAATCAAAGATGCTCCAGTTGTTAGTGAAAGGCTCCTGACATATAATAATTAGCCCAAAACAAAAATGAACAGAACAATTTTCAACACGATATTTTTTCCCGGCTGCAACCACGCCTGGCATAAATGTAACGCAGTTGCATGGCTAATCATCACATGCAGCTGAAATTTTCAATGCCATCAAAATTTGATTATTTAATGAAGCAAAATCAGCAGACAAACTCAGAAAAGCGGAAGTTCAAACATAACCAACCACAGCTTTTTTCAGGTTAGGATATCTTTGGTAGGTTAAGCATTAAAAGAAAACCCATAATAAGAATATCGAGAAGAATTTTAGAAAAGAGATAGTAAATAGCGTAAATTCTAATCAAATGACTCACTTGATTGCGGTTTGAGCAGCCTCTGCTCCCCCATGTCCATCACAAACACAAAACAGCCCAAACTGAAACCGTATATACATCTAAAACTATGTTAGCAGAAGCAGTGACGTCCATCATCACACAAACAACTCAAAAACAAAAATCAAGGTTAACCTTATTTGCCCCTGGAAGCGGCCACTTGTAATGAAAGACATCTTCCATTGGAAGTTTCCTGCCTCCTCGACGTATAGCCATGGGATCTGAGGCCACACCAATCTTGAAGGGTATCTGAAACTCATTCTGAGACGAGATACGGACCTTCCAAAGATGAAAAGAAATTGCATGAAACAATAAGGAAAACAAAGAATCAGCACGCAACTTTAACCACTCAAATCGACTTACATAGACCTTTGTAGTTGTTCCCAAAGTTATTATATCTTCACTTGCCAGCTCGACAGGGTTACCCCACTTCCGGCTGCCTACATCATGATGACTTACTGACCGAGAGTTTAGGAGAGTTCCATTTAGGCTACCCATATCTACCAGCTCCCATTTCAATTTCTGAAATCAAAGCCAGGCAGGTGTGACGCACAGTGTAAAAAGTGACATGGAAAAGTCGAAAAAGTTAAACTATATAGCTCCTTACAGTAGAGTTCCATGTTATTTGTGCATGTTTCCCTGAAACTTCTGAGTCCTTCAATACCAAATCAGCTGGAGAAACCCTTCCAAGTTTCACTGGCGAGGTAATTGTGGAGTTCACAGCATGTTGAAGCCCAATGGCAGGACCCGCAATGACCTCCAGGGACATCCAACTTCCTGCACTTCTAACAGAAAATATGATATATGTCTTCACGACTAATTGAAGAGATGGAATGCAGTTGTATTACACACCCTAGGAAATTAAAAGAAGAAGAAATTACTTTGATCTTTGACGAAACTCGGAGAAAGATCAGTACGTCTATCCTTTTCTAGATCATGCTACAGATTTTGACTTCTGTTATCCTGCCAGTCATAGGTTTGCACTTCTGCCAAGGTACCTTTTCCATCTGGATGTTTTAGCGTTTGGCCCACCAAAGCATTTTCAGAAGGTTCAGAAATTACTTCTAGAACAAAGCTTTCACCTACATAATTTAGAGCAGATCAATAAGGTGACAAACGAGTGATGCATAGAGTTCATAACGCAAAGAGGGTGATTTTGGAAACAACTGCACCATTTCCATCAATCTAATGATGTAGACTCAATCCAAATATCTTCACCAGAGCTGGATAGAAGTGGAGGAAAGAGAAAAGACTAACCTTGGGTGAAATGGGGAGATGAAGAAGGAAGCCTTTGTTTGTAAACACGTCCCTCGGTCAGAGATGAATGCAAAAGCCCTTCATTCTGATAGCAAGCTCCCTCTAAATCATATTCCCTTGTAACCTCACTGGTTTGGCCTTGGATCAAATTCCCATCATCAGATATAAGGGGTCTCTGCAAATCCCCCAACTGCAGAGAATGGCCGTGAAAGTATTAGGGCGATGACTGAAGTAAAAACAAAAAGTAGCCTAAACTGGATATTATATAGCCAACACATGAGAAACTCAATCCAGCAGAGAAAAAGATTTCCCTGAATGAAGAAAGTAATAATGATATGCCAGACTTAGTTCTTTTACAATTTCAGTATGTTATCCAAGTAATGCAATATAAATGAACCACCTGTTATGTTAGTAAGGCTCAAACTAGAGTAGAATTCAGCAGAATTGGAAAAAAATAGAGTGATTCAACCCTTTTTTTTGCAACAAAGAGAAGCACGAAGCTCCAAATTCAGATTGGCAAGTAATAGCTGAATCAGAACGTAGCTAAAGAAGAAAAAGAAGAAAACATATAGCACAAAAGTACCTGGAATCGCCCATAGGCTTTTTAAAACAAACAGTTTTTTTTTTTTTTTGTGCAAATCGAGTAAGCAAAGAAAAAAGTAGATACACTCATTATAACGCAAAGACAAAAACTATAAAACCTTGAGCTACACATCTGCCAACAGTGAAAACTCAATATAACACAAAATCTCATTCCAAAAGTCAAAATCAGATTCTTCAGAAACCAAAACACATTCTCACCGCCCGGCGTCGTCGACCACACAATCAAATCACATAAAGATCCCCAAAACAATCGATTAAACCAAAAAAAAAAAAAAAGGAATCATGATCCAGCGACGTAACACTTGTCACTAATGATCAAAAGCGTTATCAATTCGCAAAGATCATCCCCCCACCACCAGCCCACACACCGCAATCAAAAAATCAAATCGAACGAGGCCGACTCAGGAGATTCGAATAGAGAGAATGAGAGAGAGCGTGTGGGGCGGTGGGAGGAAGAGGAAGAGGAGGAAGGAAGATACCTTGAAGGTAGAAGAGAAACGGGAGGATCGGAAACGAGAAAGGTAGCGCCATGGCTTGCAGGCGAAAAGGATGATGAGGGAGATGAGAAGCAACATAAGAACCATGAATAACGCAATAATGTTCATCTCTAACATCGCCATCGTCTTCGCTCTCTCCACCCCTTCCTCTCTCCCTTCTCCTTCCAGATTGGTTCCCGAGAACCTCGCTTTGAATTTTTCTTACCCCTTCTTTTCTAAAATTTTTCCCCTTTGTTTTTTTTTTTTTTTTGCCTTAATTGTATTTTCACTGTCTCTCTACTATTTTTATAACAGTAGAGAGGAGAGTAACATTATCCTACGTGGACACGTTACGATTGGTTAATACTTGATTAGGCTAAAGAAAATCATCTTATACGCCTTACGATTGGTTAGTGGTTGGATTAAGCTTAGATCAAATCATCTTATACGCGTTACTATTGGTTAATGGTTGGATTAACCAATTCTTCTTAGCCATAATTTATTATTTATATTTGTTTCTATATATCATTTTTTTGTCAAATATTTCTATATATCATTTCTAGATGGATTATTTTACATTGTACTGGACAGTAAGAATTCTATTTCTATAGTGTTTAAGAGTTGTATATAGGTGAGTGTTTGTTATCTAAACACACAGTTGTTTTACAAAGCAATTTTTAGAATTAGAAAATATCTTATGTCTTTTTCACAGTTAAAGAACACAAATTAAAGCTGTTGACAATAGTCTAGGAATCTACATATACGGTCCTAGCTAACCAATCAAACATTAAAAATGTTTTTATGTACACACATAAATTACTTTTAAAAACGTTTTTTAGATTTGTTCTTAAAACTTTTGTATACAATTTCTAAAGGTTGAAGTTAGGTTTTATGAATCTATGATGATATATGTAATTTATGATGATATCTAATTGTAGAAAATCTCATTAGTTATTAGGTGCTTATTGATTTCATAAAGTATAAGAATATTTTTCGATACGATAATCGAGTAAAATCTCTAAAAAAAGTAATCGATAGAGATAGAAAATAACGGTAATAACGGTTTTCACATCGTTAATTTAACTGATTTAGTATTTAGTAACAGAAAAATAAATAAAAACTTCATACCATTATAGTACAGCATTACCAATCAAAAGTTGTAATTGGCACATAATCATGAAAATAACCCAATAATAAAGTCAATTTTGTATATGCATTGTATGTAATATAGCAATCATAAATGACAATCATGTATTCATCTCTTTGATACAACAGACAATCACACAGAAAATAATTTGCATATAGAATTTTATAAAACAAAAAGTAATTTAAAATGTTTGTGAGAGTAAATATTATCGGTTATAAAATGTTTGTGAGAGTAAACAAAAGTTCCATTTTTTTTTTTTTAATCAACAACAAGCTAAGTGTATCCACCTCATATGTAGAGTCCCGTATGTATTTATACTATACCTACATGCATAGAAAAATATTGGGAATTACAAATTAATTTCAATAGAGGTCAAAAAGAAAATTTAATTTCAATATATTAAACATTTGGTAACGTTTTTATTTTTCTTGACTAAGCTTTATAAATGGTAACATATATAAGTATATACAAGTGGTAGCATGCATTCCATATTTGATCTTCATATCATCACTCCCTTACCAATTTTAATTCTATAAGAACCCGGCCCTCATCAATTTAGTAGATATATATGTTCAAAGCAACAATCATTTTGGTATAGCATATTAAAACTTTTGGAGTTGCTAGAATCTTCGGTTGGTTACAAAACCGGCTGATCAAACCTTTTAACAAGGTTGAAGAGATGATGATGATGATGATAAGGCCTCCTCCTCACCACAGAAAGAGACGCGTTCGCCAAAATCGTAATTAATTAAACGTTCTTTTTTTGCTAGATCTCTATATGATTCTTGTCAGGGTTTGTGTTTAGCACATACCTCTTTGTGAGCAGTACTGTTGCTAAACACTATATGGGTTACGAGTTTTGTCATGTTATTGTCGTTAACCTTTGACTAGAAACAAAACCACTGGACGAGTATAAAACAGCGTCGATAATTTTTTTTTTTTGCAATTTTTCTATTCTCTAACATTATATATCTTGCTTGCAGAGAGACCATGGCTTAATGCGCAGCAGATAGATACGTATGGGACATGCTTTCCTCGTGGCACGCCCTTGGATCTCGGGTGGTGTCGTCCATGTGTAGGATACGTTAAGTGTAATGTGAATGCTGATTGGAGAAATCCAGAGGCGATGAGTGGGGTATCTTGGATTGCTCGTGATTGCTGGGGTAGGGTTCTATACCATGCAAGAGAAGCTTTTACGAAGTCACGAAACAGGATCGTTGCTGAGCTGCGGTGTATCTTGTGGGCGGTTCAAAGCTTACGAGATCTTCATGTGGGTAGGATGATAATCTCATCGGATTGTCAAGCTGCGATCGCGGCCTTGGATAAGCCGTGGAGATGGCCTCAGTATTGGGAATTGCTGGACGCGATTCGCAGAACTGTTGTTGAATCATTATCAATTGAATCTATCACTTATGAGGTGGTGTCTTGTCACTCTAATACCATTGCAAGGGACATTGCGTATAGTGTTGTGAAGGATGGTCGTTACCATTCGTACCTTGCTTCTGATGGACCGAGTTGGCTTTCTCATCGAATACGCAGTGAGGCGCAACCGCGCTATGTGTTTAGGTTTATTCCCTATAGATAATTTTGTCTCTCTTGTTTTTGTTGTTTTGAGTGATTGGAACCGAGTTGTCTCTCTTGTTTTGGTTAATTATGTAAGATCATTACATTTTCAATTTACAAATTATATGAAGTTATTTTATTTTTCCATTGTAAAAAAAAAAAAAAATGTTTTAATTGTTTAAAGAATTTGGAAAGGAGCCTACTGTGACACGTGCAAGTTCGTCTCTTACGACATTTTTTATTTTGTTCAATAGAAGAGGAGGAGGTCACACGTCACAAGGTCCGCTTACGATGTTACGGGAGATACTCGTCGCTATGTCAATATCTCCGTATTTCGTGTTCATCTGGTTCAATTCCGCAAACCCTAAATGTCAGAAATTGCGGTTTCGTTAATCGCGTGTACTCAGATTTCAATGTTGAGTCGATGTGGGAGGAGGAGAAGACGGTATTGGTGTCTCGGAATTCGAAAAAATTTGATAGCTACGAAGACGTCGTTACCCAGAACATGTTCCATTGGTGCGTGCCTTTCGACCACATTGAGAAAAATATGTATAAATTATAACACTCACACACACACATATTTGTTTCATTTATATGGTTTGGAAATATCTGCAAACTAGTTTGGAGTTTTCTTGGTTATGTTCAATGAAATGTGAAAGATTCATCAAACGATATTGTTTTGGTAGTAGATTTCTTGTGTGCTAGAAACATTGTCATATACCCGTGAAGATGTTCAAATTCTTGAGGGTTGCATTTTGATGAACAAGAGTGCATTACATTTTGACCTGCTTTTAGTATAATTTAGTAAGAATCTCTTTGTTTATGTGTAGGATATATTAATGTTCATTGTATGATGATGAACAAAGTTGTCTTTATTCTGCATTGGTTATTGAGAGATTGAATAATAGTAACGATATTGTTTTGCTCTCGCTGTTACTAGATTTGTCACTAATTTATTTCTAGGATTGTTAGACATTGTCTTCAGGGTTGCATTTTGATGATCAAGCGTGCATCATTTGACTTGATTTATAAATTTAGTAAAACTTCTTTGTTGACGTGTGGGATATGTTAATGACACTGTATGATTAACTGAGATTCTCCCTATTCTACATAGATTATTAAGAGATTGAGTAATTACAGTAATGCTACATGCATTTATTTTGTTACAATCATTTACCTACAATCATTTTTGGTATGCCACTAAAGATGTCCATTTTTCTCAACTTTTCAGTTATGTTACCTTTCACCTCTGTTAGTAATGGATATGCGTTACCGTTGGAGCCTAATATCAAAACATTGTTGTAGATGCATTTTGTGAAGAGTACTCTGTTTATCTTACATAACAATGTAAGAACCCTCTCTGTCTACCTCTTATTAGCTTGAACAATTTTTAATTGTGTCTAGTACACTCTTAAGAGAGTACTTATTTGTTGAGTGTTTTCACATTTCTAGATAGTGAATCATTCAATAACTTTTGAGTGGCAAAATTGCTTTGATCTGTAACTTAAGATCATTTTTTCCCACTGTCAATAGGCCCAATACGTTCCAGGCATGGCACAACCATCACGAGCTTTCTTGTTTGAGATACAAAACCATCTTTGCTGAATCAACATGTCTTTTTATTTGGATAAGACCAAGCGGATGAAGAGTCATTGTTCCGATAGTGCATCAACTAAATGTAAGTTGTTTACCTGTGTGTTATTTGTTCGTATAACTATGTACTTGAGTCGTTATAACTAGCCCACGCTAAAGCTTTTTCAAATGTTGACATCTAATCTGTGGAAATGTTTGCGTGTTTGGCTGATATGTGAGTACAGCATTAGTTATGGATGAGATTGATATTTTCTGTGGATGTCATGCTTCTCTAAAAGCAAAGGAGAAAGTTCTATAGTATTTAATAATAAGCTTTCACATTCTTTCTCTACCTAAAGTTGTAAAATATGTTAGCCAATGACATTTGTATGCTTGGCTTAAATTAGCTCCCAATCTCGTTCTAATGATAGAGATTTTTTTTTTCTTGGGTCAGAATTTAAAAGTTGGAGAATTGTCACCTAAAAAGTTCCACTAATTTGGTCAAAAGATGGTGGATGGCTTTTTTTTTTGTTGTTGTTATGCAATTTATAGTGAGCCAAGAGATGCAATACTCGTGTTTAACGTTATGATCACATACCATAGATGGAAACGTAAGGCTTAAGTTTATGTCTCCACTTAATCTCAAGTGGTATGACGTATTTCCTTTGCTTTTAGATCTTCCATTAGTTGAAAACTTTGAAACCAATAACAAACATTGATGAATTATGATTCGAAGTTTCACTCTGTTTTTTTTTTTCTTTCTTCTTTCAACTTTGTTGCGTCATGGGCATGAACCAAGCGTGTGATACGAAGTCAAAATATATTCTGAATTAAATTTGATGCTTTTGCCTCTGTCATTAATCACTTAATTTTATTGTAATGATCTTAATTAAGTATAGAAAAGCAGCTTTTGTATAAGGACACACTCAAAAGCATTCTCCCTTCGAGAGGCCAAAGGTTGCTGTGTTACTTTCTTCTCTTCTATGGGGGTGGTTCAGATTTTAGGACCACCAACGCTGATCAAGATTCAATTTGTGGATATTTGTCTGGAGATTACGTCTGCAGGTCAGCTCCTTTATTTCCACTTTTATTAGTTAAACTATGTCATAACTTTTCTTACTCTTGCTTACGTTAGAGAATCCTAATTATTGTTTCATTATTTATTCATTAAGCATGTCAACTAGTTGCTTAATTATATCATTCTTGATTCCTTCAGCAGAGGGAGAGGAACTAGAAAAAAACGACTGTAGTTTTTTTATACTTTTACGGATAATAGCATAACTAATAGCAAAACATTAATTGTGAAATTATGGATTACTGAGTTCTATTGCTAAAATTGGAAACTGTCTTGGCTAGATCCATTTCCATTAATAACACATATTGACCTCATTTCTGTTCTCTATGCACTTGTTCTTGGTAAATTCAAATGAAAAAACAAATCTTGATTTGCATCTTCTAGTGGACTAGTAATACGTGATCAACCACTGGGAATATATAGTAAGATGCTTCTTGTTATAGAAGCTGACTACTAATACTGGAAACAATCTGACAACAGAGAGAAGGGCTTTCTTTTGTTGTTGTTATATATATTACCGAAGGTATCTTCGTACCAAATTCTTTAAGACTTAGTGACCACAGAATCTCTTGAAAACATAAACTAAGATCCACTTGCTTGGTTCATGTCTGCAATAAACCTCGAAAAGACACGGAATGTGGTGATTAAAGTTGATCATAGAGTTATACAGCACACAAGCTAGCATTATGCTAACAGTTCATCAATGGTAGTAGCTACACATTCTTTATTATAGCACAAGTACAAAACTGGAATAGCTTTTTCTGTTACAGGAAACCCAGGAAGATCTCACAAATCTCTCTCCCCACCCTCTTTGGAATAGGAACAGCTCACGCATTCTAGCTTTCCTTTTGTTTAGAGAGAAGAGTACTAGGTTACATTAATTAGTTTATATAATAATAAAATTCACATGCCTTAGAGTTAAGCAAAAGTCAGTGACCCTAGGGCATTTGTTTACTATGAAATAAAAAAGTGTCTTTTGTTGTTTTAGAATGGGGTTAAGTACGTAAGCATCTGATTTAACAGAGAGACAGATCAAAGAAAAGTGTTTAGTGGGGAATCACTTGTTCTTGCTGGCGACTTAAATGAATCTTAAACTCTGTCTTCATAAGCTGTTCCGTACGGTTTCTTTAGGGTAACACATGGCTTAAGATGGCAAATCTTGAAAGTTTAATCTCAAAATTGCAATTTCTGAAAAAAGCAGCTTACTGTTGGCTAGCCAAAATATTCAAAGGACAAGCGAGGTTTGATGTTAACTTAACCACCCAATATTGTCTTAGAGGTAGAGAAAAGTTTTTGATGTTGAAACATAGGTGGTTTCTTCTTATTTTGTCACTTAACCTTTCCTAGCTATTATATTTCATTTAACCAAAGCCTTGTTCACTTTGATTTGATGTTTTTTTTTCATTAAACTCTATTTTTTTTTTTCATTTTTTGGTCATAATAAGTGGGCGGAAATTTTTGGTTTTGCTATCTTGCATTCAAAATACAGTGTTGATTGAGGTGAGTGTATTTTGGGCACACTTTATTTGCTTATTTTTCTTGTAATTTGTTTTATGTCGTGGTTTCTTGATGCATACATGACACTTTCTTCAATTTATGACCATTCTTTTCTAAAAAAATTGTATGAAAACCCATGTTATGTTTATTCCTTAATTAGTGCCAATAATCAGTTTTTGGTTGATGGGATTTAGATTTCAAAATTAGTGGGCAGTTGTTATCATGTTGTTTAAGTTGGGTCTAAGAATTACCCGACATAGGTTTTTGACACACGACTCCTTTGCTTTAAATATAAAAAGAGAGTACAGTACTACTATTAGAGAGAAAACAAACAATCGTTTTCATAATCATAGCACTATTGGGGAAACCAAATTTGAGAACTTTCATAACTTTTGTTGGATTGTTTTTTTTTTTTGGAAGGTAAAATATAAAAGAAAAAAAAAATCATGTCTGTAACTTTTCGTCATGTTACTTCCATTACGTGTCTCTCTGTAAGTGGCCGTATCTTTTCTTTTTTCCTATACGATTTGATTTTGCTATTTTTAAAATTCAGATATTAAATTGTTATTATTGCCTTGAGAAAAATAGAAAATTTTACTCTTCTTAGTAAAAACTAAAAACCTCATTTGAAAATTTTATTTCACTCATTTTTTTCTTTCATTTGGAACTTTCTTTTTCTCTCTAATTTTTTCTTCTTTTTTCCGGGTAGTCTCTTTCAGTCCCAGATCACATGAGGGTCGAAAGTTCCTTGGCTGCTGAATAATTCAGTCTTTATTTATTTTTTGCCAAATGAGTCAAAAACGATGATTAACCAAGTTTCCTGTATAGACTATGCTTTCCAAATCTGTTCCTCTAAACCAACAAATCAGATTTTTTTTTTCTTTTGTAACAGTACAAAGATTATATGAAGAGTTTTTTTCAATTTAGATCATGTGCACAATGCAGTGACTCTCTCTCTCTCTCTCTCTCTCTTTGTTACACACATACATACACATTACACAATAGTATTCTTATCTGCATTTTGTCGCATAATTAAATAAATATTTGCATTATTCAAGTGGTGGTGTGGAAAAGTTCCCTTACCCACCTCTCTAGTCTCTGCACATTGCACAGTCACTTCTCTTTCTCTTTATTTTCTTTATTTAGTTTTTTATTCACTTTTGCGACACTACAAATTGGCATCCTCTCCCTCTCATTGTCCATCATTCTTATTTCCAAAGCTTCTTTGTTTTCACATCTCACAAGTCTTTGCTCTCTCTCTCTCTCTCTCTTTACAAGCTTCTATCCTCTTAATTTGAACTATGGGAACTGTTGTCTATCAACAAGGGTTTCAGTCTCAACTTAACGAGCCTAGGGCTTTAAGGCTTAGGCTATCTTCACCAAATCCTCACTTCTTTCAACCTTTTGGTTTAGCTCTCAAGTCTCCTTCACTTGACTCCCCTAATGCAGAGGACACCCGAAACCTTAACGATGACAAACCAGCTGCTTCCTCGGGCCCTGACTCAAGTGGCTGGAGCTTTCTCCAGTCCCTATCATCTGGCTCATCCTCCTCAAAGACGACGAGCTCTGAGAAAGAGAAGACTTATGTTCAACGTCCGTCTTCTTGTAGAGCTCTAAGCGACCAGAGCTTAGCATTGTGCACTGAGAATCTCGGAAGCGAATCTGGCTCTGATGTTACAGATGTCGATGATTTGTTCTCGCTTGACGTGCAGAGCAAGAATCTCGGAGAAACAACAACGGAGACAAGAGCGTTAAAAAGTAGGAAAAGGAATGTGAGCCCTAGTGATCTCCCACCTCCTTTGACCACTATGAGAGGGTTTCAAAGCATTCAAATGAGACCACACCGTGAAAACGGAAGATTGGTCATGACCGCCACAAACGCGCCACCTAGTAACCGGTGCTTTCAAGCTGACCGGAGCAATGGTCGTCTCCGTCTCTCTATCTTGAAAGACTCAGATGAGTTTGTAGAGAACGAAGAAGAGACGGTCGAGCCTGAAGAAACCGAAGAATACGAGGAGGAGAATGAAGAAGAAGTAGAAGAAGAAGATGAAGTGATGGACATTGAGAATATTCAAAGATCAAGAAGATGCGCTGAAGGCAAACAGGGAAACAGGGGATTGCTAAATTGGGAATCTTTTTGCGTTGCTACTTCCTAAAAACAGAAACTTCTTAATTTGCTCTGTATTTACAATTTCACAATTTTTTATCCTGTGTCTTTTTTTCTTATAATAGAAATTTCGCCGTTTCCTCCTAACTCGAGAAAAAAAGTAGATTAAATTTAATTAAAACAAAAAATAATGATAAAATAGTAATTGGAAGAAATGGGCAGAGGGAATATGCTTGTGGTCTGGTCGGCAGTTAATCTAGTTTGGTAAGAAAGATTCCCTGAGTGGTCTGAAATTAGTGGCAACCTCATCAACTTCGTTAGGACGATCATATTCATGTACCCAGAAGCTTCCCTTCTATTATACCAAGTTCCTAGGCCCAACGTATCAAATCAAATTAGTAGTTGGTCGACTTATCATTTAACTTAATTGCCCTACGATTTGAACGTGTGTATGTATACTCAACGTCAAAATGTAATCTAATATTAAATTTCAGATTGTCTTTGAGTTTGCATTAACTTTCAAATTCTGATTAGTATTTCTAGTATTCAAAACTTTATACCAAAACTGTCAAAAATACTTTATTCGATTCGTCATAAAATAATATGACTGAACACGGTTCAAATTACACAAAGTTACTTTACAAAAATAAAATCAGATTTAATTGTTTGGTCATCACTTAAAAGATTTAAAAATGAAAAGCAGGACATAAATTTTTTTAAAAGCCAGAAATTAAAAAATCAAAAAGCATATATTTTTGTTTGTACATGTAATATATTTGAGCAAGCATATATATATATATATATATATTTACCTCAAGATGCTCTCTCAAATATGATTAATTCAATTGTATAAATGTATAAGAATGAGCATCTATCTTTTTACAAAAAAAAAAAAGAAAGAAGAATGAACAACTTAATAATAATAAAAGGAAGAAACTAGGTTGGTCCGTACAACAACGACGTCATCACAACCCCCACCCCCGCATCTCTCCGCCAATATCAAAATGCTTTTGGTGTACGGACGACGGATCTGTGCGGCGTTTGGTTAAAAAAAAAATTATTTGCATATGCTTCAATCAATAACAAGTTGCATGCATCTAACAGCTCAATAAAAATATTCACCACTTTCTTATTTGCATATATATGCTTCAATACAATTTTTGAGAAGCTTCTTCTATATATGTTCTTACGAAATATATATATATATATATAAAACTTTACTTTTTAATTTGCAAAAATATTTTAACTAATCAGCATATTAAAATTTCAAGTATCATGTATGTTCTTTCAAGTTTCAATATTTTATTGATAAAAATTCAAACAAGAAAAATACTTGTTAAACTAGGAGTCTTTTTGCGAATACTCCACTTACACACGAAAAAGTATATCTTAGATCCAAACAATCTCTTAAGCAAGTTGCAGTAATGGTTTAGTTAAACTATATTTGCATATACAACACACATTTGGTGTGAGATTTTCTTTTTCCTCCTTTTGCTAGAAGAATTTTAGACCTTATCTCATATTTTTTTTTAAACCATACTTATAATTGATTACTTGAGATTTATAGTTTCTTATATAAGTTTATAGTTCATATTACAAACATGCAGAACTATACATCGAAATATTTAATATGAAACTAGTATTTTATTTTACTTTAACATATATACATATGAAACTAGTATTTATTAAAAATTTCTAATAATATGCTCATGATGAGATGAGATATAAACATATACATCGTTTAGGTTCTTTTATTTTTGGGCAGAACATTTATATGTTCTGTATAATAAATTAGAAGGTAATTTTATAAATATACGTCTGCAAACAATGAAACTGCGATAATAGTGCAAGTGTCCACTCGTTTTCTCTTTATATGAACTATAATAATAAGAAATATAGTGAGCGACACGTGAAACTCCATTGGACTGCTCTTTGAAACTCTTTATAATAAGGGTTTTGTCTTCTTGATTATTGTTGTTATTTTTATAATAAAGATGTCGTTTTGGTTATTATTATTATTAATCGCTGTGTGTTTGTGAGTGGCGATTGGTATATGTAAAGCTTCTTTTTTCACGTTTCTTTTCTTGCAAAAAAGTAGTATGCATGGGATCGGCGTCTATCCATTTTGGTATTATTGCATGTTGAAACTAATTTGACGACATAGCATTATTTATATGGAATCATTTCAATAATTTTTGGTTATATTGCTAGTTTGTACATAAATTGAATTACAATATGTACCTTTATATATAGTATAATAATGAAACAATCGACCGAAGAAATAACTTTAAAAAAAACCGACACACAATTGCAGAAGGCCACAAGCACTTGTGTTTTGTTCAAATAAGAACGTTTTATAATCTTCAAAATAGAGTTTGAAATATGATCAATATCGATCCGTCCAGAACTTTCTCGTTCTCATTGCACCAACATTTTACATGATTTCCCCCCCCCCCCCCCCCCCTAGGAAAGCTACTAAAAATAGAAGGGTATATAATATGATGGGATACCATATTACCTTAAATCTCCAAAAACTCAGATTATTATCATTCATCACAATTTTCATTTAGTCGTTAAATATGTTTACTATCTAAACTTTTACATGACTAAAGTATAATCTCTTGCAATCTCCCATCCGATGATCAAATCTAGATTTATGTTAATGCTTCATATTTCTGAATGAGCTGACCGTTTAAAACTTCTTTGGTCTGTTTCATTCTATGTAATTCACTATAGTCCCCACCAACTTTGACCTCTACAAGATTAGTGACGCAATGTCTTTTTTGGAGTACTGTGCTTCAATTAGGTTAAACTTCCATATTTAATCTGAGAATGTAGACAGATCGTTTAAGTTCAAAAGTAGCAATTGGGTATGTTTCTTTGTGGCTAAGCAGAGCAAAAGGATTGGTGAGTGGGTTTAAGTATGTGGACGTCAAATATACTATTACCAACTGATTACGACCATGACGCGGTCCTCTTTCTATTCTATCCTCAAAACGGTCACCAACCTGGATATAAAGTTACGATTTTCCCCTTATTTATTTTTAGCATTTTTATTTATAAAACCAAAATTAGAAAAATTATTTTAATTAGAACCTTTTTTGTTCTTTGAATGTGGGTGCTTCCTTTACATTCTTTTATGATATCGCTCTCTTTGACCGAATATTTAACCAATTAACTTGTGAAATTGATTGCAACATCAATTGCCTACGTACGTTTGAGTATATATGAGCCAAAGCATTATTAAAAAGCTGTATTCTAAGAAACGATATAATTACTTTAATTACCACGTAAATGAAGTTGCTTCTTTGTAACAACTATTAACTATAAAAATGCGTACGATTTTGTGCGTGTGTGTCTTAAATATCAAAATAGTTTTTTTTAACTAATATTATCCTATATATCATACAATTGTACATGGAAATTAAATTGCAACTTCTTTTCTATTTTTTATTTTCTATCGAATAAACATGAGCAAAAAGCTTGGACATGTTAATTTTGCGGGTGTACTGGATTGATTCCGTGAATCGTGAGTAGTGTCAACATGGCGACAAGACCAAATCCTAGCTAGTACTCTATTGGTGGATTTGCTCCTGCATGTTCTGCCCTAAAATATATACTTTAGTTTTCTTTTTCTCTGCCAACTTAGAAGCATCATTGAAGATAATAAGTTGATGTATCAACCCAATCAGAAGTAATGATTTCGTATCCATTAAAGGGTAACGTAACCCGTAAAAGGGTTGTTAAACAACGAATGAAAACTGATACCGATATTCATGATAGGAAAACTCGAACCCTTCGAATCCCACTAGCGCAGTATACAACTTAGCAGGAACCCCATACGTCGGTGGGAAACGTATTCTGATGAGATTTATATGCGGTTTGTAACATGGATGAAATTACGAATATTTTAGGAAAATGTATAAATTTAGTTCAGTTGAAATACTCAAGATCTCCCGGGAAAACAAGTATACAAGACTATGCAAGCTTTAAATTTTGAAGAAAACGACTTTAAGACTCTAAAACCAAATTAATACTCCCTCCATTTCATATTAAGTGTCATTTTAGGATTTTTCACACATATTAAGAAAATCATTAAATTTTCTATTTTACCCCTTATTAATACATTATACAATTTTTTCTATTGGTCAATACATTAAATCAGTAGGGATAAAATTGGAAAATTTACAAAACATCTACATTGGAAATACAAAATGACACTTATTTTGAAACAAAATTTACAGTCTAAAATGACACTTAATATAAAACGAAGAGAGTAGTTAAAAAAAACAGAAAAAAAGTTATGTCGTTCTGTTGGTCTAGACCATAATCAATTCTTTCTTAGCACAGAATTCTTCAGGTTTATCATTTTGACTATATATATTCTTTTCTCCAGATATTAGTCTTGGATTTCTCTGTAAATTTGGAAATTTATTATATATGAGTAAACAAAGAAAAATCTAAATTGATATTTCTTAACTTTTTTTTTTGGTTTAATGTTAAATTTTATACCAATAAAAAAGAATTTACATTTTACAATGAAACTTAAACCATACCAATAAATTGATATTTCTCAACTTTTGTATTAGAAAGAAATCTAATGCCGATTAAAGAAACCCTACGGTTGTTGTTTACATATTACACTTCCTTTATGAACTATATAATTTTAATTTTATACATCTCTTCTATATATGTTGACACGAGAAAACCCTAGTAGTTGCTATACTAAGCCCTATAGAGTACGTGTAACAATAACGATCGACTTCTTCGTTTGAATCCACTCATGCACTGACACATATTTATTTGTTGATAATAATTCGAGAGAGAGAGAGAGAGGAATAACAAGAATAATTGAAGAGGTCCAATAAGTCAACAAATTATAATTCTTGGACACGAATAAAATTCACCACATTAGTTTTCACAGCGCGCACAGCCTTTTAATTTCTTCTTCCTTTATTTTTTTAAAAAGTTTATTCTTTGAGTTTCATCAGAAATATTGGATAATGCTGTAAAATCCTTGTATGTAGGAGCCAACCAGATTACGGAATAAAAGATCAGTTTTATTTATCTGCATTCGTTAATTTATATAGAGAAACACTTTGTTGAATACTAGCTAGCTGCTATACGGCACTTCACGTTTCAGGTTTAAATAACGTGTCCTGTTTAACTCGATCGATGTGATTATTCTTGCATTAATAATCTTAATTCTCACAAAATAGAGTGTCAAAACCAGCAAACTATATTATTATAGATCAATGTAAAACATTGTTTCAATTTTTTGTTAATAAATTAAACAAGATGGTTAAGAGTTAAGACTATACGCTTTGAGTTGCCCAAAAAAAAGAAAAAAAAAACTAATTTAATTTAATTTAACATACAACATAAATATGTGCTATTTTCACTAAAAAAAACTCTTAAATAATTCATGTTTCACTAGACTTAACATACAATTTTCTTTATAATACTAATAAATAATGTATTTTGTTTACCCTAAAAATCAATGGCCTCGTTGTGAAACCGAAGATAAAAGAAATCTCACTTTGCTTTATTTTTGTGTCAAATGACTTTTTTTGGCAAATTTTTTTGTGTGGAATGACTAAACGAGAGAATCATGGAACATTTTACGTAAGAAAATTTTTCTTTTTCAATTTAGTTTCTTGCTAAAGATAGAGAAAACAGGTTAAAAAAAGAAAAATCTAAAAAACGAAAGAGAAAGAAAAAGTGAGGGTGAGAAAGTAGATACGATTCTCTCCCAATCTCTGATATTTTCAGTCATTTATATATGAGAGATCGTTATATAACTTCATTGTTTGTTAGTGAACAGAAAGTGACGTTTCGAAGACGTATCCTAAACGCAAAATTCACTTGTCTTCTTTCTTTTTTTCTTTCTCTTTAAGCGTCGTGTCTGAAAATAGTCAAGTCCCTCAATCAAAACGCTCCCTCACACTTAGAACACACAAATAAAAAAGAGGAGGCACAGAATCTAAAAGATAGATTATAGAAATCGAGACAAAATCAAGATTTCAAAAAGTGAGAAGATATTCTTGTTTCTATTTTACACAGCTTTGTTTTTTCCTTTCTTTCTTTCACGTCTATCCACCAACCAACCGAACTGCACTATGATGATAAGTGTCAAATGGGTTTTTACTCTTTGCATGTGCTTTCTTGCAATGTTTATTTCCTTCTTTTTCGTAAGATTTGTATCATAATGTTGACTAAAGACCCGATCTACTGAGTCAGAGAGTGGGCCGGTAAATAGTAAAAACAATAATTGACCACAATACACTTATTAAAATTACAGAAAATAGTGTAGTAGTCCATAAACAAAATGCATAAAAAACATCAACATTATTTTTCTCTCGTACTGTATGAATATCACTTATTGTGAACTTACTATGTTAGTTTTTGTTTTTGACTACAATGAAACCCATTTCAGTTTCGTCCAAAAAAAAAAAAAGACTACAATATGAAACCCAAAAATATATAAGTACGCTCATTTTTCTCTCCTCTTTTTTTCCTGTTTGATATAATAAATCTAAATTCTTAAGCCTATAGTATAGCTAGGAAATTAAACAAAACTGAATATGGGGTTAGAGAGACAAAGTTCATTATGAATATAATGAGACTATGAGTTTGGAAATGGACAATATTTGGCTTCACTCTTAGAGATGAATCTCTTTATTCACTTGCTTATAAAATAAAGAAACAAAATCTATATACATCATTGTAAAACTAAAAATCCAAACCGTTATTTTATAAACCAAAACGACATATAATTTCGTTTTAATTGTAAAATCTAAATCCTAACCATTTTATTTGTTAAACCCAAACTTATATATAATTTCGTTCTAATTGTAAAATCTAAACCCTAACTACCTTATTTGTAAACTCAAACCGACATATAATTTTGTTATAATTGTAAAATCTAAATCCTAACCATCTCATTTGTAAATCCAAACCGACATATAATTTCGTTATAATTATAAAATCTAAATCTTAATCACCTCATTTGTAAATCCAAACCGACACATAATTTCATTTTAATTGTAAAATCTAAACCTTAATTCCCATTTATAAACTCAAACCGAATATAAATTTGTTTAATTGTAAAATCTAAATCATACCAATATTTAACTATCTTTATTTAAAAGTATACAAAAAAATTTTCTTAACTTTTTTTGCTTTTAAATTTAAATTTAATTTATTTATTAAATAAAATATTATATAGAAGATTCTGATTGGTTGAAAAAGATGAGATGAATACAAATATCTATATACTTATTTAAGCAACCCTTTAAACAAATAATCCTACTCCATGTAAAATATTACACAAAATACCACTGTATTTTAATACAAAATATAATAACAGAATTTTAATATTAATTTGTTGTAACCTGAAAATGATTATCCAAAAAAATAGTAATTATTAATTTATTAGATTACAAGAAATCATTAATAAAATAATTTTGAAATTATTTAATAAAATAATAATAATATTATTTCGAAATTATGTAATAAAATAATTAAACAGATTCTATTTATTGTTTCAGAAATCTTAGGAAACAATAACAAACTATTTAGAAAATTATAGAACTTAAATTTATTTATAAAACTAAGATTAAATATTTACATATCTAAATCATTTAATAATAACAAATATATATTAAAATTAGGATACAAAATTGTTTATATTTTTAAAATATATCTATATACTTATTTAAGCTATGTTGTTAAAAGTTTAACCAGTTCTGATGTGACATATTACGAAAATGCTATTATATTTTAATTATTCTAATAACTAACAAAAGAAAAGTTTAGATTTGTTTACAAAATAATAAACTCTATTTATTGTTTCATAAATCTTAGGAAATAATAACAAACTATTTAATTGGCTAAAACTTAATTGTTTATATACAATATTCACTATATAAACAATACTAAGTGTATAATATTGATAATATACATAACCTAATTGTAATTTTCACCTATAAAATTAATATACAACATGTTATACCAATAATTTTAATTTGTAAATTTGGTATATTAAGATCTCTAAACACGATCACATCAATTTGTAATACCAAATCACGGGTCAATACATGTTTTGTTAGATTTTTTTGGCTTTATCGAATGTATAATTAACGAATTTGATATTGCACCAAACCAAAATAGTGGTACCAACTACGGGTCGAAATCAGAGTATGACCTTAAGTAAATTAAATATATGATTTTATAAAATATATAGAATTAATAATTTTTCTACTATTATTTTGTAACAAACAAATCCAAATTTATATAAATATTTTCTCACGCTGGTAACATTATTCTACAAAATATTAATGTGTATTTATGAGTCGGGTAATAAAACGGGTAATAAGATGGATAACGAGACGCTCAAAAATTAAATTAATATCCGATACTCGATCATTATTTATGGATAATATAATTATTATACCCTTCACTCGACCCTAAAGCTGCTGATACCTTTTTCGGGACGGATACAAACTGAAAAACGGGTCTAATACGGGTATCAGTAGTAGCTTCCAGGCCTACCTATTAGTAATTTAATATGAATCAAAATTCACCATATAGTACTATATTATATAACATGTAAATGAATGATACAATATAAACATAATATTAACAAATAACAAAATAAAAAAAATTCTCCGCACTACCAGCGCGGATTATTATCTAGTTTTTCTTTAGAAATAAACAATATCCGGAGCTGATCCGTTGAGGTTGTAACTTTGGAATGGTGCTATTGTAAGTAGTAACATTAGCTGTAAATATTTTGATTTTAAAATCTCTTATTTATAATTAAATTTTTCCTAAAAAAATTAAAACGACATATTACTGACTTCACAAAAAATTGGACTGACTGATTTTAGAAAAATATTATCATAAAGTAAGAATATCCTCTAAACACTGTAAATGATTTGAAATTGTTGAAAACTTTTTTAAGTTTGAAATCCATCACTCTTCTTCACAGACCAGGAGAAAATTATCTACCAATCAATCACCTTTTCTGTGAAGTGAACTGTGAGATGGATTCAATCAAACTTCGAAAGTCTAAAACACTTACGCCGACAAAATGTTTTAACACTTTTAATGTAAAAATCATGGGCCTAACTAGTATGGGCTAATTTCTTCGGTTTTATACGAATGGACCTACAAGCACACGATATGTGTGCCGTCGGTCTACTGCTGCAACAAACCAAGAAATTAATATTTCAATATGTAGATAAAAAATGATTATATTTATGTATCCTTTTTCTTAAAATATACACTAATCTCGACAGTGAGCTCGTTACAAATGGTGTTGATAGTCTACAAAAAAGTCATTTAATAATATTTAGCTTAAAGATTGGGAGCAACCTAATCGTTGTTTGCTATAGAATCTTCAGATGTACATATGTAAGTTCCCAACAAGCGAAATGTAAAAAGAAGAAGAATCTTGGTCGTGTAAATAATGAGCTGATCACTAACTACAGTATCCCGAAGAAACAATACGATAGGTGTTCTAAAAACATTAAAAATGAATATGTGCTGCGTTCAGGAGGCCATATTCTCATGGACTTCTCGGTATAGTTAGTATAAGAAGATTTATATCGTTTCTTGTTTGTCGTAAGATTTTATTAACTCATTCACAAGTAGTAGAAGGAAAAAGCGATTTGCTCCAATATTGTTCTTCTCTTTATTGTCATAAAAATTCACAACAATCACACAACATAATTATGAAAACAAATGAAATAAGGTCATTGAAATATGGAAAACAAAAAACAAAAAAAAACAAAAACGGGACTCAAAACATGAGGAAGCAAAGGAGAAGAAACAACAAACTCGAAGAAACAAGGCCATGAACTGTGATTGAGAAAGCTCCAGAGTTAGTAGCCGGAGAATAGCTACCCTCGGGTGTGTTTGTAGTGAGGACAACAACAACCCAGTTATCCTCAGAACCAATACCAATTCCAGTGAACTTAGAATCATTCAAACTCCTGGAGTACTGTGACTTTGTGTAATTGTTCATGAGAAGGGTCTGATCAAGGTGAGGAACACAAGTCGGCAAAATCACACCGTCTCTAGTAACTGTAATGTTGAGTCGGCATTTGGTGAGGAGTTTAGGGAAGTCTGAGAAACCAGGTTCTGTTCCAGGAACTGCAGCTGAGCCACTGGTGTTTGTGCAGGGTCGGTTCTTGAATTGGTCTGCTAATTCATCTGCGAGACATTCAGCGTTTTCGTTCTTTATCAAGGTTGTTAGGTTTATAGACGTTCTGTAGTTGTTGATGACTGTAAAAAGAACATCTTCTTCATCTGTATATTTAAAAAAAACAGAACACACACATAAAAAAATTGATAAACATCTCAATCGCAAATCTCCATTGATCGAGATCTCTAGGCTTGTATGAAACAGATTAGACGATTTTTCAAACTAGATCTTGGTCAACCAGCAGAGTTCAAGAAACCTAGAAATTGAAAGAAAAAACAATCAAGAAGATGTTACCGTTTTCGGAAAGAACAGGACGATGAAGGGAGAGAAAGACTGAGAAAAGAAAGAGTAGATGGAGCTTTGAAATCGCCATTGATTCAGAGGTTCTTCCTTACTTCTTTGCTCAGTTGTTTTGTGAATCTTCTTCACTTTTTTTTTCTTTGTGTATTTATTTATGAAAATTTTAGTTCATTTTGCTTTCTCGACTCTTCAAAAGTCGTGGCTTCGGTTTAAGAAAAATAAATCTATTTGTCTTTTTAGACAATTTACAAACGAACGTGTTGAATTAAAAATATATAATTAAACAACAGAATACAAATAATGTTGAATTAAAAATTAAACAATTGAATATATACAATAAGGATATTGTTGAATGATCTGGAGTTGAATGTTGGATTACAAGGAAGACGACTATGTCATATAGCACGTCAAAATTGGATGCTGTGAAATCATTAGGATTGATTGATTAAAGAGGCATTCTCAAAAATACCCTTTTTTTCATACCCCTTTTTAAAAATACCCCTTCATGTTGATTATTTTTAAAATTACCCCTCTTTATATACAAAATGACCAAATTACCCTTTTTGAGTGACAGCAAAAATGTACCGTCATCAAAATCGAAAATACTTTCCCGCCAAAAAAGTTTCCCGCCAAAATTTTTTTTTCCCGCCAAAAATCGAAAATTTTTCCCGAAAAAAATATTTTTTCCCGCCAAAATCGAAAATTTTTCCCGCCAAAAATATTAAAATTTATACATTTTAAAAACATTGTAAACGCTTTTAAAAAACTTTTAAAAGCGTTTACAAGGTTTTTAAAAGGTTTTTAAACACATTATAAACGCTTTTAAAAACCTTGTAAATGCTTTTAAAAAGCTTGTAAATGCTTTTAAAAAGCTTGTAAATGCTTTTAAAAGGTTTTTAAACACCTTGTAAACGCTTTTAAAAAAGTTTTTAAAAGCGTTTACAAGGTGTTTAAAAACCTTTTAAAACCCTTTTAAAAATCTTATAAAAAATTTTACAAGGTTTTTAAAAACATTGTAAAAGCGTTTACAAGATGTTTAAAAACCTTTTTTAAAACTATTTGAGAACCTTTTAAAAACCTTTTAAAAATCTTGTAAAAGCGTTTACAAGTTGTTTAAAAAACCTTTTAAAACTTTTTAAAATATCTTGTAAAAGCCTTTACAAGGTGTTTATAAGGCTTTTATAAGGTAGAAACCTTATAAAACATTTTAAAAACCTTGTAAATTTTTTTTGGCGGGAAAATTTTTTTGACAAAAAAATTTTTGGCGGGAAAATTTTTTCGAAAAATTTTTGGCGGGAAAATATGTCGGAAATTTTTTGGCGGGAAAATTTTGTTTTTCTTTTTATTGAATAAAATAATTTTCATCTAAGGGTAAAATGGTCATTAAAAATTAAAAGAGGGCAAAAATAAAAATGGCCAGAAAAGAGGGTATTTTTGAAAAGGGGTATATCAAAAGGGGTATTTTTAACAAATTCTCTTGATTAAATCATAATAAACTAGTTTTTATACCATAAATCATTATTTTATATTATATAAATAGATATTTGTTTTAGTTGATTTGGACAATGGAAAAGAATAGTTTCTAGATTCAAAATTAATATGCAAATCTCAAATATACACTTTAATTTGTTTTATTAATAAGTATACAACTATTTCTCGTTTTTTTTTACTTGTAAGGAAAAATAATAATAAAGAATGAAAACAAGAAAAAGAAAAAGAATTTGTTATACCCCTTTTTGGTATACTCTTTTTCAAAAATACTTTTTTTTGAACATTTTTATTTCTATCCTTTTTACACAATTACACTATGTTAAATTAATTTTTAGAATTTGTTTTTTTAGGTTTGGGTTCCCAATTTACATTTAATGTATAGTTTTTAAGGGATATGGTTTAGTATTTGGGGTTTAGGGTTTATAATTTTGTCATTTTATGTATTAAAAGGGGTATTTTTGAAAATGGACACCATGAGAGAGTATTTTTGAAAAGTGATATAGAAAAAGGGGTATTTTTGAAAATCCCCCAAAAAGAAATCACTGTATGTCTGTATTTTATCGCTTTTGCGTTAATATTTGTTTGCCTCTGATCAAATATTTAGAAGTCATAACAAGATTTAATAGATTTTATAAGATAATTACAAAAACTAGAAAACATAAAAGTAAATAAGAAGAATATGAAACAAAAATGGTGAGTTAGGAACTTAGGATCTTGAATTTTATTAAACAATTAAAATTGTAAAATATAAAAAGGTTATTAAAAACTGAACAGTTGTTGAATTATTAAGTGGAATAATTAAACACCATATTAAAAGAAGACTTGATTAAGACCCATGCTAGAGCACGGGTTGAAATTTATTTTATTTGTATTGTAATTTTTATATAAAATATAATTTATGTGATTATTTTTAAAAGTATTTTGGGATAAAATATTATGCAATAAAATCATATGCTAAATATGATGGCTTGAAAAAGACACCTATTTTGTAAGTTTTATATTGTTAATGATTATAGATAAGTATCCGTGTTATAACACTGGTTAAAATTTATTTTATACAAAATTTTGTATATATTATATTTTAAAATAAAATCTTAAAAATGTTGTAATAGTTTATGTATGTGAAGTTATTTTAACAATGTATATTCTACATCATGACTTGAATGTCATTATAAGTCATAATTTTGTAAAACTGGTTTTTAAAAGCGAGTTATTATATTATGAGTAATTTAATATATTGTTATATTTTTTGTGTTAATATACCTGGTTTCTTGAAATTTTTTCATATTATAGTGACATATTATTGACATTGCTATAACAAATCAATTTAGAGTGTTTATAGTTTCTAACTTTTATATCAATTTTCAATATTTTAAAAATATTTCAAAAAAAATATTTAAAGTTTATTATATTATATAAAATTATAAATTTAACAAAAAAATATGAAATTAAATTTAAAACTTCAAATTTTGATCCGTTACTCATTAAAATTTATAATTTAATAGATATTATTTTTAATGAATAATATTACTAAAGCTTGAATATTTTATAGATTGAAAAATTTATATTTGTTTTAAAAAATTCAACTTATGGTATATCCGGAAATAAAACTATTTTTCATTTGTTTCACAAAATAGACTCATATATAAAAATTAGAGGTGAAATATAATGACAATTAACAAATTAATATGTTAAGTTAGATATCAAAATATTTTATTTGATGAATAATGTAATAAAAGAAATTAATATGGTAAGTTAGATGATATCAAATGATTCTTTAGATTATTTTTTTAAAGATTTTCGGAAACAACGTGCTCTAGTAATAAAATCTTCCAAAAATAAATTAAGGTTGCACCAACTATTTAACTTGTAACCAATTAATCTATCAATTAATCTATAACCTATTCGTAACCAACTTATTAAAATTATATAGTGTACAAAACAATGTTGTGTAGTTCTGTTTTATTATAAAAAAGATGATATAAAATGTAAAAATGTAAAAAAAGGTATGGTGTTCAATTGAGAAACCGAAGGGGATGGTTTTTAGACTTTTAGTAATTGTCTACTTTATTTGATGCTACGCAAACAATTTAACTTTTTCTTCACTCAAATTTAAGAGTGTAGTTATGACCATTTATACTTTGGTATGAAAGAAGTTGTACCATTTTTTTTCTCGCAAATCATAACTATCTACAATTAGATGATTTTGTAGTCGATTTCATAAATATTTCTCGTTTTTTTTTTTTAATTCTTTTTTTGGCAAAGTTTTAAAAAATTATAGGTACTGGCCCCGATTGGTAACGGCTGTTAGTTATGGCTGTAAAGACTTTAACTTAAAAATTTGTGCTGTAGAGAATTTGACTGTAGATGCTTTGACTGTAGAAATTTTAACTGTTAAAATTTGATTGGTAACAAATACTTTTAAACTGAAGCTGTTACTTTTATTATTAAAATATATTAAAATGATGATAATGAAAATAAAAATAATTAGTATTAAAATAGATCTTAAAAGAAGGAGAAAAAAATAAGAATAATTAATGTGTAAAAATAATTTATGTAAAATTTATATATAAAATTTTGGAGAGCTTTTAAGTATAATGGGGGAGAAAAAAATAAAGTTTTATATTTTTTTAATTTTAAAGCCTGATTTTCACGCTTAAACTTTTTTGAGAAAACAAGGAAGGAAAAAAAAGTAACTTACAAAGCTTTAAAAAAAATTAAAGTCAAAAAAGTATGATTGGCAAATAAATGGTTGTTAAGGCTTTAATTTTTTTTTAAAGTCTTAAAAGTCTTGTACCAATCAGGGCCACTATCTCATGTAATTCCTAAGCTTTTATTTTCTAATGATATTTACAGGTATATACAATTAGTTGAATTTAACAAACTTCCATTACTTCTATTTGCATGGCATGAGATAAGAAACTAAATTGCAAAAGTATATTCTAATTAAAAAGGAAAAGAAAAAGTTAACATTATTTTTTTCTTTCAGCTTTGAATTTTCTTGACATAAGTCCCAGTAGACTATGCCATTGCAAGACAGATCGAGACAAAAGAGCAATGTTTTAAAATCTTAATTTAAAAAAAAAAAAATTGGTGGTGTATGTGACCTTCATGAAGATAGGGTGGACAAAATCCTTACAAGAAAATTAAAAAAAATGCAACTCTCTTCTCTTTTCTTCTACCTTCTCCTCTCTTCAAAGTTCAAACCTTTCAAAAACCCGTATCTCCTACGAAAGTGGTGGTTTCTCCTGACTGTTGAAACTCCCTCTGTCCTGAGCTGCTTGTGATGTTCCACGGGCTTGACCAGGCACATATAAGTGCTAAGAGTTCATATTCCTAGATACTCGACTAGGTTTGGGGGAGAAAAAATTGAACCAAATACATGAACCGAAACCGACTCGAAAAATCTCTGAATCTGGGACAGCCCGGTTTTAGGTACATGCGTATAGGTTTAACAGAATTGATTTGACCATCTATGTCATCAAAATGCACCTATCTTTTCAGTTAAGGGTCCTGAGAGTACTACAGGGCGTGATTATGCTGGAGTAGTTTTAGGATGAGTGACCTTCCAGGAAGTGATTGTCGGAACTGTGCGAGTGAGAACAAAATATGGAAAAGATAATGTGGTAATCTGTAGGAACGGTAAACAAGTCTTTAAAACCTCCCGGACGTAGCAAACCGGCCGTCGGATATGGTTGAGACCATAGACTTGGAGTGGACATGGAGCCCATTAAAAGAGTTAGGTCCATCGACTGGGAGTGCACATGTAGCCCACTAAGAAATTTGTTGGTCGGAGAGTTATAGAATCCGAACCCAAAATGTACTCTATTAGATCTTAAACTCCTCTATCTAAAAACCCAAACTCAAAAATATTGATATACTCAAATTAAACCCTAGAGCTACTCTCTCAAATTAAGAGGTCACGGTAGTACTTAGGGATCGATTTCCACAAGGATTCAAGTCTACACAATAAATTATGGGGTTTTATAATTAAGCTAAACCAATTAATTTGAACTAAAATAAACAATGCAAAATATTAAATAAAATCTTGTGAAAATTCAAGGGATTAAAAAACTAGGTCTAGGAAATTTCTCAGGAAACTACAAATTATTAAATCAATAAATAAATAGGATTCAAGCAATTAAGATCAGATCTAGAACTCTAAACTCTTTTGTAAAATAAATCAGTTCTCACTGAAAATATTATCTAAATTTAAAACCAGAAAATTCAAATCTCTTAGTAAAATTCAAGGTTAAAAATCATCTTTGAAAACAGGTTTAGATTGTTCACAAAATCACTTAATCAAAAATCTCTTTGCAAGAAGTAATTTTGCTTACCAAAGGTTTTATCAGGAAAATCAGTTATATTCTCATATTAATTTATTTTCCTAGGTTATTAATTCTAGGTGATAAATCAAGAATTAATATGAAGACCAACCTATGATGAAGATCTAGAAAGATAATGAATCCTACATAAACAGATCTAATAATTCATAAAAATCCTGTGAAAAACTCTGAACCTAACAAGCAAACTACTCATACATATTCAATGAAAAATAAAACATAATTCTGAATAATAAGCAGTAGATATTAAAAGAGTAAATAAGGAGTTTATGAATCTTCTCTCTACAAAAGAATTCAAATCCGTCGCTCCAAAGCTCTCAAAAATTTCTCAAGGTTGCAGGAAATAAAACTTGCTAGAATAAAACTTTTCTCAAACCTAAAAATACTATATATATGTCCTAAAACACGTCAGGGACTAGTCTTGCAATTGTGGAGAACTTCAGGGGATTTTGTAAAACTTCCAAAACTTGGCCTCTCTCGTCAGTTAAAACGGGGTGTCGATCGATGCCAGTATGGTGTATGCCATCACTCTGATTTGAGTCCAAACTGATTTCTCTGAATTAAAGCTCCAAAACGATCCAAATTGCTCCACTTTGCTCCATACTCAAAAACAACCTAGAAAATAAATCAAAGACTCAAAAAGCACAGTTATATCATTATTAAAAACCGTAAAAGTCATGATATATCAAATATCCGAAAGATAAGTCATACTAATAATTTAAGATATTCGAAAAAATTGGATACATAACAATTTTGAAAATTTATACCCGAATCGAAAAGACCAGAACTGAAACTAAATCGAATTTTATATTTATCATATTAGGTTTTAAAGTCCTATGTCTGATGAACCCTAACCCGATCGATTCATATTCGAACTCGACCGAGTACCGGAATACCCAAACCTAGAGTACTCTGTACTTAACGGTTCATTCTTGTTTGCATGGGATTTTGGGGCTTATAGAAAGGAGTTTATTATTGAGTTTCATTCTTGTTTGTATGGGATTTTGGGGCTTATAAAACGGAGTTTATTATTTACTCAACAATCAGTAAGAGGAAACTATGAGAAAGGCGGTTTGCTCCAGTCTTTTATTTAATGCGGTAAGAATTTATCAAATTCTCACCATATTAAGAAACAAAGAAAACGAGGTGACTTATAAAAACATGGGAAAAAAAACAGACTCAAAACATGAAGAAACAAAAGAGAAGAAACAAGAAAGTTGAAGACACAACACCACCATTAACTCCGAATGCAAAAGCTCCTGAGTTAGTGGTCGAAGCATAGCCACCCTCGAGTGTGTTTGTAGTGAGGACGACAACAAGCCATTCACCATCACTTTCAGAACCCATACCAATTCCAGTGAACTTAGAATCATTCAAGTTCTGGTCTACGGCAGGGCTGAATTTGGTCAAGTCAGGGTTCTGATCATGCTTAGGAAAACAAAATTGCATTACCGCACCGTCTCTGATTACGGTTGTGTTGAGGCGGCATTTAGCGAGGAGTTTAGGGAGATTTTGGATCCTAGGATCTGTTTCAGGGACTAAAGTTGAGCCAGTGACGTTTGTGCAGGGTGGGTTGTTGAATTGGCCTGCGATTTCCTCTGCGAAACATTCTGCGTTTTCGTTCTTTGCTAAGGTTGTTATGTTTATTGATTTTCTGTATATGTTGAATCCTGAAACAAGACCTTCTTCCTCTGTGGATTTCAAAAACAGAAAACACACACACACACACACAAAAAAAAAAACCAATTATTATCAGATGAAGCAAATTAAACACCACTAATTAGATATCAATCGATCGGAAGTATATAATTTAGTACTTGCACTGTTGTCGGAAAGAACAGGACGGTGAAGGGAGAGAAAGACTGCGAGAAGAAAGAGGAGATGGAGCTTTGAAACCGCCATTATCGATGCAGAAGAGGAGGAGGTTCTTACTTCTTACTTCTTTGGTGAGTGTTCGTCTTATTTTTTGTGATGAACCTTCACTTATTTATAAGAGAATTTTGTTAACTTAAGTTCGTTGACTCTTTGACTCTTCAAAGTCGTTGCTTCGGTTAAGTTCTTCTTATCCACTCGATTTCATGCCATGCAGCGAAATAAATCAAACGATATTCCCTTGTTCTTTTGTTCTGTCAAGTGGAGGATTATTATCAATATCCTTTTAATGGGATACTTTTTTCCCCTTCACTCAATTATGATCGTTTATGTAAGAGCTATTATCCATGGAACACTCCTAAATAAGTTTCTTCTCCTATTAACTTTTTTAACTTTACTGTCACAAGTATAGTTTTAGGCTTTGAATGGTTGCACAGTATAGTGTAGATCGGACTATGCATACCAATATTTTGATATGCAAAACATTGGACTGTAATATGAAGTAGACTAATATGAAGTTTATAATAGTATAGAGGTTTTGAGGAGTAGAATAAAAAATACAGATTAATAGTGAATTTACAATGGTATGGAGTTGTAAGTTCAAATGCATACTAGTATGGAGATTTTTAATATATAACAATACCTACTGGTATGAAATTGTGAATGGTAAATTAAGTGTGTACTAGTCCAATTTTAGTCTGGTCTGGAGCATATTATACGACCAAGTTTTAGTAAAACGACGAATTGCCATTGATCGAGATCTCTAGGCTTATATGAAACAGATTCGACGGTTTTTAAAACTAGATCTTGGTCAACCAGCAGAGTTGAATTCAAAATTGAAAATTAAACAACTGAAAATGCACAAATATAATAATGAAATAAGGGTGTTGAAGATGATGTTAAATTAAAAATTAATTAAACAATTGAAATATACTATACAATAAACAATAAGGATGTTGAACTAGTGACGAATACGAGGTGAAGAATTGAATCATCATGTGTTATCACATGGGAGAAAGACTGATTGGATATTGAAATTATTAGGGTTAACTCTTAAATCGTACTAGTAAACAATTTTTCTTTATACCATACTTGATCGGTTATCATATTTTATAAATATATATTTGTTTCATCTGATGTGGATAAAGGAAAAAAGTATTTTCAACTCACAAAATTATAGTATTAAGTGTTATTTTAACTATTTATATCCCAACAATTATGAATTTCAAAATTGATATTCCAAACAATCCGAATATACAATTTTAATTTGTTTAAATAATAATTATCCATATTTTTCATCTTCATTACTTATAAGAAAAATAATAAATTAAGAAAAACTAATCAACTGTATGACCGTATTTTGTCACTTCTATATTAATGTTCGTTGTAGTTGGTGGCTTGATCTAAATATTTATAATGTTTTATATATAAGATAATCACAACAACAAACATAAAAACATAAAAAAAAAATAAGAATAACAACCAAGTCACATTCATATCAGCAGCGGTAGGAGTCAAAATCCATGTATGATTCTTATAAATAGAATCAAGTTCATCCAACATAGCTTAAGGCCAACCAGAATGTTCTAATGCCTCAACGACTGTTTTAGGTAAAGACAATATAGTTTTACTTGCAATAAAAGCATACTTGGGATTTGGTTTACGAATCCCATGCTTGGATTTTGTAATCATCTGATGAGCACCGTCCTCACAGCTCTCTCCAGCTGGTTGGTCTAGAATAACTTCAGGTGCTGTTACTGGACATTCAAGAACATCTTCTGTTTCTAATACAGACGGTGTTGCAGCAGAAACATGTAACTCTTGGTGAACTAATGTTTCTGCTCTCATTAGATTTTCTTGAGGATATTCAATAACCTGTGAACGTCCAGATATACAGTTTGCAATGAATTCCATTTGTCAGCGTATGCATGCTCCAGCAGAATCTGATTTCCATTTGTTAAAACAATACTGCGATATATCAGGGGGACATCTACAATGAGTCTACATATGTATAGAAACAGCGACTTGTCAGTGGTATCCTATAGTGATGATTTGCCATTGGTTTCATATAGTGACAGTGATTATGCCGGTTTTCAGGAAACACGACGCTCTACGACTAGTTTTTGTGTCCTTCTCGGTTCAAACATAATCTCTTAGTCAGCTAAACGGTAACTAAAAGTCTCTCGGTCTTCAACAGAGGCTGGATACAGAGCCCTTGCCACTGCTGCTTTAGAGTTAACTTGGATATTCTTTGTTCTCAGAGACTTGGGGACTGTTCAAACTAGACATGCAGTTCTATGATGTGATAATCTCTCTGCTAACCCTGTGTTTCATAACCGCTCAAAACACATTGAAGTCGACTATCATTATGTACGAGAGAGACAGTTGCACTTGGACTTCTTGAAATTTAATATGTTCCTCCTGCTTTACAACGAGCAGACATATATACCAAGTCTCTACCTCGGCCAGCCTTCCAGCAACTTTATTACAAACTGAGTGTTGGTAAGCCTATAGACTATAGGTATACTATTGTAACGCCCGCGTCCTGCGATCCTAAAAGGGGGCAATTTGTTTTACAAGAATTGATAGCTAAATGAGCTTAAGTAGCTAAGCTACTAGCTCAACCAGCTGGAATATGAGCTTAACGAGCTCCGCAAACTTGATGAACAAGTTAGCTCAGCTGCGGCTAGCTGCAGACAGCTATCGGTCAGCTACCGTCACCTCAACCAACTGCCAGTCACCTACCGTCAGCTCGACCAGCTGCCAGGCAGCTCGACCGAGCTCGGCCAGCTGGACGGTAGTGGATAAGATACGGGTCAGCTGGGGAGCTCGGGGCAGTCATGGGACGCGGTGACCGAACAGGCATATCCGAAGGGACGCGTACGGACGGACATGACCAAACAGGCACGACCGGACAGGCACGGCCAAACGTACAAGATAGAATGTGCGCGATCGAAGAGTCTTGTCGGACATGTACCTTTTGGGTCCTAGACTTCGGCCAAGACCCTATAAATAGAGGGCGTTGCCTTCATTTCCAGACACCATCATCCTTCCATCTTCCATCTATGCCTAAGAAGAAAAGAGGGTGCGGCTCGGCAAGTATTACGGTACATCGTCTGAACTGATGCGCACGCTACCTCTCTATCGACGGTACGATGAGACGAGCGACGGTTCGGCAATCGGGCCAAACTGATCGAAGGATAAGCGGCGGTTCGGCCATGGAGTCGGACTGATCGCAGGATGATCGACGGTTCGATCATAGCGTCAGACCGATCGAAAGGTCATCGACGATCCGCGTTAATAGATGAATCGATCGAGGATTGACCGGTGATTCAATCGCTAGTCGGATCAGGTGATCGAAGGATCGACGATACGAGCCGTAGGTTGGATTGATCGGTCGGGTGTTTGGCAAGTCCGTCGGAAGTATCGGCCTGGTCGTTGGTCGATCGGCGATTCGATTATGGGGTCGGATCATTCGATCGGACCTGGCTCTGATATCAAGACCGACGAGTCGACCAAAGTACTAAGGTATGACCGATAGGTCAACAGACGGTATGTCCGGTACCAAGCTTCGGGACACGAGTGGTACGGGAAGCCGACACCGCAACCGATCGCCGTGAACCGAAGGGACTATAAGTCCCCATCCCTAATCTGTGCAAAGCCTGTGGGGTTGGTTGGTTGTATGACTAAGCACAAAGGGATGGTCAAGGGTAAAGTGATATTCCGCTGCGTATAAAGGTTTATAAGGCAAGGCCACGAGCCAAAGCCAAATAACCGAATCAATGGATAATCGGCCAGGAATGGGGCCATACGGAAGCTGTGACCGCGAACGCCGAGAGGTCCGGGTCGGGGTCTTTCAAGTTGGTATCAGAGCATGCGCGATCCTGTGAGGACGTATGCAATTGTGCTATGTGTTCGGACGGAATGGAAATTTCTGATAAGATCGGCAGCATGCTTGGGAACGGGAATGTGTTCGCCAAGATGCACCCGTGAATCAAGCGATTGTTCAAAACGTCGAACACATAGCACATCGGCCAGAAGGTCGGGAAATATCGACCAGAAGGTAGGGAATTATGACCGCGTTTGGGAAGGACCACGGTCGGTAAACATCGGCCAGAAGGTCGGGAAACATCGACCAGAAGGTCGGGAATTATGACCGCGTCCGAGAAGGACCACAGTCGGGAAACATCGGCTAGAAGGTCGAGAAACATCGACCAGAAGGTCGAGAATTATGACCGCGTCCGAGAAGGACCACGGTCGGAAAACATCGACCAGAAGTTCGGAATTATGACCGCGTCTGGGAAGGACCAAGGTCGGGAATTAAGACCGCATATGGGAAGGACCACGGTTAGGAAACATCAACCAGAAGGTCGGGAATTATGACCGCGTCCGGGAAGGACCAAGGTCGGGAATTAAGACCACGTCCGTAAAGGACCACGGTCGGGAAATATCAACCAGAAGGTCAGGAAAGTATCAACCAAAGGTCATAAATTACGATTGCATCCGGGAAGGACCACGGTCAGGAAATATCGACCAGAAGGTCGCGAAACAGCGACCAAAAGGTCGGGAATTACTAAACCCACCAAATTCAAGGACGAATTCATTTTAAGGGGGGTAGATTTGTAACGCCCGCGTCCCGCGATCCTAAAATGGGGCAATTTGTTGTACGAGAATTGATAGCTAAATGAGCTTAAGTAGCTAAGCTACTAGCTCAACCAACTGGAATATGAGCTTAACGAGCTCCGCGAACTTGATGAACAAGTTAGCTCAGCTGCGGCCAGCTGCGGACAGCTATCGTTCAGCTACCGTCACCTCGACCAGCTGCCAGTCAGCTACCGTCAGCTCTACCAGCTGCCAGTCAGCTCGATCGAGCTCGGCCAGCTGGACAGTAGTGGACAGTGTACGGGTCAGCTGGGGAGCTCGGGGCAGTCATGGGATGTAGTGACCGAACATGCATGTGCGAAGGGATGCGGACGGATAGACATGACCGAATAGGCACGGCCGGACAGGCACGACCGAACGTACACGATCGAATGTGCGCGATCTAAGAGTCTTGTCGGACAGGTACCTTTTGGGGCCTAGACTTCGGCCAAGACCCTATAAATAGAGGGCGTTGCCTTCATTTCCAGACACTATCATCTTTCCATCGTCCATCTATGCCTAAGAAGAAAAGGGGGTGCGGCTCGGCGAGTATTACGGTACATCGTCAGAACTGATGCGCAAGCTACCTCTCTATTGACGGTACGATAAAACGAGCGGCGGTTCGACAATCGGGCCGAACTGATCGAATGATAAGCGGCGGTTCAGCCATGGAGTCAGACTGATCGCAGGATGATCGACGGTTCGATCATAGCGTCAGGCCGATCGAAAGGTCATCGATGATCCGCGTCAATGGATGGATTGATCGAGGATTGACCAGTGATTTAATCACTAGTCGGATCGGGTGATCGAAGGATCGACGATACGAGCCGTAGGTTGGATTGATCGGTCGGGTGGTCGGCAAGTCTGTCGAAAGTATCGGCCTGGTCGTTGGTCAATCGGCGATTCGATTATGGGGTTGGATCGTTCGATCGGACCTGGCTCTGATACCAAGACCGACGAGTCAACCGAGGTACTAAGGTATGACCGATAGGTCAACGGACGGTATGTCCGGTACCAAGCTTCGGGACACAAGTGGTACGGGAAGCCGACAGCGCAACCGATCGCCGTGAGGGAGTATAAGTCCCCATCCCTAATCTGTGCAAAGCCTGTGGGGTTGGTTGGTTGTATGGCTAAGCACAAAGGGATGGTCAAGGGTAAAATGATATTCCGCTGCATATAAAGGTTTATAAGGCAAGGCCACGAGGCAAAGCCAAGTAACCGAATCAATGGATAATCGGCCAGGAATGGGGCTGTATGGAAACCGTGACCGTGGACGCTGAGAGGTCCGGGTCGGGGTCTTTAAACTATCTTGTGTAATTCCTAATCTTTTATTTTCTAATTATATTTAGTTAATTGAATTTAAACAAACTTCCATTAATTATATTTGAATGGCATGAGATAACATTATTTTCTCTTTCAACTTTGAATTTTCTTGACATGAGTCTGTTATATCACTTAAAGTGTATCACAAAATTAAGCAATGTAATTTTAAATTACTTATTGATAAGTGAAGTAAATATATACAAATTAGCATCAGTTAATTTAAATGATATTATAAGTATCTAATTTGAATGAGTTAGTTAAAATTCATTCATTTTCTATTATATTGTATCATTTTTAAAAAATCGATTTAAAATAAACATCTACATTATTTAGATAATTGATGTATCTCTTCATGTTTGGTATAAAATCATTTTTAAAACAATATAAATTTATATCATTTAAAACTGGTGTGAAATAAATTATATTAATATCCTATAAAAATTACATATATATATATATATTTTAAAAAGAATATACATAATTAGAAGATAAATATTTAAAAAATTGATTGATCAAAAATTATAGCAGATCATCAGCTAAACAAAGCAAACCTAGCTTTATTTTCTTTTTCCCCAAAAAAAAAGCTGTATCTTCATTTTCGTTAGATTATTAAAGATTCTTCTTCATCATCATCGAGTAACTTGTATGATGAATTGATTATTGATCGTATGATTTATTTTAATTGGAAAAATACATTTGGTAATCAAAGAGAGAATTAATAAACTAAAGTGTAGTTACTTATTTTTATATGTTGCTGTTTTGCTGATAATTGTTTATATTTAATATCCTTTTTCGTTTGTAAAGAAGAAGTTCTAGTATCCCACATTGGATACTTCTTAAGTTGTGATTAGACAATATATTCTATAAATAACAAATTAGTTTGCATATTCTTAAGTTAACTGGTACCATATATTAATCCTTAAAATCAGGTAACTAATTTAGTTTATTTATATCAAGTTAATTTATTATAAAAATTCTAGTTACCGTTTAACTAAACTTATCCTTAAATCTTAATTGTAAATAAATGAATATATTAAAACAATTGAAAGTTATAAATAATTAAATATTACTCAGCCAAAATTATTTTTCATATTATTTAGAAAAATACTCTATAAAAACACTAATCTAAGTTTTTCTTCCAAACTTATCACACATTCTCATTCTCATATGTTCCAATAATAACATTTTTATTATTATTTGACATAATTATATTTAAAAAATGCTAAAATTAGTCATCTTTTTGCAATTTTATTCTCAACTTATTCGTCATCTTCTTCGTCTAAACGACATGGAGGCTGCGAATTAAAAAGATCATCACTGGCAAAGAACAATCTTTCTAAACCGGAATTATGAAATTGAGATTGTTCGGACAACCACATCATCGATTACATAGTGGAGCATTCCCAATTTCACCATCACCATTGTTCAATTAATCTCAGAATCTGGACCAATATGAATTCAAGTGCTTCAGATCTGGTGGGATAGACGAAAGCAAGCATCCATTCCCTTGTTTCTTTTCAAATCAAAGATAAGGAGGATGGAATGGAGAGACTCACCGGCAGGCAAATGAAGAGAGTGCAGATCCAGTGAAACAAAGAGATCAACAATAATCGGTGTGAGCGGTGGTGAGATGATGACGAACGTATACAACTTCTTTCATGAGACGGCGGCAATCCTTGCATCACCATACATAATCTTCGTTATCGAGCTTGGATGCCGCACATTCCATGGCTGCGCTTATTCTTCTCTTTCAGGTTTTTTCTACGTCACGGTGGCGCGTGAAGCTTACGTCGACTCTGCATATTTCACAACAGAATCATAGAGTAAGGAAAAAAAAGTTATACAGTTGTTTCCAAATTTTGCCACTACACTGAATTCAGACAAAAACAACAAAACTGAATTCAGGTTAATGAACATATAATGGTCTTGAACTTCTGGTTTTGGTTATTACTGTTTTGAGATTTCTGAATATTTAGGAAACCATTCCCAAAATTTAACTATATCTTCCTAAATACTTATGAATTCCTTCCTAAATTTTTAAAAATGAGGTTTTGAATCTTTGAATTTATGTTTTACCATAATATATCACATATTACATCATTTAGTGGTGGATATTTGATTTTTTGTCTGCACATCTTGAAATTTCATGTATATATAAGACTAACTATTTGATTTTGTATCTTCCTAAATATCTAAGAAGGCTATCATGAATTATAAGGTATCCTTCCTAAATATTATCAATGTCATCCTGAATATGAATGTCATCCTGAATATGTATGTTCAGGAAAGTCTTCATAAATTTCATGAAATATTTCCTGAATTTAAATTGAAATTAATAAATATGTTCATGAAAGACTTCATAAATTTCATGAAATATTTCCTGAATTTAAATAAATGTTTTTACAATCTCTATCACAAATTACTCTTATAATAGTTTTCCCCAAAAATGTGTTTCATATATATACATTTATTTATGACTATCCCACCAACATGAATACATACGTTTGGAACTCTTCTTTGCCGCAATCTCCTTTATTTTTTTTGTTTTTCTAACAGCAAAAACAAACAAACCACAAAGAATGTTTACACCAAGCTTCTCTATATGTTTACACTCAAGCTCTCACAACCTCTCTAACCAATTACCTGAAAAAAATTGAATAGTTTATACAAATTAAACTAGAGAAATGTCAAAAAAAAAAAAACAAATTGACAAGTCTACGAAACCATAATCAGAGAGAATGGCCAAACTAAAGCAACCTAATTTCGAATGACTAAAGATGGTGTACACGATTGTGATTTTCTATGATTTGATTACATGCAACAATGATCTCATGCTATTAAAACCGAGAGTAGAAACAAAATTCAAGTCAGAAAAAAATCAGAAGATCACATTGTAAGATGTCGATTACAGTGCATAACATTAGCCAAAATTGTGATCCGAGATCTCCAAAATCACAATCCAGCAACTATCAAATGAATCTAGAAATCACTGAAGTCGAGTTCTTAGTTCTTACCAAAAGAAAACGTATGATGAACAATTAAAACTTTCCCCCAACATTAACACCCAATTTTGGAGATATTGAATCCCCAATTTAATAAAGGACACACCGTGAGAATTTTACCACATATCAATCACACCCTAAGTTTCAATCAGACAAATTAGAATCCCCAGAAACCATAATCCTGAGCATCAGAGAATAGTTTACCTTGAGCTTTAGAATCGAGATCGAAGATGTGTGCTCTCAAATCTCTCTTTCTTCTTCGTTTTCGACTAAATCATACAAATCTCTCTTTCTACTTCGGCGAGACACCGGCGACGAGAGACCAATGACGTAAATCTGGCAAGGCGAAGAGAACAATAAGAAAGAACGCAAAAGGATTATGTTTTATTGTTTTAGGGAAAAAGGATAATTAAATTATATTAATTAATTAAATTTAAAAGGTGCTATTTGTGGAACTTTATATATGGGGTTTTGTGCAAAAAAACCCTCCAACTAGTTTTTTTTGCAAGAAAACCCTCAAGGTGTGGAAAATGCAAGTCAATACCACCAACTCGAAAGTCATCCGCAATACAGCCCTCTCCCGTATTGATGACGTGGCATCCGTCTATATCATTTAAAAACGTAACAGAAATCAAAACGACACCGTTTTGTTACTTTTGAAAACGACAGAAAGTTTACCATCCTTATCGTTTTAAAATCTCAAAAACGACACAGAACAAAAGTCGGGTTCTGTCATCTTTTAAACAAAAGCCGATATCGTGAAAGAAGTTTTAATTTGGGGATTAGGGTTCATCTTTGGGTTTGATTTGGGGAAAAGAGATAGAGAATTAGGTTTCACGAGTTCTCTTGTATTGTTTGAGATATGTTCGATTAGGGTTCATTGTTGGGCTCGATTTGGGGAAAAAGAGATGGTTTCTTGAGATCTCTTAGAGAATTAGGGTTCTGTTCGATTTGATTATGGTTCATCGTTGGGTTCATTGTTGGGTTTGATTAGGGTTTTGTTTTATTGCGATTAGGGATCTGTTAGAGCGAAGAGGTGAAGGGCAATTAATCGGGTTGAGTTTGAGTTGAAGGGAAACGATTCGGAGAGAAGATTGATTTGAGTGTTGGGGAATCAAAGGAGGGCAACGATGAGGTGAGAATTGATGATTTTGAGAGTATCAATTGTTATTGTCCATTCATTTTGATATGTGCAAAATTTTAGAATTCTAATATTTTTGTTTTTTTGGTTCAGTTTTGATTTGTTTATGCATGTTGGTGGATATTGGTCAGCTGAGGACCAATATCTTGGAGGAGAGAGACATAAAGTGGGTTTGGTATCAGCTGAATCATTCAGCTTACGTATGATTCTGGTGCTTCTTTCGGAACTCCTCGAGTATGAAGACAACATGAAGAAAGTGTCTTGGTTTCCACTTGAAACGCCTGGTAAGAAAGAAGATATTGATAACGATGAAGTGTTGAAGAAAGCGGTTCATTATGCAGTTGGAGCTGGTGCATTAACCTTATTTATTGTTCGGGAAGATGATCCTTATATAGGTAGGCACATTGATACTAATGCGTTGAGGTATTTGTCAGACGATGAAGCATTGGTTGATGGTGAAGTTAGTGGTGGTAGTGGCTCTGAGTCAGATGATGAAGTTCAGTTTGAAGATATTGTTTACAGCGATAGTGATGATGACAGTCCACATGTTGAGGTAGATGAGAGCAAGTATCGAAAGTTTTGTATTGGTGATGAGTACAATACAATTGATTCCTTTAAAAGAGCTGTTACGAGATATGCTGTGAAGAAGAGGAGGGACATCAAATATGAGAAGTTAGATGGCAAACGTGTAGTTGCTATTTGCTCTGGAAAGAAATGCCCTTGGAGGATTTCAGCAACTATCAACAGCAGTTCTAATAGAGTAGTAATCAGATCGTTAAATGATGAGCATAATTGTACTTGGCAAGGGGTCGTGTCATTGCTGACTAACTCTCGGATTGCTGATCTCTACATAGAAGAATTCAGACTAAATCCAGAGTTCTCAGCAAATCAATTACAACAGAAGCTTCTTAGACGCAACATCAATGTGCCTTGGACAATTTGTGAGAGGACACGGCTGAAATGTCTTAAGACATTTGATGAAGAGCAAGAAGAGTCTTTTGCTAGGTTATTCGATTATGTTGCTGAGCTGAAGAGAAGCAATATTGGATCCACAGTTGAATGTGAGGTAAGGGAAAGTAGGTTCCATAGGTTTTATGTGTGCTTTGCTGCTTTAAAAAATGGGTGGAAGAGAGCATGTCGAAAGATCCTCCATCTAGATGGAACATTTCTGAAGTGGAGAATGACAGGAATGTTATTAGTTGCATGTGGAAGAGATCCCAATGATCAGATGTTTCCTGTAGCTTGGGCGATTGTGGATTGTGAGAATACGCCAAACTGGTTGTGGTTCCTTGAACATTTGGTTGATGACTTGGGTTTAGAGTTGGGAAATGGACTAACACTAGGTAGTGATCAGCAAAAAGGATTGATTGCAGCAGTGAAGGTGGTATTGCCTTATGCTGAACACAGGATGTGTGCAAGGCATGTTTATGCCAACTGGAAGAAGAAGTATGCTGGAGCAGAATATGAGGACATGTTCTGGGCTGCTGCAGACTCTTACTATCCACAACAATTTGATAGAAAGATGCAAGAGCTGAAAGAGTATGATCCTGCTGCTTTTAATGACTTGAAGATTTCTCTTTTTTGTCCATGGTCAAGGTAATTTATCTTACTTGTTCTGTTTTTTTTTTCGGATATGACTTTGTTTTATTTGATTGTTAACTTGGTGTGTCTCTTGTAGGGCTTATTTTACAGAGTTCTCAAAGTGTGCTGCTGTAGAAAACAATCTTGGAGAGTCATTCAATGCAGCAATCCGGATAGCAAGAAGTAAACCGGTTGTTGAGATGCTGGAAGAAATAAGAAAAAGGGTTATGGTGAGCAATGAAAAGAAAAGAGCCGAGGCTGAGAAAACAAAAGGAGAGTACACTCCTAAGGCGATAGCTTTACTAGACCAGCAGATTGATTTGGCAAAGAATTGTAGACCTTTGAGCTGCGGATTGGGGAATTATGAGGTTGGCTACTTTAACTACAAAACTAATATGCGAATTGAAGGTTTTGTGGTGCAGATGCGAGGTGAGATCAAATGCAGTTGTAGAATGTATATGGTCAGTGGGATCCCATGTAGCCACATTGTTTCTTGTCTTAGACATGAGAAGAATACTGACCAAGATCCTAAGAAGATGATTTCTCCATGGTTCACTGCTCAGAAGTTGCAGACTTGTTATGCTGATGGACTTTGTGGTGTGAATGGAATGAATCTATGGGAGGTGACTACAACAGTCAGGGTCTTGCCACCTCCTTACAAGAGGCCTGGTGGAAGACCTCCAGGGAAGAAGAGAAAGAGGGAGAAGGGTGAACCAAGGGAAGGAGGAACCAAGCTTTCTAAAAGAGGAACAAAAATTGTAAGACTCTCTTAATGTCTTAGGTTCTCTTTTTTTGTATTTGCATTTCTGATTTCTGACCTTATCGTTCTTATTTTATGCAGCATTGTAGCTTGTGTGGAGAAGAAGGCCACAACAAGCTGAAATGCAAGAATGGACCAATGCCTAAGCCGCCAAAGAAACCACCAGGTAGACCAAGAAAGACAGCTACTGCAAAAACACCATTTGCATCAACCTCTACTGCCCAAGAAGATCTTCCAAGCCTTTCAGCTGCTCACCCAAAAAAACGTCCAAGAAGATCTCGGATAAGTCAGCCTTATGGTACATCATCATCACAACCAACTGCTGACACACCATTTGAATCGGCCTCAACTACTGAACTTGGTTTAGAAAGGCCAGCCCAAGAAGATCTTCCAAGCCTTTCATGTGCTCTCCCAAAAAGACGTCCAGGAAGGCCTCGGAAAAGTCAGCATGATGATGCATCATCTTCACAACCAACTCCTAAGAGACTTCCTATGTATGACACAGGGCCCATGTATCTACCAATAGTGAGACTTTCCAAGCCTTTTCGTTTGTCGATTCTTATTAATGTTGATTAATGTTGGTCTAGTCTATTTACTTTGGCCAAAAACAAAACTGAATTTGTGTTGTGATTGTGATTGTGCAGGAAGGTTATGGTGTATTCACCAGTCCTGTAACTGGTGACGACTATATTCAGGTAGGGAGGTCTGTAACTGATGCACGAGACAACACCATACTACCAAGCAGTCTGTATCAAGCTAGAGAACGCAAGAAAATGGAGGTTTCACGTGGACGTGGAAAGAAGAAATAAGGGAAAGCATCATGTGTGTGTTTTGAATCTTATGAGTTGATTTCTGTTTGACAAACCTTTTCTTTTGTGTGTTTTAACCATCGTCTGTTTTAAACTTGAGTTTATTTCACAAAAATCATTGTGTTTGTTATCTTCTTAAGACCAAAATACATCTCCAAACCATTTTGTTTGTTATCTTGTTAAGACCATTCGAAATTCTTGTTGTTAAGACCAAAATACATGTCCAAACCATTGTCTTTGTAATCTTGTTAAGACCATTCGAAATTCTCATTGTTACAGACCAAAATACATGTCCAAACCAAATTTCACATACTAACACACACGTCATACACCAACAAAATACAAAACCATACACCTAAACTACTTGAAGAGCCTTTCAAAAACAATCAAAATTGAAAGATCTCCATCCGCAATTACTTAATATTCTACTAAAACAAATAGATTATCATTGCAAGCAAAACAAAAGCCGCAACAAACACATTCTTCAACTCCATAGCTATTCCATCTCTTTTATTTGCAATCAATACCTTAAGGCTATCCAACTCCATCTGATTTTTTGATTGGATATCATAGAGGTGAGCAATCTCGTCTCTTTGGACCTGAATTATTTCACGCATTCGTTTCAAACTAGGACAGCCATAAGTTTCTTGCTTCAGTGCCCTTAGTTCTTCCATCATAGCTACATCCCACCATTTCCAAATATGACATTCTCCATCCTACAAATAAATATTTAAACCATAATTCAAATAAAATTTATCCACAATTCAACATTTATCACAATAATTCAACCATAGTCGCAAAATATAACCAAATTATAAAAAAACTTACATCTCTATTTTGACATGTGTAGAAGAGCCTTCCTGGGTTTGTCCTTGTAAAAGAAGGTTCAAGCCTTGGCCTTTCACCACAGTAAAAAACTGTAGGAATCCCATATTCAGCATCCTCATATTCAACTTGACTTGTGTTTGATAGAGAGTATGAATCAGACATTGTGAACGAAAGAGATGAAGGAGGAAAAAAAAGACCAAACTTTGAACTCCTAAATCCTAATCGAAATCTATAACCTAAATCTCTTTTCCCCAAATCAAACCCAGCGATGAACCCTAATCCCCAAATCAAATTTTATGTTTCACGATCTTGTTTTTGTGACTTTAAAACGACAGGGGACTTTGTGTCGTTTTTAAAAGACGAAAACGGTGTCGTTTTGATTTCTGTTACGTTTTTAAACGATATAGACGGATGCCACGTCATCGATACGGGAGAGGGCTGTATTGCGGGTGACTTTCGAGTTGGTGGTATTGACTTGCATTTTCCACACCTGGAGGGTTTTCTTGCAAAAAAAAACTAGTTGGAGGGTTTTTTTGCATAAAACCCTTATATATGCGGTGCTACACTTGGAAAGAATCTGTGCTATATTTGTCAATTGCCCTATTATTTATTGTAATATTGATTTTCACATTAATTTTTAAATGATATAAATATTTTACATTAGTTTTGAGAAATTATTGATTCAAATATTTTATATCAATTTAGTAAAAATTATGTAAGACTTACAATATTTTTTGTAAGTGATGTAAACGAACATCGATCAGATTAATTGAAGCAAATATTTATCTCAGCGATACAAATTATTTACATCAACAAAATGGAAATCATTTATTAAAGTGATGTAAATTATTTTTGCGTCATTTAAACATGATACAAATATATAAAATAAGTGATCTAAATCAATCATTTTTTTTTTAGTATATGCCATTGCAAGACAGATCGAGACAAATAGTAATGTTTTAAAATCTTAATAAAAATAAAAACTGGTGGTGTATTTGTGACCTTCATGAAGATAGGGTGGACAATATCCTTACAAGAAATTCAACAAAAATGCAATTCCATGCAACTCTCTTCTCTTTTATCTTCTCCTCTCTTTAAGCCTTTCAAGAACCAATATCTCCTGCGACAGTGGTGGTTTCTGCTGACTGCTGAATCTCCCTCTCCGTCCCGAGCTGTTTGTGCTGCTCCACGGGCCTGACCAGCCACATATAAGTAGTGTTAGGAGTTCATATTCTTAAGGACTTAACTAGGTTTGGGGAAAAAAATACTTTGAATACCTGAACCGAAACTGGCCGACTCGAAAAATCTTATCTGAATCCAAATCCAAAAGTTTAGTTTTTACTATATTGGATCCTAATCCCTTTTATATCTAAAAATCCGAACCCGAAAATATCGAAAAGATACGTACATATTAATAATTTAATATCCGAATATTCGAAACATATTTTTGAATACCCAAAATTTTACCTGAAAATCCGGATATTTACCGAAAAACCCACTAAAAATGTCGGGTATTTATATATAAGAACTACACTCCCTCGGTTTCAAAATATAGATGTTTTAGAAAAGTTTTTTGTTTCATAATATAGGATGTTTTCAAGTTTCTATGCAACTTTTGGATTAGTTTAATATTTTATATTATGCAGTATTTGTGAGAACTGAGATCAATTCTCTCCTTCCGAATTGATTTATGTGAAGAGGTGCTTATCACCGTTAAGAGTTCCAAACTGAAAAAGAGTGTTTGAATGCTAAAACTGTATATTACTGCTTGAGAAAAAATGTTCCCTCCTTTACAAAGACTTCCCCCGTACATATTTATACTGACAAATTAATTACCCAATTAATGCGTAATTAATTTTACACAATTTTCGCGTCCTAATTAATACACTTGATTGCAGGAATCTTTGACCAAGCTCGAGCTGCGAGCTGACTTGATGTGATCGCAGGACGCGACCTCGGCCAAGAAGACCAAGACATGCCGGACGTGACCGAGACGCCTGACCAAGACGCATCGGACGCAGCCAAGGTTCCAACAATCCTTCCCGGAGCCACCACACGTTCCAAGAGCTCAGCAAAGGCGGCCAAGCAGCGGCTCAACCTATCTGTCCGATCATTCGTCCAACGCCAGCCATCCCATGAAGACTCCGAAGGCTCAGTCTGCTTAGTCTTCACTCTTACCCAAAGTGAAGACGATCAAGTTGTTAAGCAACAAAGTGTACTCTTTTTCCTTACTCCGTGTTTGTCCCAATGGGTTTACCGGAGAAGGTTTTAACGAGGCATGGAGCTAAATGCAAAACGCCTAAACGTTAAGCTGCCTCACGCACAAGGCCAAGGCGGTTATCTCTCTTCCCTCTTAGTTTTTGGTTTAAATTTGAAACATTGAGAATATTCTCCTTTGATCCTTTAGCTTTTGAACGTTGAGAGCTTAGCGTTGAAAGTCAATAGAGGCGACGTGTTCCATTTACAAGGGAAACACGTCTAAGGACGATTGTGCGGACAATTAAGAGTCCGCGTGTCCCTAAGCCCTCACTTGACCTAATGTATTTAAACTCTCTCTCAGCTTTGTTCCTCCTTAGACTTGTATGAAATTAAAACTTTTCTTCAAGAGAGATTCTTGAAACTTGTCTCACTCTTCTCTTTCTTCAATCTGGGATTGAACCTTGAGAAAATCCTAACAAGCCTCAAACCGGGTTCGACCTTGTTAGAGACCGTATCAAGAGGAGAGTCAAACCTCTTGTGTCGTCTCTCGATCCATTCGTACTTCCCCTCACTTCGCTTCCATCTTTCCCCTTCGCAACCTCGAGTCCTCTTTCACAAGTCCTCGAGTTCTCCACCGAATCGTCTCAACTCGTCTCCACCATCGTTTCCACCGCAACCGTTCGTTCGTTCGTTCTGCATCCGTACCACCCGATCGATCCGTTCGTGGCTTCTTGTCGTATCTCCCAAACATCTCGTTTGAATTCCCTCAAACTCCGTTTCCCTTGTTTGATTCTTACCTAGATCCGAATCCCAGAACCTTGCCGAGGAAAGTTCTACCGTTCGAAAGTTGGCCGAGAGCTCAAGCCGCTTCCGTACCCAACCGTACCGCGACCGCCTCTCCGGGTCACATCAGCTTGGTATCAAAGCTTTAAAGCTCATACGAGGTTGTTTCTTTCCAAAACTTTCTTATTCCGTTTAAAGTTTCAATCTTTTAGTTTTTAATAGCAAAGTTCGCGTCTTTTAGTTTCTTAGGTTCCGTTTAGCCGTTTGGTTTATTTTGGTGTATGTTTGCGGTTGTTCATTGCTTCTTTAGGTTGTTAGCTTGCGTATTTGTTCTTCGTGTTCATATCTCTGTTCGTTCGTGTTCTTGTGAGTCTACCTTTAGATCGATAAAGTTAGGAGTGTGTTCTTACTTACGCGTTTTTGTTTCCGGTCATAAAGTAGCCTTGTCCTCTTGCACTTTTTACTTTTACTTTTGCTTTACTTATTTTAGTCATAGGTTTGAATCTGTCATAGCTGTTTTCAATCATTGTTGGTGAAACAAAGTTTTGTGTGGTCCTCTTGAACGAGTGAAACTCACGCGTGTTTACTTTTGTGTTTATTCTTTTTTTTTTTGCGAGGTTTAAATTCAAAGTTTCACAGCGAGGCCGCACCACGTCACCAACGACTAGTCCGTACGATGGCCGAAGAAGTTCCACCAGCACCACCAGAGATTGGCATCACCCTCGCCGCACTACGCACCGGTTTAGAGCAACTTGCCGACCGTCTCATGAGGATTGAACTTATGAATCCTCCCAGCGAAGATCCGTTGCCCGCTAGGCAACCACGACGAGAGCCGGCGAGCAACCAATCCGACGAGGACTATGAACCGCGGCATAGACGACGACACCGCTATGATGATCAAGACGACGATGCTCCAAGACGTCAAGAGCCAAACCACAAGATGATTCCACCCACGTTCGCGGGCAAGTCAGACCCCGAGGCCTATCTTGAATGGGAGAGCCGTATGGATCACTTATACTCGTGTCATGCCTATCCGGAGCTGCAAAAGGTCCAATACGCGGTGGCACAATTCACTGATCATGCTCTTACCTGGTGGGATCGCCTCGAAGCTGAGCAACGAAGCAACCGCGACCGACCTATCACTATTTAGAAGGTCTTGAAAGCGGAAATGCGAAGGCGCTACGTGCCTCCATACTATCACCGCGAGCTCCAGAAGAAGTTTTGGCGACTCATGAAAGGCGCACGAAACGTGGAGGAGTATTACGAAGAGTTTGAACACTTGCGCAACCGATTGCAAGTCAATGACTCTGAAGAGTCACTCATGACTCAATTCTTGGATGGATTGCAAGAACGCATTGCGCGCAAGGTCGAGCGCCAACCCTATCAAACCTTTGAAGAGTTGTTGCATCTCTCGGTGCAGATTGAGACTCAAATCAAGAAGAAGAGCGCCTCTGCGCCTCGTGGCCGAACTCAAGGAGTTACGAATTGGACTCCTAACGCGTCACCATCGAACCGATTACCAGAGAAGCCAAAGGCGACCAGTGCGGACTCGAGATTTAAACCAAGGGAGCCGGCCACCAATGAGCGCCAAGATCCACGACGCAACACCACCGACGTCTGGAGCCGCGACATTGTGTGTTTCAAGTGTCAAGGGAGAGGCCACTACGCTCGTTATTATCCAAACGCACGGACAATGATACTGACCGAGGCTGGCAAGATCGAGTCCAACGATGAGGCCACCGAGGTGAATGTTTGAGGAGAAGCTGAGCTGGAAGAAGCTGTTATGGAGCCCGAAGTTGGAGAACTGCTAATGATACGCCGCATCTTGAACGCCGGCGTAGCGACTGACGACGCCAACCAACGTGACAACATCTTCCACACGAGATGCACTGTAAGTGGTCGCGTTTGTGGCTTGATTATAGACGGAGGTTCTTGCACTAACGTGGCAAGTTCCAGTCTTGTCAAGAAAATTTCTCTTGAAACCACAAACCACCCCCGTCCTTACCGCTTGAGATGGTTAAATGATAAGACCGTGATCTATGTAAAGGAACAGGTCACGGTCCCATTCAGTGTCGGTCCGTATAAGGATAAAGTCCTATGTGATATAGTGCCTATGCAAGCTAGCCACCTCTTATTGGGGTGTCCATGGCAGTTTGATAAGCGCACCACACATTGCGGCCACACTAACCAATACTTTTTCGTTCATGACAACAAGCGTATTTGCTTGAAACCCTTGAGCCCCACGCAAGTTCATGAAATGCAAGACAACTTGTCTAAAGAATCGAACGACAAAAAGAACTTCCTGTGTCAATATGGTGATGTTAGAAAGTCCCTTAAGGACTCAGCCTAAGTGTTATTGATGGTGTTTCGAGATGTGTTGCTTTCAGGTCTCGAAGGTTCACTAGACGCCTTACCGGAGGTGATCCACAATGTCCTCAAACGCTACGCCGACGTGTTCCCGGAGGAACTTCCAGAAGGCTTACCACCGATCAGAGGCATTGAGCACCAGATTGACCTCATTCCAGGCGTGCAGCTTCCCAACCGACCAGCCTACCGTGTCAATCCCGAAGAGGCGAAGGAGCTTGAACGACAAGTCAAGGAGCTCATGGCGCAAGGCTACGTTCGAGAGAGCTTGAGTCTGTGTGCCGTTCTGGTGCTCCTAGTCCCAAAGAAATACGGATCATGGAGGATGTGCGTTGACTGTCGAGCCGTCAACAACATCACCATCAAATACCGCCACCCCATCCCACGCCTCGATGACATGCTAGACGAGCTTAGTGGCGCCAGCATCTTCTCCAAGATCGACTTGAAGAGCGGCTACCATCAAGTTCGTATGAAGGAGGGTGACGAGTGGAAAACCGTCTTCAAGACGAAACAAGGTTTGTAAGAATGGTTGGTAATGCCATTTGGTCTTTCTAACGCCCCATCTACCTTTATGCGTCTTATGAACCATGTTTTAAGGTCGTTTATTAACAAGTTCGTAGTTGTTTACTTTGATGATATACTTGTTTATAGTTCGAACTTGTCCGAGCATGTTGAGCATTTGAATTCCGTGTTGTTTACTCTCCGCGAAGAGAGACTCTACGCAAACTTGAAAAAGTGCGTGTTCGCTGCTGATCAGTTGGTCTTCCTAGGCTTTGTTGTTTCCTCGCAGGGTCTTAAGGTGGACGAGGAGAAGGTTCGCGCGATCGAGGAATGGCCTAAACCAACGAGCATCACTCAAGTCCGATCATTCCACGGCCTAGCAAGTTTCTACCGGCGGTTCGTGAAAGACTTCAGCACCGTGGCCGCGCCTCTTACCTCGGTGATCAAGAAGAACAGCGAGTTCCACTAGGGAGAGGAACAAGACAAGGCGTTTCCTGAACTTAAGAGACGACTCACGAACGCACCATTGCTTACCCTGCCCAACTTCAACAAAACCTTTGAAGTTGAGTGCGATGCGTCGGGAATCGGAGTCGGAGCTGTCTTGACTCAAGGAGGCAGACCGGTGGCATATTTTAGTGAGAAGCTTAGTGGAGCTACGCTTAACTACCCTACGTATGACAAGGAGTTATACGCCCTCGTTCGTGCCATGGAGGTTTGGCAACACTATCTATTGACGAGAGAGTTTGTGATTCACACTGATCACGAAACTCTAAAGCATCTCCGTGGCCAGACAAACCTCAAGAGACGTCATGCGAAGTGGTTGGAGTTCATTGAGTCATTAAGTACAAAAAAGGCAAGGAGAATGTAGTCGCCGACGCCTACGCACTGATCACCACAATGGACGCGCGAGTGTTGGGTTATGAAAGCATCAAGGATGCCTATGCTGGAGATGCTGAATTTGGAGAATGCTTCCAGAACTATGGGAAAGGAATCTACACCGAGTTCTACCTTCACGAGGGGTTCCTATTTAGAGGACAACGGCTGTACATACCAAATTGGATCTATCCGGGAACTGCTTGTTCACGAAGCCCATAGTGGAGGATTAGCGGGTCATTTTGGCATCACCAAGACCTTGGCCGTGCTCAAGGAACTATGGTGGAGAAGATGCGAAGTATGGTGGAGAAGCACGTCGACCGTTGCATTGTTTGTCGCACCTCCAAGTCGACAACTCACCCGCATGGTCTCTACATGCCCTTGCCACAAAGAAGTCACCGTTCGAGGTCGCATACGGATTCAAGCCATTGACGCCGCTGGATCTCCTCCCTATACCACCAAATGAAGCCGAGAATCAAGACGGGACCGCAAGAGCAGAAATGGTTAAGGCACTACACGAGGAGGTTCGGGCCAATATAGAGCGAAGGAACGAGCAGTACGCACACTTTCTCAATCGAGGACGTAAACCAATGTTGTTCAAGCCTGGCGATTGGGTCTGGTTGCATTTAAGGCCGGAGAGGTTCCAGCAAAAACGCAAGGACAACCTCAGCCCGCGAGAAGATGGCCCATTTCGAGTCATCGAGAAGATCAACGACAACGCCTACCGACTCGAGCTTCCAGGTGAGTTTGGTACGTCTACCTCTTTCAATGTCACTGACCTCGTTCCGTTTGATGTAGGCGAAGGCGAAGATGTTTTGGGGACAAAACCTTTTCTAAGGGGAGGGAATGATGTGATCGCAGGATGCGACCTCGGCCAAGAAGATCAAGACACGCTAGACGCGACCGAGATGCCTGACCAAGACGTATCGGATGCGGCCAAGGTTCCAAGAATCCTTCCCGGAGCCACCACACGTTCCAAGAGCTCAGCAAAGGCGGCCAAGCAGCGGCTCAACCTATTTGTCCGATCATTTGTCCAAAGCCAGGCATCCCATGAAGACTCCGAAGGCTCAGTCCGCTTAGTCTTAACTCTTACCCAAGAGTGAAGACGATCAAGTCGTTAAGCAAGGAAGTGTACTCTTTTTTCTTACTCCGGGTTTGTCCCAATGGGTTTACCGGAGAAGGTTTTAACGAGGCATGGAGCTAAACGCAAAACGTCTAAAGGTTAAGCTGCTTCACGCGCAAGGCCAAGGCGGTTATCTCTCTTCCCTCTTAGTTTTTGTTTTAAATTTGAAACATTGAGAATATTCTCCTTTGATCATTTAGCTTTTGAACGTTGAGAGCTTAGCGTTGAAAGTCAATAGAGGCGACGTGTTCCATTTACAAGGGAAACACGTCTAAGGACGATTGTGCGGACAATTAAGAGTCCGCGTGTCCCTAAGCCCTCACTTGACCTAATGTATTTAAACTCTCTCTTAGCTTTGTTCCTCCTTAGACTTGTATGAAATTAAAACTCTTCTTCAAGAGAGATTCTTGAAACTTGTCTCACTCTTCTCTTTCTTCAATCCGAGATTGAACCTTGAGAAAATCCTAACAAGCCTCGAACCGGGTTTGACCTTGTTATAGACCGTATCAAGAGGAGAGCCAAACCTCTTGTGTCGTCTCTCGATCCATTCGTACTTCCCCTCACTTCGCTTCCATCTTTCCCCTTTGCAACCTCGAGTCCTCTTTCACAAGTCCTCGAGTTCTCCACCGAATCGTCTCAACTCGTCTCCACCATCGTTTCCACCGCAACCGTTCGTTCGTTCGTTCCGCATCCGTACCACCCGATCAATCTGTTCGTGGCTTCTCGACGTATCTCCCAAACGGCTCGTTTGAATTCTCTCAAACTCCGTTTCCCTTGTTTGATTCTTACCTAGATCCAAATCCCAGAACCTTGCCAAGGAAAGTTCTACCGTTTGAAAGTTGGCCGAGAGCTCAAGCCGCAAACGTACCGCAACCGTACCGCGACCGCGTCTCCGGGTCACATCATGACTGATGTGTCTTTTGCTTTCCCAGGTAATTATTACTCACCGGTTCCGTGTATAAATGTAAGTCCGCTTTCCGGACTGATGACCTACCTGAGAAGGACGAGAAATGGCGGAAGTCCTACTTCTTTTTCCCGGTAAAGGAACTCACCTTTGGCCACCTCTCGAGTTCGCACGTATCAAAGTGGACTTCGAAAATTGGTAGAATGGTGTTCTTTGTTAGGTATAACCTTAATATATAATCTTTCTTGCTTCTTACCCTTTGTTGTTCCCATCTAAGATCTCTTCGAGCGCGGGTTGGTTTGTCCTATGTTCGCAGAGTTTTTCTCGAGGTTCTGCAGACAGGGTCAGATCGCCTGGGATTCTTTTTAGTGTGAAAGAATTAGGGAGTCCACAGTGAGGCTCAGAGGACGTTCTCTTGTTTGCTCCGACCCTATAAGCACTTCGGAGATGAACTACCGAGAAGAAAGGGCATGCTGGATTGCTGAGAAGGAAGCAAAGCTAAACATGGCAGCGGCTCTTGCTGAGGGCAAAGCTCGCCTTCCTACCAACTCCAGTTCGTCCACCCCTGAGGTAGGCGGGGCTTGCGAGTCCCCTGCTGTCCCTTCCGAGCTCCTTGCAGGTCTTCCCGGACCTTCGACCGATCCGGCCGAACCCCCCGTGATTGTCATAGCTGATTCTAGTGATGAGCCACGAGAGGTTGCGGCTTGTACATCTTCGCAATGCGCTCTATTTTATTAACATCCTTTCCGTTTCTAACAAGTTAAACTTTCCTAGCTAATGATCGAGTTTAACTCCTCGGTGGCGTCCTCCGAGGACCAGCTGTTCGCCTCTCCCTCGTCTTCCGAGGTGAGCCTTCTCCAAGAGAGGATTGCTGACCTGGAAGCCCAAGTAAAGGAGTATGCTAAGCTGGAGGCTGAGAATGCTAGTACCGTGGCGAAGGCCGAACAAATCCGAGCTCGGATGAAGAAAGCCGAGATAGAGGTGCTTGACCTCGGAGTTGCTAATGAAGACCTCCGAGACAAGTTAAAGAAGGCGGGCGACCTCTACTATGAGGCAGCGGAGGATGCAAAAGCGGCGAAGAACAAGTTGCATGAAATCAAGCTCCGTAATCAACTGCTGGAGGCTGGTAACAGCTGCGAGATTGAGAGGGTACGGAGGGAGGAGAGGCAGGCAATGAGGCGAACTCTCCGCCCCTTGGTTGAGGAAGTGAAGGTTACTTTCGAGGAAAGGGAGAAGCTTGCTCCACTCAAGATTCGAGCCGCTGAGATTAAGGCTAATCGAATGCTGATCGAGGAGATCTCTAGGGGAGAAATCCAAGACATGGAAGCTGAGCTCGGACTTTTGAGAGCCGACGAGGAGGAGGCTGACGAAAAGGTTTTGAAAGTAAGCCCCCATGATCTCGACCTTTCTGTATTTTCAGACCTTTTGATGCAGCGAGCACCCTTTGAGCATTACGATCGACGGATCTTGCACTAATCTCGGACAAATGTCGAATCAGGGGATGGACGACTTTCTGGAGAATACCAGGTCGGAAGCGGAGCTTGCAGAGATGAGCATGGTCCTTCCCGAAGCGGCATCAGATCCTCCTCCCCCTACTCAATAGTTTTTCACCCCGGGGTTGTTTTGGCACAAGTTGCCCCCCGTTTGTTGTTTTTCTTTTTGTTGAACTTATTTCAGAGCATTTTGGTCGCGGTGACCACTCCGTATTCGCATATTTTCGGACAGAATTTCTTTCTTTTGCGTCATCCTGAATGCGAACTCGATTCCCACAATCTCTTGTTTAACTCAGAATGAGCAAAAATGATACGAGCAAAAATGAGTACGAAGTGAAGACTTCGGTTTTGATAAGAGTTTGCGAAATTAAACCTCGGCTTCTAATGATAAGTAAAGCTGAGTACGAAGTGAGTACTTCGGCTTTAACTAGAGTTTGCGAAACTAAACCTCAAATTTTAATTTGATAAGTAAAGCTTAGTACGAAGTGAGTACTTTGGTTTTAACTAGAGTTCGCGAAACTAAACCTCAACTTTAATTTGATAAGTAAAGCTGAGTACGAAGTGAGTACTTCGGTTTGGATTAGAGTTCCCAAATTAAACCTCAACTTTAATTTGATAAGTAAAGCTGAGTATGAAGTGAGAACTTCTGTTTAGAATTCGCGAAGTTGAACTTCGGCTTTAGACGATATATGCGGAGTCAGACTTCGGCTTTTTTATTTATTTTTTTTTTAGTCGACTATTATTAATAAAAAAGTTTAGAGAAATTTGGATTTTATTAATATGGATAACTGGACCCGAAGCGGGCTGCCTACATACACTTATCGAGATCAAGCTAAACGTAGTTCGATACAAGAAACTTAACTGTAAAAGAGTTTAAGGTGTAAAGAGTTCTAGGACCTCGGAACTGATTTTCCCTCTGAATCCTCGAGCTGATAAACTCCATTTCGGACTTCGCGAGTAATTCTATACGGTCCTTCCCAGTTGATTCCCAGCTTCCCTGCATTGGGCTCCTCGGTGTTCTCGTAGACCTTTCGAAGGACTAGGTCGCCAACCACCAAGGGCTTGCCTCGGATTTTGGAGTTATAATACCGGGCTACTGCGTTCTGGTAGTTCTGGATCCAAACTGAGGCATGATCCCGACTCTGAGTGGGTTTTGCGAGGTACGGACTCAAGGAACCTCTATGTCGGCTTGGACCATGGCATCAACTATGTCGTGCGGCCAGCGCCCTTTGCGAGAATCGAGCCGTTTCTTCAAGTTAGCTAGTATGACCTTATTCATTGCCTCGGCTTGTCCATTACCTTGCGGGTAACGAGGAGTTGACTTATTGAGTCGAATCTTCCATTTTGTGCAAAACCCTTCGAACTGCGAGGAGATGAGCCGCAGACCATTGTCGGTGACTATTTCGTGAGGGACGCCGTAGCGATAGATTATACTTTTTAGCACGAACTGCTCTACTTCTTCACTCGTTACTTTCGCATAGGCCGCTGCTTCTACCTACTTTGACAAATAGTCAGTAAGAGCGAGCACGTACTGAACTCCTCCTGGTCCCCGATGCAAAGGACCAATGATGTCCGTGGACCACCTCATGAACGGGTAAGGTGCAGACACCGACGACAGGAGCTTGGTAGGTTGATGGATTGACGGGGCATGCTTTTGACATTTTTCACAAGTTCGAGAATAGTTTTTGCAGTCTGTGACCATAGTAGGCCAGAAATAGCCTTGCCTTTTGATTTTGAAGGCCAGAGTCCGTCCTCCAGAGTGATTCCCATTAGGACCGTCGTGAACAGCTTGCATCAGCATCGAGGGCTCTTTACCAGCAACACATGTTAGATAGGGACCAGCTACACTTCAGCGTAGGAATACTCAGTTGTGGATGCAACACCGTGCGCTGACAATTTTGAGTTTCCTGGCTGCCCATTTGTCGGCTGGGAGTTCACCTTTTTCCAAGTAAGCCCAGATCAGGCTCCGCCAGTCTCCTGCCCCCCAATTGTTAGTGTTCGTACTGCTCGAAGTGGAGTGCGGGATAACAGCTTGGTAGTCAACTGGTGAGCTCGATGATTCCGGAGTTTGATTTGCATCATGCTCGACCAGAGGCGGATGAATATCCATCGGAGTAGGCATGACGGGAGCTGAGTCCTCCGGTAGCAAAGAATCTGAAGCTACCTTATGAGCTGCCTCCTCAGCAGCCAATTGCTTTTTCATTGTCCGGGTGACTACGTTCGAGCTCTCTAGTCGAATACTAGGAAACTCGATGACTTCGACGGGGATAATTCTTGTCATTGCAGGATCCGAAGTTGATGCCAGAGCTGCTAAGGCGTCTGCAGCGGAGTTTTCACTTCGTGGGATTTTAGTGATTTCAAAATCCTCGAACTTAGTTACTAATTCCCGAGCTGTGGACAAATAAGCCTCCATACGACCATCTTTTGTCTCGTACTCTCCTAGGAACTGGTTGGTGACCAGCTGCGAATTGCAAAAAGCTCGGAGCTTTCGGACACCAATCCCTACTGCGAGACGTAAGCCAGCTAGGAAGGACTCATATTCGGCTTCGTTGTTTGACGCACTGAAAGCCAAGCAAAATGACTGCTCGATTACTTTTCCAGTTGGAGAAGTAAGACGGACCCCAATTCCTGACCGAAGAGGCTCCATCTACATACAATGTCCATGGGACCTCAATATTGTCACTGACCAAAGAGGCTAGTGGGAGTTCGATCAGGAAATCTGCCAGCACTTGCGCCTTAGCACAGGTTCGAGTCCGGAACTCGATGTCATATTCACTCAGCTCGACAGACCATTTAGCCAATCTCTTATACTGGCTAGGACTATGCAGCACCGTCCGAAGTGGTTGCGTCGTTAGGATTACGATTGAATGGGACTGAAAGTAAGGTTGCAGTTTTCTTGCCGAAGTAACTACTGCTAAGGCCAATTTTTCCATTATAGGATACCTGGACTCTGCCCCAGTAAATGACTTACTGATATAGAATATTGGTCGCTGCTCCCCCCTTTCTTCCCGAACCAAGACTCCACTTACTGCGCTGTCTGAAACAGCTACGTAAAGGAAAAGTGGCTCTCCGAACTCAGGTTTAGCCAAGACCGGAGGTTCAGATAGGTAAGTTTTCAGCTTAGCGAATGCTTCTTCGCACTTCGCGTCCCATAAGAAGTTCTTCCTCCCTTTCCTCAACAACTGGTAGAACGGGAGGCACTTGTCTGTAGACCGGGAGATGAAGCGGTTGAGGGCTGCGATCCGTCTGTTAAGACATTGCACTTCGCGTAAATTCCTAGGAGAACTCATAGACAAGAAAGCGTTAATTTGCCTCGGGTTTGCTTCAATTCCTCGTTCTGTAACGATGTATCCCAGAAACTCCCCCGATGGGACTGCAAAGGTGCACTTCGTGGGGTTAAGCTTCATCCCCAACTGATTCAAGATGTCGAAGCAAACTTTTAAATCTGCGAGATGCGAGCTGGCTTCCATAGACTTCACCAACATCTCGTCAATGTAGACTTCCATGGTTTTTCCGAGCTGGTGCTCGAACATTCGGTTTACTAGTCTCTGGTAGGTTGCTCCGGCGTTCTTTAACCCAAAAGGCATCACCTTGTAACAGTAAATCCCTCGGTCCGTAATGAATGCGGTCTTTTCATGGTCATCCGGGTTCATAAGGATTTGATTGTAACCGGAGAAGGCATCCATGAAAGACATCAGCTCGTGGCCCGAAGTGGACTCAACTAGCCTATCGATATGCGGAAGTGGAAAGCTGTCCTTGGGGCACGCCTTATTCAGGTCGGTAAAATCGACACAAACTCTTGATTTTCCATTCTTCTTCTTTACTACCACTGTGTTTACAAGCCATTCAGGGTATTTTACTTCGCGTATCTGCCCCGCTTTTAGTAAACGTTCCACCTCCTTGTTAACGATTTCAGCTCGCTAAAGACCCAGTTTCCTTCGCTTCTGCTTTATAGGTCTGAACGTTGGATCCACATTTAGCTCGTGCAAGATTACCTCCGGACTGATACCGGGCATTTCGTGTACGGACCACGCAAAGGTGCTCATATTTTCCTTCAGGAAGGTTACCAGACTGGCGCGGAGCTCGCCATCCAATCCAGCTCCGATCTTGATTTCCTGATCTGGAAACTTATCGTTGATGAAAATGAACTCAGTGAGGTAACCTTTTAATTGCTTCCGAACTGGATCCTTCGGGACCTCGAGCTGTGGTTGCTATTGAACCAGGAGCTTGTGACTCGCGAGATAGCAGCTCCTTGCCGTCCTTTGGCTCCCTAGAATCTCTCGAACTCCTTGCGGGGTAGGAAATTTGACGCACTGATGGTACGTCGAGGCTACTGCCGTCATCTGGTAGAGCCAAGGAGTTCCCATAATAATGTTATAGGCCGCAGGTCGGTCAAAGACCGTGAATTCCACCATTTTTACCACTCCTTGAGTGGACACCGGTAGTGTTATTGTGCCCAACGACATCAATGTCTCGCTCGTGAACGAGACCAAAGGTGAGGGTGGTCCCACGATGTGCTCTCTCCCGATACCCATTCTAGCAAGCGTCTCGAGGAATATTAAATCTACCGAACTCCCAGTATCTATGAGGATCCGGCTTACTTCGTGGTTCGCAAGGTCTAATGATATGATGAGTGCGTCGTCGTGTGGAGTGTCTAGTTCTTCGGTTTCTTTCTCGGAGAAAGTAACTTCAGGTAGATCGCTTGTCGTGACCTTAGCTCGCTTCGGCTGAGGGCTCGTGAGCTTCCGCTGATGGTCTTTGATTGCCGTGATGGAGTTTCGAAAAAGGCGCAACCCCTCATGATGACGTCTATTCTTTTTTTAGGGGCTTCGTTCCCATCTGATTGTTTCGGTTTTTTTGAAGGTGGAGCGTCTTCGTCCACTTCAAGGGTTGCTTTCTGCTCCAACTCCTTGATTGATACGTTCGGCATCTCTCCGGCCACGTACTTTTCTGCGAGGAGGTGCATCAGCTTCTTGCAGTCACGAGTTGAGTGGCTATTGGTTTTGTGGAGCTTGCAGTACGTGTATTCATCTCGGACCCATTTGTTACTTGGGAGTACTCCACTCTTGGAGCGTGGTGAGAATGGAGGTTTGGATGGTGAACTCTTTGGAGAATTCTTCTTGGGAGATTGATTGACCGTGAATGTGCCAGGTCCGGACTTCGGAGTCGTAGGCGGAGTCTTCTTAGCGGGTGCTTCGAATCGAGGCTTGCCTGTAGATGGAACTTTATGTTTTAGTGCGGCGGCAGCCTTGTCCTCCATTGCGATTATCCAGTTCAAAGCCCGGTGTAATGCGTCCTGAATGGTTGGGAACCGATTTACGGTTAACTCTTCGCGGAAATGAGATTCGTTCCAGAGGTCGTTCTATAATGCGGCCAGTGCGGTTGAGTCCGAGAGTCCTGGAATTTGGACCTGGATTTCCTTGAACTTTGTTATATAGGACCGGAGAGACTCTCCGGCATTTTGGCTCAAGTTCCAAAGCTGAGCATCTGTTACCGCGGTCTCGATTAAGCTAGAATACTGCTTAATGAAAGAGGTCGACAGCTCCGTGAAGTTGTTTATGGAGCCAGCTGTTAGAGATGCGAACCAAAGTAAAGCCGGCCCGCAAAACGTTTCTACGAACAACTTGCAGTATCCAGCGTCTGCTTCGTGAGGCTCGAGGTCCACGCGGCTAGCTGTTAACAAGAAAGTCTTAAGGTGAGTGGTCAGATCTCCCTTTCCCTCGTAGCTCGAGAACTTAATTTTGCCAGTATCTTTGATGTGGACTCGGACTACTTGGTCGGAGAAAGGAGTTCGCTTTGACTCCTCGATCACCCGGAAAATATCCAGAGCTGAAGTGGTTGCATTGTGCATCACGGACCGCAAGTCCTGGATTTCACTCTGCATGCGGAAGATCTCGGGATTGGTGATGTAACCAGGAGTCGAAGTGTTTCCGCCCATAGGGAGAGGAAGACGAACTGAGACTTCGGAGGATCCAGCAATATCGAGCTGAACCAGAGTGTGGGTATCGCCGACCAACGGTGGCGCTGCTTGAGTACTTAGCTGGGGTAGGAAAGTATTTCCCGGAATGGAGTTTGCTGCTGCAGGCTGCTTGGTGAGAGGCAGAATGACGCCAGTGAAGTCCAGAGCACGTCGGCAAGGGTTTTGATCGGAAGACAGGAGATCCACCCGATCGGCGTATGCGCGGTGAGAGGCTGAGAGGTCGGCTACTGACATAGTGACTGCCTCCAAACGGGTGGAGACCTGACCCTCCAGGCTGTCAAAACGCTCGGTAAGAGCAGCCGAGGCTGCTTGCTGGCGGTCAGACTTCTCAGACAAGTCCTGCAAAAGTTTATGGATAGCTTCCAGAGTTACCTGATTGGAAGGGTCGGTAGTCATAGCGGTGTTTTGGATGAATGTGATTCGGATTATGAAGTCGAAGTCGGAACTAGTGAGAGTATAGGCGATAACCCCCTCCTTCTAGCGCCAAATGTGAGAACTGAGATCAATTCTCTCCTTCCGAAGTAATTTATGTGAAGAGGTGCTTATCACCGTAAGAGTTCCGAACTGAAAAAGAGTGTTTGAATGCTAAAACTGTATATTACTGCTTGAGAAAAAATGTTCCCTCCTTTACAAAGACTCCCCCGTACATATTTATACAGACAAATTAATTACCCAATTAATGCGTAATTAATTTTACACAATTTTCGCGTCCTAATTAATACACTTGATTGCAGAAATCTTTGATCGAGCTCGAGCTGCGAGCTGACTGATGTGTCACCTCTCCGCGCTCTCTTCTTTTCTACGGGCCTGATGGGCCGACCCAAGCTACATCCTTAGCCCGTTTAGTGTGCCTGGTCCAGGCCCTTTGCCTGTTATCCGAGATGACGAATCGTGGGTACAACAATATTGTTTCTGATTTGTTGAACTTGTTAAAAGTAAAGACTTCTTAATCTACGTGCTTTAGTTAAAACATCCTATATTTTGAAATGGAGGGAGTAGTTATTTAACGATTTTGAAAATTCCGAAAAAAAACCTGAACTGAAATTAAACCAAATTTTTATGTTTATCTTATTAGATTTTAAACTCCTCTTTAACGGATTTGATCGGAGCAACGATGGAGTTTTGCCCTCTAGAAACAGTCTTCGAGATTGCTCTACGGAGGATCCGAACTAAAGATCGTTTTCTTGACCCGACCCGTAAAGCTAAACCATGAGAGAAGCTACGTTGGAACTGATGATGATTATGATCGGAGGAGTTTTGCTTATCAAGCGGACCTGAGAATAACCCGACCCGATCAAGAGGACCCGACATGAACCCTCTCTCGATCGGACCTGAAAGGAACCCTCTTTCGATCGGACCCGAGCCTAATACGATCGGACCGGAGCTTTTAGGGATCGGCTGAAGAGGGATTGAAGAAAACGAAGTCGTGCTCTCGAATGCGGCGGCTCGGTCTATGTGACCGTACGGATCGTAGAGAGAAGTTGAGAGAGGAGTAGCTGTGTTGGCGCTTACGGAAGCGCCGGAGATTGTACGGATCGTCGTTGTATCTTCCTCTGAATGAACCTTTGAGGATGATGAGATTAGAGTTGGTTCGGGACGTACGTAGCAGAAGGAGTGACCTAAACCTTCGTCTAAAGGATCCGGTAGAAGAACAGAGATGTTTTTTTGATTCCGGTAACGTTCTCCTCCTCCGCCTCCGCCTGTGAAACACATACTCAGTTTTGTTACTCCGTTACCCATCAAAGAAACTTTTTTTTTTTCCAAGGAGTTTCAAAGTCAATAGACGATTTGAGAAAATTCAATATGAGATTGATTCATCAATGGAAGAAAAAATCAGAGAAGGTGAAAGAAGTAATTAAAGAGAGAGAGAGAGAGAGAGAGAGAAGAGTTGACTTATGTGCAAAGAGAAAATGATTGTAACCCAATTTGTATTAAATATCGAATATAAGAAAAAGAGAAAAATAGAAGAGATATTATTCGTTTTTTTGTCTGATTTAAAAAATCGCTGATAAGGAAAAAAAAAACAAACAGAAATTATAAATAGATGAAAAAAAGTGTGACGTTGAAAAGAAGTAAATGAAAATTTCGCAGAGAGTTGTAACAACAACTACTACTAATAAGGAAACGAGTGAGGAGGCGTTGACTTAAAAGAGTTTTTAAGTCAGGGGTTTCTATTTGAATGGTGAAAGATGGTTATAAGGACCACTCTCGTATTAGTGTGTGCATGCATGCACGCGCTCTTCTCTGGTGTGTGAGTCATGACCGCCGTACGAGAGGAGTTGGAAGACGGAGTCTTCTTCTTCTTCTTCTTCTTCATCAATAAAGAATACGGCATTTAGCGAGGAGTTTAGGGAGATTTTGGATCCTAGGATCCGTTTCAGGGACTAAAGCTGAGCCAGTGACTTTTGTGCAGGATTGGTTCTTGAATTGGCCTGCGACTTCGTCTGCGAAACATTCTGCGTTTTGGTTCTTTGTTAAGGTTTTTAGTTTTATTGCTTTTCTGTATAGGTTGAATGCTTTGTAGAATTAGATATCAAACTGACTTGCTTTATTGATCTTGGGTAACAACCCTATATATACAAGTTTATCTAGGGTTTACATAAACCGTCATTAACATAAACATTACACTAAAAGCCTAATATACAAAAGCCCATAAGCTAACACTAAGGAGATGTCATTATCCGTAATACTCCCCCTCAGGTTGGAGTGGGAGGAACACGAACACCCAACCTGGACATGATATAGAGAAACTGTGGACGACCAAGAGCCTTCATTAAAATGTCGGCCAGCTGCTCACTAGACGCCACATGTTGCGTAACAATAATACCATCACGCACCGCATCACGAACCGCATGACAATCATTCTCAATATGCTTGGTGCGTTCATGAAATACAGGATTAGAAGCAATATGAAGAGCAGCCTTATTGTCACAAAACAATCGAGCAGGCTGAGATTGTTTGATACCTAACTCTGTTAACAACTTATGAAGCCACTTGATCTCGCGAAGAGCAACGGACATTGCGCGATATTCGGCTTCAGCGGAAGAGTGAGAAACAGTCTTCTGTTTCTTGGTTTTCCACGCAATGGGAGAACCACCAAGCAGCATAACAAACGAACTAATAGAGCGCCGAGTAATTGGGCAAGAAGACCAATCTGAGTCGCAATAAATGGTGAGCGAAAGATCAGAGTCAGCCTTAAGCAAGATTCCTTGGTCCGGTGAACCCTTTAAAAATTGAACGACACGCAAAGCTGCAGCCCAATGAGCTTCACGTGGATGTTGCAGGAACTGAGACAGCACATGAATAGAGTAACTTAACTCAGGACGAGTATGAAGCAGATACAGCAGACGGCCAACCAAACGACGATACGAAGTCGGGTTAGTCAACAACGGTCCATCATCATCGGCTAAATGATGATTCTGTTCGAGCGGAGTGACAGCAGGACGAGAAACAAGATCACCTGTATCAGCCACAAGATCTAACACATACTTGCGTTGGGACAAGAAAATCTCTTCCGATCCGCGAGACACCTCTATACCAAGAAAATATTTCAACTTGCCCAAGTCCTTCATAGAAAAACATTTCCCTAAGTAGTCTTTAAAATTTTGCACCATATAGCTATCATTGCCACAAATCACAAGATCATCAACGTAGATCAACACTCTTAAGTCAATATTCGCACGAGTATAGGAGAAGAGAGAATAGTCATCATATGCTTGTGTGAAACCAAAACGAAACAATGCATCCGAAAGCTTTTTAAACCAACACCGAGGAGCTTGTTTCAGGCCATATAAAGACTTCTTGAGACGACAAACTTTGCCAGGATGAGAATGGCGAAAACCCGGTGGCAGTTTCATATAGACCTCCTCTTCAAGATCACCATGAAGAAAAGCGTTATTAACATCCATCTGAAACACTTCCCAATTATTTGCAGCAACAAGCCGGAGTAGGGTTCGCACAGTGGTCATCTTGACAACAGGAGCAAAAGTTTCATGATAGTCTTCTCCTTCAACTTGTTTATTACCACAGACAACGAGGCGGGCTTTGTAACGTTCGAGAGAACCATCAGCCCGATACTTAGTCTTAAACACCCATTGAGAATCTATCGCAACCTTACCAGGTGGAAGATCCGTAACGTCCCACGTTTCCTTGAACTCAAGAGCATCCACTTCCGTAGTCATGGCATCATTCCATACCTTAATACGTACCGCCTCTTTGAAATTTTTGGGTTCAGTACTATTGATTATCGCAGCCAGATAGGCACATTGCCCTGCAGAAAAGGAAGCATCGGAAATGTTTTCCGTTAAGAGATACAAAGGATTACCTTGGACCGTAGACGAGGACGGAGAAACAGAGGATGAGAGAGCGTGATGGGTCTCGAGATCAGTAGTGGTGTTATACAGCACATAATCCTTGAGTCTAACAGACTGGCGAACTTGACGTTTACCGGGTCGAGGAGGTTGTTGAACTTCAACAGACGAAGGAACCAATGACGAAGGAACTGGAACCAATGACGAAGGAACAACAGAAGATCCCGGAGGAGACGACTCCGGAACCTGAGGAGACTCAACCAAAATCGCTGGTGTCAAAGGAGGGACGACAGGTGGTACAACCAGATCATGTGAAGGAGGAGCAACCGGCTCACTAGGCAAAACAGCGGGATCCGTAGGTGCAATGACAGCCGGTACCGTAGACAGAGGACTCCCCCTGTCTGGGACAGGCATAGGACTACACCAATCAGAGTCGGTCATGAGAGGAACACACGGTGCCGGAGAAGAGGACACCTCTGCCGCGAAAGGAAAAACATCCTCGCGAAAGATCACATCACGGGAGATGAGAAACTTGTTTTCCTCCATATCAAAGACTTTCCAACCTTTCTGGGCGAAAGGATAACCAACAAATACGCAAAGACGACTTCGAGCCCCAAATTTGTCTTTGTCACGAGACAACCGATGTGTATAGCAAGCCGAACCAAAAACACGTAGCTGATCGTAAGCGGGTTTAGCACCATGAAGAACTTCGTATGGTGAACGATTGTTATGAAGAGACGTTGGAGTACGATTTATTAAGTACGCAGCGGTTAAGACAGCCTCTCCCCAAAATTTAATTGGTAGACTTGCTTAAAATAACAATGCACGGGCCACATTAAGGATATGTCGATGTTTCCGTTCGACGCGTCCATTCTGCTGCGGAGTACCGACACAAGAGGTCTGGTGAACAATGCCTTGTTGCCGAAAATAGGAGGAAAGACACATAAACTCCGTCCCGTTATCACTACGAACTGTTTTGACGGTCTTGCCAAATTGTTTTTTTGCGTACGCAAGAAAATTTATTAGAACAGTACGCACTTCTGATTTCTCAAGTAGGAGATACGTCCAGACTGATCTTGAGAAATCATCGACAATAGTTAAGAAATAAATTGCACCGCAAGAAGAAGGAACACGATATGGTCCCCACACATCACAATGGATTAAAGAAAAACAATCGGAAGCTTTATTAATACTATCAGGAAACACTTCTCTAGTTTGCTTAGCTCTAAAACACACGTCACACGACAAAGAGCTATTTGAAGAAACAGAAACCATATGTAAAGCCGAAAGCACCGAGTAACTAGGATGACCCAACCGTTGATGCCACAAAGCTTGATCAGAAGAGACACTAACTGTGTGAATCTTGGCGGTTGCAACATTCGTCAGATAGTAAACCCCATCACGCTCATCACCTCTTCCAATCAAAGTCCTCGTAAAACGGTCCTGTAAAACACAAATTGTATCAGTAAAAATGGCCATACACTTAGTTTGCTTCACAATTTGAGAGACAGATATCAAGGTGAAGTTCAAAGTCGGGACATAGAGAACATTGGTTAAGGAAATGTTCTCCGAAAGAGGAAAATCGCCCATACTCAAAGCCATGGTCTTACTACCATCGGCAAAACCCACCGAACAAGGTGAAATTGAAACAACGTTAGTCAAGATTGCAAGAGTCCCAGTCATATGATGGGAAGCTCCTGTATCAAGGATAACATCGCCAAACTTTGGCTTACCAGATAACTTGTCAGAGGGTTTAGTTTTCTCTTGAAGTAGTTGAGAAAGAGCTTGAAGCTGCTCCGGTGTGAATTCAGGGAAAACGAAAGGATTGGAAGACGGATTAGAACTTGTCGCATGGGCCGTTGTGACTTGGCCCCTGCCACGTCCATTACCACGACCGCCGGAGCCACGACCACGACCACCGGAACCACGACCAGCACCATTGCGATCAGTCCACCAGTCAGGAAAACCAACAAGAGACCAACAATCTTTCTTTTCATGACCTGACCGACCACAGTGGGAACACAACACGGGACGAGATTTGATAATGGAGGATTCCATTCGATTAACAGAGTAATTTTCAGTGGGAGACGACGGAGAAACTAACTCGCGACGTGTGACAAAACCTACAGCCTCCTGCCTCTGTTCTTGATGTCGGGAAGAAGCAAGGCGCTGTTCTTCGCGGATGACTTTGGAATAGGCGACACCAAGAGATGGAAGAGGATCCATATTAACCAAGCTTGCACAAATCCCACCAAAACGTGAATCATCGAGGCCCATGACGAATTGATGAAACTTCTCTTCATCTCGTTCTTTGACTAGTGCAGTCATAATTGAACCGTGAGGACAAACTGCACTGGCTTGATAATTCTTCAGCTCGTCCCAGAGATTACACAGTTTGCCATAATAGTCAATCACCGCTTGGCCTTCTTGTCGGCATGAGGCAAGCTGAGCTTTGATCTGATGAACCCGGACATTGTTACTTACGGAAAACCGCTGTCGCAGTTCATCCCACAATAGATGAGCATCGGAGATAAAAGTAACAGTCGATTTCACCTTGGGCTGAATCGAGGCTCGAATCCAACGTACAATCATCGAGTTCACCGTCTTCCAGTTCTCGAAATCAGGATCAGCACTGTCAGGTTTCTTGATGGACCCATCGATGAAACCAGTTTTTCTTTTTGCTTGAAGAGCATTCAACATCTCTTCAGACCATTCATTATAATTTTCTCCATTCAACAGAACAGAGGAAATCACGGTGCCTGGGTTATCGGAGCTGGACAGGATGTATGGTGACACCGCCGTAGAAGACGGCGCTGAGACAAGAGCTCCGGACGAACCAGACAACTGTTCTCCGGTGGTAGACATTGTTTCTTGACACGCAAGAAAATCGAGACTATCGACACAAGAAAATCGAAACTATCGACACAAAGAAAAAGATTTAGTGTTTTAAGAGAAATTTTGCTCTGATACCATGTAGAATTAGATATCAAACTAACTTGCTTTATTGATCTTGGGTAACAACCCTATATATACAAGTTTATCTAGGGTTTACATAAACCGTCATTAACATAAACATTACACTAAAAGCCTAATATACAAAAGCCCATAAGCTAACACTAAGGAGATGTCATTATCCGTAATATGCTTCATGAAGAAGATCTTCTTCATCTGTATATTTCATAAACAAAAAACACACACACACACAAAAAAAAACAATTAATAAGCAAACACCGTACCACTAAGTATCTCAATCGATGGGAAGTATATAATTTAGTAGTTGTACCGTTGTCAGAAAGAACAGGACGATGAAGGGAGAGAAAGACTGCGAGAAGAAAGAGTAGATGGAGCTTTGAAACCGCCATTATTGATGCAGAAGAGGAGGAGGTTCTTACTTGTTTGGTGAGTGTTCTTCTTTTGTGATGAATCTTCACTTATTTAAAAGAGAATTTTGTTAAGTTAAGTTCGTTGACTCTTCAAAGTCGTTGTTTCGGTTAGGTTCTTCTTGTCCACTCGATTTGATGTCATTGCAGACAAATAAATCAAACGATATTGTTTTTTTGTTCTGTCAAGTGGAGGATATCTTTTTGTTTTTTTTCACTTTAGTGGGATATTTTTTTAGTCATATATTTAACTTTACTGTCACAAGTATAGTTTAGTAAACAACGTAATTGTGAGAACTGAAATCGAAATTCTCCTTCCGAAGTGTTTATGAACGGAGGAGCTCACCACCAGTAAAGTTCTGAACTAAATTGAAAGTTTCTTTAAAATACTAAAAAGTTTGTATTATTGCTCGAGAGTAAAGTTTTTCGATCCCCCATTACAATGGCTCTCCCTACGTATTTATATCAATTCATAACATACAATCAATGTCTAATTAATTCTCCACGCAGATCTCGCACTCTAATCAACCCGATTAATTGTGGGAATTTTTGACCGAGTCCGAGCTGCGAGCTGATTCGAGGTACGCCTCTCCGCGTTTCTGCCTTTTCGTTGGGCTTGGTGGGCCGATCACTATTACATCCTTAACCCATTTAATATGTGGTTCGGACTTTTTGCCCATTATCTGAGATGAACAATCGTGGGTATAACAATAATCGCCATTGATCGAGATTTTAAGTTCATTTTGCTTTCTTGACTCTTCAGTCGTTGCTACCGTTTTTTTTTTTTTTTTTTAAAAATGTCTCTTCTTAGACCATTTACGACGTGTTGAATTCAAAATTGTAAATTAAATATTAAACATGTACAAATAAGGGTGTGGAAGATGATGTTGAATTAAAAATTAAACAATTGAAATACATACAACAAGGATGACATGTTGGACTAGTGACGAATTCGAGGTGAAGAATGGAACCATCATGTATAATCACATGGGAGAAAGACAATGATTGGATATTGAAATTATTAGTGTTAATTCTTATATCATACTAGTAAACAACTTTTTTATATACCATAATTGATCGGTTATAAGATTTTATAAATAGATATTTGATTCATCTGGTGTGGATAAAGGAAAAAAATATTTTAAACACACAAAATTATAGTTGTTATTTTAACTATTTATATCCCAACAATTATGAATTTCAAATTGATATTCCAAACAATCCCAATATACAATTTTAATTTGTCTTATTAATAATTATCCATATTTTTTTCTTTATTACTTGTAAGAAATATAATAATTAAGAAAAAATAATCAAATGTATGACCGTATTTTGTCATTTCTATTTTAATGTTGGTTGTAGTCGGTGGCTTGATCTAAATATTTATAAAGTTTTATATACAAGATAATCACAACCAACAACAACAAAAAAAAACACAAAAAATAAGAATATATAGTGAATTAGGGTGTTGAATGTTACTATTAAACAAACTATTATAAAATATAAAAAAATATTAGATATTGAATTATTAGGTAGAAGAGAGAGGATGATATTGAAAAAAATATTTGATGTTTAATTGAACCAATGTGGATGGTTTTAGTTCTTGTCCGTTCGATTTGATGCCACGCAAACAATTTAACCAAACTCAACAATGGATGTCATATTTTTTTCTTCACTCAAATTTAAGAGTGTAGTTATATATGATCATTTATATACTTTGGTATATGATCAGAAGTCGTACCATTCTATTTTTGTTTCTCTCACAACCATAAACAATTAGTTGAATTTAACAAAATCTCCATTAATTACATTTGCATGGCATGAGATAAGAAACTAAATTGCGAAAAGTATATTCTAATTATAAAGAGAGAGAAGAAAAAATTAACACTATCAAGAAAGGCGACTTACTCCAATATTTTACTTCTCACCGTTAACGTTATCACATTCACAATATAATAAGAAACAAAGAAAACGAGGTGACTTGAAAACGTGGAGGAAAAAAAAACACAAAAAAATGGGACTCAAAACATGAAGAAACAAAAGAGAAGAAACAAGAAAGTTGAAGAAACAACAACGCCATTAACTCCGAGTGCAAAAGCTCCTGATGAGTTAACGGCCAAAGAATAGCCACCCTCCCGTGTGTTTGTAGTGAGGATGACAACAATCCAGTTACCACCTTTGGCAATACCAATTCCAGTGAACTTAGAATCATTCAAGTTCTTGATTACGACAAGGGTGAAATTTCTCAAGACAGGTATCGGATCATAGTTTGGAGCACAAGCTTTTACTATCTCGCCGTCTTTAATTACGGTTGTGCTGAGGCGACACTTAGCGAGGAGGTTAGGGAAATTTGGGATTCTAGGATCTGTTCCGGGGACTAAAGCGAAGCCATTGGTGTTTGAGCAGGTTTGGTTCTTGAATTGGTCTGCGACTTCGTCAGCGAGACAGTCTGCGTTGTTGTTCTTTGTTAAGGTTTTTAGGTTTAGTGATGTTCTGTATTCGTTGAATACTTTAAGAAGATTTTCTTCATCTGTAGGATTTCATAAACAGACCACTAAATATATCAATCGGAAAATATAGTTTTAGTAAACAAAAGAGATCAAGAAACCTAAACTGAAAAATCAAGAAGATCTTACCGGAGTCGGAAAGAACAATACGATGAAGGGAGAAAAAGACTGAGAGAAGAAAGAGTAGATGGAGTTTAGAAATCGCCATTGATGCAGAGGTTCTTCCTTACTTCTTTGCCGAGTTGTTTTGCTGATGACGAACCTTTCACTTATTTATGAGAATGATGGTCCCTTTGATTTCAAAGTCGTTGCTTCTGTTTAGTTCTAATGGGATATATTTTATTCTTCTTCACTCAATCATGAGTCTTTTTTTTTCTTCTTTAGGCAACAACTCAATTATGAGTTGAATTTAACTAACATTTATTCTAAGGTTATTAATTTATTCAGAAATACAAAATAATATCAGCAACAAACTTGAATTTTTGTCCTTTCTTACACCATCTCCATTAATTACATTTTGCATGGCATGTTGGCATGAGATTTAGAAGAAACTAAAATTGCGAAAGTATATATTCTAAGAAAAAAAAGTTCCCTTTTAATTTTGAAATCTTTTGACATAAGTTTGGAGTTGAAGAATATGCCATTGCAAGACAGATCAAGACAAAAGAGTAATGTCTTAAAATCTAAATACAAAATAAAAACTGGTGGTGTATGTGACTTAATGAAGATAGGGTGGACCAAATCCTTCCAAAAAAAATCAACTAAAAGACATTTCATGCACAACTCTCTTCTCTTCTCTTTTATCTCCCCCCTCTCCTCAAACCTTTCTAGAGCCAAATATTTCCTGTGAAAATGGTGGTTTCTGCTGACTGCAGAATCTCCCTCTCTCCCCCAAGCTGCCTACGCGGCTCCACAGGGTTAACCAGACACATTAAGCTTGGTAGCTTCTGCAATGGTGAGCTCATGGGGAAGAAGCTCAACTCGGCTCAGCCTCCAAATATTCGACTTCGATCTTCTTCTACTAACTTCTCTAAGAGAGTTTCAATGTCTTTAAATAGTGTAGCTGGAGAGAGTAAGGTAAAAAGTTTCAAACTTTTAGCTTCTGCTTTCTATTCTCAATCTTCTTCTTCAATCTTCAAGCTCATCAAATGTGTCCCTGTACTGCATTTGCTTATGTCAACAACCTCCAGGCACAAGAACTTGAGACTGAGAAAAGGGATCCAAAGACAGTTGCTTCCATTATTCTTGGAGGTGGAGCAGGAACTCGACTCTTTCCTCTCACAAAACGTCGGGCCAAGCCTGCGGTTAGTTGCTTCTCTGCTGCAAAGTTTCCACTATTGCTGATTTTCCTGCTACAAAAGTATAACTAATCGAGAATATGTGTGAATTGTAGGTCCCTCTTGGCGGAGCGTATAGGTTGATAGATGTACCAATGAGCAATTGCATCAACAGTGGAATCAACAAAATGTACATACTCACACAATACAACTCAGCATCATTGAACAGGCATATATCCCGTGCTTACAACTCCAATGGAGTTGGCTTTGGAGATGGCTATATTGAGGTTTCACATTCATTCTTCATCATCTATTACGAGCCAAACTGGTTTGATGCATCTGAGACAATTATTTGAAAAAATTTCAGGTTCTTGCAGCCACTCAAACGCCAGGAGAATCCGGTAAAAGGTGGTTCCAAGGTACAGCGGATGCAGTTCGGCAATTCCATTGGCTTTTCGAGGTAGAAATTAGACTATATAACTAACTTATCTTCACATGAAAAGACAAGCGGTCCAACAATTCTTTTCATAGGATGCAAGGAGCAAGGACATAGAGGATGTGTTGATCCTTTCTGGAGATCACCTCTATAGGATGGATTATATGGATTTTATACAGGTGAGACAAGATTACTTGAAACCATGTCTTCCATCAAGAGTTAGTTACACTCAGAGACTCCAACCATGTCTACTTAAATCTTCAGGATCATCGGCAGAGTGGCGCGGACATAAGCATTTCCTGCATACCAATAGATGACAGGTGAATGCAAAAGAGTATATATAGCAAATTTCCCAACTTATTATGCTGAATCAAAGATCATGATTTTATAGTCCCTTTTTGTGTTACATGGTAGACGTGCCTCAGATTTTGGTCTTATGAAGATAGACGACAAAGGAAGAGTTCTCTCTTTCAGTGAAAAACCTAAAGGAGACGAACTGAAAGCAATGGTATGTTGAAAACTTGGGGGATTAGTTTTTCAGCGATAATAGCATCTCAGAACAAAATCTGAAGATTTGTTCTAACCTCGGGGTATCCTTAGGCAGTAGACACAACTATTTTAGGACTTTCCAAGGAAGAAGCTGAAAAGAAACCATACATAGCGTCAATGGGAGTTTATGTTTTCAAGAAGGAAATACTGTTGAATCTCTTGAGGTAACACCTTTAGTTCTAGATTTTGTCTTTGCATTCTAAGAACGATGCAAAATAAATATCATATCTTGCAACTGTTTTTGAAATCAGATGGCGTTTCCCCACAGCAAACGACTTTGGTTCAGAGATTATACCTTTCTCAGCTAAAGAATTCTATATGAATGTCAGTAACATTCAGATTAAGTACACAAGTTCATTCAATGAGTAACGTTATATCAACGAATAACAAGATCTTTTGAGCAGGCTTATCTCTTTAATGACTACTGGGAAGATATAGGAACGATAAGATCTTTCTTTGAGGCAAATCTCGCCCTCACCGAGCATGTAAGGACGACTCTATTTCCCAAGATATTGTTCATAATCATATACACTCATATTGATATCACGTACGTCTACATGTATACCTGTTAGCCGCCAGCATTTAGTTTCTACGACGCAGCGAAACCAATCTATACATCAAGGAGAAACCTGCCACCATCAAAAATAGACAGCTCTAAGGTAAATAAAACCAGCCATGATAGTCACTTCTAAACATTTCGGTTTTGGCCCACTTTGTTCAGGATTAACTCTCGACTTCATTACATGTGAAGCTCGTTGATTCGATCATTTCTCATGGAAGCTTCTTAACTAACTGCTTGATTGAGCATAGCATTGTGGGAATTAGATCAAGAGTAGGCAGTAACGTTCAGTTAAAGGTAAGCAAAACAAGTATCTTTCTAAGAATGGAAGGACTAGACTCAAAGATGGTATAATGATCTAAAAGGAATGGAAACTCTAGGACACTGTGATGCTTGGGGCAGACTTTTACGAAACTGATGCAGAAATTGCAGTACTGCTTGCTGAGGGGAAGGTTCCCATTGGAATAGGAGAGAACACAAAAATTAAGTAAGACTGACTATGAACTTCGCATGGTTTACCTTAGAAACAGTTCTCATTTGTGAATTTTCCCCATTCCTTTCTTCTTTTTGTTTAAACCTTCTCCTTTTCCCTGCAGAGAATGCATAATAGACAAGAATGCTAGAGTTGGGAAGAATGTAATCATCGCAAACTCAGAGGTAAAATTTTCTTTGAGTTAGGAAAATATGGATGTACACATCTTCGGTTGCTAATCTAATTCAACTAATGTGATGGTTTGCAGGGCATACAAGAAGCAGATAGGTCATCCGATGGATTTTACATCAGATCCGGCATTACAGTAATCTTGAAGAATTCAGTAATTAAAGATGGAGTTGTGATATGATACCTTTTAAGTTTTAACTGTGAGAACTAAAAAGTAAGAATGCAGAGCATAAGAGTCAAAACTGAATAACATTTATTTGCTAATGACGACACTTTTCATATACTCTTCCCATCTAACTAATTAGTTACATTAGACTGATGGTGTCTGGACTCAACCGTATATGTGGCAAATATGACAAATTTTCTGCACTGGGATAAGTAATACTGTACTTACAAAATGAGTTCCTCGCAGCTGAACATAAGTTCATTTTCGTATCTTTGCAAGACAAATCTTTCCTCCGACATGATCAGATTGGCAACGATGCACTTTTTGTCAGAAAAGGGTATTCGACCAGCTCTTCCAGCTCGGTGCAGATAATCTGTAGCCGTTTGTGGGAGATCAAAGTTGAAGATGTGAGTAGTTTCTGGTAGATCAATCCCTCTTGCTGCAATATCAGTAGAAACAAGAAGAAAACCTCCTCCTTGCCTGATTTCCTATAGGAAAGCATGAAGGTTAGTAACAGAAAGTACACATCTAGGATTAGAATCCGCAGACAAAAGAACCACGTACTGTTAGTGAAGCTGCTCGTGAATTGAAATTCATGTCCCCCTCTAGTAGGAGGATCTCCAGCGAGCCATTGTATGAAGTTTTAAGGAATTCCATTAGTAGAGTTGTCGATGGATCATTTCCAACCTTTTTTGACTTCTCAGACTGAAAAGAAGAAACAGAAAAGAGTGTTAAATGGTTGGATGAAGTCAAGTTAGAAGAGAAATAGAGGTTTCCAGTACCTGTTCCCCGACAAAAATAATAGCGGATTCAGGTGCATCAGACTCTAACAAGGCAAGCAGCATTTGATGTTTATTTGTCTTCTGACACATCTGCAAAAATAGAGGTTAGATGTACTTATAGATTAATATCATGACAAGTGGAAGGATGCTAAGAAGTTAAGTCTTACAACGAATCTGTGAAGAAGGCACAAAGGCATGGGCATGATTGCGCTAACATGAACATGGACAACATCCCTCTGCAGAAATATGAGGAAATACAACTGACTTGAGTCCCTAGTTCAGAATTATAATTTGTTATATTGCTAAATGTAGAGTTGGGTGGTATTTACATGACTACATTCTACAGTACGCCACAAATCATTTGGTTCAAAAGTAAAAGAAACATTTGATAAGCTAACCTTTGTCCACTTTTGCTGTATACAGTCATGCACAAAATGTTTATGCTGGGGAATGGAAGCACTGGCAAAAACTGTCTGACGTTTATCGCATGAAGAAAATGAAGTCAAAAGCTTCCGCACAGAACCAACTTGTTTTGAAGAGTAGAATAAGAAATCAACCTACCAAAGTGACCATTCAGATATATACCGGGGTCAGAAAATGTTCTCAGCATGATGTTCAATATGCAGAACAGCCTCAATCATTTTCTATAGAGAACAGTACAATACATACATACAATTGAGAAAGTTTTTACCTCATCTAAAACAAGAACTCTCACAGAGTCAAGTCTAAATATGTGCTTTTCTAGCATGTGACACAAACTTGCTACTGTAGCAACCAAAATTGCTGGTGGCTCAGCCTGAAAAAAAAAAGTTAAACTTGCTGAACTAAATCACAAGAAGAAGTCACTAAAACCCTTTAAAAAAACTCTTTTAAACAACCTAATCTATATAACTTAATAAGATCCAAATCCAACCTTAAGCCAGCTTTTGTGCCTTCTTAGGGTACCTCCATCTAAGAGAGCCATTACTGTACATCCTTTCACATCAAAATCCGATTTTGCAGCCAACATTCGAGCAACTTTTGTAACCTAAACCCAAAGAGGCAAACAAATTCCAAATATATCAAGTCAAAAAAGTGAAGATTTCAAAATCAATGCCTACTAGTACTAGACTTACTTGCATACCGAGCTCTCGAGTGGGTACAACAATTACAGCTTGCACAGAAGATCGTTGAGGATTAATAAGAGAGAATATGTGTAACAGGTAAGTCAATGTCTTGCCTGAACCTGTCTAAGATTACCCAAAACATAGCAACATTAATCAAAAGTTTCAAAACAGATAATCAAAAGAGAGAAGCATGATGAGAAGAAAAAAGGACTTGAGCATGGAGGATGCAATCACGGCCTGTAAACAAAGTAGGTAGAGCTTCTTTTTGTATCTCTGTGGGTAACACAAACCCAATCTCCTCTATTCTACACACCATTTTTTCAAATATATAATCAATAAAGTTTCGATTTTTATTAGTACTTTTCAAAATCAAAAGCAAGTGAAACGAAAAGCTTGCCTGTGCAAAATATGCTCCGGGACAAAACCTTGGCAGATTTCACGTAGAGTTAAAGCAGTTGTTTCATTGGCACTGTTGCTTTCGATTTCAGAGAAAGTGTCCGCGACGGCTTTGAGGTTTATAATTCGAGAATCAGAGGAGGATTTGAGAGCTCTCTTTGCGGAAGTAGAGTGAAAGAAACTGGGGTTTATTGTTGAGAAGAGGGAAGGATGAAAGGGTGAGGCTTTAGGGATGAGAGCGAGATGAGGAACAAAGAGAAGTTGTGACGCCATTGTTGAGCTCCGAACGAGAAAAAATCCGAAACGAAGGTTTTAGATAAAAAGAGATTAAATTATTTTTGTTTTAATTTAAAAATAATACTATAAAACTATATTAATTTTAAATTTAGTGATTTTTTTTGGAGGAAATTTTACAATTTATTTTCACAAATTCATTAGTTGAAGTAATTTGCTAATGTTCACTGTAAAAAATCCTTATTCATATACATTAAGTGGTTCATACCAAAAACATACATATAATAGTTTGATGATATAATAACTTTACTATTTGCTTCTACTTATTTTTGTTGTGTTCCACGTTTCTATGGTTTTGTAGTTTGTACCAACTGCAAACCGCTTTTACATACAAATATTGGTCCACACCCATTTCTATAGGTTCAGATCGCAGACGGATTTGGCCGCTCTGACCGCAGTTACCATTCAAACCCATAATTTCAATGAAAGCGAGCCAAGAAGATCTTTGAGGGGACATGCCGGCGCTAGCAATAGATAGTAAGAAGCTGATGAAATGGCATGTCACTGTGAATTTTCCTGCTTTTATACCATCGAGACATATTGTTGGGATACAATCAATGTCCCACATCTGAAGATTAGAAAATAAGTTTCTAATATATAAGCCAATACCAACTCTAATTAATATGAGGCTTTTTGGGAAGGGCCCAATAAGAAATCCGTGTGGGCTTTGCTACATGGGCTCAAAGCGGACAATATCATACTAATAGGGGAGTTGGTTTGGGCTTGGAAAGCCCAACACATATCCTTGCTACTTCTTTGGTTTTCATTGAACCTGAAGATGCGGCTATGATGGAAGTGAGCTCCGGCCTCTTCTTCTGTTCTGAAAGCCAAAACAAGAACAAGCAAATGAATTTAACTGAACCGGTTGGACTGGAACTGCAACTAATTAATCTAGAAGTCAACTGAGTTATCTGATTAGCACAATCTATTTTAATAAAATACTATATGTAGATTTACCAAACAATTATAATATTAAAAATAATTACTTTCTCGAACAAAATAACTTTTAAAAAAAATATAAAATATAATTTTTGTTATTATATTATAGTTGAAGAAAAAATGCTACGGGTGTGGTGTTTGTTTGAGAGTGCTTAAATCCAGAAATCGAGTAACTTAATAATGTAAAGACTGACTAATAAGAATATAGGAGTATTTTTTATGATGATCCAAGACAAGAGCATTTTGATTAAATTTAAACTATTTCCAAATACCCAAAAGTCAAACACTTCAAAAACATTATCCTAATCAAACAACTATTAATACATAAAATTTTTAACGTTACTTTCACTGTTGGAAAAAAAAACTCATATAAATCCCAAATATATACAAAAAACAATCATATGCACTATGTTTTAAAAAAAAAATTTTTGATTAAGAACACATAGTTTAAAATAAATTATTTTTATTTCGTTGCACTTATTGTATAATACGATAATAATATGCCTCATGAGTCCCAATGCTAGAAAAGTGTGCATACAACGTTTAAAACCGCAGAGCATTAATAGGGACTACTGGGTTTTTCTTAGTTATAGCAACAACATTGAATAGGATCTTTGGGATGTTGGTTTGCACAAGATCCATGCCTATATCCCTGTTCAATACAATCCACGAAACATTCATGCGATCCGTATTTATAAGGAACACACAAAGTGAAGCAATGGTCATATGTAATTTCTTTGATCTCTGCACCTACACAGAACCACACACACACAAAAAAAAAGAGAATGTAAACATATTTGCAGGTAAACAAAAATTATGTATAACAACATGTCCAAACATTATTATGAAGTTTCCAATACATATATACATATATAAATACGGACTCCAAAAGTTATGATCATTATCAATTCTATATGTTTACTTATTGCTTTCAAATTTGATCAATGTTAATTGGCATATAAAAAACAGAAAAAAATAAATATACCTGAAGCATAAGCGGTATGGTTGGATAACGAAACTTCTAATAAGAAAATGTAAAGAAAAAACACCAAGGGGGTGTATTGAAACCATGATTTTGGAAGATTTGATGGGATTTAGAAAATTTGGAATTTTGAAAGATTTTAGGGAAGTTGATATGATTTATTGTAAAACTCTTTCAAATCCCATATAAAACCATGAGATTTGGATTTCTCTATTACTAAATAAATCCCACCTAAATCCTCCAGAATTTCAAAAATCATTAAAATCCAAATCCACAAACTATTTTGAATAACAGTGGATTTTAAAGTAGATTTTTAAATCATCAGTTCAATAACAGTGGATTTTAATAGACTTTTTAAAATACATGATTGAATAACATAGGATTTGTAAGTGCACTTAAGATTTGAATAGAGTTTTAAAGATTTTAAATGTTATGTAGAATCCCTACTATTAATCGTAAAACATTGTCTGAAAGAAACCTTAGTTTTGTAAAAATTTACAATACAATGCCATTGGAAATAAGACAAAATAATTTATTTGCGATAAGGATAAAAGCGTAATTATATTGGTTCTGAAATTCGGATAAACACGCGGATCCTTTTAACCCATTAATCTGACCCGATTTTAGCTTTTAATCTCAGCCGTTTATTATATTATTGAGAATAAATCTGGACCGTTCAATTGACTGAGTGTAGTAAACCTAAATTAGCTTTTAAACAACTCTCTCTCGCCGTCTCTCCCAAATGGAGAGTTAAAGATTTTTTTTTCTTTTTTGTCGACAAAGTCGAAGAGATGATAAGAGGAAGAGAAGAAGGCAAAGAATTTTGTTCAAGCATCGTGTATATGCTAAGGTATTTTGTTTCTTTTTATCTTTTAATTAAGTTCAGATTTTAAATCTATGTTTGATGATTAAAACCAAGTGTAATTGGTACTTTGTTTCTGAATCTTGATGTAGAATGGAAACCAAGTGATTGGGAAGCTTACAAGATGTAAGTTGTTTTTGTATTTTAATTAGACCTTATTTTGTTCATTTCCCAGATTTTTATTTCTTCTTAGTTTCATGTTTTTGGGTTTTGTAGGATTGACGTTTATATATACGTATGATCGATCATTTGGTGAAGAAAAAACTTCATAATACTGCAAAGTTGTTTATGATTGAAGGAAAGGTTTCCCCTGATCGAGTTGGTAATTAAATGACTTTCGTGATCACAGTAAGTATATGAGAAACAAGAATATTAAACCATCGGATGTTCGATGGTCATCATCATGATTTTAAGTTGGCTACCTTTCACACTCTCTTTTGTTAATTCACATCATAATTGGTACTGTTTAGGTACGATGAAATGAGGCACAAGTTCAATCGAATACATTGCTGGAGGTAAATTCATCATATCTTCTTGTGCTATTATTCTATATTTGGTGTTTATGTGCATTATTAGTAGAATTTGTGATATCTTCTTGATTTGGTTTCATTTTTTCAGGTGCTACCCATAACTCTCATTCAAACTGGTCCAGGTAAACGACTGTTAAACCTTATCCTCATAACTATTTTTAAATGTTAGTACCTTTGTTGCTTAACCTTACAATTTATTTGATTACTGCAGTGGATGCTTCACTCTTTAGGCAACCAGTTACATGGTATCCATTGGAAAGGACAAATAGGGAGAGGCAATGAAGGATGCTACCGCAGCTGGTGTCAATGTGAGTCTTCTTTAGGTTTAGTTATTGGTGTTTGGTTCTGATTTAAGTCAATATCAACGGGTGCTAAAAACTGTTTATTACTTATTGTTTTATATCCAGGTCCACTATTTTGGAGATGAGTCAAAACCTACCAGAACTTGCCGTGCCTGTGTTCTTGGTGGAGAAAGGTTAGGGTTACAATCAATCTTTATATTTTCTTTTGATTATTTTCTTAATAAGATGTCCTTCTGTTGACTTGTATTGAGGCGTGTCTCCCTTTTTTTGTAGGTCGCTCATTGCAAATCTTTCTGCTGCAAGCTGCTACAAGGTTGAACACTTGCATATGCATGAGTACTGGGCTCTAGGTAAAAATAAATCTCATCTACTGCCTTTTTTAAAAGAGTTTACTGAGATTTTTAATAGATTTGATACTGAGTTTAATGTACTTTTTAATAGATTTGATACTTTCATATGTTGGAATCTGCTGAGATTTTGTGAAACATGTTTCTTTTTTGGTAGTTGGGAATGCTAAGTTCTACTACATTGATGGATTCTTCGTCACAATATATCACCATAATCCATTCAGTTGGTATGTGAACATGCAGCTGCTAACAAGCTAAGAAGATCCTTTATGAGAACCAGACATTTCATATTTTGTAATGTCTTCTCTTTGATCAGATTTCAACACATTTCTCTACTGTTTCTCCCTAACAGTAGCAAGAATCAAGGTTTACTGACATCTGAAATATCTATCTGCTCTCAGTTAGTACATGATTTTTTCTATTAAGAATTTTTTTTATTAAGAATCTAAGTTATTGGATAAGTTGAGGTTTGTTTAGTTTTTGCAACCAGATGGAATCTTATAGAATTGTCAGTTTGGTGGAAAACATCCATGTTGTTTCTTCTTACGTTCTTTGTTTTAAATTTTGTGTACAAAATCAATTTGTGTGACATGTTTTTGTTGGGTATATTGTAATGTTCTCTGTTGAACAAATCGACAATGCACATTTTTGGATGAACTAAATTTTTTGTTTTCAAACCAATAAAAAAGATTTGACAATCTGCAACAAGTTTTGATTCGATTAATTTGGTTTCTTTTTTACAATTATATTTTCTATATTTAGTCTTTAGAATTATGGTAAGAATATAATGTTATATGTCAAATTAACGATGTTACATACTTAAATTAGATTGCGAGTGATTATATGAACTAAATAACAAGAAAAGTAATTATAAATATATGACAAAAATAAATTTTATAATGTATCAAACTCATACTAATTTCATTCTATGGATTAAAAGAAAGCATCTCTATATTATTATTATATACAAATTAATATATGAACATTGTAGAACAGGTTATTTATTTTATTCTCTTTTTAACATTAATATTGAACTTATAATTATACAAATAACTATATAAATCTTGGATTCAAATGTATCAATGATTTGACCTAAAATTGTTAATTAGATATGTCGATTAAAGTATCAACAACAAAATTATTAAAAATATTGTTATTATGATTAAAATTTTACTGCTCAATCATGTTACAAAAATAAACTTTAAACTTTAAAATTTATATAAATATAAGTTGGGATGTTCTACTCTCATAAAGCACACCCATATAAAACCCAATTTTATTCTTAAAAATGAGACATTTGATTACTTCCCGAATTCAAACCGACACGGTACAAAATCATCTAAACATCCACTATAGTTTTGATTCATTTATTTATTAAACAAAGATATTAAAAAAAATATACAATTTTAACCAAAATTGAATCAAAAGTTGGATTGGAGAATTCTATATATACACCAAAATATTAGCAAAACACCTTAAAAGAATGGCAACCTAAATTTTATGGAAAATATTAATATTAGACAATTAAAGTTTTACAACCTAAAAATGTTAATTATTTGACTAAATTTATGTTTAATCAGTGTTTTTAAGTAATTTAATTTACTAATTAAGTACATATACTCAAATAGTATAAGTAAACTGAAACGGGTAATACGAATAATGAAAACCAATATTTTGATCAAATTTTTTTAGAAAAAGAGAGACATAAATTTTAGATAAAAGTAAAAAATTATGATGGATAAAGAGAGAAAGACAAGACGGGACAGGATGGGACGGGATAGGATGGAACAGGACGGGAAATATTTCCTATTACAAAGTAGATATGTTTGGATTTATATGAACAATACTTCAAACTAAAACCAAATTGAAATCCAATATTTAGATTTATTATCAATATTGTACAAATAGTTTTATATATTTTAAATAATAAGATTCTAACTCATTTTTTCAAATTTAAAATTTATATGAGAAAATTTAATACTAAATTAATTTATATGAAAGATTTAAATTTTTTAAAAAAACACGACATCATGTTATTAATGTTTGTCGAAAATTTGAAAGAAGAAAAAAAACAAAATCATAAATAAATATGAGAATAAGGTGGCTGGATGGCTTCAATTGTAGAGACTTTCATAAGGTGGCTGTTCCGGCAAATAAAGTGATGATTGTTATCGCGAATAGTGTCAAGAGAAATGGTAGATTTTAGTCATATTTAGCACTTGGTGGGCCATCTTGGCTTCATGATCAAGTGCATGTTGATGAATAATGTTGTTGGTGTTTATTATTGTTCTTGGTTACTTTCGATTCTCAAACTATTTTTGGTTATATCTGATGACAAAAAAAAAATGACAAATAAGCCTCTTATTTTTCCAAAATCAGCAGTCCATGATTAAAAACTTTTTGATTCATCATCACTGTCTTTGTTGAAAGCCAATATGCAATAAATTACATTTCATGAGAAATCATTATTTTAATCACCTAATAAAGAAAAACCTTTTTTTTGTGTGCCATTAAACAAAAAACATATAAAACTAAAAAATTTGATGTATTATGTAAATGAAATTATGATTAAGTCTGGGGTATTTAAGGTATTACAATGAGAAATAGTGGAGATGCAATGGAAATGGGTAATTCGTATAATAGAAAAGATTGCACTTAAACGATTTTCTTAAAAATATTCACTATGTGACATATAAAGAACTAATATGAGATGGATATTTTGAAATTTTGATTGAAAATATTTAAATGGAGACTTTATATATTTCGTGAAGTAATTCTCCATTTTGGAACGGGTAACTTCAATATTTTAGTATTTTTTTAAAACAGTTAGATAGTTTGTTAAAATTGTATTTTTTTGGATAGTAAAAACTAACTAAATAAAAAAAAAATATTCAAGAAGAATATGGGATCGTAAAAACTTACTAAATAAAAAATATATATATATTCAAGAAGAATATGGGTATCCCATCTAAATTTCTTACCCAATCTCTATTAAAAATATTGTCTACCAAGTAATTATGTAAAAGAGAACGATCATAATTGTGACATCCCAGTTTGCAGAGAGGTTTAAAAAATTTGATTTGGTCACCTATGTCACCAAAGTGCAGTTTTCTTTTCGGTCAAAGATCCTAAAGGAACTTTAGAGTTAAGCATGTTTGAGCTGGAGTACTTTCAGGATGGGTGACCATCCGGAAAGTGATTATCGGAACTGTGTGAGTGGAGACAAAACACATGGAAAGATCATGTGGTGATTTGTAGGGATGGTAAATAAATCTTTAAAACCTTCTGGACGTAGCAAATAGATCTTTAAAACCTTGTAGGGATGGTAAATAAATCTTTAAAACCTTGTAGGGATGGTAAATAAATCTTTAAATTTCGACCCTGGGCTCCACCTGCTGCAACCCCACACATGGGTTCCCAGCACCCCCGGCACGCTCACCGGCTAATCCCCTCTGGTCCCTCCTGATACGCTTGCGACCCTCTGACGTACCTCCTCGTGGAACTCTGGACCACACACTCGCTGGCCTCGGGACCCGCCCGACAATGACCACGACCACGTCCCCGTCCACGACCAACTACTCAAACACCTTAACCACTGATCTTCCAAGAACAGAGGCTAACAAGCAGAAAACAAATCAATACCACACAAAGAAACATAACAATAACTCACCGTGGAATCTCATTGAAGGCTCGAAGAGGATGATACTAGGACTCCATACCGCAGACAAATTTACTAACTACTCATAATCAATTCCATCACACAACATCATGCATCAAGCAAAAGGAAAATAATTCACCCAATTAAATTCCTAACCGCTCTAACCATCCATTTAACCATCCTAGAACCGTAAAGGCTCTGATACCAAAATGAAACAACCCGGCCCCTTTTTTTTTTAATAATTAAAAACAATATATAATTAAGCATCCCATACTACTTAATTAACCAACCTAAACCACAACTCAACATTAAACCAGCAATAACATTAAGCACAGCGGAAACATGCCAATAATACAAAACCAACAACATCATCAATACAATAACATTCCTAACCATTCTATCCGGCAACCTAACATAACACTAACCAAGGTTCTAACAACATAACCAACAAATCCAATAACACACAAACGAGACCCTAGATCATCCTCCTCCTCATTGCCATGATTCCACGTCACAAACCTGCACACCACAAACAACAATTGAGATGCGTAAGTATTATCACAAATACTTAGTGAGGCAATCCTCCCATCTACTGGGCTATACACACAAGCAACTGAGATTCCAATGCTTAACAAATGACAACCAAACACAAACAAACCAGGAAAAATCACGAAACAAGCAACTTGGTGTCGACCGACACCAGAGAGGTGTCGATCGACACTGACCAAACATGGTGTCGACCGACACCTAACTGGTGTCGATCGACACTCCCTTCGTAGACGCGAACTGCACGAATCCGAACGACGAACCTCCGTTTCCAATCATCTCCAATCCGTTCCAACCTCACCCAAAACCTTCAGGAACCTATATGAACCATAACACAACCACCACAAGCAAGAACAACACCACTAACACAACCAATCAAGCAAGAACAACACCACAAAGCACCACCAATCAAGCAAGAACAACAAAGGATTCTCAGGCTTAGATAAGCCATGGTCATGCACTCACCTTATCAACTGATTATAACAACCAATACAACCAGTTGAGACCCTCCTAACGTCTGAAACAGCCCAGAAACGCCCTACAACAAGCCACACAACCAAAAACGACTTATAACAAAACTGGACAGAAACATCAGAAAAGAACAGTCTCAAAGACGAAACCATAAAATAAAAACCAACCGTTAACTATCAAATCGCTCCGGTGAAAAGCTATCCCTAGACGTCACGAAGCTTCCCACAAAATTTCAGCACGATCAGGCACCACACGAGACCACGATCTCAGTTACAATCTCCGATTGTCCCAACTCGCGTCTGAGAAAACGTGTCTCACGAAACTGCCAATAACTCATCGAGTTTAAATCCAAATCTACTTCTAAAAGGCGAATGACGATGAAAGACTTGGGAATAAACATATCAAATTTCATTACCTTTGAGAACGCTTTGATATGCCGAAACTGTTTCCTCCCAAACCCTAACGATTCTGATCTTTCTCCTTTAATCTCCTTCACACCACAATAGGCTCTCTCCTCTCTCTCTATCTCTGAAAACGGCGACAAGACACCCTAAAACCCTTAAATTTGTCGCTTCTCCACTTATAACACAATTTAGGGATTTTTCCTTGAACCAAACCGAACCAAACAACAATTAAAACGAACCGGACCAAACCAGAAAACATGGTGTCGATCGATACACCAAGGGTGTCGATCGATACACCAAGGGTGTTGATCGACACCCACACCAAAACCTTAAAAAAATTGGTTCGCGGATGTTACATAATCCAAAGTAAAACAAAACTTAAATTAGATATTTAAAATAATACAATTATATAAAATATTTTGCCCGTGCTATAGCACGGGTTACTACCTAGTATGTTGTTATTAGATCAAGATTTTGTTAAACTCTGTTAAAGTTTAGTGTTATTAGTTTGTGATTTATAAAATTTCATTTAAAATCTTAACAAATATGAGTTATTGGATTCAGATTTTTATAAAGCATTAAAAATTCTGTGTTATTCAATTAAAACAAAAGAATCTAGGATTGCTAATGAATTTAATTATTATGTTATTGGTTCATGATTTTAGATATTTTCTTTATAAAATAAAGTCATGGAAAGTATCACAAAAACACAGGGATTGTTTGGAATACTTTACAAGATTTTAGAAAACTAATCAACAAAACCTTTTAACAATCTTTATATGATTTGATTTTGCCAATATCCCTGTTCAATACAGTCCACGAAACATTCATGTGATCCGTATTTATAAGGAACACACAAAGCGATGCAATGATCATATGTAATTTTTTTTATTTCTACACCTACACAAAAAAAAAAGAAGAAGAAGGTAAACATATTTGCAGGTATACATAAAATAAATTTATGTATAACAGCATGTTGTCCAAACATTATTTTAAAGTTTTGACTCCAAAATTTATGATCCATTATCAATTCTATATGTTTAGTTATTGCTTTCAAAATTGATCAATGCTAATTGGCATTAAACAAACGCAAAATTTTTAAATATACCTGAGACAGCAATAACGGTATGGTTGGATATATAAAGAAAATGCTAGTAAAAAAATGTGAAGAAAAATCACCAAAGCTTTTGTGATACTCATGTTGATTATAATTTGTACAAATTTAATTGAATAAGATGATGTTATTTTTCTTGATCTTTTAGAGAGACTCCACTTATATATCTTAGTGTTGGGAAATCTCACCTTTGTCGATTTATTTGATTTTATTAATATACTAGATTAGGACCCGCGGTACACCGCGGAGCAAAATTATTTATAACTAAAATATTTAAATTATAAGTTGTATTTGTTGGTTAAATATGTTATAATTATATAATAACTGTTAAATAAATCATATAATACTGTAATATAATTTATTTTTTGTATAATATTTAATTAATCAATATAGTGTTAGATATGTCTATTCTCTGATACTGACAGTGTTAACAAAATAATGAAATGATGTTATACCTGTGTAACACCAAATTAATGATATTTTTTAATTTATATAAATATCGATAAAATTCATCCCGCTATATAACCTCGTCCCGAGATATTTTACCTCACACTATATCATCTAAACTTTTAATATTTATTGTGTATCTACGATATAATATTTATCATATTTAACTTTTTAACATTTTTAAATATTTTTCATATTTAATCTTTTAAAAATCTTTAAAATAAAGAAGCGGAATAAACCAAATAAAAGTTTTTAAAGTTTGAATGTCTGATAAATCAAGGTTTCTACTCATTTGTATTCAGAATCATTTTGGTCTCTTTTATAGTATGACTCTATACTATTGCCCAATTTTTTTAGATGATGTGGGATATTGTACCTATATTTTTTATTCATTTATTGAGTAATATATGTCCGTTTTTAAAATTTTGTATTATATCAAATGCTGGAAAAAATCACAATTTTTATTAACTAAATGTATTATAGAATAATTGATAATTTAAATATAAATTCAAATAAAAATGAAAGGAAATCATATACTTAATTTTTTAAAATCTTACCTATAATTAATTTTGAAGTTTTGGTAACTAATATTAAAGTCAATGCATTAAATGTAAAAACTTTCCAAAACGTAGTTTTGAACAAAAACTGCTGCAAAAATACTAGTATAGATGTTTTTTTGTTTCTATTTATGCTAATACTAATATTTTGGGCAAAGAACTTTTTGACTTTATCTGTGTATTTTGAACATATTGTTTGACTATATCTTTGCCCAAAAAAATAATTTGTTTGACTATACAGTATCTACTATTTAATGAGAAGAAATATGTACAATAATTTATAAAACTAGTTAAATGCTTGGAATCTATAAAACATATTTAAGTCATAAAGTAATGGTAGAATATAAATTATGATAAAATGATTTTTTTGTTCGTCAATTAATGTATATTTGATTTAGTTTGCAAATAGAAGTAACTTAGGATTATTTTGTAAAAAGATTTGACACTTGCAAATATGGTCATATGGGTGCAATTGACACCAATAATTTTTTTAATTTTCCTAGATCCACCACTTGCATAACATTGACAACAAGTTTTTTTTTTTTTGGATGAAAAGCATTGATAACGAGTAAAATCCATACATAAATACATAATCATTTAAACACCATCTCATCAAGTGAAAGAAATCGGGTAAGATCTTCAAATCAATCCAGCTGTTGGTTAGATTCAACGTGAAAATATTGCACCGTGATGATGATGATGATGGTGAGAGGCAATGGGATGATGATGATTGTAACATTCCGAACCCAATTTAGGGTGGGTGTCGATCGACACCAAGGAGAGTGTTGGTCGAGACAACTAAATTGTTGGGTTGTTCGGTTTGTTTCGAAATCGCTCAGTTTAGTTTGGTTTGGGCTTGGATACCCTAAGTTTCGTTTTAAAAGGCACGAGCAGCCTATTTTTTTGGCCCTAGTTGTGTTTGTCGCTTATAGGAGAGAAAGAGAAAGAGAGAGAGATTATGAGTTTGATCCTAAGAACAAAGAGAGCCTTGAGGAGGATTAAGAGGAGCAAAGGGATCTGTTTTGGGGATTGTCAAAGAGAAGAGAAGGAGGTTTCATGATTGTTCATCAGGGAGGTTGATGTGGTATTTTTCCTTTTCTTGTTCGTCCTAGATCTCTTTCAAAATCAAGGTGAGTGCATGACCATGACTTATCTGAGCAATTAGGTTTGTGTGATTGATTTGGTGATTGTATGATTGATTCATTTCTGTTTTTTTTTGTTTTTGTGGTGTTTGTGTGGTCATGTGTTGCTGTTCTTGATTGTGTCGTCGTAGGAGATGATGTGGTCGAGTTTTAGATTCGGTTGATGGTGGAGATCGTCAACGGAGATGTTGCAGAGTTGTAGTGTCGACCGAGACCAGGTGGGTGTCGATTGACACCATCTGACGTAGCAGAAGGAAATCGTGTTGCAAAGTGATGTAGTCTGTTTGAAGTGTCGACTGACACCAGGTGTCTGTGAACGCAGTTTTTTGTTCCAATTGTCTGTTTTGGCTGTTTTTATGTTGCTTTCTTGTGTAAGGCCTTAATTGCTTGTGTGTATAGCCTTGTAGATGGGAGGATTGCCTCACTAAGTATTTGTGATAATACTTACACACCTCAATTGTTGTTTATGGTGTAGGTAATATGCGATGTGGAATCATTAGCGTAGATGAGGAGGATGATCTAGGGTCTCGATTATCTGTTATTGGTCTTTGTTATGTTTATTAATGTTAAAATCTTGTATAACAGTATGCTAGGTGTTGGATAGAATGGTTAGGAATGTTATTCGTTGATTATTCATTGGAGTTGGTTATGTCTTATGTATTCTGATGTGCATGTCATTGGTACAATGATTAGATAGTGATGTTTATGTTGTTGGTTTAATTAAGTAGTATGAGATGCTTAATTATATATTTAAAAAAAGGTCGGCTTGTTTCAGTTTGGTATCACAGTCTTTGCGGTTCTAATCCGGGTTAATGGCTGGTGTAAAGCAGTTTAGAAATTTAATTGGTTGAATTATTTTCCTATTGCTTGATGCATGATGCTGTGTGATGGAATTGATTATGAGTAGTTAGTCAATTTGCATGTGGTATGGAGTACTAGTAGCATCCTCTTCGAGCCTTTAATGAGATTCCACAGTAAGTTGTGATCTTTGTGGTATGTGTTAATATATGTTTGCTTAGCATTCTGTTCATGGTAGTGCAGGTGGTTAGAGGGGGTGTTGTTGCTGGTCGTGGACGCAGACATGGTCGTGGTAGGGGTAGAGGACAAGTTGCTAATAACATTGTGGATCAGAGTGTAACGGTAGAGGGCGTTGGCGAGTCGCAGGCATTCCAGAAGGGGTCCGTGAGTGTTTCTGCTGGTGGTGCCGAGAAGGCTGTAGGCGCTGTTGGAGCCGAGAAGGCTGTAGGCGCTTTTGGAGTCGGTGTGAGCGGTGTCGGTGCCGAATTAGCTGGTGGTATTGAATTTTTGGATGTGGGAATCGCAGTAAGCGGAACCTCTGGTGGAGATGTTAACCCTATCTCCTCCATTCTGCACCATTTTTTCAAAAATATAACCAATAAAGTTTCGATTTTTTAGTACTTTTTAAATCAAAAGCAAGTGAAACGAAAGCTTGCCTGTGCAAAATATGCTCCGGAACAAAACCTTGGCAGATTTGACCTAGAGTCAAAGCAGCTGTTTCATTGGCACTGTTTCTTTGGATGTTAATAATTCGCAAATCTGAGGAGGATTTGAGAGCTCTCTTTGCGGAAGTAGAGTGAAAGAAACTAGGGCTTAGTGTTGAGAAGAGGGAAGGATGAAAGGTTGAGGCTTTAGAGCATCTCCAACAAATCTTCAAACCTTCAAATTTGAAGGGTTTTTGAATTCCAACAAACCCTTAAACTTTCAAATTTTAATGGTTTGAATAGTGACCCTTCAAATTTGAGGGTGCACTATTGAGACCCTCAAATTGTTTTACAAATTTCATTTAGTCCTTGTAATATATATTTTACAAATAATTCTATTTAATTCAATTGTTAGAAATATATCTATATAAATTTAAACATACTAAATTAAAATTGAAAGTATTGATATTTAAAAGATATATCATTTACGAAATATTTTTTTACAACAATAATGCAATAATTAATCATATATGGGAGCACTATGAAAATAGTTATATTGAGTACTATTATACTTTTACAGGTAATTTTCTTTTATGTTTTTTTAAAATTAATATTATTTTGTTTTCTCATATAAGAGCTTGTATTTTTTTGATATAATTTTTAATTGTGTATTTTATATTTATATATAAAAGTTTTAATCATTATAACAGATAATTGGTAATATTGTGAACTATAATGTAAATATATAAAAAAAATTAGTAATCATTAGAGTAAGTGGCCCTCAAACCCTTATTTCAAAGGTATGCACCCTTTAAAATAAAAGCTATTGTTGGAGATGCTCTTAGGGAATAGAGCGAGATAAAGAACAAAGAGAATCTGTGACGCCATTGTTGAGCTCTGAAAGAGAAAAAATCTGAAAGTAAGTTGTCAAAAAAAAGGGTTTTAGATTAAAAAATAAAAATAAATGATTTTTGTTTTAATTTTAATATAAAATAAAATTATATAAATTCATTTGTAAGTAATATGCTTATTTTCTGATAGTGTTGATATAATTGCGAACACAAAAGTCTAAGGATCTGACTGGTTTAAACGCTGCGGTTGCAGTTGCGGTTGCGGGAGATTGCGGAAGCGGGCGATTGCGGTTTCAAGCGTTATTAAGCGTTTTGAACGACTGGTTTAGCGGTTTAAAATTGGTGCGTTTGCGGAAGGTTTACGATTGGTTGATCAGCGGGTGCGATAGCGGTTGGAACATAATAAATGTGATATATAATATATAAATTTTAAAAACACCCATTTTTTTTATTAAACTTGATTTATAATTAAATTTTATTAAAACAAATACTAAAATAATTATTCAAAAAACAAATAAATTTTATATTTAAATACTTATTCCTTTATGCATTTGGCTTTTCACTAAAAATTTAATCAAATAATTTGATAAATTACAAAACATATGCTTTAGATCGTAGATCGTTTCTCTTTTCTCTTAGATCGTGGCTCAATAGTTTCATCGGTAGGAATGGTCAAGTGAGAGTTGAGAAGAGTCACTGGTGATTTGGTTTAATATTTTTTACAAATAATCTTATTTTCTTAAATTTCTGATGAAATATTATATTTATTTAGATTTTTTTGAACTTATGTGCGATGTGCCATTAAATTTACATCAATTTTTTCGGGTTATTATTAATTGGAATATTATTTAATTCTAATTGTTTATTTTATAATCTCTACAATCATATTTGTACTTCATTTTCTCCCATCCTTAATGAGTAAAATGGATAGATAGAAGATATAACAAAAAAAAATTTCATTATCATTGATTCCTTTTAAGTTTAAAAAAAAAAAAAAAAATTTCAATCGCAATCGCCCGCAACCGCAAACGCTTGTAGGAGGCAGCTTTTGGAATTCAGTGGTTTGAAGCGGTTGGAAGCGATTTGGAGCGACTGGGAGCGATTTGTGTGATTGGTTCCAATCGCTAGCAACCGCTACCACCCGCAAACGCAGTGTTTGCGGGAGGTAGCGGGAGAACCAGTCAACACCTAAGTGGGAATTACAAAAATGAACCTGTTTACTGTACAAAAGCCTGATTCATATACATTAGTGGTTCATACCAAAAACATACATATAGTTTGATGACCTAAGCTATAACTTTACTATTTGCTTCTACTTATTTTTTTTTTTGTGCTCCACTTTTCTATGGTTCTGTACCATTGCCACTGGACAACCAAGCTAACGAGTCTAATTAAGCCACAAAACATAATTTCAATGAAAGCCAGCCAAGGCGATCTCTGAGGGGACATGCCGGCGCTAGCAATAGATAGTAAGAAGCTGATGAAATGGCATGTCACTGTGGATTTTCCTGCTTTGATACCATCGAGACATATCTTGGCTACTTCTTTGGTTTTCATTGAACCAGAAGATGCGGCGATGATGGAAGTGAGCTCCGGCCTCTTCTTCTGTTCTGAAAGCCAAAACAAGCAAAATTTCTTAAAATGGATCTGAATTTTTTATTTGAAAAGAACGCAGAGCAGTAATCAATTGTCACCAAGATAAGAAATCACACAAGGAGGAGCAAATATTTTATTTTTAAAGAGAAAAACAAAGACTATTTTTACTGAACCGTTTGGACTGGAAGTGCAACTAATCTAGAAGTCAACTGAGTCATCTGATCACTATAATGAGACGCCTAAATGACAATCCACGATCCTAGCTTAAGTGTTTCATGCTCTATACTTCTTTATCTATGATGTAAAATATTTCTGGATTATCTTACCTTCTTGAAACTTGGGTGTATCAGTGTCAGGAGGAAACAAGAGAGTCACATGAATGTCATCAGAAATAACTTCTTGCTGCAACGCTTGTGCTAATCCCTAAAGCCCAAACTTGCTCGCTGAATATGCAGTGTAACCGTAGATACCTGCCTGAAAATATAATAAACCACACTATACATCACAAAGTCTATCCAAGAAAATGCACAAACTATCACAAGGGCTGGCTTCACACGACTAATCAAGAGTAACTAGGAGACTATGAATCGAGGCGAACCTGACCGGCTTGAGAGGAGACAAGAGAAATGGAGGCAGGACCACGACCTTCTCTACTAGCTTTCATGGCAGGCAAAGCCGCAATAATCACATTGAAGCTCCCAACTAAATTCACATCAATCATCAACTTAACCTCCTCGTGACTCTGTTTCTCAAGCTCCTTCCCAATAAACACGCCTTGATTCACTATTAACACATCGATCGGCCCCGATTCATCAACCGCCTTCGAGACTGCGTCGAAATCGCGGACGTCGGCAGAGAAAGTGGCGACCTCGATGCCGGTGGCTAGCTGGACGGATCGTTTGGCCTCGTCGAGCTTATCGGTTGAGCGGGCGAGGATCGAGACTCGAGCTCCCTCGGCGGCGGCACGGTGAGCGAGAGCTAGACCTATGCCGCTTGATCCACCGGTGATGAAGACGTGGCGAGATTTTATTGGGATCTTGACGGATATTGGCCTTACGATCAAAGCTAAGATGATGAGAAGAGTGATGATGAAGAAGAAGAGGAAGAGAGAATATATTGCCGCCATTGTAACGCCCTTCACTTCACACTAATCGAAGATGATTAAGTGACTCATAAGTCATAACAAATCTAATTAAAATTAACTAATGAGTATTTACAATAGAATTAAAAACTCTCTTATGACCGATCTTACATCCCATTTTTAATAAAAGGGCAGTACACAACCTAGTTTTTGTAGACTTTATATTTTTAATAAATAGTTACAAATGGTTACAAGTAGGTTATAGATATGTTATAGATTAATCCATATATTAATATTAATTGGTTACACATAAGTATTAGGTATATTCCAAATTGATGATTAATATATTAATGGTAACAAATAAAATCATGAATATTCCAAACTGTATTTTTGGAAAATTTTAGTCATATATCACGTTGTTTCCAAATTTTTTTAAACACAATATTACAAATTTATTTTTCACAGATTTTATCGATAGATCACAACATTAACAAAAAATAGATTACAAAATTGATAGATTGATTGGTTACAAGTTAAATCTGTAATCAATCATTAACAATATAAATTTAACCAGTATTATAGCACGGGTGCTTATCTAGAATCATTAACAATATAAAACTTACAAAATAAGTGTCTTTTTCTAAGCTTTCATATTTAGCATATGATTTTATTGCATAATGTTTATCAAAAAAAAACTATTAAAAACAATCACATAAATTATATTTTATATAAAAATTATAATATAAATAAAATGAATTTCAATCCGTGCTCTAGCACGGATCTTAATCTAGTCTTACTACTATTACTTAACTAAATTAACGACAATTATTTTATTGTATTATTTCCACCGCCAACTGTAATTTAAATATAAAAATGAATATTTTTATAGCAATAAACAACAAAATGTTTTAGAGGAATCTGAATCTCCATCGGATACAATTTTTTTGTATGTAATATTTGTGTTGAGATTTGGTTGTTAACTTGTTATTAAATTTACATGTAGATAAAGGACATCTTAGAGAGAGGGAGAGAGGGATGCATATGAATAAATAACTAGAAACTTATGAAAAAAATTTCAGCTATGTATTTGCATGCTTTTTTTTCTTTGTAAATTACTTAAGAAAGAAAGAATTAATGTGAATATGTGATATATTATGAAAAAGAAGTGATTTTTTATGGAAAGCTTCATCATCATATTATTTTACTCTAAATAGAAATACTAAAAGAATAAGGAGGATTTTTTTTAATAATGGCATAGAGGAAAAGAAAAAAGAAAGAGAGAGATGGGCATGTGAGTGGCAAAAGACAGAAGGTGTGTGAGCTTGTGACAGTCTTTTGGACTTCGTAGTAGATCTGACTTCTTCTTTTTTTATTCAGACAGTGTGGCAAACTCGTCTGTGATGTCCCATAGACATTGATTGATTGGAGAGAGAGAGAGAGAGACATGGAACATTTGCTAGTTTCACATGGGGCTTGTCTTTACACATTCCTATAGAAATCTTGTTGTAATCAACCAAGAAAATTCACATTTATATAATTTTAATTCAATCCTTAAAAGATTACAAACTGGAAAAAAAAAATAAAGTCAGTCAATCCCTAAAATGATGAACAAAGAAAGAGTTACAATAATTATAAGAAAGCAAGAACAAACTTGGAACATATCTCCAAGACCTTCCTTATACAATCCTTTATTTATTCGCTGATTTACAAAACAAATCAATCTTATGCATCTAATTTAACTATTAAGAATTGATCACACATAATCATGAATCTTTCAGAATATCTGTTAAAATTTAATCAAGTGTAGATAGATGATGCATCTCCGTAGGTTCTTCTCGGGATAGAAGCATGAACACTAGTGTTCATGTTTCTCTTGTTGTTGTTGTTGTGAGTGGTGAGAGTACTTCTTGCGTTCTCATGATTCTGCTGATAGTACTCTTGTCTGTTTTGTTGTTGCTTGGCTTTGAAGGAACTATACTTACCTTGCTTCTGATAATGATGAGGTCTTCTTCTTGGCTGAGAAGATTTAGGGATGAACACACCAGTCCCTTTGCTCTGTTCTTGATGATACATATACGGAGCCGTTTGGTAACCTCCTCTGAACAGACCCTGTTCCCACAAAATTTTCAAGAAACACAGTTAGAGAGGGAGAAAGATGCATATAGAGAGGAAACGGTGTATGTATGGACAGAGGAACAAACCTGGAATGAGAGAGAGGGGGAGGAGGAGGAAAGAGAAACAGGGTTTAGCTGTTCATCTTCATCCGTGATGAGAAGAGAGATCTGTTTGCTTATGTCTGCAAAGAAGACATCATCATCAAGCTCTAACTCCATAGCCATGTATATCTTAGTTTCCAAGTGTCTCAAGACTTTGCTTGTTCTGTAGAAACAAAGTCTTGTAATTTAGTTTTGGTTTGCTTCAAGTGGAGTTCGAGGGAATGTTGAAAGAGTCAGATAAATAGGCAAGACAGAGTTGGCATTTAGAGAGAGAGAGAAGGAGAGAGAGAAGAGCATGTGGGTGGGAGAGTGGGTCCAGAGAAAAGAAAGAGATTTTTCTAACAATGTAAATCTAATCTGGCTAAGTCCCCACTCAACACAACATGAAGGACAGAAGGAGGAGGTTGTGTATTGATGTTATCCAGTTGTTACATTTTTAAAAAGATAGAATCAAAGCTCATACACAACACAACCCATATTCACTCTGTTTTTATTACCTTTTAACACTAAACTTCTCATATTTGACCATAAACTTGATAGATTTACCAAATTACTACTACTAATAGGTTATCAACAAAATCTGAATAATCGAACTGAACCAATTTAATACTCATTTAGTTACACTTGGTTTACATTACTTATCATGATACTGGCAAAAAAAAGAAACACTATCTATAATAGGGCCTAAGGAAATCTTTGTTATGGCTATAAGATCATAGAACAGCCACATCCGAAGACAGTCTGTGGTTGGCAATTGAGGAAATGGACAATGATCAATTTGGATTTCGGAGAGAGAGGGAGAGAGAGAGAGAGAGAGAGAGAGAGAGAGAGAGAGAGAGAGAGAGAGAGAGAGAGAGAGAGAGAGAGAGAGAGAGAGAGAGAAAATCTTAACTCATTTGATGTGATATGGTTTGGGGATAGTGTTTGAGTGAAGTAGGGTCATACACCAATCCTACTTGATAGTTCATTAAAAACGATTTCTCAAATGAAGCTTGATGTATAAAAAATATGATGTTTATTCATCTTGTTGGTCTTTTTGCTTATTTAATTTGCATGTTCGGAACTGTTGACCTTTCAAAGGTGGATAAATGAACAAAAGAGGTCGTAGAACAACCTTATCTCCTCACCCATACTACGTTTCAAAAGAGTAGCTTAAAGTCTCTTGAGATCATATGAAAAGAAAGGTGCAAGCAAGTATAGCCACAAACTGAAGAAGATAAATGAAAAAGATAAGTTTGAACCAAAAGAAATATATACAACAAGTATAAGCCATGAATGAGTGCACCAAGGGGCGCGCAATCTATTGTCTTGTCGTTACGAGTGACGTTTGTTCTTTGTAACGACTGGTTAAAATAAAACATTTCGGTTAATGTTAAATTCGAAGACACAAGATCAACTTTTTAACGGCTCTAAACTGTTTTTAGTCCGGAAGGTCACATCTTCGAGGTTAAGAACAATCATATGAACCGATCTGTTTGGAGTAACTTTTTTTCTTTCTCCATCACGCAGTAAAAGTCTGCTATCATAGCTATAAACGACAAACAAACAAAAAAAAGGACCAAAATAAGAACCGGACAAGTCAACCTGCCCAATAATCTCTCAATGGATCTAAGCTTTGGCATCAAAGGGTTTCTCTGTCGGGTTTTATGCTCCAATGGCTGTATCCATGTCTGTAACAACATCGGCTCCTTTAAAAACAACCCTTAGCTTTGTTTGGATAGACTGTCTCTCTTTGTCCTTGAGAGATGTCCCAGATACATGGATAGTATCCTTCTGGACTCTTCCCATGAGGTCATAGAGCGGCTTGCTTAGGTTTTCTCTGAGCATCTCTTCAAGAACCGGAGGCGCCTGCATGTAGAGATTGCTTTCGCCGTATGTAACACTTGCTTTTGACAAAAGGAGCTTCGGATGGTCTTCAAGCATCTCAATGAACTAGAAGAAAAATAAAACATGAACAAATGGTAAAGAACTGAGCCGAGGAATTTGAATAGACAAACAAAGCTCATACTTTGGCACGAGTAAATTAAGATAGAAAGGGCAGAAAAGCATGGAAAAGGCGAGAAGACCAAACAAAATAACAGCCAAGCATCTACGCAGGGATGACAGTATCAATGGAGATAGCAGCAGAGAAGATAATTTAGCATGAAAGAAGCAATCAATGGGTAAGAAAAGCAAGGATAATCGGTAAAGAGACAATGAGATGATAAAGCGAGAGGACGGACCTTCGATAATGTGATTGAGGTGTCCAGCTCAATCAGAATGCCCGGACCACATACAAGACAGTCGTCGAGCCTCGGGAAGTCTGTCACTTTAGTGTAAAGACCCTCTCCACCGTTATACCTTTGTGAAAATGAAAAAAATTGCTTGAGGATAACATTAAATTCTTTGCAAATTCCTATATTAAACTTTAAGTAGAAAAGCTGTACTCCAAACACTAGCAAGTAAGGCAGAAAGAAAGGAAAAAAAAAACATACGTCAGATAGTTTGTAAGCGTTTTGCTGCATGCAGATACAATCTTCAAGGTTTCTAGCGCACAAGCTGCTGATATAATCGCGTTGGTGGAAGCAATCGCCGGTATTATGTTTTTAACCACACCCTATATAATAAAACAATCCTCCTCTGATTATTTCTTCATGAGAACAGATAGCATATGGATTTCATTGTGCATACTTCAGCCGGTGACTGGAAAACTTTAGAAAGTAAACAGACAGAGAAAGTGAGAATGGTTACATACTTGTGTGAGAGAGTATGTGACACCCGGAATTCCAAAAAGCTCAGCTCTCCTGATAGCCTGTAAAGATAATGGCATGAAATAAATCCCAAATTAAAATCCATAGCATAAACAAGCAAAAGAATGACTAACCTCATCATAGACCCACTTCATATGTTCTGGCACATCAGGATCAAAGGATTTTCCTTTATGAACCTGCAGGAAGAATCGACTTCACCATGACTAAACCCAAAAACATATATTCGCATGGAAAGAAGAGTCTCTTTCAAAGAGACTACACACATACCTCATCCCACTTAATTAGATGAGCATATTCAATGCAATGAGCAGCATTCCTAGGGGTTTCAGCAAGAGTACACAAAGGAAACTTCACTTGAGGTGGGAAAAGCCAAATAGTGCACTCAAAACAGGGTGTAACTCCAGGCATTATAACTCTAGCATGACCCTTGAAACCTTCAGTTCCCCCATCTACCATCGGCTTGATTGTGTCTCTTACTGGAGTATCATCGTCATTATACTCTACACACATTTTACAAGCACATGATCAGGCAGAGAACTTATAAATACGAGAGTTTGGGTTGACAGTTAAACGTTTTAAGAATATCCATACCAAGAAACCCACAAGCTATCCCATTGATGTATTTCCGAGCTTCGATAGAATCAAGACCAAGGGCAATGATGTTAAAATCGTTATAAAACTCAACCTCCTTGTCTTCAATACGTGAAAAATGCGGCACAATCTCAACCCCACTCACTCTCTCCATGACACGCTTTGCTGCTACCTCTGCCTTAGGCTTTCCCACGTCTTCAAGTCTATACAAAGAAGACCAACATTATCAACCCAAACAATTCGTGCAACTATCATCAATTCCCACTAACAATTTCACAAATCTTACTGATAAATACCACACACACACAAGTCAAAAACAAACTTGCCTGAATAGGAACTGGCGATTGAGATTAGTAACCTCGATACGGTCCATATCAATCACATCGAGATTACGAAAACCTGAAAGAGCCAAGTCCTTGAGAAGCTCACAACCCAATCCGCCCGCACCAACCACAAGGATTTTCACAAACTCTCTTATGTCATCCCTCAGCTGTATACCCCAAAACGAAAACTAAGCTCAGGAAAACCCATAGAAAAAAAAAAAGCGAAGAAGCGATTGAGAATTAAAAAGGCGTTAAACCTGGGGTCCGGGAAAGAAGCCGGGGTCAACGAGATTCCCATGACGGAGAAGAAGCTTGTCGAGGTCTCTAGACTTACTCTGAGGAACATCGAGATCAGCCATAGAGAGAGAGAGAGTTGCGATTCACGGAGATTGATCACGGAGGAGAGAGAAGCTCGAATACTCAAAAAAACCCGACACACTGCCACAGAGCTCCGAAACCTCTCTTTTCGCCTTCTCTTTGAGCCGACCCTTATTGGGTCAATATTGGGCTCGACCCAAAACTATTTTATATTAGGAAAAAGCACATTTTATTTAGATCTTGATATTATAATATCCCTTGGTTTTATTTGGACATTTAAAAGATCTCTATTTTGTTATTTTAGCAAATCTATCTTCTTAGATTTTTTTTTTTTTTTTTTTTTGTGGATAATTTTGACTATCTATAGGCTTTTTAACATATTTTTTTGGCAACTTTTCCATTATATTGGTTATAATTATTTTTACAAATTAATTGATATCTTAAGTAGTCTATTATTAAACGTTCCAATCTTTCAAAATTTATTAAATAAACAACTAAGGGATAAAATCAGAACCAACAACCAACATCCTTATCTGGAGTATCATTAGTGTATATTACATGATGTTATTCTTTTTAGATGTGTCTATCAGTCTATGATAGTATATTTATATTTGTTTTAAATATTTATCTAAAGATTTACGTTTGGAAACATTTTGATTTTACGCTAAGAACGAAATATTTTATTTATTTATTTATTATATCATGACTACTAGTTAATAACATATAATTTCAAAAACAAAATAATTACACAACCATGTGTATTTTACATAATATTTTGTTTATTTCCATTTATCACTCGATTTTTCGATTTAATAACTTCCATACAAAATATACATTTCAAATTCAAAAACATGGTATGTAAATTTACCAAACAATTGCAATATTAGAAGAACACTTTCTCAAATAAAAATACATTTTCAAAATAAATAAAACTATATTTGTTATTACTACTATATTATAAGTTTTTATATATAAAAAAACATGTTTGTGTTGTAACACCAGTTATCTCCAAGTTTACAAAGTAAAAAAAAATCAAAATTTAAGCAAAACATAAATATAATTGAAGCAAAACTTAAGTAAAATTATAATAATAAAGACATGGTTCATCAGATACCCAATCGCATACTGTTTATCATACAACCGATATTAGTATTTTTGACATCTGCATTATAATTCTACTTTATTTCGTAGATGTTATATAACACTGATGTAGTAGATGTTGAGAAAGGTCTATCATATATATATCTGTATAATTAATTTTTAGATTGTAAACCCAAAAGAGTAATAAAATCATTCACAATGGGCTATTAAACTTTTCGGCCTAATTTTTGTATTTTAGATGTTGGCGACCTCATGCACGTTTGGAGCTGTTGGATGATGTTTCTTGGACGTACGGGAACCGTCACTGCCGGACATTCTTCTTTGGTGTCATGCCATACTTGCCAAGTTTGTTTTCCTGTTTGTGGGATATTATTCCTGCATACTTTATTTTAAACAAAAATAATATAACTTAAAGAAACTTATTTTAGAAGAATAAACAAAAAAAATTGAGTTAACAAAAACCTGAATAACATGGTCTCGGAGGAGTGGGTGATGAAACCTGAATAACATGGTCTCGAAGGAGTGGGTGATGGAAGGTTGGTTGATACAATCAATTACATCTCCATCGGAACTCTTTTTCAGAAAAAAGAAAGAGAAGGTCAAAATCAAACCGGAACTCTTTTTCAGAAAAAAGAAAGAGAAGGTCAAAATCAAACTATATTTAGTACTAGCAATTGATCCGCGCTACGCGCGCTAGTTAGATTAAGGTGTATTTCGAGTTTAGTTGTGTGTATTATTTTTCTGGTTACTTAAATTCATCTTTACGTTTGTTTTTGTATTTGATTTTGGTTGCTTATGTTGTTTTGTTAGATCTTTTTTTATAAAAATAGGTTTTGCAGTAAGTATAATTTAGTTTGCTGTTTATTTTATAAAAATTGAGATCATCTTGTGCATTTTTAATGCTTTTTAAAAAAATTATAATTAGAAGTTAACATTGTATAGTTGAAGTTGTTGTTTGGCTGTAGTTGTTAGTTGTGATTAATTTATTATTATTTGTTATTTTGTGGTTGTATTGTTTTTTAATATTTTCATATGTATTTTGTAAACTGTTGGAGTAGTTTTTTTCTCAGTGTTTTAGTGTTTGGAGTGAAAAAGGTTGTGGATTTTATTAAGAAAAATAAATAAAATCAATAACTTACATTTCTTTTTTTTGGGCTATTTTTCTTTGTTTCACTCGGGCTCAATTTCTCGCTTCGCGCTTAATCTAGTGTTTGGAGTAGATTAAGGTGTTTTTTCGGTTTCTTTTTGATATTATATATTTGTTATATAAATTTCTTTCTTTTTGACTTTTTTTTCTGGTTGTTTGGTTTGTTTTAGTTGTTTTTTATAGGGTGATATTGGTTTTTCTTTTCAACGCGTTTTTTGCATTAAATACATTCTAGGGAGAAGTTTTAAAAATAAATGTTAAATTAGTTTTCTTTCATTACAAATTTGGTTTTGTTTTAGAGTTATTTTAATTTCATAAGTTTAGATTGTATAGTATAAGCTGATTTGTGGCTCTAATTGTTTTTGGTACATATTTTAGTTTTTTTCGTCATCTGTTTGTTTGTTTGATAGTTTTTTTCATTTTTCTATACATGGTTGTAGACTTGTAGTTCCTTGTTTGTTTTTTGGGTAGTTATTTAATAAATTTGTGTGAAGGGTTTTTGTCGATGGTTTTGTGATTGTGTTACATAGTTACTGAGTTTGTTATTTTTTAAAAAGGTCTTTAAATTACTCACATTTGGGTGTTTGTTGTGTTAATTTTGTTTGAAATTAATTGGGCCCAATTATCTCTTTAGGCCTTTAAATCTTGGGGTCTATTGGGTGAAAATTGGAATTTAGTTGATTTGAGAATGTAGTACCTTTTTTTAAAGTGGCACGTTTTTTTGTAATTGGGTGTTTTCTTCTTTCCCGTATATCTCTTGGTGAACGGAAAGGTGATAATCAATCTTTCGATCTACGGGACAGTAGAAGGCTTGTAGCTGTTTTGATGGTCGTATTTTGTTTTCAATCATCCATTGTATCGAAACAGAACACTGAATTTTTTTCTCGCGGATATGTCGTGCTACGCGCAGATTAATTTTTAAAATTTATAAGACAATGCTAAAGTGTTAATAATTTTTTCTGTAGCTATTTTGTTTTGTAGATTTTTTTTGAACAATATCAAATGTAGTTTGAATATTTTCTTTTACTTTTGTTAATGATATTACTTAGCTGAGTTTCTGAATTGTTAATCTTGATGTCTATATTTATTCTAGATGTTAGTAAGAAAATATTCTTTATAAGCTTATGTACAGAGTGAAGATATTTTTTTCATGATAAGAAATGGCAGCAAATTCATGTTTTATTTTCTTTGGATAGTACTGTGAATGAACTAAAAGTATAAGTAACATGCATCATTATGATGAGATTTTTAAGTATGAAATCTTAACTTTGTACAATAAAACTATTATTTGTCGGCCTGAAATGCTATTATCTATCCTTCATGACAACAATTAGTCAGTAATACATGTTTTCACGGGATAATTTATAGATAAGCATGTTTGTTACTTGTCAATCATTTTCCATCAAAGTAAAAGTTGATTTGATTTTGTATCTAGAACTGGTAGAGCACACAAAAGATTACGCGGCAGAATTCATGCCAATCACTTAAGCTTTTCCACTTACTATATGCAATGGATTATGGACACATACACACCCATATACATACCCATTTACATTATTTGCATTGGAGGTGCAACAATCTAAGCGAAAACATAACTTTGGCCTCTACTTTAACTGTTTTTTCCGACCAAACTACAAACATAACTTATCAAAACAATGTTCTTTACATAAACGATGCTCACACAAAAAATACCTGACCAATTTCTGCCAACAACACTTTCATTCTCTCCACTCTTGCACTAAGGCACCACCTCCCTCACATTCTTCGTCTCTTTATGTGACAAACGAATTGATCATCATCAGCTTAGACTTCATGGTGTTGTATTTCCTCCTGTCAATGCATCTTCAATGGATGATACTTTGGGATTCTTGAGAAATATGTATAGTGAGGATATACTATGTTCAATGTAGTACGTATTTACGTTCTAATCATGCAATAGCAGGAAGTTTATAAAGTATCTAATATACAAAAGTGTAAGTTCTATACCTTTGACAAAAATAAAATTTAAAACTGATCAGATTTGTATTTAATTGCCATGACAGTCTTACAAATTATATCAGAGTATTGAATAAGAGAATGTCTATTAGACTAACCTTAATTTGAGGCAGTTACGTTGTTGACGTTGTTGTGGAAGCTTAGCATTTATAACTTTCAAATTCTTTTGCAGTGACGTTTCTTTTTCTTAACTTCCTAAATGAAAAACGCAAACAAAAGTATAGAAAATAATCAAATCATGATATGTAGCTCAATTAGTTTAACCCCATATATCAATGAAGCACATTATTAATAAGAGTACTTACGAACAGTTAAATAAACACTAAAAATGGTTTAACTAACGAAGGAAAAAGTGTTTGACCGACATAGGAAAAGCCCAACAAAATCACTCTTCCTAATGTAAGTCGTACCTATGATTTTAGCTATTGGAGGAGTCTCCGTATGTAGATCTCTGGTTTTTTCTCCTCATCCAAAGCTTTTCACCTGCAAGAAATCAACAAATTTACTACATATAAAAAGGTTTAGATAAGCAACATAAGTTTTTATAGATTGGACATATTCCACATGCGTCAGACTATATCCATATCAAACGAAGATAATACTAAACTTTAATAAAAGTTCTCCAAATACAAAACTTTACTATATGTTCTTAAGAAAGAGCAGCTACCTGGTGTTTTTGGCTACGTAAGTGATTGATAAACCAAACTGAAACCATCAGTCGAGGTTTTTAAATCTGGGAAAAAAGATCAGAAACCTAATCATCATAAAATAGATATAGAAATCTATTGTGAGAAGTTAATCTATTATGAAGGATAGAAAATATAAAGAAAATGAATCACCAATTGGAGGATGCAAAAGAAATAGGAGTGGATGTTTTGTTTAAGTTAGACACTTACATTCCGGAATGAGTTGCACTTTCTCGAACAATATAACTTAAACCAACTACTGTTTCTTCTCAATCAGGTAAGTCACAAGCAACACCAAACCATGATCGTGTTGTTAAAGTGACAGGTGGTTCACCTAATTACATGAAGAGGGAAATTGGCATGGTTCGTACCTTCTCATCAATGAGTAGAAAGTCTATGCCCATGAGTTGGCCTCCTTTTTTTGACGTTGAGGGCAGGCCAGTGATGAAGCATTCTTCCGACGATCTGTTGGTGAAGATGGCAAGCTTTGAAATTTGCGAATGAAACAATAGTGGAATTCATGTTAGTTAGGAGAAAAGTGAAAGAGAAAGTAAAATCTTAGAAGCATGAAATCGGAGGAAAGAACATTATATAGGAGTGAAACTTACGCCAATTGAAGAAAGAGTAGTGGGTCTTCAAGTAAGAGAGAGCATTGAACGGCATGAAATCCCGTTATACATGAAACTGTTACTATGTAGATTGAAGACAAAGAAGGCAGTGAAAGGGTGTGGAGGAGTGAAGAACATTACTTTAAAATCAATGCATTAAGTGAAACGGAATCAAAGAATGAAGAAGGGTAGGGACGCTTGAGGTCACAGATCGGAGGACGGCAGAGAGGAGTGTCGTGGGGAAGGGTTTGATTTCAAGGGCAAATAAAAAATGTATCCATAATAAATTGGGCCTGAGAAAAGAGATTAGGCCCGAAAGAGAAGAAAATGGTTATTGGATATGTATCGAAAATTAAGCCAAATTATACAGAATAAGTGGATGAGGTGGCTGGAGAGGAAAATGTAACTTTATATATATAGATATTTGCATGCATAATTAAATTTGTATATGTAACTAAGAGAGAGAGAGCGAAATAAATAAATAAAACTGAGAGTTTATAACTTAGGTATTTATATTAACTTTTTTAAGTATATTTGGCAATCTAAATTTTATTTATACTAGTATTTTTGCAGCAGTTTTTGCTCAAAAATACTAATAAGGAAAGTTTTTCAATTAATACTACTAATGCAATTAATTCTGTCCCTATAGCAATTTTATATGGACTTCTTAGTATTTTATGGGTCTATTGATAATTTATAATTTAAGGGCCTTCGTTTATTTAGGTTGTAGATAAAACGATGTCCAAAATTTCATAAGACCCGCGAAAATATACTCTTTTGCTAATAATCTAGACAAAATTTCTGGAAAATTAATTTGTAGACAAAATTTCCGGAAAATTACATTGAAATAACTATGACATTAATGATATTCTCAATTGCCAAAATGATTCTGAATACAAATGAGTAGACCCTTGATTTATCAGGCATTCAAACTTTAAACTTTTATTTGGTTTATTCCGGTTCTTTATTTTAAAGATTTTTAAAAGTTTAAATATAAAAAATATTTAAAACTTTTTAAAAGTTAAATATGATAAATATTATACCACATATACACAATAAATATTAAAAATTAAGATGATATAGTGTGAGTTAAAATATCTCCGGACAGAGTTATATAGCGGGACAGATTTTATCGATATTTATATAAATTAAAAAATATCAGTAATTCGGTGTTACACAGGTAAAACATCATTTCATTATTTTGTTAACACTGTCAGTATCAGAGAATTAGGGGTATCAATATGGGTAGAAACTCATGGGTTTACCCTGTTTGTCTATTATTTTAACGGGTATAGGTTAAGTTTTTAAACCCATATAAATAAATGGGTTTTGATGGATTCGTCCAACGGGTTCATGGGTTTATCGGGGTAAGCCCATTAGGGTTATGGGTTACCCATGGGTTAATCGAAAAAACAAAAATGAGATATATATACATATATAATATGTAAAATATTTTCTTTTAACAATTAATTTATGTAAAATATCTAAACTAAATGTTAAGCGTTTCTATTTTAATATCTAGATATTATTTTCTTAAGCTTGAAAAATTGGATTGGTTTTATAATTCTATTTTACATAATATATTATGGATTTAATATTAATTAATTTATTTATATATGGATAACCCATATAACCCATTTAACCATTGGGTTCTATATTATTGGGTTTGGGTATATAAATTCAACCCATTATAAGAAATGGGTCGGGTTGAACCCGCCCACAAAAGTCTCGAACCCATGTGGATATGGGTCAGGTCGGGTCGGGTTACCTATTTTGACACCCCTACAGAGAATAGACATATGTAATTAAATTTAAATAAATTTTCTATAAAAAATAAATTTTATTGCGATATTATATGGTTTATTTAACTATGATTATATAATTATAACATATTTAACAAACAAATACAATTTATAATTTTAATATTTTAATTATAAATAATTTTGCTCCGCGGTGTACCGCGGGTCCTAATCTAGTATTATACTAATTTACAAGTTAATTCCTATAAAATTATTAACAATAATAATTAAAATATGACAATAAAATCACATAAACAAAATTGATTCCTAAAATAGCTCTACTAAATTGATTTCTACTTTCCTGAATTAATTTTGGTTTTTTTTAATATAAAATTTTTCATTTAACAAAATTTTCCTTATCCAACAAATGATTCCAAAAATATCTCTACGAATTCAAATTTATGTTTCCTAAATCAATTTTTTTTCTTAGAAAATTTTTAAATTTAACAAAATATCCCTAAATTATCTTTACAATCAATTCCTACCTTCCTTTGAAACTAAAATATCTCAATGTTTTACTCATAAAAAGAAACAATATTATCAAAATATAGAATATCTCTCTTGAAAGGCATTTTCTATATTGTTATATAAGATCTTTAAAGTTGTTGTGTATCAAAATTAGCTTACATCATACTTTAAATTAGTTTCCAAAAAATCTATTTAATATTAGTATTCCATAATGAATATATTTTTCAACAAAAAAAATAAAACATTCTAAGCATTTAATTTGCTAAAAGAAATTTAAATGTCGGTTGATCATTTAATTAAACAAGTTAGAATTTACATAAATATGATTTTATGGTTTTTACGGATTGTCTACCAACGGCGGACCCACTTAGAGTAAAGAGTGGTCAGCTGATCTTGTCAAATTTTAGAATTTCCTTTAATAGTATAGTTAATACTTAATAGTATAGTATGAGTTTTGGTATATTTAAATTTAAGGTTAAATAAAGTTTAATATATAATATTTCAGTAATTTGACCTCCCTAATTTTATTGTGACATCGAAGGCCCATCATGCATAATGAAACAAAGTGTATCATATTAACTGTTTTATTTGTTTTAAATTGGAAACAATACCCATCATTTTAACCTAATTATTAATATTTTTCAAACCAAATAGAATTTAAAAAAAAAAGGAAAGGAAGATAACTTTTGTCTCTTGAGCAAGAAGTATAGAAAGTTACATTGATAATGTTTGAAATGATAAAAGATTTTCTAATTTTAAGAATCTAGGAGATGTTGCTCGATTGTTGGTGGAAACACAAAAACATATGTCATATCGGTTGGTTTTTATATATTTTTGAAGCTGGTTTTGATTTTGCATGTCGCTTTAAGAGATATTTTTTAGCCATGAAAATCGTAAAGATATGTTAATTTTTGAATGATTGTTTAGTTTGTTTTATCGAAAATATGTATTTAATATTATTATAAAAGAAATTGTGATTAAAAGATTTCAGGACACAAAAGATCATAAAAGAAAAATACTTAGGTTCACTTTTAGGCTGCAAATGGTTGTACTTTTCAACCTGGTTGAATGAGTTGAACGTAGTTTTCAACCTTGTTCAGCCAAAATCTCACCATTTAAGTTAAATATGTTTTCAACCCAAATTTAGTGGGTCTCACCTTGTAGCTGGAAAATAACACTTTTTGGCTGAAAATTGTTCAACCATAAAATAGGAGATGAACAGACTGAACGAGATGGAAAACTAAAAAAAAAAATTATTTAATTTACATATTTAAATTAATATTTTTGGTTTTTAAAAAAATATCATTTAACAAAACAATCGACAAAATCTAGATTGTTATTTCGATAATCTAAGAAAGTCATTAGTTTGAAAATCTATTTTTGTAAATTAAATTTATATTTTTAATTATTATTATATATATATATATATATATATATATTTTTTGAAATATATAACAAAGTAATCGTTCACTAACTATTCTTTTTTTTTTTGCAAAATTTTTCACATTATTTAATGTTCAATATTAAACTAAATAATTTAAATTAGCATAATTTGTTACAAATAAAAGATATTCTAGTACGCAAAATCAGCTCAATTTTAAACTCTTTTGAATAATTAATATTTTTATTGATTAACATCAAAAGTAAAATTAGATCCTATATATACATAGCTCATCACGATTTATCTTCAGGAAAAAAAATTATGAGCTAAACACCTTTTTCATAATAAACAATTGTAGCCACGAGTGAAAGGTATATTTCTCTACGTATTTTGAAGTTTATTAGTTTGAATAACTTGTATCACTGTTCTTTTATTTATTTTTTATTTTTTTGACAACAAAAGATCAGCTCAAACGAGCCAATTGGTTGGGAAATCGTTTACAAATAAAACTTGGTGCGGAGATGTACGCGCTTGGCGTGCCAAAGAATCCGCCCTTACATTAGCATTTCTAGAAATTAGAGATAAAGAGAAAGAAGAGAATTCCTCCCTATCAGTCTTGATGTCGTCAAGGTACGCCGAGAACGCTGGCCAGTCGGAAGGGGAAGACACCATCTTCACCAAGTCTGAGCCACTGTTCTTTTAGTTTGTGTAAATTGTTTATTTTGTGGTTTAGAAGATCAAGCTTTTTTACATCGATAAAACATTTTAATTCTGTTTGCTTATATTTGAATGGTATGTTTTGTAAATCAGAAACAAGCGAAGCAAAAATGGAAACACTTGTCCATCATCAAGTTCTAAGGGACAATCAAAGGGAAAAGCTAAAGCTACAGAGGATCCTAAGGTTTTTGTTTTATACAATTTTAAATGTATTATGTATATATATATATATATATATATATATATATATATTTCACCACATATTTGTTTAGCTTATACACTTTAAATTGTGCAGTACGTATGGAGTCCTAGATATACCGAAATATTTCTCTAACTTGTGAACATGGCTTTAAAATCAAAAAGCTATGTCACAAGAGTACCTGACAATTCGGGAAAAGCAAAAATTGTGGAAAAGTTTTTTGAACTGACGGGAGCTAAGTTGACTTGGAAGCCTGAAATGAAAAATCGACTCGACTATATGCGGCTTTTATGGCAATGTAACCGCGAACTATGTAAACACACTGGTATTGCGGTTAATTCCATAACCGGAAAGATAGATATGCCGGAGCTTTGGTGGCAAGAGAGAGTCCAGCTGAGTTTAAAACATATGAACATGCAGTATTTATTTATACTTAGATAGTTACATATATTTACTTATTTAAAACATATGAACATACAGTCTTGATCACCACATATTTACATATTTTATAATTAATTCTATCATTATATGTTAGGAATTTGGGAAAAATGGCAAGTACGTACGAGTGTTGCAAAGCAAGCCTCTTCCATGCAAAGAGATACTCGATCAAATTTATAGTCAACATGATGTGGAGCAGGATGAACGTTATTCGCCGCACACTCTACGCGCACACCTCGAACAAAATTTAAATGAAGGACCTACTGGTGATGACATAGAAGTGAATGAAGCTTCCGACGATAATGGGAGTCAATTTCCTTTAGAGCTAACATCTGATGAGGACCTTCCACAAGCTGATCCATCACCGCTACCCACTACTAATGAACAAGCACGGAGTTCTCCTTCCCGTACAAATAGATCAAACTTGGGTGTTCGGAAGAGCACCAATAGACGTACCAATCGAAGAAGAATCAGCTTTGAGACTCAAGTTAAAACAGGGTTTCAACGTTTCGTACAGGTTTATTGGATGTCTTAAGGTCACGACATAATCCGAAAGCCACTTTTGGAGATGCTTTGGCTGAATTAGAAATATTGGCCATTGAACCAATGGGAAAGTTTTGGTGGGAAGCAAATAAGTTGTTGATGAACGACGAAGACGTTCGTGATGGATTTATGAAATTACGGAATGAAGAGAACAAAATTCATTTCTTGGAAAAGCTTGTTGGCGTTGATAGATATGGTTATCCGTGTGATAATATCAATTTAAGAGGTACAAGCAGCTTCACAACTCCCTATGTTCCAGCCACTCATTCACAAATGGCGGGAATAAATGCTAATGCTTCGACGAGTTTATACCCCGGATATGGAATGTCTGATGGTTCTTCAGGGACTTGCTTTTCGACTTTGCTTGGATTGTCTCCCCGAACTCAATAAACGAAACATGCATGCGTTCGTTGTTGTTCTATGTTCTAGCCTTCTAGGATTTAATATTTTTATTTTTATTTTTATTTTTATTTTAATGCTCTTGCTAATAAAAGAATGTAATCGAATAATTTTGTTTTTCATGGTTTTTATCTAATAAATCTGTTTAATTATTTAATTATCTTTATTATGTTTATAGTTTATAATTATCATTTAAAGAAATAATGTAACAAACAAATGTTTGACGAATTCTATTTATTTTTTTTTTCTTTTGGAAAATTAACTTTTACATGAATTATTAATGTTCAATATTGTTTTGTTTAGAGAATCTAGGAAATTCAAAAACTAAATCCATTCAATTAGATAATTTGTTACGAATAGAAGATACTCATGTACGTAAAATCAGTCCCTAACACAATGCTCTCACCAAGCTTTATCTTCACAAAAATATTGGTTTAACTTTTCTTTTCAAAAACAATCGAAGTCATGAGTGAAAGGTAATATCTCTAGCTCCCTATGTATTTTGATGTGTATTAGACTCCTATTGTTTAGTTTCAGTGACTTGATTAGTTAGCAAACGTTATTTTAAGTTAGTGTTAGTTTCTCGTTTGGTTTCATTATCTTGCTGTATCTTTGTCATTTAGAAGTTCAAGTTTTAAATATCCATCAAATAAACATTTAATTATTAGTAGTAAAACAAGTGAAGCAATAATGGTGTTTGGAATGAATGGTGTTTTTTTTTTTTTTTTTTTTTCCAAATCAGAAATAAACGAAAGGCTGGTCGTCCATCATCAAGTTCTAAAGCTACGGAGGATTCTAAGGTATTAATATTATTTTGTTTTCTACAATTATATATATATATATATATATATATGTCAAACAATTTTATACGTATATGTATATATATTAATATCTCAACATTGGTTTTTTCTAGGTATTTCGTATTGCAGAATTACATTTGAGAGGTATTGAAAATCTATCAGATGAAGAAATAGCAGAACTGATTTTACTTGAAGAAGCTGAAATCTTAGAGACCGACATTTCCCCGTTGATGGAATATTATGGCAAATTCTTCTGCAAAGAACCAGAAACTCAAGATAGAGGCAGTGGATGGGCCATGATTCGAAAGCAAATCTATGCTAGTGAAATTTCATGTCGAAAGCTGGTACGGATGAATACAGTGGCATTTCAGCGTTTGTGTGAAATATTACAAGGGAGGTATAGCTTACAAGACACTCAAAATATGGCTGTTGATGAGAGTGTTGCAATCTTTCTTATGATTTGTGGCCAGAATGACTCTCAAGGTGACATTGGTCTAAGGTTTGGTCATGCAAAAGAAACAATATGTCGGAAGTTTCATGAAGTTCTTGGAGCAATGGAACGAATGACTGTGGACTACATACGACCAAGAACTACCCAAGAACTTGAAGCTATATCAAACCGTCTACAAAGAGATAAACGCTATTGGCCTTACTTTAGTGGATTCATAGGAGCTTTAGACGGGACTCATGTACCTGTTATGGTGACTCCAGGACAAGAAACCATTAGATTTGTGAACCGCAAAGGAAGTACGAGTCTCAATGTCTTGGCAATGTGCGACTTTGATATGCTTTTCACATATTGCTTTGTTGGTATGGCGGGATCAGCTCATGATGCGCGTGTGTTATCAACAGCGATTCGTGATGATCCTATGTTTCCTACCCCTGCGGAAGGCAGATACTATCTTGTAGATTCTGGTTATGCCAACAAACGTGGATATTTGGCTCCGTATAGAAAGCAAAGTAATGTTGGTACAAGGTATCATCTACAAGAGTTTTTCTATGGTGAGCCGCCAAGGAATAGCAAGGAGATGTTTAACAGATGGCATGCCTCCCTTCGCTCAGTCATTGAACGTACATTTGGAGTTTGGAAGAAAAAATGGAGAGTTTTAAATGAGTTTCCAAGGTATAATATTGCAGTACAAAGACGATGATGACTTTGAAGAAGCTGATAAAGATAGTGATGTTTCATATGGGCAGCAAAATGTTAATGATGATGTGAATGATGATCAAGGTATTGGAGTGGAAGAAGAAACCCACGATGGAAACTATACGAAGATCGTCCGAGATCAAATTGCTGAGCAAATATGGTCTGCAAGTCGACGTAGTGTTCGTCAGCAACATTAGATTTTATTTTATATAATATTTTGTAATAAAATATTTATTTTCAAATATGAATTAATAATATATTAGTTTTTTAATTTTTTTAATTTCTTAGATTTAAATATATAATTTAGTTATATATATAATTTCTGATACTATTATAAATAGATTATTAATATTATATTTTTGTGTTCAGCTATTCAACTTAATGGTCACCATTTAGCATACTAATTTATTTCTCTGCAGTTTTTTCAGCTCATTCAATTCTTTCAGCTCATTTTGATGGTTCAGCTCATTTTTATTCAGCCCATCATTATTCAACCTATTCAGCTGGTTCAGTTTGTTAATCACCATTTGCAACTTGACATTTTAAGTGATTTGTGTAAAAGTTACAATCTTATGTTATTCATTCATGAATTTTAAAAAGACTCCAGAAATCCACTATTATTGAACTGATGATTTAAAAATCTACTTTAAAATCCACTGTTATTCAAAACAGTTTGTGGATTTGGATTTTAATAAGTTGTAGGGATTCTGGAGGATTTGAGAGGATTTTTTTAGTTAAAAATACAGAAATCTAAATCTCATAGTTTTAGGTGGGATTTGAAAGAATTTTAGCATAAATCATATCAACTTCCCTAAAATCTATTAAAATTCCAAATTTCATAAATCCCATAAAATCCTCCAAAATCATTGATTCAATACACCCCCCTAAGTTAGGGTGAACCTTGTTTTTCACCTCTTCCTTTTCAACCAATCAAAACCTTCTATACATTATTTCATTTAAAAGTTAAATCAAAAATAAATTAAAAAAGCAAAACAAATTAAGGAAACAAATTATGTATACTTTAAATTAAGGAAAATATTGGTTTGGTTTAGATTTTACAATTAGAACGAAATTATATGCCAGTTTAGGTTTACAAATAAGATGATTAGGGTTCAGATTTTACAATTAAAACGAAATTATATGTTGGTTTGGATTTACAAATGAAGTGGTTAGAGTTTATATTTTATAATTAAAATAAAATTATATGTCAGTTTGGATTTACAAATGAAGTGGTTAAGGTTTAGATTTTACAATTAAAACAAAATTATATGTCGGTTTGGGTTTACAAATGAGATGGTTAGGGTTTAGTTTTTACAATTAAAACGAAATTATATGTCAGTTTGGATTTACAAATGAGATGGTTATGATTTGGATTTTACAATTAATATGAAATTATATATTGGTTTAAGTTTATAAAAGAGCGATTTGAGTTTTTAATTTTATAATAATATATACAGATTTAATTTTTTTTTATTTTATAAAGAGGTAAATAAATAAGTTTTTAAATGTATTACGACATGTCACATTTTTATTGGTTCAATTAAAGAGAAGTGAACAAAGGAGTTCATTATTTCTATTTTTTTTTTTAAAAATAACTATATTTTGATCCGATAAAAAAAAAATTTGGGTATGCCACTGTTGCCTAAAACTCAAACGAACGAACGCACAAAGAAAAAAACAGCATTAATGAGTCTCCATTTTTCCTATGGTTTAACACAAACGAACAAAAAACAATAATTAGGTAAATTTAATTTCACAAAACATTAATTTTGTTATATTTCAAATAAAATATGGTGGAGAATAAACGGTCTAAGCGGTCTAGGCGGCCGCCTAGGCGCCGTCTAGGCGCTAGGCGCTCAGCAGACACCTAGATGACCGCTTAGACCGCATAAAAATTACATAATATTATTTTAATATATATTTTTTATTTTTAACTAAATATAATTAAATTTTTAAGTTTTATATTCATATACATATTTATAAATGGTCATATGTCATTAATCTAAATTAAATAAATGTATTTTTACTAATTATAGTTTATAAATTATTATTATTTATTTATTCTAACATATTTTTTACATAATTTTATATATATAATATTTTTTAATGTAAACGCCTAAACCGCCTTAAAACGCCTAAACCCCGACTAGTCATTCTAGGCGCTAGGCGCTAGGTCACCGCCCACATACCGCCTAGCGCTTTCTTGAACACTGGTTTTTAATATACTTAAGCAAATTTTCAATTGAATTATCTTAATTACTTTCCAAAGAAGGTTATATACATTTATTTTTTATTCTTTTTTTAAAACTCAAAAAATATTATAAAAATTAATATATATATCTATATATATATTTGTCAAAAAAACTGGCCAACGCGAGACCTATGCCCAATAAGTAATGGGTATTGTTTCTTTCAGCAGCCTGTTATATATGATCAACACTCTAACATTTTCAGCTTAACTGACTCTGATCTTTTCGAGTAGATTAGTAGTGAGACGACGACACCCAAATTCTCAATCCTTGCACAAGATCCATGGAAAACGATTTCACCGGAACTCCATAATTTTGACAAGACAACCAGCGTAGAAATCGCTCCTTACAAAACAACTCCAACAAATACACGAAACACCACCTCATCTAGTTACTGAGTCGAACAACCAAACCATCTCTAGCGACCGAATAACAAGAGAGGTGGGCTAGAATATTTGATTTTGTCCAGCTACGGACAATACTTCTCCATGAATACTCCAATTCACTATCAACTCTTTCAATGTCGATCGGTAACCCCACCTGGTATTGATCGTCACCCAATGCACCACTTGCGATCCAACACACATGGTGTCGACTATCGATCAACATTCTCCTAGTATCGGTCGACACTGACGCCCACGACATAACTTCCATCGATCTCTCCTCATCTAAACCTAACTCCAGCCGTTCTCTTATGACCCAATCACATATCAACATGCTGGTATCGCTCGACACCCTAACATTGCCACAACACAACCATAGAACATGTCCATATTAACCTCCGATTAAAATACAAACTAACCGTTCATTCCACATATACACCGTTAGATGTGAAGCATATAGCACCACAAAGCTTCCACCAAATTTCAGCCAAATCGGACTCTGTTTCATCCTCCAAACATTGCTCTGAAGTAGCCATTGCGCGCTGTTAATCTGCAGGTGTTGGTGTCGATCGACACCACAATGGTATCGAACGACACCAACCCAGAAATCACGAACCGAACCTCCCTTCAAGCTCTTTCTCGCTGCAAATCTCTAATCTGCCACAACAATCGATTCTCTAATCGATCTAACACTAAAATAACACAACTTACCTGGATAACAGCCATGAGAGACTCTCTCAATCCACCATCCAATCTCCCATCCTTCTCCTAACACATGAAGAAGATGGATCTCCTCTTCTCCTTCACACAAAGACCTCCTTCCATTTCCTTATATCCCCAAACTGCATCCCTTCTATGTTTTTCCCAAAGAGACCAAGCACACCTCTCCTTGCTTCTCTCTTCCTTAGAACGATAAGACGGCCAACCCCCAAACAAAGACATCGAGATATCCTTTATATACTCGAGCCCTAGGGTTTCCTTAACCCAAACCAAACTAAATCGGCGATTTAAAAACATGAATAGTCACACCAAAATTGTTGTTGTCGACCGATATCATTTTGTGTCGCTCGACATCCTCCCCGAACAGCATTTTTTATTCGCGGGCGTTACAAGTAGTATATGTTCAAAATACAAAAATAAATGTTAATATTGTTTTGACCAAAATAATAGTTTTTTTAGCATAAACTAGGATTTCACCCGCGGTACACCGCGGGACTAAGTAATAAATTATTGTATTTTAAATAATAATTTTTAATTTATTTAGTTTTCAAATTTTCAATTAATTAACTTTTTATCTAATTTAGAATTTTGTTTAGATTTTTTTTTCTTCTTCTTACATTTTATAAAGTTTATAACCTAATTACATTAAATTTGTTATTAGATAGAATATAAAATTCTAGATTTGTTTTGTTCTCTAGAATTAAACAGAGGTATATGCCTATATAGTATGCTAGTGTATATTTTTATGTGTATTTTTTTTTTGGAATATTAAGAATGTGTTATAGTATGTGTAATATTTTGTAGTTCATATACTAAATAATTTATAAGTTAATTTTCAAAACTATGAATACAAATCTATAATGTATATGAGATAAACTAATAGCTTTAGTGTTGGTTCTATATTCCAAACCCGCCATGCTAGGCGGGTCAGGCAACATATTTAAAGATTTTTAATCCATAGAAACTCATCATATGAAACCCGTGAAGTAAAAATTATTTTAATATGTAATACAAAATAAAAATAAATCTGTGAGCAAGCAATATCTTTTATATTTTATTATTATTCTTTGAATAAGATATCAAATTGAATGGTAAATATGTTTGTTACCTTTTAAAATCATACCGTTTGTTTTTTGAATGATATATTTTATATTTGATTTTGAACATTTATTTTAGGGGGAAATCAATGCGTTGAGATCAAAAATCTTGGCCACGGATCCTCCTCCAAAATCAATTCGTTTCTTGGTTAGACCGATTGTTTATGAAATTTGTGTGAGAAAATATTGTTTTGTAAAATTGGAAACTTAATATTAATTAAATCAATTATAAAATTAATACTTAATGTTAAAGGGAGTGGTTCCAAATTTTTTGGAAATTTATTTAGGATGGGAAATCTTGTTTTCAAAAATAGAAACTTAATATTAATTAATTAAATGAAAAACAAATTAATAATTAATACCAATGGCAGTCTTGTAAATAGGTAGCAACTATATGATTTATTTGCTAAATGTACTTGAAAAATGTATATATAGATAGAAAAATACTTAGGTTCACCCCTAGGGGTGAACCTCTCTATTCACCCCCTCTTCTCTCAGCCAATCAAAATCTTCCATCTAATATTTCATTTAAAAAATAAATAAAAATTAAATTAAAAAGCAACCCAAATTAAGGAAACAAATTCTGTATACTTTTAATTAAGGAAAGTTAAATATTTAGCTTGGTTTAGATTTTTAAAACTAGAGTAAAATTATATGTCGGTTTGGGTTTACAAATGAAGTGGTTAGGGTTTAGATTTTACAATTAAAACGAAATTATATGTTGGTTTGGGTTTACAAATGAGGTGGTTAGGGTTTAGATTTTACAATTAGAACGAAATTATATGTCGGTTTGGGTTCACAAATGAGATGGTTAGGGTTTAGATTTTACAAGTAGAACAAAATTATATGTCGGTTTGGGTTCACAAATGAGATGTTAGGGTTTAGATTTCACAATTAGAACGAAATTATATGTCGGTTTGGGTTCACAAATGAGATGGTTAGGGTTTAGATTTTACAAGTAGAACGAAATTATATGTCGGTTTGGATTCACAAATGAGATGGTTAGGGTTTAGATTTCATATATATCGGTTTGGGTTTATTAAAAAGCAGTTTAATTTTTTAATTTTATAATAATGTATACAGATTTTATTTCCTTATTTTATAAGGGGGTGAATGGAGAGGTTCACCCCCTTATAAAATAAGGAAATAAAATCTGTATACATTATTATAAAATTAAAAAATTAAACCGTTTTTTAATAAACCCAAACCGATATATATGAAATCTAAACCCTAACCATCTCATTTGTGAACCCAAACCAACATATAATTTCGTTCTACTTGTAAAATCTAAACCCTAACCATCTCATTTGTGAACCCAAACCGACATATAATTTCGTTCTAATTGTGAAATCTAAACTCTAACATCTCATTTGTGAACCCAAACCGACATATAATTTTGTTCTACTTGTAAAATCTAAACCCTAACCATCTCATTTGTGAACCCAAACCGACATATAATTTCGTTCTAATTGTAAAATCTAAACCCTAACCACCTCATTTGTAACCCAAACCGACATATAATTTCGTTTTAATTGTAAAATCTAAACCCTAACCACTTCATTTATAAACCCAAACCAACATATAATTTTATTCTAGTTTTAAAAATCTAAACCAAGCCAAATATTTAACTTTCCTTAATTAAAAGTATACAGAATTTGTTTCCTTAATTTGGGTTGTTTTTTAATTTAATTTTTATTTATTTTTTAAATGAAATATTAGATGAAAGATTTTGATTGGCTGAGAGAAGAGGGGGTGAGAGGTTCACCCCTAGGGGTGAACCTAAATATTTTTCGTCAAACTATATGTTCAAATTAGAGAAAATAAATGTTAATACTTTTTTTTGACGAAAACAAGAGTTTTTTTGGCATAAATGGGAAAATATTTAATATATAGTAAAATTTAAAAAAAAAAATTTAAATCAGATTTCCCGAGATTGCAAGAGTTATATATAAGTGGAGTCTTTCTTCAAGATCCAAAAGTATAACATATTTTTTTTGTTAACTTTATACAATAAAAATATTATCATGGGTATCACAAAAACTCTTGTGATTTTTTTTCACATTGTCATATTAGCAGTTTCGCTCTCTAACCATGTGGTTTTGACCTCATGTATATTCAGCAATTTGTGTTTGTTATTTGCAAGTCAACATTGATCGCTTTTTAAAGCAACTTATATATATATATATATATATATATATATATATATATCTAGATATTGTTCGTGGATGTCTGTAACGTAACATATATAGATATTGTTCTTGGATGTCCGTACATATATTTTAAATACATTTATAATATTGTCTGGAGTGTTATATATAATTTTACGTATACTTTAATGTATTTCGTGGGATTTTGTAGGTGCAAAGATTGAAAAATTCTCATATGATCATTGCTTCCATTTGTGTGTGGAAGGAGAATATGAATTGCATGAATGCTTTGTGGACTGTGTTCAAAAAGGATTTCATAAAGCAGATTGTGTAAGCCGAACTCCCAAAGATCCTATTAGATGTTGTTGCCACTACTAACTAAAAAAACTCATTTCTCCCTAATGCTAAGCTATTCTCAAACGTTTTACTTTTTTATTTTCCTAGCATTAGACTTGTGGGGCAAATTATTATCAGTTGATTAAAATAAATTAAATAATAGTAATGATGTCAATGTGTGTAAGTGTGTTTTTAATCAAATATTCATATATATAGTGCATTTAATTATTATTATTTTTATCAGGATTTTTATGAATTTTTCTTATCAATTCTCTTTTTTAAGCCTAAAACCATCTTCAATGTATATCTCTATTTTTTCCTCTAAAATAGAGTAACTCAAAAATATAGCATTAATTATTTCCCTTTAATGTATTACTCTATTTTCAACTCTAAAATAGAATTAGTGTAAAAAAATAGAAATGAGAATAGAGTTGTTCTATATATAGAGCAATCCTATCATTTTCTCTATTTTAGAGTAAAATATAAAATAGGGTTGAAGCAAATGTTGCTCTATAATAGAGATTTGACTCTAAAATAGAGTGGTGTTGGAGATGCCATAAGACCATTTCTAATGTATATCTCTATTTTTTTTTTTTAAATAGAGTAACTATATAATAAAGCAAGAGTTAGTGTAAAAAATTAGAGGTGAGAATAGAATTGCTCTATAATAGAGTTTTGACTCTAGAATAGAGTGGGGTTGGAAATGCCCTAAGGTAAGACCTCTGCACTACATGTTACAAGTGTCATCATTTTCTTTCTGATCTATCGTTTGAGTTTCATAAAAGTAAGTAGTTTTTTTCATGTCACAAGCCAATAAATCAGTTTTAATTTACAAACTTTGTATTCTATTTAATCCTAGCTACAGTACCTCTGAATTATTTGTTTCTAAAATGTTGTTCCAGTTTTATATACTTATTTTGAGCTCTCAGATATATAATATTTTCAAACTTTTCCGTAATCCCACTTCCTTCCTTCTGGTGAGTTGGATTGTTTTTTTTTTTTTTTTGGGCTCTGTTTTAAATTTTAACTGTTAATAGCTCATAATTCCTTTTTATTTGTTTGTATCTGAAAAATTGGAGCAGCTATACTATATATGGCGACAGAGGATCGAGAAGCGTCGGCCATTTCAGTACATCGAACGGATCGAGATGAGTCATGTATAAATTAATAATGAGTGGTGCATAAATTTTTCTTTAGATGATGTATAGTATTTGATATATTTTTTAATCTATATAAAACTATCAAGATATTGTTCATATAAGTAATTTACAGTTAACGTTTTTGAAATCATACAAAATATGTTTCTAAATAAGTCAGTAGGTACATTCAAATAACACAATATTCAAATGATATCACAAACTATGCGACTTCTATTACAACAAAAAAATAAAAGTAACACCTGTGACTATAAATATTTAATACTGTATATATATAACCTATGAGGTCACTCAAATCTTTGTAATTTTTACAAAGTTGCTTAACCTAGTCAGTAATTACATATTCTCCACCCAATTAGCCTAATCACCCAATCAAAATCTCAGCCGTCAAAAATCTTGCAACAGCTATTTACCAAGTATATATTGTTTCATCTTGAATAGCTTTCGGACGTACGTGCTTAAGAAAAATGCCTAATGATAGATTTGATGAGAGCAAGAACACAATTGTGTTTAGGAAGAATTATATTAGACTCTCATGATTATAATTGTACAAGATACATCTTCTTATATAGAGATGAATTTCCTAAACTAAGATCAGAATAAATGTAAACTAGATATTATTTATACATTCTTGATAATACTAAACTTCCTAAACCAATATTAACATTTATCAAACATCTTCTAAAATAATATTTTTATGATATCCATTTTTGGGTTTATCATCTCAACCGTCGATCTCGGTCGATCTCCGGTTCACCATCTCCCAATACCTAAAGAATCCCATATTCCAAGAATCAGGAACTCCAGGAAGACACCAATGGCTGCAGTTTTTCTTGCGACCGACGCAGGACTAGCTGTGCCCAAGTAAGTGATGGGTGGCGGGGCGATCATGTGTCTTCTGAGCTGCAGCCACGGGCTGTTATGGTCAACACTTCCAGCTTAACTGTCTCTAATCTTTTCGAATAGTATATGTTCAAAATACAAAAATAGATGTTAATATGTTTTTCACCAAAATAATAGTATATTTAGCATAAATATAGTCAATCGATATGTTCAAAATGCAGAAATAAATGTTATATCTTTTTGACCAAAATAATAGTATTTTTTTAGCATAAATATAGTCAAACAAATATGTCCAAAATACAGAAAATAAATGTTATATCTTTTCGACCAAAATAATAGTATTTTTTAGCATAAATCTAATCAAACAATATGTTCAAATATACAGAAAATAAATGTTAATACATTTTCTTGACCAACATAAGATTTTTTTCGGCGTAAATAGAAAAAACATTTAATAGTAAAATTAAATATATTTGGTAAAATGAGTTTTACCAAGACTGCAAGAGTTATATATAAGTGGGGTATTTCTTGAAGTTCCAAAGTATAACATATTTTTTTAGTTAACTTTAGACAGCAAATAGTATTATCATGGGTATCACAAAAGCTCTTGTGATCTTTCTTCACATTGTCATATTAGCAGTTTGGCTCTCCAACCATGTGGTTTTTACCTCAGGTATAGATATATTCAGCAATTTGTGTTTGTTATTTGCAAATAAACATTGTTCGATTTTAAAAGCAACTAAACATATATAGATATTGTTCTTGGATATCCGTACATATATATTTAAAACATTCAAGATATTGTCTGGAGTGTTATACATAAATTTACATATATTTCGTGGGATTTTGTAGGTGCAGAGATTGAAAAATTCACATATGATCATTGCTACCATTTGTGTGTGCAAGGAGAATATGGATCGCGTGAATGCTTTGTGGACTGTACTGAAAAAGGATTTTATAAAGGAGATTGTGTAAGCCGAACTCCCACAGATCCTATTAGATGTTGTTGCAATGACCACTACACTACTAACTAAAAAAACTCATTTTCTCCCTAATGCTAAACTATTTTCAAACGTTGTACTTTTTACTTTCCTAGCGTTGGACTTATGAGACAAATTATTATCGATTTGATTATACTAAATTAAATGAAATAAAATAAAAATTATGTTAATGTGTGCTCTTAATCAAATATTATTAAAAAAAACGTAGTGCATTTTTCAAGTTTGAATTTGTTCACTTGGAATCTGGGATTCTACTTCATTTTTATTTATTTATTATTTCTTTATTTTCTCTCTTTTTCTTTATTTGATTTCTTTTTGATTTTATTCCCTTCCATCATTCTTAAATCCCATATGTGTGATCCTATAGAATCTGACTCATTTTCTCATTGAGCAAAGGGGTACAAATAAATTCAATCAGATTTTTTTTTTGATAAAAAAAAATCACTATGTGAAATCCATTAAGTACAACACTTGTTGAATCGATAGAGAACCTTTTCTTCTGTATCGATATGAATCCATTATGAATTGACATTATTACATTCCAATTCCTTACCAATATCCCTCAAGAAAAATCCCAAATTGGATCCCAAATTGACGGGTTAGTGTGAGCTTATCCATGTGGTTATGAGACTTATTGTATGGAGACTTTTATGAGTTTTTTTTTCTTCTTAAAGCCTAAGCTAAGACATCTGCATTACTCACAAGTGACATCATTTTCATTCAGATCCATTGTTTGAGTTTCATAAAATTAAGAAATTTTTCGCTTCCATTAATGTAAAAAAGAGTTTTAGAAAGCGAAAGATCTTCTATGTATTGTGAAATGCTGATCAAGCCAATAAATGAGTTTTAATTTACAAACTTTGTATTCTATTTCATCCTAGCTACCTCTGAATTATTTGTTTCTAAAGTGTTGTTCCAGTTCTATATTTTCTTATTTTGAGCAAGCAATCCTTCTGGTGAGTTGGATTGTTTTCTTTTATTTTTTGGTTCTGTTTTAACTGTTAATATTATTATTATTCCTTTTTATTTGTTTTGTATTTGAAAAATTGGAGCAGCTATACTGTTTATGGAGACAGACCAGTGGCAGACCCAGATAAAAAATTTAGGGAGATCAAAAGTTTTTTTAAATAATATTCATTCTGTTAATATATTTCATGAACACTAAAAAAATCATTTTCATAAGTAATTAAAAAAAAGGTACCAAAAAGCTGTGATTTATTAAAGAAAGTAGTAGATATATAAAAAAATGATATGCATTAAAGTTGAAATGGAAGGTAAAAATCAATAATTTTGTAAAATTGGAGACTCGAACTCAGGTTTAAGCAGGTCAATGTTCTAGACTATTACCAACTGTGCTGTTGAAACTTTCATTATTTTACATGCACTAAAGGTTATTTGAAGATTTTACCCGGTCAAGTGACCTGCCTTCCTCTTTACTGGGTCCGCCATTGAGACAGACGCCAGAGGGTCGAGAAGCGTAAGCCATTTCGATATGACGATATGTATAAATAATGAGTGTGCATAATTTTTTCTTTTGATGATGTATAGTATTTGATATATTTTTTTTATCTATATCAAAACTATCAAGATATTGTTCATAGAAGTAATTTATAATTAATGTTTTTGAAATCATACAAATATTATATGTTACTAAATAAGTCAGTACGTATATATTCAAACAACATAATATTCAAATGAAATCCTCATTTTAATAAAACGGAAGTACACGACTTCAAATTGGTAGACCATATAATATTAATATAGGTTATAAATTTATAACTAAGATTAATTAATTTAAAAAGTTATATGGATTAATTATTTGATATGTTATATAGATTTAGGATTATGATCCTCTTAAAAAGGATATTCCAAAAAATAAAATAAAATCTCAAAAAATATTTAACTAACCATATATAGACACAAAAAATCTCAGAAATTAATAGAAATTAATCACTCTTCCTTATATTACAAGTGATTTTTCCGATTATATTTAAAAAAAAATCTCACCTAACTTTATCAGAAATTTTTGACTGAGTAACAGGTCAAAATTTGAATATTTAAATTCATTTCATATATTTCTTTTGTTAAATTGTATAGTTTTATATACTATAATAAACTTTTTAAATAATTTAATTTGGAATCTTGAAAAATAGTTTAATCTGATATTTTTAAGAATATCAAAAATATTTGATAGATTAAAAAGTTAAAATTATAAACACTCTAATTTGATTTGTTATAGCATAAGTCAATAATATGTCACTATAATATGAAAAAATTTTCAATAAATATGATTTCTTGCTAGAGCACGGATTAAAATTTTAAAAATATAATTTCTCGGATTAAATTTAAGTTTGGAATAATATTGTTTGATAGGCTTTCTCGGTCACGATGATTTTGGCAAACATATGTTATATATTTGGTCATAAAATTAATATGCGCTATACTATAGGTTAAATCATAGAATTAACAATCAAAATATAATATATAATTTTAAACACTAAACAAATTAAATAAAATTAACAAACAAAAATATATAATGTTGTTTAGGGTTTGTTGATCTCTTTCAATTAAATAAAAATTACGAAATAAACAAAATTAAGGAATTTCAACTCGTGCTGTAGCACGGATCATATTCTAGTCATCTTTATATAACAACAAACAACTAAAAAAATGTAACAGTTGTGACGATAAATATCTTTTTTTTTTTTTTTTTTTTTTGTGACGATAAATATCTAATACTGTATATCTGCTGAGGTCAAATCTTTGAAACTTTTACAAAGTTTCTTAACCTAGTCAGTAATTACATATTCTCCACCCTACTAGCCTAACACCCAATCAAAATCTCAGCCGTTAAAATCTTGCAACAGCTATTTTACCAAAGTTGTTACGTAAAGGTGTTTGCGTCACCATTGTTTGATCTTGAATAGCCTTCGTGCTTAAGAAAAAATGCCTAAAGAAGCTCATTCCAAGAATCAGGAACTCCAGGAAGACACCAATGGCTGCAGTCTTGCTTGCAGACCGACGAAGGACCAGCTGTGCCCAAGTAAGTGATGGGTGGAGATCGTGTCTTTTGAGCAGCCATGCATGGCTGTTATGGTCAACACTTTCATGCATATCTTTTTCGAGTAGTATATGTTCAAGATACATAAATAAATTACCAAAATAGTATTGCATAAATCTAATCAAACGATATGGTCAAATACAGAAAATAAATGTTACTCTCTCCGTCCCACAAAGATTGAAGTTAATAAGTTTTTACACATTTTAAGAAAACAATAATTACTGAGTTTAAATATATTTTTTTCTTTGACTAAAGAGATATTATTTAATTTTGAACCAATAACAATTCAAAATTTTAAATATTTTCAATGATTATTTCTTGAAGTTTACAAAACATCAATCTTTGTGGAACAAAAAAATATCCCAAAACATCAATCTTTATGAGACAGAGAGAGTAATACATTTTCTTGACCAACATAAGATTTTTTCGGCGTAAATGGGGAAAACATTTAATAGTAAAATTAAATATATTTGGTAAAATGAGTTTTACCAAGACTGCAAGAGTTATATATAAGTGGGGTCTTTCTTGAAGTTCCAAATTATATAACATATTTTTTTTTTAGTTAGCTTTATACAGCAAAAAAATATAATCATGGGTATCACAAAAGCTCTTGTGATCTTTTTTCATATTGTCATATTAGCAGTTTCGCTCTCCAACCATGTGGTTTTAACCTCAGGTATATTCAGCAACTTGTGTTTTTTTTTTGGGTTAAAACTTGTGTTTGTTGTTTGCAAATAAACATTGATCGATTTTAAAAGCAACTTAACATATGTAGATTTGATTTTGGATGTCCGTACATATATATTTAAAACATTCAAAATATTGGTTGGAATGTTATATATAATTTTACATATGTTTTGTGGGATTTTGTACGTGCAGAGACTGAAAAAAAAGAAATACTCTAGAATAGCATACTTTTAAGTTTTTCTTCCAAATCTAGCACACATGATCAAATTTCCCAAAACTAGCATTTGTATATTAAGATTATTATTTAACAATTTTTTTTCTCTAAAATCAACTTCACGATTTTAGTTCTCAAAGCTCGAAGATTCTGAACTGAGATCTTCATATCTTTTCAATTAAGTGACAAATCGATCAACTGAAACCAATCCAATAATAATCCACATCAATAGCATCTTCATTTACTAGATTCTCGAAGATCAGAGTTTTTAATTTAAACGACACTTCTGTCATCTACAATAGTGAACACGGCGGCGGAGAATCCTCTGAGTACAATTACGGCGGATGATTGGGGGAAAGTATCGGCGGTTCTGTTTGATATGGACAGTGATGGTGTGCTTTGTAACAGTGAGGAGCATTAGACATGCCGCCGTTGATGTAGTTTGCTGAGATGAGAGTTAAATTCAATGTGGATGATTTGATTCCTCTTACGGGAACAAGTAAAAAGCTTTGGTAAATAATTGTTTGAATATGTTTTCATGTTAATGTGTGTTTAGATTGATTTTGTTGATTTTGTGGGTTGGGCAATGCACAGCTGAAGCCATGTCATAGAGTTGTATCTGACTATCTGCACGTTCAAGATGCAGCAGAGATGCTCATGATGTTTTAGGAAAACTTTCCTGAATTTAAAAGGATCATTCCTAAACATCATTTAAGCATTCCTGAATAATTTTTTTTTATGAAAGCCATCATGAATTTTAAAAGATTCTTCCTAAATATAATTCAATCTTTCCTGAATAATTTTGTTTGTTGATTTAATTGTTTGAACCATGCTCAGATCACGCATGGTAGTATGCTCTATCCTATTTCATCATCCTGCAGTTCTGCAGAATATTTTTTCAGGTTGGTTAAAGGGTTCTGGGATCATTCCCTGTTTGATGATACCAATGTGTGAGTTTTATTATCCTACTCTTTTTGTACATCCATCACCTATATCAAATGGCTAAATGTCTGGAATCTCTCTCTTATGAGTTGTAATATTGGAACCAAAGATCTTGATGTCTCAAAGTAAAATCGTTGGGGGACATAGTTGGATTAGCGTTTGTAGAGAAGATGGTTTGTTATTACTACTATGTGTATCGATTGTAGAGATATGGTTTGTTATTACTACTATTACTCTTTTCAACATTTCTCTCGCTGGATTCAAGATGGTATAAGATTCATTGTCACCGATTGCATATGTTTCACAAGAGGAGTTAGAAGCAGCTTCGTTGGGAGATGTGTATGAGAAGATTGAAACTTTGACGGCTCAATTTGGAAAATGATGGACGAAAGCTTAGTACAGAGAAAAAGCTGAACGCGACGATGAATTGAGCTGTAGAGATGGAACACGAATTGGATATGGGTCTTAGTTCGCTTAACTTAGAATTGGATCTACTTTCAGACATTTAGGAAGACATTCATGAACTTCAAGGTCTTCTTCCTAAATGTTATGAAATCTTTCTTTAACTTAAGGAAATGTGATTTTAAATCTCTTTATTTATGTTTTGTCCTAGTTGCTCCATTAGTAAGGAGTAATGTATCACAAATCCACCAATGTTCTAACTTTAGGAAGGCATTCCAAACTTTCAAGGAGTTCTTCCTAACTTACTATTAAACTGACATCTCACACAAACTGAAGGTAAATAATAAGAATATTTCTCACAACACTCATATCAAATCATTTCAAGAACATTAAACCATTCATATGGATCAATTCGAAGTAAGGCCTCCCAAATTAGTTCTATCAAATCTATTTTTATGTTTTCCCCAAGGATGTGTTTCATATACATTTTTATGTTATATTGGAATGAAAATCTTGACTTACTAGTTACACGCTCTAGTAAGGTTCCGACTTTTTGTGAGGACATGTGTATAACTTGTGTTTCCTTCATGAAAGCTTTCCTGAAATTCGAGAAATCATTCCTAAAACAAGAAATCATTCCTAAATATCTGAGAATCCTTCCTGAATGTTTGATTCAGACCTTCTTATATGTTTACCAGTGAAAGCATAGCTACCTAGGAAAATATCCCAATCTTCAATACAAAACCTTCACAAATATGTTTTAAAACAAGTTTTATGGTGAAATCCATCCCAATCATGAAGATGTTTACTCAGTCCTAAAACTAGTAGCAAACTAAAGACCAACATACAACAAACGAAAAAAACCATGAAGCCAAAAAAAAATATTTATTGTTCTCTGATTATCAATCCTTATGTTCATCCTGAATTCCAAACTTTTTATGAAGTTCATTTTGAAGTTCAAGAACCCCTTCCTGAATTTTCATAAGATGAAAATAAGAACTATATAGCTAAAAGCATACGTGAAAACGAAACAGAGCAGAATATACTAATAAACAACAGTATGTGCAAGACCACCCTAGAAAAAAATAAAACATGATCATGAATTAAACCGAGAGAGAGAGAGATAGATACATTAGCACGCCTTTGACTTTAGCAAGAACGAGATCACCAAACTCTACAATAATCAAAACAATTATTTTCATAAAACAGTTGTAAAATATCACATCCAAACGTAAACCCCAAATGTAATCAATGTATAATGTTTTGAATCTTGAGCAGGAGTTACCAATATCAATGATTGAAGCTCTGAGTCAAATACACACCACAAGGCACATATAGAAGCGTTTCATTGTTGATATTACAGTTTCCTATCCAATCAATTGTGGCATTGACTGTGTTGTTGTTCAAGGTTGTTCTGTCACAAAAACCTCCAAAACCCGAAATTGATAACATCTCGGTCATGTGCTTCATCAGAACTATACTAGAACATGTAATTGTATCTCCAAAAGAGATGGTGATGAAGACACATACCTTAGCAGGCCAAGCATGGAAGCCTTTTGACTTTAGCAAAAACGAAATTACCCAATCTCCAGGTCTCCTATCACCGTGTTTGTTCATTCTCCTTTCAAAGACTTCATCGTATCTAATCCAATTCACAATAAGGCAAAGCGACGAGATCGGCGACGAGAATACGTCCAGACAAACACGACAGCAGGAATACGTCCAGACAAACACGACGGCGAGAACACAACTAGGTGAACTTCGAACCCGACAGCGAGAACACGGCGACAACAACAGATCGGCGATGAGAACCGATTGACGAGACGTGTGGGATGGTTCAAGGTATTGGGGGAGTAAGGACTCGATTGGCTTATGAGATCATTTCATCATCACGCTTCATCGTTCTCTGTTCGTCGGTGAAAATGAGATTTCAGAAGTCTTTCTCTAGAGATAAAGATGGAATTTTTATTAAACAATTATTATTTTTAGTGATTTTAAGAATTAAATTAGAGTTTGTGTGCTAATTTTGGAAAGTAAAAGAAAATATGCTAGGTTTGGAAGAAAAACTTAAATATGTGCTATTTTTGTCAAATAGGTGGCGTGGCGATCGTGTGTCTTCTGAGCTGCAGCCACGGGCTGTTATGGTCAACACTTCCAGCTTAACTGTCTCTAATCTTTTCGAATAGTATATGTTCAAAATACAAAAATAAATGTTAATATGTTTTTCACCAAAATAATAGTATATTTAGCATAAATATAGTCAACAGATATGTTCAAAATGCAGAAATAAATGTTATATCTTTTTGACCAAAATAATAGTATTTTTTTAGCATAAATATAGTCAAACAAATATGTCCAAAATACAGAAAATAAATGTTATATCTTTTCAACCAAAATAATAGTATTTTTTAGCATAAATCTAATCAAACAATATGTTCAAATACAGAAAATAAATGTTAATACATTTTCTTGACCAACATAAGATTTTTTTCGGCGTAAATAGGAAAAACATTTAATAGTAAAATTAAATATATTTGGTAAAATGAGTTTTACCAAGACTGCAAGAGTTATATATAAGTGGGGTATTTCTTGAAGTTCCAAAGTATAACATATTTTTTTAGTTAACTTTAGACAGCAAAAAGTATTATCATGGGTATCACAAAAGCTCTTGTGATCTTTCTTCACATTGTCATATTAGCAGTTTCGCTCTCCAACCATGTGGTTTTTACCTCAGGTATAGATATATTCAGCGATTTGTGTTTGTTATTTGCAAATAAACATTGTTCGATTTTAAAAGCAACTAAACATATATAGATATTGTTCTTGGATATCCGTACATATATATTTAAAACATTCAAGATATTGTCTGGAGTGTTATACATAAATTTACATATATTTCGTGGGATTTTGTAGGTGCAGAGATTGAAAAATTCACATATGATCATTGCTACCATTTGTGTGTGCAAGGAGAATATGGATCGCGTGAATGCTTTGTGGACTGTACTGAAAAAGGATTTTATAAAGGAGATTGTGTAAGCCGAACTCCCACAGATCCTATTAGATGTTGTTGCAATGACCACTACACTACTAACTAAAAAAACTCATTTTCTCCCTAATGCTAAACTATTTTCAAACGTTGTACTTTTTACTTTCCTAGCGTTGGACTTATGAGACAAATTATTATCGATTTGATTATACTAAATTAAATGAAATAAAATAAAAATTATGTTAATGTGTGCTCTTAATCAAATATTATTAAAAAAAACGTAGTGCATTTTTCAAGTTTGAATTTGTTCACTTGGAATCTGGGATTCTACTTCATTTTTATTTATTTATTATTTCTTTATTTTCTCTCTTTTTCTTTATTTGATTTCTTTTTGATTTTATTCCCTTCCATCATTCTTAAATCCCATATGTGTGATCCTATAGAATCTGACTCATTTTCTCATTGAGCAAAGGGGTACAAATAAATTCAATCAGATTTTTTTTTTGATAAAAAAAAATCACTATGTGAAATCCATTAAGTACAACACTTGTTGAATCGATAGAGAACCTTTTCTTCTGTATCGATATGAATCCATTATGAATTGACATTATTACATTCCAATTCCTTACCAATATCCCTCAAGAAAAATCCCAAATTGGATCCCAAATTGACGGGTTAGTGTGAGCTTATCCATGTGGTTATGAGACTTATTGTATGGAGACTTTTATGAGTTTTTTTTTCTTCTTAAAGCCTAAGCTAAGACCTCTGCATTACTCACAAGTGACATCATTTTCATTCAGATCCATTGTTTGAGTTTCATAAAATTAAGAAATTTTTCGCTTCCATTAATGTAAAAAAGAGTTTTAGAAAGCGAAAGATCTTCTATGTATTGTGAAATGCTGATCAAGCCAATAAATGAGTTTTAATTTACAAACTTTGTATTCTATTTCATCCTAGCTACCTCTGAATTATTTGTTTCTAAAGTGTTGTTCCAGTTCTATATTTTCTTATTTTGAGCAAGCAATCCTTCTGGTGAGTTGGATTGTTTTCTTTTCTTTTTTGGTTCTGTTTTAACTGTTAATATTATTATTATTCCTTTTTATTTGTTTTGTATTTGAAAAATTGGAGCAGCTATACTGTTTATGGAGACAGACCAGTGGCGGACCCAGATAAAAAATTTAGGGAGGTCAAAAGTTTTTTTAAATAATATTCATTCTGTTAATATATTTCATGAACACTAAAAAAATCATTTTCATAAGTAATTAAAAAAAAGGTACCAAAAAGCTGTGATTTATTAAAGAAAGTAGTAGATATATAAAAAAATGATATGCATTAAAGTTGAAATGGAAGGTAAAAATCAATAATTTTGTAAAATTGGAGACTCGAACTCAGGTTTAAGCAGGTCAATGTTCTAGACTATTACCAACTGTGCTGTTGAAACTTTCATTATTTTACATGCACTAAAGGTTATTTGAAGATTTTACCCGGTCAAGTGACCTGCCTTCCTCTTTACTGGGTCCGCCATTGAGACAGACGCCAGAGGGTCGAGAAGCGTAAGCCATTTCGATATGACGATATGTATAAATAATGAGTGTGCATAATTTTTTCTTTTGATGATGTATAGTATTTGATATATTTTTTTTATCTATATCAAAACTATCAAGATATTGTTCATAGAAGTAATTTATAATTAATGTTTTTGAAATCATACAAATATTATATGTTACTAAATAAGTCAGTACGTATATATTCAAACAACATAATATTCAAATGAAATCCTCATTTTAATAAAACGGAAGTACACGACTTCAAATTGGTAGACCATATAATATTAATATAGGTTATAAATTTATAACTAAGATTAATTAATTTAAAAAGTTATATGGATTAATTATTTGATATGTTATATAGATTTAGGATTATGATCCTCTTAAAAAGGATATTCCAAAAAATAAAATAAAATCTCAAAAAATATTTAACTAACCATATATAGACAAAAAAAATCTCAGAAATTAATAGAAATTAATCACTCTTCCTTATATTACAAGTGATTTTTCCGATTATATTTAAAAAAAAATCTCACCTAACTTTATCAGAAATTTTTGACTGAGTAACAGGTCAAAATTTGAATATTTAAATTCATTTCATATATTTCTTTTGTTAAATTGTATAGTTTTATATACTATAATAAACTTTTTAAATAATTTAATTTGGAATCTTGAAAAATAGTTTAATCTGATATTTTTAAGAATATCAAAAATATTTGATAGATTAAAAAGTTAAAATTATAAACACTCTAATTTGATTTGTTATAGCATAAGTCAATAATATGTCACTATAATATGAAAAAATTTTCAATAAATATGATTTCTTGCTAGAGCACGGATTAAAATTTTAAAAATATAATTTCTCGGATTAAATTTAAGTTTGGAATAATATTGTTTGATAGGCTTTCTCGGTCACGATGATTTTGGCAAACATATGTTATATATTTGGTCATAAAATTAATATGCGCTATACTATAGGTTAAATCATAGAATTAACAATCAAAATATAATATATAATTTTAAACACTAAACAAATTAAATAAAATTAACAAACAAAAATATATAATGTTGTTTAGGGTTTGTTGATCTCTTTCAATTAAATAAAAATTACGAAATAAACAAAATTAAGGAATTTCAACTCGTGCTGTAGCACGGATCATATTCTAGTCATCTTTATATAACAACAAACAACTAAAAAAATGTAACAGTTGTGACGATAAATATCTTTTTTTTTTTTTTTTTTTTTGTGACGATAAATATCTAATACTGTATATCTGCTGAGGTCAAATCTTTGAAACTTTTACAAAGTTTCTTAACCTAGTCAGTAATTACATATTCTCCACCCTACTAGCCTAACACCCAATCAAAATCTCAGCCGTTAAAATCTTGCAACAGCTATTTTACCAAAGTTGTTACGTAAAGGTGTTTGCGTCACCATTGTTTGATCTTGAATAGCCTTCGTGCTTAAGAAAAAATGCCTAAAGAAGCTCATTCCAAGAATCAGGAACTCCAGGAAGACACCAATGGCTGCAGTCTTGCTTGCAGACCGACGAAGGACCAGCTGTGCCCAAGTAAGTGATGGGTGGAGATCGTGTCTTTTGAGCAGCCATGCATGGCTGTTATGGTCAACACTTTCATGCATATCTTTTTCGAGTAGTATATGTTCAAGATACATAAATAAATTACCAAAATAGTATTGCATAAATCTAATCAAACGATATGGTCAAATACAGAAAATAAATGTTACTCTCTCCGTCCCACAAAGATTGAAGTTAATAAGTTTTTACACATTTTAAGAAAACAATAATTACTGAGTTTAAATATATTTTTTTCTTTGACTAAAGAGATATTATTTAATTTTGAACCAATAACAATTCAAAATTTTAAATATTTTCAATGATTATTTCTTGAAGTTTACAAAACATCAATCTTTGTGGAACAAAAAAATATCCCAAAACATCAATCTTTATGAGACAGAGAGAGTAATACATTTTCTTGACCAACATAAGATTTTTTCGGCGTAAATGGGGAAAACATTTAATAGTAAAATTAAATATATTTGGTAAAATGAGTTTTACCAAGACTGCAAGAGTTATATGTAGTGCATTTTTCAAGTTTGAATTTCTTCATTTGGAATCTGGGATTCTACTTCATTTTTATTTATTTATTATTTCTTTATTTTCTCTCTTTTTCTTTATTTGATTTCTTTTTGATTTTATTCCCTTCCATCATTCTTAAATCCCATATGTGTGATCCTATAGAATCTGACTCATTTTCTCATTGAGCAAAGGGGTACAAATAAATTCAATCAGATTTTTTTAGAGTTTTGTACAGACTCCAAAAATTATGATCATTATTAGCATATCACAAATACAAAAGATTTAAATATACCTAAAGGCTAAAGCACTAACGATATGGTTGGACAAAGAAACTGCTAATATGACAAATTGAAAAATCACCAAAGCTTTTGTGATATCCATGATGATAATTATTTGTATAAATTTATCTGAATAAGATGATGTTAATCTTTTAGAGAGATTCCACTTATATAATTAATCTTTGTCTTGGTAAATCTCATATTTCCCAATTTGTTTAATTTTGCTAAATCTTTTTCTCCCATTATTGTTATTATATTATTATTTTGGGTCAAAAGTTATTGACATTTATGTTGTATTTTGAACACCCCCTACTTTTGACTCTATTTTGATCAAATATGTAAAATAATTTATAAAAATAGTTAAATATTTCTATTAAACATATTGAAGTAAGTGATGAATGGTAGGACATAATTCCAAACAAGTAACATCGTTTTTTTTTATAAATTTTTTCTCCATTATTATTATTATTATTATTATTATTATTATTATTATTATTATTATTATTATTATTATATATCTACTTTTTCTTCAATTAATATATTAGTTTGCAAGTGAAAGAAACTAAAGGTATTCTAAACAAAAAGATGTGACACTTTGGTGGTATGCTAGCTTTGGTTCTCCTTGTTTCCATTTCCCCTTAGGGTAAAGGTTTTGAATTGCAAGTTTTATGAGTTGTGCGTTAACATTGGTGTGCTTGGGTTCCCATCGTGCCCATTTCTCTTTAGGGTATAGTTTCCCTCCCATTATACAGGTGTGTTTGAATTTTAGTAAGGTCCGAGAAACTGTGGTCCATACAATACGAGGACAGCTGAAATTAAAGGTCTTTATGAACACAAGAGAGTCGTCACTCTCAGACTCAAGGATATCGAAGCTTAACTGCTTTAATTTCCAAAACCAATGGAGTGAACTGCCTTTTTTAGAGGCAAATAAATACATCAACCAGTGCTATTTTTTCTTGTTGGATATATTTGTTTGCTATTCGATAATATATTGGCTTTTGTATATGTATAGTTTTTGGTAGATATAATGGTAAGATTTTGGATTGCAATGAATATATTGTTCTTATCTTGTTACACCAAACACACAGTCAAGGGCAAAACGGTCATTTGTTTTGGCTTAAAATGGCAAATTGACAAGTTCACAACCAAAATGCAAGGCAGATCCACCAAATATATAGGCAAACAAATAGCAATTTTTGTAAATGTTTTTAATATACTTGAACGGTGTGTCTTTTATTCGGTAAGTTTTCTCTAAATGTTCCGAAGACTTTAAAAGGAGTAAAAGGTTCGTTATGTGTGTTAGTGTTAGGCAATCTAACGATACACGTGTACGGTCTATGACAGAAGTAATCAACTAAGTTAGGGCATGTGTATCGGCATATATTGACACCGTCCCACCTAATAAAAATTTTAAATTTAAATCAAAAATAAAGAAAAATAGAAGAAACGTATCTAGAATTGGGACGTATTTTGGTTCGTCCGTCCTAACACGTGGCGGCATGTTATTGAATGTTGGCGTTTGGGTAGGGTAAACCCAAAAAACCGTGGTCTCGAGTCATTTGTGTTCTTTCCCTTTCTCTTTCTTTACTCTTTCTCTCTCTCGACGGCGATTCTTCTTCCGAAGGGTGATCTCCTTGAAAATTGGCTGAATCAAAGGCTCTTCATCTCTTTCTCTTCTATCTCTTATCTTAAACTCATCGTTACTTTTTGCTCTCTCGCCGTCGTCTGAGTCGGAAAAAAATGAGTAAGAAATCGTGAGAATCTGACGCTGACGATAGTGAGAAGCCCCATGGACCCTCAACCCTGGCAGATTTCAAGATCGGGAGACCACTGGGAAAGGGTACGACGTCTGCTGGTCGGAATCTCATGACTCCGTACTCGTCGCCGCGATTGGTGACGGCTCAGTGAAGATTTACGACACAGCTCTACCTCCTCCGTCTAATCCGATTCGATCGTTCCAAGAGCACGCGCGTGAGGTTCACTCTGTGGATTACAATCCGACGCGGCGTGATTCGTTTCTCACTTTGTCGTGGGACGATACGGTGAAGCTTTGGGCTATGGATCGTCCCGCAAGTATTAGAACATTCAAGGAACATGCTTATTGCGTTTACCAAGCGACTTGGAACCCTAAACATGGCGATGTGTTTGCTTCTGCTTCTGGAGATTGTACTTTGAGGATTTGGGATGTTAGAGAGCGTGGTTCAACTATGATCATCCCTGCTCATGATTTTGAGTTGTTGTCCTGTGATTGGAACAAGTATGATGATTGTATTTTAGCTACCTCTTCAGTGGATAAGACGATTAAGGTTTGGGATGTTAGGAGTTATAGAGTTCCTTTGGCTGTGCTTAATGGCCATGGATATGCCGTGAAGAAGGTGAAATTCTCGCCGCACAGGAGGAGTCTGATAGCTTCTTGCTCATATGATATGACTGTTTGTCTTTGGGATTATATGGTGGAAGATGCTTTGGTTGGTAGGTATGATCATCATACAGAGTTTGCTGTTGGGATCGATATGAGTGTTCTTGTTGAAGGTTTGATGGCGAGCACAGGTTGGGATGAGCTTGTTTATGTTTGGCAGCAAGGGATGGATCCTAGAGCTAGTTGGTCATCATAAGTAAGTTTTGTTTTACTCTTTATTTGTTGTGGAATTGGTTTGGTTTTGTTCAACGGATGTAGTCAGAATAAAGTTGGGATCTTGCTTATAATGCAATGTATAACGGCATGATGGTCTATGGCCTCCTCAAAAAGAATGGTCATCTCTCTGAAAAGCAATCCGCCACTGTGAGTCTCTCCTTCCTCCTTTTGCCTTAAGATCTTTATCATTTTGTTTTGCAATGTTGCTTCTGATTTGCTTGTTTTCTCTTAACGATTTCAGTACATTGCAAGTCTCAGTCAGGCACTAGCCTATTGTCATGGCAAATGTGTTATTCACAGAGACATCAAACCTGAAAACTTGTTGCTTGATCATGAGGTAATGTTATGTGTGTCTATTGGTTATATTGAGAACTCAGGATGTTATTGATCATTAGTAATGTGTCATAATAATTAGTAGTATAATGTCATAATACATACGCAGGAGAGATTGAAAATTGCTGACTTTGGGTGGTCAGTTCAGTCAAGTAACAAGAGGAAAACAATGTGTGGAACCTTAGACTACTTGGCACCTGAGATGGTCGAGAATAGAGATCACGATTATGCTGTTGATAACTGGACTTTAGGTGTATTGTGTTACGAGTTTCTCTATGGTCACCCTCCTTTTAATGTTTGTATGGTTTATGTTTTTTATCTTTCATGTTTTAATTGTATTTTTTGTTTTTTCAAGTTTTTGTAACTTTGTAATTTTCTTATGTTTTTAATGTTAATGTTATATGTTTTATTTATATTAAAACTTTAATATGTTTTTACATATTTATTTAAAAAAATAATTTTTTTAATTAAAAATACTATGAAGGACCACACCCTGAAGGACACCAATGCTATACAAAACTTAAGAAACTCTCAAAATATGAATAAAATAATTGAAGGACCAAAATTCTGTCCCAACCGATGCACATGCCCTTATAAAGTCGATTACTCTTTCTTCTTCTTCCTTATATACAACAGAATCGAGTGAGAAAGAGAGAGAAGCATTGTAGAGAGAGAGAGAGAGAGTTTGAACTAACATTCTAGTGGATTCCGGAGAAACTCTCCGGCGAGACGTAGGCTTCCACATCGGAATCTGAACTAGTTAATTCTCTGTGTGCTCTGTATTTTCTTCTTTCTTTTCTTTCTGTATTTTACAAATGAGTGATCAAGTGCGTCTGTAATTGAATTGATACAACGGTTCATAGTGATCTATCTCAGATCGAGTTACAACAAGTAGTATCAGAGCCTCGTTTGGCGGTTACTAAGTCGAATCCAAGATGAGCACGAAACTGAAGGTTGTGATGTTCGATGGATCACGAGATTTTTCTCTCTGGAAGACTTGCATTTATCGCACTTGAGTGTCTTAGGTCTCAAAGATGTTATTACGGAGCATGCACCTAAAGATCAGATGGAAGAGGAAGATTCAGATCCAGCTACCAAGAAGAAGCGTATAGAAGAAGAAGCTGTGAGGCTTGATCAGTGTGAAAAAACAAAAAACGTCATCTTATTGAACGTAGAGGATATAATGCTGCGGAAAATTGATTGGTGTACAACCGCACCGGAAACTTGGGGGATCTTTGAACAGATGTTCATGGTAAAGACTCTTCCCAATTGAGTCTATTTGCAGCTTAAGGTCTATAACTTTAACATGCAAGATTCTAAGTCTCTTGAAGAGAACATTAATGAGTTTCTGAAGTTGATTTCGGATCTCAGTCATCTGAATATTGAGGTTCTAGATGAGGTTCAAGCAGTGTTGTTGTTGAGCTCTCTTCCACCAAGGTATGACATGCTTAAGGAGACGCTGAGATATGGGAGAGACGGTATCAAGTTTGAGGATGTGGCTAGTGCTACGAGATCGAAGGAGATGGAATTAAGAGATGACAGAAATGGGAACTTAATATCTGAGGCTCATTTTGTCAAAGAAAGAACATAGAACAGAAGTCTGGAAAGGGTACCAATAGCCGTTCTAGATCTAAATCGAGAGAAGGTGGCAAGAAATTTTATTGCGTTTGTGGTAAAGAAGGCCACTACAAGAAGCAGTGGTACAAGTGGTTGGAAAACAAGAATAAGGGTCAGCATCAGGGACATGCAAAACAGCTTTAGCAAAGGATAATGCGCAAGATTTGGATGGTTTGATAGATTCTTAGGTGAATCTATCACAAGTAGCGAGTGACAAAGATGAGTGGGTCATGGATATTAGGTGCACGTTCAACATGACTTCGGTGAAAGAGTTCTTTATTGATATAAAAGAGTCTGTGTCAGGAAAGGTTTGCATGCTAATGATACACTCTCAGAGGTCTGTGGGATAGGAAGCATCAGGTTTAGCAATTTGGATTGGACGAATTTTGTTCTACATGATGTGGATACATGCCTACCATTGGTAGGAATCTCGTTTCTTTGGGAACGTTGGAGGCTAAGGGATGTGAATTCAGAGATAAAGAAGAGGTTCTAAAGGTAGTGTTGGGATGCACAGTTTTCATGAAGGAACCAGTAGAGAGTCATTCTAAATTTTGCAGGGTACGACAAATAAGGTCAAAAATCAAGGGAGTCAGTAAATTTTAGGGGTGGAAAGTTTGAGGTTTAAAGCCAGAGTGGTGGCGAAGGGTGTCTTAAAAAGAGGGTGTCGATTATCAGGAAATCTTCTCTATAGTAGTCAAGCATGTGCCGAAAAGATTTTTATTGTCTATTGTGGTACATTTTGACATGGAGCTCCAGCAAATGGACGTGAAGAAAATATTCTTACACGGGTTTCTAAATGAGACAATTTACATGGATCAGCCTGAAGGGTACATTGACAAGAATCACCCGGATAAGGTTTGTTTGCTACAGAGATCACTATACGGGCTTAAGTAGTCACATCGCCAGTGGAACAACCGGTTTGATGAGTTTTTTAGATCCAATGGTTACTTAAAGAGTCAGTATGACAGATGTGTCTACTTCAAGGATCTTCACAATGGTAAAGGTATCTACTTGCTCTTATACATAGACAATATCCTGATTGCGTCCACTAATAAGGAGCAGGTCCAGAGTTTGAAGACTTTGTTAAATTCTGAGTTTGATATGAAAGATCTAGGAGATGATAAGAAGATATTAGGAATGGAGATCATGAGAGACAAGACGAAAGGTACTCTCACAATCTCGTAGGAAGGATATCTATTGAAGGTCTTGGGAACGTTCAAGATGGATCAATGTAAGGCTGTGGATACTCCGATTGGTGCGCATTTCAAACTGAGAGCTGTCACAGATGAAGAGTTGGAAGAACAGTCAGGTCATATGAAAGGAATTCCATATCAGAGTGTTGTTGGTAGTTTGATGTATTATATGATAGAAATAAGACCAAATATGGCTTATGCAGTGGGAATAGTCTACAGATACATGAGCAAACATGTCAAAAGCCATTGGCAGGTGGTGAAGGGGATACTAAGATACATCAGTGGTTCTGCATAGGAAACTGTGTTACATAAAGGATGTAGAGTTTATTCTTAGAGGATATTGCGATTCTGATTATGGTTGAGACTCAGACAGGAAAAGGTCAACTACAGGAGTGGTCTTCACTTTGGGAGGTAATGCTATTAGCTGGAAATCTAATCTGCAGAAAGTTGTGTTTCTGTCTTCTATAGAGGCTGAGTACATGGCACTGACGGATGCTGCGAAGGAGGCGGTATGGCTAAAGGGTTTGATGAATGAGCTCAGGCTTCAGTAGAAAACGGTTGACATTTATAGTGATTCTCAGAGTTTGATTACTCTAGTTAAGAATGCAGTGTTTCATATAGCGATCAAGTATCACTTCATTTGAGACTTGATCAGCAATGGAGTCATCAGGGTGGTCAAGATTGCAACCGAGTATAATACAGCTGAAATATTCACAAAAGTGTTACCGGTGGGAAAATTTCAGGAAGCTCTGGAGTTGCTCAGGGTTACTGAACAGTGAGTGAGGAGCTGTAAGCTCCAAGAACAAGGCTGAGTGGCTTTGCTTAGGTAATTTAAAACAGCTGGGTGGGTTTACTCAGGAAGGGAAGTAAGTCTGAGTGGTTTAACTCGGAAGTGTGAGTGATTTTTCTCATGTACCAGAGAGGGAATCCAGGCAAAGCTAGAAAAATACTGTATAAAGGACAAGGTGGAGAATTGAAGGGTGTGTCCTTTATTTGGTAAGTTTTCTCTAAGTGTTCCAAAGACTCTGAAAGGATTAGAGGGTTCGTTATGTGTGTTAGCGTTAGGCAATCTAGCGGTACTCATGTCCGGTCTATAACAGAAGTAATCGACTGAGTTATAAAGTGTATTACTCTTCATTCTTCTTCCTTCTCCGCAACAGAATAGAATGTGAAAGAGAGAGAAGCATTGTAGAGAGAGAGCTTGAGTTTGAGCTAACGTTCTAGTGGATTCCAGAGAAACTCTCCGGCGAGACGTTGGGTTTCACATCATAACCTAAACTTGTTAATTCTCAGTGTGCTCTGTACTTTCTTCTTTCTTTTCTTTTGGTATTTTACAAGCGAGTGATCGAGTGCGTGTGAGATTGAATCGGTACAAAGGTTCATAGTGATGTATCTCAGATTGAGTTACAACAATAATGTATATTGGGATTTCTGTGAGTTGTTTTTTCTAACAGTGAAACTCATTAAGAAGACTCTTTCTTTCTTTCTTTTTTCATTAAGAAGACTCTAATATGGTCAAAAGCTATGCTAACAACTAAGAGACACACTTTCTTGGGAAAAGAGGGGTTGCTGTTTAGTTTGTTTCTATTTTTGTTCAGAGATTAAACAAGTACGTAAATTATATTATATCTGACCATACTAGAGTCTTCTTAATGAAAACAAACACTCAAGTAAAAAAGCATAACCAACATCTTTTAGTTTTAACAAAACCCAACTTTCTAACTTATGAAACTAAACACACTCAAATAAAAAACTAAAAAAAAAAAACCTAACAAATAAGACCAAAAAAATCACACGAGAAACTACTGTTCCGTGAACCGTTCCGGAACGCTGAGGCCCTGGTCCGCCGTAGTAAAAATGATTGCCGCAGTTGCTGTTGTACAACTTCTTTACAGTAAAGTACTGAGGATGATCTGCTTGTACACCAAAATCTTCGACAGGTAGCAGAGTGTGATTGTTTTCTGCCACTTTCAAATTGCAAAAATATGCCGCTCTCCTAAAGCCTTTATCGGCATATTCTCCCGACCCCATTTGGGCCATCGTGTTCACGCCCGAGAGGTTTCTATATAAAACCTCTCCGCCCCACTCAACCGTCGTCGCATGATTGGATAAAACCGTGAAAATTGCGGCAGGCCAGTATCCGATTGGCACGTTATTTTGGCCTAGTCCCAACCACCAGTTGCCGGAAACCGGATCCTACAATTTTTATTTATTTGTTAGCAAACATACGTAAAATAAGAACAAGTTAAATAACCTACAAAAAGAAAAGAAAAAAAACAAGTTAAGTAAGATTTCATACCTTGGAAATTTGTATCGTAATATCGAGTTGGGTACTTCTGGATGTGGAAGTGCGACTAATGGCTGCTCCTATAGCGATCGTGCTGCTCGTCTGAACAAACCCCCCGCAGTCGATGCCATAGCATCCTGTACCATTATATCCATTTTTCTGCATAAAAATGTATAATTTTATTACTTTATATATATTTATAAGTATATATCACATGCATGTTGTTTTATTCTAATTTAAGAATTAAGGGTGCAATTGGAGACGTCATAAATTCTCTATATAAATTTTCAGTCAATTCATATTGTAGTTTAAATTTTTTTATGAAAAATATTTTTTGGTCAAATCATTTTATATTGTTAAAAACAAAAATATGTTTTAATTATATTGCTGTTTAAAATTATAGTATAAAAACTGAGTCATATACATAGAGAATTAATTAGTATTTGGTATAATAAACATAAAATATATTGTTATTCAGGATATTAACAGTTATGGTCTCAACAATTCCCTTTTAAGATTGTTCTCATCTTTGTTTTTTCTTTTTTTGATAATAATTGCTAAGATTGCTCTATCTTATAGGAGGCCCGGCCCGTCACAAATTTTTAAGACACTTTTGTATTGGGGCTTAGATTTTTTTGAAATTTTTATTAACACAATTAGGCCCAAAAAAAATGTTATTGGAATTATATGCCCCATTTTTCTGAAATTTTAAGATTTGATCTCAACTTTTATATATTATCTATTTTGTATTGCAAAAATAGGCCCTGTTTTAAAAACTTTTATGATTTGGTTTTAATTTTAGAATATTATCTATAAAACAATAAATGTATTTTGGGCCTCATATTATGCTGGGCCGGCACTCTTTCTTTACTCCATATTATACTATTAATTATTCATCTAACCCATTAATAAACTATGCAAATTCTGATATCAAACTAATTGGGAGAAGAAAAAAATACCGTCCAATATGTAAACAACCTGGGTTGGTTGTCATGATACCTCGACGGATAAACCTACAGAAGTCAAAATAGTTTAATTATATACATATCGATTCTATAAACATTTTGCAAAAAACATTAATAATATGAAACATACAAACCTGCCAACCCGCTTCAATGGTATTGACATCCCCATTTTCGTACGATCCTGATGCCAGCCAGATTTGAGCGAGGCTGAAATCGCCCTGGGCTTCAACAATAGGATCCCATACATTAATGTTGCTCTCGTTCCATATATTCTCCCTCGGTTTACCATAAATCCAATCGCATACTGTTTTATAGTCATATATAACTGATATTAGGAACATTTATAAAATAATTTCTAATATCTAACGACCTCACGGGAACTAACAAATTATTAGATGTTATGTTTATATATATACATAACATACATTAGATGATATAGTTGATAGAGATGTTGAGAGAGTCCTAATATACAATTTCTGTAATATTTGTAGAGTGTGATGTTATTTTGTTTTCGGTCTAGATAATATTATTGTAAAGTCCATAACAGTTTAAAACAATAGATCATGGGCCATTAATTTTGTGGCCCAAATATTAATTTTGTCAATATTTATATTATGTAGAGTTGGGAAAAGCCCATGAAAGGTTTTTTATTTATTTATGTTCGATGTTATTTTACTTTTGAACCTATGTGCATAATCTTATTTTTACAAAATAAATCTATGTATATAGTCGAGTAATAAATCCCTCTCGCTGGTCCCACCATTTGGTGGTGGAAAGAGAGCATATTCTCGCTTCTATATAAGGACGAGAACCCGCAAGAGCAAGGAAAGAAAGAAGAATGCACCATATATATATATATATCCCTTTCTAATATATAAAAATAAAAGTATACGAAACAAAATGGAATTAACAGTTTGCTTACCTTGTGTCCGGTAGTGGCTTTGGCGGCGAGATCATTTGCGTCTGGGTGATATTTTCGGTACGAAGCACTCGGATCACCGGTTTCCCGACGCACTGGAATCGTCCCCGCGGGACACTTTAACCCTGTTTCGTGCCACACTTGACCAGTTGGCGCTACTTCTATTCCAATTTGTGGCATTCCAGTGGGATATTCCTGCATTTTTGTTTTCCAAACAATACAAAATTAATCTTAAAAATTTTATCGTAGAAATTATATATAAATTACAGAAATATGATTATTTTAGAAATAATAAATAAACAAATTTGTTGAGAAACACCTGAATGATATGGTTCCTCAGGAGTGGATGATCAAATGCTCGTTGATCGGCCCGGTCGATGCAGTCAATCAAGTCTCCATCGGGGCTCTTTACAGAAAAAAAAAAAGAGAGAGAGCAAAAAAAAAAGAGTCAAAACCATCGAACTATAGTAATGTTGCGTATATGTAAATACAAAAACAATACAAAATGAAAGAAATTTTACGTACGTAAATAGTAAAATTTTGACGTCTCGAGAATCCTAGTTGACTGAAGAATTGCCCCAAAACGAAGAGCATCATCAGTGAGTAAGTCTTCATCATCAGTGACTGAAGAACACGCCAACAAAAATAAAAGAACAACAAAAATGATCAGAAAAAAGTGAATGGTGGATCTTCCCAGCAGGATTTGTCGTCGTGTGTAAGGTAACCAATCGCAGGTCATAGATCGACGGAAAGAAAAAGATGAAACGGGATAAACGCACGGATTGTAATCTAAAGATCCTGGTTGGGTTCCTTGGGGTCTCGGTTTTGTTTAGGTTTTGAGTGGAATGTAATTTGGTGATTGGTGAAGATCCTCCTACTGGTTGTATATAAAATGAGAAGCCAAATGATCTATCTACTTGAGGCTGGACTTAATTATTATATCTGCGTAAGTACAGTTGAGTTGTTTTGAAAAAGATAGAATTTGGTTCTTAAAAAGAAAAGAAGAAGAAAGCATTTAGGTTACTATATATAATATATTTGATTAATTGATAACCCACATAGCTAAGAATCATTTCGTGATTTCATATATGATTTTAAAAATTAACCTATATATTTTCATAGTTTAAAAACAATCCATTCATTATCTAAAAAGTCATATGTAATCATCTCTTACTTTAAGTTTAAAGGATCTATAGTTAACCAAAGAAAAAATATTGACGACAATTGTTGATTGTAAGAAATGCTGGAATTTAATTATCTTAAGATTTAAGAAAATAAAATCTAACATAAAGAGTGCCCAAAAAAAAAAAAAAACCTGCGGTTGTATCAATTATAAAATCTTAAAAAATTGAATTGACGGATTAAAGTGTACCATGCTCGACACTGAACTCTTCACTAATTAAGGAAGTGATTATGAATCTATGATGCGTTACTTGATTTTCCAAAAATATAGATTTCCATTCACGTTTGTGGTCCATTTTACCGCATCATTTATTATAAATTTATAATGTTTTCAGTCACTCTTTTATTTTTACTGTTAACTGTAACTTTTAGAAGTTGAAAATTAATACTAGTATTTGTATTGGTCTTGAGAAAACAAGAACGAACGTATAAAATTTGGATCGTTTAAGTAGCTTTATAAAGAAGATAAAATCATTCCAATGTAATTTCAAATCTTTTTTTTATGTCAATTTATTTAAATAAAGAAAGGTTTGGAAATCCACTCAAAAAAAAACACACAGAAATACACATGGAAACTAACAACAGTAACACAAGAATATTCACTAGAACTTAAACTACAAATATAAGCAAAACCGGAATTTAAAGAAAGGAATAGTTAATAACAAAAATATCGCAGAGAAATATCACTGAACTTCGATTATTTTCAACTTTTAAATCGAAGAAAAACAACAGATTACGTGTAAGGTCTGTTGAACTTCGATTACGTACGCACGTGTAAGCGTTTCTCGCAAGTATAACGAACGCACGAACAAAAAAACAAAAAACAAAACCTTTCATCATAATTTATATCCTACCATTAGTTTACCAGTTAAAGATGTTCTAAGCAATTAGATATTTTTATAAATTATTGTACATATTTGTGATAAATTTCACATACATTAAATATTTGTTTTCATTAAATAGTCAGTAGATATACTAGTCAAACTATATGTTCAAAATACACAAAAAAAAAAACAAAATGTTCTTTGCCCAAAAAATAGGTTTAGCATAAATGGAAAAACATTTAGTAGTACGATTAAACAAAATTATGGGAAATATGACATTTCCAAAGACTAAGATTATGTAAGTGGAGTCTCTCTAGAAGATCCAGAAAAATAACATCATCCTTTCAATTAACTTTTTCACATTGTTATATTAGCAGTTTCGTTATCCAACCATACCATTAATTTATTGCCTCTTGTATATCTAAATTTTTTTTTGTTTATTATATGCCAATTAGCAATAATGATCGAATTCTCACAGCAATAACTACAACACATAGAATTGATAATGATCATAACTTTTGGAGTCCGTATATAGACATGTATTCAAAACTTTAAAATAATGTTTGGACATGTTGTTATACATAATTTTATATATACTTGCAAATATTTTTACTTTTTTCTTAATTGTGGTTATGTGTGGGTGCAGAGATCAGAAAAATTACATATGATCATTGTATCGCTCTGTGTGTGGATTATCAATACGGATCAGGTGAATGTTTCGTGGACTGTACTGAAGAGGGATATCGGCTTGGACCTAGTGTAAACTGAACTCTCAAGTATTAAATGTTGTTGCTATAACTAAGAAAAACGTGTTGTACTTTGCTTTTGACTGATGATGCAAACTCATTCTTTTTTTTTTGACAATAATGCAAACTCATTTATTATCCTCATTCTTACAACCATTTTTATCCATATATATGAGGATAATGGTTTCAGACATTATTTTGTAATCCAATATGAAAAAAAAAAATTAAACTAATTTTAAAATTAATCTTTTAGAAATTTGGATGTTTTGTTTTTTGCTAATTTAATAATGAGTAGATGTAGATGTAGATGCATGCCTAATATATAACGATCAACTCGAACCCGATATTTTATAGATTAAAGAAAAATAACAACCCTACATAATTTGTAAGTTGACAAAAAAAAAGAAAAAAAATTGTAGTCAGTGTATGTGATTTTTATTATTAAGCTAGCCGTACGTTTATTACTTTATTTTACAAACCTATTTCTTTATACATATTGTCTCCGTTTCATAATAAACCTTTTTCTTTATACATATTCCCTCTGTTTCATGATAAGTATCATTTTGACACTTTGCACACAAATTAAGAAAACATATAAAAATATCTCTTACACTCTTAAAATTGAAATTAACTCTTGATATTTTTCAAAGAATATGAGGTTAAAATTGGAAATTTATGCTTAATTTTACATTAAAAATCTAAAATGACACTTATTTTGAAACAAAAAATCAGACTAGAATGTCACTTTTTGTGAAACATAAAGAGTATATATATACACTGTATGTGTCAATCTAGAGTCTAGACGCTGGTTGGTGCATTAAATTCTCCATTTATTTGCCGTACTGTCCATTTTCTCTCTCTCCTTTGACTTTAAGAGGATATTGAACTTGGTATTTTAAAAGATTTTAAAGAGTTTTTAAAATTTTATGTTATTTAATTGATGATTTTAAAAAATCTTTTAAAATCCTATGTTATTTAACTTGAATTTATGTAAAATTATTTTAACTACTCTACAATCTCTTGTTATTCAATCAATGATTTATAAAACTTACTTGAAATCTACTGTTATTTAAAATTTCATAACTTTTTAAAAAACTGATACTTTGCATGATTCTATGAGACTTTTTATTGTTTTTTAGTTGAAAAATATGTCCAATAAAATAACACCTTCTGAGATAGTTTTTCAAAGGATTTTCAGTTACTACTAGGCTTCCTCTGTCTTTTCTCCCCGCCAATTGGAATGTCTACAGGTCCCGTGAACCCCACTAGCCCCCGCTAGCTTGTCCCCATAGGCCCGAAGCTGGCCCTACAGGGCATCGATCTTAACCCCTCACCGTGGAAAGGAACTCACATCTAAATCCACCAATAGGTTATTGGTGCGCCAGACGTTCTTCGAGCCTTGGTCCCCACCCTTTAACAACCTACCCACAGGACAAGCTGTCACCAGTTGATCTGCAGATCAATTGGTGACAGCTTGTCCTGTGGGCAGGTTGTTAAAGGGTAGTGACCAGGGTTCGAGGAACGCCTGGTATTGACCATGTTCTATCCGTCCATACGATCGTCCGTACGATTATCAATAAGGCCGAGTCATATCAATGTATTGAGAAGAGAGGAGGCCGAATCACTTAGTAAGCCCATTAGAAGGATCTCGAAGTCGCCTTGTAGCCGTTGGGAGATAAGGTCACGGGTTGCATCTCTTTGTAAGACCACGACATGTCACTATCACTCTTCTTGCTGAATTTTGTGATGTTTCCCAGCTGATCTTCCCGCAGAGTTACCTCCACTTCGCGATATACAGCATTGTATTGACTTGGTCCCTAATGCGTCGCTTCCGAACCGTCCCCATTACTGAATGAGTCCTATGGAACATGATGATTTACGTAAACAGGTTGAAGATCTGTTAGCTAAGGGACATGTACGTGAAAGTCTTAGCCCTTGCGCTGTTCCGGCTTTGTTGATTCCTAAGAAAGATGGGACATGGCGTATATGTGTGGACAGCCGTGCGATCAACAAGATAACAATCCGCTATCGCTTTCCAATCCCGCGTTTAGATGATTTGTTGGATCAAATTGGCAATGCTTCTATTTTCACCAAGCTGGATCTCAAGAGTGGCTATCATCAAATTCGCATACGGCCAAGAGATGAGTGGAAGACCGCCTTTAAAACACGTGAAGGCCTGTTTGAGTGGCTTGTTATGCCGTTTGGGTTATCTAACGTTCCGAGTACATTTATGCGCATCATGAATCAAGCTCTTCGTCCTTTTATAGGCAAGTTTGTGGTTGTTTATTTTGATGATATTTTGATCTTCAGCTCTTCTCTTGACGATCATATCTCGCACTTGCGTGATGTCTTGTTGGTCCTCTGACGTGATAAGTTTTATGCTGCATCGAAGAAGTGTACGTTTTGCGTGAATCAGGTTCTTTTCCTTGGCTATGCTGTCTCCACAAATGGATTATCGGTGGATCCAGCAAAAGTAGATGCAATCCGTTCTTGGCCGACTCCGCGTTCAGTCTCCGATGTTTGTAGTTTTCATGGTTTAGCATCATTTTACCGGAGATTTGTTGCTCATTTTAGCAGTATCATGTCCCCCATAATCGACTGTCTTAAGCATGCACAGTTCCAGTGGTCTGCCGATGCTGAGCGTGCTTTTACTCTTATTTAGTCTAAGCTTACTTCAGCTCCGGTTTTAGCCTTGCCAAATTTTACGGTTCCTTTTGAAGTTCATTCCGATGCCTCAAAGACTGGTATAGGCGCTGTTTTGAGTCAGCATGGCAAGCCCATTGCTTTCTTTAGCGAGAAAATTGCGGGTGCTCGTGGTCGGTATAGCACTTATGATGTTGAGTTATATGCGGTGGTTCAAGCGGTTAAACATTGGCGGCATTATCTCTTTCACAAGGAGTTTGTTCTCTTTACGGACCATGATGCTTTAAAACATATGGGTTCTCAAGAAAAAGTTTCGGCTCGACACGCATCTTGGTTTGCCTATCTACAACAGTTTACGTTTGTTATTAAACATAAGGCGGATACTTTAAACAAAGTTGCTGATGCTCTTAGTCGTCGTCACGCTCTCTTAGCCACACTACATGTGTCTGTTTCGGGTTTCTCTATTTTGCCCGAGCTGTATTCGACGGATGCATTCTTTGGTAAAATGTGGCGTGACATTCATGCTGGGTTGAGTTTGGAGTATTTTCTGTTTGATGGCTTTTTGTTTCAAGGGGATAAGTTATGTCTTTCTGAATGTAGTCTCCGGTTGCAAGTGATTAAAGAACTTCATGGTGAAGGTCATGTGGGCAGAGATCGAACGGTTCAGCTTGTCATGGCTTCTTATTTTTGGCCAACAATTATGCGTGACGTTAAACGTTATGTCTTGCGTTGTGGTGTGTGTCAAGCTGCAAAAGGACATGCTTCAGACGCAGGTCTCTATATGCCTTTACCAATACCAACTCAGCTATGGACAGATATAAGCATGGATTTTTTTCTTGGTTTTCCTCGAACACAACGCGGCAATGACTCCATCTTTGTGGTCGTTGATCGTTTTTCCAAAATGGTTCACTTTGTCGCTTGTAAAAAGACTATTGACGCTTTAAAGGTTGATATCTTGTTCTTTCGTGAAGTATACAAGCTGCATGGATTGCCTTGCTCTATTGTGTCTGATCGTGACTCACGGTTTCTTAGTCATTTTGGCGATCTTTATGGCGAATGTTGCGTACTAGTTTAGACATGAGTTCCGCGTATCATCCTCAAACTGATGGGCAGACCGAAGTCACAAACCGTGCTCTCGGGGATCTTCTATGGTGTTTGGTCGGTGATAACATTCGTTCATGGGACAATGTTTTGTGTCAGGCTGAGTTTTCTCATAATCATGCTGTGAATCGTTCTACTGGCTTCAGCCCGTTTCGCATTGTCTATGGTTTGATTCCTCGTAGTCCCCTCGATTTGAACATTGCACCTGATCGTACCGTGGCCATGGCAGAGCATGTGATTTGGTTGAAGACTTTGTTGAGCTTCATCGTCAAGTTAGGTCCAACTTAGAGGCTGCAAGTGCAAAGTATAAGACAAGTGCGGATCTGCATCGTCGGGATCTTCAGTTTAAGGTGGGTGATGGGCTGTCCTTACTAAAGATTGTTTTCCACCAGGTACTTATAATAAGCTCAAAGCGAGGAAGATAGGTCCACTTGATGTGCTAGAGAAGATAAACAACAATGCTTACAGTCTTCGTCTTCCTCCTCATATGAAGACAGCCGATGTATTTAAAGTCAACCACTTGGTTCCTTATTTGGGTGATTATGATGTGGACGATGTGGAAAATTCGAGGACGAATTTTTCTCTTACCCCGGAGGACCTGATGTAGCGTATACACCTCTTTCGTTCTGGACTTCGTTTGGTTTTTCTTTTATTCATGAGCTTTTATTTTTAATTGTCGGTTTATCCTTATACGAGAGTGGAGGTTTGTTCCACCTAATATCTACTTAGAGTTTTCCTTATTTTAATCCTACGCATGATACCCTAGATATCGTAGGAATTATATATAGGTTTGTTAAGTCTCTTGGAAGAGGCAGCTTTTGATATTTTAATAACATAGAAGAATTATTCTTCTTTTAAAGTCTTCCTAGCTTGTTTCTTGTTCCACAAGTCATCAAGTTCTTAGCACGAGCATCTCGTCTCTTCATTGAATTGGTTCTTCTTTTCAATTGATTAGCTTTACTACTCGTTATCTTAATAATCCGCTGCACTACCTACCACCAGGGAAGAAAGCGGTGAGCTCCAAGTGGGTGTTCACTATCAAATATTTGAGCACTGGTGAGGTGGAACGCTACAAAGCTCGCTTGGTGGCTTGTGGCTTTACATAAACCTACGGTACTGACTACACCGAGACATTTGCTCCGGTCGCCAAGTTACACACGGTTCGAGTTGTTCTCTCACTGGCTACCAACCTATCATGGGACTTATGGAAAATGGATGTCAAGAATGTGTTCTTTCAGGGGGAGCTTGCAGAGGAGGTCTATATGCACCCTCCTCCGGGCTTGGAAGCTACTATTGCTCCGGGCAAGGTTCTCTGCCTTCGGAAAGCGATATACGGCTTGAAACAATCTCCTTGGGCATGGTACCACAAACTGAGCTCCACACTCCGCAATCATGGTTTCAAACGGTCTGGGGCTGATCACACGCTGTTTACTCTTCGGACCAATGTTGGTCTTGTGGTGGTTCTTGTCTATGTCGATGACATAATCATCTCTGGCAATGATAAGGACGGTATTTCTACAACTAAAACTCTCCTTAATTCAACTTTTGATATTAAGGATCTTGGTGAGCTCAAATACTTTCTTGGGATTGAAATCTCTCGCTCTCCGGAGGGGTTGTTTCTATCTCAAAGGAAGTATACACTTGATCTTTTACAAGAAACAGGTAAGCTTGGCGCCAAACCGGTCTCTACACCGCTTGAAGAGGGCTACCAGGTCAAGCGAAAGGGGGAGATGAAGAAGACGCCAAATCCGGTTAGCAAGTTAGTTGAGCCATATGAAGATGTGGGGCGAGACCGACGGCTTGTGGGCAAATTGATCTATCTTACGATCACAAGACCAAACTTATGCTATGCGGTGAATCAAATGAGTCAACATATGAAAGCACCGACCAATTTCGACTGGAACACGGTGGAGAGGATTCTTTGCTACCTTAAGGGAAGCCCTGGCCAAGGGATATGGATGGGAAAGAATAACAACACGGAGCTTGTAGGGTATTGTGATGCACACTATGCCGGTGATACGATGGATAGGAGATCAACAACCGGATATTGTACATTTATAGGCGGCAATCTAGTAACTTTGAAGTCAAAGAAGCAGAAGGTCGTCTCCTGGTCAAGTGCTGAGTCCGAATATAGAGCCATGAAGAAGCTTACAAATGAACTAACCTGGCTCAAAGCTCTTCTCAAGGATCTTGGAGTTGAATCCGATCAACCGATCATTATGCATTGTGACAACAACGCTGCAATACACATCGCCACCAACTCATTATTTCATGAGAGAACAAAACACATTGAGGTAGACTGCCACAAGGTTCGAGAAAATATTGAAGAATGAGTAATCCTACCATGCCACACACCAAGCAATCAATTAGCTGACATCTTCACTAAGGCTGCGAGTCTTCAAGTTTGCGATTATATTCATAGCAAGCTTGGACTTGTAGATCCTACTCGACCATGAGGCACTCTCCTAACTTGTGGAGATCACACTCTTTTCCTTAACATAGTTTTGTCCCACGTGGTTTTCTATGTTAAGGTTTTTAACGAGGTGATGCTTCATGGGTTCCAAGCTTAGCCATTTCATTCGGCTAAGCTTGAGGGGGAGTATTGACCATGTTCTATCCGTCCGTACGATTATAAATAAGGCCGAGTCATATCAATGTATTGAGAAGAGAGGAGGCTGAATCACTTAGTAAAGCCAATTAGAAGGATCTCGAAGTCGCCTTGTAGCTGTTGGGAGATAAGGTCACGAGTTGCTTCTCTTTGTGAGATCACGATATGTCACTATCACTCTTTGGATCAGTCCCTTCTCTCTCTTTATATCACTATCTCCATATTGTTGAGTATAAAGGGAGTAGTCCTAGTTTTCTCTTCTATTTAAAGGCACTTAACCGACATCGTAATTGATACACTTATGGAATTATATCTTTCTTTTACTCTCATGTTGTTCATTACTTTCTACTTGAATCTTTATACAAAACTCTTTACTTCCGTTTAAACTAATACCTGGTGCACCAATAACCTACTGGTGGATTTGGATATTCACAGTGATGGGTTAAGATCGATGCCCTGCAAAGCCAGCTTGAAGCTTATGGGGGCAAGCTAGCGGGGGTTAGTGAGGTCCACAGGACGGGTTGTTACACTCTCTCTTTGATTACTAATGTTCTTAAGAGTTGGGACTATATATGCATGCTGTTCATGATTTCAAGATTACAAGTATTTAGGAACTCGTGTTCGTGTCGAGTGAACTGTGGAGAGTGTAGGCTCTACATACGTGCATTGCATTTACGTGGAACTTCTTCTTTTTTGTTTTTTTTTTTTTTTGGTCAACAAAGTTTCTTTTTTTGTTTGTTTTTAAAGAAAATTGACGTATATATATATATATATATATATATATATATATATATATATATATATATATATGTAAGAAAAAGGTTTGTAAAATAAACGTACGGCTAGCTTAATAATATAAATCACATACAGTGATAACAAATTATGTAGGGTGCATAGTTATTTTTCTTTAATCTGTGAAATATAGGGTTCGAGTTGAGCGTTATATATCTCCATATCCTCATTATTTTGCTCTTCGTTGGCCACGATAACCGTTCTAGTTATCAAAAAACAACATACAAATTTCTAAAAACTTAGTATTAGTTTAAGTTATATTTTTTTTTCCTCCTGGATTCTAATTCTAATTACAAAATAATTAATGTATGAAAAACGATTATCCTCATATGGATTAAAATGGTTGTAAGAAATAAATATACCATTGTTTTACCTTTGCCTAATGAGTGTTGCCATTTTAATTTGGAGGTTATTAAATCAGCAAAACCTATATAAAATGACGAGAGAACATTATAATAAAAGATTACGGTAAAATGGGTACTGCAAGTTCTGATATCTCTGTTCAAGGCGTAGAAGACAATCCGTACGTACTCAAGTTGATTATATATGGATTTATTTAGGTTTTTTATATGTTCACAGTTCACTTATAGTTACATGCCTTAGAATTTACAAAGTAAAACATAATTAAAATTAAGCAAAACATAAGTAACACTTAAGTAAAACATAAATAAAATTTAAGCAAAACATAAGTAAAACTACAATAATATTCTCATCAAGTAATCAGAAATTCATTTTAATAAACTAACTAGGATATATCCCGTGCTTAAAGCACGGGTCAACATTTAAAAAAAATATATATAATATAATAATAAAAATTATTGTTTTTTTTTTTTTAAAGTTATTTTGTTTGAGATAATATTTGTTTTAAATTGTTATGTAAATCTATTAGTCTATTTGAATAATAATTATTTTAAAATATTATAGTATTTTATTTTTGACGTATTATTACAGTTTTATATTGTTTGTTTGTTGTATTTGCATCATTATTTTGTGAAATATAAAATAGTAATTTTAATATTATAATTGTGAGCAAATAAAAATTATTAATTTATCATTTATAGAAATTTAGTTTTACCAACCTGCCAATGTAGAAATTAAAACACACATTTTCATACAATGAGTAAATATATATTCGTTTTAAAAAATTCAAATCACAACATATGCAGAAAAAAATATGCATTTTAAATTATAAGTATTATATGAAAATCCCAAACAATTTGTAAATAAAATAAAATAAAGGTGATAGGAGAATCATAATTTAAAAACTTAACAAAATCTTGGAATTTAGTTATTAAAATAATTGTATTGTATACTTGGATGTAAAATCTTAGTTTTTAAAATTCTGATTGGTTTATTTATTTTTGAAAAAAATAATTAGTAATTTCGTCCATTATTTATTAGAGAAAGAAAATATTATTTTAGATTTTTTTGATTTTTTAATATTTGATATGTGAGTGTTTTTTATTTTTTAATTAATTATATTTATTTAAATTAGTTAATTAAGCTTAATTATTTTTTTCTAATGGCAATTGAATGTAATTTTTTACACATTTTAAGGTTAGTTTCATATTTGTACTTCTCAATTAATATAGTAGGATTATCTTCTTCAAGTTTTTTTGTGTGTTTTACTTACGAATAATAAAATATATATCATAATGGTAAGTAAATTTTATTTTCAATTAAATTAGTACTAAATAATTAATACTGTTATTTTAATATTTAACATAATCCGAGAAGACACAACCGATGCTTATAAGAACAATATAAATAATTTCCATTATGTGTTTCTCTTTTCGCGTCTAAGAAATTTTTGAGAGATTGTTGTTAATAGGGTTTTATAAACAAACGCTTATTATGGAACATATATATATATATATTGTGAGTAAAATCGTGGTTTTTATTCCTTTTATTGGACGGTAGTTACAATTTAATTGGAAAATTTGCTAAATAAATCTAAAAAAAATATTTTAGATTGGAAAAAATAATTATTGAGATTTTGATTGGTGACTAGATTCATTGGGTAAGGGGGATATGTAAATTACTAATTAGGAGGTAAATATGAAAAGGATAAGGCGTCATGATGATGAAAAGGATGGGAGGCTATAGGGTGATGATCGATGATGAAGAAGAAAAGTGCCATATATATAAGTGGCAACATGAGAAACCTTAGACTTTTGTTTTTGTTTTTGACATCCTTAAGAGACCTTTCTTCGACTGTGAAACATTTTGTGTGCCCTTTTCCACGTCAACCAGAGATTCTGGGGTTGAAACTCCAGGTTGAGTGAAGAGGAGACACACAACAAAGAGGAACGGTACGAAGGCAATTGTGTTGGCCGTCATGTAGGATCCACGACACACTTTTATCAGGGCCCTGTTTCTTTGGTGAACTAGGCACAAGACGCAGTATCTGAACGCAATATCTAGATGACGTTCGTTTGTGTAATTGGTTCATGTGTCCATAAATTATATCTTGACGCAATTATGTTTGTTTTGTAGTTTGATATTTGTATATGGATACAATATATGTAAAAGACCAAAAAACCCTTTATTTTGTGTTGAATATGTTTTAGTGATTTTAATTTATTCATGTTTTTAGCTTATTTTTATATTAAATTTAAAAACGAGATTTTGCATCGATTTCAGGTAAGACCCATTTGCGTCTCTGCTTTTTTTCGATTTGAGAGACTAGGCCTGGGCATTCAGGAACCTGTTCGGGTTCGGATCAAGTATTTCGGATTTTTGGGTTTTTGGATTCAGAAGTATAGAACCCTTTCAGGTATTTCTAAACTTTGGGTTCGGATCGGGTTCGGTTCATTAAATTCTTCCATGTGTTACAATTCTGTTAAGTATGTTAATGACTGTTAAGTCGTAAGTATGAATCTACCATTATAAATAAAACAATAGTTTTTGAAGACAACGGAAACTAAACCAGATATTTTTGTCCAATTTAATAACTACAGGTATTAAATATCCAAAAAAATTAGATGGCGTATTTTTCGAGTTTTTCCCCGTTTCTCATATTGCCATTTTATTTGGCACTTTTCTTCTTCATCGATATCATCCCATATCCATCCTTTTCATCATCATGACGCCTCATCCTTCTCATATTTACAACCTAATTCGTAATTTATATATCCGTCCTTACCCAATGAATCTATCACCAATTAAAATCTCAATAAAATATTTTTTCCAATCTGAAAGATTTTTTAGATTTATTAGCAAATTTTCCAATTAAATTGTCTCTTAATGGAATAGAAACCGCGATTTGACTCACAAATTTAATATATGTTCCATAATAAGCGTTTGTTTATAAAACCCTATTAACAACAACCTCTCAAAATTTTCTTAGACGCCATAAGAAAAATACATAATGGAAATTATTTATATTCTTCTTATAAGCATCGGTTGTGTGGTTGCGCTTCTCGGATTATGTGTCGTCGTCACCGGTTGCACCGATCACGACGATGAGCAGACGAAACTAGTTGACGTGGAAAAGGGTGAACCAGTTACACAACATGTTTCAGAGTCGGAGGTCTCTCGTTGTGCTGCCACTTATGGCACTTTTCTTCCTCTTCATCGCCACAATCATCCCATTGCCTCTCATCCTTTTCACCATCATCATCATCATCATCATCATCATCATCATCATCATCATCACCACAGTGCCATGTTTTCACGTTGAGTCCAACCGACTGCTGGATTGATTTGAAGATCTTACCTTCGATTTCCTTTCACTTGAGATGGTGTTTAGATTATTATAATACGGATTATTTGTTACCAATGCTATATGCTTGTATTGTATTCCAAAACATTTCTTGAGAAAAGATGGAGCTTTGAGTTGGTTTTCTTATAAATTATAACCATGGTTTGTATTTTTCGCATGATGTGTCTTGGACGTTGGTACCGGTGGAGATAAGAATCTGGTTGACGTGGAAAAGGGTACACAAAATGTTTCAAAGTCGAAGAAAGGTCTCTCTCTCATGGATGTCAAAATTAAAACAAAAAACAAAAGTCTAAGGTTTCTCATGTTCCCTCTTATGGCACTATCTTCTTCATCATCGACATCGATCATCACCATCATCATCCCATATCCTCTCATATCCCTCCCTACCCAATGAATCTAGTCACCAATCAAATTCTCAATAATTATCTTTTTCAATCTAAAATATTTTTTTCCATAAATTAAGCAAATTTTCCAATTAAATTGTATCCTAATTAGATTATCTTCTTCAATCTAAAATCTTTTTCAATTAAATTCTATCCTAATTACTGTCCAATAATGGAATAAAACCCCCCAAGATTTTTACTCACAAAATGAATATACATGTTCGATAAACCATATTAACAACAATTTCTCAAAAAAATTCTTAGAAGCCAAAAGAAAAAAGAAACACATAATGGAAATTATTTATATTCTTCTTATAAGCATAGGTTGTGTGGTTGTGCTTCTCGGATTATGCGTCGTCGTCGTCACCGGTTGCACCGATCACGACGATGAGATGCAGATGAAACTAGTTGACGTGGAAAAGGGTAAAACCTGTTTCAGGGTCGAATTCGAAGAAGGCCTCTCGTATTGCCGCCACTTATGGCACTTTTCTTCTTCTTCATCATCATCGTCAACCCATAGCCTCTCGTCCTTATCATCATCATCATCATCGTCACCATCATCATCATCATCACCGTGCGAGAATTTAACGTGGAGACCAAACCACCATCTGGATTGATTTGAAGAACCTACCTTCGCTTTTTCTATAAAAAAAATTATATATAAATTTATTTTGTATTATTAAAAGGGAAAATAAAGTTCTGCAAGTGTAACATACTCATTGTATACCAAAAACACTTGTGAACTAATAATCTGTGATATGATGAGGTCACTCAAATCTTTGAAATTTATACAAAGTTGCTTAACCTAGTCGTCAGTAATTACATATATTCTCCACCCAATCAAAATCTCTCAGCCGTTATAAATCCTGCAACAGCTGTTTCTACCAAAGTTTCATTATGTAAAGTTGTCTGTATCGCCACTGTTTGATCTTGAATAGCCTTCGTGCTTAAGAAACAATGCATAAAGAAGCTCATTCCACGAATCAGGAACTCCAGGAAGACACCAATGGCTGCAGTCTTGCCTGCGGATCGGTGCAGGACCAGCTAAGCCCAAGTAGTACAGTGATGGGTGGCCATCGTTTCTTTGAGCAGCCATCGCTGTTATGTTCAACACTTTCAGCTTAACTGCCTCTGATCTTTTCGAGTAGTAAAAAGACGATGACAAGACATCTTGAAGGAGCTTTATGTGTTCCCATGTCTCTGGTGGAACCAGAGTAGCTCCAAAATCTGGCAGTGTCTCCATATGACATGTTCCCCCTGTTCTCCAATCTCCTCCCCTGAATGAAACGAAGACATCAATTGAATGGAAAGCTTTAAGATTTTGATCCAAGAATTCCTGTTTTGTAAATATATATATGCGTGACAAACCTGAAATGCACAGGAGCAAATGTGCGAAAGAAGACCTGTGTCTTGTTTGAATCAACCTCTTCTTGTATCCATCTCATAACAGTCTTCATAGCTCGTCTATGTGCATGCTCTATCTTCATTCTCATTCTCACTTTTTCTCCTACTTGAAAGTAACAACCTCTGCGCAGTCACAAATCCAAAGATCAGTCAGGGAACCAAAACCAATTCTGATTAGTTCTGAGAATGTTAAACAAGAAAGAAAGAAGCTAACCCGCGGATAGTTTTCTCGTAGTTCCACCAATGACCAGTGTTAAACACTAATATATCCGCATCTCTCCACTTGTCAGCAGTCCAATCCATTGTCTCAAGTTTAAGAGTCGTCTTAACCTTTTCTGGATATCCTTTAGGTGGACGGCTTTGGAGAACCAAGAAAGGTGCTCTATAGTATTCAACAGTGCAGTTGTAGTCATGAAACCTGAACACAAAGAAGCCCATGTGCTTTGTGATGGGTCTATTGTTCACTTCGTAAACCAAATTCTTGTTCCTGATAGCAGAAGATAGCATACAGAGAAGAGACTCCCATTGGTTTCTTCCAATTGAGTCTCCTACAAACACTAGCCGCTTGTTCCTTAGCTTCTCCAGCATCAACTTCGCGTCAAATCTAATCCATTTCATAACAAACAAAGGTCAGCTAACTAATTGCAAAGAAGCATTTACTAATCTATGTATGCCAGAACCATTTTCCTAAATCCTAAACTATCTTTAAGGCAAATAATATGATACGACCTCAAGAAGCTTAATAGGCCTTAATGGGCTTGATTATTTAGTTTATTGTTTAAGCCCAAAATACTTAGAAGTCTCTTTGTATTTAATCTCACTTCCATTCTCTGTAAAACATTATCGAAATTAATCAAAACAATGTCATCTTCTTCCTTCATCGTCTCTCTCCTTCTTCTTCCTTCTTCCCTCTGATTTATTCACCTCAACCTCTATTTCTTCTGCTTCTCATCTCAAATTCTGTTATCTCCTTGATAAGCTACTTCGGTACTTATCAATTGGTGCTTTCATTGAGAGTTTAAAAAAAAAAAAAAAAACAATGGAGAACTATACTACTCAAGCTGCTCATCTCGTTCAGTCGCCGTCTTCTGCCGAGCTTGGCGAGACGATCGAACAGCTCCGGGTGAAGCTGAGGGCGCAGTACGATGAATATGTGCGCTGGTTACGCGACACGGCGAGTTCATCTGTTCCATCATCGGTTCCTCAAATCACCATGGTGAATCCGGATCTTCCACCATCTCGGCAACAAACCATCACGACGAGTCTATATCTTCCACCCTCAGATCCTACACCGCAAAGGACCTCAGAAATCTCTTTTGGGACATCTGTTGAACAAGTGGTGGGCGTTCAAGTCCAAAAGGCTTATTACACAGATTGGACCTTTAAGGATCCATTTGTTGCTAAAAATTTCAGAAAGCGAAGGATGCGCTTCAGGCAAAGCTATCACAAGGCTCGGAAAAGAAATATGAAGAAGGATCATCGTTATCACTCTTTGCATCTGGCCTTCCGAGTTCGTTCACCACGGAATCAGTTGTACCTAGGTGATGATAGGTTCCGTTCGATAGCAGTTCTTATGGCAAAGGAAAAGCAACAAAGAGGAACTCGAAGAGCTCTTTTCAAGCATCGATTCCACGAGTTTCAGAAAAGAAGGTCAAGAGAAAGATATCGAGTGGTGATAGCCTCCTTCAGATCGAAGCATTACTCTTGGGTAGTTGCTAAGAAAAAGGTGAAAAACAGCTCTCAATTGTTTGCGTTCCCTCCTTTGAATCAGTTGAATGTGAGTGTTGATGACCTTATCTCGGCATCAACACCGGATTCCAAAGTTTATGCAACATCTCCAAAGCCGTTACCAAAGGTGAAAAATAATGGAATGAAACGAAGATTCGAATGCGAGAGGGGATCAAGAAAGAGAAGTTCAGCGTTGGCAACATGTTTGGCAAACTATGGTATGCGATTTGGTTATACTTGTTCTGCAAAATCTAGAACTCATTTCAAACAATTGCAGGAGAAGGGTCCTTCTCAAGAGAAGAGAGCGGGTAAAGAAGAGGAATTACTTTGGTTCCCTCCTAAGAATTATGTGTCGGGGAAGCTTGGTGCAGAATTAGCTAATCATGGAAACAGCTTAGAAGAGAGTTTCAAGCTTGATACCGTTTCAATTATGACAAAGAATGACTCAGGTCTGCTGTTGGAAAAGTTTGTGGCTTATGTCAGATGTCTCTCTGTTCAAGTGGGTACCAAAAAGAATCTGTTCAATGATTTATTTCAAGATAACCAAGTATGGGAACCTGGTGGGTTCTTAGCTGGCCAAGCTCTACATGACTGGTTAGTGGAATCTTCTGGTTTTGATAAAATGGTTGATGTTGCTAAGCATCTACGGAGGAGACTGAAAATATATTGTAAGCTTGGGGAAGTGAGTCTTGTTGTCCATGATGTTAATGGAAGAACAATCGGTGAAGGGTCTAATGGGAATCATAATCTACTTCTACGAAGGATTCAGGAATTCATTAGTAGGGTCAAGGAGTTTCAAGCAACATCTCAGGATCTGCAATGTCGTCAAGCTGAGGTTCTTACTTCTGCAAGTAAAGCTGGAACAGGCAAGACACTACATTACAACCTTGTACCTGCTAACTTTAATTGGGAACCAGGTGGAATCTCAGCTGCACAAGTTGAACTAGATTGGTTAGTGGTTTGCTTTGGTCGTGATATAATTGTTCACGATGCTAATATTGAAGTTTGCAACGACATTAAAGAACCAATGGATCATGGAAAAGCTAATCGTGTATGCGAGTGTGGTGGTTTAGAAGATAGTCAGCTTCTGTGGGATTGGTTCGAGAAGAGTAGTATACATATTGAACTGGACATTGCTGAGTTTTGGGGATTCAAAACATTTGGTAAGGAGTTTCTAGTGTCAAGCCAGAAGATACAGCAAAGTCATTACATGTTCCTAAATGGACCCAAGGAGAAGACACAAAAGCTAGATAGTGAGTGTAATTGGGTAATTTTGGAAGCTTTAGCATCGCTGCTACAGAACAATCAGCGCTTGTCACTTCATCTTGAGGACAAGATGGATCTTTCAGGGGCGAGTAGTAGTAGGTGTAGATGGTTGGTATTTGATAGAGGAAAAAAGGATAGAAGCCTAGATGTTATGACTATAGTGTTATCCGAATTAAAGAGGTGGTATTTCCTTCAAGGTCAAATCCGTGATAAGCAGGCTACAAAATGGGAAGCTGGTATTCAAGACATAATTGTAAGATGTTTTGAAATCGGAGTGTTCAAGTCTGACGGGGAAGAAAAAGATTTGCAGGATGATCCCATTATGTACAAGTTGAGGCCACCGGAGCTACAACCAAGTGAAGAAGTTTCATGGTTTAGGTGCCTAACTGGATGGCCTGAGCATTGTGCCTATAGCGAGAAAGAGAAAAGAAAGAAAGCGATGTGGGGTTGGACTGAAGTAAAGATGATCATAGGTGTATGTCTCTTATGCACTTGGGTGATCACAATTATTGTGATCATGAGAGTGTCGTCATTGCAGGTTTATGAGAAACGGTTGAGAAACTACTACATCACTCCAGGGACATTATCCAACTCGAGAGATGATCGTGTAAAGCATGGACTGTGCAGACTAGCGAGAGACTTTCAACTTGAGGACAAGTTGATTCTTCGAGAGGGAAGTATTGATACGACCTCAAGAAGCTTAATAGGCCTTAATGGGCTTGATTATTTAGTTTATTGTTTAAGCCCAAAATACTTAGAAGTCTCTTTGTATTTAATCTCACTTCCATTCTCTGTAAAACATTATCGAAATTAATCAAAACAATGTCATCTTCTTCCTTCATCGTCTCTCTCCTTCTTCTTCCTTCTTCCCTCTGATTTATTCACCTCAACCTCTATTTCTTCTGCTTCTCATCTCAAATTCTGTTATCTCCTTGATAAGCTACTTCGGTACTTATCATAATACAAAACTTCGATGACATCACAATGAACACGCATGACAAGAATTTGAGAGATAACAACAAAACACCAAAGAATACTGAAAGCGACTTTAAGACTCTGTAGCAAGCTCTGTAAAGAAGAACAAACCTGGGCAAATCACAATGGTTAGGTTGCCATCTCCACTTGGTATAGAACAAATCAGGTCTGCCAAACTCAGTGCATCTGAATCCTTCATCAAGAAAGGTGCAATCTTTGGACTGATACAAAGGATACGATTCATCCCAAACCCATTTACCATCGAAGACATTACAACCACTCCCACTCTCTTCAAGAAACCCAACTTTGGTGTTGTTCTCTACAAACCCATCGAGCTCCTTAAGCCAAAGGAATCTCTCCGATTGATCCGAAAAGTCATGACTTTTAGTCTTAGCCACGGTTCTGTAATCGAGGTAGAAGAAGCTGAAGACTAAACACAAACCCACCAAGAAAAAACCCAAGACTCCTAGAGATGGCTCGAACACGACCCTCAAACGCTTGAATCTCTTAATCACTACAGAGACTTGCGGCATGGCTTCATCGTCTTCCACAGATGGGTGGTTCTTCGACATCTAAAGAAGAAGAAGAAGAAGAAACTGCAAAAGCTGAAGACTTTATTGTTCTCTCAGTAGATTCAGAAGGAGAAAACGAGTAAGAAGGCTGAAAGAAGCAGCCTTTGGGAATATTAAGCGAGCAAATACAAATCCAAAGGTGTAATTAGCATTCAACTTTTTTCTTGACCCTAGTCTTTGGTTTCGTAAAAAGGGAAAGACTTGGAGAGAGTCTGAGTATGTGTGAGTGAATCGTGCGTGGGGTCCTTTTAACTGGCGGGGTTCCCGTAGATCCAAAAGATGACACACACGCGATCGTGGCGCGTGGCTTAAAGTAGTGAGAGTGGTGGGGCTTAAGACGGCGTAGCTTTTACACTTTTTAGTGCACCATTTAAAACGGTTAATGCGTTTTGGGTTTATTCACCGAATATAGCGTTTTGTTTTTTGGTGTAAATATGTGTAATAGTTTGGTAGACTCAATAAACAAACAGATGGAATCTTGTAAATGATTAAAGAAGAGTAAATTTTATAGATTGTACGCAGCACGAAGCTCAGACTCGAAGCCGTCCATGCCGGAGATTTGTGTATGATGAACAACACATCACATGGTTATTTTGTCTAGGGACAAGATTCAATGTAAGTCAGAGGGTGAGAACCGAGAAGAGGTTGCGTACCGGCCAAGATCAGATTACCTTTTAGTATTATTGTTTAACTAATGATTTTTTAAAGCTAATTTTGTTTTAATGATTTGGTCCAACTTCTTAATAATCATATTTACTCTGTTGCTTCCTCTTGTGCTTCCCAGCCACAGTTCAGTCAATGAACTTTTTCATATAAGCCATTTTGTTACATAATAGAGATTGTGTAAGGTTGCTTTTAGAGAGATCAAAAGATGGTTCATAATCGTAGTAACTTTCAAAAATGATTTAGGCAATCTGTACTATACTGAGATATGATCCTAAGTGATTTGATTATCAAAAAAAGAAGGGAAATAGTGGATAGCTACAGATTTGATGATCTTAACGATGATCCAGGATCAAGATAATAAAGAAGAAAGTTATGACATGGTTCCTCCCTTACACATTCATAGGTTTGTCAAATAAAACTGATTATAGAAACTACCTCTTCTCCTCCCATCCCTCGACATTGTTATTGTCGTCCCACCTCGCTTCTACTTGTTCATCAACAAGATCTGAGTAAGAAAAAGAATAAAAAAATTGTTCACAATCAAAGTTTTAAGTTAGAACTTCCAAATATCCATTGAGACACAACGACTAAAGAACATAGAGAGCTCATTGATCCAAACACTATATGGAAACAAACATCTTCAAGATTTGCAATTACACATTGTTATCAATCAGAACCAGAAGCAATTTTTCATGACTGTTGACGATAAAGGTTGAGACTTTTCTTTTGTCACTTCAACATAAACTGAGATTTCACATGAATCCGATCAAAGACAGATTAGGATTATCCACAAATCTCTAACGCATCCATGAGATAGTAGTTCGAGACACACACTGATAACTTCCAAAGTCTAATGGATCACCAATTAACCAATCAATCACTCACAGCATAAATCTATCTCTTTTGAAACAAACATAAGCAAAGCGATTTGAGAGAGAGAGAGAGAGGGAATACAAAACCTTGTTGTTGTTGTTGTTGTTGAGAAGACTGAAGAGATTTTTCGTATTGTTCAGCCTTTTCAAGGAAAGGCTTGTATCCAAGTTCAAGTGACATGTAACCAAATGCCAATGATCCCAACACCACCACCGATGATCGAATCGCGTTGTCCATCACCGTCCGCTTCATCTTCTTCCCTCTCTCTCTCTAAAACCTCCGATTCTGAGAAAAAGTCTGCTTTTTTTTTTTTTTTGACCCTTCCCTATAAAATAAATTATACTAACCCTCCGAACGAAGCAGAGGATTCGTTACTCGGTGCTGTATCAGAAGCGGTGGGTTCTGTAGAATCAACGAGAATCTGATGTTGGTGAAACATGGTGTCGTCATTGGTTTGGGACGATTGACTTCTCACTTACCTTCTTCTTCTTCTTCAAGTGTGCTCAGAAGGCAACAGTTTTTGGTACGAGCGCTTTGTGGATCACAAATCATCAGAGCAATGAGTTCCACATCGGAGGCCGACGCTGAGAGTATCCTTAGAACCGTGACGCCATCGCTTGATCCTAAACGACACAAAGGCCAAGCTGGTTAGTACTCTCCTTCGTCTCTACTTAAATTGCTTATGGGTTTTGTGTTTTGGATTTTACAATTGTGTGTGATCTGTAATGAACCAAATTTGGAACTCAAAATTTGAGTCTTTTAGAAATTTGATCTGTGTCAGGGAAGATAGCTGTGATTGGAGGCTGTCGTGAATACACAGGAGCTCCATACTTCGCTGCCATTTCAGCTTTGAAAATTGTATGTAGTTCCGTTCTATTATCCACCACAGCTTCTTTCTTCTATTCAGCTTTGGTTTAAGTGAAGAGAAGACTGGTTTCTTTCTTGTCCATAATTGTAGGGTGCTGATTTGTCTCATGTCTTCTGCACGAAAGACGCAGCTCCTGTTATAAAGAGCTATAGTCCTGAGCTTATAGTTCACCCTGTTCTTGAGGAATCGTACAACATCAGGTGAATGTTCCTGTCAACCTGTATGCTACTTCTAGTGTTTGCAGTGTGATTTTCATTCCGTAGGTCCATCTTCGTAATCTCTATATTTTGTATTCTGGATGTAGTCAACTTAGTGAGGAAGATCAAAGAACAGTTCAAGATAAAGTGCTCGGGGAAGTCAATAAATGGATGGAAAGATTTGATTGCCTTGTGATTGGTCCTGGTTTGGGAAGGGATCCATTTCTCCTGGTACAGATTCCTCTGTCACCGCTTCATCACATTACAAAATTTGATTTCTCAATGCTTTAGCGATGGACTTATGAGTTATGACTTTTTTATTTTCAGGAATGTGTGAGTAAAATCATGCTTCTTGCCAAAAAATCCAATGTTCCTTTTGTTGTAGATGGGGTAAGCAGTGATATATAGTGTAAAAACTGGATCAATTGGTTTTCTTCTTATCCCAAATCTTTTGATTGTTTGATGGTGATTCTGCAGGACGGGCTGTTTCTTGTAACAAACTCCATTGATCTTGTCAACAGCTATCCGCTTGCTGTCTTAACCCCAAATGTGAACGAGTATAAACGTCTAGTTCAAAAAGTGCTTAATTGTGAAGTAGATGAACAGAATGCTGAAGATCAGCTACGTTCTCTCGCCAAACAGTACACAACTTCCCCAGGCTCTCATTTGGTGTTTTGCAATGCAAAATGTGATGATAATAATGTTAGACGCCTTTGTTATTCAGGATCGGTGGCGTCACAATTCTCAGGAAAGGGAAATCTGATCTTATAAGCAACGGGGAGATAGGTGAGAAACTTTTTCATATATATTTTACTTTTCAGTTAAAGAACATTGAGAACGCCAGGTGTGATTTTGTATATTTTATGCAGTAAAATCAGTGAGCATATATGGTTCACCAAGGCGCTGCGGTGGACAAGGCGATATTCTCTCTGGGAGGTGAGTTCACCATTCTTTGATCCAATATCATTAGATTGCTCTGGTTAAGACTTAAGAGTAAAGTTTTGTAGCCACTAAATAGTCGCCTACATGGTTTTGGTTTCATCTAGTGTCGCAGTGTTTTTGTCATGGGCGCAACAGCTTAAACAAGATCCTGAAAGGTATGATACCTCCTTTTATCACGAAGTTTTCTCAATCATTTTTAAGCTCAATCGTTGATCAGTGTTGAGCAAAGTGTTTTTGACAATCTCTGAAAACCAAAACATTTCAGTCCCTCAGAGAATCCAGCCATCTTGGGATGCATAGCTGCATCTGGCTTGCTGAGAAAAGCTGCATCTCTGGCATTTACAAAACATAAGAGATCAACTCTAACAAGCGACATTATTGAATGTTTAGGGGAGAGGTATGAATTTCTATCTTACTGAAACTGCCACATCAGAAAATTTACAAAAAGTGTTTGTCTCGATCAAATGTTTTTATCTGTTTTTTCGACAGTTTGGAGGACATCTGTCCTGCATCTTAATCTGCATCAACACATGAACTAGAGTTGCCTTGCCTTCTACTACATCTTACTGTCTACGTAAAGCTTCAGAAGCTGTTCCCGTTTCGGTTCTCGTATCTATTTCCCTCACCACTGTTGTCTCTGTATAATAAAATCTGAATGCTGTGATTACGAAATAAAGGTTATAACTCAGATGCTCCAGACCCGTTAATACTACTTCTTACAGATTCATGTAGACAGGTTGAGAATTGTGAGATTTACTAGAGAAACAGTTGATGAACAGAGAGACAAAAGGATCAAGAGAACGTAGATTTTGGTTTAAGAGACATTAACTTATTAGAAACAAGACACTAAAAACAGTAGAAGACAGACACACGGGCTGTACAAAGAAACATAAGACATGATACAACGCTACACACATCAACACCAACCATTGATAACCATTGATAGCTTACAGCACTCTTAGAACAGCTTTTTGTTTTTCTACGTCATTATTTGTTTTTTTTTTTTTTTTTTGCTGTTATCAGTTCGAGATTTACGAGAAATTGAACTTGTTTCTTTTTTACTCTCTTTCACTCTCAATCTGCAAGAACTGTTGCACCTTCGACCTGTTCCACCACCACAGTTTGTGTTATGAGCCTCTTTTGTTGTTGCTGAACAAAAAGAATAATACTAAATCTGATTTGTTTTTGAAGAAGAATAATCAATCACCTTGAAGGTGGCTCCCCAAATTTCTTCCTCATTAGCAGGAATGGCAGTGATCTTGTTCTTAGGGTTCTCAAAGCTCCTAAGCCCACCTAACGCCGTCGAGTAATAACAGCCTGCAACACACACATGCACAACCATTCAAAACTCGAAATCGCTTCAACTGAACTTGTGATGCCCCCAAAATCTTTAACTTAAAAGAGTGATGAAAAACGAACCTTGAGGGAAAGAGGCAAGAGACTTGCCACAAGCACCTTTTAGCAACTCAACATCATCAGCAAATGCCACGTACCCATCAGCTGTGATTCCCCAGTACAATGGAACCTTACCAACTTGGTCCTGCAGCAAATCAAGAATTAATTTTCACCACCAAATTCAATCTGTTTTACAGACAAAAAGGGGTTTCTGAGAGGGTTAGAAAGAGAACTTACAGAGGCTACAAACAGAGTGGAGGTTGATTTATCAAATACCACAAAGGCGAAATCCCCACTAAGGTGAGCCACAACATGGTTGGCCGGGTAAGGAGCTCTGTCACGGAGAGTCTTGTAAGCCTCGATGACCAAGAGAACCTCGTTTGCATTCTTTGCAAGCCCGTATTGCTGTTTCAAGCTTCCTAGGTTGTCAAGTGAGCCTTGGAACAAGCAGAATATCTCATCCTTAGCTCCAAATGACCTGTACCAATTAAAAAAAAACAGCTTAAGACAAGCCTATATTTGATTATGTCAAATCAATAGTACGCAAACTAAGGATTAGGACTGTAAACCTATCAAGAGAAAAAGTATTGCAATTATTGAAGTTATAAATGAGGGAGGAGAATAGTCAGAGCGATGAGTCAGCATCGGATCTTAAAGCAGACATACAATTATGAATGTTTTGGAGTTGATATGGGTAAAAGCTAAAGATAGAGTGTGGTGCATCATAGTTTCATAAGGCTATTAATGGTTGTGGGCATTTAATTATATATTGTAGGGTTTGGTGGACCAAACAAAGCTGCCTTAGTAGAGTGGCCATAATATGTCATATCCAAAATACAGTGCCTACAGTTGTAACCATATAGAGATTTTGCGAATGAATTTGGAAATGTAAATTTTTCTTACCCTATGTTGTCTAATTGAGTCATTGTTATGGTTGTTGAAGTTATGTTTGCAAGTGGTTTGGTTGGGACTTAAAAATACTTAGTAACCATATAAATAATCTGAATAAGTGACATGAGCAATTCAGCTAAAATGACTTAATGAGTCATGCATAGGAGGCTTGTGAATCTTTGGTGACTTAAGACAACTCTTATGAGACGTGTCCTTGTGCCACCGTCACCGACAAAGTCAACTACGAAATTTATACTTAAGGGGCAATCTAAATACTAATAAACTTTAAACCGTTTATAGTTAAGTGATACATGATGAATCATCTCTATGATTCACAAGATACTTTTCAACCAACGAAGCTAACTTTACTTGGATAAGGTAACGTACCCAAAGTATTAGTATATTTCCAAATTCCGATCACAATTATCCATAGAAATTAATACGCATATTTCCTAAAAATATACATGATTATAGAAATTTCATTTGGACTTTGTAATTATTATTGTTTGTGGTCCACAGACCAAACCACACCACAAACATACATCACCCTAAGTTAAGTGGAGTGCTTAAAAGAATCACACAATTATGCAAAATCGGAATCTAGTAGAAATAATAAAAAAACAAAGATATCTACAAAATATGAATCTACTAATTAAAATAATTTCACTAATTATATCTTCTTAGCAAAATTATCAAATGAATTATATATGATCCATATATACATGCAAATATGACTTTTTTGTTTTTTTTTAATTAAATTTTGTCAGCGAAATTTGAAAGGCTCGACGATGATGACCTCATCACCGTCGGATCCGATATAATCAGACGGTGAATAAAACTTCGGAATCATCGTAAAAAAAAAGCTAAACCTTCAAAAAATGAAATGAAAAAATAAAACTCGCCGGATGAGAGACAGACCTGGGGCGGAGAGGACTCTCGTTGTGATGGCTGTAAGCAAGCTGAACAAAGTCTCCGACTTGAACAGAAACGGCGGAGGGGTTTTTATCGACGAAACGGTTCACTAGAGTAGCTCCGGTTGTCTTAGGCGACGGAGTTCGGCTTCCGGCAGCCACCAGTTCTTCCGGCGGCGATACTATAGCTCCACTGAAAATTCCCAACATTTTCTCTCTCCGGATGATGATCTCAGCGCTAACTCCAAAAGAAAAAGCTAAAATGCCTAAATGGAAAAATTAAAAATCTGTGAGCTCTCTCTCTGGTTTTAGATATAAACGGAAGAAGACGAGACGAAGGAGAGAGAGAGATAGGATGGGGTTTTAAATACAGGAAAGAAGAAGAAGAAGGAGATCGAGGGTAATTACGTCATTTCATGTCTTCACGAATCTTCTGTATTTTTGATTACACTGAAATTAACGTCAAATACGTAATCGTATTGTGGGAAAAATGTATAATATGATGATGATGATGATGATGATGCACTGGGTCCCACATGGAATCGTTTCTGAGCGTTAGATTCTAATTATTGTGGGACCCAATCATGCCATTTGTGTGGTCTCTTGTCTTATCCATCTCCTTTTTTCTCTTTTTTTTTTTTTTTTTTTTGTAATAATAATTACTCTACTCATTCAGACATTTATATCACAAAAAAAAAAGATTAGTCTAATTATAATTAGTGCTGATAATTATCATTTTTAAGGTAAACATAATAACATCCACTTTTCGTAAAAATGAAAAAAGGATAACATAGTGGCCCTGATTGATAACGGCTGTTACTTATGACTGTAAAGACTTTAACTTTAAAATTTTAGCTGTAGAGAATTTGGCTGTAAATGCTTAACTGTAGAAATTTTAAAAACTTTAACTGTTAAAATTTGATTGGTAACAAATACTTTTAAATCGATAACAGTTACTTTTATTATTAAAATGATGATAATAATGATAATAATGAAAATAAAAATAATTATTATTGAAATGGATCTTAAAAGAAAGAGAATAAAATAAGGAAAATTAATTTATAAAAATAAAATTATGTAAAATATATATATAAACTTGTGGAGAGATTTTAAATATAATGAGAGAAAAAAAATAAAGTTTTTATATTTGTTTAATTTTAAAGCCTGAATTTGAGGCTTTAAAAAATCTGAGTAAACAACGAAGAGAAAAAGAAAAATGGCTTACAAAACTTTAAAAAAATAAAAGTCAAAAAAGTCTGATTGGCAAATTATTGGCTGTTAAGTCTTTTATTTGTTTTAAAGTCTTAAAAGTCTCCTACCAATCAGGGCCAGTATCTATCAACTTTGGTCCTAAAAAAAAAAAAAAAAAATAGTATCTATCAACTTTAATTTATTAGCACTCTACAAGTTACGATAAGTCGATAAGCTTAACTTTCTTCTCCATATTTTCTTACTTTTTATATACTAAACCAGGGAAAAGATGTTATAAATGATAATTAAATCTCCTATATAATAAAACCGAAGTACACAACTTTTTGTTGTAGACTATATAATTTTTATAAGTTGGTTACAAAATAAGTTATACATTAAATATAGGTTAGTTACAAAAAATGTTATAAGTTAATTGGTTAATATGTGGGCTATATGAATACAGTTAAGAATATCTCAAAGAATCTTCTTAAAGATAATATTCCATTAATTTATACAATTTCCAAAATAAAATCTTTAATATTTCATATATTGTTACAAAATATATACTATTAGACATAAAAATATATTGTTATGCATAAAAAATAAAATCTTGGTAATTTATCACACTTAATAATGATTACCGAGATCTTATTTAAAGTTAAAAATAACGGGTCATATTAAAATATTTTCATGTATTATTACAAAATATATACTATTAGGCATAAAAATATATTGTTAGGCATAAAAAGTAATAAAATCTTGGCAATTTATCACACTGAATCATGATTACGGAGATCTTATTTGAAGTTAAAAATAACGGGTCATATTAAAATATTTTCACCAAGCATGTTTAAAATTAAAATAAAAACAAACAACAAACATAACTATTTCTCATACAAAATTAACAATATAAAACTTACAAAATATATATTTTTTCAAGTAATCATATTTAGCATATGATTTTATTGCATAATATTTTATCAAAAAAACTTCTAAAAACATTTATATAACAATTTCTTTTTACCATCATATATTTTTTTGAAGAAAAAAAATTCTGTCTTTTTTGACTAAATTAAACGTTGACATAACAAAAATATTGGTGAATAACTTTTTTTTTTCCTTCAATAAGAATAAGAATGTCAATTAAATCAATTGATGTGTCACCACTTTCTTTCTAATTTACTCATTAGTGGATTCCATTAAAATTAAATCACCAACCAATACTAGAAAATTGGAAGAAATATATATATATATATATATATATATATATATATCAAAACTTGTATATGTGTTTGTGTAGTTATACTAGTATATTTTTAATTATTACTATCATATGCTTTAAACTCGTATAACTATTATAGTTGGAATATGTGTGTTTTATGAGCCAATAAACTAGGAGGGATTGTGGTGATCTGAAAGCAACTTGAACCTAATTTAAAATGGACATGTATCATCAACCATACTTTTGTAGTATTATTGATATTAATAACTTTTGGTATCTTTCTTTCCTTACATTCTTCATCCCGGGAACAAGATATGTCAGTTAAACATTAAACCGCTTTTCTAAAAAATCAATTAAAATAGGCAATTTGATCCCATGTATGATGATGTATCTGTGTACCAGCTTATATATATATTTTTTTTCTTTTGTTTACGAATTTGTAAGAGATTCATGAATCTTAGGTAGCCTTATGTAATTAGGCGTGGATCATATAAAACTCATGTTAAATTAATAATACTTCATAGAAATTTCCGTAGAGATAGATTCAAAACCATGTCCTACAAAATTTAATCAAATAATTTGAATCTTTTGTCATAATAATCTTTAAAAAAACTTTCATATTGGAGCTTTCTTATACAACAGGGGCTGATGCTTAAGTTTCAATTTTTTGTAAGAAAATAAGAAAAGAATCATTTGAGTAATAAACAAATAATGTCAAGAATGAATATTAGAAGAAGAAAGAACAGTGGATCGCCCATTGTTTTTTGTTTGGAGGTTTGGCCCACGGTCTTAATAATTTTGCCTTTGCACATTTCTTCTTTTATTCAATTTGATATCAACATGCATTTGATGCATACAATTTGTTTTTTTCTTTCAGATTACTTGACCTAAATAACAATTACACAAAGATGGGTGAGTTGCTCAAGATTTTCAACCATTTTGTTGAGAAAATGTCACAAACAAGACACAACAAAAAGGAAAACCATAAAGATACATAAATGGTTTGGTGACAACAACCTAGAAATGTAAAAGATAAGACCAAAATTATTTCGTGCCAAATATCAGAGACCACAAGGTGGACCAAAGAATTGTTAAATTATATCGTTTCAAAGTTGTTGTCTTAATTGGATTTCTTACTGTTAATAATTTGATAATGAACACACTGATTTATGTTTTTTAGTTTTTTCTTTTTAGATTATGTCCGCTTCAAACCGATGGTTCTTTTCGATTAGTTTTAAATGGAATCGACATTACCTACATTGGATAATATACATGCATCAAATGCTTTTGTATTATGCTATTTTTTTATATATATTTTGGATTCAAAACTAATTAGAAATACATAATTTATTAGATTTTTGTATACTTCTAGTCTTCTATTTTATAAATGTGAGGTTTCTGAAAGTTATCAGATACTTTTTTTTTTGTTTTTTTTTGTTTTTTTTTTTTTTTTCTCTTTTTCCATATATTTAGTGGACGTTACTGCATATTAACTCGAGAGATCAAAATACCATAACTTTATTTTCCGTGTCACTATACATGTCAGTAATTTCTTTTTGTGAAAAAAACTCTACCAAAACCACATTATGTGAAACCGGAAGAATTACAAAGCCTCCAATAAATTTCGTTTCAGACACTATTCTTGATTTTATGATATCATCACTACACCTAAAATAAGAGCTGCATGCAATATTTGAATGGAAAATGTTTATAACTTTTTTTAAAAAATAATATTGGATAGTTTTCTATTTATATAGTATGTTTTTGGGTGAACAAAAAAAAATAAAAAAAAAATAGTATGTTTTTGACTTTTCGATAATATATATGCAAACTATATTAATATCATATACACACAAAAAAATCAAGACGCAAAATTAATAATAAAATATATATATATATATATATATATAATATACATTGAATGCCAAACAATGACTGGTATCATTTTATTTCTATTGATGTTTTAAAAGTCATTATCATTTTATGTTATTTAAAACATTAGAGCCACTAGTATGTATTCTTTTTCTTATTTACTAAAACAATTGTAGAAAATCAAAAGAAAGACTGTGCAAAGCCAACCATGGACCTGGGAGTGGGAACTACAAAAGTTGAAAACGACTTTGATATTGTTTTTGCAAACACGAAAATTATCTCATTAATTTCAACATCACATGTATACAAGATTTGTTTTTGCCAGATACCATTATTCAACTTAATAATTGGTATTAAAATGATACGTGTCAACAGTATTTCTTTACGTGTTAACAACTTATTAATCCTCTGGAAAATGTTTTTTGAAGCTTGAAAATGATTTGTCCATGTCAAACTCTGAGTCTCTCTAGTTTAAATCTTGAATACTTAATCGTAGATACATATTAGGTACTCGTTAGTAAAAGGAGGATCAAAATCACACATTATAAATACAAAATTACACAATAAAAATATTTTCTTCTTTTTCACAGCAAAAAAAAAAAAATACAGGAGTTAGAACTTCTTTTGTTTGACAAAAAAAAAAAGAGTTAGAACTTCTTTTCTTTTTGGGAATTTGGAATAAAGAATTAAGATCAAAATTTTCTTGAGCTCAAGTCTTCATTTATAGCTTTGAAGGGAAAATTAAGTTCAATCTTATGTGTGTTTCACTATATACAGAGATATGCAATATAATATACTACAGTAAATATAATTTATAGGATAAGAAAATCTTAATATTTCACTTATAACATTTTGAGTTGCTAACATTATTAGAATTTTGAACATGATGAATTGATGATTCCTAGATATTTTAAAAACCAATACGGTGCAAAGCAAATGAATTAAATCTAGAGGATTACGTATCATTCAAATGAACAATTCTTATTGGACCATGAGTTGATATATCATCAAAAATTGTCACCCATCTCAATCACCTTAGCTTCGATCATCTATAATAATGCATCCCCACAAAACAATTCCTATAAAGATGTATATATATCTGATATTTAAATTATTCTTCTTCTTCTTTTTTTTTTTCGGATAATATAACGACTTTTTCGATTTCTTTATTGGCAGTTTCTACATTTTCTTTTCTTTTGATGCGATAATAATCGACTGTTCTGTATCCCACTACTAGCTCCATTCCCACTTCCCATCTTGCTATGGAGTATTATAGAACATACCATATCTGACATGTATCTTGACGTACCATTTCTAATAATGTATATTGTCATTTATATGTGAAACAGTAGATCTCAAAATTATACTACTATAAATGAGTTTGGTCATTCATAACATGTTTTTAAAGCACTATAGATGGCCGTTTGTTTAGATCTATGATCTATCTAACACCGTTTGGATTCATCTAATACTAGCTTTTAAGACTTTAATCGTTATCTAAACAACTTTTAGTTAACTTAAGTATGACCATTAGTGAAAACAATTCTAATTGGCATGTAAGAGAGTACTGCACCATCGTAATCTGAATAAAGCCCAAATCAAAAAATCCAATAGAAAAGCCATCTAACTTAAAGCCCACACCATCCTAATCGGGCTAACCCGAATTGACCTGACCCGTCGTCTACAATTCCCAAAGCCACGCGATTCTGGATCATCCCCAAGCTTCTCTTTCAGGCAGTCGCTAAAGTCCCCGGAGACCAGAGTTTGTTGGTTGACTCAACTCAAATATCCCGATATTAATCGGAGATCTGTGGAATATGGCGACGGAGAAGCGGGATAAGGAGGAGGAGGAGGTGAAGACCGATGATGGATCTCTTAAAATCAAACCGAGACCGATCGTGCAGCTCGGAATCTTTCTCGTCGCTCACAGTCCCGTTTTCAGGTGAATGTTTTCACCATTATTTATATTCTGTTTCTTTTAGTTTCTATGTGTTGGTTCATTGATGCTTGCTCTGATCGTGTTTCTTCTAGTGTGGTTTTCTCTGCTGCTGGGGTTTTGGCGTTGCTAATTTTACCTCTACTGGCAAAGAACACTTACATCTCCGAGAATGCTCTAATGCCAGGTTTTTTTTTATCTGCATACTTGAAAAACGCTTTACAAGTTCACACTTGGATTCAAGTCTCGTTGTCAGTTTATTATTAGAAGAAAAAACTTACTGTTTCTAGGATTTGGTTATCTCGTGAGTCTTGATAAAAAGTAGAGTGTGAATCATACGAATGATGTTAAACTTGATTCTGAACAGTTGGGATTAGCTAGTGTAGCCTACTTGACATTGAGGGTGTTAAATTAGTGTTCTATAAAACTGGAATCTGTAGGAGGGTTTAAAGCTGTTAAGTAATGTGAGTTTATGGCTTGCCAACTTCAAGTGAGTTGTTATTTTTGTGCTTTAAATTTCCTTTTTTTGGCTCTGTTCTTTAGGCTCTGCAAGGTCTATGCTCTCGAATCGTGATGTTTCTGATGGGAGCAAACTGGTGAAGGATATAAAGAACTATAGGTTGAATCATGAAGGCCAGGGTGTGTATGTCTTCTCTCCATTGCAATTCTTTCCAGTTTTCTCATGCAATGCCTATGAAAAAAAAAGAAACCTAGAAAGTTATTTGTTCTTCTTTATACTTGATTCTTCGAGTATTGAAGGTCTAACTGTGCATAGTCCACGATTCTTTTCTGCAATTCCATTTTTTTTCAGATGCACCAGTTGACATTCTTCTGTTTCTGTCCTTGTCCAAGTAACTTATGATTCGCCATTTGTTTGACTTTTTGTGTAGTGAAGTCCAGAAGCTCATTGGAAAATACATGTCAGAAATGGGTGCAGAAGTTTATTATCAAAAGTTCCATCCTGAAGGGAATCAATTTCACCCCCTGCACTTTTTCTCCGGTCCTGATTCATATACACTGCTAGATAATGTCAGTTGTGCTTCTTATGGAGTCAATGTTGCTGGGATTATACGAGCCCCTCGTGGTGATGGGAAAGAGTCTATTGTGCTGGTTACTCCTTATGATTTTATAAATGGTGGAGATTACGAGGCTTTGTCTTTAGGCATTACTGGTACTCTATTTTCCTTGCTCGCTAGAGTTACCTGGCTCTCCAAAGACATAATATGGCTTGTTGCTGATTCTCGTTATGGAGACTATAGGCCTGTTGCTGCGTGGTTAACTGAGTACCATTCACCCTCATTTAAGGACTCGGATTTGCTGAAGTGTGGCGAGCTAAATACAGCTGATAAGTTCAGACGAGCTGGAACAATGGCTGCTGCTTTGGTTTTGAAGGTTGATGGTAGAAGTGAAAGGTTTGAGGACACACTAAGTATCTATGCAGAGGCATCTAATGGGCAGATGCCAAATCTTGACCTCATCAATGTTGTAAATTACTTAGCGGTGCACAGGCAGGGGTTTTATGTCAAGGTGGAGAAGGTTGTATCGTTACTTTCCTCTAGTTGGCTAAAGATTATTGGGGAAATATTTGAAGCTGTTGGGAAATTGGCGCATACGTTAAATCCGGACTGGAATTTTGGTATCCCAACCGCAGACTATCTTGAAGGCAGTGCTACCCTTGCAAGTTCACTATACTCCCAGGTAAAATGTATAATCGATCTGTCCATAATTAAGTTCTTGAGGTTGCAGTCACACTTATACATTTTAATAAGGAAAGACCTTGAAAGTTAACAGAAAGTTTTTCTTTCTTTTGTTATTCATTCTCATCAGGCCCTTGGTATCCCAACTGGTCCTCATGGAGCTTTCCGCGATTATCAAGTCGATGCAATTACCTTGAAAGTTTCACCTAGATTTCCTCCTGACAGTAAGACAAGACAACATGATTTTTTCCTACGAGGTGCCAAGTGAGTTTTTGTTTTTATATTTCCGTCTTTCCCATTTTATACAATACACCTGCCTCTGCTAGTGTATGTGAATATTATTATGCTAAAAACTACAATACATCATTAGACTCTGTCTGAGTGTTGATGATAGCTCTGTGCTTTCTCTTAAACGCAGGTTACTGGAAGGGACTATAAGATCAGTGAACAACCTCCTCGAGAAGTTTCATCAATCGTTTTTCCTATACCTTTTAACTTCGCCAAGCAAATTTATCTCTGTAGGAGTCTACATGATTGCCTTTGCCCTTCTTGTAGCCTCTCTTCCAATGGTCGCAGCCTCTTTATATATTGATGGCTGTAAGGCTCTTAATAATTCCACGCTTAACCCTGCCGGAAACTTCAAGTCTTGGAAATGGCTAGATGCAGCCAAACAGGTCTTTGCTTTGCACTTGTTCGGTTTAATCGTCACGCTGCTTCCTTATTTCATCTGTCAAGTACCGGGCCAACATTCTCCAAGTAACCGCTCCATCATGTGGGGCACTACCTCTTCGTCGCTTCTCCTTATAACCTTTGCCACAATCCCGGGTTGCTCTCCGTTCTCCTCTCGGCGTCATGGAACCAACTGGGCTGTCTTGAAATCTGTGACCATCTCAGCTGCCTTCATTGGTCTGTGTCTCATGTCTATAATCAATTTCGCCACTGCAGAGATTGGAGCGTTGCTACTCGTGCCAACGTGTCTAATAGTTCAGCCGATAAAACCCGCTTTGAGATCCAGACGCATTAAGAGCCTGTTGGGTGCGTTCTGCAGTATGGTGTTGCTGACGATCGGTTTCCCGGTCATGCTTTTTGCAATCTCTAAGGGGTTGTTTGGAGAAGGGCTCGTAGGGTTAAGTCTTGGAGGAGAGTTCTGGACATGGTTAGAGTCGTTGTGGGCGTGGAAGAGTGCAACATATCTATACATAGGTATGGTTCACCTTCCTTGCTGGCTCCTTTGCCTCTGCATCTTGTTTCATCCTTCTTAATTCTTATTTTTACATCGCAAGTTACTTTTATTACCTCTTCACGCTGATTAAGATTGTTATGTTTTCTATTTGTCGCATGATAATGAGCTATTAGAGGTCTTATGTATCGCTAAAAAACTAAAAATTCATGAAATGAATGTAGTTTTTTGTATTGGCTTTTGGGTTTGAAACACTATTTACTTCAAACGTTAGAAAGAAAAGTTTTAAAACTAAACAGAAAGCAATAAACTATGCTTCGAATCTATTACTATTAGCAATGTTCAAGAAAGCGCAACGTCTAGCGTTTAGAATGCTTAATCGGAGGCTAGGCGATTTTAGGCGGTTTAAGCGTTTTCAACGTACAACATTATATATGTAATATTGTAGACAAAAATATATGTTAGATAAATAAAAGTAATAAACTATAAACAAAACTTAGGAAAAAATGTAGTTTTTAATTAATATCAACAACATATAAAGATTTGTAATTATATATATGAATGTAAAACTTTAAATTTTAATTATATATAGTTAAAAATTAGATAAATATATTAAATCGAAATATATGTGATTTTAGGCGGTTTAGGCGGTCGTCTAGGCGTCGGTTGAGCGCCTAGGCGCGCCTAGACGGCGCCTAGGCGACCGCCTAGACTGCTTTTTCGAACACTGACTATTAGTACAACAAATGCGTGAAAACACAGAGACAAAGTACAAACAAAAGAGATCAAAATTGAAGATAATATCTACCAGTTAATTAGAAGTGTTACAGAGGTTGGTATTACAAGGAAGCTGTATCAGAGTGTGTTCTTTGTCCAAAACCCATCATTGAGTTGCCCAAATCGAAATCCAATATCAAGCCTTCCAATTGTAACCCACCCATAACAATCGGGTTGACCCGAATTGAGCCGCCGTCTAAAATCCCCAAGCATCGGACTCCACCACCAACATCCACCATTAGATTCTTCCCCTGAATCCTCCACCTCACCATCTCGCTCTGCAACGCCAGATCCACCGCCGGTAATTCTACCTCACTCTTGAAGCAGAGCCCGAACGGTGCGACGGGAGCCACAGGTGTAGCTTCAGTCGCAGCTTTAGCGTAAGCTTCAACGAACACCGTGTAGATCGAGCTCTCCAGCATCGTGTATGGAACAACCGTACTCAGCTCTGCCGCTAACGGACCATCCACGGAGAGCTTTTCCCCGTTGACTCTGATCGATTTCACGTTAATTACGTAATCGCCACTCGAGCCGGTTAACAGAGGCGTGTAAACCAACGATCTAGACGCATCGACTCCGAAAACCTCCTCAACCGAACTCGTCGACACGACGCCGTCTAAGGGCGACAGGTAAATCGTTAAACGACGACGATCGTTAGTTACGGCAGCGAGTTGGGAAGGGAGAGAGATCTGGGCCCTTCCTAAGCCCATTACTCCACGGGCTCCACTAGCGAGCCCACGTAACAGCCACGGTGGGGCACAGGCGAAAAGCAGATCAACGGTTCCCGGAGAAGTAACAGATCCAAATGACATGACGTCACTGAAAAGCTCTCCTCTCGCCGTAATCCCAACGGCGCCGTTTTTAACAAGCAATTCGCAATCCTTGGCGTCTCCACGCGATGATGATGATGATGACACTTTTCCATTCCCAGCTTTAGCCTTAAGACAGCCGCTAGAGCTGCCGGAGATAAGACTCCGTGACGACGACGAACCATGTCCAGAGGAACAATCAAACCAGAGAATCGAACCGGCGAGATCCACGACGAGCTTGACCGGCTGGTGAGAGTTACCGAGGCGAATCTGTGCGACGTATTGACCGGTTGGTAGGTCTTTAAAAACAGGGAAAACGAGTCCGTTGAGGGAGTCAGAGATCTGAGATTTGGAAATTATTAGAGCGGAGAGGAATGATAAGACGAAGAGGTAAAACAGAGAAGAAGAAGAAGAAGAAGCAGCAGCCATTAGAAGAAGAAGAGTGAAGAGAGATGATGGATCTGGACGGTTTTTGAAGGATTTGTTATGGTTTGGGATGCGGTGGGCCGACGCTGGTTTTAGGAGGAGGGGGAATGTGAAACGATAAGGATTGGTTCATTTTAAGGTAAGTGCTGAGTAGACTTGTTGTGTCGTTTCGCTCTTTGTGGGGACTCTTTTGTTTTGGTCAATGTTTATCCATTTTTATTTCTTTTCAAAAGGAACTTGGCACGTGTATTAGAGCTTTAAAAAAAAAATTAGGAATATCCGTAAAGTTTATACCCAACTTGTACTTACACCACCGGTCGGGAGTAGTTGGTTTGGTAATGGGAAAATGTGAAGTTGGGCTCATTTATATATGGGCCTTGTTTGGTGTGTGATATGATCTAATTTAGTTTGATCCCATGTTGTGTACGTTATCACTAGAACTACACATTATAAATTTCTATCATCCTCTTTAAGTCTTAACATTTCATTACCTAATAGTTTGGATTTGTTATGAGTTTCACGATCCAGCAAGACTTTCTGCTATCTGTAGGTCAGATCTAGGATTCAACAATCTAGTTTGAAAAGAAAAACAAATACTATCTCTTGACCCTTAGATTATATGACCTATTGACCCTTAGTTTTCTCTGTACTCAAAAATAAGGTTTACGGTCTATAATATACCATACCTCAGTAGTCCATCTGCATCACAAGCAAACATTCATTTTCATTTACAAGAGAGAAACACAAAGATGAGTAGCCTCACCCTCACACGTTTCATACTATTTTTCTCAATTTTCGCCACCATAACTCTGAAATCAAATTCTCAGTACCTTCTTCCGATCACCAAACACGAACCCACAAATCAATTTTACACCACTTTAAACCTCGGATCCGGTGGGACATCTTCCTCGAACCTCCTCCTTGATCTCGAAACCAACCTCACGTTGGTCAACTGGAACATATTCAATCCTCCACATTTTGTCAACAACCTCGTGATTTGCAAAAGCTCCACATGCAACTCCATCCCCGGCAATGACTGCGACGCCAACGGACTATTCTGTGTTTACCGACAATCAAGCCTTCTAGGTCAAAATGTCGGCGTAATAGGCGCTGTTGTCCAAGCCACAGTAAACATCTCCACCACAGACGGTGGCAATCTCCTCTCTCCATTCACCGTCCACCCCTTCACACTCTCTTGCGTCGGAGGGGAACCATTACAATCCCTTCCTCCTCTCGTCTCCGGAGTTCTAAGTCTTTCTCCCGTAACTTCGTCGTTCACCAAACAGGTGACGTCATTGTTTGGAGTTATCCCTACATTCTCTCTCTGCTTGCCTTCTTCCGGCACCGGTCATTTCTATATGGCCGCCGTTAACTACCTCATCCCACCGTTCAATAGCGATGATCCCATTCCGATGACTTTGACACCGTTAAAAAACATAGACACAGGGAATTATCTAATCGACGTCAAATCAATCTACGTTGACGGAACTCCTTTGTCGTTTAACCCTAATTTGCTTGCGGGCGGAGCTAAGCTAAGCACAGTGGTTCCTTACACCGTACTCCTCACCGATATCTACAATGCTCTTGCTCAGTCCTTTACACTCAAAGCCAAGGTATTCAAAACAGACTCTTTAATTATATACTTATATCAACAAAATATCATATTTTGATATTAGACTTTGATTTCAAAGATAAAAGCCACGTGAATATTTTAAATTTAGGCGTGTATTTAAAGTATAAACTATAAGAAAAAAATATATTAAATATATATGATTCCATAATCTCTATCTCATGCACAAAATATCATGTGTTACTTTAAATAACAAAGGAAATGTTTGTATGTTGTGTCTAGAGGAAAACTAATTAATTTCTGTTTGTATTTGGGGTTTAACTTTTTTCAGTCAATGGGAATATCTAAGGTTCAAGCTATTGCGCCATTTAAAGACTGCTTTGACGCACGCGCTGCAGGGAAGAACATGACGGGGCCGAATGTGCCTGTGATAGATATTGGGGTGCCAGGGTGGGGAGGAGAGGTCAAGTGGAGTTTTCACGGTGCCAATACGGTGGTGAACGTGACGGAGACAGTGATGTGTTTGGCGTTCCTCGACGGTGGACAGAACCCGAAGGACTTGATGGTGATTGGGACACATCAGCTTCAAGATCATATGCTCGAGATCGATTTTAGCACATCCCTTATGGGTTTGAGTGACTCACTATTGCTCCATAACACTAGCTGCTCCACGTGGCCTTCCGAAAACTAAAATTTGACCACACATGACAATAAATAAGATTGTGATATGATCGACTCTTGAGTCTTGACGTTTCAGTTATTAGTACACTCCTTTGGTATCATCGTGCTTTTTGGTATTGTACCATGTATCATGTATGACACGTTTTCTATGATACACCCAATCGAAATCGAAATCGAAATAAATTAGCATCCGTTTCTCTTAAATATCGTTTGTTTAACTTTAACTTTAACATTCTAAAGTTAACTGATCTGTTTTCTATATAAATTACTAGTACAAATGTGACAACTCATTCGACCGTTCTCTCTCGTAATGCTTTGAGAGAATCCATGAAGAGAAAAAATATTACCCTGTCTCCACAGAATCTTCTACTCAAACAACAAGACTCTTGTTACAAGAGTATTTAAAGTCCTTTACTTGGTGCATTCCGGTAGCTTCCGAGCATAGACAAGCACCATCATAAAATCCTTTGCAGAGGAACCTACCGATGCAGCAAATCGTTCATGGTTTGAACTTTTCTGCAGCCATAGATCTGTTGGAGATTGAATCTTCTGATTAAATCCTGAAACAAAGAAAGCTTTAAGTGAGGAGAAGAAGAAGAACTGAGTAAAGCAAAGAAAGCGAAGAACAAGAAGAAGTTGTCGTGTGACCAAAGGAGGAAGAAGAGTCAACGACACAAAGGGAAAAAGAAACAAGTCAACAAGAGAGAAGTTGGGCTTGTGTTTTGTAATAAGGCTATTGGGCTGTAAGTGTATTAGGCCTACAAATGTTAGTGGGTTTGGTTGGTTAGCTATAGTAATTAGGTTAAGAAGGAAACCTAAGTATAAAAGTGTTGTAATGGTGTAAGATAACATTATCCAAGTTTAACAATGTAGTCTTTGGAGTAAAACCGCTTCTTGTCTCATCTCTAACAAACAAACCAAATCTGAGAGATAGAGAGAGCAAGACATCTAACCTAAGAGAGTTTAGAAGTAAGAATTCCAACATGGTATCAGAGCTGAAGATCCCTGGAGCCTGCAAGAAGAAGAAGGGGTTGAGGTCGAGAGGGAGAAAAGGCAGTCTAGGAAGAGACTGAAGAATAAGGGAAAGTGAGGGGATCTGTTCGGACCTGAAGCTTGGTTAGAGAAGACCAACGGATCCCAGAGAAAGGAGGTAGTGATATGCGGCTAGAGAAGCTGCTCAATGGAATACCTGCAGCCAAGTGAGAGGCTGTGAGGGAGAAGAAGAAAGCTGCCGTAAGAGGAAACGGCAAAGAGAAAGAAGAGAAAGATGGAGCAGCTCATCACTGAGAGGTGAGCTGAGTGAAAGAGTAAAGATGGAGCAAACCTGAGACGGTGAAGCTCCACCACAGTTTAGGTCTGAGCCGGCGTCACAGAGAAGATGTCAAGAGCTTGCGACCTGAGAAAGGCATGAGAGGGAGCTGTTCATTAGTGACAGATGAGCAGAGATGGAGCCTCCATGAAGTCGTTCATCACTGAGAGATGAACAGACCTGAAACAGAGAGGTGAAAGGTTAGGAGAAAACCTGAAACCTGAAACAAAAGAAGGAGAAGCAGCTCAAAGGCTGTGAAGAGAAAGAAACCCAGCACATTGTTCAAAGCAAAGCTTGTTGGGAGAGGAAGGAAGAAGCCTGCACAAGGATAAGTGTAAGGCTGAGAAAGAAAAGAAAAAAAAATAAGAGAACAAAGAAGAGCAAACTGAAACTGTCAAAGAAGAAAAGAAGGAAAAGGATGTGGTGACAAGAGCACCATCAGCTACCACAAAGACTTTTACACCGCACCTTCAAGAGCACCCAAGAAGGCGAGGAGGTCTCTAGAAGAAGCTGTGGAGATAGTGCGGATGTGAAGACAGAGTTGTGGGGTGATTTCTTTTCTTGTTCTGACATGGTGAAGTGAAGCTTGAAGATGCTTGGTGAAGTTGAGGATCCATGTGGTTCTCCAACTGAAACAAAAAGAGAAAAGAAGCCAAGGTTAGAGAAAGACCAAAGCCAATAGTGGTGTAAAGAATCAAACAAACCAAATCGGGCAGAGCCGAGGTTGATGAGTCAAGAAACCAAAGAAGGCTAAGGTTAGAGAAAAACCTTTGTGAAAAAAAAAAAAAAAAAAAAAAAAACTTGTAGCAGAAGAAGCTGAAGCAAAAGAGGAACGGAGGCACCACATCAATGGTGACAAAGAAGAGTGGGGCTGAAGCAGAGAAAAAAGCTCAGTCACCAATGAAAGGAAGCTACAGCCATGAAAAGAAATTCTCATGAGGTTAGTGTGAATAAAATCAAAGTTCAAAGATCAACAAGACTCAAATTCAAAAGAGATGGATTGAGAAAGAAGGTTGAGGCTGAGAACAAACTATGTGAAGCATCAAACCAAGAGGGAGAATCTGTAGCTGAGGTTGAAGATGAGAGAGGTATGCTTACGTTTGGAAAAGTTTTTGATTACTCAAGTTGTGTTGGAGATTCTGGAAAAACCAAATAGACCAAGGTTAGAAAAAAGCTTTAGGTGATGGTGAAAAGAACCAAACAGACTAAGGTCAACCAAAGTGATGGTTTAGAGAATGGAAATGCACAACTTGGTGATCAAAGAAGACTCAAAGTAAAGAAAGGGAGAATGCATACCTGAGGTTGAGAGAGCGACAGAAGCTGTTGGAGAAACAGAAGCTGTTGGAGAAACAGAGATCAAAGTTGAAAATCAAACAGAAAAAGAGAATGCTTACCTAAGAGTGAAAGGGAGAAACAAGCTGGATGGAGAGGCTAAGATCAAGGTCGATACCAACAGAACAAAGAAGAAGAAGCTCACCACAGAGGGAGCTTAGCCGGTTGCACAAAGCGTCGAAGAAGACGTGAACAAGAGTCACGCACATGTTGGTGATCGAAGAGGACACCAAACTGAACAAGAAAGCAGCTCACCGAAGAAGGAGCTGAAGCTAGTAAAGAGCTTGAAGGAGACTTGCAGGGACAGAGATTAAACACAAGGCTGAAGTGTTACCTGCAAGGAAACAAATTGGTCAAGAAATTGATCAAAGAGAAACATGGAGAGAAAGCGAAGGAAAACTATCAAGAGGTGACAAAGAAATTCGCAAAAGAAAAGCTGGATCAATGGAGATTCAGGTCAAGAGGGAGAAGAACTAGCTTGGTAATAAGCTCTGTCGACATTGTGAAAGAGGAACTATGGAAAATGGTGATGTCGGGCAAGAAGCTAAAGCTAGAAAAGAAACAAGGGAGAGGTAAGGAATTATCTGTGTGTGGAGAACATAGAGTCTCCATGAGGAAGAACTGAGATGGTGATGGTTCGACTCGTCCGAAGAGACTGACGTGAAGCATCAGCTCCGTTGAAGAGGGAGGCAAGAGTGATTCTACTACAGAGCACCTGCAGAAATCCATGGAGAATAAGAGCAAGAGAGAGATCAGAGACAGCAGTACAGCACAATAATCTGCAGGGAAAAGAGTCTTAGTTTTTCAATTGGGTTCAAGCACAATCGATTGAGGAAAGTCGAAACCGGAATCAAAAACCAAGAGAAAGTGATGATTCTGAAGCAAATTGAAAAGCTTGTGAAGATTGAAGCAATGAGGGAGCAAGAGAACTCACTATTGGATTGTGCCAATGTCGCAAATGGATTTCCACAGGGAGTGATGCGTGAAGGTTCAGTGTAAGAGGGAGTGAGTGAACTTAACAGTGAACCTTGCTGATGTCGTGAAAAGAATTTGTCCAAGGGAGAAGGCGAATCATCAGAAGAACAAAGAGCATGGGATTCAAATCCCTAAATTTGTTTTTGGGGATTTAATCGAAAGATTCAAGAGGGAGTGTTGGAGATTGAATCTTCTGATTAAATCCTGAAACAAAGAAAGCTTTAAGTGAGGAGAAGAAGAAGAACTGAGTAAAGCAAAGAAAGCGAAGAACAAGAAGAAGTTGTCGTGTGACCAAAGGAGGAAGAAGAGTCAACGACACAAAGGGAAAAAGAAACAAGTCAACAAGAGAGAAGTTGGGCTTGTGTTTTGTAATAAGGCTATTGGGCTGTAAGTGTATTAGGCCTACAAATGTTAGTGGGTTTGGTTGGTTAGCTATAGTAATTAGGTTAAGAAGGAAACCTAAGTATAAAAGTGTTGTAATGGTGTAAGATAACATTATCCAAGTTTAACAATGTAGTCTTTGGAGTAAAACCGCTTCTTGTCTCATCTCTAACAAACAAACCAAATCTGAGAGATAGAGAGAGCAAGACATCTAACCTAAGAGAGTTTAGAAGTAAGAATTCCAACAAGATCCACTACATTGTAAAGCTTCAGTGTCGGGATCACCACCTCTCCCATATACAACTTATCTCTATCTGTACAAAAACCAACAAATGTCTATCTATTAACAACCAAATGCTTGTTAGCACTAAAGAACTGATAAGATCCATAACTTAGCTTCCATTACATTCAAACGCTGTATCCTCTACCGTGCCATAGTGCATATAAAGATGCTTACCTCAGCTTCACTCTTGATATCTAGCTTCCTCATGAGGTACTTTTGGATGAAAGAAACTGGAATATTACCATCCCTGTCATAGAATGAGATAGCGGCTTATCTTCCCCAACAATATGTAGCGACAACACAGGATATATAAAACAAAGAATACTTAAAATGATATCAAACCTACTTTATTCTCAAAATTTTTTGCTGGAATCTTAGGCAAAGAAGTTTCTCCTTCCCTGAAACCACCAAGCCCTTGTCAACACACCAAGAGAATAGAAATACTCTCACTTACGAAAGGAAAGAAAAAGTTTCATATATGAGAGCAAGAATCTCACTTATCACTTGAGGTCACAAGCGAGAACCAAACAGGACCATTTCTGCTCTCCTGTTTTGCACCTGACTCATCTGGCTGTGGCAAATTTCTTGAATCACCAAAAGTGGTTGCAGACCTTTTGCGTCGAGTCCTACGCAGTCTTTTAGGAGTAGCTGTTTCTGATGTTGTGGGATCACCATTGTTACTCTTCTCATCCTCACCTTTACATTTGCTTTTCTGATCCTTAGTTTTGGTTTGCAGAAGACTTCGGGGGCTTTGTCCTATTTGCCACTTCAACCAGAAAGTTTAAAGGTTTCCAATCCAGTTTGGAATCCCAGGGTTCATCCCCATCCTTGTTTTCTTTATTGGAGAAGGACTCTTTACGTGACTGCAGAAAAAAAAAAAAAAAAAAAGTAGACTTAAATGATGGACTACTTTTTACTTTTTAGTGTACCACAACAAAAGAAATATGTAATCAAAGCTTGTCAGATATGAAATGACACCAATACGAGAAAATAGAGCATTGCCGGGATCACCTTCTTTAACTGCCTTATATTAGTGTCGGGTGAACTTATGCCCTCTAGAAGCTCATCCCCAAAAGATTCTTCTTTCTTCACACTTCTCTCAGCCAAAGAACCATTACGCAACTCTTTCCTTGTTGCCGCTTTAGTTCTTTTTCCTGTTGTTCCACCTTGTGCTGACACCCTAGGCGTGCTTACAACCAAAGACGATATAGATCTCTCCTTCCTCTTGCCGGTAAGGCGGTAAGGACACCATTTCAGGAGCTTTCACCTTTTTCCGTTTCAGAGGAAATATTTTGGCTCTCAAGTCTTGCAAATTGTGGTCAGGCCTAAAACCATGGATAAAAAAGTGGCTTCTCTAACATAGATTCTACAAATCTCCCATCAATACATAACGAGTAAGAAAAAGGAAAGTACAAATGAGATATATCCCTTACATATCCTATTTTTAGATTCTCCTACAACATTCCATAAATGATTTTTTTTAGAGGGGGGGGGGGGGGGGGGGGGATACCATTTACACGAGGAAACACACACAATTTCTCATAAATTGTAAAAGGGCTACAAGATGTGGTATTACCAGACCACATGATTATAAGTGAACAAGATTCAGTAATTCATCTCACCAACAAGTCTATGAATAGGGGGGAATAAGGAGCAAACAAAATTTATGACTGCTAAACAAAACTAAACAGGGTTTTTTTATGAGAAACGGTGGAGCTGAAACATAGAACTAAGATTAGCTTTACCTCAGCTTCTCCAATGGGGTGCCACCGAGGTCAATATTGCATACAGAACAACTCTCTATCTCATCCTCTGTGATTTTCTCATAGATGCATTTCCTGCAAATTAACTGCAATAGGAAATTTAACCTTGCAAGTTATTTCATTACAGTAGAGATAAGCAACTTATTAAGAACATGATTTGTATTAAATGTGACCAAATATCATGAATTGGTATAAGAAACACATAATTTGTGAGATGCATTCATAATCTATGACTCCCCTCCACCACATACACTTGGGATAAAACTAACAAGTATGCCCCCTACATAATCAATTTAACAACTCTCACATCACACAGTATATTACCATATCCTTCCCAAACATGTCTCACGTGTATCACAAAACTGAGCTCAGGCATGCCCTCATCGTCTCCGTCTTCACCTTACTCACCATCTCCTCCTTCTCCTCTTTCTATCTATTGGGTTTAATCACTCGCACGTTGCTATATCCCCTCCCCCCAAAGCTACATGTTGACGAAAACGGCGAAGATGTGTTCGTCTATCTCTCAATCGTTTGGTCGCTGGTGATGATCTTCGGAATAAATGATACGGTAAGAGAGAGAGAGATTGGAGAATTTGAGGTATGATTCGGACAAGAAGAGAAGAAGAGGCCGTCGTCGTCGTCTATTAAAATTTAAGAGACGAGAGATGTGAGTATGTGACACTTTATTTTATTGGAACAAGGGTTTTGTTTGTGTGTGTTCTGTCTATTCTCGTCGACAATAAAAACGAGTGCTGGAAGACGTTCTTTTTATTTTTTTCTGCTCCTTTTTTTTTTTCTTTGTGTTATTTATTGGAAAATACTAGGTCAAAATATTACTATTTATTTCTTTCTTTTTTTGGTTAATTTATTTAGGAAAAAATATATATTTGTAAAACTGTTGAATGACACAGATTTATTTATTTATTCGGGTGAGAAGTTCTTATCTTATCCAGGTTTTGAAAAAAATAATGATGGTAACATTTTGTTTTTTCTAAATATTCCTTATGAGAAAAAAAGAAAGAATAAAATATTCCAGCGTGGGTATGAATCTGGCTTACATCTACTAATGAGTGTAACATGCGAATCAGCGGCCAAAAGATAAAAAATACTTGTATTGAGGACGAGATATCTCTAGGTAACGTCGCGGGATGACCGGATGAGGGTCTTTTCTAATGAGTCTCTTGCATAGTTTATGTACTCATTCATCTGTTCAATCGACGCGTCAATGAAGTGTTAAGGGTATATTAATATTCACACCACGATTTCTAGTAGCATAGCCATAGAGTAATGGAAATAAATTTTGAAGAAACAGAGGACATATATATACGAGATTGTATTTTCGTATGTGGCATACTAATTGATTAATCTAACCTCAATAAAATCAGTCTAACATTCTCTTTCGACCCTAATAAAGTAAACACTCTATACATACTTACATTATCATATCATATCCTTCGATTACGATATTAGAAAATAAAACATAAACATACCGTTCTTCATGTTGCACGGATCCCTCATACTAAATCATCTTTCCATTATTTTTTTTTCTCTCTTGAACCATCTTTATTGTGCTAGAAACCGACTTTAATGTACATCCGATGTTATGAGACTCGTTCAGCTGTCTTTTTCCTATCATATATATTTTACTTAGTAGTGCTTTGACTGGAAGTTAATCAAAAATCTCGTGACAGGATGAAAAATACATCAACTAGCTAGGTTTTTTTGATAACTTAAACATTGCGCATTTAGGTATATATATTACTAGATAAAGACCCGTCCGATGTGCGGGTTTAAAGTTTTGTAAATAAAATAAAATTTAATAATAATATATTAAAATTTGTTGTATATTATTTATAAATTTTATTTTTGCTATAATATACTGATTTATATCCATTTACAAATCTTTTATGTACGTTACCATTAAAAATGTATTTTTTTACACCTAAATAAACTCGATGTTACATATATATTCTTTATCACCACCTAGAAAAATATATGTATGAACACATTAAGTCAACTATTATGTCTTTTTACTTTTACTTTTGCATAATTTTTTTAATTAATAAAATTATTGGCTCAAAAGCATTTCGAATAAGAAATATATTACATAGTATACTAATCAATGATGTATCATCACAATAGTGTATGACTAACCATGGAGAGAATCTCGGCTCCGCCTTCCTCCCATATGGAGAGAATCTTGCGTCCAACCTCCTCCACCATGGAGAAAACCTTGACTCCACCTTCCTCTCTTGGGGAGATAACCTTGCGTCCAGTCTTCTCCACCTTCCTCCCTTGGGGAGATAACCTTGCGTCCAACCTTCTCCACCATAAAGAGAATCTTGGCTCTGCCCTCCCATGTGTGGAGAGAACATGTTTACTTCTTTTAGTTATCTCAAAATGGTTTGCTCCAACAACCAATGAAACTAAAGACCATTTTCTAACGTCACAAAATCTTTTTAAAGTAACTAATGTTAAATTTCCAATATATTCGTGGAAGTGTCTTTGACACACCATGATGTAGCTCAAAAAATATTTTGAATAAAAAATATATTATATAGTATACTAATCAATGATGTATCATCACAATAATGTATGATCACCATGGAGAAAACCTCGGCTTCGCCCTTCTCCCTTATGGAGAGAACCTTGCGTCCAACCTCCTCCACCATGGAGAGAACCTTGGCTTCACCTTACTCCCTTGGGGAGATAACCTTGCGTCCAACTTCCTCCACCTTCCTTCCTTGGGGAGATAACCGTGTGTCCAACCCTCTCCACCATAGAGAGAACCTTGGCTCTGCCCTCCTCCTGTGTGGAGATAACTATTTACGTCTTTTTGCTATCTCAAAATGGCTTGCTCCGACAACCAATGAAAGTGAAAACATTTTTCTAACGTCACAAAATCTTTTGATAGTAACTAATGTTGAATTTCTCAATGTATTCGTGGAAGTGTCTATGACACACCATGATGTAGCCTCTGTCTCTCTAACGCCCCAACCGCCACCTTGCTTAGTGAACCCATGTCTACTCTCAGTCTATGGGCCCACCTTCCTAAGTGGGCCCTACATCTATTCCCGGCCCGTGGATCCACCCATATTCAATGGCCGGTTTGTTACGTTTGGGAGGTTTTAAAAACTTATTTACCGACCCTACAAATCAACAATTGATCCTTTCCTATGTTTACCTCGCCCGCACAGTTCGGACAATCACTTCCAGGAAAGTTATCCATCATGAAGTTCTCTCAGGACCCTCGACAGAAAAATAAGTACATTTTGGTGACATAGGTGGTCAAATCAATTCTTTTAAACCTTTCCCCAAACCAGGGTGTCACAGTCTTCGAACTCCTATGGATCTATCAACAACGATTTATGTTTTTTTCCAATCTATTTATCTATGTTTGTTGTAAGTTTGTGTTATATTAGCCTATTATATCCATTCATTAGGTGGATAAGCTTCTACTCGTTATTTCCCTTTGGGATAAAATGAATAATGGTAACAATTATGTTTGCAAAAAAAAAGAGTTTATGACCAACCAATAAAAGTTAAGAAATTAGAAGAAAATTAATTTGACATAGATAATAGAAAATTATAAGCATGGTAATAAATGAATCCCAAATAATTCAAAGATAGAAATATAAATTAAAAAAACAATAGAAATTTACTACAACAAAATTTTAAAATATAGTATTAGGAAACGAATACGCATATATTAATCTTTTTTTCGGGTCAACATGTTAATCTTACCTATTCCCAATTGAAAAGGAGAAAGTAGGAGAAAATTTTGGTTTTAAATAATAAGAAAAACTTACCTTCCCATTAAAATTTTTTCCCAATTAAACGATGTTGAAACTAGTGTTTTTGAATAAATTATTTTGTTAGATGAAAAATATGAGACGATTAATGTTTATATAGAAGTGAGTATTTTCAAAATTTAGAATTAATAATTAACTGTATATTTTCCTTAATCCATATTTCTTTTTTTTTTTGTTGAATTAATAACTTAAAATTAAAAATAAGTAAATAATATTATAATTTCAAATTTTATAAAATATATATATATATATAATCTCCTTATAATTATTTTTAAAAACTTTCTAATCTTTTATAATTTTCGTAATTTTTGATATTATCTTTTTATATTATTAACTTTTTTTAAAACAAATATTTTGTTTTTGGTTTTAATCAAATTCCTTCTATTAAATATTAACTTTTACACCTGTCAAAATTCATATTGATAACTTAACCCATGTCAAAATCTTGTTAATGACTAACTTTCAAAATTCAACTATATATAATAAGATAGTTACAAAAACACATACGTTAATCTTACATACTCATATCTTATATATATTACAATAGCATTCTTTTTGAATAAATTATTTGATTGGTGAAAAAAATATGAGACGATTTATTATTATTTTTTCTACTTCAACAATCTCTTTCTTTTTGTAAATGTGAGTATTTATATTTTTTTAAACAGTAATTAATTGTATAATTTTCACAATCAATTATTTATCTTATAAAAAAAGTAATCTTTATTCTTGTAAAATTAGCAACTTAAACTTAAAATAAGTAAACAATATTATAATTTCGAATTTTATGATATATATATATATATATAATTTTCTTATAATGATTTTGTCTAAATTTTAAAGCTGTTTAAATTTATAATTTTCTTACAAAGGTTTTTTTTCTTTAAAATATTTTAAATAAAATTAGGTTTTTTCTCTATTTTAATTTAATATAAAATCCTTTTATGGTAGGTTTTCAACTTTTACATTTTTATTTTTAAAATTTTTATAAATTTAAAATTGACGCGTGTCTACATCTGAATGATAAAATTGACACGTGTCACGATCCTAGTAATAAGTAATTTTGACATCAAGCTTTATATAATAAGATTATATAAAAGTTGGTTTCCAGAGTTAGCCATTAACATGATTATGACACATATCAATTGTATCAATAAGATGTTGACACGTGTCAATTGTATCAATAAGATGTTGACACATGTCAATTGTATCAATTCTAACATTACAGAAAATTTTTTTGTAATAAAATAATGTAAAAGTTCTAAACCGATCATAAAAAAGAAATCAATATAAGAAGAAAAAAAAATTTATATACTAATAAGAAAACATGAAAAATAATTTTAAATTTATTAAATTATTAACCTAATTTTGTGAGAATTTTTTTTTTGTAAAAATATTAATTCAGAAAATATTTAAATTTCTTATTTATATATTAAGAGAATATATATTTTGTGTATTTTGATTTCTTATTGTTTTTGAGCTACTTGAGATTGTGAGATAAATTGTTTTGTTTCTCAAAATCTATTAAATATTCAAGGGTTCTATAAGAAAATGAATGGTTAGATCTATGAATATTCATACAGAGTATATATATATATTGAGATGAGGGTTAAGCATGTTAAATTAATTAAATATCATATATGTATTTTCTCTTATATTTTTGATTAAAGTATAATATTATGAATTTCTATTTTTTTTTATCTAAAATAAATAAAAAAAACCAATTCAGCAGGTTAATAATAATTTTGAGAAATACCATTTTTTGTGTATTCCTTTTTAAAAATGTCTTATTCATCTATCAATTATCAAAAATACCTCTTATTAAACCTAAAAAATTATGATGTTTTATAAGGTTTATAAGGTACTTGAGATCAAGATATATTTATTTATTTATTTTTATTCCAAATCATAATACAACCCTTTTTGCAAGATATCTATTTTTTTTTGTTAATCCAATCATATACTTTATGCGGATTAACTGGGTGCGGAACAAAATGACCATCTTTATCTCGTTTCTCTAAATAAATTCCATCTTCTCTTGCTCTCCAATCCCATAGGCCTCCGATTTTTTTAATATTAATAATCTTGAATGCTGTAAAATTCTGATAGTGTTTATAGTTTGGTCCTTGTTTCAAAGTACACATAAAACGAGTTGTACCTAAAAAATTAATGTCAAAATAATATGAATAATGATGTCCAATTGGTATTATTTTTGGACCAATAACATTATCTTTGGAATAACATCTCATCCAAAGTTTTTTGTTGAATTTAAGTTCGTTCGCAATCCTGACTCCACCGCCTGATACATGGTTAAGCAAGCAAAGAGTTAAAACAAATAGAAAGACAACAAAGTTTTTCATTTTTTCTCTAGGTAAATGTTTAGAATTTTAATTTTTTTTTTGTTAACTTGGTTTTTGTGTAGCTGGTAATTTATATAGCCACATATGTATAACTATGGTTGGAACAAGATTTTTTTCAGTATTAGTTTCTAAGTTTTAACATATATGATATATATATATATATATATTAAATGGCATAATATCTTCCATAATTAGTTTATATTTGTAAATGTATCTTAAAATAATCATATTTGGTATCTGTAAACCTATTAAAACTAAATTTTGAAATAAAAAGGATAAATCAATTAACGCAATACCAAATACTCCTCTAGAAAGATAAGAAGTATATAGAGCTGTGTGTATAGCTAAATTTTCAGAGATTAATTTGTAAAACAATATCAGTGACTTATTGAAACAACTCATCCTTTTTTTTTTCCTTTTTAACATGATAATTAACTAGTCTTTATATATGACTAGATAAGGATCCACCCGATGTACACGTTTAAAGTTTTGTAAATAAAATTAAATTTAATGAAAATATATTAAAATTTATTTTACATTAAATTTTATAAATATGTTTTTGCTATAATACACTTATTTATATCCATATACAAATCTTTTATGTATGTTACTATTAAAAGTGTATGTTTTACACCTATGTATATTGTGTTACAAATATATTATTTACCATCACCTAGAAAATGTCTATATGAACAAATTAAGCCAACTATTATATGTCTCTTTACTTTCACTTTTGCATAGTTTCTTTAATCAATTAAATTTTTGGTTCAAAAAACATTTTGAATAAAAAATAAATTACATCACAATAGTGTATGACTAACCATGGAGAGAACCTCGGTTATGCACTCCTTCCTTATGGAGAGAACCTTGCGTCCAACCTCCTCCACCATGGAACCTTTGCTCTGCCTTCCTTCCTTGGGGAGATAACCTTGCGTCCAACCTCCTCTACCATAGAGAGAACCTCGGCTCTGCCCTCCTCATGTGTGGAGAGAACATGTTCACGTCTTTTACCTAACTCAAAATGGCTTGCTCCAGCAACAAATGAAACTAAAGATCCTTTTCTAACGTCAATAAATCTTTTGATAGTAACTAATGTTAAATTTCTCAATGTATTTCATGAAAGTTTTTTTGACACACCATGATGTAGGCTCTGTCTCCAAGCTCCTATGGATCTATCAACAACGATTTATATTTTTTCAATCTGTCTATGTTTGTTGTAGGCTTGTGTTTGATTAGTGTGACAACCCGTCCGTGGACCCCACTAGCCTCACTGCTAGTTGTCCCCATAGGCTGGCCCTGCAGGGCATCGATCCTAACCCATCACTGTGGAAATCCACATCCACCAGTAGGTTATTGGTGCATCAGGCGTTCCTTGAACCCTGGTCCCTCACCCTTTAACAACCTTCCCACAGACAAGTTGTCACCAATTGACATGTTGTTACAATAAAAATCGATTTTTATGTGACTACCCGTCCGTGGACCCCACTAGCCTCACTGCTAGTTGTCCCCATAGGCTGGCCCTGCAGGGCATCGATCCTAACTCATCACTGTGGAAATCCACATCCACCAGTAGGTTATTGGTGCATCAGGCGTTCCTCGAACCCTGATCCCTCACCCTTTAACAACCTTCCCACAGACAAGTTGTCACCAATTGAGCTGCAGATCAATTGGAGAAAGCTTGTCCTGTGGGAAGGTTGTTAAAGGGTGAGGACCAGGGTTCGAGGAACGCCTGGCGCACCAATAACCTACTGGTGGATGTGGATTTCCACAGTGATGAGTTAGGATCGATGCCCTGCAGGCCCAGCTTGGGGTCCGTTTGGGCGGTTAGCAGTGAGGCTAGCGGGCTAGCAGTGAGGCTAGTGGGGTCCACGGGACGGGTTGTTACAATAAAAATGAAAGGACCAACCTTTTTTTTTATAATAAATAATAAATAATATATATATAAATAAACTACAACTAGTGGTCCCATATCCACTAGCCACCTAACCATATTCACAATCAACAGCGGAATAACATAAATCAATATCCAATAATAAACCAATAATAACCAATAACAATCTGATATTATAGCAAAGGCAATATCCCAATACCAAACAACAAGAAACATGAAACCAGCAACCTAGCAATGTTTCTAATGACTCAACTCTAGCAACCTAGCAATGCCAGACAACATCCAATCGAGTCCCTAGAACATCCTCCTCTTCATTGCCTTGATTCCACGATCACACTTTGCCTTTACCTGCACCACAAACACAAATTGAGATGCATGAGTATTTGATAAACACTCAGTGAGGCAATCCTCCCATCTACTGGGCTATACACACAAGCAACAATGATTCCAAAGTTCCAAAACAAGCAACAAACAAACACACAAACCAGGAAATCAAACATTGTCTCGCTGGAAGGGAGGTGTCGACTGACACTACCTCACAGTGTCGATCGATGCCCAATTTGCTGGTGTCGACCGACACCAAGTGGTATCGATCGACACTCCCTCTGCAACTGCGATCCGCGCGAAGTCGAGAGTCGAATCTCGCTCCCAAATCTCCTCCAAAACGCCCAATACTCAATACCCAAGCCTTATACCTCTTTAGGAACCTGTATCAACCAATCCCAGCAAGAAAAACACACAAACAAGCAACAACAAGCAAGAACAAAGGAATCAAAGGCTTAGATTAGCCATGGTCATGCACTCACCTTCTAAAATGAAAATGAACCGTTAACTATCAAATCCCTCTGGTGAAAAGCTATTCCTAGGCGTCACGAAGCTTCCCAAAACATTTTAGCACGATCAGATCTCAGATGAAACCGCAATCGATTCCAAAACTCCCGCTGGTCTCAATCCGTGACTGAGAAGAAACACCCCACGAAACTGCCGATATCTCCTAGAATATTAACCCAAATTCACTTCTGTAAAAAGGAGAGTGTACGAAAATCTCTTAGTTACAACCCTACCAAAAATCAATACCTTTAAAAACGATTTGAGTATACAGATTCTCCTTCTCCCAAACCCTGACGATTCTGTTCCTTTTTGCTTTGAACACCAAAATCAAGTTTACTCTTCCTTCTCCTCTTTCTCTTTGTTTTCAGCGGCTAGGCAACAACAAAACACAACCTAGGTCATTCTCCCACTTAAATATCACGGTTTAATGGTTTTCCCTAAACCAAACCGGTCCAAATCGATTAAAAACTCAATCTGGTCGAACCAGAAAATCAGTGGTGTCGACCGACACCCCCTTGGTGTCGATCGACACCCTCACCCAAAACACTCAAATTGGTTTGCGGGTGTTACAATTCTCTCCCACCAAACTGGATTCGTCCTCGAATCTCGAACAACCATCAGCCAAGGACTCCCGTGCAACCGTCTCCACGGCCCGCACTCCTCCGACTGATCTACAGAAGGTCACCTCTAGGCGATAGACTCACGCTTCAGGCATCATTTGAGGTCACCAGAGTGTGAGGCAAGTTTTGCAAGTCTCAAGCAGATGTTGACTACCACGCCGGTGTTAGCACTGCCTGAGCAGGACGAGCCTTATGTTGTGTATACAGACGCTTCTAGAGTGGGGTTGGGTTGTGTACTTATGCAGCAGGGGAAGATTATAGCCTATGCTTCGCGGCAGTTGCGGAAGCATGAAGCTAATTATCCTACTCATGATTTGGAGATGGCAGCAGTGATCTTTGCTCTTAAGATTTGGAGATCCTATCTGTATGGTGGGAAGGTACACGTATTTACAGATCACAAGAGTCTGAAGTACATTTTTACTCAGCCTGAGCTGAATTTGAGGCAGAGGCGTTGGATGGAGTTAGTAGCGGATTATGATTTGGACATAGCTTACCATCCTAGTAAAGCTAATCTGGTTGCAGATGCCTTGAGTCGGAAGCGGGTGGCTTCGGCTCAGGAGCAGGATATGGAGGTGTTGGTAAGTGAGATTAGTGCATTGAGTTTGTGTGCTATCTCACAGGAACCTTTGGGTTTGGAGGTAGCTGATAGAGCGGATTTGTTGAGCAGAGTGAGGTTAGCTCAGGAGAGCGATGAGGGGCTGGTGAATGCCTCTAAGGCTGCAGGTGCAGAGTATCAGGTTTCTGCTAATGGTACTATCCTTGTGCATGGTCGGATCTGTGTGCCCAAGGGTGAGGATTTGAGGCAAGAGATACTGAGAGAGGCTCATTCGAGCAAGTTCTCTATTCATCCAGGAGCGACCAAGATGTACCGTGACCTCAAGCGGTATTATCACTGGGTCGGGATGAAGAAGGACGTAGCCGACTGGGTGGCGAAGTGTGATACTTGCCAGCTGGTGAAGGCGGAGCATCAGGTTCCGGGTGGTTTATTACAGAGTTTGCCTACTCCAGAGTGGAAGTGGGATTTGATCACGATGGACTTCGTGGTGGGTTTGCCTGTGTCTAGGACGTTTGATGCTATTTGGGTCATTGTGGTCCGTTTGACTAAATCTGCGCATTTTCTGGCCATCAAGAAAACTGATGGAGCAGCGGTTTTGGCTAAAAAGGGCGAGTTGATGTCGGCATACTTGAGTGTTGGTTTAGTTGACCTGAAGAAGTAACTAGAGGATTTATGGAGCAAGAGATTCATACGTTCTAGTGTATCACAGTGGAGAGCGCCAGAGTTGTTTGTGAAGAAGAAGGATGGGAGTTTCAGGTTGTGCATTGATTATCGGGGTTTGTGTAACAACCCGTCCCGTGGACCCTGCTAGCCTCACTGCTAGCCCGCTAGCCTCACTGCTAGCCGCCCAAACGGACCCCAAGCTGGCCCTGCAGGGCATCGATCCTAACCCCTCACTGGGCTAGCAGTGAGGCTAGCGGGGTCCACGGGACGGGTTGTCACAGTTTGAACCGGGTCACTGTGAAGAACAAGTATCCCCTTCCTAGGATCGATGAGTTGTTGGATCAGTTGAGGGGTGCTACTCGGTTCTCTAAGGTAGATCTGGTGTCGGGTTATCATCAGATACCGATAGATGAGGCATATGTGAGAAAGACTGCTTTCAGGACGAGGTATGGGCACTATGAGTTTGTGGTGATGCCTTTCGGATTGACTAACGCGCCAGCAGCGTTTATGAGATTGATGAACAGTGTGTTGCAGGAGTTTCTGGACGTGTCTGTCATCACTTTCGTCGACGATATCTTGGTATTTTCTAAGAGTCCTAAGGAGTATGCAGTGAATTTTAGGGCAGTTCTGGAGAAGCTGCGGGAGCAGAAGTTGTTTGCTAAGTTCAGCAAGTGTAGTTTTTGGCAGCGTGAGATGGGTTCTCTGGGTCACATTGTTTCTGAAGAGTGAGTTTCTATAGATCTGGAGAAGATTCAGATTATCAGGGATTGGCCTAGACTACAGAATGTCACTGAGATCAGGAGTTTCCTTGGTTTGGCAGATTACTACAGGACCAGGAGATGAAGTCTCTGGTAGGGGAGATCAGTGCGTTGAGATTGTGTGCGGTTTTTCTCGAGAACCATTGGGTTAGGAGGCGGCTTATAGAGCGGATCTTCTGGGCAGGGTGTGGTTGGCTCAGGAGAAAGATTTGGGGCTGGTAAATGTCTCTAAAGATGTTGATTCAGAGTATCATGTCTCAACTAATGGTACTATCTTGGTGCACGGTCGGATTTGTGTGCCCAAGGATGAGGATTTGAGATAGGAGATCTTGAGGGAGGCTCATGCGAGCATGTTTTCTATTCATCTAGGAGCGACTAAGATGTACCGTGATCTCAAGAGGTACTATCATTAGGTCGGGATGAAGAAAGTTGTAGCTAGTTGGGTCGCGAGGTGCGACGTGTGTCAGCTGGTGAAGGCTGAGCATCAGGTTCCAAGCGGATTACTAAAGAGTCTACCCATTCCAGAGTGGAAGTGGGATATGATCACGATGGATTTTGTGGTAGGATTGCCAGTGTCACGGACTTTTGATGCTATTTGGGTCATTGTGGACCGGTTGACTAAGTCAGCATATTTTCTGTCCATTAAGAAGATTGATGGAGCAGCGGTCTTGGCTAAGAAGTATGTGAGAGAAATAGTCAGATTGCATGGGGTGCCAGCGAGCATTGTGTCTGACAGGGATTCTAAGTTCACTTCGGTGTTCTGGAAAGTATTTCAGGTAGAGATGGACACTAAGGTGCATATGAGTACAACTTATCATCCCTAGACAGATGGACAGTCTGAGAGGACGATCCAGACGCTGGAGGATTTGCTGAGGATGTGTGTGTTGGATTGGGGTGGCCATTGGGCAGATCACCTGAACCTGGTAGAGTTTGCTTACAACAACAGTTATCAGGCAAGTATTAAGATGGCTCCTTATGAGGCTTTGTATGGGAGACCATGTCGTACACCATTATGCTGGACTCAGGTGGGGGAGAGGAGCATGTTTGGTGCTAGTTTTGTTCAGGAGACCTCAGAGAAGATTCGGGTTCTCAAGCTGAACATGAAGGAGACTCAGGATAGACAGAGAAGTTATGCTGATAGGAGGAGGAGAGATCTTGAGTTTCAGGTAGGAGACATAGTGTACCTCAAGATGGCCATGTTGCGGAGTCCGAACAGGTCATTGTCAGATACGAAGTTGAGTCCGAGGTATATGGGTCCATTCAGAGTGATTGAGCGGGTTGGACCAGTGGCATATAGACTCGAGTTACCTGAGGTGATGCGTGCATTCCATAAGGTTTTCCATGTGTCTATGTTGCGGAAGTGTCTCCGTGAGGGTGAGCAGGTGTTGGCTAAGATTCCTGAGGATCTTCAGCCTAACATGACAGTGGAGGCGAGACCAGTGAGGGTTCTCGAGAGGAGGATCAAGGAACTTCGGAAGAAGAAATTTCCTTTGATGAGAGTCCTGTGGGACTGTGATGGTGTTGAGGAGCAGACGTGGGAGCCTGAGGTAAGATGAAGGCAAGGTTCAAGAAGTGGTATGAGAAGCAAGCCGCGACTTGAGCTTGTTTAGTCTGGTCCCATCTGTAATCCGTGGCTGGAGCGGGAATGGAGTATTCCAGACCATCTCTCTTGTTACTCGGTCGCTTGGGGTGGTTGGTTGTGCGACTCAGTAACAAGATGAGGTGGTGTTGGGGTACAAAGTTTCCGTGAGGCGGGGTTGTGAAGGAAAGTTTCCTGAAGGAGAAGTTTCCAAAAGTGGAAAGTTTCCAAAAATGGAAAGTGCTAAATCAATTGGTGACAGCTTGTCCTGTGGGAAGGTTGTTAAAGGGTGAGGACCAGGGTTCGAGGAACGCCTGGCGCACCAATAACCTACTGGTGGATGTGGATTTCCACAGTGATGGGTTAGGATTGATGCCCTGCAGGGCCAGCTTGGGGTCCGTTTGGGCGGCTAGCAGTGAGGCTAGCGGGCTAGCAGTGAGACTAGTGGGGATTTTTATGTGACAACCCGTCCCGCGGATCCCACTAGCCCACCGCTAGCTGCCCCAACGGACCGTCCGTGGACCTTGCTAGCCCACCGCTAGCCATCCCAACGGACTCCAAGCTGGCCCTGCAGGGCGTCGATCCTAACCCATCACTGTGGAAATGCACATCCACCAGTAGGTTATTGGTGCGCCAGGCGTTCCTCGAACCCTGGTCCCCACCCTTTAACAACCTTCCCACAGACAAGTTGCCACCAATTGATTTTTATTGTAACAACCCGTCCCGTGGACCCTACTAGTCTCACTGCTAGCCCGCTAGCCTCACTGCTAGCCGCCCAAACGGACCCCAAGCTGGCCCTGCAGGGCATCGATCCTAACCCATCACTGTGGATATCCACATCCACCAGTAGGTTATTGGTGCATCAGGCGTTCCTCGAACCCTGGTCCCTCACCCTTTAACAACCTTCCCACAGGACAAGCTGTCACCAATTGATCTGCAGCTCAATTGGTGACAACTTGTCTGTGGGAAGGTTGTTAAAGGGTGAGGACCAGGGTTCGAAGAACGCCTGATGCACCAATAACCTACTGGTGGATGTGGATTTCCACAGTGATGGGTTAGGATCGATGCCCTGCAGGACCAGCTTGGGGTCCGTTTGGGCGGCTAGCAGTGAGGCTAGTAGGGTCCACGGGACGGGTTGTTACAATTAGCCTATTTTATCCAACCATTAGGTTGATGACCTTCTCTCTTTATTTCCTTTTGAGATTGAACGAATGGTAACAATTATGTTTGCACAAAAAAGGTCTATGACCAACCAATCAAGGTTAAGAAATTAGAAGAAAATTGTTTGACATAATTAATGAAATAATATAAAATTATAAGCACGGTAATATATGAATCTCAAATAATTCAAAGATGAAAATATAAATTAAAAAAAAAAATCTGAAACTACTACAATAAATTTTAAAATACAGTATTAGAAAAAGAAGATGCATATGTTAATCTTCCATTTTTTTTGGGTCAACATATTAATCTTATCTATTCCAAACTTAAAAAGTAGAAAGTATGGGTATATTTTGGTTTAAAAAATTAAGGAAAATTTGTCTTCCAATTAAAAAGTTTGACCAATAGAACAAAGTTGAAAATAATATTTTTAATAAATTATTTTGTTAGATGAATAATATGAGATGATCTATGTTTATATAGAAGTGAGTATTTACATTTTTTAGAATTAATAATTTTTCTGTATATTTTCTTTAATCCCTTTTCTATTTTATAGAAAATTTATTCCACGGAGCTCCAAAAAAAAAATTCTTGCTTTCCACTTTTTTGGAAGATGTACTATCGTTCAACGATAAAAATGTTTTCTGTTTAGTTGATTTAGTGTTATATAATCTTTGTTATTATCTTGCATTTGTGTATTCATCCTTTTTTCTTATGCTACTTGTCCAGCAAATTAATAGATATAATAGTAACACCGTGAGAAATTTGTTAATCCCAAAAGCTTTAATTAGTTATTATGCATAAGAAACTTTGTCAACACTTCAAAGTCAAAGATTGCGTAGTGTGCATTATGACATTGAGAAACAAAACAAAATTCAAAGAAACAACGACGAAAATACGTGGTAGTATCTAGGAATTTTTGTATATAGTTGCTTTGATTAGACAACAAACAAATTGCTCATTTATGCTACAATAGTATATTACCTCCCATGGAGAGAACTTCGGGTCCGCCCTCCTCCCTTATGGAGAGAACCTTTGTGTCCAACCTCCTCCACCAAGAAGAGAACCTTGGCTCCGCCTTCCTCCATTGGGGAGATAACCTTGCATGCGTCCAACTTCTTCCACCATGGAGAGAACCTTGCCTCTGCTCACCTCATGTGTGGAGAGAACATGTTCACGTCTTTTAGCTATCTCAAAGTGGTATGCTCCGGCAACCAATGAAACTAAAAACTTTTTTTCAACGTATCAAAATCTTTTGATAGTTACTAACGTTAAATTTCCCAATGTATTCGTGGAAGTTTCTTTGACACATCATGATGTAGCCTTTGTCTCCTAGCTCCTATGGATCTATCAAAAACGGTTGATGTTTTTAAATCAATCTATCTAGGTTTGTTGTAAGCTTGTGTCTGATTAACCTATATATTTCATCCAACAATTAGGTTGATAAGGTTCTACTTATTTTATGAAATATATAATCTCCTTATTAATTATTTTTGTAAAAAAACTGTTTAATTTTTGTAATTTTTTTATAATTATTTTTTTACATTATTAATTTTGTTTAAACAAATTATTTGTTTTTTGTCATAATCTCAAATCCCTCCTGTTATATATTAACTTTTACACATGTCAAAATCTGAGATTAATAACTTGACACATATCAAAATCTTGTTAATGACTAACTTTCAAAATTCAACTTTATATAAGAAGATATTTAAAGATTTGTCATTAACTAATTTTAAAATTGAATTACTTGTAAATTCAAATATCAACTTATGAAATTCTTAAATTCTTAAATAGCACGTAATGAAAAAAAAAGAGAATTATTTTTTAAACATCTTCTAATTTAGAGAAACAGACAATATAGATACAATTATATATACTCAAACTCTATCCTTTTTTTTTGTGGAAATTTTCATTTTTTTAATCTTCGGAAACAAGAGCCTATAATACGTAAAATATTTGATGGAGAAGATACATTGAAGTCTAAACAAAATTACTAGAGTGAAAAGCTTTTAACGAATGGTCAAAAAGCCTTCAAAGAAAGTCTCAAGATATCATCAAGCACTTGATTACTGTAAATAGATCGTCACTTCCAATTTTAGCAAGTACCAACGATATAGTCCATATCATTTCCCACATCAGGAAACGAAAATAATAATGTCATATTTGAAGACAGCAACACTGCATAGTGACGTTCCCAATTAAATTCAATGACTGGTTGATAAGTAATATCTCAATAACTCACTTATTGGTTTTCTACGACCTCATATTATAGTATAAGTTATAACACCACAGAAGCATAGTGGTTCATTTCTTCGAGTCATTGCCTCCCGTGGAGGCTCTGGCGATCCTTTTCGACGGCTTGTTTTTCTTCTTACCTCGATGAATCTGTGCAACATCAGAATAATTCCTTGTTAACTCCGGTATCTCCCTCGTCTCTACTGTCTTCCTGGTTTGCAGCCTAGGTTATGGCTTTTGTTTTATTGTCAAGGTTGTAGTCATAGTTTAGCTCTTGATCTTGAAGAAGTTACGGCCGGGTCTTTTGTCTAGTTTAGGATAGCTTTCGCTTACCTCTTTTGTGTTCGTTGTATTTTTTAACTAAGCTCCTACCACCGCTTTAGTTTAGAAAATAAATAGGTCTTCTTCCGTGGTCTGTTCCTTGTCTGTTCTTTGTAAGGCTAACCTCTTGTAGTAATGTCTCTTGTGGGGATGCAAAGTCTTAGATTTAGATTCTCGGTAAAAGATTAGGTGGGTGGGAATTAGATTCGCGTTCCTTGCTTACTTTGTTCGAGGTATCTGTTTTCAGTTGGGTTAAATCATCGCGGTAGCCTCTATCCTTGGTCCTCTTCCATCTGCGCTTGTAGGTCCTTGTGACACTGAATCTTGAGTATGTAGTCTCACGACTATTGTTTTCTTCCGACTTCTTTGTTGATTTTGATAGTTTTTCTTTTGGCTTTGTTGTTTTAATTTGTGTTCCCTGCGTATCGAGCTTAAGCTTCCGGAGATATCTCTGTTTTCCGCCGGCTTTAAGATTTCAAAACCGCATTCCATCCTTATATTCTATCTTTATATTATATAATGAAAATGTTTAAGTGAAAAAAAAAAAAAAAAAAAAACTACCACAGAAGCACGCCTATTTTCAAATTAAAACTGACAAAAATGTAGGATATCATTCTTGTGGTTCGTGGATTTGGTAGGTTCTCTTATAGGTGGCATGGGACGACTTTACTAATTAGCTTTAGCTCCTCATATCGTTATGACTTATTGTTGTGAATACGGGTAAATCTGGATAATCTGAATAATATAGTTTAGAACCGCAAACCCTACTACTAGAAAACGTAGGTGTGTTATGAAAACTTCGCTTATTCTTTATATACTGGCCTCATGTCCAAATTTTATAGCAAATTGGTCCGATAATCTGCATGCGTTATACTTTTTATTCCAGTTGATTTGTGTATATATCGATTTCACGATCCAGCCGGACTATATAATATATTGCTATATTAAGATCAGGTACCGTATAATAATAAGAACTCAATCAACCATTTCCAAGAAAAAGCAAAATGAATTATGAAATAGACCCCACCACGTGAGTTTATAACTTGAGCAGCGCACATTGTGTATAATTAATGCTAATTGTTACTTCAACTTATACCAAAAATATCTCCCTTTTAATAAAAGAGAAGTACATAACTTAGTTTTTGTAAATTTTATATTTTTTTATAAATGATTACAAATGCATACAAATAGATTATATAAAGGATATACATTATCCATAAATTAACAACTCTTCATATATAGATAATAAATAATAAATCCATAAATCCCATAAATCATGGAGCAAATATATCTTCGGTTTTTTAATCGGATAATATATTATAATAAACAATAGTAATACATAATAGACTTTTACGATAACATAGGCCCAACTATGACATTGTAAATCGTTTGTTTAGTATCTTTCAATCCACATATGGCCTATTAATCAGAAGAAAAAATATACAAAATATCCACATTTTAAACATTTTCCGAGAAAACATATTTTTAAAACTATGATTGTTTTAAATTATTATAAAAATAATAATAAAAGACAAACAACAAACATACATGATCATTTTTTAAAAAGTAAAATTTGAAAATACAACACTTTAAAGAAAAATTAAATTATAAATGAAAAAGATTCTAATCCGTACTACAGCACGGGTCCAATCCCCTTTATAATAAAACGGAAGTATCTTCCTTTTAATAAAAGGGTAGTACATGATATCCTCAAATTAATCCCTAGAGCTACTCTCTCAAATTAAGAGATCAATGCAGTACTTAGGGGTCGAATTCCACAAGGACTCAAGACTACACAATAAATTATAGAGTTTTTCAATTATGCTAAACAAATTAAATTGAATTAAAATAAAAGCAATGCAAAATATTAAATAAAAGCTGTTGTAAATTCAGGAAAATCAAAAAGCTAGACCTAGGGAATTTCTCAGGAAATTATGAAATATTAAATCAGGAAATAAATAGGATTCAGACAATTAAGAACAGATCTAGAACTCTAAACACTTTTGTAAATTAAACCAGTTCTCACTGCAAATAATATCTAAATTTAAAACCAGAAAATCCAAATCACTTTGCAAAATTCTAGGTAATAAATCAGCTTTAAAAACAAGTTTAGATTGTTCACAAAATTATTAAATCAAATCTCTTTGCAAGAAATAATTTTGCTCATCAAAAGGTTTTATCAGGAAAATTAATTATATTCTCATATCAATTTATTTTCCTAAAGTATTAATTCTAGATGGCCAATCAAGAATTAATATGAAGAACAACCTAAGATGAAGATCTAGATAGATAATGAATCCTAAATAAACAGATCTAATAATTCATAAAATCCCTGTGAAAAACCCTAAACCTAACAAGCAAACTACTCAGACATAATCATTGAAGAACAAAACATCTTTCTGAATAATAAGCAATAGAGATTAAAAGAGTAAGAAAGGAGTTTAAGAATTCTTCTCTACAAAGCAGATCTGATCTCTCTCTCCAATGGCTCTCAAAAATCTCTCAGGGTTGCAGAAAAATAAAACTTGCTAGAATACAACTTAAGGGTTTGGAAAACCTAAAAACTATATATATATGTCCTAAAACACGTCAGGAACTAATCTTGCAAATATGGAAAACTTCGGGCAACTTTGTAAAACTTCCAAATTTGGCTCTCTCGTCGGTTTGGATTGGGTGTCGATCGATGCTAAGGCAGTGTCGATCGACACCATCTCCTCTGATCGATTCCAAGTTGATTTCTTGCGGATTATTGCTCCAAACTGATCCAAATTGCTTCACTTTGCTCCTTTCATGCTAAAAACCTGTAAAGACTCAAAAACAATCTAGAAACAAATGAAAAGACACTAAAAGACTCCTTATATCATGGTTAAAAACCACAAAAACCATGATATATCAACTCCTCCAGACTTAGCCTTTGCTTGCCCTTAATCAAAACATAAACTTAGACCTGTGAAAGAGATTTGAAAATAGGGAACTCACTCAATTGCAGATTATTCTTATTCACACTCTTCATTTACCTGACTCAAGAACTTACTTCTTATACTCAACCATGATAAGCATCAACATTCCTTACTCAAATCCCACAATCCTCTGGAATCTCTGAAATATCCATTGTCATCTCATTACATAAATTAATGCAAGTACAGGTGAGTTCTTACCTTGGGTGTATCGAACTGTGGCATATGGATTCTCTGCAAGCCAAGACATTCTTCTTACATCTCCTTTCCTCTCCCTTTTCTCACTTCAAAATTTTTTTCTTCTTTTTTTTTTTAAATCAAAGGTGTAAGCGAATATCGGGGTCATCGGTAATTTACCTACCCCTCGCTTCCAAGCTTTGTGTGATCATTTGACTCAAGAGTAGAATAATGAGGTCACTGGTAATTTACCTACCTCCCTAAACTGATCAAAATCATCTCATCTTTTATTCTCTTTATTTTTTTCTTAAAGCACTGAAGGGAAGAGAGAGGGGAGACATACTTTGAAAAATTGCATTGTCTTGTATGGCCTGAAGAAGAAGTCTAGTCCACTGATTTCCAACCCCAAAGTAAGAGATTAAGTCCGGTTAAAATCCTGATAAAGGTTGAGACAACGTTAGATCAATCAGATATCCATTGAATAAGGGCTTTCAGGATTGTTGATAAGGCTCATAGTCTTTCTAAGCTTCAGTTCTGAGATCAAGCATAAACAAGTAATCATTAGAGTGTTAGCCAAATAAGAGAAATCATTAGTCAAGATCATAATTCCCAAAGATAAAAAGAAAAATTTGAAAAATTTGACTCAAACTTTATGGTTTTGACTGACACAACTGAAACTCAAAAACAGAAATCATAGTTAGTAACTAACCTCCCCCAGACTTAAACAACACTGTCCCCAGTGTTATCAAGTAAGAGGAAAGCAAAAATAAAAATAAAATAAACAAAAATCAAAATCAAAAGAAAAAGAAAAACCTACCAGTGGGTTGCCTCCCACTAAGCACTTGTTTTCAGTCATTAGCTTGACTGTGGTGGAGTTCAGGCATCCGTAGGATCAGAACATGGCATTGAGGTCCTCTTCATCCAAGGTGGTGTATAAGCTTTAGGTGCATGAGGTTTTCCAAGGATGTGAAAAACAGGACCATGGCGGAACTTAGGTATGGGAGGGTATCTCTTCTGTCCTGCAAAATCATCAACAGAAGAAACAAGCGCTCTACGATAATCTCGTGGCTTGGTTAACTGCAAAACAGTTTTTATCTCTTTGAAATTCTTGTTGATGATAGGAGGAAGTTTAGGAGAAAAAGATGCATACCTTGGCCTTACCTGAGGGCTCTGGAGGGTGGAATGGAAGACTTTCCGTTTGGGAACAGGTTTCTGTCTTGGAGCTTCAACTTTGGACAAGATTTGTTTCGGATGTGGAGGGGTGTCGATCGATGCCTCCTTGTTGGTGTCGATCGACACTGAGCCTGATGCCCGTGTTGCTGAAACTTTTTCAACAGAAAAAGTATGTCCATCAATAGTAGGAGCTCTCCTCAGTTTATTCATCTCAAAACTCATACTCAAACCATCCACATTCAGTGTTATGTGTCCTTTCTGCACATCGATGATTGCACCAGCTGTAGCCAAGAAAGATCTTCCTAAGATGAGAGGATCTTTAGGCTCTTGATCATACTTCAGCACCACAAAGTCAGTGGGAATCATGAAGTTGCCAACCTTAACTGGAATATCCTCTAAAACACCTTCAGGAATTCTTCGGGAGCGATCAGCCAAGATAAGAGAAATCTAAGTTGGCTTGAATTCTGTCATCCCAAGTCTCACAGCAACAGAATGTGGCATCAAGTTGATGCTAGAGCCAAGGTCACAAAGTGAGTGAGAAAACCTTCCTGCTGAGATTGAGCAATCAAGTACAAAGCTTCCAGGATCTGGTAACTTCTTAGCAGTCCTACATTGAATGATTTCACTCACTTCCTTAGAGACAACCACCTCCTGCTTCCTCTCTTTCTTCCTCTGTGAAGGTTGGTTTAACAGAATTGCACTGACATCCTTAGTAAGCAGTGCTCCTTCTTTAGGGCTCAAACCATTGGATACCATTCTCTTGACATAGCGCTTAAGTGGTGGTGAAAGCTTTACTGCATCAATCAATTGCATCTCAATCATCACCTTGTCCATCATTGCTTTGCATCTAGCTTCCTCCATCTCATGCTTAGACTTTCTTGGCTTGGGAAAAGGAATCTTAGGCTTGTAGACCCTTTCAGCAGCTGGAACCTGAAATTTTGCGGTTTCTGGGCTCGTCTGGGATGAGTGTCGACCGACACCCAGGTGGTGTCGATCGACACCATCATCTGAAACCGAGAGATTGGTCGATTTCTCTTCGTTTTCTGCAGAAGCAATTTCAACATCATCTTCATCCCTCACAGATATGGCATTACAAGCATGCTTAGGGTTTGACTCATTTCTTCCAGGAAGAAAACCCTCTTGTCGTTTGACAGACCCAACAGTCTGAATAACCTGATTCTCCAACTTCTTAACATGAATGTTCAATGCTTCAATCTTTCCATTCAGCTCAGTATAGACATTGTCAATCTTTCCATTGAATGTCACTGTCAAATTCTCTTGACCTTGTAGAAGCTGCTCAAGCATGGCCTCCATTCTACTCTCAGAAGAAGTCTTAGGAGGTGGAGACTGATAAGATGAATTCCCATAGGTTCTTGTATAGCCATTGTTCTGTTGCTGCTTCTGGTCACCATTGTAAGGTCTGTTGCCTTGCTGATTTCCAAACCGCTATCCCTGATTCCCATACACATAGTTCACATCTTCCTCTTGGTGTCCTTGATCAGGTTCTGGCTCATATGTCTCAACCTCAGCAGCAAAATGAACAGATTTCTTACCCATAAGGAGATTGTGCACTGAATCAAGCTTAGCATTAACAGAAGCTAGCTGATTTGAATCATATCCTCCATGTAATCTCTTCCTTTTAGCATCTGCTCTCTTAGTACTATTGCTAGCAGCTAAGTTCTCAATCAACAATTCAGCATCTTCTGGCATTCTTGTCTTGAAATCCCCATGACTTGCAGCATCTAAAGCTAACTGATACTCCCAGTCACACCCTCTGAAGAAGATACTTAGCAATTGAACCCTTGAGAAACCATGGTGTGGACAGTCCCTTTGGTAAGCCTTGAATCTCACCCAAGCTGCTTTGAAGGCTTCATCTGGTCTTTGCTTGAAAGAAGACAGCTTGATTCTCAACTCATCTGACATTGCATCATCATAGAAATGGTTGAGGAAAGCCACTTTGACATCACGCCAGCTTGTCAATGATCCAGCAGGCAGCAGTTTCAACCACTGAGATGCCTCTCCCGCAAGTGAGTAAGGGAAGAGTTTGCAGAAGATGTAGTCCTCAGTCACCCCATTAGCCTTGATGCTAGTCACCAGATCCTCAAAATGCTCAATGTGATCCAAGGGCTTCTCATTGGGCAAAGCAGAAAAAGGTCTTTGCCCAACTAGTTGAAAGTACGCAGGTTTCAACTCAAAATCATTCCTCTGAAAAGGGGGAAGAACAATAGCAGACCGGTTCTCATACACTAGATCAGCCCGATTGTAGTCAGCAATGGTCCTGATCAGATCCCGGTTGTTCTCCCGTCGTCGAACGGGGTTCTGTACGTGGTTGGCAGCTCCACGCACGTCTGCAGCTGGGTGTCGATCGATGCCACCTGGTTGGTGTCGATCGACACCAAGATTCGGCTCATCAACGACACCAGCTTGCTGGTTCACGACAGCCTGCTCGTTAACAACAGGTTCAGCAATCACGTTTCCTTCTGCATCAAGCTTTTGGCCATGCTCATTGCGCAAGTGGCCCTCTTGATCCCTCAAAACACCAGCCTCATCACGCATCAGAATGATCGGATTAACCATCTTCAGAGACTTGGCTGCTTTTCTGTTCTCACGCTCAAGTTTTCCCAACTCTTGGTTTGAAAGCTTCAGAATTGGACCAGTCTTGTTGCTCCTTGTGTTAGGCTTATTAGGCATACACCTGAAACACACAAGAGAGAAGAAAACAAAAGCGTGTTAGTTTGAAAATAAAAAGAAAAATTTAGACAAAATCTAAAACTCAAATCTAATGGTAGATCAAAGAGTCCCCGGCAACGGCGCCAAAATTTGATATGCTCAAATTAATCCCTAGAGCTACTCTCTCAAATTAAGAGATCAATGTAGTACTTAGGGGTCGAATTCCACAAGGACTCAAGACTACACAATAAATTATAGAGTTTTTCAATTATGCTAAACAAATTAAATTGAATTAAAATAAAAGCAATGCAAAATATTAAATAAAAGCTGTTGTAAATTCAGGAAAATCAAAAAGCTAGACCTAGGGAATTTCTCAGGAAATTATGAAATATTAAATCAGGAAATAAATAGGATTCAGACAATTAAGAACAGATCTAGAACTCTAAACACTTTTGTAAATTAAACCAGTTCTCACTGCAAATAATATATAAATTTAAAACCAGAAAATCCAAATCTCTTTGCAAAATTCTAGGTAATAAATCAGCTTTAAAAACAAGTTTAGATTGTTCACAAAATTATTAAATCAAATCTCTTTGCAAGAAATAATTTTGCTCATCAAAAGGTTTTATCAGGAAAATTAATTATATTTTCATATCAATTTATTTTCCTAAAGTATTAATTCTAGATGGCCAATCAAGAATTAATATGAAGAACAACCTAAGATGAAGATCTAGATAGATAATGAATCCTAAATAAACAGATCTAATAATTCATAAAATCCCTGTGAAAAACCCTAAACCTAACAAGCAAACTACTCAGACATAATCATTGAAGAACAAAACATCTTTCTGAATAATAAGCAATAGAGATTAAAAGAGTAAGAAAGGAGTTTAAGAATTCTTCTCTACAAAGCAGATCTGATCTCTCTCTCCAATGGCTCTCAAAAATCTCTCAGGGTTGCAGAAAAATAAAACTTGCTAGAATACAACTTAAGAGTTTGGAAAACCTAAAAACTATATATATATATGTCCTAAAACACGTCAGGAACTAGTCTTGCAAATATGGAAAACTTCGGGCAACTTTATAAAACTTCCAAATTTGGCTCTCTCGTCGGTTTGGATTGGGTGTCGATCGATGCTAAGGCAGTGTCGATCGACACCATCTCCTCTAATTGATTCCAAGTTGATTTCTTGCGGATTATTGCTCCAAACTGATCCAAATTGCTCCACTTTGCTCCTTTCATGCTAAAAACCTGTAAAGACTCAAAAACAATCTAGAAACAAATGAAAAGACACTAAAAGACTCCTTATATCATGGTTAAAAACCACAAAAACCATGATATATCAGTACACAACTTAGTTTTTGTAGACTTTATATTTTTTATAAATGATTACAAATGCATACAAATAGGTCATATAAAGGATATACAGTATCCATAAATGAACAACTCTTCATATATAGATAATAAATAATAAATCCATAAATCCCATAAATCGTGGAGCAAATATATCTTCGGTTTTTTAATCGGATAATATATTATAATAAACAATAGTAATACATAATAGGCTTCTACGATAACATAGGCCCAACTATGGCATTGTAAATCGTTTGTTTAGTATCTTTCAATCCACATATGGCCTATTAATCAGAAGAAAAAATATACAAAATATCCACATTTTAAACATTTTCCGAGAAAACATATTTTTAAAACTATGAATGTTTTAAAATATTATAAAAATAATAATAAAAGACAAACAACAAACATACATGATCATTTTTAAAAAAGTAAAATTTGAAAATACAACACTTTAAACAAAAATTAAATTATAAATGAAAAAGATTCTAATTCGTGCTACAGCACGGGTCCAATCCCCTTTATAATAAAACGGAAGTACACAACATTATTTTGGTAGACTTTATAATTTTAATAAATGGTTACAAATAGGTTTTACATATATTGTAAATTAATCCATATATTAATTGTAACAAATAAAACCTTAATTGTAACAAAAAATCTTAAACGGGTTATTCTAAATTGATAGTTCATGGATATTCCAAACTTTATTTCGGAAGATCACATATATGGTTCCAAATATCTAGAATCACAATATTACCAATTTATTTTCCACAGATTTTATTGATAAACCACATCAATAAAAAAAGTTATTAAAGGGATAAAAATATACTCACAATCATAAAAAGTAATCAAATCTTGCTAATTTAACAAGATTAATCGTGATTTTCGGGATCGTATTCAGAAATAAAAAATTAAATCTTAATGCTAGATTAGGACCGTGCTAGAGCACCGGTTGAAATTCCTTTTATTTATATTATAATTTTAAAATAAAATATAATTTATATGATTGATTTTAAAAGTTTCTAAGGTCCTAATCTATCATTAATCATGATCTTCAGAATCGTATTTTATTATAAAATAATAATATAAATAAAAAAGATTTCAACTCATGCTCTATCACGGGTCCTAATCTAGTTAAAATGTTACTTAAACTAGCGTACTAGGAAACACCGACTGATCTTCTCCAAATATTTCAATTGTTGTCAATTGTCATGTGTTACATATGCGTAATACTCTCATATTTGTAAGAGTGCGCGTAATTCAACGTCAACCTCAAAATAATTAAACATTTAAATAATAACCATTATTTTAGTGTTTCCACATCTCCTTAGATCCAAGATGTGTGTTTACATGTATAAATACCATACATCTACAGTCCATATTCATCACAAACAAACAATCACATTCATCATTTCATTCAAAAAAAAGAAAAAAAAGTGATCCAAGAAAAAAAAATGGGTAGCCTCACGCGTCTCATAGTCATTCTCTCCATTTTGGCAGCCATAACTCTGAAATCAAACTCTCAATACCTTCTTCCTATCACAAAACACGAACCCACAAATCAATTCTACACCACTCTCAACATCGGATCCGCCACAAAATCTCCCGTAAACCTCCTCCTCGACCTCGGAACAAACCTCACCTGGCTCAATTGTCGTAAACTCAAATCTGTATCATCACTCCGCCTAGTCACGTGTCAGAGCTCCACATGCAAGTCCATCCCCGGTAATGGCTGCGCCGGCAAATCCTGTCTTTACAAGCAACCAAACCCTCTCGGTCTAATCCCCGACGTAACCGGCCGTGTCGTCCAAGACAGAGTCTCTATCTCCACCACAGACGGCGGTAAATTCCTCACCCCGGTTTCAGTACCCCGCTTCACATTCTCCTGCGCCGGTGAGAAAGCACTCCACGGCCTTCCTCCTCCAGTCGCCGGAGTTCTTGCTCTTTCTCCCGGATCTTCGTCGTTCACGAGACAGGTGACGTCAGCGTTTAACGTTATCCCTAAATTCTCTCTCTGCTTGCCTTCTTCCGGCACCGGTCATTTCTATATCGCCGGCGTCCATTACTTTATCCCGCCGTTCAACAACAGCAGTTTTCCGTTTCCGATGACTTTCACGCCCATTAGAGGCGTTGATTCAGGAGATTATCTACTCAACGTCCTCAATATATACGTTGGCGGGACTCCCTTGTCGTTGAAACCCAATTTGCTTAATGGTGGAGCTAAACTCAGCACGGTGGTTCCTTACACCGTACTCCACACCGACATCTACAATGCTCTTGCTGAGTCGTTTACACTCAAGGCAAAGGTATTCAAAACAAAAACCTCATCGTTTGATATTGGACTTCGAAATTTAAAGATAAAATCCACCTAAAGATTACAAGTTCATGTGGTCGATTTACTTAAGAATTAAAGATTACTTCATAGTTCATACTGATGCATTCGTATTAATTAACTATGAGGTGATATTTTTCTAATGGAAACATCTTATATATTTTTTTTGACATTTGAAGTAGATCTACGAATATGAAACCATATAAAAATAATATATAGGTTTTTAATTGATAAATTTATGTGTTTATTGAAAATGACTAAAGCGATTGAATAACTGTTTTATTTATTTTTAAATTAATTTTATTTATTTGTGGTTTGAATGATACAGGCAATGGGAATATCTAAGGTTCCATCGGTGGCGCCGTTTAAACATTGTTTCGATGCAAGCACTGCCGGAAAGAAGTTGACGGGGCCTAACGTGCCGGTGATAGAGATTGGTTTGCCGGGGAGGATAGGGGAGGTGAAGTGGGGGTTCTACGGTGCGAATACCATGGTAAAAGTGAAGGAAACAGTGATGTGTTTGGCGTTTATCGACGGTGGCAAGAAACCGAAGGCTTTGATGGTGATTGGGACGCATCAGGTTCAAGATCATATGCTCGAGTTCGATTTCAGTAGAACGGTTCTCGCTTTTAGTGAGTCACTCTTGCTTCAAAACACAAGCTGCTCCACTTGGCCTTCCCAAAAGTAGAGTCAATCACACATGGATCATCTTTGACTTTTCAATTTAGTACACTTCTTGGTATTGTATGACACGTTTTCCATGACACATGTGTGTTCTTATCGAAAACAAAAAAAAAAGAAAATTATCACCCTTTTCTCTTGAATATCGTTTATTTTAGGTATACTATTTCCTCTGTTTCAAAATTTAGGATGTTTTGAGTAAAATACATATATTAAAAAATAATTATTATTAAAAAATTCAATTTTTGATTAAAAAAAAAAAGTTCAACTAATTATAAATAAAAGTGCATAATATAAAGTATTAAACTAATCTAAAAGTTGCATAGAAATTTAAAAACATCATATATTATGAAACAAACAAATTCTCTAAAATATCTTATATAATGAAACGGAAGAAGTATTATATTTGTTTATTTGATAAAATTAATGTTTTAAGGATTTTGCACATTAACAAATACTTATATAAATATATATATATATATATATTTAAACCTGAAAGCCAAATTTAAATTTGTAAATTCAAAAGTTGAAATTAAATTTATAGTATCTATTATACTCTGAAAATCTCAACTAAAACAAAATCGATGTGTTTCAAAATTTTCAATTTTCTGTATATATATATATATATAAGATAATATATAATTATATATATGATAAGATAACCATATGAGATTGAAAAGAGTATATACTCTTCTACAATATTGTATGAGAAGCTTTCTAATTTCTATAATATTGACTCAAATTCCGTTGGAGATGCTCTTATATAAATATAATTAAATAGAAAGCTTCCAAGGAAATCTACCAAAGGTTTCAGGGCAAGCTATAAAGCTACCAAGGGAACACTTGATTATTATAAATAGACTATCACTTCCATTATAGCAACCATACCATTTTCCAAATCAAGAAACAAAAATATTATACAATAATGGCTGCTCCGATCAATTTGTTATCACTCTTTATCATCTTAACCCTACAAACCTCCCTCGCCGTCGGCGTCAACAAACCAAACCCACCGGCTTTTCTACTTTCCTTGATCAAAGACAAAGCCACGTATCTCTACTACACAAACCTCAACCTCGGTAACAACAATCACTCTCCTCTCACTCACAGCCTCGCCGTCGATCTCGGCGGTGGATCATCCGTTCTCCTCCGTTGCAACACCGCCGTAAAATCCACAACTTACCTCCCAATCCGCTGCAACTCCGCTAGATGCAAACAAGCAAAGCTAGACTCGTTCTGTTTCAACAAGACCACCACTTGTGGCAAATACGTTTCCACTTCCTTCACCGAGCATCCACTCAACACACTTCTCGGTATTGACTCCGTCTCTCTCCCCATCTTGAAACGTAACGGCGTCACTAAAACCGTCCACTCTTCGCTGACTTTGACTTGCACCAACGACGCTAACGCCTTGAAACTTAAGCCGGAGGTTGTTAACGGAACCATCGGTCTTGGAAAGTCCTTGATCTCACTTCCGTCACAGCTCGCGTCCATGCACAAAACCCCGCGAAAATTCGCTCTCTGTTTGCCCTCTAAACCAACCGGATTAGGGAGCCTTCTCATTGGAGAAGGCTCTCCTTACACTAACGATGTCTTCAAGAACTTAGCCTCAACTCCTCTGATTGTTGACAGATCGTCCGGTCGGTACTTCATTGACGTGAACTCCATCGAAATCGTTGGAAAGAACGTTCCTTTGGATAAGAAAAGCCGTGGAAACGCTATGATATGTACATTGGCTCCTTTTACCATCTTGCAGACTTCCACTTACAAGGCTATGGTTAGGGAATTCGTGAGAGAAGCTAAGCTGTTGAGAGTCGCAGAGCCAGAGGTGAAGCCTTTCGAGGCATGTTTCAGCTCCAAAGGGATGGAAAGTGCAACGGCGGTTCCGGTGATTGATTTGGTGGTGAACGGCGGAGCTAAGTGGAGGATCAATAGATGGAACTCGCTAGTGAAGGTGAAAAGAGATGTGGTTTGTTTAGCGTTTTTGGACGGAGGTGTGAATATGAAGACGATGGAGATGGTGATCGGAGGTTTTCAGATGGAAGATCATCTTGTGGAATTTGATCTCGAAGCTTCCAAGTTCACTTTCTCGTCTTCGCTTTTACTTCGCAATACTTCTTGTACCCAAAACATGATTTTGTAATCTTTATATATCATCGACTGTTTCTCTTAATAAACCTCAAGAAATTAAAATAAACAACAACCGAGGGATTATTGTAATACGGAATATACTATGAATACCATTATAGTAATATAAGGAGTAATGTTCTATTGTGAAGCTAAAGTACTAAAACGGAGTGGTCGTGCGTTTTACTAGTAGAAATTTTGAAAGGTTTTTGTTAAAAGCTTCGAATCCATACCATTCCGCACGATATGAGACAGTTAGAACTTAGAACAATATCATTTTATCGGATGTCCCCGAAGGGACAGAACAATATCATATATATGTATTTTGTTACTATTAGAATCGTATTGCAAATTTTTAAATTGTTTTATACGTTTATGAAAAACCTAATAGCCTAAGTTGGCAACATTTTTCTTCTTGACACACAAAAGTGTAGTTTTTTGTTAATCAGTTATAAATTTATTACTGGCCAATTGAATGGGATCAGATCATCCGTTTGGATCGGAGCATCAAGCAGCGCAACCCAGGGCTATCATTCTTCCCTTCTCCAGCTAGAAGAAGAAGCCTAAGTTGGCAACATTTTTCTTCTTGACACACAAAAGTGTAGTTTTTTGTTAATCAGTTATAAATTTATTACTGGCCAATTGAATGAGATCAGATCATCCGTTTCGATCGGAGCATCAAGCAGCGCAACCCGGGGCTATCATTCTTCCCTTCCCCAGCTAGAAGAAGAACTTAAGCAACAATATCATTGGGCCTGACTCAGGGGCGGACCCAGCAAAAAAATTTAGTGGGGCAGATTGTTACTAGGTGCTGTTAAACCTTTGACATTGGTAGATTTTAAGCTTGTTCTCAAACCATTGTGCCAATAAATGATTCATGCATAGTGTAAATTTTTTACTTATTTGTATTTTACTGGTGGCAACTGCCACCACAACTCTTAACAATATCATCGGGCCCCGACTACAATACAAGTCATGAGCGACAGCGTTGTGGCAGGTGGAAGCCATTGGGATATTACTGTTTGAGCTGATGCTTTCCTTTAAACTGTACAGGAGGAAGAAATATAGTTACACAAAATTTCCTACTTTGCACCAACTGATCACACCCTAAAAATATTACAAAGATTTTAGTTTTTTTTTTTGTTTTTTAATTTTAATATTTTCCGGTTTATATATATATTTTTTGTTTATATGATATGCTCAAATTAAACCCTAGAGCCACTCTCTCAAATTAAGAGATCGATGCAGTACTTAGGGGTTGAATTCCACAAGGACTCTAGATTACACAATAAATTGTAGAGTTTTATAATTATGCTAAAGAGATTAAATTAAAATTGAAATAACAATGCAAAATATTAAATAAAAACTGTTGTAAATTCAGAAGATCAAAAAGCTAGGTCTAGGGAATTTCTCAGGAAATTACAAATTATTAAATCAACAGATAAATAGGATTCAAGCAATTAAGAACAGATCTAGAACTCTAAACACTTTTGTAAAATAAATCAGTTATCACTGTAAATATTATCTAAATTTAAAACCAGAAATCTAAATCTCTTTGTAAAATTCTAGGTTAAAAATCAGCTTTAAAAACATGTTTGGATTGTTCACAAAATTATTAAATCAAATCTCTTTGCAAGAAATAATTTTGCTCATCAAAAGGTTTTATCAGAAAAATCAATTATATTCTCATATCAATTTATTTTCCTAGGTTATTAATTCTAGGTGATCAATCAAGAATTAATATGAAGAACAACCTAAGATGAAGATCTAGAAAGGTAATGAAGCCTAAATAAACAGATCTAATAATTCATAAAAACCCTATGAAAAACCCTAAACCTAACAAGCAAACTACTCAGACATGTTTAATGAAGAACAAGACATCTTTTCTGAATAATAAGCAATTTGATATTAAGAAGTAAGAAGGCAGTTCAAGAATCTTCTCTCTACAGATGAAATCAGATCTGTCTCTCCCAAAAGCTCTCAAATCAACAAGGTGGTTGAAATAAAAATTGCTAGAAAATAACTTAATGGTTTTCAAAACCTAAAAATACTATTTATATGTCCTAAAACACGTCAGGGACTTGTGTTGCAAATATGGAAGACTTTGGGCTAAATTGTAAAACTTCCAATTTTTGGCTCTCTTGTCGGTTTGGACTGGGTGTCGATCGATGCTCCTTCAGTGTCGATCGACACTGGTCAGTTGATCAAACTCCAAATTGACTTCTTTGATTAAATGCTCCAAAACAATCCAAATTGCTCAATTTTGCTTCTTTCATGCCAAAATCCTATAAAACCTGTAAAGACTCAAAAACATCCTAAAAACAAATCAAAAAACACTAAAAGACTCTTTATATCATGGTTAAAAACCACAAAAACCATGATACATCATTATACAAAAAAAGAAAAATTCCTTTTGTAATCATTTCTCTTATTTCTTTACATTATATTCAAATTCAAAACAATATACAACACTATCATATACTTGCTATATTAAAAAATATAAGGTATTTTGAAAGTAAAAAAATTGACGTGAACCCCAACCATGTCAGTTATATAAATTTGTAGTTCTGGAGCACTCAAGTTTGCATCCATTAAATACCATTTAAAAAAATATACTATCAATTTTTGCTAACTCTCAATCGGCGGATCTTTTCCATCTTTTCAAAACAATGAACTGTTGTCACTTGTCACGTAACTCACGACGTGTTGCGAAATTATGCATGCATGATGATAATAGGCTAAGTTCTTGTAGATTTTCATTTTCTCTAAATCAATACAATAAAAGTAGAAGTGTTTCTTTCCAGGTGTTGACACATCAGTAAAAATCAATAACCAATTAAATTATAACAAATAATACACATAAGCTAAAAACCTGCCACGCTGGACGCACTCCAAATCCTTCGCTTGTAAACGTTTCTCTTATCTCTGTTCAATCTTAAGCTCCGTGATCGATTTCGAATCACCATCAACTATCATTGTGATTAAGCAGCGGTTTTTTCATCTGATTGTTACTTCTCTTCCACTATTCACCGCTGGATGACTCGATTCCAAGACTTTAGCCGGGAATCTCTATAGTAGATCTCTCTCTTATGCATATCTGGGTTTTTTTCATTTGATCTTCCGATTGATTGCTTATGGTTGACCTTTGATTATTCTCATATATGCATATGACAGTCTAATGTTTTTTGTTAATTCATCTTCTGCTTTCTAATTCCATATCTAATTCAGTTTCAATGTATAATTTTTTCCTGCTTTCGCCCAGGTATATAAATGAGTTGTTTGCTTGTATAAGAGTTTTCTAACATAAGATTCTTTAGACTATGTTGTACTGGTCTTACTGTATATATGTATTCGTTCATTGTTCCTTTGTTATGCTTAAGGAAATGTATTATGTAAGAATCATGTAAGGTATGTGTTTGACATGGCGCTTTCTTCAAGATACACAATTTCTAATCAGAAGAGGATTTGAGAAAAATTCAACTTGAATCGCTTGGATGCACCTCCTATATAAATTGATAAATTTCTTGGTTTATATTAGAACAGTAACATGGCTTCACGGTGATCAAACAATATTAACTTGTAGGCATGGCTTCATGGTTTCTATTAGTTTGGTTTGAATCTCGTCGATCTTGTTGGTGGTGAATTTAATAAAAAAATTGTAGGCATGGCCATTTGACTTTCCCTATTGACAAAATGTTTATGTCACCAAATCATTGGGGGATTCTTTTATTTAATCATGAATTCAAATGCAGGACTGTAGGCATGGCAAAGCGTGGGGAATTGCTCACAAAGATGGTGGGTTCTGTTCTATCATCTGTTTCCTTATTCAAATGTGTATCAGTTAAAATACGTCACTTGCTTTGTACTTTTACGATTCATACCAGGTAACCTTCTTCCTAAATATATTTCCTCATATGAATCCTTCAAACTCTAGAAAGTAAATTGCCTTTTGAGTGTTTCTGTAATTGGAGTGTTTGGTTTGGTCTATCTGATATTTTATAAAAAAATTGAATTGTTTTATGATACTTGCCTTGTGGTGAATAATTTGTTTTCTTAGTTTTTGTGCAACATCTTCAATATGTGATCTATTTCTAAGGTTGGTTCCTCGTGTTTTTTATTACAGTTGGCTAGGATAGAGTAAGAACATAGACCGGTCTTTGATTTCTTTCAACCTGAGGTTTGACACTTCTTCCTGTTCTTTTGATTAAGTTGAGATTACTTTGTAAAATCGTTATGGACGGTAAGTATTTTTTTTGTTTATGTTTCAGTTCACTTATCAGTGTCCTGCTGTTTTCACTTATCAGTGTCCTGCTGTTTTCACTTCTATCAACTAATAGATGTCCTCTTCAGGCTCTCTGATTTTAGTAAAACAAAACTATATGACATGCAAAAGATGAAGAAACAGAAAGAAAGGGAAGATGTGTGAACTGAATATAAATCTTGGCAAATTTGGAGGAAAAATTGGTGGTGGAAGTCCAAAGAGCAGAGGGAAACATAAGCTAGAGGAGAGAGTCTTCAAATCAATTGTAGTGTATTTCAAGAGTAGTGTTCTTGATAGCATTTGCTACATTTTTGTTCTTGAAGAACTAACGACAGAGATAAGAAAATTACCAATTACGGTAAGACCAAGATCTGAGGAGAAATTGGAGGAGGCAAAGAGAGTAGATGACAAAAGAGAAGAGGCAACAAAAGGAAAGGAAAGTAATTGTGGTAACGAAAAGTGAGAAATAAAAATTACTATAACACCATGTATTCTATAATGGACCTATAATTTAGAGTTATAATAAGTAACTAAGCTTGGTCCATATTCACTTACAGTTACCAGTTTTTATGAACTGTTTATCATATTCATTCAAAAATCTCATAACAAAGTCTGGTCCATCTTTTTCGGTTTATATATTTTCATTTTGTTTTCGTAACGTGTATTCAAAATATGCAAAACATAAACAAAAGCAATTAAAGAGAAACAAAAACATCTTTAAGCAATAATATAATTTTTTTTTTTTTGTCAACTATTGGGCCACAACTGGCCGGCCCATTAACCAAATTCCTACATTCCTAGGAACATGGATTCGATCTCAGGTGTGATGGCGCCTTCTACAAATGGACTTACCTCCTGCCACTGCACTAAAGTCACTTCAACAATAATATAATTTTTATATTTGCTTATTTATATTATTGTGATTAAATTATGATTTTTTAGAGATAAAACAAATAGAAATAATATATAGAAATAACAAATTTAATTAAATTATGATTTTTTAGAGATAAAACAAATAGAAATAATATATATGGGACTAATTCTATAAAAATAAAAATCTCAACACAATAAAGAAAAATATAACAAACAGACTAAATATTTATTTAATTGATTAGAGAAACGTTTTTACAAAAAAGTACTGAATAAGAATAATTTACAGATAGATATACCGATTCTCCAAAACAAATCGAAGAAATAACTACTGCATGTGGGCGAGACTACTCGATATATCTTTCATCTTTGTCGGCAATAACCCATAAAGTACACGTGAGTCTTGCTGGATTTCACATTTTCAGATCTTCATCGTAAAAGAGAAAATTATTAAATGTTTTTTCGGCTCCAAAGTTCTAAAGATGCTACTTTAGGTTAAAACTAAATATGATAAAATTATGCCAGTGGATACATTTATCTAAATGTGGGACAAAATGAACATCAATTATTTTTCTATTAATGTAAAACCAACCCAAAACGAACAATATATCTAGATTACCCACTCTAGTCTCTAGCAAATGAATAGTAAGTAGTTCGACGTCTGCACACAAGTTAGTGTAAATGTGTTGGACTGAGAGAAAATGAAGTACTTTAATACTTTTTTCTTGATCAAAATATGAAGTGCCCCAAATTCCCATCTCTTTTTTTCTTGGTTGGACCAACCGGCACCATACTCATCTCGAAACTCGACATTGCTGATCATTTGTTTTAGCCTCGACTGTCGGTATTTTTTTAGCTAAAGCCGGATTTAATATTTTTTAAAAAGTGGATATTAAATTATTAATTCCAATAAAACAGTTTTGAAAAAAAATTTCCCAATCCAACCCAGGCATCGAGTGTCGGTATTGAAGCCCAAGTGGGATTTTTCAATAAAATATGTTCCGGAAAACGTGATATATTTGGTATAAAAAAATAGACATTTTCTAAAAAATGTCTATTCTTAATAGTATATTCTATTTCTCCTGTTTTATAAAGATAGACTTTTTCTAAGAAAACTTTTTGTTTCGTAAAAATTAGGTGTTTCATGCAAAATTTATGTAACATTTATAGCTTTATTCCTATTCACTAGAACTAAATCTCTCGCTAATATATTTTTTATATTTGAAAATCTAAATTTTCATATTAAAATGAGACAACGTGGGAAGATGCTTCTGGGTTCTGACTGTCATTCCAGAATGACAAAAACTTACCGAAAATGTTAAAATCTAAAATCCCAAAAAGAAACGAAGAGGACACATAACATTCTATAAATATACATGATGGTTAGTCTTAGTAATTCACATCACAAGTCAGCAGTCCCCAAGTAACAACTCTCCAAAAAAAACAGAAAAAATGGCTCCTCGTGTGATCTTTCTTCTCCTCTCCCTTGTTTTTCTCTACCTGACAAACACATCACACTCGTTGGAAAAGTTTCAATCATTTATACACCCAATAAAAAAAGACGAGGCCACAAAAACCTATACCATCCCTCTGTCCATCGGCTCAAGTTCCACCCACGAGTTCGTCCTTGACCTCAACGGAGTCGCACCGTTATCGCAAAACTGCGCCACAGCCGCCAAATCCTCAAGCTTCCACCCCATCAGATGCGGCTCAACGAGATGCACCTACGCAAACCCGACCTTCTCCTGTCCCAGCAACCCCACCACTAAGACGAAGACACCGTGTCGCTCCTCCGACAATGCCCGGCTCTTCCGCGACACCGTCCCGTTATTTTACTCATCCAATGGAGTATACACTAGGGACAGTGAAAAGAGCTCTTCGCTGAGTTTGACCTGCACTGATGGTGGTCCTTTGAAAGGAACCATCGGTCTCGCTAACACTCACTTGTCCATTCCCACGCAGCTAGTCTCCATGTACAAGCTTCCTCCAAAGATGGCTCTCTGTTTGCCTTCCACCGAAAAATCAAAAACTTATTCTGGTGACCTTTGGATCGGTAAAGGGGAGTACTACTATCTGCCTTACTTAAAAGATGTTTCTACGATCTTTGCCTCCACGCCTCTGATCAATGACAAGTCCGGTGAGTACTTAATCGATGTGAAGTCCATCCAAATCGGTGGAAAGAACGTTCCCATACTCCATGGAGCCACAAAGATCTCCACTTTGGCGCCTTACACCGTATTGGAAACTTCCATCTACAAGGCTCTTGTCACAGACTTCTTCGGAAACGCCAAGATGGCTAAAGCTCCAGCCGTGAAGCCTTTTGGTGCGTGCTTCAGCTCCAATGGAGGACGTGGAGCTCCCGTGATCGACCTAGTGCTGAGCGGAGGGGCTAAGTGGAGGATCTACGGGTCTAATTCGCTGGTGAATGTGAATAAAAAAGTGGTTTGTTTAGGGTTTGTGGACGGAGGTGTGAATCCGAAGAACCCTATAGTGATTGGAGGCTTTCAGATGGAAGATAATTTGGTGGAGTTCGATCTCAAAGCTTCCAAGTTTTCTTTCTCTTCTTCTCTTTTGCTTCACAACACTTCTTGTTCAGTAGCTAGATTATCACCTTTCTAATTAATGCGCGTGATTAAATATCGATGTTGCATATCATTTGCTTTCAACAATAAATAAAGCGAGATATAGCAGCAGTGTCGTTTTGAATAAGTTGAACTTTTCTAAAATTTTACACCGGAGAACTTGCATTCTCGTCTTCTCGAACACCGACGGTAGAAAGAAAATTAATTTGACCTGGTCGCGTCAAAACAACTTGCAATTTCCTCGACATTAACAAACTCACTTTTAGGGTCCGAATGGTAACAGCGGATTTGGTTGTACAGAACAAATGATTTGATAGTGCGGTACGGTTCAACTGCGATACGTACGGGACAAAAATATTTGCGGTACAACTGCGGTTAATGCAAAATAAGCGGTACAAAATAATGTTTGATTGGTAAAAAAATTATTTGATGTGCGGATTTCATATTATTTTATTAATAACTGATAATTATATATAATAAATACATTTTATAAATAAAGATTATAAATAAATATATCATAAATTGAATTGTTTTCTTCATTGTTAATAAAATAGTAATTTCATCTATTATTTATAAACTTTAAAAATAAAAAAATATTTAAATTAATCATGTAAATTTGTGTTCATTAAAAGAAATCTTTGAAAAAAAGTTATTAAATTAAGAAACATTTTTTTATAACATGTTTTAACAGTTTAAATATACCAAAATATTACATTTCTTCCATATTTATCCCATAATAATAATAACAGTATTATTTTATTATTATATAACAATGATATAAGAGGAAAGTGAAGAATATATAGCCTTGAGACCTTGACAAAATATATATATGTGGGAGAAATAATAACAGTTATATACTACTTTTAATAAAAAAAAAAAATATATTATCTAGTGCGTATTTCATCTGTACTGCTGGGTAATAACTTGTGTGAACTTTGATAGCGGTCCAAGTGCAATTTCTCATCAATAAAAACGCACCATCTTTCTTTTTATTTTTTAATGCAAAACCACAAATATATAATAGTAGTGATGAATGATAACATATGTGCGTTATTCATAATTTTATGCTTCCATTCACAGCCTTAGTATATTTAATAACCTAAAAATTAGATTCAGTTATTCATAATAAACAAAAAAAATAGAGGACATTATACGGTCTTTACAGATTATTCGAGCTATCAATAAAATATGTACAAAACAGATTAAATAAAACAAAGCGAAATAAGTATATATGGCTAGAAAGCCTAGAACTAGACGAGACATATATAAGCGTCGGACAAATCAATTTAAGACTTTGGATATGTAAAGATTGGGAAGTGCAAAGAAACTTTTGTTTTTTTGAAAAGAAAGACGTTTTTGCTTAGAGAATATTATACTTGTTTTTTTTTTTTTTTTTTTTTTGTCATTTGTTAATATTGATAAACAAGGTGGAATACATGGTGGAATACATGGTAGAATACAAGATTAAGCCGGCGGAATACAAGATTCCCCCAGAATCTAATGTCCAAAAGAGGGAAACAAAGCCGGCGGACGAGTAGAGATCCCCAGAAACATAAGTGAAACCAACAAAGAAACAAACTACAAAGCAAACAATTTTAACTTAGAAAGAGGACGAACCCAAGAATTAAAAACAAAGGCAAACTAGGCTGAGTCTTTACGAAATAAACTAGTCTCAAAACGCAAGATTTCTTCTTCTGAAGCACTTGTAGAAGAGTTTTACCAAGGATACCCACGGCCAATCTGACAATAACAACCACCACCTCCTATCAAGATGAGAGCCAATCTCTCAAAACAAGAACCAAAAACTTCATAATCCGGCAAACAAGACTCGAGTACGCTTCCGGATGCGACGACGACGACTACAGCGTCCGTAACGTCTAGATAGAAGCTTTCAAAACGCAATCAGATCTGAACAGATCTGCAAAGCAAGACAAGGAGAAAAGTCTAACCTCTCGAATAAACCAAACATGAGGATTCGAGAAAGCTATCAGCCACAACAAGCCACAGCAATGAGAAGATTACCACCGAGACTAGCAATTCTTCAATCAACAAACGGAGCCTAAGCTTAGAAAGGAAACGAGCCTCATGGGAATCAAAGGTTGGGCGAGATAAAACAAGGGTGATAGGAAGGCAAAGGCTGGGCGGATAACGCAATCACAGCCACACAACACTGACGGCTTCAAATCGAACATCACATGAACGAAATAACACATGGGAAGGACCAAGCAAAGAAGATACCTTATTCTTCGAGCCATACTGTGGATCTACCAGATCCGGAATTGCTAGCATTTTTTCTATAAATTGACCCTTCCAACCGCATCCACAAACCCAAATCAGAACTCCAAGTAAACCAAAATATTCTCCAATCTAAAGTCAAACAGCTACTTAAACAATTAACCCGAAAACTTAAAACAAACTAAAACAGCAAAAAAGATACTAAGATACCTTCTCACGGCAGCGGAGAGAAGCACTGGCCACCAGAGAGGGCAAACGGAAATTGAAATTTGTTGACGGCTAGGGCAAACTCGTTGGGAGAGATGCTCGAGAGAGAGAAAAAAAAGGATAGGGATCATGAATATTATCCTTGTTTTGTGTGATAGCTCACAATTATAATTATTTTATCATAACTAATTTAAATGATAAAATGTATATATATATATATATATATATAAGGAAAAGAATAATTGTAAAAACAATTTATTTATTGTACTGGTGTTTTATTTAAAAGTTTTAACATTACTAAAATTTAAAATTTATGGATGTCATACGGCCCCATATATAGTCCTTAACTGTCTCCGTCCCCATGACGTAGAAGGTAGAACAAAGCGAAGCGCAGCAGATTTTTCTGAACTTAAGTCTTCCACTCCTCCAAAACAGATGAGCATGGGCTATCTGTCTCGTAGAGCTTAGTGTCCTCGAGAACTATGTTTATTGTACTTGAACCAGCAAAATAAAGCTAAAGTGACCTTAGAAGAAGACACAAAAACGTTTAAATTGCACGAGATATATACATCTGGAAAATATATGGGAATGTGGTCCAGATATCGTGTCATTAAATCAAAACACATGCTTTTCTGTATTTCTAATTTTCTATCGTCAAAGCTCGGAAAGTTACACGACAATATAAAGGTATGGATTTGGAAATATATGGGCATGCGGTCCATATATCATTATCTAAATACATAAACACATGCTTTTTCTGTAATTTATTGCTAGTTGGCCCTCGGCTAATGCTATATTTAGCATCTCTATGTAAGTTGACCATATATCTAAATAATTTAAATTTGCTACATATGATATAAGATATGTTTTTCAATCTGTAATTAAACGAATATATGTAGTTTTGACGTTGAAACTAATATTTAATAGTTTAAGGGTGTCTTGATATTTTTATTCTGTTTATTAAAATATAATTTTTAATAATTATTATTATCATAAAATACTAAAAATGTCACTAATAAAAATATATTATCGTCATGTGGGATTAACATCTAGTGTGAGTTTTTGTGAATCAATTGTGACCTCTTGCTTCATATAAATTCATTGCAAAAAAATAAATATAGAAATATATAATGTATTTACATTGACATGTACCATAAGGCAAAAGTTTGAACATAACCATCCCATAACGTCGTAAGCTAGGTTCACACATTCTCGTTTTAGAAGAATCTCTTGTATAACTCTATAGCAGATTCTTCTGCAGATACCAAGTTCGTAAATGTCTTGTATAACTCATGTATAGTTATCATACATGGACCAACAAAATTAACTATCGTTGCAGAAATTTGTGAGAGAAGCTAAGTTGTTGAGAGCCCCAAAGGTGAAGCCTTTTGAGGCATGTTTCAGATCCGAAGGGATGGGAATGTCATAGCTAATTAGTGGAGGGTCAATAGGTGGAACTCGCTAGTGAAGATAAAGAGAGATGTGGTTTTTTTAGCACTTTACGACGGAGGTGTGAGAGCATCTGCATCGCCGTATTTTCAGTCCGTCCGTCACATTTTAATTTCTTAATTTAAATCAAAATTAACCAAATATTGAAGAAACGTATCTACAAAACGGACGTTTTTCGTCGGTTCTTCTTAACACATGGCGGCCTCTTATTTGTTTGTGTCGTTTGGGTTGGGTGAGACCAAAAAAATCTTATTCTCGAGTTATTTTCTTTTCTCTTTGTTTATCTTTCTTTACTCTTTCTCTCTCTCGACGGCGATTTGATTCCATCCGCCGATCTGCTTGAAAATTGGGTGAAACAAAGAGAATTCTGCCGTGAGTCCTCTTCTAGCCGGTTGCAATAGAAAGAGGTTTGTGTACGAACTATGTTTCCGATGATAGATTGATGTATTTTTTTGTTTTGGTTTGAAGGCAATTTTTATGTGATTCGATAGATTTGGGACTGAGTTTTGATTTGTGTGTTGACTATCTGTGAAGCTGTATATGTTCTCTCTGATTTTAATTTCAATTTAGGGTTTCTTAATATGTTTTGGATTTCGATTTAGGGTTTGGATTTAGGGATTCGATTTAGTTTTTAGGGGTTCGATTAAGGGTTTCAATTTAGTTTATAGAGTTTCGTTTTAGGGTTTTGTTTTAGTTTCTCTCTGATTTTAGATTCTGATTTTATGATTATCTTAAATTTGGTTCTAATTCTACGAATTTTTGTTGGGGATGCAGATTTCAAAGGTTAAAGTGCGTGGCTTTGGTCGTATTTCGAATGGGATAGCAAGCGATAGTCATTCCCTACATGGTAAGGTAACCAAATTCTTTAGGTTAGTTGTTGTGAAACCGTATTCTTGTTGTTGTTGTGAAACCGTATTCGTTTATGTTAAACCGAGTTTAACATTGCACTTGTTTGTTGTATATGAGTTTCTTCAGCGTGAAAGCCTCACATAAGGAGAAATCTCAGAAGAAGTAGCAACATTCAGCCAGTGAAAGATAAATAATCGATTCCATTAGCATCCAAAATGTCAATTTCTTGTTGTTTGTTGATTTGGTAGTGGTCTCATTAATTGATTTGGTAGAGTAGTTAATATGATTTGTATCTTTAGATTCGTCAAGTGTTGATGTCTAGGTAGTAAATAAGAGGGTGTAGTTTATGATCTCTGTTTTAACTAAAAAATTAATGGTGATGCAATAGTTGATGTAACTATCTATTTATATATCTTGCATTTGCTTTAATTTATGTAACTATAGCTATTTATATAAAGGTGAGAGTATAACTAAGTTTGTATAACTAGTTGAAGCTTTAGTTGTACTTGATATTTAGTTGTCATAAATTGTGATTAGTGATATATCATGGTTTTTGTGGTTTTTAACCATGATATAAAGAGTCTTTTAGTGTCTTTTCATTTGTTTCTAGATTGTTTTTGAGTCTTTACAGGTTTTTAGCATGGAATGAGCAAAATGGAGCAATTTGGATGTTTTGGAGCATAAATCTTGAAGAATCAATTTGGTCTCGGATGAAAGCAGGAGCATCGACCGACACCAAGATAGGAGGCATCGATCGACACTCTTCTCTGCCGACTCAAGACCCAAGTTTTGGAAAATTTACAAATCTGCCCCAAAGTTTTCCATATTTGCAACATAAGTCCCTGACGTGTTTTAGGACATATAAATAGTGTTTTTAGGTTTTCCAAACCCTTAAGTTGTATTCTATCAAGTTCTATTTTTCCTGCAACCCTGAGAGATTTTTGAGAGCTATTGGAGAGAGATCTGCTTTGTAGAGAAGAATTTCTAAACTCCTTCTTACTCTTTTTAATCTCTATTGCTTATTATTCAGAATTATGTCTTGTTCTTCATTGAATATGTCTGAGTAGTTTGCTTGTTACGTTTAGGATTTTTCACAGGGATTTTATGAATTATTAGATCTGATTATTTAGGATTCGTTATCTATCTAGATCTTCATCTTAGGTTGTTCTTCATATTAATCCTTGATTGGCCATCTAGAATTAATACTCTAGGAAAATAAATTGATATGAGAATATAATTGATTTTCCTGATAAAACCTTTTGATGAGCAAAATTATTTCTTGCAAAGAGATTTGATTTAATAATTTTGTGAGCAATCTAAACCTAATTTTATTGCTGATTTTTAACCTAGAATTTTACAAAGAGATTTGGATTTTCTGGTTTTAAATTTAGATATTATTTGCAGTGAGAACTGATTTAATTTACAAAAGTGTTTAGAGTTCTAGATCTGTTCTTAATTGTTTGAATCCTAATTTATTGATTGATTTAATATTTCATAATTTCCTGAGAAATTCCCTAGGCCTAGCTTTTTGATCTTCTCAATTTACAACAAGTTTTATTTAATATTTTGCATTGTTTTTATTTTAATTCAATTTAATTTGTTTAGCATAATTAAAAAATTCTACAATTTATTGTGTAGACTTGAGTCCTTGTGGAATTCGACCCCTAAGTACTGCATTGACCTCTTAATTTGAGAGAGTAGCTCTAGGGTTAATTTGAGCATATCAAATTTTGGCGCCGTTGCCGGGGACTCTCTGATCTACCATTAGATTTGAGTTTTTGATTTTGTCTAAATTTTTCTTTTTATTTTCTACTTACATGTTTTTTTTTTTTTTTCTTCTCTTTGGTGTTTCAGGTGCATGCCTCCTAGACCTCACACAAGGAGCAACAAGTCTGGTCCTACTGTGAATTTGTCAAACCAAGAGTTAGGAAAACTTGAGCGTGAGAACAGAAAGGCATCCAAATCTCTAAAGATGGTTAATACTATCATTCTGATGCGAGATGAGGATGGTGCTTTGAGGGATCAAGAGGGCCACTTGCGCAATGAGCAGGGCCAAAAGATTGATGTTGAGGGCAATGTGATTGCTGAAATTGCTGTTGTCGACGAACCAGCTGATGGTGTCGACGGTGTCGATCGACACCAACAAGAGGGTATCGATCGACACCCCCTTCCAGCAGACGGACGTGGAGCTGCCAACCACGTACAGAACCCCGTTCGACGACAGGAGAACAACCGGGATCTGATCAGGACCATTGCTGACTACAATCGGGCTGATCTAGTGTATGAGAACCGGTCTGCTATTGTTCCTCCACCATTCCAGAGGAATGATTTTGAGTTGAAACCTGCGTACTTTCAACTAGTTGGGCAAAGACCTTTCTCTGCTTTGCCCAATGAGAAGCCCTTGGATCACATTGAGCATTTTGAGGATCTGGTGACTAGCATCAAGGCTAATGGGGTGACTGAGGACTACATCTTCTGCAAACTCTTCCCTTACTCACTTGCGGGAGAGGCATCTCAGTGGTTGAAATAGCTGCCTGCTGGATCATTGACAAGCTGGCGTGATGTCAAGGTGGCCTTCCTCAACCACTTCTATGATGATGCAATGTCAGATGAGTTGAGAATCAAGCTGTCTTCTTTCAAGCAAAGACCAGATGAAGCCTTCAAAGCAGCTTGGGTGAGATTCAAGGCTTACCAAAGGGACTGTCCACACCATGGTTTCTCAAGGGTTCAATTGCTAAGTATCTTCTTCAGAGGGTGTGACTGGGAGTATCAGTTGGCTTTAGATGCTGCAAGTCATGGGAATTTCAAGACAAGAATGCCAGAAGATGCTGAATTGTTGATTGAGAACTTAGCTGCTAGCAATAGTACTAAGAGAGCAGATGCTGAAAGGAAGAGATTACATGGAGGATATGATTCAAATCAGCTAGCTTCTGTTAATGCTAAGCTTGATTCACTGCACAATCTTCTTGTGGGAAAGAAGTCAGTCCAATTTGCTGCTGAAGTTGAGACATTTGAGCCAGAGCCAGAGAATTCAGAGGAGAATGTCAACTATGTGTATGGAGCTGGGTATCAGGGACAGAGATTCGGTAATCAGCAAGGAAACAGACCTTACAATGGTGACCAGAAGCAGCAACAGAATAATGGCTATACAAGAACCTATGGGAATTCATCTTATCAGTCTCCACCTCCTAAGACTTCTTCTGAGAGTAGAATGGAGGCCATGCTTGAGCAGCTTCTACAAGGTCAAGAGAATTTGACAGTGACATTCAATGGAAAGATTGACAATGTCTACACTGAGCTGAATGGAAAGATTGAAGCATTGAGCATTCATGTCAAGAAGTTGGAGAATCAGGTTATTCAGACTGCTGAGTCTGTCAAACGACAAGAGGGTTTTCTTCCTGGAAGAACTGAGTCAAACCCTAAACATGCTTGCAATGCCATATCTGTGAGGGATGAAGATGCTGTTGAAATTGCTTCTGCCGAACTGGGTGAAAAATCGACAAAATTCTCGGTTTCAGATGATGGTGTCGATCGACACCACCTGGGTATCGATCGACACTCATCTCAGACGGAACCAAAAGCTGCGAAATCTCAGGTTCCAGCTGCTGAAAGGGTCTACAAGCCAAAGGTTCCTTTTCCCAAGCCAAGAAAGTCTAAGCAAGAGATGGAGGAAGCTAGATGCAAGGCAATGATGGACAAAGTGATGATTGAGATGCCATTGATTGATGCAGTAAAGCTTTCACCACCACTCAAGCGCTAGGTTAAGAGAATGGTATCAAATGGTTTGAGTCCTGAAGAAGGAGCACTGCTTACTAAAGATGTCAGTGCAATTCTGTTGAACCAGCCTGTTCAGAGGAAGAAGGAAAGAAAGTAGGAGGTGGTTGTCTCTAAGGAAGTGAGTGCAATCATTCAATGTAAGACTGCAGAGAAGTTACCAGATCCTGGAAGCTTTGTACTTGATTGCTCTATCTCCACAGGAAGGTTTGCACACTCCCTTTGTGACCTTGGTTCTAGCATCAACTTGATGCCACATTCTGTTGCTGTGAGACTTGGGATGACAGAATTCAAGCCAACTCAGATTTCTCTAATCCTAGCTGATCGCTCCAGAAGAACTCCTGAAGGTGTTTTAGAGGATATTCCAGTTAAGGTTGGCAACTTCATGATTCCCACTGACTTTGTGGTGCTGAAGTATGATCAAGAGCCTAAAGATCCTCTCATCTTAGGAAGATCTTTCTTGGCTACAGCTGGTGCCATCATTGATGTGCAGAAGGGACACATAGCACTGAATGTGGATGGTTTGAGTTTGAATTTTGAGATGGATAAGCTGCGGAGGGCTCCTACTATTGATGGACATACTTTTTCTGTTGAAAAAGTTTCTGCAACACAAGCATTAGGCTCAGTGTCGATCGATGCCACCAAGAGGGTATCAATCGACACCCCTCCACGACCGCGAGAAAGCTTGTCCAAAACTGATGCTCCAAGTCAGAAACCTGTTCCCAAACAGAAGAGTCATCAATCCACACTCCAGAGCCCTCAGGTAAGGCAAAGGTACACCTCTCCTTCTCCTAAAATTCCTCCTATCATCAATAAGAATTTCAAAGAGACAAAAACTGTTTTGCAGTTAACCAAGCCACGAGATTATCGTAGAGTGCTTGTTTCTTCTGTTGATGATTTTGCAGGACATAAGAGAAGCAAAACCATCCCTAAATCCTGCCCTGATCCCGTTCCTCAAATCCTTGGCAGACTTCATGCACCTAAAGCTTATACACCACCTTGGATGAAGAGGACTTCAATGCCATGTTTTGCTCCTACGGATGCCTGAGCTCCAACACAGTCAAGCTAATGACTGAAAACAAGCGCTTAGTGGGAGGCAACCCACTGGTAGGTTTTTCTTTTTCTTTTGATTTTGATTTTTATTTATTTTATTTTTATTTTTGCTTTCCTCTTACTTGATAACACTTGGGACAGTGTTGTTTAAGTCTGGGGGAGGTTAGTTACTAACTATATTTTCTGTTTTTGAGTTTCAGTTGTGTCAGTCAAAACCATAAAGTTTGAGTCAAATTTTTCAAAATTTTTCTTTTTATCTTTGGGAATTATGATCTTGACTAATGATTTCTCTTATTTGGCTAACACTCTAATGATTATTTGTTTATGCTTGATCTCAGAACTGAAGCTTAGAAAGACTATGAGCCTTATCAACAATCCTGAAAGCCCTTATTCAATGGAAATCTGATTGATCTAACGTTGTCTCAACTTTTATCAGGATTTTAACCGGACTTAATCTCTTACTTTGGGGTTGGAAATCAGTGGACTAGACTTCTTTTTCAGGCCATACAAGACAGTGCAATTTTTCAAAGTATGTCTCCCCTCTCTCTTCCCTTCAGTGCTTTAAAAAAAATATAAAGAGAATAAAAGATGAGATGATTTTGATCAGTTTAGAGAGGTAGGTAAATTACCAGTGACCTCATTATTCTACTCTTGAGTCAAATGATCACACAAAGCTTGGAAGCGAGAGGTAGGTAAATTACCGATGACCCTGGTATTCGCTTACACCTTTGATTAGAAGAAAAAAAATAAGAAAAGAGAGAAAAGAAAAAAAAATGGAAGTGAGAAAAGGGAGAGGAAAGGAGATGTAAGAAGAATGTCTTGGCCTGAAGAGAGTCCATGTGTCACTGATCAATACACCCAAGGTAAAAATTCACCTTATTTGTGCTTTAATATTGACTAATGAGATGACAATGGAGATTTCAGAGATTCCAAAGGATTGTGGGATTTGAGTAAGGAATGTTGATGCTTATCATGGTTAAGTATAAGTAGTAAGTTCTTGAGTCAGGTAAATGAAGAGTGCAAATAAGAATCATTATGCAGTTGAGTGAGTTCCCAGTTTTCAAACCTCTTTCACAGGTCTAAGTTTCTGTTTTGCTTGAGGGCAAGCAAAGGCTAAGTCTGGGGGAGTTGATATATCATGGTTTTTGTGGTGTTTAACCATGATATAAAGAGTCTTTTAGTGTCTTTTCATTTGTTTCTAGATTGTTTTTGAGTCTTTACAGGTTTTTAGCATGGAAGGAGTAAAATGGAGCATTTTGGATGTTTTGGAGCATAAATCTTGAAGAATCAATTTGGTCTCGGATGAAAGCAGGAGCATCGACCGACACCAAGATAGGAGGCATCGATCGACACTCTTCTCTGCCGACTCAAGACCCAAGTTTTGGAAAATTTACAAATCTGCCCCAAAGTTTTCCATATTTGCAACATAAGTTCCTGACGTGTTTTAGGACATATAAATAGTGTTTTTAGGTTTTCCAAACCCTTAAGTTGTATTCTATCAAGTTCTATTTTTCCTTCAACCCTGAGAGATTTTTGAGAGCTATTGGAGAGAGATCTGCTTTGTAGAGAAGAATTTCTAAACTAAACTCCTTCTTACTCTTCTTAATCTCTATTGCTTATTATTCAGAATTATGTCTTGTTCTTCATTGAATATGTCTGAGTAGTTTGCTTGTTAGGTTTAGGGTTTTTCACAGGGATTTTATGAATTATTAGATCTGATTATTTAGGATTCATTATCTATCTAGATCTTCATCTTAGGATGTTCTTCATATTAATCCTTGATTGGCCATCTAGAATTAATACTCTAGGAAAATAAATTAATATGAGAATATAATTGATTTTCCTGATAAAACATTTTGATGAGCAAAATTATTTCTTGCAAAGAGATTTGATTTAATAATTTTGTGAGCAATCTAAACCTAATTTTATTGCTGATTTTTAACCTAGAATTTTACAAAGAGATTTGGATTTTCTGGTTTTAAATTTAGATATTATTTGCAGTGAGAACTGATTTAATTTACAAAAGTGTTTAGAGTTCTAGATCTGTTCTTAATTGTTTGAATCCTAATTTATTGATTGATTTAATATTTCATAATTTCCTGAGAAATTCCCTAGGCCTAGCTTTTTGATCTTCTGAATTTACAACAAGTTTTATTTAATATTTTGCATTGCTTTTATTTTAATTCAATTTAATTTGTTTAGCATAATTGAAAAACTCTACAATTTATTGTGTAGACTTGAGTCCTTGTGGAATTCAACCCCTAAGTACTGCATTGACCTCTTAATTTGAGAAAGTAGCTCTAGGGTTAATTTGAGCATATCAATTAGACTTAGGTAGTTGAAACTTTTGTCATTATGAATGGTACCAACAACATATCCGATTTCTGTATCTACTAAAGCTTTGGTCATTATATCTCTCTTCAAGCTTTGGTCATTATATCTCTCTTCAAGCTTTGGTCATTATATCTGTCTTCAAGCTTTGGTCATTATATCTCTCTTCAAGCTTTGGTCATTATATCTCTCTTCAATCTTTCTCCATCATATTCTATCTCTCTTCATTCTTTCTCATCTTAAACGCTTCTTCCTCTTTGGTACACTCTTTTCCGCATCATCTTAAACTCTTCTTCCTCTTTGGTACACTCTTCCTATGAGTTCTTACAATACATTCAGTCAGTCCTCTTCTAGTTATGTAGATCTTCTCAACAGTCAAGGCGATACTCTTAACCTAGATGGTGCTTACGAAGTACCTCCTTACTCGTCTCAAGAATCTCATCAGGATGTACCTCTTTCTCAAGAGACACATATCAGGAAGGATAGGAAGAAATGGAATCCGGCTGATGATGAAGCTCTTATCAGTGCGTGGCTGAACACTTCAAAGGACCGTATTATTGGAAATCAACAAAAGGGAGGAAGCTTTTGGCAAAGAGTTAACAAATACTATGCAGACACTCCTCATGCTATAGGCAATGGTGAACAGGGGATGAACATAAACTGTAAGCAGAGGTGGTTTAGGATCAATGAGTGCACTAACAAGTTCTGCAGTGGTTACACAGCTGCGGAAAGACTAAACTGTAGTGGACACTCTGAGAATGATGTGCTGAAGATGGCCCACGACATCTATTTCGCTGAACATAACACGAAGTTTACAATGGAGCATTGCTGGTGTTTGTTAAGGTTTGAGCAGAAATGGCTGAACCTTAACACTATTAACAACCCTTCAACAAACGTCAGAACAAAGAGGAAACCAGTTGCTGCAGCTTCACAATCCGAGGCAGCTTGACAATCCGAGGCAGCTTCACAGTCCGAGTCAACCCATAGTGAACAAGACTTTGAGATTAGGCCTCAAGGTATCAAGGCTGCAAAGGCCAAGAGGAACAATGCTCAGGGGAAGGCTTTCGCTGAGTACAAGAGCATGTTGGAAGTAAAAAGGGTGGATATGGCTGAAAAAGAGAAGCTACAGAAGCTTGGCATATTAGACACACTTCTTGCCAAACCAGAGCCACTTAGTGAAGCTGATCAACTTATCAAGGATAAGATAGTGGCTCAGTATTTCTAAGCTGATCAACTTGTTGTTGCAACTTTGTATGATTTTAGTAGTATCTAAGTTCGAATTGTTTCTGTTTTAGTATCTAACTTTGTATGATTTTCGTTTTATGATTGTATGTTTTAGTTTCACCAACTCGGCTTAAGATGCTACTTTGTATGATTAATCTATAATAGATTGTGTTTCTAATTGTGTGATTTTTTTCTCTATGTCTATATGTTTCAAATAAATCAGATGGGCCAAGACTACAGCTACTCTCAGCCTGATTCCTCAGATCAATATGATCAATACTCAAACAACACTGACAAAGGGAAATAGAAGCTTTGATTCGGATGGATGAGGCTGAGAGTAGTTTCATGAATGCTCAGGCGAGAGTTTACCCTCCTCAACCTGAGGTTGAGTTCGGATTCCCGAAGGTTTGCTACTGTGGTGGTCAGCCCCTCTTATCTACAAGTTACAATAGACGGTGTGTGGGACTCCCTCTAATCTTCATATTGGTTTGTTTAAACTGTTTATGAATTGAAATTGCTAATTATATATGTTAATGCAGGTTCTTCACATGTGGGAGTATTGATGATGGAGAGATGCATATTCACAAGTGGTGGGATGAAGCTGTCATGGAGGAGATGAGAGAGATGGGCAGACAATGTGAAGTGTTGTCTCTGAAGGTAGATAACTTAGCATTATCGAGTGACTACGGATCACACATGAGTGATGAAACAGAGCAGAAAATATCACGGATCGAGAAGGAAGTGTTTGAGCTAGGGAAGATCCGAAATAGGTTTATAATTGGTTTTGAATTGATAGCTTTGGTAGCAATAGTAGGTATGGTATTGGTAGCTTTTGTTTTTGGTTAGCTCTCACGGATCAATGTGAGTTATTGGCGTATTGTAAGTTTTTTGGCATATTGGTATCACGGATCAATGCGAGTTATTGGTGTATTGTGAATGTGTCATGGATCTTTTCGTATTTGGTATCACGGGTAAATGTAAAAGTAATCAATTTGGCATTTTTTGAAGTATCACGGATATTTCTTCTTTGCGTATATATATGCTTCTTTCTAACACAATACCAAACAAACCAAAGAAGATCACCACTTCTCTTTTCTTTTCAACTCAAATTTCTTACTCAATAACAAAACAACATCTTACACTTCTCTTTTTTTCTACACTTCTCCTTTTTCTAAATGGCATCTTCATCATACCATTATCACTACCAAAGAGATGGTATGGATGATGATTTTGATGCATATTTTGATAATTATGCAGATTCTAATCTCATTCAAGAACCAATAGAGCCAAAGAAACAGATATTTATCCCAAGAAACCGAGAAGAAGGCCACAATAATATTTGGAATGATTATTTCAGTGATACTCCAACATACCCGGAGTATTTATTCCGGCGACGGTTTCGCATGCATAGGCCATTGTTCATGCGTATTGTGCAACGTCTCTCTACCAAAGTCGAGTATTTCCGTCAATCCCAGGATGCAACCGGTCGGGCTAGTCTGTCACCTATACAAAAATATACTGCAGCAATTCGCCAATTGGCATATGGTACTTCGTCCGACACAGTTGACGAGTATGTACGAATTGGTGGATCAACAGCTCGGAAATGTTTGCACGAGTTTACCGCCGCGATAATCCAGTTGTTTGGCGATGAATACCTAAGACGTCCCAGACCCCACGACCTAGAAAGACTACTCTATGAAAATGAAAAACATGGATTTCCCGGGATGGTTGGGAGCATTGACTGTATGCATTGGGGGTGGAAGAATTGTCCAACAGCTTGGAAAGGGATGTATTCACGATCAACCGGAGAACCAACAATCGTGTTGGAGGCAGTAGCTTCTTACGACCTCTGGATATGGTATGCTTTTTTTGGAGCTCCAGGTACTATGAACGATCTTAATATTCTAGATGGTTCAAATGTTTTTGATGACATTCTCAACGGTAAAGCTCCGGAGGTCAACTACTTTGTCAATGGAAGGGAGTACAATTTGGCGTACTATCTCACCGATGGTATTTATCCCAAATGGGCACTTTTATACAATCTATCCGGCTACCACAAGGTATGAAAAATTCTCTCTTCTCTAAAAAACAAGAAACTGTGCGGAAAGATGTTGAGCGTGCCTTTGGAGTCTTGCAAGCTAGATTCGCCGTTATTAAAAATCCATCTCGTTTATGGGATAAATACAAAATAGCAAATGTTATGAGAGCATGCATAATACTCCATAATATGATTGTCAAGGATGAAAGAGGAACATACAGTTACCGAAACATTGTTTCTGAATTTCAACACGGAAAAGATGTGGATCAAACATATACCGTCGGTGCCGCCAGTTTGGGTTCCAATATGAGCACTACGATTACTCGTCTTACAGAAATTCGGGATAAAAAAGTCCATGAACGGTTAAAAAAAGATTTGATTGAACATATTTGTTGGACATCTTCTAGATAATGAAGATTAATTAAAAAAATTCTATGAATTTAATAAAATGTATGTTTTTATCTTTGATGTTTGTATGGTTTATGTTTTTTATCTTTCATGTTTTAATTGTATAATTTGTTTTTTTTCAAGTTTTTGTAACTTTGTAATTTTCTTATGTTTCTAATGTCAATGTTATATGTTTTATTTAAATTAAAACTTTAATATGTTTTTATTTATTTATTTAAATAATTAAATTTTTAAATTAAAAATAATATTATTTTTTCCAGGGGACCATGCTCATACCAAACTTAAAAAACTCTCAAAATAAGAATAAAATATTTGAAGGACCAATATTTGTGAATAACTGAATATGAAGACGATAAATATGGTGACCGGAGGTTTTCAGATGATTTTAGTATCTATTATTTATTTATTATTTATTTAAATTTTAGATAAAAAGTAAAAATTACAACCAATTACATGTTGACAAATGTGAAAGCTCTCTCAAGAGGTTCTCAAATGTTTTAAAATGAGAACAATTCTCCTCTCTCTCCTTTACTTTTTATTATTTTTTATTTTTATATTGCTGAAAACACATGTGAGAGACTACCACAGTCCACTGTGTATGCCTCGCAATACTTCTGGCAATACTACCATTGTTTGGTCATTATGGAGTTTTATCTTGAAGCTTCCAAGTTCTCTTTCTGGTCTTTTATTTGCCTCGCAATACTTCTTGTAGCCAAAATATAATTTTCTAATCATTTGTATCATGATCGTTCCTCTTAATGACCAAACAATAACAAAAACCAAGGAAGTCAAATTAGGGAACTGAATATTGTGTATCTATGTATTCATTTTTTGGAGCTATACTGTCCAATAATCATATACTCTCCGTTTTAAAATATAAGATGTTTTAAGTAAAATCATGCAGATTAAAAAATGTCCACTTTAAAAAATTGAACCAATTATACAAAAGACTACAAAATAAAATATAAAAATATAATCTAAAATATATTTTGTGTTTTAAAAATATAATCTAAAATATATTGCTATATTTTTATGAATTTTTAGATTATATTTTTATGAATTTTCGATAGATTTACCATGAGCTCCTTGCTTCATATTTTGTGTTGGTCCAGAAATATATACACTCATAAGAGGTTAATAAACAAAATAAAAATTAACAACATTGATTTATTTAGAACATTGAATATCAATCATGTGGATTAGTAGTTATGGATATTTATCATATAATATCTTGCTCATTCTTTACATGAGCAGAAATTTGTCCAAAATAAATTAGCCACATAGATTTCTTTTAGCTAAATGTTTTTGTACTATTTTTCACCTAGAAGTATGTATATTAGAACTTAGAAGTGTCACTAGAAGCATACTACACAATAAACATGGTCATTATTAATCTCAAAGCCTATCCACCAAATTCTGACCACGTGGACAAGCAATCCAGATGAAATTTATTGACAAGTTTGTTGCATGTTCAAACATCACTATAGTTTAGCCACTTAGATGTCTTTTAGCCAAATGTTATTGTACTATTTTTAAGCTAGAATTAGAGATATTAGAACTTAGAAGTGTCACTAGACGCATACTACACAACAAACATGGTCATTATTAATCTCTAAGCCTATCCACCAAACTCTGACCACATGGACAAGCAATCCAGATGAAATTTATTGACAAGTTTGTTGCATGTTCAAACATCACCATAGTTTAGGGTGGTTTAGGATTTAAGATTTAGGGTATAAGGTTGACGTTTTTGGGCTTATATGGATTTAGTGTCTATGTGGTGTTAGGATTTAAGACACTAAATCCATGTTGCATGTTGCATGTTTATCATTTTCATCTGTCTAAACCCTAAACCCTAAACCCTAAACCCTAAAACCTAAACCCTAAACCCTAAACACCAAACTCTGACCACGTGGACAAGCAATCCAGATGAAATTTATTGACAAGTTTGTTGCATGTTCAAACATCACTATAGTTTAGCCACTTAGATGTCTTTTAGCCAAATGTTTTTGTACTATTTTTAAGCTAGAATTAGAGATATTAGAACTTAGAAGTGTCACTAGAAGCATACTACACAACAAACATGGTCATTATTAATCTCTAAGCCTATCCACCAAACTCTGACCACGTGGACAAGCAATCCAGATGAAATTTATTGACAAGTTTGTTGCATGTTCAAACATCACCATAGTTTAGGGTGGTTTAGGATTTAAGATTTAGGGTATAAGGTTGATGTTTTTGGGCTTATATGGATTTAGTGACTATGTGGTGTTAGGATTTAAGATTTAGGGTATAAGGTTAACTTTTTTTGTTTGTCAACAACTAAAGTTACTAAACTTAAAATTTAGTATGTTTATCACCAACTAAAGTTACTAAACTTAAAATTTAGTAATGAAAATAAAAAGAAATGTTAAAGAAAAAAAATATTAGAATAGAAAGAGAAAAGTTAGAGAGAGAGATGAGAATGAAAAAAAAAATAGAAAGAGAAGGTTAGTTTAGTTAGAGGGTGGAAGTTGTAATTTGACATAAGAAAAGTATATGGATAGTAGAAAGTGGGTGTAAGTGTCAATACTTTAGGAGAAAGTGGGTGTGGGTGTCATTTTTCCTAAAATAAACAAGCTAAAGAAACCATTTCATTCTTTACTTTTGGATGTTTATAATATCTTACATATTCAGTATATTTATTTTATTTTTAAAAGTATGCAATATTTTAACGATATAAATTTTTGTAATACATTATAGAATCATGTTTTCTTAACACTCTCGCTAACCTCCTAAAAGTATGTAATACATTTTTAGTATACTCATTTTAGTTTTTGTGATCCAACATATAGTTATATAAAAATCATTATAGTGTTCATTTAATTCAAATTTTGTAGTTTAACATTTTTTCTATATAATTAGAACAATTTGATATTCCATTTTGAATGTATCTTGGACTACAAAGATGAAATCATTAGAATTAAACCTAGCAACATAACTCAAATTAAGAGAAATTCCTCAAAATACAACAATTCAAGTTTTCTTTCCAAAAATACCACACTTAATTTTTATTTTCCAAAAATATCATAAACATAAAAAATTGATTTTTCATTGGGTACAATTTTTTTTTTAGGTTTGGGTTGACAAATTTAGATTTAGGGTATAGTTTTAGGGGGTAGGGTTTAGTGTTTAGGACTTAGTTATTAATATAAAAAATTTAGTTCAATTTTGTGGTATTTTGGAAAAAAAATATAATTTAGTGGTATTTTTGGGAAAAAAAACTAAAAGTGGTATTTTTGAAAAAAACTTATTTTAGTGGTATTTATGAGAATTGCTCTTAAATTAAAGGGAATGTAAAAAGAAATTAAAAATAAGAATTTTTTAAATTTTTTTTTTGATTGTACTTCATATGATTTTGAAAGAAATATTAACATATATAATTTGTTAATTACAAAATAATTTGGATTTCAGTTATTGATGTGTTCGTTTATACGAACAACTTAAACTAATGTGTTGAATATCATAATAATATTTTATTTTTATCAGTAATAATGAATTTTTAACCTGCTCAAATATATGTAAAGAAAACTATTATCAAAGTTGAACAAAATTTTCGACGAAAAAAAAGAAAAAGGTGAACAATTAACCTCAAATTCAGATTAATTGGGAAAAGAGGGAATAATATCATTTTGTAAAAGTGAGCGTTTTTGATTCTAGACAACAAATCTTAATGCCAATCTCAAGTCTCGTACTCTCATGTATAAAACAATACTACAGTTTTATTAAAGAAGAACTATTAACCGTACTATTTTTGGTATTTCATTTCCTTAGACCCGAGATGTGGTTTACATCTATAAATACCAGACATCTATACTATCATCAAGACAACAAACCATCACATTCATCTCATTTACACAAGAAAAATCTAGAAAACAAAGATGTTTGGGGTGACTCGCTTCCTTGTCTTCCTCTACATTGTAGCCTCCCTAACTCTAAATCTAAATGCCCAATACCTCCTTCCCATCACCAAACACGAACCCACCAAACAATTCTACACCACTTTAAACATCGGCTCCGCCACAAAATCTCCGGTCAACCTCGTCCTCGACCTGATAACAGACCTCTCTGTTGGGATGAGGGTTTATTTAGAGTGATAGAGAAAAGAGTTTAAGAACTTAAAAGAGTAGGAAGAAGAAGGTATTGTTGCTTAGAAGAACTTGGAACAACTTTAGAAAAACTTAGCAACTTCTTATAACTTTCTTAGTTACAAAAGAGAAGGGGAGGAAGGTATTTATAACCTCCACATTACAAAATATCTTCAATATTTTATCCTAAATCTAGAGTATTCTTTTTTATCTAGATTATTTTAGTATAATTATCTAGAACATATCTAGATAAGCATGTCCAGTGGCGGAGCTAGTGAAGGATGAGGGGTGTCAATTGACACCCAAAAAATTTATGAAATTTTTTATTTAGGCTTATATATATGTTATATAATGGTAAATTTGGTTTGTTTTTAGTGAATTGACACCCATGTTTTAGGTTCTACTACCCTTTTTGACAACTTTTTTCTATTTTTCTATACATTTTTTTTTGTGTTTATATAATCTTTCAAGTTTTCAATAAAAGCTCTCATAATTTTTACATATTAGCAATACATGACCCCCATGATCCATTATTCTGGCTCCGCCACTGAGCATGTCTAGATATTTATTCTCTATAAACTTCTAGAACTTGTTGAAGGAGGTGGAGATATTAGAGAAAACTCTAGAACTTGGGTTAAGTATTGGGTTTAGCCCAAAACATAATTTACTTGATCCAAAATCAAGTTTACTCTTCAACACCCCCTCTTAAACTTGATTTTGTCATTCCAAGCAAACTCCTCATCTTGATAAAATCTTCACGTTTAAGTGGCTTGGTGAAGATATCGGCTACTTGATCTTTCGTCTTCACATACTCCAACTGCACATCCCTCTTGGTAACACACTCTCTAATGTAGTGATAACGAGTGTCAATGTGCTTACTTCGATCATGGAAGACTGAATTTTTTGCCAAAGCTATTGCTGACTTGTTATCCACAAAGATCTTCGTCGCTTCCTCTTGTGGCAAGCTCAATTCCTTTAACAGGTTCCGCAACCAGATGGCATGACAAGTACATGAAGTAACCGCAACATACTCCACTTCACAAGTAGAAAGAGTGAAAATTGGTTGCTTCTTTGACATCCATGTGAAAACTGTATCTCCAATAAAAAACACAAAGCCACTTGTGCTTTTCCGATCATCTACGTCTCCTCCCCAATCGCTATCGCTATATCCCACAAGCTTGTAGTCGTCAGAAACAGAGTAATACAAGCCAAAGTTTATGGTACCTTTGATATAGCGAAGAATCCTCTTAGCTGCCTTGAAATGGGTTGTTGTTGGAAGCTCCATGTATCAGCTTACAACTCCAACTGCATATAAGATGTCAGGTCTTGTGCACGTTAAATAACGCAGGCTTCCAACCAAACTCTTAAAGAGTGTTGGATCCACATTCTCTCCTTCTTCATGTCTTGATAACTTGACCCCACATTCCATTGGCGTGCATACTGGATTTGAGTCCTCCATCTTGAACTTCTAAGTACTTCTTTAGCATAGCCTTCTTGAGTAATGAAGATTCCAGTGGCTTCTTGTCTCACTTCAATTCCAAGATAATAAGACATCAATCCAATATCGGTCATCTCGAACTCCTGTGTCATCTCCATCTTGAACTCAAACAAACTTGGATTGTTGCCTGTGAATATCAAGTCATCTACATATAAGCATGCAATCAATATATCCTCATTTTGAGTTTTGATATATAGTGCATGCTCATATGGACACTTGATGAAGCCTTTTTCTTTGAAGTACTTATCAATCCGGATATTCCAAGCTCTTGGTGCTTGTTTTAACCCATAAAGTGCCTTCTTTAGCCTTAAGACTTTGTCTTCTTCACCCTTGACTATGTAGCCTTGTGGTTGCTCAATGTAAACTTCTTCCTCAAGATCACCATTTAAGAATGCTGATTTGACATCCATTTGATGTATCCTCCAACTCTTTTGGGCTGCCAATGAAATGATTAGCCTAACAGTTTCTAGACGAGCAACAGGAGCAAATACCTCATCATAGTCGATTTCGGCTCTTTGACTATAGCCTTTCGCGACCAATCTTGCCTTATATCTTTCAACTTCTCCTTTAAAGTTCTTCTTTTCTTTGTAAACCCACTTCACACCAATCGCTTTATGCCCACTTGGAAGTGTAGCTAACTCCCAAGTCTTGTTTTTCTGTATCAACTTTATTTCTTCATCCATTGCATTTCTCCATAGCTTCTTGGAAGTTCATGGGCTCACAATCCGCAAATAGACAAAATAAAGTAAGATTGTCTTGATTTCCAGTTACCTCGTAAAGCTCTTGTAAGCTTCTAAAACGGGGAGTCCTTTCATTTGAACTTTCATCTCCTTGAGAGCTGGTTGTTGGTGGAGTTGTTGGTGATGGTGGTGTTGGTGGTGTAAAAGACTCCTCTCCTGGTTGCTCCATATCCTCTTCTTCTTGGTGAGGAAAGAAATTGTAATCTTCATCATTAAATCTCCAATCCCACTCTCCTTCTTCATCAAAGATGACATTTCGACTTATTATTGTCTTCTTTGTCTCAGGATTGTAGAGCTTGTAGCCTTTGGAGTTGGCATCATAACCAATGAAGATGTATTTCTTGCTTTTATCATCTAGTTTGCTCCGCTTCTCGTCCGGTACATGAGCGTGAGCAATACTTCCAAAGACTCGTAGATGTGAAACACCAGGCTTTCTTCCACTCCAAGCTTCTTGTGGAGTTTTTCCCGAGACACTTCTTGTTGGAGATCGATTTGACAGATAAACTGAACAAGCAACTGCTTCTGCCCACAGCTCCTTTGGCAGATTCTTACTTTTGAGCATGCTTCTCGCCATTTCAATGATTGTTCTATTCTTCCGTTCCGCTACTCCATTTTGTTGAGGGGTTCTTGGCACCGTCAATTGTCTTCGAATGCCGTTATCTTCACAATATTTCAGGAATTCTTTGGACATGAATTCTCCTCCACGATCGGATCTCAAGGTTTTGATCACAAGGCCGCTTTCCTTCTCGACATGGACTTTAAACTTTTTAAAGTTTTCAAACACTTCTGATTTTTCCTTTAAAAAATAAACCCATGTTTTTCTTGAATAATCATCAATAAAGAAAAGGAAGTAGTTACTTTTACCGAGTGATTGCGGCTTGATAGGACCACATACATCAGTGTGTATGAGTTCTAGTGGCTTTCGTGCTCTAGTGTCTGACTCCTTTGGAAAGCTTGCCTTGAACTGCTTCCCAAGTAAACACCCTTCACACACTTGATTAGGATGATTAATGCTAGGCAATCCTCTCACCATTTCTTTCTTGGAAAGTAGCTCCAACCATCCAAAGTTGAGATGCCCGAATCGAAGATGCCAAAGCCAAGACTCCTCCTTGTAGCACATCTTGAGACAATGCACAATGTCACTTTGAATGTTTAAGACAAACATTCTATTCTTTGACATCGACACTTTGGTAATGAGATTGTTGTCATGGTCTCTTAAAGAAAGGTGATTTTCCTTTAGTCGAATATCATAACCTTTCTCTAAGAGTTGTCCAAGGCTCAAGATGTTTGTCTTCATGTTTGGGATATAATAAACGTTGGAAATAGATTGATGATCTCCATTCTTTAACCGGATGAGAATATTTCCTTTACCTTTCACCTTCATTTTTGATTCATCTCCTAAAGCCACATCTCCTTTCACCGATTCATCAAGCTCCACGAACATACTTCTTTTTCCACACATGTGGTTGCTTGCACCGCTGTCGAGGTACCATTTTTGAACTTCATCTTTTTCTTCCGTCTTGTAAGCCATTAATAACATATCATCTTCTTGGCTTACTTCTTCTACGTAGTTGGACTTCTCTTCAACTCTATTGTTGTTCGGAGCTTTGCATTCAGAAGCATAATGTCCAAATTTCCCACAGTTATAGCATTTAACTTTTGATTTATCATACCTTGATTTTGAAGTTCCTCTTCCACGACCTCTTGATGAACTTTCTCCTCTTTGATTGTTGTTATCTTCTTCATATTGCTTCTGACCTCGTCCGTTTCCATATCCACGGCTAGGCCTGGGCATTTGGGTACCCGTTCGAGTTCGGTTCGGGTTTTCGGGTTTAGAGGTATAGAACCCGTTCGGGTATTTCTAGACTTCGGATTCGGATCGGATTCGGTTCGGGTATTTCGAGTTCGGATTCGGATTACCCGAAATTCACAAAATTCAAAATTTTAGTATCTAATTTAGTCTAAATAATTCAATAATACACAATTTATCTCAAAATTTAGAGTATTTTTTTATCTAAATTTACTAATAAACAGTTTAAATACTTCAAATTATCGAAAATATCTAAAAATCTGAATATTTTAGACACTTATATTATTAAAATTATAAATATTATTAATATATTACTACTATATATTAATAATGTGGGTATATTCGGATATCCATTCGGATTTCGATTCGGATCGGGTTCGGATTCGGGTTTTCGGATTTAGAGATTTAGAACCCGTTCGGGTATTTTACAATTTCGGATACGGATTCGGATCGGGTTTTTTGGATCAGGTTCGGATCGGATCTTCGGATCCGGGTTTTTTGAAAGTAGCCTATCTCAAACCCACGGTCTCGACCTCTTCCTCTTCCTCTGTATTGACCACCGCTACCTCGTCGTGGACTACTTCGACCGCTTTCTTCTTTAGTTTGATCAATACTCATTTTGAGTACTTGTTCAGCAATATCTTCCTTTTTCTTCTTCTTTTCTTCATAAGCTTGTAATGATCCAAGAAGTTGCTCTATCGTCATAGCCTCCAAATCTTTTGTCTCCTCGATGACGGTGACAATATTCTCGAATTTTGGATCCAACGATCTAAGAACCTTCTCCATGATTCTCATCTCGTCTAACTTCTCGCCGTTTCTTTTGAGGTTGTTAGTAACCGTCAAAACTCTTGAGAAGTAATCAGAGACAAGTTCTCCTTCCTTCATTTGCAAGGCTTCAAACTCTCCTCTTAGAGTTTGTAGACGTACCTTCTTTACTTGTTCCGCTCCTTTGTAAGAAGTTCGAAGCTTCTCCCATGCTTCTTTAGCCGTCTTTGCTCCCGCAACCTTCTCGAATGTGTCTTCATCTAATCTTTGATAGATTAGACAGAGAGCCTTCTTGTCTCTCTTTCTTGAATCTCTCAAACTATCCTTTTGAATTTGAGATAGGCTACTTTCATTCTCTGGTTCATCGTAGCCTCTTTCGACTATCTCCCACGCAACATGTGCTCCTAGGATAGCCGTCATTCTTAGACTCCAATTGTCATAGTTGTTTTTGGTGAGCAAAGGGACTAGGAAGGGAACACCACTATTTGCCATCTTCAAAGAACCAACTTGGCTCTGCTACCACTTTGTTGGGATGAGGGTTTATTTAGAGTGATAGAGAAAAGTGTTTAAGAACTTAGAGTGATAGAGAAAAGTGTTTAAGAACATAATTTATATAACTTCAGTTACAATTTAGTAGTAAATAGTGAATTTAAAGTATGAATTTATATATATGATTAAATGTGTTGAATTTTAAGTTTAATTAAAAATAAATATTATATTTTAAAATATTAAAAAGATGATTTCTTTAGCTTGATTATCTTATTTTGCAATGATCAAAATTAATTTTTTTTGTATAGCCATCAAATTTTTATTATACATATGTAATGTAAAATTTTTATTATCATATGTAATGTACAATTAAAAATAATAATAAGAAAACAAAGAAGAAATGGAGTAATACATAAAACAAAGAAATAAAATTAAAAATACAATATAAGATATATCCAACGAAATATATAATTAAACACTTACAATGAGTTTTCAACCCATGCAAAAACATAACACAAACAAAAAAAATATTTAGAATTTGAAATATGGTGGAGAAGGATGTGGGAATGGCTATTTATAGGATTTGTAGTGATAGAAGTTATATTTTTAAAATAATTTAATTAGAGGAGTTACAATTATAATTGATGGTGTGTTTAATTGAAAATGAATGGAGAAAACCAATAGTCAATTCATAATTTATATAACTTCAGTTACAATTTAGTAGTAAATAGTGAATTTAAAGTATGAATTTATATATATGATTAAATGTGTTGAATTTTAAGTTTAATTAAAAATAAATATTATATTTTAAAATATTAAAAAGATGATTTCTTTAGCTTGATTATCTTATTTTGCAATGATCAAAATTAATTTTTTTTGTATAGCCATCAAATTTTTATTATACATATGTAATGTAAAATTTTTATTATCATATGTAATGTACAATTAAAAATAATAATAAGAAAACAAAGAAGAAATGGAGTAATACATGAAACAAAGAAATAAAATTAAAAATACAATATAAGATATATCCAACAAAATATATACTTAAACACTTACAATGAGTTTTCAACCCATGCAAAAACATAACACAAACAAAAAAACTATTTAGAATTTGAAATATGGTGGAGAAGGATGTGGGAATGGCTATTTATAGGATTTGTAGTGATAGAAATTATATTTTTAAAATAATTTAATTAGAGGAGTTACAATTATAATTGATGGTATGTTTAAATGAAAATGAATGGAGAAAACCAATAGTCAATTCACAATTTATATAACTTCAGTTACAATTTAGTAGTAAATAGTGAATTTAAAGTATGAATTTATATATATGATTAAATGTGTTAAATTTTAAGTTTAATTAAAAATAAATATTATATTTTGTAACATTAAAGATTAAATTGACCAATAAGGAGAGAGTGAAACTCTACTTTTATATATATGATTCCAATTCTAATATAACCTTAAATGCTAAAACCTTTAATTGTCTCTAGGCGGTTTTTTCTTGGTTTTATTGTTATATTACCATAACTATTAGTATATACAGTATTAGCCTAGTCTTGTAATGCTTAATTCTTTTTATGTTTTTGATCGGGGTGCAGGCTATTGGAATATCTAAGGTCTCGCCAGTAGCGCCATTCAAAGACTGTTTTGTTGTACGCGCCGCCGGTAGCAAAGGGACGGGGCCGAACATGCCAGTGATAGAACTTGGGCTGCCAGGGAGGATAGGGGAGGTGAAGTGGGGGTTCCACGGTACAAATACGGTGGTGAAGGTGAAGGAGACGGTAATGTGTTTGGCGTTCATCGACAGCGGAGTGAGACCAAATGACTTGATAGTGATAGGGACACATCAGCTCCAGAATTACATTGTGGAATTTGATTTTAGCAGGACACTTCTTGGCTTTAGTGACTCATTCTTGGGGAAAAAGGCCATTTCCGACCTGTACAATGTCAAAAGTGTCAATTTATACATGTACAAACTCTCGGTACCAATTTATACTTATATTCAAATAAAATTCAAATTTCATACCCAATTATTAAAATAGTGCCGATTTCAAAGTCAAAATCAATAAATATTAGTCAACAGCTGACTCAGATGACACGTATTTAATGAAGTGGCATCGTATATCAAAACTACGTCGTTTCGATGCTGTAATTTCGTTTTAAAAGAAAAATGTAAGACCACAGGATCAAACCCGGGTCCATCGAAATTTAAATCAACACTTTAACCATATGATCTAGTAGCTTTCTTTGGAATATTGAGGAACTTTAATGTTAATAACCATATCAACCCACGAGAATCTCCCTCCTTTTCCTCTTCTTCTCTTCCTTGGCATCGTTAATTGCATTGATAATTTTTGCTTCCTCATTCCTTAATTTTTACTGAAAAACAGAAACCCTAGTGATGATGATTGTGATCAAAGAGGAACAACGAATTTCCAAAATTTAAAATTTTAAAAGAAACAAAAAGTTAAAAAATCAAATCTTGGGAAACCACGATGAATATAAACAATTAGTGATTGGACCAACGGAAGCGGATCTAGATGGAGAAGGAACCACGGCGGAGCAGCCATTAACGATGCCAAGGAAGAGGAGGGAGATTCTCGCAGGCGGAGATGGTAATAAACACTAAAGTTTCCCAATATTCCGAATAAGGCTGCTAGATCATATGGTTAAAGCGTTGATTAAATCTTTGATGGACCCAGGTTCGATTCTAGGGTATTACCTTTTTTTAAAAACGAAATTACAGCATCAAAACTACGTAGTTTTGATATATACGATACCACTTCACTGAATACGTGTCATCTGAGTCACCTGTTGACTAATATTTGTTGATTTTGACTTTGAAATCGGCATTATTTTAATAATTGGGTATGAAATTTGAATTTTATTTGAGTATAGGTATAAATTAGCACCGAGAGTTTGTACATGTATAAATTGACACTTTTGACATTGTACAGGTCGGAAATGGCCCTTTTCCCCTCATTCTTGCTCCACAACACTAGCTGCTCCGTCTGGCCTTCCCAGAAATAAAATAACAACCACAAGTTGTTCATCGTCCATTGATATCTTTCTGAATTGTCTTAGAGGGGTTATTTGGTTCTATGATTTTAATAGATTTGAAAATCTAAACAAAAAATGTGTTATTCAATTATTGTTTTTTTAAAACTTACCAAAATTATGTTTTATTGTTATTAAAAAGTATTTTTAAATCATAAAACCAATAACACATATAGTTTTGATAAGTTTTTAATAATACATAATTTTTGTTTGGATTTTCAAACCCATTAAAATCATGGAACCAGTAACCCCTCTAACTTTTATATCTCCATTTTCCTAATAATAAACAAATTATCTTTGATGTTTTTTTCCCAGTGAATATCCCAAATTGATAATTTGGGGGATGGTTTGTTAGCCGGTATTTGGAAAAAAATCATTGATTAAAAAACCTCATTACCATTCATCTATAAACATCTTTCTAAAACCAGTTATTAGGTCTAATTTCATGCAATCTTAAAAGGTACTTATAAGGTTTTCTTTACAAGGAATGTAAAATTTATTCAACAAAAAATGTTGTTACAACCTTATAAGATATATAAAAGGTTTTATAAGGTTTTATAAGTTTATAAGGTATTTACAAGGTATTTAAAAAGTTTTACAAGGTATTTATAAGGTTTTAAAAGCTATTTATAAGGTTTTACAAGTACTTAGGAGATTAGTTTAAAGTTTAAACAATGAATTTTCAAATATAGGTCAATTAAACTATTAATTTTATTGCATGTCATTTAAAACATCAATTTTCGTAAATAATTTTTTTTTAAAACATTAAGTTTCGTTGAGCAAGCTAAAAAAATATAACGTTAAATCCAATAACCACTATCCGTCAATGAAAACACCAACGTTGTTTCGGTGAGAGTTTTAATTCCAGAAAATGTCAACAAAACAACAAACTTTCAAATTTATAAACTATTTAGGCTGCAAATGGATGGACAAAATTGAATAAAATTGAAAAAATGGGTTGAACAAAATTGGGTTGAACTTTATAAGAACTAATAATTGAACTTTATTCAACCCAATTTTGAACAAGTTGAAAATTTGAACAACCCAACGAGATATAGTTGAACTTTATAAGAACTAATAATTGAAGTTTGTTCGATATGACATTGTCACATGAGATCGATGACACTATTCATCAGATGATATAATAAAATATTTTGTGATTTTAAAGTATAACTATCTGTTTAATATGCTAAATAATTGGTGTCGCCATAACTTTACATATTATATGTTAAATACATGTTTATCGAGTTAAAATTATGAATCAATGTTTTTTTGTTATGTATATATCAGTTTTAAAAAAAACGGATTAGTCTTTTGATTAGCATGATAACATTTATAACATGTTATATAGAACGATAATGTGCTAACATACTAGGTTTTGAACCCACGCTATGCGTGGATTTATTTAATTTATTATGATAAAAATTATATATGATTGATGGCGGTAAGGAAATATTATTTTACAGAAAACTTTAAATTACTATTAAGGAAAATATTAAATTTCATATACAGAATTTTTAAAAATATAAAAAGCAGGTGTTAAAATCAAATCAGATAAAAAAAATTATGAATCTAACTCGACGTCTAGGCGAGGCGGATCAAACTGGTGACCTCACATATCTTAAAATATTTCTTTGGCCACCAGAAAAACGAAACAATTTTATAATCATGAATTTTTCTCCTTTTCATATTTAATTGATCGCTATCACCTATGTTTTCGTGTTTTTTATTTAATGTTTTCTTATTCTTCATATTCTTTCTTGTCATTTTCATTGTCAAATTTTATGATAATTTCATCGTTACTTTTACCGTCCACTTCTTTGTTATACTCTTCTTCTTGTGGTTCCTCGACAATTTTTTCATATTCTTTCACTGAAAAAATCTTTTTTTAGACTACCACACAACTTGTTAATCCATCAAACTCCAAAACCAAAATCATTTTTTCTCATAAAAATTGTGCAATGCATGGAAACCAGCATAGTCAACACATGCATCCAATTATTGATAATTTCATCCATATATTTCTCAAACCAAAATCCTTACTTGCAGAGAAAGTAATATGAACTCATGTATAGTAAAAACAATATTTGTGCTTTTCGTCGATCATTCTTCTTTAAACTCAAATAACATCAAATCAAGGTCTTGCGACGTCAATCCTTCTTTCTTAGACTTAAAAATAAAATTTTTACTGCAAAAATATCAAATCATCTATAAAGTCATACACAAAACATGTTTTACAGCTCATAAGAGATATAAAGCACAAACGGAGATAAGTAAAATATTTTCAAGATATTAAAAAATGGGGCATTCTCAAAAATACCCCTTTTTCTATACCCCTTTTTAAAAATACCCCTCCATGTTGATCATTTTTAAAACTACCCCTCTTTATATACAAAATGACCAAATTACCCTTTTTGAGTGACAGCAAGAATGTACAGTCATCAAAATCGAAAATATTTTCCCGCCAAAAAAATTTCCCGCCAAAATTTTTTTTCCCGCCAAAATCGAAATTTTTTCCCCGCCAAAAAAAAATTTCCCGCCAAAAATATTGAAATTTTTACCTTTTAAAAGGTTTAAACACATTGTAAACGCTTTTAAAAACCTTGTAAATGCTTTTAAAAAGTTTATAAATACCTTGTAAACGCTTTTAAAATTTTTTTAAAAGCATTTACAAGGTGTTTAAAAACCTTTTAAAACCCTTTTAAAAATCTTATAAAAACTTTTACAAGGTTTTTAAAAACATTGTAAAAGCGTTTACAAGGTGTTTAAAAACCTTTTAAAAATCTTTTTAAAAACCATTTGAAAACCTCTTAAAAACCTTTTAAAGACCTTTTAAAACCTTTTAAAAACCTTTTAAAAATCTTGTAAAAGCGTTTACAAGTTGTTTAAAAAACCTTTTAAAACTCTTTAAAAAATCTTGTATAAGTCTTTACAAGGTGTTTATAAGACTTTTATAAGGTGGAAACCTTATAAAACCTTTTAAAAACCTTGTAAATTTTTTTTGGCAGGAAAAATTTTGGCGGGAAAATTTTTTTGTCGAAATTTTTTATCAAAATTTTTTTGACAAAAAAATTTTTGGCACGAAAATTTTTTCGAAAAATTTTTGGCGGGAAAATATGTCGGAAATTTTTTGGCGGGAAAATTTTGGTTTTCTTTTTATTGAATAAAATAATTTTCATCTAAGGGTAAAATGGTCATTAAAAATTAAAAGAGGGCAAAAATAAAAATGGCCAGAAAAGAGGGTATTTTTGAAAAGGGGTATATCAAAAGGGGCATTTTTAACTAATTCTCTTAAAAAATTTGATATAGAATATTTAAAATATTTCAAACTTTAGATGTAGTTTAATTATCTGTAACAATTTTTTTAGAGTTAAATATTAATGACACTTTTACTTTTTATAGAGTTTAAATAGTTATAATATTTTAACATTTTTATGGAGGTATTTATAATATTTCTAAACATTCTATAAAAAATATTTAAACATTAAAAAAATTAATTAGCTAAAATAAATCAAATAACTTTTAAATTTGGAAACCTGATAAGTAAGCATAAATCAAGCAAACCTGATAAATTTATAGTTAAAAACATATTATTTTATTTATAATGGTTCTCAGACATTTTTAAAAATTTTCTAGCCGATGTGGGCGTTGTACATATTTCTTTTATTTCTATATTTTTTTTTCTAAAAAATCTTAATAATATAGATTACTACTATATTTCCAAAAAATTTCTTAGCGAAATATCTAATTCTTATTGGTTTTTTAAAATCCTATATGGACACCTTTATGAGTTTATAACTTCAACTTTTTATTAGTATAGATATAGAGGTTAAGTAATTGTAATATTTTAAAACATTCTATAAAGTTTAAATATTTTATTATTTGAACCTTTTAAAAGTTTCAAAATTTCTAATATTTCAAATTTTTAAAATTTATAAATTTTATTTTTTTAAAAAAGCTTTTAAATGTTAAGAAAATTTTAAAATTTAAAAATTTTAATATTTTGAAACCTTTTTAAAGCTAAAACTTTTAGAATTTTTAATATTTATAATATTTTGAACTTTTAAAAGGTTCGGATATAATATTTGAACCTTTTAAAATGTTTCTATATTTATAATATTTTAAACTATTAAAATTTTAAAATTAGATTATTTAAAAACTTTTTAAAAGCTAAGAGCTTTTGAAATTTTCAATATTTATAATATTTAAATTTTTTAAAAAATTAAATATTATAATCTTTTTTTGAAACTTTTTAAAGTTTTAGTTTGATCAAATAAAAAACCGGATCAAACCGAATAAAACTTTTAAACTTAGGATATCTGATAAATCAAGCTTTTCTGCTCATTCGTTATTGGAAGCATATTAATCTTATTTATACTGGTTTGAACCATTGTCTAAAAATTTTCTAGACAATGTGGGATATTGTACATAGTTTTTTTATTTCCATAAATTTAAAATTTTCCTTTTTCTAAAAAGTTCTGGAAATTTAGAAAATGGTAATGAATGACATGTCAAATCCTGATAGGTTGTTTAAAATAATTCTTAATATATAAAATTCTGCAAATTTCTAAAAATGTTAATTAGTGACATGTTGAATCCCTATTGGTTGTTTTAAAGCTTAGGTTTTAAAAATCTTTTAAATGTTAAGAAATTTTTAAAATTTAAAAATTATAATATTTTGAAACTTTTTTAAAGCTAAAACTTTTAGAAATTTCAATATTTATAATATTTTAAATTTTTAAAAGTTTCGAATATAATATTTGAACCTTTTAAAAAGTTTTAATATTTATAATATTTTAAACTATTAAAATTTTAAAATTAATATTTAAAAACTTTTTAAAAGCTAAGAGCTTTTAAAATTTCCAATATTTATAATATTTAAATTTTTAAAAATTTAAATATTATGATATTTTTTGAAACTTTTTAAAGTTTTAGTTTAATCAAATAAAAAACCGAATCAAACCGAATAAAACTTTTAAACTTGGACGCCTGATAAATCAAGCTTTCCTGCTCATTCGTTGTTGGAAGCATATTAATCTTATTTATACTGGTTTGAACCATTGTCTAAAAATTTTCTAGCCAATGTGGGATATTGTACATAGTTTTTTTATTTCCATAAATTTAAAATTTTCCTTTTTCTAAAAAATTCTGGAAATTTAGAAAATGTTAATGAATGACATGTCAAATCCTGATAGGTTGTTTAAAATAATTCTTAATATATAAAATTCTGCAAATTTCTAAAAATGTTAATTAGTGACATGTTGAATCTCTATTGGTTGTTTTAAAGCTTAGGTGGACAGTCTTAGAAGCTTATAGCTCCTACTTTTATTTAGTATAATTCAAAATCCAAATAATATTTGTTTTTCAACATGGTAAGATAGTTGATATATAGATAACATTTTTATTAATGTCTAACTTATACATAATTTTACCAATAAATAATTGATAAGAAGTTATCATGATAACAATAAAAATAACCGATTTTGTTTTACATCTGCTCATCAAACAAGTAGATGGAAAAGACGGTGATACGTATACCAAGCCTAGGAAGAGCATGTCTCGTTGGATTCGAAAGCAACGAATGCTTCCTTTATTAATCTCTTCGCAGGAAAATTTGTCGAAAGAACCCAAAAGCTTCGCCATTTTTGTCGAGATGAATCTTGGCTGTCCGTTATTTTTTTCGTGGTAGCCTTCGAAATGTTGAAGAAGCACAACGAAATCACCAGAAAATGCATATCACCAACGACAATAACATACACAGTAAGAGATATTAATGGCTTATTCGATGCAAATGACGTTTTGTCAAAGGTATATATTTTTTAGGAGCTTAAAGATCATCATGATTCTCCTATTTTGCTTAGTAAACCATGGCTGATAATGGGAGATTTCAACGAGACTTTAGACATGGCTGAGCATTCGCAGGTTGATGATGCTTCAGGTGTTTCGTGTGGAATGCGTGATTTCCAGGATGTAGTCAACTATTATTCGGTTGCTGATATAGCCTATCACGGTCCGTTATTCACTTGGTGGAATAAGAGGGATCACGATCCTATAATGAAAAAATTGGACCGTATTTTGGTTAATGCTGTTTGGCTGCAGGTGTTTCCTTTAGCATATAGTTTTTTTGAATCAGGCGGCTGCTCTGATCACTTGCGGTGTCGTATACACCTATCCGATGGGGAGGTGCACCCAGTCCGCAAGCGTAGACCATTTAATTTTGTCAATGTGCTTATTGAGATGGCTGAGTTTAGACCGTTGGTGGAGAATTATTGGAAGGAGACAGAATCTCTGTTCTTATCTACCTCCACTCTGTTTCGGTTTACTAAAAAACTTAAAGGATTAAAACCTCTGTTTTGATCTCTAGCCAAGGACAGGATTCACTTCTTGGTGACACGCTCGAAAGAGGCTTTGGAAACACTTTGTAAGAAGCAAAAGTTGAATATGTTGGATTCCACTCCACGGTCCATTGAGGAAGAACATGAGGCTTTTCTTCGGTGGGATCATGTGGCAAGTCTTGAGGAGAAATACTTAAAACAAACTTCTAAGCTACATTGGTTACAGGTGGGAGATAAGAATAACAAAACTTTCCACCGTCCCGTAGAAACTAGGAAAGCAGTTAACACCATCTGGGAGATTGTTTGTCCTAATGGTTCTGTGGTTACAGGTGAGGATATTAAGATTGAGGCTGAGAGGCATTTCAGAGAGTTTTTGCAGCTTACTCCGACAGGTTTTGCGGGGGTGACGGTCAAAGACATCCGGAACTTGCTGGATTTTCGTTGTTCCATTGTGGATATAGCGATGCTTACTGCTACGGTTTCAAGGGAGGAGATTCAAACGGTTCTCTTCTCAATGCCGAATGACAAGTCACCAGGTCCGGATGGCTTCACATTGGAGTTTTTAAGGCTAGTTGGGATATTATTGGACATGAGTTTGCCATTGCGGTCCAGTCTTTTTTTGAGAAAGGTTTCTTACCAAAGGGGGTTAACTCAACCATCCTGGCTCTTATTCCCAAAACTTTGGAGGCTAGGGTGATGAAAGATTACCGGCCTATATCCTGCAACAATGTTCTCTACAAAGTCATATCTAAGATTTTGGCAAACCGTCTCAAGCATATCCTCCCTCAGTTCATCTCGGGCAACCAATCGGCTTTTGTTAAAGACCGGTTACTGAATGAAAATGTGTTACTTGCTACATAATTGGTTAAAGACTACCATAGGGGTTCGATTTCAGAATGATGTGCGATTAAGATTGACATATCCAAGGCATTCAACTCTGTCCAATGGCCTTTCATCCTGACTACACTCTCAGCTCTAGATTTCCCTCCTCAGTTTGTGCATTGGATACAACTTTGTATCACTACTGCTTCTTTTTCAGTTCAGGTAAATGGGGAATTGGCTGGTTATTTTCAAAGTTCATGGGGATTAAGGCAAGGCTGCTCTATTTTACCATATCTTTTTTTCATTTGTATGGAAATTCTCTCCAAAATGTTGGACAAGGCAGCCGGAGTGGGGCACATTGGTTACCACCAGCGATGTAAAGCCCTTGGTTTAAATCATCTGAGATTTGCTGATGATATCATGGTTCTCACTTATGGTAAATTATGCTCTATTGCTGGTATTGCTGAGGTGTTTGATAAGTTTGCTATAAGATTAGGTCTGCATATCAGTATGGAAAAATCCACATTATACTCCACGGGACTCTCCGACTCTGCTCGCCAAGACATTGCAGAACAGTTTCAGTTTGCTGTTGGTCAGCTACTTGTTCGGTATTTGGGGTTACCTCTGGTAACTCGTTGCCTAACAGTGGCCGATTGTGATCCATTGTTGGAGCAACTTCGTAAGCGTATCAGTTCATGGACGGCACATTACCTCTCTTTTGCGGGCCGTTTCAACCTCATCAGCTCGATTATTTGGGGTGTATGTAATTTCTGGTTAGGTGCTTTCCGTCTCTCTCGCGTGTGTATCCGAGAAATTGACAAACTCTGCTCAATGTTCCTTTGGTCAGGGGTGGAGATGAATCCAAATAAAGTGAAACTGTCTTGGAAGGTCGTATGTACACCTAAAATGGAGGGAGGTCTTGGTCTTCGAAATCTGAAGATAGCAAATGATATGTGTTGCGTTAAATTAATTTGGCGTATAGTTTCCCATGGAGACTCTCTCTGGGCCAAATGGCTTGATAAATATCTTCTCCGAGGCAAATTGTAATGACCCGGAACCTCGGTACCGGCAGTATCAAAAATTGCCGAGAGTCCGTATCGAGGATTACCGAGAGTCAGTATCGAGGATTACCGAGAGTCCGTATCGAGGATTACCGAGAGTCCGTATCGAGGATTACCGAGAGTGCATATCGAGGATTACCGAGAGTGCGTATCGAGGATTTCCGAGAGACCGTATTGAGGATTACCGAGAATCCGCATCGAGAGTGACCGAGAGTCAGTGCCGAGAAATGCTGATACTTGGTATCGAGAAATGTCGAGAGAATGCGGAAATCAGCAACGGTAGAGTCCGATGATAGAACTCGATAAGTTAAGGGGATTGATATGGGAATAGAGAGTTTGAGACTACTGAAGTAGCGAACAGACGTTTGAATTGAAGAAATGGAATCCCAAGTTTACAGTGTTAGATCATTCAGGCTTGCAAGTTCCTGGATGAATCTTCGGTTCGAACGACTCAGGTCTGTAAGTTGCCGAGTAAAGAGGTGAGAGGTTCGATACTTAGTCCGAGAGACAGTCCGAGTAGAATTAGGAATGAAAATCCTAGTGATAGTGATAGTATAGTGATAAGTGATAGTGATAGTGAAGGAAACTATCCAGAAATGATTGCATCGGCGAACGATGGATAGGGTCGATGGACTAGGATGGATCGATTAGACTATGGGCCGATGGATGGTCCGGGGACTCGGAAATCTTGCGAAGATTTAAGCCGACTCACGGAAAAGGAAACCCAAGAGAAATTGAAACTCGCAGAAAAGGCAAGAGGATCGGATAAGGATAGATGCGAGAATTAAGGGAACTAGGGGACGAAAGGCTTATCATTCTAAGGCAACTTAGGGCGGTTTAAGTCGACCCTATATAAGGGACGGAACCCTTAGGAATTCTCGAGTATTCGCATACACATCCGAGAGCCGCCGCAAGAGAAAGAGAGAGAGTTTCCACAGGAGCTAAACCGAGATCCTAAGGTCTAAGTCGAGAAAGGAACGGTAAGTATCCTTCCACCTTGATCTGTTGATGGTTATGGGTTATACATCGGATATTAACGATGTCGATCTGTCCGTGTAGAAGCGGGGATCGGATTGAGCGTAAGAACCAAGAGTTCGATACCTAAGGTCAATACCGAAGGTGAGTGCGTGACTGTGGCCGAGTTCCATGGTTGATTCTCTTGACCCGTGGTTTATTTAATCTTGTTAATTGCTTGTCTTGTTAATGGTTAATGTGTTCTATTGCAATATGAATGGTGGTTGGTCTAAACGACTTAGGCAACTATCCGATCTGAATTGTTTGACTTGCGTGACTTGATTGGAATATATCCTGTGTTAGTTTGAGATCGTTGAACTGAGCCTAGTGAGACGGGATGACCGCTCCACTAAGTAAACTTTGTTTACTTACGCCTCCTGTTAATGGACGCAGGAAAAGAAAGGTCCGATAACCAGGATTAAAGTGGCTGACCAGCTCGTGTGACGGAGGCAAGGGAGGAAGAGGATGGTGGCTTTGGGTAGAATTATTCATGGCGTTTATTTTATAAGTTTCTCGTTATTTTCATGCATGGGACAAGTTGTTATTTAAGGATGAATCGAACCTTTTGCTTTAATGAATGCTTTTAAGTTATATTATCTGTTATACATATTCGCTGCTAAGTCTTGTTAAACGAATGAGTAGAATTCATAGGCCCTAAGAAAAAAATTTATCGGCCAGTATGTCCGAGTATGGGTTTTTAGGATCGGGGTCTTACACAAATCCTTCTGGGTCTGCAAAGAAACTGTGGCTGCAGGTTCATGGATCTGGAGGAAATTATTAAAGTACAGGCCACTGGCAGCATCTTTCTGTAAGGTTGAGGTAGGGAATGGCAATCTTTGCTCCTTTTGGTATGATAATTGGTCTCCATTAGGTCGCCTGATTGATGTTACGGGTGATCGAGGTCTCATTGACCTAGGGATCGGTCGCCACATGACGTTGGCTCAAGCCTGGTCCTCCTGTCTCCGACGTCGACATCGGCTTAGCAACCTGAATCTGATAGAGGATACCCTGCATTCTCACTACCAGAATAGAATAGAGCATACTGACCTTGTTTTGTGGCGAGGGAAGAATGACATTTACAAAGCTAAATTCTCAACTACTGACACTTGGAATCATATCCGCCCTTCCTCTCCTCTTGTCTTGTGGCACCATAGTGTATGGTTCACGCACGCGACCCCTAAATATGCATTCTGTCTCTGGTTAGCGATCCACAACCGATTAGCCACTGGTGAGCGAATGATCCGGTGGAACAGAGGAGATTCTGGCTACTGTTCTTTGTGTTCGAATACTTTAGAAACAAGGAATCATCTGTTTTTCTCTTGTAGTTATTCTTCTGCGGTCTGGGCAGCTCTGGCCAAGGAGGTGTTCAAGGAGAGGTACTCTGAGACTTGGCAAACGATACTTAATCACACTTCAGAAGCTCAGCAGAGTCGCCAACATGGCTTCCTCACTCGTTACATCTTCCAACTGGCGGTCCACTCCATCTGGCGTGAACGAAATGGACGACGAATTGGTGAATCCCCGCTACCTGCAGAGCAACTAGTCCGGCGGCTAGATCAACAAATTTGAAATCAGTTCTTAGCTATTCAGCGGATGGGTAATCACCGTTACGTTAATGGCTTACTACTGTGGTTGAGCACTCGGCCATGAGTTTTTTTCTTTCTCTGGTCTGTGTAAAATTGTTGTAAAAGTCACTTAGACTAAACCCTCAAACACCAGATGCACTAGTTGTAACAATGTTTTATTTCTTTTGATTGTAATTGAAAAATTATATATATATATATATATATATATATATATATATATATGTTTTAGGAGATAAGAGAAGAGACATCTGAAAAATAATTTTAATATGATAAAGAATGTGTTGAAGATATTATTGTCTTTTGTACATGTACAGTAGATGTGAAATAGTACCGAGAGAGAACAATTATACAATCTTCTGTTAGCAACACTTATAAATACACTTAAAAAGAATAGCAAAATATTTTGCAATATCCTCAGTTTTGTTTTGTATGAATCTAAATTTTTTTTACAAACAAAAATTGTTTTACAATAAAAGCAACATAAAAGCCAAATAAATTGAATGTTTTTATAGTAGTATTAGAAGGAAAAAAAGATTAGCAGCTATGAGTTTGAAACTAATAACGCAAACCATCTTCATAATCTTGTGAACTCGTCGATGTGAAGGTGCTTAACCGATTTTGTCAAACTTATTTTTAGACTTTTAGTACTGATTACTGATTATATATTCAACTTATAAATACTCTTACAACAATATAAGTGAGTATGAGAAAGGTTAACTAATAATTTACTGATTATAATATTAAAAATTCACATCTCATACCCATCGCAATAACATCGATGCTCAGGTTTGTCTTTTAATGGTGATCCAGGATCGGCTTAATATCTCTATCCTACCCAACGTGGGATTTAACTTTTAAAAGCAAGTGTACTATTTATACATTACTAAATTAGGATCCGATGTCCGGTGATAACTTTCTAATTTATATATTGTAGACATCATTTTTTGTCCATATTTTGCATTATATATATCCTAACTTTAGCATTTTTAGGTCCTTAACTGTAGGAATTTGCATTTAGGCCATTTAAGGTACTGTATTGTTGCATTTGCGCATTTTGGATGAAAACATGTGCTTTAGAGTCTAAAATGGGAAAAATAAGGTCAAACCCATGCATGTATCCGAAGGAGCAATCGTGCAAGAAGAACAGTCCGAAGCTCAACCCAATCAAAGAGAATCTAAGAGCAGGAAGAATAACCCGAAGCCCTATCCGAAGAGCTACCCGACTTGAACCTCGTGCACCGCCTCGAGCAGACCCTTGGGTAGAACTGAGCGGCTAGGTTAAAAGCGTTTCCATATATAAACCTCCCTCTTCTTCCTCTTGCCCTAGCACGCCGCAGACACTCAGAACAGAGAGTGAGAGCTTCTGCGAGAGAGATCGAGCGACTCAAACACTTTTTCCACTTTGTTAGGATTCGATTGCGTTTCTTTTGCTATTCTTTTTAGTTTCGATTCTGTACTCTATTACTTTTATCTTATTCAATACAATGCAACTTTCATTCATTTGTCTTTTTATGCTTTTTACCATGAGATCTGAGTAGTGAATCAAAGTTTCCAAGGATGGGATAGACAAATATGTGTTCTTGATCGGTTAGGATGTCTTAGCTTGAATGTTTACTTTATATATGTGACAACCCATCCCGCGGATCCCACTAGCCTCACTGCTAGCCGCCCCAACGGACCCCAAGCTGGCCCTGCAGGGCATCGATCCTAACCCCTCACCGTGACAAATGGAACTATTAATCCAAATCCACAGTAGGTTATTGGTGCGCTAGGCGTTCCTCGAACCCTGGTCCCCACCCTTTAACAACCTTCCCACAGGACAAGCTGTCACCAATTGAGCTGCAGATACTCGATCACCAGCTTCATGTATACCTTCGAGCTGTTCATCCTTGTCTACTTGATCCGATCATCCCACCCGATCATGTACCCGAATGCTTACATCGAGTACTTTGGTCGTGTGGTTCTTGTTCTTTTATTTACTTTTGCTTATTTTAGGTTGTTAGAAAAACCCCACTATTGTTTGGCTTGACTTGCTCTGTTCTGATCATATCTTATCTGCTAGCACAACAACAATTTGGATTGATAACCCTTTGTACTACAACTGTATGGGGAATTGATACCCTCGGTGAAAATCATGTTATCATGCGGGTTTAGAGTTTTTGAAATAAAATTAAATTTAACAAAGAATATAAAGTAAATATTTTTAGTAAGTAAGAACTATGTATAAAATTAAATAGATACACCGAGGTGTCCAATGTGATATATGGTGTAAAAGGTGCGACTCTGCGGTTGAGACTATTAATCATGTTTTCTTTGAAAGCCCTCGCTCGTATGAAGCTTGGGATTTATCTCCGGCTTCGGTCTCGTCAGAGAGTTTTCCATATGAGTCGATGTACTCGAATTTGGATTTTGTTTTCTGGAGGGATGTCTCTCAACAGGATGATCCTTATCAGCTTCTTCAATTACCATAGATTTTATGGGCAATCTGTAAGGCCATAAATAAAAAAGTTTTTTCAAAGTTTAGAGATCGAGGCGAATGATATAATTGCTAAGGATTTGGGCGATAAGTTAGCCTGGGAAGAGGCTCTCTCTTTTACGGTAGTCGTCAGCTCCATCTCCGTTTTCGGATGTCCAAGTTTCTTCACCTGGTTGTCAGATTGATGGTTTTTGAAAAGCAACCAATGTGCATTCATGATTAGGCTGGTGGTGTTGCGTTGGTGAGGAGCGAACCTTGTTGTTGGGGGCCAAGTGTCTAAGACGGAGCCCCTCTCTCCTACATTTGGAGTCAAAAGCGTTATTGTGGGCCATGGAGTCGATACGTGCTGCAGGGATTGCTTGTCAATATTTCGAGACTGATTGTGCTGAGTTACTCACTATAGTGCAGCCTCCTGAAGATTGGTCATCCTTCTCCAACCTGCTCGATGAGTTTAACTCGCTGGAGTCCTTCCCACTATTCTCCATCTCATGGATCCTGTGCGCGTCAAATACGAAGGCAGATTTTCTTTTATGTGCTTCGCGTTCTCTTATCTATGAAGTTTCTTTTGTAAACTCCTTTCCTCCAGTTTGGACAACTAACCAAAGAATTTTATTTTAATTTATTGTTTTGTTTAAAAAAAAAGGTAAACAAATATACTTTTAATTAAAGAAAATAATTGTAGAAGAGTTCAAAGTTATTAAAATTAAATTAAATTTAACAAAGAATATATATTTAATTATTTTCGTAAGTAAAAACAATATATAAAAGTAAAGAGAGAAACTTTTAGTTATAGAAAATATTTTCTCTTTTTGCTATAATACACTAATGTATATCCATTTACAAATCTACTATCTATATTACCACTAAAAGTGTAGTTGTATACATAAATATATTTTACTGTTAAAATATATTTTTTTAGTCTTTACTACTACCAACAAATTGTCTTTATGAACATATTAAATAACCTATTATATGTCTCTTCACTTTAACATTTTTATAGTTACAAAAACGCATATGTTAGTCTTACATACTCATATCTTATATATTACAATAGCAGTCTTTTTAAATAAATTATTTGATTGGTGAAAAAAATATGAGACGATCTATTTTTTCTTTTTTTTACTTCAACAATCTTTTTCTTTATGTAAAGGTGAGTATTTACAATTTTTTTAGAAACAGTAATTAATTGTATAATTTTCATAATCATTTTTTATCTTATATAAAAAGTAATCATTTTTCTTGTAAAATTAGCAACTTAAAATTAAAATAAGTAAATAATATTATAATTTTGAATTTTCTAAATAATCTTTTCTAAACTTTAAAGCTGTTTAAATTTTCTAATTTTCTTATAACTGCCTTTTAATATTTTAAAACTGTTAAAAACAAAACTTTTGTCTTACATTTGAAAATTTACAAAGGTTTTTTTTCTTTAAAAGATTTTAAATAAAATTAGGTTTTTTTCTCTATATTACTGTTATATAAAAAAATTTTATGGCAGGTTTTAAATTTTTACATTTTTATTTTTAAAATTTTTAATAAATTTAGAATTGACATGTGTCAACATCTGAATGATACAATTGACACGTCTCACGATCTTGTTAATGAGTAAATTTGACATCAAAATATATATAATAAGAGAAGCATCCACTCGATGTGCGGGTTTAAAGTTTTGTAAAAAAATTAAATTTAATAAAAATATATTAAAATTTATTTTACATTTTATAATTTTTTTTTGCTATAATATACTGATTTATATCCATATACAAATCTTTTATATATGTTACCGTTATAAGTGTATTTTTTACACCTATATATACTGTATGTTACAAATATATTATTTACCACCATCTAGAGAATGTCTATATCAACAAATTAAGCCAACTATTATATGTCTTTTTACTTTCACTTTTGGATAGTTTCTTTAATCAGTAAAATTATCGGTTCAAAAAATATTTTAAATAAAAAATAATTACATCACAATAGTGTATGACTAACCATAGAGAGAACATGTGCCCTTCTCCCTTATGGAGAGAACCTTGCTTCCAACCTCTTCCACCATGGAGAGAACCTTCGCTCCGCCTTCCTCCCTTGGGAAGATAACCTTGCGTACAACCTCCCACACTGTAACACCCACAAACCAAATTTTGGTATTTTAGTAAGGGTGTCGATCGACACCTCCTAGTGAGGCATCGATCGACACCAATTGTGGTCGGTTTGGTCGGTTCAATTTTAATTGTCCGGTTTGGGGAGTTGGTTTAGGGAAAACCCTAACTCGGGTTTTTAAGAGGGGAGCTCGAGTTTTTCTCCTCTCTTGGCCGCTTTTGTCAAAAACAGAGAGAAAAGAAGTGTTCTTGAGATTGTGAGTGAGATTGTGAGATTTCTTGGCTGTTCTTGAGAGATTGGAGGCTGGGAAGGTGCTAGAAGCTTGCTAGGAGTGAGGGATTCGTCCTTATTGGTCAGAAACTTCCTGCAAAGAGGTGAGTGCATGACCATGGCTTATCTAAGCTAAGATCTCTAGATTCTATGTGATTTTGTGCTTATGCGGTTGTTTCTTTGAGTTCCCTATGGTATTTCGTTGCTGTCTGGGCTGGGTTTGGCTTCTGGGAGTGCAAGGAGCGGATTGGAGAAGATTGGAGGCGAGATTCGGAGTTTCTGATCGAGGGAAATCGCTGCTCGGCATCGGTGTCGGTCGACGCCAGTTGGGGTGTCGGTCGACACCAACGCGAGGACGGCTCGGGACTTTAGCGAGTGTCGAACGATGCCATGTGGAGGTGTCGGTCGATGCAAACTAGGGTTTTCGGGAGTGTCGGGCAGGGTGTCGGTCGACACCAGTTTGGTGTCGGTCGACACCAGATATTCAGTGTCGATCGACACCCTCTGGTGTCGGTCGACACCCCTTGTTTCAGTTACGATGGATGTTGCATGCTATGTATATTGCCTGGTTTGTTTTATTGATTGTTGTTTGTGGCATGTAGAGATCTTATTGCTTGTGTGTATAGCCCAGTAGATGGGAGGATTGCCTCACTGAGTGTTTATCAAATACTCATGCATCTCAATTTGTGTTTGTGGTGCAGGTAAAGGCAAATTGTGTAGCGTGGAATCATGGCGATGAGGAGGAGGATGATCTAGGGTCTCGTTTGTGTGTTGTTGGTTATATTATTTATGTTGGAACCTTGGTTAGAGTTGTGATAGGTTGCTGGATAGATTAGATAGGAATGTTATTGTATTGATGATGTATCGTTTCTGTATTATTGGTATGTTTCCGCTGTGCATATTGGTTGTTATTGGTTCAATGAGGAAATGGTGGTTTGGGTGGTTCAATTAAGTAGTATGGGATGCTTAATTATATGTTGTATTTATTATTAAAAAGAAAAAAAAAAAAGGGGCGGTCGTTTCATTTTGGTATCAGAGCCTTTACGGTTCTAGGATGGTTAGGTGGATGGTTAGAGCGGTTAGGAATTTAATTGGGTGAATTATTTTCTTTTTGCTTGATGCATGATGTTGTGTGATGGAATTGATTATGAGTAGTTAGTCAATTTGCATGTGGTATGGAGTCCTAGTATCATCCTCTTCGAGCCTTCAATGAGATTCCACGGTAAGATGTGTGTTTGTGTGCGGTTTTGATTGGTGTACTTAGCTTTCTGTTCTGGGTAGTGCAGATGGTTAAGGGTGGAGCTGTTGCTGGTCGTGGACGCGGACGTGGTGGGGGTCGCGGTCGTGGTCGTGGTCGTGGTCGTGGTAGGGGCAGAGTCCAAGCAGTGAGTGAGTCTGTTGAGCAGAGTGTGACAGCTGAGGGTGTCGGCGAGTCGCAGGATTTCCAGGAGGGGTCCATGAGTGTGGCCGGTGGTGGTACTGATAGGACCGTAGGCGCTGAGGGGGTCGGTGCGGGCGGTGTCGGTGCTCGAGTGGCCGGTGGTGCTAGGGTTCCGGGTGTGGGAATCCCAGCAGGTGGGGCTCCTGTTGGAGGTGTGGACCTGGCGGGCTTGTTGACACAGTTGTTGGAGCGGGTACCAGGTTTGGGCCCGGCTCAGGCTCAGGTAGTGCCACCAGTGGTGGCGGAGGAGCGGCAGCCAGTGGCTGCGGATGTGGGAGTTCATGCTCGTTATCTCAGCATGTTGTCAGAGATGGGTAAGTTACGTACCGAGCAGTTTCCGGGAGGTGTGGATCCTACTGCTGCGGATGCGTGGAGGACGAGGGTGGAACGCAACTTCCATACCTTGAGATGTCCTGAGGAGTTCTGGGTGGACATAGGGGTCTACTTTTTGACTGGAGATGCTGAGTTGTGGTGGAGATCTGTGGCTGCTAGGAGAGTGCAGCGGGAGATGACTTGGGCTGACTTCGTTTTGGAGTTCAACCGCAAGTATTTTCCGAGAGAGGCATTGGATCGGTTGGAGGTGCAGTTCCTTCAGTTGTCTCAGGGGACACGGTCAGTGCGGGAGCTGGACTTGGAGTTCAGTCGACTTCTGTGTTATGGGGGTCGAGCTATGGAGCCTGAGGAGGCTCAGGTTAGGAGGTTTATGAGAGCTCTACGTGATGAGTTGAGAGTTCACTGTAGAGGGAGGTATTATGCTACGCGTGCAGAGTTGGTGGAGACTGCAGCAGAGATTGAGGAGGATATCCGGGCACAGTCAGTGGTGGCCAGTCCAGCGGTTCAGACAGAGGAGACTTCGGAGCAGAACAATCCAAACAAGGGTAACAAGTCGGAGCAAAGGCATAAGAGGAAGCGGGAAGACACGTCAGGTATGCAGCAAGGTGGGCGAGGGTGCTTCGGATGTGGGAGCAAGAACCACAGGTTGGCAGACTGTCCCAAGAAAGGTGATTCACAAGAATATCGTCGATCGTGTTACCATTGTGGAGAGGAGGGGCACATCAGGCCTTTCTGTCCTAAGTTGAGACAGATGATGGGGGGTGCGGCACAACCGAAGGGAGGACCGGGTGCTCAACTCGGAGATTAGATTGGCTTCTGATTCTTTTTATTTCAGCTACGTATTTTCGTTTGGAGTTGTAAACGTTTATTGCACTTGAGGTTTTTAATAAAATGCAGTTTTTCTTTTTTTTGGTTTTTGGAATTTGTGGATCTTGTGGAAAAGAAAATCGCTCGGGAATTCTATAAATGGAAAGTTTCCATGCGTAGGAAGTTTCTAAAAACATAAAGTTCTAGGAATAGTTAGAACTTGTGTTAGTGGGAAGGGTGTTTGTAAACACCGAGAAGTTGGGATGTTAGTAGTGAGACCTGGGGGTGGCCATGGCTGTGGTGATATTCTCAGAGAGGATATGGGGTTGGTAGGACATTGAGATGTTCTATGAGGATCACGGGGGTGGTCCAGGTTGGGAAATGCTTATAGTTGTTATGACCGTTTGCTAGAGGGACGGGGGGTCCTGAACAACTCATGAGGAGATGGGGGTTCTCCTGAGGGGACGGGGGGTCCCCTAGATACCGATAGCTCGAGGGACTGTGGTCCCGAGGGTGGCAGAGGAGATGGGGGTTCTCCTGAGGAGATGGGGGTTCTCCTGGTACCGTGATCTTAAGGGTGACGACCCGAGGGTGAGACGGTATGGCTCAAAGACGGGGGGTCTGAGAGTGTGATCGGTATGGCTTGAAGGTTGCGACCTAAGAGCAGATGAGTTGGTGGCAAAGTGTCAAGGACGTGGAGATAAGCATGGTAACCGGATGTGGATTTATGAGACTGATGGGGGTTCAATCTCAGGGTTACGGTTGAGATCGGAAGCGGATCTCGGGATTGATGGGGGTTCAGTCTCGGGGTTTTCTATAAGTTGACCGGGAGGGTCAGGTGTATGCTGGTCGGGGGGACCAGAGTGGTGAAGACCAATGGGTTCAGAGTGGTTTGGACCAGTGGTGTCCTTGTTGCGGCAGACCAAATGGGTGGATGATACGAACCGTTGCGACGGTGATTTGGTGAGTTTGCGGATGAGTGGCGGTGTGTTCAGATTCGAGGACGAATCTTCTGTTAGAGGGGGAGAATTGTAACACCCGCAAACCAAATTTTGGTATTTTGGTAAGGGTGTCGATCGACACCTCCTAGTGAGGCATCGATCGACACCAATTGTGGTCGGTTTGGTCGGTTCAATTTTAATTGTCCGGTTTGGGGAGTTGGTTTAGGGAAAACCCTAACTCGGGTTTTTAAGAGGGGAGCTCGAGTTTTTCTCCTCTCTTGGCCGCTTTTGTCAAAAACAGAGAGAAAAGAAGTGTTCTTGAGATTGTGAGTGAGATTGTGAGATTTCTTGGCTGTTCTTGAGAGATTGGAGGCTGGGAAGGTGCTAGAAGCTTGCTAGGAGTGAGGGATTCGTCCTTATTGGTCAGAAACTTCCTGCAAAGAGGTGAGTGCATGACCATGGCTTATCTAAGCTAAGATCTCTAGATTCTATGTGATTTTGTGCTTATGCGGTTGTTTCTTTGAGTTCCCTATGGTATTTCGTTGCTGTCTGGGCTGGGTTTGGCTTCTGGGAGTGCAAGGAGCGGATTGGAGAAGATTGGAGGCGAGATTCGGAGTTTCGGATCGAGGGAAATCGCTGCTCGGCATCGGTGTCGGTCGACGCCAGTTGGGGTGTCGGTCGACACCAACGCGAGGACGGCTCGGGACTTTAGCGAGTGTCGAACGATGCCATGTGGAGGTGTCGGTCGATGCAAACTAGGGTTTTCGGGAGTGTCGGGCAGGGTGTCGGTCGACACCAGTTTGGTGTCGGTCGACACCAGATATTCAGTGTCGATCGACACCCTCTGGTGTCGGTCGACACCCCTTGTTTCAGTTACGATGGATGTTGCATGCTATGTATATTGCCTGGTTTGTTTTATTGATTGTTGTTTGTGGCATGTAGAGATCTTATTGCTTGTGTGTATAGCCCAGTAGATGGGAGGATTGCCTCACTGAGTGTTTATCAAATACTCATGCATCTCAATTTGTGTTTGTGGTGCAGGTAAAGGCAAATTGTGTAGCGTGGAATCATGGCGATGAGGAGGAGGATGATCTAGGGTCTCGTTTGTGTGTTGTTGGTTATATTATTTATGTTGGAACCTTGGTTAGAGTTGTGATAGGTTGCTGGATAGATTAGATAGGAATGTTATTGTATTGATGATGTATCGTTTCTGTATTATTGGTATGTTTCCGCTGTGCATATTGGTTGTTATTGGTTCAATGAGGAAATGGTGGTTTGGGTGGTTCAATTAAGTAGTATGGGATGCTTAATTATATGTTGTATTTATTATTAAAAAGAAAAAAAAAAAAGGGGTGGTCGTTTCACACACCTTCCTTCCTTGGAGAGATAACCTTGCGTCCAACCTCCTCCACCATGGAGAGAACCTTCGCTCCGCCTTCCTCTATTGGGAAGATAACCTTGCGTACAACCTCCCCCACCATGTAGGCTTGTGTTTGATTAGCCTATTTTATCCAACCATTAGGTTGATATCCTTCTCCTCTTTATCTCCTTTTGATATTGAACGAATGGTAACAATTATGTTTGCACAAAAAAAAAGGGGTATATGACCAACCAATCAAGATTGAGAAATTAGAAGAAAATTAATTTGACATAATTAATGAAATAATAGAAAATTATAAGCACGGTAATATATGAATCTCAAATAATTCAAAGATGAAAATATAAATTAAATAAAACAATCTAAAACTACTACAATAAATTTTAAAATACAGTATTAGAAAAAGAAGATGCATATATTGATCTCCCTTTTTTTGGGGGTTAACATATTAATCTTACCTATTCCAAACTGAGAAAATAGAAAGTAAGAGTATATTCTGGTTTAAAAATTAAGGAAAATTTGTTTTCCTATTAAAAAAGTTTGACCAATAGAACAAAGTTGAAAGCAATTTTTTTGATAAATTATTTTGTTAGATGAACAATATGAGATAATCTATGTTTATATAGAAGTAAGTATTTACATTTTTTAGAATTAATAATTTTCTGTATATTTTCCTTAATCCATTTTCTATTTTATGAGCAAATTTATTCTAATGAGCCTATTGTTTTTTTAAAAAAATTCTTGCTCCCACTTTCTTGTAAGACGTACTATCGTTCGACGATAAGAACAATTTTTGTTTAGTTGATCTAGTGTTATATAATCTCTATTGTTAAAAAATCTCTATTGTTATCTTGCATTTGTGTTTTCATATTTTTTTTATGCTACCTGTCATGCAAGTTAATAGAAATAATAATAACACCGTGAAAAAATTTTTAATCCCAAAAATCTTAGTTATTATGCATAAGAAACTTTGTTAACACTTCAAAGTCAAAGATTGCGTAGTATGCATAAAATTGAGAAACGAAATAAAGTTCAAAGAAACAACGACGAAAACATGTGGTAATATCTAGGAATCTTTTTATATTGTTGCTTCGATTAGACAACAAACAAATTGCCTTCAAGACTTGTTCAAGAATGATGATGTGTCAAACAAAAGGTTAATAAAAAACAAATAATAAAAATTTTACCAAGAAAAACAAAGTTAGTCGAAATTATTTTGTTTGGTGAAAAATATATCATCATCTATTTTGCTTATGTAGAGGGGTGTATTTATAATTTTTTCCTTTTTGGATTAATAAAGTTTTTCTAAATACAATAAGAATACAATTTTCTATGCATTGTTTTACCAAGCTTGAAACTGTGATATCTGATCGTTAAGATTGACACGTGTCATGATCTGATGAGTTAATAACTTTGATATCTGATTTTTGATCGTTAAAATTGACGTATGTCACGATCTGATGAGTTATTAACTTAGATATTTAATCGTTAAAACTGATTCGTATCACGATCTAGTGAGTTTTTAACTTTAATCTCTGAACATTAAAACTAATACGTGTTACGATCTGGTGAATTACTAATTTGGAAACTAAATTTTATATAATATGATAATTTTTTTTTTTGGGTCAAAAGTGTATATTTTTTCTTTTCTTTGGACAAACATCAACTGTATACATATGACTTTTTTTTTTTTTGTCAATCGTATACATATAACTAAGATCTGAGATTTATATAATTATATCTGAGAACTTAGCATCTCGAGGTGTTAAAGCTACATCTACATTTCTATTTTAATTTTTAATTAATAATCACGTGGCCTAAATTATACTATATAGTATAGTTAGCCGACACTAAAGCGTTGCAACGCTGGGCAAAAACTTTACCCAATACATTAAAAAACATGTTAACAGATTGAGTAATATCTGTTTCGGTATAGTTTATCATTTTATTCAATCGACGGGATCGACCTTCCTCCACTTGATAGTAGTAGTATTATACATGAGTTATAAAAAGCTTGACAGTACTCTATGCTTTCGAGTATTTTCTTTAATCATGAATAAATATTATAATTTTAAGATCGTTTCTGGCAATTTGCAAAAGAATTGTTATTCTAATAAAAATTTGTAACTTTGAAAGCAACAATAAGTGCGACCGACGAGACACTGCAGTGGATTACACATCTGTCTACAGGCGGTTAGTATTCGTTTCTCACTATAGTAGTTTTATCACTCTTAGATAAATAATTTGATGAATGACTTGTAGTATCAAGTATATATGCATGGTGGCTTATGGTACTGTTTTCATTGTGTTTCTCTCTTTAGTTAATTTTTGTTTTGTTTTGTTTGCGGTTACATTTATTCTTAAAAGAAAAGAAAAATACATTCATTCGATAAAGATAAACCTAGCTATTACATATTTCTGCCGTTAACGTGAGCTCTCAAATTCTAGCTAGCTAGTACTCTTCACAAATATGACATAGTTGCCCAAAAAAGAAAGGTAAAGTACGATAAATATCATTTAACTAAGAAACTGGGAATGGCTCATGTGTAAGTACGGAATTGATTAATTATTCCGCAAGTTAACCAACAATATAGAGAGATATGGATTTGGATATACATTTGTAGTGCTTAAAAATACAGAAAAGCACGTGCTTCCAAGAGATCGAGGATAATGCATGCTTACATTTGCAGCATCTGTAAACACATGCTTTTCTATATTTTTTATTACTAGTGTGTCGACAGAAAATCTCATATGGTATATTCTCTCAAGTATCTTTCTGTGTACACTTAGACTGAGTGACCATCTTATAATAATGAAAACACATGTGGTATATTACAATTTGATAAGTTTTTAAATTTGTATTTTTAACCGAAGAGCTGAGCAGTAGACTAAATCATTTTGCCAAAATTGGATTTCAAAATTTTAAAATTATCTTCATCTTCAAAAAGTATTACAAAAGAAAAGTTCACCTAATTTTCATTACATTTTTTAATATTTATTTAAGGGAAAAAAATAAAAGTAGGCTTATTTTTATTTTTGTCATATGATTTCATTAATTTGAGTATGGATGTTTGATTGTGCGTATTTTAGTTTGTATTCAGTAAAGAATATATAAAAGAAATCTGTCAATAAATATTTTCTATATTTTTAATCTTCAAAAAGTTTTGTTTTGATAGTAAAGTGAGACAAGATAATCTAATATAAATATTAGCTATGCATCAAATGAACAGTGAAAGGATTGTTTCAAAACTAACCATGAGATTTGAGTTTGTAGAACATACCTAAGATTGTGTTAGACAAGGGAAACAAAACCCAATTGTTCTTCTACAATAATTCTGAGTTTAGAAACTTGAAAAAGTTTGCATAAAAAAAAAAACTTGAAAAGAGAAGAAGCGTGAAGAGAGCTGAAGAAGACGATGGGAGAATTGGGGTTTATGTCAATTATTTGGTAAAAATCGATTTTGAGAATATCTGATTTTTTGTTTTAAAAAAACCAATATATATTATTAATTTTTTTAATATAATTAATTTTAACATCATTTTTAATTGATGTAAAATTAAAATCGTTTGAAAAATGATTTTACCATAAATAAATAAATACATCAATTATCTAAATGATGTAAATTTATTTTTTGATATCAATTCTATAAAAACGATACAATCTACTAAAAAGTAAATCAATTTTAACTAAATGATGTTAAATTAGATAATTATAACATCACTTATATTAATTGATGTTACCGCATATATATTTGCTTCATTTGTAAATATACAATTTAAAAATATATCATTTATTTGTGTGATGCAATTTAAGTCATACAATACAAGTAATTTTTTGTAGTGAGACCACGTGGTAAGATACTTCTGACTGTCCTAACAAGATAGAAAATTACCGGAATGTTAGAAAATTACCAGAATGTTAAAATCTAAATCGCAAAAAGAAACGAAGAAACCATTCTATAAATATACATGCTGGTTAGTCTTAGTAATTCACATTACAGGCACAGCCCCAAGTAACAAATCTCAAAAGAAAAAAAATGGCTCCTCGTGTGATCTTCGTACTCCTCTCTCTTGTTTTTCTCTACCTTGCAAACACATCACACTCGTTCGAAAAGTTTCAATCAATTCTACATCCTATTTATAGAGACATGGCCACAAATACCTACTCCATCCCTTTGTCCATCGGCCCGAGTGAAGACTTCAGCAAAGAATTCGTCCTTGACCTCAACGGAGTAGGACCGTTATTGCAAAACTGCGCCACAGCCACCAAATCCTCCTCCTTCCACACCATCAGGTGCGGCTCCACGAGATGCACCTACGCAAACCCCAATTTCTCCTGTGCCAACAACACCACCACTAAGACGAAGACCCCTTGTCGCTCCTCCGACAATGCCCGGCTCTTCCGAGATACCGTTATGTTATTTTACACAAACAATGGAGTATACACTAGGGACAGTGAAAAGAGCTTCTCGCTGACTTTAACCTGCACTGATAGTGCTCCTTTGAAAGGAACCATCGGTCTCGCTAACACTCACTTGTCGATTCCCTCGCAGCTAGTCTCCATGTACAAGCTTCCTCCAAAGATGGCTCTTTGTTTGCCCTCCATCAAAGATTCTGGTGACCTTTGGATCGGTAAAGGGGAATATTATTATCTGCCTTACTTAAAAGATATTTCTACGATCTTTGCCTCCACGCCTCTGATTGGTAATGAAAAGTCCGGTGAGTACTTGATCGATGTGAAGTCCATACAAATCGGTGGAAAGACCGTTCCAATACTTCATGGAGCCACGAAGATCTCCACTTTGGCTCCTTACACCGTATTGGAAACTTCCATCTACAAGGCTCTTCTCACAGCCTTCTCCGGAAACGCCAAGATGGCTAAAGCTCCAGCCGTGAAGCCTTTCGGTGCGTGCTTCCGCTCAAATGGAGGACGTGGAGTTCCTTTGATCGATCTGGTGCTTAGGGGAGGAGCTAAGTGGAGGATCTACGGTTCGAATTCGCTGGTGAAGGTGAATAAAAACGTTGTTTGTTTAGGGTTTGTGGACGGAGGTGTGAATCCGAAGAACCCTATAGTGATTGGCGGATTTCAGATGGAAGATAATTTGGTGGAGTTCGATCTCAAAGCTTCCAAATTTTCTTTCTCTTCTTCTCTTTTGCTTCACAACACTTCTTGCGCAGTACAAAGGTTATCTCCTAATTAATAATGCACGTGGCTGAATATCGATGTTGCTTTCAAATAAAATAATAAATAAAGCCAACGAACGAGATATAGTTGAACTTGAATTTTATAAGAACTAATTGAAGTTTGTTCGATATTAATTTACACCAACGGTAGAAAGAAAATTATTTTTAACCTGGTAAAATAAAACAGTACTGTGGACCGAAGGCTCAAATGGTTGTGATTAAAATAAGAACTATATAAATCTCTATACCCAAAATATATATACTATATATATATATATAATCTAACATTTCTTATTAGATTCTCATTCTTTTTTTTTTAATCATATTTATCTTTTTCTTTTACTTTAACTATAAAAGTTTCACTAGACAGAAATTTATTTTCTAATTTTAGAATACTTGCAAAACTGTCCATAAAATTCTGACAACACTGTTTATATAATGCTCAATGACATTATTCATCCGAGATCGATGACACTATTCATCAAATGATATAATAAAACATTTGTGATTTTAGTGTATAACTGTTATATATTTAACATGCTAAATAATATAATATCGTGATAAGTTTACTTATTGTGTTAAATGCATGTTTATCGGATTAAAATTGTGAATCAAAGTTATTTATCTATATATCAGTTCAATAAAAAGTAACTGCATATCTCTTATGCGACTTAAAAGATAACTATATAATTAACTTGTTATCAATATGTTTAACATGTTAAATTATATAATTAACTTGTTATCAATATGTTTAACATGTTAAATTAAACTTCATGACATTAAATGGCTCTGTTCGGCACCTCATCGCTGCGACAGCGACGCAAACTAAAAAAAATAGAAGAAAATAAGAGAGAGAAACTTAGATCCTTCTTCAATTTAGTCGCAGCGACTGGTTTTAGCACAGTTTATCAGTCGCTATAAATAATAGTGGCAGCTTCTCCTGTTAGTGACGGAAATTCCATCTCCAGTAACTGTATTTTTTTCAGATCAACTTGATTTTTGCTTTGGTCGACGTCTTTTTTTGGGTCGCCGTTGCTATCACAGCAATTAGATAACGAACAGGGTCATTGTCATCTTTTGACACTATTAATCATATGATATAGTAAGGTGTACAGACAAAATTTGTAAAAAATATAAATTTTTTGTATCTGAAAAAAATATAGGAAAAAAATTATATTATTTAATATTTGAGTAATTAAACATGAAGGAGTATGATAATAAAAAAAAACCAAATCGCTTTGATTCAGTGGTAAAGAGAGAAAAGTCCCACACCTGGGTTCGAGTAGCATTGGCCACGGGGATTCAAAATTTAACATGGTTTCCCCCGGCCGCAGTAGATTAGTCTTTAGACCTAGGAAGCCTTTAGGATCACTTTGAGTTATCAAAAAAAAAAAAAATTGCTACAGTGAGAGACCGACTATTTGTATAATTATGAATATTAAACGTACTAGTTTGCCTATTACATTCCAAAAACGTACTAAAACCCAAATATCTTAAAAAAAACTTACATTCTCTTCTCTTTGATCGATTCAAAGGATAATGAATGGGATTCTTCTTTTCATGTTTGATTTTGGCTCTATTCTTCACCACCAGTCTTCTTCATCCTTCGCATGTTATATATTCGGTGGCTCTTAGCCCTTTCTCCTCGCTTCCTCGATGTCATAAGAGCAAGATTATTGCACAACTCTTTGGGATGTCTTTGATTTTTTTAGTAATATATACAAAGAAAAAAAACTTTTAATATTTTTGAGAGACATGTGTCTCTGCGGTGATCCTTTGAGAGAAGCATAGACCCGACACGTGTATTGTTTGTATTGGTTAAGTTTTGTTTTATTGTTTTTTATTATTCAGTTTCTTCTTTCTCTCGACAATATCCAAAATGAGAGAAACACAAAATCACACAATAGCTCTCGCATCGTCGTCTTCTTCTCCCGATCGATTCGATCTCGCCTCGTCGTCGTCTTCTAAACCGATCTCGCCTCGTCGTCTTCTAAATCGATTCGATGCAAGTCTTCGATTGGGTTTGTGATTTGGTTTCTCGATCGGGTTGTATCGTTTGTGTTTGGGACGAACCGTCGAACAAAATCGAGCGACGTTTGTGTTCGATTGGGTTTGCGTTTGTGTTTCTCGATCGGATCTTACAACCGATTGAATCGGTGGTTTTGATTGATGTATGTTGTGTTTTGTGTTGTGCAGGTGGGTTCGTAGTTTGTTGGGCAGTATTATAAAGTGTTGCAGCAGCAGCCAGATCTTATTCATCAGTTTTATTCTGAGTCCAGTAGAGCTATTCGTATCGTTAATCTAGTTCACAAGTTTCAATCTTTTTTACTTGAGTTCTGTGAGGTTTTATGAGGTGATTGACTTGGTGTTTAAGATTAAGCATATGAGAAGATATGAGTTCACAAACTTCTTCAGCCCAGAATATATGTGAATCCCCCTGCTACCCCAGATTGTCTACGAGCACTGGCTTGCAGGGTACTTCTTGGTCTAGCTAGAGATGATACAATTGCACATATACTGACTAAACTTGAATAATTAGTGTTTATTTCATTCCATTGTTTCTCTGTTGAAGTTTTGCAGACATGTTTAATTGCGTTTTATATGTGTTTACAGATAGTGACAAATTCAGGGCATGCGACTACACTAACAGCCAGTGATGCTGCTACTCCAACACTGAGGCGTATTGAAAGAGCTTCCATTGCAGCAGCAACGCCTATCTGCAAAGAAGAAGCAGTTGACTTTCTCCCCTAGCTTTAGTTTGCAGTCACGAAAGCAATATTTCTCCCATGACGCGCTCAACCTCAGTCTACACAGAGAATAAATAGTACAAATATTGATGATGATGAGGCACTGAAGAGAGCACCAATATTGCCTCATTGTGACATCGACAAAGAAGCTCCAGATTCTTGTTTGTTCCCTAGATCCTCGATCATACTGCTAGGCGGCTCTCTTATATCACATTGTTCTGAGTTTGTCAGCGGCTCAGGCTCAGGGCACCAGTGTTAACAATCGTTGCTGTGGAGGAACTATGGTCAATGTCTGAAATTATACAATGGTTTGAATTGTTGAAACTGGTTTTGGTTTTTGATTGTTGTGCAATGAGAGGATGTTTGAGAGTTAGATGGAAAATGGTTTTGGTTTGTTTGATTGTTGTTTGTAAAACAAGTTCTCTGATTTTTTTAAAAAAAATTGACACCCAAGGATGACTAATGGGAGGACAAAAAATAAAAGTAAGGATGTGAAGATCTAAAGTTAGATTAATATTATTTTTAATATTATTAAAAGTTAGAGACACTCATTTGAGGTTGTGCAATGGGTTTGCTCTAATGATGAGATCGAAAATCCGGCTAAGGTTTCTTATGGGTGGGTAAAAAACCATGCAAAAAATTATAGACAGATATCCAAAGTTTTTAACAGATGTTGAGTTTCGAATATCCAAGATGGACGGATCCGAATATCAAAACTATATATTCGACGGATTCAAATCTGAATTCAATTACCTCTAAAAACTCCGGATATTTGCTTTGCAAACCAGACAAATACATACAACACTTAATCATATACTCCATCGTTCTAATAAAATATATAAGGTATAATAAAAACTCAACAAACTCTTTTTCTAAAATACCAATTTTTGCTAACTCCTAAGATACACCGATCAGCGGATTTTTTTCATCTTTTCGAAATAATCAACTGTTGTCACTTGTCACCTAACTCACATATTATATATGCATGATGATATTAGAGTATTGTTTATTTATAGTTTCTTTTGAAATAATGAACAAAGTTTGCAACATATATAGTTTCTTTTGTAATAATGACCATAACTTTATTATAAAATAAAATAAAATCTTAACGCAAATCTCAAATATTATAGGATATTAGTTATTTCCCGCCAAAAATTGAATATTACCAATTAACAATTTTCATAAAATCGATTTTTTTTTTGCCTCCTCCCCTTCTCTCTCTTAAAACTTTCTGTCCTTCTTTCTCAAAACCAAACTCAGATCTGAGACGGTTGCCTCTCCAGTTTGCCCTTCCGGCACTTGAGAGAGCTATTTTTCTTCTTTTCTGGTTCCTATTATTTCCGGCATTGACTTCGCCTCTGTAAAGTCATCCTTCGACTTCAGTTGGGTTTCTCTAGATGGTGGTTTCCGGTGAACTTCTCGGCACGTGATGCGGAGTCTCGTGTGGTGGTGGTCGTTGGTGAAGACTCGATGAAGAGGCTTGAGGACGGCGTTGAATCTGGGGCTAGATCTAGCGGATCTGGGGTTCGCGACTCTGTGTGTCGATTTGTCTCTCTAGTGGGTTCGTTGGCATGGTGGAGAAGTGAGGGGTTGAGGATTTATCCTTAGAGATCTTTGGTCGTGGTTTGATGCTCTTGCATCAGATTTGTCTTCTCTCACTCAATCCGAGACGGTGCTTTGCGATTGGTTTGTTGTTGTTTGTCAGGTAAGTTTGGGCTGCACTTCATTGCAGGACTGGGATTCAAGATGCAACAGGAGGGAGGCAAGCTTTCTTCTATGTCACCGGAGTGGTGTGGTTTTCCGGCATGCGTTGTGGCTGTGGTCCTATCTCAACGGTCGAAAGGCTTCGGATCTGGCTCCTGCTAGTTTGAAGACGCCATAGGAGATGCAGAGAAGTCTTTCACTGCTCAACCTTCAGGATCAGTGGCTGCGGCAGCGGCGGAAGGCGCATGCAGATAGGTGGGTTTTCTGGTGAGTGTTTTGGTGGTTAACGGTAGATCTTTTTAGGATCTTAGATGGATTGCATGGAATCTGGTTGTTGAGAGGTTGTTTAGAGCCACATCCTCTCTCTAGCCTCCATGTTTTGTTTCCACCGGATCGGATCTGAAGTCAGCTTTGCCTCGGGAAAGTTTTCCGGCTGAATAGATTCGGAGTCCAAGGGCTTGGGTCCGAGTATGTCGATTTGCTAGGTCGGGGAGTCGATGTTCATTGGGTGGCGGAGAGTCGGAGGATTGATCTATTTCGAAAGCCTTTTGGTGGGTTTGAATCGCCGTTGGTGATGGTTGTGCGACAGGATTCGAAAACTCCGGTCAAAGAACTGGATCTGGCGTCGAAGTCACAAAGCACGACTTATTTTTGTCAGTGCTAGTAGGTCTGATCCTCTGTCTCCGTTTAACCGTCCGGAACCAACCTTGTTTCTCTGTTTCAGTTCGCCGGAAAGTTTTTTTCTGGTTTGTAACTGTTGTCGGACTGTAATTTCAGGCCTAAGTCCATTGGATCGGTCCATTAATAATTTAAAAAAAAAAAAAAAAATTTCTTAATCATAATAATAGTTTCCATTGTGTGCAGTTTTTTCATTTTCTTAGATCCAAAAATATGTGTTAAAACTTGGAAAAATAATATATATGGACTTATAACTTTTTTTCAACAAATAAAAAATATAACAAAAGAGATTCAATTCTTAATTGATTGGAAAACCTTTTTACAAAAACTACGGAATAAGAATCGTTTACAGATAGATGCTAATATACCGATTCAGATATGTAACTTGTACTTCCAAAACAAATCGAGGAAATAACTACTGCATGTGATTTTGGTCGAGACTACTTGAGAGATTCATTGTCGGCAAGGCAAATAACTCATTAAAAAACACGTGAGTTTTGCTGGATTTCACATTTTCAAATCTTCGTAAAAGAGAAAATTATTAAAATGTATTTTATCGGCTCCAAAGTTCTAAAGATGCTACTGTAGGTTAATATAAATATGTTAAAATTATGCCAGTGGATACGTTTTTCTAAATGTGGGACAAAATGAACAATCAAATTTGGTTTTAGAGTTTTTTAACAATTCTACCAAATTTAAAAACATTTCTCATTGATTCTACCATATTACCTAATTGTTTTCTGAATCTAGCACAAACACAAATTAAAAAGACTATAATAACCTTTCTTTTGTTTCTTTCATTAATCTTTTAAAAAATAATTTTTTGTATTTTGTTTTTCTTGTCAAGTCTTTTTGACTTTTGTCAGACCAAACTTTTTGATTTGCAGACCGAACAAAACTCCATTTTTCTTCTTCCACTCTACATTTCTCCAAATTCAGCAAATGACACACAAAAACCTTTTTCTCTCTCAATTTCTTTCAACTTTTTTTTTTCTTTTCCAAGAATCCAACCCAAAAATTTAAATTGAAAATGTTTCTATGGAAAAAAACAACGATTCAAACTATAAAGGCTCCATCCACTGTTTTTTTTTTTGACTTTTGCTATCAACATTACTATGAACAACATTTTTGGTAAACAATAAATTAATTGTCCACAATATAGTTTATTGTCCTTTCAATATCAAACCATCATATGTCTAGACACACTTGTCTACCAATATACATTTCCACTACGTATATGTATGTTACTTGGGACAGTAAGTGTATATCAACAGTTTTTGTTGTTCTCTAACCTTTCTTTTGGTTTTTAAATTCAATATTTGTAGACAAGTTAACGGATTTTATCGTCCACTCATCATATACAAGTGTGGACAACTTTGGTGACAATATTGTTGTGTAGACAACTACTAACATGTCAACAATATATGACAGTCACAATTTGTCCATTTCAAGCTAACATTGAAATTCAGTGGACAATCAATTAGTTGTCCACAATATAGTATATTGTCCGTCATGATCAGACCATGATATATTTTAATTTATTTTATTTTAATTTGTAAATCATTTAACAATTATTACCTACCAATTCTTTCTTTTATCCACAATAAATACCAACAAAGTCATAGTACAATGTTGTCCCATATTGCTTTTGTTGGACCACGTGATACTAAACACACAACACAGAGGGTCATTTTCGTCTTTCTATCATGTCCTTATGGTAGATCAGAAAAGTTGTTTACAAATGTGGTAAAACTAGAAAGATTCTAAACGAATGTAGCAGATCTGACAAAATTCCCTTGGTTTTATATATAACCAATGAAAAATGAACAATCATAACGATTACTCTCACTAGCACAGTAAATACAGTTTAGATTACCAACTCTAGCAGTAAATAGTTACATATTATTTGTATATATCCTGTTTTAAAATTTTTTGCTTCCTAACACTGATTACACCCTGTAAAATTGCTAGATTCATTCTCTCTATCTTAATTAATGAGTAATCTCCACCTAGCATTGATTACCTGATTATATCTGTGTAATTTGATTGTAACCCGTCGAATCCAATTATTTATCACTTAATTTTGTGTCTACCGATTATTTTTGGAATCAAATTTAAAAATCAAATATATTTTTTGTTATTTAGACATTGAAGTTAAGAATTTGTGATGTTTTACAATAACTAATGTAAAAACTTTTAATGAAAATCATAAAATTTTATTGTAAAATTACGTTTCTATGTGTTTATCGTAATTTTAAAGACAATGCTATAGTTTTCTGTATTATTTGATGTTTTTTTATTTTAACATAAATAAAATTATACATATATTTAATATTATATATTTTATTTTATTATTAATTTAATAAAATAATTTAATATTAATCTCCGATTAATTCCTATTTAATCTACAATTTTCTTACTAAATGCTAAGTCTACTCTAACCATTCAACTAGCGCCTAACGATTTACAAAATAATAGTATACAATGTAAATGTGTTGGACCGAGAGAACATATTTTAATACTTTTTTTCTTAATCAAATATAAGTAACTCATCTCAAAACTCAACGTTGCTGATTACATTTGTTTTTAGCTAAAGCTGGATGTTGGGATACAAACAATATCCCACATCTAAAGATTATAAAATAAGTTTCTAATATATAAGCCAAGACCAACTTCAAACCTACTTAGTATGAGGTTTTTTGGGAAGAAGCCCAATAAGAAATTCGTGTGGGCTTTGCCACCTGGGTCCAAAGCGGACAATATCATATTAATAGGAGAGTTGGCTTGGGCTTGAAAAAGCCCAACAATTGGTATCAGAGCCTAGGTCGAAAAGTGGACCTAGGGGAGTGGGTGTGGGCTCTGTGTTTGGTGTGGGAGGATCTCTCAAAAAGATGACATGATTAAGGGTGCCTCAAGAATACTTCAGGAATAAAAGGGGGTACTGGAGCTTAGGTACCTGGGTTTCGCTGAAGGAGAGGCCAAAGTATCGTGGTACATAGTTTGAGTGGAGGTTTGTTGGGATACAAACAATGTCCCACATCTGAAGATTATAAAATAAATTTCTAATATATAAGCCAAGACCAACTCCAATTAGTAGGAGGCCTTTTGGGAAGGAGCCCAATAAAAAATCCGTGAGGGCTTTGCCACCTAGATCCAAAGCGGACAATATCATACTAACTAGAGAGGTACCCGCGCTTAAAGCGCGATAATAAAATTTTAATAACAACTGTTTTTTAACTTCATGATATGTTACTTTCTGATTTAATATGTAATAATTGACATATTTAAATATAATGTTTTATCTTTTGAAAAAGTTTAAAATGTTTTATTGGATTATCAAGAATTTTTGTATTTGCATATATACAATAAGGTTTATCGTAAATTTTATCCTTTGCCAGTATGATTTTTACAAATAAAGGTATACAACAATTATTTGAGTTGTCGTATATGTATATTTTCTATTAAATATGTGTAACTGACCAAACTATATTAATTATGATCTTTAGATTTAATTGGACGTCTGGTGCTTGTTGAAAGCTCTAGATACCTTTCGGCTAACAACGTGCACACTGAACTTTTTTCGAAATTGAAAACGAAGAGTAAGTTTTCCTATTATGAAACTTTCTTACATATTTATCGTCTTAAATTTACCAAATTTCAAAACTTTGAAGATATACATGATTATTCCGTCATTCATTAATGTATAATTTATTAATCTATTATAGAATAAATTAGAACTTTATCAGAAACCTTTATAAATAAATATTTTCATAAATCCAAGCTTTATTAAAAATAAAGATTATATTATACAAAAGTCATAAATTAAATAATTCTATTGTTAATAAATTAAATAAGCTTTAATGTTACAATTAAAAAAGTTAGATTAAATTAAAGAAACAAATATTATAGAAATATTGTAGGGTGAAGGAGGGCGTGAATGGGACGAAGATGTGTACGAGGGTGTAAGAAATATTGTATTCCCTTTGATCTTGGATTCCACATCATGTCAAATGGATGATTTTGAAATTTTAGCATAGCGTTTTCTTTGGCTTGAGGAGCTTGTGTATTGAATATAATCCAATCTGAGAATTTAGTTGTTGTAGTCGTTGAAGGAATCATAACATCATCCACATGACCGTCCTCATTGTAGTATTCTTTAGGTTTAACCTGTTCAATTTTTTTTAAAAGAAAGTAATAATTAAAACATGGAATTATTATCAACTCTCATATAACATGATTATTTAAATAATCTAAATGAAATTTAAGCTAAAGATAAAAATTAAACAATTTCGTTTCTATATTCTCAAAAATATACAGGGCTATTAACGATCATAGTTTTCCTGCAAATATGGCAGTCCAAGTGAAACCAAATTATAAAAAAGAAATTATAAAGATTAGAAATAATTTAACACGTTAATCATTCCGATTATATAAAATAATACTTGATATTAATTAGAAACAAATTTATTGATCGATTCATCTGGTCCTTGAAACCTATGTAAAAAAGTTATCATCTATTACATTAACAGGAAAATAAAAGAATAATAAGATCCATATGCAATATATTTCTTTAAAAATATGGAAGATAAATATAAGAATATATTATAAATATTCGTTTGAAGAATTTTTTTTTTAATGTTATTATAATTTTGAGAAAATAATAAAATAATTAAATTTATAACCTTTTTTGAAAGGTTAACCAACAACAACTAAAGGTTTATGATTATAAATTTATAACCTCATCAAAAATGTTACTATACATTTTTTGAAAGGTTAACCAACAACAACTAAAGCTTTATGATTTATGGATCTTGCTTTCCAAGAAACCACTATACGAACAAGAAAATAAAAAGAATCAGTCGATTAATTATAAAAACGGAAAATCGGAATACAAATAAAAAATTTTGAGAACATGATTAAATAATTAAACGTAAAACCTCAACCAAAAAAGCACAAGATATTATACCTTTTTGTAAGGTGAACCAACAACAACCAAAGCTTTATGATTTATTGATCTTGCTTTCCAAAGAAACCCTTATACGAACAGAAAAATAAAAAGAATCAATCGATTAATCATAAAAATAGAAAATCGAAATACAAATAAATTTTTTTGAGAACATGATTAAAGAATTAAACGTAAAACCTCAATCAAAAAAGCACAATTATACCTTTTTGTAAGGTGAACGAACAACAACCAAAGTGTTATGATTTTTGGATCTTGCTTTCCAAGAAACCACTATATGAACAGGAAAATAAATATGATTAGTCGATAATCATAAAAAACAGCAAGATCGGAATACAAATATAAATTTGAGAACATGATGAAAGAATTATTGAAATTGATAAAACTATAAATTTAATAGAAGAGAGTTTTTTTGAGAAGATGATTAAAGAATTAAATGTAAAACCTCAACCAAAAAAGCACAATATTATACCTTTTTGTAAGGTGAACCAACAACAACCAAAGCGTTATGATTATTGGATCTTGCTTTCCAAGAAACCACTATATGAATAGGAAAATAAATAGGATCAGTCGATGAATCATAAAAAACATCAAGATCGGAATACAAATATAAATTTGAGAACATGATGAAAGAATTATTGAAATTGATAAAACTATAAATTCAAGAGAAGATAGTTTTTTTCTTTTTTTTTCTTTGTTGAGTTATGGTGAAAGCAAAAGATAGCATTATATTTATAGTTGTAAAAGACCTATTTTTTAGGGTTTCCAGTAAGGAGGTGTATTGTCGTCGGGTTCTTTTTTTCCTGTAGAAGCCCATTAATTTTTAGATTAACATCGATCTATCTATAAATAATCTAAGCCCACTAATTATCTCAAATCTGTAGAATTTGTAGTATAAAACAGAACTATATTTGTAAAAAGGATATTTTTCAGGAAATTTAGGGATTAAATTAGTAAATTCTAGTTTTGCAAATAACTTTTTATGCAATTATATTATTTCTGTTGCGATTTTTGATTTATTTTTCATGCGAAAAATACGTAAATTTACGTTCGGGGGCAAAATATTTCAACGTCAGGGACAATTTCATTAATGGTAAAACAGTAAAATTTTGCTGAAATTGAATGTGGGACGTTTTCACTTCTCATTTAATCATATATATAAAAGTAAGGTTTCACTCTCATCTTCTTCCACTACTCTCAAATCTCTTTTTTTTTTTTGTATTTTTTTTGTTATTGTTGTTGTATGGTTATAAAAATATCAAATCAAATATCATTGTAAAAGCTTAGTTTTAGAGTTTGTATGATATGTATATCTTATATATATATTTTTAATCTTTTAAAAGGTTTATCTCCATTTTCTATTTTATATTAACATCTTATAAGTCATTATTTTCATACTTTCTCACAATATTCACCACACAATAAGATCATGAAGTTGAAATGATCCATATCTAATTATCTATTATATCTATGGTTATCTCACATATTCATGTATTATTTTTAATAATTTATAAAGATGAATATAATATTTAAAGATCAATATAATTATCCATTTATAAAGTCTATTTTGTTTGTAAAGTCTATTAACTCTATTTATAAAGACTATTTTGTTTTGTGATCCAATTGATAAATCTGCAAAGATTAATATAATATATAATTTTTTTTAATGATTTTAAGTTTTTGAAAACAAAAAGAACATAATTAAACAATTGGTTTTTGTGTGTTTAATCAAAATAAAAAATGATCCAAAAAAGAAATCATATTCAGCTGGAACTTAAATATAAAAATAAATTATAATTTTAAAAATACCATTTAACTAAATTCTCTTAAGATGAAACCATTAGTATGAAATCTAGCACTATAATTTAAATTGATGAGTGAAAAACAAAAAAAAAACCAAAAAAAAATATGTTATCCTTGAGGTTTTCAAAATTATTGAGATTGAAAAATTCATATAATTTTATAAGGAAACTAATTTAGTTTGTCATTTCAAAAGTAATATTTTTTTATTTTGAAATATTATGTGTAGGTGTTGAGTTTATATCAACAAACAACCAAATCAAGTGAATTTTAATTCGGCCACTTGGTATTTCTTTTATTTTAGGTTATAAAAAATTAAAAATATTTATTTATAATTAAAGGCATGTAACTCTATTTAACTCAAATGTAACTCCTATCCAATAATTGTACATTAATTCATTCCTCCTACTAACTTCTTTATCTTTCAAGAGAAAATATTTTTGGTTAAATTTTAATATTTTTTAATTATTTTGGTTGGCTAAACTTATATTCATATTTTAGTTGGCTAAATTAATATATTTCTCATGTAAAATTATTGTTTATAATATATTTCTCATTTCAAAGTTTAAAGCAATATATCATATATATAAAGGTAAGGTTTTGGTCTCTCCTTATTGGTTGATTTTCATTTAATGTTTTCTAATTTTTTTGATTGTTTTATTTGCTTTTTAATTGCTTTAAACAATATTTAAGACCCAATAAACACAAAACATTTAACTCACACATTAAAATAAAATTATAACTGAAAATAAAATAAATTATGCATTAATCATATTCTACCACTCAATTTTATTCAAACACAATAAATTACTATTGTAACTTCATAATTCTAAATGTAACTTCCATCATTTCTTATCATATAAATAAGCATTCTCTCAATCTCTCATTCTCTCATATTGACATTCTTTTCTTATCTCATTTTCACGTTCTTTCATTCTCTTCTACAATACCTCAAATCATTTTTCGTTTTTTTTTTATTTCTTATTTTTGTTGTGTGGGTTGTAAAAAACAAATAAAATATCATTGTAAATTTTTAATGCTAAATTTTAATTTTAGAGACTACAGGATATATATTTTACATTGTTCTTATTTTAAAAGATTCATCTCCATTATCTAATTTGGATTATTATCTTATAAGTAATCATTCTCTCCTGCTCTCCCACCAATATCAAATGTTGTTATATCTCATATGTGTTGTAAGAGTTTGATTATATATTTTAATTTAGAAAGTATTATAAATATATATATATATATATATATATTTTTTTTTACATTGTTCTATTTTTTATAGATTCATCTCCATTACCATCTTATAGTAATCATTCTCTCCTCCTCTCCCACCAATATCAAATGTTGTTATATCTCATATGTGTTGTAACTTGTAAGAGTTTGATTCTATATTTTAATTTAGAAAGTATTATATATATTTAACATTGTTTTCAATTTTTATTTTATTTATATAAAAATAAAATATTTCTTTTATATTTCTTGCCTTTCTAATCTATTCATATTTATTTTTTAAATTTGCATTGTTAAATTTAAATTCACATATGTTGGTTTTAACAAAACAAATCAACTTTATTTGAGAATTAGATGTTCCTATTCATTTTTAAACGATCAATGTGTAACATAATATATATATATATAAGCATTTTGTCTTGCAATCACAAGTTCTAATTTCATTGCTTAACTCCATGGTTAAATTATAATATATGTTGTCCTATTTGTAGAAACAATAACATACTTATTTAATATATTTAAAAGAGCAGATAATTAATCGAAATAAACATTTCTCCAAATTTTATAATTCAATCAATGTGAGTGTACTTCTTACTTTGAAAAACCTTTACATTGAAGTTCATAAAATCATATAAGAAAACTAAAATACTATGTCACTTCAAATTTGGAAGGAAACACTTGGTATTCCTTTAAAAAAAAAGTCAAGACATATATGAAAATTTAATAATATTAGACTCACTTTAAAGGCATAAAAGGTCATTTAACTCAAAAATAACTTTTATCCAATAATTCCATACATTCCTCCCACAAATAAAATATATATATATATATGTTTAATATTATGTTTAAATATTACAGAATTTTTTAGTTAGCTAAATTATAGTCACATATATACAATATATATACATAAGAATCTATATTACTTATTAACACCATAATTTGATCCATTATTTGCTTAACTCAAAATTGGTTTCAAAACCAACTACAGAAAAACAGAAACGATCTTATTGATATTAGACCAAAACATGGGCATACAAACATAATCACTTACACGGAAGATAATTACTTTTAAAAAATAACTTATTATTGCAACATCAACGTATGAAGGGTTTACATAAGCAGTTAATTAGAAATCTAAAATACAATAAATGTATTGGGAACAATATCAGTCAATGAGGGCATCTCCAACAAGCCCTTATCCCCTCAAATTTTGAAGTTTTTGACAATCCAACAAGTCTTCAAATCTTCAAATTTGAGGTTTCACTATTCAGAACCTCAAAAGTACTTTTTATTTTCAGTTTAGTCCCTATATTTATGTCTTTTATAATTTATTGTATAAAATTTAATTAAGAAACTTAAGCACACTAAAATAAATTTTATAAACAAAAAAAAATATGTAATATTAAAAACCAAGTTTACAAAATAAAATATAATATTATAACAAAGTTACAAAACATATACATTAAACAAGATTCTCACAAAATAAAAATACATTAAACAAACTTAACACAAATTAAAGCAAAATACACATAAATTACTTGAACACACATATATTACAAGTTGTACCAAAATACTAGTAATTAGGTAAATCGGATCCTGAACCTCCCAAATCACGTTACTGGAAGAAAGAAGACTTGCATGATATAATGACAGCATGCATTATAATGCATAACATGATAATTGAAGATGAACGTGATATCAACGCACTGATGAGAGATGAAAGATCAGCACCAGAAGTAATGGTTGAAATGACAGTAAATGAAAATACTCGATTTCAACAATTTTTAGCTCATAATATATAAATAAAAAATAAAGAGGCTCATTTATCACTTCAAAATGCTTTGATGGATCACATCTGGGAGCATTACGGAAATAATGCTTGATTAATTTGCTATTTCATATGTAACTTTGTAAAATATATGTTTCTGTGTGTTTTATTATTATATATGTAATTTATATTATCATGTAACTTTTATTATGTAATATTGTGTGTTGTATAATAAAATAAATAATATTTTTGGATTGTATAATAAATAAAATGTATGTTATATATTTATTTATGAGTTTTTATCATTATTAGTGAATTTTGTAAATATTAAGGACTATATTGCAAATTAATTAGTTTTTAAGGATTTTTTTGAGGATTGATTGTTGGAGCAAACAACCTTCAAATCTTCATTTTGAGGATTTGCTCCCTTCAGAATGAGGAGAACTAATGGAGATGCCCTGATAAGACTGGATCCTTTAAAGCAAGAAATAACATCCTCATAATTCATAAAAAATAAACGCCACAATTGTACACATCTAAACGAAATGGTATAAACATATAGTGTATTAATACAAGTGACCGCGAAACTCATATATGCCTAATTAAAACGAAATAATACAAAAAAAGAAAACGAAAAAGACTAAAAAACAAGAAAGTGTCAACTATACCACAACCCATGCATTGCGCGGGAAAACACCTAATATAATAGATAGGAGAGTTAGTTTGGGCTTGGATTTGATAATAAAAGAAAATTGTAATCAAACAAAACAGTTCTAGGAAATATTTCCCCCATACACGCATCGAGTAAAAATTGACGCCCAAGTGTGATTTTTCAATATATTATTAATTATGGTTAATTTGGAGAACGTTATATTTGGTAAAAAATCTCTTAATAATTGTAGTGTACACTATATCTTTCCTGTTTTATAAAAAATAGACATTTTATAAGAATATTTTTTTATAAAAATATATAGTTGCAAACTTACATTCCTAGTTTTATTCCTGTTAATTAGAATTAATTCTCCCACTAATATATAGTTTATGTACTTGAAATTTTTATATTAAAATGAGACCACGTGGGAAGATGCTTCTCTGAGTACCAAAAACTTGCCGGAAATGATAAAATTTTAATTGCAAAAAGAAACGAAGAAGTCATTCTATAAAATTTTAGTAATTCACATCACAGGCACATCCCCCAAGGCCCCAAGTTACAAATCTCAAAAAAAAAATATAATGGCTCCTCGTGTAACCTTCCTTCTTCTCTCGCTTGTTCTTCTCTACCTCACAAACGCATCACACTCGTTCGAAAAGTTTCAATCATTTCTACACACTATTAGAAAAGACAATATTGCCACAAACAGGGCCGTGCCTATGGGTTAGGAAAAAGGCATTTGCCTCAGGTCCCCAAAGGTTTTTTTGTGTGTTTTTTAACTCTCAATTATGGAAAATATGGTGTATCATCATGGTTTTGAAACTCTTTTTATTTCCTAAACAACCCATATATGACTCCACTGATTATATTTATTTATAAAAATATACAAAAAGGAAAACAAAACTTTAAATTGTGAAAGACAGAGTAAGGTCGTAAAACCAAATTAGAAAAATTAAGAAAAGTTGATGAAAGAGTTTATTGAAAAAGAAAGAAGAACGATTATGTTTCAGGGTTTTTAGATTTTTTTTTTTTTTTTTTTTAAAATTTCTGTAGTTTTGAATTTTTGATATTTATTTTATTTTAATTTTGAATTTTAATATTTATTTATTTTCATAAAATATATTAAAATAACTTTTAATGTTAAACTCGCTTTAAGCCCTGATAAACTTGGGCATGGCACTGGCCACAAATATCTACTCCATCCCTCTGTCAATCGGCTCGATTGGCCAGGAAGTCGTCCTTGACCTCAACGGAGTAGGCCGTCATTGCAAAACTGCGCCACAGTCGCCAAATCCTCCTCCTTCCACCCCATCAGGTGCGGCTCCACGAGATGCACCTACGCAAACCCGAACTTCTCCTGTCCCAAGAACACCACCACTAAGACGAAGACCCCATGTCGCTCCTCCGACAATTCCCGGCTCTTCCGAGATACCGTTCCGTTATATTACTCATATAATGGAGTACACATTATGGACAGTGAAAAGAGCTCCGCGCTGACTTTAACCTGCACTGATGGTGCTCCTGTCAAAGAAACCATCGGTCTCGCGAACACCCACTTGTCCATTCCCTCGCAGCTCATTTCTATGTACCAGCTTGCTCCGAAAATGGCTCTTTGTTTGCCTTCCAACAAGAAATCACACTCTTATCCTGGTGGCCTGTGGATCGGCAAAGGGGAATATTACTATCTGCCTTACATGAAAGATGTTTCTACGATCTTTGCCTCCACACCATTGATCGGTAATGCCAAGCCCAGTGAGTACTTAATCGATGTGAAGTCCATCCAAGTCGGTGGAAAGAACGTTTCAATACTCCATGGAGCCACAAAGATCTGCACTTTGGCTCCTTACACCGTATTGCAAACTTCCATCTACAAGGCTTTTCTCACAGCCTTCTCCGGAAACGCCAAGATGGCTAAAGCTCCAGCCGTGAAGCCTTTTGGAGCGTGCTTCCGCTCCAATGGAAGACGTGGAGCGCCCGTTATCGACCTGGTGCTGAGCGGAGGGGCTAAGTGGAGGATCTATGTGACTAATTCCCTGGTGAAGGTGAATAAAAACGTGTATTGTTTAGGGTTTGTGGACGGAGGTGTGAATCCTAAGAACTCAATAGTGATCGGAGGATATCAGATGGAGGATAATTTGGTGGAGTTCGATCTCAAAGCTTCCAAATTTTCTTTCTCTTCGTCTCTTTTGGTTCACAACACTTCTTGTTCGGTGGAAAGGTTATCACCTTTCTAATGCACGTAATCGATTATGGATGGTATGAAGCCATGCCATTTTCTTTGCAATAAATGTCGACATAATAAATTAAGGGGGGTGTATTCAACTTGACATTTTAAGTAATTTGTGTGAAATTTACAAATTCTATGTTATTCAATCATGGATTTTAAAAAGTCTATTAAAATTCACTGTTATTGAACTGATGATTTAAAAATCTACTTTAAAATCCACTATTATTCAAAACAGTTTTGTGGATTAGGATTTTAATAATTTTTAGGATTCTGGAGGATTTTGGAGGATTTGTTTAGTTAAAAATACAGAAATCCAAATCTCATGGTTTTAGGTGGGATTTGAAAGAATTTTACAGAAAATCATATGAACTTCCCGAAAATCTATCAAAATTCTAAATTTTCTAAATCCCATCAAATTCTCGGTTTGAATACACCCCCTAAAGTCTATGAGAACTATCAGTGTCTTTTTAAATTGGTTGAACTTTGATGGGAAGGTATACAAAATCTTGCATTCCAACACTATGGTCTGATTAAATGGACCTTATGAGATCCAAATTGTTCTGACTAAACAAAGAAACATGCAATATCCTGGAGACTTTTTTTTTTTTTTAGTAGAATAATTTAAAATACATATTTGCAATTAAATACTTATTTGTTTTGGGGTATAATTTATCAACCGAAGAGATAGACCTTCCTCTACTTGATAGTGTACTTTTTTTTTTGTCATCTGAAATTTTATTAATAAACTAGTTTTGGTACCAAGGGTGAGATACAAAGCCGGCGGACAATACAATGTCCCCAGAGTCTAAGCCGGCGGAAAACGAGATTTCCCCGGAGTCTAAACAATATCAGTTATAAATATCTTTAGTCAAAGAAAAAAATATTTTTAAATTCTTATTGTACAATATCAGTTATAAATATCAGTTATAAATATCAGTGTACAATATCAGTTATAAAAACTAGAAAGTGCTCTATGCTTTGGAGTAGTTTCTTTAATCATGAATAAATACTAAACTTTTGACCCAAAAAAAAAGAATAAATATTATTCTTTCTGTCCTAAAAGATTGATGTTTATAAGCTTTTAAGAATTTAAAAATATTTTTTTTCTTTGACTAAAGATATATTATTTAATTTTAAACCAATAACAATTCAAAATTTTAAATATTTTCAATGATTACTTTTTAAAGTTTACAACACATCAATTTTTGTGGGACAAAAAAATATCACAAAACATCAATCTTTATAAGACAGAAGAAGAAGTAAATCGCAAGAGTTTCTGACAATATGCAAACGAATTGTTATTCTAATATAAAGTTGTAACTTGAAAGCATGGCACAATAAGTGCTACCGACGAGACACTTCTGCAGTGATTACAGTCTGTCTACAAGCGGTTAGTATTCGTTTCTCACTATATATAGTAGTTTATCACTCTTAAGAGGGGTTATTGGTTCTATGATTTTAATGGATTTAGAAATCCAACCAAAAATCATGTGTTATTCAATCATTGATTTTAAAATATTTATCAAAATTATGTGTTATTGGTTCTATGATTTACAAATACTTGTTCAAATCCCATGTTATTCATTTAATGATTTGTTTTTGGATTTCAAAATCTACATTATGTTTTAAATGGATTTGTATGGATTTGAAAGTGTAAAATAGAAGGATCCAAATCCAAAGATAAAACATGTTATTTCAAAATCCATATCTTTTGATTTCTAGAATTTACAATTCCATATGGAATTAGAAATCATCTATCCAATAACAGCCCCTTAGATAAATAATTTGATGAATGGTCATGACTTGTAGTATGGTGGTTTATGATATTATTGTTGTCATTATGTTTCTATCCTTTAGTGAAATCCGCATAATGTATATTGTTAATTGTTGTTTTGTTTTGTGGTTAGATTCATTCGATAAAAAATTAAAAACAAATATACATTCATTTGATAAAGATAAATCTAGCTTTTATTAGTATATATCTCTGCAATTGTCGTGAGTTCTCAAAATACGAGTACTCTCCACAAATGATTTGTAATCAATATAAAAGGCGTGAAAACTGAATAGGTAAAAAACCAAGTTCGCTTTCTCGTCTTCGCAAAATATTTATTGTAACCACAAAAGATGATTCTTATCAGTTTTTTAATATTTAAATTCCCAATATACATGAGGATCGGTCCTCGTAAAGCAAGGCCATCGAGATGAATATGCGTATTTTATACTACGGCATAGTTAACCAAAAAAAAAAAAAAACGATATTTGACCACAGAAGAAAAGTAGAAGAGATATAATTTTGGAAATAGATTTGTAGTGCTTAAAAAACAGAAAAACACGTGCTCTCCAGAGATCTCCTCAAGCTTAAATTTGCAGCATCTGGTCTAGATATCAGGAAGATATCATCGTCTACCTAAACACATGCTGTTCTGTATTTTTATTAGTAGTGTCACACTAGTAGTGTGTCGACAGAAAATCTCATATGAGTTCCTCCTACGTATTCTTTTAGATATCTTTCTATATAAAATTGACTGACTGGACATCTGGTAATAATGTAAACACATGTGGATCTTCTTTATTTCTCCATGAAATCAATCATACGAAGCCAAACAGAAAATCCTATATCCAAAAAAGCCTTTTGATCGAACATATCTAAAATATTCACAATCAAACATCCATACTCAAATCCTCTTTTGGAAATGCTAAGCTGCCTAAAAAGTAATAGAACTTTATCCCTGCTAACCCATTTTGTATTATAAATTACAATCTTCTTATTCCTCTCCATGACCCATTTGTATCATCTAACAAGGGACATCTCTTATCACCTCCACCTATATGGGCTTGTCTTACATCTGCAAAGTCCATTAACTTTGACTCAATAGTTTTCTTCGAGCCGATTCAAGACTTGTTTTGTTACGCCACCCACCACCAGTCTGTTGCAACTGGTCTAAAATGAGAACAAGAAGTGTTATATCTAAGAAGAGAAGACGTAAAACTAAGCTTCGATGATTGACGATCTATCTCCACCAAATTATCTTCCATCTGATACCCTCCAATCACCATCTCTTCTCTATCTCCTCCTCTTCCTCTCACAGACGCCAAACACATCACTCCTTTCTTCACAACTACCATGGAGCTCCAGCCGTATATTCTCCATCTCCCGCCGCCACTCCCTACCGTCAGATCAATCACCGGAACATCTTCCATGTTAATATTGATCAAGGAGGACATGAGACCAATGCTATAAGGCAGAGTGTCCGTACGACTGTCCGTACGAACGTCCGTACAGGTCACTACTAATGGGCTATGGTCCATGTAAGAGAATAGAAACAGAGGCCCTTATGATATCAAGACATTGGAGAAAGAGAAGGATCTAGATCATGGGAGTTGCAGAGAGTCTTAGGAAGAATTCACATGTTATCTTGGTTGGCGAGACCAACGAGTCAAACAAGGATCGCAGGTCACTCTCATCGTATGTGCTCTGCAGACAAGACCACTTTATGTCCCTTTCCTTCTTAATGTCTCTGTAATGGCTATATGCTGTAGTTGTGCCTATATATGGCGTGTAACATACATTCAAATTAATCTAATCTTAAGTCTTCTATTCTTTATGTTCATTCTCTTTTACTCTCTGTTACAATTCTATTTCCGCAATTCTAACATGGTATCAGAGCTAGGTTGTTGATCCTTAACAACCCAACTCTTCTACTCTATTCATTCTTCTTCTCTTGTTCGATACTATTCCTCTTATTCTCTGTTTGTTTCACACTGAAATCTCTCTGTTTTTACTCATACTGGAAATTTGTCCAACGGTCCATACCATTTGAATATGGAGAACTCAAAACCGTTTGTGTTACCAACGATTCTTAAGGAAGGAAACTACCTCCTGTGGTCAAGAACCACCAAAACAGCACTATGTGGACGCGGACTCTGGAGCCATATTGAGGGAACCAGAGCTCCAAAGAAAGCCACCAAAGAAGATGGTAAAGAAATCATCAAAGAAGACGAGGAGGCAGCTAAACTCAAAGAAGAAGCTAAATGGTTTCAAGAAGATTAGACTGTCCTCTCTATTACTCCAAAACTCCCTTGAGGCTCCTATTCTCGAAGCTTACTCATATTGTGAGACTGCTAGTGAGTTATGGGAGACACTCAAGAATGTTTTTGGCAACATCTCCAATCTCACTCGAGTATTTGAAGTCAAGAAAGCTATCAATGATCTAACTCAAGAAGATATGGAGTTCAACAAACATTTTGGAAAGTTTAGGTCTCTGTGGGCAGAATTTGAAATGCTCAGACCAAACACCATGGATCATGTGGTTCTTAACGAGAGAAGGGAACAGGACAAGGTCTTTGCTCTTCTCCTTACTCTGAATCCAATGTTTAACGACCTCATTAAGCATATCCTTAGGTTGGATAAACTACCAAGCCTTGACGGTGTCTGCTCCTAGATTCAGAAGGAACAGGGGTCACTGGGTCTCTTTAGTGGGAAAGGAGAGCTCTCTATGGCAAACAAAGGAGCCTACCGACCTGATGAGAAAAGATCAAAGGGAGGATGTGAGCATTGCAAGCGAAAGAATCATACCAAGGATAAGTGTTGGTTCTTGCATCCTCACCTAAGACCAAGCATCACGAACAAGGAGCCAAGAGCTAACATAACACAAGTTAAGGCTGAGCAGAGTGTATCAGGCACATTAAAGAATGGAGAGGAAATGGCATCTGGAGACTATGTGAAGAAATCAGATCTGGAAGCCCTCTTCAAATCTCTAGCCGCTATGGAACACTCTGGTAAAACCTTTTTAACTCATAGCTCAAGTAGGTCTCTAGTTGTTGATTCAGGTGAATCGCACCATATGATTAGTAACTCGAGCTTACTTGATGATATAAAACCGGCTAGAGGCAATGTTATAATAGCAAATGGAGATAGTATTCCAGTTCAAGGAATTGGTAACTTAAAGCTTTTTGATAAAGAATCAAAAGCGTTTTATATGCCTAAGTTTACATCTAATCTTCTCTCTGTTAAAAGGGCAACAAATGATCTAAATTGTTATGCTATATTTGGGCCTAATGATGTTCACTTTCAGGATATTGAGACTGGAAACTTACTTGGAGGAGGTGGTACCAAAGATGACCTTTACATCCTTGATGATATCTCACCAAGTCTCTCAAAATCTTTCTTCACTAGTTGTTTAGGTGTTTCTTTTAGTGCTATGTGGCATGCTAGATTAGGTCATCCTCATTCTCGTGCACTTGAATTGATGATACCTAATGTATCATTTGATCACTCTAGTTTTGAGGCTTGTATTCTTGGTAAGCATTGTAAGACTGTTTTTCCTAAATCCACTACTATCTATGACAAGTGCTTTGATCTAGTTCATTCAGATGTTTGGACATCACCATGCGTATCTAGGGACAACAACAAGTTTTTTGTGACTTTCATTGATGAAAAATCCAAATATACTTGGATCACCTTACTCCCTGCAAAATGATCACTCTAGTTGTGAGGCTTGTATTCTTGGTAAGCGTTGTAAGACTGTATTTCCTAAATCCACTACTATCTATGACAAGTGCTTTGATCTAGTTCATTCGGATGTTTGGACATCACCATGCGTATCTAGGGACAACAACAAGTATTTTGTGACTTTCATTGATGAAAAATCCAAATATATTTGGATCACCTTACTCCCTGCAAAAGATCGTGTGATTGATGCATTTATAAACTTTCAAAATTATATATCTAACCAATTTAATACTAAGATCAAAGTGGTTAGAACAGATAATGGGGGTGAATACAAGTACTCGATTCAAAGAACACCTATCTAAACACGGCATCATGCACCAAACGAGTTGTCCATACACTCCTCAACAAAATGGAGTTGCAGAGAGGAAGAATAGACATCTAATGGAGGTTGAACGCTCAATGATGTTTCACGCCAAGGTTCCTAAACGATATTGGGGAGATGCAGTGATGACGGCATGCTATCTAATCAATAGGATTCCAACAAATTTCTAGATGATGTATCACCATTTAAGGTAATGAACAAAGCAAAACCATCCATTGATCATTTAAAAGTATTTGGTTGTGTTTGCTTTATATTGGTACCAGGAAAACTTTGAAACAAGCCGGATGCTAAGAGCACCAAGTGTATGTTTCTCGGCTACTCAACAACACAGAAGGGATACAAATGCTTTGATACTACCAACAACCGTATGTTTGTGTCAAGGGATGTCAAGTTCATTGAAAACCAAGGTTACTTTGATAAGGGGGACTGGAATGACTTGAAAAACTTGGCAACACCAACTGATCAATCTGCTAGCCTCAAGTTTCTTCTTGATCACATCGGTTCTTCACCAAAAACTGAGTCATCGCCATTGACACAATGAGATACAGCTCCTACAAATCTGGAAGAACACTCCTCTGATCACACATATGACAATCAAGAACTAAGAGAGGATCCACCAGCTCCAACTACAACAACGGTTAGTGAGTCCGAGGGGGAGACAACGACTCTACCTGCAGAAGCAGAGGAGGTTGAACCAACTCACCAACCATTGAGACGTAGTGTTCGTACGAGATCGCATCCGTCTACATGGAGAGATCAACAGTTTTACTATAACAGTCAGGCCGTAGCCCATCCGATTCAAGCTGTTTGCACTTTCGCTCACCTACTTGTAGAACATCAAGCATTCTTAGGGAAAATTGATGAACATGACATTCCAAGAAGCTATGAAGAGGCGAAGGAAAGCGAAGAGTGGCTTAATGCTATTGATGATGAAGTATGAGCTATGGAACGTAATCATATGTGGGATGAAGCAGACCTCCCACCGGGGAAGAAAGTTGTGAGTTCAAAATGGGTATTCACTATCAAATATCTAAGTAATGGAGACATAGAGCGATACAAAGCTCGATTGGTGGCTCGCGGCTTCACACAAACCTATGGAGAAGATTAAAAAGACACATTTGCTCCGGTTGCTAAGCTTCACATGGTAAGAGTTGTGCTTTCATTAGCTACTAACTTATCTTGAGAGTTATGGCAGATGGATGTGAAAAATGCATTCTTACAAGGAGAACTTAAAGAGGAAGTTTATATGACTCCATCACCTGGTCTTGAAGATTCAATCACACCTGGGAAAGTGTTGCGATTAAGAAAAGCTATATATGGCCTTAAACAATCACCAAGAGCTTGGTACCATAAATTAAGCTCCACACTCATAAGTCATGGCTTCAAGAGATCACATGCTGATAATACTCTGTTCACTCTTCAAAGTGCAAAAAGTATAGTGGTTGTCCTCATTTATGTTGATGACTTAATCATATCTGGGGATAACATTGAAGGTATTCAAGAAGTTAAAACTTTTCTCAATTCAGTTTTTGATATAAAAGATCTAGGGGAGCTTAAGTACTTCCTTGGGATTGAGGTATGTCGCTCTCCGAAGGGACTGTTTATATCTCAGAGGAAGTACACACTTGACTTGTTGAGTGAGACAGAAAAAATTAGGAGCAAAACCCGTGGAAACACCACTCTCGGATGGATATCAGGTCGAACGAAAGGGGGAGAGAACAGAGCCTCTATATGAGAATCCCTCTCGCTATAGAAGACTGGTAGGTAAGCTCATATATCTAACGCTTACTCGGCCTGATAGTGAATCAGGCAAGTCAATACATGAAAGCTCCAACCAATTATCATTGGAGCATAGTAGAAAGGATACTTCACTATCTCAAAGGAAGCCCTGGCCAAGGTATCTGGATGGGGAAGAACTGAAACACTGACCTTGTGGGATATTGTGACGCTGATTGGGGTGGTGATCGAACGGATAGAAGATCAACAACGGGTTACTGCACATTCATTGGAGGAAATCTTGTTACTTGGAAGACAAAGAAACAAAAGGTTATATCAATGTCAAGTGCAGAGTCCGAATACAGAGCTCACCTGGCTTAAGGCGCTTCTCAAAGAACTAGGCATTGAATCATCTACACCTATTCCAATGCATTGCGACAATCAAGCAGCAATTCACATTGCAACCAATTCAGTGTTTCATGAAAGAACCAAACACATCGAACTAGATTGTCACAAAGTCAGAGAGAAGATCGAAGAAGGAGTAACTCTTCCCTACTACACTCCAAGTGAAGATCAGCTAGCTGATATTTTTACTAATGCTGCAAGTTACAAGGTTTGCTCACACATTTATGGCAAACTCGGACTTGTGGACCTTACTCGTCCTTGATCTAAAATCCTCTCTCTGTAAAGATCACAATCTTTTTCCCTTGATATAGTTTTGTCCTACAAGGTTTTCTATATCAAAGTTTTTAATGAGGTGATGTTTTACGGAGCTCCAAGTTTAGCCATTATCATCGGCTAAACTTGAGGGGAAGTATTGATCAAGGAGGACATGAGACCAATGCTGTAACTGTAAGGTCGAGTGTCCGTACGATTGTCCGTAAGAACGTCCATACAGGTCACTACTAATGGGCTATGGTCCATGTAAAAGAATAGAAACAGAGGCCCTTAAGATATCAAGACATTGGAGAAAGAGAAGGATCTAGATCATGGGAGTTGCAGAGAGTCTTAGGAAGAAGTCACATGTTATCTTGGTTGACGAGACCAACAAGTCAAACAAGGATCACAGGTCACTCTCATCGTATGTTCTCTGCAGACAAGACCACTTTATGTCCCTTTCCTTCTTAATGTCTCTGTAACGCTATATGTTGTAGTTGTGCCTATACATGGCGTGTAACATACATTCGAATTAATCTAATCTTAGTATTCTATTCCTTATGTTCATTCTCTTTTACTCTCTCTTACAATTCTATTTTCACAATTCTAATGGTTAATCTAACAGCTCGTCTATCTTCCTTGTCCACATTTGTAATTTGTCTAAGTCGTGTTGTAACCCGTCTTTGTGTCTCGGCACCAATAAAATAAAAGAGAACTTTGACCCTTCCATTGACCGAACTAAACACAATTTGAACTAAACTTCGACCCTCCATTGTGACCGATTAGAACATCAACAACTCCTATTTACACTACACCACTTTCAAGTTTCAACAAATATGTAGCACCCACTTTTACAAAAAAAAAATTCAACTCTTCTCTCCCTTTTTCGTTTTTATCCCCACCAATCTATTGATCTCTCTCTCTCTCTTTTTTCACCCGAGATTTTCTTCTGATTAATTGATTGTTTTTGTTTTTTTTGTTTCGTAACGTATGAATTTTTTCCCTAAATTATGAATTTAAATTTAATAACGAGAGAAAGAAGAAGAGTGATGAAATGATGAGGCGTGGTGTATAGTGTGAGGTATGGAGGAAAAAGTGGGGCCCACAACCATGAAAATCCGACCGTACATCAGAAAGATTCCCATATTAGATACGTGGGTCCTACAAACTTTACTCGAACCGACGATCTGCACCGTTGGATTCAGTTTCCGTCATTTTTTGCCATATCGAGTCTCTTTGTTCACGCGTCTCACTGGATTATATATTAAAAAGTACGATTCGGCTCGACCCGGCTCGGCTCCCGACGGTCGTTCGGATTTTCCGGTAAATTTGTATACTAGTTAGTAGTATACTAGTTTACTACTAGTATCTCTTTTTCTTGTTTTGTAGTACTATTATTGGTTGTAGTAGCCTTTAGAGAGCTTCGCTTTTTGACCGTTCGTTCACTCGTAGAAATTGGAAGATCTTCTTTTTTTCTTTTATATCCGATGTGTTTGTCAGAAGACGTAACAAGCAAATCAAGAATCTGTTGATTTATCGACTTAAGATTGTAGTTTTGTACTTATAATTACGGCTTCCCTGCTCTTAACCTTTTGTATGTACAGATTAATGTTCTAGACTTGTTAATCTGGTTTATTCCATATTATTTTAATACCGAATAAACAACTTTTTAGTTATAACTTACAAGTAGTATAATATTGATATCAAGATACCTTGATAAATTGATCAATATATCAACTTTTCAATATAAATATGTAAAAGTGTTTGAGTTTTAACCGAAATGAATGTGATCGGCCGACTTAAATTGTGAAATTCATTTTTTTTTTTTACAATATGAATAAATAGAAATTACGAAAAGAACAAAAATTGAAGTAAGGTCGGACTCTGAGGTGATGTGTTTGGGGGTCATAATTCTACGAAAAGTGAAGGATCCAGCCATGTTGCTACTTGTCGTTTTTCCCTTTACATTATAAGCTATGGAGGACTATTTATACAAGAAATCATTTGACTTGAATCCAAAGATCGGATTTAGATGGTTGAATTACGTCTTGTTAGTCGTATGTTTTAAATGGATATAAGATATTAAGATGTAACTTTCATAGTTCTGACATGATCAAACGGTTCTTGCATTCTGTCATATGTGTTTGTCAAAAAACAGTATCTAAAATGACCAAAACTTATTTTCTCTTCTAATAAGCATTATCATTAATGAAGTGGGTTACTTCGGTTATTGATGGTTAAAGTCGATTTACTAAGGGCATGTTTATAGGGATATCAGTTTAGGGTGTTCTTAGAGTATAAATATTGTAAAAATAATGTAAGATCATTTGTTAAGAACTTTTGTTGAGAAGTTAGTTATTGGGAGAACATGTGTAAGATCTTAAGATTTAATAATATAATATTCTTATAGAAATTTAAGAATGTTTAATAAATACAAAGATTAATGTGATCATAAATAATTTAAGATTGTTTTTTTGTTTAGGGAAGCAAATGTTAGTCTTCTTGAGAGAAATGTTTGTTTTTTATCTTGTGAAACCTTGTGCTCCTTCTCATATATATTGAGTGATCAAAGGCAAATAGTAAACATCACGGGTTCACAAAATTCAATACCATATTGATACAATGAAAGTCTAAATGAATCTGCTGCTTACAAGAAAACGAAAAGCATACTGTGAGAGATGAGAGTTCAGAAAGAAAGAAGAAGAAAACACTGAACACTGAAAACACTGCTCCCTTTCTTTGCTAGTAGAAGCCAGTCTCAACTCTTCTGTAGAATTAGTGAAAATACACGATCTGTTCATAAAGATTCCAATGTTTTAGATTTAATTAGGCCATTCAAACTCAATATCACCGACAAGCTAGTGTGTGGAGCTTTGCTTCCTCTTTTACCTGTATTGATTACCCACATCAGGACCTTGTCCAAACACTTGTCTAGAATCATGACTAGACCAGAATACATCTAAAAGCTGACGATAACCAATGATCCTTGGATCGTATTCAACCTGAAGACAGTTACAGAGCAAGAGCAACACAAATCTAGAGAATCAGTAACTTAAAAACCAGCTCACAAGGATTATTTTCAAACAGAGCAGATGAACATAGACAATTTAGGTTAACCTCAATCACATATACGCTGAGATTACACATTACCAAAGCTCAGCAAAACAAGCTTAAATCATATCGAACAAAAAAAGAGAGGCAACAGATCAATTTAGTTTAACTTCAATCACACTTACAATATAACGAAAACTCAACAAAACAAGCTCAATCAGCTACAGAATCTACCAATCAGGCTATTAAGATAGAACATTGCGGATCTTAAGCATCTACCAATCGTCGTCTGCACAAATTTCTAAATCCAATCGAATACTATTAAGTAGAGCAAATCAAATCGAACAACATAGGCACTACATCAGCAGCTCAACCCACAGATTCAGTATAGGCAATGGGGATAACGAAGTAAACATTAGATCAATCCTCAAATGGAGAAAAAGAAACCAACCTGTACGGACTCGGCGTGATCACCCAAGTTTCGAAACCCTAAATCAAACTTTCCCCAAATTCGAAACCCTAAAACCAAATGAAACAGAGAAGACAACGAGACAGAGGAGATTACCTAGCCGATGAGACAGAGGAGACAGAGAAGACGACGAGATCTTGAGCTTCACGACACAGAGGAGATCTCTAGACTTCACGAGACAGAGGAGACGACGATAATCGGTGGATCCGGAGTAGACGACGAGACGAGGAGACGAGGAGACGAGGAGACGACGAGGAGACGGTCGCCCCGGTGTTTCAATCGCCGGACAGAGGAGAAGACGATGAGGAAAAAAAAATCTCTCGTGATTTCGCCTGTTCGATTTTTCAGAGAGAAAAAGAAAAATAAAAAAAAATGTCGAATGAAATGAAAAAAAATAAAAAGTTTCTTTCGTTTACCAGCTGACACGTCAGCAGAAGAACACATGAAGAACAGATCTTAATTAAGATCATTTCATCTGATCTTGTGGGCACTATTCACTAAATTTTAATTTTTTAAGGCCCAAGATCACATGGGGTGATCCCCTATAAACATGGCCTAATGTATAGCTACGAAACAGAGAGTTTATTCTCTCCGAAACAGAGGCTCGATAGTTGTACATTCTTAGGGATACTCATATATCTTGGGTTTTAGTTATAGCTTACTCTATATATGTAATCGATTCGTATCAGATTGAAGAGATAGAACTTTCAGCAATATCTGTTTCTCTTCATGGTATCAGAGCCTGATACTATTTTTCTTTCGATAAAATTTTAAGATTTCTTGATCTTTGTTTGCTATAATGGCAACAAATCCGAATCCGACTACTGCTTCTCCGGCAACGGCGACTGCAACTGTGGAGGTGAGAAGAACCATCTCACCTTATGACCTGACCTCGGCTGATAATCCAGGAGCGGTGATTTCTCATCCTCTACTGAAGGGTACTAATTACGATGAGTGGGCATGTGGAATGAAGACGGCGTTAACGTCTCGCAAGAAATTCGGTTTCTTGGATGGATCCATTGCTCGACCTGAAGAAAGCTCCTCTGATTTGGAAGATTGGTGGACCATTCAAGCACTTCTTGTGTCTTGGATCAAGATGACAATTGATCCGATGCTGCGTTCGACAATCTCTCACAGGGATGTCGCAAAAGATTTGTGGGACTACCTGAAGAAACGATTTGCTGTCATTAACGGGTCTCGTATTCAACAAATCAAGGCTGAATTGGCTTGCTGCAAACAGAGAGGAGTGGCGATTGAAGCCTACTACGGAAAACTGAATCGCATATGGGATATTCTCGCTGCGTATCGTCCAATAAGAGCTTGCAAGTGTGGACTATGCACATGTGATCTTGCAACTGCACAATAGGCTGACCGTGAAGAAGATAAAGTCCATCAGTTTCTCTGTGGTCTTGATGAACAGTTTTGTGCTGTCCGGTCGAGTTTGGTGGCGCGTGTACCGGTCCAACCTTTGGAGGAGGTATACAACATTGTCAGACAAGAAGAAGATCTTCGAGTAACAAGTGAAGAACGACCAGAGGTGACTTCCTTTGCTGTTCACACAAAGCCTCCTTTTCATTTTGAAGCAAAAGACAAAGGAGTGGTCTGCAAGTTGTGCAATCGAGCTAGTCATGCTGCTGATAACTGCTATGCGGTCATCGGTTATCCAGAGTGGTGGGGTGATAGACCCAAGGGTCGCTCACTACAAGGTCGTGGTCGTGGAAGCTCATTCGGTGCAGGGAAAGGGAAGGCACCGATGACTTATGCTAATCGTGTGGTTGTACCACACATTGAAGATGTTACTAAAGAACAAGCGAATCATGTGATCACGGATCGGGATCGTGACGGAGAAAATGGACTAACGGATCAGCAGTGGAAGGCGATCAAATCCATCCTTAATGCTGACAAGGCAGCTTCGACTGAAAAATCCTCGGGTAAGTTCACTCAACCTTCTTGGATATTGGATACAGGGGCATCTCATCATCTGACAGGGTGTTTTGAGATACTGTCAAATGTGAGAGATATGCACCAGTATTGATCATAATGGCTGACGGTAGAGAGCAAGTCTCGCTCAAAGAGGGATCTGTTCGTTTGGGGTCTGGTTTAGTGTTGCAGTCTGTCTACTATGTTAAAGAGTTGAAGTCTGATTTGATATCTCTTGGTCAGTTAATGGATGAAAACAAGTGTGTGGTTTAAATGGCTGACATGTTCCTTGTGGTTCAGGACCGAGCTTCGAGGACGGTGACTGGAGCTGGTAAGAGAGTAGGCGGGACCTTCCACTTTTGCAGTATGGAGGTCGCTGGTGCAGTAACCACGAAAGATGATGGGTCCTTTGAGTTGTGGCACAAGCGGTTAGGACATCCGTCTGCTAAAGTTGTTGGATTATTACCTTCTTTGTCTAGTTCATTAGTTGGTTCTAATAACACTTGCGATGTATGTCTTCGGGCAAAACAAACAAGGGATAGTTTTCCACTCAGTTTGAATAAAACAACTATGATTTTTGAGCTCATTCATGTTGATATTTGGGGGCCTTACCGTGTTCCCTCTCATTCTGGTGCGAGAAACTTTCTCACAAATGTTGATGATTACTCAAGAGCCGTTTGGCTTCATCTCCTCAACGACAAATCTGAAACTTCAACTTATCTCAAGAATTTTTTCTCATTAACGGAACGACAGTTTAATACAAAAGTCAAATCGATCCGTAGCGATAATGGTTCAGAGTTTATCTCCTTAACTCCTTTCTTTCAATCGAATGGAGTGCTCCATGAAACCTCATGTGTTCACACACCACAACAGAATGGCAGAGTCGAAAAGAAACATCGACATGTTTTGAATGTTGCCCGCGCATTACGATTTCAAGCGAATATGCCGATTGAATTCTGGGGTGAATGTGTTCTTACAGCCGGATATTTGATTAATAGAACACCAAGCTTGGTTTTGGGTAATATCACGCCTTATGAGAAGTTACATAACAAGCGTCCGAGTTATGATCATCTGAGGGTGTTTGGGAGTTTGTGTTATGCTCACAATCTGACTACCAAAGGGGACAAATTTGAATCACGGTCACGTCGGTGTGTTTTCGTTGGGTACCCAAATGGGAAAAAGGGATGGCGAGTATTTGATCTGGAAAAGTCTGAATTCTTTGTCTCAAGAGACACTGTGTTTTCTGAATCCAAATTCCCGTTCGAACCAGCCACTTCGTTTCCGCTTGAGGACGATGAAGAAGATGGGCAAATCCTATGGGCTCCATTGTCTGAAGGAATGGTCCAGGATGAGATTGATAATGGTTAAATATCCAAAGGCTAATAATCTTGGGACCCGACTGAAAACTGTGGAAAATATATGCTACTGAGGCTTTCTAAGGGAGGGGTCGTGGGACTGCGGTCTCTGGAGTTTTTTTTCTTGTGGGTTGGAAGGTGTCGTGACATGTCATATGCCGAGCCGAGCGTCCAAAAGACTGACCTCCTCATATACGATCTTACGTATTGTGTTATTTCTATCATGATCTGGTTAGTAAAATGTTGGGCAGGATAAATTCTATCATAATTATATTATACTTCATAAACAATGGAGAATTATATATTCTCTAGAATATAATAATGATATAGACTGTAATGGTAAATATTGAGTCAGTACGGACCGTAACTGGATCTTGACACCGACTGCGTTTCTTTGACGAAACGACATTGTTAAGAGAATATTCAAAGTTGATCTCATCAAGGGAATAATTGAAAATAACTTTATCTTGTGAAGGGAATATTGAAAAACGATCTTATCTCATGAAGAGGTGGTTAAACGAATCCAAATCCCATGAGGATTAGGATAGACAAGGTTTCTCTATAAAAATGGAACTACGTCGTCAAAATACGACACGAAATTGAGAGCAAAGGCAAGATACTTCACGAAACCACAAGACGCACGACTTAGCTCATAGATCAACTTGCTGCGCTTGATTTCTTGTACTTTGCAATTGATACTTTTATTAATAAAAATACTATTCGACTATTTATTTTTTGTTGTCCGTAATCTTTAAGAGAATCGATTACTTTTGCTCAAACACAAAATAAATTATCAGTAATATATCGATTAAAAATTACTATTAAAAGGATAAGTACTTTAAGAATATATTAATCACTAATTGTTTTTTAAGGCTAGTTAATCACTACTAATTGTTAGATGCTCTACTAATATGATACAAGTGTATTTTTAAAGCACTTACCTCTTTACTATTAATTTAGATCTTTCCCATGTAGATAGTTTTATTCTATATTTTATGTTTTGTACTCTTTTAAAATACTATTTATAGATTGTACTGGACCACTGCCACTGATCATAGATTGTGTATGGTATTAATTTTAAAACGTTTTTACCAAGGGCAAACCGAATGTGAATGTGTAACAATATACCTTAGGAGTCAGTGAAGAATTATTCGGTGTTCAAGTAAAAAAAAATCGGCAAATATTTTTAATTCAGGGGAATAATAGTTGGGTTCAAACTTGGGAATTAGCAAACAAAATACTAGTATAAGAAAACAATTTGTAGCCCGTAATTGAAGGATTTTGTCGGTCATGTATTAGGCCAATCCCTCTCGTTTATAGTAGGACTAATAAGTAACAACTTAATTAGTGTGTTCAACCATCCCAATATATATTTTTGTGTGGAATTTAATACTGTATATGGTTCAAAAAAATAGTATATATACTAAATACTGAGTTTGTTCAACCACTAAATTTCATTGACGGTAAAAAAGGATTAGGGGATAAAGAATTTACTACAAATGAAGAGTTCTTCTTTTCTTGTGGAATTGCACCTTCGAGTAATTCTACATCTTCTATCTGAGGACCAATTAACAATTTTAGTATTTACAACAACAACAACAGCCACGAAAAACTTATTACAGTTTTAGATATTACAAAACTTCATTAGCACGAAACGAATGTTAGTGTAAGCTTGAACTAGCTTAAATCTCAAGCTAAATATATTTAGGAGATATCTAAATATACATATTTAAAGATTTAGGAGGTATCTAAATTATATAATATTTCCTAAAAGTTGTTAGGCTAAATATTTACTTCTTCACTATATAAACACAAGTGCTGAGTTGTGGCATTGTGTGAGAGATTAAGAGCAAGAAGAAGTTTGAGGTTTTGAGTGAGTTTTCTTGAATCAATAATAATAAGAGAGTTATTCTTATTTTGATCTTTGAGTTCTTGATATTAATAGTCTTTTATTTGGTATCAGAGCTTGACAAACGATCATGGGAGATACAAAGGATGCTGGTGAAATCAAACCAAGAGAGACGGAGATGGAGTCGCCCTCCATTAAGTGTCCGATGCTGAGTTCGACCAACTATACGGTATGGGCCTTGCGAATGAAGATCACCTCAAAGTGCATACGGTATGGGAAACCATAGATCTCGGGAGCAAACAAGAAGATAAAAATAACTTGGCAATTGCCTTGATATTTCAATCCATACCCGAAGCCTTAACCTTACAAATAGGCGACCTTGAAACTTCAAAATCCGTTTGGGAGGCGATAAAGGCAAGACACGTTGGGGCTGAAAGAGTAAAGGAAGCTAGACTGCAGACTCTGATGGCGGAGTTTGATCGAATCAAGATGAAAGATGAAGACACAATTGATGTTTTCGTTGGCAAACTTTCGGAGATATCTTCGAATTCAGCATCTCTTGGTGAAACAATGGATGAAGTAAAGCTGGAGAAGAAGTTTTTGAAGAGCTTACCACGAAAGAAATACATACATATTGTAGCATCACTTGAACAGGTTCTTGACCTCAACTCGACTAGCTTTGAAGACATTGTTGGACGCCTAAAAACCTATGAGGAAAGGATCAATGAACCAGAGGAAGAACAACATGAGGATCAAACAAAACTCATGTATGCTAGCTCTGATCAAGGGAATTACAGAAGTAACAGAGGCAGGGGACACGGCGGTCGCTCTTATTGGCGAGGAAGAGGTCGAGGACGATATGGAAACCAGTACGATGGATCGTTTCGACAAGGCAGAGATAAGGAAAAAGAGTCTCGAATAACTTGTTATCGATGTGATAAACAATGACATTATGCGTCAGACTGTCCAGATAGACTACTTAAACTTCAAGAGGCAAAGGAGAAGAAGGATGAAACTACTCACGAGGCTGATGATCTGATGATGCATGAAGTGGTACTCCTCAATGAGCAGAAAGTAAAGCCTAAAGTTTTTGAATCAAATTTAGACATGAGTAATGTGTGGTACCTAGATAATGGCGCTAGTAATCATATGAGTGGAACAAGATCATTCTTCTTGGAGCTTGATGAGACAATTACGGGAAAAGTACGGTTCGGGGATGACTCTCGTATAAATATCGAAGGCAAAGGCTCGGTATGTTTCGTGTTCGACAATGGTGAAAAGAAGATATTGAGCAATATGTATTTCATTCCTGATCTTAAAAGCAATATTATCAGCCTTGGCCAAGCCACTGAAGCAGGATGTGAGGTGCGTATGAAAGATGATCTTCTCAAGCTCTTTGGAAGGAATGGCCAACTGCTTGTACAAACCACAAGGTCCAAGAATCGGTTGTATAAAGTAAGCTTAGAAGTTGACAACATCAAATGTCTACAGCTAGTAGGAACGGGACCAAGCGAATCATGTTTATGGCACGCGAGACTGGGACATATTAATGTTGACACCATGAAGCTAATGGTTAATAAGGAGCTCGTGAGGGGTATACCGAAAATTGCTGTTGAAAAAGAAGGTTGTGTCTCGTGTTTACTTGGGAAGCAGATACGTCACGCGTTTCCTCACTCAACTTCATACAGAGCTTCACACGTCTTAGAACTTGTTCACGGCGATCTATGTGGCCCTATCACACCAGATACACCAGCACGCAAACGATATTGTGAGAACTGAGATTGAACTTCTCCTTCCGAAGTGATTTGAATACGGAGGAGCTTATCGCCGTTGGAGCAGTTCCGAACAGAATTGAGAGAGTTTTTGAGTAATTGAATTTGTATTGCTTTTTTGGAAAAAATGTTCGACCCTTTACAACTGACACCCCCCTTACATATTTTACCGACCAATTTATTACTAAATTAATGCACCATTAATAGGACGCGATTTGCACGGTCTAATTAATCCTCTTGAATGCGGGAATCCTTGACTGGGCCCGAGCTGCGAGCTGACCAGCACGAAGCATCTCCGCGCTCTCTTCCTTTCTCCGGGCCTGATGGGCCGGTCAGTAATTTGCTCTTGGCCCAGTAGACGAGCCCGGCCTAGGCCCTCTTGCCTATTGCCCGAGATGGCAGATCGTGGGTACAACAGTTGCCCCCCAAGTCTCCCGAGCTGAACAGTTCGGGGGACTTTTAACCTTCAAGCGATCAATTTTGGGAAACTGAATATTCCCCATATCTCCATGATTTGATCGTGGTAATGATGGGATTTGCCTTCCCGAACAAGACTCGGGGCCCACTAGGTGGCGTGTTAACTATAAGAGAGAGAGAAAACGGTGCGAGACCTTTCACTTCCCCAGATAATCATTGCTCCCTGGTTCCGTGTGTAAAGGTAAACTCGGCTTCTCTCTCTTTCACTCTTAATCCCCAATTGTGCTTGTGTTTTCCGTTCTCCAATTTTCTTTCTTTTCCTCTGTAAACTTCTTTACTTTCACCGGAAAACCCTTCACTCTTCCTTTATTTTCTTGCTACTTTTACCGGAAAAGCATGTCTCCGCCGAAATCCTCATCGGGAAAAACCACAAAACCCTTGATTCCGCGCGTTTTCGGCCCCCACCAACCATCGAATCTTTCTGCGGAAAACATAGCCGAGATTAGAGGATCCACCAGGATTCCGTCGGAGGTAAAGATCAAATTCCCAGAGGCGCATGAGTCTCCGGAGAACCCCCCTCCAGGGTACTGCTGCGCGTTCGAGATTTTCTTCTCTGCGTGCGGTCTGTCATTCCCCCTTCCCGAACTCATCGTGAAGATGATGTTCGAACTGGGCTTCGCTCTTCCTCAGATGTGCCCCAACTTTGTTCGGACTGTCTTGTGCCTTCAAACTCTGGGGGAGGAGTTCAACTACCAGCTGTCATTGGCCGACTTCCTCCAGGTGTACACGGTGAAGACTGGTCGTACCAAGGGCACGCTTTACGTAAGCCCACTTGCCGGGCTAAAGGTCTTTGACGACCTGCCCGAGAAGGATGAAAAGTGGCGGAAGTCCTACTTCTTTTCCCGGTTAACGAGCTCACTTTCGGCCACGGTGTGAGTTCGCACGTATCGAAGTGGACTTTGAAAATCGGTAGAATGGAGTTCCTTGCTAGGTCCAGGTTAGGTGTTGCTTGACTTTCCGTCTCACCTTTTTGTTGTTTCTTTTTCAGATCACTTTGAGCGCGGATTGCTTTCCCCCACATTCGCAGAGTTCTTCTCGAGGTTCTGCAGCCAGGGACAGATTGCTTGGGACTCTTTTTCTTGCGAAAGAATCAGAGAGTCCACGGCGAGGCTCGGAAGACGTTCTCTCGTCTGTTCCACCCCCTTGAGCGTTTCGGAGATGAATTATAGAGAAGAAAGGGCGTGTCCAGCTGCCGAAAAAGAGGCAAAGAAACAGATGGCGATGGCCCTCGCCGAAGGCAAAGCTCACATTTCTAACAGGAATTCCTCCGTTCCCGAGGTGAGCGGGACTTCCGTGCCTCCAACTGGCTCTCCCGAGCTTGGAACAGAATACACCAGGGCTCCTGCTGGCCCGTTGATTCCTCCTGTGATTGTCATTGCTGATTCTAGCGATGAGCCACGGGAGATCGCTGCTTCCCCCCCAGCGCCGAAGAAAACCTCTGCTGAGGCCTCCTCTCAGCAAACTGATTCATCAAAGAAGAGGAAGGAGCCTGAGACCGCCTCCTCTTCTCGTGAAAAGGGGCGAGCCCGGACCGGCCCATCAGGGGATGAGCGAAGTAGATCTAGCTCGAAAGACAGGGGTCCCTCCTCGGAGAGGAGATCTAAGGAGGCCCCACCGCCTAAAGACTCCGGAGACTCCTCTGGAAGAAACCCTCTGAGGGAACAACGTCCCTCCGCCCGAGGTAATTTTTTTTTTTGAGATGTTCTTACTTTTATACCTTTGACTGTTCGATAGTTGATGACTGAAATGACTTTGCTCAAAAATCTTTTCAGTCCCCCCTGCATCCCCAGCCGATCTAATGAAGAGCTACATTCGACCCGGGGTTCGAATTCCGGCATTGGCTGACATGACCGAGGTCAACCGCGCGAATTTCTTTCGCTTCGCAGATAAAATCGGCGAGGTAAGTATATATATATATTTTTTTTTTTGCCAAACAGTCGCTTACTAAGCTACCTTTTTCAGCTAATGATTGAGTTTAACTCCTTGGTGGCTTCCTATGAGGAGCAACTGTTCGCTTCCCCGTCATCTTCCGAAGTACATCTCCTTCAAGAAATGATTGCCGACCTAGAAGCTCAGGTAAAGGAATATGCCCGACTGGAAGCCGAAAATACTGACACCGTAGCGAAAGCCGAGCGGATCCGAGCTCAGATGAAGAAGGCTGAGGTAGAGGTGCTCGACCTCGGGGTTGCTAATGAAGACCTCCGCGACAAGCTGAAGAAGGCGGGGGACCTTTACTTTGAGGCGGCGGAAGATGCCAAGGCAGCAAAAAACAGACTGCACGAGATCGAACTCCGCAATCAGTTACTCGATGCTGGCAACAGCTGCGAGATTGAAAGGGTACGGAGGGAAGAAAGGCAGGCGATGAGGCGAACTCTCCGCCCCTTGGTTGAGGAGGTAAAGGTCACTTTCGAAGAGAGGGAGAAGCTAGCCCCGCTCCAGATCCGAGCTGCCGAGATCAGGGCTAACCAGTGCTGGTCGAGGAGATCTCCAGGGGCGAGATCCAAGATATGGAGGCCGAGCTCGGGCTCCTGAAAACTGACGAGGAGGAAGCCGACGAAAAGGTTTCAAAGGTAACTCCCCGTGATCTCGACCTCGCTGCATTCTCAGACCTTTTGGCGGATACGCCCGATCTCTTGTGTAACGAGCATCCGCTTAGCGTCACGATCGATGAGTTTGGTACTAACCTCGGGCAAATCTCGAATCAGGGGGTGGACGACTATCTAGCGAACACCAGGTCGGAAGGGGAGCTCGCAGAAATGGGCCTGGCCCTATCCGAAGCGGCGTCAGATCGTGCTCTCCCTAATCCTTAGTTTTTTTCTTTGGGGTTGTTTTGGCACGAGTTGCCCCCCGTTTGTAATATTTATTTTCAGACTTCTTTGGAGTGTTTTGGTCGTGGTGACCACTCCATAAAAAATTTTTGTTGTGCCATGCGAACTAAATTTTCACAACCTTTGGTTTTGAAATGATGACGAGCAGAAATGAACTCGAAGTGAGAACTTCGGTTAAATAGTTCGAAAATGGCACCCCAACTCTAATGAGTAAAGCTGAGTACGAAGTGAATACTTCGGTTTAAAAGAAATTTGCGAAACTAAGCTTTGATTTTAAAGCGGAATACGAAGCGAGAACTTCGGTTCAGAGTTTTCGCAACAATAAGCTTTTAAAGTAAAGCTGAGTACGAAGTGAGTACTTCGGTTTAGGTTTGCGAGGTTAAACCTCGGCTTTAAATGATAGATACAAAGTCAGACTTCGGGTTTTTTTTGTTTTTGTTTTTTTTGGCGTACCATTATTAACAAAAAAGTTTAAGAAAACTTTAAGTTTTATTAATATGGATAACTGGACCCGAAGTGGGCTGCCTACGTACCCTTATCGGGATCAAGCTGAATCGTAGTTCGATACAAATAAATTAGCTGTAAAAAAGTTTAAGGTGTAGAGAATTCCAAGACCTCGGGACTGGTTTTCCCTCTGAATCCTCGAGCTGATAAACTCCATTTCGGACTTCGCGAGTAATTTTGTATGGTCCTTCCCAATTAATACCCAGTTTTCCTGCATTGAGCTCCTCGGTATTTTCATAGACTTTCCGGAGGATGAGGTCGCCCACTGCCAAGGGTCTGCCTCGGATTTTGGAGTTATAGTATCGAGCTACCGCGTTCTGGTAATTCTGGATCCGGACTAACGCCTGGTCCCGACGCTCGTTGATTGTATCGAGAGTATCCTGTAAGAACTCCTCATTTTCCTCAGCTCGGAGTGGGTTCAGCGAGGTACGGACTCCAGAGACCTCTATGTCAGCTGGGACTACGGCATCGACTCCGTAGACCAGGGAGAAAGGTGTTTCACTAGTGGCCCGGCGAGGTGTTGTTCGGATTGCCCAAAGAACGCCTTGCAGCTCGTCTGGCCAGCGCCCTTTGCGAGAGTCGAGCCGTTTCTTCAAGTTAGCAAGAATAACCTTATTCATCGCCTCGGCCTGCCCATTACCTTGCGGGTAACGCGGAGTTGACTTATTGAGTCGAATCTTCCACTTCGCGCAGAACTGTTCGAACTTCGAGGAGATGAACTGCGGACCATTGTCCGTGACAATTTCGTGGGGGACCCCGTAGCGATAGATTATACTTTTTAGCACGAACTGCTCCACTTCGTCACTTGTTACTTTCGCATAGGCTGCCGCTTCCACCCACTTGGAGAAATAGTCAGTAAGAGCGAGCACGTACTGAACTCCTCCTAGTCCCCGATGTAATTGACCGATGATATCCATCGACCACCTCATGAATGGGTAAGGTGCGGACACTGAAGATAGGAGCTCGGTGGGTTGATGAATTGATGGGGCGTGCTTCTGACACTTCTCACAAGTCCGAGAATATTTTTCGCAGTCCGTGACCACGGTAGGCCAGAAGTAACCTTGCCGTTTGATTTTGAAAGCCAGAGTCCGCCCTCCGGAGTGATTTCCATTGGGACCATCGTGGACAGCTCGCACCAGCATCGCGGGTTCTCTACCAGCCACACAAGTTAAATAAGGACCAGCTACACTTCGGCGTAGAAGTATTCCGTTGTGAACGCAGTACCGCGCACTGACGACCTTGAGCTTCCTGGCTGCCCATTTGTTGGCTGCGAGTTCCCCTTTTTCCAGGTAAGCCCAGATCGGGCCCCGCCAGTCATCTGCCCCCCAGCTGTTAGAATTCGTGCCGCTCGAAGCAGCATGTGGGATAATAGCTCGATTGTCAACTGGTGAGCTCGATTGGTCCGGAGTTGAACTCGCGTCTAGCTCAGCTTGAGGTGGGTGAACTTCCATCGGAGTAAGCATAACGGGAGCCGGATCTTCCGAGGGTAAAGAGTCCGCAGCCACTTTACGAGCTGATTCCTCAGCAGCCAACTGTTTTTTCATCGTCTGGGTGAAAACGTTTAAGCTCTCTAGTCGAATACTTGGAAACTGAATAACTTCGACGGGGATGATTCTTGTCATTGCGGGATCCGAAGTGGATGCCAAAGATGCTAAAGCATCCGCAGCGGAGTTCTCACTTCGTGGGATTTTAGTGATTCCGAACTCCTCGAACTTATCGACTAACTCCCGAGCTGTGGACAAATAAGCCGCCATACGACCATCCTTTGTCTCGTACTCCCCCAAAAGCTGGTTGGTGACCAGCTGCGAATCGCAAAAAGCTCGAAGTTTTCGGACGCCAATCCCCACTGCGAGGCGTAAGCCAGCAAGGAAGGATTCGTACTCGGCTTCATTGTTGGACGCACTGAAGGCCAAGCGAAATGACTGCTCGATCACTTCGCCGGTAGGAGAAGTGAGGTGGACCCCAATTCCTGCTCCCGATTTGGAAGAAGCACCATCCACATACAACGTCCACGGGGCTTCGACATTGTCGCTAACCGAAGAGACTAGTGGGAGTTCGATCAAGAAATCCGCCAGCACGTGCGCCTTAGCACAGGTTCGAGTCCGGAACTCGATGTCGTATTCGCTCAACTCGACAGACCATTTAACTAGCCGCCCGGATTGGCTCGGACTATGTAATACCGTCCGAAGTGGCTGCGTCGTCAGGATTATGATTGTATGGGACTGGAAGTAAGGCCGCAGCTTTGTTGCCGAAGTGTCCACTGCTAGGGCCAATTTCTCCATCATAGGGTACCGAGACTCCGCCCCAGTAAATGACTTGCTGATATAAAAAATTGGTCGCTGCTCCCCCCTTTCTTCACGAACCAAAACTCCGCTGACCGCATTATCCGATACGGCTACGTAAAGAAAGAGCGGTTCTCCGAACTCAGGCTTCGCCAAGACCGGCGGTTCAGATAGATAGCCTCTTCACACTTCGCATCCCATAAGAAGTTTTTTCCCCTTTTCCGCAGCAGCTGGTAGAAAGGGAGGCATTTGTCCGTAGATCTAGAAATGAAGCGGTTAAGAGCTGCGATCCGTCCGTTAAGGCGTTGCACTTCGCGCAAGGTCCTAGGAGAACTCATAGACAGGAAAGCATTAATCTGCCTCGGGTTCGCTTCAATTCCTCTTTCTGTGACGATATACCCCAGAAATTCCCCTGATGGGACTGCAAAGGTACATTTCGTGGGGTTAAGCTTCATCCCGAACTGATTCAGGATGTCGAAGCAGACCTTCAGATCAGCGAGATGCGAGCTGGCTTCCATTGATTTGACCAGCATGTCATCGATGTAGACTTCCATGGTCTTTCCGAGTTGATGCTTGAACATTCGATTCACCAGTCTCTGGTAAGTTGCACCCGCATTCTTTAACCCAAAAGGCATCATCTTGTAGCAATAGATCCTGCGGTCCGTAATGAATGCAGTCTTCTCCTGGTCGTCCGGGTTCATAAGGATTTGGTTGTAGCCAGAGAATGCGTCCATGAAAGACATCAGCTCGTGACCCAAAGTGGACTCAACTAACCGGTCGATATGCGGAAGTGGAAAGCTGTCTTTGGGGCACGCCTTATTTAGGTCGGTGAAATCAACGCAAACTCGTGACTTTCCATTCTTCTTTTTGACTACCACTGTGTTTGCGAGCCACTCAGGGTATTTTACTTCGCGTATCTGTCCTACCTTCAGCAAACGTTCAACCTCTTTGTTAACGATTTCAGCTCGCTCAGTACCCAGCTTCCTTCGCTTCTGCTTTACAGGTCGGAACGTAGGGTCCACATTCAGCTTGTGGGAGATAACTTCTGGACTGATGCTGGGCATCTCGTCTGCAGACCACGCGAAGGTGGCCATTCTTTCTTTTAGGAAGGTTATCAGACTGGCGCGGAGCTCGCTATCCAATCCCACTCCGATCTTGATTTCCTGATCCGGAAACTTATCATTGATGAAAATGGACTCGGTGAGGTCACCTTTTAACTGTTTCCGAACTGGATTATTCGAGACCTCGAGCTATGGTTGCTATTGGATCAGGAGCTTGTGACTGCGAGGTAACAGCTCCTTTCCGTCCTTTGGCTTCCTAGAACCTCCCGGACTCCTTGCGGGGTCGGAAATTTAACGCACTGATGGTACGTTGAGGCCACTGCCTTCATCTGGTAGAGCCAGGGAGTTCCCAAAATGACATTCTAGGCCGCAGGTCGGTCGAAAACCGTGAACTCCACCATTTTAACCACTCCTTAAGTGGACACCGGTAATGTGATCGTGCCCAAAGACATTGACGTCTCGCTAGTAAACGAGACCAAAGGTGAGGGTGGTCCTACGATGTGTTCTTTCCCGATACCCATTCTAGTGAGCGTTTCGAGGAAAATCAAGTCTACCGAACTCCCAGTGTCAATTAGGATTTGGCAGACCTCGTGGTTTGCTACGTCAAGTGAAATGACGAGGGCGTCGTCATGCGGAGTGTCCAGCCCCTCAGTTTCCTTTTCGGAGAAAGTAATTTCAGGAAGATCGTTTGCTACTACCTTAGCTCGCTTCGGCTGGGGGCTAGTGAGCTTCCGCTGGTGGTCTTTGATCGCAGTGATGGAGTTCCGAAATAGACGCGATCCCCCCATTATCACGTCGATTCTTTTCTTGGGGGTTTCACTGCCATCGGACTGCTTCGGTTTTTTCAAAGGTGGAGCATCTTCGTCCACCTCGGGAGTCGATTTCTGCTCTAACTCCTCTATTGTTACGTTTGGCATTTCCCCCGCCACATACTTTTCTGCGAGGAGGTGCATCAGCTTCTTACAGTCACGAGTGCAATGACTGTTGGTTTTGTGGAGTTCGCAGTACGTGTCCTCATCTCGGACCCACTTGTTACTTGGGAGCACGCCACTCTTGGAGCGCGGCGAGAATGGCGGTTTGGACGGCGAATTCTTTGGAGAATTCTTTTAGGAGATTGGGTGACTGCGAACGTGCTCGGCCCGGACTTCAGAGTTGTAGGTGGAGTTTTTTTGGCGGGCGGTTCGAACCGTGGTTTTCCTGTAGGCGGAGCGTTTTGTTTTTGTGCAGCGGCGAGTTTGTCTTCCTCCGCGACTATCCAGTTCGAAGCCCGGTGTAATGCGTCCTGAATGGTTGGGAACCGATTTACGGACAGCTCTTCGCGGAAGCGAGATTCATGCCAGAGGCTGTCTTGAGCGCGGCCAGGGCTGTGGAGTCCGAGAGTCCGGGAATCTTGACCTGGATCTCCTTTAACTTTGTTATGTAAGACCGGATATACTCTCCAGCCTTTTGGCTTAAGTTCCAAAGCTGAGCATCCGTCACCGCAGTTTCGATTAGGCTAGAATACTGCTTGACAAACAAGGTCGACAGCTCGGTAAAGTTTGAAATGGAGCCAGCTGCTAAAGATGTGAACAAAAGCAGTACCGGTCCACTAAACGTTTCTGCGAACAGCTTGCAGTACCCAGCGTCTGCTTCGTGGGGCTCGAGGTCCACCCGGCTAGCTGTCAGCAAGAAAGTCTTGAGATGATTGGTCGGATCTCCTTTTCCTTCGTAGCTCGAGAACTTAATTTTGCCCGTATCTTTGATGCGAACTCGGGCTATTTGATCGGAAAAAATAGTTCACCTTGACTCCTCGATCACTCGAAAGATGTCTGGAGCTGAAGTGGTTGCACTGTGCATCACAGACCGCATGTCTCCGATTTCGCTCTGCATGCGGAAGATCTTGGGATTGGTAGCATACCCCGAAGTAGAAATATTTCCATCCACAGGGAGAGGAAGACGGACTGGGACCTCGGAAGATCGGACGACGCCGGGCTGAACCGGAGTGTGGCTACCGCTAACCAGCGGTGGCGCTGTTTGCGTATTGGTTTGAGGTGGGAACGAATCTCCCGGAGTGACATCTGTTGCTGCCACCTGCGAGGTGGAAGGTGGAGTCACACCGGAAAAATCCAAAGCACGTCGACATGGGTTTTTGTCAGAGGACAGGAGATCGACCCGATCGGCGTACCCGCGGTAGGAGGCTGAGAGGTCTGCTACGGACGTCGTAACTTCCTCCAGACGAGCGGAGATCTGACCCTCCGACATCTACAATGCTCTTGCTGAGTCGTTTACACTCAAGGCAAAGGTATTCAAATCAAAACCTCATCGTTTGATATTGGACTTCGAATTTAAAGATAAAATCCACCTAAAGATTAATACAAGTTCATGTAGTCGATTTACTTAAGAATTAAAGATTACTTCATAGTTCATACTGATGCATTCGTATTAATTAACTATGAGGTGATATTTATCTAATGGAAACATCTTTTATATTTTTTTGACATTTGAAGTACATTTACGAATATGAAACCATATAAAAATAATATATCTATATATATAGATATTGGTTTTTTGAATGATAAATTTCTGTGTTTCTTGAAAATTAATAAAGCGATAAAAGAACTCTGTTTTATATTTATTTTATTTTATTTATTTGTGGTTTGAATGATACAGGCAATGGGAATATCTAAGGTTCCATCGGTGGCGCCGTTTAAACATTGTTTCGATGCAAGCACTGCCGGAAAGAAGTTGACGGGGCCTAACGTGCCGGTGATAGAGATTGGTTTGCCCGGGAGGATAGGGGAGGTGAAGTGGGGGTTCTACGGTGCGAATACCATGGTAAAAGTGAAGGAAACAGTGATGTGTTTGGCGTTTATCGACGGTGGCAAGAAACCGAAGGATTTGATGGTGATTGGGACGCATCAGGTTCAAGATCATATGCTCGAGTTCGATTTCAGTAGAACGGTTCTCGCTTTTAGTGAGTCACTCTTGCTTCAAAACACAAGCTGCTCCACTTGGCCTTCCCAAAAGTAGAGTCAATCACACATGGGATCATCTTTGACTTTTCAATTTAGTACACTTCTTGGTATTGTATGACACGTTTTCCATGACACATGTGTGTTCTTATCGCAAACAAAAAAAAAAAATTATCACCCTTTTCTCTTGAATATCGTTTATTTTAGGTATACTATTTCCTCTGTTTCAAAATCTAGGATGTTTTGAGTAAAACACGCATATTAAAAAATAATTATTATTAAAATATTCAATTTTTGATGAAAAGAAAAAAAAAAGTTCAACCAATTATAAATAAAAGTGCATAATATAAAGTATTAAACTAATCTAAAAGTTGTATAGAAATTTAAAAACATCATATATTATGAAACAAACCAATTCTCTAAAATATCTTATATAATGAAACGGAAGAAGTATTATATTCGTTTATTTGATAAAATTAATGTTTTAAGGATTTTGCACATTAACAAATACTTATATATATATATATATATATATATATATCTAAACCTGAAAGTCAAATTTAAATTTGTAAATTCAAAAGTTGAAATAAAATTTATAGTATCTATTATACTCTGAAAATCACAACTAAAACAAAATCGATGTGTTTCAAAATTTTCAATTTTTTGTATCTATATATATAAAGTTACCTTTTTCTCTCTTCTGGGGAAGCCACCTCAGCATTCCTTCTTAAATATTTTGGGTTTTTTGGATTGGATTTGGCCCAAATTTTTGCAGAGAAAATTGAGGCCCACATGTTTTTCTATTCTATGGATTTAACCTATTTTTGCCTCTTCTCCGTGCCGTCGACGACGCTCCATCTCCACCGGTTGCTCTTCTTCTTAACTCATGATCCATGGCGTTTCACCCTTTGATCTTCCATCTTCTCTGAGTTAATGGACACCCTTTGATCTTCCATCTTCTCTGAGTTAATGGACAGTCCACTACTTCTTCCTTAAATTGTCGTAAATCCTTCTGTTATATAAACCAATCTCTTACAATGTTTTTGAGAAATGAAGTATAAAAAAAAACCTCAAGAGCATGACCAAATCGTTTGTACTTCATCAACTTCTTAATCATTCCACGAAGGTCTTCTTTACTGGTGTAGTTCCCTTCTCCAAGCCATTCGTCAAGTACAGGAACAATTGAAATCTTAAGATCTCCAAGAGGCGAGATCCTTTTGTAAAGATCAAACTTTCCCATAGAAGAAGATCCATATCCACGAGAAAGCATTCTCCTTTGTATACCCAACAGGAGATTGACTCCATTGTTGAGTTTGTTGCAGAACCACATAGGAAAGAAGAAGGAACAAGGTATTGTGAATCTTTATCAAAGGTTTTAGCTTTTAAGTTGCAATTGTCACTCATATCATAAGTCATAACCCTTCAAAAAACAATTAAAACATGTCGCTGCTAAGATTGAACTGCAAACCTTTATGTTTTATTTTCATTTTGTAAATAAATTTCCAAGCTTTCAGAGAGGTTTTGTCGTCTCTGTCGCCGGAATCAATGAATATACTGAGGCGATTACCGGCAAATTGGATAGCGAGCAGATACTACTACACCAACAGAGTTAAAAAGACGACACTTTACTCCAAAATCAGTCCTTTAGGAGACCCTAAATCAAGTGTATACCCAGAACTCCAAAATTGGGTTCAATGCGGCAAGAAGGTCTCTGTTGCTGAGCTTATTCGCATCATTCACGCAAACGCTTCCTCCACGCTCTCGAGGTCAGTAATTTTATAGAAATCTAGCATCTTTCTCTCTTTTACCTGCCGAATTAAAATCTTAGGGGTTTAACTATATTATGCAGGTTTCGAAATGGATGAACGAGACTGGTGTATGTGTGTGTTCTTACCAACAGAACACGCGGTTCATCTCGATCTCATTGGTAGAGTTCATGGATTCGTTACCGCGGAAGAGTACTTCGAGAACCTCAACGAACAGTACAAGAACGATAAGACTTACGAAGAGCTTTTGAATTGTTACGTTAGGCAGCAGAACGTTGACAAGGCTCAGTTTCATTTTCAGAAGATGAAGGAGATGGGTTTCGCTTCTTCCTCTCTTACTTACAACTACATCATGTGTCTTTACACTAATCTCGGTCAGCACGAGAAAGTTCCCAGGGTTTTAGAGGAGATGAAGGAATATAATGTTGCTCGGGATAATTGCAGTTTCAGGATATGTATTAATGCTTTTGGTTCCATGTCTGATCTCGTGAGGATTGGTGTGATCTTGCAAGATATGGAGAGAGAACCGGATGTGACAATGGAATGGAACACTTATGCTGTTGCTGCCAAGTTCTATATCGATGGTGGTGATCGTAATAAGGCGATTGAGCTTCTGAGAATGTCGGAACATAGACTGGAGAATAAGGATGGTGAAGGTTACAATCATCTCATTACTCTGTATACTAGGTTAGGAAACAAGTTAGAGGTATTAAGGCTATGGGGTTTGGTGAAAGAAGCTTGTAAGAGGAAAATAAATCAGGACTATCTAACTGTGTTGTTGTCGCTTGTGAAAATTGATGCTCTGAAAGAAGCTGAGGAAGTACTAACGGAATGGGAATTATCCGGGAACTGTTACGATTTCCGAGTCCCTAACACTGTGATTCGTGGGTATACTGGGAAATGTATGGAGGAAAAGGCAGAAGCAATGCTTGAGGATCTAGCGAGGAGAGGGAAAGCTACTACACCTGATTCTTGGGGACTTGTGGCTATTGCTTATGCTAAAAAGGGTGTTTTAGATAATGCTTTTAAGTGTATGAAAACTGCCTTGGGTCCTGGGTTAAAGCTGGTTACAAGTGTTTTGAGTTGGCTAGAGGACGAAGGAAGCTTGAGAGAAGTAGAAAGCTTTGTTGCATCTCTTAGGAATTGTATCAGTGTGAACAGACATATGTATCATGCTCATCTTAAGGCTGATATACGAGAAGGTGGAAGTAATATTGATACCTTGTTGCAGCGCATGAAAGACGACAAAGTTGAAAGCGATGAAGAAACCACACTGATTCTTAGCACAAGAAGCTCATGCTGAAAATTTTTCTTTTTCTTGATGTATTACCAAATATTTCGTATGAGAAGTCTGTGGCTAAAAGATATTTATAACAAATGTGATCACCAATTTTATTTGGTAGCTAAACTCCAATATAACCCAAGAAAAAAGATAGAAAAAGTATTAAACCTGAAACTAAACAATTTTATAAAAGTAAGCAAAGCAGCGTCTCTAAAAAAAAATCTATAGCTTTTGGTAAGTTTTCTTTTGTTTAGTTCTCAAAATTATGTTATCTTTCTGAATAACCCTCGGACTTTGCCTTTTGGTTCTGGAGAGGGGGTTCGTTTAAAGATTCGAACTTTGGACTTTATTGTTTTGGATTCAGGTCGATAGGAGGAAAGTAGAGAACTTAGCGATCATCCAGTTTTAGTGGCGTGTAGGTTGTTAGGTTAGGTAGGTAGAGAAATAAAGCAAGCCCTAATAAAATTAATGGCGGGTAGAGATTTGATAAGCAATTTGCCAGATGAGATTCTTGGCAAAATCCTGTCTTTACTTCCGACAAAAGTGGCAGCTTCCACATCGGTTCTGTCCAAGAGGTGGAGCAAGGAGAATCTGCTGCTTCTTGTAGACACCCTTTGTTTTGATGACTCGGTGGTTGTGTATCCCAGCGAGGAAGAAGCAACTACTGGTCCACATCTCTTCTCTGATTTCGTAGATAAAACACTTGCTCTTCTGCTCACCAAAACCAATTCTCACATTAACAAGTTATCTCTGTCGTCTCTGTGTCGTCTGCGCCACAAAGAATACTATCATTGTCTCAACCGTTGGATATTGACTACATTGGAACACCCTTATTTATTGGAACTACACTTGTACGCACCTCACACTCTTTTTCCGGTATTTGTATCGAAACCAAGTTGTTCACGAGTAACACACTCGTGAAGCTCACGTTATCTGGTGCATATGATCTTGAGGCCGAGCGTGTGTTTCTCCCAGCCCTCAAATCACTTTCTCTCTTATCAACTTTGATTGGTCATGACTACTACTCTCTCCTCATCGATGGCTGCCCTGTGCTCGAAGAATTATACATACGTGATGGTGATTGTCCCGACTCTTTTGCTGGTTGCGGTACGGACGTGGAGAGTGCATCCATCAAGCGACTTGTGATTTTTTCCATTCTTCCCTATGACCAACCGGCTCACCGCCGAATCATTTTTTTCGAAGCACCAAGCCTTGTGTACCTTGACTATTCTAGCTATGTCTCCAACCAGTATGAGGTTGCTCCCTAAGAAACCAAGATACTTTTTCAATTTCAAAATCTTTGATTTGTTTTCCGAAAGATAATTAATACCTAATCGAATCAAGCAAAGCAATCCCTTGATGCTGGATCAGGAGAGAAATCAGTTGGATTTAAGATAGAGGTCAGTTTATCCGATTTATATTCTCTATAATTAGCTTTAGTTAGATTATTACCCATGTAATAAAATTAGAAATTGTTTAAATTTGTTCAGTAGAAATTGTGGCTACAATCTAATAGTTATTATTTAAAATTTTCAATACAAAATTTGTCGGTTCCCTACTTTAAAGGATTATGAACCGTAGTGAAATTAATAATTCAATCACGATAGTTTGATAAATTTGGAATTCTCTTATTGTATAATCACGCTATATACACAAATTTAGCTTCACAACTCCGTCTCTTTGGTTTACAACTTATATGTTTCTTCTTGACATGTATATATTTGTAGGACATAATATGTTTGTTTGGTGCTTTGAATGATAGCGTGGATATATGCAACCTCCTCTTATAAAAAACATAAGTTGTAATCTATATATAATCAAATTTCCTTATTGTTTATAGTTAATTCGGTTATGTTCTTGCTTGAGTTCATAAATATTTGTATTTAGATCATAGTTGTTAAACAGAATTAACTTTAAAGAGAATAAATCATAAATCCATAAATAACTTTAAATATAAGCAAATATCTCTTGAAACAAAAACATAAAAATGCAAACTAAAGTTTTTAAATAAAACTTAAACTTTCAAATCTTTAAAATTAAAGCGGAGAGCACCACATGTGTCTTATTGAAAATTTAAAACCAATCTTTCCTCAATCATTTTCATCATCTTCAGAACCTTGGTTGTACTCAAGCCTGCATAATAGTTTTGTACAAAGTTAATCAGTTGTTCTTTCATTATTTATGTCATATAGTAGAAATGAAAGTATATGTATTACCTCTTCTTAAAATCTTCGACCTCTGCAATTGGTGGTTTAAAATAAATCTTTGAAACCCCTGGTGTAGAATATAATTTCATTCTTTTACCTAAAAATACAATAAGTATATAAGTTTAAACGATTACAGTAGTATTATAAAAATTAGGTTGATTTACTATTAAATATACCTCTAAATACTAATGTACAATATCATTAGCAGTTGTATTATAAACATTCGGCTGGTTTATCATTTAATATAGACCTAAATACTAATGTAGCATAACATTAATCATAAAGTTTTATTATATTACCACCACTTTGGTATTTGACATGCCAAAATTGGAGGACTTCAACAACATGATAATATCGTGTGCTCCACCAATTATTGGTATGTCAAGTCCACTATAGTTTACACCAAAACTTGCGTTAGTATGAAATTAATTTAAGCACATCAACAAATTCATATGCGCAAAATCAGTGAGAAAGTTAACAAACCTCAAATCTCTTAGAGAAAACTATAAGATCCTAATCATCTCATGTGGCATCTCGGCATTTGGATCATGTAGATTAAAGAGAGGTTCCACATTCATGACTTCACCCATTATGTCTGTTAAAAAAACCAAATATTTGTATAAAATTATTGATTACAGAAAGAAAAAATATATATAAAAATGTACAAATAGGATTATATATTAAAACATATTTAATGGGAGATTTCTCACAGCATGATATCCTTCGAAAACTCTATCAAACCTTTCAAGATCAAAAAAGTGATTGTTGGAAATCACTGCTGAGTTCTCAATGGTGGTTTCATTGATGAACATGATCATGTAATCACAATCAGTGTGCTTAAGCCGTCGGTCATTGTAACAGACATAAAAAGTTGAAAATATTTTCCAATCATTTTCTTCTATTTGATGATCAAATGTTTCGAACAAATCTTCAGTAATCGTTGTTTCAATCTTGTCACCCTATATCAAATGAACAAAAAACAATTACTTAAACATATGTTGTTAATTGTTAAACTAATCTAAATGATATTAACAGGTAAATATCTATATAATTACAAATGCATCACACATAATTAAAAATGGCATGCATAAGTTTAGTCAATGCATTCACTTTAAACTAACAAAATCAGTAGACGTTATAATAAAAAAGGAAAAAACCATTTGAAACAGTTATAAAAAATGGCATGCATAGGTTCAGTAACTGCAATTATATTTAAAACTTATGTATTTCTCTCTTTCATTTTAGTTTGCAACTATTTGATAGATATATATAGATTTAAATTAATTTCATCTACCATTATATATATATTTTTTCAAATTTCGTCATAATACATGATGTGCTAATGTATGAAAGAAAAGAGAAAAAGAAGAGAAAAAACGATTCTCCTGAGTTTTAGAGATTTCTAGCCTTTTCTTGAAAAATATGAAAAACCAAAAAAACACACAAAATGATCTCAATTTTTTTAAGGAAAAACAGCATACTAAATTATACTTACTGCAAAATTATATTTGTATATAAAATATCCAACAAAACAACATAAGCAACCAAAATCAAATACAACAACAAACGTAACCAAAAAAAAATACACAACAAAATTCAGAATACACCTTAATCTAACTACCGCGCGTAGCGCGGGTCAATTGCTAGTATATATATATATATAAGATAATATATAATTATATATATGATAAGATAACCATATGAGATTGAAAAGAGTATATACTCTTCTACAATATTGTATGAGAAGCTTTCTAATTTCTATAATATTGACTCAAACTCCGTTGGAGATGCTCTTATATAAATATAATTAAATAGAAAGCTTTCAAGGAAATCTACCAAAGGTTTCAGGGCAAGCTAAAGCTACCAAGGGAACACTTGATTATTATAAATAGACTATCACTTCCATTATAGCAACCATACCATTTTCCAAATCAAGAAACAAAAAAATTATACAATAATGGCTGCTCCGATCAATTTGTTATCACTCTTTATCATCTTAACCCTACAAACCTCCCTCGCCGTCGGCGTCAACAAACCAAACCCACCGGCTTTTCTACTTTCCTTGATCAAAGACAAAGCCACGTATCTCTACTACACAAACCTCAACCTCGGTAACAACAATCACTCTCCTCTCACTCACAGCCTCGCCGTCGATCTCGGCGGTGGATCATCCGTTCTCCTCCGTTGCAACACCGCCGTAAAATCCACAACTTACCTCCCAATCCGCTGCAACTCCGCTAGATGCAAACAAGCAAAGCTAGACTCGTTCTGTTTCAACAAGACCACCACTTGTGGCAAATACGTTTCCACTTCCTTCACCGAGCATCCACTCAACACACTTCTCGGTATTGACTCCGTCTCTCTCCCCATCTTGAAACGTAACGGCGTCACTAAAACCGTCCACTCTTCGCTGACTTTGACTTGCACCAACGACGCTAACGCCTTGAAACTTAAGCCGGAGGTTGTTAACGGAACCATCGGTCTTGGAAAGTCCTTGATCTCACTTCCGTCACAGCTCGCGTCCATGCACAAAACCCCGCGAAAATTCGCTCTCTGTTTGCCCTCTAAACCAACCGGATTAGGGAGCCTTCTCATTGGAGAAGGCTCTCCTTACACTAACGATGTCTTCAAGAACTTAGCCTCAACTCCTCTGATTGTTGACAGATCGTCCGGTCGGTACTTCATTGACGTGAACTCCATCGAAATCGTTGGAAAGAACGTTCCTTTGGATAAGAAAAGCCGTGGAAACGCTATGATATGTACATTGGCTCCTTTTACCATCTTGCAGACTTCCACTTACAAGGCTATGGTTAGGGAATTCGTGAGAGAAGCTAAGCTGTTGAGAGTCGCAGAGCCAGAGGTGAAGCCTTTCGAGGCATGTTTCAGCTCCAAAGGGATGGAAAGTGCAACGGCGGTTCCGGTGATTGATTTGGTGGTGAACGGCGGAGCTAAGTGGAGGATCAATAGATGGAACTCGCTAGTGAAGGTGAAAAGAGATGTGGTTTGTTTAGCGTTTTTGGACGGAGGTGTGAATATGAAGACGATGGAGATGGTGATCGGAGGTTTTCAGATGGAAGATCATCTTGTGGAATTTGATCTCGAAGCTTCCAAGTTCACTTTCTCGTCTTCGCTTTTACTTCGCAATACTTCTTGTACCCAAAACATGATTTTGTAATCTTTATATATCATCGACTGTTTCTCTTAATAAACCTCAAGAAATTAAAATAAACAACAACCGAGGGATTATTGTAATACGGAATATACTATGAATACCATTATAGTAATATAAGGAGTAATGTTCTATTGTGAAGCTAAAGTACTAAAACGGAGTGGTCGTGCGTTTTACTAGTAGAAATTTTGAAAGGTTTTTGTTAAAAGCTTCGAATCCATACCATTCCGCACGATATGAGACAGTTAGAACTTAGAACAATATCATTTTATCGGATGTCCCCGAAGGGACAGAACAATATCATATATATGTATTTTGTTACTATTAGAATCGTATTGCAAATTTTTAAATTGTTCTATACGTTTATGAAAAACCTAATAGCCTAAGTTGGCAACATTTTTCTTCTTGACACACAAAAGTGTAGTTTTTGTTAATCAGTTATAAATTTATTACTTGCCAATTGAATGAGATCAGATCATCCGTTTCGATTGGAGCATCAAGCAGCGCAACCCGGGGCTATCATTCTTCCCTTCCCCAGCTAGAAGAAGAAGCCTAAGTTGGCAACATTTTTCTTCTTGACACACAAAAGTGTAGTTTTTTGTTAATCAGTTATAAATTTATTACTGGCCAATTGAATGGGATCAGATCATCCGTTTCGATCGGAGCATCAAGCAGCGCAACCCGGGGCTATCATTCTTCCCTTCCCCAGCTAGAAGAAGAACTTAAGCAACAATATCATTGGGTCCGACTCAGGGGCGGACCCAGCAAAAAAAATTAATGGGGCAGATTGTTACTAGGTGTTGTTAAACCTTTGACCTTGGTAGATTTTAAGCTTGTTCTCAAACCATTGTGCCAATAAATGATTCATGCATAGTGTAAATTTTTTACCTATTTGTATTTTACTGGTGGCAACTGCCACCACAACCCTTAACAATATCATCGGGCCCCGACTACAATACAAGTCATGAGCGACAGCGTTGTGGCAGGGGGAAGCCATTGGGATATTACTGTTTGAGCTGATGCTTTCCTTTAAACTGTACAGGAGGAAGAAATATAGTTACACAAAATTTCCTACTTTGCACCAACTGATCACACCCTAAAAATATTACAAAGATTTTAGTTTTTTTTTGTTTTTTAATTTTAATATTTTCCGGTTTATATATATTTTCTTTGTTTATATGATATGCTCAAATTAAACCCTAGAGCTACTCTCTCAAATTAAGAGATCGATGCAGTACTTAGGGGTTGAATTCCACAAGGACTCTAGATTACACAATAAATTGTAGAGTTTTATAATTATGCTAAAGAGATTAAATTAAAATTGAAATAACAATGCAAAATATTAAATAAAAACTGTTGTAAATTCAGAAGATCAAAAAGCTAGGTCTAGGGAATTTCTCAGGAAATTACAAATTATTAAATCAACAGATAAATAGGATTCAAGCAATTAAGAACAGATCTAGAACTCTAAACACTTTTGTAAAATAAATCAGTTCTCACTGCAAATATTATCTAAATTTAAAACCAGAAATCCAAATCTCTTTGTAAAATTCTAGGTTAAAAATCAGCTTTAAAAACATGTTTGGATTGTTCACAAAATTATTAAATCAAATCTCTTTGCAAGAAATAATTTTGTTCATCAAAAGGTTTTATCAGAAAAATCAATTATATTCGCATATCAATTTATTTTCCTAGGTTATTAATTATTCTAGGTGATCAATCAAGAATTAATATGAAGAACAACCTAAGATGAAGATCTAGAAAGGTAATGAAGCCTAAATAAACAGATCTAATAATTCATAAAAACCCTATGAAAAACCCTAAACCTAACAAGCAAACTACTCAGACATGTTTAATGAAGAACAAGACATCTTTTCTGAATAATAAGCAATTTGATATTAAGAAGTAAGAAGGCAGTTCAAGAATCTTCTCTCTACAGATGAAATCAGATCTGTCTCTCCCAAAAGCTCTCAAATCAACAAGGTGGTTGAAATAAAAATTGCTAGAAAATAACTTAATGATTTTCAAAACCTAAAAATACTATTTATATGTCCTAAAACACGTCAGGGACTTGTGTTGCAAATATGGAAGATTTTGGGCTAAATTGTAAAACTTCCAATTTTTGGCTCTCTTGTCGGTTTGGACTGGGTGTCGATCGATGCTCCTTCAGTGTCGATCGACACTGGTCAGTTGATCAAACTCCAAACTGACTTCTTTGATTAAATGCTCCAAAACGATCCAAATTGCTCCATTTTGCTTCTTTCATGCCAAAATCCTATAAAACCTGTAAAGACTCAAAAACATCCTAGAAAACAAATCAAAAGACACTAAAAAACTCTTTATATCATGATTAAAAACCACAAAAACCATGATACATCATTATACAAAAGAAAAATTCCTTTTGTAATCATTTCTCTTATTTCTTTACATTATATTCAAATTCAAAACAATATACAACACTATCATATACTTGCTACATTAAAAAATATAAGGTATTTTGAAAGTAAAAAAATTGACGTGAACCCCAACCATGTCAGTTATATAAATTTGTAGTTCTGGAGCACTCAAGATTGCATCCATTAAATAAAATATAAAAAAATATACTAACTATCAATTTTTGCTACCTCTCAATCGGCGGATCTTTTCCATTTTTTCGAAACAATGAACTGTTGTCACTTATCACGTAACTCACGACGTGTTGCGAAATTATGCATGCATGATGATAATAGGCTAAGTTCTTGTAGATTTTCATTTTCTCTAAATCAATACAATAAAAGTAGAAGTGTTTCTTTCCAGGTGTTGAAACATCAGTAAAAATCAATAACCAATTAAATTATAACAAATAATACACATCAGCTAAAAACCTGCCACGCTGGACGCACTCCAAATCCTTCGCTTGTAAACGTTTCTCTTATCTCTGTTCAATCTTAAGCTCCGTGATCGATTTCGAATCACCATCAACTATCATTGTGATTAAGCAGCGGTTTTTTCATCCGATTGTTACTTCTCTTCCACTATCCACCGCTGGATGACTCGATTCCAAGACTTTAGCCGGGAATCTCTATAGTAGATCTCTCTCTTATGCATATCTAGGTTTTTTTTTCATTTGATCTTCCGATTGATTGCTTATGGTTAACCTTTGATTATTCTCATATATGCATATGACAGTCTAATGCTTTTGTTAATTCATCTTCTGCTTTCTAATTCCATATCTAATTCAGTTTCAATGTATAATTTTTTCCTGCTTTCGCCCAGGTATAGAAATGACTTGTTTGCTTGTATAAGAGTTTTCTAACATAAGATTCTTTAGACTATGTTGTACTGGTCTTGCTGTATATGTATTCGTTCATTGTTCCTTTGTTATGCTTAAGGAAATGTATTATGTAAGAATCATGTAAGGTATGTGTTTGACATGGCGCTTTCTTCAAGATACACAATTTCTAATCAGAAGAGGATTTGAGAAAAATTCAACTTGAATCGCTTGGATGCACCTCCTATATAAATTGATAAATTTCTTGGTTTATATTAGAACAGTAACATGGCTTCACGGTGATCAAACAATATTAACTTGTAGGCATGGCTTCATGGTTTCTATTAGTTTGGTTTGAATCTCGTCGATCTTGTTGGTGGTGAATTTAATAAAAAAATTGTAGGCATGGCCATTTTACTTTCGCTATTGACAAAATGTTTATGTCACCAAATCATTGGGGGATTCTTTTATTTAATCATGAATTCAAATGCAGGACTGTAGGCATGGCAAAGCGTGGGGAATTGCTCACAAAGATGGTGGGTTCTGTTCTATCATCTGTTTTCTTATTCAAATGTGTATCAGTTAAAATACATCACTTGCTTTGTACTTTTACGATTCATACCAGGTAACCTTCTTCCTTAATATATTTCCTCATATGAATCCTTCAAACTCTAGAAAGTAAATTGCCTTTTGAGTGTTTCTGTAATTGGAGTGTTTGGTTTGGTCTATTTGATATTTTATAAAAAATTGAATTGTTTTATGATACTTGCCTTGTGGTGAATAATTTGTTTTCTTAGTTTTTGTGCAACATCTTCAATATGTGATCTATTTCTAAGGTTGGTTCCTCGTTTTTTTTTTATTACAGTTGGCTAGGATAGAGTAAGAACATAGACCGGTCTTTGATTTCTTTCAACCTGAGGTTTGACACTTCTTCCTGTTCTTTTGATTAAGTTGAGATTACTTTGTAAAATCGTTAAGGACGGTGTGAAAACTGAGATTGAACTTCTCCTTCCGAAGTGATTTGAATGTGGAGGAGCTTATCGCCGTTTAAACAGTTCCGAACAGAATTGAGAGAGTTTTTGAGTATTTGAATTTGTATTGCTTTTTTGGAAAAAATGTTCGATCCTTTACAACTGACACCCCCCTTACATATTTATACCGACCAATTTATTACCCAATTAATGCATAATTAATAGGACGCGATTTGCGCGATCTAATTAATCCTCTTGAATGCGGGAATCTTTGACCGGGACCGAGCTGCGAGCTGACCAGCACGAAGCATCTCCGCGCTCTCTTCCTTTCCCCGGGCCTGATGGGCCGATCAGTAATACGCTCTTGGCCCATTAGACAAGCCCGGCCTAGGCCCTCTTGCCTATTGCCCGAGATGACAGATCGTGGGTACAACAGACGGTAAGTATTTTTTTTTGTTTATGTTTCAGTTCACTTATCAGTGTCCTGCTGTTTTCACTTATCAGTGTCCTGCTGTTTTCACTTCTATCAACTAATAGATGTCCTCTTCAGGCTCTCTGATTTTAGTAAAACAAAACTATATGACATGCAAAAGATGAAGAAACAGAAAGAAAGGGAAGATGTGTGAACTGAATATAAATCTTGGCAAATTTGGAGGAAAAATTGGTGGTGGAAGTCCAAAGAGCAGAGGGAAACATAAGCTAGAGGAGAGAGTCTTCAAATCAATTGTAGTGTATTTCAAGAGTAGTGTTCTTGATAGCATTTGCTACATTTTTGTTCTTGAAGAACTAACGACAGAGATAAGAAAATTACCAATTACGGTAAGACCAAGATCTGAGGAGAAATTGGAGGAGGCAAAGAGAGTAGATGACAAAAGAGAAGAGGCAACAAAAGGAAAGGAAAGTAATTGTGGTAACGAAAAGTGAGAAATAAAAATTACTATAACACCATGTATTCTATAATGGACCTATAATTTAGAGTTATAATAAGTAACTAAGCTTGGTCCATATTCACTTACAGTTACCAGTTTTTATGAACTGTTTATCATATTCATTCAAAAATCTCATAACAAAGTCTGGTCCATCTTTTTCGGTTTATATATTTTCATTTTGTTTTCGTAACGTGTATTCAAAATATGCAAAACATAAACAAAAGCAATTAAAGAGAAACAAAAACATCTTTAAGCAATAATATAATTTTTTTTTTTTTGTCAACTATTGGGCCACAACTGGCCGGCCCATTAACCAAATTCCTACATTCGTAGGAACATGGATTCGATCTCAGGTGTGATGGCGCCTTCTACAAATGGACTTACCTCCTGCCACTGCACTAAAGTCACTTCAACAATAATATAATTTTTATATTTGCTTATTTATATTATTGTGATTAAATTATGATTTTTTAGAGATAAAACAAATAGAAATAATATATAGAAATAACAAATTTAATTAAATTATGATTTTTTAGAGATAAAACAAATAGAAATAATATATGGGACTAATTCTATAAAAATAAAAATCTCAACACAATAAAGAAAAATATAACAAACAGACTAAATATTTATTTAATTGATTAGAGAAACGTTTTTACAAAAAAGTACTGAATAAGAATAATTTACAGATAGATATACCGATTCTCCAAAACAAATCGAAGAAATAACTACTGCATGTGGGCGAGACTACTCGATATATCTTTCATCTTTGTCGGCAATAACCCATAAAGTACACGTGAGTCTTGCTGGATTTCACATTTTCAGATCTTCATCGTAAAAGAGAAAATTATTAAATGTTTTTTCGGCTCCAAAGTTCTAAAGATGCTACTTTAGGTTAAAACTAAATATGATAAAATTATGCCAGTGGATACATTTATCTAAATGTGGGACAAAATGAACATCAATTATTTTTCTATTAATGTAAAACCAACCCAAAACGAACAATATATCTAGATTACCCACTCTAGTCTCTAGCAAATGAATAGTAAGTAGTTCGACGTCTGCACACAAGTTAGTGTAAATGTGTTGGACTGAGAGAAAATGAAGTACTTTAATACTTTTTTCTTGATCAAAATATGAAGTGCCCCAAATTCCCATCTCTTTTTTTCTTGGTTGGACCAACCGGCACCATACTCATCTCGAAACTCGACATTGCTGATCATTTGTTTTAGCCTCGACTGTCGGTATTTTTTTAGCTAAAGCCGGATTTAATATTTTTTAAAAAGTGGATATTAAATTATTAATTCCAATAAAACAGTTTTGAAAAAAAATTTCCCAATCCAACCCAGGCATCGAGTGTCGGTATTGAAGCCCAAGTGGGATTTTTCAATAAAATATGTTCCGGAAAACGTGATATATTTGGTATAAAAAAATAGACATTTTCTAAAAAATGTCTATTCTTAATAGTATATTCTATTTCTCCTGTTTTATAAAGATAGACTTTTTCTAAGAAAACTTTTTGTTTCGTAAAAATTAGGTGTTTCATGCAAAATTTATGTAACATTTATAGCTTTATTCCTATTCACTAGAACTAAATCTCTCGCTAATATATTTTTTATATTTGAAAATCTAAATTTTCATATTAAAATGAGACAACGTGGGAAGATGCTTCTGGGTTCTGACTGTCATTCCAGAATGACAAAAACTTACCGAAAATGTTAAAATCTAAAATCCCAAAAAGAAACGAAGAGGACACATAACATTCTATAAATATACATGATGGTTAGTCTTAGTAATTCACATCACAAGTCAGCAGTCCCCAAGTAACAACTCTCCAAAAAAAACAGAAAAAATGGCTCCTCGTGTGATCTTTCTTCTCCTCTCCCTTGTTTTTCTCTACCTGACAAACACATCACACTCGTTGGAAAAGTTTCAATCATTTATACACCCAATAAAAAAAGACGAGGCCACAAAAACCTATACCATCCCTCTGTCCATCGGCTCAAGTTCCACCCACGAGTTCGTCCTTGACCTCAACGGAGTCGCACCGTTATCGCAAAACTGCGCCACAGCCGCCAAATCCTCAAGCTTCCACCCCATCAGATGCGGCTCAACGAGATGCACCTACGCAAACCCGACCTTCTCCTGTCCCAGCAACCCCACCACTAAGACGAAGACACCGTGTCGCTCCTCCGACAATGCCCGGCTCTTCCGCGACACCGTCCCGTTATTTTACTCATCCAATGGAGTATACACTAGGGACAGTGAAAAGAGCTCTTCGCTGAGTTTGACCTGCACTGATGGTGGTCCTTTGAAAGGAACCATCGGTCTCGCTAACACTCACTTGTCCATTCCCACGCAGCTAGTCTCCATGTACAAGCTTCCTCCAAAGATGGCTCTCTGTTTGCCTTCCACCGAAAAATCAAAAACTTATTCTGGTGACCTTTGGATCGGTAAAGGGGAGTACTACTATCTGCCTTACTTAAAAGATGTTTCTACGATCTTTGCCTCCACGCCTCTGATCAATGACAAGTCCGGTGAGTACTTAATCGATGTGAAGTCCATCCAAATCGGTGGAAAGAACGTTCCCATACTCCATGGAGCCACAAAGATCTCCACTTTGGCGCCTTACACCGTATTGGAAACTTCCATCTACAAGGCTCTTGTCACAGCCTTCTCCGGAAACGCCAAGATGGCTAAAGCTCCAGCCGTGAAGCCTTTTGGTGCGTGCTTCAGCTCCAATGGAGGACGTGGAGCTCCCGTGATCGACCTAGTGCTGAGCGGAGGGGCTAAGTGGAGGATCTACGGGTCTAATTCGCTGGTGAATGTGAATAAAAAAGTGGTTTGTTTAGGGTTTGTGGACGGAGGTGTGAATCCGAAGAACCCTATAGTGATTGGAGGCTATCAGATGGAAGATAATTTGGTGGAGTTCGATCTCAAAGCTTCCAAGTTTTCTTTCTCTTCTTCTCTTTTGCTTCACAACACTTCTTGTTCAGTAGCTAGATTATCACCTTTCTAATGCACGTGATTGAATATCGATGTTGCATATCATTGTGCTTTCAAATAAATTAAAGCTAACGAGAAATATATAGCAGCAGTGTCCTTTTTAATAAGTTGAACTTTTATAAGAATTTACACAAGAACTTGCATTCTCGTCTTCTCGAACACCGACGGTAGAAAGAAAATTAATTTGACCTGGTCCCGTCAAAACAACTTGCAATTTCCTCGACATTAACAAACTCACTTTTAGTTTATGTAATAAAATAAAAATTAGATGTGTAAGACCATCATTAGTGCTGGGTACTCTCTAAGTTACTCTCATATTAAATAATTATATAATTAATACTAAATTAATCAAAGCAACCCTAAGAGAACTTAAGCAAAATCACCTCATTACTAGAGAACCTAAAGAAAGTTACTCAAACATTTAAATAATAATTTTTTAATTTGTGTTTATTCATTATCAAACTTTAATAATCTAAAATGACAAAACAATTATTTAATTTTTTTATATTACATAAAATAGAAAACAATAAAATTTGATAAAATTTGGAATATTAAACATATTTTACAAAATTCAGAATAGTAAACATATTTTATAAAATTCGAAATATTAAACATATTAAACAAAATTCAGAATAAGATTTATTGTGCGGTTACATTAAATTTTTGTCAGATATGCTAAATCAAGTATTTTTCCAAAATATCATGCATTTGTGTATCATGAACGTTATTTATGTTTATTAATTAACAAATTTTAATAATCTAAAATGACAAACAATTGTTTAAATTATTTCTATTACATAAAATATAAAACAAAAAAATTTACAATATTCGGAATATTAAATATATTTTACAAAATTTGGAAAGCAGAAGAGGTAGTGGCAAGACTAGACAAAAGACCAACGAGAAGTACATTGTTGTTTGGTTGGGTTGAGTTGAACCATTTGAATCCATCTAAGCACCCTCTTGTTGCATCTGCAGGAATCGAAGCTCCTTTATGATGCTGAGTCAAAGAGGCTTTATGTTCTATTAAATAATAAAATTAGAGATTACCGTTTGTTCTACTAGTTGTAGCTGTTGGAGACTTTGGTAGAAACATATGAACTCAGACATATACAGCAGTCCTACACCGTCACTTTCCTTTTCATCATTGTTCATCCTCTGAAACCTGTACTTGGGAAGGATGCTGAGATCTACTTCAGATGCACCCTCCTGAACACATCACAAATGATGTTTATTGCTTTCATTCCTTCCAAAGGTAAGTCTGATATTCAAAAGTGTTGCTGTTTTAAGCTCATACCTGCCCAACAACTGCGTAAAGAAGAGCAATAATACAAAGGTTGTTGTTTTAAGCTCATACTTGCCCAGCAACTGCGTAAAGAAGAACAATAATACAAGGGTTGCTGTTTTGATATACTTGAATCATATATAGAAAAAAACAGAATCATCTTAGCTTCTAACCTGAAGCACTTTCATTCAACTTGTAGTGAATCTCACTAACAGTATATACCATTGTAGACTCACCACAATAACCTGTTTAAACAACTGAAACTAGAACAGAACCCCTGCTCAACCATCTTGTTAAAAACAGAACACACTAGCAGCTTGAAAACTCACTACTAGCACCCATCAAGCAGTCGTACACAAACTCCTAAAGGTACCTCAACAATGCTAAGACCAAGAACCTAATGTGAGAATGTGAGCTTCAGCGAGATATGGTTTAGGCTGATAAATTATACTCTTAAACATATCCCTTTGGTATCTAATGTTCAAAAGAAAAGTTAGATCCTGTGAATTACCTGTAACATACTAAGAGGCGGTGGCAAAAGCCTCCCACCAGCACCTGTTTGACCAAATGAAGGCAGAAAAAGAAACCTCCCAAGCGAATAAGCCCCTGCAAAATAATAATACCAGAGATATAATCAATCAAAACTAAAAGCTTTTTAATTTGTCCAGCCTTACAATTTTTTGGCACACTAGACCCTAAATTCTACACAAGATCACAGAACAGATCCATGCAAAGAGAAATTAATTAGACAGAACAAAGCCTACACAAGCTTCATCGGAAATCAAAACACGATAGAATTTTTTTCAACCTAACAACTTACAAACCGATGCATCTGCGATAGTCACACCAACCATTGAATCGTTTGTGAAAAAATAATAATTTAGAACATCAAACAGAGCTCCGGAAAAGCCATCGGTTTCATACACCAACAACCCTCTAGTTTAAGCCGGAAAAATCAAACAATTAGAGGTGAATCGATTGATTTTATCAGTTTTCAGATAAATCAGCGATTGACCAAGAGAGAAGAGAGAGAGACGATCGGGAAAAAAAGAAAGAAGAAAATGGAAAAAAGAAAAAATTTCTTTTATATTTTAGCATCAACGAATTATAATATGCCACGTAGCGTTGCTACTACGTTACTCAAATTCCTTCCCCTGGAATCGATACTCTTTTTAACAGACGAAAAATGAATTTTTAATTAGGTTTTTGGGCCTCATTTACAAGAGAAACAATGAAAGCAATCCCCACTAATCATGCTCTAAGCGTCGGACAAATCAATTTAAGACTTCCGATATGTAAAGATTGGGAAGTGCAAAGAAACTTTTGTTTACAGAAGAAAAAGACGTTTTTGCTTAGAGAATATTATCCTTGTTCTGTGTGATAGATCACAATTATAATTATTTTATCATAACTAATTTTAGATGTATATATATAAGGGTCAAAATATAAAAAGAATAACTGTAAAAAACATTTATTTATTGTACTGGTTTAATTTAAAAGTTTTAGTTAACATTACGAAAAATTAAAATTTATGGATGTCATACGGCCCCGGCCCATAGTCGTCAACTGTCTCCGCCCCGATATGATGTTGAACTAGGTTCTATTGCTCGCTTTACCATTATGTCTGGTATAACAAAGCGAAGCAGATTTTTCTGAACTTAAGTTTTCCAATCCTCCAAAACAGATGAGTATGGGTCCTCAGTCCTCTATCTCGTAGAGCAGCGTCCTCGAGAACTACATATGTTTATTGTACTTAAACCAGCAAAATAAAACTAAAGTGACCTTAGAAGAAGACACAAAAATGTTTAAATTGCACGAGATACATCTGAAACACATATGGGAATGTGGTCCAGTCGTCCAGATATCGTGTCATTAAATCAAAACACCTGCTTTTCTAATTTCTATCGTCAAAGCTCCGAAAAAAAGTCTCATAAGTTACACGACAATATAAAGGTATGGATTTGGAAATATATGGGCATGCGGTCCATATATCATTAAATACATAAACACATGCTTTTTCTGTAGTTTTCTTGCTAGTCGGCCCTCGGCTAATGCTAAATATATACTATACTAGATTTTAGCATCTCTATGTAAGTTGACCATATAGTTATCTAAATATGTTAACTGACATTTTTAGTATTTTATGATAATTATTGTTGACCATAATCTCTATGTAACTTGAATTCTCAGAAATTCCCTTAAGAATACATCATTAAAAAAAAAATCTGTTAAATTCAAATTGACTTTTGACATTTTTCTATGACTCTGAAGTTAAATTAGATATTTTAAGCCAAAATTTTTACATTAATTTTTTTAAAATACACATGTATTATATATTAAAAAATCCTTCAATGACACTTTTTGAAGCCAAGCGGATATGTTTTGGCTTTTTGAAATCTGAAAGAAAACAAAAAATATGTTATTTGGATATCAAATGAGATCACGTGGTACGATGGTTCTGGCTACATTCTAATCTTCTCAAATCACAAAAACTTGCTTACCCCATTGTTCAGATCTAAATTGCATAAAGAAGGGAAGAGGATAATAATATTCTATAAATATACATGATGGTTAGTTTTAGTAACTCACATCATAGCCACACCCACAAGTAACAAATCAGATATCCTTTTTTAAATGGCTCATATGATCTTTCTTCTCCTCTCTCTTGTTTTTCTCTACCTTGCAAACACATCACACTCGTTGGAAAAGTTTCAATCATTTCTACACCCAGTTAATAAAGATAAGGCCACAAATATCTACTCCATCCCTTTGTCCATTGGCTCGAGTGTAAGCCAAGAATTCGTCCTTGACCTCAACGGAGTAGGACCGCTATTACAAAACTGCGCCACAGCCGCCAAATCCTCCTCCTTCCACCCCATCAGGTGTGGCTCCACGAGATGCACATACGCGAACCCGAACTTCTCCTGTCCCAACAACACCACCACTAAGACGAAGACTCCGTGTCGGTCCTCCGACAATGCCCGGCTCTTCCGAGACACTGTCCCGCTATTATATTCATACAACGGTGTTTACATTATGGACAGTGAAAAGAGCTCTTCACTGACTTTGACCTGCACTGATGGTGCTCCTGTCAAAGGAACCATCGGTCTCGCTAACACTCACTTGTCCATTCCCTCGCAGCTCATTTCTATGTACCAGCTTGCTCCAAAAATGGCTCTTTGTTTGCCTTCCAACGAGAAATCAAAACTTTATCCTGGTGGCCTTTGGATCGGCAAAGGGGAATATTACTATCTGCCTTACTTAAAAGATGTTTCTACGATCTTTGCCTCCACACCTTTGATTGGCAATGCCAAGTCCGGTGAGCATTTTATCAATGTGAAGTCCATCCAAATCGGTGGAAAGACCGTTCCAATACTCCATGGAGCCACAAAGATATGCACTATGGCTCCTTACACCGTATTGCAAACTTCCATTTACAAGTCTCTTCTCACAGCCTTCTCCGGAAACGTCAAGATGGCTAAAGCTCCAGCCGTGAAGCCTTTTGGTGCGTGCTTCAGCTCCAATGGAGGACGTGGAGCTCCCGTGATCGACCTATTGCTGAGCGGAGGTGCTAAGTGGAGGATCTACGGGTCTAATTCGCTGGTGAAGGTGAATAAAAATGTGGTTTGTTTAGGGTTTTTGGACGGAGGTGTGAATCCGAAGAACCCTATACTTATCGGAGGATATCAGATGGAAGATAATCTGGTGGAGTTCGATCTCAAAGCTTCCAAGTTTTCTTTCTCTTCTTCTCTTTTGCTTCACAACACCTCTTGCTCAGTGGAAAGGTTATCTCCTTTCTAATGCATGTAATCGACGATGGACGTTATGAGGACATGTCATTTGGTTTCAGCGTCGACATGATAAATTAAAGTCAATAATTTAAAGACTATATATGAGTAGTCTTTAATGGCACGCCACTAGCAAGTACACACAGCTGACTGTGATAGAGTTGTGTTTAGAGGAAATCACTATAATTCGCGTCATAGATTAGAGATATATAGACTGAAAGAGTGTCTGGTTAGTAAAGTCATTATAATTCAATTTTCTTGATCTCTCAGTTCCTTTATTCATCCTGTCAATATTTGTTCGCCGAATATGTTCATCTCCGTAAACCACTTTTATAAATGTATATAATTCTCCGAACGGAACCGGTTAACCGAAACCAAGTATGCTCAAATAAATCAGATCTGAGAAATAAGCATCTACTCCATTCATCCCCCTTCATTAGGTTTATCCACGTGTAAATTAAAAAATGTTGAGTGAGTGCATATTTTGGTATATGCAGTTAAATACTTATCTGTTTTGGTGTATAATTTATCATTTTATTGAATCGACGTGATCGACCTTCCTCCACTTGATAGTACTATACTACTATAAACTTGATAGTACTGTACTATAAACTATATGAGTTATAAAAAGCTTGACAGTACTCTATGCTTTCGAGTATTTTCTTTAATCATGAATAAAATATTCTAATTTTAAGAGTTTCTGGCAATTTGCAAAAGAATTGTTATTCTAATGAAGATTTGTAACTTCGAAAGCATGGCACAATAAGTGCCACCAACCAGACAAAGCATGCTTTCAAAGTTACAAATCTTTAAAAAAAACAGAGGGTAAAGTACGACATAACGTGCCCAGAAAAGAAAGGTAAAGTATGATATTGTTTGTTTGTTTTTCTTTTTGAATACGAAACTGGGAATGGCTCATTGTAGCCATGCATGTGTAAGTACGGATTACAGAATCGATTAATTGTTCCGCAAGTTACCCAACAATATCGAGAGATGTGGATTTGGAAAAAAAAACAAAGCACATGCTTTCAAGAGATCGAAGATAATATGCTTACCTTTGCAGCATCTGATCATTGTATACGTCGTAAACACATCCTTTTCTCTATTTTTTTTTTTTTTTTGTTTACTAGTGTGTCGACAGAAAATCTCTTATGGTATATTTTCTAAAGTATCTTTCTATGTACACTGACTGACTGACCATCTCTAATAATAATGAAAACACGTACGCATGTGGTATATTACAATGTGATAAGTTCTTAAGATTTGTATTTTTTAACCGAAGAGCGGAGCAGTAGACTAAATCATTTTGCCGATATTGATCCTCAAAAAGTAAAAAAGCTCATATTTCTTTATATGAGAGAAAATGAAATTAGGTACATTTTTGTCATATGATTAATTTAACCTGATGGAATTCAAACATACGGCGTGAGAAATATAAGATTTTCTTAGAAATTAAGACGTTGATACTACTACAAAGCTGCAACGAATAAATGTGATAGGAGAAATTTTTGCATTACTGACAAAGACAACGAAACATTGATACTCAAATCCTCATTCCTCCTCTCCTCCTTTAAAAATGTTAAGCTGCCTAAAGGTAACATAACTCTTTTAATGCTATGCTAATAATAGCCCATTTGTATTATTTATTACAATCTTCTTATCTCTCCATGATCCATTTGGTATATCATCCAACAACAAGTTACATGATCTTGTCACTTCCACTCCACCTATATGGGCTTGTAATATTAGATCTACAAAGTCCATTAACCTTTGATGATTGAAGATCAATCTCCACCAAATTATCTTCCATCTGATACCCTCCAACAATCACCATCTCTTCTCTATCTCCGCTCACAAACGCCAAACACATCACTCCTTTCTTCACAACTACCATCGAATTCCATCCGTAGATTCTCCATTTCCCGCCGCCACTCCCCAACCGTCAGATCAGTCACCGGAACATCTTCCATGTTAAACCCCTTACTTCACTCTATAACACACCTCGAAAGGAGATACATTTGTCTTTGCTTCCACCATCTTCTTGGTTAGCTAGCAAACTTAGCTTCGACTTGAAATCTTGATTTTAGTTCAGAGTTCATAGACATTACAATTGACAGCGAATATAATTTGGTTGACCTTTACTATGTCTATAGTATATAAAAATGATGGTTACAGACAAAACCGATGAATATGATGGAGTTACTCAATTACATAACCGATGATGGTTATATAACCCTTTCTATTTATTTGAACGTGAGCTGTTAATGGGCTAAAATATATAATAGACGTTTATCTGAAGTGAAGGACTTATATCAATCCAAGCCCAATGATACCAAAACCCCATGCACTGATATCATTTCATCTCTTCCCCTCCAATTCACACCTAACTATTCGTATGGTTTATTTGCTTGTTGTATTTTACATATAGTGATATGCATATGAATGAAGTTTCGGCCCAATTTGGTTTTAAAAAGTGTCGTCGACTAATCCATACGTTACTTATTACGCGCACACACACACACGTAGATGTCTCACAAAGGCAAGTTAATCACGGAGCAAAGTTCATATCATATATAGCCAGTCAAGTATCGATCATGGTGATTGGTAAATCAATTTGTCCAAATCAACTATTTGTAGTAGAGGGGAATCCTATGATCATGATTATGCACGATGCAAATTGATTGCTTCTTCAGAAAAAAAAAACAAGACAGAGTTTTGTTTTTGTTTGCCAGAAATAAACAAAAACAAACCAAAACAAAACAAAACTGTATCACAGTAAGAATTCATTCACACACATCATATCCATCATGATTAGTTTGCAATTCAGTGTGCACAACTAAAACTTATAGCAAGAAAAAGAAAAAAGAATGTGCACCAAAACAATATAAAAACGACCCATAAGATGATGATCGATGTTGTGCAATCAGTCACATGTTCCACTAGCTGTTGGTGTGTCTCTTTGTATGTCAATTGTAATGGTGGTGTCCTTATCATACAAAGTCATCGGGAGGGATTTTGTGCCAAAAAATTACAGTCCTCAGATTCTCTCTGTGATCTTTTCTCTTTTTTGTTTTTAAGTTACAAAACATTTCGTACCAATCACTTTTTTATAACTCCTATTTACACTACACCACTTTCAACACATATGTAGCACCCACTTTTACAAAAAAAAATTCAACTCTTCTCTCCCTTTTTCGTTTTTATCCCCACCAATCTATTGATCTCTCTCTCTCTCTCTCTTTTTTCACCCGAGATTTTCTTCTGATTAATTGATTGTTTTTGTTTTTTTGTTTCGTAACGTATGAATTTTTTTTCCCTAAATTATGAGTTTAAATTTAATAACGAGAGAGAGAAGAAGAGTGATGAAATGATGAGGCGTGGTGGTGTGAGGTATGGAGGAAAAAGTGGGGCCCACAACCATGAAAATCCGACCGTACATCAGAAAGATTCCCATATTAGATACGTGGGTCCTACAAACTTTACTCGAACCGACGATCTGCACCGTTGGATTCAGTTTCCGTCATTTTTTGCCAGATCGAGTCTCTTTGTACACGCGTCTCACTGGATTATTTATTAGAAAGTACGATTCGGCTCGACCCGGCTCGGCTCCCGACGGTCGTTCGGATTTTCCGGTAAATTTGTATACTAGTAGTATACTAGTTTACTACTAGTATCTCTTTTTCTTATTTTGTAGTACTATTTATTGGTTGTAGTAGCCTTTAGAGAGCTTCGCTTTTTGACCGTTCGTTCACTAGTAGAAATTGGAAGATCTTCTTTTTTCTTTTATATCCGGTGTGTGTTGTCAGAAGACGTAACAAGCAAATCAAGAATCTGTTGATTTATCGACTTAAGATTGTAGTTTTGTACTTATAATTACGGCTTCCCTGCTCTTAACCTTTTGTATGTACAGATTAATGTTCTAGACTTGTTAATCTGGTTTATCCTATTATATTAATTGGGAAGTACAAATATGAAACTAACCTTATATGTGTAAAAAATTATATTCAATTGCCATCATAAAAACTTAATTAAGATTAATTAATCAATTAAATAAATATAATTAATTAAAAAACGAAAATTGGAGACAAATCAAATAAAATAAATTGTAGAAAAATATAAAAAAAGAAATCTATTAGAATCCAAACTAATTCGTACTTAAAAAAACAAAAATCAACATGTAAGATTTTAAAAATCTAATCGAATAAAATCTATATAACTACAAATTTCATCAAAAAAAATTTACAGCACGGGTTAAATTTTTTATAAAAAAACTAATCGATAAAATATATAACAGTTCCGTTTAACGGCTTAGATTTTAAAAATTAATAAATAAAATATATAGATATAGTATCTTATCATTTTCTTCTTTAATTTTCCCTATTTTTATTTTATATGTTTGAATTACTCAGTTTCAAATACAGAGAGAGAGGAAGAAAAATAAATAATAGACTTTAGTCATTACATGCAATTGTTTTATTGACAGGTTTTCAATAAACATTTTTAAAATACAAAAATTATAATATAAGCAAACCGAATTTTTAATCACAAACAATTATAAATAACATAATAACAAAATAAATAATTATAAATCTTCATCAAAAAAAAGTTCAGCCCGCGGTTTTTCCGCGGGTTAGTACCTAGTTCCATATTATTTTAATATCATGTATCGTGTATCGAATAAACAACTTTTTAGTTATAACTTACAAGTAGTATAATATTGATATCAAGATACCTTGATAAATTGATCAATATATCAACTTTTCAATATAAATATGTAAAAGTGTTTGAGTTTTAACCGAAATGAATGTGATCGGCCGAGTTAAATTGTGAAATTCATTTTTTTTTTTACACTATGAATAAATAGAAATTACGAAAAGAACAAAAATTGAAGTAAGGTCGGACTCTGAGGTGATGTGTTTGGGGGTCATAATTCTACGAAAAGTGAAGGATCCAGCCATGTCGCTACTTGTCGTATTTCCCTTTACATTATAAGCTATGGAGGACTATTTAAGTATTTATACAAGAAATCATTTGACTTGAATCCAAAGATCGGATTTAGATGGTTGAAATACGTCTTGTTAGTCGTATGTTTTAAATGGATATAAGATATTAAGATGTAACTTTCATAGTTCTGACATGATCAAACGGTTCTTGCATTCTGTCATATGTGTTTGTCAAAAAACAGTATCTAAAATGACCAAAACTTATTTCCTCTTCTAATATGATGTTTTATATTGCTTGGTCAGCGCTACATGAAGTCTCATGCATCTCTTATAAGCATTATCATTCATGGTTAGATATCCAAAGGCTAATAATCTTGGGACCCGACTGAAAACTGTGGAAAATATATGCTACTGAGGCTTTCTAAGGGAGGGGTCGTGGGACTGCGGTCTCTGGAGTTTTTTTTCTTGTGGGTTGGGAGGTGTCGTGACATGTCATATGCCGAGCCGAGCCGAGCGTCCAAAAGACTGACCTCCTCATATACGATCTTACGTATTGTGTTATTTCTATCATGATCTGGTTAGTAAAATGTTGGGCAGGATAAATTCTATCATAATTATGTTATACTTCATTAACAATGGAGAATTATATATTCTCTAAAATATAATAATGATATGGGTTGTAACGGTAAGCATTGAGTCAGTACGGGCCGTAACTGGATTTTGACACCGACTACGTTTCTTTGACGAAACGATATTGTCAAGAGAATATTCGAAGTTGATCTCATCAAGGGAATATTCGAAAATAACTTTATCTTGTGAAAGGAATATTGAAAAACGATCTTATCTCATGAAGAGGCGGTTAAACGAATCCAAATCCCATGAAGATTAGGGTAGGCAAAGTTTCTCTATAAAAATGGAACTACGTCGTCAAAATACGACACGAAATTAAGAGCAAAGGCAAGATAATTCACGAAACTACAAGACGCACGACTTAGCTCATAGATCGACTCGCTGCGCTTGATTTCTTGTACTTTGTAGTTGATACTTTGATTAATAAAAATACTATTCGACTATTTATTTTTTTGTTGTCTGTAGTCTTTAAGAGAATCGATTACTTTTGCCCAAACACAAAATAAATTATCAGTAATATATCGATTAAAAATTACTATTAAAAGGATAAATATTTTAAGAATATATTAATCACTAATTGTTTTTTAAGGCTAGTTAATCACTACTAATTGTTACATGCTCTACTAATATGATACAAGTGTATTTTTAAAGCACTTACCTTTTTACTATTAATTTAGATCTTTCCCATATAGATAGTTTTATTCTATATTTTATGTTTTGTACTCTTTTAAAATACTATTTATAGATTGTACTGGACCACTGCCACTGATCATAGATTGTGTATGGTATTAATTTTAAAACGTTTTTACCAAGGGCAAACCGAATGTGAATGTGTAACAATATACCTTAGGAGTCAGTGAAGAATTATTCGGTGTTGAAGTAAAAAAAATCGGCAAATATTTTTAATTCAGGGGAATAATATTATTAATCATATATAGTTGGGTTCAAACTTGGGAATTAGCAAACAAAATACTACTATAAGAAAACAATTTAGTAGCCCGTAATTGAAGGATTTTGTCGGTCATGTTTTAGGCCAATCCCTCTCGTTTATAGTAGGACTAATAAGTAACAACTTAATTAGTGTGTTCAACCATCCCAATATATATTTTTGCGTGGAATTTAATACTGTATATGGTTCAAAAAAATAGTACTATATACTAAATACTGAGTTTGTTCAACCACTAAATTCCATTGACGGTATTAAAGGATTAGGGGATAAAGAGTTTACTACAAATGAAGAGTTCTTCTTTTCTTGTGGAATTGCACCTTCGAGTAATTCTACATCTTCTATCTAAGGACCAATTAACAATTTTAGTATTTACAACAACAACAGCCACGAAAAACTTATTACAGTTTTAAATATTACAAAACTTTATTAGCACAAAACGAAGTACTAGATAATTTATATTATGAAAGATGGTCAACTCTCTCCATCTGGGTGACACATCAACAGTGGAGAGAGTGCCACATGGCTATACTTATTAAAAGCAAATAAACCTAAACTAAAAGGAATCTAAAACATCTCCATGTTATATATATATATATATATCACAAAAACAATTTTAATATTCACATAGGCTTAAACATGTCCCAAAAAAATAGATGCATCACCAAGAGATAAAAGAGCATCAAGAGTTAATCAAAGATTCACTTCTTCCTCTTGTAGTAAACAATGAATGTATGAACATATGGTTTAGGCATTCCAATTTTGTCAATAGTTTGAAGACGAACAGTAGTGATCGAGATATTTGTTAATATTGTAGAGAAATTCATGAAAGATTGTCCTTAAAAAAATAAAATTTTATATATGATGAAGATTGGGGGTTTGTTCACTATCATTAATCAAATGAAAGATAACTGAAAAAATCTGTAGAATGTTATTCTAGAAAAATATAGAGACAAAGATGAAGGAAGTTTTCATATTCTAATATTTCGAAATTGTCAAAAAAAAAATAAATAAAATTCTTATTTAAAAAAATCTAGAGTTATATTCAAGAAATAGAAGAGATAACATAAAAGGAATGCATTTATCTTAATTTTATCTATTAAAGAGTTAGCCAAGTTGCAATTCTTGATAAAAAAAAAATTAATGTTTCATCTATACTATTGATCTATACTATTAAAAAGGAAGCATTATTTGTTCAGTACAAAAAAAAAGGGAAAAATTAGGACATGAAATATCCTTCATAATATAACAAACCATATAAAAAGAAAAGGATAGGCAGGTAATTTTATTGCCAAACGGACGTGGATCTTAATACAATCCGGTTTTAATCTGTTTGGATCGTGTTATGTCTGTTTGGACTGAGGAAAGTTATCCCAGTTACCAAACTAATGTATCATATACGATTAACTTTTCAATTACTAAATCTAAGATACTTGGAATCTTTTAAATTTGGTATAACTGCTGTAATTTTCTGTAAATGCTGGAGTGATTAATGTCCCCATTTAATTACGTACGTGCATTAAGGGACATAGATTATGGGATTCTTGCATGATTAATATATTTTCTGTATCAATTGCATATCATGATACGATTCCAATACATATGAGTTTAAATATTTTAAGGTTGGTATCAATATCCCTGATAAGCTCAAATTAATCCCTAGAGCTACTCTCTCAAACAAGAGATCACTGCAGTACTTAGGGGTCGAATCCACAGATACTCAAAATCAAACACAATAGATTGTAAAGTTTTGTAAATTATGCTAAACAAGTTAAATTGAATTAAAATTAAAGCAATGCAAATATTTAAAAGAAAGTGTTGTAGATCAAGAAAATCAAAAGAGTTAAGCCTAGAGAATTTCTCAGGAAATTATGAAATATTAAATCAGATAAATTAATCAAAGTTCAAGCAATAAAGATCAGATCTAGAACTCTAAACTTTTGGTAAATTAAATCAGTTCTCACTGTAAATAATATCTAAAATTAAAACCAGAAAATCCAAATCTCTTTGTAAAATTCTAAGTAATAAATCAGCTTTAAAAACAGGTTTAGATAAGTTCACAGAATTATTAATTCAAATCTCTTTGTAATAAACAATTCTGTTCATCAATAGTTTAATCAGGAAAACAATTATATTCTCATATCAATTTATTTCCCTAAGATAACAATTCTAGGTGATCAATCAAGAATTATTGTGAAGAACAACCAAGGATGAAGATCATAAAAGATTAAGAACCCTAAAAATCTCAGATCTAATAAATCATAAAAACCCTATGAAAAACTCTAAACTTAACAGGCAAATTACTCAGACATGTTAAATAAAACACAAATCATAATTCTGAATAACATGAATAGATATTAAAAGTAAAATAGGGAGTTCAAGAAATCTTCTCTCTACAAAGAATTCAGATCTATCTCTCCCAAAAGCTCTCAATATCCTTTCTCTCAAAAACTGCTGGAAGATAACTTAAGGGTTTCTAAAACCCAAAAACAATATATATACATCCTAAAATACGTCCAGGGGTTTATGTTGCAATTATAGAAGACTTTGGGCAAATTTGTAAAACTTCCAATTTCTTGTTCTCTCGTCCGGTAAACATTAGTGTCGATCTATGCTCCTTTATGTGGTGTCGATCGATGCTAGTACTCTGATTCGATTCCAACTTGATTTCCTTCGGTAAAGTGCTCCAAAATGATCCAAATTGTTCCATATTGCTCCATCCGTGCCAAATTCCTAGATAACCTGTAGAGACTCACAAATAACCTAGAAACAAATCAAAAGACTCAAAAAGCACACTTATATCATGGTTAAAAACCGTAAAAACCATGATATATCAACTCCCCCAGACTTAGCCTTTGCTTGCCCTCAAGCAAAACAGAAACTTAAACATGTGAAAGAGGTTTGAAAACATAGAATTCACTCAACTGCTGGTAACTGATCTTCGCACTCTTCATCGCCTTGACTCTCAAGAACTTACTTCATATACTTTGTCAATTGAAAAGCATCAACATTCCTTACTCAAATCCCACAATCCTCTGGAATCTCTAGTCTCACCATTACCATCTCATTACATAAATTAAAGCAAGTACAGGTGAGTTCTTACCTTGTGGTATTCAAACAATGGCATATGGACTCTCTTCAGGCCAAGACATTCTTCTTACATCTTCTTTCCTCTCCCTTTTCTCACTTCCATATTTTTTCTTTTCTTAATCTTTTTTAGCAAAGGTGTAAGCGAATACCGGGGTCATCGGTAATTTACCTACCCCTCGCTTCCAAGCTTTGTGTGATCATTTGACTCAAGAGTAGAATAATGAGGTCATTGGTAATTTACCTACCTCTCTAAACTGATCAAAATCATCTCATCTTTTATTTCTCTCTCTTTTTTTCTGATTTTTCTTATTTTTTTTTCTTAAACACTGAAGGGAAGAGAGAGGGGAGACATACTTTGAAAAATTGCTCTGTCTTGTATGGCCTGAAGAAGAAGTCTAGTCCACTGATTTCCAACCCCAAAGTAAGAGATTAAGTCCGGTTAAAATCCTGATAAAAGTTGAGACAGCATTGGTTGAACTAGATATCCTTTGAATAAGGGCTTTCAGGATTGTTGATACAGCTCATAGTCTTTCCACACTTCAGTTCTGAGGTCAAGCTTAGTCAAGAATCATTAGAGTGTTAGCCAAAGAACAAGAACCATCAGTTAGAGATCATAATTCAACAGAAATTTTTGAAAAATTTGACTCAATAAAAACAAAATTACGGTTTTGACACAAGACACAGAAACCAAGTAAGTAGTTAGTACTAACCTCCCCCAGACTTAAACAATACTGTCCCCAGTATTATCAAAGAAGGGAAAAGTAAAGAAACAAAAATTGTGTTGAAAAGTTGAAAGAAAAATTGAACAGATTTTTGGGTTACCCAATCGGTGTCGATCGATGCCATTCAAGGCAGTATCGATCGACACCTTCGGCGAATGGTGAATTTTGTCCGAAGTCTCCTTGTGAGTTGCAGTTAGTTGTGTGTGTTGTTGGGTCAATCCTTTGATGTTAATTCTGTGAAGAAGCACTCAAACACAAACACAGGTTAAAAGCAACATGATAGATAGATGGTTCATAAATCCAAACAACTTTCAAACACAAACTGAATCAAAACAAGAATAAAAATGACTCAATCCTAAAAAAGGAAAAAGATAAAGAAAAACCATGATCAGAATCTAAAATGTAACAGAAACATCATCAGCACCATCATCATCATCAGTATCGTCAGCATCCGCAACATCCTCAGCATCCTCAGCATCCTCAGCAGATGGTGAAGATGGCGAAGGGGACCTGCGCCTAGTACGCCTGGTAGGACAAATGCAGCCACACTGGAAAAGTCGAGCCATGCCATTCAAGATGGCACGCAAAGCAAAAACCACATAAGTCTGATGAGCTCCCTAGTCCATAGTAGCAGGATCCTGTAGTGGCTCTGGAAACTCAAATGCCGCAGTCCCAGAAGAAGAACCAGTCTCAAAACCCCCAGCAGGGTTAGTAGCAGGTGCAGCATCAGTAGTAGTCCGCGAAGCGCGATGGCGACGGGAAGGAGCATAAGCAACATAGTCATCTGGTGAAGGGCGAAAACGCAACTGCTCAGGATCTCTACCAATGGTGGTAAGATCAGGTCGTGGAAGGCGGACAAAATGCTCTCCTGTGTCATCTACAAACCCGGTTTCAGCCAATGTGCACTCCTCAAATACTGCTCATCCATAAGCTGTCTCTTAGTGATAACACTATAACCAGCAAGAGGAACCTTCTTGAACTGAAGGATAGTAGTAATAAGGCTCCCCACAGCCTCTTTCTTAGCTCCAGTACCCAGAAATGGCTTGGTCTGCAGATCAACCAAGTGGTGTGCGAAAACAGCTCCAAAGTTAAGGAGCATAGGGTCACGACGCTCACCAATGGACATGGAAGGAATCATGTTGCCAACACCACAACTCAAAAAGTATAGCTCTGCAGCTCTCATCTTGTTAGGCTCCATCTTGCACTGAAAAGTGGTAGCAACAGCTCTAAGAACATATCTGAGTACAGGATGGCGGACCTCTGATTGAAGCATCTTCTTGGAGTTATACGCACCAAGTCCTATGTAAGACCACAAAAGAGAGAGGTCCTCATATTGCTTGGGCAAAGCAACCTTCTGATAATAACGAGTCCAACGAAACACATCACACAAATGAGCAAAATCGATATCATAAGGCATTCCGTTGATGAAGAAATGCAATTCACCCCCAAACGCATCTGGTGCTTGCTCATTTCTATAAGTAATCCTAACTGATGCCATGAACTGTCGCACTAAATCCGGGTACAAATCATACTGCCTAGTACATACCGTTCCTAAACCCATCCTATCAATCAAATCCAATACCTCATCATGAATTTCCAACCTACGAAGAATGACAGGATCAACAAACCTTGTAGGGTCAATCTCAACTCCCAACCATGTATTGTAAAGTATTGTTTCATAATCTCCCCAAACACCCACTGGTCTATTGATGAATTCAGGCTTGCTAAACTCAGGAAGCTTGTGTTTAGGCCATTCTCTCTCTGTTGTAATTGGTACACCTTCTTCTTTTGGCCATGGGAACCTTGATGGAATGGGAGATGGAAGAGAGAGATCAGGTAAGGTTGTGGAGGCCGTCGTCGGACATCGTGGACGCTGGGGAAGGTCCACCGGAGCTCGCGGAGGCGGACGGCTACCGGATTGACGAGGTGGGCGAGCTGAAGAAAAAGCTTTGCCGTCGTTCTTTCAAGTCCTCTTGTTGGATGTCATCACTCCAAAACACGAAATTGACACTAGATCCAGGTAGAGGAGAGAAAATCGAGTGGATTAGAGCTTGGAATCACTCAAAACGGAGCTGTATCGAGAGAGTTATGAGCAATTTAGGGTTAGCTTGAATATGGATTGAATGGAGGAAGAAGACGAAGTCTCGCGATTTTAAGCTTCCTCTCTCGGGTTTAAGTGGTATCGACCGATGCTCTTATAACGTAGCATCGATCGATGCTTTTTCTGTCGGATCCGGCCCATTTTCGATCACAAGCCTACTCGATTGAAACCCAACAAAATCAAACCCGATGGCCCGTTTTCTCGTTTCTGTCCACAATAGTGTCGACCGATGCCCATTTACATGGTATCGATCGATGCTAGCTCTGATCAATGGTATCTGTAACTCTTTCTTCTTCGTTTTTTTTTTTTTTGAAACAATAAAACTCAAAACCAAAAATTAATATGTTAGTGATCCTAAAAAGAACAAATTCAAAATAATTAATTCTTACCAGTGGGTTGCCTCCCACTCAGCGCTTGTTTTAAGTCATTAGCTTGACTTGGCAGCGGATTAGGCAGAGGGTGCATCATCCAAACGCACAATGTGTCCGTCTGGTATCTCAGCTTTTGCCCAATAGTGTTTCACCCTTTGGCCATTAACAATAAATTTCTCCCCTTTTGAGTTCAACAGCACAATAGCTCCATATGGTCTGACTTCTTGAACAGTAAAAGGACCAGACCAGCGGGAACGCAGCTTTCCAGGAAACAGCTTCAAGTGGGAATTGTAAAGGAGTACCTGGTCATTTGGCTCAAAGTGTCTGGAGATGATCTTCTTATCATGATAAGCCTTGGTCCTTTCCTTGTACAGCTTGGAATTCTCAAATGCATGAAATCTCAGCTCATCTAACTCATTCAACTGCAGTAACCTTCTCTCTGAAGCTGTCTTGGCATCAAAATTCATCAACTTAACTTTCCAGGCTGCTTTGTGCTCTAACTCCACTGGTAGATGACAGGCTTTCCCATAAAGCAGATGGAAAGGAGTAGTGCCAAGTGGTGTTTTATAAGCAGTTCTATATGCCCAAAGTGCATCATCAAGCTTCATAGCCCAATCTTTCCTTGTAACACCGACTGTTTTCTCTAGGATCTCCTTAATCTGCCTGTTGGAAACCTCAACTTGTCCACTGGTCTGAGGATGATATGGGCTAGCCACTCTATGTTGAACACCATACTTTTTCAGCAGCTTCTCAAACACTTTATTGATAAAGTGCTTACCTCCATCACTGATGACAATTCTAGGAACTCCAAACCGCGGAAAGATAATGGTCTTAAACAGCTTAAGAACCACAGCAGAATCATTGGTTGGACTTGCAATTGCTTCAACCCACTTGGAGACATAGTCAACAGTCACTAAGATGTATTCATTCTTGTAAGAGGAAGGGAATGGTCTCATAAAGTCAATGCCCCAGCAATCAAAAACTTCAACCTCAAGGATAAAGTTTTGTGGCATCTCATGCCTCTTACTAATCTGACCTTTCCGCTGACAAGCATCACATCTGGAGACAAACTCATTAGCATCCTTGAACATTATTGGCCACCAAAACCCAGCTTGTAGAACCTTATACATTGTCTTGAAAGTAGCAAAGTGTCCAGCATAATCTGATCCATGACTGTGAAAAAGAACATCAGGAACTTCTGTCTCAGCTAGACATCTTCTGTAAACACCATCACTGCAATGCTTATACAGATAAGGCTCATCCCAATAATATCTCCTTAGCTCTCTCAAGAACCTCTTCTTACGATAGCCTGTGAATTGATCAGGTTCTACCTCTGCAGCAAGATAATTGGCAATATCAGCATACCAGGGTTGATTGGAGCTAGCCACAGCAGCTAAATCTCCATCATTCGACTAATATGATTCGGGAAACAAAGGGTGTCGATCGATGCTAGTATGGTGTCGATCGACACCACATGCATCCGAAGACAAATTCTTGGAATCATCAGTCCGAAACCCAGTATCAACAAAATAAACATGCTCTTCAGGAAGACAATCACGAATTGGAACATCATCATCAATCCTAATCCTGGACAAGTGATCAGCAACACCATTCTCTATCTCCTTCTTATCCCTCAGTTCAATGTCAAACTCTTGTAGAAGAAGAATCCATCTCAAAAGTCTAGGCTTAGCATCCTTCTTCTGCATCAAGTATCTTAATGCAGCATGATCAGTATGAACAATGACTTTTGAACCAACCAGATAAGATCTAAACTTCTCAAAAGCAAAAACCACAGCCAACAACTCCTTCTCTGTTGTTGCATAATTTCTTTGTGCCTCATCAAGTGTCCTGCTTGCATAGTAGATTGCATGAAGTTTCTTATATTTTCTTTGTCCCAGCACTGCTCCCACTGCAAAGTCACTAGCATCATACATTACTTCAAAAGGAAGATCCCAATCTGGTGGCTGAACAATAGGTGCACTCACAAGCTCCTGCTTAATCCTCTCAAAGGCTATTCGACATTCATCAGTGAATTCAAACTTGACATCTTTGCACAACAAAGTAGAAAGTGGTCTTGCTATCTTGCTGAAATCTTTGATAAAATGCCTATAGAACCCTGCATGTCCAAGAAAGCTCCTCACTGCCTTCACATTCTCTGGTAGTTGAAGACTTGTCATCACCTCTATCTTAGCGCGGTCAACTTCTATTCCAGCTTCTGAAACCCTGTGGCCAAGCACTATGCCATCTCTAACCATAAAATGACATTTTTCCCAGTTAAGCACCAAATGCTTCTCTTCACACCTTGCTAGCACCTTACATAGATTATCCAAACAGCTTTTGAATGAAGATCCATAAACTGAAAAATCATCCATGAACACCTCCACATAATCCTCAATCATATCAGTGAAGATTGACATCATGCATCTCTGAAATGTTGCAGGAGCATTACAGAGACCAAAAGGCATTCTGCGGTAAGCGAAGGTACCATAGGGACAAGTGAAGGTGGTCTTCTCTTGGTCATCAGGATGAATAGGAATCTGGAAAAAGCCTGAGTAACCATCCAAAAAGCAGTAGTATGGATGATTAGCTAACCTCTCCAACATCTGGTCAATGAAAGGAAGTGGGAAGTGATCTTTCCTTGTTGCAGCATTCAGCTTTCTGTAGTCTATGCACATCCGATGACCAGTAATTGTCCTTGTAGGGATCAGCTCATTCTTGTCATTCTTCACCACTGTGACACTACCCTTCTTAGGAACAACATGTACCGGACTAACCCAATTGCTGTCAGATATTGGATAGATGATCCCAGCATTCAGCAGCTTCATAATCTCCTTCTTGACAACATCTTGCAGATTCGGATTCAGCCTCCTCTGATGCTCAATGGATGTCTTAGCTCCTTCCTCAAGATGAATCCTATGCATACACAAGTCTGGAGAGATTCCTGCAATATCATCAAGAGAATAGCCAAGAGCTTTGCGAAACTTGCGCAGCTTGCTTAGCAGTAAAGTGAGCTCTGCATTGTTAAAGGAAGCACTAACAATAACAGGATAAGAAGAGTTCTCACCTAGATATGCATACCTTAGACCTGCAGGAAGTGGCTTGAGATCAACATTTGGAGCTTTTTCAAGACTCCAATCAGAAACCTTTGCAGCTTGTGAAGAAGTACTAACCAATTCTTCTTGTGCAACCAGCTTCTTCACTTGTTCATTAGCATCAAGCAGTTTGACATACCCAGCAGCAATGTCATCTAGATGCTCAGCTTTTTCAGCAGAAGCAACCAATGCTCTCTCTAAAGGATCCTCAGGATGCAGCTCCTGGAATATCTCCTCAGCCAGATTAGACAATGTGTCTACATAGAATGTCTGGCCATCAATGGTTGGCCTTTTAACCAGCTTCTCCATGTCAAAGCGCATTTGTAAATCACCAATGTTGAGACCAATCTGACCCTTCTTGACATCAATTATAGCTCCAGCAATAGCTAAGAATGATCTTCCCAGAATAAGAGGGTCCTTGGGTTCCTCCTCATACTTTAACACCACAAAATCAGTAGGTATCAAGCACTCACCAATCTTAATTGGAACATCTTCAAGAACACCATCTGGAATACGAACGGACCGGTCAGCAAGGATGAGAGTGAGCTTAGTAGGCTGGAAGTCTGTCATTCCCAGGCTGAGTGCTATTGATCTTGGCATGAGGTTGACACTAGAACCAAGATCACACAAAGATCTAGCAAATCTGTCAGTGAAGATAGTGCAATCAAGAACAAAGCTCCCTGGATCAGGAAGTTTTTCTGGGATCTTGTTCTGAATGATGGCACTGACTTGGGCTGATATCATCATAACTCCTTGCTCAGCATTAAAATCCTTGGTTACCATCCTCTTGAAATATCTCCTAAGCATTGGAGAAGTCTTAACAGCATCAACCAAAGGCACTCAAGAATAAGCTTATCCATCATGGCTTTGCACTTGGCATCATCTAGCTCTTGTTTAGACTTCCTTGGATTCTTGGGGAATGGAACCTTAGGTGTGTAAACTCTTTCTACAACTGGAGTAGAAGACTTCACATTCGCAGTTTCTGTCCGTGGTTGGCGTCGATCGATGCCACCTGGTTGGTGTCGATCGGCGCTTTGTTCTGGGATTTTGTCCGAAACTTCGCATGGTTTGGGTGTCGACCGATGCCTATGTGTGTCGGTCGATACTGGCTCAGCAGAAACATCCTCTTCGTCGTCTATATCAATCAACTCCTGTAGATCATCAGTTTGATTCTTATGGGGTATAGGATGGAGTTGTTTGCCACTTCTCAAAATCACTGCATTGCAAGAATGTTTAGGATTTGATTCAGTTCTTGAAGGGAGATAACCTTCTTGCCTTTTTACAGACCCAGCAGTCTGCGCAACCTGACTTTCCAGCTTCTTGACATGGATGTTCAAAGCTTCAAACTTCCCATTAAGATCAGTGTAGACATTATCCAGCTTCCCATTGAAAGTCACTGTCATCTGCTCTTGGCCTTGCAAAAGCTGCTCAAGCATAGCTTCCATCTTACTAGTTTCAGCTGACTTAGGAGGTGGAGACTGATATGAGTTGTTTCCATAAGTCCTTGTGAATCCACTGTTTTTGTTGCCGCTTCTGATATTCAGGTTTGGGTGTGAAACCAGAAGAGTTGCCCTGAAAGTTACTGCGCTGGCTGTTTCCACTGTAAGGCCTACTACCTTGCTGATTTCCAAACATCTGCCCCTGATTCCCACAGACATAGTTCACCTCCTCTTCCTCATGATTTCCTTGATCAGATTCTGGCTCATATGACTCAACTTCAGCAGCAAAATGAACAGATTTCTTACCCACAAGGAGATTATGCACAGAATCCAGCTTAGCATTAACAGAAGCTAACTGGTGTGAGTCATATCCTCCATGTAATCTCTTCCTTTCAGCATCTGCTCTCTTAGTACTATTGCTAGCAGCTAAGTTCTCAATCAACAATTCAGCATCTTCTGGCATTCTTGTCTTGAAATTCCCATGACTTGCAGCATCTAAAGCCAACTGATACTCCCAGTCACACCCTCTGAAGAAGATACTTAGCAATTGAACTCTTGAGAAACCATGGTGTGGACAGTCCCTTTGGTAAGCCTTGAATCTCACCCAAGCTGCTTTGAAAGCTTCATCTGGTCTCTGCTTGAAGGAAGACAACTTGATTCTCAACTCATCTAACATTGCATCATCATAGAAGTGGTTGAGGGCCACCTTGACATCACGCCAGCTTGTCAATGATCCAGCAGGCAGCTGTTTCAACCATTGAGATGCCTCTCCTGCAAGTGAGTAAGGGAAGAGTTTGCAGAAGATGTAGTCCTCAGTTACCCCATTAGCCTTGATGCTAGTCACCAGATCCTCAAAATGCTCAATGTGATCCAAGGGCTTCTCATTAGGCAAAGCAGAGAAAAGTCTCTGCCCAACTAGTTGAAAGTATGCAGGTTTCAACTCAAAATCATTCCTCTGAAAAGGGGGAGGAACAATAGCAGACCGGTTCTCATACACCAGATCAGCCCGATTGTAGTCAGCAATAGTCCTGATCAGATCCCGGTTGTTCTCCTGTCGTCGAACTGGGTTCTGTACGTGGTTGGCAGCTCCACGCACGTCTGCAGGTGGGTGTCGATCGATGCCACCTGGTTGGTGTCGATCGACACCAAGATCCGGATCATCAACGACACCAGCTTGCTGGTTCACGACAGCCTGTTCGTTGACAACAGGTTCAGGAATCACGTTTCCTTCTGCATCAAGCTTTTGGCCCTGCTCATTGCGCAAGTGGCCCTCTTGATCCCTCAAAACACCAGCCTCATCACGCATCAGAATGATCGTATTAACCATCTTCAGAGATTTAGCTGCTTTTCTGTTCTCACGCTCAAGTTTTCCCAACTCTTGGTTTGACAAATTCACAGTAGGACCAGACTTATTGCTCCTTGTTCGAGGTCTAGGAGGCATGCACCTGAAACACCAAAGAGAAGAAAAACAAAAACGTGTAAGTAGAAAATAAAAAGGAAAACTTTAGACGAAATTAAAAACTTAAATCTAATGGTGGATCAGAGAGTCCCCAGCAACGGCGCCAAAATTTGATAAGCTCAAATTAATCCCTAGAGCTACTCTCTCAAACAAGAGATCACTGCAGTACTTAGGGGTTGAATCCACAGAGACTCAAAATCAAACACAATAGATTGTAAAGTTTTGTAAATTATGCTAAACAAGTTAAATTGAATTAAAATTAAAGCAATGCAAAAATTTAAAAGAAAGTGTTGTAGATCCAGAAAATAAAAAAAGTTAAGCCTAGGGAATTTCTCAGGAAATTATGAAATATTAAATCAGATAAATTAATTAAGGTTCAAGCAATAAAGATCAGATCTAGAACTCTAAACTTTTGGTAAATTAAATCAGTTCTCACTGCAAATAATATCTAAATTTAAAACCAGAAAATCCAAATCTCTTTGTAAAATTCTAAGTAATAAATCAGCTTTAAAAACAGGTTTAGATAAGTTCACAGAATTATTAATTCAAATCTCTTTGTAATAAACAATTCTGTTCATCAATGGTTTAATCAGGAAAACAATTATATTCTCATATCAATTTATTTCCCTAAGATAACAATTCTAGGTGATCAATCAAGAATTATTGTGAAGAACAACCAAGGATGAAGATCATAAAAGATTAAGAACCCTAAAAATCTCAGATCTAATAAATCATAAAAACCCTATGAAAAACCCTAAACTTAACAGGCAAATTACTCAGACATGTTAAATAAAACACAAATCATAATTCTGAATAACATGAATAGATATTAAAAGTAAAAGAGGGAGTTCAAGAAATCTTCTCTCTACAAAGAATTCAGATCTATCTCTCCCAAAAGCTCTCAATATCCTTTCTCTCAAAAACTGCTGGAAGATAACTTAAGGGTTTCTAAAATCCAAAAACAATATATATACATCCTAAAATATGTCCAGGGGTTTATGTTGCAATTATAGAAGACTTTGGGCAAATTTGTAAAACTTCCAATTTCTTGTTCTCTCGTCGGGTAAACATTAGTGTCGATCTATGCTCCTTTATGTGGTGTCGATCGATGCTAGTACTCTGATCCGACTCCAACTTGATTTCCTTCGGTAAAGTGCTCCAAAATGATCCAAATTGTTCCATATTGCTCCATCCGTGCCAAATTCCTAGATAACCTGTAAAGACTCACAAATAACCTAGAGACAAATCAAAAGACTCAAAAAGCACACTTATATCACGGTTAAAAACCGTAAAAACCATGATATATCAGTCCCCATAATCACGCAACTTACCAATTTCTTTAAAATGATCATATACTACAAAACCACTAAACGGAAAACATTTCTTAAAATTGAACAATCATATTAAATAGGGACATAGACTAAGGAACTATTCCAAATTTATGTTCTTCTTTCAATAAAATCGTTAATGATGGATAACTTAATTATCGATAATTAATTACAAGAAAATTCAGGAACTTAATACAATTCATGTATGCTCATTTATTTGCAAAAGATTTGATAAAAATGTTACCTATATTAACGATAGAAAAATTTACAAAATCTCATGAACTTACCATATTCCAGTTTGATAATCTATTTGCAAAATATATTCTAGGTCTATTCTAAATAAATGGGTCTCGAACTATAAATAGATGGCCATGCGATTATCAGTATAGCGTACAACAATATACTCCATACATATTCGGACCTTTAAAAAAATGGCTGCAAATAATGGAATCACGAGCCTCACCAACATTAAGCCTTTCAAAACGACTTGGATCGGAAGATTCAAGTGCGGATTATTCATTCGTGGAGGCAGTATACTAATCTCACCGGAGAAACCTTAGAAATGTCTTAGCAGATGTTAAGGTAAGCTTATATTCATCTATATTAATCATTTATCTATATATTTATAATTGTTTGACACATTGATGATTAGTCTGATTAACCAAGTTACTATGTGATTGTAGGGAACTCTTATCCATGCGACTGTAAAAGAATATCAAATTAACAAGTTCCACAAAATGATCGTGGATGGGGAATGGAGATTTATGGAGAATTTCCAGTTGACTAAATCGATGGGAAAGTTTAAGGCAACAAACCATGTTTTCAAGATGTCTCTCACTAACACAACAATCATCATTTTGTTGTCTATTTTTTATAAAAGATAGTATGATAACTCATGGTATTTGTATTGTACACTGCTATACAAAATGTAGGGAATTAATGAAGTGATCGTGAACGTATAATATTAGCAATGATTATGATGTGTAGTGTAACATCCTCGATCTATTTAGAGGATATCACATCACATGCACTTCCACGACATATATTATATAACTATTCTAAATTAATAAGTCACTTCAACAGATATTTCAGAACAAATCCGTTATTCCGAGTTTCCGACTGTTATATTAAAAAGTTATTACGATTATGTTTAACATCATATTTATCAATAGACCATAATCATGCTGAGATTGTAGTGTGAAGAAGTGACTCAGCATTTCATTATGGAGGAAGATGTATAATTTTAAAATATTTTCTTAATATATGTCTACTTATTAAAAATGCTTCCATTATCATAATATCTTTTAAAAAGAAAATTAAAATAAAATAAAATAATTTTAGAAAACAACCCTGCACGTACGTGCGGGTCTGAATCTAGTAATATATAATTGAGAAGCTTAAGTATGAATATATCTAAATACTTAAGCTTTTTTTTTTAATGAATGTGAAATTTATTCAACCAAAAAACTCTTTGTTACAAAATATGCATCTTTAGATCAAGATTTTATTTGAAATATATTTTTAGAAGTTTTAGATAAGAATTATAGAATGATTAAGTCTCTCGAAACAAAGTTGTTCATGCATGTATATAATAATTCAATTACAAAATGAAAAACCTATGTGAAGTATTAAAAAATCAACGTCAAAATTATATTTTTCAAAATTTTTACAATTTAAAAAAATAAAGATAAACTCGACACAAAAAAAAACAAATTAATAGCACAATTGCTTAGAAATTGGTAAACCATAAGCCCGCGCATAGCGCGGGTAATCATCTAGTTTATACAAATAATTTATAAACTTCATCTTGAAGTCTAAAATCGAGTTTGACATACATAATTGTTAAAACTAAACAATTTTTTAGTGCACACAAAATCAGGATTTGCTTCTTCAATTTCTATCACCAAAATATTTATATGGAATTTCAATGTAGAAAGTAATACAATATTTGGACAACCCTTTATGCTAGATACAATATATGGATTTAATACACAATAAAATCAACTTAAACGAAAATGAATACAATCCAACTAGTTTGAGTTATATGAATTATGTTATAATTAAATTAAAATCAATATGATTTTTTCCATTTTTGTTTATATTCATCCAGAAACAAACCAGTTGTTCTACATAAAAAAAAATAAAAAAAATCGAACAGTATCGGGTTTTGATGGAACCAATACAAATTGAGGAAGTTTTTCAGAAACTATAATGGCAGCATTTCTCCGACTACGGACTGTTGGACATCCATACAGAACATGAGCTACATGTGTCTAACAGCGCATTATGTGGATGAAAATTGGAAGCTGCAAAAAAAGATCATCAATTTCTGCATAGTCGATAATCATTCTGGTGATACAATTGGTAAAATGGTTGAGAAGTATTTGGTTTTCTGGGGAATCAGAAAGGTTTTCACCATTACAGTAGATAATGCAAGTTCTAATGATCTTGCATTAAAATACTTGAAAAGAAAGTTGACATCATGGGGAACAACTATCTTGGATGGAGAATTTCTGCATATGCGATGTGGAGCACATATTTTAGGTTTGATTGTGGGAGATGGTCTTAAGGAGCAACATGATTCAATCTGTAGGATTAGATCAGCTGTTAGGTATGTTCGATCTTCACCTAGTAGGCTGAAAAGGTTTAAGGAGTGTTTAGAGATTCAAAAGGTTGAATCAAAAGCTGGTCTTTGTTTAGATGTTGAAACAAGGTGGAATTCCACATACATGATGCTACAAGCTGCTGTTGCTCTTAAGAAAGAGTTTGATATGCTTGAGATGGAAGATGAGAAGTATGTTTCAGAGCTTACAAGAATCTGCGAAGCTGTACCAAGTGAAAGTGATTGGTCTTATGCAAGTTCATTGTCTGATATATTGCAATATTTTTATGATGCAACTGTGAATATCTCTGGATCTAAATATGTTACTGGTAATACATACATGAAAGAGATATTCGGAGTGGGCTGGATGATTGTGAAGATGAATGCTATGGAGGATGAGAACAAGAAAGCTATGGCCGAAAAAATGAAGCTGAAGTTTTATAAGTATTGGGGAAATTTTGACAACTCAAATATGATGATCTATGTTGTTGCAGTTCTTGATCCGAGATACAAGATGAGATGGGTAAAGTGGATGATTGAAGGTACGTATCCTTCTTATGAGGCTAAGTGTTTGATTGCCAAGATCACAAATGCTATGGATAGATTATTTGAATATTATTCATCTTTGCAATCTCAAGATCCAATATTTTCCCAAAGTAAAGGAGGTTCAGAGCCACATTCTAAGCACAAAGATAAGAAACATAGACTCATGGAGGAAATGTTTGATGATGCTGAGGAAAGTGAAGAGGCTGATGTTGTGAAATCAAAGATAGAGTATTATTTAGATGATATTCGGGAGGATAGAAAGAATCCAAGTTTTAAGATCTTAGATTGATGGAAGATAACCGGTTCTAAGTATAAGGTTTTGTCACTAATGGCAAGAGACTTGTTGGCCATACCTGTGTCAACTGTTGCATCTGAATCTGCATTTAGTGCAGGGAGTCAAGTACTTGATCGGTTTTGTAGCTCCCTAACACCAAGAACTGTTGAAGCTCTTATTTGTACTCAAGATTGGTATCGTGCTGATGATGCAGATTTAAGAGTAGAAGAACATCTTGCCGAGCTTGAGAATATTGAATTAGGTTAGTACCTTTTTACTCTTCCACTTTTATGAATTTGTTATAGTTTTCAAATACTAATAGTTAATTGTTATCTTATACAGAGGTGGAGTCTCTAAGTATACATCCATGATCATATTTGAGGATTGGTAAGTGTTCACTTCACTTGCTTTAAATTTCTACGAACTTGTGTGGAAGATGAGAAGAATCAAGAGAAAATCTAACGAGTACTAATCATAATTGATTGTTGAAGTTTCCATGGTTACACTTAGTCATTTGAATTTGATTTTATACTTGATTCTATTAGGATTATGCAGCAATGTGTGTTCAGTTTTGTTCTTTGGTTTGGAAAATGATTAATCTTTCTCTCTTTCTTTTGTCAGATTATAAGACGGATTTAAGAAAAGAAATGAAAGATGTCACTTGAACTTTTGTATTTTGTATTTTTCATCAATTTTAAGCTACGTTATGAACTTTTTAAGCTTATTATGTATGATATTAATGAATTTAGGATTTAAAGACTATATTTTTTAGATATTCGCGAAACGAATATCCGAATATCGGATATCCGAAATTTCGGATTCTAATACGAATACTAAATACACGAATACCTGAAACACGGATACGAATACAGATACCTGAAAAAAATCCGGATATTCGCTCCGTTTACAGGACTAAATATAATATATTTGTCTACAATTCAATAAAATACTCCAAATAAGGAATTTAAGTTATAAAAAAAAAAAGGATAACTCAAATAATAATAAAACCAAAGAATAAAAAGAAAAAGTGAATGTCTACTTGTAGGCATGAAAATATAACGGTGAAATAGAGAAACGACCTCGGAAAATAAACAATCACACAATTATGTCCAAACACATGACATTAAATTGCGTAATTTTGTTTAGCTTTTGCCGGTCATTCGATGGGAGGAGGAAAAATGTTTAGCCGTTGAAAGATTTGGTGAAAGGATAAACCGCAAGCAGCCGATGAATGGACATTGCCATGTGAACATCACTGACACTAGACCGTATTGGGTCTTGAGCCATCTCTACTTCGAACTCTTCACTTTGACTCTTACAAGTCTTACTCTTCTTTTTAACTCACTTTATCATTTAATTACCTTTAAACACCTTCACTAATTTCTTCTTCTGTCTTTTCTATATATATAAGTTTCCCTACACCCTCCGGTACTGAACTCATTTTATTCTGATTATATCATACAGTTGTCTATTTTTTAATCTTCGTCGTACGTTTTTAATATTCTTGCAGTTGAATTACCAACATGTGATTTTTAGTCTAGTCTTTGTAAAATCCACACGAAGGACTAAAACAGAGAATATTTTAATCTAAAGATTTGACCGCAACTTGAGTTGACCATTTTAAACTTTTTTTGCCTTACTTTTTTTTTTATGGTTTCATTAAGAACCCTAGATTAAAATCTATTTTATATTTGTATAACAGGAAATAAAATAACATACTACTATTTTTAAGATTTTCCCCCGAATTTACATGCAGGCAAACAAAATGTGCCTACAATAAAAAAAATCTTAGTTAAAAAAATCATAAGAATTGTTATTTAATATTTTTTAGATTTTAAGAATAAATAAGTTATATATCTCATAAGGAATGGCTAAAAAGGCAGGAGTGGGGTGAGAAAATTAATAAAACAAAATAAATAATCTATTTAAAATGCAAGATATTTGATGGGAATTGGGTGAAGTGAACTCTGACCTGTTTTGTTTAGTTATATAAATGTTATCCTATCTTTCACGTGGTGCTACCAGAAACATGTCTGGGGTTCGATTATGACAATTTCAACTCATATACATGTAACAATATTACATATAAGAAATAAAAAAAATCCATACTAATATATAAATTATACGAAAAAAACACAAAAATGAAAGGATTGGTATCGACCCATTAAAAGCCCACTCACAAAGTTGAATCAATCATATGCATTACAAGGACAAGTCTTTTCTGATTAGCTTTTTTTTGGATCATATGATAATTGATAGTGTGTGTGTTGTGTGTGTGCACTATTACATTAATTTGCATATATTTATACATAAAGAATGCATGTTAATACATAAAAATCAAATTATGATTAGTATAGAGAAAAAAAAGGCTGTTGCAACATTCTGGGCTCTCAAATGAGCAATATCTATATCTCCATATTGACCCACCAAAAAATCTCACTGTCCTCTCATTATTATATATTTCATGTATATATTCTTATCTAAATTGTTTGCTAGTATTTTAATTTTTTTCCCTTTTGCCCGTGACCCGTTCGTGTCCTGTTGCTTTGATTCCCTCAGCTCTCTTACTTACACACATACATGCATACTTAAAGTCGACCATTACGAAATGCACGTTAATGAGTAATAATAATGTACTACATGTATGAAGATATTGTAGTACAGTCTTGAGACCATCTATTTTCACATTGATATAGTCAAATATAATTTCTCGTATTAGTAGATTACAGAGGCGACTGAGATATCGAATATTAACGTGCATTGATGAGACTGACATTGACCGAGAGCTTGAACAAACTATAATACAGTTCTGTTTTGTGTTTTCCTAAATAAATTCGGTTTTGGTTTTGTCTTATTTATAACAACTTGCTAAAATACTTGTCTTAATATTTATTTTCTTCAAACGAATGAGATCTTGAAATGTGAACTCAAACAAAAACTAATGTAAAAAATCCAAAGTTTCTAAAGAGGTTTAAGTTTTGTAAATGGTTTAACATAAAGTTATAGTTCTGTATTCATCATTATTCTGTTTGTCTTAAATCAAAACATCGATTTTAGGCGGGCACATATTTTGGCTAATAGTAGTAATACATGACATTGTCGGTCCACCGTTTTCGAATGTACTACTAATCAAAAGAACAAAAAAATTATCTATTTTCAAATATATATAATTTTATTTATTATTTATCCCCAAATATATTTGAAGCACGAAGATCATAACTTCTTTTACCTATAGGCCCTATACCATGGACCGAACGGCTACATGAACTACGTCAGGATTATAAATGTCATAGGTTTTTTTTTCCTATTTGGATGGATTTTATATACACCATATTTTATTTTATTTTTATAACATGGCTTTTCTTATATTCGTTTAGCTTATTTTGAGTAATTGGATACTATTCCGTTAATCTGTGTATAGTTTTCTTTTGCCGTTAGAATTCATTTTCCCGCGCTATCGACTTGCACTCTATGAATTGTGAGTCCACCATGTTAAGCGAAAACTCGGGAGTGCAAAATTCTTACTCAGCTTTTAGCTAGTGTTAGTGTGCATTTACATAATCAGACAACATTTAAAAGCTATTCTTGTTATTTTTTTTAATAAATCGCAAACATAAAGAGAAAACAATACAGAGTTACAGACCCTAAAAAAGATAATTGAAACAGTCAATAAGTAGTAAAGTACATTAACAAAATACTAATTTAATTGAGATTAATAAAGAAAAAAATTGTAAGAAAGCGTGTGGTTCAATTATTAATAGTCAAAGACTTTTTAGCATACTTGCTTAGTTGTTTGTCAAAGTGGTCTCTGCTTTGCTTCTTATATCAGCTTCACGTGATCCATTTAATTTTTCTCTTTTTTTCTTTTTTTCCTTCTGTCCGAAGAAAGTCAACATATTAATAACTTTTATAATGGGAGGGGGTAAGTATATGTAAAAGCTGTCCAAATTTGAGAAACCAAAAAAGAAAACAAAAAAAAGAAAGCAGGAGGTGGAGAGTGCACTAAAAATTTAGATGTTATTTCAGCGAATAATTGATTTTTATTTTGTTAGGTTTTGATACGACAACATTTTGCGATAATGCGTTTACGAAAACAGAAGTATGCACTGACCATTTTGGGATGGTTAGAGAATATTGACGAATGCTAGTAACATGTCAAGGAGAAGAAGTTAGCTTTGATAAAAGGAAGGTTTGAACTTTTGCGCAAACTATATAAATTATGGCAAACTCGAATCCAAATCCAACTTACACAAGTTTGTTAATCATTATGTATATAACCACAAAATCAAATTCAGACTAATTTAAAAAAAAAAAAAATTCTGCTGTTACTTTTGTTAATCATATTTGTATGTTTTTTTTCCAGAAAAGAGTGAATTTTTTTTTTTTCATAATATTCGGCAGAGTGTCCCGATTGATTTGTTGTCAAAACGATTTACAGATCCTTGAGTTTCCAAATAAGACAGATTTGACTTTTGTTGGTTTGTAATATTCCCTTCTTACATCATCGGAAACACAAATGAGCCTCTCCATGTGCTCACTTCCCTTCTCCAATAATCTCTTTTCGGGGCTCTCAATATCACACACGCTCTTTCTGTTTCTGTCACATCCATCTCTATTTTTTAATGTCTGTGTACCCACAAAAACAAAATTAACTTATTGCATGTCCTTTTTTATTATCTCGTTCGTATACATTATTTACATGCATGCCAAAAAGGTCTAGTATATATGATGATCAATAAAAAGAACTGATGTAAGTTTTGATCAGACATGTTAGAAATCTTCTACGTTTTGCATTTTTTTTTTTCAGTCTTGACATTTGACGAGGTAATTGGAGCTATTGAAAAAGATGTTTACTTGTTCAGGTTTCTGATAATATAATTGGTTAGAACTTACGAACCATGTAAAATGGGGAAAAAGAATGACTATTTATTTCAAAAACAAATGATCAAATTTAGGTTAATTAACGAATAGGTGGAATTGGCTATTGCCCGCAATTCGATTGGTCTGCAGGTTTTCATGGTACGACTAGGGAACATTTGCGTTATTTCACAAAAGCTCCTTTTCTCTTTTCTCTTTTTTTTTTTTTTCATTCTGTGATTGTAATTATGAAATATACCAACTTTATAAATTACGTGGCCCCTCTTTTCTTAAAGAGTAGTAGTAGTATATACTAGTACTATATATTTACATATACAATACTATAATCAAAATGTCCTTATTTATACTTTACATGTGACATGACAATTATGGCATTTTAACGGCGTTAACCAACAACACATGACACATCAGGTCATCATTCGCGGTTCGAGCGGTTTCGTAACCGGCAGTGAGGGAGAGGAGCCAAATGTAGGGTCCTACAACGTACGCGTCTCCTCGACAGCCGAGCCCTTCCCCTCTCTGGCTCCATCTGAGAGGTCTTCAATCGAACGGCTGTGATTGCAGACGTTATAACTCTTCAAATAATTTAATCGATGATGACTTGGCTTTTTCCTTATTGGACGGTTCCGAACCGACTAGATCAGCTTGTAGCAGAAGCTGAACCACGTTGGTTTCATTTACTCTTAGTTATAATAAAAGTATTGCCATAACTTCATTAACAAGTTAATTGATGACAAAACTATGCTGATTAATTATACCTTTTTGTGACCAAACATAACATTTGAAGTAATTCTAACATTTTGTGATATTTTGAAAGTTAAACTCACAGCTGTATCGCTACAACTTCATTCTTTTGTGATATTTTGATATTTTTAATTTAGACCAAGTTTCCTAAAGAGCCGATTTAACTAAACATTCTTATTGTAACATGTGAACACTCGGAAGATTCACTTTTTTCGCTTTTGGCCATGGCTAAACAATGAAATGAAATAATACCAAGGGACAAACTAAAAACTATGGGACCCAAAGAGAAAACAGGGAGAAAAAGATGGGTTGTTTTGTCAATATCCGTAACGGATTTTTTAGTTGGTAAATAAAAGTGGTAACGCTAACGCAGTTTTTACGGAGTAGTATGGTAAACTAGTAAGTAAATCGCCGTGAGGATAGTGTTTGGAACTGCAAACAAACAAAGGGATGATGAAACAAGTGTCGGACCTCGAGCAGCCTGTTTCTGATGATGCCTCAACTTGTCTTCTCATTTCAACACTCTTCTTCTTCTTTTTTTTTTGGTCCATAAATTACTACGTACTAAGAAAACAAACCAGTGTTAATATGCTTTCCCATTCTAGATATGCAAATTGCGGTGTACGAGAGTTATATTTTTTTTTTGGGAAAACAATAAAATAACTTTAAATGGAAAGATTAAAAAAAAAGAAGAATACGTATGAAAGAAGCAAAATCTGGACGAATCCAAAGCGTCTTCTTAAATAAGTTTTGTGTGTAACTGTCACGTTAATAAAAACATAAAAAGCATAAGAAAGAAGAAGAAGAAGGATAAGAAACGTGTGCTGAGTCTGTGTCTCGGTGACGCCAATTACTACATAGCTGCCGCAAGCACATTAAATCTCACTTCTCTAGGTCCCACTCATCGTCCATCATCATCATGTTGATCATTCAGTCATACATCATCATAGTCCTAACATATGATGATGATCATCTTTTGTTTTCATTCGTAAATTATAAGCTTTGACTTGCTAAGAGATTAAAACCGGCAAACACAAAAGATTGGCTTATTAATATACGTAGACATCATCAACCTAACGTTTCCAAACGCATCCTTGTGCCACGACCAAAACTTAACACGTCCCTTTTGCGGTGTGGTGTATATATAGCGAGTAATGCAAATATGAGGAGGGCTAAAATGGCAAAAATGTATTATTACTACTTTTAAAAAATAAATTTACTTAAACAAAACAGTCTTGAAAAGCAAAGGTTGCCATCCTATTCCTCTCACAATCAGCGTTTCATATTGTCTCCTTTATTTTTATTTAAATGCAACTGATCTGTTTACTTTTGTCCTTGTAATCTTTTTTCTTTTTAGAAATCTATTCAAACCTAATAATAAAAGTGAAAAAATATTAAAGCCAATTGGACAAAATGATCTAAAATAAGAGTGGGTGGGACACAAGTCCAATTCCATTATTATTTTTTTGCTCAGTTTGAATAAGGGAAGTAAATAATTAATTAATTTAAATAGTTATTCAAAAGCGTCAATATCACTAATTGCAGTCGGATTTTATTTTCTGAAAGGGTTTGGTATCTAGTAGTATCTACCAAACTTGTTCATCGCAATTGTGTATATTCTTTATAATTTAAGAAAAAAACCAAATATCATGACGAGTCACAGAACTTTAGATAAAAAAAATATCATTCCAGTATGGCTTTTATTTTTCTATTTTATTTTTCTGAAACATATAAACAACATATGAACACACTAGGATCTCATTAAGAAAGTAAGAACCCAGAGAAAAAAAATAAACAAGTACTGAATATAAAATATTCGTTTGATTTTATATTATGATTCTATAAACTTACTTAAGAACTATCACAAATTAAAAGAAAAAAAAAAATCCTAATATAACTTAGGATCGATCCGTTGGAGGAAAAAAAGAAGGATTCTAAGAAACCCCCAATGATTATGAAAAAAAAGAAAAAAAAACCATTTCCATGTATAATCACAGACCGGACACAAACTATGGAAAGTTTTTTGTTGTAGTTGTTCACATTCACATGATATTGCAGCTTGATGTGTTCTCATCACTGAAGTAATCAGAATACTGGTCACCATTGTGAGGCGGATACGGGTGTTGTTGTGGATACGGGTATGGATACGGGTATGGATGTTGTTGGTGCGGTTGAGGTGGCATATAGTTTACAGCTGGCGGTGGTCGAGCGTACATCATCGGCTGGAACCGCTCATTGCCCATGGCTCGTTGCTGGTTCATAACAGCGGCTAAGTATTGTTGTTGTTGCTGCTGTTGCTGTTGTTGCAAGTAGGGATTTCCCGCCGGCATTGGGTCTTGTCCACCTCCGCCGTTGCCAGGGACTTGACCTTGGAAATATCCTGGTGGTGCTCCTCCGGATGGACCGCCGCCGCCACCACCGCCTGGACCCATTGCCGGTAATCCTTGAACTGCCTGCATATTATTACCCATTGGACCAGGACCAGGACCACCACCCATTTGTGGTAGACTACCCATTGCTCCGCCCATTGGACCACCCATTGCACCGCCCATTGGCATACTCATTGCCGGAGGTCCTCCATTGCCACCACCGCCTTCCATTGGACGGAAACCCGGCGGGAGTCCTCCACCCATGGGTCCTCCTCCGCCGCCACCTCCTCCACCGCCTTTCTTACCACCGTTAGGGCCGGCATTCATCTGACCACCTCCGCCACCTCCTTTGTTACCGTTAGGACCGCCGCCGCCACCTCCGACCATTTTTCCATCTAAGGGATGTCCACCACCGCCGCCTTTACCACCGTTCTTCCCTCCGCCTTGGTTCTGATTAACCATATTACCACCGCCACCGCCTCCTCCACCAGGACCTCCCTTCTTACTACCGTTTCCTCCGCCACCGCCAGGCATTTGAACAGGGAAAGGCATACCTTTACCTTCAATTTTACCACCGGCGGGTCCAGGACCACCACCGTTTTTATGAGCGTTTAACATCTGCTGAGCGTTAGGCATCATCATGTTCGGCATCATGTTATTAGGCATCATCATGTTACCACCAGGACCACCGCCCCCACCACCCATCATAGGCTTCATCTTGTTAGGCGGAGGTGGGTGGTCGTCAAACTCATCATCCTCCAAATCGTCATCAAACTCGTCGTCATCTTCATCAAACTCATCATCGAACTCGTCACTGAAATCATCCTCCTCATCATCATCTTCAGGAACATTGAACTTCACAGCCTTCTGATTAGGATTAACAGGCATCTGAGGATTCTTGTTCATAGGAACAGGGCCAGGACCAGGACCTGGACCACCCTTTAACTGAGGAGGAAGCTTCAGATCTTGAAACCCTTTCATCTGCTGAAGTTGTTGTAGCTGCTGAAGCTGCTGAGGATTCAACTGCTGCATCTGTTGTGGAGTTAACTGCGGAAGAACCATCTTCGGTGGCCCACCACCACCACCGCCTCCGCCTCCTCCTCCTCCACCTCCTCCGCCACCCCCACCACCGTTCTTTGGTGCTTTGTTGTTATTGTTACCACCGGGGGGATTACCACCACCGCCTTTGCCGCCGTGATCAATCTGCATGCCTTTGAACTGATTGGCCAAGTTGGGTTGGTTCTGATTGTTGTTGTTGTTATTCGCCTTTGGAGCTCCTCCCCAGACTTCGGCATATTTACCAGACTTCAAGAGCTTCTTGATTAGAACTGATGGGTCTACGTTTCCAGATACAGTCACTTTCCCTTGCTCTGCGTCTATCTTTGTCGTGAAAACACCTAAAGATCATCATCAACAAAGGACTTTGGAGTGTTAAAGTCAAATCTTGATGACATAAGATTTGGTTTTTCAAATTTAAAAGTCAAAATTTTTGGAAGATTATGTTTTTCTTGTTTTCTCACCTTCAATTTTCTGCAAGATTTTCTTCACTTTCTGCTTACAACCATCACAGTGAATGTTCACTTTGAGAACACAAGTCTACACAACAACCAACAACAAGAAAAAGAAACAGAGTAAATTATCATGTTACTTGTAAGAATATACTATAAAACATCAAAAGAAGTAAAGGTAATGAGCAAACCTGGATCTTCATAAACTCTTCTTTACTCATTTTTTTTCTTGTAACTAGTAACGAAAATTCAAATATATCTTACTGTTGTTACTAGATCTGAGACAAATCCTCTGGTTTCTTGAACGTTTTTAATCTGCAAGAACAGAGAAAATGTTACTAAAAGATGACAGATTTAGGAAGAAAGAAGTAAAACATCACACATGTTTATACATTTTCTGAGAGGAAACGAATATGCTTTTTGAGAGAAAGAAGTCTACTTTTCTTATTGGCTATTTGCTATAATGCTATGTAAAGAAGACCAACTATGCAGAGAGAAGATTTTCAGAAAAACAGAGGAGACTTACTTGAATGAAGCAAAGAAGAAGAAGAAGAAGAAGGAAGAAAGAGTTTCAGACTTTACAGTAAGTTTGGTGAACATTAACTTCTCTACTTCATCTATTTCAGAATGAGAGGGAGAGAAGAGAGAGAGATAAAGAGAGGGATGATGGCAAAGTTTGCTACTTCGCTCTCTATCTTTTTTAAGATGGGCTTTTAATTTATTAGTAGGAGAAATGAAGTGAGTGCAGTACTCTTATTTTGGTGTTTATATATTTTTTTTATTTTTTGGTCATTATTATAATTTAATGGTAAGAGATGTGAAAAGTAATTGTCAAACTAGATTAGGAGTATGTGTCATTTAAAGTAACTAGTTTAGGAGTTATTATTGATTGGTATCACCGTTTTTTTAATGTTCTAAATCCGTATATATTAAATATATCTTCTTTTTCACTTACACAAATTTTAAGATTCCGAATATAGTATAGAGCCTTCTTTAATTTCAGAAACTTAAAACATGGATTTTATGATTTTAGTTCGTTCAGTGTTAGTCAAAATTAGTAACTGAGTGCATATGAAATATAGTGATACAATTAGAGAGTGAAAATAAACTATAACGGACAAAGGAAACGTTGGAACTTGGGGCTAAGAACATTATGTGAATATTCATAACATCTCCTATATAAGAATGTGCTGTTTAATTTAATTTTTCACTTTATTGGAATATTAGCTCGGCTTATGTGGCTCGGCTTGGCCTCAACTAAATAAATAGTAATTGTTTATTTGGCATTAAATTATAAATATTTAGATTAATTGGATTTCTTGATCACGACAATAAGCCGGTTAATTTGACGTTACTATGTGATGAAAAACGTGAACTTGTTTCCCTTTATTCCTTCCGTATAAACCGGTCCTAGGAATTTTGCTACATTAAATTTTGGAATGATCTTTTTATTCTTTCTACCACAATAAATTAATTTCGAAACTTTCATAAAAAGTTTTTTAAAAACCAATTATTCCTAACAGTCTAATTAAATATTTATATTTCATTTTTAGTTTTCAAAAGTTTAATTAATTAAAACGATTTAAAAATCTAAACCAGAAACGGCATGTATGATCAACTATAAAAATGTTCCGATCTTTTGTGATAACATATCCGTTTTAACATTCTTTCGACAAGAAACAAATAAAACAAAAATATGTTCCGACATTGTGTGATAGCGTATCCGTTTTAACATTCTTTCGACAAGAAACAAACAAAACAAAAATATGTTCCGACATTGTGTGATAACGTATCCATTTTAACATTGTTTCGGCGATAAACAAACAAACAAAAATATGTTCCGTTATCTTGTGATAACATATCTGTTTTAATATTATTTCAGCGATAAACAAAAAGACAAAAATATGTTCCGTTAGTTTGTGATAACATATCTGTTTTAACATTCTTTCGACAAGAAACAAACAAAACAAAAATATGTTCCGACATTGTGTGATAACATATCCATTTTAAATTCTTTCAACAAGAAACAAACAAAATAAAAATATGTTCCGACATTGTGTGATAATGTATCCGTTTTAACATTGTTTCGGTGATAAACAAACAAACAAAAATATGTTCCGTTATCTTGTGATAACGTATCTGTTTTAATATTATTTCAGCGATAAACAAAAAGACAAAAATATGTCCCGTTAGTTTGTGATAACATATCCGCTTTAACATTATTTCGGCGATAAACAAACAAACAAAAATATTTTCTGTTATTTTGTGATAATGTATCCGTTTTAACATTATTTTGGTATGTTTGTTATTTTGTGATAACGTATCTGTTTTAACATTCTTTCGGCGATAAACAAACAAACAAAAATATGTTCCGTTATTTTGTGATAACGTATCCGTTTTAACATTATTTTAGCGAGAAACAAACAAAATAAAAAGAAAAAAACATGAAAAACCTTTTTAAAATCTTTTAGACTTCTCTAATTATTTTAAATAACATAAATTAAATTCTAAAATTTGTTATCTGATTATTAATACATAAGATTTTTTTAAAAAAATAATGAGAGAAAAAACGTGTAAATAAAACGTTATGAACAAACAACAAAATTTGGCTAACACACCGTCCCAAGCAATGTTTCTAGAAATGATAAATGTACAGGCAACTTTTAACTTATAACACATCACATAGACACCATTCATCAATATTGATACATTTAATACCTAGAAAAATTATAAGATAATAATATGGTAACTATATAGGCTTAATATAATCAAACAAGTCATTTAAACCATTTTTTTTATAATATTAATTATGGTTTTATAATATATACTAATATGTTTTTACATATATATATTTTTTTTTGTCGGCTATCTATTCTCATTGATTAACCCAATGTTGGGCATAATTTTATTACCATAATTAAATAAATATAATGTATTTATTCAATGCATATTTTGCTGGATAAAGTCAACATAAACATGAATTTATCTTGGCTAAAGAGAATCTTCTTGATTGGTTCAACGAACTGAGAATCTCGCGACTGACTCTACCACGAGACCGAGAATCTCGCGACTGACTCTACCACGAGACCGAGAATCTCGTGACTAACTTCATCAGTAGACCAAGAATCTAGCGACCGACATCGTTAATGGACCGAGAGCCTAGTGACCGATTTATTGAGGATAGGGTCGGAAAGCCCCAAGAGAGATCCTAAGGGATTAGGGTAAAAGAATCTCTATATAAAAGAAGAGCAGCCTCCACGAGAGGATCCATCGAGAGCAAAGCAAGAGACCTAAAACACAAGACACACGACTCAACTCTAGAACACATCTAGGGTTTATAGATTGATTCGCTGTGCCTTGAATTCTTGTATTGGAGCTCGAGACCTTGATTAATAAAAGCAACTATTCAACATTTGTTTTTTGTTTCCGTAGTCTTTAAACGAATCGATTAATTTTGCCCAAACACCCAACATGGGTAAATTACAACAGAGATATAATGTGAATTTTCAGAGTCCAAACCCAAATACAAAGCCCATAACATAAACCCATACAAATAATACAGCAGATAAGAACTTAGGTTTAGAGTGGACACGTGGTAGATACGTGTTAAACGCAAGGATGTGGTGGAAAACAACCGACTCGAAAGTCCGCACCGTTGTTCCACCGGAGCTAAAATCCAATCGAATCTGAAAATTTTCTAATGAGAGAATCATCCTTTTTACCTCAAGATTCCAGCAGATTTCAGCATCTCACTCCGAATTTCACCAAAAACTTTTGCAGTTTTCTTCTGAATATGAAGAAACAGAGGTCCAAAAATCTTCAGATCCGTTAACTCTGGAAGACGCGAGAAGATGAAATTGCCAAATTAGTCGCAAACTTCGCTCTCCTAATTTGTTCTTCACCAGCCACGAATTCCCCTCATCACGATTCACAAACCGAAGGAGAAACCATCATCCAAAGCCGATAAAACGGCTACCAATATATGGTATGAGGATTTACTCTCCCTAAGAATGAGATCGAGCAATCAGAAGATCCAGAAACTCCGATCCATTTCTCAGCTTTTGCCTCTTCAACTGGTAAAAGAGGTTTAATAAGATCTGCAAAAGGAGAAAAAACAAAGAAAAAACTAAAAAAAGATAGCCACAAAAGCTAAAATACAACTCGCACAAAGGCGAAAAAGAGAAACCGGATTTAGCCGGTGATAAAAGACCGACGAACAGAATCGCCGGAAGTATAAAACAGAGCTTTCTCTCTCTGAAAGATGTTAGAGAGAGAAGAGAGAGATATGTTTTTATATATATTATATTAATTATAATTTTAACCTAATATGTTTTTTTTGGGTGCAAAATACCTAATATGTATGGTAACGATGTAATTATGTTTTAAAAAAACATAGTAGGTGTTGAATTGGATCACGCTCAGTCCATCACATATTTTTTGTCAACAAGATACAAAATTGACACAAACTAATCAATGCTAAAGAATATTATCTACATATGTAACTAAACGCGATACATAGCGAACACGCTTTATTTCTGGTCATTTTAAAATTCTGTTATTATTAATAGGTATAAAAGTATATTTAAACAAAATAAAAATGTACTAAAAATAGATATATGTAAATATATGATTTCTATATGGGGTTGCAAGAAATTCATTTTCCTGCAAAAATTAACCTCCGTTATGAAAGAATCATGAGAAACTCTTGACGTTTTAGTCCTTTGATTTGGTTTTCATCCGGTTTGATTTATGGTCGAACTATATATATTTGGATTAAAATTATATAACACATGGACTTTTCAGACCGGCTCAAAACATGGAGTGTCATGCAGAAAAAGGTGGAGAAAATAAAATGAAAAATTAAAGCAAACAGAAAAAACAACATAAGAGTTCTTATCTTTCTGGTTTGATTTATATGACTGTATGCCCCAATCATGATTAATTTATTTTTACGATTCAAAGAAACTATTGACCATATCGATTCACATACTCTTAATAATTTGTCGCAATTATATCATATCGCGCATGGCTTGTTTTTTCAATCATTAACAATATACTCGATTTGTGTATTTATTTCGTTTCATATAAAAATCACCACGGATCAGGTTTGGTAATAATAGAAACTAGCCAATACATTTACTCTATCTAAAAATCTAAACAACACCCATAATTGGAGGGCACTATAAATCTCTAATGCTTATCCAGTTTTGTAATGATATATAAGATCTATCTATAAGAAATAGAAGGAGTAACATAAAAAACTACAATAGACGATTTAACTACGATATATATATGATAGTTTCCCTTTCCCACACGAAAACTATGTCTGAATTTTAATTTTTAGTCTATCAGTACGTAGAGCAGCAATAACATTTTGGTCGACAATGTATATCTTCAATAATTTAGTAAAAGTTAAAACATGAAATAGTGGGACCAACTAGATGAAAAAATGACAAAATTAGTTAAAGAAAGAGACACGTTAAGACTTAAGAGAGATTTGGGCATAAGAATATGGGGGGTTTAAATTTACTATTTTTTGTCTTAATGGGAAAAAAGAGATTAACCTTAAATAATGAATTCAAAAATGCTACTATATATATATATATATGTTGTTAGAAAGTAATAATGACTAAAAAGAGAGAAAATAGTGGAAAGAAAAACATAACAAAAAAAGGTAGGGTTGGGTAAATGATGAAGGCCTCACCCTTACGAGTTAACATAATCACGTTTTCGGCCGCATCAGATTTTCTTAATTTTGGTGTTATTAAGCATTTATTTTTACTAAGTTTACTCACTTTTCTTCTACGCATATATCATTATTGCCCTTTGTCTCAAAAGCCTAAATTATGTAAACATGGCATGAAACACTCTCCCCTTATTTTAGTTTTCCTTTTGGCTTTTAATTAAAATAACACTATAATTATACTCTTTTCTTCCTTTAAAGATTTAACTGTTTGACGAAAAAAAGAAAAATTCACTAGTGATACCTGTCAATTAGTAAAGTGAATAAAACCAAAAATTAGTAAATAGAAAAGAAAGGTTATGCACACACATGCATACTAAAATTTACAAATTTCATGATTTTTTTTTCTTTCTAATTCATATTTAATTTCCAAACGCCTAAACACGGACTGATATCAGATATGAGCATGTTCTTTGGTCTCATAACTATACATTTTTTTGGCAAGTCCACCACGAATTAGTTGTTTTGGCCAAATCCCAAACCACCAAGTGGTTCATGTAGAACGAATTTGTTCGTAGTAAAAACCAAAAATTGAAGCATTGAACATGTGTGAACCTGAACTTACGTCCTAACCCAATTCTAACAAGTAACTACCACAATAATGCTACCAACGCATGGGTTCATTTTAACTTTGATAATTTTATCATACTTGCTTATTGAATATACATTTTTAATTAATGATACTTATCATATATACTTGCTTATTGAATAATGAATATACATTTTTAATTAATGTACATTTGTGAAAATATCGTGTCGTGTGCGTGGTAGAAAAATGGTAAAACCAACAAAATTTATTTTGCGGAATATCTATTAAACGGGACTAAAACTTAAAGCTTTTCTCAGTTTGAGTATCTAAAGTACTTTTCTAATTTTCTCATTGGAAAATTTTCCCGTAAGTATTATGGTCAAAGACAAAGAAATAATAACACCACGTACATAATAAAAACTCAAATCCTAAGAGTGGAAACTATAAGATGTTAACTAGTAGTAGTTGTTAGCATGCGATTAATATGATCGTACCATTAGCTAACATAAATGCATATTACATGGAAATGATCATAAACCCAAATTAATTTTGTAATTAGGTTGCTCACGCATTTTAATTATATCCGACGATTTTCTTACACGTAAACTATAGGTTTAACGTAAACTATAGTTTGTATGGAATATAGTCATATATGTTTTATATATTCCAACGGACGAGATACAAGGCATGTTAGGGGGGGGTGTAAAGCAAACAACAAAAATGTGAAAACGTTACTCGTAAAAAATCTAGTAGATATTTCAGTGAGAGTAATTTGTAGTTTTGTACCATATAATTGGATAGGACAAAAACTAAAGTTAACTCGCATATCTATTGTATGATATAGGCCAAGTCTTTTATAACGAAAGGACATGGTACAATTTGACATTTATGATAAAGTTTTACGATGGCTGGGGAATTATTTGATTAAAACGTTACGACATTATTGAACTGTTTGAAAAATTTCTTGGGTAAATATAGTCTTGCCTAATTCAACATTATTTGACTGGGAACGAAAAAAGACTTTGATCTGAAGAAAAAAAAATCTCAAAGACTTGAATTCGACAACATGAACACAACTTATCAGCTAACCATCAACGTTTGAGTTAATAAATTTTGGGTTTTATTGCGATAAAACTTGTAGCTGCATATTTGCCTAAAATGATAGGATTGAGTCACATGAGTCTCCAATGTTCACATGGGGTCATCTTCTTCTTATTGACAAAATGACATTAATTGGTGTTTTGTCTCTATTCTCTCCTCTTGTTACCATCTTTTCCTTATAGATTCGTTTTCTTTTATCTTTTCTTTAAACGAATCTTATCACAATACGTTTCCGAAGTGAATTGTTATATTTTAGGATGGAAAATGTTATGTACATATTGGCTATTAATCCATATATAGTCGAATGTTGATAGAGTGAATGATAACAAAGGGTTTCTATAGTTTTGGTAATTATATATGGTTGAGAATTGACAGTGTGAACTGACGCAAATGATAATATCTTTGACGGTGGTACAAGATTCGTATTAGGCTCTTCAGAGCTAAACTAACACTGAACTAAACTACCGAACCTAGACTTCAACATTTGCAACACCTATAATACCAAAAAAAAAAAGAAAAAAAACCTATAATACTAATAACTCTGGCGCATCCGTCTTACATCAACAGTTCAAAACACCAAATAGAACTTCAACTAAGTCATCATGTGCCACAAACATCTATGCGCTATCTCACATTGAATCCCTAACATGTATCCGAAAGTTATGAGCGACTCCCTTTATATATTACAAATAACAAAAAACCCTAGGAGATTTACTTAAACATATCTACTGAATCTTCTTGATTATCCAAAAAGCACATTTAAAAAAAAAGTCACATTATCTTGTGTGTTGTTTGAGCTGCATCAGTTATGTTCCACTAATCTTTCACTTTAGTTACGTTCTTGAATCATAGTTATCTTCATTTTTGAGTTTTTATCTCAGCCAAAATTACACTTTTAAAACTAGTCTCGCTTGGATATTTAATTGCAAAATATCCCATTGAGGAACATCACTGTTCATTTTTTATACGGGCTAATGAATACAATTGTGGAGTTAGTTAAAACTTAAAACATCTTGATAGAACCCTATTAACTGTAAATTTAAATCTAAGAAAAAGAAGGGTTGGTCTAAAATAATTCATATATAGGAAAGTGAAAAAAAAAAAAAAAATTGTTGATACAGGGAAATAGGTGGTAAATGAGATTCGTTGAGGAACTTTGATTAAACATCATGGTATGACTAGTAAAAATTGTCATAGGCAGAAAGGGAAATATATCACTTCGAATCCAATATATATAGTCCAGTCCAAAACAAGACAGAGACAATCACACATAGACCTCTCACCTAGGGTTTTCAATTTTCATTGTTCAAAAACTTCAAAATTGTATGTGTTGCGTTTTTACAGTGTTATGTTTATGTGTTTTTTTTTAATAAAAAACTATCAAAGAAACATCATGTCTTAGACCTCTGATACCACCTGGTTCTCGAATAGGTACTATATGTAAAAATGATTTTTGCTTGTGAAGAGGGTCACTTCACTACTATCAAATGAAGACTTTTTTGTATATTTAATATCTTCCTCAATTCAAAAGTTTGAACATTCTGTCAAAAAGAATGAACTCAAACTTCACTTTTCTAACTTTTTCTTTCTTTCTCAGGCTTAACTTCAATAGGAAACATTCTCCATCTCCAAACCAGCTTTTCCTTTTCTTTTAGCCTTTTTTATAGACAAAAGAGCAAAAAGGAGAGAGGAAAAAAAAAAAAAAAAGATTACTTCTTTGAATGTTCTTCATCAACTTCAGTTCCATCTCTCCTTTATTATCTTTTGAATTTCTGTAATTATCAAGGTCCCCTTTTTTTGTCTTCTACACAAACTTTTACTTTCTAGAGAAGAAAGAGTTGAAAGAAAGCTAAATAAGGGACATATAGAGGTATCCATAACTCTTTGCAGAACTTTTTCTGTCTATCTTAACATAGAAGTGGTCACTAGGAGGTTCGGTGTCTAGAGAGTATGACTCGATCCATTACTATAACCAACATATGGTTGCAAGTTCTATCCAAGAGGTAAGCAAACAAAGAAATAGTATTCAATAACACATCAAAGAGATTGATGAGTATTTCAAGCAGAGAGACACAACGAGAACTTCTCTAGAATCATTAGAGAGCTATATATATGTTACATTACTGATGTTTTCGTATTTTCTTCCAAATTTCCGAAACTAAGAGCAACAAATATGTACAGAGTATAAAATGAGGTTTGTTTAACAAAACAGAGAATAAGAAATTTGCTTCAAGGGTTTCGGAAAAAAAAAAGAAAAAGAACCAAACTTGGTGTTTAAGTGAAGGGAACAAAACAAACCTCTCTTTCAGTGTTGTTCATCACTACTTTCCACTTTCATCTTTACAAGTCTTTCGATAGGTTTTCGACAAATGGGACATTTGTTTGACTGAAACGGGAGTTCTTTTGCGCAGTCACTGCATAAACACTGCAAGAGGCAACACAGCATGATTTAGTCTTGATGACAATGCAACCAAAAAATTATGTTCTTGTAAAAGATTGATGCAGATTTAGAGACAATAACAGCAAAGTGAAGTAAGTCTAAAATGACAGGATCTGCATGTTCATGTTCGAAACTGCGGTTAATAAGTCTACCTACTAAATGCAAACTTGTGTTTGGAAGAGGAGAAAGAAAATTGATAAAAGCTTTTACCAAATGTCTACAAGGCATGACGGCGGTGTCCTTAGGTTCAGTCAAGCATATGACACATTCTTTGCCACCAGTATCCTCTAAGCCCGACGCAGCAGTACCTTGTGTGGTCGAGTTCTCGATACCATACAACTGATGTAGTTCATATCGTTCTCCTTCAACCCATAGGAGCTGTTTCATAACTTTCACTTTGAAAGAGCTATCGTTAGTCTTCTCCAAACAGGCTAGTGTGATTTGCTTATTTGGTGGGGTTACTGTCTCGGCTGATATTACAAGTGGGTACACTTCTTCTGTTGTTGGTTTGGATAGATCATCCAGTGAAAAGAACCCCAAGTCAGTTCCTGTCCCTGAAGGTTGTAGAAACTTCTGCGCAGTACCTTTTAGGAAAGGGACTTTGGTTGGTGGGTAAGCTTCTGGTAAATGCGGAACCATTGTGCACTTTGATTCCTCCTTTGCAAAAAATATGACAGTGAAACTGAAATGAGACAAGTAAACACATCAATCAGACTCACTCTTGGTAATCTTAATAATGTTCACAAAAGCCTTAACCTTGGTATGCAACACACACAGAGTTATAATAAGATTGATATAGTAGCTAAACTAGCTTAGTGTAGCAAACAATTACTTGACAACCGCAACTGCAATTAGCCAATCTAGTCCCCTGTTCAGGTTATAATAATCACTAAAATTGGATCAATTGAACCAAATTGATCCTAAAAGAAAAAAGAAAAAAACCTAAATTCCAGTAACTACAAGCAAGTAAGGGTTTTGAGTCACATCATGTAAAGTTTAAACCTTTTTGATCCAAATATGAGATTCATCATGTAAAGTTTAAACCTTTCTGATCCAAATATGAGATTCAGTATAAATTCGAAGTTCCATCAACCCTAATTAGCCAATCTCATCCCAATTCCGAATTCTAAAGTCGGGAACTTTCACACAAATTCCGATTTGTAAAATCATCAAATTAAGAGTTAAATACCTGCCATCGAACACGGCATCGAAGACGAAGGAAACAAGATGATGACCAGGGTTAAGATCGTCTGGTTCGAGCTTCACCGTAGCTTTATTCACATTGACAGCATTCTTCACCTTCTTCGCGTTCTGGTGCTCCACAGAAGGCAGAGGTACCTGAACCGTAGGCGGACCGAAGTAAACCGGTCTCATCATAGTATTCCAACCATTGTGATGGTAACCGGTGAAATACGGAGGACCTTGTTGCGGGTAATACTGGTTTTGATAATAGTTTTGACCGTATGGTCCGTGATTAATCTGCGGCGGCGGAGGAGGCTGAGAAGACGGTGGTTGTGGTGGTGGAGGAGCAGGAAGAGCGAGCTGTGGAGTTGAAACGAGGTTGTTGTTGTGAGTGTAGCTGTAGTCGTTTTGAGGCGGCGGTTGTTGCGAGGGAGGATCGGTAGGGTTATTATAGTACGGCGGACGAGAAGGAAGAAGAGGAGGAGGAGAGTGATTGTGGTTGTGACGGTGGTGGTTGTTGTCACGTCGACGGTTGCTGAAGGAGATCCCCATAGATAGACAGACTCTGAAGACAATAGAGATTTGTAAGACAAGAGAAGAAGTCAGATCAAAGATTTGTCTATGTTAGAAACTTAGAACATGTACTAATTACCTTTTTTTTTTTTTTTAACTTTGCACAGTTAAATTATGAGTTAAGATATCTTTACCGCTAGATTCACTGCCATTTTTGTATTTAAAAGTCAACGCGTTGTAACTTTTTTTAATCGTACTTGACCGAAAGAGACATGACTATATTTCTTCTTCCAATTTTAGCTTTGAATATTATGTTCATAAAATATTATATTTTAGATATTTGGAGCTGTAGGAAAACCAAAGAAAAACTACATCACGAAACCCGTTTAATTTCTTTCTTTTTTATTCATTTAATACTTTAACACCCTATGAACTAAATAATTACATCTCAGAAGAAGAAAAAAAAACTTTTTTGAAAATAATTTTTAATCTATGTTATTATACAAACCAAGAAAAAACTATGCTTTGTAAGTTGAAGATAAAAAATATTATTATACAAAGTATTCAGTAGCGTTTTTATTTAAGGACTATGGTTGTCTCTTGTTCCTGAGGTTGTTGAGCATCTATCTTTATTAAGAGAGGCTCGTTTAGATCCGTAGGAGCATCGTCAGTAACGGCCAGCTCCGGTGAGGCTGCAACCGCGCCGTTCATGTCTCCTCCGTGCTCTGCTAAAGCTTTTCTTAACGCGTCCTTTGCCACTTTTGTAACACAGACCATTAATATCACTGCAAATAAATAGAACAGATAAAAAGAAGAAACTATAATTAGTGATTCTATACATTAGGCAGGTTGATAAAGGATTCTATTGTGGAGAAACTGAATTCTAGGAATTGTCCAACTAACCGGATATTACAAGGCTTGAAATCAAGATGGCCTGCAAAAGGCAGAACACAGGTTAGAAGAGAGATTGAAACAAGAAGCTGAGAATGTCGTTAAATTTGTGCAAAAATATTACCCAGCGACTTAGTGAGAATTCCCTCCACTTGTGAGTCACATCAGAAAGGTCTTTTAGTGTTGTTCCAACATACACTAGTGCAAGCGTTATTGGCTGCGAATTAATAAAGTATCAAGATGTTAATTCTTTTGATCTTACGATTTAAAACATTCAACAGTGGTTACAGAGAGGTGAAGTTGGTTAGATTACCATCATCCCTAGCCAAGAAGAAAGTAAGTATGGGCCTAGCCGAATTGGAGTTACAGATAAGAGGTAGTTTAACATGCTGAAGGGGAGAAGCGGAGCTAGCCGGAGCAGCAAGCATATCTACATTCAGTTTTGCATATTCATAAGTAATAAAAGGAGTGTCAAAAAAAGGATTCAAACTTCGTAGGTTTAAAGTGCAAACCTTGAAACCAGATTTCTGAATCGCGAGTGCGACCGATTGAAACTGAGGATAATCCTTCAATTTTGCAACTACGAAAGGTTTTCCAATCTGCATAAGAGCATTTACCATGTAAGTTCCAAACAATAAGGATAACGTCTGTCTGCATATCTTCTAACTACATAAGAACTTTGAGACACTTACTGTACGGCCTAGAAGAAATGCTGCTCCTGAGCCAAGTGTAGCACCGACTGAGTCCGCAACAAAACCAATTGGCAGCCCAAAAAGGTAGCCACCACCGATCTGAATATCACAAACTTCAACCAAATAAGATTTTTTCACAAATTTATAGGTAAAACCTGTGACTCTCAAAGTGGATAAAAGCCATAATATATCACAAACAAAAGAAAAAGAATCAAGATGTATATACCGTGAGAACCGAGGCAGGAACAGCCAAAACAGTTAGAGGAATATATGCAACAGCTCTGCAAACATTACAAGAGAAAGAAAAGGTCAGTACAAAGGTAAACAACCAGCGGAAAAAGGCATCCTAACTCTTATGTTCCTAAATTTCTAGAAGTTTTATGTGCATAGACTTGTATTAACATTAGTAATGAAACAGATTACTGTTACTGTAGGTCATCACACAAAATAAGCTTCAAATCCAAAAAAAAACAAGAAGAAGAAGAAGAAGAGTCACTTACAGGACAAAAGGTCCCCAAGGCCCTAGATCTTGTTCAACCCATAACAAAAAATCCTTCAAAAGCTGAAAAAACAAAATACAAAGAATTAGTTTCAGACCATAAACTAGCTGACAAATCAATAATACTCCAAAATGAGACGAATTCAAAAAGGAAAGATAACATCCAGAGACAAATCTATTAGCTTTACTACCACATTTGCTTCTACTAACCAATTCAGCCACACATAAACACATCTCATGCCCACAAATGCAAAGGGTAAAAAATAAGAATAAAAGCTCAATCCTTTCATTGCTACGAAACACCTCAAATGAGATGAATTGTGAGAATTGGCAGAGATGATCCAACAAAAACAAAAACCCTAATTTAGCCAATTACGGACCTTCTCAACGGGGAGAAAATAGCAAGCCAAGACAATTGCAGCTATAAGGATAAGGAGAACACAAATCCGAAGACCAGATCCCCACGTTAACGCCATACGACGCCTCCGGCGACTATTACACGGCGTTGTCGGGATTGATTCTATTTGACAAGCAGCGAACTATTATTGAGAGAATTACGACAAAAGCAAAGAATCTTTACGAAATCCTCCTCCTTTGTGTGTGTGTGAGCGCTTTGGCTTTGGCTTGGCTTGGAGATGATCTAATCTCTGAAACGGAAAAGGACAAGACTTTTGAGGATTTTAATTGGGGGAGGTTTCGTGAGAGAGGGATGATAGGGATTTTGGATTCAATTCAATTGTTGTTGATTTGGTTTTGAGAGAGTTCCATGTTTAGCGTGAGAGAGATGGCATATTATCAGAACTGTGTGACTGGTTACATTAAACCGCGTGGCCCGTACCGACTCTTTTATTCGATTTTCAATAATACTCAGTAATATATCTTAAACTAAATTCGTTTTTGTTTTATTAAAATTAAATATAATGAAATTTTGTTACTCTCTTATTTAGATAGCCAAAAGTTTTGTTTTTTTTGTGTGTGTTAATTCACAAACAAGTATTATTATCCCCTATGTATAAATTAGTGACCGCGTATATGCCGTTTGGTTTGTTCGTTTTATGCTTTTTTTTTTTTTTTTTTAATATGTGGATATATATAAAAATTAAATTAAATACATTAGAAAAGAAGATCTTTGACCAAAAAATAAATAATGGAAAAAAAAAAATTGTGACAATAAGTGACACGATGCCACGAGATGCATATTTCATTTTAATTATTCAGAAAGACTCCTTCATTAATTACAAACGGATGGTCAATCATTTATTTATAGTATTTGCATACAATATGATAAATATACACATTAAAAATGTTATATTAGAAATATTTTATTCCAGTGACGAATTCTTTTCAAAAGGAAAAAAACATAGGAGTGATCGGATGATTATTGAATTTTCAGCTGTGACTAAAATTACCAAATTTTATACTAGCTAACAACCAATATAATCAACAAAGTCTACACAATACAAATAAAAGAATATCTATCTCCCAAGTCCTAAAACCTAGTACTATAACTTAAATCAGCTCTCTCTAGTCTCTCTTACTCTGCTCTTTTATCTTACACAAACTGCATTTAACAAGACATGAACAAGCATGAGATCCACAAAGTACTGATGTCCCATCTCGCCGTCTCTCCACCGCATCTTGGCCGGAGCTTTCCCATAGTGAACCCCGTCGTTACAACGGTTATCAAAATGCCACGGATACGTCATATCGAAGTTATCAACCACACCCGAGACCAAGCCTAGCTCCTTCATTTTTTCCAAAAACACACCATTGTACACTTCCATCTTGCTCGGGTTAAACGCGAGCGTCCTCGCGTAACCTCCCGTCGCAATAGTGTTCCTAAAAACCAATTCCGGCGGGCGGAATCCTCGAGCTTTCACTGAGTCAAAAACGTTTCTCCAGAAGGCAGCCGCGGTTTTAGCTCCTTTTGTGAACGCTCTAAGGTTAGACCAATGAACACCGTCATGTAAACCCGAGTTCACGATCATCACGTCTGGTACACCAGTCTCTTCGACGAAATAGCTTTTAAGCAACTCTCTAAAGGTCTCATCTTTAAGTGAATCAAGACCTTGATAGTTTTGAGTCTCGTTCCAGTGTCCATTAAAAACACTCGTGATCCTAACTGTTTCGGATGAGTTCTTTGGATTCGAGAACTTCGAATCAAACCTCCTCGGCACAGCACCAATCTCCGGATGACCCAATACAAAGTTCAACAAGTTCCTAATCGAATCAACATGGTTCGAGTCACCCCAGAAGAAGATCCATTTGTTCTTCAAACAATCCCAAGCCGAATCCTCTGAGAAGAGCTTAAACGAGCAATGGCTAGAGTAAACCCAACCATTGCTCTCTAACTCAGCTAAAGCTCCATCGCACCATGGTTCATGGCAAGGGAAACCATCCGGTAAACAACGGTAACGGCCGTCGTTGCTGATCTCGCATTCTTCATTCTTACCAAGCCTAACCCACCGACCAGACCAAACGTCTCTGTCGAAATCAGACCGAACACATCTACGAAGCTCCGGCAAAACAACGTCAGGTTTCTTGATAAACCGTAATCTGAAACTACGTAGCTTTCTGTCGAAAGCGAAACGAGATGGGCTTAGTTTAAGACCATGGAAGCGACGAAAGAGCAAAACAACGGTGAGATTGTAATCTCCGGCGAAATCAGGATGAACCTGAAGAGATAAAGAGTAAGTTCCGTTTCCTAAATCTTTAACCGGCGGTCTAGATTTCCAGTTTTCGCCGGAGAGATCAGTCTCGAAGTAATCTCCACCGACGCAAACCCGTTTCCCAGAATCGTCTAAAGATTGAAACTTGAATTCGTGAATCTTACCAGCCGTCAACTCTACTGAACCCCTACCGTCGATTCCCGGAACTGAAATCTCGACGGTCTTTGCTTCTCTGCACTTCTCTCCTCCAGGAGGAGCCAACCAGTTTCTTAAAACATTCGCTGTAAAGTTCTGCTCTTGCTCGACGGAGATCCAAGAAAGCTTCTTCACCCGGGTCGGATCCAGATCCAGAGAAGGAGGAGAAGTGAGCCGACGCATGGAGTAAGAGTTGAGTCTCCACGAGTTTTCGATGAAGGTTTTGAGTGTACAACTGTCGATGGTCCATACGACAACCATTAGGAAGAAGACGAGTGATGTTAGAGCGCCTAATCTCCATTGAGGAAGATGATGATGATTACTCAGCGATGGAGACGGAATCACTAGTTTCTCTGGCATCTGAAGAACTCTTGACGACAATAGGAAAGAACCCTTGTTTTTATCAGTTTTGATTAACTCGAGAAAGGAAAAAAAGTAATTACAGAGTAGGTAAGAATTTTTAGAGATTGGTCGGCAGGAGAGAACTCCTGTGGAGTGCGGAAGAGTAAAGGATATGACAATTTTATGTACAGACGATTATACCCTCGTGAATAAGCGGAAACTACCATTAGGCTCCGAACCGGTGTGTGTGATCGCGCCGCCAACCAAGGAAGCGTGTGTTTTTAGAAGTCGCGTCGGCGTGACGTCTGGTTAAACATGAATCTGCCGTGTAATGTACGGTGGGATTTTAGGGACAATGTTGGCGTCCAGAGCCGTCTCTAAATTATTAAAGGCCACAATCAAATTAAAATAAAAAGGATGTTTTGCTATTAGTCAGAACCCATGAACTCATTCCCATTAACAAAGACAAATGCCACTAGACTAAACACATTTTTTAGAAAATAAAGCCGAAAGTTATATATAAGGAAAAAAGATGGCTAGCTACACGAAGTATTGGTGAATACATGGTCACACATGCCAAGTATACTATTGTATATTCAACTACACAGAGTATATGTATTACATGACCACATGCATGAACTATATGACGTTATGCGGTCAACATCATAGACATATAATCCAGTACACCGGTCAATTAACTCCGGCAAAGACCGGCGTTGACTCCAGTGTTGACCAACACTTAAAAAGAAAATTCTAAATTAAAAAAAAATTATTATAGTAAATTATTTATGGGTTTTCATGATTAAAAGATATTTTCTATTCAATATCCAAATATTTTTTATATATCCCTAATATATTCATCTTATAATTAATTACTTTTTATTTTTCAAGCTAAAGTAAATAGTTAAATAAAAATCATTTATAATTATTTTCAAGATATAAAAATTCATTTATAATAATCTTCAAAATATAAAATCATTTATAATTATGTTCAAGATATAAAAATTTCTAATTATTTTCAAGATATATATATATATATATATATATATAAATCTCTCATAATCAGATTATTTAATTACTACAAAATCAATAAAATCAAATTCAACTACTTTCATTAGAAAATAATATGCAAAAGATTGAGTATATGACTCTTTACTCTAAATTTTGCATGGTAATTGTTATAAAAAAATTTAGACACTCTTTTCTTTAAAATTTACATACTCAAAATAACATATAAACAACAAAAAGTTAACAATATTTACTTTTAACATATGAACATTTTCATTTTTACTCTCTTTTACACAATTACAATATGTTAAATTAATTTTTAGAAATTTTTTTTCAAGTTTGGGTTCTCTATATTACATTTAGGATATATTTAAGAAATATATTAAAAATATCTTTAGATATTGAATTAACATATAAACAACAACAAAAAATTCACAATATCTATTTTTAACATATGAACATTTTCATTTTTACCCTCTTTTACACAATTACAATATGTTAAATTAATTTTTAGAAATTTTTTTAAGGTTTGGGTTCTCTATTTTACATTTAAGATATATTTAGGAAATATATAAAAAATATTTAGATATTGAATAGAATATTTTTTAATTAATAAAACCATAAATGATTTAATATAATAACTTATTATTTTTTATTTTTTATTTTTTATTTTAGAAATTTTTGTTGGTCAACGCCGGAGTCAACACTGGTTTTCACCGGAATTAATCAATCAGTGTACCAGATTGTATGTCTATGGTGTTGAACACATGACGTCATATAGCTCATGCATATGGCCATGTAATACATATACTTTGTGTAGTTGAATATACAATAGTATAGTTGGTATGTGTGACCATGTATTCACCTATACTTCATGTAGCTAGCCATCTTTTTTCCTATATATAAAATACACAGCAAAAAATAAGGCCATAAGCTCATGCTTCATGGACTTGGCCTTTGGGTCGGCTCTGCTGACGTCACGTGTCTTGTTTGTTTTCTCTCATTGTCGCACCGCCGCTTACAAAAATATCTTTTTCCGGGATAATATTTCATAACTAACGGAAGAAAAAACAAACAGATATTGAGATAAAAGAGAACGGTTAGGTGTGAGATTAATTCACAGTTTAGTTTTGTTTGGCTGCTAATAATGATCATCCATCTTAATCCTTTTGCTTAACTGAAAAGTCAACAATTTTTGGTAAACAAGAAAATCTATCTTTTAGTTAGGAAGATATTGGTATAATAAGTATGATGTTGATTGTTTTTTAGGAGAAAACAGTTTTATCTGCAATAATGGAAATATCTGTTATTAACCTAGCCTTTGACAGTTTGACTTGACACAACTCAACGTCTATTTGGTGAAGTTTGGTGATAGTTTCTTCTCTTGGGATATGTTCTATCATCTTACTTTCTACTTTTGGTTGCTTACCCATTCAGGTTTTTCATGTTTATGAAGCATCTCTGTTCAAAATGAACTTATGGACTCAGCAATACAAGGCACATTGAAAATTGAAGATTATATAACAAGAAAACAATTTTTGGTTAACGACAAAACAAAGCAACAAAAGAAATTGAGGTTGATTATAACAACAGAAGGAAAAGAAGAAAAAATTTACTTTTCAAGGGGTAATGATTATGAATCAGCCAAGAAGTGAATTAATTCATGAGATTCAGATTTGAATTTAAGTTTCCATCCACATACTGTATATGGATAAAGCAGATTTAGCTCCAAGGATCATCCCAACCACTGGGTCCTTCCCTTTTGACAAATCCCATAATGGCTTGAACAGCTTCATGAACTCTATTGGAGAGAGAATGATTCCCATGCTCTATCTCCACTTTCTCTGCTCCACCCATTGCTTTACTTAATCTGTAATCACACAGCTCAAATCATTCCTCTATCATTGGGTTTGTTCGTGACTTCGTGTGCAATCATTTCTATATCATTTTCATCCAAAGTTTGCATCTATAGTTCTCCATATCTACCTATTTTAACTAAGATTCCAAACAGATGAACACAAAGAGGACATCCTTGTATACTCAGTTCTAGATTCGAACTGTTACTTAAGTTTAATGGCCTCACCTATTAACCAATGCCTTTTTGTCGACATATTCCGGTACATACTCATCACCCATGGAGAAAATCACCTGTAAGAACCAGGACATAGATGATATAATAACCTAATCAGTGCCCAATTGGCCACCAAAAGAAACAATTATGTTCATCCGGACTGGAAATGTTTTACAAGGTTGGTTTTGTTTTACCTGACAAGGTGTGTTAGCCATATGCCCAAGTCTAGTTTTCAACTGATCATCACTAAGGTCAGAACTAAACATATCGTCATCCCCCATGTAAGCGCAGAGGGAGTGATATCTGCAGGACGCAAGCGAAATTTTTTTTTTTGGTTTTGTATCTAGACATGTTTAAAACACAATGTTTCCAATTTTAAGGCTGCGATTATGGTACAGAGACATATAGAGATTTACCTATACGCAGAGATTGGAGCACAAGGATCAGCTTCTCTAGGCATTAGCTCCTCCCCTTTACCTTCTTCTATCATGTTTGCAGCCAAGTCTATCATAGTTGGTGTTTCAGGAAGCGTTGCTTTGTACTCTCTATCGCTGACCGGTGCCTACATAAATATTGCAATAAGCAATATGAACTAAAGTCAAAACATATGATATAGCAAACAAAGGCCTCCTTTCACATAAGAGAATGAGTAGCTTTAAGAGAATAACGGAATGTACAAGTCAAAGAATCTAGAACTAGCACCTGCAAAATTGCAGCTCGTACAGCTCGGGAGCATGCAGCATTTGTTCCCATATAATACACAATATCCTGTTTCAAAAGTGCGAGACGAAAGAGTTCATGTCATAACTTTCTTACAGAATCATGAGGAAAACTGTTTGGGAGCATAACCAATAACCTGGCAGCCAGTGCTATGACCAAGCAGAACAACACCCTCGGAGTTCTCTTTGTTGATGAGATAGTTTATTAGCTGGTCGATCTCTTGAGCATCCTTCATCAAAAGGAACAAGGATATATTGTTAAGTAAATTGCTGAATGGAGAAATTCTTAGCTTTTCCCCACAGTCTAACAATATAACAAGGCAAGAAGAAATCCAAATCAAGTAAATCATTACTTGTTTCAAGCTGGAAGTGCCAAATCCAGAATACGAAGACGACATCAATAGTTGAACAAGTGACCATTTCTCTTTATCCAAAGCAATTGCAAGAGGTTCCAAGTAACTGAAACAGCCAAATTTATGAATGTTCTATCAATTAATATACATGAAATTTTCATAGGCCAATTCATGCCAAAAGATAAAGATGGGAGAAGCCACATACTCAGTAGCTAAAAGTCCATCGGTTAATCCACCGATAAATACCACTTGTTGTTTATACTCTCCGGTCTTAAAAGCCACCTAGAGAAGTAGAGAAACACATGAATGAAACAGACAAGCAAAGCTGTTGTTTACTACCAGAACCTAACCATGAAAACTCATAAACAACAATCCCAAGTAACATCCAATCCTGAGTTTTTTTTCATAAAGGAACCATCTTTGTAAACTTGGTTGATGATCACTGCTGCTATATAAACTAGTCAACTCAATTGACGCAAAACATGAATTCAAAGGTCTCTCACATGGGCTTGGAAACGTTAACCTTAAGCAACCCAATAAAAGGAACCAAAAAGGTTTCGCCTTTAATTTAAACAAATCGAAATTGGAGAAGGAAGAGAACCTGAATAGATTTGGGACCGTATTTGAACAAAACACCACGAAATTGATTCTTCCCTTTGATCGGTCCACCGTAATCTCCGCTTCCGCTTCCGCTTCCACCTCCAGCCATGGAAGAGCTTTTAGATAGCTTCGCGGTGCCGGATTTATCACCACGGCCACGAACGATTCCGGAGAACCAGGACGTCGTCGTGGAGGGTGAAGAAACTGTCGCCGTGGAAGACGATGATCCCGATGTCGACGCCGCCGCAGTAGCAGCAGCGGCGGCGGAAGAAGAGGGAAGGGAGAGAGACATTTTTATTGGTTTTTGGCGACTGTGTGTGGCGGTTTCAGATTTCGTTTGTGGGACAAAATGAAACTTTTAGAGAGTGAAAGCACGCTCCGTCATGCGCGTGGCTGAGAGACAAAGTCGTTGGTATTACATGTAACCAGTGTTCAAGAAAGTGGTTTAGGCGGCCGCTAAGCGCTCAATAGACGTCTAGATGACCGCCTAAACCGCTTAAAATTACATTAATTTAATTTTAATATTTATTTTTGATTTTTAACTATATAGATTTAAATTATTAAGTTTTATATTTGTATACGTAATTATAAATATTTATATGTTGTTAATATAACTTAAATAAATGTATTTTTGTTAATTTTGTTTATAATTTATAATTTTTTTTATTTTCTAACATATATTTGTACATAATTTTATATATATAATGTTTTATGTTGTAAACGTCTAAACCGCTTAAAAACCGTCTAGACCCCGATTAGGCGTTCTAGGCGCTAGGCGCTGGGTCACCGCCCAGATACCGCCTAGCGCTTTACACTGCATGTAACGTCTTAAACTCTTTAATGACATTAATTAGTCTACTCTCTCAACTCTATTTAGACAATTACGATGGCTCATAATGATAAAATTATAGTAATATACTCTGTTGTCTGATGTGATGTGTATATAATTAATAATTTTTGTTTGACGATTTAATAGAAAAGTTCTTAGGATCTTAAATGCCCAATTTTGAGATGTATGAATCCTTGAGTAGAGCCCAATAAAAAAAAAAAAAATTAGGCCCATCTATTGACATATATTGATGTCTCGTAAATGATACGTTTCCCAGTAGTGTGACTTTCTTAGCTAGCTTACAATATAATCGTTTGGATTACTTTTTTTTTTTTTTTTTTTCTCATCATTTTTTAAATGTAAAAACGGTCTATAGTTGATCCGTTGCGGTTGTGTCTATGTTTTCTATGGACCGCACCACTGCGAATTACGCTTGATGAATAGTAAATAAAGAACAGTCTGATCCACAAACAGATTTATCCGCCTCAACCACTGCAACCATTCATACTCTTACTGTATTTAAAAAGAAAACTTCTAACCGTTCATAATCATAACAATTGTAGAAAATAAGATTTTTTTTTTGTCGTGCGTTTCTTTTATTCTTCTTTTTTTGTAAAACAAAAATGGGATATTTTTACCATTTAAACATTCTATGGTAAATAAACAAGTTTGGTCTAAGAAGAAAGAAAAAACGAAAAAAGGTTTTTGGACCAAAGCTATGGAACTCTTTTTAATAATTTAGAAATATTCGTTGAAACACGAATGGGAGTGAAGATGAATGCTACGTGCGTCCGAATCTAACTATGTACATAATGTATTCTTCTAATTAATATGAACGTCCATTATATCGAATACTCTATCAAATCCGAAATAATGGGTGTGTAATTTATCTATTTACAAAACTGTTAGAAAGAGGGAGTGCGTGATACTAAAAGCAACCGTGTGTGGTCGATTAATCATTTGCAAATGACTACACATGTCTAATCTTAATTTTAAATATCACCATCTTCGTATCATTTTTTTCTTGTCACCACTAAATATAACACTATTAACTAAAACGCGAGACTTTGAATTATTCTATAACTTATCTTTATTTCTCTCTTGCATTCGTGTGGCGGAGTCAACACTTGCAAGCTTTGTCCTAAAAACTATGGTTTAGCAATGGAAATTCTGGATATTGTTAAGCTTGCTAGGATTGGCTAAGTTTTTGTTTTTTTGGTCAAAATTTGGCTAAGTTATACGACTTTGATTTTAATGAAAGAAGTTATATTATGTTTAGTTATAATTTCAAATGTTTTGTTTCAAAAATTGGAATTTAAAAAAATTTATAAAACCATTATCCTTTCAATTAATTAATTTGTATTTTCTGAAGAGAAAACTTGCAAAACATTTTTTTCTTCAAAGTCACAGTTACATACACGCATACTTTATGATTGATGAATTTAACGGGTCTCATATGTTTTTCTGAGAATAAATGGGTTTATATATATCTATATATATAAAGTTAACTTTGCTCACTTCTCCTTCCTCTACATCAGCATCTACGTAATTAAAAAATTTTGTGTAAAAAATACTATTTTAATATTCATTTATGGCATATTTATTACTTATAATTAATAATAGTAAAAATAAATAAAAATTAATTAATTAAAATTAATTAAATTTTAAAATAGTATAAACTATAATATAATTTTTTAGTAAATAATAAAATAATAACTATCTAAAAATGAATTAAGTAAAATAAATGAAAATTTTAAAATAGTAAAAATAATATTATAAATTTGTTTTAGTAATAATGTTATTATTAAGATAATAACCAAAAATGATTATATTCCAAATTTTAGAATGGGTTAATGAGTTTTAGAATGTAAGTAAGATTTTAAAGCATGGTAGAGTAAAAAAACAAGTTATGTAATTGTATTTATAAAAATCTAAACATGAAAATAAAATTGAAGTGAAATATTAGTTTCTAAGAAACATATACCATAAAGATTTATTATTAAATTTTACTTATAAGAAAAAAAAATAATTACTTAAATTAACTTAACTTAAAAGTTTTGATCTAAAATAAAGATATTGTAAGGGGGCACACTTTTTTTGGGGAAAACTATGAAAAAGAATTTTGAAAAAATAATCTATATAAAAAAATAAAATCAATGGTCAGGAAATATAGATAAAATGATATGTAAACCGTTACAAAAAATGGCATGTGATTTGTGTAGCATATCTTCTAAGGTATATTATCAACTGGAGCTACAATTTTATAACATGATATAAAAGATATATAACATATATTATCAAATACTTATAACCCAAAACATTGGCAAAAACAACATATTTAAAGTACACTATGTTTTTTTTTGAGAAAACGAAGCTGGGATTGCATCACAAAATTAACATCTGCAAATAACATATGAGATTTTAGAAAAATATGTAATTTGGATTAGTGAATATATATTTATTGTGGGGTTTAAACGTTTCATCATTTAAGCATTCTTGACTTAGTTGGAAATTTTATTATGGCAGATGATGCATTTGGACAACTTCATTGTAGCGACATAACACTAAAATTATTTACGAAACTTTGTATATTCGCATTTCATGTAGGATATCGATATGTTTAAATGGTCTCTATAATTAGGTCAACGATCGATATTGACATTAGAACTTTTAAAATTATGTTTTCATGGGATATGAATATGGAATGAACTCTTTTAAAGATAAAAAGGTCAGAAGATTATCGACAATATTATTGCGATACTAGACAATATATATATTATATATATATTAGTAAAATAAGTACGGCATTTATATAGATTTATCTTTTAATCATCAAATTATATTCATATTCAATGATTCTTATTGATTAAAAAAAATTAACTAAAATTCCACATAAAATCGCAAATAGATATAACAAAGAAATATTATCTTCAAAAATATATATGTTATATATCACTGAGTAAAGTAAGTTTAGTATTTATATAGATTTATACTCAAAAGTTGGAATGATTATATTTGAGCTCAACAATTTCTATTGATAAAAAATATTTTAATTAAAATCCTGTGCGTGCTGCGGGTTCAAATTCTAGTATATATATATATATATATATATTGCCGTCATGGTATGACTTCGATTTTAATGCCAGAAGATCTATCATTGTTTGGCTATAAATTCAAATGTTTTGTTCTAAAAATTCTAATTTTTAGAAATTATAGACCATTCTCTTTTCCATTTTATTGAATAAATTGTCTTTTATTATGAGAAAACTTACAAAACATATTTTTTTCACCATAGTCAGAATTTCATTCACTTATATTTACCTTATGATTGATGAACTTAACGGGTTTTATATGTTGGTAAACGATAACCTCAATCTCTTGCTCAATATACATAATAATATAGTATATGTGTTGTAAATGTTTGCTTCATATGGGCTTATTTGGTCTGAACCATGAACTGGGCCTATATTGATGTGAATTCCATACAGGATCTGGGTTATGTAGTCTGCAAGAGTAAACCGACATAAGCTCTACGGTTTCACTATAAAAGAGAAACTAGAATTGAAGAAACAGATATGCTGTAGGAAGCCATAGAGCACGCACATAAGAAGCTGGTGGTATGTTGGTGGCGGCTGCAGGGCATAGCGCAGGACGCTGTGCAGAGCAGATGCAGAGACGCAGGACGCAATGCAGAGAGCATGTGTAGGGCATCGTACATGGAGCTTGAAGCTGTGCACAGAACCATGGTAAAAGAGCAGAAGCTTGGCTGGGGTCGAAGAGCTGAGATCCGGACATAACCTTGTCTAGGTTTAAGGTGTCTTCAGGACACTCTGATGAGAGACGAAGGTGGAGCTGCTTCTTTGGGTTTTTAGAGGTGTTTCAAGGTTATACATGGAGAGGAGAGCTGAACAAGAGACAAAGAGAGGAGAAGAAGAAAAGCTAGATCTATCATGTGTTTTTTTCTTTAGGTTTCTTTGTAGTTAGTAATTCTCTAAGCTTGTATATGAAACACTGTGTGTAAATCTTGGTTGATTGATAGTGGATGTTTGTGGGTGAAGGTTCCCATACGAGATGTACCCTCTGCATGAGAGGAATTCGTTAAATCTATGTGTTATGTTTATGTTATGCAAACTGATATGTGAAGTAGACGAGTAGTAGGGGCAGAGTCGCGGTATGCGGTTCACTACAGAGGTGAATCGGAGTCTGCGATCTCAACAATATGCATACAACCAAAATATATTTTCACAGCAAATTCACAATTATCTAAACCACCTACAATAAAATTCAAACCATTTTTCTGTATATACAAGATCCATAGCTAGACTCCTAGTAGCTTCCTAAGAAATGTTTTATAATGACAATTTTGTTCATTCTGTTCTTAATCTGTTTATTACTTAATTTGTCTGCTTGTATATGTATTTATTCTTATTCTTCATAGGTCCAAATGGATTCCAGAAAATTGTTATAAAATATGAGAAAGTGAAACCCTATCTCCACTTTGGACCATGATAACATTGTTAATTTTAAAAGGGGCACTCTAATTTAATAATAATTAAAATTTTGATAGTTGTAATATTACTATTGTTGAACCGAATAAAACTCGATTCTTATTTCTAAAATAATAAAGGGTCATGGTAAGTCCTCGACATAGGCCCCTTACCGAAGAAGAAGAAGAAGAAGAAAACTAAAAGAGTAGGGAAAAGAAAATTCGAAGAGAATAAATTATCTATCAATGTCAAATCTCTATGTGTACGGACACCTTTTCTTACGGAAATATAAGTATAATAATCTATGTGTAAGGTTTAATTCAAATAATCTGGTCAATCAATGTATGGTATGGGAGTGTAAAAGAGTGAAGAACTGAAGATGGTTGCTCAGTTGTTCTATTACGATAGAATGTTAATACTGAATTAAAATACTACAAAACCTTTTTTTTAACTAGTTTCATTAAAGTAATTTTTTTTATACATTTCGTTTTTTTTTGGGCAAAAGGTTCTCTTTTTGTATAGATGACAATAGACATTAGCAACTTATTCTCAGTACCATAACAACTTTAATTATCTACTGTCTTGTTATGTCAATCGATGTTAACAGTGATTAATTAAGCATCAAACAAATTTGTTTTTTTCTTCAGAGAAAAGCAAATTCCATTGCTCGTAGCTTTGTTGAAAATAAACAGATCCCCCATATTGTTGTCACCTCGTGATTGCTACCCTTTTTTATGATGGATGATTAAACATAGGCCCGTAACACTAAAATAAACTATAACTATTAATTTTAAAAATTGATTTTAACCAAATATTTTTTTATATATGCAGGAATCCATTAGCCATTTCTTTAGCTAAAGTTGACTATACCCATTTTGTATTTTTGAATACTTTAGTCTGCAACTATACCATCATAATTATTTTTATTATATCATTCATTAGTATTTATTTGTTAAAATGTTATATAATTGCTTCATGAAAGCTATATCATATTACCCTCCATAAACAGCCCCACTTCTGTTTGGAATTATATACTTGTGTCAATTAGTTTTTTTTGTTTTTTTTTTTTGTCAACCGATAGAAATTTATTAAAAATCTATTTCAACCTTACGTCAACCCCTACTTCGACCATGCATGTCATTTTTTCGATTGTTTTGTGCAATAATCTTATTGCTTTAACAATTAGCACTATGCATATTTATAATTTCATTGTGCAAAATAAGATATTATCTATATTGCGTTATATGTATAGAACTGGTACATAAAGATGATTAATATATATACAATATAATATGCACAGATGAATTTGTGTTGATTTTTTGTTACTTACTTTCTTTTAGTTTTTGTTAGTTACTTTCTTTTAGTTTTTAAAAATATTATTTCATTTAATCGTCTGTATAATTTGTGATGCATTACGAAACATTTTCATTGTAATATTTTGCACAACAGCCATCAATATTTTATATTATATGTTATTATCTATATTCTCTTATAGTGGTGACCCACGTGAGGGCCTTCTTCGGAAAAAAAACCTCGACGTGGTCAATGGCCAATCAAATCTCAAAGTCTGACATTAGAGGCTTTTGGTTGGTCTTTGAGGCCATAGAAAATGGAATATATATATATATATATATATATATATATATATATATTTTGATGTTATTTTGTATATAGAACAAGCGTGCATTCTTTTTCGGAGATATGGAGTTTGGTCTCTAGGATTCCTAAGGTTGTCGTTTTGGTTTGTGATTCGGTTTCGATTGGGTTTTTATGAGGGTGGATCTCGCCTTGCGATCCTTTTTCGTTGATTTAGTTTTGCTGGAAGAAGATCTTTTAGATCTGCAATGGAGATTTCCGGTATCTGGGTTTTCCTCGCTGAGGGTCTACTGTTTGTTTCCATACCTCTGTCTGCATGTACGGGGAGGATTCATGGCGAAGGTTTCAGCTTTTAATTTCCTTGATGTCTTGTGTCGTTCTCGCATTGATTTCCGTTTTGTTGATTTGGTATGGATTCGTTTTGATTGGTGTAAGTGGGTGTTGTCTATGCGGATTGATGACTCTGTCTCCGGAAATCTTCCTTCTTTCCTTGTCTTGGAGATTAATTGCTACTGGGCTGTAATTCAGGGTCGAGGTTTGGGGGATTTCGGTAGCGGCTATTACGGGATGAAGATTTTCTACCCATTTGTGGTTTATGCTCTACGGTACGGGGGATTCTGCTATTCTCACCCAGACTATAAAGAGTCTCCTCGGTCTGTGCTTATTCCTCATTCTCTCTTGTTTACTCAGGCTTTTTTCATTAGCTTTCTTTGTCTCTTGTCTCGGTGTTACTGGGTTTGCTTTCCCTGTTTAAAGAGGTGTTTTTTTCGTGTTTGCTTATCAACGCAAGTCATGTCTCAGAGTTCTCTCTTGCTTCAGGGTATGAAGGGGGTTTCGTCGGGATCAGGGGGCAAGTTAAAGATAAAGGTTCCACAGTTTGATAATACGGCTCTCATTGAAGGTTATGCTAACACCCTAATTGGGAGATGCATGAACCCAATGATGCAAGATATGAAGGCGCTGCTTTTTATGCTGCCTCGGATTTGGAAGATGGAGGACCGTGTGGTTGGGGCTGATCTGGGTTTGGGAAGATTCCAATTTGACTTCGATCGAGAGGAGGACATTCAGGAGGTCCTGAAGATGGAGCCCTATCACTTTGATCATTGGATGCTTTCCTTGGTCCGATGGGAGCCGGTGGTAGATCCGCGATACCCTTACCTCATCAAGTTTTGGGTTCGTGTGATGGGGGTTCCGTTGCACTTCTGGGCTGATGAAACGTTTCGTACCATCGGTGCTGATTTGGGTGAGGTTCAGGAAGTGGATTTGGACAATGGACGGGTGAAGATTCTATTGGATGGTTTTAAGCCTTTGATCTTTGACGCTACAGTCGAGTTTCACAGTGGTGAGGAGACGATAATATCTCTCAGGTATGAGCGGTTATTTGGATACTGTAGGCGGTGCAACAGTCTTTGTCACGACGTCTCCCGTTGTCCACTCTTCGGTGACAAGGGGAAGCAACGGGTGGAGGAGGGTTTCGAGCCTCGGCCAGAGGATAAGCTCCAGAGTTACAAGGGAGCAACGGTGAACGGTATGCCTGTTGGGAGTGGTTCGGGTTTGAGTGGTGGTAGTTCAGGGGGGACAAATCAAGGCTCTGTTAATGGGAATGGGCGTGGTGTGGGTTCTCAGGCCGTTAATCATCGATCTGGTCAAGGTTTCAGTGGTAAGTGGAGGAAGGCAAAACGGGGTGCCCCTGTGGATGAGCGGTATGTGAAGAAGGCAGTGCCTGTCGCCCCTGTTTCTGCTTCAATTTCTCAGGCTCCTGTCTTGGGGAGGGATGAAGTTCAGCATAGTACAAGTGAGGGTGGGCTTACCTTTACTGCAGAGGAACAGAAGATGCTTGATGATTTTCTGGGTCCTAATGTTGAGGAGGCTGTTGCTATGACAGAATCTTCGGTGGATTCTTTGTCAGCTCTTGCACAAGGTGCTGACATGAGGGTGTGTAAGGCTCTGTTTCCTGTTTCGGGTGATGCGAGTGTAACGAAGCCCGGGTCCATGGCCTTGGCGCAGCAGGAGGAACTTTTTTCTGATGATCTCAGTGCCTTGCTAGGTCCGGAATTTCCTGTCAAGGATGCTCACACCTTGGGATTTATGGATGCCATAATGGAGGAGCACGGTGCAGTGTCAGAGGGGCTTTCCCAAGAGGATATCTTACCAGAGGATCAGGCTGTGGAAGAGAGCTCTGCTGAGGTGGATCTCTCTGATCAGGCGGCAAGTGACACGGTAACTGACAAGGCTAGTGCGGCGGTGGACGAGGTTTCTGGGGATAAGTCTTGTAGTGACGAAGCGGAAGGAATAGTGCCTCCCCTACGGGTTAAACAGGTTAAACAAAAGGGAGTTCTCCCAGGGGCTAGTACTAAGAAACGGAACTTGTGCTCCTTGACATCTCCGCGCAAGAAGGTTGTTACAAAGGGTGCTGGACTGACTGGGAAACTTGGTTCTCACCAAGGAGGAAAGCCTCCCACCCCATCGGTTGATTAATGTGGTCAGTACGTCAAGGCCTGCAAGTGTTTGAGGATTCTGGTCTCCTCTCTGGGTTTTTCTCTCTGCAGAAAGTTTTGTTTTTTCTAGTTAATTGGTTTTCTCCAATGTCTATTTTACGGAATAAGTTGTTCACGGCAACTATGCTTGGTTGTGCTTGTTCTCCGCTTTCTTTAAGTTTTTTGATTTTCGTTTGTGCTGTTCAGGGTTGTACCCGATATCTCTCTTTTCCCCGAGTAATAATATTTTCTTGCTGGCCTTTTTCTCGGTGTATTTTTGCTTCTAAATGCTTGATCTCTTTTTGGGATCTTAATATTTGTATTCAGCTCTCGGTTTCGGAATGGATGTGGGAATTTAGTCTCGGGCTTTTATTGGGCCTGCTGTGTTTTCCACAACGGTTAATGGTTCTTTATAATTTACGCAGAACAAAAATTTTAATAACTTGGAATTTTGTTTGTCGGCTGTCCTTTTCGGGGATGGACTATTTTCCCTTTTTGGGCCTTGGCCATCTCGGGTTTTTATTGAGGCCTGTTTTAATGTTTGTTTCTTCTGGTTATATAATACATATGCCGTTTGTTTTTTTCGGTTGTATTAAAATTTATGTGGACCTGGTAAGCATGGACCTTGTGGAAATTGCTAGTGTGTGGTTCCTTTTTACTATTTCCTTAAGGGCAGGGGGAGATGTAGTTGGAGTTTTTAACTCCTTTTTTTACATTTAATTTTATGAATATTGTGAGTTGGAATTGTCAAGGCCTAGGTAATAAGGCCACCATTGGTAATCTTCGGGATTTATGGTCTAAGCATCGACCGGATTTTTTGTTCCTCATGGAAACTAAACAACCATCCCCTATTCTCGAAAAGTTTGTTGGTCATTTTGGGTATAAGAATTTAAAAACAATAGATCCTATTGGTTGTAGTGGTGGTATGGCTCTGTTTTATAATCAGGATGATTTTCAGGTCTCGATTTTATTTGAGTCTAACAGGTTAATCGACATTGAAGCGGTTTTCAAAGGGCGGATAATTCACTTATCTTTCGTTTATGGAGATCCCGTCCCCAACAAACGGGATCTGGTGTGGGAACGTATTTTAAGAATAAGTACTAATCGGTCTACCCCTTGGTTTTTGGTTGGAGATTTTAACGAGCTGACAGGAAACCATGAAAAAAGGGGGGGGAAGTTACGTCATCCTTCATCTTTTCTCGCTTTTAATGGGATGATTCGGGATTGTGGTTTTTTGGATTTTCCTTATATTGGTGATTGTTTGTCTTGGAGGGGTTGGCGGGATAAAAAACCTATTCGATGTCGGCTGGATAGGGCTATAGGGAATGAGGATTGGCATGATTTGTTTCCAGACACGGTGACGGAGTACTTACCAATGATAGCCTCTGATCATAAGCCTCTAGTGGTTAATATTGGGGCTAAAAGGCCTCGGGGGAACAGGAGTTTTATGTTTGATCGCCGCTGGATTGGTAAGACGGGGCTGATGGATGCAATCGCATCAGGGTGGGACGGGGGTTTGGATCAGGTTTCAGATACATTCACCCATAAAATTGTGAATTGTAGAAAGGCAATTTCTCAGTGGCGTAAAACACAAGTTCCATACGGTCGGGAAACCATTGATGATTTAAAGAGACAGTTGGAGGTGGCTCTAGCGGATGATTCAATTCCCCCTGCTGAAATTTCAGATTTACAGAGTCGGTTACGTCAGGCTTATGGGGATGAAGAGATTTACTGGTATCAAAAAAGTCGGAGTAAATGGATGCGATTGGGGGATAAAAACTCAAAGTATTTTCATGCTTTAACAAAGCAGAGACGGGCTCGAAATCGGATTACTGGTTTGTTTAATAAGGATGACATCTGGTCAACTGAGGATGTGGATATTTGTAATACGGCGGTATCATATTTTGAGGATTTGTTTACTTCAACAAACCCGACCAATTTTGAGGAGGTTCTACGGGAGGTCCAGACGGTGATTACAGCTGAGGATAATGAGCGGTTGACAAGACCCGCAACGGAGGCTGAGGTCAAGTCTGCCTTGTTTATGATGCATCCGGATAAAGCACCTGGCTCAGATGGAATGACATCTCTATTTTTTCAAAAATCATGGGGTATAGTTAAGACGGACCTTGTAGATTTGGTTAATAGATTTCTGGTGGAAGGAGTTTTTGACAAGAGTCTAAATCGAACTCATATTTGTCTCATCCCGAAGGTGGCCAAGCCAACTCGGATGGCAGAATTACGTCCGATTAGTCTGTGTAATGTTGGCTATAAGATCATTTCTAAGGTTTTATGTCAGCGGCTAAAAGGGGTTTTACCTGGTCTTATATCGGAAACTCAATCGGCTTTTGTCCCAGGTCGACTGATTTCTGATAATATCCTTATTGCTCAAGAGATGTTTCACGGCTTACGCACAAACCCGTCTTGTAAAGGGAAATTTATGGCCATCAAAACAGATATGAGTAAGGCATACGATAGGGTTGAATGGGATTTTGTGGCAGCTTTGCTAAGAAAGATGGGTTTTGTAGAGTCATGGGTTTCATGGATAATGGTTTGTATCACTTCGGTAGAGTACCGGGTTCTTATTAATGGCCAGCCAAATGGTTTGATAGTTCCAGAGAGAGGGTTGCGTCAGGGGGATCCTCTCTCCCCTTATTTGTTTATCTTATGCACAGAAGTTTTAATTGCTAATATACGGAAAGCAGAGAGGGATAAACTTATTACAGGGATAAAAGTGGCGAACAAATGCCCGCCCATTACGCATTTGTTATTTGCCGATGATAGTCTTTTCTTCTGTAAGGCGGACAGAGAACAATGTCGGGCTATTTTAGATATTCTGAAACAGTATGAGTTGGTTTCGGGTCAACAAATTAATTTCTCAAAATCTTCTGTCCAATTTGGGCACAAGATTGATGATCAGACCAAAAACGAGCTCCAGGGTGTCCTTGGGATCATGACTTTGGGTGGCATGGGGTCATACCTGGGCTTACCCGAAAGTTTGGGTGGGGCAAAGACAAAGATTTTCTCTTTTGTTCGGGAACGGATTCAGAGTCGGACAAATGGTTGGACGGCAAATTTGCTGTCCAAAGGGGGAAGGGAAGTGATGATAAAATCTGTTGCTACTGCTGTTCCAACGTTTGTGATGTCGTGTTTTCGTTTACCAAAAACAATTACATCAAAGCTTACCAGTGCGGTGGCAAACTTTTGGTGGAGTACTAATGGTCAGTCAGGGGGAATGCATTGGCTTGCCTGGGAGAAATTATGTGTAAGCAAACAGTTGGGAGGTTTGGGTTTTAGGAATGTGGATGACTTTAATTCGGCATTACTGGCTAAGCAGTTATGGCATCTCATAGACGCTCCAGAATCGCTGTTTGCCAGGGTGTTTAAAAGTAGGTATTATCGGAATACGAATCCTTTGGATCCGATTAGATCATACTCTCCCTCCTATGGATGGAGGAGTATATGTTCTGCTCGCTCTCTGGTAAATAAAGGGCTTATTAAACGGGTTGGCTCTGGGGACACCATTTCTATATGGTCTGATCCTTGGGTACCAGCTCAATTCCCGAGACCAGCTGTCAGTAAGGGTCTGTTAAAGGACCCTTATCTTCAAATGAATCATTTAATTGACCGACACACTAATACTTGGCGTATGGATATGCTTAATGAGCATTTTGATCCACTTGATGTTGCATTGATAAGGGCTATACCATTGGGTGGTAACTCAAAGGATGATCCTTTCGGTTGGCATTTCACAAAAACAGGGAAGTACACAGTCAAGTCAGGCTATCACACTGCACGTCATGATGTGGTGCGGACTTTTGCAGCCACTGGTTCAGGCCCGGACATTACCCCTCTACTCGCTAGTGTGTGGAGGGCCCGTTGCCCGCCCAAGATTCAACATTTTATGTGGCAGGTTTTATCTGGTTGTATTTCGGTTTCGGCAAATTTGGGACGACGGGGAATTGCTTGTGATTTACGGTGTGTACGATGTGGTGCGGATATGGAGACTATTAATCATGCCATCTTTGTGTGTCCTCCGGCCCGCCAGGTTTGGGCCCTAGCACATGTACCGGTGGGAACAATTTCCTTCCCGACAGAATCTGTTTATGCGAATGTAGATCATTTTCTAGGGAAACAGAACCCTGGGGCTCATGTTACGGCTTTCCCATGGCTTATGTGGTTTATTTGGAAAGCAAGGAATGCACGTGTTTATGACAATATTGTCGATCGGCCGGAGGATATTGTAAAGGTAGCAGAGTGTGAAGCTGCCGCGTGGCAGCAGGCTCAGGAAGAAGACGCTCCACTGACAACTGTCCCCGCAGTTTCGGGGATACCAGTTTGGGTGGCTTCTGCTTCCCTCCCTTCGGTTTTTTCAGGATACCGCTGTTTCACAGATGGATCTTGGAAAGCAGGGGATTTGTATGCAGGTGCAGGATGGTGTTGTACCTCGGCCCAGACAGCGTTGCCGTTTTTGGGAGCAAAGAATTTCCGGCAGAGTCTATCTCCATTACATGCTGAAGTTGAAGCGTTCCTATGGGCGATGCGCTGCATGATCGGCCATGATTTCAGAGATGTGGCTTTCTATACCGACTGCTCAGACTTGGTGAAGATGGTGTCTTCCCCTTCTGACTGGCCAGCTTTCTCGGCGTACCTTGACGACATCAAGACAGATAGGGAAGAATTTTCTTCTTTCTCTTTATCTTTAATATCTAGAAATGCAAATGTAAGGGCGGATTCTTTGGCACGCCAAGCGCGTACATCTCCGCACCAAGTTTTGTTTGTAAACAATTTCCCTACCAATTGGCTCGTTTGAGCTGATCTTTTGTTGACAAAAAAAAAAAAAAAAAACAAGCGTGCATGTACTATTAAAATTTTGAATTCGATAAACATTGTTTCTGAAAATTGAACGACATTATACATCATCAATGTTATCGTTAGAGGTTAACCCAATATGATATCTTAATTTATTCATTCACTAAACGTCAAATCAATATAAATTTTATAAGTCAGACCCACTATAACTTGGATTCATCATATATGATATAATCTGTGTTTGTACAAGCAAGTTATAATTTTATATGATTTATTTCTCTTATCATAAGAATTGTATCAGATTATTAAGTTTTGAACGGTAGTAATCTTTCTAGGTATCCAATGTTTGGTTGGTTTTATTTCTGTAGAAAATATATGAAGTTAATTGCAAACGAATCTTGTACTATATGATTCATTTTTTGCATGGTCACATTCAGTTTCCTAACAAAACACATCTTTATACGTTTAAATTAAATAACTTTAGAATAAAGTTTTCACTAATTTTTATGATTCTAGGCCTTTATTATTACGATTACTACTTGACAGCATAGGATCAAAATGATCATTATATTACTTTCTATAAATTTCAATCAAATATATTGGAATATTTTTCAGGTCCTTCAGCTTTTAGGTTTGAAAGGCTATTGATGTGATTAAGAAGAGTTATCTAAACAGCAAACATTTATAATAATTAGTGTATGTAATTAAGAAGAGTTAGTGGCAATATAACAACAACAAAATGGGTGTTTAGGAATAAGCCAAATAGGAAAAAGCTAAAAACCGAAAGCCAACAATTATAAAAGAGCTTCGAGACCTTAATTTATTCGAGTCAGAAATCGCATAACCAAATATAGTTTTAGTTGATTCCACTAACTTTGAAATCAAATTTCTATATTTGTATGATAATAAGGTCCGATCAAACATGCAAAAGAATTTGATGCATCAAAAATCTCATAACCTTTCTTATATGAAACATGAATAGCATTTGATGCATTCATACCACTGACTGTATTCAACCCGATCAAGCATTTATTTTCTCGAAAAAAATAGAAAATAGTTTAGCTAGGAAAGAAAAAAACTTGCCTGATGGTTATTCAACAAGCGATAGATTCACTGCTGTAGTTGCTAAACAGTTAAGATGTTTTCCAACAAGCACCATAAGCAGAATTGTTTGGACGATAGAAAACTGCTTAAACAAAGTTTAACTCATTTTTGTTTCTTTCGTTATACTAATTGGTGACAGAACCAATCACACTTCATGATTCTTTAGTGAAGTTGTAGTGATATATGAATGTATCATTTTGAGACACGTGTTATATGGAGCAAGTGTCTGCAAAATATATTTAAAACAAACAGCATGTCACTGTTACATTCCAGCGCCACTATAAATTCTCGAAGCCCCGATCATGCTTCATCAACATATGCTCGTTGAGAGCCAGATAGTTTCAGTATATATCTCTATATATGTATATTTAAACTATCACATACCTGAGCTAGAATCTGTAACTTGCCTTCATCTGATCTCATTTATTTTCAGGATTTTCTAAGTACCAAGAAAAATAGAAGATTATTGTTATGTTTTTTTCTTGTAGAAATTTATAACAATTTGACAGGGAAGAGACAGTGCTCCGGGAAACAAGCCACTTCAAGTTCAAGGTTAGTAATATACGGGAACGGTGTCTCTACTTTGACCCCAAACGAATCTATTGCATGTTATTATGCCTTTGTTATATTATGCTTCTAATTAGATCTGTCTTTAAAATATTAATTATATAATTTTATCCAGCAGGGGAAGTTTTTATAAGAATGAAGCCATGCATGACGGCTCTAAGACAAGTGATCATTCAACCATTGTTGAACTTCAAAGGAAACATGGTCGACGGTCCGTTTTTCCGGCGAAAAGACAAGGTCGTTTTCGTCATGGGAGCCACCGGAACCGGGAAATCCCGTCTTGCAATCGACTTGGCCACTCGTTTTCCGGCGGAGATCGTGAACTCCGACAAGATCCAAGTCTATAAAGGTCTCGACATAGTCACCAACAAAGTCACTACAGAGGAAAGCCTCGGTGTTCCTCACCACCTTCTCGGCACCGTCCACGACACTTACGAAGATTTCACGGCGGAGGATTTCCAAAGGGAAGCGATCAGGGCCGTTGAGTCAATTGTCCAGAGAGACCGTGTCCCCATCATAGCCGGTGGTTCAAATTCTTACATCGAGGCTTTGGTCAACAATTGCGTTGACTTCCGGTTAAGGTACAATTGTTGTTTCTTGTGGGTTGACGTCTCTAGACCGGTTCTACACTCGTTTGTCTCGGAGCGAGTTGATAAAATGGTTGAGATGGGACTAGTCGACGAGGTTCGCCGCATCTTTGATCCGTCTTCGTCGGATTACTCCGCAGGGATCCGCCGTGCCATCGGAGTTCCGGAGCTAGACGAATTTCTCCGGTCGGAGATGCGGAACTATCCGGCGGAGACAACGGAGAGACTTCTTGAAACAGCGATCAAGAAGATTAAAGAAAACACGTGTTTGCTTGCGTGCCGTCAGTTACAGAAGATTCAGAGGCTTTACAAGCAGTGGAAATGGAACATGCACCGCGTCGACGCGACGGAGGTTTTCCTCCGGCGAGGAGAAGAAGCCGACGAGGCTTGGGAAAACGCTGTGGCTCGCCCGAGCGCACTCGCCGTCGACAGGTTCTTAAATTACAACGAAGACCTCCATTTGGACGGTACAGATATTCTCCTTCCGGAGATCTCCGCCGTCCCGCCGCTCCCCGCCGCCGTGGCAGCGATTTCACGGTGAAGAAAAAGAACGGATGGACATATATATATTAGACAAAAAAGGAAGTTTAAAGTTTAAACCACAATAAATGACACGTGGCGAGACTTGTTGGAAAGAGGATATAGTCATGATAATGCCACGTGGCGAGATGGGTCGTCGCTGTCTCGAAGAAGATGATGACGTTTTCATTACAAGTATGTAACTAAAAAAAAAAAAGGTGTGTTACGGCTTAAAGGAGAAAAAAAAAAAAGACCAGTTTGGAGGGGAACTGAAGCGGACGCGCGGGGCGGACGCAGACAGTTGTTCCTTTGTTCTTTTTTTTTTTTTGTCTTTTTCTTTCCGGTATAGTGTACTTTAGGGCTAGGATCTGGTCCGGAATAGTGTACGGTTTATACGGTGGATTAGGCTAGGCTTAAGACAAAAAGAGCTCGTTGGTCAACGCGGTTTGGCTCGGAAAAAAAGAAAGAATAAAGGGATCCAACGGACTAAAAAAGGAGTTTTGTTTGGAAACACAGACCCCACTTTTGACGGCGTGTTGCCGTCCGATACGTGTGTGTTTGGGTCCTCCAGTTGTGACGTGATGTGGTTATAAATAATTCAATCAAACGGCTCTCAAGTGATTATTTATGATTTGTGTCTCTGTCCATTTATAGTTTTTTTTTTTTACTTTTTTTTTTGGCTGGTTTGGTTTGCTGCTAGTTAAACAATTCATGTTTCATGGATAAGTTTTTTTAGCCTTTAAAAAGACGAATGGAGGAATTTTAATTACGATTAATTAACACATTGGAAAAGAAAATTACATATGTAATAAATAACATTTGTACACTACTACTTAATAACATAAGTAAGGAGAGATTCTTGTGTTAGTTGATGCCCACTACCCACCGCCACACCTCTTTTCTCCATCTCTTACCCAAACTATGAAAAATTGCTTGCCTTTTTTGTCTAACAAATTGGCATGACTTTCTTTTCTAAATCTAATCCTTACATGTATAATTTATAATGTAGAATATCTGTACGGAAAACAAAAACTTATACATATGTTTTTTGGGGGATTTTCAAAAATACTATTTTTTCTATGTCACTTTTCAAAAATACCATTTTATAGTGTCAATTTTCAAAAATACATTTTTAATATATAAATTGATTAATTTCTAAATCCTAAACCCTAAATATTAAACACTACCTCCTAAAAACTATATCCTAAATATAAAATAGAGAACCCAAACTAAAAAAAAATTTAAAAATTAATTTAACATATTGTAATTGTGTAAAAAAAGAATGAAATGAAATTGTTCAAAAAAATGTATTTTTGAAAAGAGGTATGTCAAAAGAGGTAATTATAACAAATTCTCATGTTGTTTTAGTTATTTATTTATTTATATTATATATATATATATATATATATATATATATATTTATATATTTTTTAAACAGAATTTTTTTAAAAAAGACCGTCTATATTGTTAGAACTTAGAATTATTCGATCCCATACCTATATATAAAAACAATTTGTTTACTACTATTCTAAGTCCATCACTAAAGTACTATGCACATATCTATTATTGTTAATTGTCTTTTTACATCCTTTGCTATTTAAACATAATTAATGTATTTATAATTGTTGAATGCGTGAAGGTGTAGTTAAAAAAATAATATATATGTGTATATTTATCTGCTTTTCTAAATAAAAGCCGAAATAATTTCTGATAATACTTTATTTTGGGGATTTAATCCTCCCTCTCAAGATCAAACTGGTGGGAAGAAACCTGAGGACCTCCTTTTAGATGACTTTTTCCACATATCATTACATCACCTTCGGTTTGATTGTTTTCTTTTTCCTTCTCCGAACTTGGTTTATTAATCTGTTACTTACCTACCCTGCTTAGCAGTTGCATGCATATTATTTTTGGTATATGATGTATATACAAATATAATCATACTAGAACATGTAAATTGTTAATTTTGCTAGCGATAGATATTGTCTACCAATACGCGTTAGTTCCAAACTTCCAATATATAGACAAATGATTATTACTTTTTTTTTTCTTAACTACATATAACATTTGTTGAGGTATAAATATTCTAAGAAAAAATTAATAATTGGACCAAAATGTGGGAGTGGATGTCAAAAACTATTCCCATTAGCCAAGTTGCCTTAAGAGAGTTTTGAATGCCTCAATTATTAGCTTCGTCTAACACGTTAGTCGTTAGATGTATTCGATCGAGCCACAAGCTGTTTTTCATAACATATACTGATATATATATTTGTTTTCCAACATTTCAATTATTACTTAATTTATCTTACAGCTTTTGTATCAATGCGTGTCGTCAAAGAAAACAACTCGATATCAATGGGCATTCTTGAATTATTTTCATTTTCTTATAGCGATTCCAAGTTTTAATTCTGTATTTGTTTTATTAGTGATTTGACTAACTCAGTTTTATTTAGGTCCAAGTAAAGTGTGTTCCACTTCTACGTACCTTCAAATCAGTCATTATATAAAGTTATACTTTTATACTATATGAATTATTTAAGGAAGAATAATAATTTACACGAAGAAACTGTTATTTGGAAAGGTGCATGCATTAGTCAGTTAAGTCTCATCATCTTTGAAATTTGAGGACAAAGTTATGGGCAATGATTAATTAATGATTAACTATGTTTATATGACAAATTGTTAATCTTTATTCTCGTGTGGTATTGGTGGAATTATGCATTTATAGTGTAGTTATGAAAACTATCGCGAATTAGGGGAGCTAATATAGCAAGTTACGAATCTTAATTTTCGAAAAGATTATACCCTTTTTTGTCGAGAGGAAGATTGGTATATGGATGCGTACGTTTACTTTAAACTTACAACTATACACACTCGATTCGTTTTTGTTTGTTTTGTCTTATGATTTTGACATATAACTCAGTAAATTAATATTCTATAAAATTATAAATTAATAAATTTTATTGGTTCCAAATCAAACTAGTATAAAAATTAATTTTTTTTTTTTTAAATTTCAATTTCTAGATATACATAATTTTTATTTTGATAGTTTTATAAACTAATAAAATACGATAACTGATATAATTATTCATAAATTTCAATTTAAGTATGTCATATGTAGTATAAGTAAATTTGTCAATAGTATTTGTAATTTTTTGTCAATAATATTTTTTAAGTTAAAAATTCAATTTCAAAACTAGAAAATTTATAACATCCAAAAGTCTAAACTTATTGGAATAAAATTTTCTTAATTTTTTTTAAGAATTTAAACAATTGAAAATACATCTATTAATTTACATTTTAAATAATAAATATTATTTTAGAAATAAATTAATATCACTTTAAATTATTAATATATCATGGTTCTAAAATTATTAATTTATATATATTTTACTGTACACTAATTAGTTATATTAAAAAAGAGAATTTTATACTCAAATACACTAATTGTTAATAAAGTGCATACAGTTTACACTACAACCCACTTTAAATGGGCCGAGATATTAGGCCCACGTTTCTAGTTAAGGCCATGTGAGATAAATCAGAACAAGTTCGTCGTTTCCTCCTTTAAGGAATTTGTCGTCGGCGACTTACTCGACGGAGAGATGGCTCTGTGTCAGTCGATTGCACTCCCGGCTTTATACAAACACCAATCTATCGGGACATCTCAAAATCGGAAATTATTCATTCTACCAACGACGGTAACTTCCAGATATCGTTTGGTTTCTTCATTTCATACGGCGCGAAGCAAACCCTGTTCTCCTCTACGGACCATCAGCTGCGTCGCCGGAGCTAATTCAGACGATGGAATTAGAGAAGCGTCTTCTCCCTCTACTTCGGTTTTCGTGAAAGGTATGTCTAATTTGATACTCTCATTTTTGATTGGTGGTTCTATGTAGTCCTAGGGTTTAATACGAAAATAATGAACAGGGCTTCCAGATTCAGTTAGCGAAGGTCGTTTAAAGAGAGTCTTCTCGGAGTTTGGACATGTTAGCAATGGTGAGTCCCTCTTTGTCTCTGTTTCTTATGTATGTTTTATGTTTTCAGCTTCGGATATGTATGATTGAGTTAGGGAGGTTTAAGTCGTCATTTTTGATTGAATTGTAACTGTTATTTTTGTGGTTTCTTGGTGTTCTTGTTAAACATGCATTATTAGGGTTGATTAGACTAAAGCATTAAGAGGATCAATCATTAGGTTAGTTTTGGTTTAAGGAAATTGCCATGTCTGAAACCAGTGAAATCATGTTTTGTTACCGTATGACACTATTTTTTTTTTTGTGGCAGTGAAAATCATTGTAAATGAAAGGACTCGGCAGTCTTTAGGATATGGATATGTTTGGTTCAACAGAAAAGAGGATGCACAGTTGGCTGTGGAAGCTATGAACGGAAAGGTATAAAAAGCTTCTTTGAAATTCAGTTTATTTCTCTGTTGGTTTGGGTTTCTTGCTTTGGTGGCTCTTCAAGATCTTTTTTTGACAAAAGCTTCTTGTTGACTTGATCCCGAGACTCAAAGCTCTCGAAGGTGTCCACCAAAACCCACCCGGGAGTAGCCCATGTTCTTGATTCCGGATTGGTTATGAGACTTGAACAAATAACCTGAAATTGTTGTTGACACCAGTTTATTTTTTTTGGTTCAGTTCTTTGATGGCAGGTTCATTCTCGTTAAATTTGGTCAGCCTGGATTGTCCCGTCGCCGGAAACCACATTCCGATTTCCTTTTTGTAAATAAACGATCTTAAAAATTTATGTTTATGGGAACGCTCCGATTTCCCAATCATCTGCGAATCTTGTCTCGGTGACAACCCCTACGTTCGAATGGTAAATTCACTTCCTCGATTCCCATCTAATGGATTTGCCTGTCTCTTGTAGGTCGTAATTATCAAGTATCAATCACATTGAATTCAAAGTTCTGCTTTATGCAATTTGTATGGCTTTTTGTTTTTCTTCTTCTATACAGAAATTTCATTCAAAGAAAAACAAATGACATTAAATACTACAAAGGAAACAAACAAAATACATTAAACCGAAGACTTATGAGTTATGACTTCGACTGTCTTATAATAACTTCCACTGTCTTATTATTATGAACAATTGAACATCTAAACAGTTCATCATCCGTGACTAGTAATAATAAGACATAAATTTGACAAATTCCCAAAACCACTGATCTAAACAAGCATCTACAATATATGTTAATGTTTACATTTTAACATAAAATTTTTGGAATTTCCTAGAGAAACATAACAACAGATTCGTTTGTAAAAAATTCGTACTACATTTCTCTATCGGTCGACCTGTGTCGGCAAAACTTTATTCTCGTTTTATCATTTAAAATTGTTTTCCCAGTATGTTGTTTCTCTATCTAATTTTGTATAATTGCTTCTCTCGTGACTTATTTTTTTCTATTATTTATTAGTAATACACAAAGAATTCTCAAAAATAAAATTTATTGCCCCAAACCCAAAACCTATACATACACAAAAAAACTTATATGTAAATAAAAAAACCGGCCATCGTCGTCGTCCTCCTCCTAACATGCTCCATCTCCTCCTCGTCTCCTCCTCCTCCACCACCACCACCATGCCACCTTCCTCCTCCGCCTCCTCTAGATCCGCCGCTAAACACAGCTCCTCCTCTTCCTCTCTCAACCTCTGCAAACATTCACCGTCGGCGACTCTCGACCTCTTAATCCTAATCCTCGTCCTCTTCTCCGGCACATTCCTCCTCTCCTCTTACTTGTCTTACATAATCCACTCCTTATCTCTCCTCTCCTCTCATTTCCCTTCAATCGCTCTCTCTTTCTCCTCTCTCCTCCCTCCTCTCATCTTCTTTCATCACGATTCCGACGAGGAAGACGATCATCATCATCTCTCCGGGATAGCCACTCCTCCGGCGTCGTTCTTCTTCGCGTTCGCTGTCTTCTTCGCCGCGTCGATTGCGTTTCTAGACCTGTGTTGCGGATCAAGATCGAGGAAATGCCGTAACCCTAAGTGTAAAGGGTTAAAGAAAGCTATGGAGTTTGATTTGCAGTTACAGACAGAGGAATGTGTTAAATCCGGTTCGGTTAAGGAGATTGATCGGTTGCCTTGGAAAGGAGGTAGTGAGAGCAATCCTGATTACGAGTGTTTGAGAGCTGAGCTGAGGAAGATGGCTCCGGTTAATGGTAGAGCTGTTTTGATTTTTCAATCGAAGTGTGGTTGCTCTGTTGCTAAGCTTGAAGGTTGGGGTCCTAAGAGAGCTCGGCGTCTTAAAAAGTATGTGCCTTTCTAACTCAATGTTGTAGTTTTGTTTGTTTTTGGTATAAAACTTAAGTCTTGACTGAGTCATGTTCTTGCATTGGTTTGTGAATTTGGGCTACATTGGTTAGTTGGAACTTGGTGGCTAGTGAATGTGTAGGTTTGGTGCCATTTGATCAATTTGAGACCAGTTTCAAGTGAAATTGATAGGTTTATGTAATCCTCATTGGCTACGGATTTTAGAACAAACCCTCAACTCCTTAATGCTTTGATACTCCTTATGGTGCTTTATTCCAGTTGTTATGATGAACGGAATTGTCAATTTATGGATAGATTAGTAGTTTTATGGTTACGCTATTTCAAAGGTATGGTGTGATCTTTTAGCAGATTGAATCTTCTTTATTGACAGATAATATAGAAACAATTGAACATGACTCTCTAGTTGTTTGATGTAGTGTTTGTCTGGTATGAAAGAGTTAGCGCACATGCAGCCATAATCATGGAACATGTGCTCTGTGCATCATATACCAGATGTGATTTGAAATCTCCCCAATTTCACTTTTAAGTAGTTGTGTAAAAGTTCATCATCTTCAGTTTGGGGAACTTATGTAGCTAAACCGTAACGAGATGCTAAAAAAATTCAAGCTATAGAGTTTAGAGCATGAAGTAATGGGTGAGTCAAAATTGCGAATAAAGCGGGAAATGTTAATTCTAAATTTGCCATGAACATGTCCCTTGTCTGTTGAGAAGTGGTTCCACTAGCTAGGCAGCTTACATTTTTACAATATGGATAGCTTCTGTCTAGCTTTTTGCCTACCAAAGAGGAAACACTCCATTTATTTTTGTAATCATCTGTCTAGCTCTTTGCTTTCCTGTTTTCTTGGTGATTCCTGAATTCATCATAATAGCTCCTAATGATTCTTGATTTATAGACAAAAGCTTTTAATTAAGGATTCCATTTTGACTTAAAATCTTCTGCTGTGTCTCTTACTTTGTTTGCACTTATTCTTTGCAGATCGCCGGCTAAATTAGCTGTAAAGGGATGTGTAGACAATCACTGATCCGGAAACTCTCCAGTTTTATACTTACAGATTGTCACATTAAAAATTAGGAGGCAAATATAAATTATTTCCCCATTTCCTATAGAGTTAAATCCCTGAAACTCAAACATGTCTTCTTATTGATCTTGAACACTTCCTCTGTGGAACTATATATAGTCAGAAAATTTCAATGCCACAATGATCAAATCAAATGTATTTTTCGTTGTATTTAATATTTATAGTCTTTTATATTTACATAAAAAAAAATATACTTTTTGTTCCTGATCAAACCACAAGCTATATAAAGAGGACAAGAGAGCTTTTTAATACAAAAACTGGAACTTTAAAGGGTTTAGTTTTGTTGCTCTCATGGTCTCTTATGATCAAATCGATTCAAATTCTCCAGTCTCGTCGCTGTTGGGTCTTGTCTCCTCAGCAGGCGAGATGTTTCTCTGCTCCAAGTCTGACCCAATTCGATTTCTCCGGAGAGAGTCCCGATAGTGAACGAGCACTCGTCTCTGCTCTTGGATCATGCGCTTCCAGTAAAAACATATCTTGTGGCCGACGAATCCATGGCCGTGTCTTGAAATCAGGACTTGATTCCAATGGATTCATCTGCAATAGCGTTCTCAACATGTACGCTAAATGCCGTCTCTTGGCTGATGCGGAATCTGTTTTCCGAACTCACGCGAAGCTTGATTCTGCTTCGTTTAATATAATGGTTGATGGGTATGTTAGGTCTCGTCGACTTGGGGACGCGCTTAAGTTGTTCGACGTAATGCCTGAGAGAAGCTGTGTCTCGTATACTACTTTGATTAAGGGTTACGCTCAAAAGGATCGGTGGTTTGAAGCTATGGAGCTTTTCAGAGAGATGAGACATTTGGGAATTACGCTAAATGAAGTGACTTTGGCCACTGTTATATCAGCTTGTTCACATTTGGGTGGGATTAGGGATTGCAGGATGTTGCAGTGTTTAGCTATAAAGCTGAAGCTTGTTGATCGGGTCTTTGTTTCGACGAATTTGCTGCATATGTATTGTGTTTGCTCATCTTTGAAGGATGCACGGAATTTGTTCGATGAAATGCCTGAGAGGAATTTAGTAACGTGGAACGTGATGTTAAATGGGTACTCAAAAGCTGGACTTATCGAAAAAGCTAAGGAGTTGTTTGATCAGATTACTGAAAAAGATATTGTCTCGTGGGGAACCATGATTGATGGGTGTCTTAAAAAGAATCAGCTTGATGAAGCTCTTGTTTTCTACAACGAGATGTTGCGCTGTGGCATGAAGCCTAGTGAGGTTATGATGGTGGACCTTCTCTCTGCTTCAGCTCGATCATCAGTCAGTTCCATTGGTTTGCAACTTCATGGTAACATCGTGAAAATGGGTTTTGATTGTTATGATTTCATACAAGCAACGATCATACATTTCTACGCTGTCTCTAATGACATGAAACTCGCTCTTCAGCAGTTTGAAGCGAGCGTTAAGGATCACATTGCTTCGAGAAACGCTTTGATTGCAGGATTTGTGAAGAATGGAATGGTTGAGCAGGCAAGAGAAGTATTTAATCAGACTCGTGACAAAGACATCTTTTCATGGAATGCTATGGTATCAGGTTACACGCAGAGTCTAACGCCTCAGTTAGCTCTTCATCTCTTTAGCGAAATGATCAATAGTAGCCAAGTGAAACCAGATGCAATCACAATGGTGAGTGTTTTCTCTGCAATTTCATCTCTAGGCGCATTGGAAGAAGGGATAAGAGCACATGAGTATCTAACTCGTAGCTTAATTCCTCCCAACAACAATCTTACCGCTGCTATAATCGACATGTACGCTAAATGCGGTAGCATCGAAACGGCTCTAAACGTTTTCCGCCAAACAAAGAACATTTCTTCGTCAGTCTCTCCCTGGAACGCAATCATTTGCGGGTCTGCGACACATGGTCATGCAAAGCTAGCTCTTGATCTCTACTCTGATCTCCAATCTCTCCCAATCAAACCGAACAGCATCACATTTGTTGGTGTCTTGAGCGCATGCTGCCATGCAGGCCAAGTGGAGTTAGGCAAAACGTATTTCGAAAGCATGAAGAGGGATCACGGGATCGAGCCTGACATAAAGCATTACGGATGTATGGTTGATTTATTGGGAAAAGCTGGGAGATTAGAGGAAGCAAAAGAAATGATCAAGAAGATGCCTGTAAAGGCGGATGTGATGATCTGGGGGATGTTATTATCGGCTTCACGGACTCACGGGAACGTCGAGATCGCCGAGCTTGCGGCTACTGAGCTAGCGGCGATGGATCCATCTCACGGAGGATGCAAAGTTATGCTTTCGAACGTTTATGCAGACGCAGGGAGATGGGATGATGTAGCTTCGGTCAGAGAAGAGATGCGGACGAAAGATGTTGAGTGGTCACGTGCCTTCAGTGGTGTTGTCTGAATTGTTCCTGTCTAATAGAGGTATTTAATGAAGGTGTCTATTTTTCTTATTTTATTTTGATTTCGCAATATTTAAGAAGTTCATAAGCAAATTATTTTGTGAATTTCCAAGTACCTCAATTTCATTAATTAATTAACAAAAAATCTTCAACTATCATTTATAGTTTTATATCGTCAATCGAAAACAGAGGAACGTTAACTCTTTTTATTTGGTATGTTAACTTAAAAAAAAAAACTATGGTGAGTAAAGCATGGATAAGGGGACTAACTGCTGTCTGTTTTGAAGGAGATTGTGAACAACTCACAAACATTGTAAATGGAAAGGCATATGATATATCTATCCATGGAATTTATCAAGATATCATGCTTTGGGCCTCCAAATATCAATATATTAAATTCATTTTTGCTAAACGCAGTTGTAATAAAGTAGCACATCTACCGGCAAAGAATGGTTGTCTTTTATCTCCATTTTACACCGACTGTTTTTCACCACCTATGTGGCTATCAGACCAATTGTATAATGATTTTTTTAATTTATAAATAAATTTCTTATTTGACGAAAAAAAAAAAACGATGGTTAAGAGAAACGGATGATAATTAATTTAATATTTCGGTTCACATATATGTCATAGAAAACGTATCATACATGATACAACACCTTAAAAAAAACACACTGTAATCAACCATATATGAGTGTAATAACTGATTAGTCAAAGACGATCATGGTCCTGTTCGTTTGACCATTTGTGTGATTCATTCAAATGATCCATTCAAAAGCTTCATCCAAATGAGTCATTTGAATGTCAAATGACTCAACAAACAAAAATAAAAAAGGTTCATTTGAAGGATGCATTTTAATGGAGATGTGTTTGTTTGCTTTATTTACATTCTCATCTAAATGGATTTGATTAGAATAATGACTAAAATACCCATGTTTTGATCTAACAATTTTTTAATCTTAATTTTAACCATATTAATTTTAAATATTGATCTAAAGTATATATTCATATATTTTCATTCAAAACCAAACAAATGTGATTTTACGTTTTTGGCGGGAAAAAGTAATTTTGTGTGTTGTTTTTTTTTTTTTGCAGAAAAAGTGAAACGTTTTTGCCGGGAAAATGTGAATTTATGTTTTTGGCGGGAAAATGTGATTTTGTGTTTTTGGCGGGAAATTGTGAATTTACGTTTTTGGTGGGAAAATGTGAATTTACGGTTTTGCCGGGAAAATGTGATTTTACGTTTTTGGCGGGAAAATATGATTTTGCGTTTTTGGTGGAAAATTGTGAATTTACGTTTTTGGCGGGAAAATATGATTTTGCGTTTTTGGCGGGAAATTGTGAATTTACGTTTTTGGCGGAAAATGAGATTTTACGTTTTTGGCCGGAAAATGTGATTTTACGTTTTTGGCGGGAAAATGTGATATTGTAGGTTTAGCGGAAAATTAGTTTATGCATTTTTGGCGGGAAAATGTGATTTTAGGTTTTTTGGCGGGAAAATGTGATTTTATGTTTTTGGCGGGAAAATGTAATTTTACGTTTTTGGCGAGAAAATGTGATTTTGTGTTTTTTTTTTTGCGGAAAAGTGAATTTTTGTTGTTGGCAAATTTTTTTGACTTTATGATTTTGGTCCAAACATTGTGATTTTAGTTTCGGCGGAAAATTTATCATGTGTTTTTGACATTTTGTAAGAATTGTAAAAATATTATTTATAATTTTGTAGATAAATAGATTTTTTATATAATAAAGATACATTTGTAATTTGTTATTTTTGGATGAAACATTTCCATCCAAATGGTTCAACTAGAATCGGCGGAAAATGTGTCTGTAGCTCCTTCGATAATTTCCTTCCACTTTCGAGCAAGACTGATAGTTTTAAATTTTCTCCACCTTTGACAGCATCGATTTCTTCAAAGATGTTGTAAAAGTTGTCCGTGTTAGACTTTTTGTAACCGCCAAGCATACTCATGTGTGCTGTGGCCTTGTTGAGTTTTCTTCTGCTAACGAAGCAAAGAAGGTAAGACTAGTTTATAGTTATGACTTTTGATGAATAACAGAAACAAAAAGAAAAATTATTTAAGTAAGTCATTTGAAAAAACATACGAATGCTGATTACATCTCTTCTTACTGTAGGCGGTGGAAAAGAAGAATGGTGAATATTTGCATGATTATCGGATTCATCTTAAAGTGTATAAAAAAAATCCAAACATTGGACGACCTAAGTAAATTGACTTTCCATGTTTTGGAGATTTGTTTTCTCTAACTTATTTGCTAGAGTTGTTTTGATGCCATTACACAAGACTTAACACTTCTGTTTTTTTTGGTTAATTGTAGGTTTTGCATAGATCACACGGTTTGGTTAATTGTTAGGGCTCTTGCTGTGTACATGTTTTTTCTTCTTATGTTTTATAATTATAGTTTATAATTTAAAGTGTGTTTATTTTTTTTAACAAATTTCTTGTTGGATAATATCTGATTTTAGATTTTTTTTTTTTTTTTTTTTGTAGAACAATATAGAGATGTAGTGTATTTTTGTTTCTTTGATGAATATACAAATTAAATATATATATGTTTAGAAATTTATCATTTAAAATTGGTTATTTTAGAAGAACGAAGGTGTTAATATGTATAATATTTTGTAGCTTATATAATAAATATGGATATAATTTGTAATTTAATTAATTCTAAAACATGATCGATAATATTTTATTATATAAAGTTGGGTTTTGAAAATTAGTCAATAACAAGATTTTGACATGTGTCAATTTATCAATCTCAGATTTTTGACATGTGTAAAAGTTAATATTTAATAAGAGAACTATGATTACAACAAAAATAAATTATTTTGTTTTAAAAATATTAATAATGTAAAAAGATAATTATCAGAAATTACAGATTTTATAAAAAAAATACAAAGGTTTTTTAAACAATAATAAGAAGATTATATATATATATATATCATAAAATTCGAAATTATAATATTATTTACTTATTTTAATTTTAAATTATTAATTTTACAAAAAAGGACTAAGGATATTATACAGTTAATTATTAATTCTAAAATTTTGTAAATACTCACTTTTATATAAAGATATATCGTCTCATAATTAAATAATTTATTCAAAAACACTGCTTTCAATTTTATTTAATTATAATTTTTTTTAATGGGAAGTTAATTTTTTCTTATTCTTTTAAACCAAAATTTTCTCCTACTTTCTCTTTTTTCAGATGGGAAATGGTAAGATTAATATGTTAACCCAAGAAAAATATTAATAAATGCATCTTCTTTTCCTAATACTGTATTTTAAAATTTATTGTAGCATTTTTTGATTATTTTATTTAATTTATATTTTCATCTTTGAATTATTTAAGATTCATATATTACCGTATTTATAATATTATATTGTTTCTTTAATTATATCAAATTATTTGTTTTAATTTCTCAACCTTGATTGGTTGGTCATAAAGCCTTTCTTATTTTGCAAACATAATTGTTACTATTATTCATTCAATCCCAAAGGGAGATAACGAGTAGAAGCTCATCAACCTAATGGATGGATAAAATAGGCTAATCAAACACAAGCTTACAACAAATATAGATAGATAGATTGTTGTTGATAGATCCATATGAGCTCAAAGACTGTGACATCCTGATTTGCGGAAAAGGTATAAAAGAATTGATTTAGCCACATATGTCACCAAAATGCACTTATTTTTTTGGTCAAGGATCCTGAGAGAATTTTATGATTGGTGACCTTCCTGGAAGTGATTGTCGGAACTGTGCGAGTGAGGACAAAACACAAGAAAAGATCATTTGTAGATTTGTAGGGTCGGTAAACAAGTTTTTAAAGTCTCTCCCACATAACAAACCGGCCATCAAATATGGGTGGGTCCATGGGCCGGGAAAGATATAGGGCCCACTTAGGAAGGCGGGCCTATGGACTGAGAGTGGACATGGGCTCACTAAGCAAGGTGGTGGTTGAGGCGTTACAGAGACAAAGCTACATCATGGTGTGTCAAAGACACTTCCACGAATACATTGGGAAATTTAATATTAGTTACTATCAAAAGATTTTGTGACGTCAAAATTTTTTTTTTTTACTTTCATTAGTTGTCGGAGCAAGCCATTTTGAGATAGCAAAAAAATGTGAACATATTCTCTCTACACAGGAGGAGGGCAGAGCCAAAGTTCTTTCTATAGTGGAGAAAGTTGCACATAAGGTTATCTTCCCTAGGGAGGAAGATGGAGGAGGTTGGACGCAATGTTATCTCTCCAAGGGAGGAAGGCAGAGCCAAGGTTTTCTCTATGGTGGAGGAAGTAAGACGCAAGGTTCTCTCTATAAGGAATGAGGGCGGAGCCGAGGTTTTCTCCATGGTGGTCATACATTATTGTGATGATACATAATTGATTAGTATATTATGTAATATATTTTTTTATTCAAAATATGTTTTGAGCCAACAATTTTTGTAATTAAAAGACTATGAAGAAGTGAAAGTAAAATAGTTGACTTAATGTGTTCATATAGACATTTTCTAGGTGGTGATAAAGAATAAATTTGTAACATAGAATATAGTTAGGTTTCAAAAAGTAAACTTTTAATAGTACACATACATTAAATATTTGTAAATGGATATAAATCCGTGTATTATAACAAAAATAAAATTTGTAAATAACGTACAACACATTTTAATATATTTTTTGTTAAATTTAATTTAATTTATAAAACTTTAAACCCGCACATCGGGCGGGTCCTCATCTAGTATGAAATAAGTTAATATTTTTAATGTTGGTTTAATAGTTCACACCCGGTATGCTAGGTCCATACTGCAACGAGTTAAAGAATTCTATCTGCAAAAAATTATCCTTCGAAACCGTAGAAGTATATAATATGTCATCATCGCTGCTTAAGTTGACATGACTTGCAAACAATTAGCTAAATCAATTTTTCATATTTGTTTTTAATGGTATCACCCTTGTTATTTATAAAATATATTTGAGGCAAAATAATTAATATTAATAATGAATAATGTTCTTTAAGAAAAATTTGAATTTTGATAATTATTTTTTATAAATAATAAAATATTTTATTAAATATGAGATAAATATGTATATATTCCAATCACATACATACCGTAGTTAGATATATTCCCTAGTTATATTCTAATTAATGTGTGGTATATATATGTATACTAGATTAGACCCGCATATTAACGCGGATATAAAAAAAATATGTGAAATTTTAAGTTGTATTCAAAATATTAATTTTATTTTATTTGATTTTTTTAAAACCAAATTTAGAGTTCACACACTCTATCTTGCAATAAAATTTATTTGTATATTACATGATAATAATATTAGTTTTTAATTCTATACACTCAATCTCAATGAGTAAGATTTATAATTTTCATATCAAAAAATATGCATTGTATCTAATTTATATCTTATTTAACATATTTTTAAAACTAAAAATTCATCAAACATAATTCTCAAAGAAAAAACTGAAAACTAATTTTATCTCATATTTGAAAAAATAACAATATCTCGAAAATATTTGTTTCATACGTTATAGTTTTACTACTTGTCCCACTAATTTTAAATAAAACTATATTAACATTATCATAAATTAATCAAAAATTCAAAGATGTTATTATGAGAAAAATTATTTGTTTATGTAAATGTTAGTATCTACAATCCTTTTTCTTTTAGGATTAATAACTGATAGTATTATTTATGTAATTATGGTATTATATTAATATATTGTATAATTTTCTTAATTCTTTTTTTCTTATAGAATTAATAATTTAAAATTAGAATTAGTATTATTTTTTATATACATATATGAACTATCTTTTCTATTTATTAATTTTTTAAAACTTTTGTTTTATAATTTACAAATATATTGAAACAAAGTTTCTTGTATATAACAAATCACAAAACCTTTAATTGTTAAAATTGACACAAGTCGCGATCACATGAGTTATTAACTTTGAAAACCAATGTTTATATAATAACATAATATTGAATACGCTATCAAATAATTCACCAATTGAAAAACTTAAGAAAATTACAGTAATTTCTTATTTTGTTTCTTATATTATGTTTCACTAATTTTAACATATTAAACCTTTTTATACTTTAATCAGTTTTCTGTATAAATTTCTTTTTACTACATGTTTATAATAAATAATAAATACAATTAAATTGAAAATATTTTCCTTATTAATTGCACATATTTTCCTATTGAAATTAATAACTTAATAGATAACTTTCCTATATAATAGATTACTTTTGGTTTTATATACTTTTCAAAAATATTAATTGTAATCCTATTAGTTTTAGAATTTTTAATTTTTCTATAATTATTAAATAAAATTTATTTTTACGCATATCAAAATATTATCGATATACTTGACACATGTCGCGATTATATGAATTATAACTTTGAAAACTAAAGTTTATATAATAATATATACATATATATATATATATATATATATATATATATATCTTTCTTTTTTATGTATGCGAATAACTCATAAATCTGCAAGATTCACTAAAAGAACCTAGGACTACCACAAAGATTACAACTTCCTTTTTGGTTTCTGAGCTCTCTCACAAAGAAACCTAACTATTCCAGTTTTGCTTAGATTCTACTTTAATTACACAATCAAAACCCATACATAATCAAAAAGAAAATCAAGTATATAAACTTCATCAAAATATTTAGGAAAGCAGTAACCTCACGACCTTGACAAATAATCCATTTCCTCCACTACTCTCATTTACCCTCTACCTCTTCTATAAACTCTAACGTTTTGATATCATCTCATAAAAATCATAAGCTGTAATAATGGGAACTCATCGAATTATCATTGGTCTCGTCACCCTTTGTTGTTTTTGCCTACCTCATCTCATTGAAGCTAAACCATTCGGAGTGTACCAACAACAAGTGTTCGTGGATCAATCGGGCAATGGAAATATCACGACCATACAAAAAGCTAGGCCTTCTGAGATATAGCACGTTCGTCCTAGCCGCCTCTTGATACAGTAAAAGAGACAGTGCAATAAGAGATACGTGTAGGGTGGAGATTGAATGAGAAAGCAACGGTTAGGATTGCTTTGGAGTTAAACAGAGGAAGTCACGTATAAAGGAAGCAGAGATTAGATTTGCGAAGGATATCGAAAAATTGTAAAAGTTTGGTAATCTTCTTCTTCTCCAATTCTCTCTATAAACTCTTTAGGGTTGTTGTTTCATTGCTGTTAGAGCTGATTCTTCTTCTAAGCTCTATCACATAAAATTTTGGATTCTCGTTTCATGAACGACGATTCAATTTGGTGTTTGTAATTGGATTTTAGTTGAGTTACAGTTTCTCTGTAACAAAGGTATCAGAGCTGTGTCATCCTCGGATTCTTTTCAATGGCGGTGAAACAATATCAAATGGTGGTTCGTGAAGCTATGACTGAGACGCGATCGGAATCGTTTGGATCGGTGGTTAGCCATACAGAAGGATCGATTGGAGCTCACAACGTCGGACGATTCTCACGGCTTGTCTCTACAACTCCGATAAGGAATCACGCTGGCGATGAGAGATATGATATGAACGAAGCGCTTACGATGTCGAATCATGCTCATGTTTGTAATCGATCTCGGTCGTCACAAGCAGCAGCTAGTTTCTCTTCAGATCTTAAATTTGGGAAGCGATCAGGTATCTCTAATACTTATGCTGAGGTTACACATCCTAAGAAGTTCGATTTCCCTAGGTTTAATGGTGATAGGATTCAAGAGTGGTTAGTCCTCGTTGAACAATTCTTTGAGATAGATGGAACACCGGATGAGTTGAAAGTAGGTTTAGTATCTGTTCATTTAGATGCTCTGACAACTACTTGTCATCAATCCATTTCACAGTCAGTTTTGTGGGAGCATGTTAGGCGTAATTGGGGGCTTTACAAAACGTTGTTGCAAGGATACTATTATAAGCTAGTGGATGTCATTGGAGAGCTGAAACAGTTGCAGGAAACAGAAGGAATTGAGGAGTATCATGAAAAATTCAAGTTGATTAGCGACAAAGTGACATTAGCTGAAGATTACTTGGTTGATATCTACTTAGAAGGGCTGAGCACTGATACTGAGCTGCATGTTAGAATGTTTCAACCCAAGTCTATTCAAAAATGCTTATTGGTGGGAAGATTGTATGAGAAAGCTCAAGCTTATCGGAAAAAGGTTCAATATAAAGGGATTTTATCATCCAAACCAGAGCCTGTTCATAAAACAGTTCTTATTCCTACTATAGAGAAACCTATGGATACTATTGCTCAGCCTCACAAAAAAGCTTGTGGTGAATCAGAAGAAGTTCAGGTGGAGAAGGTAGAATCAGAAGAAACCAGAGTTATAGCTCATGTTTCGGTTAATGCAATTTTAGGAGTCTATGATTGCCGAACAATGAGAGTGATTCTTATGGGAAGCAAGTGTTGTATATAATCATTGATTCAAGTTCTACACACAACTTCATGGATTCCAAGATAGCTGAGAAGTTGAAATGTGTTCTAAAACCTGCAAGTATGGCTCACGTTTCAGTAGATGATGGGAGATTATTGAAGGTTGGTGCTAGCATAGACAAGTTTCAATGGGAATTTAGAGGTACACAATTTCAGACTGATCTTATGGTACTTCCCTTGAGTGGATGTGATATGGTGTTAGGCAATCAGTGGTTGGACACTTTGGGGCCAATAACTTGTGATTCTAAGAAGTTAGTGATGCAGTTTGTATTAGGCAAGGTTCTGTTAGAGACATGAAGGCCATAAAGCTTAATAAGCTGAGGGAAGATCAACCTTCCATGATAGGTGTTCAGGAAGTTTCTGGGAAAGAACTGATATTAGAGTGCTCTTTGGTAGAGAATGAGATTAAGAAAGACTTGGTAGAAGTTGATGTTACAAAGGCTAGTGATGATAATCCAGTCTCGGGTGATGGAGAAGTGCTTGAATTCAACATAGAAAATTGTGAAACAGATTCAGGGATTGAACAAAATCCGTTGATTCAAGATCAAGCAGAGATTCACTCCACATATATAGAAGGTGTCTCTCAACCTCCGGACGTTAGTTCAACCCTTGAAGACTTTGATCAAGTCGATGCGACAATGAATCAACTGTTCACATCAATTGGATTACAGTCTGGTTATGGAAACGTTGGGGTTTTAGATGTCTTGGATTTTGGCATTCACATGGGGTTTGATCATCATGAGGAAACGCTGCATGTTTTCGTTGGTGCTGTTGTCAATGTGTTGTTTCAACATTCACCTAGTCTTTCTCTTCGATTACAGAGTAGTAAGAAACGAAAGAAACGTCCAAAGTGTTGGATGTTCAAGTTTAGGAACGTCATAAGCTTTGGAAAGAAGATGCCAGTGTTGAAGACATTGTCTGTTGGAGAAGCTGTGACATGTTGTTTACACGTTTAGGATGTCTTTCTCCTCTGTTGCAGAAGTTTCATTCATTTCAACCATGTGGTCATGGTTGTCTAAGAGGGGGAGATTTGATACAGTAAAAGAGACAGTGCAATAAGAGATACGTGTAGGGTGGAGATTGAATGAGAAAGCAACGGTTAGGATTGCTTTGGAGTTAAACAGAGGAAGTCACGTATAAAGGAAGCAGAGATTAGATTTGCGAAGGATATCGAAAAATTGTAAAAGTTTGGTAATCTTCTTCTTCTCCAATTCTCTCTATAAACTCTTTAGGGTTGTTGTTTCATTGCTGTTAGAGCTGATTCTTCTTCTAAGCTCTATCACATAAAATTTTGGATTCTCGTTTCATGAACGACGATTCAATTTGGTGTTTGTAATTGGATTTTAGTTGAGTTACAGTTTCTCTGTAACAAAGGTATCAGAGCTGTGTCATCCTCGGATTCTTTTCAATGGCGGTGAAACAATATCAAATGGTGGTTCGTGAAGCTATGACTGAGACGCGATCGGAATCGTTTGGATCGGTGGTTAGCCATACAGAAGGATCGATTGGAGCTCACAACGTCGGACGATTCTCACGGCTTGTCTCTACAACTCCGATAAGGAATCACGCTGGCGATGAGAGATATGATATGAACGAAGCGCTTACGATGTCGAATCATGCTCATGTTTGTAATCGATCTCGGTCGTCACAAGCAGCAGCTAGTTTCTCTTCAGATCTTAAATTTGGGAAGCGATCAGGTATCTCTAATACTTATGCTGAGGTTACACATCCTAAGAAGTTCGATTTCCCTAGGTTTAATGGTGATAGGATTCAAGAGTGGTTAGTCCTCGTTGAACAATTCTTTGAGATAGATGGAACACCGGATGAGTTGAAAGTAGGTTTAGTATCTGTTCATTTAGATGCTCTGACAACTACTTGTCATCAATCCATTTCACAGTCAGTTTTGTGGGAGCATGTTAGGCGTAATTGGGGGCTTTACAAAACGTTGTTGCAAGGATACTATTATAAGCTAGTGGATGTCATTGGAGAGCTGAAACAGTTGCAGGAAACAGAAGGAATTGAGGAGTATCATGAAAAATTCAAGTTGATTAGCGACAAAGTGACATTAGCTGAAGATTACTTGGTTGATATCTACTTAGAAGGGCTGAGCACTGATACTGAGCTGCATGTTAGAATGTTTCAACCCAAGTCTATTCAAAAATGCTTATTGGTGGGAAGATTGTATGAGAAAGCTCAAGCTTATCGGAAAAAGGTTCAATATAAAGGGATTTTATCATCCAAACCAGAGCCTGTTCATAAAACAGTTCTTATTCCTACTATAGAGAAACCTATGGATACTATTGCTCAGCCTCACAAAAAAGCTTGTGGTGAATCAGAAGAAGTTCAGGTGGAGAAGGTAGAATCAGAAGAAACCAGAGTTATAGCTCATGTTTCGGTTAATGCAATTTTAGGAGTCTATGATTGCCGAACAATGAGAGTGATTCTTATGGGAAGCAAGTGTTGTATATAATCATTGATTCAAGTTCTACACACAACTTCATGGATTCCAAGATAGCTGAGAAGTTGAAATGTGTTCTAAAACCTGCAAGTATGGCTCACGTTTCAGTAGATGATGGGAGATTATTGAAGGTTGGTGCTAGCATAGACAAGTTTCAATGGGAATTTAGAGGTACACAATTTCAGACTGATCTTATGGTACTTCCCTTGAGTGGATGTGATATGGTGTTAGGCAATCAGTGGTTGGACACTTTGGGGCCAATAACTTGTGATTCTAAGAAGTTAGTGATGCAGTTTGTATTAGGCAAGGTTCTGTTAGAGACATGAAGGCCATAAAGCTTAATAAGCTGAGGGAAGATCAACCTTCCATGATAGGTGTTCAGGAAGTTTCTGGGAAAGAACTGATATTAGAGTGCTCTTTGGTAGAGAATGAGATTAAGAAAGACTTGGTAGAAGTTGATGTTACAAAGGCTAGTGATGATAATCCAGTCTCGGGTGATGGAGAAGTGCTTGAATTCAACATAGAAAATTGTGAAACAGATTCAGGGATTGAACAAAATCCGTTGATTCAAGATCAAGCAGAGATTCACTCCACATATATAGAAGGTGTCTCTCAACCTCCGGACGTTAGTTCAACCCTTGAAGACTTTGATCAAGTCGATGCGACAATGAATCAACTGTTCACATCAATTGGATTACAGTCTGGTTATGGAAACGTTGGGGTTTTAGATGTCTTGGATTTTGGCATTCACATGGGGTTTGATCATCATGAGGAAACGCTGCATGTTTTCGTTGGTGCTGTTGTCAATGTGTTGTTTCAACATTCACCTAGTCTTTCTCTTCGATTACAGAGTAGTAAGAAACGAAAGAAACGTCCAAAGTGTTGGATGTTCAAGTTTAGGAACGTCATAAGCTTTGGAAAGAAGATGCCAGTGTTGAAGACATTGTCTGTTGGAGAAGCTGTGACATGTTGTTTACACGTTTAGGATGTCTTTCTCCTCTGTTGCAGAAGTTTCATTCATTTCAACCATGTGGTCATGGTTGTCTAAGAGGGGGAGATTTGATACAGTAAAAGAGACAGTGCAATAAGAGATACGTGTAGGGTGGAGATTGAATGAGAAAGCAACGGTTAGGATTGCTTTGGAGTTAAACAGAGGAAGTCACGTATAAAGGAAGCAGAGATTAGATTTGCGAAGGATATCGAAAAATTGTAAAAGTTTGGTAATCTTCTTCTTCTCCAATTCTCTCTATAAACTCTTTAGGGTTGTTGTTTCATTGCTGTTAGAGCTGATTCTTCTTCTAAGCTCTATCACATAAAATTTTGGATTCTCGTTTCATGAACGACGATTCAATTTGGTGTTTGTAATTGGATTTTAGTTGAGTTACAGTTTCTCTGTAACACCTCTCTCTGGCACAACTCCCGATGTATCCTCCCTCAGCGGTGTCGATTCTGATCGGCGTCGCTGGGAAGCTATTTCTGCATCCCCATGTTCTCCTCTTCCTTTTAAGTCTTGTTTCCTTTTGTTCCAGCGGTGAACGACCCGGAGGTTCACCCTGCAAATCCGGCCATGCTATAGCTTCATTCCCTCCCCCTCACCCCGTCTCTCTCGGTGTTTCCTCTCAGTGAGGTGATTCTCACGAGGTTCCATAAAAGTACAAACTGGGGCATGAGCATCGATGTTGGAATGAGCTTTGTGTATTTTGAATCTTTGATTAAGAAAAAGCATCAAATATACTTTTATAAGACTTCCAACTTATTGAGCCAATTTGGCTAAAAATTTGACATGAGACCTATATATATATATATATATATATATCTTATTATATAAAGTTGGGTTTGAAAGTTAGCCATTAACAAGATGTTGACAAGTGTCAATTTTATATTAATCTGAGATTTTGATATATGTAAAATTCAATATTTAATAGGAAAGATTTGAGATTACAAAAAAAAAAATATATATATTCTGTTTTAAATAATATTAGTAATGTAAAAAGATAATTATCAAAAAAATACCAAAACAAAATCTTTGAAAAATAGTTGTCAAAAAAAAACTTTTTAAAATAATTGTAAGGAGATTATATATATATATATATATCATAAAATTCGAAACTATAATATTATTTACTTATTTTTAATTTTATGTTATTAATTCTACAAAGAATAAAAATGAGATTAAAGAAAATATACAGTTAATTATTAATTCTAAATTTCTAAATACTCACTTCTATATAAACATAGATCGTCTCATTTTTTTCATCTAACAAAATAATTTATTCAAAATATTACTTTCAACTTTGTTCCATTGGTAAAAAAATTTTAATGGAAAGGTAAATTTTTTTTTTTTTTTAAACCAAAATTTTCTCCTACTTTTTCCTTTTTCAGTTTGGAATAGTTAAGATTAATATGTTGACTAAAAAAAAATTAATATATTTAATACTATATTTTAATTTAATGTAGTATTTTTAGATTGTTTTAATTAATTTATCTTTTTCATCTTTGAATTATTTAAGATTCATATATTATCGTTCTTATAATTTCTATTATTTCTTTATTTATGACAAATTAATTTTCTTCTAATTTCTTTGATTGGTTGGTCATAGACCTTTTTTTTTCAAACATAATTGTTACCATTCATTCAATCCTGAAGAGAGATAAAGAGTGGAAACTCATCAACCTAATGGTTAGATAAAATAGACTAATTAAACACAAGCTTACAAGAAACATAGATAGATTGATTGGAAAACCAAAAATTGTTGTTGATAGATCCATAGGAGTTCGGAGACAACGACACCCTGGTTTGCGGTTATGTTTAAAAGAATTCATTTTGCCATATATGTCACCAAAATACACTTATTTTTTCGATCAAAGGTCCTGAGAGAACTCTAGAGTTAAGCATGCAAAAGCTGGAGTAGTTTCAGGATGAGTGAACTTTCGGAAAGTGATGTCGGAACTGTGCGAGTGAGGACAAAACACAGGAAAAGATCATATGGTGATTTGTATGGTCGGTAAACAAGTATTTAAAGTCTCCCAGATGTAATAAACCGGCCGGCGGATATGGGTGGGCCATGAGTAGACATGGGGCCCATGGACTGGGAGTGGTCATGAGGCTCACTAAGCAAGGTGGCAGTCGGGATTTCCAGAGACAAAAGCTACATCATAGTGTGTAAAAGATACTTCCACTAATACATTAGAAAATTTAACATTAATTACTATCAAGAGATTTTGTGACACTAGAAAATGGTCTTTAGTTTCATTGGTTGTCGGAGCAAGCCATTTTAAGATACCTAAAAGACGTGAACATGTTCTCTCCACACATGAGGAGGGCAGAGCCGATGTTCTATATATGGTGGTGGAGGTTGGACGCAAGATTATCTCCCCAAGGAAAGAAGGTGGAGGAGGTTGGACGCAAGATTATTACCCCAAGGGAGGAAGGTGGAGCCAAGGTTCTCTCCATGGTGGGGGAGGTTGGACGCAATGTTCTCTCCATAAGGAAGGAGGGCGAAACCGATGTTCTCTCTATGGTTGGTCGTACACTATTGTGATGATATATTGATTAGTATACTATGTAATATATTTTTTATTCAAAATATTTTTTGAACCAATAATTTTATTAATTAAAAAAACTATGCAAAAGTGAAAGTAAAAAAACATATAATAGTTGGCTTAAGGTGTTCATACCGACATTTTTTAGGTGGTGGTAAAGAATATATTTGTAACAAACAAGATATTTTAGGTGTAAAAAAATACGCTTTTAATGGTAACATAAACAAAAGATTTGTAAATGGATATAAATTAGTATATTATAACAAAAATAAAACTTATAAATAACATACAACAAATTTTAATATATATTTTTGTTAAATTTAGTTTATTTACAAAACTTTAAATCCGCACATCGGGCGGAATCCTTATCTAGTATTTATATAAAGCACACTCTCAGTTTCTACCAAAAAAAAAAGAAGCACACTCTCAGTTTTCATTGTACAACTACATTTTCTGGTAGTATCGGGTTTTTTGTGTGTCTGTGTTGCGTATATAAAAAGGGTCTCCAAGGGTTTTAAAACTGTTATTCACACTAAAAATCTTAGATGCTAAACGATATACATGCCAAAGTATTTATTTCTTATTGGTTACGTTTTTGATGAAATTATCCAGATTTACCCCGTATTCACAAATCACAACAATAACGATATGAGGAGCTAAAGCTAAGTAAGTTCAGTCCTCCTATGAAAACCTAATCGACAACCATTAGAAGGATAGTATTTGATATCCTACATTTATGTTCTTTTTTTTTAATAGGCGTGCTAATGTGGTGTTATTGAGATATTTATCAACTAGGCATTGCTGTTCTCACGAACTTTTGCAAGTTCTTGAATTTAATTTGGAACGTCGCTATGCAATATTGCTGTCTTCAAAGAAACCATTATTGTTTTCGTTCTTAGCTGTGGGAGAGGATATGGTTGATACTTGCTAAAAATGGAAGCGACGATCTATTTATAGTAATTTCTAAATTTGAAAACTATACTAAATTTGAAAAGAAATTTGAAAATTACACTTAATCTTATAATTATTTGAAAACTACACATTTTGAAATGAAAATGGATAAAAATACCCTTATTATTAAATAATTTTAACAATTAAATAAAAACAATAAAAACTTAACTTATATTTAAAAATAAATCAACTTTAAAAATAAATTACTTTATAAAATTGCTAAATTCGGAATTAATTATTTAATAATTTAAAATTATAACGAAAATTACTTATTGTATTTTAAATAATAATTACATGAATAAATTTTTGATCTTAAAATTTTGATTAAAGAAAAAGAATTTAAATATTTTTGTTGATATTATTTAGATTTAAAATTATTTAAAAATAAATAATTCAAGATTATACAATTGATAATATATATATATATATATCAATGTTTTAGACTTATTTTAATCAAAGTTGATTTATTTTATAATGTCGACTTTTTGAACATTCGTTTTGTTTTCTTACTTCTGTTGACTTAATTATCTTTGTCATCGACTTATATTAGAACAATTGACTTATGTTATAGCTAGTGGATTTATAACATAGTCGATTTTTTTAACTGTTAACTTATTTTTTTGTTCATCGATTTATATTTGTTTTTTGTTAATTTGTTTATTTATTGTTGACTTATTATATTCTACATTGATTTATTAATAAGAGCGATATTTTGAATGGTTGACTTAAGTTTATTTTTTATCGACTTATTATTTTTCCATCGATTTATTTTAAAATTGTCGACTTTTTTTTTGTTTGATTTTTTTTTACAAAGTCGACTTTTGATGATGTTGACTTATTTGTTTTGTTTATTGATTTATATTTTTTTCCCCTTGATTTGTTTGGTCTTAGTAGACTTATTTCATTTTAAGTTGACTTATTAATATGATTGACTTTTTTAACTGTCGACTTATATATTACTCCTGCTGATTTATGTTTTCTCTTTGTTGACTTATATTAAAAAGGGCAATTGACAAAAACAGCACAAATTTAAGTTTTTAGTCCAATATTAGCACACATATTTAAAAGTTCCAAAAGTAGCACAAATTTATATATCATTAAAATAAAATATAATTATATTAAAACAAAATCGTGACATTGCTATCTCTCTCACTCTTTCTTCTTTGAGGATTCCAAACCAAGATCCGAAGAGCGATTAACACCGTGAAGGCCATTAGATCTGAAATTAGATTCCAAACCAACCTCAACCTTTGAAACCATTAGATATGAAATTAGTGAAGGCCTGAGATTTTGTGACGGCGGAGAGAATCGTATTGTGATTTACACGACATCGTTGTGCGGCGGACGATGGAGGCATGTAACACCGTGAGAGCTGCGATTGAGAATTTTGGTGTGGTGGTATGTGAGAGAGATAGGTCGATGGATGGGGATTCAAAGAAGAGCTTCAAAATCTAATGGTCGGAGAAAGAGACAATGGTGGTGATGTTTCAGCGGCAGCAGAGGTGTTGTGGTCGAGGGTTTTTGTGAAAGAGAAATACATTGGTGGAGGAGAGGAAGTGATGAGTTTTGTGGAAGAAAGTTTCTTCCCAGAAAACCAATTGTTGCAGTTTGACATTGTTGTTGGTATAAATTTGCTTTTTAGACTATGAAAGAGAATCCTCTTCTAGGTCCTTCTTTGATGTGGATAACTATAATGATCTCATCTTTTCCTATTCCCAGAAAGATTCCAAATTGAAATTATTCAAATTTCTGATGGAATCTTTTGAACAAAGCTACTCTTTTCTAATTCTTTGAGGATGAGTTAAAAGTTTATAAGTGTGTGTGTGTGTTTTTTAATACAAGATTGGAGAAGATGTGGGCTTTAGATATATCAATGGTGGTTCATAAACACCATGTGTGGCGTTTGTTTACTTGTGATGTTGTAGTGGTCAAGATGGGGACTTTAGATGTATCAAATGATGTTTTTTATGGTGTTTGTTTTCATTGAGATTTTGGATAATAAAGCTAATTTGGATGGTTTTCACCATAAAACTTATTTTAAAACATACTCAAGAAGGTTTTGTATTCAATATTTGGATTGGTAGCTATACTTTCATCGGTAAGCATATAAAAATGTTCTCAATCAAACATTCAGGAAGAATTACAAGAAATTTAGAAAGGATGTCTTAACTTTAAGGAAGGCTTTCATTAAAAGGAAAAAAACAAAAAAAAAGGAGCATACACGCTACCATATTGAGTTTTGTTGATAGCTCGCATAATCCCTTCTCATGTTCTTGTAACTTGAAAAATCAGCACCCAACATCCATCGTCCAACACTTCTCGGAAATTTAGGAAGGAATCCACGAAATTCAGGAAATATTTCTTGAACTTCAGGATAATCTTCATAAAAAGTTTGGATTTCATGATGAACTTAAGGTTGACCTTCATAAAAAGCTTAGATATTGGTAAACACCAAAATATTCACAAAAATGATATCATTACCCCTCACTGATGGAATATTCTTTCACATATTGAGGTGTGTGTTGACAATTTGTAGGATTGTGTTCCTTGATTCAATTTTATTTTCTATATTTTTATACATGTATGATGCTTGTAAAACATTTTAGGTTGTTTTCGTACTTGTATGATGTTTCTGCATCATATGTTTATGTTAACATTTTATTTTAACTGTGATTGAATTTCAGAAAAGATTATATGAAATTTGGGAAGGATTTTATATAATTCAGGAACATTTGTTTGAATCGGACTAAACAATTTGATTCACCTGGATCAATATGAATACATCGATCTATGTGAATTCAATATCCATCAAATCATGAACAATGGCCTAATTTCATGAAACATCATGCTAGTTATTACTATTTGCTACCTTTATTGTAAAACACAAATATGTGCACAAAATCAAATCATTATACATCGCTAATGGAATAGTATGTGATACAATAAGACAAAACACATATAAAGAGATTTAAAAACACATTTAAAAAAAAAATAGGAAGGATTTCATAGGTTTTAGGAAGGCATTCTTGAATTTTAGGAAAGCATTCTTGAATTTTAGGAAGGCCTTCCATAATGACATGAACTCAAGCTTCCACTCAAGTGCCCATTTTTCCATCTTCATCATCAACTCTCTGCTTTGTTCTTAAAATATTTGCCATCATATATATCATCAATCATTTGAGTTTAAAGCTGAAACCTTATTCAACAGCATGATCAGTTCATGAATTCAATTTTAACAACTCATGACTTTTAGATTCATACCTACCTTGAATCTGAACTCTAACTGAAGAATCACCCAGAACATGAACAATTATTAGAACACCAAGTTCATTATCACAAGACGTTAACACTAACACCGTAGCCACCATGATTTGCCCTTTTGTAAATGAACTCTCCTTTAAAAACTTTTAACATTTGAGCAACACAACCTTCATCTGTAATAATCATCTTACTTCAATAATTATCACAGCAAGAGAACCAAGCTAATACATCACATTAATTCTATCAACTAATTTCTCTATTTGAATTGAAACAATTAAAGACCAAAAAAGAATGTAAAATTGGATCATTCATAGCTATTAGATGAAGCAAAATCACAACTTCTTCACTATCAAAATCAAACACACTCTGAATCTTTTCCACATCACATCATAAACTTGCTAAGAAGAATCAGAGACGAATCGAACAAACGTTCTAAGCATTTGAAAAAACAGATCTACATGTTAACTGACCTCGCCACACTCTGTTTTAAATGATTCATCTTCATCCATCGCCATATGGATTCGCTCCGCCGTAACCGCCGTACCAGTCTACCAGATCTCTTCAATCGATACACCTCTTTTTCCTCCGCCGTTATCGTAACTGTCTCCGACGAGAAAGTGGTGGAAGATGATGGTGATTCGAACAAGCAAATCGGTCCGGCGGTGTAGGTTGAAGAGGTGGTTATGATGAAGAAGGAGATACTTCGGCCGGTGATGGAATCGACAAAAGCGGTGGAGTACAACGGTGAATCGAACATGGGGCTTCTCTGAAACATTGTTGAAGATGAAGCATACGGTAGAATATAATAATAATTATATAAATAACAATAATTTCAGAAATGCTAGATTAGGAATATTTAAACATGTGTGCTATATTTGGAAGAAAAACTTAAAGTAGTGCTATTCTAGGGTATTTCTCTATTAAAAAGTCAATTTATTCTATTATTAATTGATTTGTTACATAGTCAATTTTTTTGAACTGTTGATTTATTTTCTAAAAGCTCACAATTTTTAATTATTTTATTAAAGTTAACAATTTTCAAAATAAATTAAAATATATAATTATTTTTCAAAACTTTTTTATTAAATGAAAGCTAATATTATCTAAAACATTTACTAAACATAAATAGAAAAAAGAAAAATTCTAATTAATTTAATTTTAATTTTTATATAACAAATTTTTTAATTGAATTACTAAATAATACCAGATCTTTAATCACGATTGAGCAACAAATTATTTGATCGTGATCCACGATCTTAATTTATTTTATCTTTTAGTTATTGATTAATATTATATATAATAAATTAATTCATAAGTTTTTTAAAAAACAATTCAGAAAAATTTTGAATATCTAGTTTACATATTACTTTTAAAAATAAATTTTTTAAATAAATTAATTTAATTATATTGTATTTAACTGTGATTTTGTCATTTTTGTATTGTTTATGTTTTATAAAACAACTTTTTTATTTTTTTTAATCTGAATTTTAATTTTTATTCATTGATATTTTCCGTAATAAACTACTTCATCATTATCAAAAAAAATTCAATATCTAAAATATAAACAGTGATTTTTAAAAATAATTTTCTAACAATGATGAGTTTAATTATTTTGTGTTTATTTTTTAATATTTAATTAATTATTAATTAAGGGTATATGTTATTTATTTTATCTTAATTTAATATTTTAGTTATTGATTAATATTATATATAATAAATTAATTCATAATTTTTTAAAAAACAATTAAGAAAAATTTCGAATATCTAGTTTACATATTATTTTTAAAAATAAAAATTTCAAATAAATTAATTTAATTATATTGTATTTAGTTTAATTTAATTTGTAACCAAGCATAAAATAGTCATTTAGTTCAATCCATAAGGTATATTTCAAAGACTTAAAAGATTTAATATAGAGTTCAAATTTCCTATTAATTTTGAGGTATGTATTTTAATTTTTTCGTTTATTTTCTTTAATTTACAAGATGTTTAAATCTCTCTCTTATTTTTCTCTCTCTCTCTTTTATTACGTGATATTTAAGAAGGTCATAAAGCAAATGTTTTTGATATCTGAATTTTCAAGTACTTCAATTTCATTAATTAACTAATAAAAAAGGGTTAATTACTCAGAAAAACCCAGAATCTACAAAAAAACTTTTTTATTACTAGAATGTTTCGGGTATTTTCAAAATACCCAGCGTGCCCCTGTTTTATGTTACCGGAAAAAACGTTATTACAAAAATACCATTGCCACGTCAGACGCCACGTCAGAAATCGCTGACGTGTACCATAACTCAGCCGTAACGCGATACAGAGTATGTTGCGGCTGAATTATAGGTATGTTGCGGCTGAGTTACTCAAAAAAACATTTGAGTAAGAGCGGACGGCCGACTTATGAAAATCTGGCTGAGTTACGCTTATAAGTCAGCCAAGAGTTATGGCTGACTTATTAAATTTGGCTGAGTTATGCGCATAACTCAGCTGTAGTAATGGCTGAGTTTTCACCTGATGGTTGAGTTGTCAAGATTTTGGCTGAGTTATCGCTATGACACGGTTGAGTTGTCAAAATTTTGACTGAGTTATCACAACGACACGGCTGAGTTGCCATTTTCCGACTGGCTGAGTTATGAAAAATGGCTGACTTATGAGATGTAGTTACGGCTGAGTTACTAGAATGTTTTTCAGTTACGGCTGACTTATCAAACGAAACGGCTGAGTTACATATTTTCAGTTCATGAAGCGGCTGAGTTTGGCAGCAATTTTTTTTGCTTTTTAATTACTGTAATATTTTTCGTGTTGTGGCTGAGTTTTAGTTAGGCTGAGTTATGGTATTGTTTCATGGCTGATTTGCCACGTCGGATGCAGCATCCATGTCAGCATTCCATGTCATCATCTTTTTCTCCGGAAATACGAAACGTCGTTCGACTCTGGTTCTTCAACTGGTTAATAAGTGAACTATTTTACCTTCTTATTCACCTTGTTCTTCTACTTCTTCTTCACTTTCTTCTTCACACCTTGTTCTTCTACTTTTGTTCTTCTCCACCTTGTTCTTCATTATATTTCATGGATCCAGTGCCGGTACTAGTTGTGTCCGGTAATTGGATAAAGACACAGAGATATGTATTTAACTCCGACGAGAGAGGGTGTATAGTTGTGCAGATAGATGGAGGCACAACATACGACAAGCTTGTTAAGCTTGTTCTTGAAGACTATGGATTGGACTCGTTTAGACATGAGCTAAAGCTGAGCTACATGTTCTCGAACAGGGCAATGAAACATATGGCGCATGATACTCCACCAGTTTTTGTCTCCAATGATCGACAGTTGCAATGTTTTTTGGGTCTATGGAAAACCGATCAGCTACGTCTCTGTGTAGAGTTTTCGGCGAAAGAGTCTACAGAAACTAGTGGAGCTAGAGGAAGTATGATTCGGCGAAGCAGAGACTCGAAAGCAGAATCTACCCCCGAAGTGTGCGGTGGGGGATTTGAAGGCACTTGTTTTGATTATGGTAAGATTGTTGACAAAGAAAACGAAGAAGAAGCTGTTGAAGTAGCATCTGACGAAGAAGAAGACGATGAATTTTCAACCCGATTTGATGTTTTCGACGACTCCGATGGTGAGTCATCTGATGACGAGAAGTTTTCTGTATTGGGCGAGCCTCAGAGTACAGTGGAAGACCCACCTACTCTGCCTCCTCAGAAGAAAGCTCATAGAGATGATAACTTTGCCGGATCGAAGATGAATCCGGAGGCTATTAGGTTGGAGGTGTCAACGCTAAAAATTGCTGTAGGACAACGATACAGTAGCAAAAAGCAGTTCAGGAATCACGTGAAACTTATTTCGGTTAGGGATGGATTTGATTTTAATGTACCAGTCTAAAATCCGAGACAAGTGGTTTTTAGGTGTTGGGTTAAAGGATGTATTTGGAGAGTTCGTGCATCTGTACAAGGGGATGACCCGGATTTTCATGTTCGTGTATACGATTCGGAACACACATGTTCTGTGACGGAACGTTCTACTAGATGCCGTCAATCAACAGCTGATGTACTGGCAGGTCTTTACAGGGACTATCTTGGTGATCTTGGTCCGGATGTTAAACCTAAAAGTGTCGGAGTCATTTTCAATAAGCAATTTAGTCTAAAGGTAATTACTATGTTTCGACTGACTTATTGATAATAATGGTTGAGTTATAGGTATGTATAGGCTGAGTTAATTATTGATAACAATGGCTGAGTTATAGGTATGTATAGGCTGAATTATTTACATTTTACGGCTCATTTATTGATTATTTAAGGCTGACTTATTCGAATGTATCGGCTGAGTTATTTATATATTATGGCTGATTTATTAATTTGTTGGTGTCGACAGATGGGTTATTGGAAGGCATATCGAACGCTGCTGAATGCAAGGCAAATCCATCAGGGAACTCGTGAGGAAAGTTTTAGCGAGTTGCCTTCTTACATATTCAAGTTAAAAAGGGAAAATCCGGGTACAGTCACGCGTCTTCAAATAGGTGATGAAGATAGATTCAAATATGTTTTTATTGCTTTTGGTGCGAGTATTGCTGGGTTTGCTTTCATGCGCAAAGTTGTTGTTGTCGACGGAACGTTTCTCCATGGTAGTTACAAAGGGACACTTCTAACAGCCCTAGCTCAGGATGGTAACTTTCAAATTTTCCCATTAGCTTTCGCTGTTGTTGACACTAAAAATGATGAGTCTTGGCGTTGGTTCTTTACACAACTCAAAGTTGCCATTCCAGACGAAAAGGATCTTGCGGTAATCTCCGACAGACATCAGTCAATAGGGAAAGCGATTCGTCAAGTGTATCCGTTGGCTTCACGTGGAATTTGCACTTACCATTTGTATAAGAACATCTTGGTGAAGTTCAAAGGAAAACATTTGTTCCCTCTGGTGAAAAAAGCGGCAAAGTGTTTTAGGCTAACTGATTTTAATGAGGCTTTCAATGAGATTGAAGCACGTCATCCCGAACTACATGGATACCTCCAACGAGCTGGTGTCCGAATGTGGGCGCGTGTTCATTTCCCGGGTGAAAGGTACAATTTAATGACAACGAATATTGCAGAATCAATGAACCATGCACTGTCAAATGCTAGAAGTCTTCCCATAGTTCAACTTCTAGAATCGATACGGGATATGATGACCAGATGGTTTTCTGAACGGAGAGAGGAGGATGCGAAATCGCAGCAAACAACGCTCACTCGAGGTGTTGAGAAACTATTACAGGTAATTTTACATAAGTCAGTCGTCAATGTTGATAACTCAGCCGTAACAGTTACCATATCTCTGCCGTAATTGTTTCCTTATCTCAGCCATTACCATTATAGTTTCCATAACTCAGCCATTGTTGTTTCAATAACTCAGCCATAATTGTTTTCATAACTCAGCCTAAAGCGTTTTGTTTTTTGTTCTACTCCCTTATAGGACCGTGTCACCAGAGCAAGACTTATGGAGGTACAAACGATTGATGCTGTACGTGTTCAAGTGAAATATGGATCATCTTTGCATGTTGTAAATTTAGAAATAAAAAGTTGCACATGCCGTCGTTTCGACCACGAGAAAATACCATGCATCCATGCAATCGCAGCTGCAGAGCATATGGATGTGTCTCGTATATCCATGTGCGATACGAAATTTAGGAGTGTCGATTTGGTTAACGAATGGGCTGGTTCAATCATGCCTCCAGATGAATCATTCCCTGCTCCTGAAATTGTGGATAATCAGAAGTGCTTGCCTCCGATTGTTGTGAACCAGCCAGGAAGACCAAAGAAGCGTAGGATTAAATCATCTTTGGAAGTTGCCACTGAAAATAAACGCCCTAGGAAGCAACACGCATGTTCGCGATGTAAGCAAGTTGGGCACAATGCGAAAACTTGTGCTCTATAGTTTATATTGTGTTATTACTCATCTGTCAAAGTATTATTACTTTATTTTGTGGTATTACTCATCTGTCAAGTAGTATAACTCTGCCATAACACACTATAACTCAGCCATAACACACTATAACTCAGCCATCACATGAATCGACGATATATTTCGTCTTGTATCATGATAACTCAGTCGTAATAAACTATAACTCAGCCATATAATCAGTCGTATAAATCAGTCGTTTGATTGTTTCTTTGATAAGTCAGTCATGACATGAATCGACTATATATTTCGTTTTCCCGTAAAAGCTATAACTCAGCCGTAAATTTTATAACTCAGCCATGACATTAAACTTCACTAAAATCGTTTTGATTAGTTTCCATTACACTTCATCCAAACAACAACAAAAAATATATATAATAACAACGCCTAAACGAGAGATCTCTGGTCGGGGGAGCCCGATCAAAAAGTTTCGCCACCAACCCTCTAGCGTTCTGGACGGTCCTGCAATCGCAGAACGGGAGCTGGGCCAGATATGTCAGTCTCCAATGGTTCCTCCACTGCGAGTTCGTTCACCGCAATTCGACAGAAATCACGTACCCGTTGTAAGGCCTCTAGCCTTTCGATTGGCAATCCGGAGCCTCTGGACATCATGTCCTCTATAAAGGCACATGGGCCTTCAAGAAGATGGCGCTCGCGGAAGGCTTCACCCGACGACTCCAGGAAATTGACGTATCGGATTAACCTAGTCAAGCAAGCTCGATAGGCCCAGACATCCGTCACGAACGGGAAGGCTGTTTCCCTCAGGGGTTCGCGATCGCCTTTCTGGAGATCAGGTACATCCATCTGATCGACCAGTTCTTTGCACGCCTTGTGCTCATCAAGTAGACGGACCATTCGCCAGTGTGCCAAGAAGTAACCTTCAACGATAAGGTCTTCCAAGACTAGAATGGTTCCCTCTAAACGGTAAAAACGATAGAGCTGGTCAAGTTTCAGCCGAAGCGCCCGAATATACGCGCCCATCCTCTTTCGCCGAGCTCGGTACTCTCGGAGTTCTAGCTGAAGGGGAGACACACCGGGGTCGACAGTATTTGAGTTTGGAGCGACCTCACGAGATCGGGACGTCTCTCCTACCTCCTGTGGAATGGGATTTTCCGGCTCCCGATTGCCGGATGCGGCGGCTATCCTTTCCCGGGCCTGTCTCAGCAATGCGGATCGAGTTCTTGCTGGCATCCTTCTATTTCTTACGCTGGTGGAAGTTCGAATGATTTATTCCCCAAAACTTCATCCCTATTTATATAGAGTCATGGGATGTAACCGCCGCAGAGTCCACCAATCAGACTGCAGCGAAAATTCCGCTGTGTCCCGAGAATAACTATAAAAGACCGTGCAACACATTTAATGAAACGCGTCTTTCGTTTTCCCGTAAAGCTATAACTCGGCCGTTAAGCAATATTTTGGCAAGTTAACCTAATAATTACAAAAACATTTCTTTTGATAACTCAGCCATATAGATCAGTCGTTTGTTTTCATATTGTCTTTTTCGATAACTCAGTCATAACTCACTATAACTCAACCATGACATGAATCGACTATATCTTTCGTTTTCCCGTAAAGCTATAACTCAGCCGTTAAGCAATATTTTGGCAAGTTAACCTAATAATAGACGCGACCTTTCTTTTGATAACTCAGCTATATAGATTGTTCATTTTGATATTTCATCCGTTATTCACTATAACTCAGCCGTCACATGAATCGACGTGACCTTTCGTGTTCCCGTAAAACTATAACTCAGCCAATACATGAGAGTAGATACTAAAATGTGGAAGCATGAAAGGTGGATACATAGAATTAGCCGAAGAAAAAAAGGGACGTTTAATACATGAAAAAGATGGGAAACTATACGACTAAATGGAAAACAATTATTTTAAAATAAACAGAAATTAGAGTCACGAATTGATAAGGTAAAACTAAAAATCACTGCTGAAAACCCTAAAGGATCTCCGAGACTTTGAGGGACAACCACAGAAGGTAACAGTTTTCGCACATGATTTCATAGTCTCCATAGCGGAGAGAATGGAAACCATAATTCAAACAACACATCACAGCACAAACGGGTTTAGGGAGTGACGGGCTGTCAGGATAGCGATGGGAGGCTGAGTATGAGTTTTTCCGGGCCATCTTATAACGAGATAAATCATCCAGAAAATAATTACCGGTTACAATGGCATCCGAAGACTTCAGAGGATAATGATTTGCATCAAACAGCTGGAGGTAATGGACGGCCATATCCTCATTCCCTTGACAAATACTTAGTACCCCACATGCTAAGGTGGCATAACCATCGACCGGTACAATACGACTGAGAATATCAATCCCACGCTGGATATCTCTATCCTCAGCCACAACCCTTAGCCCTTCGAAGTAAATGGCAATGGGGTTGCCGGCCTCAAAGAATTTGACGAAGAAAAGCCTGTGCCGCCCTTCATTTTGGAGGCTACCATCAGGGGCATTGGATGTGTTGATTTCTGATGGATCAGTACAAAGCCAATATATTGCAGCTGTCTTTAGAAATTCATCACTGTATACTGCATTTTTCCCCCTATAACCAGCCCTTAAAATAGAACCAAGTGCGGTCCATCCACCATATTCTGCAGCATTTTCTGCAACAAGGGAAACGATTTTGATGAAAACGTCGTCGGGGAGATCCGGCATCTTGGGTGCTAGCGCGGACATAGTGTTGAAAAAAATAATTTTATTTTAGTTTGTAGTTGAGAGGTAATAGACTAAAAACGGGAATATTATAACTCAGACACTTGGTTCTATTTGTAGTTGAGAGGTAATAAATAGACTAATGATTTTAGGGTTAAGCATATTTTGGCGGGAAACCATAAGTTATTCATGTAACACAGCCATAACATGAATCGACGTGACCTTTCGCTTTCCCGTAAAACTATAACTCAGCCGTAAAGCAATATTTTGGCGGGAAACTAAACAATAAAATTATTGCAAGTTAACCTAATTTATTGGTAAGCAATATTTTGGCGGGAAACCATAAGTTATTCCTGTAATAGACGCATCGACGAGACCTTTTCAGATTATTCCTACTGATAATTCAGCCATTACGAACTAGAACTCAGTCAATACATGAATCGATGAGAATTATGGCTGAGTTATCATTAGAAACGAAGGTCATTTCTTCAAATTGTTTATAATGATAACTCAGTCATCATTCTCTATAACTCAGCCGTCACATGACCTGTAACTCAGCCATATAGATTGTTCCTATAACTCAGTCATAACTCACTATAACTCGGCCGTTAAGCAATATTTTTGCAAGTTAACCTAATAATAGAATCGACCTTTCTTTTGATAACTCAGCCATATATATTGTTCATTTTGATAACTCATCCGTTATTTACTATAACTCAGCCGTCACATGAATCGACATGACCTTTCGTGTTCCCGTAAAACTATAACTCAGCCAAACATGAGAGTAGATACTAAAATGTGGAAGCATGAAAGGTGGATACATAGAATTAGCCGAAGAAAAAAGGGACGTTTAATACATGAAAAAGATGGGAAACTATACGAATAAATGGAAAACAATTATTTTAAAATAAACAGAAATTAGAGTCACAAATTGATAAGGTAAAACTGGAAATCACTGCTAGAAACCCTAAAGGATCTTAGAGACTTTGAGGGACAACCACCAAAGGTAACAGTTTTTGCACTTGATTTCAAAGTCTCCGAAGCAGAGAGAACGGGAACACATCACAGCACAAGTGGGTGAAGGGAGTGGCGGGCTGTCAGGATAGCGATGGGAGGCTGAGTATGACTTTTTCCAGGCCGTATCAAAACGAGATAAATCATCCAGAAAATAATTACCGCTTACAATGGCATCCGAAGACATCAGAGGATAATGATTTGCATCAAACAGCTGGAGATAATGGATGGCCATATCCTCATTCCCTTGACAAATACTTAGTACCCCACATGCTAAGGTGGCATGACCATCGGCCGGTACAATACGACTAAGAATATCAATCCCACGCTGGATATCTCTATCCTTAGCCACAACCCTGAGCCCTTCGAAGTAAATGGCAATGGGGTTGCCGGCGTCAAAGCATTTGACGAAGAAAGGCCTGTGCCGCCCTTCATTTTGGAGGCCACCATCAGGGGCATTGGATGTGTTGATTTCTGATGAGGGATCAGTACAAAGGCAATAGATAGCAGTTGTCTTTAGAACTTCATCACTATATACTGCATTTTTCCCCCTACGACCAGCCCTTAAAATAGAACCAAGTGCGGTCCATCCACCATATTCTGCAGCATTTTCTGCAACAAGGGAAACGATTTTGATGAAAACGTCGTCGGGGAGATCCGGCATCTTGGGTGCTAGCGCGGACATAGTGTTGAAAAAAATAATTTTATTCTAGTTTGTAGTTGAGAGGTAATAGACTAAAAACGGGAATATTATAACTCAGGCACTTGGTTCTATTTGTAGTTGAGAGGTAATAAATAGACTAATGATTTTAGGGTTAAGCATATTTTGGCGGGAAACCATAAGTTATTCATGTAATAGACTAATAATCCTAGTGATAACTCAGCCGTCAAGTCATATATATATTTCAGCCATCACTTACTATAACTCAGCCATTACATGAATATACGAGACCTTTCGTTTTCCCGTAAAACTATAACTCAGCCGTTAAGCAAAATTTTGGCGGGAAACCGTAAGTTAACCTAATAATAGACGCGACCTTTCTTTTGATATCTATAACTCAGCCATCACATGAATCCATAAAACTATAACTCAGCCGTTAACTAATATTTTAGCGGGAAACCATAAGTTAACCTAATAATCGACGTGACCTTTCGTTTTTCTATTGTTTTTCCTTTATATTCTCTTAATTCATTGTATCGTATTTTGGTGGGAAACCATAAGCTATTCATGTAATAGACTAATAATCCTAGTGGGAAACCATAAGCTATTCATGTATCGTTTCCTTCTTCTCCGCTCACAATATATTGCACCTACAAATCTCCTCTACAACCAATATCAATATATCCTTCGATCATTGCATATGTAAGTCTCCTCTTCATCCCCTCTCTATCTATTGCATATTTTCCGATCATTGCACCTACCAGTTGGTGACGGTTGTTTTTATTTTGATAGCCGAGCTATGGACGGAGAGGGTTCCAGTAGACGTCAAAAACGCAAGGCAGACGAAGCATTATCACCAGCAAGAGTCCCAGAAGCTTACAAGTGGGAAGAGGAATCACTATTGGGTGTGTCCGAAGCGTTTTCTCAGACAAGGGCCGCGGTCGAGGCGGAGTCAAAGCATCGCTATGCAGAAATTCTGCATATGATGGATGAGCATATGAAGAAGAAGGAAGAGAAGACCGTCCTCGTGCATCAAGTGGAACTAATCGACGCTCAACTAAACCAACTGAATCAAATCTTGGCTGGAGAACTTGTCGACTTAGCGACAGAGCACAAGAAGTTAGAGGAGATGAGAGAGATTGCGGAGGCCGATGCCGACCTGTGTGTTGTTCCTCCTCCTGTTGATTGGGATTAACTAAAAGCTCATGGTTCCTCCTCCTCTTAATCGGTTTTTAGAAGTTAATTCCATTGTAATGTCGTCTCTTCTTCTTTATGAACCCTGAACTTGTTTGATTTTTATTTCTTTTTGTAATGTTTCATATTAATATAACTCAGCCGGTATTATGATAAATCAGCCACTAAAGATTTATAAATCAGCCGTCACATGAATCGTTGAGAGTTTTCGTTTTCCCATAAATATTGTAACTCAGCCGCAAAGTCATATATATCAGCCATTTATTTTCATAAAGTTTCTTGAGGTAACTCAGCCATACTCACTCTAACTCAGCCGTAACATGAATCGGTGCGACATTTCGAATTCCCGTAAATATGATATCTCAGCCGTCAAATCATATATATCATTCATTTACTTTCAAATATTTTCTTGTGATAACTCAGCCATAAGTCACTATAACTCAGCCGTTACGTGACCTTTCGTTTTCCAATAATGGTTATAACTCAGCCGTAAAGCGATATTTTGGCGGGAAACTATAAGTTAACCTAATAATTTTAAAATCCAGTTGTTGGCGGGAAACCATAAGTTAACCTAATAATATTAATATTTAATTGTCGAGTGATGTTCTTCTTCTTAAAAACGAAAATCCCCAAATGTCGAAAGCTTAAACCCTAAAAAATCAAATTCTCGTAAATCATGAGCAATGTATCTGGAGATTCGAGTTGTGCATCAAATGTCCGAGAGAGAGGACGAGGTACATTTGTTGGCGTACCTAAGAGATGTTGGTGTGGAGAAGCAATCGTGGCCAAAAATTCGAAATCGGAGTCAAATCCTTGTCGACGATACTTCCGTTGTGGGTATGCAGCTGCGAAGAAGGTAGAGTCTGTTCTTGGTTATGTTGAATCTGTTCTTGTTGGTTTATATTGAATCTGTTCTTGTTCCAATTGTTGTCTCCATCACCTTGATAGCTTATGAATGATGAACACGTCTTCAAGTGGGTCGATGAGGCACTGTTGGATGAGGTAGAGTCTTTCTCTGTTCAAACTGAAAAACTACAAATGGAGCTTGGGAAGGAGCTATTTGAGAGGGTTGAAGATGCAAAATCAGAATTGAAAGCAAGGATGAAGGTTATGATAGTTGTGATAGTTTTTGGTTATATAATCATGTTTGGTCTATTTAAGATAGCAGGATGAGATAGTGTATGATGGGATTATGTTTCCATAATGTTGTTGTTAATGGTTATGGATTCCAAGCAAACTAATGTTGTTGTTAGTGGTGTTTTATCAATCTTTTTTACTAACTCAGCCATATATTTACTATAACTCATCCATAACTCACTATAACTCAGCCGTCACATGACTTTTCGTTTTCCCATAAATATTATAACTCAGCCGTCAAGTCATTTATATCACTCATTTACTTTCAAGTTGTTTCTTGTGATACCTCAGCCATAACTTACTATAACTCAGCCGTCACATGACCTTTCGTTTTCCCGTAAATATTATAACTCAGCCGTCAAGTTATATATATCATTCATTTACAAGAGTATATCTGGTTTTTAGAAAGTTTTAAAAGGTTTTACAAATTGTTTATAATGATATATATCAATTTTATTTGCTTTTCTAAAAGCTTTACAAGTTGTTTCTAATATTAAAACAGTAGACTCTGAATAAAATATTTTTTAAAATAGAGTTTACAAGAGCAGTGACTGAAATATTTTAAACACTCCCCCTTCATAAGGAGTGTTCACCGGTCCGATTAGGGTGGCCTCCCAACGGAAAATGTCGTCATCAACAGTTACTAAAAAAAAGTCAAACACTCAGGATGGGAGCGGACCGTATAGATCGGACTCCAACGGTTCTTCCACCACCAGCTTGCTCAGTTCAGAATGCCAGATCTGACAATCCCGCCTTAAGGATTTAAGCCTTTCCATCGGCACTTCGGAGCCCTTGGACACCATCTCCTCCAAGAAGGCACATGGACCTTCTACGTCATGGCTTTCACGGAAGAAATAGTCCGTTGACTCCAAGTGGTTGATGTACCGCCTCAGCCTCTCCAGGCAAGCTCGGTAGGCCAAGACTTCCGTGTTGTGCGGGAAGTCAGAATTTCCCAAAGGTTCGTAATCACCTTCGGGTAAGTTGGGCACCACCATACGGGAGACCTGTTCTACGCAAGAGGCATGCTCAGCAAGTAGACGAGTCATGCGCCACTTCGCCAGAAAAAAACCTTTGGCGATGAGCTCATCCAGGACTCGGATAGTCCCTTCCAATTGGCAGAGACGAAAGACTTGCTCGAATTTAAGACGAAATGATTTAATATAAGCGCCAAGTCTCTTGCGGCGAGCTCGGTACATCCGGAGTTCCCTTTGCAAAGGATTAAAGTAACGGGATCGAGACGGAGACTCTTGAGGGGGGGCATTATCCGATGCATTCGGACCGAAACCGCTAGTTCCAGCGGCTGTCAGTTCTCGGGCCCGTTTCAACCATGCAGATCGGGTAGTCACTGGCATCTTTGCTAGTTTCGTTCTAGTTTGGAATGCTCTTAACATTTCCAACCCTTTCCCTATTTATACTAAAACTTGGAACGCAACCCCCATTGATTCCACTGCCGGGAAACCATAAGTTAACCAAATAATAGGCGAGAAACCATAAGTTAACCAAATAATAGAACGTGTAAAAATCACTATAAGTCTATAAAAATCCTACATTACGGATTTATAATTGGTATGATATCTCAGCCATTACGGATTTATAAATCAATATAACTCAGCCGTTATATGAGTCGACGAGACCTCTCGTTTTCCCGTAAATATTATAACTCAGCCGTAAAGTCATATATATCAGATTGTTTCTAGTGATAACTCAGCCATAACTCAGCTGTCAAGTGAAAATATCAGCCATTACTCTTTTGATAACTCAGCCATAACTCACTATAACTCAGTCGTAACTTGACCTTTCGTTTTCCCGTAAATAATATAACTCTTTTGATAACTCAGCCGTTATAATATATCATTCATTTACCCGTCAAGTCATATATATCACTCATTTACTTTAAAATTGTTTCTTGTGATAACTCAGCCATTACTCAGACGTCACATGACCATTCGTTCTACCGTAAATATTATAACTCAGTCGTCAAGTCATATATATCACTTTACTCAGCCATAATGTTACTATCTCAACCATAACTCAGCTGTCACATGAATCGACGAGACCTTTCGTTTTCTCGTAAATATAATAAATCAGCCGTCACATGACCTTTCGATTTCCCGAAAATACAATAACTCAGCCATAAAATCATATTTTGGCGGGAAAAAATAGTTATATGATTTGGCGGTATTACGGTATCAAGGCAACTAATACCAGTTAGACAACACCATTTTAGCTGTATTAAGATATCTCAGCCATTGCGGATTTATAAATCACTATAACTCAGCCGTTATATTAATCGACGAGACCTTTCGTTTTCCCTTAAATACCATAGCTCAGCCATACATTAGTATAACTCAGTCATTTGCTTTCAGATTGTTTGTTGTGATAACTCAGCCATTACGTTACTGAAATATTTAATTAAAAAAGGAGTTTACAACAGCAGAGACTGAAATATTTAATTAAAAAGAACAAATATAAGATAAATTATTCAAGAGTTCTTAAAAATAGATTTGAACTATTTAAGTTCATATTCAGTTTCCACTCCCAGCATATTGATTAGTCATCTCTCTAGCCATGGCGTCAAACCTTCTCCTATCAGATTTGTAGAGGTTAGCAAGGTATTCAATGGTCTGTTCCTCATCATTGACCTCTGGTTCAATTAACTTCTCCACTAATTCCTTGAAAACCTTAACAATGGACATGGGAGTCCACCAGTCGCGCCTCAAACGTTTTAGGTGAATGCCTCCCCTATCTGCTACATTTGGGTGGCAAATTCTTGTAATGAAAACAACCTGCATAATCAAGAAATTTTATTTAAAAAACTATTGAGTTGCTGCAAAAAAGGAGTACTAATAATCATGCTTGCTAAAATAAAAAGGAGTATAATCAAAAATAGATACCTTGGAGGGACTACTTGGGTAATCAGGTGGAAAAGTAAGCCTAAGTTTAAACACTCCCCCTTCATAAGGAGTATTCACTGGTCCGATTAGAGTAGCCTCCCAACAGAAAATGTCGTCATCAACAGTTACTAAAAAAAAGGCAAACACTCAATCTCTTTTATCCTTAACAGTAAAACAAATTTACTTTGAAGATGTATGTGTTTACCTGCTGTGATGTTTGGCGAAAGATCCCTGTTCAGACATCTCAGATCAGTCCTTATAAGGCTTCAAGGAGAACGACGGGCCATTTCTGACGGATTGAAGGAAGAATGTAAATAGATTTTTCGAATCTGAGAGATGATTTAGGAGTTTTCGTGAGACAAATGTTTAATGAGTAAGTCCGATAGCAAAAAGTATTTATAATACACGAAACGTCGCTTTGGTTTACAAAAAGTACCCCTTCGGCTTCATAAGCGACGCTTCGCGTATTACGCCTTCAATCAATTACGGTTTTACAAGTCTCTGATAGCGCTGTTTCGAACTATAACTCAGCCTTAACGTTACTATCTCAACCATAACTCACTATAACTCAGCCGTCACATGACCTTTTGTTTTCCCGTTACTATTATAACTCAGACGTCAAGTCATATATATCACTCATTTACTTTCAAATTGTTTCTTGTGATAACTCAGCCATGACATGACCTTTTTTTCCCCGTAAATATTATAACTCAGCCGTCAAGTCATATATATCACTCATTTACTTTCATATTGTTTCTTGTGATAACTCAGCCATTAATGAGAGGAGAGGAGATACTAAATTGTGGAAAATAGGGACCTTTAATACATGAAAAAAGATACTCGCTTTTAATACAAGAAATGGAAAATAATTATTTTAAAATAAACAGACTTTAGAGTCGCGAGTTGATAAGGTAAAACTGGAATTCACTGCTGGAAACCCTAAAGGATCTCAGAGACTTTGACGGACAACCACCAAAGGTAACAGTTTTTGCACATGATTTCAAAGATGTCTCCACAGTGGAGAGGAAGGAGACCGTTGAGATGATGGAGACCGTCTTCTAAATAACACATCACAGCACAAACGGGTGAAGGGAGTAGCGGGTTGTCAGGATAGCAAAGGGAGACTGTGTATGAGTTTTTTCGGGCCGTCTTATAACGAGATAACTCAAACATAAAATAATTACCGGTTAACATGGCATCCGAAGACTTCAGAGGATAATGATTCGCATCAAACAGCTGGAGGTAATGGACGGCCATATCCTCATTCCCTTGACAAATACTTAGTACCCCACATGCTAAGGTGGCATAACCGTCGGCCGGTACAATACGACTGAGAATATCAATCCCACGCTGGATATCTCTATCCTCAGCCACAACCCTTAGCCCTTCGTAGTAAATGGCAATGGGGTTGCCGGCCTCAAAGCATTTGACAAAGAAAGGCCTGTGCCGCCCTTCATTTTGGAGGCTACCATCAGGGGCATTGGATGTGTTGATTTCTGATGGATCAGTACAAAGCCAATATATAGCAGCTGTCTTTAGAACTTCATCCTTGTATACTGCATTTTTCCCCCTATGACCAGCCCTTAAAATAGAACCAAGTGAGGACCATCCACCATATTCTGCAGCATTTTCTACAACAAGGGAAACGATTTTTATGAAAACATCGTCGGGGAGATCCGGCATCTTGGGTGCTCGAGCGGACAGAGTGTTGTAAAAAATAATTTTATTCTAGTTTGTAGTTGAGAGGTAATAGACTAAAGTAACGGGAATACTTGTATATATGCAGAGATGGAATAATATTATATTATTTGGTTGGACCAGAGTACAAGAAAGTTTTCCCGTAAATATTACAACTCAGCTGTAAAGTGAATATATCAGCCATTACTCTTTCGATAACTCAGCCATACCTCACTATAGCTCAGTCGTAACATGACCTTTCGTTTTCCCGTAAATAATAGTATAACTTAGCCGTCAAATCATATATATCATTCATTTACCTTTAAAAATTTTCTTCTAATAACCCAGCCATTACTCTCTATAACTCAGTTATAATATGTCCTTTCGTTTCCCGTATATATTATAACTCAGCCGTCAAGCGGTATTTTGGCGGAAAACCATAAGTTAACCTAATAATAAACGCGACCTTTCGTTTTTCCTATTGTTTTTCCTTTATATTTTCCTCATTCATATGTCTGACTCTCTTTCATCTCTTTCATCTCTTCTTCGTTTCTATTGTTTCTCTTTATCTTCTCTTAAATCACAGATCTGTCTATTTGTTACATCTTCCTATCGACATGGAAGTTGTTCCTCACATCGATGGACAGTTTTTTAGAGATGTCGAAGCGATCATCTGCGCCACTGGTCGAGAGAATATTCTGGTTCTAAACCCTGGTGTGGGTTCCTTGGTTGACAAAACCACTGTTACGTGGTTCAAGTTCCTTCACGTTCTCTCTATCGCGATCGGAGGAATACTTCAACACAACTGGTACCATGCGTGGCCGACGTACCGCTTGATTCCCTTCCACTTTAAGAGACGGTGGTTTCTCCTCCTCGCGGTAAGATCAATAAAACAAACCATATTGATATTATTCTTTACTCTTATCGTTCCTTCCTTCAATTGTAGCGTAAATACACGTGGGATCCAAAGCATACTTTAACGGTCTGGACGCAGTTTAATTTGGTGGCTAGAACGATATTCAGATCCCAGATACGTGCTCTCAGGAGGATATGGGCGAGTGGTGGCAATAAACCCAAGATGCTGACTAGCATAGTTTGGAATGATTTGGTCGATATGTTTGAAGAATTTGGCCCAGATGACGTCGGTTTCAAAAAGTGATTGTCATTGTACTTTTGTGTCGTCTTCTACGTGAACTAATGAACTATGAACTACGAACTATGATTTTGTGTTTTTTTATTTTTTTATTTCGTTTTGTTAGTACTTTCATATTAATATAAGGGAAGGGAATCAGTCGTTATTACGATATCTCAGCCATCACAGAATCATAACTCAATCATAAAGTTCAATAAGTCAACCACATTATAGAATAACTCAGACATCACTTTACCGTAACACTTTGAATAATTATTTTAAATTTAGATTTGAGTTATAATAATTTTAATTTAAATTGTCGGACAAATACTTTTACAAAAAATAAAAATGCGTGAAACGTTTTAATAATATCGAGAGACGTTTTAATACTTTAAGAAAAATAAAATTCGAATAATAATTATTTAATTATTTGCAATAATATCTTGTGATAAAAAGCTCACTTTATGAATTTATTATGCGTGTGGATTTGAGCAGGCACAGAATTAGTGATTTTTCACGCTTCCCTAACAACACTTTTTGTAATATCGAGAGACGTTTTAATACTTATTAGTAATCTGACAGAACAAAAGACCCAAGAAAGAAAGAAGAATACGTTTTCATATCTTCATATTATTGAGAAGACCCTAAACAATAACTCAGCCATAACGTTACCATAACTCAGCCAACCCCAATTTAGAATGACTATATAACCGACCAAACCGATCCAAACCGGAAACTAATTTTTCCATTATTTTCGGTTAATTACGGTTATATTCGGCTTGCTATCGGTTATATTAAGTTAATCGACCTAATTTGGATAACATTTGGGATATTTATGGTTATATAGTCGTCTAACCGACACATAACCGGAAATAACCGAAAAGTAATTTCAGAATTTTTTTAAAAATTTGAAAAATGGTTATCATATTAGTATATCCAAATTACCACCTTAAACCAAATACAATATAACCAAAACCAAACTGTTATATTAAAACCCATAATATTGGAAATATGAAACATACATATCTAACCCTAACCCTAACCCTAACCCTAACCCTAACCCTAACCCCTAAACGTCATGTGTTGTATGTTTTACACATCCTTGGTGAGAATGTGTAAAAATCAATCTTTGTCTATAATTATTACTTTTCATTGCTTATAGTGATTGTAATATTCCTTTTTCATTCTATATTTTAATTTTGAGTTATAATAATTATAATTTACAAATATTTCATAAGTCAGCCGTTTATGTCGACAACTCAGCCGTATCAGTCAAATGTTTGAGAAATACTTTTATTAAAATTTTTTTTTTTAATTCAAATTCAAATTTTAAATTCTTTTTAAATAAAAAAAATCGCTAAAATCTTACTTATTACGCGTGTGGTTCTTAACAGTAAACATAATTATTGTTTGTGTCTTTCCAACAACACTTTTTGTCTTCTCGAGAAGGTATATAATAAATTAATATACCGTAAACGATAACTCAGCAATAACTTTACCATAACTCAGCCAACCCCAAATTAGAATGAATAAATAACCGACCAACCGAACTAAACCGGAAACTATTTTTACATTATTTTCGGTTAGTTACGGTTATATTCGGCTTGCTATCGGTTATATTAAGTTAATCGACCTAATTTTGAAACGTTTGGTTATTTATGGTTATATATTCGTCTAACCGACACATAACCGGAAATAACCGAAAAATAATTTCAAAATTGGAAATATGAAACATACACCTTTAACCCTAACACTAACCCTAACCCCTAAATGTCATGTTTTGAATGTTTTACACATTTTGATCAGAATGTGTAAAAATCAATCTTTGTCTATAATTATTACTTTTCATTGCTTATAGTGATTGTCATATTCCTTTTTTCATTCTATATTTTAATTTTGAGTTATAATAATTTTAATTTACAAATATTTCATAAGTCAGCCGTGTGAAGTATGTAAATCAGCCGTAACTTAACCGTAAACCAGCCATAATTTTGAAAATAGACAAATCAAAGTTTTACAAATCCAAGTACAACGAGATAACAAACGAAACGAAGGAAGGACATAATGCATTATTTAATCTGGATCAAAAAAACCAGGTGCCTCATTGTAGATTTCTGCAGCCATTTTAACCCGTATAGCCTGGATATTTTGATCACTGATTCCATCGAAAGACACACCAAGCGCTAGACATTCAATAAACTTTAAAGCGTACACGCCACAGTCACCAACCTGTACGTTTTGAGGGACCTTGGAGGCACTCTTCCTCCTGAAACCGAACTGACTGGCAGTAGGTGTACGAATTTCGTGAGGAACGTTCGCGTTCATCATTGCTGGAATCATCCGTGTAAACGCCCTACAATCATTCAGCATTGTAAGCTCACTCTTTTCGGTTACTTGTCCCACGATGCTATCATAGCAATCAATATGCCTTCTCTTTAGATCCACGTGCAGCGCCACCCAGTGATTGCCTCCAGTTTGTGGACAAATATACAGGTGATCCACATCTTCTATCCACTTCAAATTAGTCGGTTCATCTAGTGGTAACAAACCTTTAACTAACTCTTCATAACTATTGCCAGTCATTTTAAAAAACTTGGGTTTCATATTGAACATCGTATAATCACCAATCATCGATCTAGTGAACCACGGGTCTATAAACGCCATGCGTTTGTTGTGGAATGGGAAGGGATCTCGTTTGTACCTAATACTGAGGAGTCTCATAAACGCGCCCAAGTGCTGTAAAACAGAAAACTGATTAGTAAACAACAACTCAGCCATAATGTAATATAAGTCAGTCGTAAACAATAACAAATCATACCACTGCCACCTACTGTCAATATGTATTATATCTCAGCCGTAAACATAATAACTCAGCCATCACTTATAATATCTCAGCCGTAAACATAATAACTCAGACATCAAGTTAAACTTACTTTATCAGACAGCCACCCAAATGTACCAGACGGCCAGTTATTTCTTTCGGTGATGAGAGTCCTATAGAATTCAATATTTGATGTTGACTTGCCTAATGGTGTACCCCTAAGAAAAAAATAAGAACAGGTTAATATAATTTTAACAAGATGTGATTAACAAGGGTCTAAAGGGTCATACTCGGCTTTCTTTAGGTACTCCAAAAGTTTCTGCAACTTGACCGGATCAACAGGTGCCAGAGGATCATATATTCCAGGTCCAGGTGAACAGTTCTTCCTCATGCACGTCAGTCCGTTGTCTCCAATATAAGGAAAAGTCCTCTCTTGTGTAGCTTGTAGTTTATTCAATGAACTTCCATCCGGGGACAGCTTAACATTCTCCAGCCTTAAAGCTTTGATTCTATCAAGCCTAATCTTTTCCTCCTCATCATCCTCAGATTCAGGTTCAAGGATATTGTATTCAGCCATAATCTTGGCTGTCATATCACATATACTGCTGTCAGCAGCGTCGGCACCAGCGTTTGCACCAGCTTTGGATACTCCCTCATTCAAATCAGATCCCAATTGATTGATTTGATTAGGCTTAGTAGTCTTTCTAACTCTTTTCTTTGGCGGATTATTTCCATCCTTCTCTTCCGCCAACTCTTTGACCTTCTTTGCAGCCGCCGCCTCATCTTCTGCCTTCTTTTCCGCAAACTCTTTGACCTTCTTCGCAGCCGCCGCCTCATCTTTGGCCTTCTTTGCCGCCAACTCTTTGTTCTTCTTCGCAGCGGCCGCCTCAACTTTGGCCTTCTTTGCATTTAATTCTTTGTCCTTCTTTCCATCATTGGCATTTTTCCTCGTGTTAGTCCGTTGAATTGGTTTCGTAGCAGCTGGAGACTTCTCAATGAAATTAAGAAGATGATCTTTATCAAACTCATCTTTATCAAACTCTTTATTCAGATTCCTACTGATCCCAGCCAAACCACTGCCAACTACCTGTATAACATAAGCGAAGACAATTAAAGATAATGATAACTCAACCTAAACAATCTGGAAACTCAGCCATAAGATTAACATAATTCAGACATTACCGGAGGACTGTTGACAGAGTAGTTTTGGTGCATTTTTCCTGGAACTGCTGGTACTGGTGGACTTTTTGGTGACAACAGTTCATCAATAAGGTTCTTTATTTTGAAATTTTTACAAGTGTTTTGTGACAACAGTTCATCCCCAAGGTCTTCAACATTGTTTTGGCCAGTTTGCCCAACACCCAAGGAAAGCACGTGCTCTTTCATCTGCTTGAGATCACTCTCAACAGAACGAAACCTGGTTTCAAACCTTTCATTCATCCTCTCTTCTATTCTATCTCCAATGTTTTTTTCCAAGGTGTCAAACCTTGAGGTTAAATTAGACACCAACTCAATGAGAGTTCCAACTGGTCCACCACCCTGACTGTTGGAAACTACCACCTTCTGTTCAGCTCCTTCACCAAATCCACCACCCTGACTGTTGGAAACTACCACCTTCTGTTCAGCTCCTTCACCAGATCCACCACCCTGACTGTTGGAAACTACCACCTTCTTGACTTTCTGCTTCTTTGCGGGAGGAGAGTCAGAATCAACGCCCCAAAAACCTTTAACAAACTTATCCTCATGTATGTCTTGGATAAGGCGATCAACTGCTGGGTCGTCTTTTTGATCTGGCCACGTATGAAATAGCTCCCGTACATCATCCTTCATAACCATTTTAGTCACACGCAGCTGTAACATAAGAGAATATGAGACCTATCAGGGAATAATAACTCAGCCAACACTAAACAATAACTCAGCCAACACTAAACCATAACTCAGCCGTTACTAAACAATAAATCAGTCATAACTAAATCATAGCGAAGCCATTACTAAACAATCACTCAACCAGATATAAACCTTACCTCACCAAGCGCTTTGATCTCTTTAGCAATTACCGATACCATCGTAGAACGTGTACGGTTTCCACCCCATTGAAGCATCGGTATGCCACCATCATTAGCTGATGCATTCCCAAACCGTTCTCCAAAGCATTTGATGGACTCATACGCCCAAGCCTGTAACACGGGTGTAAACCCACTGAGGGTGTACGACTTTCCCGTAGGGTTCAGCATCTTTATGGAATCAACAAGAGCTTCAAATGCTGACCGACCCCACGGATACGTCTTCATTGCTTCATCATCAAAAACTCTTTTGGCACTTTCATATGGAATTCTAGAGTTATGATGCAAACCATAAAGTCCAATGTGTTGAAGAAGCAACAGCCCCAACCATTTACGATGATCAAGGTTAACCCATCCCCGGCACACTTTTAATGCTTCCCTGAGTTCAAGTAGCGTTGGACCTGCCCCACCAGGCACTTTCAAAAGTCGGAAGAACTTTTTGTGTTCCTCTTCAAGTTCAAACTGTTCAGTAGGCATTGGGTCTATGTTTAACCCCGTCAGATAATGAAATTCATTCAACCCAAACCTGATAGGTTGACCGCCGACCACAAACCAAAGCTCCTTCTTATGTACCCTTAACTGGTTACATAGTAGGAAATGAACAACCTTACCAGACCAGACGAATTGGCTATCAACTAGCTTAGAGATTATTCCAATTGGTACTTTCTTCGTTTCATCCCACGCATCCAGTCCTATTGATTCCCTAATCTGAGGTAATTCTAATATCCTGAAATTTGTGTTTATATCTCTAGACTCTATTTTAGCATATAGTCTTGGTGGGTAATCCCTTGCTTGTTCTTCAGAAATATCCTTCGCCATCTGATAGTAAAGCATAAAATAAATCAGCCATAACATATGGCAAACACAAGGCATATAATAACTCCGCCATAATAAATAACTCAGTCGTAAAGCATAAGATAACTCAGTCCAAACTCAGCCATCCAAGACGGCGACAATCACCCATATCTCAAAAATAAATAGGAAGACACATACCGGAACTCGAAGACGAGACGGCTTAGACGGAAATGAACAAGACCAGCGCCGACGAAGAGAAGAAAGAGCGAATGAGGATATCGAGCGAGGACGGCGAGAGATGACGGCGGGAGAGTAGAAAAAGACAGATTATCGCCGGCGCAATTAGGGTTAGATTTCGCCGACGATAAGGACAGAGAGTTTTTTTTTTCCGCGGTTTAAAAACCGTTCACTTTCCCTCTCATTGTAACTGTCGATGCTGGAAAGATAACTCAGCAGTCATAAACGGTATCTCAGCCAACCCTCAAATTAGAATGATTAAATAACCGACTAAACCGAACCGAACCGAAAAAATAATTTTTCCCAATTTGGTATTTTTGTATTGGTATGTTTGCCTAGTTTTCTTATATTCGGCTTATTTCGGTTATATTATGCTAATCTACCTAATTACAATATATTTTGGGTTATTTATTGTTAGATATTCATCTAACCGACCAATAACCGGAAATAACCAAAAATTAATTTCAAAATTTTAAAATTTTTAAAAAAAAATTATTTTCAAAATGGTTCAACCATAAGTATATCCATATTACCACCTTAATCCAAACACATTATATCCAAAACCAAACTGTTATATTAAAAACAAATAATGTTACCTCATCTAACTCTAAACCCTAAACCCTAACCCTAACCCTAACTCCTAAACAACATGTTTTGGTATGTTTGACACATTTTGATCAGAATGTGTAAAAATCACTCTTTTTGTCTATAATTATTATTTTTATTGGTTATAATAATAGTAATATTCATTTTGCCATTCTAAATTTTAATTTTGAGTTATAATAACTTTATTTTACAAATATCTCATAACTCAGCCGTTTAAGTCAATAACCAAGCCACTACTTAGTCAAATTACTGGCCCCTTCTTTAATAATAAATAAAAATACATGACAAATTTGAATTCAAATTTTTGAATTTATTTTTAATAATAAATCGTCTAAAATATTTTTATTAAGCGTATGGATGATAACAAGAAACATAATTATTGTTTGCGTCTCCCCAACAACCCTTTTTGCATTCCCGAGCGGGTATATAATAAATTAATAGGGTGGCCGTCGGATAACTCAGCCGTAAAACCATTATTATGGCCGTTGCATAAGTCAGCCATAAGTAGGTGTACGAATTTCGTGAGGAACGTTCGCGTTCATCATTGCTGGAATCATCCGCGTAAACGCCCTACAAGCATTCAGCATTCTAAGCTCACTCTCTCCGGTTACTTGTCCCACGATGCTATCATAGCAATCAATATGCCTTCTGTTGAGATCCACGTGCAGCGCCACCCAGTGATCGCCTCCAATTTGTGGAGTAATATACAGGTGATCCACATCTTCTATCCACTTCAAATTAGTTTGTTCATCTGATGGAATCAAACCTTTAACTAATTTTTCATAACAATTGCCAGTCATTGTAAAAAACTTGGGTTCGGACTTGAACAACGGATAATGACGGTGAACCATTTCACTGGTGAACCACGGGTCTATAAACGCAATGCGTTTGTTGTGGAATGGGAAGGGATCTCGTTTGTACCTACACCTAAGGACTCTCATAAACGCGCCCAAGTGCTGTACAACAGAAAACTGAGTAGTAAACAACAACGCAGCCATAATGTAATATAAGTCAGACAACGACAACAATAACTAAGACATTAAGATAAACTTACTTCATCAGTAAGCCACCCATATTTACCATATTCTTCTGGCTTCACTGGCCATTCCTTTCGTTCGGTGATTAGCACCCTATAGAATTCAATTTCCATTCCGTCTTTGCCTAACAGGATATTCCTAACAAACAAATAAACACAAGTTAATATAATGTTAACAAGCTGTTATTAACTTGTTAAGCAAAAGGGTCTAAAGGGTCATACTCAGCTTTCTTTAGGTACTCCAAAAGTTTCTGCAACTTCACCGGATCAACAGGTGCCAGAGGATCATATATTCCAAGTCTAGGTGAACAGTTCTTCCTCATGCACGTCAGTCCGTTGTCTCCAATATTAGGGAAAATCCAGCTTGGATGATCTTGTTGTGTATTCAATGCACTCCCATCCGCTGACAGCTTAACACTCTCCAGCCTTAAAGCTTTAATTCTATCAAGCCTAATCTTTTCCTCCTCATCATCCTCAGATTCAGGTTCAAGTGAGTCGGCTTCAGCAAAATACTCGTCTGTAATATCTTCTGCACCAGCTTCTGCACCAGCTTCTGAACCTCCAGGTAGTACAAATTTCAACGGCTTAACACCAGCAGCCACAACAGCAGCAGTAGGATTTGTAGGCGCCCTACCTCTACCTCTACCTCTACCTGTACCTCTACCTCTACCTCTACCTCTACCTCCACCTCTACCTCCAGCCGCAGCTACTTCTTTAGCCTGCTTTGCCGCAGCTACTTCTTTGGGCTTCTTTAACGCAGCTACTTCTTTGGCCTTCTCTGCCGCCTCTAACTCTTTGGCCTCCTCTGCCGCCTCTAACTCTTTAACATTTCTCCTCGTGGAAGGCCGTCTTTTCGTATCAGCTGGTCTCTTAGTAGCTGGAGACTTCTTAGCATCTGGAGAAGTCAAATAGTTCTTTTCCTGTATATTAAAATTATAATAACTCAGCCTAAATATTCTGAAAAATCAGCCATAAAACAAAGATGAATCAGACATTACCTTCTCTCCCGCCTCTAACTCTTTGGCCTTCTCTGACGCCTCTAACTCTTTGGCATTTCTCCTCGTGGAAGGCCCTGTTTTCGTATCAGCTGGTTTCTTAGCAGCTGGAGACTTCTTAGGAGAAGTCAAAGAGTTCTTTTCCTGTATATCATAGCGAAGACAATTAAAATTATAATAACTCAGCCTAAACATTCTGAAACATCAGCCATAAAACAAAGATAAACCAGACATTACCGGCTCTCCCGCCTCTAACTCTTTGGCCTTCTCTGACGCCTCTAACTCTTTGGCATTTCTCCTCGTGGAAGGCCCTGTTTTCGTATCAGCTGGTTTCTTAGCATCTGGAGACTTCTTAGGAGAAGTCAAAGAGTTCTTTTCCTGTATATCATAGCGAAGACAATTGAAATTATAATAACTCAGCCTAAACATTCTGAAAAATCAGCCATAAAACAAAGATAAACCAGACATTACCGGAACTTTTGGTGGACCTTTTGATGTCTGAAGTTCCTGTCCATGTCCCAGGTTATTTAGTTCCTGTCCCATTTTTAAAGTCTGGTCAGTCGTGCTCTTTGAAAGCACGAGCTCTTTCATCTGTTTGAGGTCCGTCTCAAAAGATCCAAGCCTGGTTTCAATCCTTTCATCCATCTTCTTCTCCAGATTCGCCGATACATTTTCAATGTTCCTATCAACGGTGTCAAACCTTGTGTATAACTTAGAGATCAATTCGTAGAGATCATCTTCCCCAGCATCTTCCTCCTCACTTACCTTTTTTCCTTTCTTCTTCCTCTCCTGTGCAACTCCTTCACTAGTTTCCTGACTGTTGGAAACTTTCATCTTCTGAACTTTCCGCTTCTTTGCGGGAGGAGATTCAGACTCAACAACTGCTTCAGCTTTCTTTTTCTTTTTCTTCTTATCACTTCCCTTAACATCCCAAAAACCTTTAACAAACGTATTCAGATGTATGTCTTCGATCAGGCGATCGATTGCTGGGTCGTCTTCTTCTTCTGGCCACGAATGAAATAGCACGCAGCCATTTTCCTTCATAACCATATTAATCACACGCAGCTGTAACATAAGAGATTATGAAACCCATCAGTAAGTTTTAACTCAGTCATTACTAATGAAAGCATAAATCAGTCATTACTAAAACATAACTCAGCCAACACTAAAGCATAAATCATCCATTACTAAAACATAACTCAGCCGTTACTAAACAATAACTCAGCCATAACTACATCATAACTCATCCATTACTAAACAATCACTCAACCAGATATAAACCTTACCTCACCAAGCGCTTTGATCTCTTCAGTAATTGCGGTTTCCAGCGATGAACGTGTACGGTTTCCACCCCATTGAAGCATCGGTATGCCACCATCATTAGCTGATGCATTCCCAAACCGTTCTCCAAAGCATTTGATGGACTCATACGCCCAAGCCTGTAACACGGGTGTAAACCCACTGAGGGTGTACGACTTTCCCGTAGGGTTCAACATCTTTATGGAATCAACAAGAGCTTCAAGGGCTGACCGACCCCACGGATACGTCTTCATTGCTTCATCATCAAAAACTCTTTTGGCACTTTCATATGGAATTCTAGAGTTATGATGCAAACCATAAAGTCCAATGTGTTGAAGAAGCAACAGCCCCAACCATTTACGATGATCAATGTTAACCCATCCCCGGCACACTCTTAATGCTTCCCTGAGTTCAAGTAGCGTTGGACCTGCCCCACCAAGCACTTTCAAAAGTCTGAAGAAATCTTTGTGTTCCTCTTCAAGTTCAAACCGTTCAGTAGGCATTGGGTCTATGTTTAACCCCTTCAGAAAATGAAACTCATTCAACCCAAACCTGATAGGTTGACCGCCGACCACAAACCAAAGCTCCTTCTTATGTACCCTTAACTGGTTACATAGTAGGAAATGAACAACCTTACCAGACCAGACGAATTGGCTATCAACTAGCTTAGAGATTATTCCAATAGGTACTTTCTTCGTTTCTTCCCACGCATCCAGTCCTATTGATTCCCTAATCTGAGGGAATTCTTTCATCCTGAAATTTGTGTTTATATCTCTAGACTCTATTTTAGCGTATAGTCTTGGGGGGTATTCCCTTGCTTGTTCTTCAGAAGAAATAATCACCATCGACATCTGTTATAGTTCATAAGTAAATCATAAAATGAATCAGCCATAACATAAAACAAACTCATACACAAAGCATAACATAACTCAGCCACAAACACATAACTCAGATCTAAAGCACAAAATATCTCAGTCACAACTCATCCGTCAGCAAAATAAAACAAACAGTAAATCAGCCATCGAATCGAATAAATCTAACAAATCAGCCATAAACCCTAAAATAACTGAGCCACAACATAAAACAAAAAGTAAATCAGCCATCGAATCGAATAGATCTAACAAATCAGCCGTCATTAACAACGGCGACAATCAGCGGTAAATCATCGAAAAAACCCACATTCAGCCGGAAAACTCGAAACTAAACAGTCAACACATACCGGATAGACGAAGACGAAGAAGACGAAGAAGACGAAGAAGACGAAGAGAGAGAGAGAGCCAATTGAAGAAAGAGAGTGCGACGACGAAGAAAGACGGTGAGAGATGACAGTGAGAGATGACGGCGAGAGATGACGGCGGGAGATTGACGGCAAGAGAGTGGACAATGACAGTATCGCCGGCGACGAGAGACGAGAGTTTCGATAATTTTTTTTTCTCGCGGTTTGTGAATAGTTAAAACTATTCACTTTCCCTCTCTTTGATATAAACGAGAGAAAACAAAACTGTGGATCTTAAAAAAAACTGCTTAATGACGTATTAATTCATATCTGATGTGTATTTTAATTTGTTGATGTGTATTTTTTTTTTTTTTTTACTCAAATTCGGAAAACAAAACCCAAGGGGTAAATTGTAATTACACCCAGGGCACTAAACATTCTAGTAATTTTCAAAAAATTTATAGATTTGAGTAATAAACCAACTTTTGGATAACATTTGAGTAATTCTTTCGTAAAAAAATCTTCAACCATCATTTATATCGTATATAAAAAAAAAGAGGAAAACTATTTTTTTGTCAATATCAATGTTTAGTGAGGAATGTTAAACTAGAATGATATTAAAAAAAAGCCGGATACTTAAGAGAAACGGATGATAATTTATTTAAATTTCGGTTCACATATAAGTCATAGAAAACGTATCATACATGATACAACATCCAAGGGGGAAAAACACAATGTAACCTAATAACTGAATAGTTAAAGACAATCATATCATATTATCATATTGTCATGTGTGTGATTAATTTTATTTTTGGGAAGGCCACGTAGAGCAGCTGGTGTTACGGAGCAAGAGTGACACACCAAAAGCGAGAGTATATCTGCTAAAGTCGAACTCGAGCATATAATCTTGAAGCTGATGTGTCCCAACCACCATCAAATCCTTGGGATTCTTTCCACCGTCGAGGAACGCCAAACACATCACCGTCTCCGTCACTTTAACCACCGTATTCGCACCGTAAAAAGTCCACTTCGCATCCGTTACCACCGCTGGCACCCCAATTTCTATCACAGGCACGCTCAACCCCGTCGGATCCATCCCTACAGCGCGTGCATCGAAGCAGTCTTTAAATGGCGCAATGGCTTGAACCTTAGATATTCCCATTGTCTGTGTAAAAGTTAAACCCCAAATACAAAAATTAATTATTTAGTTTTCCTCTAGACAAAACAAAACAAAACATCTCCTTTGTAATTTAAAGTAACACCAATCTAAACATTTTTCATGTTTGAAACAAAAAAAACTTCGAATATCAAAACATGAGATTTCGTGCAGGAAAAGACTTTACTTTATAATTTGTACACACTAATATATATGAAATCTTCACGTGGCTGTTATCTTTGAAATCGAACTCCACTATCAAAATTTGAGATCTTTACACTTATATATATCGGAGTTTACGACTTATATGTTGGCGGAGTTTTGAATACCTTGGCTTTCACTGTAAAAGACTGAGCATGAGCATTGTATATATTGGTGTGGAGTACGGTGTAAGGAACCACCGTGCTTAGCTTGGCTCCACCCTCAAGCAAATTAGGGCTCAACGATAAAAGGACTCCGCCAACATAGATTGATGTAACGTAGGGCAGATATTCAGAGTTTACGAATTTTAAGTCCGTCATAATCCTCGGACTATCGCTACCATTGAATGGCGGGATGAGGTAGTTAGGGGTGGCGATATAGAAATGACCGGTGCCGGTGCCGGAAGAAGGCAAGCAGAGAGAGAAGTAAGAGCTGATGCCAATCGCTGACGTCACCTGTCTCGGGAACGACGAAGATCCGAGAGAAAGAGCCAAAACTCCGACGACCGGAGGAGGAAGGCCTTGGAGGTTTTTGTCGCCGGCGCAGGAGAATGTGACGCGGGCTACTGAGACTGGGGAGAGGAATCTGCTGCCGTCCGTGGTGGAGATGGAGACTATGTCTTGGACGACACGGTCGGTTACGAGAGGGGTTGGTTGCTTGTAAAGACAGGATCTACCGTCGCAGCCATACCAGGGACGGACTTGCATGTGGAGCTTTCACAAGTTTTTTCTTTTTTTTTTTTAAAGAAAAAATTAATGGTATTCTTAATGTTTAAGATTTGCGTTGAGATATTTTTTTCCCTAGAGTTGAATTACGCTCACTTGTAGAAAAAATGGAATTCTTCTGCATATGTAGCACATGAAAACGGGTGCAAATGGTTGCACGGTTGAAGAAATTGAACAGGTTGAAAAAAATTATTCAACTAATTTTCACAATTTGCATTGTAAAAGTTAAGAGGTTGAAAAAAACTATTCAGTCCGTTCAACCAAAAAAGTTGAAAAAATAAACTAATTCTACAGCAAAAACTTTCAACTTGTTCAACCACTATTTTGGAGATGAATGAGTTGAATATTATTCAACCCAATTTTGTTCAACCCATTTTTTCAATTTTGTGCATCCATTTAGAGCCAACAATTTAATGACATTTGAAAGAAATGATGGAAAAACGAGTCGGTGTATCTAATAAGTTAGTTTAATGTAAACACACAAAAGTAGAGATGATTAATATTGTGTTAGTGTAAAACTTAATGGGTTCTAATTTTTGTTAATTGTATAATAATGGTATTCTTTATTAATGTTTGAGATTTGCATTGAGATATTTGTTTTTATTCACCTAGTCTTAGAGTTGAAATTACGTGTATTCATTCTTACGAAGAATGGAAGTTGTATTATGCAAATGCCATAACAATTTAATGACATATGAAAATAAATGAAGAAGATGAGTGGGTGTATCTTAATGAATAGGCCAGTTTAAGTAACATTTAGCATTGATTGGTATATATTCTATGCAAAATGAGCTCTCCTAAAGTGTAGAGTGTTGTTATTAGTAAACACTCGTTCACGTGTTGGGGTATTATAACCGAAGGTCAAATTATTTTTCTTTTCAAACATAGGTTGTTGAGTTCTTATTTATTATACCTGTGCTATGTATCATAATTTGGTAATATATGAAACTTCCTTGACGCTCACTTTGTGGTGTGCACACCTCTTTGCTTGAATTCCTCTTTAATTTGTTGCAGAGTGTTGGTGGCACATGATTTGGTCATCTTAATGGACTCTGTTCTGTAGTTGGGATATCCTGTCTTTTGGCCCACTATCGATTTTTGATGGACATCAAAACCTGTCTAGGTTGGAGTGTTCTTCTTCTGTTCTTTTCACTCCCTCAAACTTGTGTCCAGTGGAGAGCCATTAATTGGGTGTGTTGTCATACCGTTCCTATGGAGAAAGAGCAGAGAGAGAATGAAGATGAGATTAATTTTAATCACAGTTAATGTCTGTACAATTGTTATATATATATAAATATATAAAGCATGTGTAAAATTTCGTTGTTGAATTCTTCTTTTATACCTGTGCTGTGTATCAAAATTTGGTATATATGAAATGAAACTTCCTTCACGCTCACTTTGTAGTGCACACCTTTTTGTTTCAATTCCTCTTTAATTTGTAGTGCACACCTTTTTGATTTCATCACTTCATCTTAATGGACTCTGTTTCATATTCAATCTTCTTTAGTTGGGCTATCTTGTCTTTTTAACCCACTATCGATTTTGATGTCCATGAAATAGAATGTATAGGATTGTGAAACTCATGTAAAATTTATCTTAACTTTGTAATCTGGAGTAACTCATGCTTTAGCTGGAGTAGGTCTTTTATATGAAGGAGAAAACGATTTTCATTTAAACTTAAAAGAAACCATTAACGATTCTCTTATTTATTTTTTCCTCTTTTTCATATTTATCATGTGATGTTTTAGAAGTTCAAATTCTTTGATCAGTTGGGTCAGGGTGGTTTGGGCCAGTGGTATCTTGGTTGTAGTAGACTGGATGGTTAGATGATGCAAACTGTTGCGACAGTGGTTGGAGGATTTTTGCGGATGAATGGCAGTGTGTCCAGATTCGAGGACGAATCTTTTGTTAGAAGGGGATAATTGTAACATCCCGAACTCAAGTTAGGGTATGTGTCGATCGACACCAAGAGGGGTGTCAGTCGACACCAAGAGGGGTGTCAGTCGATACCATTAATTGGTGGTTATTCGGTTTGTTTTGAAATCGCTCGCTAAATCTCGTTTTAAAAGCCACGAGCAGCCTATTTTCTAGAGGAGGGTGGTGTTTGTCACTTCTAAGAGAGAAAGAGAAAGAGAGAGGGAGGTGATGAGTTTAATCCTAAAAGCAAAGGGAACCTTGAGGAGGGTTAGGAGAAGGAGAAGGAGATCCATCATCTATATGTGTGTGGGGAAAGATGTGATTACTTGGTGGTGGATTAGGAGAGTCAGGGAGGCTTTTCTATGGCTGTTATTCAGGTAAATCGTGTTGTTTGATGTTTAATCGATTAGGATATAGATGGCTGTGAAAGATTAGGGTTTTGCGGCGAGAAGGAGCTTGAAGGGAGGTTTGGATCGTGATTTCTGGATCCAACATATCGAAGTAGCCTTCTCGAACCAACATTGGACACCTTTCTTGTTACTCGGTCGCTAGGGGTGGTTGGTTGTGCGACTCAGTAACTAGATGAGGTGGGGTTTGGTGTATTTGTGGGAGTTTTTGTAAGGAGCGATTTCTACGCTGGTTATCTTGTCGGAATTATGAGGTTCTGATGAGATCGTTTCCCGTGGATCCTGTGTGAGGATTGGGAATCCGGGTGCGGTCGTTTCTGTATTGTAACGAGCCAAACAATTCTATCTGCAAAAAATCATCCTTCGAAACCGCAGAAGTATATAATATGTCCTCATCCGTCCTGCTTAAGTTAACATGACTAGCAAACAATTTTTCATATTTTGTTTTAATAGTATCACCCTTGTTATTTATAAAATATATTTGAGGCAAAATAATTAATATTAATAATATATAATTTGGTAATTAATGCATATGTTCTTTAAGAAAATTTTGAAATTTGATAATTAATTTTTATACATATTTTAATATTTTATTAAATATGAGATAAATATGTATATATTCCAATCACTTACCAATTCCTTAGTTATATTCTAATTAATGTGTGGTATATATATATACTAGTAATTTAAAATTAGAATTAGTATTATCTTTTTATATAATAAGATAAGAACTATATTTTTATATTTATTAAAAAATTTTAAAATTTTTAATTTTTTATAACTCTTTTTAACTTTTTTTGTATAACACATGGCAAAATCTCTAATCGTTAAAATTGACACATATTGCGATAATATGAATTACTAAGTTTGTAAAAACCTTATTATAGTTAGGACTACCACAAAGATTACAACTTCCTTTTTGGTTTCTGAGCTCTGTCACATAAACCCGAGATTTGGATTACCAAATCTAGAAAGAAACCTAAGTATTCCATTTTTGTTTAGATTCTACTTTAATTACACAATCAAAACCCATACATATAATCAAAAGAAAATAAAGTATATAAACTTCATCAAAATATCTAGGAAAACCTCACGACCTTGTTAAAATAATCCATTTCCTCAACTACTCTCATTTACCCTCTACCTCTTCTATAAACTCTTACGTTTTGATATCATCTCATAAAAATCAGAAGCTGTAATAATGGGAACTCATCGAATTATCATTGGTCTCGTCACCCTTTGTTGTTTTTGCCTACCTCATCTCATTGAAGCTAAACAACCATTCGGAGTATACCAACAACAAGTGTTCGTGGATCAATCGGGCCATGGAAATTTCACGACCATACAAAAAGCTATTGATTCGGTCCCAACAAATAATAGTCAGTGGTTCTTCATCAACGTTAACGCCGGCCTTTACAGGTCAGTACTGTAGCAACATTGTTAATTGAAGTTACACATATCATATGTGACATATGTCTTGTAGGGAAGTTGCATATGTGAAAAGTGCTTAGTAATGTTTTTTTCTCTGTCTTGTAAAATAAAAGAGAGAAAATAAAGATACCGTGGGATAAACAGTTCATAGTAATTATCGGAGCTGGGGAAAGGATAACGAGGGTTGAATGGAACGACCATAACTCGATTGAAAAAAGCCCTACCTTTGCTACTGAGGCCAATCACACCGTCGTTAAAAGCATCACTTTCGTCGTACGGTGATTTTTATATTATTTTGGCATTTTCTTTCTGATGATTCCTTCTTTTTATTTATTATATATAACTGATTTCTTTGTTTATACTGTATATATTTTTTTATAGAATTCCTACAACTTACCAAGCAAAGGGAAAATAAACAATAACCCTAGAGTTGCGGCCGTGGCAGGGTTTATCGGCGGCGATAAGTCGGCTTTTTACTCGGTAGGGTTTGCTGGAATTCAAGACACCTTGTGGGACTCGGGTGGCCGACACTACTTCCACCGATGCACCATCCAAGGCGCGGTTGATTTCATCTTTGGTAGCGGCCAATCTATTTACCAGGTGAACCGTTACATTCTTCACAAAATGATTTATTGGTTTTATAACTTATAATAACATCATATAAGTTTGGTAACCATTTTTCAAAAATGCCTAAAACTAAATAACCCGAACCAAACACTGATTTCCGTAACAGCCCTTCGGTTTTCACATTGTAGAATTCAAATCCTATTTTATCCTGAGCATTACCAGGTTATTAAGGCTAATGATGATTTGACTCCTGAGCATTACCAGTTTTTCCTCTATCAGCTTCTTCGTGGCCTCAAGTATATACACACAGGTTAAGCTTGCAAAAAAATTTCACACATTATATAGTATAAGTTTTGGATCATCATCTTTCTGAAGATACTTTTTCTTTCAGCTAATGTCTTTCATCGGGATCTAAAACCGAAAAACATATTGGCCAATGCTGATTGCAAACTCAAGATCTGTGATTTTGGACTTGCAAGAGTGGCGTTCAATGATACACCAACTGCCATATTCTGGACTGTGAGTAGTAGTTAACTCCCTACTCTTTTACAAGATCATTTTCTCTGGTATGAAACCAATCTTTGTTCTCTGGCTTTGTGAATGCAGGACTACGTAGCTACTCGATGGTACCGGGCACCAGAACTGTGTGGATCCTTTTTCTCAAAGGTGACCATGAGTTTGCATATATTCTTTCATCGAATGTTTCAAATGTGTTTATGAAAATAGTTGTCACTAGAGCTTTCATTGTAACTTAACCTGGTAGTAATGTTTTGTCTTTTAATATTTGCTTATGTTCAGTATACACCGGCGATAGATATATGGAGCATCGGGTGCATTTTTGCAGAGATCTTAACAGGGAAACCTCTTTTCCCCGGGAAAAATGTGGTCCATCAATTGGATCTGATGACTGATATGTTGGGAACTCCATCTGCCGAAGCCATTGGAAGGGTCAGTGTCTTTTTCCACAATGCTTAACACAGTTGCATTGTTTCTTTTCTTGGCTGAATTGTTTGCCACTTGAATGTGACAGGTGAGGAACGAGAAAGCTAGAAGATACTTAAGCAGCATGAGGAAGAAGAAACCTATTCCTTTTTCACATAAGTTCCCACATGCTGATCCTCTCGCTCTTCGTCTTCTCGAAAGGATGTTGGCTTTTGAACCCAAGGACCGGCCTACAGCTGAAGAGGTGGTTCACACATTTTCGTTCATTACACTCCTTATGATGTAATAACTTTGGTTGTAGTCAACTAAAATGATGGTTTTGTGTTACCTCAGGCGCTTGCGGATGTGTACTTCAAGGGTTTGGCTAAGGTTGAAAGAGAGCCCTCTGCTCAACCTGTCACAAAGTTGGAATTTGAGTTTGAAAGGCGGAGAATTACTAAAGAAGACGTGCGAGAGCTTATATACAGAGAGTCTCTGGAGTACCATCCAAAGATGCTGAAAGAATACTTGGATGGATCAGAGCCAACTAACTTTATGTACCCGAGGTATAGTCCTGAGCTTACCTGCTTCATAACTATACTCTTGTGTACTCATCCATGACCTTTTGAGTTATGTTGTTATTCATTCCGCAGTGCGGTGGAACATTTCAAGAAACAGTTTGCTTACCTCGAGGAACATTACAAGAATGGTACTTCTCATAATCCCCCCGAGAGGCAGCAGCATGCATCATTACCAAGGTATGCTTTACTTCCCTTAAAAATTTGATAATTTGGGATTCTTTCGAAACAGAACAATGAAGTCGCTTTTTCTTGCAGGGCTTGCGTATTGTACTCTGATAACAATCATCCGATGGCACAACAGAATTCAGTTGAAGTCACTGATGGACTTTCCAAGTGTAGCATCCGAGACGAGAGACCTCGAGGTGCAGACAGGAATGCTCAGATGCCAATGTCGAGAGTTCCTATTAACGTCCCTCAAACGGTTCAAGGTCTGTCACTCTGTCTGTATATAATGTTTTGATGCAGAACAACTCTGTTTTCCTAAACATTTTATCTGGTTGTTATGGAAACAGGTGCTGCAGTAGCTAGACCTGGAAAAGTAGTTGGATCAGTCTTACGCTATAACAACTGCGGCGCAGCCACAGGCGTTGAAGCTCTTGAACAACAACAGCGTAGGATGGTCAGAAATCCAGCTGCCGCGTCGCAATACCCAAAGAGGACTCAACCTTGCAAAAGTAACAGAGCAGATGAAGATTGTGCCGCCGCCGAAGGTCCAAGCAGATTGAAACCAAACGCTCAGTATATACCACAGAAAGTGGCTGCAGCACAAGATACTGCAATGAGTCGCTGGTACTAGACATTATGTTTTGGTCTCGTTGAAGCTTTACTACTTCACGGCTTAGGGGAGAAGGCCCTTTGAATCATCCATCGCATTATCAAGAGAGCGAAACTTGAAGAGAGTAAGACATGGCTTAAGAGCGAGATGATAGAAAGAAAGGGTGAGAAGATAAAGAAGAGTCTTCTTATAGATCGTGTCATGTAATTTGTCTTCATACCTTTTGTGTTCTTAAGACAACCTTTGTTTATCGATGTTGTAACAATTATACTGCCTACAATTCTTATATCCCCTGAACTCATATCTGTTTCACCTAACCTAATACTCTGATAAACACAGAGATTAATCCCCAAATTTCATTGGATCTTTGATTTATGAGAAAACATTGAAAAAATTCAAAGTACTTGCTGGATCGGATTAGATCAGCCATATTATCCTTAATAGAGAGATTATACAATGCACAGATCTTTCTTCAATCTCTTCCGTTTAGTGCAACCGAGGCTTCACTCGTCTTCCATTAGCATCACAACCATCAGCAAATATTTCTTTCCGATGCCCAGAAGCTATAACAGAGTGTTCACTTAGCCTTGCAACATACTCCAATAGCTCAGTTAGTAAAGATGGACAACTCTTTTTCAGATAATCAAACCCATCTGTATGCATCACGGCTGATAGAAAAACAAAAGGGAAAAAACAGAAACAATTCTTATTATGTGTGCATAGACAGTTGAGTCAGATGGATTTTACAGCATAAAGAAGGATCTTATGTGTTTACCTTTCAGGTTCTCTGGCAATGCCACGAATTTGAGACACACTGCTTTTAGTTGTAAACAATGATGCTGCTCCGCTAGGGCCAAAGTCGTTGCAACCGTGTTTATGGCGATCCCTTCACAGAGTTTTAACTCACAGATTGCTTTAAGCCGCTCGAGAGCATAACGATCTGCCGCTGCAAGCAGATGCTGAGCCACAAGAGTAGAAGCCAATGTAGTATCAGCCCCCATTAACTCTTGCAAATCAGGCAATTCGTCCCAGTAGATAAAATGAAGCAACGCCTGCACAAACAACAATAAAAACATGGGAAAGAGGGTTCGTATCAGGTTACACATCCAGAGTAACACTTGAAGGAACTATTGTGAGAAAGACAAGACAGAAAATTCATATTTTACATCACAGAACATTAAGTTTCTACACTCAAATACACCCACGAGATATTAACTCTAAACTCACAAGCCAATCTCTTATCATATGCTGAAGATTCATATTATTCATCTAGTTGACTGATTGACTCACATAAGTCTACAAAAATAAAAAATTACACATCGTAACGACATAGATATGACCATGTATTAGCTAGGAAAAGAAGCATAAAGAAAGAACCTTATCCCGGGTGAGTAAACTCGAAAACAGGAGTAGCGCCCCAGGAGAAGATCCCGGATGGTACATCCGTGAATAGACAATCCTGTATGACACCACCATCACTCACCCGGAAAAAAAAAAGGCAAGGAACCAAGAAATCTATCTCTTCCTATAAGACCATATAAGACCCATTGACGGTAGCTAATCTACTTACAACATTCCTAGTTCTAACAGATGTAAATCCCAAACAGAGAGTTAAAGGAATGACCTTGAAAATGGGTGCTTCCATGTCTTCTATCGTTATGCATTTGGTATTTGGGTTTCCTAACGGGCCAAAAAGCTGTGCCTTGAAAACCGGGGAACGCGTTGCAAGAACCAATTTGTGTGCGTTGTATGTTTCTTCATCAACTTGGAAGATAACATCACAGCCTTTCCCACTTTCCAAAAGATTTCCCAACTGTTGCCCCAAGTTAGAGACTGGCACAGGGATATTGTAACACCTTGGTCCCTCCGTAACTGACTTCACTACACCCACACGGCACCTAACCAAGAGACTATTCTCCTTCAAATAATCCGACGATTCTAGACTTGACCTCCTGAAAAACCGCTTGTATCCCCTAAACCAAGCAACAAACAATCACATTACCAACATTGTAAGCAACCAGAACATATCAAGTTTGAAACTTTCCATGCATAGAGAGAGAGGGAGAGGGGTAGATACTCACCACATGCTTCCACGATACTTGAGAGTATAAGGACCGCTTTCGAGAGCTCTACCAAAATGGCTATGAACCTTATGCTTCCCATTACCACTCTGATCGACAAGCGTGAGCTCAAAGAGAGCCCTGACATCAGCTCCTTCGCTAGCGAGTGCTATGAACAAAGAAACGTAAGAAGAGTTATCCTCAGGACTCTTCCCATCAGGATAAAAGTAGATAGCCCACGAGTAACCACCGATCATAAACGTATCGGAAGCGACGTATTTGCCGACACCAACGCCTTTGGCGAGAGAATAGCCACAGATCTTGAATTCATGGACGCCATTAACGGTTTCCGTGGTAGAGGTAGACACCGTGAGAGACTGGCTAAGCGATTTCGAAGATCTAGAAGAAACCTCCCCGCAAACCCTAGTTGTGCCCATCAACAATACAAAGATCCCCAAAAAACAAAAACTAAACAAAAAGATCTTTGCTTTTGTACAAATCTTACACGGAATCGAATCAAAGTCTTGAAATTTCGGAAGAATCAAGATTCAGGAGCGATCGAAAAAAAAAGGAACAAAATTTTTTTAGGGGTTTTGAGAGAAATCACAAAAGGAACGAAATTGGGATACGGAATCGGAAGGAGAGAAGAAGGGAAGGGGTGTGAGAATAGAATCGACGGAAGTCTCTTGCTAGAGATGGAGCGTGAGGGGATAGATCGATGACGTCGGTGGATACGAAAATGGAAAAGAGAAAGAAAGAATGAAGGAGGAACGAAAGTGATACTTTGGGTTTTTTTTATAAACACACAAAAAAAAAATGTTTGGGAGAGAGACCAGAGAGAGAAGCTGTAGCCAATTGTAATTATTGACATCTTTTATATTTTATTAAATTAAATCACTAATATCATTTTATTTACGTGCAAATCTTATTGTGCACGAAATAAAATTGCAAAACTCTTTGTTTTTTTAAACAAAAAAAAAATTATTTCTCAATTGAACAATATTTGAATTTTTTTTTTTATTTGTAAACCAAACCAAAACATAACCAACACCCTTGTAAAACCTCTCTTTGGTTGGTACTTGGTAAGATGTAAAACGAAACTTGTGTCTGTGTTATGTTGTTCTCTTTGTCCATGAGGCTTGATGTTTTTCAAAAACAATATTTAGGTTCGAATTATTACCGCGGTTAAAACAGACAAATCTATGTATGAATTGAATCACTTATATCCGTGATAATACCATAAATTAGATTAGGACCCGTGCTAGAGCACAAATTGAATTTTTTTTTTATATTATAGTTTAAGAATAAAATATAATTTATATGATATTTTTTAAAAGTTTTATTGGATAAAATATTATACAATGAAAGCATATGCTAAATATGATAGCTTGAAATTTTTTTTATTTTGTAAGTTTTATATTGTTAATTTTGTAATCTTATGTATGAGATATGATTATGTTTGTTGTTTGTTTTTATTTTAATTTTTGAACATGTTTGGTGAAAATGTTTTAATATGACACGTTCTTAGGTAAGCTTTTATTTTAAACTGCACAATAAGATCTCGAAAATCACGATTAAGTATGATTGCCAATATTTTATTCCTTTTTATACCTAACAATATCTATTTTGTAACAATACATGAAATACTAAAGATTTTATTTTGGAAATTGTATAAATCGTTGGAATAGTATCTTTCAAAAGATTTTTTGGGATATATATTGACCAATTAATCGATAACATTTTTGTAACCAATCTATATTTAATCTATAACCTATATTGTAGCCAATTTATAAAAATTATATAGTTTACAAAAAGATTTGTGTACATCCGTTTTATTATATAGGAGATTATAAAAATTAAAAATAGTCGTGAACCAATTATAAATTGTCGGTTTCATATACTTTCGAATCCTAAATTTAAAATTCAATTGGTTTTTTAGTCAATTTCGGTTTGGTTTTAGTTCCTTCCTCTTGTTTTATTTTGGTTTCGGTTCGGTACATCCCGTTCGGTTATTTCGCGCGGGCCGTGTTCTCGGTTCATCTGCACACTTCTCTTAATAACCGAACCATCGAGAAGATGGGTGGGTGGGTCAAACTCAAACCGACGAAAAAAGAGTTCACCGTCAACGCCGAGAGATAAATGCAAACCACCACCAAATCAACCGACCAATTCTCTCACAAACCAAATGTTTCGTAAACTCTCTTCTTCATCATCTTCTCTCTTCCGTTACACAACCTTCCCAATTTCAACCAAACCCATCTTCTTCAAATCGCAATCTCTCCGTCGTCTCTTCTTCTCTTCCTCCTCCTTAAAAATGTCAGATTCACCTAACTCCCCTTCGATTCCAACATCCACAAAACCCGAATTGCTTCGTTCACTCGAATCCCATCTAGGTTCTTGCTTCAGCAACGATCCAATCACTCCTCAACCAAACCCTCTAATCATCGTGATAAGTGGAGCAAGCGGAGTTGGCAAAGACGCAGTCATCAACAAGCTTCGACAAGTTCGTCAAAGTCTCCATTTTGTCGTCACAGCTACGAGCCGTCCGATGAGACCCGGAGAAATCGACGGTAAAGATTACTTGTTTGTTTCCAAAGATGAGTTTTTGTCAATGATTGAGAAAGATGAGCTTCTTGAGCACGCACTCGTTTACGGAGATTACAAAGGGATACCTAAGAAACAGATTCAGGAGTTTATGAGTAAAGGGTACGACATCGTTTTGAGAGTTGATATTCAAGGAGCTAAGACGTTGAGGAAGATTCTTGGGGGGTCTGCTGTGTTTGTTTTCATTGTTGCTGAGAGTGAGCTTGCGATGGTTGAGAGGTTGGTTGATAGGAGAACAGAGAGTCATGAGGAGTTGCTTGTTAGAGTTGCTACTGCTAGAGAAGAGATTAGGCATATTAAGGATTTTGATTATGTGGTTGTGAATGCTAAAGGGAAGCTTAATGATTCGGTTAAGCGTGTTGAATCTATTATTGATGCTGAGAAGTCTAAGGTTCATCAGAGAATTGTTAGGATTTGATGTGTTTCTCAATTTGTTTTCTTAAGGTAACTTATTTGCTTCTAAGTTTTGAATGAAGATTGAAACTAGGAAATGGAATGAGGAACATATAATTTATGAAAGTTTCTTTCTTGATAGACCAAGAGATTCACTTACTAACTCGCACTAGTTCAGGACTCTTTACTTTTGTTATTGGTAGAAGTAAACTTGGCTAGTTTCTTAGGATTGACCAAAGCTCTTTGCTCATATAACTTTCTTCTCTCATATCTGTTGAGTTGAATGATATAATCTCTTTTCCTGGCTACGACCTATGTAGTATGTATGATCTCTCTTCTCTTGAACTTCATTTCACTTCTTATCATCTTCTCGTTTCAACTATTATTAACCATTATGACTTGCAAGTAAAAATAATATGGTTTCGTATTGGAGTCTAGAATTTCTAGAAATTGGTTTGGTAAAGCACTTGTACAATTTTTTTTGGCTAATGTAACCATATAATTTAAAAAGGGGATGATCAATAAGAAATCCAAAAAATAAAAGAGAAACTAAGAAGCAAAAGAGAGATCAAGCAGGGATGGGTAAATCTTGAATCCATTCATCACGATTAATGAAGCTCAGATCAGCGAAACTTTGGACGCTAGATTCACTCAGCTTCTTAACCCACTTCACACGTTTTTCTGTATTTGATCCACTTCCGAAGCATCCATATTCTGCAAAGGTTAGCTGGTTTTCGTGCTCCCAGTAATTTGATGAGTTCCATCCTTCAGGAACAACCACATTCGTCAGGTTCGAGTTGTAAAATATCACTCGAGAGTAACTCCGCCAGGGTCTGCCCAAGAAGGCCGTGCCGGTTCCAAAAACGAGGCAGTTGATGAATACGAATCCATTCGTGTCCTCGGACTTGTTCCGTCCTTGAGACGTTATGTAACCCGGTCCCTCTAGTACATGCCCAGCTAGCACTTGTATCACACAGCTCTACAACCCACCAAAACACAAACCATTTGATTATAATCAGAGACCAGGATAAAATAGGATTTGAGTTCTACAATGTGAAAACCCAAGGGCTGTTACGGAAACCAAATCTACAACATTCTTATTTTATTATAAGTTATAAAACCAATATCATCATTTTGTGAAGAATGTAACGGTTCACCTGGTAGATAGATTGGCCGCTACCAAAGATGAAATCAACCGCGCCTTGGATGGTGCATCGGTGGAAGTAGTGTCGGCCACCCGAGTCCCACAAGGTGTCTTGAATTCCAGCAAACCCTACCGAGTAAAAAGCCGACTTATCGCCGCCGATAAACCCTGCCACGGCGGCCTTTCTAGGGTTCTTGTTTACTTTCCCTTTGCTTGGGAAGTTGTAGGAATTCTATAAAAAATATATATATATATAAACAAAGAAATCAGTTATATATAATAAATAAAAAGAAGGAATCATCAGAAAGAAAATGCCAAAATAAAATAAAAATCACCGTACGGCGAAAGTGATGCTTTTAACGACGGTGTTATTGGCTTCAGTAGCAAAGGTAGGGCTTTTGTCAATCGAGTTATGGTCGCCCCATTCAACCCTCGTTATCCTTTTCCCAGCTCCGATAATTACTATGAACTGTTTATCCGACGGTATCTTTATTTTCTCTCTTTTATTTTACAAGACAGAGAAATAAAACATTTACTAAGCACTTTTCACATATGTAACTTCCCTACAAGACATATGGTGTAACTTCAATTAAAATTGTTGCTACAGTACTGACCTGTAAAGGCCGGCGTTAACGTTGATGAAGAACCAATAACTATTGTCTTTTGGGACCGAATCAATAGCTTTTTGTATGGTCGTGAAATTTCCATGGCCCGATTGATCCACGAACACTTGTTGGTGGTACACTCCGAATGGTTTAGCTTCAATGAGATGAGGTAGGCAAAAACAACAAAGGGCGACGAGACCAATGATAATTCGATGAGTTCCCATTATTATTATAGCTTCTGATTTCGATCAGATGATATCAAAACGTAAGAGTTTATAAGAGAGGTATAGGGTAAATGAGAGTAGTGGAGGAAATGGGTTATTTAACAAAGGTCGTGACATTAATGCATTTTGTAGATATTTTTATGAAGATTTTATTCTTTATTTTCTTTTGATTATGTATGGGTTTTATTGTGTAATTAAGGTTGAATCTAAATGAAACCGGAAAGTATAGGTTTGTTTCTAGATTGGGTAATCTTATGTGAGAGAGGTCAAAAACCAAAAAGGAAGTTGTAATCTTTGACTCTTTGTGATTGTGGTAACTGTAAAGTTAGTGGTCGTGGAATTTTTCTTTGTATCGGCAAATTAGTTTACACAATTTAGAAACAAATCAAATAAAACTAATACTGTATATAAAGAACATTCAACACAATTTCTATGAAATAGTGTTAGTAATTCTGCTTTATAATCGGAAGCTGTACGGGCTATAACACATATTAATTAATTTGATAAAGAATCATATCATCTAAACGGTAAAAAAATAATACACACACCATATCTAACACAAAAAAAAAAAAAAAAATCATAACATCTAAAAGGTGAATAAAACAAAGACATCTTTTTTTTGGGCAAAAAAAACAAAGACATCTAAAGTTTATACTTTAACAAGAAAGAAAAGACAACTAAATTTTATAAGTTTCCTACTTTTTTTACTATACCAATATTCATATATTCACATCTACATTATCTATATATATTAAGTTAACTTTTCTCTTTTCTCCTTCCTCCACATCAATCCACCTAAGCAATATTATAAATATCTTTTGCATAAAAAATACTATTTTAAATATTTATTCATTGCATATTTATTACTTAAAATTATAATAGTAAAAATAGATAAAAAAGAATTAAATAAAATTAATTAAATTTTAAAATAGTAAAAACAATAATATAAATTTGTTTTAGTAATAATAAAAATAATAACTATATAAAATGAATTAAGGATAATAAATAAAAAAATTTAAATAGTAAAAATAATACTCTGAATTTGTTTTAGTAACAATGTTATTATTCAAAATTTAACCAAAAAATGATCATATTCCAAAATTTAGAATGGGTTAATGAGTTTTAGAATGAAAGTAATTGTATTTATAAAAATCTAAACATAAAATAAAATTGAAATGAAACATTAGTTTCTAAGAAACATAAAAGATTTATTATTAATTTTCGGTTTAAAGAAAAATATTATCAACTTAAAAGTTTTGAACTAAAACGAATATATTGTAAGGGTTACACTTATTTGGGAAAACTATGAAAAATAATTTTGAAAAAACAATTCATCTAAAAAAAGAAAATAAATGGTCACAATATATAAAAAAAAATATATGTAAGCCGTTACAAAAAATGACATATGATTTCTGTAGCATATCTTAGAAGACATATTATCAACTGGAGATACAATTCTATAACATGATAAAAATTAAAATATAAAACAAGTTTAAGATTTCATCAATTTTATCAAATGTTTTAAACCCAAAACATTGGCAGAAACAACATATTTAAAGTACACTATGTTTTTTTGAGAAGACGAAGTTAAGGTTGCATCACAAAATTTATATTTGACAATAACATATAAGGTTTTTTTTAAAATAAGTAATTTGGATTAGTGAATGAATATTCATTGGTAAGTTTAACCATTTCACCATCTAAGCATTTCTGACTTGGTCGGAAATTCTATTATGACAGGTGACGCACATGGACAACCCGTTGTAGCGACAGAGCACTAAAACTGTTCATAAAACTTTGTATATTTGCATTTAATGTGAGATATCGATATGTTTAAATGATCTCTATAATTAGGTCAATGGTCGACATTATATTCGACATTAGAACTTAATAAAAAATGTTTTCATGGGATATGAATATGAAATGAACTATTTTAAGGATAAAATGTCAGAAGATTGTTGACAATATTGTTTACTCTTCCAGTGAAGTTCTTAAGTTATTTTTGTTATCACGTGATATATTGTTGATTTGCCATGAAAACATTATTGTGACACTAGACAATATGTGTTATATAAATAATAGTAAAATAAGTATGACGTTTTTATAGATTTATCTTTTAATTTTCAAATGATTATATTTATATTCAATGATTCTTATTAATAAAAAAATTAAACTAAAATTCCACGCAAATAGATATAATCTCAAAACTTTGAATGATTATATTTGAGCTTAAGAATTTATATTGATAGAAAATATTTTAAATTCAAATCTCTCGCGGGTACAAATTCTAGTCTATGTATATAAAGTTAATTTTTCTTTCTTATCCTTCCTCCACATCAGCATTCACCTAAACAATGATATATATTTCTTTTTATATTAAAAATACTATTTTATTGCATATTTATTACTTATAATTAATAATAGTAAAAAATATAAAAAGCGAACTATGTAAAATGAATTAAATTTTAAAATAATGAAAACAATAATATAAAATTAATTTGGGTTTACAAATGAGGTGATTAGAGTTTAGATTTTACAATTAGAACGAAATTAATGTCGGTTTCGGTTTACAAATGAGGTGGTTAGGGTTTAGATTTTACAATTAAAACGAAATTTTATGTCGGCTTGGGTTTACAAATGAGGTGGTTAGGGTTTAGATTTTACAATTAGAATGGAATTCTATATCGGTTCGGTTTATAAAAGAACAGTTTATAATTTTTATTTTATAATGATGTATACAAATTTTATTTTCTTACTTTATAAGGGGGTGAACGAAGAGGTTCACCCCTAGGGTTGAACCCAAGTATTGTCTGTCAGAAATTTTATTATAGCAGGTGATGCACTTGAACAACCTTGTTGTAGCGACATAACACTAAAAATGTTCATGAAATTTTGTATATTTACATTTAATGTGGGATATCAATATTTTTTAAATAATTTCTATAATTAAGCCAACAATCGACATTCGACGTTAGAACTTTTAAAAAGATGTTTTTATGGGATATGAATATGAAATAAACTTTTTTCAGGATAAAATGTTAGAAGTTTGTCGACAATATTGTTTACTCTTCTAGTGACATTCTTAATTCATTTTTTTTTTTTTTTTTATCAAATAAACGCTTTCATTTAAGCTGAATCCTCAAAAAGAGGTGAGTTCTTACAACAAGAGTTAACATAAGCAAATCAACATAAGAATAAAAACTCCATAAACTTATTAAAGGGATTTTCAATTTGAACAAGTTTACAATATTTGAGAAGTCTATTGAAACCAATGCGGATTAGTCTTTAAAGATTTCGAGACGAGTTTTGTTGTATCATAGACAAGGATATGATTTTGATTTCACGTATTGTATCAGAGACGAGTTTTGTTGTAGTGTTGTGTGATTCATAACGGGATTGAAAATATAGTATTACAATTTGTAAGAGCTAAATTTCCTGTTACTTTCTCCCTGTTTTAATTTGTTTAGTACATTGGTAACTCTAGGAGATAACTAAATTGAGTTCTCTCTTATGAAGTCATCATCATGTGTGTTTTTTTCTATAATGGAAGGATTTAAATGGGTCCAAAAGTGGAGGGATCCCATTTGAGCCTTTAACTTCACACAAGAAGACTTCTGCTGGAACACGTATGCTTGCAAGTCACCATTACTCTTACCGAGTTATTGACTCACTTATTATTTAATTATTGCAATTAGACTTCATTACATTTGCGTACGCCAACTTTTTTAGAACCAATAATTTGTGACTTATATCTTAAGTATATGTACAAATCTTCTGCGCGCCAAATGTAGTAATCTGACCACGTTGGAAAAAAAAAATTTAATGAATAATGATGAAGATTTTCTTGCGTTTACATTTATATATGGTTACATTAGCAGAAAATGTATTATTGCTTTACCAACCCAATTTCTAGAAATTCTAGACGCAAAAACATAGTACTATATTTTTATTTGTAAGTCATAACGGGTTAATACGAACAATCCCCACGGCATCTATCTCCTTAACACAAAGACTGCAAAGAAAGAAATCATACAATTATTGATATAAGGACAATTATAACTGATCATATTAGATTCTAAAAATAGTAGTTATATACTGTTATATTTTTTTGCCATAAAAATCAATGGGAAGGTAGAATGAATGAGCTATGGCAGCTTTGAGAAGGATAAGTAAGCAGAAATGTATTCTTTACGGATACCTAGTTTTTTCTCTCTCTCCTCCTTTTTTCTCTCCACCTTCTCTCTAAAAACCTAAACCTAGTTTTGAGCCGCCGCCTCTCCGGTTGTCCTCCCGGCACCGGAGAGGACTTTTGTTCCCCTCTTTTCTTAGCTGCTTCTACTGTCATCGTCACCCTCTGTGAGGTGGTCCTTCGTCTCTGATATGGTTCTCTTGTTGGTGGTTTCCGGCGATGTCTAGGCGCGTGAAGCGGAGTCTTCTTTGGGAGGTGTCTGCTAGTGAAGGCTCGACGGACTTGCTTGAGGACGGCAGCGTTTGTTCGTGGCTGGATTTGGCAGATCTGGGTGGAAGACTTTGTGTGTTGGGACTCGCCGAAGGGTTTGTTGGCTTTGGTGAGAAGTGAGAGCCGCGGCTTCTCTTCGGTGAACTCCGGTGGTCAGATCTGGTGTTTCTCTCATTGGATCTTGACTTCTCTCCGTCCAGTCGAGGCGTTACTTCTCAGTTGGGGTTGGCTTCTTTGACAGGTAAGTTTGGGCGGTTCTTCATTGTGGGTCTTGGATCTACAAGGGGAAGGCAGTGGTGGGTGGTTTGCATCTCCGGCAACAGAGGCGTGGTTTGTCTTCCTCTGATGCAACTGTGGCTTCGGTTTGGATGGTCGGGAAGCTTCTAGATCAAGCCGCGTTTGGTCACGGTGGAGCTTTTCCCTTGGTTCACCCATCCGCCAGAAGCTGCGGTTGCGGCGGAAGTCGGAGGAGGGCAGGAGGGTATTGTTGCATTGTTGCGGTGGTTAACCTAGATGTTTGACATCCTTAGGGGCTATCATGGGATCCGGTTTATGGAAGATGGATTGAGCCATCATCCTCTGTAAATCGCCATGACTTTGTGTCCACCAGACCGGATTGAAGCAAACCTACCTGGAGGTTGCGGTGGTTGCCGGAGCTGGAAGAGGCGTGTTAGATCTGAGTGAGCGGGTTGCTAGGCACGGGACCTGTCTTCGCGGAGCCTGTCATTGGTGGTTTGAACTTGTTGGAGGATCTGTAGCGGGTCAAGCAGTACACCGGAGAAGAACCTGAGACAGAGTTTGGTTGCGGATGTCAAGGGTTTCGATTTGGTGTATCCGCCGCAAAGCCGTGGATCCTGCAACCACCGGCGTTCCTGTTCAAGCTTCTGTTTCAGGTCATTCAGCAGGATCCGATCGTTTTTCCGGCGAAGGCATCGACCGCCGTTTTCTCCTTTTTGTAACTGCTGGACCTTTGTAATTAGTTCCAAGGCCGAGCCCATTAGTGGTAGGCCCATTATCATTACTAATATTAATAGAAAAGTTTAAAAAAAAAAAAAAAAAAAAAAAAAAAAAAAAAAAAAAAGAAAAGAAAAAGGATAAGTAAGCAACATGTAATTATGTAACTTTAAGTCATAGAATTGCCCAAAGGATAGATAAGTAACATGTATAACTAACTAAACTAACTAACCATGTAACCAACATAGTACAAATCTTTTTAACTTTGTAGTTTACTCTAATAAGAAATGAAAACTTAAAACTGGAAAAAAAACATAAAGCAAAAAACGAATAGAAATTGACCTTTTTAAGGTATATACAAGAAGATGTTACAAAAGTGATGTAACCTTTTGGTCATAGAATTGCAGTGTGAAGCATCCATCATACAACGATAAATCTTGAAGTTACACTTTCTTGCACATTTCCTCTTGCGTTATTAAGCTTATTTGCAGACTTTCTCCCCACTCCTTTTTGCCTATTTTGCTTCCCTCTCTCTCCTTTCTCTACCTCTCTCTCTCTCTCTCTCACTCTATATATACATGATACATCCATATATAAAAATCACGCTTTACTCGTTTCTCTACATCATCAACAACTCCTCAAGTCATCACTATTTAAAAAAACGAAAAAGCAAGAAAGAAAGATTGATAAAGTTAAAATCAATTCGAATGCGATTTTGAATAGGAAAGGAGTAAATAAAAGAACAGCCAAGAAAGTTTTATAATGGATTCAAGAAAGTTTGAAGACGACGAAGATCGAAGTATTCGTTTGCAGGTAATTTTATCTCACATTAGTTTCTTACTTTATCTTTAAGCTGTTCTTTAGTTTACATTTTACGTAATACTTATAAGAAAATATAGTCCAATTTGAACTTTGGAATGATAAAAAAAAATCACTTTGGTTAATAGTTTTAAGTTTTAACTATGTTTAAATTTACTCAAAAAATATTTAAATTACTTAACATTTTTGTATAGGTATCGGAACTTGAAAAATTAGAGGAAGTTATAGGCTCAAACGACACCGTATTCGATCTAAGAAGCAGCATTGAGAAAGGCGACAGCGGCGAAACCGCAGACGCAGCTTCCGTCTCATCCGCGTTTGCGTTTCGGAGAAAATCAACAGTCCCAGCTCCGGAGAAGAAGCTAACGCTGTTTGCTCTACAACTCGCGATTCTCGAGAAAACCGCAACCGGAATCGGAACCCTAGGGTTTATCTGGGCCACGGTGGTTCTTCTCGGCGGCTTCGCGATCACGCTCGACGGCTCCGATTTCTGGTTCATCACCATCATCCTCCTAATCGAAGGTGCTAGAATATTCAGCAGAAGCCACGAGCTCGAGTGGCAACACCAAGCCACGTGGACCGTCGCCGGCGTCGGAATCAGTAGCTTTCGTGCTCTCCGATCAAGCTCAGCGTCGCTTCTAAGGAATCTAAAACGAATCAGGTTCAATTTTTTTTTGCGTTAATCTACCTGGGCCTAGGCCCATATATCCCTCAGGCCCAGGCCCAGACCCCGGAACAGAGCATAATCGTTTGTGTGTGTTTCTCTGCAGTGGTTCGATCTTTAAGCCACGATCGAGAGAAGCGACGACAAGAGACTGTGTCGTTAGAGAAACGACGTTGGAGACATGGAAGAACTCAGATGTACCTCTTCTTCCATACGCGAGATGGTTCTTTATCTCCAGTACAGTGAGTAGGCTTCTTTACTGGCTTCAGCTTCTCTCTGCAACGGCTTGTGTGGCTTTGGCTTCTTACAAGCTTGTTAGGCATAACTATGGAGATGTTCAGAAAGGAGATACGGACAAGAGAAACAGACAGTCTGCTCTCAACATATTCTACGCGCTCGCCTTTGCTGAGGCGTTGTTGTTTCTTGCGGAGAAAGCTTACTGGGAGTGGCAAGTCAGTGTTTGTAATTTGCTTGAGAATGTTACTAGAGAGTGTGAGTTTGGTGTTACTGGTTTGGTTTCCATCAAGAGGTTTTTCTATGATTCGTATTCGAAGTGTGTCAATGGGAGTATATTTGATGGTTTGAAGATGGATATAGTGAGCTTTGGTATGGAGCTTTTGGATTCTAACTCGTCTGATGAACAGCTCATTGGAGTGAGGATTCTTAGGCAGTTTGCAGTGACTGAACGGTACTCTGAGGATACACTTGAGAAGATTGGAATTAACTTTCCCGTTATCGAAAGGTTTGGTCTTTACTATTCAATATGTCAGAGCAAATGTATCAAGGAAGTGTTGCTAACTTTTTGTTTGGATCTTACTAGGTTGGTGGAGATGTTAAACTGGAAAGATCTGCAAGAGGAAGAGATAAGGAGATCAGCTGCTGAGATACTATCAAAACTAGCTGGCAAAAAGCAGAACTCTTTAAGAGTCGCTGGGATCTCTGGAGCAATGGAATCGATTTCATCTTTATTAGAGAACACTAGATCATCAGGTGAAGCTCCTGATGAGATTGGAGAGAAAAAAGTATTCCACGACCATAATCTACACTATGATTTCTGGAGATTCAACAATTTGGGACTTCTAATTCTGAAGAAACTAGCTAAAGATCATGACAACTGTGGAAAACTAGGCAACACGAGAGGTCTTCTCCCCAAGATAATTGATTTCACACACGCGGATGAGATTATGTTGAGAGATGAGAACGCTGACGTGGCGAGGTCACAGGTGCTGACGCTGAAACGGTCACTGCAGCTAGTGAAAATGTTAGCTAGCACAACAGGGAACACAGGGAAGTGCCTCCGGAAAGAGATTTCTGAGATTGTATTCACAGTTAGCAACGTGAGGGATGTACTGAGACATGGTGGGAGATACCCTAAGCTGCAGAAGCTTGGGATTGGGATCTTGACAAACCTTGCGCTTGAGGCTGAAGCTAGAGAGAGAATTGGTGGAACGGGTGGTGTTCTGAAAGAGCTGTTCAACATATTTTTAAAACGGGAAACACAAGGGGATGAGGGAAATGAGGGTTGTGTGAGGATTGCTGCAGGAGAAGCTATAGCAATGCTTGTGTTGGAGAGCAAGTGTAACTGCCTCCATGTTCTTAGGCTTGGCGTATTGGGAAGACTTGTGGAAGCACTTGAAGTTCCTTCGATCCGTGTAAACGCTGCAAGAGTGTTGAGAAACTTGTGCTTATACTCTGGGGATGACTGCTATCATGACCTGAAGTTCGTTAAAGCAGCAGCACCAACGGTTAGTTATTCTGTTATACAAATTTGAATTGAAAAATCTACACCCAACTCGAATCCAGTAACAAATCCGGAAACTTTTCTCTTTTTGTTGCAGGTGTTGAGGTCAATAACATCAGAAGACAACAAATTACAGGAAGTGATGGTGGGATTAGCAGCACAAGTGTTTAGATTCATGAGTTCGAAAGAATCAGGATATGTTTTTATGGACTCAGGGATCAAGAGGCAAGAACTAGCGTACTCATTAGTCTCGATTCTGAAAAAGAACGACAGGCCAGCGATTAAGGTTCCAAGAATCAGGAGGTTTGTTATCGAGCTGGTGATTTGGATGATGGAAGATGATGTGGAGAACAATGTAGCAGTGTTTAGAGAGTTGGGTCTGAAGGAAGAGCTTGAGAAGGTTCTTGAAAATACAGCTGAGCTCGAGAACTTCGATGTTTTCTCTGGTACTGTTGGACTAAGCCGTCATAGCAGAACGGTACATTCGCTAGCCGAGCTGGCCTTGAAAATTCTTGAAGATTTCTGAACCATACACAGTCATCCTGCAAATATGATTCATTGTTTTGTAAGAAGAATGATTACAATGTACAATCATGGAATGTATTCTTTAATTTATTGATTTAAACTTTAAAGTATGCGAGAAAGGTCCACACAGCTACCTTTTCTCTCTCTGCGTCTCTCTTATTTTTCCGGGAAAGATGTTTTACATTTCTCTATCTCTAGCTATTCTTTTCTTCTTCTGCGCAGAAGACAGCAAATAAGCAAAATGGTTTTGATTCTTTGCCCAAAGTTAGGGATAAAGTAAAGAATTTAAAAGATTGCTTTCAGCTGAAGGAACATTCTATTCCTAGGAACTGGATAAATATGACACAAACAGAGATCTTTGTGATTATCCCAAGACAGAACCAAGAGTAAAAGACCTGTCTGTTTATTACATTTGTTGTCGGAGAATCTTGTAGGCATGGCTTCAGGAGGATCAAAGTCGGCAGCTTTCATGCTCCTACTGCTGAATCTTGGTCTTTATTTCGTTGTCACCGTCATCGCTTCTTGGGCTGTTAATCACGGCATCGAGAGAACTCGCGATTCCGGTACTTTTAACAACTTCTCTTAGTTAATAATAACAAATCCAACATTTTTATAAATTTGAAAACGTTATCAATCTTTTTTTTTTATTTTGTAGCGTCGACGCTGTCTCTTCCGGCGAAGATCTTTCCGATATACTTCCCTGTGGGGAACATGGCGACTGGTTTTTTCGTAATATTCACGTTGATTGCCGGCGTCGTCGGAATGGCCACATCACTCACCGGAATCATGAACGTTCTTCAGTGGGACTCTCCGAATCTTCACTCTGCCGCCGCTTCTTCTCTCATCTCTTGGTCTCTCACTCTCCTCGCCATGGGGTAAAAAAAAGGAACACTCACTCACCATCCGGTTTATTATTTAAATCAAACCGTGTTTTAATCTGGTTCAATTTAAAAAAATCAAATCTTAACCGAATATAATGTTTGGGTACACCACAGATTGGCATGTAAAGAGATCAACATAGGCTGGACTGAAGCTAATCTAGTGAGCTTTTTTACCCTCCTTTTTCTTTTGTTTAAGTGAATTTGCAAAATGTAATTGTGTTTTGTCTTTGCAGAGAACTCTCGAAGTTTTGACAATTATTGTCAGTGCTACTCAGTTGGTGTGCACCGGAGCTATTCACGTTGGGGTTGGAGAAACTGTGGCTGGAGAAAGGCCTCACGTTGGGAGAGTTTGAGTTTCCAAAGATTATATATCATGCATTTGTTTAAGATGGTGTAATTGTGTGTTTGTGTTTTGTGTGTTGTTGATTGATTTATTCTTTTGCTATTTTTATTTTATGTACCATGATTATAAATGTTACTATTATGTGAAAAAAAAAAAGCCAATCAAATAGAACGAAAGATGATAAATTAAATAATTTACAAACCACTTTTAGTTTTCATCTTAAAAAGAGCACATCTTGGTAATTTACAAACCATATGTTTAGCTTTCATCTTACCTTTTTAGGGTTGCCACCAAAAAAGATCATATCATCATAGCTGAAGGAAGCAATTTGTTTTGTTTTAAACATAATTTTGATCACGGAGGTAAATTGGAATACATAGAACAATCTATGAATCTATGTATTCATTTCAAGGAATAATTAATATTTTCATTTTTAGGAGTAGCTAGCACGAAATGACGCAAATGTATAATGTTCCCATTTTGTAGTTTTATATATATATATTTTTTTTAATTTTATACTCTACATATTAAAAGAGAGCTTTTTCTTGTGATGTGCCTAAAATTCATAATTTTGCCGATTTATCTTCTGAAATGATGCATATATATAGAATGTTGTCCATTTTTCTTCTGATTATCTTTTACAGAATATTTTATTATTATCGTTTCTATATTCTTATAATGTTTGATGTTAATTCTCATAAGCTCTTTTTTTACTTGTGATATGATGTGCCTCTAAAATTTATTCAAAATATTTTTTTTCTTGTGCAATATGCATTAACTAAAACACTAAATCAAAAAATAATTTTATATACATTTGTTACTAATGTTTATATTTTAAAGAGGCGAACGATACCGGATCAATCAAATATTATTATTATTATACTCCAGATTACATCTTGTTTAATCTTTTCTTATAAACCTTCCAGAATAACAAAGACTAGGTTCGGGTACGTGCGGTGTTATTTTTGCATAATTTTTAAAAAATATAATTGTCAAATGATCAAACTCGTTTAATATGTTTGATTGCAACGTTTAATTTTTTTTTGACCCGAAAAAATCTCATTCCTCGTAATTCATATGAGTAAATAGTATGTCCGCATATGTTCTGCTGGAATTCTTGTTCCCAAAATTCTCTTTCCGTATTTTGTCATACATGAATATACTCACACAAAATTCTCATAACCTGATTACTGTGGAACTAATTTGAACGATTTCCTAAAATATAATAAATCTGTTGTTTAATCTTTTTTTCTTAATATATAAATTGGGTCAGTTTGGCAACATTGATATTTGATATGATTTTTTTTTAACCCTTAAGTGTATTTTCCAATTAATAGTATAGATTTCCTTCAATTACTAAGTTAAATTTTCCTTAGTTATACTAATGACAATTTAATATAAATAATATAGTAAGAGAAGGGAAAAAAATAAAATAGGATAGAAACCGTGAGTATTTTATATAGGAAATACCATAAGGTATTTTATTAAGGAGAATTCTATTAATTTGGATATTATTAGTTTTTAAGTAATATATGTATTCGTAATGGAGAAATAAAATTACAAATTTGTTTCGTGAGGAGGAAGACTATAATTGGTTATTAGATCCCTTATATAATTGGTCTTAGTTATGGTATTATATCACTGGATTTTATAAATTTTAATTGGTCATTAGATCCCTATATATCTAAGGGGGAGGTATTGGTTTAGGATTGAGAAAGAATTTTAATGACTTTGTGTTTTTAAAAATCTTGCTGATTTTTAAAATCATAGAAAATTAGAAAGTAAAAATGAAGGATTCTATAAGAGATTGTTTAGAAAGTTATTTTAAATCTTGCTGATTTGTGTTTCCTAATCTTGTAAAATATTTCATAAAATCTTTCAAAATCTTTATATTTGATGAAAGAGTTTTCATGACTTTTGTTATGAAAGAAATATTATAAAATCCTAAACCAATAACACAAAATTTGAATTCATTAACAATCCATGATTCTTTTGTTTTAATTGAATAACATAAAACTTTTAATGACTTTATAAGACTTTTAATCCAATAACACTAGATTTATCAAGATTTTAGATAACTTTTTACAAATCCACAACCAATAACACCAAATTTTTAAAGAGTTTTAAAAAGTCTTGATTGAATAACAACATATTTTACATAACTTTTAAAGTCATTAAAATTCTTTCAAAATCCTAAACCAATAACCCCCTCTAAGCTATTGGTATAATATTATTACTTGTTTTCATTTTTATTCGACTGGATTTTCTAAATTTTAAGATTTCTGTAAAAACACTATAACTACATATTTATAGAAAATGTTAACTACATAGTTATCCAAATTAAAGTATATATTCATGTCATTTTAATTGGTGATCATATGTTTTTTGGCAAATATAGTTATTGTGTTTAGCAAAAGAATAAATATTGAACCAGTTTCAAATGATCTTTGATTCTTTCACCATTAGAGCTTTATAAAATTATTAGAAATGTAACATTATTTATATTTCTAAAGATATAATTTTAAATATATATATATATATATATATATATATATATATTTACATCTCATAATATAATTATATTATTATATTACAATACATAGTGAAATTAATTTAATTTTGAAAATATGTAGCAAATAATATTTATCAATTTTTGAATAATATTTACCAATTTTAAAATATATAATAGCAAAATATTGTGTATATAAATAAATTAAATAGTAGTGGCAATTGACAAACAAAAAATGACAGTTTTATGTAATTTTATGGAATACTAATAAACAATAAATTGAGTATGGAGCTCTTTGACGATACGTCAGCTTTTTCTCCGGAATGATTTGAGTGGATAATGGTTGACAGATTTCAAATAATTTTATTCCGATTGATAAAAATTTGTGGGATTGGCTTGATTGTTTTAGCACATCATCATTACACTCATACATCGCTGTCATCGTCGCAGTGGCTCTAACGTTTATATTATTAGTCTTTGGCTGCCAAATCTTTAAAAGAAATTTGATTATAATAAAGAGTGTTTTCATATTCTTCTACGCAGGCGAGATATATATATATATATATATAGGGCATTCTCAAAAATGCCCCTTTTTCCATATCTTCTTTTAAAAATACTCTTTTATGTTGACCATTTTTAAAACTACCCCTCTTTATATACAAAATGACCAAATTACCCTTTTTGAGTGACAGCAAGAATGTACAGTCATCAAAATCGAAAATATTTTCCTGCCAAAAAAATTTCCCGCCAAAATTTTTTTTCCCGCCAAAATCGAAAATTTTTCCCAAAAAAATTATTTTTTCCCGCCAAAAAAAAAATTTTCCCGCCAAAATCGAAAAATTTTCCCGCCAAAAATATTGAAATTTATACCTTTTAAAAACCTTGTAAATGCTTTTAAAAAACTTTTAAAAGCGTTTACAAGGTTTTTAAAAGGTTTTTAAACACATTGTAAACGCTTTTAAAAACCTTGTAAATGCTTTTAAAAAGCTTGTAAATGCTTTAAAAGGTTTTTAAATACCTTGTAAACGCTTTTAAAAACTTTTTAAAAGCATTTAAAAGGTGTTTAAAAACCTTTTAAAAATTTTATAAAAACTTTTACAAGGTTTTTAAAAACATTGTAAAAGGGTTTAGAAGGTGTTTAAAAACCTTTTAAAAATTCTTTTAAAAACCATTTGAAAACCTTTTAAAAACCTTTTAAAAACCTTTAAAACATTTTAAAAATCTTGTAAAAGCGTTTACAAGTTGTTTATAAGGCTTTTATAAGGTAGAAACCTTATAAAACCTTTTAAAAACCTTGTAAATTTTTTTTGGCGGGAAAAATTTTGGCGGAAAATTTTTTTTTTTCGAAATTTTTTATCAAAAGTTTTTTGACAAAAAAATTTTTGGCGGGAAATTTTTTTTGAAAAATTTTTGGCGGGAAAATATGTCGGAAATTTTTTGGCGGGAAAATTTTGTTTTTCTTTTTATTGAATAAAATAATTTTCATCTAAGGGTGGGTAAAATGATCATTAAAAATTAAAAGAGGGCATAAATAAAAATGGCCAGAAAAGAGGGTATTTTTGAAAAGAGGTATATAAAATGGGCATTTTTAACAAATTCTCTTATATATATATATATATTATGAAAACGAAAATCAATTGTGTTGTCCACGAACAATTTTAATTGCTTCAGCGTATCTGACATATTTTGAGATTCATAATTGATCAAATATTTGATGAGGCCAGAGAGATCTAATGTTGCAATCTCATAAGTTGGTTTTAAAACCTCAAAACAAAGTGAAGAAGAAAAATCTTTACTTGCTTTGCATATGGAGTCGATCTCATCTCTTGTAACCATCATACTAAATCTTTGTATATGATGCAACAACAATACATAAAACCAGTATATGAACCAATATCAAATTCTTTTTGACTAATGGAGCCATTTTTATATTCCAAATGTTTGAGACCTTTTGTGAGATAATTATATATAGGCTAAAACATATCTTCAATTTTAATGCTAACAAACTATGTACCATAATAATATATAAAAAATTGGTAGTTCAGATGTGCTACTGTTTGACCCAAGAAAATAGATATCGTAAATTTCCCATTCCAATTTTTTAAAAAATATGGTAATTTTATAGTGGTTAGATCAGAGAAAGGTAGGTGAATATATAATAGAAAAATACATACTTTATATATAATTTTACCAGTTTTTCTGGTACAAATATGATTTATTTTATTATACTAGTACTTTAGATTAAAGCCCTCTCTCGTAAAGCCAGTAGATTATATATTATGCATTTGTTTTAGATGGTGTAACTGTGTGTTTGCGTTTTGTGTGTTGTGTGTTGTTGATTGATTTATTCTTTTGCTATTTTTATTTTATGTACCATTTTATGTACCATGATTATGAATGTTACTATTATGTGAAAAAAGCCAATCAAATAGAATGAAAGATGATAAGTTAAATAATTTACAAACCACTTTCAGCTTTCTTTTTTCGAATCTTAGCGACAAAGGGCTGAATCTCAGTGGATCGTGGCAGCAAGACCACTCTGCCACTTACAATATCCGTTGCGTATTTAAGTCATCTGCAAAGGATTCTACCCGCCGCTCGGTGGAAATAATGATTCAAGGCAGTCCGAACGGCGCTTCCGCCGAACGGATTTAGCCAACGACACGTGCCTTTGGGAGCCGAACCTCCTACTGAGAGTCGGCAATCGGGCGGCGGGCGCATGCGTCGCTTCTAGCCTGGATTCTGACTTAGAGGCTTTCAGCTTTTAGCACTTAGAGGCTTCTAGCACTTTCAGCTTTCATCTTAACAAAAAGAGCACATCTTGGTAATTTTATTTTTTATTTTTTTTTTTGTCGTCTGCGCATCTTGGTAATTTACAAACCATGTTTAGCTTTCATCTTACCTTTTTTGGGTTGCCACCACCAGAAAAGATCATATCATCATAGCTGAAGGAAGCATTTTTTTTTTTTACATAGAATTTTGATCACGGAGGTAAATTGGAATACATAGAACAATATATTCATTTCAAGTAATAACTTTCATTTTTAGGAGTAGCTACTAGCTAGCACGAAATGACGCAAATATATAATGTTGCCCATTTTGTAGTTTTATAATTTCTTAAAAGTTTTATACTCTACATATTAAAAGAGAGGTTTTCCTTGTGATGTGCCTAAAAGCTAAAATTCATAATTTTGCCGATTTATCTTGTGAAATGACGCATATGTATAGAATGTTTCCCATTTTTGTTCTGATTATCTTCTACAGAATTTTTATTATTATCCTTTCTATATTTTTATAATGTTTTATATATGTTAATTCTCATAAGCTCTTTTTTACTTGTGATATAATGTGCCTTTAAAATTTATTCAAAAGAACTTTTCTTGTGCAATATGCATTAATTAAAACACTAAATCAAACAATAATATTGTATGCATTTGTTATTAATGTTTATATTTTAAAGAGGCGAACAATACCGGATTCAAACATTATTATAATTATTATAACCCCAGATTACATTTTATTTAATTTTTTCTTATGAAACCTTCGAGAATCACCAAAACAATGGTTGACAAATTTCCAATAATTTCATTCCTCATGATAAAGAATTGCGGGATTGGCTTGATTGTTAGCACATCATCACTACACTCAGACACCGATGTCATCGTAGCAGTGACTCTAACGTTTAAACTATCATAATCTTTGGATGCCAAATCTTTAAAGGAAATCTGATTAAAATAAAGAGCATTTTCATATTCTTCTACGCAGGCTAGATATATATTATGAGAACGAAAATCAGTTGTGTTGTCCACAAACAACTTTATGTGCTTCAACGTATCTGACATATTTTGAGACTCATAATTGATCAAAAATTTGATGAGGCCAGAGAAATCTAATGCTGCAATTCCAGGAGTTGGTTTTAAAACCTCAAAACAAAGTGAAGAAGAAAAATCTTCACTTGCTTTGCATATGGAGTTGATCTCATCTCTTGTAACCATCGTACTAAATCTTGCATATGATGAGACAACAATAAGTAAAAGCATTATATGAACCAATATAAATTTCTTTTTGACTGATGGAGCCATTTTTCTATTTCAAATGTTTTGAGAACTTTTGTGAGATAATTATATAGGCTGAAACATATCTTCAAATTTAATGCTAACAAATTATGTACCATAATAATATATACAAAATTGGTAGTTCGGATGTTCTACTTTTTGACCAAAGAATAATATATACAAAATTGGTAGTTTGGATGTTCTACTGTTTGACCAAAGAAAATAGATATGGTAGTTTCCCATTCCAAAATAAACATGATATGGTAATTTGATAGTGGTTGATCAGAGAAAGGTAGGTGAACACATAACAGCAAATACATAATCTATATATAAATTTACCAATTTTTCGGATACAGATATGATTTTATTTTACAAGCACTTTAGATTAAAGCCCTTTCTCATAAGGTACTCCTGTATAATTAAGCCATAAATCTCCTTCAATGAGATTAGTCACAGTGAATTTTGTTGCTTCTTTTGGATCATTAACTGCTTTGTAACCTGGCCATGTGACCCTGTTACTAGTGTCTGCTCCAGGACCATGATTCTCAAATTCCTTATAAACCAGAGTTGATAGACGTCTAGTATTGTTGTCCCAAGGCGCCCAACCTTGTGGATCAACGAGATCGTCTATAAAAGACTGCATAATTACTACTCTTGAGAAATCCTTCCATGGACGTCCTAGGAATGTTTTCACTGTTTTCTTGGTTGGAACAAGATCGGAACTCGCCGTTATACTACACTTTTGAAGCGAAAAGGCAGAGGTTTGGTTGCGTTGAGTTCGTCCTTGAGCCGTCAAGACATTGAATTGACCGCTTAAAGGCTTCCGCGCCACTATCTGGCAGTTTTGGAATACCGCCGCAGCATTTCCAAAGATGAAATCGATTGTTCCTGTGATATAACAATCGCGATAAAATTGTCGATTTATATCGGCAAAAAGTGAGTCTTGGTAGCCGTCTATGCGACACCGATACATAACCGAGACATCACCGGTCACGTGGAGTGCCACAGCTTGTTCTTTCTCCGGCCCAGCCGTGTTCCGAAAGCAAATGTCAACCGCCATAAATCCCTTGGCATTAGTGGCTGTAAAATTTATCAAAAAAGTTTTAGTTTCACTATGGATTATAAAAGAAAAAAAAACAATATATATGTTCTTTCTAAAAGAGTAAACCGATATATATTACCAAAGGTTGCGGACTTCGTGATGGGGTATCCGTCCTTGAAGTTTAAGTTGTCAGTGAGAATAGTTTCGTTACTACCGTCGCCAATGAGCGTTAAGTTCGTTTTCAACTTCTCAATTTCAGTGTTCTCACTGTAAACGCCTTTTTTTACATATATGATAAATCTCCTATCGCTATTCTCAGGTGCTGCAGCGACTGCCTCGTTCACAGTCTTGAATTTTCCGGACCCGTCCTTGGCTACCACAATGTCTGCCCTCATCTTGAGGACCTTAAATTAGTTATGTCATTTATTAAAAAAACAGAAGAACTTAATCAATAAGCAGTTAGAAAACCCACTAAAAATAAAATGTTTCGTTTACGTTTTCTAGCCATGGAAAATAATTTTATTTCGGTGAGTGCATGTTGGTAAATTTGTATTGGTGTGTGTATTACGAAAATTCCCGTTCATATACATAAACAAAAGTATATTATTAATGCCTTTTAACAAAAAAAACTATATTATTAAAATGATTGTTTTTTCTTCTTTTTTTTAATAAAATTTTCGACCTTACAAATATCCAGTAAAATACACTAAAATTTTGTTAAAACTAAAAAAAGACTTGGAAAACTACTCAACTCTTTTTTAATCAAATAAAAACATTTGTACCCTCGTAATATTGTCATATAAATTAACAGCAATACCATAATTTGGTTTCATTAGTACGTATAATTGATCAGTAGGATATTATTTTATCTAAATCTGGGATAGGTTTTTTTTTTGACAATACTAGAAGTTTTGCTTAGCTTTTCATGGTCATCTTAAAAAATGTTAGAAAAAAAAAATTATAATCCATTGTCACATGAAACAAAAAGTCAAAAACTATGGGTGTCCGCATACAGCAACATATATAAATTGACAAATAAATAAGCGTAGTTTAATTTTTCAAGGTATATATGATCGCAATATGATCAATATTCACATAATAAGATATTTTGATAATGATGCCAAAAAGCATATCTTGGAGGAAAAAATTTCATAGTAGACGACTATCTAGGCTATATAAATATGTCAATATGTATAACTAAATTCATATTATACAATTGTCTATACAATATTTCTTTAACTAAACATATAATTATGATATTTCCGGAATATTTAATTAAAAACTAGTTGTAGAAACTGAGGTTTCTCACAATGAATTTGTTTAGAAGGGAAACAAATTCAATAACAATCTCTTGAAGGATTTAGATCAAAGTAAGCAAGAAAAGAAGAAATGAAATCTCTTGAGAAACAAGTTAGGTTTTGCTCAAGAACCAAGAAGAATTTAGGGTTTTGTATTAATGATTCGATGATCTTACAATGAGAGGATTGCCCTCTATTTATAGGCATTCAAAGATCTACTGAATATATTCGAGGATATACTGAATATATTAACTTTCCTAATTACAGGCGAACTGATTAGGAAAGTCCTTCCTTTCTTGCTAGGTCAGCCGCAGGGCGAGTTGAAGTGCCGGTTTGTCACCTCGTCCATGGGCTTCTCGGTGTTACTGGGCCTTCAGAGACAAAGTCCAAACCTAGGTCGAGCTCTCGGTTTAGATAACCGGTTCCTTTAACGGGTCTAAATCGGTATGTTGGGGGTGCTAATTCCCGCACCAACAATTAGTCCCCCCTCAGTTCGGTACATTCAGAAGTTAATTCGAATGACCGGACTTTAAGAGAGAATATTCGATTTGATCCGTAAAGAGATCCGAATCTAAACACTCCGGAATCGTCGCGCCGCTTTGCCCTCCTCTAGTCGGGTGACACGTGTCCGATACGGCGCGTCTGTCAATTCGGAAGCTGAAGCGTCGCGTAGGTTATGGTAGGCAATTATGACCCCGCGTAGGGTTGCCACCCGCTCCCGTCTATAAATACTTAGTATCCGCTGAATGTTTTCACTTTTCGCCGCTTTGTCAAAAAGGTAATCACTTCGTTCTCACTCTCTTCGCCTTTAATTACTTTGTTATTCGCCAATTTTTCCACACTCTTCGGCGATCTGTGTTGTTATTCACCTCGACCATGGTTTCCTCATCGGCTACCACAAGTGAACCATTGATCCGCAAGGGCTCCAGCAGGGAACCTCTGAACGTTGTCAGGTCGGTCCGAGGCGATATGCCGAATAGACCAGAAGAAGCCGAATGCTCCTCAAGGCGCAGATCCAACGAGATCCCAATCCCCTCTTTGATTGACGAAGATGATCGCGAAGATCACGGAAATGCTACACCAATTTCCGATCTCCCACCTGACAACCTGGGCGATGAAAGGGTCCGACTTGCGCCTGAAATCGTCATGATCAATGACCTCTCACCTCTTCGAGACCACCAAGGTGACATCGGGGGCGAGGAAACGACCAGTACTACTAAGTCGGTTGGCGACCTGTTGAATTCGTGTGGCCTGTCCAATTCTGGTGTTCACATTATTATTCCCGGAGAGCACCAACGTCCGTGGAGTCCGCCTCTCGGGTATATTTGCCTGTACGAGGGATTTTTTTCCTAATGCCGGTTATTCTTCCCTCTTCCTAATTTGCTTACCCAATACGCCCATCGCCGCAAGATTCCGATATGTCAACTCACCCCAGGAAGTATCTGCAACTTCGTCGCCGCCCTCACACTCGCGGCCGAAGCTGGGGGTTTCTTGAGGTCGAATGCTTCGAGCAGTTGACAAACTTCAAGAATAGCCAAGGTAGCAAATTATGGATGGTTAATGCGAAGCCAGCTCATAACTTCCTTCCGGGGGAAAAAGTCAGTAACTTCAAGAAGCTGAGAGCTCGCTACTTCTTCGTCCGAGTTGACGGCTGTTCTTTCGAAAATCTGAAATGCGGTCACCGAAGAGTATGGAACGATTCGCCGGGTATCATCTCGCTCCTTATTCTGTTAAATCGGACAATATCGTGCTGACCTGATTTTGTATTTTCATATGTTTTGCAGTTCGCCCTTACTCAGCTCGGAGATTATCTTCCAGATTCGAACGCATCAAGAACGCTCTCCTCAGTGTAGCAGACCGCAGCTGGACTCAAATCTCACGACGCCGCGTGGAAGCAGCGATGGGTAAAGCAAGAACGCAGTTCGCCAGTTTTGCAAGCTCACTGGGTCAAACTTCCAAGGTCCCGCCAACCACAATTGTCGCGGCCGAGATGCTCTGATCCATGGATCGAAACGACGAACCGTCAGTCAACCCTGAGCCAGAGCAGACGGAGAATGAATTCATCGACATTGAGGACGAGGACGAGCTCCCGGCTGCTGACAAAGAAGATGAAAACGTGCTTCCCAATGACTCATCTCTTCCTCCACCGACTGAACCGATCGTCGAAGTGCAGATTGCCACTGAACCAGATAGCGGTTCAAAGAAGAAGAAGTCCAAGAAGGACAAAAATAAAGAGAAGGGTAAAGGAAAAGCCTCCGCTTAAGGAACAGGTCGGAAACGCTCTGCGGAAGAAGCCGGCCTTGAATCCTACGACCGCTTCCGAGTTCATCGCACCGCTGGTCGAACTGACCAATTTTGCTACGACTATTTTGGGGAAACACCTCTTGTGTGCAACAAAGAAGCTGCTGCGGAGTTGTGCAGGCAACTTACAGTATCATCGGTCATGCTACCGCCGGTCGATAAGCTCGAATTCAGGGACCAATACGTTCTGGCCGCCCAATCTGCCCTTCAGGTTCGAATCTCATCGCCTCCTTTATTATTATTTTTTGAACTGCAAAATTTGATTCTCATTCTATCTTGTCTTGGAGTGCAGACCGCCGCCTATATGTCATCGCTTACTCTTATGTACGATAGGCGTGTCAAATCGATGACCTCGGCAGAGGCCGAATTCGAGAAGATAAAGGAGTGTTTGGAGAACCTCCGAGAAGCAGATAGGACGAAGAACGAGAGGATCAAGGAGCTGACAGGTCTTCTTGCGAACAAAGAACAGGATTGCAAAAACCTGGAAAACAGGGTCGCCGAGCTCGAATCGCAGGAACAAATTCTGGGAGAAGAGAAAAACGAGCTGAAAAGGCAGTTCGACGATCTTGGGGCAAAATTCGAGTCAGAGACGAGACGACTTCGCCTAGATCGCCAAGCCAAGGTCGAGGGCACCACGAAGAAAGCGCAGCGCCGTCTTGACAAGGTAAAGGACTATCTTTGTGACCAGGAGATGGCTCGTCTAAAAGAAGATGTTCTCAACCAGGCGAACGGATTCGGGCAGGTTATGGACTATCTGATGAAGAACGGTGCATCCATCCCGGACAATCTTGTTGCCGAGATCAAGGAAAAGCGGGAGGTCGCCCAGACTGAAGTGGAAGCGCTAGATCTCGTAGAATTCGAGGAAGGCGATCTCGACATGTCTCCAGATCAGCTCGGCTTCGGACTACTTCAATCCGGGGATGCGGCTCCAGACTCCGTTCCACATCCACACGGCTCTAATGTCGGACTTTTCCAGGCCGACTGCCCGAAAACGTCCCCTAGGAGCATTTCCTGTTTTTCCTTTTTTTTATATTGTCCTGTTTGAGATCCTGTGACATTTTTGCCTATTCTGCGGCCGACTTCTACTTTTTGGAAATTTCCCTTTGGTGCTTTGCATGGAATATTGCCGTTTTTTTTTTTATCCTCCAGCGAAAATGGTAATTTGCCAATATCAAAATTGGAAATGTTTCGTCCAGAATTAGTATAAATATGATCGCTCCATGTTTGATTTTACCGTAACTCCGACGAGACAATCCAAAGATGCCGAGCTCTGTTGGCAGTACTGCGTCCTTGGTCGATGTTAAGGGCGACGTCCGACGTTCTCGAACTCGGAAGCCATTGAACGAGGGATGCCGTTTTATCCGCATATCCAAGCTCCCTGGATGTTAATGTTTCGTGTTAGTCCGGAGAAGAGGCTGGAACTAGAGACCTTTTTCTCCCGCATCGAAGAACGCCATTCCGAGTACCACGAGCGATTAGCTGCAACAGAGCAATCGCGAGACGAACTGCTTTTCAAACTTAAGCGCCTTGAATCCCACCCAAGGTTCTGGATCGAGAATGGTCTGGACAGGGAGGCGGACATGCCGCAGTGCTTGATCGATTACTGCAACGAGTGCTACCAGTCGAAGAACTCGACTCCCAACAAACCAAGTTTTTCTTTGAGCGGTGAGTTCATGCCTTCCAGGGTGAAGACGTTTTACGTGAGTAATCGCGCCAACAATATTGAGGCTGCTGCTGCTCATGCCTTCGTTCGCCAGGTAATAAACCCTAGCTTTGTCCGTGCGAAGTTATTATAGCAACTATTCATTGACCGATGACCTTGTGCGTAGATCGAATTCGTGCATCGCGAACAATGCCACAAGCTGTTTTACCACCGCATGAAGAAGAATGAAATCGATGATCTTCTAGCGGCACTGGATGCCGAGATCAGCTCCTTAAGGGCGAAGAGAGGAAAAGCCGTTGCCCGTTTGGACGAGGCCGAGCAGAAGATCAGGGCATTGGAGTCGCATCTTGCTGATTGGGAGAAAACGGGACTTCAACTCCTATGGCCCATGCCAAAGCGTCTTAAAGCTGACACCAGGAAGATTGCCGCCGGACTTGATCTTGACGGATGACATACTTTGGCGATCTGAGCCTTTATACGTAGTTTCTTAATTTCCTGTCGAATTTATCCTGTTCAGATAATTCAGCCTTGCAATAAAACTTCTTTTTTTTTTTTTTTTTTTAATTGGAAATTCAACCGAGGCGAGACGTCTCTCAGCTTACGCTGAATAACCCTTTGTGGGGGTAGTTTACCCCAAACGTAAATGTATTTTGTGAACGAGGGGCGAGGTATGATGCCTCGGCCTACTCTCTGTGCCCCATTTCGGAAAACGGAAAAGCGAAATTTATAACTCTGGTTCCGGCTTACATTCGTCCGATCTGGGACTTACGAAACAATTCAAAAGAATTCTCTGAGTTCGGTTTTATCTCTCGTCAAGGAGTTTATCGAGACAATTCTGAAAGAATTCTCTGGGCCTGATGTGTCTCGCATTGGAGACTTAGAATCGAAACAATTCCAACGGAATTCTCTGGGTCCGATTAATCTCCCGCTGGAGAGTAGGTCGAGCACCTGGCCGAGATGTCGAGTAGTTCGATTCCGAACTGGGTAGACGTAGTAGTCTTTTTGTTTTTTTTGTTTTTTGTTTTTTTTTTTTTTTTTTGGTCATTCCCGAGGTGTAACCGCTGCATTAAATCCAGACGCGGTTTCACAATGCAAATTAATTGGTGGGAGAGTCTCGAGACGCAGCGCGCATCTTCCCACGATCTGATTGGTGCGAGATTTTCGGGACGCATCATTTATCTCCCCCTTTCCCCCCTATAAACAGGGGAAGAGAAGGTTTGCTGAGCATCTCCCATCCAAACTTCAGAAAGATCAACTGCAAAGTATGCCTACCACAACACGATCTGCATGGTTAAGGCGAGCTCGAGAGCTGACTGCTGCCGGGGTCAGCGGATTTGACCCGAAAGCTTCGAATATCGCCCTCCCCATAGAAGAGGCGATTTCGCCTCCATCCCACGAACTCGCCGTGGGGACTGAGGAGGATCCTTTGCAAAGGGAGATTCGCGTCTACCGAGCTCGTTGTCAGCGGATGAGTTCGTATATCAAGGCGTTTCGTCTGAAACGCGATCTCGTGTGCCAGCTCTGCCGTTTGGAAGGAACCATCGCGGTTCTCGACGAGCTCATCGCCGGAGGCTTCTACCTGGCGAGCTGGCGCATGACCCGGCTACTCACTGATCGTGATCGATGTGAGGGGGAGGTCGTCAGGACCTTGTTACCCGACCTGCCGGAGGGCGATTACGAGCCGCTGGGCGAATCGGAGAATCTGCATGTTGCGGAAATTCCGATCTACAGGGACTGAATAGAGAGGTTACGCCAGTACATCCTCCACTTGGAGGCCACGGATCGTTATTTTCGGGAGAGTCACACCGTGGAGGGTCCATGCGCGTTCCTGGAGGAAATGGCGGACAGGGGGGCAGAAATGCCCGCGGGTCGGCTAGAAGGGCTGAGGCGGGAGTGTCAACACTGGCGAGCATATCTGGAAGGTGTAGCTGTCGAGGAGCCGTTGGAGTCTGACCTTTCGAGCTCTGCGCCTGTGAATCGCCGAGGAGGTTGAGATCACAGGAGGGAGGTCATACTTCACATCTGCTTCCCGAGACTAGAGACCTACCGCAGCATTAGACCGTCCCCTTTTTATTGCTTGTAGTTCCTTCTTCTTGTTTTATGCTTTATCTTTCTTAGGCGATATGCCGATGTCGAACACTCTTTGTATGTGGCGAAATGGCAGAAATGAAATGGAATAATAAGTTCTTTTAGGAAAAAAGGAATCTTACTATTTTTCTAGCTGTGCCCTCGAAATTTCGTGAAAGAAACCGAGGGCTGCCTACGTACCCGAGATCCGGGATCAAGCCAGTCGTAGTTCGCAGTGTACATACTCTCACAACCGAATTTTTAAGCAAATGGTCTAATAATAGTAACGTTTGAGGTGAGCCGCATTCCAAGAATTTTTGATTTGCTTGTCCTCCATGGTCAGGAGCTCGTACACTCCTGGGCGAACTACTTTGGAGATGAGATACGGTCCTTCCCAGCGAGCGCCGAGCTTGCCAGCGTTGATCTCCTTTGTATTCTCGTACACCTCACGTAATACCAGGTCGCCCTCGTTAAACCTGCGCTGGCGAACGGTTTTGTTATAGTATTTGGATGCGGCATTTTGGTAATTCTGGATACGGACGAGAGCTTGATCGCGCAGTTCCTCGGCGAAGTCAATGTTATCTAGCATCATGCTGTCGTTGAGCTCGGAATCGTTGACTAGCATAGCGCGGCGCAATGTAGGCACTCCAGCCTCAGCTGGAGCCAGAGCTTCGATGCCGTATGCTAACGCAAATGGGGATAGCCCCGTGGCTCTGCGAGGGGTAGTCTGGTAGGACCAAAGCACGCCGTCGAGTTGATCTGCCCACGCTCCTTTCTTGAGTCCGAGACACTTTTTCAGCCCGTCAATGATGGTTTTGTTGGTCGCCTCGGCTTGGCCGTTTCCCTGAGGATATCGAGGGGTCGAAGTGCTCAAGCGTATCCCCCATTTGCCTAAGAAGCGTCTGGTGATCATTGAGGTGAACTGTGTCCCGTTGTCGGTGACGATTTCGTAAGGGAGCCCATGGCGACAGATAATGTTTTTCCAGATGAAGTTGGTGACGTCCAGCGACTGTATCTTGTTGAATGACTCTGCTTCCACCCATTTGGTGAAATAATCGGTCAGGACCAAGAGGAACTTCTTTGACCTCGATGGAGGTAGTGGGCCAACGAGATCCATCGCCCAACGCATAAAGGGGTACGGCGCAGTAACGGTGTTTAGCAGCTCGGGAGGTACATGTTTCATCTGTCCGTGGCATTGGCAAGGCTCGCATTTCGCCGAAAATGTCTCACAATCGGCGACCATGGTTGGCCAGTAGTGACCATCCTTCTTGATTTACAGTGCGAGTGCGCGCCCTCCGGAGTGGTTTCCGCCATCACCTTCGTGGACCTCCATCATTATTCGTTCTGCTTCTTCCCGATCGACGCAGGTGAGAAGGATTCCGGACGAACTGCGTCGGAAGAGGCTGCCCCCCATCATGGCGTAGTGCGCGCACCGAGCCTTTAGACGGCGAGCTTGCCAGCGATCCTCTGGGACCTTGCCATCCTCGATGTATTTCTTTATTTCGAGCTGCCAATCGTCTGGTGGTTGTATCACTTCCACGGGCTCCTGGATGGATGGATCGACTTCCATTGGGTCCGCGGCGTTACTGATGGCGTATGCCATTTCGGAGTGGTCGATGCTAGGAGCTTCAATACATTCGATCGGGATCGTCCGTCGTAGACTTGGGTCGGAACAATTTGCCAGGGCGGCGAGAGCGTATGCTGATGCGTTTTCGCTCCTCGGGACTTTGATTAACTCGAACGAGGCGAACTGTGCGGAGAGAGTCCGGAGTAACTGGCGATATGCCTCCATGCGCCCGTTTTTAGCACCGTATTCCCCACTAAACTGGCTAACCACTAGCTGGGAGTCGGAGAACACTCGGATGCTAGTTACTCCCAAACCTTGAGCTAGTCGCAGTCCAGCGAGGACGGCTTCGTACTCAGACTCGTTATTCGATGCCTTGAAGCCGAGTTTTATAGCTTGCTCGAGGACTTCGCCTGTTGGAGATCGGAGTATAATTCCGATGCCAGATCCTTGGTTGGAAGAGGAGCCGTCGGTAAACAAAGTCCAGGGTTCTTCCTTTGGTACGGTCTCTTCGAGGTCAGGAGATAGCTCGGTGATAAAGTCCGCTAGGACTTGTGACTTCAAGCTCGGGCGGGAACGATATTCAATATCGTACTCGCTTAGCTCGATTGCCCACTTTGCGATTCGCCCGGACTGAAGGGGGCTGTGAAGGATAGTTCGGAGCGGCTGGTCGGTTAACACGACAATGGAGTGCGATTGGAAGTAAGGTCGTAGCTTCCAAGCGGCGACAATCAAGGCGAGAGCGAGTTTCTCCAAGGTTGGATAGCGTGTTTCCGCGTTGTTGAGAACCTTGCTTGTGTAAAATATTGGTCGCTGATCACTGCGGTCATCCCGGACTAGCACTCTGCTTACCGCCGAGCTGGAGACGGAGATGACCGCGGTGATCAGCGACCAATATTTTACACAAGCAAGGCTCTCAACAACGCGGAAACACGCTATCCAACCTTGGAGAAACTCGCTCTCGCCTTGATCGTCGCCGCTCGGAAGCTACGACCTTACTTCCAATCGCACTCCATTGTCGTGTTAACCGACCAGCCGCTCCGAACTATCCTTCACAGCCTCCTTCAGTCCGGGCGAATCGCGAAGTAGGCAATCGAGCTAAGCGAGTACGATATCGAATATCGTTCCCGCCCGAGCTTGAAGTCACAAGTCCTAGCGGACTTTATCACCAAGCTATCTCCTAACCTCGAAGAGACCGTACCAAAGGAAGAACCCTGGACTTTGTTTACCGACGGCTCCTCTTCCAACCAAGGATCTGGCATCAGAATTATACTCCGATCTCCAATAGGCGAAGTCCTCGAGCAAGCTATAAAACTCGGCTTCAAGGCATCGAATAACGAGTCTGAGTACGAAGCCGTCCTCGCTGGACTGCGACTAGCTCAAGGTTTGGGAGTAACTAGCATCCGAGTGTTCTCCGACTCCCAGCTAGTGGTTAGCCAGTTTAGTGGGGAATACGGTGCTAAAAATGGGCGCATGGAGGCATATCGCCAGTTACTCCGGACTCTCTCCGCACAGTTCGCCTCGTTCGAGTTAATCAAAGTCCCGAGGAGCGAAAACGCGTCAGCAGATGCTCTCGCCGCCCTGGCAAATTGTTCCGACCCAAGTCTACGACGGACGATCCCGATCGAATGTATTGAAGCTCCTAGCATCGACCACTCCGAAATGGCATACGCCATCAGTAACACCGCGGACCCAATGGAAGTCGATCCACCCATCCAGGAGCCCGTGGAAGTGATACAACCACCAGACGATTGGCAGCTCGAAATAAAGAAATACATCGAGGATGGCAAGGTCCCAGAGGATCGCTGGCAAGCTCGCCGTCTAAAGGCTCGGTGCGCGCACTACGCCATGATGGGGGGCAGCCTCTTCCGACGCAGTTCGTACGGAATCCTTCTCACCTGCGTCGATCGGGAAGAAGCAGAACGGATAATGATGGAGGTCCACGAAGGTGATGGCGGAAACCACTCCGGAGGGCGCGCACTCGCACTGAAAATCAAGAAGGATGGTCACTACTGGCCAACCATGGTCGCCGATTGTGAGACATTTTCGGCGAAATGCGAGCCTTGCCAACGCCACGGACAGATGAAACATGTACCTCCCGAGCTGCTAAACACTGTTACTGCGCCGTACCCCTTTATGCATTGGGCGATGGATCTCGTCGGCCCACTACCCCCATCGAGGTCAAAGAAGTTCCTCTTGGTCCTGACCGATTATTTCACCAAATGGGTGGAAGCAGAGTCATTCAACAAGATACAGTCGCTGGACGTCACCAACTTCATCTGGAAAAACATTATCTGTCGCCATGGGCTCCCTTACGAAATCGTCACCGACAACGGGACACAATTCACCTCAATGATCACCTGACGCTTCTTAGGCAAATGGGGGATACGCTTGAGCACTTTGACCCCTCGATATCCTCAGGGAAACGGCCAAGCCGAGGCGACCAACAAAACCATCATTGACGGGCTGAAAAAGCGTCTCGGACTCAAGAAAGGAGCGTGGGCAGATCAACTCGACGGCGTGCTTTGGTCCTACCGGACTACCCCTCGCAGAGCCACGGGGCTATCCCCATTTGCGTTAGCATACGGCATCGAAGCTCTGGCTCCAGCCAAGGCTGGAGTGCCTACATTGCGCCGCGCTATGCTAGTCAACGATTCCGAGCTCAACGACAGCATGATGCTAGATAACATTGACTTCGCCGAGGAACTGCGCGATCAAGCTCTCGTCCGTATCCAGAATTACCAAAATGCCGCATCCAAATACTATAACAAAACCGTTCGCCAGCGCAGGTTTAACGAGGGCGACCTGGTATTACGTGAGGTGTACGAGAATACAAAGGAGATCAACGCTGGCAAGCTCGGCGCTCGCTGGGAAGGACCGTATCTCATCTCCAAAGTAGTTCGCCCAGGAGTGTACGAGCTCCTGACCATGGAGGACAAGCAAATCAAAAATTCTTGGAATGCGGCTCACCTCAAACGTTACTATTATTAGACCATTTGCTTAAAAATTCGGTTGTGAGAGTATGTACACTGCGAACTACGACTGGCTTGATCCCGGATCTCGGGTACGTAGGCAGCCCTCGGTTTCTTTCACGAAATTTCGAGGGCACAGCTAGAAAAATAGTAAGATTCCTTTTTTCTTAAAAGAACTTATTATTCCATTTCATTTCTGCCATTTCGCCACATACAAAGAGTGTTCGACATCGGCATATCGCCTAAGAAAGATAAAGCATAAAACAAGAAGAAGGAACTACAAGCAATAAAAAGGGGACGGTCTAATGCTGCGGTAGGTCTCTAGTCTCGGGAAGCAGATGTGAAGTATGACCTCCCTCCTGTGATCTCAACCTCCTCGGCGATTCACAGGCGCAGAGCTCGAAAGGTCAGACTCCAACGGCTCCTCGACAGCTACACCTTCCAGATATGCTCGCCAGTGTTGACACTCCCGCCTCAGCCCTTCTTGCCGACCCGCGGGCATTTCTGCCCCCCTGTCCGCCATTTCCTCCAGGAACGCGCATGGACCCTCCACGGTGTGACTCTCCCGAAAATAACGATCCGTGGCCTCCAAGTGGAGGATGTACTGGCGTAACCTCTCTATTCGGTCCCTGTAGATCGGAATTTCCGCAACATGCAGATTCTCCGATTCGCCCAGCGGCTCTTAATCGCCCTCCGGCAGGTCGGGTAACAAGGTCCTGATGACCTCCCCCTCACATCGATCACGATCGGTGAGTAGCCGGGTCATGCGCCAGCTCGCCAGGTAGAAGCCTCCGGCGATGAGCTCGTCGAGAACCGCGATGGTTCCTTCCAAACGGCAGAGCTGGCAGACGAGATCGCGTTTCAGATGAAACGCCTTGATATACGAACTCATCCGCTGACAACGAGCTCGGTAGACGCGAATCTCCCTTTGCAAAGGATCCTCCTCAGTCCCCACGGCGAGTTCGTGGGATGGAGGCGAAATCGCCTCTTCTATGGGGAGGGCGATATTCGAAGCTTCCGGGTCAAATCCGCTGACCCCGGCAGCAGTCAGCTCTCGAGCTCGCCTTAACCATGCAGATCGTGTTGTGGTAGGCATACTTTGCAGTTGATCTTTCTGAAGTTTGGATGGGAGATGCTCAGCAAACCTTCTCTTCCCCTGTTTATAGGGGGGAAAAGGGGAAATAAATGCTGCGTCCCGAAAATCTCGCACCAATCAGATCGTGGGAAGATGCGCGCTGCGTCTCGAGACTCTCCCACCAATTAATTTGCATTGTGAAACCGCGTCTGTATTTAATGCATCGGTTACGCCTCGGGAATGACCAAAAAAAAAAAAAAAAAAAAAAAAAAAAAAAAACAAAAAGACTACTACGTCTACCCAGTTCGGAATCGAACTACTCGACATCTCAGCCAGGTGCTCGACCTACTCTCCAGCGGGAGATTAATCGGACCCAGAGAATTCCGTTGGAATTGTTTCGATTCTAAGTCTCCAATGCGAGACACATCGGGCCCAGAGAATTCTTTCAAAATTGTCTCGATAAACTCCTTGACGAGAGATAAAACCGAACTCAGAGAATTCTTTTGAATTGTTTCGTAAGTCCCAGATCGGACGAATGTAAGCCGGACCCAGAGTTATAAATTTCGCTTTTCCGTTTTCCGAAATGGGGCACAGAGAGTAAGCCGAGGCATCATACCTCGCCCCTCGTTCACAAAATACATTTACGTTTGGGGTAAACTACCCACACAAAGGGTTATTCAGCGTAAGCCGAGAGACGTCTCGCCTCGGTTGAATTTCCAATTAAAAAAAAAAAAAAAAAAAAAAAGTTTTATTGCAAGGCTGAATTATCTGAACAGGATAAATTCGACAGGAAATTAAGAAACTACGTATAAAGGCTCAGATCGCCAAAGTATGTCATCCGTCAAGATAAAGTCCGGCGGCAATCTTCCTGGTGTCAGCTTTAAGATGCTTTGGCATGGGCCATAGGAGTTGAAGTCCCGTTTTCTCCCAATCAGCAGGATGCGACTCCAATGCCCTGATCTTCTGCTCGGCCTCTTTCATACGGGCAACGGCTTTTCCTCTCTTCGTCCTTAAGGAGCTGATCTCGGCATCCAGTGCCGCTAGATGATCATCGATTTCATTCTTCTTCATGCGGTGGTAAAACAGCTTGTGGCATTGTTCGCGATGCACGGATTCGATCTACGCACAAGGTCATCGGTCAATGAATAGTTGCTATAATAACTTCGCACGGACAAAGCTAGGGTTTATTACCTGGCGAACGAAGGCATGAGCAGCAGCAGCCTCAATATTGTTGGCGCGATTACTAACGTAAAACGTCTTCACCCTGGAAGGCATGAACTCACCGCTGAAAGAAAAACTTGGTTCATTGGGAGTCGAGTTCTTCGACTGGTAGCACTCATTGCAGTAATCGATCAAGCACTGCGGCATGTCCGCCACCCTGTCCAGACCATTCTCGATCCAGAACCTTGGGTGGGATTCAAGGCGCTTAAGTTTGAAAAGCAGTTCATCTCGCGATTGCTTTGTTGCAGCTAATCGATCGCGGTACTCGGAATGGCGTTCTTCGATGCGGGAGAAAAAGGTCTCTAGTTCCAGCCTCTTCTCCGGACTAACACGAAACATTAACATCCAGGGAGCTCGGATATGCGGATAAAATGGCATCCCTCGTTCAATGGCTTCCGAGTTCGAGAACGTCGGGACGTCGCCCTTAACATCGACCAAGGACGCAGTACTGCCAACAGAGCTCGGCATCTTTGGATTGTCTCGTCGGAGTTATGGTAAAATCAAACATGGAGCGATCATATTTATACTAATTCTGGACGAAACATTTCCAATTTTGATATTGGCAAATTACCATTTTCGCTGGAGGATAAAAAAAAAAACGGCAATATTCCATGTAAAGCACCAAAGGGAAATTTCCAAAAAGTAGAAGTCGGCCGCAGAATAGGCAAAAATGTCACAGGATCTCAAACAGGACAATATAAAAAAAAGGAAAAACAGGAAATGCTCCTAGGAGACGTTTTCGGGCAGTCCGGCCTGGAAAAGTCCGACATTAGAGCCGTGCGGATGTGGAACGGAGTCTGGAGCCGCATCCCCGGATCGAAGTAGTCCGAAGCCGAGCTGATCTGGAGACATGTCGAGATCGCCTTCCTCGAATTTTACGAGATCTAGCGCTTCCACTTCAGTCTGGGCGACCTCCCGCTTTTCCTTGATCTCGGCAACAAGATTGTCCGGGATGGATGCACCGTTCTTCAGCAGATAGTCCATAACCTGCCCGAATCCGTTCGCCTGGTTGAGAACATCTTCTTTCAGACGAGCCATCTCCTGGTCACGAAGATAGTCCTTTACCTTGTCAAGACGGCGCTGCGCTTTCTTCGTGGTGCCCTCGACCTTGGCTTGGCGATCTAGGCGAAGTCGTCTCGTCTCTGACTCGAATTTTGCCCCAAGATCGTCGAACTGCCTTTTCAGCTCGTTTTTCTCTTCTCCCAGAATTTGTTCCTGCGATTCGAGCTCGGCGACCCTGTTTTCCAGGTTCTTGATCCTCTCGTTCTTCGTCCTATCTGCTTCTCGGAGGTTCTCCAAACACTCCTTTATCTTCTCGAATTCGGCCTCTGCCGAGGTCATCGATTTGACACGCCTATCGTACATAAGAGTAAGCGATGACATATAGGCGGCGGTCTGCACTCCAAGACAAGATAGAATGAGAATCAAATTTTGCAGTTCAAAAAATAATAATAAAGGAGGCGATGAGATTCGAACCTGAAGGGCAGATTGGGCAGCCAGAACGTACTGGTCCCTGAATTCGAGCTTATCGACCGGCGGTAGCATGACCGATGATACCGTAAGTTGCCTGCACAACTCCGCAGCAGCTTCTTTGTTGCACACAAGAGGTGTTTCCCCAAAATAGTCGTAGCAAAATTGGTCAGTTCGACCAGCGGTGCGATGAACTCGGAAGCGGTTGTAGGATTCAAGGCCGGCTTCTTCCGCAGAGCGTTTCCGACCTGTTCCTTGAGCGGAGGCTTTTCCTTTACCCTTCTCTTTGTTTTTGTCCTTCTTGGACTTCTTCTTCTTTGAACCGCTATCTGGTTCAGTGGCAATCTGCACTTCGACGATCGGTTCAGTCGGTGGAGGAAGAGATGAGTCATTGGGAACCACGTTTTCATCTTCTTCGTCAGCAGCCGGGAGCTCATCCTCGTCCTCAATGTCGATGAATTCATTCTCCGTCTGCTCTGGCTCAGGGTTGACGGACGGTTCGTCGTTTCGATCCATGGATCGGAGCATCTCGGCCGCGACAATTGTGGTTGGCGGGACCTCGGAAGTTTGACCCAGTGAGCTTGCAAAACTGGCGAACTGCGTTCTTGCTTTACCCATTGTTGCTTCCACGCGGCGTCGTGAGATTTGAGTCCAGCTGCGGTCTGCTACACTGAGGAGAGCGTTCTTGATGCGTTCGAATCTGGAAGATAATCTCCGAGCTGAGTAAGGGCGAACTGTAAAACATATGAAAATACAAAATCAGGTCAGCACGATATTGTCCGATTTAACAGAATAAGGAGCGAGATGATACCCGGTGAATCGTTCCATACTCTTCGGCGACCGCATTTCGGATTTTCGAAAGAACGACCGTCAACTCGGACGAAGAAGTAGCGAGCTCTCAGCTTCTTGAAGTTACTGACTTTTTCCCCCGGAAGGAAGTTATGAGCTGGCTTCGCATTAACCATCCATAATTTGCTACCTTGGCTATTCTTGAAGTTTGTCAACTGCTCGAAGCATTCGACCTCAAGAAACACCCCAGCTTCGGCCGCGAATGTGAGGGCGGCGACGAAGTTGCAGATACTTCCTGGGGTGAGTTGACATATCGGAATCTTGCGGTGATGGGCGTATTGGGTAAGCAAATTAGGAAGAGGGAAGAATAACCGACATTGGGAAAAAAATCCCTCGTACAGGCAAATATACCCGAGAGGCGGACTCCACGGACGTTGGTGCTCTCCGGGAATAATAATGTGAACACCAGAATTGGACAGGCCACACGAATTCAACAGGTCGCCAACCGACTTAGTAGTACTGGTCGTTTCCTCGCCCCGATGTCACCTCGGTGGTCTCGAAGAGGTGAGAGGTCATTGATCATGACGTTATCATGCGCAAGTCGGACCCTTTCATCGCCCAGGTTGTCAGGTGGGAGATCGGAAATTGGCGTAGCATTTCCGTGATCTTCGCGATCATCTTCGTCAATCAAAGAGGGGATTGGGATCTCGTTGGATCTGCGCCTTGAGGAGCATTCGGCTTCTTCTGGTCTATTCGGCATATCGCCTCGGACCGACCTGACAACGTTCAGAGGTTCCCTGCTGGAGCCCTTGCGGATCAATGGTTCACTTGTGGTAGCCGATGAGGAAACCATGGTCGAGGTGAATAACAACGCAGATCGCCGAAGAGTGTAGAAAAATTGGCGAATAACAAAGTAATTAAAGGCGAAGAGAGTGAGAACGAAGTGATTACCTTATTGACGAAGCGGCGAAAAGTGAAAACATTCGGCGGATACTAAGTATTTATAGACGGGAGCGGGTGGCAACCCTACGCGGGGTCATAATTGCCTACCATAACCTACGCGACGCTTCAGCTTCCGAATTGACAGACGCGACGTATCGGACACATGTCACCCGACTAGAGGAGGGCGAAGCGGCGCGACGATTCAGGAGTGTTTAGATTCGGATCAAATCGAACATTCTCTCTTAAAGTCCGGTCATTCGAATTAACTTCTGAATGTACCAAACTGAGGGGGGACTAATTGGTGGTGCGGGAATTAGCACCCCCAACATACCGATCTAGACCCGTTAAAGGAACCGGTTATCTAAACCGAGAGCTCGACCTAGGTTTGGACTTTGTCTCTGAAGGCCCAGTAACACCAAGAAGCCCATGGACGAGGTGACAAACCGGCACTTCAACTCGCCCTGCGGCTGACCTAGCAAGAAAGGAAGGACTTTCCTAATCAGTTCGCCTGTAATTAGGAAAGTTAATATATTCAGTATATCCTCGAATATATTCAGTAGATCTTTGAATACCTATAAATAGAGGGCAATCCTCTCATTGTAAGATCATCGAATCATTAATACAAAACCCTAAATTCTTCTTGGTTCTTGAGCAAAACCTAACTTGTTTCTCAAGAGATTTCATTTCTTCTTTTCTTGCTTACTTTGATCTAAATCCTTCAAGAGATTGTTATTGAATTTGTTTCCCTTCTAAACAAATTCATTGTGAGAAACCTCAGTTTCTACACCATCTTCTGGTCGCCATACAACGTGTAAATTCCCGCAGCCGTTGGGAATTTCAGGCAAAGATGGTAGGTGGAAGGAACTGCTTGCATAGAGTAGATCCAAGGTGAACCCAAGATGGCGTTGTAGATTGGTGGGGCGTCTATGATAACGAACTTGGTCTTACGTGCTACGCCACCGGCTTGGACTTGTAGTTTCACGTCGCCCATCGATGTTTTGGCGACGCCGTCGTACCCGGTCAGCGTTCTCCCCCCTGGTTTGATTTGTTCTGGCGTGACGCCCATTTTCTCCAGTGTTTGCGAGAACAGGACGTTAACCGTGCTACCGGTATCCACTAAGACGCGTTCTACGTCAAATTCGCCCATTCTGACTTCCACCACTAGGGGGTCGTTATGAGGGTGGTGGATCCCCTTGGCGTCTTCCGCGGTGAACGCGATGGGGTTCGAGCTCAGCGCTTCGTCTTCGGAAATCGCTTGGACATTAAAGACCTGACGCGCTCGCTTTTTCAGGGCTCGTACAGAGTCCGGGCTTTCATCGGTCTGGCCGATGATCATAGATATACGACCCCGAGGTGCCGCTTGATCGCTCTGCTGTCCTTTTTGACGCTTGGACGGTGTCTGGGGGACTTCCACTGTCCCTGGTAGCAATGGATTGGTTGGCGCCCTTCTGACCTCGGCCGGGGTTGGATCGCCCAAACCTTCCTCCTCGACCTCTGCCACCGCGGCCGCCGCGAGAAGCTTTTGGTTGGTAGACAGCTTTGATTTCACCGGACAGGTACTTCTCGTATAAATAGTTGGACAGGTGCTTACACTCGGCTGTTGAATGGCCGCCGAACATATGAAAATCGCAGTACAGCTCCTCTTGTGCATCGGGAGAAGAGGTGTTCTGTCCTTCGTCCTCGGATATCGCGTTGACTACTCCGCGCTTGGGGTCCCTCTGGTCGTGATGCTTCCGAGGTTCCTGATAGGTATCCCGATTTTTTTCTTTGGCCACGGCCGGGTGAGGAGGAGGGAGCTTGTTAGCTCGCTTCTCCTCGTCTTCCTCCACATAAGCGAAGCGAGATCCTCGGTGAAGGGCTTCGTCCAGGTCAGTGGCTTCCCTGATATTGAGATCTACGTGCAGTCGGGATCCGGGAATGAGTCCTTTCTTGAAAGCAGCGATTGCGACGTCCTCAGCGACCGTTATGGTGGCGTATTTTTCCTTGAATCTGGTGAGGTACTTTCGCAGGGGTTCGTCGGGCTCTTGGACTACTTCCCATAGTTTGGCGCTGGAAGCGTTGCGTTCTATGAACACCCGATAATTTCGCAGGAAGGCTGTCGATAGTTGTTCGAAACAGTCGATAGTGCCCGGAGGGATATGGGAGAACCATATTAGAGTGTTCTCGATCAAACTGTCGACGAACAGTTGGCACTGGCCAGCGTCCTTCTGCTCCTCGGTAAACCTAGCTTTTGCGATAGTAGCCATGAACGAGGTCAAGTGCTGCATTGGATCCTTCGTTCCATCGTAAGTCGGAACCCTTATTTTTACGTTCGGGACATATGTTCTCAAGATGCGTTAGGTGAATGGAGATCGCTGCGTGGCCTCGAACATTCTGTCGATCTCAGGTGCCGAGCTTACAGCTCAGTGGAGGAGGGACCCCATAGCTTTGATCCTGAGGTCCATTTCCTCCAGCTCGGGGCAGGAAGGTGTGGCCGGATTTCTCTGGGAGGACTGCCCTAGTTGAGGCTGCGTCCCTGATGCTAGTACGGATGGTACGTGCTGGTTCAGGAATCGGAAAGTCGAAGACGACGGGTCGTTGAACAGGCGGCGGTTTAGAGGATCGTTCCTCCGAACCTCCTGTGACGGTGCCTCGTTCTATTGACGCGGCGGGGGTGCGCTGTGTCCCATCGCGTCCAGCCGTTGATTTGTTGCGGAGATAGGCTGGAAGAGGTCCCTGGATACCGTTCCGAACACGTGACGGAGGTCGTCCATTGTGACGAACTGGGATGGTTGGGCGACTTGCGCTGGCGACCTCAGTCCATCAACGGTTCCATTGACTGGTGGCACCTCGTCGGCCTCCTGATCCCCCTGGCGGGGTATCTCAACTTCCTCCACCCCGTCGGCAAGTGCCTCGGACTCATCTGCTGGGTTGGCCGAAGTTCGGCGAATACCCGTCCGCACGTAGACGCGCGTGGTGGGTGCGGCGGCAGGTGGATCCGCGGCGACGTCCTGAGAGTTGGTCTCTCGGCTTGTTGGGTCGTCTTGTCGTGGGGCAGTTGCGTTGGCACCGTTGTTGAGGGTTGAAGACATGGTGTTGGCTCTTGCTTTTGATGAGATCTAGAAGAGAAGTGTTTTGTAGAACTTAGGTACCCTCCTTCTAGCGCCAATTGTAGAAACTGAGGTTTCTCACAATGAATTTGTTTAGAAGGGAAACAAATTCAATAACAATCTCTTGAAGGATTTAGATCAAAGTAAGCAAGAAAAGAAGAAATGAAATCTCTTGAGAAACAAGTTAGGTTTTGCTCAAGAACCAAGAAGAATTTAGGGTTTTGTATTAATGATTCGATGATCTTACAATGAGAGGATTGCCCTCTATTTTTAGGTATTCAAAGATCTACTGAATATATTCGAGGATATACTGAATATATTAACTTTCCTAATTACAGGCGAACTGATTAGGAAAGTCCTTCCTTTCTTGCTAGGTCAGCCGCAGGGCGAGTTGAAGTGCCGGTTTGTCACCTCGTCCATGGGCTTCTCGGTGTTACTGGGCCTTCAGAGACAAAGTCCAAACCTAGGTCGAGCTCTCGGTTTAGATAACCGGTTCCTTTAACGGGTCTAGATCGGTATGTTGGGGGTGCTAATTCCCGCACCAACACTAGTGAATCTGAAAAGAAACCAAAAATTTTATAAGAACGAATATTTAATATAAAATCAATAAAAATTTATATTTGTCTATAACTCTATATTGCTTTTTGCCATGGAAATTTTACGTCTTAAGAGTTAAGAGTGAGAATAGTAGAGAGAAACCAAGATGTTGATACATTTGTATACGTATATACTGAGTATTCTAGCTTATAGATGATAAAAGAATATGTGTTTTTGTTACCTCGGGAGTGGAATGTAGATTTTTTTGGTCGAGACTGGTAACCCATTGTGGGAAGTCATCTTTAATCTTGAATTCGACATCTCTCATTGTAGAAGAACTGACTACGAGAACGAGAGTGGACAATGTTATGAAAGTTGTAACCGTTGTTTGAATCTCCATTGTACGTAAGAGAATAGAAAAATTTTATTGTTTTCTCTCTTTAAGTAAGTTTTCTCTCTCTAACGTCTCTTCCCCAACTTCGTTCGAAGCTACTCTTACTTGGCTAAAGAATCCTTGTCCGGACAAGAATGTGGCTTTGATTCTTCGTCTGGCCTATATATCAAGCAAGTCTACTCTATATGGAAAGAAAGAAACTCTCGGCTCCATAACGCCACCTCCAAGTCAATACCAGCGCTAATCCTCGAAGTCAAAAGCGTCATACGCCACTTGGATCCTCTATCTCGAGCTCAAAAAATTTCCTCCCCGGCGGATTCCTTCCTCGTTCTATGGTTTGGATTCCTTTCTCGTGTGTATGCATGTAACTCCTTTTTATTTACTTGTTGTAGGTGTATATCTTTTGGAGACACTTTATATAAAAGGGTTCCAAGTATGGGCGGAGCCAGTAAGGTGGGAGTGGGGTCAGCTGACCCCATTAAATTTTTTTCTTCTGGTATATTTTTACTTATAAATAACAAAATGACCCCTTAAATTTTATATTTTGACCCATTAAATTTAAAATTTTCATTTTGACTCCAAACAATTTTACATTTTGACTTTATTAAAACAAAATTTGGACTTTGATCCTCCAAAAAGTTTTTATTTTTACCCCATAAAAAATAAAATTTTATATTAACCTCTTAAATTTTACATTTTTATCTTATTAGAAAGAAAAAAAAAATTCTTTTGACCCTTCTAAACTTTTGGTCTGGCTCCGCCACTTCCACCCCTCTTTGCATAAATTTAATGAAAGTATGTGTTAAAAAAAAAAAAAAAGTTTGTTGAACATATCAGAATGAGAGAAAATCAAAAGTTAGAAATAATGAAATGTTATGAATTCATATCAAGCAGGGTTTGGTTGTTTATATAAGAAAACAAAATGAACATTAAATTTTATTATAATTACCACTTCGGATCGTTCACATGCATACACACGCTTTCTAGTTGAGCTTTCTATTTATTTTCACAAATTATCAATTAATGTTTCACCAACCTTTTAATTTTCGTTCGAAATTTTGCAGTCCCCCTCCATTTCGTTGCATGAAACAAAAACATCATTATCAAAAACATGTTTTTAGGGATACAAACGTTTTGTTTTCTTTCATAATTAGAATTGTTGTATACATAAACACTGCAAACTGGTCATTTAATTAATTAGGTCAATATCCTCTTGCATTATTTAGTTAATAATAGTAATAACTTTTTTTTTTTTTTTTTGTGCACCTATTAGTAATAACTTAACTGCATAAAAAACAATGCAGGTTTCGTAAAGGGGAATTGAAACCTACACATTCGATAAACTTTTAAAACATAAACCAAGTTCTGAATTTTTTTGAGACTTAAATCTTTTAGATTAAAAGTAAATTTCATGGGAATTTATATATCCGAAACTAAATTGATATACAATATTTTTGGTTACCTACACATGAAAATTTGTTAAGAAACAAATTAATGTTGATCAAAATAGCATATATAAAAATAAATAAATAAATAGCATATATAATACCATATGGAAGAACACTTACACGTACATCTTGCATGCATGCATGCATGAACGAAAAAAGAAATAAATGCAATACAATATATATATATATATATATATATAGATAACAAAATGTTTTTTGTTAATTAATAAGTACAATGTGTTACATATTATATGGTAAAATTCATGCAAGTGCGCAATACTACGTAATTCCAGATGGGAAAATATGGTTAATTATTTTTGGAGGTAATCTATTGGTTGTTAAAAGGTCAATTGTTTTGATGAGAGGAGCGTTAAGAGCCGAAGAAAGAGACAGATTATACCTATTCAAGGAGGAGCTTCTGATAAAAGTTTCTTCTTCAATTCAAATTTATTCGGAACAACTTTCACAAGTTTTACCTATTACTATTCATTGTTTTGTCTGCAATCAACCAATCACTCGTCTCTATCTGCAAATTGCAATAAACGTCAAGTCTTAGCCTACGTTATGTTTAGTTACAAATATGCTCTTATATCGTGTGAATCCTGATCTTTTTTGTTGTCAACTGTATGTTATATGAAGCAAGCAATTATAAAAAATATAAATATAATATAGATTAGAATTGTGGAATCAATCTTTTCTTTTGTAGATTACCCAGATATGTATTATATATACTATATTATAAGTATTTAATGTTAAGTGAATATGAACCATTGAAATGAGACAATGGTCACATGTGAGAGAGCTTGATTGATTTTATAATGATTGATGTTAACTCACATAAAGCTTTTCTCATCGTGTGATGCAATGTTACAAAATACAAACATAACACTGTTGTCTACAGATGCAGCTATTAATTTATGGTCCACAACACATAAACACAAGAATTAATAATTCTACTTATGAAGGTGTGTGTACTTTAAGTACGTAATAGGTTTGGACCGTTTGGTGATGTGTCAGATGTTGTAGTTAAGCATTTGTGTGGCTTATAACGTCAATATAATGACTTCTCTTTGTTTTAACTTGGTTTTCAAAAATAATTTTATCCAAGCGCATATTATTCCCAGCATAGAATTTTGATTCGGCCAGGAAAAGTTCCGGTTCGATCTGACGACCAGTTCATAGCTGATCACGAGACGTCGTGACTTGCACATTGCATGTGATAAACGTAATAACTTATCTGTGTTTTTCGACAAAAGACGTGCAAAGTAACCTTTTTTTTTTTTTAATCTTGTACAAACGTGTAAACTGTATGAGACCCCCCTCCCTCAGGCCTAAGTCACTATTCCTATCTATATGATGACATGTCACGGTTTGTTCATTTATTTTAAATAATTTCTTTTCAAATGATATTTTGTTTATTTATTTGTGTGCAATAAAGATATAATTACTAAGCTTGGACTAATTTCTTTTCAAATGACCTTTCAGAAAAAAAAAAGAGAGATTAGTCTAGTTTTGGCAGTCGAGATGATAACTCTGATCTCTTTAGTCTAGCTAGGTTCGGGTTTCTACCAAATCTATATTAAGATTATAACATTCACACTTACCCAACTCCTACGGAGTGTGGTTTAAGTACATGTCCTTGATCATCTTGCAATAAAGACCTTGGCATAATGGTATACAGTATACACCAACATCTCCAATGGTCAAAGTATAGCTGAATGTTTCCCCAAATCCATACCGAGCCCCGCAGCCTCGACACCGACTACCCGCACATCCTCATTCCCAACAAACCCAATGCGTTTGAGCCACTTCCCACACAAGCCACCAATACATCAGGTTTACCACTCCATAGTGGATTGGCTTACCTTCTTGTCTCTATCCCGATAACAGATTGGAAATTTCCTACTATTAACGGTCACGGATGCGGTCCTATGTGGTATCTAGGTCTCCGACCCAGTTTCGAATAGCTTCCGAAATCCGAACTTGCATCTTTGAACATTTCTTCCACTGATTTCACCATTTAGAGACCAATACATATTAAGTTCTGTATAAATAATTTTTTTTAGACATAAAACTCGATCATATGCATTATATATGTACTAATCCCAACGGGTTCCAAAGGTTCGCCCTAATTCTCTCTCGGGCACAATAATCGAGGCGCCGCTCTTCTCAACTTTCTCCGACGCCGGTAGAGCTCCGGCTCGCCGGCGTCGGGTTCTCTCAAGTTCCCTGCTCTTTTACTACTTCTGTCATCTTTTCTCTTTGTCTGTGTCGTTGTTTCTCTTCACCGGAGGTCTTTGGAGAGTCCAGATCTCAACCCCGGTTTCGCATCAGTCTCAATCAATTCCCATCGCCCCTCCGCTTCCGTCCTCCTCTCTCAGTGAGGCTGCTCATCTGAGTATCCAACTGACTGAACTCTTTCCTCAACCCCCCGAATGCCCTGGTTCTATTGGTGCTTATCTCTCGATCTGGAGTTCCCCACAGTCAACTTTAACATCTCACCTATCCGCGGATTTTTATCCTCCCTCCAAGTGTTTGATTTGGCGGCAGATGGACGGGAGCTCTGTGTTGACACTGGAGCCTTTGAAGATCTCTACAGAGAACATCATAACCCCGGCTTGCCCTGTTACAACTCTGTTAACTCTTTGGCCCAGGTTTGATCCCCATTCTTACTCCGGAACCCTGGTAGATAGTCTACTCTCACTAGATTATGTTTTATCCCTTCACTGGAACCTTCCCCGATCTGCCTATATTCGTATTACTTCAAGTCCAAACTGTTTAGTCCCGATGTTCACTGCTTGGTCAAGACGAGGCTCCCTCGATAGCAGAATATTGGACTCTTATAGTTTACTTGAAACCCTCTTGTGTTGAGTTCAGTGTGAGTCCAGGTTTGGTTATAACTCCACTCTCTCCCTCCCTATCCATCGCTTGGTGTGCTCAACGGTATCACTAGTCCGAAGACAACTTCTGATCCGTAAGTCATCATCTTTGGTAGAATGGCATGAGAGTTATTTGGAAACCGCTTTATATGGACCTCCCAGGGAGTATCTTTTCGAGGGGGACTACTTGGTGAAGCTTGGCATTATGATCCCACCGTTAAGAGGTTGGGGTTACCTTGTCTTCACCAGCTTCGTTTACCCACATCACCTGACCCCTGAAACCAATCAAGACCTATTTGGCATCTCTCTGGTCGCATCAATTATTTCTGCTTGGTCAAGACGAGTTCATCTCGGTAGCAGAACAGTGGTGTCTCCAAAGGTGCTTCTTAGAATACTTTATCGAGATAGAAACTTTGGGTATGTTGCTCTAATCCAGGACCAAACTGATTACAAGCTATGTGTGGATGTTATTTACCTCCATCTCAATGTGAGGGATGACCCACCTGCTTTGTTACGGCTTGTCACCTTTCAATTACGAATCCCGGTTTCATCTTCTCCACTCACCATGACTACTCGACAACCATCTCACCCCTCAGTCTCCTCCATGGAGCACATTTTTAAAAGCTCCTATGCGTCTTTCGTAAGAGCAAAGATTGACCAGCTGTTGGTCAGGGATTTCTTGAAGTTTGCCTTCAATCTTGAATCCTACAAGACTCCAAAAGATCTTTCACCCTTTGCAAACTCCTCAATAGTATGCATCTTGTTGGAAGACTCATGTAGTCTCTATCTTTACCTTTCTTGTATTATTTTGTTTCTAAGTTGTAAGAACATCCCTCTCTTGAGGCCTTGATTTTAATGAAAGTCTATGTTTGATCAAAAAAAAAAAAAAAAAAAAAAAAAAAAGACATAAAACTCATCTTTTTAGAAATCAAACAAAAACTAGGCGAAATTTTTGTTTGTTCACCGCGGCACGAAATCGAAATCATGAAGAAGCTGGAATAACTCAGAAAGAGAGTGGTGCCTAGCCGTTGAGAGTGTCTATTATCTTTGTAGAGGAACAGTATGATCTTGGACTGGCCCCCTTCGCATGACCTAGAAAGATCAAGGCGGGTGAGCTAGTACCTGTGATAGACGAATTAGTAGTGTTAGTGTAGATAATTTTCGTGAAATCTACAGAAACTTTTTACTTTTATTGCTAAATACCAACATTTTGTTTTTGCTAGATTTGTATTTTGTACTTCCTTTTTCTAATATTCCGGTAACTAGTTTGCTCAAACATTTTATCTCATGTTACTTGGTCTACTTAAATTTTGTAATATAATTAAGTATATTTTTAAATGGGGACTGGTCCCGTACATTCTACATCATACCTTTAAAACTGAGCAATTATTTAAACACAAAATGATAAAATATGTTTAACATATAACAAAGTAGATGTAGATCTTAAAAATGTTTTAATGCTTTTTTTTTTGGGAGAAATTAACAAAATTCATCCTGCAAAACCAGATCCGGTTAGGTTTGGTTATGAGTTGAAATAGTAACCGCAAGTTACCTGAGCACCAAGGATCAGTTTCATGGAAAGTACATTATAGGATTGTTTTTTTTTTTTTTGTCAACATATAGGATTGTTTCTCTATATATCGGTAGCTCCCACGAAAACGGTACACTTCAGTCCAAGGAGAGCTTTGCACATGCAGCCGCTGTGACGATTCCATGTTATCATGCTCCACTCATGGCCTGAGCGAGAGCATAACTGAATCAGGAACCGTACTATGACATAAGTTTTGAATAATTTTTACATCAGTTACAAACAGAGAAAAATTCGTTAAAATGATTGATTGATCATGTAAATTTATTATTCTGATCATGTAAAATGATTTATTTGGTTGATGCGAATATATGAAAAAGGTTGATAATAATAATATTACATTACTGCTACATTCTTTGCTTCTACTAACTTAAGCATCAAAATCAAACGATTTGATTCACTAAACAGGATCTATATCTTCCTCCTCCCACCAAAACACACAAAGTCCTAATTCTGATCTGTTCTTTGATCACTTTCTCAGATCCTTTGGAACAACATAAACAAACATACAAGATAACAAACATGTCATCGATCCACCACCGGAACCACCATTCCAACGATGATTAGCATTAGGAACCACATAACTCCCACCTCCACCAACACCTGATCCACCTCTTGCAGTGATAATGTTATCAAAAAGGTTAAAGATTAGACGGCCACCAAGACTTCATGTTCTTCAAGTAATGCCAAAAAAAACACCTACAGCAACGATAACACCACCAAAACTCCACTTAAATCCTTAGTTTCTATAACACAAGAAACTTCAGCAGCTTTCAGGCATGAATGCATTAGACATGACACCATTGAATTTCACTATTTCAGACATGAGAAGAAGATTGATCTTACATGGTCAAAGCCGAGTTCATCATCTCTGCCAACAAAGTTTCTTCCCACCCTCACGCATAATTTCATAAGCAAGCTTATACTTCTCCAGAGACGAAGTCCCAAACTCTATGTACTTAGAAGCAGCCTCTCTCAAACTCCAAACCATCAAGGCCTTAAGATCCTGAGCACTCACGCCTGATTCCATATCACGCACAAACCCAAACTCCGCGTTCTTGGTCCATCGGTGCAGTATATACCTTGACGGGAGCTCTCTTATGTCCAAAAGATTAAACACTTTCAAGATATGTCTACAGAGAAGTCCTTCGTGCTCAAACATCTGACAGCTGCAACTCGAATTAAGATTCGACGCACTGAAAGTCACAGCGTGTTTCTCACTCTCGTTCCCACATTTCCTCACCAGGAACCTACTGATTGCTCCTTCTTCGTATGTCTTTAAGCAGAGGTAATTGTAAGACTGTACGAGTTCGCTCTGGAAGATTCTGAACACTGTTAGCGTGTAGAGTCTTCTGCATTGTTCTTCCACTGGTTCTTTTGTCTGCAGAAACGGCTGCAAGTTGTAAGAATTGAAATCCTCTTTTCTTTCCTCTTCCCGTCTCTGCTCAAGTGCTTGTTCATATCGAGAAATGAACTCTCTGAGAGGCGTCAGAGCGTCAAGAGAAGCGCCAAAGAAGGACTCAGTAGTTCCATTTATTGGGATTCCAGCGAAGAAGCTTGCTCTAAGATACGCGGGAACCCAATTCTCACGCTGTTCATAGATCTCTCTGAGCCAAATGTCGTCTCTAAGACCGTATTTGTTGATGAGAGCACTCCAAACTGAGTCAAACTCAACCGTTGTCTGAGTCTGGTATATACATTTCTCGTATTCATACTTGAACTCACTTGGAAACGGTCTGAGATTTTCCTGCTCCTTTTCCCTAACTTGCCAAGCTGAGTACCGATGATGTGCACCGGGAAAGACTTGGACCAAAGCTTGCTGAATAGGCAAATCTTGATCAGCTACAATGGATCTTGGACGACGACCAGACATGGCGCGAAGCCATGTCTGAAACAACCACAAGAAAGCTTCTTTAGATTCGTCAGCAACCATGGCACAGCCAAGAAGCACAGGTTGCCTGTGATGGTTAAAACCAATGACAGTAGCAAACGGAACAGCATAGTTTCCTTTTCGGTATGAAGTATCGAAAACAACAGTATCACCAAACTGACTACAAGCGAATCTTGCTCTGCTATCCGCCCAAAAGATGCTCATACAGCTTCCATTACTGACATCCAACTCCACTGCGTAAAAGAATCCCATGTCCTCGGTTTGTCTAGACTGAAAATAATCGAGAAGCAACGGGTACCATTCTTTACCGATTCTGTTCTCTCGTGTTTTCTTGATGTGGTTGTTGTTGTTGCCGAAGTCGTTTAGTTCAATAAGATCAACAGAATCTAATCCTCCGGTTCCATCATCCGTTATCTTTTTCATACCGGAGTCATTCTTCTTCCCTGGTTCAAGGTCATGATTATGATCTTTATTGAGACGGTCAACGATCCAACCACCAGAGTCTTGTCTTTTGATCCTCATGTAAGCTCCACAACCCATTCTTGAAGGATGTTGAAACCCTTCTCTCGAACAAACAAACCTTCTCGATGTGATTGATCCATCGACTTTTGAACGGAACAGCTGACCAATCCGAACTCTAAACCCAACAACTTCCGCATACGCCTGATAAAACTGACACGCTTCATTAGCCGAACCAAACTCCAACCCTGCGTACGGCTCAGTACCAGTAACAGCCTTAGATTGCTGCATCTGATGATGATGATCGTCACTCACTTCTCCTCCTTCACCACCACCGCCGCCTTTAAAGCGTTTGAAACCACCACCAGGGCAAGACCGTGGTTCTCTATCAGACTCATCAACAACTTTCATCTTAGGTCTATGTGGATTAACCGTTACACCTAGCTTAGTAGGAGCAGGAGCTCTGGAAGGACGTGGAGTCGTTTCCTCAACCTGAGTCTCACCTCCAAGCTCATGGTTATGCTCTTTCTGTATCTGGTCAAGAACCCATTTCCCTGTATCCCTTCTCTGCACGCGAATAAACGCGGTGCATCCAGTTCTAGAATTCAGCTGAAAACCTTCTTTAGAACACACAAACCTCCTAGACGAAACCGTACCATCAGTTCTTGATCTATACAACTGACCAGTCCTAACCTTAAAACCCGTTCGAATAGCGTAAGCGTTGTAGTAGTCACGTGCTTCCTCTGCTGTATCGAATTCTAAACCAACGTAAGGTTCGACTCCTCCTGAGCCACCTTCTTCATCTTCACTTACACCGTTGTTGTGATGCAGAACCCGTACAGGGTATGCTTTAGCAACCATGTTGTTGTAACCGTTAAGCTCAGTATCTACACTGCAATTCACACAAAAAGAGTTAAATCAAAATCCGAAACCAATTCAACAGTAACAAAAACATTACCAATTCTAAATATACACTCATCTAATTGAAACCAACAGCAACACAAAGAACGAATACTATATACTAATAAAAGAAAGAGCAAAATCAGCCATAGCTTTCCCCCAAAATTACTTCTCCATTCTCGTCGAAGCGAACCAAAGACCAAACCAAATCGGTAACAGACGGAGATTGCGAGAGAGCTCCAAACTTTCAGCTGTTCGGCGGTTGGAACTCACAAAGATGCTTCATTTCACGACCTTCCACATTCTCTTTGCGCGGGAAATTGATTTGGTGGTAGGCACAGAATTTATTAGGGATTTCAGCGAAGACGATAGATAGATAGATAGATATAGAGAGAGAGCTAGAGATAGAGATAGAGATAGAGAGAGAGAGAAGATGAAGAAACAACAAAAAAAGCAATCTCCTTTTTTTAACTAAAGAGTAAAGACCAAATCTTATATTTGATGTCATAACAACATTATTGATGCTGTAATAAAAATTAATTATTTTATTACTCCAAAGTCCAAACCTTTGTTATCATCTTCTGGATGTGAGATAACGAAAGATCCAAATAAAAATTGGGGATCGATCAAGAAGAATCTAGGGTTTCGGTGAAAGGATTCGACTTTTCTTTTCTCCCGGAATAAAAAGTAAACCTTTTTGTGTGGCTCTACTTCGGAGCTTGAATTCGAGTCTGCCCACGAGTTTTTTTGAGTTACGCAATCAGAGAAAAATTAGCGGAGACGCCATGAGTAGAGGTCAGTCGTATTTGATCAGTCTCTTTAGAAACCGAACTCGACAGAACACTAATACCCAGTTACGGAGTCTAACTCTCGAGCCTCGTGATACTGAATCCAATCCCAATGAGGATAAATCAGCCGGAGGTGGTGGAACGACGTATACGGAGATGGCTAAAACTGTCTCTACGATCATGAGAGAGAGACAGAGATGGCAACAAACTCTGGTATCTGATTTCCCTTCGTTTAATTTCGCAGATCCTTTGTTTTTCCGGGAACTATTGAGATCTCAGAACAATGTTCTGTTTTCTTTATGGTTCTTTCGATGGTTGTGTTCCAACTATGACTACACACCTGATCTTGTTTCTTTAAATCTTCTCTTTGGTGCCCTTTTGGATGCAAAAGCCGTGAAAGCTGCTAAAAGTTTTCTCAATACCACTGGTTTTAGCCCTGAGCCCACGTTATTAGAGCAATACGTTAAGTGTCTTAGTGAAGATGGGTTGGTAGAGGAAGCTGTTGATGTGTATAATGCACTCAAAGAGACTGGGATTAGCCCTTCAGTTGTGACCAGCAATGCTGTTTTATTAGGTTGCTTGAAAGCGAGGAAACTCCATCTTTTTTGGGAACTTCACAAGGGAATGATGGAATCTGAGGTTGATCTTGAGAGGATCCGGTGTTTGATTCAAGCTTTGTGTGATGGTGGTGAGGTTTCAGAAGGCTATGAGCTTCTCAAGCAAGGTTTGAAACAAGGGCTTGATCCAGGACATGATGTGTATGCCAAGTTGATATCTGGCTTCTGTAAGATTGGGAACTATGCTTGTATGTCGGAAATTCTTCATACCATGATTGCGTGGAACCATTTCCCGAATCTTTATACATACAATGAGGTTATAAAAGGGTTGTGTAAGAATAAGAAGCATGTTGAGGCTTTTTGTATATTCAAGAGTTTGAAAGAGAAAGGCTATGCTCCTGACAGAGTCGTGTATACTACAATGATCCATGGATTATGTGAGAAGGGATGGTTAGGGAGCGCAAGGAAGCTGTGGTTTGAGATGATAAAAAAAGGGATGCAACCAAACGAGTTAACTTACAATGTGATGATACATGGGCACTTGAAAAGAGGCGAGTTTGTGCTTGCTGGAGAATTCTACAGTGAGATGCTCAGAAAGGGCTATAAAGAGACAACGGTAAGCTGCAATACGGTGATCAGTGGTTTCTGCTCACATGGTAAATCAGACGAGGCATTTGAGTTTTTCAAGAAAATGTCTGAAACAGGGGTTGCACCAGACGCAATCACGTATAACGCTTTGATTCAAGGATTTTGCAAGGAAAATAAGGTTGAGAAAGGCATGAAAGTATATAAGGAGCTTAAGGCCTTAGGTTTGAAGCCTTCTGTTGTGACATATGCTGCACTCGTGAGAAATCTGAAGATGTCTGATTCCGTAGAAACTTCTTTAAATTTTTAGAGATTGTCTGAGAAACTAATTTTGTTGAAAGTGTTGTGCGACTCTAGAACTGTATCGTTAGATTGATTAATCAACAAAAATGATGAATTTCATTTTTTTGCAGATCTGTAATTTTTTTGGACCTCGTTTAGGAAATGAAACAAAAAGGTTTCATTGAATGATCTGTCTATTGGATGAGTCTATCTATCCATTTCAAAGATAACATACAAAAGCACAATCTTCATAGAAGGCTAAATGTTATGGTCTTTCTATATGGGACAAGTCATAAATCTGAACAACTCAGCGGTAACAAAGAGAATCAAAAGGTACATTACTACACTCATTAGAGAAAAAAAAAAGCAGGTTCATGTTTAGACAAGCAGTAATGAAACTTGGACACACAGAGTAGTTAACTAGAAACTTCATTTGCAGGACTCGGAATCACCATATGGAACAGAGAGAAGTGATGAGGCAAAAGAATATTTAAAGTTTGAGGTTTTGCAGGCTAGACATCTTTTGGATCTCCTCGATGATCAGCTCCTTTTCCTCTTCGAATTGATCATCTTCGGAACCTAAGCAAGATTTCAATTAATGGAATGAGTCTAATTTGGAGGGTAATATTTATAAATACTGCTATCAGGTAGTTTGAATCATACCTTTACCAGGGGACAAATTGTGAAGAAGTTCGAGTAATTTCTCATGGTTTCTTGCCAAAATGATCTTCACTTCTTGTGGCTTATTAGGATTCGCAACAAAGATCTGTAAGCGCACAAATAGATGCGGTTAAAAGGCTTCAAATTCTGATAATAACTTCTCCTCAGAGACCTATTAACAGTTGTTACCAAATCAACTGCCCATTTTTAACAAAGAGATACGTTACCTTAAATATATGGAAGGCTGATATTTGAATATTCTTGCTCGAGTCCTACTCAGATGAACATGTTTAGTTCATATGCAATTTACTTATTTGACAAAGTAACCGCCAAATAGGAAAGATGAAACCATAATAAACCGCTTACCTTCAAAAGTGTCATTATGACTTTAAGATAACGAACTTCTAAGATAAATTTCTTCATTATGTGTGAATTTGGAGTCTCCAAAAGGAAATCTGAGAGAAGCTGCACCAACCACGAAACTCCCATAGTTAACAACACTATTCAAGAGGTCATATATATACGAATATAGCACCAACATAAGAATTGTAGCGAAGAGAACCTTCAGTGATTGCCTTCTCGTCACATAATTTGAAGATGTCAAAAGCCTTTCATAAACATCAAAGAACTGAAATAACCATAAATAACCCGTCAGCTAAAGGTTATAGGACCTTCTCAAGTTTTTATAACCAAGAGATACTTCTCATGTCATCCAAACATAAAAAAGATGATGAATCAAACCTCACTGTAATGAGAGGTGAGAAACTCGGAGACAACAGAGTCATGTTTTGTGAGAAGATCCTGCGAGAGAGGTAAAGAAGTAATGTATATATAGACAAAACTCCGAAACAAGTCCAAGTCAACAATGTAGTTAAAAAAATCACCTTGAATGTTGAAAATGCATCAGAAGCAACATCAAAGTTAGGCAACTCCACAAATTTGAAGAATAATTCAAAGCAGGCAGACTCTAAAATATACCTGAAAAGGCACTACAAGAATTTAACAGCGTGAAAAAAATAAAAATCTCGACCATCGCGTGTCAGTGAAATCATTTAAACAGGTTTGTAACCACATTGAAAAGTCAAAGCTAGATATGGGATCTGTCTTACTTAGCAAGACTTGGGAATTTAATGCATTCCCTAAGCATACTTCCACAATGCAGAGCAATCTCCTTGTTGTCATAGCTGCTCATAAACGGTGACTTATAAGTATTGGCTCATAAGGTAGGAGTAAAAATTTCAGCTACGTAACAATAAAAAATAAAATCTTTACCATACAACCAAAGAGTCGAGCAACTCGAAATGATCTTCAAAGTACTGCACAAAGCAATAAGTCTCGCCGACTTTTTGCTTCAACAAGATAGACCAGCAATGCAGTAAATCTTTTCTTGCCTGCAAACATAACTCAACTCAGCGGGTTCGTTCGTAAACGGGATGGTATTAAAGAGACAAAAAAGGGAAACAAATTGAAAAATCTGACTTACTTCCCATCCCAAAATGTGTAGCTTATGAATAACAAGAGAGATAACATCTTCTTTGCAAAACTCTAATGCTAACTGTACAGCTTGATCAGCAGCATTTGCTTCAGCCTCACCATCTCCAGAAAGCATTCCTCTCAGAGAAGAAAAATTCTTCTCAACTTCTTCCAGAGCCTAACAACAAAAATAAAGATAAGCTAAACCATACATACACTTCTGCATTCCACACCAATAAGCAAATTAAGTTTTCCCAAAATCCCATATAACCAAAACGCAAATAAATTCAGCTACAAGGAGATGATCAATCACACCAAAACAGTAGTTAAGGCATAAAGGTACAAACTTTAAATAGAGAATTGAGGAGTTAACGCAAAAAGGTAGAAACTTTAAAATAGAGAATAAAGAGAGAGAGAGAGAGAGAGAGAGAGAGAAGAACCTTCTCGAGGGATTTAACTTCGACGACGGTCTTGGTGTCGAGAGCGATAAGACTGTCTCTGATGGCCTTAACGACCTCTTGAGGCGTTTTAGGCCTTGAGGGCTTGAAGAAAGAGAAGGACATTGAGATCAGATTCGGATTCTGCCGCGTATTGATTCAGACGGAATCGTGGATCGTAAACTCATTCAATAGAAAAAGGGCAAAAACACTCTGCTTCCTAGTTCCTCCTCTTCGCCTCGGTTCAATTCAAGCAGATCGTCAAATCAATCATCATCATTAAGCACATCTCTTTTATTTTTTTCTAATTATGTGACAAAAAAAAATCTGACAACTTTTTAACCAGTTTACTAACAACTTTTATAGTTCCAAACTTCTTTATCTTTTGTCTAATAATTTTTTTAGTCCACTAATTAGCAAGGATTATTGATAATATATGTTATCCTCTTGTAATCTTTAGGATCATATATAATTCCATTTTGTGGCATTCCTTCTGTTATTGTTTTAATAATCTGGTCATTAAACCCAAAAAAAAAATAAACATATAAAGAAAAAAATCGTGTTTTAATAGCACAATTTTTTTTTTTCCATGTGTCACCACATTGGATTAACAATCTAGTTCTGTTTTTAATATATATACATACATCAGATATATACTGTACTTGTTTTAGAATTTTAGTTTAACTTCTTTTTTTGAACAGCGAATTTAACTTAACTTTATGGTAGTATTTATTTTTTTTGTTAAAAGGTTTCTTTATGGTAGTATTTATACGGTACATTATTCGTTAGATTTTTGTTTTAGGATTTTAGTTTAATATATGTATAAAGTATATATATCAAATAATTTTAACATATCATCTCCAAAGTTCCAAAAATAGAATTCTGCTTCAAAATTAGACCCTAACTAGGTAACAACCCGCACATAGTACGGTATAAAATAATTATTAAATATTTTTACTGTAATTTTTATCTATTATATTTATCGGTACTATATATCTATAAAAAAAATTTGTATAATAATTATAATTTAATCCGTGAGAATTATTATAATATCAATCTTATATTATTATATCATATGAACAAAGAGTTCTTAAAATTCATTTTAAAGATTTTATGAAAATATAATTAAAGGATATAATTAGGTTAGAAAGAAAATATAAGAATTTAATTTTGGGAAAAATACAATAGTAAATAAATGTAAATATTATTAAAAGCTGGTGACAAATAAAGGAAATAGTGTTCAGAGCTCTGTGATGCTGACACCTCAGTTTTTTTGCTAAAATGTTCTTCTATTAATATATAGGAGATTAAATTCTAAGTGGAGGATATTGATTTGAGATTTAAATAAAGTTTTAAAGACTTTAAATGTTATGTAGAATCAGTTGTTATTACATCAAGATTTTGTTACTTTGTTAAAATTTACATTTATTAGTTTGTGATTTGTAAAAAAATCATATAAAATCTTAACAAATTCGGGTTATTGGATTCAGATTTTTATAAAGTCAAAAAAAATTTTGTGTTATTCAACCAAAACAAAAGAATCTATGGTTGTTAATGAATTTAATTATTATGTTATTAGTTCATGATTTTATGCACTTCTTTATAAAATAAAGTCATGGAAAGTATCACAAAAATACAGAGATTGTTAGTAGCATTTTACAAGATTTTAGAAAACTACACAACAAAACTATATAATACTCTCTAGCAATTCTTAAAAATCGTTCACTTATTCACTTTTGATGATTTTGTTGAAGCCTTTAAAATTCTTTATAAATCTACATATAATAGCAATCTGAATAAATGTCACCAAAAGTTGTGTCTTTTCAATCGTATCTTTTGGATAATTTTCCAAAAAAATCTGTAGAAAATTAAATTATATATTTTACGAAAAGTTGTGATTGTTCATTATAACGGTTTTTTTGTAAAGTTGCAACTATTCATTGTAGAGTTGTGTTTATTCAAATATTCGTATCTTTTGAAATCTATATATATTTGTTTGCTTGAACTGTTTTAATTTTTTGTCATGATTACATCTTTCTAAATTATTCTCTAGAATTCATTATTTTAAAAGTAAAGAAACTTCTCTAATTCTTGATTAAACAAAATATTTTTGGAATGATGAATCAAATTTACAACTTTTAGTTAATTTTAAATATAAAAATTTAATGAAAATACCTAGAGTTTTTTTCCAAAAGTTAGATGAATTATATAGTGAGTTTTTGGATTTGACTTTTCAATATGGTAATAAAGATGTCTTATATGAGTTATATGAGTTATTAGGTATAATAAAGTGCAGACACAACAGCTGCAATTTTTCGTAGTACATTTTCGTAAAAAAATGTTTTTATTTGTTTTTCTTTTAATTCAAACGGTTGTATCTGTTCATTGTAGAGTTGTGTCTTTTCACTATATTTTATTTATGTTTTTTTCATCACAACTTTTTGTTCTACTAATAGGTATATCTATTTAAATAGTCATGTCTTTTGAACTCTTTTTGTATTTGTTTCTTCATCAGTAACTAACAAGTTTGTTGAAACAAATTTTCCATTTTATGTTTAACCTAAATAATTGAATATTAATATCTAATATTCAACGTTACTCTATAATCTAACTAAAATTTTAGAAATGATGATAGCAATAGAGAAATTTAATACAACTTAATATAGAATTTACAGTTGCGTTTAATTATCGTAACTTTTCGTTAGAAAAATATTTAAATATTTAAAAATAAAAATAAAAATCTGAATAAATGCGAACAGCAGTTGCAAATTTTGTAGTACTTTTCTGTAAAACAAATTGTTTTTATTTGTTATTTTGTAAAATCAAACAGTTGTATCTGTTCATTGTAGAGTTGTGTCTTTTCACTATATTTTATTCCATTTTTTCATCACAAGTTTTCGTTATAATAGGTGTGTCTATTTAAATAGTCATGTCTTTTGAACCTTTATATATTTGTCTTGTCATCAATAAGTAACAAATCATTGTTCGTTGAAACAAATTTTCTGTTTTATGTTGAATCCAAATAATTTGAATACTAATATATAATATTCAACGTTATAGCAATATAGAAATTTAAGAAAAAGAAATTTAAGAAAAATTAATATAGAATTTACAATTGTGTATATTTATTGTAATTTTTGTTAGAAACTATTTTAATATTTAAAGTTTAATTTATTTTGTTTTTAAAAGTTGTGTATTTTAATTTTAATTTTTCGTTGATACAGTTTCAATCATTATTAAATATATTTTTAATTATTATTTAATAAAAAATTACATTTACTCATTACAACCATTAGTTCAATATTCTCAGTTAGGATCACTTTGTCGTAATGATTTTTTTTAATTGTAGCTCTTTACAATAATTCTTTATAAAATTTCTTATATTTATAATAATTTAAACAATGTTTTTTGCAAAGTTGCGTCTACTTTACATAATACTAGGTGCTTCCCCACGCAACGCGTGGGTTGTGGTGTAGTTGGCACTTTCTTGTTTTTTTTTCTTGGTCTTTTTCGTTTTCTCTTTTGTATTATTTCGTTTTAATTAGGCATATACGGGCTTTGCCGTCACTTTTATTTATACACTATATGTTTATACCATTTCGTTCAGATGTGTATAATTGTGGCGTTTACTTTTTATGAATTATGAAGATGTTGTTTCTTGCTTTTGAGGATCCAATTTTATCATTGACTGATATTGTTTCCAATACATTTATTGTATTATAGATTTTCTAATTAACTGCTTATGTAAACCCTTCATACGTTGATGTTGCAATAATAAGTTATTTTTTCAAAATATCTTCCGTGTAAGTGATTATGTTTGTATGCCCATGTTTTGGTCTAATATCAATAAGATCGTTTCTGTTTTTCTTTAGTTGGCTTTGAAACCAATATTGAGTTAAGCAAATAATGGGTCGAATTATGGTGTTAATAAGTAATATAAATTCTTATGTATATATATTGTATATATGTGACTATAAATTTAGCTAACTAAAAGATTATGTAATATTTAAATACAATCTTGAACATATATATATATATATATATTTTTATTTGTGGGAGGAATGTATGAAATTATTGGATAGAAGTTATTTTTGAGTTAAATGACTTTTAATGTCTTTAAAGTGAGTTAAATATTAATAAATTTTTATATGTGTCTTGACTTTTTTAAAAAGAAATACCAAGTGTTTCCTTCCAAATTTGAAGTGATATAGTATTTTAGTTTTCTTATATGATTTTATGAACTTCAATGTAAAAGTTTTTCAAAGTAATAAGTACACTCACTGATTGAATTATAAAATTTGGAGAAATGTTTATTTCGTTTAATCATCTGCTCTTTTAAATAAATTAAATAAGTATGTTGTTATTCCTACAAATAGGACAATATATATTATAGTTTAACCATGGAGTTAAACAATGGAAATGGAACTTGTGATTGCAAGACAAAATGTTTATATGTTACACATTGATCGTTTAAAAATGAATAGGAATATCTAATTCTCAAATAAAGTTGATTGTTTTGTTAAAACCAACATATGTGAATTTAAATTTAACTATACAAATTTAAAAAATAAATATGAATAGATTAGAAAGGCAAGAAATATAAAAGAAATATTTTTTTTATATAAATAAAATAAAAATTGAAAACAATGTTAAATATATATAATACTTTCTACATTAAAATATAGAATCAAACTCTTACAAGTTACAACACATATGAGATATAACAACATTTGATATTGGTAGGAGAGGAAGAGAGAATGTTTACTATAAGATGGTAATCCAAATTAGATAATGGAGATGAATATTTAAAAAATAGAACAATGTAATATCTATATATATATATAATACTTTCTAAATTAAAATATAGAATCAAACTCTTACAACACATATGAGATATAACAACATTTGATATTGGTGGGAGAGGAATAGAGAATGATTACTTATAAGATAATAATCCAAATTAGATAAAGGAGATAAATCTTTTAAAATAAGAACAATGTAAAATATATATCATGTAGTCTCTAAAATTAAAATTTAGCATTAACAATTTACAATGATATTTCATTTTTTTTACAAGCCATACAACAAAAATAAGAAATCAAAAATAACAAAAAAAAAAAGAAAAATGATTTGAGGTATTGTAGAAGAGAATGAGAGAATGTGAAAATGAGATAGTAAAAGAATGTCAATATGAGAGAATGATAGATTGAGAGAATGTTTATTTATATGATAAGAAATGATGGAAGTTACATTTAGAACTATGGAGTTACAATAGTAATTTATTGTGTTTGAATAGAATTGAGTGGTAGAATATGATTAATGCATAATTTATTTTATTTTCAGTTATAATTTTATTTTAATGTGTGAGTTAAATGTATTGTGTTTATTGGATCTTAAATATTGTTTAAAGCAATTAGAAAGCAAATAAAAAATAAAAAATAAAAAAAATTAGAAAACATTAAATGAAAATCAACCAATAAGGAGAGACCAAAACCTTACTTTTATATATATGATATATTGCTTTAAACTTTGAAATGAGAAATATATTATAAACAATAATTTACATGAGAAATATATTAATTTAGCCAACCAAAATATGAATATAAGTTTAGCCAACCAAAATAAATAAAAAAATATTAAAATTTAACCAAAAATAATTTCTCTTGAAAGATAATAAGTTAGTAGGAGGAATGAATTAATGTACAATTATTGGATAGGAGTTACAGTTGAGTTAAATGGAGTTACATGTCTTTAATTATAAATAAAATTTTTAATTTTTTATAACCTAAAATAAAAGGAATACCAAGTGGCTGAATCAAAATTCACATGATTTGGTTGTTTGTTGATATAAACTCAACACTTACACATAATATTTCAAAATAAAAATATTACTTTTTAAGTGAAAAACTAAATTAGTTTTCTTATAAAATTATATGAATTCTTCAATCTCAATAATTTTTAAAATCTCAAGGATAACTTATATTTTTTTGGTTTTCACTCATCAATTTAATTTATAGTGCTAGATTTCATACCAATGGTTTCATCTTTAGAGAATTTAGTGAAATGATATTTTTAAAATTATATTTTATTTTTATATTTAAGTTCTAGTTGAATATGTTTTGTTTTTTGGATCATTTTTTATTTTGATTAAAGACACAAAAAACCAATTGTTTAATTATGTTCTTTTTGTTTTCAAAAACCTCAAATCATAAAAATATATATATATTATATTGATCTCTGCAGATTTAACAATTGGATCACAAAACAAAATAGTCTTTATAAATGGATAAATGGATAATTATATTGATCTTTAAATATTATATTGATCTTTATCAATTATTTAAAATGATACATGAATATGTGAGATAACCAGAGACATAATAGATAATTACAAATGGATCATTTGAACTTTATGATCTTATTGTGTGGTGAATATTGTAAGGAAGTATGAAAATAATGACTTATAAGATGTTAATATAAAATAGAAAATGGAGATAAACATTTTAAAAGATTAAAATAAATATATAAGATATACATATCATACAAACTCTAAAACTAACCTTTTACAATGATATTTGATTTGATTTTTTATAACCCATACAACAACAATAACAAAAAAAATACAAAACAAGACAAAAAAGAGATTTGAGAGTAGTGGAAGAATATGAGAGAATGAAAGAGTGATAGACTAAGAGAATAAGATAATATGTATTTATAGGAAGAGAAATGATGAAAAATTACATTTAGAAAAATGAGAGTTACAATTCTAATTTATTGTTTTGTTTTAATACAATTGATTAATACAACTTAGTGGAGAAATAAAGTTAATGCATAATTTATAGGGAGAAGCTATAAAGATTTCAGTTTTATATTATGTGAGTTAAATATGAAAATTAATTGTTTTAAATTTGTGTTTTAATATAATTTTTTCTCTTAAAAATTATATGAATTCTTCAATCTCAATAATTTTTAAAATCTCAAGGATAACTTATATTTTTTTGGTTTTCACTCATCAATTTAATTTATAGTGCTAGATTTCATACTAATGGTTTCATCTTTAGAGAATTTAGTGAAATGATATTTTTAAAATTATATTTTATTTTTATATTTAAGTTCTAGTTGAATATGTTTTGTTTTTTGGATCATTTTTTATTTTGATTAAAGACACAAAAAAACCAATTGTTTAATTATGTTCTTTTTGTTTTCAAAAACCTCAAATCATAAAAATATATATATATATATATATATATATATATATATTATATTGATCTCTGCAGATTTAACAATTGGATCACAAAACAAAATAGTCTTTATAAATGGATAAATGGATAATTATATTGATTTTTAAATATTATATTGATCTTTATCAATTATTTAAAATGATACATGAATATGTGAGATAACCAGAGACATAATAGATAATTACAAATGGATCATTTCAACTTTATGATCTTATTGTGTGGTGAATATTGTAAGGAAGTATGAAAATAATGACTTATAAGATGTTAATATAAAATAGAAAATGGAGATAAACATTTTAAAAGATTAAAATAAATATATAAGATATACATATCATACAAACTCTAAAACTAACCTTTTACAATGATATTTGATTTGATTTTTTATAACCCATACAACAACAATAACAAAAAAAATACAAAACAAAACAAAACAAAACAAAAAAGAGATTTGAGAGTAGTGGAAGAAGATGAGAGAATGAAAGAGTGATAGACTAAGAGAATAAGATAATATGTATTTATAGGAAGAGAAATGATGAAAAATTACATTTAGAAAAATGAGAGTTACAATTCTAATTTATTGTTTTGTTTTAATACAATTGATTAATACAACTTAGTGGAGAAATAAAGTTAATGCATAATTTATAGGGAGAAGCTATAAAGATTTCAGTTTTATATTATGTGAGTTAAATATGAAAATTAATTGTTTTAAATTTGTGTTTTAATATAATTTTTTTTCTCTTATAAAATTATATGAATTCTTCAATCTCAATAATTTTTAAAATCCCAAGGATAACTTATATTTTTTTTGGTTTTCACTCATCAATTTAATTTATAGTGCTAGATTTCATACTAATGGTTTCATCTTTAGAGAATTTAGTGAAATGATATTTTTAAAATTATATTTTATTTTTATATTTAAGTTCCAGTTGAATATGTTTTGTTTTTTGGATCATTTTTTATTTTGATTAAAGACACAAAAAACCAATTGTTTAATTATGTTCTTTTTGTTTTCAAAAACCTCAAATCATAAAAAAAATATATATTATATTGATCTCTGCAGATTTAACAATTGGATCACAAAACAAAATAGTCTTTATAAATGGATAATTATATTGATCTTTAAATATTATATTGATCTCTATAAATTATTTAAAATGATACATGAATATGTGAGATAACCAGAGACATAATAGATAATTATATATGGATCATTTCAACTTTATTTTGATTAAAGACACAACTTATTTTGTGGTGAATATTGTAAGGAAGTATGAAAATAATGACTTATAAGATGTTAATATAAAATAGAAAATGGAGATAAACATTTTAAAAGATTAAAATACAGAGACATAATAGATAATTATTTATGGATCATTTCAACTTTATTTTGATTAAAGACACAACTTATTTTATGGTGAATATTGTAAGGAAGTATGAAAATAATGACTTATAAGATGTTAATATAAAATAGAAAATGGAGATAAACATTTTAAAAGATTAAAATAAATATATAAGATATACATATCATACAAACTCTAAAACTAAGCTTTTACAATGATATTTGATTTGATTTTTTATAACCCATACAACAACAATAACAAAAAAAATACAAAACAAAAAAGAGATTTGAGAGTAGTGGAAGAAGATGAGAGAATGAAAGAGTGATAGACTAAGAGAATAAGATAATGAGTATTTATAGGAAGAGAAATGATGAAAAATTACATTTAGAAAAATGAGAGTTATAATTCTAATTTATTGTTTTGTTTTAATACAATTGATTAATACAACTTAGTGGAGAAATAAATTTAATGCATAATTTATAGGGAGAAGCTATAAAGATTTCAATTTTATATTATGTGAGTTAAATGTGAAAATTAATTGTTTTAAATTTGTGTTTTAATATAATTTTTTTTTGTTAAAATTGCATTGCCAAGTGGACCAATAAGGAGAGACTGAAACTCTACTTTTATATATATGATTTTTTGTTATAAGTTTTTATTTTGATGGTTGTGTTTTTAGTAAAAGTTTATGTTTAACTTTTATGTATTCAAACTATTCTATTACATTCAAATGATTTCATAATGTATAATTTTAAATTTTAAATTTATTTTCTTTTTTCTAAAATACTTCCCCCGCGATGTCGCGGGAGGGTCGGAGTCCTTGTTAGAATCTAATAACACCTCCTAAATATTAAACTCCATTCCTTAAATTATATTTTAAATGTAAAACAGAAAAACCAAATCTAAAAAATATATTTTACAAATAAAATTAAAATATTATAGTTGTGTTAAATAATATTATTTTAGAACTTTATGAAACATATATGTTATAAAATTATTCATAAACCTTGTTTTAACATTATTTTAAAGTATTTCTCTGTATATAAAAATTATTGGTTCGATATTAGATATCAAATGGACGCAATAGATATCTTAATCATGTCGGCCCAACAAAGCCCAACTAATGTGTCATTTAGACCTTTTCGCCATCTTTTCTACGGACCATACAGTGATGTGTGTGTCACTGTGTGATAACAGCAGCGACTATTATAAGAACAAGTGAACAACGATTTTCATCATTTTATTCTAGTAGTTTCTTTTTCAGGAGTTTATAACCTGTTTCTTGTTAACAGGTTTGGTTCAGTTAAAGAGAATAACGTGTTTGCAATTTCTAAGTATAGATATATATTAGATATTGATGATATATATATATATCTAAATTTTCGTGCAATAAATACAAATACAATGATTTGGGTCATTCGTCGTCTGATATTGAATACAAATCGTACGTACACACAGAGCCGTGGCTAAATTTTCAAGGGCCACAATCAAATAAAAAAAATGGGCTGAATTTTTGTAAAAATAAGCTAGAGGTAGTTCAAACACGGGATAAGGAAGTTTTCCTTAAAACTCCTGACGCCACTAGACCAAAGAAACTTTTGAGAAAATAGGGCCGAAATTTGTATATAATATATAAGGCCGCAAGCTAATGCTTCATTGGCTTGGCCTATAGGCCGGCTCTGCGGTACACACACGTCGCATGCAATCTTCTTTTTTTTTTCCTCTAGATTTATTTTTTCTTCAAGAACAAAACCAAAAAAGAAAATGCAATCAATAAGTTCCCTATATTGCTTCGACTATATATGCTTATGATTTGTCTACCTTAGAGAGCTAAAAAGTGAAACCCTAAAACCCAAACATATGTTTTTATTGCATAGGAGTTAGGGCTTCTGATTTGGAGACACTGTCATATCAATGTGCCCCTTCCCTATCAAACCCTTCATATCCCCAGCAACACCATCATCATATAGCTTCCAACTTCACCCTTTCCAAAAACTCCTTATTTCTCTAAGATTATACTATATTTTTGATATACGCAAATATGCCCCCCAAAGACTAAAGATATCTGAGATCATATTTTCGACCAGGTTTGTCACGGATATTGATTATCTGGTTTTCAATAAATTTTATAAAGGTCTTTTTTCGGTAACTAATATTTGCCTCCTTTTCTTTTGGTGTTTGTTCTATTTATTTAAGTATCAGTAACTGAATCCTTCTGGAGAATATTATAATATAGTATAGCAAAAACTAAAAGAAAAAACTCAAATGCGATAAAAATCGTTATAATTGAGAAACTACAAAACAAATCATTATGTTTATTTAGCGATTATTTAGCGTTCCTTCAAACTCTCAAGTTTGAGTCGATATTCACATGACATTGTGATTGTCGTTACTATAGGGACGTAGTAGGATAATCATCAACTTATATATGAATAAACATCTAAAGAATAGGAGACAAGGTTTATAAGCAAATAAATGAGCCCACAAGCTAAAGCTCAGATGAATATTCTATAACATTGCACAAAAAAGCAATTATGAGGGATACATGCATAGAGTTATAATCTAATTATTTGCAGCAACGAATCCAGATTCTTTTTAAGCAAAAAAAAAACAAGAAAAGAAGAAGAAACTACTTGTTAATTAACCGATTATTAGTCGGTGCATCATCTGTATACTTTAATTTAAGAGTACTAAGATGTCCATAATCCTTTCGTTAATTAGAAGCATAATACCTCAATGTGGAATTCAAAGTGGATTTTGTTTTCGGCACACCATATTATTGTTTGGGAAAAAATTGTATAACGAAAAAACTTTCGGATAAGAACCAACGCATATTAGTTTAGTCATCTTTCCATCGATATGCTAAAGTTTTTTGACTATCTTCATTTGGGTACGCTGGTTGTGTTGAGTAATCGATTCCCAATAAATAACAAAAATTATTGTACGTAAATGTTTGAAGAAGCTATAGAAGCAATAGTGTGTAGGGTAAATGAATCTAATGTACAAAACTGTACATAATTTGTTTTTAGTAAAAAGAGAATCAGATACCTTTTGAAGAGGACAAAGAGTTCTGGGAAGAGGGAACATGATGGCCTCCATGCCTCACCATTCTCTCATCATCAGCTATCTAAGTAAAAAATAAAAAATAAGATAGACTGAACCAAATCTCTTGAAAGTATCTCCATTACAAAAGAGTCGCATATAGTAATGTCTTGTTGGATTTGCACAATATGACAAAGAGATGACGCATGCATACGCCAGCACGTCTCATTATTGTGGAAACTACTGTTCAACTTTATCTGAACAAACCTATGCTCAAGCGATAACGATGTACTTCTGTTCGTAGACTATTACGTACATCGTCTTTGAGCCTCCCCTACGGTTGAGGTATGTTATTATCGCGGCATATATATATATATATATATATATATATATATATATATTTATATTTATATAAAAAGCTAGTCTTATGGATTATAACATTTTAAGTATTCATATAGTTAAATGATTAATGTAGTTACTAGCTATGCATGCTGATTTTTTTAAACTGATTCAGATCAAATAATGGTGGTCCTAGAGACTTCTTCAGCAACCCAAAAAAAAAAAAAACAGTCTAATCGTTTAAATGAACGGATTTAAAAAATGAAGCAATAGTATTGGTCCAGGAATCGAAAGTATAATGCATGCATGTATTAGCCCTTTCAGTGGAATGATTCTTGCGTGGAGAAAACCATAGGGTCCATCAGATTCTTTCCTCTTCGTCTTATTATTATTTTTAATTTGCAACGTAATCAAATTCCAAAAATAATTATTTTGATGTTTATAATAAAGAAATACACAGCATAAGAGAGGCACGGGGAATGATTCGCATCGAATAATAAATTGCCTCATATGTACCAAACAAACTTGTATGAATAAAAATACTCTTCTTATTGTTTACATTAATATAGTGATGACAAACACTATCGAGATTGATTCTGGATTTGGTTTTTTGGGCTCGAGGGACATCTTATTCTTTTATACGTATCGTCTCCTTTCTCCACATGCGCTTCCCTTTTTCTTTCTTTTTTCTTTCATTTTCTTTGAAGACTAATGTAATTGGTAGCTTAGCTCAACGCCGGACCTATTAAGGAAGAAGGACGGTCACCTGATGATTTAGGTAAACTAATTAAATAGCTGTTTTTACATGTAATTTTAAAATTGGTAAAATTTATAGTATTGACCTGCCCATACCCGAGTTTGAACCACCAATATGACATAATTAATATTATTTGAAAACTTAATATTGCTATAAACGAAGCATTCCGTCGTAGATTTTCCAAAGTTTGATCCTATATTCTAGCTTTCCATCGTAGATTTTTCGAAAATAAAATGATCCGGATTGGTCATGATTCCCGACTGAAGAAAAATAAGATATTTGGTCGTAAATATAAATATTTATTATAGAAAGAAACCATAAATATGTATAAGCAAAAAAAAAGATAATGAGAAAGATTATTGGGAACACAACATGAGATAGTGATGAATTAACATATGGTGTGTGTGTGAAGAGTGGGCCTCTTTAGTTAATTATTTTTGGATATAAGCTTGTGTGCGCATGATACAGTAGCACTCAATTTATCCTCATTAGTCTCATTTTCCCCTACTCCCATTCAATTTTATGCGCCATCTACTAAAAATATTTAAACTAGAGAACTGATAGCAAACGTTAATGTTTTTTTTTTTATCAAAAATATCAGACTACAATAGATGTTTAAAATTTGTATTCTAATACTTTGTCTTTGACATATATCTAATTTGACCGTTTGAACCTTGTTTATTTTAGTAACTTGGTAATGTTTGTACTTATCTTTGTAAGCAAAGCTATTTTATGTTACACTTAATTACATATATTGTACGTAGATGATGAGTACATATTTTTCTGCGCTATTTTTAATTCATTAACAATCATGCTAAACCATCGGAAGTTACTTATGAATACAATAGAGTATAATTATAAATATTTTTCAAATTGGACTGAAGCCCCACTTCAAAAATGTTCATCCTTTTACTGTGTTTTTTTTTTCAGTTTGGTAAAGTAACATCAAATTAAGAAAGCACAAGAGGAAAAAAGAGACGTTATGATTTGATGTGACTTAAATCCACCTTGAACAACGTTCGAACTGAAATCTTGGCCGGTGTCCTTAAGTATGATCCCTTTTATAAAATTAATCCGTAATACAACGTCCATATGCAAGCCAATTCACTTTGTTTTTCTTTTGGCTACTGCATAACTTTCAGAAATTCGAAATCAATTTTTACAAAATCTTTGTGGTCTGAAATATAAAGAAACATAAACATTTGGTACACATATTATTTTCATCTAACACTATCTACGTTTCCAAAAAAAACATAAAGAAATATACACTACAGAAAGAAACAAACGTACCAAACATAAGCGTAGTTGTCACCCAGAGGAGTGACTTAAGTAGGGCCATCATGTTCACATGTCACTGTCTTAAGAAATCAGACTTGTTAGTTTGTGGGGCATAACTTACCTCTTTTGCCCTCGATTTAGGGCGCACTTCCAATGATGCTGTAAGATTCTCACACTTTTGTGGGCCACGTCGTCGGTTCCATCCAAATGACTGGCTCCACAACATATGTATTGAGACGAGGACTCGTATGACGTATCTATGGGGATGCTGGATGCTAACTTTCGAATCTTTGGCCAATTTTATTTTGTTGGTGAAAACAAAAGTATTACTACTAGACAACGTAAAAAAGAAAAAATAGAGTGGGAAGGTTAAACAAAGCTATTAAAAAAATGACAGAAAGATATACAGATTTGATTAGATAGATCCGACTTGCATGTAAGTTATCCCGAATTAAATAGTGGTAATCTTTTTTTTTGTTTTTGTACATCAAAATAATTTTTTTTTTTTTTTTTTGATAAGTATGTGAACATCAAAATAGTTGGAAACTAGTGATTGAATGGTTCATTCAGAATACCCCTTTTTGGCAGTCTTATCCATAAACGTTTTTAGTGAGAACTGTTTTTTGATTTTTTTTTATGGGAGATTAGTTTACGTTTCGGCATGTACTGATCGTTTATTCCTCTTCAAAAAAAGGTTGTAAACCATCTCCGACTTGATTTATAGCATATAGTTGCCACACATACAAAAAAAAAAAATTGTATAGTTAGGATTATTTATTTTATCGTTATTAAATATGTCTAAGGTAGACGGCTTGACTTTCGATCTAGTTACAATAAGGAGGCAGCAAGCAGATCGTACTTTGAACAACTGGGACTGAGTAAAGCGAGTAGAAAGTGTACTTTGAAACTTGAATAGAGAAAAAACAGTAAAGGAGATGATAAGTAAGGCACGCGGCTTTTAAACAGGAGAAGATAGATTTTGTGGAGAATTGTTTTTTTTGGCGTCGCAGACATCTTTTAAAAGAGAAATCGTAGACTTTCTTTTATTATATATATATATATATATATGTAATGTGTATGTAAGGTGTAATTGAGTCACGTGGTACACAACTATATGTAATGGAGATGCCTGGTAGATTTTTTTCTTTTCTTTTTTTTTAGTCGAGACATGTATATGATACAATGTATTCGAAGTTTAACTCCTATATATGATACAATATACTAGCTCAATTTTTCAAAAGCTAACATGATGTTTTTACCCAAATCAACCACAAACCTTCGATGCTAAAATAAAGGAACTAGTATATTATCAGTTCCTTTTTTAAACTAATTTTAGTCTCTTGTCGAACTATTATGCACGTAAAAGTGTAGATCTTTAAGTTTAAGTCTATCAACCAAAACCTCAGACCAATATCATAGAAATGAGGTTTTGAATATTGAACAAGTATAGATTTAATATAAATTAAAGGTAAGTTTTAATATAATTGGTTCTTGTTTACAAACCAGTTGGTCTTTGTTCGCAAGCACTGTTGGACAATCCTAGAAACTTAGTAATGTATTATTCCAAATAAAATGACATCATGAAGATGAGTTGGGCACGCTTGGAGTGATCCACTATATCTATGGTTCCATCACGTCCATGTTACATAACTAATTGGGAGTTTGGGACGAGTGTTGAAAGTGATATATTAATCTTATGGGATTCGACTTTTGTTTATTGTGTAACTAAGATATGGGCAAGCGTGATCCACTATATCTATGGTTCCATCACTTCCATGTTACTTAACTAATTGGGAGTTTGGGACGAGTGGTGAAAGTGATATATCTAATCTTATGGAATTCAACTGTTGTTTATTGTGTAACTAAGATATGGGTGTGGAATATTCTCCTTTTTGGTATATGAAATTGTAAACTAAATAATTAATTGATTGATTAACAAATAAGGATGTGTGGGTGTTTGGAGTGATGGAAGAGACAAGTGAGAGAGAAGATTGGTGGGTGCGCGTGCAGCTCTCTATTCGTGGGATTGTGGTCATAATGCTTACTGCTCTCCTACCAGTAAACCTTACCTCCTTTTTTTTTTTTTGTATCTTTTTATATTTATCCATTTTGATGAAATCTTAACCGTGTACTTATGATTTATTTGAAAATACATTCTTACTCCAATCCAATGTTAAAATAGTTAGGTTTTAGTTCGTTACTATTGTACTTTAGATTAGTCCACACCTGACTATGTTGGTTTCTTTATCTTTGCTTTGGTTTGATCAGTTTGAATGAAATTTGGCTCTAACCCAAATTTTATATCGTTTGTTTCTAGTTTAGACTAATTTTGATAGAGGCTTCACCAATCTGAATCAATCGTTCATTAGTTTTAGGTTTTACTGTGGACTGTGGTTGTGGTTTATAACTGTGGTAAATTTCAGAAAAATACTATCTTAAATTAAAAGCTAAGAATACTATCTATAGTAATGAGGAATAATTTTAAGCATTAGATCAATCGATTACTTTTCCTTTTTAGTATCTAAAGTTATTGACAGACTATCTGGTCCCAAACTCTTTTCACCTATGAACTTGAATATTGGTGACTATCTAATAATCGTCATAATTTAGTCTAAACAAATTAAATGGAAACATTGATTATAATAATTTAGTCTAGTAAATTAAATGAAAGCATTGATCAACAGATTATCGTCCGCACAATTCAGTTGACTCATGCCTTAATTATTAACGGCTAGCTTTAACAGAATATATTTCCTAAGACCAGCTTCAACTCATCTCCATTTCTATCTTTAAACTCCAGGAGAAAAACTTCTCCAACTCCACTTCATTTTCATCTGCAAAATAGAGATCTCTATATTTGTCTCTATATTTGGAGACTTTTAATTCATTTCTCCATTTTGGAGTTGAACTTTTTTATTTACAAATCAGTCCCTTAAATTTATATATATTTATATTTTATATCTAAATACAATTAATTATTATTACTTTATACTTAAACATATAAATAATAATTTTAAAATTCAATAATAGCATATATTACATAGAAAATAGATAATACAAAAAAGAAGGTACAAAATAGCATAACTAATAATAAAATTTAAAATACATAATATTACTTAAACTAAAAATTAAAAACAACTTAATTCAACAAAGACTAATAATTACTCTGGTAGATTATTTGCAGATCAAATTTGTAATTTTGATAGATAAAGGATCATTATATAAATTATTAATAAGATATAAAAAGAATATTCTTGGAGTAAAAAATAAAGAAATAAGTTGGAAGAAAACCATTTCTAAAATGGAGTAAAAAAAATGAAGAAATGGGTTGGAGATGCCTTAAGGAGACGAAATATTTGTCTATTTGATTAACTTTAAATAATCTCTTTTTTTTGTGCAACTACTAATTTAGAAATATAAAAATTTCCAAATAATGATTGTAAATTTTCATAAATGTCATAAATAGTATACGGAACATACGAAAGAATATATATTGATGTGTATACGTTGATAGAACAAACACACACAAAGAAAAATCGACTAATGAGGTTATTAGTGTGAATATTTACCATGAAACACATTTAAACCAAAAAATTAGTCATGTTGATTTTGACCTAAAGACATTTTAGTTTGATGTTCTACAATGTTCTTTTTTTTTTTATCATTCCTTCATATTTTGGGGGAAAAACAATTTGTAAATGATGACTTATTAAATGGTTGCTACAATTATCATGTGCTAAATGCAGCAACACAACTGCGTTCATCATTGAGAAAACAAATTCTCCTTTAATTTCATGGAGATTGATGTTGCAACTTTTACAAAAAAAACCAAAAACAAAAAATTGATGTTGTGTATTTCTATTGTATCATAAGATAGATTTTCCAAATCCACTTCTGTAAATAAATTTTGACATTTGTTTTCTTATTTTTTTTTTAATTATTAAGAGTTTACGTGCCTAGGCCCGTACATCCTCTCGGTCCAGGGACCAGAGCATTTTATATAATCTACTCCCAAACGCCATCCCTCGAACCAGCGACCTCTAGACACATTTATCATTGAGTTCATAGCAACGAGTGACGCCAACCCGCATAGACCACAGACCACCTCATCGAGAATCCAACAAAGCTGACGTCGTAAATTGAAAGGTTGAGAATCTTGTAGAAGGGCAACTAGCAGACTCACTCCAAAATGAATATGTACAAGAACAGAGTAGATCAGCAAAATTTGTAGAAAACTGTCTTTTGCATTTTTAGAGCATTTGTTTTCTTATCAACCGAGTCAACAAAGAGTGAGTTTTTTTTTTTTTTTTTTTTTGGGCAAACGTCACAACGAGTAAGCTGCTAGATTTGGAGGTGTTTCTCACAAGTCACGCACACAAAATACACACAATTAAGTCTACTAGAAACTTCTGAAAGCATGTAATTTTAATGAAATGGAGCCGGTGGCAGTAATATTTGCTTGTAATATACACATATGTAATGTAATACTAGTATTTTTTAGCAATATATAATTCATGTAATAAAATGGATAATGATAATGCCGGAATAGAGAGTTAGACATAACATTGCATGGAGAATAGAAATGATGTTGAAAGGGCACTTTTGGTATCCCGTAACGAAGCATTCATTTCATTCAGTCCTAAATTAAAATTGAAAAGAAAAGAAAAAAAATATAATTATCAAGTTGCCACGCCTGATCGTCTTTTATTTGGTAATTTTCGGTTCGATAATTTTTTTAACTAGCGATTTAACTATTAAACTATACATATCATAATACGTGACTCTCTTTTTTCTGTTGGCACGTAGCCACGTACCAGTACAAGTTGTTAAATAAACAAACATACGTTAGAAAATCCCAAATCTCATGTACACATACATTAATTATTGTATTACTTAAGAGTTGATTGGTTTAGCCGTCATCGTCGACAAATGTTAAAAAAAGTATTATTACTCTTACACCTTCGTAATTTAAACTGCTTTAGCTCTTAATCAATCAACACATGGTTGACGTCAGCATACAGGTTATAAAAGTTACGTATATACTACTTGTAAAAAGAAGGAGACGTGCAACACACAAATATGTGTTGAAGTAAAAAGGGATTATATATATTTATATAATTGCAATGATATTTTTGTGAGTCTAAAATCCATAGATTTACTGGGTCTGGATGAATAAGCTGACTTTAAGCATAATCTTACTTGATCTTGATTTCTTAACAAGACTGTACTGTATGACGACAAAAACACAAAGAGTGTAGATTATTAACTAGATGGCGTATGGTTAAATGTAATGTTTCATGCTGCAGTTATCACTTATCAGGGTTGTCATATTGGTACGTAGTGCGACAATCCGAGAATCAAGTGTAATATTAATAAATGTATATATGTATTATCCGAAAAGTTGAAAACCACTTAAGAGAAAGAACAAAAATAATTTTTTAAAATTAACATAATATTATTTTACAATATAGTAATAATTTCATTCAAATCGCATTTGAACCTAAACCATATTTCGATTATCATCCATCCTTAATCAAAACTCCAAAAAACAGAAATTCAAACAGAAGGTAACCGAAATCTATATGTTCAAGACAAGTGTGGTAAGGGTGGACTAGCTAGTAGCTAGCGACTATTGATAAATCTATGTCCGTCTTGATTTCAAATTATCTCTCAAACTATAGCGCTATATCCATTTTCTCTTTTGATGTCACTAAGTTATGTATATGATTATAATATGCTGACTGTTGTACATGTTTTAACTTTTTTTTTTTTTTTTTTCGTTTTTATAAGTTTTAGTAGTCTCGATCCCTTTCTGGATATGACCAAACTAGTTGTGGTCAAATGAATTGAGGGGTAAATGGTGAATGATTCTTATTAAGGCAACAAAATAGAGTCTACTTATGATTCAAACTTTAATAAGGTCTCTCTAAAGTTAGCCCCCAACAAAATCATCTTCAAATTAGCACACGATTTATCATTTCTCTTTCCAACAAAAAAAGGGTTTCCTGCTACAACCAATTATTCATTCTTTTCACTATGTGTTATAGTATTCAATTCCAAGTTTTTCTCTCATTGTCGGAAAAAATATCTATGGCCGTTATCCTTATTATTTGACTGGTATGGAAATTGGTAGTGAACCATTATTTTCTTAGAATATGTGGAGAATTTAAACATACGTATCTTTTAATAAGATATATTAAAAATGATATGATCTTTCGGGTTAATTTGATAAAATCATAATAACCAATTTGTTAAGGGTAATATCTTCGACGGTACAATTAACAAACTTAGAGCATGTGCATTGGTTGGGACAAATATTTGGTCCCTTGAATAAATTAATGTTATTTTCAGAGTTTCTTAATTTTGGGATGAGTATTGGTGTCTCTCACAATTGGTCCCCTGTAAAAAAATAATATTATTTTTTTAAATATTTAAATTAATAAGTAAAATCGAAATTCAATTTCCCAAAACCCTAAATCGAGAAAACAACAAAAAAAAACTAAATCATCTTAATTCGGAAACGGAATTGGAACACAAACCTCTTTCAATTGGAACCGGCTGATTTTTCTCGAGATCAAACAGCAGATCGCCCTTTGCGTGATGATATTTAGGGATGAAATCAGATCTCCAAACGAATCGCCGTCGAGAGAGAGAGAGTAGAGAGAGAGAGTCGGAGACAAAAAATAAACTCGAACCATTGAATTTTTCCGTCTCACCCTACAGAAACAACAACAACGACCCACACGTTGCCACGTGTTTAGAGAAACGATGCAAATTACGTCCCAATTGTAGGAACGTTTCTACAATATTAATTTGTTTTTGATTTAAATCAAACCTTTTATTAGCGTGGGACGGGTGAAAAATCAACCAATGCACATGCTCTTACATGTTAAATTTCCATGCCTAAAATGCGACCAATGTTTACAAGGTAGAATGTATGGTCACCCACAACTACAAGTAGAGCAAAACAATGCTGCTTTAACATCTAAATATGTCTGTTTTTACGAGAAACAAAAAAACAAAAAATAGATCACTTTTACGTGGATCGGTGCATATATAATGTATTGAACGAAATATTTAAACTTTGGTTTTCCTCCCGTCCTTTTTATGTGTATTAGCGATTGTTTGACACACAAGCCACTGAAATTTATGTTTCTTGTAGACACTTGTTCCATTGCCTTTCAAGATCTTTTGTGTCTTGTCCATGATATAGTGTGTGTGTATATATATGGCTAATCAGATATATTATTTAATATGGGCCAAGTAAAATACATGGGTCCTTTTTGGCATGATGAGTGATATGTAACTGGTGTTCGAACCAACATATATAAGAGAGGCTGATTACTGAATTGAATTGTTAGAGCATCTCTCACCTTGAAATTTTGGGTGATGTAAACCACTAAAAAATGTAATGTCATCTTCTTTTAGTTCTCAACAATCAATTAACGTCGCCAATCTTTAAGTAACATGATTGATAGCTTTTAAGCGATACATTTTAATTGCTAACATTTTTGAATAACTAATTCTCTTTGCGATTATATATAGTTTTACTGATAACATAATTATGTGGAACTCAAAATTTACATCAACCCACTTCGTAGTTCAGTAAGTTTAATGACCCAAATAAATGATTTTCTCAATTTCTTGGTAGAATAATTATGTCCATTTTCTGTTCTCATGATTTTGCATGTTGCAATATTATCAACCAGAGAACTAGCTAGCATATCACACCTCATGGAGAATATTGAAGATGAAGACAAAAAATATTAAAAATTTTAAAATAGAAGAAATTAAAACATACAACAAATTTGCATGCGCACAAGGCATAACCCATAAATCTCCCTCTCATTACAGAACACAAGAAAACAGAACAGAATTAGACACACACTATTACACTAACTAGATCACTCACATACACAGATTCACAGATACATACATACATGCATACATACAAAACAAAACACAAACTCTCATCATCTTTCTCGTTCATTATGCCTACAATCATGTCTCTTAACCCGCATGCTCCTCCTTCTCTATCCTTCAAAATCTCTCCTATAAATACCACTTCTCTCCCACTAATCACCACTACCTCTCTCTTCAATCGCTACACACACAAAACACAAACACAAACAAACACATCTCTTTATCTCTGTTTCCTCTGTTCTGTTCCTAACATCTTCTTTTGATCTTTGCAATGTCAGTGCCCGGGTTCGAGGGATTCGAGAAAAGACTCGAACTTCGATTCTTCGACGATGACAACTCAATCACCAGTAACCCTATGGGACTCCGTCTAATAGACTTCGAATCTCTAGACCAAGTCTTAAACGAAGTTCAGTGCACGGTAGTCTCCGCCGTAGCGAATCGTAGCTTCGACGCTTACGTACTCTCCGAGTCAAGCCTCTTCGTCTACCCAACCAAAATCATCATCAAAACATGCGGCACCACGCAACTCCTCAAATCAATCCGACCGTTGATCCATCTCGCACGTAACCTCGGCCTTACGTTACGCGCGTGCCGCTACTCGCGCGGCAGCTTCATCTTCCCTAAAGCACAGCCTTTCCCTTACACAAGCTTCAAAGACGAAGTCGTCGTCGTCGAAGAAAGCCTTCCCAAATCTCTCTGTTACCGTAAAGCCTCCGTCATGACGCCTTCTAATAACCCCTCACGTGCTTGGCACGTGTTCACAGCCAGCGCTGACGTGGACTCCGACGAGCCGGTCGTCGTAGTCGAAGTCTGCATGACAGAGCTTGACCGAGTCAACGCTCGGAGCTTCTTTAAACGGAAAGGAGACGAGAAAAGCAACAGTGACTCCGCAGGGAAAGAGATGACGCGGCTGAGCGGTATCGATAACATAAACGCAAACGCTTTTATCTGCGACTTCGCGTTTGATCCTTGCGGCTACTCTATGAACGGAGTCGACGGAGACCGTTACTCAACCATCCACGTCACGCCTGAAGACGGTTTTAGCTACGGGAGCTTCGAGTGCGGTTTGTCTCTATACGACGATGGTCACGAAGATATATCTGAGGTGTTAAGCCGTGCCATTGATGTCTTCCGGCCAAGTGACGTCTCGATCGCCACCACTTACGGCGGAGAGGAATATAACCATGAGGTGACGAAGCGTGTGGAACGCGTGTTGGCTAAGAAGCTTGGTCTTAAGTGCCGTAGCCGTCTTATGGATGTGTTTCCAGGCTCCGGAACAGTCGTTTATCAGTCGTTCACGCCGCGCCGGAAATAGTCATCGCCGGGAGAGAGGAGTAAAAAGGCAAAAAAAAGGTTTTTCTTAAATTAGGTTTTTAAAAATTAGATGAGAGAGGACAAACAAAAAAGAGACAGGTGATGACGTGGATGGAGATGATTGGTTGACTTGGGGATATATATAAGTGGGAACATATGATCATGCACCCCACTTTGCACTTGTGGCAATGTCACGCCTAAGCATTTTTGAGGTTCAGTGTTGTAGAATTTTAGTGGGGGGAGGGTAAAAATGGTTTGCTCTGTTTTCTTTTCTCTTTTTGTTTCTTCTTGTGTTTGTTTTTTTTCTCCTTTTTAATTATATTTCAATTTAAATTATATTGAATCTCTATATCAGACTGTTGATATAAGGTTAAATCGTTCTCACTTTATATGGTTACAAATTCATTCGCCCACCCTAACAAGTATGTTTACCTAAACTAATCATGCTGTGAAATATGTTGTAAACAGTAAACATTTTCAAACAAACAAAAAAATTTCTTAACTACTGTTAGATATGTTTTGTCGTTAGCAAACATATCTCATCGTATTTTTTCAAAAAAAGAAAAAAGAAAAACATATCTCATCAAATCAAAATTTCCACCACACTAATATTTGACGTTAACAAATTTGTTTAAATTATTGTTAGCATCATCGTTTACTATAACAAATTTGTAGTATATACTGTCATATCATTTTGTTGCTTGTCTCCGTCATAGTTATTTTGTTTTGTCACATAGTTTAGCGCAAGGCTACTTACTACATCGAATACGGTCAAGCATAAAAGAATTAAAGATGACACATAAGTCTGAAAATTATGCATATTGGTGTCCAAAATTTGCATAACTAGGCCTTGGCCGCAATTGCTTTTTTTTTTCTTTTTTTTTTTTCTTTTGGTATGCGTTTGACATTTTAAGTTTCAACTTTTAACCAACCATAAGAGAAGTCAAAGAAATGAAATATTTTTTTTAAGTAAACAAATTAAAATCCAATTAACAAAGAAAAGGCCAAAAAAGAAAAAGCAAGGTTACACTTTTTTTGGTTGCTGACCTTGTAGAAAAACAATTAAAGACATTGTACTAATATGTTACTTATATCAGTATATGTAATTACTTTTGATAATCACGCATGTAAATTTTTCCATACCCAACATATCAAAATCCAGTTTGCACGTGACAATAATTGGCTAAAAAGTAAACCTTAAAATTTTTATTATTTCCAGTGTCAAAAGTCAAAACATTACTTATCTTAGTTCATCCCAAGTAATAATAATCAAAGTCATTTTTTTGGTTTAAGGAGCTTCTTTGCTCTTCTTCACCATCAATTCGTATATTTTCGTACCATCACGCGTTTTATACCCTGATCATCATAACATGGAGGAGAAGCAACATGGAACTAAAAGTATATGTGAATATTAGAACCGAGAAAGTTGTAAACTTGGTGACTTGGAAGTTAAAACTATATGAAATGAACTTATTCAACTCATTTCTAGCTGGTTTCACTCTCAACTTTCTCTTTCACTCGTATGTTGCAGAATAAGCTTGGAAAGTAAAGTACACACAAGATAATAAATTTTACTAGTTCAGGTCCCAATCCAGTATCTACTGAGTATTTTCGGAAATCTACTCAGACATCTTGCTCTAAACTTGAGCATTTAGGATTGTGATTGTTATAACTTATTAACTTTTCTCTCTCCCAAGTCCCAACAAACTTGTCTTCACCTAAATCTCTCAATCTTAACATACCCAACAACTTGTGCACTACTCTTCTTGTTCTCGGAGACGCTCCCCTAGTTAGTGCCTGACTTGTAAGAGCTTAAGGCGACAGTTCCACGCGTATATTCACTACCCTCCAAGCTCTGCTTCTAGAGTGAGGCAGAGGTGACAGGTGACGACAACATATGAGAGAGAATGAAGAAGAAGACTTCCATCTATGGTTCAAAAATAAACAGAAACTCTTATCCTTTCTCTTCTTTCTTTCTTCCATGCTTTTAATTTGAAACCTTCCAAACAACTTAGTCTTAAGAGTCGTTCTCTTTAACTGTGAATTTAAACCAAAAAATACACAGGATATCTATAGCTATGAATCCCAAACAACCCGGGATTAGAAGAGTGATGTACAAAGGTTGTTCGCAAATGAGTCAATATTCAAGAAGTCAAGAGAAGGCAAAACACCAAATTTAACTAGTAAGAAAACAAACAAAGCTGTCTGAACAACACATCCCCAACACCATTGCTGTTTTTCTAATGCGAAATAACCTTATGACACTTTTTGCACCGCAAAAGTAAAAAACTCAATAGATGACAGCAAGAGAAAAATTTCTCTGCAATTAACGAAAAGAACCAAGATTACATTGTATTGTATGAAAGCTTGTGCATTTTGCAATCCCTCACAAGGCCACAACAAAGAGGATACAAAAGAATCGTTCTTTATTCAAAGTGGCTTACTCTATAATAAGTAACTAATCAATCCTTACTAAATGAATCAGGTGAAAAAGCTCTTACTCAATCTCTGTCATTTCTTCATTCTCCTTTCATGGCATTCCTTTAAAGCTTGAACATCTTTGGATCACAAATGATAAACAACAAAAAGCTAATCAAACATTTATTGTGTCCCCAACTCACACAGATAATAGTTAATCCCAATTTCGATCGATTAGGTAAGAAACCCTAAACCCCTATTGAGCTCTTAAACCCTCAGATTTTGAGATACAGAGAGTAGAGTGAGACTTACGTTTCTGACAAGATTTCCAATCCCTATTGCTATCAACAAGACAATCCTGCAAAAGGGGATGATTCGTTGAAGATCCGGTAATCAAAAAAAGAAGTGAGATTTGATTAATTTTGTTTGGGAAACAGAACACAAAAACCTGTAATGACAGATAGAGAGAAGAACACTCCTTTAGCTGTTTCACATTCTCGTCGTCGTCGTCTGCATCCATCTGATGGTTCGGTGGAGGTGGAGCTTGCGTCTCGGAATTGGGTTTCTCCGTCACTTTCTCCATCTCACTCAACGCTTCTTCTTCTTCTTCTTCTTCTTCTTCTTTTTCTTCACCTGAGAGAAAAATTCAGAACTCTCTCTCCCCGTCGTTTCTTTGTTTTCTAATGGGCTTTTATATTTATTTTTAACCTAAAGCCCAGGCCCATTTAGTTTGTGTCTAGCTCTGATATAAAAAACAAAATATAGAAGTGGTCGTCGACATGTAAGATAAGGTTGTTTTTACTTCTGTACTTTATGAGTTCAGGTCCACTACTACAACCTTTGTCGGGTTGTCCTGAAACTCATTGTGCCACGTGGCGTTGTTAACCTACCACAGTGTTGGAGCTATCGCAATCAAATAGTAAATTGTTGTTTCCTCTTTGCATATAGAGAAATAGAAAACACTAATATTGACCTTCAGCAACTAAAATGTTGACAAATTGAAAAAGTAAGAGAAATACATTTTAAGTCTGTTACTCTAAATTTAGGATTTGAACAAATTAGAGAGGATATGCTCTGGCTTATTGACTGTCTAAAATGCAAAAATGGATATTATTATCTTCATCTTCAGAGAATTAAGAAAGAGGGAAGATGCGCATTTTCAGTTAATAACAAAAAAGAGGGAAGACGATCATGTCTCTCTCTTTCTTTAGTCTTTGACCTTCTTTCTTCTCTCTCTCTCTCTCTCTTTCCCTTTTTTGTCTCGTTTTCTTTCTCCAATCCATGGAAGGTGTTCGAGACTCGTCGTCACAAACTCTTTCTTCCACGACATCGTCTTCTTCGTCTCCCTCCGCCTGGTAACTTTCTTCATTCTTGTTTTGGTTCAGAAACAAACAAGATTTTGCAAAATGATCATGTACCGTATTTAGCAAGTCATCTGAAAAATTAGCTCAATTTTTGTTGTTGTTGTTTGATACAAACACAGCGATGTAGACGTTGAGAATCGTGGAAAACAATTAACTCCTCTCTCTACAAGAAGATCTCGAGCTGGCTTCTCTGATTCTTTCTCTTCTCATGGTAACTCAATAATAATTACATAAATACGTTATGAATATCTCATTGTCCTTAGCTAAAAAGATATCTCATGCTGTTATCTCTGCACAAGATTTATCATCATTCTGCCCAGATGAAGAAATAACAACATTCTGCCCGGACAAATACGAATCAGACGATGACTTATTAAGAAGCATAGAATTGGAAACATCATCTTCCGTGGTGAGCACGTCAGATTCATCATCATCAGAAGCTCGTCATCACCATCATCACCACGGCCACCATCATCATCATTCGTCTGGAGGTTCTACCAACGGTCACTGGAGGAGAGGAATCTTCCGTTTATTTAAAAAAGGATCATCGGCAATGCCATTCAACACGTTCACACCTCTCAAAGGAGTCCCCAAACTCACCAGACGTAAGAGCAAACGCATAAGAGACAATATGGTACCTGTTATACCTTCTCTTGACACTGAAGACTTGTTCTACTTCAAACCCTCCTGGAGAAACTTCTCTCTCCAAGATATTCAGACCGCCACAAACTGCTACAGCCGTGGTCCGGACTCTTGTTACATTTTCAATCGATAAAATAGTTGTTTATGAAGTGATATATGTAACTTGAAAATATTGTGGATATTATATATGGCAGAGAATCTGATCGGGGAAGGAGGATATGCGGAGGTGTATAAGGGACAAATGGCAGATGGGCAAATAGTGGCGATAAAGAAGTTGACTAGAGGTTCTGCAGAAGAGATGACGATGGATTATTTATCCGAACTTGGGATCATAGTTCATGTAGATCATCCAAACATTGCTAAGCTTATTGGTTATTGTGTTGAAGGAGGAATGCATCTTGTTCTTGAGCTATCTCCTAATGGAAGCCTCGCTTCTTTGCTCTACGGTGATAATTCTTTTTTTATTTGACATTTGCAAAGTCATCTGAGGTTATTTGGATTACTAACAGAGATCGTTATAACATTTTTTAGAGGACAAGGAGAAACTAAATTGGAGCATGAGATACAAAGTGGCGATGGGAACAGCAGAGGGACTGTACTATCTCCATGAAGGTTGTCAAAGAAGGATCATACATAAAGATATTAAAGCTTCTAATATCCTTCTCACTCAGAACTTTGAGGCTCAGGTAATGCGGTTTTTAAGAGACAGCTAGTTAAGATCTTCACACCTTGATTAATATATAGTCTTTTTTCTTTTTTGGGGTAAAATATTACCTTAATTATAGTCTTTTTGAAGTTATGATTATTGTGAAACAAGAATGAACTCTAAATAGTATCCTTTTGATTTTTTTTACAAATAATGACCGTAGATATCTGATTTCGGGCTAGCGAAATGGTTACCGGACCAGTGGACTCACCATACCGTATCAAAAGTCGAAGGAACATTCGGGTTTGGAATCTCTCTCGTTGATATAAATCATGACATCATGTACAAATCTCTCTTTTCATAATATATCTATCTCACATATATAACCTCTTATGTGGCTATCAGTTACCTTCCGCCGGAGTTCTTCATGCACGGGATAGTAGACGAAAAAACAGATGTATATGCTTACGGTGTCCTGCTTCTTGAGCTCATTACCGGTAAACAAGCGCTTGACAGCTCACAACATAGCCTTGTCATGTGGGTATGTGAATATGTGATGTGACCCTCTCTTAAGCCCTAGCTATATAGAATTCTTTGCTCATGCTTTCTTGACCTGGTTTTGGGTCCTATATAGCTTTGTAATTGATAATACGAATTATCTATTATCTATGTTTTTACAGGCCAAACCATTGATCAAAGAGAAGAAGATCAAACAACTTGTTGATCCGACTCTGGGAGATGACTACGACGTAGAAGAGTTGGAACGTCTTGTCTTCATAGCGTCATTGTGTATACACCAAACCTCCATCAACCGGCCTCAAATGAACCAGGCATGCATAATATAACATCCGATTCCTCTCATATAATTAGTTACCACTTTCCTATATATATTTTTTCATATCACTATATATTAATTTAGTCACATAAATAACGATATGATGTGTTAATGTGTGTGTACGTATATATACATACAGGTTGTGCAGATTCTGAGGGGAGACAAGTGCAGCTTAGATCAGCTAAGAGAGCGAGAAACCTCAAAACTCCAGAGGACTTACTCTGAAGAACTATTGGATAACGAAGAATACAACTCGACAAGATATTTGAACGATATTAATCGACACATGGAGACCGTTCTCGGAACATCCAAGGATTCTTGAAATATCCTACTTGGTAAATGCAAGAAGAAAGATTTCATTGAGTATACACATACATATTTGTTCACTATAGAATTTATATGACTGCTGAGGATTGCGAGATCAATCCGATCAGGATTGGATATTAAGTTAGAAGAGAAAGGACTAAATAAGTTCAATATTGTTTAAAATATGTTGTAACATGGTGTATGTGTATTTTGATCATGATCATGATGTTGTGTCGTTCTTTCCTTTTTATCCATCTTTGAACTATTGTTTGTTAATGGTTTTTTTTGTTGGTCTGAGTTTGATCCGTCGTTTGTTTTTCATATTCACATTATATTTAAAAGATGGTCGCAGATCAGATACCCTATTTTTTTATGGTATCCATATATAGTCTGTTCTACTCATTCATTTGATTTACATATGTTATATTTCATAAATGTTTTATAATAATTAAAAGTATTTAAAAAAATAAACTTAATCCAAAAACTATGATATATAAACACAAAGTAATTTCACCATTTTAAAATTTACTCGGTTAATTTTTTTTATGTTATGAAAATATGAATTGTGGAGTCCATCGTCACTATGCATATATAAATTTAATTTTATAGTTCTACCAAAATGATCTATCAGATATAAAATTTTCTAAATCATTTATATTTATATCCCACACAAAATTAAAACATTTTTATATAACATTTTTTTTTAAATCACAATTAAAGTGTTCTTAGCCAGAGTTGGACTTGGACAGGTGCATTCGAAAAGAACCGGTTCGATTCGGAACAAAGGGAAAACCAAAAAAAAACCCAAAATTCTAATCGAAACGCAGAGCACGTGTGCGTTTTGTCGTGTTATATCGTTAGGCAGAGCATAAACTTGTCACCACCGTTAAACACTTTTCCGAGAAAAGCTTCTCTCATCTTTTATTTTCCCGGAAAAAAAACAAAAATCAAAATTTTGACTCCTATCTTCCGATCTCTTTACCAACTCTCGTACATCTCAGATCCAAGCGATGTCGATGAATCGCCGTAAACTATTGCTGTTGTTCTTCGCTATCTTCTCCGTCCTGCTTCAATCTTCCACTTCCCTAATTAGTTCCTCTAGCGTCTTCATCAATCCTTCCAAAGTTAAACAGGTTTCATCGAAACCCAGGTTTGCTTCAAAAACCCTTTAGTGATTTTGGGAAAATTCGAGCTTCAAATGTTAACAATTCTGAAAAAAATTCGATCTTTTTGTCTTTCAGGGCGTTTGTGTATGAAGGGTTTCTCACGGAATTGGAATGTGATCATATGGTTTCTCTTGTGAGTTCGGTTTTGAGCTTAATTTGGAAATTTTATTTTTGTTTTCTCTGTTAAAGATTCTAAATTTCGATGTGTGATTGAAAAAAAAAAGGCAAAAGCAAGCCTGAAGAGATCTGCTGTTGCTGATAATGATAGTGGAGAAAGCAAATTCAGCGAGGTTCGAACCAGCTCTGGCACGTTTATCTCCAAAGGAAAGGTTAGGATTTTTCCTCTTTGTTTGCTTCCCTATTTCTTACTTTAGAACCCTAATTCGAAGTAGAAACTGGATCTATCTCTCCCTTTGGACATGTTCAATTTTGGAATAGGTTGTGTTGCTTAGGTCTTAAATTGGGGTAGATAAATGTTGATCCTGCAAATGATAGATTTTGATAGTTCAAACTCCAATTTCTGGTGGATTACAACTCTAACCTAAACCATCTTTATGCTCCTTAAGCGATCTGTGATATCTTATCCTTTCAATGATGGATCTTGGAAGTTGGAAGATTGACCTCTTGATTCTGTTAGATTTGTTACTTAGCTAACTAATTTGTTCCGCATTAGGTTAAGTTTTATGAAATTTTCAGGATTCAGATCTCTAATGTTGTGATTACCGTGATGTGTTACTCTATCACCTGAAGTTTTCTTTTGTGATCACAGGATGCCATTGTTTCTGGTATAGAAGATAAAATCTCCACTTGGACATTTCTTCCAAAAGGTACAACACACTCTGAATTTAGAAGTTCCCAACTTAAGATTATTGAAAGTTCACAACTAGGTTGAGTTCCTGAAAGATTTCAGAAGATAATTTTGATGAAGTCCTTTAACTTTCCGTGGTGACAGAAAATGGGGAAGACATTCAGGTACTGAGATACGAGCACGGTCAAAAATACGATGCTCATTTTGACTACTTTCATGACAAAGTCAACATTGTTCGTGGTGGACACCGCATAGCAACGGTTCTCATGTATCTATCCAATGTGACGAAAGGTGGAGAAACCGTATTCCCTAATGCAGAGGTTAGTTCTATCAATTATATGTTGCATAATATTTCCCCAAAAAGATCACTCTTGTGTGTCACACAACTTGTGTCATTCTCTCTTTATAAAGATCTGATTTCTATAGGTACCTTCTCGCCGAGTACTCTCTGAAAACAAAGAAGACCTTTCTGATTGTGCCAAAAGAGGAATCGCCGGTTAGACACTTGACTGATAATAATGTTTTCTTAAAAAGAAGTGAGTAGAAATTTTACACCGTTTGTGTCTGTATGGGTAAATGTTTTATCAGTGAAACCAAGGAAAGGAGATGCTTTGTTGTTCTTCAACCTCCACCCGGATGCAATCCCAGACCCATTGAGCCTTCATGGTGGGTGCCCTGTTATCGAAGGAGAGAAATGGTCGGCGACCAAGTGGATCCACGTGGACTCATTCGATAAGATTGTGACACCAAGTGGAAACTGCACGGATATGAATGAGAGCTGTGAGAGATGGGCAGTTCTTGGGGAATGCACAAAGAACCCAGAGTACATGGTTGGAACTACTGAGCTTCCTGGCTATTGCAGGCGAAGTTGTAAGGCTTGTTAGACTTAATTTTACCTCTTCTTCTTCTTGTTCTGTGCCACAAAACTCTCAAAGTTTTCTGCTTTTTGGAGTTTCTTTTGTTGTTGTTTGTTGTAGAGTTGTTGTCGTTGATGAACTTTGTTCTAAGGGGAGTTCTGTAAAACTATAAATGTTCCTGAAGAAAAGAATATGTAAACAGTAAACAGAAAGATTCAGTCAAATACTTTATAGGTTATTAAACATATAAGTGTATTTCTTGGTATTGTCAACACAGTGTCATGTCTGTTATTGATGAACGTCTCTGGAAAAGAGCTTTGCACTATCTGGAGTTTCTGTCTAATCAAGCATTGAACTAAACATTTTGTATCTGTAAGCATATAAATTCAATCAAATCTTTGAGCAGTTATAGGTTGTCAACTTGGTGGTGTGGTCCATCTCTTCCTTTGTTCTTCAAAGCTTCCTATGACTGCAGATTGTTTCGTATCATCGAGTCTAGAAGCAAAACTCTCAACAACCTCTCAGTTCTACACTTTCAAGTATGTTTATTCTGTTTTCTCCATATTTCTTATTTTTATTACATAAACATAATTTTTTGAAAATTAAACGGAAGATTTCAGGAATTTGATGAATCCTAGAAAAAGGATACACTAAGAGTAAACAGTTAAAAACAAAATTGACTAGAATATATAATCTGGTTTATTCATTCTTGTACATAATCTATGCCACCATGTTTTAGTCAGCTTGGTGGTGTGCTCCATTTCTTCTTTTGTTCATCAAAGCTTCCTATGACTGCAGATTGTTTCGTATCATCGAGTCTAGAAGCAAAACTCTCGGAGAAGCCTCTCAGATCTACTCTTTCGAGTATCTTTACTTGTTTGCCGCGCAGTTCATCGATCAATATCTTACCATCTATCGATTCATCCCCTTCAGCAATCACTTTTATGTGCTCATCTCGCAGTTTCGGCTTCAACGAAGCGTGATCGCCTCCCAAGAAAACTGCTCCAAGAATTTCACCTAAGAACATGTCCTGCAACAACAAATTTAGGGTTAGTTTTAAAACCATGCTAACGGTCTTGTCGTCTTGATTGTTATTTTGCCTTTGCGTGTTTAACTTAAAAAACGTTTTTGTGTAAGATGAGACAGAATAAAGGACGAGAGGATTTACGATGTGCGTGTATCTCCTGTGTTTCTGATGAAGCTCTTGCATTCTTGCAAGCAGCCGTTTCACAAACTGAGCTTCGGGTGTTTTTCTCGAGGAATACAGTGTACCAAGCATTGTTTGGAGAGAACTCAACTTGCGTTGGGTTGCTAGAGGGATGAGTGTGATGTTAAGATCGGATTCAAGAACGGTCTTAGCTGCTAAAGGATCAAGAAACATATTGAATTCAGCGTATGCATTCGAAGAAATCGTAAATATATTCCCTTTGTCTGATTTCTCAGGGTTTATATGTCCACCCACGATGTAAACTTCCTGCAGTTTACAACATAAGCCATCTGAGTTAAAATCAAGGTTAATTCCTGATGGAATTTATCAGAGAAAGTATATATTAAAAGTTCTTACCTTGATTATTGAGGATGCTTTTTTATCTGATGAGATGATCTTGGCTAAGCTAGTCAACGGTCCATTGGTTAGTACAGTGATCTTAGACACTCCATTACCAGGTTTGGTCAGATTTTGCCAAACTTCAAGTGCCAGAGGTTGGCGGAGTTCAGGCCTATCAGTGTCCCTCGGAGCTCCATGTCCCACTGAATTCTCCGCTGTGTATCTGCATAAATTATGTGGATATATATATATATATATATATATATATATATATATCTTGCTTAAAATGATCTTACCATAGCATTGTAAATATTAACACAATCTTAGAAAATTTCACACCAGAATTAATAAGAGAGGGACATAATATATATACGTTACACGTAACCGGTATTGGTTATTTCACTCATCAATTGGTTATTGATATATATACCTGCGAGGGCTTCTAGGAACGTCGCGAGCAAGACCGTAAAGAGTGTCAGAATCCAGAAATCCGCCACAGCCTCGTGGAACAGCCTTGACGTACTTGCAACCTCCCACCGGTGGGAAAATCGGGTCGGATTGGTTCAATGCCAACATGTCTCCCAGACCGACCGGAATGTCGTCTCGACCCATCATATGAAGCAGATCATAGACCACGTCGATTGTTGCGGCATTAGCCCAACCGTTTGGGCTCACAATTATAGCCTTGCGAGTCAAGAAAGAGTGGGTGTGTTAGGGTATTGATGAAAACAGCATATTCACCTAGATACTTGTGTAATAAGCAACCGTTGTAATCGAGCTATTTGTTATACCTTCAAATCTATTTTCTCCACCGGAACTTTGAGGAGGTAAAAGAGAGAGAGGAAATCACCGGCGCTCATATCCATGTCGAAAACAACTGGCTTTCCTAGCTGTGTTTTGCTAAGATCTGGTCTAAACAATTCTTCTTTGTAGTAAGGAAACTGAGATGAAAAGTTATATCTCCCTGTTTCTTCAGGTCGATTCAAAACCTGTTCGTTATGTAAGCAATTTGATTACATGAAAAGAAAAACTTTATCTCTAATTATTTCCAGGTTAGATATGTCTGAGAATTATGAAAACTTACGTCCAGGAAATCAACATAGAACTCTCTGTCAAGTCTACTTTTGATGTTTATGTTTGGTTTAGCTCGTGTCGCGACTAGAACACGAACTGAATCAGGTCCAGAGATTTCTTGAGTGTAACCATCCTAATGTTAATCATTAAAGAGGTTAAAAATTGTATTGTTTACTCTGAAGCAAAACCAAATAATCAGAAACCCTATAGATCATTAGGTATATGTATTATGGAAACACAAACCTTACACTTCCCTCGTCCTTTTCCACTTTTTGGTAAGCAAGTTGGATCTCGCAAACCCGTCTGAACATGACCACTATGAACTCCTCCATGGGTTAGGTTAAACTTTGGAGTTCTTCTATTATCGAAGAATGGATTTGAGCCATCGGGTTTTCCATAAGGTTTGTTTGAAGTAACAACTGTTATATTCATATACTCCATCACCGCGAAATCGTTCTCACCATTCTTGTTGTTCTTATTTCCAGAGTTTCTCATGATTGAGACTGCAACACCAGCCGTGAAAGAATCCCACATGAAGTAGCTCTGAAGAATATCGCCAGCAACGTTTTCAAAACATTCCTGAGTTATAAGTTTGGGGAAATGGATTCATAAATGTTACCTTATAGAATTCGTCGTCGAACCAAGTGTCTCTGGCGATTTTCAGAGACAAGAAAACGTATTGAGCTTCGTATGTTCTCTGGTTATTCTCGAATGTTTCGAAGAACTTCTTGTTGATAGGTATTGTGTTGGTTGCATCTAGAGGAACCAGAGTCACTGGAACACCTGAATGAAACACCTATAATAAACACAAACAGAGTCTAGTTTTTTTAAGTCTAAACAAAATGTGATATTTATGTATTAAAACATCGCAAACTTATAAACAAAAGAAATAAAGATTAAAGAGTAGGACAACCGCAACGAACCTGGTAAGCAGCGAAAGGATCAGAGAAAATGTTGAATTCAGCGTAAGGATTACTTGAGTAATCTGTGAACATGTTGCCACGGTTTCCACACTGTCGAGGTTGACATTCAGCGGCCGTAGAGTTAGCCGGACAGCAGCCAGTAGGGTTTTGTGACCGGACACCACCACCCATGATGTAAATGTGTTGGATGTTGTGTTTCAGCTCAGGATATGACATCAAGAAAAGTGCGAAATTGGTGTGGGATCCGATGAGGATTACGGTGGTTGGACCTTTGGAAATTGTGCGGGCGATCACTTGTTGTGACGTTGGTTGACGGATAGGAGTGTATCTTCGGTTCCCCTGTTTTCATATACCAACCGCAAAAAACGTCTTTTTAATATTTAAGTAAATATTAAATATTAAACAAATAATAATTTGCGGTAAAGAAAAAAACAACACTAATATTATACTTTGTTTAGCTAAAAATATACAAAAAAATTGTATAATATATAAAAAAGAAAAACAAAAAACAGTTATTAATCTATATTTCTGTAAAGTGAAATGTCACACGACAGGACCGATCACCGATCCTAAACCTACAATTATATGTGTCACTAGTGTATTGGGGAACCCTTTAGTAACCGACAAGTGTTTGGATGTGCAAAGTCAGCTACTTCTATTGGAATCCACCATTACTATGATTCTAACGACACGTGTATCCGAAGAGATACCAACACAAATGTCACAAAACACTTCACAAAGTTTAAACAATTGATTAAAGATTCGAAATGGTGGTTGCTATTAAAAGTAGCTTAGTTGGTGATGCGATCTATATGAAATATAAAATGAAGCTATTATAGTTCTTTAGATAACCAACGCTATTATAGTTAGTATAGTTAATAATCATCAGCAGTGTAGTTTCTTTTTTGGTGAAGACACTAATGTGTTTCTTAGAAAATGGTTAGTTAAAAGTTAAAACTTCAAAAGTAAAATATACCTTTGGCAGTTAAGTTTTATTTATATGAACTGTCATATATTCGTAAGGACAATTGTAAAAAACACCAAATTTCTGAAAATAGAAATTTTGTCAAATGATATAAAAAAAAAAAAACAAAAAGGATTTTTTTTCAAATTCATATTTTTCCGTTTCTGAAGTTCTTGTAAAAAATAATGCTTCTATTTGGACTTATACTCTAGGGTTTTGGTTTTTTTTGAATAGTGACAAAATGTATTTGTTTTTTTGTTTGTAAATTTTCTATATATGTATATACAAAGTCAAATACCTGGGGAAGAAACTGTTTACGAAAGCCATAATTGGAGTCAATGTCGAGAAGGCCTCCAGGACCTTTAGGAATGGCTTGTCTATATCTGCATTCTCCTGTTGTTGTCATCCCCTAAACACATCATTTTTTTTACATTTTCAAAACCAAACTAATACAAACAAGTGATTCAAGAAAACAAATAAGAAGAAGAGGAGTAAGAAGAGAGAACCTGTTCAATGATCGGAAAATAGCCACCGACGTCAGAGTGAATAGTACCGTCGTCACGAATCCCACCTTCACCGCCGACACCAACGGGGATATCGTCACGACCCATCATGTGCAATAAATCGTACACTTGATTCACTGCGTGTCCTGCGTTTGTCCACGCATTTGCACTCAATGTAATCCCCTGTTTCAAAAAACAGAGCATTAAACTAAAGATAGTTGAAGAGCCGATCGAGAGATGTTTGGGAAAGAAAGGGACTTACGACTAGATCGAATTCTGACTTGTTGAGTTTTAGGAGGTAGAGTATAGCGAACAAATCGTCTGTGTCGACATCTGTATCCACTAGAATACGGTGAGGGCTAGACAAAACACAAGGGAGGTTTTGTCCTAAGAGTCCAAGAATAGTGACGACTGTGATGAACAAGAACCATAAACTCTTCAAAGTTGGGCTCGTCAACATCTTCAAAAGAAGAAACGAAAAGTTTGGTAGTTTTCTGTTCTTGCCTGAATCTGAGACAAATCCAATATCTGTTTCGACCAAAAAAGATTCAGATTCAAGAAAGCATTACATCAACTAGACTCAAAGCTAAAACCAACGAGAAGGTAAAAAAGAGTGAGTTACGTTAGGTGGTTTCTTAATTTATGGAGATGTGACGAATCACCTCAAAGGAGAGAGAGAGAGAGAGAGAGAGACTGTTACATCAAAGCCTCACAAATTAGAGAACAAAAAAAACAGAATGGCAAAAGATAAATATTCTCCTAAGGCGTCTTTAGATTTCTTGTTTCTCCCAACGTCTTCTTCAGGACTTTGTTTCTTATGGGCAGAGTGTAAACCATATATAAAAGCCGTGGCTTACATTAAACAGTTCTGTGATAAGTTTGCAGGAAAAGAAGAAAAAGATAAACAGACGTGCAGATGTAGAGAGAGAGAGGAGAAAAGAAAAAGGAGAAGAAATAGTTGGCAACGAGATGGACCATAATCGATATTATAGAAAAGTTAATGGTATCAAAAATTAGGTTTAGAAAATGAAAAAAATTACAGGAAAAACTTGTAGTAGTCAACTTTGTTTAGAATGTGTCTTGAACGTTCCCTAGCTGCTGCCCCATTTTCATTATGAGGTGATGTCTTTATTTTACCCTTATTATAATATTCTTGGTCAATATTCTTTTTGCTTCTCAATCTTTCTTCGTTGTAATTCCTTTATTAAGTATTTTATTAACATAAATACTTAAAAAGGGAAAGAGAGTAAGAATGAGTTTTTTTTTAATTTAGAAACCAATAAAAGCATGTCCATTGGTTATAATAAATTTAGAAGCATTTACGTGCATGAACGTTTTTTTTTTAATTGTACTTTCTTTGGGTTAAATTACGTCATTAGCGACATCATAAGTGTGATTCTTGTTTAATGTATTTACCAACACTTAGTAGTTTTACAAATTGATTTTTGATTTTTCTCACATTCAACCAAAAGTAATATGAGTTTGACGAGTCAACAGAAATTGACATTTAATTTATATATTAATTAAGTGTTGCACATATATACAATTTTTTAAAAACTAATATATATATATTATTTTGAGAAATACGATAGCATAACTCTAAGTTTTTCTTCCAAAGTTACCACACACTCTCAAATTTTCCAAAACTAACATTTTTACATATTCAAATTATTATTTAATTTAAATAACAAAATTCATTTTTTCAAAATCAAACTTACGATATTAGAGTTATAGCTCCCTCCGACCAAGCTTGCGATAAAGATTCTGATCTGAGATCTTCATTTCCGATCTCATATATTTTCAATTAAGTGTCAAAACAATCGACTAAAGCTTCAATTAATTGCCAAATCGATCGGCTGAAGCTTCTCAAGCTCCATTAAATCCACGGCTGAGATCTCACCTTCCAACCTCATCGTCAAACCTCCTCTTCTTTCCTCATCTGCCACCACTACCGCCGTTTCAGCCCTCCGAATTCTCACCGCCACGACCACGAAAATGGACTTAGCGAAGGTGAGCTTCGTTGCTTTATAGTGGGACTGTACGGACCACCAAACCATCTATATGAATTCTTGGATTCATAATCTATGTGTATTAAGCTCTCTGTTTTGTTGATTATTATGTCTAGATGTGTATTAATCTCTCTGTTTTATTAGAATTGTTATAGTTTAAAGTTTCAGAATTGAGTGAGATAAATTTAATTACGTTTTCAATCTTTGTGACCCTTACGATGGAGCACCGAGGAACTGATTATTGGAAGTGACGCTCTATTCCACTGCAAAACACAATCATGATAATGTCAGTGTTTTGTTATACACTGCTCTCAATCATTTTGGAATTTACTACTGTATATGTAACTGTGTTGGTGATTCTGAGGTGTTGATAATGTCTAGGGAACAAACCTTGTGTTTGTTGAGCACGTCTCGGCGAATCCCCGGTATACTAATTGTTTGATACAGTGGCTCATATTCTATGCTTGAGATATGTCTTCTCCTTATCCTGAGTCTAAAGTTTATCAAGTTAAATTCTTACAACGTTGTGGTTCGTTTCTTTTGACCTTTGTATGCTTTTTACTATCCGAGCTTGCTTATGAACTTTGCAGTCACCAAGATTACATCTCAAGGCTCAAATAATTGATGAACTAGGCAGCAATAGACTGATCTCTTTCCATACTTAATATATAATAGTAATTAGTTTTTAAAGATAGTTAAATTATGTGTGTATTGGGTATGATGCTAATAAGTTTCATCTTATTTGTTTTGATGTGTACAGAGATGATGGAAGCTCATGTCCACGTAAAACCTCCCTTTTCATTTATGAATTACAAAATTGATGCTTTGTGAGGATGTGTGTATACTTGTTTTTTTTGGCTTCGTGAAGGCTTTCTTGAAATACATAAAATTCTTCCTAAATATTTGAGAATTTTTTCTAATTTTTAAGGAATCTTACCTGAATTTAAATAAAAGTGTTTACAATCACTTTTGTATGTTTTGCCTCAAATCTGTCACAACTTACTCCATTTTTGAGGGAAATGATCTATCAAAATCTTGTTTTTTAATATATTTTATTTTCCTCAAGGATGTGTTTCATACATATTTACATTTATTTTTATACTACCTTTGAATAAAATTATTGGTCTACTGGGTACACGCTATAGTACAATACTTGATTGTCCTGATTTCGAGCCCTTGTGGGGGGCATGGATGTTATGTTTTTTTTTTCTTTTTTGATGAAGACCTTCCTGAAATTCGTGATATTTTTCCTAAATTTTTTGAAATCGTTCATGAATGTTTTAATTCAGACCTTCTTATATGTTTACAAGTGAAAATATGGATACCTATTACCAAGATATCCAAGACATGTTTACAAGGCCGGATATTTGTAAACATCGGGTTGTGCACAAAATCGTCGACATATTGAAGTAAAACATCAAAAAGTATTTAGAAACTCATTTATTTAAATTTAGGAAATATTCAATAATATTCAGGAATGACTTCTTGAAATTTATGATGATCTTAATAAATATTTAGGAAAACAAAAAGATCAAATATCAGGATGCACACAAAATAAAATAATAATCTTTCACTAAATAGAGTAATATGTGATACATTAAGGCAAAACATAAAAAAAAGATTCATAAACTCATTTTAAAAATTTAAGAAGAATTTCATAATGTTTAGGAAGATGTCCTTGATAGTTAGGAAGGTTTTCCTAAATATTCAGAAATCTCAAAAGTTGTGATGACCAAAACAAGAAGATCCTCCTCTATTGTACTTTGCCCCATACACTACTAACTCACCCGTTAACCAACAAACTACAAGCCATAAATGATTATTAAACATGACTTTCACCACCACCATTTTTGCCTCCTTGGCAACAACTCCTCTTCTTCTCAACGTCTCCTGTACTTCTCACCATTAACTCAATATTATTCCTCTCACGGTCTCACCAGAGCATGAAGAGGAGCTATTCAAGGAGTTCCATATAAGGAAAAAATTGATGTACCAATCATCTCACTACCACCATGATTCAATTATGTAGCAATAAAGAGATAACCAACTTATTTCCAATCATTCAAATCCCACTCCACATTTCTTTTACCTACCGATTTCAGATCCACAACAATAAACTCATAGAAATATCTAGTCTTACTTTCAATTCTAGCTTCCATGACAGATAGTTTCTACTCTCAAAAGAGGGGATAAAATTCAGACTAACATAAGAAATACAACAAAACCCAATTGATCTTTGGTAGATAAAGGTAGAAAAACCCAAACTTTCAAGCTTCTTCCTAATCAATATAGATTCTTCCCCAGAAACCTAGAAAGGAATTCAGTAACAGATCCATGATTTCCAATAAACCCAAAAACAGATGCACGTAGATACACATATAATTTAAAGACCTTTCTCCATCAAAGCAAACTTATTAATTGGGAAATTTATGAGATGATGATTAAACATGACTACAACTGAAAGACGATATATCAGCTCATCACAACCCTAGTTCTAGAATTAACTAGTCAATAGATTGGTTTCATCAATGACGAGCAGAGCAGATCTCTACGGTGTCACAATTATTGGTTTCACTGACTTCGACTTCATGAATAACCTTCTATTCAGATTTGATTGGGTTCAATAGTGGAACACCGTCTGCCTCTGCGATTGGGTTTGGAATCAGAGAGAAGGAGGGGTGAAAGAAAACGGTAGTTTCCATATCACGATCTGATACTATTTTAATTTTATTAATTTTTAATATATAATTTTGTGCTAGTTTTGGAATATTTGAAAATGTTTGCTAACTTTAGACTAAAAACTTAAATTGATGCTGTTTTTGAAAATTTCTCTATTATTTTTATAACTAAAAATTAGTTGGCAATTATTTTAGTTTTTAACTCTAACTAATGGGGTAATATATTTTTAATTGTAAAATGGCAAAGAAGATATAAAGCAACTATTTTTGTTTTAGAAAATTGTAAAACATATAATGAAGTTTATTTTCCCACACTTACGTAAATGTAATAAAAATAAGTTTTCTTAGTTTTTGAATATTGTCTTCCAATCATAAATTTTGAGCATATCAAAAGACTTATCTTCGCAATGTTAAAAGAATATTGAAATGAAATAGAAAAACGACTATTCCTATCGTTGATAATAGATAAACGAACTTGAAATGAAATCAATATGTAGTGAAACAAATGATGGGTCCATCAACACTAAAAACTAACAATCAACCACTAAATTATCATGAGTTAGTTAATACGTCCATCCATCCTTTCTGTTAGCTTAATGGTTTGTATAACATTCAACTGTATTCGAGAAAGCAAATGGGAGCAAGAAACATGCGTGCACGAACATATATTACCTTTTCTTACGTGGGAAACATGTCTGTTTTATTATATTTTGTTTCTGGTAATTAGTAATATTTTATTTCTTATTCGAACGTGATTTCATTTACAATTGAAACTGAGTTAAAATTACATTTGTAGATATTTCTTGCTATCTATCTAGGTCGTAATTTCTTGTTGGTCTAGGCTAAAGATCATTTCCCTTGGAACGTAAATTTACTAAATTATTTCACTTAGCCAGTCAAAATGGTGTCAAACTCGGTAGATGGACTACTCGACGGCTATAGGTCGGACGTTAAAAAATCGGATTACCCTAGTTAACCAAAAAAAAAATCTATCTAGGTGTATGGTGAAAATTATCAATATTTTAATGACAAAAATAAAGGAAAAATTCCCAAAAAGAACACCAACTATTTAATATTTGCCAGAAAAAAACATGAACTTTTTTCGTTGCCATAAAAATACACAGACTATTTTTTAGTTGATAAAAAATACACGAATTATTAATTTTTTCCAGTTTCTCCTCATCTCCGTTACGACGTTAACGTATTGTGACAGCGTTACTATTTTTGAAAAAAATTCTAGAAAAAAACACAAACTATTTATTTGTTGCCAGAAAAATACATGAACTTTTTTTTTGCCTAAAAAATACATAATTTTCATTTCTTATTTTCCATTAACAATGTTAGAGATCAAAACTCATAACTTTTCTGCTCTCTTGAACTGCATACAAGTTTTCACTACTATTTATGATAACTAAATTCAAGAACAAAAATACACAATTAGATTAAATGATTTCCAAATTTTTCAATTAGTATTGTTTTTGCATAATTAAATGGTGAAACTGGTTAGATTACAAGAGTTGATGTCCCACAAAATGGCTATAATCTACGATCTCGATCAAGTTTGCGTACACCAGCCCATTTGATGATTTACACTGGCTATAAGCATCATAAAAAGTACTAAACTAAAGAGATGCATATTTTTTGAAATTTATACAAAGGTGAAGATCTCATAAAATTTTAGAGAAATGTTGATGAAGTTTCAAAATTTGTAAAGTTAGTATAAATCCAAAAACAACACTAATTGAGAAATTTGGAAATCGATTAATCTAATTGTGTATTTTTGTTCTTATTTTAGTTATCCTAAATAGTAGTGAAAACTTGAATGAAGTTCAAGAGAGCAGAGAAAGTTATGAATTATGATCTCTAACATTGTTAATGGAAAAATAAGAAATGAAAAATTATGTATTTTTTAGGCAAAGAAAAAAAAGTTCATGTATTTTTCTGACAACAAATAAATAGTTTGTGTTTTTTTCTGGAATTTTTTTGAAAAATAGTAACGCCGTCACAATACCGTTAACGGTCGTAACGGAGACGAAGAAAAATTGGAAAAAAATAATAGTTTGTGTATTTTTTATCAACTAAAAAATAGTCCGCGTATTTTCCTGGCAACGAAAAAGTTCATGTTTTTTTCTAGCAAATATTAAATAGTTGATGTTTTTTTTGGGAATTTTTTCCAAAAATAAATCAACACATAATTAGAAAGAAAATCCATTGTAAATTTTGGTGAAGCACATAAACTCATCATAAAGTTCATTTTTTCAAAACGATTCGTCTTTGTATGTGCATTTCTTCTAGTATCAAGTATTTGATCTCAAGGCCTACGCTTAAACACCTTTAAAGCCTACGCTTAAACACCTTTAAAAAAAAGTATTTATCTTAACAAAGATATAGCTTTTTTGGTGTGCCAATTTCTTAAGTTCTACTACTTTTGTACTGTTACAAATCGGATATATTCGTCAACGATAGTACTATAAATTTTCCAACTTGTGATCACATTTATGTTATAAATATTATTTCGCCAAGTCAAACAAAATAAAGATTCGGATCCGTCATCAAAAAGAGTGACCATAAACAAAAGGAACAGATCACACAACTTGTGACTTAAAGATGTATACTACATACTTTTAATTAGAATCAAATAACGAGAGAAAACAAGAAATGAGTAACCACAAAACTCGTTATGAGTGTGTGTATTTTTAATTTAAAAGATTCTTTCCGACATATTTTTTGTTTGACTACATTTTCTCCAACAGTTTACCCAAAAAAAAATTAAAAGTGTTGACTTCAATAATCACGTGAAAAATACGGCGTCAAGATCACGTGACGTGATCGGTTCTTGTTGGGAAGTCCACCAATGGCGGATGGCTCTCCTTTTTTTTGTTTTCTTTCTTTAATTAAAATTGGTAAAATCATAGTATATAATATAGCAGTGAAAGTCATTTTCTTATGATACGTGATAAATGTGAAATGGCGAAGGGACCAAGAGTTCTTTTTTTTTTTTTTTTGGGACAATCGTGTATGTATGTATGTATGGACTACATCATGAGAAAACTTTGGTATGCCAACCATTAGTTCGTTGAATATAAATTATTATTTTTTTCAAACGATTTTTATTAATGGGCCGATCCAATAGGTTTAGGTCTGGGATTACAATCCGACAATAGTTACAAATGAAAAAAATTTCCGGTGAATGAAAACAGAGAAACAAGGTTGGTTCTAGGTGGTTTAATAGAGGCAGAGGATCAGACCTACTAGCACCGACAAAAACAAGTCCCACAGTTTTGTGACTTCGATGCTGGATTCGGTTTTTTGACCGGATATTTTGAATCCTATCACATAACCTTCACCAACGGTGATTCAAACCCACCACAAGGCTTTCGGAATAGAACAATCTTTCGACTCTCCGCCACTCAATGAACATCAACTCCCCGACCTAACAAATCGACAGACTCGGACCCAAGCCCTTGGTCTCTGAATCCATGCAAACAGAAAGCCTTTTCGAGGTAAAGCTGACTTCAGATCCGTTCCGGTGGAAACAAAACATGAAGGCTAGAGAGAGGAGGTGGCTCTAAACAACCTTTCAACAACCAGAACCCATGAAAGTCATCTAAAATCCTAGAAGGATCCACCGTTAACCACCAAAACACTCACCGGAAAATCCATCTATCTGCTCTAAATATAAGTTATTTGTATTTCTCGTCATTCGTCAAACTCTGGATTATAAACTCTAGTCAGAGCCAGCGTTGAGACCAAGCAAGCCAAGCATGTGCTTGCGGCCGTTTAAGTAGTATTGCAGCCCTAATTTTACAGTAATTTTCTTCAGCTATGTTGGTAAAGGATGTTAATATTGATGCTGAGGTAACGAGTTTGAGGCTCTCTATCACCTATTATTCTGTTTTTCTTTATTTTTTGTTAATTTGTTGGCCAAATTTGCCTTTTTGAGAAATACCCTAGACTAGCACTATCTTAGGTTTTTCTTCTAAAAGTAGCACATAAGCTTAGTTTTTCTAAATGTAGCATTAACTGATATTTAAATTAAATACAGAAATTATTATTTTAAAAATTAAACTCACGATTTTGGATTTCTCTAGTGAAGCTTGCCGTGAATCACCACATCTGAGATCTAGCTCATCTTCAGCCACTTCCAGGAGAAACGTCACCGTCGTTGCATCTCGTTCTAGACTCCGACGTTGACCGGTCAACTATTATGTGTAGGCACAAGACCGAAAAAATGCGTAAATGATTCCGATCTAAGAAACAGAGTATGGGATCTATCTCGATCTGACCTTTCAATAATCGAAATGAAGAGTTGGATTTGAACCCTGCTCCAATCTCAGCTCGCCCTCTCACATGACTACCTCTGAATTTGAATAATTATTTCCAAGTCAAAAAAGATGATGAAGAAAAGGATAAATACGAAAAAGACGATGATGGGAGACCAAGCAAAGCGAGAAATTACATATTAAGAATATGGTTTACAGATTTGCTGGAGTTGGTGGAAGACTCTTGTCATCAGGACAAAGAGAGAGATCGTCGAAGAGGAAGAGGAACAACGATGGATATGGTGGTGAGAGGTGGAAGAAAGGAGCGAGATTCAGCTACTTGGGTTCAGCTAATGGATTATGGGAATCTTATGCTACAAGATGATAGAAATAATGGTGAGATTATGTGGGAGAGTTTTAAGTATTCTTATGAATTATGATTCTTTTGAGAAGAAGTGTAAGCTATTTAGGAGTGGTTGAATTTGGTAAAGTATCTAGCTTGCTATGAGTTTTTGAATTGTTTTGCTAATGGCACAGATCAACTTGGTAGTGTTTCTTGGGGTTTTAAGGTTAATCAATCTGGTAGTGTTGCAGAATTAGTTTAAATGTGATATATAAGATATCTCTTGAAGCAATGTTAAAACAAAAATTGAATTCATGGACTGATCATGTTGTTGAATAAGTTTTTCAGCTCTAACTCAAGTGATTGATGATATTCATGATAACAGATATTTCAAGAACAAAGCAGAGAGTTAATGATGAAGATGAGAAAATGTGCACTTGAGTGGAAGTTTGTGTTCGTCATTATGGAAGGCCTTCCTAAATTTCAAGAATGCCTTCATAAAATATTAGGAAGACCTTCCTAAATGAATTTTATGAAGTATTTTAGTGTTATGTCTGTGATGTCTTTGAAATGTTTCTTTAGAAGATATAATTATCTTGTGTCTTGTGTTGGAGAAGTGTGTGATATCTTTGATGTGTTTAATTGTAATGTGGGGTTTTTTACATACTGATTTCAGCAAAAAAGAAAGAAACGTTGTAAGGAAGTTGAGTATGTTGTTCCAAAGAAGAATTGATGATGAACAAGATGTTTCATGGCAGAGCACACAACATGTTTAAACCATCCTGAATTTAAGCAAGAACACTTTAAACATGTAATCTTTTTTAACTACTATCTTTATGAAGACCATCCTGAATTTCGAAAAGTCATTCCTAAATATTATTGAACCCTTCAAAAATTTAAATATATGTGTTTCTAAATATATATGTATGGTGTATTTTAGATCAATGTGTCAAATATTAGTAGATTATTCCATTAGTGATGGGTAATGATTTCATTTTTGTGCACATTCTGATGTTTGGAAATCTAAACTTTTTTATGAAAGCCATTATGAAGTTCAAGGAAACCCTTCCTAAAGTTCTTAGAATCCTTCCCGAATTTCATACAATCCTTTCTGAATTTCATACAATCTTTCATGAAGCTCAGTCACAGTTAAAGCAAAGTGCTAACATAAAGCTGTGAGAATGTTATACATCATACAAGTACCAAAAAAAATTAAAAGGTTTATCAAGCATCATATATGTCTAAACAACATATATAGTAAAATTGGATAAATGAACAAAGTCTCATCTGCAGATATCCAAAACATACTTGCATCTTGTATCATCTGCAGCATGACATAGCTTAGAGAAATCTTCAACCCCATTACTTGCAATAAAACTTAAAATCAGGGAATAAGTTTCAGGAAAGTTTTCATAAATTCTCAACAATACTTCTTCAATCTTCAAATGTGACTGTGATGAGAGATGGGATGTGAATGATTTCTAGTCTGAGAGTCATCATTCTCAATAAGAAAACACATTGTTGGGAGATGGGATGTGAATGATTCAGACTAAGAAAATGTTATCATTCTAACTAAACCAATCAGCTCACATTCTCTCAAGTTCAGCTATATTGTCAACTTGGGTTTGATTGTACTGAACGAACTCGGAGAATAAGAAAACAAATGCCGTCAAGCTCACCTGCAACACAATTTCAATTCCAAAACAACTAAATTTTCAGAAGATACTCGAAAATTAATGATCACACAATAAAGATATCAAAACCCGAGAGAGATTTGAATCGAATCCCCATCACAACTATTAGATCTGGATCCAAATCGAAACAATGTTCTCAATTTCTAGTATGAGAGACATCATAATGAAGCAAAAAACAAAAACCAAACCTTCGTCACCCCCGTAACGGGATTTATCGTAGTTGAAGGTCACAAATCAGAAAACTCTCCATATCGAACACCAACTAAATCATTCAAATTAAAATTAGAGATAGAGCTTGGGACCTGCGAAGCTTGGGATATCTCGTTTTTCTGAACCAGAGCTCGAAGATCTCTTCGGTCCTTAGATTCATGCTTGTGCTTCTTTTCAATGTCGAGAACGCAATTACTGGTTTCACTGACTTCGGATGACTCGCAGATCTGATTGGGTTCACCGGTTGAACATCGTCTGCTATTGAATTTGGAATCGGCGGAGAGAGAGAAGTGAGAGAGAACATGATTGTTGCAATCTCACGATTTTGACACTGTTATAATTTTATTAATATTTTATTTATTTTTAATAATATATAAATTTGTGTTAATTTTGGAACTTTTGAACATGTGTGCTAGTTTTGGATTAATTATCAGCGCCGGTTCTGTCTCTAGTAACATGATTTATAATTTCCGTAAATTGTATTTAAGGTCAGATGTTTAATCTTCTATTATATATTTTTAATTACTAGACCATACTTGATCAAAATATTTGATGACGATTTGAGGTCAATTCCAAAGTTTAAGAAACCTATATATATTTGCGCTTTTGATATGAAAGACACGACAAACAACCACCAAGGCATCCTCTCCCGGCGGCGTCGAGTCCGATCGGCGTTGCTGGGTCTTTGTTTCTTCGTTTCTGTTGCTTCCTCGTTCTCTCTAGTCCGTTTGATTCTGGTTTCACCCCCATCGGAGACCCTTTGAGATTCCAAATCTCACCTCCGACCATGCTTCAGCTTCAACCCCCTACCTCTCCTCCGCACCCGGTGTCTCTTCTCGGTGAGCCTGCTTCATCGAGACACCATTCATCTGTTACTACCTCTGAGAGCCATGATTGCCCCACTAGTCCCGGTTTCTGTCGATCTCACCGCCTCACTTTGCTGTCAACCACAACATCTTACCGCTCCTCGGATTTTAATCCCCTCACCAAGGCTTTTACTTGGTTGCAGTTGGACGGAAGCTCTGTTCTGACGCCAGAGATGATGAAGATCTTGACAAAGCAACCTACATTATCGGCATCTTCTCTTTCCCTCTTGTTACCCATTTGGCCCAGGTTGTATTCTCGTTCTTTTCTTGGAACCCTGGAAGTTAGTCGTCCTCAGAGAAACCATGATTTATTTCTGATCTGGAAGTCCCATAGACCCGTTTATAACTTCATACCAAGGTCAAATTGGTTAGTGTCAGTCTACACTGCTTGGTCAAGTCGAGTCGTACTTGGTAGCAGAACAATTGATGCACTTATTTGTCTTGAAAACCCCTCTTGTCATGGCCAGTTGTTTGGTTTGGTTTGGATGTTTGTTTGGCTGAGCTTCATCAGTATGTTTGTCCCGCCAGTCGGGCTTGTTTTAGTGCCTGCATCCTTTGCACCTTTACCGTATCTATCACCAATATTTCGACTGCCTCAGTGTCATTGTGTAACTAGGTCCGACCTGCAATCCACTCTCTCCCATTCTAATCAACAATTATGTAGCTTAAGGTCTCCATTAGTTCGAAGACTGCTAGTGAACCTTAAGTCATTTATGTTGCTAGATTGGTTTAAGAGTCCTCTAAAATCCATGTTACCAGAAACACATAGGACTGTTTTCTCTGAAGGTAATAACTTGTTGAAACTTGGCATTATGACCCTAGCTCCACTGAGTGAGGATTACCTCTGTTTCATCCGCCTCCCCCCATTACCCTGCCTATTGACTATGTTCTCCAATCTGCTTTTCATCAACTTCTTGAAGTTCCCTCAGATCAGCTTGAAGATTCGGGGCATTATGACCTCTGTTCATGGAAGCAAAGGTTACCCCAATCTCTTCAAGCATCTCTATCCCATCATCAGAACCGCCACCACCTTAGTAGTGACCGGTTATCAGAGCATTCTCAGACTTGCTCGAACCCCTGACAAAGATCTACCTAGAGTAGTCCTTCCCACCTTGGTGAGAACGTCAGCTTTATCCACTTCTTTGCCTCTAAACCCTCTTTTGAAGGAAATGGCCATCTCCCCTTCCATTGGCTTGCTCTTGGAAGCAGCTTTGATATGCCTTGATCTCACATGTTCCAGTAAGCTTTCTAGCTTGTGGTCTATAGCTCTCAAGCCCTTAATATCATTTGCTCCTATCTTACTATGCTACTTTGTTGTTGTTAAATTTGGGGCATGCCCTCCTATGTTATCTTTTAAGCTACCCTACTTCTCATGTATGTTACTCTTTCAATAGTGAATGATAACATCTGTTTGTTCAAAAAAAAAAAAAAAAAAAAAAAAAAGATATGAAAGACACGACAACTGCCGGGAACTTTCCACCATGAACAGCACTTGAAAAATACATCGCATGATACATTTAAATATTCATAGCGGGTAACCATGAATAATTATGAATAAGAAGATTCGACTTTTGTAAGCTGAATAAAGAAGATCAGTCGCAACAAAGAAAAGAAAAGAAGAAGCGAGAAGTCAAAATCGAAAGATCCATTAAAACAATGTAATGACTTAAGAAAACAGTAGACATCAATGGGAAAAGGAAAAGAGTCGAGAGAGAAAGTCGAGCGAGTGTGATACACGCGCGGCGATTTTTTCTCTCCCACCGTTTCTTTTTCTTCTGACCACAAGCTCGTGCTCCGATCTGGGTCCTCCGTCAATTCCGGTGACTGCGAGGACCCCTCGGCCCATTGTTCTTCACTCGCGACTCTTTGCATGTTACCGGCGAAGCTGATGGACGAAATCAAAGGAGCAGTGGAGAGGAGAAGAATCCGCGAGACGCCGATGGCAAGAGCTCTGCCGGAGGAGTTGCTACGCGGAGTGGAAGAGGGAGATTCACGGCGACGAACGAGAGAAGAAGGCAGATAGATCGGAGGATTGGAGATCTTGGAGGCTTCGCGGGATCGGTTACGATAGGGGAGGTAGTCTCCGATCCGGCGAAGCTAAACCACCATCGAAGGCCCGCTTATCTACTCCCTGCTGCCTCTCTCTCTCACGACTGAGCGTGAAAACCTCCTCGACAAAAGGCAGATCGGATCTCTTCCTCCTTCCCAAAACGGCTCTACGGTGGCAGGACGGCAAACGGATCTTGGATCACCGTCTCGTTTCGGCTACCGTCGTCCAGGCTCACCGGAGGTTCTGTTCCGGCTGAGTATCCGCAAGTATGGGCGGCGGCTGCAAACGAGTTCTTCGTTCTGCAGATTAGGGTTTCATGGTTCCCGGTTTGGTTCGGTCTGTGAACCCGGCCGATTTTGTTTCCATCGGTTTAGTTTTGGTTAACTATAAATGAGTTGGACCCTAGAGATTTATGTATATGGGCCTACTCCGGAAATAGCTCATTGGACATTATATGTTTATTAATTGAATATCCTTTAACAAAAAAAAAAAAAAAAAAAAATCGGAAGATCCAGCTTTATGATTTTGTGAATATTTCCCATTATAGTTTTAACTTTCAAAAAGATATGACAATATTAATTGAAAAGTTTATCCAAAGGGTGGTAAATGGTAATTCAAAACTTCCGATAAACGGATAAAACGGTATAATGGTTTCATTTTCGGATATTTTAACATTCCGTTTGTAGGACAACTATGTAATCTATTTCACTATTTGAGACGAAAAATATATATTTTCATTTGAATTATTACTCTTAAATCTTAATTATGTGAATCAGAATAAGCTTAGGATAGTAGTAGTAGTAGCTCGCAAAATTGAAGTTTTCTAGGTCGAATGGAGGTCCCCACATTATCTCTTTCAGTCTTTTCATCAATAATGGAGAATTATATGTATTGAAAAATCTCGAGTTGGACATAACTTTGCATGCTTAGCATCACTACAAACTAAAGGGGAAATTAACTTTAAATATCTTGCTTGATCTGATAAATGTTCAGAAATCTTAATTACCTCAAAATTTTGGATATCTACAAATTCAAGTACGGATTGTTACATTATGAAAACTAGATGTACATACTCTCGAATACAAAAGAAATATAAATCAAAAGTTTTGTCCAACTCATGATTATTTATCGTTTTTCTCATTAGTCATTACTATAGCTGTCACAAATTTAAATACTTGCATAACAATAACTTTTTATTCAAACAGTCGTATGATCAGTCCAGTGGTACTGCAAACACATCAATTCAGGATGTAGAAATAGTAAATCAACATATCGAAGATACAAAACTAATTGATAGAAGAATATTCGTGTGCACCAAAAGGTAACGTGCTTTGTTTTGTTGGAGTTTGATGATTCAGTTTGGTCAAAACCCACTTGAGTTTTTTGGCCCATAATGATAGTAAGTGTATGAAAAAGATCTCTCTTTCTTAAAGTTTTTTGCTTGACTTAAGTTGTTTAATTGAAAGAATTACTCATAATCACTTTGATTAACCAAAGTGCTTACGTTTATATTACTAAACAACTCAAATCTGTCTCCACCAAGATGAAAATTATACATATACATCGCCCCTTTTGCATACATATTGTTTTTGTTTTTTTTTGTTTTTGCTTTTATCATTGGATAAGATCTAGCCGGCAAATAAACATCAAACCATATCCATGTTGAAAGGTTTAATATCATGGTCTTTTTTTTTTGTTCAACAATAACTTCGATTACTTCATGGTCTAATCCGTAATGGGTAATCGGATATGTAACATTATCAATCTTAGTAAGAAACATTAGGAACAAGTCATTTCAAATGATGTTATAGATAATAAAAACTGGACAATTATATGCAGCTTTTTTTTTTGTTTCCTTAAACATTAGTTTGATGTTTTCTTACTGCATCTTAAATGGTGTTTTATTATATATAAGATAATTTGGTAAAATATTCAGTTGGTTTCTTTAATTAGTTGTAAAATTTGGTAAAATTTTCTTCATTTATTTTGCACTGTGTCTAAATATAATGAGACAGTGAGTAAATTAGTTTGTTTAATTGTTTTCAAAAGTGCTTTTGAGACCATTTACTATTTACTTCTTTGTATTTGGTAGATTCAACGAATGCAAAAGAGCTTGACGACTCCTCGAACGTTCATACACCGAACGAGTTCTATATCAGTTTGCACCACTCATTGAAACAAATTTTCTCATGCTTTCTAGTTCGACAAAACAACTTATAAGACGCAGAAACACACTTACAAATGTGAGACACTTGTTTGATGATCTGACTACCTACCAGAGTACGAGACTATAGTCTGATCAAAACCATCAAAGAAGCAGCTAATAAGAAACTAAAACAGATCATGTAAATAATACTCAAAACTCAAAAGCAAAAAAATCCCATACACTAGCTAGAAGACAGTTTGGTTACTGCAAGCCAAAAACAAAACCCGTTAATACCATAACTTGTTTGATTGATCTAACCGACTATGTTCTGATCAAACACACACTCATAGCATGATCAGATCCTATTTGCTTTTTTCACATCTCAACCAAAAAGAACACAGTAGTACAGAGGAGAAAATTTTATCACTGATCTCTCAGGCGAAGAGAAACCTCCGAGAAGAAGAAACTCCAGATGATTTCTTGATGTGACCTCCTTCTCGGAAACCTGAATCCGACTCGTCGTGGTGGTACCATCCCACCGATCTCTGCGCTTCTTGTACGATCTGCGATATACCTGTTTCCAAAACAACACCCAATCGGTAAAATTCAAGAATCCATCTCAGAAACAGAGTGTTTATGTGTGTGTGTTTTTTTTTACCTTCTCTGACTGATTGCTTGTTGTGACGGATATCATGGATAGTGGCGGAGATCTTCCAGTAGAGAGGACGGCCGACGTAGAACAGAACCACCATTAAACCGATTAGAATCACTATACGGAACCAGATTCTCGCTGATGATGGAGACGCCATTGTATCTTCTTCGACTTCGAGTGATCCAAATTCGTGAAAACAGAGAAAAAAACTATAACAAAAAAAATTCCCAAAAAGATAATAATAAAAGAATGATTGAGAATATTAAACTACGCCACGTCATCAACATTATAGTTAAGAAGAGAGGGATCATACGGTAATTTTATTCTATATGGGTAACCACTATAACCAAAACCTCTGGATCGCTGAGAGTTACATGCACACGTAAATGCTTTCGGAAAAGCATGCGGAAACATTAAACACCATATAACAAACAATCAAAACCTAAAATTGATAACTCAAAAGTGAACAAAAATACAAATAAAAACCTATTCTATAAAACATTCGTTTATCTTCCGGCGACACTTTTACTCTACTCCGCCTTGAGCTCAACATTTTGGAAAAAAACTCTACTCGTTTTGATAAAATTCCTATAAATCCCAGCTTATGGTTCTCTTCGGATACAAGTTTGGATCTCTTCTAGTGTCTTCCCTTTTGTCTCAGGCACCATCTTTGCCACAAAGATTATCGTCATGGCTGCAAATGCGGAGTATATGTAGAATGTACCTACACAAACAAAAAAAAAAACAAATCGCTTTGTCTCAGTTTAACGTTTCGAAAACAGGGTTACAACACACAATTCTCCCAATCCCAAACAAGCCATTAAGAATGTACCTGGAGAGCTCCAGCTCATGAGGAAGTTGAATGTGTAAGAAACAGCCCAAGCACCAGACCAATTCACCAGTACCACTAAGCTTCCTGCGATTCCCTTCACGTTTATCGGAAATATCTGCGTTTGGGATGAACAGAGCTCCAAATTCAGTGTTTACTTTACTTAAAGTATTGACTCTGTTTGTAAACAAAGTAACTTCCTACACAAGTAACGTCTCCGTTTTTAAACAATGTTACTTTTTACACAAGGAACTATAGTACCATACCTCCGACATTATCACCCAAGGAACAGGTCCCATTCCGATGGAGAAAGCAGCTACATAGATCTGAATAGTGAAGAAAAGACAGGATTTTTAATACTAGTATCATGGACTATACTAAAAGTTTAACACACAGCTCTGTACTTGCGTTCTGTTTCTGGTATTAAGTAAGTACTAATATTTAACTTACAAGTACACCTCCAACGGCTAACATAGGAACCCAGTCAAGCAACAAGTTTTGTCCCTGATTCACAAACATTTTAGAATCGATGTTACGATTTAAATTAACGTACAAACGAATAGATTACTAGCAAAAAACAGGGTTTAGCTAGGGTTTATGATATGGACCTTGAGGAAGAAAGATGTGCCTGTGAGAATACATCCCAAGAAGATACCACCAGCTGAAATCTGCAGAAACATTTGGTCTATATATATAAAACTGAACATTGGGACTCAGAACCCTTTTCTTAAAGTAAAAATATTTTACCATTATTAGTGGCCTTCTTCCAGTTTTGTCTATCAAGATTGTTCCAAGAACAGTTATCGGCACCTGTTAACAACGATTCGATCTGTGTTAAAGTAGTGAAAATACAAATTATTTTAGAGAAGAATATTGACTGAAGCAAAAACGTTTATGCTAATGCACCTGAACACAAGCGATAGCGATTGTTCCGAGCTTCCCAGACGAAAATCCTGTAAGTGTTTTAAAGACTTATGTTAGAATCTAAACTAAACTTGGTTCTAATTCAAGACTAGTTATTGAGGTCAATCTTTCTTATATACCAGCTTTTACAAACGTTTCGCTTGCGTAGAATCCGATCCCGTTGATTCCCACAAACTGTTGGAATACCATCAGGGAAACACCAATCTGAAGAAAAAAAGAAAACACATTTAACTTTCTAAAACATTTGAGTTAACTGAATAAAATATACACAAGTGATTGATAAGTTTTTGCTTTTGGCTTTGAGTTAAACTTACGATGACAGATCGACCATATTTCTTGGAAACAAGATCTTGGATTCTTGCTTTTGGAAGAATCTCTAAAGCTTGAATCGAGACTTGAATACCTTCTGCTTCATTTGCGATATCTGTATCTTTTCCTCGCAGCTTTTGTAGGGCTATGCGGAACTCTTTCTCACGGCCTGCTTTTGCCTGGAAAAGCAAGAGCATGAAAGTTTTTTTAAATGATGTTTTTAGAAACTTATTTGTAGAAAAGGCCTACAAAAATCATGAATAAGAAAGTGAAAATTACCAGCCATCGAGGAGATTCGGGTATGAAGCACAATCCAACGAGCAAAACAATGCAGGGAGCGAGTCCTTGTAAGACCAAAAACACAAAGATTGATCAGTTTTCCGAAGGGAACTAAACCTAAAGATTAAACAAGAAACAGAGGAAAATTTACCAGTTAGGGCAAGAGTTTTCCAAGAAATGAGAGATCCGATCAAGAAAGAAACTGATGAACCGATCACAATCATGAGTTGGTTCAGTGTTGTGAGTCCACCTCGGAGGTGCTTGGGAGATATCTCAGCAATGTACACAGGGACCTGTTTTTATTGATTCATTTAGTTCTAAGACTGAGAGTTTTTATGTACAGAGATAAACATCAACATAATTTACCAAAAGTAGTAGAATTACAATCATCTATTTATCTTTGACTGACTACTACATAAAAAAATTGATTTCAAAGGGTTATATATTTACTTCAGTAAAAAAAAAGCGAGTAACTTACCACATAAGAAAAAACTCCAATCCCATATCCTGTAAAGAACCTTCCTACATCAAGTAGCAAAGCACCCTGCACCACATTTTAATTAACATCAAAATCCATACAAGTTTCCAGTGTTGCAAATAGTCGAAAAATAGGTATTTATTAGGTGTAGATTTAAATACCTTGGAGAAGAAGACAGCGAGCCAACCTGTGATGCAGAAGCAAGCTGAGGTTCTCATAGCCTGATATGAGTGTTAACATACAGTAAATAAATATTGGTATTTTGAAAATGTTAATACTGGCCAATTAAGTTTGGGATTGGGAAAGATTAATTTACCCCTTTTCGGCCGGAGAAATCTGAAATTTTCCCACTCATAACAGCACCAATCATTGCACCTATTGTTAAGATGGATCCAAACATGGAGAACTGCATGTTTCACACACATTAATTATGCGTATAAATATAAACTACAAAATTTGAAAATTCTAGTTGACAAAACAAGAAAAACAGGGAAGAAAACTTTGGTTAATCCAGAAGTATAGACACAAACCTCTGCAATGGAGAGATTGAGATCTTGTCTGATAGATGCCTGAGTAGGCGCTGAGTATCCAACCTTTTAACAAATAATTAAAAAAGAAAAAAATCTAAGAGTGCATGAGAACTAATTAAGACAGAGGTTGAAACAGAGTTTGTCTCTAAAGCCAAAACTTACACAAGAGCCGAACTCAAAGGAGCCACAGACAGCAACAAAAGTGCTGAAGATAACCATCAAGTAGGATTCATTAACCTCACTCTCTTTTTCATCATCTCGATCAGTCAAAAATGGTTTCCCTAGATCCTCAACATTATTTGCTATGTCACCCCTCTCTACATCTTTGATTTCCCTAATTGCCATCCTATCTCTCTCTCTCTCTAACTCTTAACTCTTTGAGAGGAGAAAATATTCAAGGGAAGAGTTAGAGAGAGAGATGTGAAGAGTCAGGTTCGTGAAATGGGTATTTATAGGTAATACATGTATGTAAAGTCTCGACATGGGACGAAGATATTTAAGATATTTGTCCTTCGACGGCAAATTAGATAAATAAAATATTAAAAATGCGATAATGATTGAGATTAGTACTGACAAAAAAAAGAGTGCTCATGTGGGATTGAAGCTGTCACTTACATGGCTCTGATCTTTTTTTACTATTTAAGTTTCTTATTTTCGTTGAACCTTGTCATTCTCTATCAAAATTGTTTTGAAAATGATTTCTTGATTTTTATGTTGATATATTACCATGTGGGTCTCAGTTTTACTTAACTAGCCATAGTGATTGGCTGATTGCGACCAGGGTACGCGTATCAGCTAAATTTGTCCATATGTTCTTCTAATCTTACATAGCTAAGTTTAAGATATTTTTATTTTATCTTAGCTTTTGTTGGTGTTTAATGGTTAAGCTTTATGTAATTTTGTAATAGATAGAATTACTAATTAATTGTCAGCTTTCAACCTTCTCAATTGTTCGGAAGAAAGATAAAAATCTCATCAAAATTAGTCTTTCCACAGATATTTGTTGCCCCGTTCTATTCATGCCGTCGATTTGAGGTATCATGGACTTTTCTAATCCGACGTTTTAGTATATCCTTCTATTTTAATGACGAGACGTGATTAAAATTGTTGAACAAATGCATGCATATATTTATCTAGGGAGAAAGAAATACGTACTAACCTAATTATTAACGGCAAAAGTATAATGAACTTTATACTTTACAAAAAAAAAAAAAAAAAAACTTTATACAAACATGTCTTGCATACGTCCAAGTAATCTCTAATAATTTTATTTTGTTCAAGAGAAAGGCTTCTACGTTTGCGCAAACTTCTCAAGGCAAAATAAATTAGTTTTTCAACCAAAAAAATAAGTTAGTTTATGTTAAAATTAGCACGTTAAAGCTAGCGTTTGAAGAAAGGTGTATACATCTAAAGCCAATTAATAACCCAAAAAAAACTATAATTCACAAACTAACCACTAATCAATTATATTCTCTATATTTATGTATTAATGACAGGTTATGCCTTTTTGTTTTCTTTTTTTATTTATTTTTTTCTAACCACCACCACTTCTTCTATCATCTCCGACTTCTGGCCACCACCCATCCTCCGGCCAACCTCCGGTCAACCTATGGCCAGCTTCTGGCCAACCTTGGGTCAACCTATGGCCAACTTTCGGCCAACCTCCATCCAAACTCCGGCCAAACTCCGGCCACAACCACCACCCCACCTCTGGCCACCGTCCCACCTCCGGCCACCACCACCGTCTACCACCCTATCCACCTCTGACCACCACCCCATTATCATCACTACCAGTCTACCACCAAGCCAACATTAAAATGGTAATTTTAATTGTTCTATTTATTATTTTTTTAATTTTTTCAAATAGTATGCTACTCCCTCCGTTCTAATTTAGTTGTCGTTCTAAGATTTAATTTTTGTTTCATATTAGTTGTCGTTTTAGATTTTCAATACAGATGTTTGATGAATATTCAATCTTATCCCTGCTGTTTTAAAGTTTGAACCAATGAAAAAATTATAAAATATATTAATGAAGGACAAAATATAAAATTTAATAGTTTTCTTAATTTGTGTGCAAAAACCTTAAACGACAGTTAAACTAGAACGGAGAGAGTATATCTTTTTATAGTTTTTTTTTATTTGGTTATACAGCAAATTCACCTTTAATAAATAGTTAGAATGTTGTCGTTTACCAAAATATATGACTCAGAACTGACGCATTTCCATATGTGTGTCTCTCTTCACTGTTTTCAAATCTAACATCCTTTGTCTTTTTCTACCCCATTTGCGTTCCATGTTGCAAGTGATCATCTCAGTGCCGATTTCTCAATCCAACATGCATTTGAATACAGTAGCACTTAGAAACAGAACTACTATGATACTATCTCAACTATCTTCCTACACACAATTATTTATCAGTTAGTTATTAAAAAGCTTTCTGTAGACAATGATATTTTATGCAAACAAAAGCAGAATATTCTTGATTTTTTAAGATTTAGAACGATCGATATTCTTACATTGCAAAAAGAACAAACGGCATCGTTTACAGAACAACGCAGCAGCAAGAGTGCAAGACGTTAGGCTTTCACAAAGATTGCTACATGTTAGTTTATTTGGATTGAATATAATCAAAGACAAAGTTAAATCGTGATCCTAGAGTTGGCCAAATATAAATAAGGGAGAAGTCTCAGGAGCCGAGCCATTGCTTGAAGCAGAAAAATGCACAAGATTACGATTAGGGTTTGTTCAAGAATCATTTCTTTGACCAAGTAACAAAAAAAAAAAAAAAAAAAGAGGTTACAGTGAGCGAAAGCAAACCCTAATATACACTATTCGATGAGGGATATAATCAATCACTGATCAGACCATTTCCTGTTATTACAACTGCAGCAGCATCACCAGTCTTTTAAGAAATTGGGAAGAAGAACACAGAGAAAGAGTCAAGTACTCATCTGATCATGAGCCATCTTGTCTCTTTCCAAAGAGGAATCTCTCTGAGAAGCTGTAGCTGAGCTCTGTTGAAAGCTGAGACAACTTTCCCTCTTCAAGCTTTTGATGAACACACCTTAGTATGGTTAAAATGAGAGTCTCTTTAATTGAAATTTTATTCAAAGTTTGTGTGCCAATCTTGTCCGGATTGCCACTGCAAGCTGTGTGACCTTGTTTGGATGATAGAGAACCGCACATACCGCAAAACAGACAGCGAATGTAGCGATTAAGAAAACAGTTTGACGGGACCTGTATGTTAGGGTGGAGTGTAATGGTATACATGACTTCCTTGGCCAGTCTCCTATGTCTTTTACGTTCATGACAACCTCTTTGTTTAAAAGAGGATCAGTCTCTTTTCCACCAATATCTGGTGAACAGTCTGCCTGTATCCTCTCTTTACAATCTAATCCTGCTTCCGGATCCTGTCAACATAACGAATGGAGGGCATTAAGAAACAAACACAAGACTGCGCAGACTCTAGTAATATCGTCATATCGTGCCAAAGATATCAGGAAACACAAACTTAATTATCAGAAGTGGAGCAAGAAAACAAAATGTGCAAGACAAGTGAAGATTGTGGGCAGAGTCTAGTATCGATCAAACAGGAGAAAAGGGATAATCAGATATTAGTGAAAAACCTGATTGAAGTTTACTATTGTTGATGGTTTATCCTTCTGGAAACTGCTCTTACAACAGCAACCTGATGAAGGAAGAACATTCCCTGGGGTCACCTTTGACTCTTCATGGATTTGATGCTTTCTGTTAGCGTCACTCGCCAAATTCATATTTTCATGTAGAAGCTTCACGTCGCAGTCACAGGTACAGTGAACAAGACTGTCTGGCTCCATTTTTTTCACCAAAGCTTCCAGATTGTGCAGTACGTTTCCCAAGATTGACGACGAGTTATTTTGTATTAGATAATTCAAAACTCTATTGTATCTTTTAATCTGACATCGGTTTATTCTTTTCTCAGTGCATTCTGCAGAGGGCACCTTAACTGACCATGCAATATCTAACAAGAGGCCACTAAAAGTGCTCTGTCTCTCCCCAAAATCACTGCAACAGCAAGTCGAAGAGCAGCAAGCGGTGACTTCTTGTCCCTCTGGAACTAGAGTAGCATTGAACTTCTGCTCTATTTGTTTCATTTCGGAGCAGATAGATTCATCTCCAATAATTAGAGGTATGAAATTTGATAAGCCAGATTCATTTTCAACCTACAAAAGGATTGGAGGAGGACCGTATTAAAGAAAGCTACTTGTAAAAATGTTTATCATTAAAAAAATGAGTACCTCGACAAAAGCAGGGCCAAAGAGATTAGGGTCAGAATTCACAATATTGATCTTGTAGAACTTGTTATTACAAGAACGTTTCTCATCCTGCGCCGGTGTAGGTACAACAGAATAATTATGTGGTAAGTACTTCCCAGAAAAAGACACGAGAAACCTACAACAAAAATAGTTATCTGTAAGCTGCATTATTATTTCATATCTAGAATATCTTAGTGGTCACAAGTGAAAGAAATCAAACCAACAAATGATAGTAGTAATCCAAATGCAACATTTTGAAGTTTCTTGCAATATCAGCATGATCATATGAGGTATACGACAGAACTAAAAACGCGAAAGACCCCAAGCATAGATCAAAATTAGGTTGACATACATACCGGCATTTGGGTTGCAGAAGGTTTTGTCCACAAACAACAAGTTCTATTGGTTTTCCAGCTTCAAAACATGTAGGATACACAAACTGTAGTTTCGGTGACTCTAATTTTACATCGACTCTCTTTAATGATGTTCCACCTATCAAAACCAAAATAAATAAGCACTCATACCAAAAGTGTCTAGATCACAATTAATGATTATCCAGTACGACAGGGAGAAAGAAAAACAGAGAAAACAAGTAGAGCACATCAACTTGCCTTTAATAAGACGGAAAATCATGTTGTTCAAATAGACAGTCATCGAGCCTCTTCCAAATAGCATCTTTCCAGGTTTAAGAATAAATTCATCCAGATATGCCACAGGATCTTTAGACAACTGAAGGAACAGAAAGGAAAAATTATTACAGTGTAAAATCAAGGTGAGAGCTCATATGAAGAGATAATCAGTCTGGATTTTCTCTCTACATGCCACAAGCTTACAAATATGCACAAATTTTAGAAAAAAAGAGCTCCAGGTCACACAAAAACATAGACGGTATAATGGTACTTAAGAGAGAAACAGGTGCATAGAGACAGATTTTCTTTATGTTGTGTGCGGCACCAAGAACATAGAATTGATGAGAAAAAAGATAAAAGAATGTACCTTCGCCCACATAATCTCTGGCATTGCTATAAAGACGGTCAAAATTGTACATCCTGGACGGATATAACCCTCCAGCTCAACAGGCATGGTGGACAACCATTGGAATATCTGCAAATTCAGTTCATCACATGATATTAGTTCTTTGAGATACTGTAAATGTAAACATAGTCTCCGAACACTAAACTGTAATATATAATTCTTGAGAATACTTGATGACGTAGTCTCCGAGGGAACTCTGCTGGATTCCAGTCGTAGAGCTTGAATGAGATCCGACCCGTTGGGCACTACAATGAATTGAAAATTAGTTCATAAAGCGCACAAAACTTTTTGATGTAAGAGTGGGAGAAGAGGACCCACCACAGTTGAATAAGCGCTTTTGTTGTCACCACCGGAAGGTGAAAGTTCAAATTTTGTATCATTCATTCCTTCATCTGGCTGAGGTTCACCCGAACCTGTAACAGAGACAAAGTTGTCTGCGTTGATGCTATGGGTAAAGGGTACAGAACCCTGAGCGGGAATATGCCCATCTTCAAAAATCAATGAAGCCTCTTGTTCTGGTCTCTGGTCACTAGAGCATGTATTATCTGCTTTAAGATAATAACATAGGAAAGCAAAATCAGCTTGAATTTCCAAGAGAGAGCTTAAACATTGATATGCAAAGCAAACAAATAAAACAAAGAAACCGCATGGTGAAATATGATTTGTGCTGTTCACTTATACCTTTTCCATCCTCAACATCAATTACACTGTTATCATTATGTGATGGCGGCACTTGCTGTTGTTTTGTAGCAACGCCTCCTTTATCTACAGGTTTTCTTTTCCGTCTGTTGTTGTGACGCTCTAGCTTTCTCCGACAGCTGCGCTTTCCCTCATCAAAGTCCGGGAGCACATGAAACCTGCCACATAGGTTTACTCTCTGTAACGACGGAAACAGCATAGATGGAGCAAATACATACATACATAAACAATAATACTGACTAGTAGACAGCTGGTAGAGGCAAAATCAGTTAAGCTCAGCCTATGCTAAAGAAAGAGGCTTGGTTAAATGATATGAGAAATCAGTGGAATCATTTCAAACTGATCAACGGTCTCTCTCCCTCAAGTTATTCAATTTCCTAATGAAAGATTCAACAGTTTCTATTCGATCTTTTAGATGATTTCATGTTGCAAATCAAATCTCAATAAATGACTTCAATTCAATACAGAAGATAGTCACCTAAGTCAACCACAAAGCCCACGAGAGAGCGTAGGCGATAAACTGAGACAACTCACCCCCGGATTCAGCTATCAAATCCATTTCAAAATATCAAAGCTTAGATTTGCAAATAAACAGAAAGAGAAGGATAAAGGAAAACATACTTGCCACACTGTTGACAGTATCTCTTATTATCTCCGTCAAGCACAACAAAGGTAGCATTAGCACACCGGAGACAAACCCTATGCCTCCTATGGTAACCTTTAAGCTCGCTTATATCCACTTCACAACCTGGAACCTGACAACGAGCAACACCAGAACCGCCGCGAACACGCTTCTTCTTCGGAAGCTCAGCCTCCTCCAATTTCTGATCAAGCTCAGGACACGAACAAGGAAGCAAACCTTCAACGAAATTGGAACAAATCAACCTCGGGTCTCGCTTCCTAACCCGATCGGAACCTGAACCAGATTCATCAGGAGAAGGATACGATTCAGATTCCGCGAGAGGCTGAGTCGGAATCAGCTGGGGCTGCGGATGAGGAGGAAGAGGAGGAGGAGAAGGAACGGGAGGGAAAGGAGTAAGATGATCGGAAGAATCGAAAGAAACGAGAAGGCGTTCGTCGGCGGCGAAGTCAAGGAGATCTCCCCAATCCCAGAGAGCGGAGGGATAGGTTGAAGGATCATCGTTAACCAATGCAGGAGGAGGTTGAATCTCCATCTCCGGAGGCGTAGGTGATTGAGATTGCGACAGAGAAGACATCTGAGGAGAGTCTTCAATTCAATTTCATAAAATTCTCAGAGAAAGGTCCATTGGTTGTTAGAGGAGGAAGTTGGTGATTTTGGTTCTAAGGTTTTAGGTAAACAAATTTCCACAAAGTCATCAAATTTTGGGGAAAAAAAAAAAGAGAAACAGATTATACAATAAAATATTGTACTAATTTCTAAAGATAAAATAAATTATCTAAAAATATGATTAGTCTACTACTACATTCTTCGTATATGAAATGACTCAATGAACAATCAACTCGTTGAACTAATAAACACAATCATTATTAGTTTGTTAATCGTGCTATCATAATGTATTCACATAACTATTCCTTTTTTTTTTTCACCTAATTGATTCACAAATTCTTTGAAAAAGCTGAAAACTCATTCATCTTGAAAAGACTACTATATGATTTTAAGAATCATTTTTTTTGTTGTCTTATAAATAGACAAGCACTTTTGTTTTGTACCAATCACTTTCTTTTTTGTTTTATGTAGTGCTATTTTTGGACTGGTTGATTTTATATAGTACAGTAGGAGGTGTTACATCAAATTCTAAATCCGATGTAGATGCATTATGTTTTTAGTTAACCAATAGGTTTCAATACAGTTAAAATGCTTATAAAGTTTTTTTGTTTTTTTGAACACCATACGAATAAAAAATACTTCTATACAATTAATTTTACTACTAAAACATTAAAACGTTACTAGGATTAAAAATCGTAGAATAATATTTTTTAAAAAATTTGGGACACCGAGAAAGAAAAAAAATGAGCTGCGTGGGAGTGTGTCGGGGCGTGAGAGAAACGCGTTGTATGGTGGCAGCACGTGATTGGTTGAAAGGAGTGTCGCGTGTAAGCTACGCGAATTTGAGGAAACCAAACTGTTCATCTATCGTTATCGATAACGACGCCGGATCAGTGTTACTTGGGACGTGAGCGACCCACCAAAGTGCCTCTTTTTTTCTTCTCCCTTCTCCAACAAATAACGGTGGATTTTGGTCTTCTGATTTCTCCAAGTCATTACAATAATATTACACCACCAGATTATAGACACGCGTCTCATTCGCCATGTGATTTTTATATACCCCCTTTTGTACTATAATAATCATATAGCTTACTTTATTTCTTTATTGTGTTGAGAAACTTTATATGACATGATTAAACAAATGACTTGGGGGAATGTGAATATTATGGCCCAGTCTGGGCCTTGGAATAAATGTTTAATGTTGACACCATGACCAAATGAACCACCAACAGAAATTGATTGCCAAAAAAAAAAAAAAAAAAAAACCACCAACAGAGACTTGAATTCGAGGGTTAGGTGATATTGTGAACCCGAGTTCGATCTCTAGAATAAGTGAATACTTATACAACTGGAGAGAAAGTTACCAACAATTTATGGGTTACTTAATATTGGAGTTGGAGGTGACATTTGAGTACCATTGAAATTGCTTATTTGACTTAATCGCTGGCTTATTGGATGATTGAAAACATTTGCATATACATTAAATAGAAGACATGTCGCTTTATAAGCACAAAATGAAATGGATATAAAACATATCTGTATATTGTTTAAAATTAAGGAATCAGGTTTTACAACGTAGGAATCTTGCTTTACAAGGCAAACTTCTTGCTTTGTCTGATAATTAATTGAGTCGAGAGAACAAGTTTGGCTTCCAGATTAAGCCACAATGATTCCAATAATCTTTTTTTTTTTTCATACTGTGCACATATCATTGCATCACCAGATTTTGATGTTTTAATTTAACAACAACAAAATCAAACGCCATTTTGCGAGCGGAAGTTTCGATCCAGACAAAATTCTGCTGAAAGAGTTTGGTCTTTGTGCTTGTTACCTATGGTGGTGGTTATGTTATGTGGTAGGTATGCCTGGAACTTGAGGAACGGCAGGTTTAGGCTGTTTGATCTTATCCACAAGCACAGCTTGAGTCGTGAGAACTATGCCGGCAACAGAAACCGCATTTTGGAGGGCGAATCTTGAAACCCGACAAGGATCTGCTATTCCAGAGTTCAGAAGATCTTCATACCTTCCAGACATTGCGTTGTAACCACTTCTCCATTCGAGCTCTCTGGTTTTCTCCACTACAACTAATCCATCAACCCCGGCATTGGTTGCTATGGCCATTGCAGGTGCTGTGAGCGCCTGCAAACAAAAAGAGAAGCGAATTTTTAACGAAACCAGAATGGTTAGGAAACAGGTTTTGGTTTCGTCATTCAGTTTTCATACCGTCGCTACAATGTCTGCACCTATCTGTTCATATGAATCTTCCAGTATATTCTTCTTGATTCTCGGGATCTCATCTAAAAGATGAATATATGTGGCACCACCACCTGGAACTATACCTTCTCTCATGGCTGCAAATGTAGCGTTCTTCGCATCCTCTATTCTAAGTTTTCTGTCCTCAAGTTCTGTTTCAGTGTGACCTCCCACCTGAATCAAGACAGGGTTAACCTGATATCTTCACGGTAGAAATTAAGTTCTGTTGACATCCCAAGTTGTTGCAGCATATTATAAACAAAAGAAGGGTTATGGTAAAATTGGACCTTAATTACAGCCACACCTCCTGTGAGCTTAGCAATTCTCTCTGCGATCTTTTTTGAAAGATATGAATTATCTGTCTCAGCTAGATCCTTCTTCATCTGAGCAATTCTTGCCTGAATCTCCGGTTTAGTTGAATCGTCTGCGACTATAGTTGTCGAATTAGCTGTAATTATTACTCTCCGAGAAACACCTAGCTGATCTGAAGTTGCACCCATGAGAGACATGCCTAAATCTCCGGAAAGATAATCAGCTCCTGTTTTATATCATTTGTCATGTTTAGCAAGTGAACTATGTCGTGTGAAAATCAACATGGAAAGTACAGTTGATTGAGAAAAAACCGGGACCTGTCATGAGTGCAATGTCTTGTAGCAAAGCCTTTTTCCCATCCAACATTCCTGGACATTTCACAACAGCAACATTAATCAAACCTTGCTTCTTGTTCACCACCAGTATCTCAAGCACTTCCGCGGATATATCTTCTGCAATTATAAGGAGTGGAACACTGAGTTGTGAAGTTTTCTCCAGTAACGGAACTAATTCCTTGGCTGAAGTGATTTTCTGATCCGTCACAAGGATTTTAGCTTTGTCGAATTCCACAGTAGATTTCTCCTGATTTGTGATGAAATGAGGCGACATATAGCCCTTGTCAAACTGTACAAAATAAATTTTCCTCATGAGTCACAGTAACCCAATGGTTTGATAATCTTAACTATGCAAAAGTGTGAAACTAACCTTCATCCCTTCCTCAACTATAACAGACGTTTCTGATGTGGAAGATGATTCAATGGAGATGACGCCATCAGGGCCAATCTTTTCCACAGTTTCAGCAATCAAGTTCCCCACAAATTCATCGTTGCCAGCAGAGATTGACGCCACGGCTACAGAACACAAGAATCCCTTTTAAATTATTACGAAAAATGAGATCAATCCAAACTTAGCTATGGTAAATAAGTAGTAAGTAACCTTTAACATCACTCTTCCCTTTGACAGGAACACTTTTCACCATCAACACCCTGACCAACTCTTTAACAGTCTTGTTCATCCCATTCTTCACAGAAACAGCATTAGCTCCAAAAGCAATAGCCAAAGATCCAGCCTTGATCATTTCTCTAGCCAAAATGATTGCAGTTGTTGTCCCATCACCCGCTGATTCATTCATCTTAACCGCAACCTACATTACAAAGTATCCCCCCAAAGTTTCAGGTTTGCTGCTAATTCATTAAAACAATGAACGAAACAAGGAGAAAGAGGGGAACGAATCATTTAGCCACCATGAATGAATAACCTCTTGAATTAACGTTGCTCCAGCGTTCTCAATCGTATCAGGAAGCTCAATAGATTTAGCAATGGTAACACCATCGTTAATAACTTTGATTGTGTCTTTTTCAGCTAACACTACATTACGCCCTTCATATTCAAAAAAAACAAAAACATTTTCAAGACTCAGTTTCTTTATCAATTCCAAAATGAAGCAATTCTAAATTCGGATTCAATGAGTCTCTCACCTCTAGGGCCTAAAGTAACGGAAACAGCATCAGCTAACTTATCAATACCGGCTTGTAGTGCTTCTCTGCTATCTTTACCGTAGAGTATTCTCTTGGATCCTGCTCTCACCACTGAGAATTTTCTTGGGTTGTTCCTCTGACTATTACGGCTCTACATGACCGAGAGGAAACTTGTTCGGTTAAGAAAAAAAAATAAGATTCTTGGGGGAACGAAATGGTGGGCGAAGAGAGGAATTGGGGACTTACCGGAGAAATGATTGTCGGCGAGAAAGACGACGGTGATACGGCGGCTAACATTTCGTCTCTTCCGTTTTATGGGAATAGGATGCGACGGAAGGGGTTTTAATTGATGTTTGGGGTTTAGGTGAGCGAGTTTTGTAAATTCGATTACCCGGACGAGTCAAGCGACGAGTCAATTTTTTTTTTTTTTTTTTTTTAATATAAGTTTGTTTTTTGGGTGAATTAGCTGAGTAGCCAAAAAAAACTATAGAATAATATAACCATCTATTAAAAAAATTAGAAAAGTAGGATCAAGGGTAGGGTAAATTACTATTTTGGGTTTTTTGGTTTAAAGGTAGGGGTGAAGGTGATGGCCGGCGGTAATGGTTGACGGTGGTCCGGTGGCGGTCCGACGGTACTTCGGCGGTGGTCCGGTGACGGTCCGGCGGTCCCCCGGCGGTGTTCCGGCGGTGGTCCGGCGGTCTCCGGCGATGGCCCGGCGGTTCTCCGGCGGTTCTTCGACGGTCTCTGGCGGTGGCCCGGCGGTAGTGGTTGGAGGAAATCTAAACCCTAAGGGATAGTACATTGAGAACCCTAGTGGTGATAATGGTAAAGAGGTGGTGGCCGCCGAAGAACCGCCGGAGGTGGTGGCCGGTGGTGGTGACGCCGGAGGTGGTGGCGATGGCCGGTGGTCAGAAGATGGTGGTGGTGATGAAAGATAGTGAAGAGGTAAAAATTGGTATTATACATATAATATAGAGTATATAATCAATACATAGTTAGTATAGTTAGTTATTAAATTATAGAATTTTTTTTGGTCATACAACCCAATTCCCCTTGTTTTTTTCAGGGAAAGCAAAACAGAAATGTATACATTGAAAATTGTTATAAATAAGTGTTTGATTTTGTGGTGAATATAATATAAAGAATAGAGAAAATTTTATACTGTAGAAGAATTGGGATCTATATATATAAAGTCTAGTTTTCTCACTCCTGGTGCTGCCACGTCATCATCTCTCTCAATTAAATTAGGCCATTTTCTTGAAGCCCAATTTTAGGAGACAACACAGTAAGCAATTCTTATTTCATTCTTTAATTTGAATTTCTAAGCCCATTTCGAATCCATCTCTATTACCTGTTCAATCTGCTCATCGAAGAAAACTCTTTTCCTGGTAGCTTGACTCCGCCGCCATTAATGTGCGACCTCAACCGTCCCCCCATCTTGATTCCCTTCTATCACCTCACACGTCCCTCATCTTCTTCATTGTTTCTTTACTCGCTTATCCTTCAAACCCTTTCTCTATCTCCATCGGATAGTTTTCCTCTACAACTGTTACTCAAGTTCTTTCAATGCTTTGTCATTCAATTGAAGCCGCACTAATTTTTCTTCAATGCGTGCAAGGTCAAGTCCTATATAATGCCTTCTCCTCCAACTTCATGCCTCTCACAATTTCTTTCTCTCTAAATTTTTTCTTTACTAACATGGATTCCACTGTTGTTTCATTCGAAAATCTCAAAGCTGGCCGCCTACACCAGCAGATCGTTGGAAGATTGCTTCGTCACTGGACTGCCCGCAACGTCAAAAAAGGAGGCCAACTAATGGGAGTAGATTTCCTGCTAATAGATCAAAAGGTTGTATCGATCTCAACTACATTTTTCAGTTACTCGATTATAATCTCTTTCTCTAATTTAACTTTCTTCTTTTCAGAGTTGTTTCATCCAAGGATCCATCAATGTCACTCATCTTTCAAAACACGAAAAGTCGCTGTCTGATGGGGCAATATATATTCTATCGGATTTTGAAGTCACCAAAAGCAACACCCGTTTTAAACTAACTGATTCCCCTTTCTCCATACGTTTCATAGCAACCACTGCTTTTCATCAGGTCCACGAGTCTTTCGGTATTTTTCCGGAAGAGTTTTACAGGTTCATTACTTATCAGCAGTTGGTTTCTCTTGCCAATACCAATACAGATCTTCCAGGTGAGCCGAGGATTTAACTCTTTCAATATTGCCCGTCTCCTATATTGTGTTCATCTCTTAAAAGTAAAACTTCCATTATTAAGCGCTCATGACTTCGTTTAATTTAGAAAAAGAAATAGACAAATTTTCTATATGATGTACAGGGCGTCTTTGTTCTACTTTTCTATATTATGTTGATTAACAGTGTTGTTATTTTATTCTATTCATGAATTTATAGCCTAATGATTATTTCCTTACATTTCATTTGCATAGCTCAAACCTCGCTGTTTAGAGCAACATGTAGTGGGTAGATTGCTCCATTTTATTGGCCTGCCCGTAATGCTAAAAATCCGGCGTCAGCCAACTCATGGGTGTTGACTTCATTCTCTCATTGACGAAAAGATATCCTCATGCTCCTCATGTTTGACTCTCAATCACCTATTCCTCCTATTTTAATAGTAATGTGTGTTGCAGACTACTATGATGCAGGGGTCGATTAACATTCTCCACCTTCTAAATTTTGAGAGATCTTTGATCGATGGAGGCCATGGGGAAATCTACATTATATATGGTCTTGAAGTCACAAGAAGCAACCCACGTTTTAAACTCACTGATTTCTATATCTCTATAAACAATTACTCTCTCTTGGAAACACAAATTCCAAAACTCTCGGGTACGTCTTCTTATTGGAACCTAATATATTGAACAGTTCCGATATTTTTATACTTTCAAAAACTAACCTTCTCTTCACATGGGCCAAGTTTGTTTAACACATGCGTATCATAATGGAGTCACACAAACGTTGGAGAGGATGTTAGTCGTTATACATCTTGAAAGGTTTGAGTTCTTAGCAAACCACATATGTTTAGAGTTGTTTAATTAAACATACACTCTCCCTCCCCCATGACTTACCCATATTACATCACCACATGTTTCAATACTACTGCTGCAATGAGAAGCAGCGGTGAGAAAGTTCGAGTTAGCGCATTTGATGAACAAACACGCGACCACGCTTGAGGTTATTTATAGCGAGAAAGATGGAGGGAGTTGTATAATTTACCCACCAATATCAACCCCAAGATATTCAGAGAATCGGAGGTCATATTCTACCTATTCTTGATTATGTGTAGTCAATACTATGTGCATGGTCTTCTCAAATATTATGATCTGTCAACCTTGCAACACACTTACCAATTATTTCTCTCCCGGTGAACTTTAACTTAATTTACATCAGGGACTAAATTTTGATGGGGAGTTTGTGACAACAAGGGACTTTGTAGAAATGTAATAACCGGCTCTCTTTTTAATCCATTTAATTTTCATATTCCTAAAATCTTTGTCTACACGTACCCAAAATTGGACTATCAAACATGCTAAATGTCTCAACTCTACAGAACCATTGAAAGTCTTTGTATTTCTCTAAGTCTTTACAATCAAGATTACAATGTATTTAAAGACATGTTAATTATAAAACAAGTTCGATCTTCCTGAAAAGAGGAGAAGATTTCTGAACCGTTATTTGACCAAGTTTGAAGATCAAATATTCCATATTTGGTCAACCATATCATGGTATACAGAAGATTGAACATGTATACATTGATGAACGAACCCACATGTGCATTTTCCAAATTCTATAACTAAGATCCACTTTATTATTACGCTCATGCTCTTATTACAACCATCCACGCATTCGTAACACTGAAACGTGTATGTTATTGTGTAAGATAACCTTCCAGCTGCAGTCTTCGGCATTGCCAAACATTTCACAAAGTAAGGATTCCTGAAAAATATAAAACCTGACCTGAAAGAAAGAGTGAGTGGTGAAGGAAGCAAGAAGCAGAAAACGAAATGCAGAAAAGTAAAAGACAGAACAAAATTCAAGAGAAGTAAACTCTAATATGCTCATCTTAATATGTTAAAGCTTGTAAATCAAAAAAAACATGTTAAAGCTTGTGTCAAGTTTCACATGCGTGATCTTCATATGTTTAAATAATCACATGTTGCAGATGGAAAACAAAACCAACCATGGCTAAGTGAGAAATGCTTCACTGAATCTTTCTATCCTGCCCACCTCTCGCAGGAATCACTTGCCAAACAAACAAAACAAACATAAGAAAATAAAATTTAATAACGTAAACAACAAAACACAAATAAATAAGTTAGAAATTCTATTCATTAATTTAACAACACACAATTCACATCCGATCGAAACACAGACTCTGGAGACCAAACGAAACAAAATTAAAAAAAAAATCGGCATTACAATTCACAAATTAATTCTGAAATGAAACCGTAAAAAAAAAATCAATAAACGCCAGATTTGAAGACCAACAAACACTTAACTGGAACAAAACCAGCAGAGAAGAGCCAATTAACCCGTACGGATGCAAAGCGCAGAGAGGTAAATTATTCATCACTGAAAGGGCTGAATGAAGAAAGATTAGCATGATGAAGGAAATACTTTCAAAACTCTAATAATACTGTAGATCGGGAAAATTACTTCTCCGCTCCGCTATCCGTTCACACGACCTCATGTTTTGAAAGGGAAGAAAGCCATTCCCACATCAAGGACAAACCAGTAACAACGTAACGGCCCAACATAATTCTAATTATTAAAGAAATTAAGGCCCAATGTCTAACAGAAAAAGAACCAAATTAAAATTACAGAATTGTAAGTAATTGAACTGGTAAAACATTTGACATCAAAAACCACAAACACATTACTCCAAAAACAAAAGCATTTTGAAAAAAACAACTACCACAGGTTAATTATTTTCTTTTAAAAAACAAAAAACATTACCTACAACAACATCTAAGAAAAGTAAAAAAATATGGAACGAGAAAATGAGAAATTAAATTAATAAACCAAAACGAAAGACTAAACCAATAAAAAAAACAATAACTATACAAAACTTAACTTCAAATTCTATATTTTATGAATCCAAAAAAAGATCATCATGATTTTAGTAAATTTTAGATTTCTAAAATAGAAAACAAAATACAAACTTGAAAAAAAAAGACCCAAAAAAAACCAGTAAAAAACAAAGAACAATATAAGAACACCATAACCACACAGAAAAATGAGAAAAAACATACAAAATATCAAACTAACAAAACAACGAAAATAAAAAGAACCTCATGAAACTTCCGCGCGTAGCGCGGATCAATTGCTAGTACTGAATAAAAAAGAGACAAGAGAGAATTTTTACTTCTTCTATAATTGAGGTTTTTAAATTGTATTGGTGTGTTTACAATATTCATCGATCTATTTATAGAGATAAAAAGAGAAGTTACAATGATTGCATAGTGACAATGAGTTCCACAAATTTACGTAATATTTATCACATGCACGCATCCTTTTGTGACTTTGCGAGTTTCTCCTATTTTTTACTTTCGTAACAAAAATGAAATTTTTTGATAAATATATTAGAAATTTTTTTAAAAGAGACATATTCACAAATTCACATCATACTTGTGAGTTAACTATTTGTTTATTTTAAGCAAAGGTTAATCTTCTTTGATTTATTAAGGTTAACCAAAGTATAATTACTTAGTAAAATAATTAAAAATATATGCCAAAATGTTCTTGATTTAATCTGATTTCATTATTGTATAGTTCAAAGAAGGCCAATAATTTGATAAAACCAATCTGAATGCCAAAGCTTTTTGTTATTAAGGCCAAGAAAAAAAAACATCAAAGAGAAGAGAGAGACTTCTCTCTTGGTTTCATGTATTGACACAAATGGATTTTTCCGACCATGTTGCTGACAGTGAAATGCTTAGACAAAAAGAACAAAACTAGAAGAAGGCTCAGTGTTTGGAATCTTCTTCTTCGCAGAACTTGGAGTACTTGTCTGAATCCATCAGTTTCTTCACTTCCCCTGCATCACTAAGCTCCACTTTCATGATCCATCCTTCTTCATATGGGCTCGAGTTCACCTGTCAATCCAACATAACAGAGAATCTCACCACTTAAAATGCTTTTACTACGTACATCAACGGAATCAAGAATCAACGAAGGTCACTCAAGATTCAAGAAACGAATTTATACTTAGCCTTAGCCATATGCATTCCAAGTTTAAATCGAATCTGATAATAATGCTAACGAGGAAAGTAGAAAAGAACTCACCAAAGCAGGGGACTCGGAAAGGTCCTTATTGACTTGAAGGACCTTACCGGAGATAGGTGAATTGATATCACTAGTAGCTTTGACGCTTTCGACAGCTCCAAAACTCTCACCTTGTGACACAGAACGTCCCACATCAGGCAACTTTACATAGACAACATCTCCTAAATGTTCTTGAGCGTGATCCGTTATACCAACCGTCGCTTTATTCCCTTCAATCTTCACCCATTCATGTGAATCCGCGTATTTCAGATCCTTCAATACCACTATTTACACCAGAAATATAAAACTAACACTCAGCAGGAATATTTTAACACACTTCTTCAAGATCAGATAATCCGATCAAATCAATAAAGGCACACAATCAAAACCGATAAAAAAAGAAAAGAGAGATCGGGAGTCATCACCGGAAGAAAACGCTCGATGGGACACGGAGATCCTGAGATGAGAAGCAATCCTAGAAGAAGCCAACATCAATCTCAAAGCCATTTTTTAAAAAACTTTTGGTTTCGTCGGCTGGTGAAATGGTGTACAAAGAGCTGATACACAAATACTGAGAGTGCAGTCACAGAACCGGTGATTAGTAATATTCTATTATTCGACAAAAAGGGGTTGGTGGAATTGCTTTTTGGCTTATAAAACATTATTATAGTGCATTGGTACTAATGATAATGAAAGTAAAATTTAACATGTACTACTAAGTTTGTGAACATAGGGGCAAAACTCTAAAATTAATTTAGTTTAAGGCGGAGATGCATAAGCTTGTTGTAGTTAGAGGGTTGTTGTCGCCATAATTATTATCCTATCCCTTAATTAATTGACAAGTTCTTAAACAGCAGGGTACTAAATTGTGTTGAGTTATATATACTTCATCTAGATTCTCACTTCTTTCTTTTATTCAAAAACATTAACGTGTGTATCATAATCGAATTGACACAGTCAAAGGAAAAATATGTCAACCAACATTTTTATGATTCATAAATGAGATTCTTTGTTTCTAAGATCAAGTCATTGAGATGTCAAATCTCTCAACCGATCAAAAGGAGAAAAGTTGAGATATTCCGATCAGATAAATATTTTCGAGGTATAATGAGTAAGTGGAGAGAAATTGTTACTTATGGAATGTGCGTAAATAGGATCAATGGAGAGCCAAAAGACCATTGTAGGCATTTTGTTGCCGGCGGGGAGGAAGGAACGCCTGAGGCTTTCTTATGTGGTGGCTGCGGTTGCCATGTATGCTTCCATTGGAAATATGTTAAAAAGGTTGGTCCACCGATCACATATTTGTTAACTTGATTGTAGATAATTTTGGACTTTACAATAAGATTTTGTAGATCTTAAATCTTCTTAAAATCACTTTACAGTACTATGAATTAGGAATAGATTGGATCAATATATTTTTTGGTTTAATCAAACTTGCACCGAACTGATTGATCATATGATGTACTTACAAGCCCGATTCCAACTTAGTGCAAAGAGAGCAAAGTCACATGATCCACAAATTTGATAATGTGCTAACACGTTGAATACTTGGACAGGAGATTGATATGTCAACTGCGATAGTAAAATACGGAAAATGTTTGAAAAACCATATGGCTCACATGGGAGGTCGTTGCTCACTAGATGGTTGCGGCGAATTCATGGCAGCCGGCGTAGAAGGTACCCCAGAGGCTCTATCTTGTTCCGCATGTGGCTGCCACCGCAGTTTTCACGATAAAGATTACTTGTAGTAGCTTAAAAATTACCTCACCACCAGTTTTCTTCTAAGAGTATTTTATCTTTCTAAAAGTGTAACTAACTCCCAAATCATTTGTATCATTCAAATTTTTTTGACTTTTGAATTATTCATCAGTTCCCTCAAATATATTAAGCCCATTATATTTAAAATTCTGCAAGCCCATAGTATTTCAAATTTGTAAGCCCATAACAAAAAGCCCAAATACCGTAGGCAAAGCAGCTTCCGGCAAGTGTTGTTGTTGATTTGAAACTCTCCGACAGTGTCGTCGATTGCATCCTCTCTCCCTCCAAATTTCACTTCCTAATTCACATTTCGTGCTGCCACAGAGAGAATAGGGTTAGGGTTTGTTTTTGAAGAAATCTCTCGAGATGGCTAGAGCGAGGAGCCTAAGCAGAAGCTATAGTCCCCGTCCTCGTCACAGGTCACCACCGCGCGACCGTAAAACCACCTACGACGATAATCGCCACCGTGAACGCTTGTCATCTCGCGACCACGAATCTTCTGATCCTTCTGGTTTGCTTATCCGTAATCTCCCTCTCGATGCTAGGTCTCCTCTCTCTCTATTGTTCATCGACATGTGTGTGGATTTTAAATGATATTGTTTCATCGGCTCAAATTTCTGAAATGTTAACTCGTTTTTTTTGTTTTTCAGACCGAACGATCTTAGGGATTCGTTTGAGCGGTTTGGTCCGCTCAAAGACATATACCTGCCGAGGAATTATTATACTGGGTATGTTTCAACCTTTGTCTCTAATTGTAATCAGTAGATGCTTATAGTTAATTTTCAAATACTTATTTCTTTGAACAATGTAAACGGATTCTGAGAATTCACATTACAAAGGATGATGTTCATAACCTTATGGCTATAGATAAAACTAGTTTTAATTGGGAATTGTTGGTGTTTCTCAAGTAAGTGGTGTTGTTTGAGCAGGTGCTTTTAACTTTGATTTTGATGATGTTTTGTGGTTTTAGGGAGCCGAGAGGGTTTGGATTTGTTAAGTACCGTTATGCTGAAGATGCTGCTGAGGCGATGAAGCGAATGAATCACAAAGTTATTGGTGGGCGTGAGATAACCATTGTTTTTGCTGAGGAGAACCGTAAAACTCCACAAGAAATGCGTACAACTAACCATTCTAGGTAGAAGCTCTGTTTTTTTTTCTTTTCTTGTAGCTATATCAATTTTTTCCCCTGTAAATGTGAATGCGTCACTGCGTTGTACGTAGTTACTTACAACTTCTATTTGGTTTAATATAGTGGTCGACATGGGGACTACAAGAGGACTTCACACAGATCACCAAGGCGCAGATATCGTTGTAAGTAGCTTCTTGACCTGCTTTTAACTTTTCTTTATATGTCTCAGGACGACTGCTGTTTATCGTTAGATAAATACCTGACCAGTCCTTTTTCGTTTATCAGCTCATTCACGTTCGCGTTCTCCTCCAAGGCGAGATTCAAGGTTTGATTCTCATCTATTACACGTTTATTATTATGTGTGCTCACTTTCTGTCTGATAAGATCTCTCTTGTTTTTGGAACTCGTTAATGTGAAAATGTGAATGCAAATGGCGCTCATTCCTAGTCACTTGTTTTGTCTGCTAGTTGTGTGTGGATGATACAATGAGAGGGCACAAACTAGTGACATATAAGTTGATAAGTCTTGTAGAAACATGTTTATCTTGGATGTTTTCCTCTTAAAACCTTAACCTGGATAGTTATTTCACCAAATATCATCTTCATCACTCACCAGTTTTGGTTAGCTGAAGCTTGGATACCACTTGGTCAACTGGTTATCTATAATTTGACCAAGAGATTTTGTACGTACTATCCATACTGAATTGAGCTTGACTTCTGTTTTGTTTTGCGTATGTCATTTTGTCATCCAGTCAAATAATGAATGAATAGTCTTTTATTGGCCAAAGAAAGAATGATATTTGGAGAGATGGGGCCATTCAATATTGTGGACAGTAGAGAAGGTTCACAAGATTGAATTGGAGAAATGGGATATTTGGAGTGTTTTTGGCCCATAAGAGATCTCTCAAGTTATCGATCTTATCTTCCAGAAATGTGTTGAAGGTAGACGTTAGATAAAGAAGCAGTGTCTAATCAGTTATAGTGTGAGAAGGAACAAAAGCCATATGAAGAACATTAGTAGTATGTTTGCATTCTTCGTGTATTCTCTGATTAGGAAAGATTAGTTTTCTCTGTATGTAAGAGATTATAATCCTTCTTTTCTTTGGCAGACACAGTAAAGGAAGAGAAGATGACTTGTACTCTCCTCAAAGGTCAAGATCTATTTCTCGTTCTCCTTTGCCCCGCAAGGAGAAGAAAGACAAGTCTTATAATGTGTCCCAAAGCCCAAGGAGAAACCGTAGAAGTCGTGGCGAGGAGAGGGTGCTTACTCCAATAAGGTCTCGTAGTCTGTCAAGGTCCCGTTCTCGATCCTTGAGGTAAAGAAATAGCTGCATTTATGTATAATCAAGATGCCTCTCTGGTCCTAGGACTAGAGCCAGCATCATTGCAATCTGTTTATCTCTAATAACATGTGTGATGACGTTATGGTGTTTCTTTGCAGTCGTTGATAAATAACAAGAAGTGGGCTTCTATGATGGTCTTCTGGCTTTGAAGAAGACAGCTTTCTTATTAGTGAAACACTGAAACACTAGAATTTTAAGTTTTATGTGTTTCACTACCTTTTTGCTATTTTCTTTGTTTGCTTGTTTCGTTCTTATATAACACAGCTCAATTTCATTTGTAAAGAAGTCTTCAATATGAAAGTACTTTGCCTTTCTCTGTGTAAGTTGATCAATAGGCGTCTTAATAATCCACAAGCCTAATTACCAAGATAACTGCATTACTTTCCAACAATCATTCTGTGCTGATTGATTAAAGAACCATTGAACAACGAAATTGAGTCATTCGGTTGTCTTTGAGAAGTCGCTACAAAAGCATTTGAGAGAAAAAAATGGGATGACAACAAACAAGAGAGAGTGAGTAAAAGCTCGTTCAAAAATGAACACCTTTGCTTTATTAGAAGATACAAATTAAAAACATAACAAGAGACCTTGTTGTGATTCTCATTTCAAGGGACAAACTTTCTCGAAGGCTTCTTGCTCTTTCCTACACAGATCAAACTCGTTTGTGTAGTAATACATACACCCAACATAATCATCCATCTCCTTTTGGCACTTCTGGTGAAGATCCTTCAGCCTGCAAAGTCCATATTAAAACCAAAATTAACGCTTCACAGAAGAAACCATATAAGTCTGAATATGGACTTAGCATCATAATCTAAGGTCCCAGTGGTGCAGATTGATGGTCACTATGCTTGATGGGTTCAAAAAAGTTTTATGGTTCTCAACGATAAAGCTATGTTTTAGACCAACATTCCAACGGAAGCAAATGGTTTCTTCATCGCTTTTAATTAAGGAAAACCATGACAAGCTGTGAACAGAAGTGTCGTATGATCTGTCTCTACTTGGCCAACATTAGAGAGCGATATACTAAATAGCCCATTGTGAAATTCAGAAAATACATGGCATGCTGCATAAATTACACACAATTCAAGCATATCACAATGCCGAGCATGCCTGGCATGTATAGCTCTTCTAAACTCTAAAATCGTATACAAAACACACATTGATTTTATCGGGTTCAAAACTACCTGAGCTCTATGAAAAAGTATTTTTAAAAATTGATGGATGATATCATCAATGACCCTTTAACCTCCATAATGATCCCATCATCCCATGCTCGTGGCTAAAGGATAACTAAACCATGTTGGAAAGAGATTCCACAAAACTGTAAATCACATACTTATGCTCAATCAATTAGTTTACAGTGTTGATGAATAGAACTAATCCAATCCCTACAGGTCTTAATTTCGTGAAGTTTCGAAGCTTACCCTCTATGACTAGAGAACACTATAAATCTAACCATTTGATCACTCAATCACAATCTTCAGTCAAAATAAACGTAAGGCTACCTAATCACAATCAACAAACAAAGAAAGCCAAAAAAAAAAAAAAGAGAGAGCGCTGAGAGAAAACGTACAAGCCAAGAACGCAGCGAGTGACATCACGACCTTTGTCGAGGCACTTCTCGGGGTTAGGATCATTCTTCTTGCATTTGAGGAAAGCAACGTTCTCAGGCATACATCGCATACCTATATGCTTCGCTGACGCCGTCAACACCGCAGAAGTAGGGATCGGGTTCCCCGTCGCGTCCACCGCACTCGACATGGCTCAACAAAAAAAAATTCGAAATCCCTAAACAAAAATCCGAAATGCAGAAACCAAAATTAAATCCAATCTAATCGCAATCCCGAGAAGAAAAAAAAAAAATCAGAATCAGAATCAAACAACAAGCTAAAGAGGATTAAAATGAGCAGAGAAAGAACACTGTCATACCTTTTCAACGGATCGATTTGGATCTTCTTCTTCTCCACTGAGTACAATCGGAATACGAGCGAGCGAGCGAGCGAGCGTGAGAGAGAGAAGACAAAACCAGGTGAGTAGCTGAAACAACAATGGGCCACAATGGGCCTAGTTAGAGCCTAATAAAGTAATGGGCCGAGAATAAAACTATCTTTCATCGTCAGAAAGACTGAAAGAGTGTTCCTAATTTTTCACTCCCGTTTCATCTCTCTGCCGTCGTATCGTATCGCCGCCGCTGGTCGCCTTCTTTCATCGGTAAGTTTCCCGATGCTTCACCTCTATATTTGATCATCTGTGAGTTTTGATGTTTCATTTTGTGATTAGCGCAAAGCTTTCTTGCACCATTTCTTCGATTTGATTGAATGATCTAAGGCCTTTGAAAAAACAACGTCTTTGCATCTTTTTAGTTAGTTCACCGGAACATCTCGAATGCTATTGTGGGATAAATCAATTTTGGTCATTTTGCTTTGAAAATCTGGAAAAAAAACAAATGTATAAATTTTGAAAAGGTTTGGTCTTGGTTTTTTTTAGGTCGCATGATGTAAATATTGAATTGAGATTGTGATCGTTAATGATGGAACTCATCTATGGTTGTAGAGTGTTTTGAAGTGAAGAAAAAAATGGGAGACAAGAGGAAGAAGACGTTCATGTTCATCCGTCTTGTGTCAGCTGCTGGAACTGGGTTCTTTTATGTGAAGAGGAAGAGTACTAAGGGACTTCTTGAGAAGCTCGAATTCCGTAAGTACGATCCTAGAGTCAACCGTCATGTCCTCTTCACTGAGCAGAAGATGAAGTGACAGGGATTAAAAACTCTACATTCCAATACTAGTAGTTACTTCTTATCAGATCAAAGAACTTGTCAGGTTGAGTTTTGAGGTTTAGACTTTGTAAGTTTCATGTTTTCATTTACTGTCTCAGGGTTTATTAAAAAAGCAAAAGACTCTTATCATCAAAATCTTGCTGTCAAAGAATGACTAATTGACACAAACTATATAGAATAACTTATATAAATTAAATCATCATATCTATGTTATTATATATCACATCAAAGAATTCGAATCAAATGAATCTTCAAGGTACAGGTGAGAGACACTTTTTTGCTGCTAGGACTCGAATGGTGAGTTTTTCTAGAGTGTCTTTGGAGTGTCTAATGAGTTGTTTTAAGAATGACAAATTGACACAAATTAGAGCGTCTTGGTATTTCAAAGAGTTGTTTCAAGACACCAGGCTTGTGTTTGTATCGAGTACACTCATGATCCAAACGTAGCGCAAGCTTCTTGAGTGTTGCTGAGTTCTCCAGAAAGTATCTAACCAGTTTCAGTTCAGTTGCTTTCCGCGTGATCGGGCTTTCGATGTCAACAGATTCAAGGGACGATACCAAACAACGAGGTAACACAGCCGGCGGAGGTCCAGATTTCTCTGCCTCTATACTATAAGGAAACAGTTCCTGCAATAAATAAATAAATAAAAAATCGACAAAAGTCCAAACCATAAATCAGTAATTTTTATATACAAAAAAAACCAGTAATTCTTTAAGAACTCAAGTTAAAAAAGTTGCAAAGTTTAAACAAAATCATCACCATGGTAAGGTATTTCAGATTTGGGCAGCTTTCAAGAATTGATGGCACCAATTTCGGAGTGGCCTCTGAGGGCATAGAAACGCGCAAACGGGACATGTCATGAAATTTGGGTAATGGGTTGAAGTCCCTATTAATTTGGATGCACTGCCAAACAAACAAAAAAAAAGAAGAAAAAATAAGCAAGTAAGAGACTAACATAAAGAGAGTATATGGAGTGACTAAAATATGATGTAAACTGTGTATAAATATTATACCCAAAGAGTACCCCATGCGATGGTCATCTCCACAGCACATGAAAAATTGTTGAAAAAATTATGGACGATATCCCTATGCCGCCACAAGTTATCAGTAGAATCAAAGGTCACATCAATATCAACCTTGATGGAAGCACCCATATTGGTTATTTTGCAGTTTCTGCAATGGTTTCCATTGAGACTCAGATATTTGAGTCTAGGAGCATCGATCACAACTGCTTCTCCGTATGGAACGTTACTAGTCAAACCAAAAAGTGTTAGAGATAAGATCTTTAATGACTTTGAATAGACGCGAATGTCTCCTACATCATCAGTTGTCCAGTTTAATATTATTACTAGTTCTTCAAGAACCGGAGAGCATGAGACTAGCATTACTACAGCGTCATTTGTGGGAAACTGAACATGCTCTAAGTGCATAATCTTGAGACATGGTAAGGAAAGAGACTCGAAATCATTCAACCGAACCATATGGAGCCTTATGGATACCAATGCCTCACACACAGAAAGGGTTAATGGTATTTTCTGTATCCGATACATGCGATTCACAACTTCGAAACGTTGAATCTTGTGCTTCAGAACTCGACTAAGACAAGGCTCAAACACAGAATCCTTAAAGCCAAGGACATGTCTCTCAACGTTTAAGTTGAATTCAGACAAGTTTGATCCGTTGTGGAACTTATCGAGAAAACTCACACATGTATCGTAATTTGGGAAGTCAGAGATGTTCAACTCTAATCTAGGAACCCGTAGCCAAAAATATCTCCATCTAGAAGACAAAACACTTGTCCTAACAACATCCTTAAGCGTAAGCGAGTCAAGTATCAGGCATAGCAACTCTTCAGGTAATGAGCTTATCCTGTCTTCCCCACTTAATCTATCAACTCCGCCTTCCATAGATTTTTGTTGTTGGTTCAAGTCTATCGATTTTATAAACCCTAAGCAATTTCTCAGAATTTAACTATAGAATTCCGAACCAATCCTAACCCTTAGTTTGATCGTTTACACTAAACGTAGCAGTGTTACGTAGATCAGAAAGAATCAAAAGGAAACACGAACAACAAGAGTCTTATGTATACAGGGTTCAGCGACGGATCTTTTGTTAATTAGGTACTAATTTACCGGCGATCGTAAATTTTGTCGGAGAGACTACTAGCGACAGACGCCACAGACCTAGCAAATTTACTGCGTGCTAAGTAAATAATAAAAGATTAGTATTTGTCTCTTTGCATATAGAGGTTTATACAAATATGTACATTTAAAAACTAATAATAATAAAGTTGGGTTTCGAAAGTTAACCATTAACAAGATTTTGACATGTGTCAAGTTATCAATCTTAGATTTTGACATGTGTAAAAATTAGTATTTAATAGAAAAAATATGATGTTTTAAAAAATATTAATAATGTAAAAAAATAATTATCAAAAATTACATAATTTATAAAAACATACAAAGTTTTTTTTTAAAATAATTATAAGGAGATTATATATATAGATATATTTCATAAAATTCGAAATTATAATATTATTTACTTATTTTTATTTTTAAGTTATTAAAATACAAATAAATAGAAAAATCTTATTATATAAAGTTGGATTTTGAAAGTTAGTCATTAACAAGATTTTGACATGTGTCAAGTTATCAATCTTAGATTTTGGCATGTGTAAAAATTATTATTTAATAGGAGAAATTTGATGTTTAAAAAATATTAATAATGTAAAAAGATAATTATCAAAAATTACAGAATTTATAAAAACATACAAAAATTTTTAAAAATAATTATAAGGAGATTATATATATAGATATATTTCATAAAATTTGAAATTATAATATTATTTACTTATTTTTAATTTTAAGTTATTAAAATACAAATAAATAGAAAAATCTTATTATATAAACTTGGGTTTTGAAAGTTAGTCATTAACAAGATTTTGACATGTGTCAAGTTATCAATCTTAGATTTTGACATGTGTAAAAATTATTATTTAATAGGAGAAATTTGATGTTTTAAAAAATATTAATAATGTAAAAAGATAATTATCAAAAATTACAGAATATATAAAAACATACAAAGTTTTTTTTTTAAATAATTATAAGGAGATTATATATATAAATATATTTCATAAAATTCGAAATTATAATATTATTTACTTATTTTTAATTTTTAAGTTATTAAAATACAAATAAATAAAAAAAGGGATTAGGAAAAATATACAATTAATTATTAATTGTCGGAACTGTGCAACTGAGGAAAAAACACATGAAAAAATAAATTGTTGATTTGTAGGGTCGGTAAACAAGTTTTTAAAGCCTCCCAGAAACAAACCTGCTATCGAATATGAGCGGGTCCATGGGCTGGGAATAGATGTAGGGACCACTTAGATAGGTGGGCCTATGAATTGAAAGTGGACATGGGCTCACTAAGCAAGGTGGTGGTTGAGCCGTTACAGAGACATGGGCTACATCATGGTGTGTCAAAGACACTTCCACGAATACACTAAGAAATTTAACATTAGTTACTATCAAAAGATTTTGTGACGTTAGAAGAAGGTTTTTACTTCCCACTGGTTGTCTGAGGTTCGGAACAAGCCATTTTGAGATAGCAAGAAGACGTGAACATGTTCTCTCCACACAGGAGGAGGGCAGAGCCGAGGTTCTCTCTATGGTGGAAAAGGTTGGACACAAGGTTATCTCCCCAAGGGAGGAATGTGAAGGAGATTGTACGCAAGGTTATCTCTCAAAGGGAGGAAGGCGGAGCCAAGGTTCTCTCCATGGTGGAAGAGATTGGACGCAATGTTTTCTCCATAACGGATAACGGCGGAGCAAAGATTTTCTCTATAGTGGCCATACATTATTATGATGATACAACATTGATTAGTATATTATGTAATATAATTTTTATTCAAAATATTTTTTGAGTCAACAATTTCAGTAGTTAAAAAAACTATGCAAAAGTGAAAGTAAAATAGTTAGCTTAATGTGTTCATATAGACATTTTCTAGGTGGTGATAAAGAATATATTTGTAACATAGAGTATATAGAGATAATCTTTATATTGACCTTAAAAAAAAATAAAAAAAATAATACAAACTGCATTGTGTAATCGCATCTCATCTATTTGGGTGTGAGATCTCTTAATTATCATCATCATTAAGAAGACACTTACAGTATTTGTAAGGAATTATGTAATGTAGAGTCATCGATCCATGCATTAATTATCTTTTGCTTTAATCATTCTTGTTTATCGATGCTTATTTATACCCTAGGCTATTTAAGAAGCAGAATTTACAACTAATGATCAACCGTCAACGTACGTAACTTTGGAAATGGATGTTTTTTTGGTAATATCTTGTCTCTAATTTGAAGTTTCCTGGAAAGCTTTGTAGGCCAAGAAGACTCTCTCAAATTGCATTGTTTGTTTGTTGGTGGTGGTCTTCATTCCATAGTAAAAGTTTCATTCAGGTTTAGACTCTAGAGTGTTTTAAAGTGAAGAAAAAAATGGGGGACAAGAGGAAGAAGACGTTCATGTTCATTCGTCTTGTCTCAGCTGATGGAACTGGGTTCTTCTATGTCAAGAGGAATAGTACCAAGGGACTTCTTGAGAAGCTCGAGTTCCATAAGTACGATCCTCGAGTCAATCGTCATGTCTTCTTCACTTAGCAGAAGATGAAGTGACAGGGAAAAAAAACTCTACATTCCAATAGTAGTTTTACATCTTATCAAATCAAATAACTTGTCAGGTTAAGTCTTGAGGTTTAAGACTTTGTAAGTTTCATGTTTTCATTACTGTCTCAGGGTTTATAAAAAGCAGAAGACTCTATCATCAAAATCTTGCTGTCAAAGAATGACTAATTGATACAATAACTTATATAAATCATCATATCTATGTTATTATATAACATCAACGAATTCGAATCAAATGAATCTTCAAGTAAGGTGAGAGACACTTTTTTTTGCTGCTAGGACTCGGAATTTTCTATTTCGAAAGTGGTGAGTTTTTCTAGAGCGTCTTGAAATATTCAAAGAGCTGTTTCAAGAATGACAAATTGACACAAACTAGAACGTCTTGGTATTTCAAAGAGTTGTTTCAAGACACCAGGCTCGTGTTTCATCCTTCCTCCAGACTCATGTTTCAAATGTAGCGCAAGATTCTTAATTGTTGATGAGTTTTCCAGAAAGTATCTAACTAGTTTCAGTTCAGTTGCTCTCTCCGTGATCCAGCATTTGATGCCAACGCATTCAAGGGACGAATTCATACAACAAGGTAACAGAACCGGAGGTGTAGTTTCCTCTGCCAGTATACTACCAGGAAACAGTTTCTGCAATTAAAAAAAGAAATCGACAAAAGTTCAAACCATAAATCAGTAAATTTTATATACAAAAAACAAAAAAAAAAACTTCTTTAAGAACTTAAGTTATAAAGTTGCAAAGTTTAAACAAAGTCATCACCACGGTAAGGTATTTCAGATTTGGGCAGCATTCAAGAAAGAATGGCACCAGTTTCGGAGAGGCTTCTGGGCGTATAGTAACGCACAAACGGGACATGTCATGAAATTTGGGTAAGTCCCTGTTAATTTGGATGCACTGCCAAACAACCAAAAAAAGAAGAAAAAATAAGCAAGTAAGAGACTAACATAAAGAGAGATATATGAAGTGACTAAAATATGATGTAAATTGTGTATAAATATTATACCCTAAGAGAATTCCATGAGATGGTCATCTCCCCAGCACATGAAAAATTGTTGAAAAAATTATGGACGATATTCCTTTGCCAATCAGTAGAATCAAAGGTCACATCAATATCAACCTTGATGGAAGCACCCATATTGGTTATTTTGCAGTTTCTGCAATTGCATCCATTGAGACTCAGATATTTGAGTCTAGGAGCATCGATCACAACTGCTTCTCCGTATGAAATGTTACTAATAAAACCAAAAAGTTTTAGAGATAAGCTCTTTAATGACTTCGAATTGACGCGAATGTCTCCTACAGCATCAGTTGTCTTGTTTGATGTTATTACTAGTTCTTCAAGAACCGGAGAGCATGAGACTAGCATTACTACAGCGTCATTGGTGGGAAACTGAACATACTCTAAGGGCATCATTAGTGGCAATTTTTCTCAGGGATACTCTTAATAAAAAATTAAAAAATAATAATAAAGAGAGACAACAGTTGAGAAACACTTCGCAGAGTAACCAGAGAATCGTTTCTCTTGCCACGTGTTAACTTATTATTAGTCAATTTTTTTTTCCAGATTTTTTATTTAAATATATAATAATATTAAAACAAAACTAATTAAAATACATTATACAGAGAAACGAGGTGTGGTTTCTCCGATGCTGATGGTCTAAGTGCATAATCTTGAGACATGGTAAGGAAAGAGACTCGAAATCATTCAATCGAACCATATAGAGCCTTATGCATACCAATGCCTCACACACAGAAAGGGTTAATGGTATCAAATACATGCCATTCACAAATTCGAAACGTTGAATCTTGTGCTTAAGAAATCGACTAAGACACGGCTCAAGCACAGATTCCTTAAAACCAAGGACATGTGTCTCAACGTTTAACTTGAATTCAGACAAGTTTGATCCGTTATGGAACTTATCGAGAAAACTCACACATGTATCCTGATTTGGGAAGTCAGAGATGTTCAACTCTAACCTAGAAACCCGTAGCCAAACATTTCTCCATCTAGAAGACAAAACACTTGTCCTAACAACATCCTTAAGCGTAAGCGAGTCAAGTATCAGGCATAGTAACTCTTCAGGTAATGAGCTTATCCTGTCTTCCCCACTTGATATACCAACTCCGCCTTCCATAGATTTTTGTTTTTGGTTGAAGTCTATCGATTTTATAAACCCTAAGCAATTTCTCAGGATTTAACTATAGAATTCCGAACCAAAAAGGAAACACGTATAACAAGATCAGTCTTATATGAATACAGGGTTCAGCGACGGAGCTTTTGTTAGGTACTAATTTACTGGCGATCGTAAATTTCGTCGGAGAGATTACTAGCGACAGACGCTACAGACCTAGCAATTTTACTGCGTGTAAGTAATAACAATAAAAGATTAGTATTGTCACTTTGCATATAGAGATTTATCAAATATGTACATTATATATATATATATATAAATAAATATTAGGTTGTATAATTTATGGTTTTATTTCATAAAATAATGTTAGTAAATTAGAAAAAAAAAAATTAATTTGGTATTTGATGTTCTCGTAAGCTCCGACTCTTTTTTTTTTTTTTTTTGTCTATCTTTTTTTTTTTCTCTAGGCAAATATTTTTAGTCCAATCCAAATCTATTACAAATGTGCTATTTGGACTCAGACGGGGTCAACCTAATTGATAACCATTGATACTCTCTCTTCTTTTCTTCTTTGTGTGTTGGTAAGTGATAGTGTGAGGACATAATTTCCTCGTACAAACTTTGACAATTAAAAAAAAAAAACAAATTTAATTGTGTGGATGGCATATAACTTAATCTTTATAAGCTTTAGACCTCAAAATATATATATATATATATATATATATATATATATATATATATATATATACACTACAAGAAAACAGGCGGTTAGCGACTACACTATTAGTCGGTTTGTAGTCGCATAAACTGTGTTTACGACCAAATAGCGACTAACTCAAGCAGTCGGAGATCGATAGTCGCTAATTTATTTAGTCGTATTTATAGTCGCCTTTTAGCGACTACGGTACGACCATATAATGTAGTCGTTATATGGTCAGTAAGTAGTCGTAATATAGTCGTTAAAATACGACTAAGGGGTGACTATAGTGTGATTAATTAGTAACTGAGTGTTTATAGTCGCTATATAGTCACTTACCGTAGTGACTATTTAGAAACTACATTACGACTATTTGGCCACTGATTTTGATTTCAGAATCTGTATGTTACGACTATTTAGCCACTGCTATTGATTTCATTATTTGAAAGTTTCATATACTAATTTCCTATTATCCTCTTCTTTTCATTCCCATTATCCTCTTCTTTTCATTCTTGTATACCAATTTTAATTGAGAGATTCGAATTAAGAAAGACATAATATCGAAATATTGAAATACACTACATGTTCAAGTTACAGAAATCAAAAGAGGATGAGATAGAGTTCATACAAAAGTGGCAATGAGTTCATACAAAAGAGCGAGAGACAGAGTTCATCCGAGTAGAGTGAGATAGAGTTCATCCAAAAAGAGTTAAGACATAGAAGAAACCTATGAAGCAGCGGTTGATGGAGTTGGAGTTGGATCATCTTGGAGAAGAGGTTCTGTGGTTGTCTGTTTCCTTGCAACGAAATTCTCAAACCGCGGATCACATTCCCTCAGAAAATCCTCGACGACTGATAAATGGTCAATCTTGTCCTTCTGGGCAGCAATAACTTTGGATTGCTCAGCTTGGGCAGCAATAAGTTTGGATTGCTCAGCTTCACGCACAGCTGTTTCTGCATCATGCCTCCGCAGTTGAGCAGCCTGTTCTTCTATCATGCGTTGAGAGATACAAACTGGATTGTGTGAAACGCATCTCATCTATTTGGGTGCTTACAGTATTTGTAAGGAAGCTGTAATGTATAGAATCAAAAGCTTTGATCATTCTTGTTTTATCGATGCTTAATTTTAGCCTAGGCTATTTAAGAAGCAGAATTTTACAATGATCAACCAATTGTTTTTGGTTATATCGTGTCTCTCTACTTTGAAGTTTCCTAGAGAAAGCTTTGTTTGCCAAGAAGAAGACTGTCTCACATTGCATTGTTTGTTTCATTCCATAATAAAAGTTTGGTTTGACTAATTTTTTTGTTTAGTTAAAATTACCGAAAAAAAAAAAAAAAAAAAGTAATTTCCCATTGAGTTAAGTTTGACTGATTTTTACCTTTTTACTTTTTTTTTTTTTCTTAATAGAATTCAATGGAAAGAGCAGTAAATGCTAGATTCTCTGAAGAAGCATGCACACACACACACACTTCAATCTTTACCAGAAAATAAACGACAAAATTTTTCTTAAATCCCTTTTCTAAGATTTGCTTCTTCTCCCCCTTGGCTCTGAATCTATTTTGGAGTTCGATCAAACTTGGGTTTCGATTATAATAATGGAAGGATCTTCAATTCAACCACCCCCCAGAACTTGTGTTCCCGCTAATGGTTCTTCATCGTCATCTTCTCCTCCTCCTCCTACTTCTTCTTCTCAGGTATTCGAAATTTTGAGTTTTTATTGGGTTTTGATTGTATTTGTGTATTTTGCTGAATCGCTATTTAAAAAACCCTATCTTGGCTCTTGGGGTTTTACATTTTCTTAGCTCAACTTGTTTCGTTTCGTTTGTGGTTAGGATGAGATTGGTTTCTTCAAAACTTATGCTTCATTGTAGAATTGTTAGAAAAGGTTCTGTATTGTACCAGTCTTGAGAGATTTTTTTAATCACCAGGTTAAAGAACAAGAATCTCCTACTGAAGGTGATGATGGTGTCTCCAGATCTCAACCAAGTACTGGAAGCCAATTGGATGTTGCAATCCAAATACCACCAAAAGGAGCTATGCCCACTTTAGGAATCTTGCGTAATTTGAGTCTTAAAAGGAAATCTTCTCTACCAAACTATGAGAGAAGACTGTTACTAAGTCCTAATGTTTCAGAAACCAGCAGTGAAAAGCCTCTTGTTGCTAGTTCCATCACTTCGCCTTATTGGAAAAGGTGTTTGTCACTTCCTTCTACTAATGCTGCTAGATTGTCAATGGCTGCATCTACTCCTCCTGTTTCAGCTGTGGTTGTTCATAGTGAACAACTTAAATCTAATGTGAGTTCTTTACCTGTAGTGTGTTGAAGGATTTGAAATGTTTGTTTTTCTTTTCAAGAATGTAAAGATTGGAGTTTGTTTGGTGCAGAAAGATAGTGTTCATGCACCAGTTTCAAGATCCTTGTCCATGCCCGGGAGAAACAAAGTCATTGTACGAGCTGTTTCTTTTGACGACAGCAAGAATCACATTTCGAACGAAGCAAGTGGCGGTATGTTCTATTGAGCTCATTTTTGTTTTCTTTTGGTGGTTGCTTTATGAATTTATGGGAAGGCTGAGTGTTGGATAATGACACGAGGAATAGATTGTGTCACTATAGAAGCTTTATCAGTTCCAAATACTTCCAATTTTCTTTTGATTAGTGGACCGGCAAGTTCACATTCTTATGTTTCTTTCTTTCGTCTGTTTTCACTGGCAGATCAAATCACTCCGGTTCCCGCTGAAGAAACAGAAGAAGAAATCCCTGAAGAAGAAGCTGTTTGCAGGATTTGTCTTGATGTGTGTGAAGAAGGTAACACACTGAAAATGGAATGCAGTTGCAAAGGTGACCTCAGACTCGTTCACGAACATTGTGCCATTAAGTGGTTTAGTACAAAGGGAACGCGAATGTGCGATGTTTGCAGACAAGAAGTCCGAAACTTACCAGTGATTTTACTTCGTGTCCCAACAATTAATCAACTCACCAATAGACGGGAACTCACTCAGCAGAGTTCGCATCCACAAACCATAAGGTAAATCAGATGCTTTAAGATTTTATTTGTTTTCCTTGAATCAATCTAACAATTGAGGATCGAATAAGTGGTGCAGTGTCGGGCAAGAGTTTGTAGTACTTGTACTCATTAGCACCGTCTGCTACTTCTTCTTCCTTGAACATTTACTGGTAATGCTTCCTTTTTCTTACCCTGAGTATTCAAAAACACAGACTTTTAGGTATATCATTACAGAGATCCTATCTTTCATCACAAAGATCGTACCTTTCATTTCAAAGATCTTACCTTTCATTACGAAAACAACATAACATGGAACTGTTTGTTCTGTAGATTCGTGACTTGAAGTCACAGGCAATCTTTGTAGCAGCGCCATTTTCATTCACCTTTGCTCTCTTAGCCTCAACTTTTGCCGTCATCCTCGGTATGATACTACTCCCTATAGAAAATTTCCAAATATTTTCTATTCGTCTCCTAATAGAACAGGCTAACACAAATATATACTGTTGATTGTTACCTCCGGACTCACAGCGATCAGAGAATACATATGGACATACGCCGCTCTCGAGTTTGCATTAGTGGCCTTACTTGTTCATCTGTTATATGCTACAGTAAGTAATACTAAAACCATATGTTTTAAGCAAAATTCTTAAACCTCCCTATTGAAACAAATTACTCATGGAAAGATCTCTTTTTTTTTCCAGCTTGAGGTGCCGGTTATCTATGCAATGCTTTTCGCGGGGATTATGGGTTTCGGGATGGCAATGGGATTAAACTTGTTGTGCATTTGTTATTCCTCTCATCGTGTGCGGTTTCCGCAGAATCCAAACTTGGTGTAAAGAAAGTGTCTTCCTTTCTTTAATTTCTTCTATTCTTAAAGATAGTTGGATATTGAAGGGCACATTGCTGAATAGATAGATTGGTTTCACCTGAAACATTGAGACCTGTATATCTTTGTAATAGGAGACTGTATCATATGACTTTGTCGTACTTTTGTATGTGAAGATACATCTAATAGAATTTTACTTTGTACTTTTGTATGTGAAGATACATTTTTTGTGAATGAGGAGATCAGATTTTACTTCTTTTTGAATGTCTCTTGGTTCAAAAATCTTTCGAGATTGGCTTGTGAGAAGTGTTTCTTACCAGATATCTTTAAACTGTTCAAAAAAAAATGGGGCGTTCCGAGAATCGAACTCGGGACCTCTCGCACCCAAAGCGAGAATCATACCACTAGACCAAACGCCCTTATTGCTTCATAGTAGCATTAAACGAATATATATCTTCACTGTCCCTGACTTGCGTTTTCCATCAGCCTAAACGAGAAAGAACGAAAGTTGAGAGAGAAGTCAACAGACATTAATGCTGTATTTTACACAAACTGATGAAACAAAAGCAAGAGGCACAAATATGTGAAAAGGGGGTTTTCAACATAATGTTCCACAGTTTTAAGTTGACTAAAACTGGAATTAGACACATGTTTTGGATGGATATTAAAGTCTGAATCTGGAACTGAAGACTACGACTACACATTTCGACAAAATGTAAAAGCCATTACTACCAAGTACCAACTACTAACAAAGAAATAAACCTTCCTACGAGAATTAGTCTAAGATCTGCGCAAGTGAAGGGGCAACGCACTTGGATCGAGCTCAAGATAGCCTCTAAGAGTACCATCTCTCTCTCCAGTTAAGCGGAATGCAGGAACACAATGAGAGAATCTCAACAATTCACACCTCGGGATCTTCTTCTTCACATCGATGCCTCCTTCCAGTTTTTCCTTGAATACCGAAATTAATCCATCCACCCGTTCCAACATCATAACCTCTATGTTGCTCTCATTCTCATCAAGAACTTCAACAACCTCGTATTCACACTTCTTCAAGCTTGCGGCCTTGATTGTCACACTCCAGTTCTTGTACAATGCCCAAATCTCGCCGGTCTTGGGGAGGACAATGTACTCGTCTTTCCTGAAATGATGTTGTTCTGCCTTAATCTGCTGTGAAAAACCAGTCACTTCAGTGAGTGTCTCGTCCCGGCCTTCCTTCAAAATAAAATTCCCGCAACTGACTGGCATTTGTTTGTCTCGCCAGTGTGCAACGTTCTCAAGAAGTGGTTTTGGCTCTAGCAGGCTGATCTGCAATTTGAATACCGGCCTCCATACTATGTGCTGAATCTTGGCGTAACACTTGGGCAAGTCATTCTCTTTTCTGTTCAATGACCATATCTGGCCAGGTGCAAACTTCCCCTCTAATCTATCAGCGCTGAAGTTGTGGAACTGAAAATTAGGAATGACCATACAGTCTGGCTCAGATGAAGGCGGAGAGCAATGTACTTGGTTAGACTTGGCAGCTTGTCGTAAGACAGGGACAGGTTCTTCTTCAATCTTATGTGGTACTGCAGCTGTATCGAGCTCATAGGAACCAACGGGAACTCCATCTCGTTCTTTGCCAGTCAATTTGGTTGAAGGAACTCTGTGGGAGAATCTAAGCAACTCATGAGGAGAAATCTTAAATGTGTATGATCCACCACCACCACCCGGTGCAACTCGACAAAAGACACTTGCAAAGCCTTTTATTTTACGCAAGAACGCAACCTCTATTGCAACGCCTTCAACGTATTCTGACAGAATCTCAACAAACTCATACTCATACTCATGCTCATGGGAAGAACGCGGGTTACCAGAAGACCAATTGATGTTCCAGTTCTTGAAGAGAGCCCATGTTTCTCCTACTCTTGGGTATACCATGACACTATCATTCCTGCTTCCTATTCTGCAGTGAATCAGATGAGAGAACGATGGAGTTTCACTTGTGTCCATTTTGTCACCAAGTTTGAACTTACCAACAGAGATGGGCAAGTTTTTGCGAACCCACTCTATTGCTTTCTCATCATCTGGTGTAGCCTCTAGCCATTGTATTCTGAGCATGAAACTAGGTTTCCTTATGACTTTTTTGATGATGGCATAGAAACGAGGCATTCGACCCATGTCATCATACATTGCCCATGTCTGACCAGCTTTGAAACACATCACTTCCCTCGACAGCTCAAAGTTAGTGAAATCAGGATCTTCACACTCAAAAATCTCTGCATCTGATGCACTCCCTGAACTTGAATCCTTTGCTACATTACAGGCATCAGAAACACGAGAGCTTCCCACTTGGTCTTCTTTTATCTTCTTCTTCCTGTTTATACCGTTTGGTAAGGTTTCTGTAGGCCGTTGGTTCTCAGGTGACTTCTTTCTGACATCAGACTCCTCAGCACTTTCTGCATCCTCTTCTTTATCGCTCTTATTCTCTTTATATGAAACCTGCTGCTTGTTACGGACTGACCTCCGTGAATGCTGTCCATCGGTAGACCCTGAATTTTGTCCACCAGCTGGACCTTCGTTGCACTCAATGCTACTCTCACTGCAAGAGCTGTCACTGGATTGGACCATCTTCTTCCTCTTTCTCTTTCCATTGGTGTTCTCAGCAGAAGTACCCGAGTTTTTTGCTGTAGCATTCTCTTTACTTGAGGAAACCTTGGCAGAGTTCTCCGGCTGCTTCTCCGGTGCCTTGGTTGCCTCTTGAGTTGGAGCCTTGCTCTTTTGGAAAGATGCAAAAGTCGTCTGAACTGGTGGACCAGGGAACGTTTCTTGAAAAGCAGTGAATTGCTTACTGCAACACAAACAACTCATTAGTTTGTCGAGAAATTCCCTCTGTAATTCATACTTCCTGCTACAAAAGGGGCACGAGGTACAAAAGGTCGAGCTAGCATCAAACCCAGTTGGTTGAGGTTGAGCTTGAGGTGGTTTTTTCTGGTGTTCAGGCATCTTCCTAGTTGCTGTGGCATTATTAACATTGGTCTGGAAAACACGCTGAGTGGGAAAAGGTCTGGCCTGGGCTTGTTGGGGTTGAAACGAAGGTGCTGGTGCAGGCCTTCTGAAAACGGGTTTTCGTCTCATGTCATGAATCTTCCTACTAGTTTTGTCCAAAAGAAGCGTCTGAGCTTGCCCGATGATCTTGAAAGCAGATTCAGCACCAGGGAATTTGTTTTTGTCAGGATGGAGATTAAGGGCGAGATTCTTAAACTGTTTCTTGATGGTTATGTTATCTGCACTTTGCTCGACTTGAAGAATCTTGTACCAATCAGTCTCATCCCCAGATTTCTCCAATGCTGCACAATGCACATCGCACACCATAATCATTCGAGAAACTACACTCTCAAGAGTTGCATCCATCTTCTGAGCCTTTATTGCAATTCTACGAGCAGTTGTGAAATCTGACTTGCTCATGTAAGTTTCTGCTAGTTCTTTGGCTCGAAGAGCCTCATCTTTGTTACTCATACTTCAAAAAACAACCCAGATTTCAAAATCTAGTCTCTTGCTAAAACCCTACATACACAAATTCGAATTCAGCACTGTAAGAACATAAAAAAAAAAAACTAAAAAAAATGAAACAGACAAAACAAAGTTTTCCAACAAAAAAACACGAACACGTTCAATTCAGACATGAGGAACACAACGAATTTTTCCGAGACGAAGGTGAAATAATGAGCATTTGACAAAACCAAAGACTACATTATAGAGAAGACTAAACGATTTCAGGTATCAAAACGACAACTGAAGAGTGAGAGAATAACACAGAGTGAGAGAGAGAGAGAAAGACTCACCGGACCGGAGTATGGAGAAAGGGAGAGAGAGAGATAGGGCACCGTCAGAGCTCACGTCGGATGCCCAACTGCCTCTTTGACTGAAATCTGTCGTCGTCTTCGTTTGTGGGGGAACACCTCACAGTTTATATGCTTCTTTGGTTTTACTGTAATTTTTAGCAATTTTAAGGTCATTATAACTTTTTATTCTTCTATATTTGCGTAAAAGCCCCTCAAATATAGCTAATTTACTACTAATTTGTGAATAAAAGGATAATTTGGTAATTTTCTTTACACTGAAAAAGACTTTTATATCCAATTTTGGATATAAATGTCATTTTCTAATAAAAGTTTGATGTTGTAGTTTTAGGGTTTTGAGTAAAATTCTGATTTATATATATATAAAAAATTGAAATAAATTTATTTTAAAATATTTTAGAACAAAAATATTTAACATCTACAAGAAACACTTTATAAATTAACAATGTCGAGACCGTGAAAATCTATTCAGTTATCGATAAAATAATAATTATTAATTCATAGAGAGAATTTGTTAATTTAAATATTTTTTTGTTTCAAAATTAGTTTAAAATAAGATTTAATTAATATTTTATTAAATCAGTTACAAAAAAAACAAGAATAATAATGTCTTGAAGAGGACACCAGAATAATAATTATATTTTTTGTTGAAATAAACTCTAACAAAAATTAACATAGATTTAAGAAAAAATAACAAGGATTAAAGAACTCAATATCTTTTACATTGCTTAGAGACATTATTATCCAAAATCTCAAAACTCAATAATATGTCAATATAAAAATAATTAATTAAATCCTTGTATCTTTTCTTTTGGTCAAACATCCTTGTATCTATAATATGCAAGTTAAATTAATATTTAAAGAAATGTTACAATTATTTTGGCAAAAATTGTGAGTAAGTGTCCAGATTATGTACATCATCGGTCATTAATTTTGCATTGTTAAATGATTTGAAAACATTCGTTTGATCTTTGATCAGCTTAACCAAGATATGTATGTAAAGGGAAAACAATGTATGGTTGATTGTAGAGTCAATTTCAAACTATTTTGTCAATTAAACCAATTGTAATCTAGACTTCTAATTATGTAGATGAATGCTTATTCCATATTAATTTGTTCACCTTAGTCTATTTCGTCACCACTACTCAATGTAATTTTTTTTAGTAGTGTTCTTCACTTAGTTTAATTTCTGTGTGTTTGAGATCAAAATTCAAATCAACATGTATTTTCTCTCCAACATCTACAACACCAACTCCTACAAGTTCTAAACGAAGAGTTTGAGTTTAGTTCTTAATGGCTTATGTTTTTAAATTTCATACTTTCCAAAATTCAGTTTCATAAGCATGAACTTGAACTTGCAATTTTTTAAGTTTTATAGTACTTTGTATTAGTTTTACCTGGGATTTGAAAGAATTTTACAATAAATCATATGACTTACCTTTTTTTTTTTTTTTTTTTTTGTGCAACAATCATATGACTTACCTAAAATAAATCATTTAAAATCTCATGAAAATACATATCACTCGAAATATTAGATTGAATATACCCCTCTAATTTTTGATGATTTTCCTTCAAAAATATGTATTTTGGATTCTTTTTTTTTAAGAATATCCATTTTTATGTTTCCACTATAAAATCTAAACAAAATTCATATCAAAATTATTTTTTAGAAAGATTGTTTAATATATGCTTAAAACTAACAAATTAATAAAAAAAAATTTATTAATCTAGGCCATGAACTATTTATTAACTAAAAAAACTTGAGCTATCTCCTTTCGGAAAAACGAGCATGAGCTAACCGTCTGACCAAGCCGCTTTCGATCAATTTAAATCCTGATGAGAAATATATAACAAGAAGGGTCGAAATCAGTAAGCTGCTGAGATCAGCTAAGGCTTTAACACCTGAAACGTATTAAAACCATACTCAAGAATAATTAATTAACTTAAGCTACTTCCACCAAATGTTCTTCTAATTAATATACTCAAAGCGCATATGGTAAGTGAGAAAAATTAGAGAAACCTGTAGAAAGAGGTCAATTTACAACACAAACGAGTTTTGACTAAAAGTGACCAAAAAGCTAAGCATAAAAAGGAACCCTTTGCTAACCTCCCTCGCTTCTTTGTTTTCGAGTCACATTTGTCTTGAATCAGCTCGTTTGTAGGTATTGCTTCTATAAATACCAAAGATGAGCCAATGATTTTTACGAGAATACTTGACAAGATAATACTCGTAAATGAGAATACTTGACAAGGTTGAAACTGCAATCTGCAGAGCAGAGAGATCACTTAAGTCTTAAAAAGGTAAAATGCAAGAAATAGTTAAACAAACCTGCAAATACTTGTTGTTCAAATTACAGATAAGAACATACTCTACATCATGGTGAAAGTCTTAAGGTTCTAAAAACCAAAAACAACAAACCCCTTTTCACTAAACGCACCAGAAAATCTAACAAAAAGGAAACCTTGGGCCCAAGGGACCTTGGCGCTTCCCGTCCCTTTTCTTCTCTTAATTCCTCTGTTCAACAGTTTACAACGTTAAAAGGTGTTGCCCTATGATCAACACTTAAGAACTCTTTCAACTCTCCATGCATCTCTTTTGTTACACGCGAAGCAGGAACCTTATTCGAGAATCTGATTCTTTCCGACTTGGGGATCGTAAATATTGGCTCCGACCCATCCGCCTCGTTATAAGTATACTCCGTACATGCCTTAAACAACATATTCTCACATTCAAAATCATCAACATCATGAACGGATTCATACTTCAGCAGTTGGACCTTATAATCCAAAGCGTCATCAAGAATTTCAACCATGTCATAAAGACCAAATTCCAAGTCTTCAACATCAGTGTGACTACTCCAGTATCTGTATATCACCCAAACTTCACCAATCTTGGGGAGAATGGTATACTCAGTGCCATCCATGGAGGTTCGAGGAATTATCTGATGTGAAACCTCACTTGGGCTGATTATTTCGAGTACTTTCCTTGCGTAGAATGTTCCACAACCAACAGGCATTTGCTTGTCCACCCATTCGATAACATCCTTAGGGCACCTAGTAGCCTTTAGCCTACCTACGTGTAGTTTAATTACAGGATCCTGCTCAAGTGCCTGAGTATAAGTGATCTTCTGAATCCTACCATAGTACAGAGGCAATTCATCGTTACCACTGTAAAATGACCAAATCTGGCCAACAGTTCTCTTAATTCCTCTGTTCAACAGTTTACAACATTAAAAGGTGTTGCCCTATGATCAACACTTAAGAACTCTTTCAACTCTCCATGCATCTCTTTTGTTACACGCGAAGCAGGGACCTTATTCGAGAATCTGATTCTTCCGATTTGGGATCGTAAATATTGGTTCCGACCCATCACTTAAGTCTGAAAGAGCAGATCAACAAAAACCTCATCACATTGGAGCAACAAATGCAAGAAAGAGTTAACTACTTTCAACTCAAAAAAACTAATCTACTTACAGATAATTTCAGACCAACTTGCAAATACTTGCTATTACATTATCATAGATAAGAAGATTCTTACATCATCATGGAGAGTCTTAAGATTCTTAACCGGAAAAAAAAACAAAACCATTTCTCACGAAATGCACCAAAATCTACAAACAAAAGTAGTCATAGGCTTCCCTCATTATCTTCGCTCAGTGGTCTGGAGCACTTAGGTGTGAAGGTAATGCTCTAGAATCAACACATAAAATCTCTATTAACTCTCCGTATAGCTCTTTGGTTACACGTGAAGCAGGAACCTTATTGGAGAATCTGATCCTTTCCTTTTTTGAGATCGTATATATTGGTTCCGACCCTTCTAGTTCGTAAGACTCATTCTTTCTAACTGCCCTTAACAACGTATTCTCTTTTTTACGATCAAACTCTCTGGAGTCTTGCTTCAGCTGTTGGACCTTATAGTAGTCCAAGGTGTCACCAAGAATTTCAACAATGTTATACAGACCATAATCAAAGTCCTCCTCATCCATGTCACGACTCCAGTTTCTGTATATCACCCAAACTTCGCCAATCTTGGGCAGAATGGTATATTCAGTGCCATCCATAGATGTTTGAGGTTTTATCTGAAGTGAAAGCTCACTTGGGGTGATTATTTCTAGAACTTTCCTTGCGTAGAACGTTCCACAACCAACAGGCATTCCCTTGTTCTCCCACTCGACAACATCCGCAGGGAAACGCGTGGCCTTTAGCCGACCTATGTGTAGTTTGATTACCGGATCGTGCTTAAATGCCTGAGTAAAAGTGACCTTCTGAATCTTACCATAATACAGAGGCAAATCATCATAACCACTGTAAAATGACCAAATCTGGCCAGTCTGAAAAACCTTCCCCTTGCTAGTGTAATGGATGGCTTGGCGTTTAGACATTATACTACTCTCAGAGTTTGAAGGCACGATAATCTCTTCGATTTTCTCTGGTAACGCAGCTTGGTCCAGCTCGTAAGCATCTTTTGGCACACCATTTCCTTCAACTCCAGTCAGTTTGAAGGAAGGAACCCTATGGGAGAACCGATACAAACTGTGAGGTAAAATACGAAATATACCTCCATAACCAGTTCCCATTCGGAAGAACACACTAGCAAACCCTTTGGCTTTATGCAAGTATGCAACATATACCCCACCTTCATCAGCGTTATCTGACAGAATCTCGACAAATTCAAACTCATATTTGCGGTGAGAATCTGGCTCTGAAGACCACTTCATATCCCAGTTCTTGAAAAGCGCCCATGTCTCGCCTTTTCTAGGAGATACACTAAAATGACAAGTGTTGATGAAACGACAAGTGTTGTCGAAACAACGAGTGTTGCTTAGTTCATTGCAATGGATAACATGTGAAAACATGGAACGATCTTTTGTGTTCTTATTTTCCCCAAGCCTGAACTTACCAACAGAAACAGGCAAGTCTTCTTCAAACCATAGCATCTCTTTCTCATCATGTGGATCTGGCTCAAGATATGTGATCCTAAGCCCGGATGAAGGAGCTGAAACTTTTCTGATCTGAGCATACAGTCTAGGCATCCCATCCTTTGAATTATAAAGAGCCCAAGTCTGACCAACAGCAAAGTTCACTTCTTCCCGCAGCTTATCAAAGTCGTTAAACTTTGGACCAGCACATTCAGAAGTGTTTGGTTGTACTGCAACTTCTGAACTTGTATCACATAAACCAAAGTTATTCTCTGCCTCATGATTCTGATAGCTCCCCAATGCAGCTCCCACTTGAACATTCTTGTTAATGGCATTTGGCAATGTTTCTTTGCAAAGATCAACCTCAAGGAGTTGCTTTCCGCTTCCAGACACTTCTCTTGCACCTCCAAAACCATCCGCCACAATTCTATTGCCAACTTTACTTAGATTGACAATGATATCTTCAGACTTACTTCCATTCTCAGTGTTAACCATTTCACCAGACTCATCATTCCTTTTTCTCTTCTCACCAACCTTGCCAGCACAGCTCAAACCAGGGGAACTTTCATTTCCAGAGAAATGTATGCCTGGATTCTTCTTAGTTGGGATTGTTATCTGTTGCTGCAAAGAGAAAGCTTGAACCTTTTCTTGCTGATTCATAGGTGTCGATGCAACCAAATCACTCCTAATCTGATGGTTCTGAACAGCCTTTTGCCTTCTAAGAAATTCATTTACAGTGGTATCCATCATCAAACTATTAAACACTCAAGGGAAGACAAATTCCACCTCTAACGGGTTCCTACAGAAAATACAGCATCTGGTTAGAATCGGTCTAAACAGAAACACGAAAACACAGGCGCCGAATAGACAAGAAGATGTGTGTTTGCAGAACATCTCACGCACAAGAAGAAAGTTCAAATTAAAAAGAAGCGTTTCATCAAGTCTAAAGAACGTAGTAAGAACCCTAAAATCAACTTCTCTCTACAACAACGAGAAAACCCAATGTGCGAAAAAAGCTAGAAAATTCTAATAAACCCTCTAGAATTCAGCTATAGCACAGAGACGACATCAAGTAAAAAAAAAAAAACAATCCACGAATGGGTTCGATTAATTTTACCAACAATGGTATCGGCGGCGACAGAAGCAAATCGCAGTCGTCCGCGGCGGAGACTTTTGTCGGGAAGACTAAAGAGTAGTGAAAGTGAACGGATGAAAAAGTAAATATATTCAGTCAAAGTGTTAATTTCTCTTTTGGCGGTAAATGTTCATCAACAGTGACATTTATTTGGCGGGAAACACATCAAATATTTTATAATTTGACCCTACAAAGAACCAATGATTTTTATAATCGTAAATGAAAACAAAACTTAACAAGGTAGAGATAACATTAAGTCTTAAAAAAACAACAGGTAGATAAAGTTTACAACACCACGTTACACTTACAGCAACATACTTGCACAGTTGCACTACAACTACTTTGCTAGTATTTCACATCATACAGATAGATAAATAAAAAGATACTTGCAACAAAATGTAACAAAAGCTAACGGAAAAGGAACCCTTGGGCTTCTGTGACCCTCACTTGTCTTTGTTCAATCAAAGTCTGAAGTCCCCTGCAGATTACTAGGCAATGCTGCTGAAACAACTTTGATAAGGTCTTTTAGCTCACCGTGTATCTCTCTGGTAACACGAGAGGCAGGAACCTTGTGTGAGAACCTAAGCCTTTCTGATTTTGGGATCGTAAATATCGGTTCCGACCCATCAATCAGGTTATACGTATACTCCTTAACCGCCTGAAAATGCATATTTTCCGGCAAATGCAGAACATCGTCAAGAACTCCATCGGAAGTGGGCTCGTGCTCCAGCAGCAAGACCTTGTAGTCCAAGGTGTCGTCAAGAATTTCAACAGTGTCGTAGCTACATAAACCAACTTTGTCGAACTCCATGAATTGATGCCAGTATCTGTATATCACCCAAACTTCCCCAATCTTGGGAAGAATGGTATATTCTGTTCCATCCACAGACATCTGAGGTGCTATCTGCTGCCAAACATCACCTGGAGTGATCTTTCTGAGGGCCTTTTTCGCATAGAAAGTTCCACAGCCAACAGGCATTCTCCTGTCGTCCCACTGGATCACATCCTCAGGGAAAGGAGTAGACTTTAACTCACTTACGTGTAGCTTACATGCTGCCTCCTGCCTCCTGCTCAATTGCCTGAATAAAAGAGATCTTCTTGATAAGACCGTAGTACAGAGGCAAATCACTATCATCGCCGGAAAATGACCAAATCTGGCCTATTTGAAAGACCTACCCATTATGTATAACACTAGTGTTGTTGCTACTTTCGCCACTACACTCCTTCCCCTCTCTCTTATCACCAACAACACTCATAGCAGGACTCAAACCAGGGGAGAGAAAATTATCAGCACAAGATGAAGCACCGTTAGAAGAATTGACATGATCCATCATCAAACAAAGGGACGAATGCACTCAAAGAAGGCAACTTCCTCTTCTAAGGTTCCTGCACAAATTCATAAATGGCCGTCAGAATCATATACTTCAACATTGGTAAGATAGTACATATTGAAACAAGCATAAATTTATGCTTAAATATAAGATGAATGACTTAGCATAAGTGAACAAGCATAAGTGAACAAGCGTTTATTCCTTAAATCACGCAGAACCTGAGTTTATAAAAAGAAAATGAGAAGCATCTCAAACTAGAAGAGAGTAGTAATATGAACATCCTAAAACAAGCCTCTTTGTAGTTATGAAACTCAAACATCACCTAAACCCTAGATTCAGACGCTACATAGCGATACAGAAGTTAACAATAAAACATGTTTAAATAGATACAATACAATCAACAAACCAATTCGATCAATTTACGCAACCAAGAACAAACCTTAAGTCGTAGATAAATAGATTGAGTAGGAAAACATGGTCCTCCTGTAACTTATATATTATTTAGATTGAGTAGAAAACGATGATTTTTTTAGCGTAGTTAATGCATTTTTATTTTCAAAATCAAATAACTATTTAATGATTTTACTTTTACAATACATAACTATTAAATATATATATGCAATATTACAATTAAATGACCAGGTCAAAACTAAATAAATGTTCATCTTCTACTTTGTCTACTCTAAAAGATTTATCCTACTTTACTCGAGAATCATCATTGCATGCACTAAAGACGAACACTATGCACATTGGTTAATGCAAAACACGGCGCTCGATGAAGCATCAAGAGTATATATCTACTCCTGTCAAGTTTGTTCCCTAAACCCTTCCCAGCTACAGTGATATCCGTATTCTCTTAATAAAAAACAATTTCTAAATCCCCAAAAAGTGTCAATTTATTGTTGAGTCCAATTGGTCCTCTAATTGATAAAAAGATCTCATGCTTAAGGTTTAATTCCGAGATACTCAAATTATAGATACAAACTTATGGGAGACATATATCGTGAATCCTATATGTGATCATGGTGAAATCGTTTTCAGAGTAATGCATTGTAACTTCATATGTTGCATGTAAATTAGATTTTTCTCTTCTAAAAGATAAATATAATCATTCAGATTGCTCACTACCACGTCATATAGATAGAAAACTACCGACGGATCAAGTGACTAGTAAACATGGATCCATTCCTTCTCATCAAAACCACTACTTAACCTTTTGAGTTTTGACCAACAAAAGAAACAGTATCCTCCTACCTTCTCAAAATACATGATTTTCCATAGATTTTCCAACCAACAAAAGAAGCGCATGCTTCTAAACCATGGAGCAATTCTAGATAAGTTTTCAGGTCACCTTATACCAAAAAAAAAACAAACCTTTTGACATAACGCACCAGAAGCTAACAAAAAGTAATCCTTCCCCTCACTTCTTCCCCTTTGGGCTATGTCATTGAAGGTAATGCTTTAGAATCAAGGACTTCAAAAAGCTCTTTCAAATCTCCGTCTATCTCCTTGGTTACTCGGGTAACAGGAATCTGATGCGAGAATCTTAGAATTTTTGACTTGGGGATTGTGAATATCAATTCTGACTCATTCTCCCAATCACGTTGCCTATGCTCAGCTGCTCGCAAGAAATGTTTCTCTCCTTCATTTTCATTACCAAATGATGCGGGCGACAACGCCAAAACTTTATAGCCCAAAGCGTCATCAAGAACTTCCACAATGTCATACTCAAACCATTTTTCCAAGGCCACAGCATCAATGTTTTCGGACCAGTATGTGTATATGGCCCAAACATCGCCAATCTTGGGAAGAATGGTATATTCCTTTCCATCCATAGAGGTTTCAGGCACTATCTGACGTGAAACAATATCAGGATCGATGACATCGATACCTTTCCTCACAAAGAATGTTCCACAACCAACAGGCATATACTTGTCTTTATACTTGATCACATCCTTAGAGAAAGGAGTAGGATTTAACCGAGTTAGGTGTAACTTAAATTCTGCTGCCTTCCCGAATGCCTGAGTAAAAGTGATCTTATGAATCCTACCATAATACACAGCAAAGTTCCAGTAATAACTGTAATATGACCAGATCTGACCAGTTTGAAAAACCTTTCCCCCACTACGAAAGCAGAGAGCTTCTGGTTTGGGTAATACAGCTTGGTCCAGCTCGTAAGCGTTTTTTGGCACACCTTGTCCTTCAGCTCCAGTCAGTTTAAAGGAAGGCATTCTATGGGAGAACCGGTACAAACTGTGAGGCAGAATCTGAGATATGTCTGCATCCCCAGTTCCCTTTTGAAAGAACACACTTGCAAACCCTTTTGCTTTATGCAAGAACGCAACAGATACACCAGCTCCATCAGCGTAATCTGACAAAATCTCAACAAAGTCATACTCATATTTGCGGTGAGAATCTGGCTCTGAAGACCAGTTAATGTCCCAGTTCTTGAACAAAGCCCAAGTCTCGCCTTTTCTTGGGAAAACAGTGAAATGATCAGTGTTGCTTCCTCCATTGCAGTGGATAAGATGAGAGAATCTGGAACGATCTTTTGTGTTCTGACTTTTCCCAAACCTGAACTTACCAACAGAAACAGGCAAGTCTTGCTCAAACCATAGTATCTCTTTCTCATCATCTGGATCTGGCTCAAGATATGTGATCCTAAGCCCAAAGGAAGGAGCTGAAACTTTCCTGATCTGAGCATACAGTCTAGGCATCCCATTCGTTGTGTCATAAAGAGCCCAGGTCTGACCAACAGCAAAGTTCACTTCTTCCCGCAGCTTACTAAAGTCGTTAAACTTTGGCCCACCAACAGAGTCAGAAATCTTTGGTTGTGCCGACTCTGCTCCCCTGCCTGCATCTCTATTGTTATGTAAAATACCGCCATTTCCAGGATTGCTACTACTTGCACCATATTCGTTCCTCTTTCTCTTCTCACCAACACTCGTAGCAGCACAAGATGAAGAAAATGTTAAAGAATCGTCAGAAGAAGTGATACCCATCATCAAACAATCAAGAAGACAACTTCCTCTTCTAGGGCTAACCCTGCAGAAAAGACAATTATAGACATTGCCGTCAGAACTATGTTTGTATAAGATGAATGACTTAGCTAGTTAGGTAATGGACAAGCTAACAGGTAAATCCAAAATCAAGTATCTGACACAAGAAGAAAGTAATAAGAACCCTAAATTTAGCTTCTTTGTAGATATAAAACCTAAAACTCACGATTGGTAAAGATAAATCTATGATTGTATAAGATGAGGATGACTTAGGTAGTTAGGTTTTAGACAAACGACCAGGTAATTCAAAAATCAAAAGTGAGGCTAAATAGTCAAGTGCCCCCAAAACACAAAGTGTGAAACATCTCAAACCCTAAATGTAAATGAAGCGTCTTTGTAGTTATGAAGAAACCCAAAATTCGCGATTGGGGAAAATGCGAGAACACCTAAACCCTAGATTCGGAGTGGGACATAGAGAGATGCAGAAATTAAAAACATGAAACCAACGAACCGATTGGATCAATACGAAACCAGAGCAAAACTTCAGTCGTCGTCGGCTAGCTTGTAGCAGGTTCCCCTAGCTCCTCCAAAGAAAAAATATCCCACTTTTCCCGAGATTAGTCCATTGGGCGGGAAAATCATCAGAGACTGTTGTGTAGTTTAATCACTTTAATAATTCTTGTTAATAATTCCAATTTTTAATTTATTTTACGGATCTCACACTATTTTACATGATTAATAAAAGATGAAATTTGTATGTGTGAAGCTTTTAGTTTTCAACTTTCAAGTTTACTACTTTCTTATTCTGAACTGATGTGAAGCTGCAAACGGCTAGAATCACACCAAAAGGCCACAACAATGCTCTTGTGATTACTACTTTAGCTTCATAGTCTTGAAACCTAGCGTTTGAACTCTAGAATCAACTTCAAAAAGCTTTTTCACCTCTCCGTTTTATCAAACTACACAATAACCGAGATAGATTACTACATACCAAGCTGCAAATACTTGCTGTGTCTCATCACATCACATAACATCATACTAAAACATCATGAGAGGGAAGTCTTAAGATTCTTATACATAAGCCTTTTTCCCCAAAAAATGCACCAAAAGCTAAGCTAGCAAAAAGGTAATCCTTGGCGCTTTCCGTCCCTTTTCTTTTCTCAAGTCCTCTGTTCAACTTCGACAGTGTATAACGTTAACAGGTGTTGCCCTATAATCAACACTTAAAAACTCTTTTAACTCTCCGTCCATCTCTCTCCTTACACGCGAAGCAGGAACCTGATTCGAGAATCTGATCCTTTCCGACTTTGGGATCGTAAATATTGGCTCCGACCCTTCATCCTCGTTATCAGTATACTCCGTACATGCCTTAAACATCCTATTCCCATTTTCATCATCATCAAAAAAGGATTCGTACTCCAGCAGTTGGACCTTATAGTCCAAACTGTCATCAAGAATTTCAACCATGTCATAAAGACCAAATTCCAAGTCTTCAACATCAATGTGACAACTCCAGTATCTGTATATCACCCAAACTTCACCAATCTTGGGGAGAATGGTATACTCAGTGCCATCCATGGAGGTTGAAGGAATCATCTGATGTGAAACCTCTTTTGGGGTGATTATTTCTAGAACTTTTCTTGCGTAGAATGTTCCACAACCAACAGGCATTTGCCCATCTTCCCAGGCGATAACATCCTTAGGAAACCTTGTACTCTTTAGCCGACCTATGTGTAGTTTGATTTGTGGATCCTGCTTAAATGCCTGAGTAAAAGTGATCTTCTGAATCCTACCATAGTACAGAGGCAAATCATCATAACCACTGTAAAATGACCAAATCTGGCCAGTCTGAAAAACCTTCCCCTTGCTAGCAAAGTAGATGGCTTGACGTTTAGACTTTATATCACTCTCAGAGTTTGAAGGCACGATAATCTCCTCGATTGCTTCTTCTGGTAACGCAGCTTGGTCCAGCTCGTAAGCATCTTTTGGCACACCATTTCCTTCAACTCCAGTCAGTTTGAAGGAAGGAACTCTGTGGGAGAACCGATACAAGCTGCGAGGTAATATACGAAATATGCCTTCATAACCAGTTCCCATTCGGAAAAACACACTAGCAAACCCTTTGGCTTTATGCAAGTATGCAACATATACACCAACTTCATCAGCGTAATCTGACAGAATCTGGACAAACTCATACTCATTTTTGCGGTGAAAATCTGGCTCTGAACACCACTTAATATCCCAGTTCTTGAATAGTGCCCAAGTCTCGCCTTTTCTAGGGGATACACTAAAATGACGATTGTTGAAGGAATAACAACTTCTGCTGAAACAACGAATGTTGCTTAGTTCATTGCAATGAATAACATGTGAAAATATGGAACGATCTTTGGTGTTCTGATTTTCCCCAAGCCTGAACTTACCAACAGAAACAGGCAAGTCTTCTTCAAACCATTGGATCTCTTTCTCATCATCTGGATCTGGCTCTAGATATGTGATCCGAAGCCCAAAGGAAGGAGCTGAAACTTTCTTGATCTGAGCATACAATCTAGGCAGTCCATCCGCTGTGTCATAAAGAGCCCAGGTCTGACCAACAGCAAAGTTAACTTGTTCCCGGAGCTTTTCAAAGTCGTTAAACTTTGGACCAGAAGTCTTTGGTTGTACTGCAACTGTTGAACTTGTATGACATAAACCAGACTTGTTATCTGCCTCAAGATTCTGAGAGTTCCCCAATGCAGCTCTCACTTGACCATTCTTTTTCATGGCATTTGGCAATGTTTCTACCTCAAGGAGTTGCTTTCCGCTTCCAGACTCTTCTCTTGCACCTCCAAAATTCTCCGCCACAATTCTATTGCCAATTTTACTAAGATTCACAATAATATCTTCAGACTTACTTCCAGTCTCAGTGTTAACCATTACACCAGACTCATCATTCCTCTTTCTCTTCTCACCAACTTTGTCAGCAAAGCTCAAACCAGATTCAAGATTCTTACTTGGAAAATGTTGCTGTTGCTGCGAAGAGAAATCCTGAGCCTTTTCTTGCTGATTCGTAGGTACCGATGCAACCAAACCACTCCTAATCTGATGGCTCTGAACAGCTTTTTTCCTTGTAAGAAGCTCATTTACAGTGGTATCCATCATCAAACAAGTAAACACTCAAGGAAACACAAATTCCACCTCTACGGGTTCCTACATAAATACAATTTCTGGTTATCAGATACTATATGACACATAAACTATAATGTAAACAGAGATGCGAATATACAAAACGCCTATTGATAATAGAGATGTATACTTGTAGAAACAAAAAGTTGAAGCAATTAAAATCTAAAGAATAAGAACCCTAATAAATCAAATTCGATATACAATGAGAAACCTAAACGGCACCCGAGAACCTAGATTCAGGCTACGACACAGACGACAACAAATAAAGAGTTATGTAATTCACGAAAAGGTTCGATCAATTTACCAACAACGGCGAAAAAAAGGGAATCGCAATCGTCGGCGGCGGAGACCTTTGTCAGGCTAAGTACAGAGTGAATGAAAGTGAACGCGAGCGGATTAATAATAAATTATATTCAGTGTTCTTCTTTCTCGATTTAAGACCAAAAAAAAAAAAAAAAAAAAATCTAATATTCTTTTCGCGGTAAATAAAGTTCATTGACAATAACATTTGGCGGGAAACAAAATCCAAGTACTATTACACAAAGACCCAAAGGCTTCTCTTATATAAAACCGTAAACGAGAAAATTGAAAATTCAACAAGGTCGAAATATGTGATCAGCAGAGAGAGAGATCAACTCAAGTCTGAAAAGAAAAAAAAAACAGATAGATAAAGTCGACAACAACACATTGCTGCAACAAACTTGCACATGTAAGACATTTAGTGAGAGACAATTCCAGACCAAAGCTACCAAAAACTATTTATCTATTTCTTGACATCATATAGATAAATAAAAACATACTTGCATCAAAATGCACCAACAAAGCTACCAAAAACTAATCCTTTCCCTCACTTCCCCTTTGCCATTGAAGGTAATGCATCAGAGTAAAGTACTTCAAATAGTTCTTTCAATTCTCCGTCTATCTCCTTGGTTACTCGGGAAACAGGAATCTGATGCGAGAATCTTAGCCTTTTTGACTTGGGGATTCTAAATGTCACTTCTGGCTTCTTGTCCCAATCATGTTGCCTACGCAAGAATTTTGTTTTATCTTCATTTTCATTAACAAACAATGCCGGCTCCAACGCTAAGACCTTATAGACCAAGGCGTCATCAAGAACTTCCACAATGTCATAATCGTACCATCTTTCCCAAGTCCTCAGCATCAATGCTATTAGACCGTGTGTATATGGCCCAAACATCGCCAATCTTGGGAAGAATGGTATATTCCTTTCCATCCATGGAGATTTCAGGCACTATCTGATGTGAAACATCTTTTGGACTGAGTATCTCTATACCTTTCTTCACCGAGAAAGTTCCACAACCAACAGGCATTCTCTTTAACTCCGACGGAACATTCTCAGGGAACGGAGCAGCCTTTAACCGAGCTACGTGTAGTTTAAATACTGCTGCCTGCTCGAATGCCTGAGTTGAAGTGATCTTCTGAATCCTACCATAGTACAGAGGAAAGTCCCAATAATATTTGTTGTAATATGACCAGATCTGGCCAGTTTGAAAAACCTTTCCCCCACTACGAAAGCAGAGAGCTTCTGGTATTGACTTCCCTAATAGATGTGAAGGGACGATTATATCTTTGATTGTTTCAGGTAATACAGCTTGGTCCAGCTCGTAAGCGTCTTTTGGCACACCTTGTCCTTCAGTTCCAGTCAGTTTGAAGGAAGGAACCCTATGGGAGAAGCGGTACAAATTGTGAGGCAGAATCTGAGATATGTCTGCATCACCGGTTCCCATCCGAAAGAACACACTTGAAAACCCTTTTGCTTTATGCAAGAACGCAACTGATACACCAGCTCCATCAGCGTAATCTGGTAAAACCACAACAAGGTCATACTCATAGCTGCGGTGAGAATCTGGCTCTGAAGACCATTTAATGTCCCAGTCCTTGAACAGAGCCCAAGTCTCGCCTTTTCTTGGGAAAACAGTGAAATGACCAGAGGTGCTTCCTTCACTGCAATGGATTACATGAGAGAATCTGGAACGATCTTTGGTGTTCTGGTTTTGTCCAAGCCTGAACTTACCAACAGAAACAGGCAAGTCTTCTTCAAACCATTGGATCTCTTTCTCATCATCTGGATCTGGCTCAAGATATGTGATCCTAAGCCCGAATGAAGGAGCTGAAACTTTTCTGATCTGAGCATACAATCTAGGCATCCCATCCTTTGCATCATAAAGTGACCAGGTCTGACCAACGGCAAAGTTCACTTCTTCCCGCAGCTTATCAAAGTCGTTAAACTTTGGACCAGCACCACAGTCAGATAATTTTGGTTGTGCCGATTCTTCTCCCCTGCCTGCATCTGACCCTCTTCTATTGTTATGTACAACACCACCATTTCCAGGATTGCTACATGCACCATGTTCTTCCCTCTTTCTCTTCTCACCAACACTCACAGCAGCACAAGCTGAAGAAAATGTTACAGAATCGTCAGAAGAAGTGATACCCATCATCAAACAATCAAGAAGTCAACTTCCTCTTCTAGGGTAACCTGAAAAAAATATAATTACAGCCATGGCTGTCAGATACTTTAACAATGGTAAGGGATAATAGACAGAGACAGACATAAATCTATGTTTGTATAAGATGAATATGACTTAGGTAATTAGCGAACAGGTACTTCTAAAATCACGCATTTATCAAAAGTGAGGCTAAACTTTCGCCCAAGACACGAAGTGTGAAGCATCTGGAAACTAGAAGAGAGTAATAAGAACCCTAAATTTAGCTTCTTTGTATGAAACCCAAAACTCAAGGATTGGGGAAAATGCAAGAACACACCTAAACCCTAAATTGAGCAATAACCCTAGAAATTAAACAAAATGAAAAATTCTAGATACAGTCAACGAACCGATTCGATCAATTTAGGCAATCAGAGCAAACTTCAGTCGTCGTCGTCGGCGGTGGCTTTTGCCGGAAAAAGAGTGAAGTGAATTTATCAGAGACTAGTGAAGTAAATCGTGGGAAAAATATCCCACTTTCCCCGAGAATGGTCCATTTGGCGGGAAAATTATTAATTTCCTGATTATAAAAATAATTAATTTCAATGGATTAGTTTCAGTGGACGAGAATCAGTGGATCATCATCAGTGTGGGTTTGAATGGTAACTTGCGGTGAGGGCGGCCAAATCCATCTGTGATCTCGATCGCTTTATTTTTAAGGCGGACTACGAACCGCTACGGACCAACTTTATTTGTATGCAAAATCAGTATGAGAAAGTTTTAAACTTTTTCAAGTTTACTAGCTTTAAGTTTTGAACTGATGTGAAGTTGTCAACGGCTGAAATCACCTTAAGGCTACTTGCTCTTGATTACTAATTTAGCTCAATCGCACATTTATACAAGAGATTTTTAAACCTTCAAAATAATAAGAGAGCAAATGCTAGATTGACATTGAACCAACAAAAGAAGCATGAGTTTTTAAACCATGACGAAAGTCTAGATAAGTTTTTCAGGTCTCAGATCTTAAACCAAAGAACAAACTTTTTTTGACAAAATGCACCGAAAGCTTAACAAAAAGTAATCCTTCTCTGTCTACCCTTCCTTCACTTCCCCCTATGCTCCATGGTCTTGGAACCTCACGTTTGAAGGTATTGCTCTAGCATCAACTTCAAAAAGCTCTTTCACATCTCCGTTTATCACCTTGGTAACTCGAGTAGCAGGAATCTGATGTGAGAACCTGAGCATTTTTGACTTGGGGATTGTAAATCTCACTTCCAACCCATCCTCACCGTCCCAATCAGGATTCCTACTCTCAGCTGCTCTGAAGATTCTATTTTTACCTGTCTCTTCATTAGAAAACAACGCAGGCTCCAACGCTAAAACCTTATAGTCCAAGGTGTCATCAAGAACTTCCACAATGGCATAGCTGCAGGAACCCATGTCCTCGAACTCCTTGTGACAAGTCCAGAATCTGTATATGGCCCAAACATCCCCAATCTTGGGAAGAATGGTATATTCCTTTCCATCCATGGAGGTTTGAGGCACTACCTGAAGTGAGACATCATCTGTAGTGAATTTTTCGAATGAGTTAGACACCACGAAAGTTCCACAACCAACAGGCATTTTCTTGTCCTCCCACTGAATGACATTATCAGGGAAAGGAGTAGCCTTTAACCGATGTACACATATTTTGACTACTGCTTCCTGCTCGAATACTTGAGTAACAGTGATCTTCTCAATCCTACAGTAGTACAGAGGCAAGTCATCTTTGCCACTGTAATATGACCAGATCTGTCCAGTTTGAAAGTCCTTCACTTTACTAGTATTGGATTTTTCACCATCCTCGTTCCTCTCTCTACTCGCAGCACAGCTCAAACCAGGGGAGAGAAAATTACCAGTACGAGATGAAGAAAATGTTGTAGCACCGTCAGAAGAAGTGACATACATCGTCAAAACAAAGAACTGATAAGCACTTAAAAGAAGGCAACTTCTTCTTCTTCTTGTAGGTTCTGCAGAAGATTCAAAATGGCCATAAGATACTAAAACATTGGTAAGAGAATAGACATGGAGACTTAAATCTATGTTGTGTATAAGATGAAAGACAAGCATAAATGTGAAGCATCTCAAACCTAGAAGGAAGTAATTAAAAAAAACCCTAATCTCACCTAAACCATAGAATGAGCAATAACCCTAGATTCAGGGACTACATAGTAGGTACAAATCAAGGAACTGATTAGATCAGTTAACGGAACAGAAACAAACCTCAGGCGTCGGCGGCGGAAACTTTTACCGGAAAAGGGAGAGTGAAGACAAATACTAATTAAGCACACGGGTCGAAGAAAATCTCAGCGCTCGATGAAGACAAGTATCTATACTACTTCTGTCAAGTTTGTGCTCGCACCCCCGTTTCAGCTATAATGACGACCTCTCTGTTAATTTAACTTGTTTATAAAAAGTTAAAACCCCCAAAGATCCCAAGGATCATATATCATCCTACTGTGACAAAATTAAATAATGTTTAATCAAATACAATTGGGGCACATTAATCAGCCATATCTAGTTACGTTTAAGAGATGGGATACTGAATTTCATTTCACATTTTAGACAAAAGCGTACGCAGTACGCACTACTGAATGATCATAGGTTGGTCATTTATTTGGTGGTAGCACTGTAGCAGTGTGGTCATCAAGCAAAGTAACCTTTTTTACAAATTGAGCTTAAACATTTTTTAAAAAATTAGGACTTTGGTTAAGCTAGTAAACATGAAATCATGTCAATACCCATATGAAAATATGCATCTGTCACAGCCACAGGTTGACTCGTCTGATTTAGATATAAAACTTTCTTTAAGTTCTGTTTTGGACAAACTACGTCCTCAAAATACATGATTTTCCATATATTTGATCCGACTTAAGAAGAACATGCAAAGAACATGGAGAAAGTCTTAAGTAAGTTTCAGGTCTTTTAGATCTTAAACCAAAGAACAAACCTTTTGGACAACAATGCACCAAAAGCTAACAAAAAGGAAAGCTTCCCTACCCTTCCCTCACTTCCTTCGCTGCTTGATTCAAACGCTCACGTCTATAGTCTGAAGACAAGTTCATTACACAAAGACCTCTACAATCAACTTCAAAAAGCTCTTTCAGATCTCCGTCTATCTCCTTGGTTACAATGGAGGCAGGAATCTGATGCGAGAATGTGAGCCTTTTCGACTTTGGGATAGTAAATATCACTTCTGACCCATCTTCTTCCGAATCAGTTTCACGCTGCCTAATCTTAGTTGCTTTAAAGAATGTTCTATCATCTTTACCAGAGATCGACACAGGCTCCAACTCCATAACCTTATAGTCCGAGGTGTCATCAAGAACTTCCACGATATCATAGTCATAGTATCTATTCAAGAAATGAGCCTCATAGTGAGGAGTCCAGTCGGTGTATATGGCCCAAACATCGCCAATCTGGGGAAGAATGGTATATTCCTTTCCATCCATGGAGATTTCAGGCGACATCTCTTGCGCAAGTTCATGAGGAGAGAATATTTTGGTACCTTTCATCACCGAGAAAGTTCCACAACCAACAGGCATTTTCTTGTCATCCCATGGGATGACATCCTCAGGGAAAGGAGTGGCCTTTAACTGACTCATGCGTAGTGTATATTCTGCAGGCTGCTCGAATGCTTGAGTTAATGTGATCTTTTCAATTCTACCGTAGAACACAGGGAATCGTATGTCCCACTTATAATAAGACCAAATCTGCCCAGTTTGAAAATCCGTTCCATCGATAGGAAAGCAGAGAGCTTCTGGTTTAGACTTTAAAACGGTAAGCTGAGAAGGGACAAGTATCTCTTCGATTGCTTCTGGCAACGCAGCTTGGTCCAGCTCATAAGCATCCTTTGGCACACCTTGTCCTTCATATCCAGTCAGTTTGAAGGAAGGAACCCTATGGGAGAACCGGTACAAACTGTGAGGCAGAATCTGAGATATGTCTGCCTCACCAGTTCCCATTCGAAAGAACACACTTGCAAAGCCTTTTGCTTTATGCAAGAACGCAACATATACACCAGCTCCATCAGCGTAATCTGACAAAATCTCAACAAAGTCATACTCATAGCTACGGTGAGAATCCGGCTCTGAAGACCAGCTAATGTCCCAGTTCTTGTAAAGCGCCCAAGTCTCGCCTTTTCTTGGGAAAACAGTGAAATGAGCAGAGTTGCTTCCTTCATCGCAATGGATTAGATGAGAGAACCTGGAACGATCTTTGGTGTTCTGGTTTTGTCCAAGCCTGAACTTACCAACAGAAACAGGCAAGTCTTCTTCAAACCATTGGATCTCTTTCTCATCATCTGGATCTGGCTCAAGATATGTGATCCTAAGCCCAAAGGAAGGAGCTGAAACTTTCCTGATCTGAGCATACAGTCTAGGCATCCCATCCGCTGTATCATAAAGAGCCCAAGTCTGGCCAACCGCAAAGGTAGCTTCTTCCTTCAGCTTACCAAAATCATTAAACTTTGAACCAACAGATTCAGTAGTCTTTGGTTGTGCCGGCTCTTCTCCCCTGCCTGCATCTTCATTATCACTTGACCCTAATCTATTGTTATGTAAAACACTACGATCTCTAGTATTGCTACCTGTAGCAAAATCGTTCATCTTTCTCTTCTCACCAACCCTCACAACAGCACAAGCTGAAGAAAATGCAGTCTCATCGTCAGAAGAAGAAGAAGTCCCTGTCATCAAAGTCTCTGAAACAGATTTCCCTCTAAGAAGCTTGTTTGAAGTGTTATCTAATTATCAAAAAAAAAGTAACAATTAGCAACTGAGAAGACAACTAACTCCTCTAGGGTTCCTGCAGAATTTAAAATTTCAAAAAGGGCTAAACTTTGAAACCGCTAAAAACACAAAGTGTACGTCGAAAGTGTGAAGCATCTAAAACACACAAGAAAGTAATCAGATTCAGACGCCTAAACTAACTGAGCCTCACTGTATATCTGAAACCCTGGGAAACAAATAAATGGGAAAACACCTAAACCCTCAGATTCTAATGCAACACAGAGAGATACAACTATCAACTAACCGAAATAGTGCAGTTTACGCAAGCAAAGCTAACCTCAATCGTCGGCGTCGGCGGTGGCGAAGGCTTTTGCCGGAAAAGGGAAGGAGAGACGATCAAAGTAGGCAAGTGGGATTTAGTACTAAAGAGAAAAATATCACATTTTTTCTCGAGAATTGTATCAATTTGTTTGGCGGGAAAAATGATTTAGCCCTTTCATCTATTGGCGGGAAAATGACTTGGCCCTATTTATAAATTTTTAACTTGATCAGATAAATTTTTATATATTTATTATTTTGTAAATAGTAAAATAAAAAAAGTGAAAATATACTAGTTTGACACAAATTTAGCAATTAATTATTAGTTTTAACACTTCATCCTATCCAATAACTAGGATGACACAACTTTAAGTAAAAAAAATAAAATCCAGAAATTTTTATTAAAATTTTTTTTTTTTCAAAAAACGAAATAACAATATAGTATTTAATATTTTGAATTAAAAATATAATTAATGAAAACTAGAAAATGATTAAAATATGATGTTTATTTTTTTGATATAATTTATAAAAATAAAATATGATTTAAAATATAATGTATAAAAGTAATATTAAAAAAGATGTTTATAAAAATATTATGTATGATGTGATTTTAAAATATGAAGTTTAATATTATATAGTTTAAATAAGTTTTATTAAAAATAAAATGTATGAAATTATAACTAAGAAATAATGCATATAAAAAGTACTAAAATAAGATTTATGAAAATATAATCTAATATATAAAAATATGATTTTAAAATATGATGTTAAATTTCTAATATGATTAGGAAAATTAAATGTATAAAATATGCTTTAAATATATGAGTTTAAAAATATGATTTATAAAAAAAAATATATAATTAATAAAAATATGACTGAAAAATATAACTTAAAACAAATCTGTTGTCACTATATTTACATTTTACATCTAATAAATTTGTTATCAAAACCAGATTTTTGGAAAGAAACAAAAAAAATGTCATAATGTAAATAGATCTGCCATAACATATGGTATTCACGTAGGTCATTTTAGCAATTTTAAAAAACATTATAAATATGTTATCAAACAACATATTTTTTGTTAAATTAAAAAATCTGTCGTAACTTAAAACAAATCTGTTATCACTAAAGGTCAACCTAGTAATTATTTTTCTGTAAAAAAATATGTCATGTTATGACAGACTTTTAATCAAGAAAATTAATATGAAATAACTTTGGAAAATAAATCTGCCAGATATTTTACAAATCTATCATATGTTGTGAAAGTTTGTGGTATAATTATAAATAAGTATGTCGTGAAAAATAAATCTGTCATCAATTATAAATCTGTCATAACTGTAGTTAAAAAAATTTGTCGTCCAAAATAAGTCTGTCATAAAAAATCTGTCATACAAAAATAAATCGGTTGTGCAAAAACAAATCTGTTATACACAAATAAATCTGTCACAACTATTCTAGCAGACTTTTGAAAATATTTTGATTTTCTTAAAAAAAATCTGGGAGGTTTTTTTTTTTAATCGTCTGTGATATATAAAGAAAAGTTGAATTACAATGTTTCAAATAGAGAAAGCAAACCAAAAACCAAGCAAAACGGGAAAACAACACCCGATATTAAGTATAGCTGTCACGTGCAATCTGCTCATGTAACCAAGCAGGACCTCCCATAGCCAAATACGAGTTCAACCTGCCGTCTCGTGTAACACTATTAGCAAGCGATCGCACCACTCCATTCGACTTAGGTGACGCAAGGTGTATTGATACATTCTGCAAATGCACCATAACTTGGCTTATCTTATGAAGCAGTGAACGATACTTAGGCCAAGCCTGCGGTTTTTCAAGCGCCTGAATTACTGCATCACAATCTGTCCAGACTTCAAACGAGAGGATTTGTAAGATCTGTAAACTCTCCAAACACCAAAGCAAACATTGTAGTTCTGCAGCAATTCTATTCACTGTCGGTAGAAACGCATGCCGGGAATGGAACAGAACATCACCTACATGATTCCTAAGAATCCAAGCTCCCCCCGCATAGTGCTGACTACTAGCCCAAGATGCGTTAATATTACATTTCAGTATTCCAAACGCTGGTTTAGTCCACCTCTTCTGTGACATACCCCCTCGCATAATACCCACAACTGACCTTTGCTCTTGCTTCTGCAACTCATTCAGTTTTAACCATTCCTCAGCATCCGCCACCGCACCTGCAATTAACACATGATGGTCCTGCAGCTTGTTATTGAAAACCATCCCATTACGAGCCTTCCATATCTCCCATAAAATCCAAGGTATAGCAAGGCGTAGGGACGATGGTAGATCAGTATTAGTAATAAGCCTCAAACAATGACCAATGTTCTCCGAGACCGAAGTAGAGAAACCTTGGACAGGCAAAAGTAGAGCAGTAGCTGACCAAACCGTTGACGCCACAGGACAAAGGAACAGAGCATGTGACACAGTTTCGTCAGCAGATCTGCACACCTGACATATCGGATTAACTTGTAGACCATGATTCCTCATGCAGTCCGCAACTGCTATAGCACCTGAGAGGACTCTCCATAGAAACATTCTTATTTTTGGAGCTGTCTCAACTGTCCAAACCTTTTGTTTTAGTTCATTCAACACTCGTGAGCCCTCTGATTCGCCACCCGGGACCTCCATAGCTTTAGAGCTCAACCAATAACCACTCTTTACTGAGTAGTGTCCATTATTCGTATACGCCCATACCAACCTATCTTGAAGCCGCGTATCCGGGGGAAATGATCTTATTTTGATAACATCACAGGGGGGAAAAAGTTCCTGAAGAGCCTGCAGATTCCAGTCCCCTTGATTAGTGATAAGTTCAGACACTCGGAGATTCAAATTTATCATCTGCTCCTTATTACATGGTCTCCGTGGAAGCTCATCAAAAACCCACTTATCCAGCCAAACGTTGGTATCCAAACCATCACCTATGGACTTCATGAGGCCCTTTTCCAACAACTCTCTCCCAAATAATATACTTCTCCAAGCATAAGACGGTCGCGGACCAAGATTAGCCTCCATAAACGATGTCGAGGGAAAATATCTCGCTTTATAAACCGTGCCAGTAACGAAGATGGTGCATCCAGGAGGCGCCAAGCTTGCTTCGCAAGAAGAGCTTGATTAAAACGGCCTATATCCCTGAATCCTAAGCCACCCTGATCCTTTGACTTACACATTTTCTCCCAAGAAACCCAATGCATCTTCTGCTTCTCCTCCACTGCATTCCACCAAAAGTTAGCCATCGCACTCGTTATCTTCTTACATTGGTGTTTCGATAGCCTAAAGCAGGACATCGCATACACCGGAAGAGCAAGCGCCACTGCTTTAAGCAAAACTTCTTTTCCCCCCAAGGACAATGTTTTCTCGAACCAACCGCGTAATCGAGATGTTAATCTATCTGTTATATACGCTAACATGTCCTTCTTGGAGCCACTAAAGCATTCAGGGAGGCCTAAGTACTTACCAGCCCCTCCCTCTTGTTCAATACCCGTAAACAAACCGAGAACCCTCCTCATGTACGGATCTAACTTCTTTCCAAAGGTTATCGATGATTTTTGGAGATTTATCTCTTGACCAGACGCATCTCCATACAACCTTAAACACTGTAACAGGTTTGAGCATTCCAAAAGACTAGCACGACACAGAAATAGGCTGTCATCAGCAAAAAGGAGGTGCTGGATCGAAGGACACTCCGGTGTAAGTTTCAGCCCCGTGAGTCTACCCTCTTGCTCTGCCTTGTTCATCACATGGACTAGTGCCTCCGCACAGAGAATAAAGAGAAAGGGGGACAAAGGATCCCCTTGTCTAATCCCCCTCTCTGGTTTAATGAAGCCATGTTCCTTCCCGTTAATGAGAACCGAGAAGGTAACTGAACGCACACAGCTCATAATCCAGTTAACCCATTTAATATCAAAACCAAGCCTAATAAGCAGTTCTTCAAGAAAATTCCACTCTACTCTGTCGTAGGCTTTAGACATATCTGTCTTAATGGCTAGAAATTCCTCATTACAACCTGCTTTCGTCTGAAGCGCATGGACCAATTCGTGTGCTAAAAGTATGTTATCAGTTATGAGGCGACCCGACACAAAGGTACCTTGAGTGTATGATACTATTTTAGGCAGGAACCGCTTCAAACGCTGACATAAAACTTTAGACACTGTTTTGTATAATACAGAACACAGACTGATAGGCCTTAGGTTGGTCATGCGAGTAGGATTCTGCACCTTCGGGATTAGATATATCTGCGTAAAATTCCAATCAGATGGAAGATGACCAGATGCAAAAAACTGTTGCACCTCCTGCACCACCTGAGGTCCAACAACATCCCAATATTCCTTAAAGAATTGACTCGACATACCATCCGCCCCTGGCGTCTTCTCCCCTTTGATGCTAAAAACTGCATTCTTTATTTCCAATACAGAAACCGGGCGAATTAGTTCTGCATTCATACTATCACTGACACGAGGCACCATCCCATCTAGAGCTTCCATTATGGCACTAGGATTTGAGCTAGTAAACATCTTGCGGAAATATGCCACGGCCACCTCTCCTTTAGACCCCTCAGAGAACTGCTCTACACCATTTTCATCAAAAAGAGATAAAATCTGATTCTGAATCCTACGCCGTTGAACACTACCGTGAAAAAACTTCGTGTTGCGGTCACCCCCCTGCAACCATTGTTCTCGACTCCTTTCCTTCCAATAAAGCTCTTCTGCTCGATAATTCTCAGCCAGTTCCCAGCGCAGATCCCGCATAAGCTGAAAGTTAGGATGTATTTTGGTACCCTCTGCATCCAGTTGCTCTCTAACCTGCTGTATCCGCACTTTGGAATTCAGATTTTGTGATCTTTTCTATCCAGAAATAGTTCTTCTACACTCCGCAATCCGACTCATCACAGATGTTTGTCCCGTAGTCACGCCTTTGTTCCAACCTGATTGAACCACCGCAGCGAAATCCGGTTTAGAGATCCATCTTTTGTTAAAAATGAACCTTCCTGATCTAGAAACATTATCATTAGCCAAGCGTAGCAGTAATGCCCTGTGATCCGAGCCAATCCTTTCCATATATTCACCCTGCACCCGTGGAAACAGCTGAAACCATGCTTCATTCCCAAGGGCTCTATCCAAACAGCACTGGATCCACATATTATTGCGTTTACCGGCCCACGACAGTCTATTACCAATACTGGAGAGGTTAAATTTGACTTTATTTTTTTTCCTAATAAAGGAAAAAAATAATATTTTAGGTAAAAAATAACTCATCTAACCCTCACAATTATGAGTTACTTTAGTAATTAACCTCTTAATTTGAGTCAATCTAGTTTTTTTTTTGTGTTACTTCTGCGTTACAGAAAGAAAGAAACACAAACTAATTGCCAAAACCGTGAGCTCCTCTCTTCAGATTAATACATATGTACACTTGGGGTCTGTTTTTTGTAGTTGCAAAGGGATAGCTTGAGCCATTATTTCTTGATGCAACCAAATGAGCAACAAATGTAAGAGAAGTAGTTTTTAACTCAAAAGTAATTTCAGACCAACCTCTTGCTGCTTCATATCCATACACACATTGTGGAAACCTCATTAGGCTAACAAAAAAAAAAAGGAATCATAATTGGCTTCCCTCGCTTTCTTTGCTCAATTTTATGATGAACTATCAAGACCTAGCTCATGTGATCAGGCAATGCTACTGAATCAACCAATATAAGGTCTTTAATCTCTCCGTATATCTCTTTGGTAACACGAAAGGCAGGAACCTTATGCGAGAAAATTTGAGCCTTTCCGACTTATTGATCGTAAATACTCTTTAACTTCCGTAAAGTACTTTTTTTTCCTTTTGAGTAAACGTAAGATCTCTTTTTTTCTCTTCAATTTCATCTTCATCTATATCTTCATATTCACGAAGACCGTGCTGGCGCTCCAGCAGTTGGACCTTATAATCCAAGCTGTCATCAAGAATCTCAATATGTACAAGTACAATGTCATAGCTGCATAAACCAACCTTGTCGAATTCCCTGTACTCACTCCAGAATCTGCATATCACCCAAACTTCTCCAATCTTGGGCAGAATGGTGTATTCATTCCCATCCACTATATATAAACCAAAGCTGAGGCACGAGAGATTCTTCAAGAAGGAAGGAACTTGAAGAATTGAGGCACTATCAGATAAACCAGGACAAGCTTTACTCTTTTTATGTTTTCTGACCTCGTATTAACTAATCATCTCTTTATTAGCCCATTATTATCAGTTTGATCATATTACCCCCTTGCTCTGCTTTCTTTAGTTACATGGCATGCTACTTTCGTTTTATTAACGATTATTGATTTGGTTCTTCTGCAAACATGTAAAAAACTTTGGAAATAGAAGAAACACAAAGACATTAGTTTCTTACAAATTTGGTTAAACCCTTTTTTCACAAAAAAAAACCCTAGTTTATACTCTCCCATCGATGATGAAATCTTCGTTGTGAATCTCTTCCTTCCATTATTAAGTTTTGTTTTGGAGTATGCCCTTCCAGTGATCAATGACGGACTGCGACTCGGACCGGATTTTAGGGTTACCATTCTTAGAGATGAATAGAAGAGTACGAAAGCCGTCGGTCTTGGTGATAAGCCGAGCGTTTAGAGGTAAGCTTCGTATCTGTCTAAGGATCCCAACGCATCGTATGGCTTCGGGAGAGACGATGTAAAACTCTTTGTCTCTTGCAACATGAGCGGCTCTTATGGCTGCGCTGATCAATTCTTCAAGTTCCTTCCTTCTTATCGTTCTCTTTTTTTTTGTGCTTCTTCTCTTCACGTGATGATTGTTCACACATGGTGGTGGGAGATCATCGGAAACAGCCATTGTTTTTAGGGTAAGAAAAACAAAGTCAAAGATAAGACTAGTCGGTGATTATATAGAGAGAGAAAATAAGGAGACTTATGAAATAATGTTGGGCGATGATACTCCTTTAGTTGATTATATAGAGAAGTTTTCCAAATTTGAGATGGAATGTATCTTAAGGAAAAAGGAAATATAACTTTTTATTTTTGTTGTGGTTTTTTTGACATCGCCACATATTTCCTTTTACTTTAATATTAACTAAAACCAAAATAAATGATTGTTTGAAAAAAAATTTATATATGTTCTAATCGATCAAATTACATGTGTTTGCTTGGGGGCCAAGTTTAAAACCTTTGCGTTTTTTTACGAAACCAGTGTCATCGTCCAATGTTAAGTCGCGTAATTGTGTGTTCAGAAGCAGGACAATGAAGCTTGAGAGTTTTGTCATGTCTTCATACAAACCACTGGTTAGTTACCCTTTTGACCCAAAAATAAATGAGAGCCATCACCTTCTACTCAGAATACATTATTTTTCCATAGATTTCGAACCAACAAAAGAAGCAAATGCTTTAAACCATTCTAAATAAGTTCCAGTTCCTACATCTTAAAACAAAGAACAAACATTTGGACAAATTCAGCACCAAAAGCTAACGAAATGTAACCCTTCTCTGCCCTTCCCTCACTTCCCCTTTGCTCAATGGTCTTGATACCTCACGTTTTTAGGTAATGCTCTAGAATTAACTTCAAAAAGCTCTTTCAAATCTCCGTCTATCACCTTCGTTACCCGGGAAGCAGAAATCTGATGTGAGAAGCTGAGCCTTTTCGACTTTGGGATTGTAAAAATCGCTTCTGACCCATCATCACCGTCACAATCAGCATGCCTACTCTCTGGTAAATAAATAAATGGGAGAACACCTAAAACCTCAGATTCTGATGCGACAAAGAGAGATACAAAAATTAACTATTGTATTGCCAAAACCGTGAGCTCCTCTTCTTCAGAATGTACACTTGGGTCTGTCTGAAGTTGCAAGGAGAGAGCTTGAGCCATTATCTCTTGATGCAACCAAATGAAATGAGCAACAAATGTAAGAAATATTAACTCAAAAAATAATTTCAGACCAAGCTGGCAAATACCTCTTGCTGAATCATATCCATATACATATAACATTCTTGCATCACAGAGTAACTGTTAAAGATTCTTAACCAAAAAACAAACCCCGCAAAAAAGCATGCACCAAATGATGTGGAAACCTCATGCAATCGGGTAAATCTAACAAAAAAAAGGAATCATTTGGCACTTTGCTCAAAGTCAATGGTATGAAGGGCTCATGTGATCAGGCAATGCTACTGAATCAACCAATATAAGGTCTTTAATCTCTCCGTGTATCTCTTTGGTAACACGGGAGGCAGGAACCTTATGCGAGAATTTGAGCCTTTCTGACTTCGTGATCGTAAATATTGGTTCTGACCCTTCAATTTCGTTATACTTGTACTCCTTAACTTCCGTAAAGTACTTTTTTTTCCTTTTGAGTAAACGTAAGATCTTTTTTTTATCCTCATCTTCATCTTCATCTATATCTTCATATTCATCAAGACCGTGCTGGCGCTCCAGCAGTTGAACCTTATAATCCAACGTGTCATCAAGAACCTCAACAATGTCATAGCTGCATAAACCAACCTTGTCGAATTCCCTGTATTGAGTCCAGAATCTGTATACCACCCAAACTTCTCCAATCTTGGGCAGAATGGTGTATTCATTCCCATTCTCGGAGATTTCAGGCACTATCTGTTGCGAGACATCATCTGGACTGATTATTTCGAGAACTTTTCTAGCGTAGAATGTTCCACAACCAACAGGCATTTTCTTGTCGTCATACTGGATCACATCCTCAGGGAAACGAGTAGCCTTTAACTGACTCATGTGTAGTTTACAAACTGCCTTCTGATTCAGTGCCTGAGTAAAAGTGATCTTCTGAATCCTACCGTAGTACAGAGGAAACTCCTGATACTGGCCGCAATATGACCAAATCTGGCCAGTTTGAAAAACCTTCCCCTTCCTAGCAAAGTAGATGGTTTGAGGTTTAGACTTTCTACCACTCTCACAGTTTGAAGCATTGGGCTCTCCTAATAGATGAGAAGGGAAAGTCTTCTCTTCAATTCTGTCTGGTAATGCAGCTTGGTCCAGCTCGTAAGCATCCTTTGGCACACCTATTACTTCTATTCCTGTCAATTTAAAGGAAGGAACCCTGTGGGAGAATCGATACAAACTGTGAGGTAGAATATGAGATATCTCTGCATCACCGGTTCCCATCCAAAAGAACACACTTGAAAACCCTTTTGCTTTATGCAAGAACGCAACAGATACACCCTCTCCATCAGCGTAATCTGATAAAACCTCAACAAAGTCATACTCATAGCTGCGGTGAGAATCTGGCTCTGAAGACCAGTTAATGTCCCAGTTCTTGTAAAGCGCCCAAGTTTCACCTTTTCTTGGTAAAACAGTGAAATGAGCAGAGTTGCTTTCTCCATTACAATGGATTACATGAGAGAATTTGGAACGATCTTTGGTGTTCTGGTTTTGTCCAAGCCTGAACTTACCAACAGAAACAGGCAAGTCTTCTTCAAACCATAGTATCTCTTTCTCATCATCTGGATCTGGCTCTAGATATGTGATCCTAAGCCCAAAGGACGGAGCTGAAACTTTCCTGATCTGAGCATACAGTCTAGGCATCCCATCTGATGTATCATAAAGTGACCAGGTCTGACCAACGGCAAAGTTCACTTCATCCCTCAGCTTATCAAAGTCGTTAAACTTTGGACCAGCACCACAGTCAGATAATTTTGGTTGTGGCGACTCTTCTCCCCTGCCTGCATCTCCATTATCATTAGACCCTCTTCTACTGTTATGTCCAACACTATTGCAACTTTCACCATATTCGTTCCTCTTTCTCTTCTCACCAACATTCATAGCAGCACAAGCTGAAGAAAATGTTCCTTTCATCAAGTCTGTGAAACAGCTTTTCTTCTAAGAAGCTCGTTTGCAGTAGACAATAAGCATACAAGTAGACAAGTCCCTGCAGAAGTTACAAATCATATATGGACATCAGATACTTTAACGATGGTAAAGATAATAACACACATAGACGTAAATCTATGTTTGCATAAGATGAATGGCTTAAGTATTGGACAAGCATATAAGTTCTAAAATCACACAGTGACACTGACACTGATCAGGTTAAAAAAGGGGCTAAATTTTCCAAGTGCCTGAAAGACAAAAGTGATAAGAACCCTACTCAATTAAGCCTTTTTTGTAGATATAAAACCCAAATCTCACGAGTCATGATCAAGGAAAATGAGAGAAAAAATCTAAACGGCTAAACCCTAAATTGAGCGATAACCCTAAATTCGGATGCGACATAGAGATTCAGAAATTAACAAAAAAGAAAATCACAAAACATACAGATACAATCAACGAATCGAATTCGATCATTATACTCAACCAAAGCTGACCTCTTTCGCCGGCGGCGAAGGCTACGGCCGGAAAAGAGAAAAGTGGATTCTAGTATGGAAGCATCGTCGTGCTACTTAAAAATATCCCACTTTCCCCGAGACTAAATCTTTTGGCGGGGAAACGATTTAACAACAGAAAGGAAAGAGGCTTATAGCCAATGGGACGGGACATCATTTACATAGGTAGTAAGATATGCTTCGGTACGAACACGTCGTGTCAGATTATCAGCTTTTCCGTTCTGTGCGCGTGGGATCAAAAGCAAAGAGAAGGAAGAGAATTCCTCCCTATCTTCTTGAATATCCTCCAAGTAAGTCGCAAACGCTGGCCACTCTGAAGGTAAAGACACCATATTCACTAAGTCGGAGCAGTCGGTAAGGAAAACAACATCCTGATTATCCGCCCCAATCGTACAACGCATCGCCCAGACGAGAGCTTCGACTTCTGCATGAAGCGGGGAAAGACTATGACGAAGATTGGCTGCTCCCATAGTGGGGACCCCTCCCAAAGGAGGAGAGCAAAACCAACCTCGGCCTGCAAACGGATCAGTCACCTTCCAGGAACCATCTATAAAACATACACAGTGGGTTGGGTATCTGTCCCGCATGAAACCACTAACCCCGCCAGAGGCCCTGGGAACCGAGAAATCCGGCTCTACTCCCTCCTCCAGCTGTGCTAAAAACCAAGCTTTGGATTCATCCTCAGCTATCCGCAAAATCGCTTCCGGATGAGGATCCAGGTTACTAAAAAATTTATCATTCCGCGCCTTCCAAAGATACCACAAAACCCATGGATAAATCTCTTGAGTTGGTGTCTCCAAGAACCACCAAAAAAGAAAATCCATATTCGTATAGACCGACTCCGCAGGGAAAACCCCTGGCCTTGTCGGAAACTGCGATAAAGCCCACACCTGCCGCGCCGGTGGACATTCAAACAGAACATGATTAATTGTTTCGTCCTGAAATCCACAGAGTGCACACTGGACCTCGCAATCCAAACCACGCCTCCGAAGATTAGTGGAAACTGCCATACACCCGGTGAGCACTTGCCACATGAAGTGCCTAATCTTAGGGGGACACCTAACCTTCCAGACAAAAGCCTGTAATTGTGTAATATGTGGGCCCATGACCACCCCCCGGATCTGATCACCTTCTGCTGTTGTAAAATATTGTATCCGGATTTGACTGTATAATGACCCGTTTTTGTGAAATGCCAGCCCAACAAGTCTGGCGAAGCCGTCCTTCCGATAGGTAAGGCCGAAATTATGGCAACATCTTCCGGCACAAAAGTGGCCGTGAGCTGAGCCATATTCCAGGAATTGGTGTTCCTGTCAACGAAAAATTTAACTCGAAGCAGAGGATCTAGAGGCAACCCATTGCTTAATGCTGGTCTCGGGGATTGGGCGGGAATCCAAGGATCATTCCAAACAGAAATCGAATCACCGGATCCTACTCGTTTAATGAGTCCTTTACTAACCAGAGAGCGAGCAGAAACTATACTCCGCCAACCATAAGATGGGGAGTAAGACTTTATCGGATCCATAGGATCAGAATGTCTATAATACCGGCCTTTAAAAACCCGAGCAAAAAGAGAATCCGGGACTGTAATTAACCGCCAGAGTTGCTTGGCCAGCAACGCGGTATTACAGTCATCCAAACATCGGAAACCCAGACCCTCCTCTAACTTGCTGAAACACAACTTTTCCCACGCCACCCAATGTAACCCCCGCGACTCCCCCGACGAACTCCACCAAAAATTAGATATTGAACTCGTCAACTTCCTCGTTACCGTTTTCGGCAGGCGAAAGCAAGACATTACGAAAGTAGGAACCGCTGTGACCACCGATTTAATCATTACCTCCTTTCCACCTTTGGATAGAAGCCGAGCAGGCCACCCCCCAGCTCGCGCTTGTAATCTATCCTGGATGAAGGAAAATATCTTCGTCTTAGAACCACCCAAACTCTCTGGAATGCCTAGGTAGGAGCTCATACCCCATAAATTCGTAATTCCCAAGGTCACTTTAAGCTTCTCTCGAAGAGTTGCATCAACCGTGTGACCAAATTGGACCGATAACTTTTGAAAATTAATCTGTTGACCCGAAACCCGCTCATAATGTTGAAGAATCCCTAGGATAACCTCACACTGATCCTTTGAAGCACGACAGAAGAAAAGACTGTCACCCGCGAACAACAGATGGGAGATCGCCGGACTCGCTGTCGACACCCGAATTCCTGATATAAGCTTAGCCTCCTCCGCCTTACGGAAGTTGGCGATAAGCACCTCTGTGCAGAGAATAAAAAGATAAGGCGACAAAGGGTCCCCCTGACGTAGGCCCCGATGAGGCACAATAGAACCATGGGGTTGTCCATTTATTAGGACTTTGTATTGTACCGACGACACACACCACATAATCCAAGTTATCCATTTCTCACAGAAACCGAACTTCCGCAATAAATGTTCAATAAAAGCCCACTCCACCCGATCATAAGCTTTACTCATATCCGTTTTAATAGCCATGAATTTCCCTTTGCATGAGGGATTAGTCCGTAGCCCATGGAACATCTCTTGAGCAATCAAAATATTGTCAGAGATTAACCGACCTCCTACAAAGGCCGACTGCGTCTCAGAGACCAGAGATGGCAGAAAACCGCGCAGCCGCTGGCACAAAACCTTTGAAATAATCTTATACCCAACATTACACAGACTAATAGGCCTCAATTCCATCATCCTGGTCGGCTTGTCTACCTTCGGAATAAGACAAATATTTGTCATATTCAACCGTTTATCAAAAATCCCTTCCCGTAAAAAAGAATTGACCAAAAGTACCAAATCTGCCTTAACAGTTGCCCACGCCTTTTGATAAAACAAAGCAGTCATCCCATCCGGCCCTGGGGCCTTGTCCGGGTGCATCATAAACAACACCTCCTTAACCTCATTTTCGGTGACCTCTTTAGTCAGAAAAACATTCATATCCCCTATGATCACGGACTGAACCTCAGTTAAAGCCTCTTGGAATCCTGCCGGATCCGAAGATGTAAATAAATCCTCAAAATAAGATACCGCCATATTTTGGATAGCGACCTCCTCTGTTGACCAATTACCAGCCTCATCATGGAGCCCAATAATCCGATTCCTGGCCTACCGTTGCTTCATCTGAGCATGAAAATAACTAGTATTTTGATCCCCAACTTTCATCCAAAGGCTTCTACTCTTCTGATACCAATAAATTTCCTCATCTCGATAAGCCTCCCGCAGAGTCCACGTCAACTCTGCAATCTCTTCAACCGTAGTGGCATCATTTGACTGAGCCGCCGCTAATCAAACTTTCAACTCTTCAATTGTTTCCCGCCCATAGGGCTTCTGCTCCTTCCGCCACCGAGATATCGCAGCACGACAAGTGATAATCTTATCAGCCACCGTGGACATTGCCGCACCCGACTCAGCCCCCCAACCCGAGGCAATTGCCCCGAACAAACCGTCTTTTTCCAACCATCGTCTATCAAACCGAAACACACTTTTACCACGTCTGACCTTATCATCCAGAGAAGCTAAAACCGGTTTATGATCGGATGCAATCATCGGCAGATATTCCGTGAAGGAGTTACTGAACATATCATGCCACTCCTCATTAGCCAAGGCTCTATCGAGGCGGCACCGAATCGGCTTCTTATCCCGCCAACCTCTCCAAGAAAGGCTATCGCCAACAGAAGGGAATTCCAGTAAACCACAATGTCGAATCATCGTGTTAAAAGACTGATACTAAGATTTTTGTGTCTCCTAGCAGGTTCAATTAACCTTAAGTGTTGTAGTATTTAAGGTGTCAATCCAAATGGGATGTTGCTAGCAATCAAGATGCAATCAAGGAATCACAAGTTAAGCCAATTCAAAGAGTGTTTTTATCTAAGAGTCCTAGAATGATCAAAATGCGAAATGGAAATGAGTCACAGAACAAGAAACAAGAATGCATGACAAGAAGCGAAAGTGAATAAAAACGCAAACGATTCTAAGCATGAACAAACGAAACAGTTCCAGGAATGTAATAAAAATCAGAAAGAAAGAAGTCCTAAGGATGGGGTAATTGATGTCGGTGGAGTATTCTAGTCTAAGGAGTGTTTAACATACCATAAGCAAAGTATCCCTAAACAATGAACATCACAACTTAGCTAATCCAATCTCTTGGCAAAAGCTACTCAGACGCAACCACTTCCATACCTAGCTCTCGCTAGAGAAACGTGGTCGAGCAGGCATGACAGACAAGTTCATTCGTGTCAACAAACATCCTAGACAACTAATCTCTTAGGCTAGGAACGTAAGTCTCTGGCACTAGTTGGTCAGACATTTCATCAAACACCTTTTGGGTGCGGAAATGTCTCGAACCTAGTTCCAATTGATCAGAGAGAAACAAGTAATTCTAACTCTAGTCCAGAAGGGAATTTTACAATCAAAGCTTAAACACTCTACATCCTAAGATCCTCCACCTAATCTATCCCATCCTCAGGAACTACCACACTACTCAGATCCGAAAATCATAGTCAAGGATGCAAACACCGAAATCATTGAATCAAGCATAATAAGATAGATAAAAATAAGATTAACAACTTTGTAGAAGGAATCAAATGCAAAATCTCAATAAATCTCAACGATATCGGAATACAAGTCTGAGAACGTGTTTTGGATGCTAGGTTAAAAACCTTCTGGGAACGAAAACGAGATTAAAAGATAAGATGTCTCCGCAAAGACTTAACAAAATGTATATATAGTAGTCCAACATGGAAAGCCCTAAAACTTAAAACGACAAGGTAAAGCGTCGGTTCGGTAATCTCCTGAAGCATGTGAAACCAAACGTCTTTCTTCCCGACATGTGCGATCAAGTCCATGTGCGTCGAATGGAATCCAATGTCATCATAGCTCGGATGGAAGGCTGAGGAGCATGGCTTGGACGGATAGCTCGGACGGAACGGAGATGGTGACAATGGCTCGGACGAGACGGAGATGGTGACCATGGCTCGGACGAGAATGAAGATGGTGACCATGGCTCGGACGAGAATGAAGATGGTGACCATGGCTCGGACGAGAATGAAGATGGTGACCATGGCTCGGACGAAACGAAGATGGTGACCATGGCTCGGACGAGAATGAAGATGGTGACCATGGCTCGGACGAGAATGAAGATGGTGACCATGGCTCGGACGAGAATAGCTTCCAACGTTTCCTAAATACCTGAAATACTCCAAAATGCACAATGTATGCAAGGATGATGCAAGAGCTACCTAGACGTGCAAAGTGTATAGAAAAAACTAGAAAACGATGCAAACCAATGAGTTATCCTAGCTAAATGCATGATAAAAATAGGCTAAGGAGAGACAAAATATAGACATATCAAAGACACAAAGGAAGAGGCATGTCGCAGCTTTCCCCTGCGTTTCTCATGATTATTTTTTATTTCATTAAAATCACCAATTAAAAACCAGGGTGAATTCCGGTTTAGGCCAATTCGCGTTAACCGTTCCCACACCGCATCCCGTGTCTTAGGTACCGGGTCACCATAAATAAAAGACAAATAAACAAGTTGTCCTTTGAAATCTACTTCCACATCAATTAATCGATTGGATTCAAATAAAACTGAAACATTATAAGTATTATTATAAAATAGGGCTAAACCGCCACTACAACCAACAGGCTCAACTGTTTTTAAAAAGGAATAACCAAAATGACCAACAAAAGGTTCTAAAAAAGAAAAAGATTGTTTAGTTTCAGAAAGAAACAAGAAATCAGGACGATGTCTACCCCACAGATCCCTGAGATAACCAATAGTCGCATTATTACCCAAACCCTGACAATTCCAGCTAAGGATCTTCATTTATCGGTCTTTGGAATAGGTGGTTTGGCACCACCAACCACCTCCTTCTCCATCGCCTGTGGCTTCGGGTTATTAGGAACCCCGGAGGAAGCAGTACTCCTTGGCGCAGGACGCTTCCTAGGAGTGCGAACGTACACATTTAACTTCTTAGACCCCAAACCCTTTGATCCCATGATTCCCTTACCCTTGCGCTGCTTGGGCAAGGTAGGTCCTTCCATTCCTTGCTGGTCATCTTCTATTGCAGCCTGATCAACCTCGCTTGTGAAACCGGCTTCCGTAGCCTCATCAGCGACTTCAGTGTTGACCTGCTCCCCAACCACCATATCCTCAACAGGCAACGTGGTATCAGCATCAGTGGGCTCCTCGGTTCCCAGGGAAACCTCCCCCACTAGTCCCGCAACCAACATAATAGCACCATCTCCACCGCCTCCCTTACTGGGACTCACCACCTCCTCCACCGATTGTGGCAACACACCTTCCCCAGTTTGCTCGGAAATCTCCATACCAGTCACCAAATAAGGCTCCTCTAGAACCTGAGACCTCTCCTTATCCATGGCCACATTCACATCAGCTCCCTCCTCCTGGAACAGCGCCTTGCGAACCACCTTGGCCGGAATAGCAACTGCACTCATCTCCTGGGAATTAGACATCTCCCCTTCTTCCCTCACCTCCGTCAATATAGCAGATTCCTTGACCGCAGTCTCCTTGGCAACCGCCCGAGAATGGCGATACTCGTTGTACTGGACATATGACTGAAAACGCCATTGCTTAGCAACCGGTTCTCCTGCCACTGTGTCAGACCTCGATTTTGAACGCTTCCCCTCACCTTGAGAACCATTACCAGTATGTCGTCCTTTGGACGCACCCTTGGAACCTCCCTCATAACTCGTACCCTTCCTCCACTCCGAAACAATAGCCCCTTTGTAACTTTTAGCCTGACGGTCTTCAGGCTCATCCCGATGGAGAGCCGGAACAGCAGGGACCGGAGGTGGCTTCAACAACGGGCACTGCTCCTCATCGTGACACAAGCTGAAGCAATGCCGGCAGTAACCAAACAACCTCTCATACCGAAGTGAGACGGTGGTCTCCTCACCATTGTAAAACTCGACCTCCGTTTCGAAACTCAGCGGTTTGAGACCATTGAGTGTGACCTGGACTCGACCACCGTCAATGTCCACAGCCTCCACCCGACCCAGATCCGCAGCAATCCCACGGAAGGTTGGCTCAGCCCAAAATTGGAAAGGCACCCCCATGATCCGAATCCAGAAAGTAAGCTAGGAGGGATACAAGGGATCCACCGTAGGAGTCCATCGGACCATCGAGACCATCCAATGGTCGAAGTGAAAAGGAGTCAGCTTCAACACCTTGGCAATGTCTTCTTCCTCGTCAAAATCGAACTGAAATTTACCCATTCCCAGGTCTGCACCAACCACCTTCCCCTCAAGTTGCCAGATGCGCGGAAACATGATGAGAAGAGCTTTCATGTCTCGATTTAACCTATCTATCTTAACATTTTTTAAGTACAAATTTGTGCCATCACTTTTTGTTTATTTTGGGTCGGGTTTTTACTTAAAATTATAACCGATTCAACTAATCGGATCCTCCCTAATATTGCCAAATATTTTTGGCCGGGTTTAACATCCTCTTAATGACACATATCTTCTATTTTAATTATACTCTACTTATTTACATCCCTATAATATAGCAAACAATTATAGTCGATTGTTTTTTAGGAAAGATCTAATTTGCATTTAATAAACTATTACATATTTGCTAAGATCTTATTAGATTGAAGAGTAATATGCATTATTAAGATTTATACCAGGTTTCTATTATACTCATTCACCTTACGAAATTAAACTCCTAAATGATTGTGGCAATAATGGTGTAAATACAATTACCATTAATCGAGCAAATTAGATTAATATACCTTAACAACCTTCCATAAATCAAAACAAACCAAATTGAGAAAAATATATTCCAAACTTGCGAATCAAGACTTTAGAACATTCACAATGACGAAACCCTACTATCAGCTCAAACAATATACAGAAGAATTAAAAATAAATATTATCTCAAATAAAATAACATTTTTAAAAAAATATAACAATAAATTTTATTATTATATTATAATTTTTTTTAAAATATTGACCAGCACGGGATATCTCCTAGTTATATAAAAAAATGATGTACAATATATTATTGAGAGAACATATTTTACCAAAAAATTACTCTATGACTATGAATAAACTGGTCTAAACATTTTTTTGTAAATACCGATTCCACTAGTTTGTGTAGAGCTTTTGGGCAGTTTCAGGTTTATTAGCTTTTAGTTTTGAACTTGATGCGAAGCAGTGAACGGCTGAAATCATGTAAGAGCAAGTCCATTGGTGACTTTAGCAGGATTTTTAGCAAGACTCTTATTTTATTTGAGATTAAAAATAAATCAAAAATGATAAAACAACAAGAGTTGGCTCTTGTTTAGTAAGTTTTAACATCGACTCTTGTTGGGAAGAGTTAGTGTGCTGTCTGTATTTAATTGGTCAAATTTATTATATAAAAAAATAATTTATTTTTTTTCCTCTTCTTTCTCCATCTCTTCCATCTCTTCGACTTCGCGATATTTCTCCCAACGGAGAGAAATTTTGCTTCATTTTTTATCTTGTTGATTGATTAACAAATCTCGAATCAAACTACTGATCAATTATTAGAGCTTACCATTGGAGGAGTATAAATTTAATTAACAAACCAAAACTTCTTATTTTGTAAAAATACATTTTCTAATATTACAAAAATATAAGAGTCTCAAAATAATAGTCTCCCAATGGAGATGCCCTAAGGCCATTATATGCTCTTGAGATAACTTTAGTTCAAACGCACTCACATGCCATGCCAGCGAGTTTTAAACTCTCTGGTACTGCTACATTAATATTGATGGATAATTTACCAACGAATCAGATGCAAACCATTGAGAATGTTCAGCACATTTCTCATCCTATTATACAAACCATTGGTTAGTTACCCTTTTGACCCAAAAATAAATGAGAGCCACCTTCTCACCTTCTACTCAAAATACATGATTTTCCTTAGATTTCGAACCAACAAAAGAAGCAAATGCTTTAAACCATGGAGAAACTCTAAATAAGTTCCAGTTCCTAGATCTTACAACAAAGAACAAACCTTTTTGACAAATTGAGCACCAAAAGCTAACGAAATGTAACCCTTTTCTCCCCTTTGCTCAATGGTCTTGATACCTCACGTTTGTAGGTAACGCTCTAGAGTTAACTTCAAAAAGCTCTTTCAAATCTCCGTCTATCTCCTTGGTTACCCGGGAAGCAGGAATCTGATGTGAGAAGCTGAGCCTTTTCGACTTTGGGATTGTAAATATCGCTTCTGACCCATCCTCATCGTCACAATCAGCATGCCTACTCTCAGCTGCTCTGAAGAATGTCTTTTTACCTTCCTCTTCATTAGCAAACAACGCAGGCTCCAACGCTAAAACCTTATAGTCCAAGGTGTCATCAAGAACTTCAACAATGTCATACTCGTATGAACCCATGTCCTTGAACTCCTTATCACAAGTCCAACATCTGTATATGGCCCAAACATCCCCAATCTTGGGAATAATGGTATACCCATCTCCATCCATGGAGGTTTGAGGCCTTATCTGATGTAAAACATCATCTGGAGAGAGAATTTCGAAACAGTTCCTCACCGAGTAAGTTCCACAACCAACAGGCATTCTCTTGTCCTACCACGGAATGACATTCCAGGGGAAAGGATTAGCCTTTAACCGACTTACAGATAGTTTAAACTCTGCTTCCTGCTCGATTTCCCGAGATAAATCTATCCTCTGAATCCTACAATAGTACAGAGGCAAGTTACCGTTACCCCTGTAAAATGACCAAATCTGACCAGTTTGAAAAACCTTTCCCTTCCTAGAAAAGCAAAGTGCTTCAGGTTTCGACTTAGGCCCCGCTAATAGATGAGAAGGGACAGTCTTCTCTTCAATTCTTTCTGGTAACGCAGCTTGGTCCAGCTCGAAAGCATCTTTTGGTACAACTTTTCCTTCCATTCCAGTCAGTTTCAAGGAAGGAATCCTGTGGGAGAACCGATACAAACTGTGAGGTAGAATCTGAGATATGTCTGCACCCCCAGTCCCCATTCGAAAGAACACACTTGCATATCCTTTTGCTTTATGCAAGAATGCAACAGATACACCAGCTCCGTCAGTGTAATCTGACAAAACCTCAACAAACTCATACTCAAATTTGCGGTGAGAATCTGGCTCCGAAGACCAGTTAATGTCCCAGTTCTTAAATAGAGCCCAAGTCTCGCCTTTTCTTGGGGAGATACTTAAACGACCATTGTCGAAACGACCATTGTCGTTTTTTTCATCGTATTTGCATATGTAGTGGGTTAAATGAGAGAACATGGAACGATCTTTTGTGTTCTGACTTTTCCCAAACCTGATCTTGCCAACAGAAATAGGCAAGTCTTCTTCAAACCATTGTATCTCTTTCTCACCATCCGGATCTGGCTCTAGGTATGTAATCCTAAGCCCAAAAGAAGGAACTGAAACTTTTCTGATATCAGCATACACTCTAGGCATTCCATCCGCTTTATCATAGAGAGCCCAGGTTTGACCAACCGCAAAGTTTACTTCTTCCCTCAGCTTATCAAAGTCGTTAAACTTTAGACCACCACATTCAGAAGTTTTCAGTTGTACTGCATCTTCTGAAGCTGAATCACATAAATTAGACTTTTCATCCACCTCAAGATGTCCGGAGTTCCCTGCAGCATCTTGGTTCTCATTCAACTTATGATCCGTGGATGTTTCTTCAGAACGAACAGCCTCATGGAGTTGCTTCCCCCGTCCCGGCTCTTCTTGCCTTCTTACATCCCCATTATCACTGAATCCTCTTCTACTATTGTCTACAGCGCTGCCAATAACATCTTCAGATTTGTTTTGATCTTCAGTGGTGCAACTTTCACCATACTCGTTCCTCTTTCTCTTCTCACCAACCATCACAGCACAACTCAAACCAAGGGAACTTTCCTTTCCAGAGACATGTGTGCCTGGATTCTTACTTAGGACTTTATTCTGTTGTTGTAAGGAGAAAGCTTGAGCTTTTTCTTGCTGATTCTTGGATGTTAACGCAAGCAAATCGCTCCTAATGTCGTTACAATTTGGGCCAGCACATTCAGAAGTCTTTAGTTGTACTGCAAATTCTGAACTTGTATCACAAAAAACAGAGTTTTTTTCTACCTTGAGATTCTGAGAGATCCCCATTGTAGGTCCCACCTGAGCATTCCTATTAATGGCATTTGGCAATGTTTCTTTGAAAAGATGAACCTCATGGAGTTCCTTTGCAATTCCAGACTCTTCTCCTGCATCTCCATTATCATCTGACACTCTTCTACTGCCATCTTCACTTAATTTTACAATTACTTTATCAGACTTGCTGCGAGTTACAGTATTGCAACTTTCACCATACTCATTCCTCGCTCTCTTCTCACCAACCTTCACAGTACAGCTCAAAGCTGGGGGGAAACTTTCCTTTCCAGAGACATGTGTGCCTGGATTCTTAGTTGGGACTGTTTTTGGTTGGACCAAGGAGAAATTCCCTTCAACCGCATTGAACTTCTTCTTGCATATCTGACAATTGAGCCATTTGTTGATATATTTTCTCATAAAAAGATACTTGTGCTCACAGAATGGACACATAGTCCAAAAGCTTGGACGAGATCTGACTGGAACTGTTTGAGGTTGAGCTTTTTGCGGCTGAAGCAGGTACTTGGGTGTTGATTTAGCCAAATTGCTCCTACTGACATGGTTTTGACTCAACCTAGTTTTCTCCATAGTAGGCAAAGTTGTCTGACTTGATTTTTTCCCTGGTAGAAGGAATTGAACAGGGGATTCAGTCGCAGTGAATTTCATCTTGCAAGACTGACAACTGGTAGGCTTGTTGAGAAAGTCCCGCCTAGGTAACCTGAACCTCACAGTACAGAATGGGCACATGGTCCAAAACTTTGGTATGCCACTGAAAGGATCTGGGGACTGAGCTTTTTGAGGCTGAAGCTGGTTCTTGGGTGTCAATGCAACTAAATTGCTCCTAGCAACATGGTTCTGACTCGATGCACTTTTCTGCATAGTTATCTGACTTGGTTTAATCTCTGGTGTAGCGCCTTTAACAGTGACTTCCTCCTCCCCAAAGAATTTGATGTAACAAGATTGACACCGGCTCGGTTTGTTGAGAAAGCTTCTATGGGATCTGTACCTAACAGCACAAAACGGACATATAGTCCAAAACATGGGACGGTCATCATTGCAAGGAGCTTGAGATTGAGCTGTAGTCGAAGTCTCTGAAGCATCTTTCTCTATCCGAAGCTCGTCAATGGTGATACCCATCATCTAACCAAACTTTGAGACCAGAAGATGACTTCCTCCTATTGGTTTCCTGCAGAAGAATACAGATTATGGCCATCAAAATAAGGTTCTGGCGAGTTTGTGACTGTTCTTTAAAAGCAATTTAGATCAAAACAAAGCAATAAGAACCATAAAGCAAGCGTCTTTACTTTACACTAAGAATCCCAAATCTCACAATAAGAGAAACATCGGAGAAAGCTTAAACTCTAGATTAGATTAACAAAAACAAAACATTTAGTTACAATCCACGTACCGGTTCACGTAACAGCAGCGCAAGAAAAGCAAACCGCAGTCGTAAGTACCGGAGACTCTCGCCGGAAAAGGGAAAAGACGATTCGTCGTGCTCGTGCGATAAACACGTTTGGCAAATGTAACTAAAGAAAAATTAAGCAAATAATCTGATTTTAGCGGGAAAAGTTCATTGGCAATGCGCGGGAAACTAATTATCTGATTATTATGTGTGTATCTTATTGCAAAACTGTGTCTAACTTAAGTAATTAAAAACAATATATATATATATATATTAATATATATATATAATCAATACTTCATATATGATATGAAAATGCTACGTTTCATGATTTAGTTTATGTTCTTATAATATGCAAGAAGAGAGCTTCAGACCAAACTGCAAATACTGCTATTTCATAGATGGAGAACTTACAATAGATCAAGGGATTAGTAAACCATGAAGAACTCTTAGTGGATTTTGGACCCAAAAAAAAGCAAAAAGTAAGCAAAAGAGTAATCTTTTGATCCACTGTTGTTTCAGCTCCCAGAGATTATACAATCAAATTAGCAGGCAGTGCATCAGTATTAGGTTCATAGACCTCTTGCAAAGCTCCATGTATCTCTCTTGTTACTTTCAAAGTAGGAACTTGATGCGAGAATCTGAGCAGTTCGGATTTCGGGATTGTGAATCTAACATCAGCGCCATCAATCCAGTGTTCTTTAGCAGCCAAATATACTGAATCATAACCTCCATGGCCAGCTAGCTTAAAGCCACCATCAGGTGCCAACAGCAAAACCTTGTAATCCGCCGCTTTGTCATCAAGAACTTCTATAAGATCATAAGTCTGGGATTTAAGATGAGAGACCTCAATGTCACTACTCCAGTTTCTGTAGATAACCCAGATATCACCAGTCCTTGGCATGATACTGTAATTATTTCCATCTCCGGATGAGTCTAGGCTTAGCTGACGTAAGAATACATCAAGATCGGTGAATATTTCGAGAGATTTTGTTGCTCGGAAGTTCCCACAGCCGATGGGCATGCTCTTGTCATTCCATTGGAGGATGCCTTTATTTGATGTAGACTTCAGCCGACCAACATGCAGTTTAACTACCGGATCCTGCTCAAATGCCTGAATAAAGGTGATTTTCTGAATCTTGCCATAGTACCGGGGCAAGTAATCCTCGCCACCGCAAAACGCCCAGATTTGGCCAGTTTCAAAAGTCCTACCCTTGCTAGCAAAGTGCACGCATTGCGAAAGTGTATTATTCTCGGACTTTGGCTCTGTAGGCTCTGCTAGTAGATGCAAAGGGACGTCTATCTCTTTGAGATTTGCAGGTAACGCAGCGGGATCCAGCTCATAAGCACCTCGAGGCACACCTTCTGCTTCTTCTCCAGTCGTCTTAAACGATGGAACTTGGTGAGAGAACTGATAATCATAGTGACGAGAAATGTAAGATGTAACAATTTCCTCAGTAAAGAGACAGAACAAACTTGAAAAGCCTTTTGCTTTATGCAAGAATCCAGTAGATGGTTCTGGTTCATTTGGTACAGTAGCCTCTGACACGATTTCCACAAATGCATACTGATATTTATTGGGAGAACTGGGATCAGCTAACCAGTTTATGTCCCGGTAACTGTAGCTAGTCTTGTGACGACCCTTAAACAAAGCCCATGTCTCTCCTTTTCTTGGGTATACACTGAATTTACCTGCGCCAGTTCCTTCATTGCAATGAACCACGTGAGAGAACCTTGTGTGATCTTTAATAGTCTCATCTTTCCCAAGTTTAAACCTACCAACAGAAACAGGCAAGTCTTTTTCATACTTCTGTATTAGTTCCTCCTCATATGGATCAGGCTCAAGCCATGTGACACTAACATCAAAACCAGGAACTGAAATTTTTCTGATCTGAGCATACAATCTAGGCATGCCATCCACTGTATCATCATAAAGAGCCCAGATCTGGCCAACTGAAACTTTGCCTTCTTCCCTCAGCTTATTAAAATCATTAAAATTTGAAACCTGCTTTGCTCTGTCTGGTTCTTCTCCTGCTTCTTCCTTTTCCAAAGAACCGTTTTGTACATCGAAAGCATTTCGCTTGCTAAACACATACCTCTGAGACTGCTCTCCTCCATCCAAATAAAAATCTTTAATAGCTTTAGCATCACCAACTATAATAACTTCTTCATTATCGCTGATGTTACAACTTTCTCCTTCTCTTCTCACCAATCCTTCCCTCTTTCTCTTCTCACCAGTGTTTGCCGCAGAAGAGAATGTCTGAGGAACAGACTTCTGATCGTGATGAAGTAGCTCTCGGGCACCATCAAGGTTAGTCTTTTCCATTACAGCTTTACCCTTCAGTGGCTCCTCTAATATGATCTCAACTCGATCAGGGTCAGCCCTTTTTCTTCAACAACAATGAACAAATTAAATAATCAAAACCAAGCAATCGTCAAAATAGTTTGCACACGATTAACTTCACTAAGCATTAGTTCCTCGGTCATATGTTTAAACATCAACAAAGAGAACATAAAAAAAAAAAAAGAGTAAAACTATCAAAAATCCAAGACATAAACTGAAAAATTCGAAAATCGGATGAAACAACAAAGAAACCCTTTTTAAATTAAAACCCCCATTTCATTATAGTTTGAAACACATTTGAAAAGAGAAAAGAAAAAAAAAAATCATAAAAGCCTAAACTAAACCCCCGCTAAATCCCTAGATATGTATATAGAGAGAGAACGATACCCAAGTAGTAAGAGAATCATATACAGCGAGTTTAGCCGGACAAAGGAACAAAAAAAATAAGGGAGCTTACTCTGTCGAAAGAGGCCGACGTCGGAGAGAATTGTGGTTCCGGGCTCCGGCGAAGGTTACGTCGTCTCTCTCTCTCTGTAGGGAGCTTACTCAAATCGATAACTTTTTTTAATTACAAAAATGATAACTTTTTGAGAAGGGAATTTAGTCTAATCTACCACCTTTAATATAAAACTTTCCAATTCTACCACAATCATAAACTCATTTTCTATTCTACCACAAGTGGCATTACAAATGTCGAAAATACCCTTATAATACTGTAGCGCTGAACAAAAAAAAAATCATGTTTGATTTTTTATGGGTAGACAAGTTCCGATTTGTTGAGGCTGTAGACAAAAACTATTTCTGTAGACAAGTTGAGCATATAGATAACTTATCAAATTTATTGAGATAGACAAGTTCCAATTTATTGGGTCAATGGACAAGTCGTGAAACTAGTACTATACAGGTATAACTTGTCCACAAACAACAAAACCAACTTGTCTACCAAAAAAAGAGAAGAGATTTGGTCCACAGGAACTGGTTGGATTGTGGACAACGTCTTTCATAGACGTATCATTAGATCTGGTCCATCTCCTTCGGTTTCAATGAAGATTCACGGCCATTGAAGATTGTCGGTGGCAACAGCAACAACAACAACAACGCTAAACCATCGGCGAATAAGCCTCCGACGGGACAATAGCCGCCCTTTCTTTAGGTATAGCAGCGGCGGAGGCCGGAGCAGTTACAGGAGCTTCAACGTTTCTCGCTTGAGCATTCTCTTCCTTCTTCTTTCTCTTTCTACATAGATAGAACACAATCAGGAGAAGCAACAACAAACCAACAACACATTCAATTACGATTCCGGCAATAGCTCCCGCGGATAACTTGTCGCTATCTTTTTACTCCGGCGGCGGATTGGGTTCTTGAGCAGCGTCACCACCACAAAGATTCGAAGAAACATTGAATTGCTGAAGAGGAGATACAAGTAACGGAGAAGAATAAAGTTTTTTTTATTAATAATAAAACAATGGTCATTGTTTGTAAAGCTATAATGGTCATTGTGAAAGACACTTGTGGTAGTCCTTGAAAGAGATTTTCAAATGTGGTACATTAGAAAAGAACAAGTTTCCAATGTGGTAGATTCGTTAAAATTTTTTTTGAGAAAACATAATACGCATACCTGTGTGAATAAATTGGATTTTTCAATTTGTTTTTTTTTTTTTTTTTTTTTGAATAAACTTAGAATAAATTGGATTTTTCAATTGAGTATTATTCTATAAATAATATCGAGTTCACTAGTATTTTGTACATATTGGCACACTGTCTTGCATTGCATGATTAGAAGATGGATGACCTGTGTCATCAGTCAGTGTGTGAAGCTTTTGGGCAGTTTCAGTCGATAGAAAGTTTCGAACTTGATGTGGAGCAGTGAACGGCTGAAATCATTGTAAGATCCATATGCTCTTTGAGATTACTTTAGTTCAAACGCACATACATGCCAGAGAGTTTTAAACCCTGCTACATCATTCATAGATAAACTGCCAACGGATCAGAGCCAGCAGCTTAACACATTGAAAATGCTCAACACATTTTCCCATCCTAATCTAAAAACCACTGGTTACCCTTCTGACCAAATAAATGAGAGCCAGCAGCTTCTCTCACCTTCTCAAAATACATGATTTTTCCACAGAGTTCGAACCAATAAAAGAAGCAAATGCTTTAAACCATGGAGAAATTCTAAATAAGTTGCAGTTCCTAGATCTTAAAACCAAAAAAAAAAAAACAAACCTTTTTGACAAATTGAGCACCAAAAGCTAACGAAATGTGATCCTCCTTCTCTGCCCTTCCTCACTTCCCCTTTGCTCAATGATCTTGAAACCTTACGTTTTTAGGTAATGCCCTAGAGTTAACTTCAAAAAGCTCTTTCAGTTCTCCGTCTATCTCCTTGGTTACCCGGGAAGCAGGAATCTGATACGAAAATCTGAGCATTTTTGACTTGGGGATTGTAACCATCACGTCTGAGCCATCCTCATCGTCACAATCAGCACGCCTACTCTCAGCTGCTCTCAAGAATGTCTTTTTACCTTCCTCTTCATTAGGTAACAACGCAGGCTCCAACACTAAAACCTTATAGTCCAAGGTGTCATCAAGAACTTCAACAATGTCATACCTGCAGGAACCCATGTCCTTGAACTGCTTGTCACAAGTCCAGCTTCTGTATATGGCCCAAACATCCCCAATCTTGGGAAGAATTGTATATTCATTTCCATCCATGGAGGTTTGAGGCGCTATCTGATGTAAAACATCACCTGGAGTGATTATTTCGAAACAGTTCCTCACCGAGTAAGTTCCACAACCAACAGGCATTTTCTTGTCCTCCCACGACATGACATTCTCAGGGAAAGGATTAGCCTTTAGCCGACTTACAGATAGTTTAAATTCTGCTTCCTGCTCGAATGACTGAGTTAAAGTGATCTTCTGAATCCTACAGTAGTACAGAGGAAGTTATCGTGACCACTGTAAAATGACCAAATCTGACCAGTTTGAAAAACCTTTCCCTTCCTCGGAAAGCAAAGAGCTTCAGGCTTTTCAGGTTCTTCGGGTTTAGACTTAGGCTTCGCTAATAGATGAGAAGGGACAATTTTCTCTTCTATAGTTTCTGGTAATGCAGCTTGGTCCAGCTCGTAAGCATCTTTTGGTACAACTTTTCCTTCCATTCCAGTCAGTTTGAAGGAAGGAATCCTGTGGGAGAACCGGAATAAACTGTGAGGTAGAATCTGAAATATGTCTGCATCCCCAGTTCTCATTCGAAAGAACACACTTGCAAAGCCTTTTGCTTTATGCAAGAATGCAACAGATACACCAGCTCCGTCAGTGTAATTTGTCAAAATCTCAACAAACTCATACTCAAATTCGCGGTGAGAATCTGGCTCTGAAGACCAGTCAATGTCCCAGTTCTTGAACAGAGCCCAAGTCTCGCCTTTTTTGGGGGAGACACTAAAATGACCAATTTTGCTTTCTTCATTGTATACGTGTATGCAGTGGATTACATGAGAGAACATGGAACGATCTTCTGTGTTCTGATTTTTCCCAAACCTGAACTTACCAACAGAAACAGGCAAGTCTTCTTCAAACCATTGTGTCTCTTTCTCATCATCTGGATCTGGCTCTAAGTATGTGATCCTAAGCCCAAAAGTAGGAACTAAAACTTTTCTGATCTGAGCATACAGTCTAGGCATTCCATCTGCATTACCATAAAGAGCCCAGGTCTGACCAGCTGCAAAGTTTACTTCTTCCCTCAGCTTATCAAAGTCGTTAAACTTTACACCAACGCATTCAGAAGTCTTTAATTGTACAGACCTGCCAATCAAATCTTCTTCAGATTTGCTTTGATTTTCAGTAGTGCAATTTTCACCATTCTCGTTTCTCTTTCTCTTCTCACCAACCATCACAGCACAGCTCAAACCAGGGGAACTTTCCTTTCCAGAGACATGTGTGCTTGGATTCTTACTGGGGACTATTTTAGGTTGGAGTGAGGAGACTGTCATCACACCTGGGCTTGCAAAGATTTCCACTGCAATGTTATCCTTCTTACAAATCTGACAAACGAACCATTTGTTTATATATATCTTCAGATAATGATACCTACACTCACAGTGTTGACACATAGTCCAAAAGCTTGGACGGCAATTGGAGGCAACTGGATGCTTAAATTGTAAGTCGCGGAGCTTCTGAATCAGTACCTTCTTCTCTTGAGTAGACAAAGATGACTTCTTCCCTGGTGTAGGGCCTTGAACAGGGGATTCAAGTGCAGTGAATGTCATCTTGCAAGACTGACACTTGGTCAGTTTGTTGAGAGAGTACCTCGTAAATAATATGTACCTCAGGGTACAAAATGGACACATGGTCCAAAACTGTGGAATGTCACTGGAAGGATTTGGAGATTGAGCTTGGGATTGAGCTGTAGTCGACGTCTCTGAAGTATTACGCTCGTCAATGGTGATAACCATCATCTAACCAAACTTTGAAACCAGACCTCGAGAAGATGACTTCCTCCTATTGGTTAGGACCTGCAGAAGGATACAGATTATGACCATCAAAATAAGGATCTGGCGAGTTTGTGGGTATTCTTTGAAAGCATTTTAAATCAAAACAAAGTAGTAAGAACCTTAAAGCAAGCGTCTTTAACTTAAGAAACCCAAATCTCACAACAAGGGGAAAATGGGAGAAAGCATAAACCCAGCAGCAACCTGTTCACGTAACAGCAGCAACAAAAGCAAAACGCAGCTAGCCGTAAGTGGCGGAGACTCTCTCGCCGGAAAAGGGAGACGATTTCGTCGTGCTGCGATAAACAGTTAAACACCCAAAGGAAAATGTAAATAAACTATATTAAACAAATAATCTGCTTTTAGCGGGAAAAGTTTGTTGGCAATGCGCGGGAAACAGTATTATCTGATTGTATAACTGTGTCCAACTTAAGTAAGCTTTAAAATTATCAATACTTGATTTTTAATATCATGATATAGGTTGCGTTTTATGATATGCAAGAAGAGAGCTTCAGACCAAACTGCAAAATACTGATATTTCACATATATGGAGAACTTACAATGATCAAGGGACTAGTAACCGTGAAGAACTCTTAGTGGATTTTGCATCTTAATCTAAAAACCACTAAATTACCCTTTGGACCCAAAACAGCAAAAAGTAAGCAAAAGAGTAATCTTTCGATCACATTGTGTTGTTTCAGCTCCAGAGTCATAGAATCAAATTAACAGGCAGTGCATCAATATTAGGTTCATAGACCTCTTGCAAAGCTCCATGTATCTCTCTTGTTACTTTCAATGTAGGAACTTGATGCGAGAATCTGAGCAGTTCGGATTTGGGGATTGTGAATCTCACATCAGCACCATCAATCCAGTGTTCTGTAGCAGCCAAATATACTGAACCAAAACCTGCACGGTCAACTAACTTAAAGCCACCATCAGGTGCCAACAGCAAAACCTTGTAATCCGCCGCTTTGTCATCAAGAACTTCTACAAGATCATAAGTCTGGGATTGAAGATCAGAGACCTCAATGTTATTACTCCAGTTTCTGTAGATAGCCCAGATATCACCTATCTTTGGCATGATACTGTAATTATTTCCATCTCCGGATGAGTCCGCGCTTAGCTGACGTGAAAACACATCAAGGTCGGTGAATATTTCGGAAGATTTTGTTGCTCGGAAGTTCCCACAGCCAATGGGCATGCTCTTGTCGATCCACTGGATGATGGCTTTATTTGATGTAGCCTTCAGCCGACCAACATGCAATTTAACTACCGGATCTTGCTCAAATGACTGAATAAAGGTGATTTTCTGAATCTTGCCATAGTACCGAGGCAAGTTATCCTCACCACTGCAAAACGCCCAGATTTGGCCAGTTTCAAAAGTCCTTCCCTTGCTAGCAAAGTGCACACATTGCGAAAGTGTATTATTCTCGGACTTTGGCTCTGCTAGTAATGCAAAGGGACGTCTATCTCTTTGATATTTGCTGGTAAAGCAGCGGGATCCAGCTCATAAGCACCTCGAGGCACACCTTCTGCTTCTTTTCCAGTCGTCTTAAATGATGGAACACGATGGGAGAATTGATATTCATCGTGATTACGAATATAAGTTGTAACAATTTCCTCATTAAAGCGACAGAACAAGCTTAAGAAGCCTTTTGCTTTATGCAAGAATCCAGCAGATAAAGGATCACTTGATCCAGCATCCTCTGACACTATTTCGACAAATGCGTACTGATATTTCCAGGGAGAATCGGGATCAGCTAACCAGTTGATGTCCCAGTTCGTGAGAAGAGCCTTGTAGCGACCCTTGAAGACAGCCCATGTCTCTCCTTTTCTTGGATAAATACTGAATGTACCCACGCTACTTCCTTCGTTGCAATGAACCACGTGAGAAAACCTTGAGTGATCTTTAATAGTCTCATCTTTCCCAAGTTTAAACCTACCAACAGAAACAGGCAAGTCTTGTTCGTACCTCTGAATTGGCTCCTCCTCATATGGATCAGGCTCAAGCCATGTGACACTAACATCAAAACCAGAAACTGAAACTTCTCTGATCTGAGCATACAATCTAGGCATCCCATCCACTGAATCATAGAGAGCCCAGGTCTGGCCAACTGCAAACTTGCTTACTTCCCTCAGCTTATCAAATTCATTAAATTTTAAAACCTGTTTCGCTCTCTCTAGTTTTTCTCCTGCCTCCTCCTTCTCCAAAGACCTGTTACCATTTATGTTGCTTTGTACATCGGAAGCCTGTCGCTTGCTAAACACAAACCCCTGAGACTGCTCTCCTCCATCAAAACCAAGATCTTTTATAGCTGTAGTGTTACCAACAATAATAACTTCTTCACTATCGCTGCTGTTTCTGCTTTCTCCTTCACTTCTCACTAATCCTTCCCTCTTTCTCTTCTCACCAGTGTTTGCAGCAGAAGAGAATGTCTGAAGAACAGACTTCTGATTGTCAGATGGAGTAAGCTTTCGAGCACCATCAGGGTTAGTCTCTTCCATCACAGCTTTACTCTTGGGTGCCTCCTCCAATATGATCTCAAATTGATCAGGGTCAGTCCTTTTACATCAACAACAATGAACAAATAAAGCTCAAAACCAAGCAAACGTCAAAATAGTTTGCACAAGATTAACTGCTCTAAGCATTAATACATCGGTCACATTTTCAAACAATCAAACATCAACGAAGAGATTAAAAGAGGCAAGACTTTCAAAAATCCAAGATATAATAAAGTTAACAACTCAAAATTTCCAAAATCAGGTGGAAACAACAAAGAGCCCTTTTTAAATTTTTTTTATAGAAAACCCACTTTTATCATAGTTTGAAACACATTTGAAAGAAGAAAAAAAAAAAAAAAAATTCCCAAAACCCCACCAAATCCCTAGCTATGTATCATGATAGAGAGAACAATACCCAAAGATAATCAGATACAGCGAGTTTAGCCGGATAAGGAAAACAAAATTAGAGCCGATCAGGAAGCTTACTCAGTCTAAGAGACCGACGTCGGAGAGAATTGTGGTTCCGGCGAAGGTTACGTCGTCTCTCTCTCTCTCTGTAAGAGAACGAACACAAAACGACAACTCTTTTTCACTTTACTCTGCCAAATTTACCCCGCTTACCTTTCCCAGGCGGTAAAAAGCCCTATTTTGCTAATTAGTTTAGGCGGGAAAACGTTTCACCGAGAAGAGGATAAATGGGCCAAACGATCATTACAGGCCCAATAAGCCCAGCTTATCACTTTTAAATTTCATATGCTACCTCCTTTGATAAATAAATAAACAAATAAAAAAATAGTTTCCTTATAGTCAAAATCAAAATATAATAATTATCCTAAATTTGTCCGGTCTTCTTCCTTAGGGTTTGAATTTTGAAATTGTTCAGTTCCTTCTCTCTCTACCATTTTCCCCCTCTCTGTTTCTCTCTCTTCCCAAATCCGTTCAGCAACGGCCATTGATTCTCATTAGAGCTTCGAGATATCCGAATCGGATCTCAGACGACTTGAAAGCTCCGACGATGAATCAGTACCACATCTACGAAGCTATTGGACATGGCAAATGCTCGGTAAAGTTTGAATCTGCTTTGGCATTTTCCCCGAGATTTTTTTTGTTTGTTTCGGAAGTGGTTTGTTTAGTAAATTTTTTGTTCAAATCGGTTCGCAGACTGTGTATAAAGGAAGGAAGAAGAAGACGATTGAGTATTTTGCTTGCAAGAGTGTTGATAAGTCGCGGAAGAACAAGGTTCTTCAAGAGGTAACAATAATCATCAGATCTGTGAAATTAGCGATTTATGCTTGGGTTACCTTTAAACCGCTTGATTTAAAGGAGTTTCTCTCTGGGATTGTGACGGATTCACTCTAGATTTGTCAAATCGATGCTTTTAGGTTTCTATTTCTGTATGATGTTTGTGAGTTGAAAGGTCGAATTGATGTTTGAGGTGATTTGGGTAAGGACAAATTTGGTAATTATTCACTTCCTTTTCAGGTCAGGATTCTCCACTCGCTAAATCATCCAAACGTACTCAAGTTCCATGCTTGGTAAAACTTTACTAGCTAATTTGTAAACAATTATCTGAATCTCTATATTTTGTTTGCTTCTAATTAATTATCGTCTTCTTAATGATGTCTCAGGTATGAAACTTCTGCTCACATGTGGTTAGTTCTGGAATATTGTGTTGGGGGTGATCTCAGGACGTTATTGCAGCAGGTACCGTTTGTACTGTGGCTATATTATTAGATTATATATGGTCACAGGTTTTCTGAAAGTCACTCGTTCTGTAGGACTGTAAACTGCCAGAAGAATCGATCTATGGTCTTGCCTATGATCTTGTTATAGCCCTGCTGTAAGATCCTTTTTTTAACCATTTTGGCAGGACTTCTAGGTGCATGTAGAAAATGTTTTCTCTTATGGACTTTTCTTTGCTTGAATTTCTCAGATATTTACATTCGAAGGGAATTATCTATTGTGATCTGAAACCATCAAACATCTTACTCGATGAAAACGGTCATATTAAGGTACGTCTGTTGTTGTGGTTTCTATGAAGGTGTCTAGTTTATGATGATTGTTTATTTCGTTTTAATGGACTCATATCACTGTGTTGCAGTTGTGCGATTTTGGGTTGTCAAGGAAGCTAGATGATATTTCTAAATCTCCGTCCACGGTAAACAGTTTTGTCCGTTTTCCTTTTTCTATATAAGCTTTACAGTAATAGTGAAATTTTATGATCTTAAATTACACTGGCAACTGTATGTCGTTGGTACTTATATCTCTTGTGATAATTTGTATCAGGGAAAACGTGGTACCCCGTATTATATGGCTCCAGAGTTATATGAAGATGGGGGGATCCATTCTTTTGCTTCTGATTTATGGGCACTTGGCTGTGTTCTATACGAATGTTTCACAGGAAGACCTCCTTTTGTGGCAAGAGAGTTTACCCAGCTTGTGAAATCGATTCATTCAGATCCAACTCCTCCACTCCCTGGAAATGCAAGCCGTTCATTTGTCAATCTCATTGAGTCTCTTCTTATCAAAGACCCAGCTCAAAGAATACAATGGGCAGACCTCTGTGGTCATGCCTTTTGGAAGAGTAAGATTAACTTAATTCAGTTGCCTACTCAGCCTGCTTTTGATAATATGATTGGCATATACACAAAGCCATGCCTTTCTGAGCGTAACGGAGACAGACCAAATAAGACCCCTCCGAAATATCGGGAGAAAGATCCAAAAGGAGGTACAAAGCACAATGAGAACTCCATTCAAGGTTCAAAAGGCCATGAGACGCCTGTAAAGGGAACGCCTGGTGGTTCTAAAGCTCAAAAGCTTCCTAGTAAAGCAAGTGAGGAAAAGCATGGAGGTCGTCCTGGTGCTAACAGACAGGTGAATATTTTAAGATTGTCAAGGATAGCAAAGGCTAATCTCCAAAAGGAAAATGAGAAGGAAAACTACAGGAGACCCTTACCTAATAGCAACGAGAATTGTGCTGAAGTGAAGATTGAGAACACTGATATGGAACTTGATTTTGATGAAAACAATGACGATGAGGGACCTGATGAATCAGAAGGAACCGAGAACGCCTCTTGTGCACAAGATGAAAGAGCTATGAACCAAAATGAGAGTCACAGAAGACAAGGAGTTATAAGCAGTAATGTGCCTGATGAGAACTCGTCTGCAAATGAAACACTAACCTCGGTTGAAGCAAGAGATTGCCATGAAGAGCAGTCTGAGCCAATGGACGTGTCAGCTGCGCCACCTAGTGCTAGTCCTCAACTTAAAACTCACCGAGGAAGAGAAGTTTCTGGAGTTGCTGTTAATCATGACTCATCTAAAACACCTACTAGCCTCACTGACGTCCTTTGGCATTTATCTGATCTTTCTGTTAGGCCTGTCATGCCCAGCAAAAAAACTGACAAAGAAGCTGTGCATTCTCTCTCATTCGAAACACCACAGCCTTCTGATTTTGGTAAGATGGGAAAGCAAGAATTAGAACCGCTTAACAATAAGATCATAACGGTGCTAAGTGGGAGCAGTTCTGGCCTGTCAGAGAAACAGAATTTGATCAGATACCTCGAAACATTGAGTAGCAATGCTGATGCAGCCAACATCCTGACAAACGGGCCAATAATGCTTGTGCTTGTTAAAGTTTTGAGATTATCCAAGACCCCAGCGTTTCGTGTACAAATTGCTTCACTAATTGGTTTGTTAATTCGGCATTCTACCTCAATCGAAGATGACTTGGCAAATTCTGGTATTTTAGACTCTCTTACGAACGGCCTCAGAGACAAGCATGAAAAAGTGAGAAGGTTCTCTATGGCAGCTCTAGGTGAATTGCTATTCTACATCTCAACTCAAAATGAGCATAAGGATTTCAAACCACCAGAATCCCCTTCAAAAGAAATCCGGTCTGCATCGGGTTGGCAGGTCAGCATCTCTGAATTATTACTCTTAAATTGTTGATCATTTGACTTTTAATGTTTCTGGTATTCCATTGCTTAATCTGAATGGTTTATTTTACCATTGTTTCCTATCTAAACAGATTCTTATTTTCTTAAACTAGGTTTCAAATGCCCTGATCTCTCTTGTGTCATCTGTCTTACGAAAAGGAGAAGACGACCTGACTCAGCTCTATGCGTTAAGGACGATAGAAAACATCTGCAGCCAAGGAGCTTATTGGGCCACTCGTTTCTCCAGCCAAGATTTGATTAGTAACCTCTGCTATATCTACAGGGCAACTGGGAAACAGGAGAGCATGAGGCAGACTGCTGGATCATGTTTAGTTCGTCTTGCTCGCTTTAACCCTCCTTGCATTCAGACGGTTGTGGAGAAGCTTTCATTGAAGGAACTAGCTTCATCTTTTGTCAAAGGCAGCGCAAGAGAGCAGCAAGTCTGCTTAAATCTTCTGAACATGGCTATGATTGGAAGTCATACATTCACAAGCTTTGGAAGGCATCTCGTGACATTGACAGAGGAGAAAAATCTTTTCCCTAGTTTACTCTCCATCATAGAGCAAGGAACGGAAGTGCTGAGGGGCAAAGCTCTTCTCTTTGTTGCATTTCTCTGCAAACACAGTAGGCGTTGGCTGACAAATTTCTTCTGCAATGCAAGATTTCTCCCTGTGGTGGACAGATTAGCTAAAGAAAAAGACAGTTATGTGCAACAATGTCTTGAGGCATTTGTGAATGTCATCGCCTCCATAATACCAGGCTTGCTGGATACAATAACCAGTGATATCCAACAACTGATGACAGGAAGACGCCATGGACCTGTCTCCCCCCTTAACAGTCGAGCTCCTTTAAAGACTAATGTACACCTGTTCCCTGTGGTTCTTCATCTTCTCGGAAGCTCTTCGTTTAAGAACAAGATGGTAACTCCACAAGTCCTAAGGCAGTTGGCAAATCTTACAAAACTTGTGGAAGCATCGTTTCAGGTCAGTATTTGCAACTTTACGATCCCCTTTTACATTATTACTCTAGCTCAAACGAAATGCTCTGCTATTTTATTTTGCATTAATAGGACTGGTCAATTGCTCGTCAGCCTTTAAATTTCTTACTTCGTTATGATAGAATTATATGGTTAGTGGTGCTTCTTATAGTATAAGATGAAGATTTTCATACAGCTGATTCCGGAACTTCCTACTAAATTACTTCATTCCTCTGTTCACTCTAGATATATGTTTAAGATGCTTGAAGATACTCATATCCTCTTTTTCTAATATAGAGATTGTTTAAGTTGCTAAATACTTCATAGATACTCATCTCTTCTTTTCACTCTGAGATTGCTTAAGATGTTAAAAGCTTCATTCATTAATCGTTCATAAAATAATTCTGATGACTTGTTAACAATTTGCAGGGAAGAGATGACTTCCGCATAACCCTTCTTCAAGTTCTAGAATGCATAGCGGAAGATGCTCTTCTGGTTACACAAAATGCTGAGATCATTATTCGTGAGATTCTCCCGTCTCTAGCTGGCATCTACAATGGGAACAAAGACGGGGATGCTCGGTTTCTCTGTTTGAAGATCTGGTTTGATTCAATGACAATTCTCTTAACCGAGTGCACTGAAATCGAGCAACAAACATCTGAGGATTTGAAATCAATATCCAACTCTCATTTCCTCCCACTCTACCCTGCATTGATCCAAGACGAAGATCCAATCCCAGCTTACGCACAAAAGCTCCTCGTCATGCTCGTTGAGTTTGACTACATCAAAATCTCCAACTTATTGCATCATAATACAGTTTCACAATGCTTCGAGTTTCTTCTCGGAGACTTATCAAGCGCGAGTGTGAACAACGTCAAGCTCTGTCTTGCCTTAGCCTCAGCTCCAGAGATGGAAAGTAAATTGCTCTCTCAGCTCAAAGTAGTGAGGAGAATCGGAAATCTGTTGGAATTCGTGAATGCCAAAGACATGGAAGATTTTCTTGAACCCACTTTAAGTCTCTGCAGAGCTTTTTTGCTACGGTCACTTGGGAACAAGAAAGGTCTCAGCTCCAACTACACGAAAGAGCCAACGCTGTTATCAGAGACATTTTTTACATTCGAGGTCGATCCACAGGAATGTATAAGAGATATTGCAGATTTCGGCAGCAACATTGGCCTATTCTTGCACCTAGCGACTTCAGATGATGACATCGGAGTTGCAGATATTGCCTCTGAATGCGTGGTGTTGCTACTTAAAGCGGCATCGAGAGAAGCCACGACGGGATTTTTAACCAATCTTCCGAAGATCACACAGATTCTTGACTCGTGGCACAGGAGGAAGAGCACGGAGGAACACTCGTTGGTTCTGAAAAGGATCTTGCATTGTTTAGGTTACGCTTGCAAGCAGTATCTATCGCAGGCGATGATTTTGTCGATATCAGGACACGATGTCTCTAAGATCAACGCCATTGTCTCTGAGATCAAGAACTCAGATGCGGCTGGTCTTAATAGCGTCGCTTCCCTCGTTGCTATGGAGTTGCAGAGATTACCTCGTTGAACTAAGGTAACAAGCTTAATGATAATTTAAGTTTTTTTCATCATTGGTAAGTCTTATTACATGTTCGTAATCTCTTGTTGTTGAACCAGGATTAACGACAATGACGTTGAGCTGTAGATTTTCAGTATGTACGAGGTAAACAAACTCAAAACCATGTGACATTGAGAATCAATATCTATTTGTCTCTTTGTAATGTGTATATTTCTCTCAATTACAATATTTGTACCACTACTTCCTTAATATTATCTTCTTTTAGATTTACCATTTATTGAATGTTTGAGATATAGTAAGCAACTCTACATTCTAGAAACTAATGCATGGTTAAAAAAGATTAGAATAGACTGACAATTATAGAAGAAGAAGAAAAACATGTGCTGATCTAAGAAAAAGTGAGATATTCGTTTGAGTGAAATCTTAGGGTCCTATTCTTAGATATTGCTTAATTATTAGTATGACTTTTATGTGTTGATAGAAAAAATAGTTCAATTATAATATCATGGTGTCTGTATTCTTTACAGTAAAAGAATAAACCAAATGAAATCACAATCAATCCTTGTGGAAAGCCCTTAGCTTTTCTTTAAAAAAAAAAAACCTCTCAAGTCTTCAATTATAGCCTCCAAACACATCAACCATTTACATCTCGACACCTAGTTAACAAAAAAAAGAAACCACTTCCCTTCCCACTGAACCAACTCCAATGACCAATACTATAGACTATAGAGTTACAACTCAAATGCTCTTTTACACAGTACTATTAGCTGCATTATTGTGAAACTTTACAATCCTTTGTGTAAGAATCCAGTCGCTATATATGTTTCTGCATATATATGTTCAATGTCTGTAAGTAATAGCTAAATTTAAAATATTTTAAAATAAAATGTAGAAGAAAATTGGGATTTAAAAAAAATATAGGCCAGGGATCTGGAAGCAAAAAAAAGAAAAAAAAATATTCTATTATTGGCTATTACAGAGAGCAACAAAACCAAAACTAAATTCTATTAATACATCATGATTGAAAAAAAAAAAAAATGTAGTTCTCAATTGGTGGTGTGAACCAAAAAAAAAAGTACTTGATTAGGATTAGAAATTGAAAATTGATATACAGTATTTACTATTTAGTTTTGCAAAGAAGGTCTTCTTCTCTTTATTAGTCTTCTTTTTCATCCAAAAGTTTTATATTATTATTTTACAAAAGAGTAAAAGCTTCTTTTATATAGAGACATCATCATTACAACTCAAATTGCACTCCGATCAGTAGATAGAGAAAGACACATCCAACAACAAAAAAGAACTCAACTTTGATTTCCTTCATCATTTAAACAAAACAAAAAAAAATGGCTTTCTCTTTTCTCAAAACACTTCTCATCATCTTTTTGATCTCACTCTCCTCTTCTTGTCTCTCTTCTTCTTTGCCATCTTCTCCGACCATCTCTCCCTTCCAACAGCTTTCTCCGGATATCGCCCCTCTCCTTCCTTCCCCGGGTGACTCTCTGCCTTCCGACGACGGCGGCGGCACAATCCCAGCTTCTCCAAGCCCTCCTGATCCCGACACTAACGACGGCTCCTACCCTGACCCTTTGGCCTTTGCTCCCTTCGCGTCTCCGCCGGTTTCTTCTCCAGCTCCTCCGTCGTCTTATCCTTCCGCCGGAGTTTTACTCCTCACCGTTATCCTCTCCTCCGCCTACGTGGCGTTGTAACACTACTATAGAGTTCACTTCACTTATATACATCAAACGAACGTTTTGGTTTCCACGTGTGTGTTTGTCCAAATGTATATCATTCTCGAATAATTAAAAATGTTAGTTCGTTGTAAACTATAGTTCTTCATCTTTTTGTGTTGCCCCTCTTGAGTCTTGACAATGTGAGTCGATTTTAATCATCTCCATTAAACAATAATAATATGCATGTATTTATAACAACGATGATATCATTTGATAGTTCACAATGTGCTAACGTTTTGTCAACCAATTAATTGATTTGACGGACGAAATTTTATATCAGAAATCAACCAATTATTTCTTATTTAGATGAATTTTATGATCGTATGAAGTATGTACTAATATATTTATTTACCTATATAAACAGAATTAATTTATGATATTAAGTAAGAGAATCTTATGTTTTAGGTGAACTTCATTTGTCTGTTTCTGATGTTTGCTTTTTACCTTTTTAAAAAGTTTAAATCATGTTTTAAAATAATCCATACTTTAAGGATTTGAATACCTAACTACGACGTGATGAGTGCATTAAACTATATAAATTATAAAGATAAGATCTTGTTCATATGATAAATTCTTTGAGACAAATGAGAATCTCTATACGTACATAGATTAACTACTCTTGTAAAGTTAGTTAATAAGATATATGTGTACTAATATGATTCACATGAAAATGGAAAAAGAATATGGAAATGCATATTGATGATAATTGGTAAAGAATGTGCGCTTTTATTAACAAAAATATCATATATGAGATTTAACCATACAAAAATAATCAACTAATTGCATTTTTCGGGTTAGAGCGAGTATGCATGTGAGTAGCTCCTGTCCTGACGATTCCAAAGCATAAAAGTGTTTATTATCCTGTCTCACACTTTGAGTTGCTTTTTAAACCTCGTTGTCAAATCACACTATACTATTAATTTGATTGATGTATATATACATAAGAGTTTTATAATTTAAGGTTTGTGCGTGACAGATTGTATAATCACTAGCTAAAATGTCGTGTTGATGCCCACTTGGTTTGTCCTTTGTGGGAGCAATATGAAAGGTATAAACATGTATACACTACAAAAAAAATATGAGCTTCGATAGCAGATTGTTGTACCATGAATTTACTAACTGCAATTAAAAGTACAAAAATTGGATGTCAAATATTTTGTAGCATTAGATTAACGCTAACAAATATTTTTTACTATGCGGAAATATAAAAATAACGATTGTAGCTGAAAAGTTGTTTGAAAGCAAAATATTTGGGTTTTTCTGACCAACCAAAAAAAATATCGATTCTCAATACATTGTCGGAAAGTTGTTTGGGGATTTTACATTTTGCCAAAATAAATAAAAAAAGCTTTTTAAAATTCTCATCCGATTACATCAATTCTATATCGCAATCTCAAGTTTTTGATTCCCATCGTGAAATCTCAATACTCATTTCCTAAAATTACCATTGACGAAAACTCGATTCTCCATCACTCTCTGTCTATCTATCTTTCTTTCTCTCCACCTATGTCTTTGTCTCAATAGCTCAGTTGATCTCTGTTTTTTGCCATCTCTGTCTCAGTAGCTCAGCCGATCTCCGTCTCTTGCCGTCTCTGTCTCAGTAGCCTCGAACTCAGCCAATATCTATCTCAGTAGCTTCAAACTCAGCCGATCTTGTCCACCTGAAAGGTATACGACATTCAATTGATGTATTTGATTTCTTGACTGTTTACTAGTATTTGATTTCTTGATTGTTTCAAACATTAAAAGGTAATCACATCTCATCAGCCAGATCTTCTGCTTAGCGGAAAAGTATATCAACGAGATTTTGAAGCTGCATGAAGTGCCAGCAAACATCGTCTCCGACCGTGATCCAATATTCCCATCGATGTTTTGGCAGGATTTACATAGAGCATTGGGAACGGATATTCACATGAGCACCTCATTCCACCCGGAGATCGATGGGCAGACAGAAAGAACTATCCGAACCATAGAAGATATGCTTTGACTATGTGCATTGGAGTGGTCTTCTGATTGGGAGAAGAATCTACCGTTGGTTGAATTTGCCTATTATAACAGTTATCACGCAAGCATCCGCATGTCACCGTTCGAAGCTATGTACGGAAGACCTTGTCGAACGCCATTCTGTTGGACGGAATTTGGGGAAAGGACGAGTTTCAATCACAAGGTTATTGATGAGACCACAGAAAAGATCAAGTTTATTCGAGAAAGCATGAAGAAAGCTCAAGATCGCCAGAAGAAGTACGTAGAACGTAAAAGGCGAGAAGTGGAATTTGAAGTTGGAGACATGGTGTACTTGAAGGTCGCACCACAAAAAGGGAAGGATTGGTTTGGTAAAGTGGGAAAGCTCGCGGTAAAGTTCATTGGACCATACCGGATTGAGAAGAGAGTTAGAGAGGTAGCCTACCGACTATCTATGCTAGAGGTTATGCGATTACACAAAGTCTTCCACGTTTCACAACTACGAAGTATGTACCCGATCCTACTATGATTATACCCGAGCCTATCTAGGAATTGGAGTCAAATCTCACATACCCTGAAGGACCGTTTGGAATCGGAGAACAAAGAACGCGGAAGTTAAAGAACATGAGCATTCCTCAAATACAAGTATTCTAGGGAAAGCAGAACCGCAAGGTCACCACTTGGGAATATGAGAATAGGATTCGAGCCAAGTATCCTCAGCTGTTTGTCGAAGAAGATAAAGTAGGGCCGTTAGATCCTTATGGAATTCGGGACGAATTCTATTAAGGGGGAGCGGGGGAGAGAGAATGTAGTGACCCTCACTACAGGGTAGAAACCAAATGAAAATCCATGACCAAAAGGCCTGGGAAGTATCTCGAAAGAAGGTAAGGACGAAAGACTGAGAATTGCCGAACTGTGTCCGAGGAATTACCGAAGGACCGAGGAATTTTGGACGATGGCCGAAGAATGACCGAGTAAGGACCGGACAGAGAAGTCACGGACGAGACGGACCGTGCCGCGTACCACCGATCGTACCGCGGTACCACCGACACGACCAGACAAAGTTCCGGATTTTAAGGAGCTATTGTCTCCTCTAATTGACCAATCGAATTTCATGCAAGATAGTGGGAGACAAAATCACTATCACATTTTTGGACGTGGCCAATCGCATCTCATGCAAGGGAGAGTGGAAGACACCATCATTTTCCCTTTCTAAAAGCGGCCAATGACGTTTCATGCGCAAGTAAGTGGGAACAAAGAAGATTTTGTTGGACAAGTGTAAAACAAGCAATTTTGGTGGCACCAAAGAGGAACACTTGTTCCACATGCATTGGCTAGCCAAACTGCCAAAACTCCCTATAAAAGAAGTTCACCCCTCTTTCTCATTTTCGCAAAACCAAAAGAAGAAGAAGATAAAAGAAAGAAAGGAGAGAAAGGGTGAGGAAGAGAGAAAGGGTGAGGAAGAGAGAAAGAAGGAAGTAGAGTTCAAGACAAGACTATCGACCACCATCAAGTGTTGCATCGAGAAGGAACTCGATTGCAACAAGGGAAAGGATCCGAAGTGCTGCCTTGAAAGGAACGCTATCAAGAAAATCCGACCACTCCTTAAAAGAGATCACCGGTTTTCTGTGAGTTCAGGCACATTTCACCGGGCTAGATGGGGATTAAAGACTTCCGTCTAGTGCACGGTTTGCATGAGCATATAGTTGCATTTACTTGAATTTCATGTTTGATTTTCTTGTTTAAATGCATGTGATGTGAGGTTACACCGGTTGCTAGTTCGAAATGTTCTAGTAACAAGGGTGGTAACTAGGTTGGATACTTGTAAATTTATGTGCTTAAAAACCATAAGAACTCAAGTATCAACTTTGTTGAAGTCTTAATGCGTTTAGTCCACGACAAAGTCCAACTACCGTAGTAAGACTAGGGTATGGCTGTCCTCAGACTATTTCCGTACCAGTATGCAGCCACGACATGTAACTCATGTCGTGAGTTGTAGATCTGGAACGAAGAGCGCGGAGGTTACTGAGCTCGCTACCCTGGCCGAAGCTGTCTACACGATGGTGTGGCTCTAAGTGAAGTCTGGTTGCATGCCTTTGTGGTTGCAGCGCGGTTGTTCAAAAAGGGTGTTGAGGAGAGGAAGCATATCGGGCCCATAAATTAAAACTTGTCTAGAACTCTTTGATATTATTCAAGTTTATTGTTGTTGTTGTGCTGTTGTGATTGCTCGCTAGATTAATTTGCTTAGCTAATTATCTTCCGCGTGCTATCTCTGATTGTTTGATTGTTTGCTTGCCTGCTTGATTGCTTTATTGCTTGTGGCTTGCATGCTTGCTTGATCGTTTGTTATGGGGTTTGGGATTTATTATAATTTGCAGGAATCCTGAGCTCACTAAGTAATCTTTATGATTACTTACAGAATTGTGTTTGCATTGCAGGAAACCCTAGAGGGAACTAGAGGGCGTGGTGAACGAGTAGGAACCCGGTGTAGTTTGTGTGTCTATTGTAAAATAAAGTATGTTATTTGGAAACAACCTTTGGCTCTAAGCCTTAAACTCGAACTCCTTAAACCTTATGGTTACCGTTTTGTAATAAACTCTTTAAGTATTTAATATATTCGGATTTCTTATTCGTACGAGTCATAACTGATATAGACTTTGTCCGAGTCGGCTCAACGCCTGGAATGTCTCAAGGTTTGCAAAGCCTAAAAGATGTTCCATGCGGTCAGGAACACCACCGACGGACTGGCTAAGGATCCTGATGTGTTCTTGAACCTCGACCGGATCGTTGGTGAACGTTTCCATAGTAGCATCCCGGGGCGGTCCGTGGCCGGTTGGCCATAGGACGGTTCGGGGGCGTTACAATACCTATGGAGGCCTACAGTAGACATGAGAACTTTGCATGATTCTTTAAATTGTTTTGTAGCATGGCCTGCAAATAGATTTGTGTTTGAGACAACAACGAATGAATCTCCTGTTCGTCAATCATCTCCATCTAAAGCAGCAAGTACAAGATCTCATAATGAAATGTCTCCTGTAATTTCTAAATCTCCTCATATTCAAGTATCTTCGACAAACTTAACAAGTCCAAGTTCTCAGAATGACAAGTCTCTAACAAATCTTAAATATGAAACTTCAATTTTTATATTATTTTTACACCATATTCCAAAATAAATACAAATAAAAATAACAAAATATTCTACTTTTAACCTATAAATATTTAAACAATTATTTCATTGGCTAATTCATTAAGGTGCGGATCACCAAATTCTTCATATCTACCGTTGATTAGAAGAAATCTAACGATCATCAATCAACTCTTAAATAATCTTATCCTTTTACTTCTGTACATCTCGATATCTTTTTTTTGTCTACTTAATCGATAAGGACGATGCAAATCCAATAAACTCTGGATTCTGGAAGCTTCATTGACGCTTGAAGTATCAAATCACCGATTAAATCTACTGCAAAACTCGAATCCCTTTGATCATCTCTGCCGAATTTAAAGGTTTTCGTCCTTTTTTCTCTCTTTCTGCTGAATCAGATCTTTGTTCAATCGATTGTAGTCCCAAATCGTTTAATTTTGGGTATAGATCTTCTCGTTTAATTTTGGGTATAGATCTTTCTTTTTTCCCTTTTTGTTCAATCGTTTAATTTTGGGTATAGATCTTCATTTGTTTTCCTCTTTGTATAATCAATTGTAATAGATCTTCTCGTTTTCAAGTTAGGAGCTCAAAATCATAGTAACAGGTTCTAACACATTTTTTCATTCAAGCCAAAGTTATAATTTTTGATTGAATGAAACTGTTTTCTTTTGATTGTTGTTGTTGTTGATTTATTAAAAGAAATCTATCTAAACAACTATCATATTTATCAATGCAGAAACAGTTATTTCAATGGAAGCTAAAGAAATCGTATGCTGCATCCCCGCAATGAGCGCTAAACCGAAACTCACACAACAAGGTGAGCAAGATCAAGAAGATCTATACCCACAATTGTTGTTGATTATTGTTGTTGATCAATAAAAAGAAACCTATCTAAAAAACTATCATATTTATCAATGCAGAAACAGTTGTTTCAATGGAAGCTAAAGAAATCATATGTTGCATCCCCGCAAGAAACGTTATACCAAAACTCACACAACAAGGTGAGCAAGATCAAGAAGATCTATACCCAAAATTGTTGTTGTTGTTGATCAATAAAAAGAAACCTATCTAAACAGCTATCATATTTATCAATGCAGAAACAGTTGTTTCAATGGAAGCTAAAGAAATTGTATGCTACATCCCCGCGATGAACGTTATACCAAAACTCACACAACAAGGTGAGCAAGATCAAGAAGATCCACTGTTCATCCGAAACCTCCAAAACAATGCACTCAACTTCACTCCTATGAAACGCCCAAAAGTAGAAAAAGGAGGGTCCTCAGGAGGCAACGCTCCTTGAAGAATAATGGCATGGTAGCAATCACTCTTAGAGTTCATGTTATGTTTAGACTTTGTTAACTTTAAAACTTTATGTAATATGATATTTTATGATATCATTGTCTTTCATAAATTAAAGCAAATTACATTTTATTCAATGTTTCAAATGACAAATTATATTTGATGCAATTTAATATAGATCTAAATACCATTGCAAGTTAAACAGCATTTTCTTAGTGCCATGATAAATATTACATAAGCCAGGACAATGTATATCATATCACAAAAACAAAAATAAGAAACAATATTCAACAGCATTTCCCATATGCTATTATTAACGATGTTATAGCAACGTACAATAGCCTTTAAAAATTACAAAATAACAATAAAAATTGTTATACAATACTTTTCTATAGCAAACTTTTTGTGCTACTATAGGGTTAAATTCGAGAACCATAATGTCACGAAACAATATCCAACAACACATCGAATGTGTCATTATAATATATTAAACAACTTAAAAAAATTTGGAGATGGGGTCCGGAGGAATGGGGTCCGCGTTTTGGAGATGAGCAAGGAGATGAGTCGTTTGCAAGCATTTACGAACGAAACATGTATATGCCTGAATGGGATGTGCCCGGTGTGACGCCGAGGTACTCACCAACAAGTTCTACTCGGTAAAGTACACCTGGGTACGTGTACCCGCCTTTTAGAGAGTATTCGCCAGTTGGACCGTTCGCTACCAACCCGAATCCAAGTATGCCAAGGAGAGACCAAGGTCGTGGAGGAGACCTGAATGAACAGAGTGTACCAGAGACCCAACAAACACTGAAGATGATACAAAACCTTTTAAACCACATGATCCAACAACAACAACAGAACCAAGGAAACCAGCCAGCTGAAACTCCATCAGATAACTTTCTGAAGTTGGTAATAATGATTAGAAACTTAGGACTCGGCAAGTTCAAGGGAGAGCAGAACACGGTGTTAGCAGACAGATGGATAAGGGAATTGGAGACAAATTTCGAAACATCAAGATGCCCGGAAGAGTTCAAGAGAGCAATCGCGATCAGCTTCTTGGAAGAGGATGCCCGTGCGTGGTGGGACAGCATAGTTACTCGCTACCGCTACCAGCCCATAACATGGGAAATCTTTAAGAGAGAATTTGAGCAGAAGTACTTTCCACCAGAGTCTCGTGATCGATTAGAGAATCAGTTCTTGCGTCTAGAGCAAAGAGATATAAGCGTTCGAGCCTATGGACAAATATTTACCCGACTTAGGAGGTATTTGTACCAAGGCAATGATGATGAAGTGGCTATAGTCCGTAGATTCCTTAACGGGCTTAGGCCAGAGATAAAAGGAAGGTTACACGCCGTGACATACATAAGCGTCGCTGAAGTGGAGGAGAGAGCAGTTAATGTTGAGGAAGGTATAGAGTTGGAGAAAGAAGTTACGGCCCGAGAGAAAAAGAAGGAACCAGTAGAACAGAACAAGATCGTGAATCTTCGGAGGGTGAACCAAGTAGCAGGGCGGGAACCTGAGTGCGAACCATGGTAAAGTCAATATGACTGTCAACAAAGGAGGACGTACAATGAGCAACCTTGATCCTAGAGGATGCTTTATGTGTGGTCAACTTAGACACTTTGCTTGAGCTTGTCCAACAGTTGCAGAAGCTAAGAATTCCAATTTGTCGTTCGTCACATGTTTCTACTGTGGTGAAATAGGAAACTATGCGACCTCATGTCCATCAAGGCCGACCAAACTGAACGCCCAAACTGTGAACCATGCTCAACCAGTACAGCAAGTGAAGGAAGCCCCAACAAATAAACAAGCGACTCAAGCTAATGTTTTTGCTTTAGGAGTAGAGCCACCCAAATCTCCAAAGAATGTGAAAGGCCCTATAATAGGTTTCATTGGGTTCTAACTCTCTTATGATTGATTGTGTGATTGTGTGATTGCGTGTTTTTTTTGCATTGCATTTTTATAATTGTTTTGCATTTACGAACATTACTTGTTGGTGGTAACCCCACACATGTATTGTTCGATTCGGGAGCGTCCAATAGTTTTGTGACTCCTGAAGTGGCCGACAAGTTTGGAGACTTGTGTGAAGAAGAGGAAGTGAATATCAACGTTTACACCGCTGGTAATCAACCGCTTCTAAAGAATCGAAGAATGTTCAGAGATGTGTCGATAATCTTGCAAGATGAAAATCTCCCAGTAAATCCACTTGTAATGCCGATGGAGAGGTTTGATGCTATATTAGGGATGGATTGGTTATCGGAACACTAAGCCCATATAGACTGCAGTAGGAGCAGAGTCATATTTGAAAATGGAGGAAGGACACCTCTAGTTTTCTACGGAATTAGCCCAAGCAAAAATGCATATTTCGCATCAACGATAAGAATTGGGAGATCGTTCGATGAAGGGAGTGTTTATCTAGTCACTGGAGGAGATGACAAAGAAAATCTGGAAGTTCAGGACATCACAGTTGTCAAGGACTACGAAGATGTATTCAGGCCGTTAGAAGGATTGCCTCCGCCGAGAAGTCATCCTTTTACCATAAGTCATCCTTTTACCATAAAACTTGAGCCTAGAGCAACCCCAATTGCTAAAGCGTCGCATCGCATGGCACCAGGCGAGTTAGCTGAACTTAAGACTCAGCTAGAAGACTTGTTGGAAAAAGGGTTTATTCAACCAAGTTCTTCGCCTTGGGGAGCCCCGGTGCTATTTGTTAAGAAGAAAGATGGGAGCATGCGTTTGTGTATTCATTACCGAGGAATCAATAACATTACCATCAAGGACAAGTATCCATTGCCACGGATTGATGAGCTGTTAGATCAACTCAGAGGAGCAAGCTTGTTTTCGAAGATTGACTTAGCCTTCGGCTACCACCAAATCTCGATTGCAGAACCAGATGTGATGAAGACAGCCTTTCAAACAAGATATGGCCAATATGAGTTCGTAGTAATGCTGTTTGGACTTACCAACGCGCCAGCAGCATTCATGCGACTAATGAACGAGGTATTTGATGATTATTTGGATCAATTCGTGATAATATTCACCGATGACATCCTTATATATTCACGGAGTGATGAAGAACATGAAGACCATTTGAGGAAGGTGTTAGAGAGACTAAGGGAGAAGAAACTGTTCGCCAAGTTCAGCAAGTGCAAGTTCTGGCAAAGGGAAATTGGGTTCCTAGGACACCGAGTCTCGGAGCAAGGCGTGTCCGCCGACCCAGAGAAGATTATCGCGATTCAGGATTGGCCGAAGCCAACATCCGTGTCAGAGGTTAGAAGTTTTTTTGGCCTCGCAGGCTATTACCGGAAATTCGTAAAGGGGTTTTCATCCATTGCGAAACCCTTGACGCGACTCACCGGTAAATGAGTACCTTTCATTTGGAGTGACGAGGTGGAAGAAGCTTTTAGAAAGTTAAAGGGAGCACTGACAACGACACCAGTTTTAGCTCTACCAGAGCCAAATCAGCCATATACCATGTACACAGATGCATCAAGAGTTGGTGTCGGATGCGTTATGATGCAAGGAGACAGAGTAATTGTCTATGCCTCCAGACAGTTAAGGAAGCATGGAGAGAATTACCCAACACATGACCTAGAGATGGAAGCCGTGGTGTTTGCATTAAGGATATGGAGATTATATCTGTATGGAGAAGCTGAAGAAGGTAAGGCTTCTAGCCTTAGAACGAGAATCTAGTGAGCCGTTGGGTCTACAAGCTGTAACTCAAGCTAGTTTAGTATAACGAATCCGTGAAAAGCAGCCCAAGGACGAGAACCTGAAGAAGATCATTGGGGAGTTGAAGAGTTTAGACGGACCAAATGCTAGTGGTTACCACATAGCAGATGATGGCACTTTACTACTTAATGGAAGAATCACAATACCTGACCGGAGTGGACTGCGAGAGGAGATACTAAGAGCAGCCCACAGCTCAGCATTGAGTATTCACCCTGTAAGCACGAAGATGTACAAGGACGTGGGCAGGTATTACCATTGGCCTGGATTGAAGAGAGCAGTAGCAAGATGGGTAAGCCAATGTGACTCATGTCAAAGAATCAAGGTAGAGCATCAAGTGCCAGCAGGTTTACCTCGCAACTTGCCCATACCAGCATGGAAATGGGACTCTATCTCGATGGATTTCATCTCCGGTCTACCAAGAAGAAAATGACGAATCAACGACACAGTATGGGTAGTGGTCGATCGTTTGACAAAGGTAGCCCACTTGGTTCCAGTGAGTACAGATAAAGCACCGATTTTAGCGGAAAAGTATATAAATGAGATTTTGAAGCTGCATGGAGTGCCAGCAACATCGTCTCCGTCCGTGATCCAAAATCCGCATCGATGTTTTGGCAGGATTTACATAGAGCATTGGGAACGGATGTTCACATGAGCACCTCATTCCACCCGGAGACCGATGGGCAGACAGAAAGAACTATCCGAACCATAGAAGATATGCCTTGACTATGTGCATTGGAGTGGTCTTCTGATTGGGAGAAGAATCTACCGTTGGTTGAATTTGCCTATAACAACAGTTATCACTCAAGCATCGGCATGTCACCGTTCGAAGCTATGTACGGAAGACCTTGCCGAACGCCATTCTGTTGGACGGAAGTTGGGGAAAGGACGAGTTTCAATCACAAGTTCATTGATGAGACCACATAAAAGATCAAGTTGATTCGAGAAAACATGAAGAAAGCTCAATATCGCCAGAAGAAGTACGCAGATTGTAAAAGGCGAAAAGTGGAATTTGAAGTTGGAGACATGGTGTACTTGAAGGTCGCACCACAAAAAGGGAAGGATCGGTTTGGTAAAGTGGGAAAGCTCGCGGTAAGGTTCATTGGACCATACCATATTGAGAAGAGAGTTTGAGAGGTAGCCTACCGGCTATCTATGCCAGAGGTTATGCGATTACACAAAGTCTTCTATGTTTTACAACTACGGAAGCATGTACACGATCCTACTATGATTATACCCGAGCCTATCGAGGAATTGGAGTCAAATCTCACATACCCCGAAGGACCGTTTTGAATCGGAGAACGAAGAACGTGGAAGTTAAAGAACATGAGCATTCCTCAAATACAAGTATTATGGGGAAAGCAGAACTGCAAGATCACCACTTGAGAAGATGAGGATAGGATTCGAGCCAAGTATCCTCAGTTGTTTGTCGAAGAAGATGAAGCAGGGCCGTCAGATCCTTATGGAATTCGGGACAAATTCTATTAAGGGGGGGGGGGGGGGGGGAATGTAGTGACCCTCACTACAAGGTAGAAACCAAATAAAAACCCATGACCAAAAGGCCAGGGAAGTATCTCGGAAAGAAGGCAAGGACGAAAGACCGAGAATTGCCGAAGTGTGTCCGAGGAATTACCGAAGAATCGAGGAATTTTTGATGATGGCCGAAGAACGACAGAGTAAGGACCAGACAGATAAGTCACAGACGAGACGGACCGTGCCACGTACCACAGACCGTATCGTGGTACCGCCGACACGACCAGACAAACTTCCGGATTTTTGGGAGCTTTTGTCTCCTTTAATTGACCAATCGCATTTCATGCAAGATAGTGGGAGACAATATCACTATCACCTTTTTGGGTGTGGGAAATCCCATCTCATGCAAGGGAGAGTGGAAGACACCATCATTTCCCCTTTCTAAAAGCGGCCAATGACGTTTCATGCGCGAGTAAGTGGGAACAAAGAAGATTTTGTTGGACAAGTGTAAAACAAGCAATTTGGTGGCACCAAAGAGGAACACTCGTTCCACACGCATTGGCTCGCCAAACGTCCCAAACTCCCTATAAAAGAAGCTCACCCCCCTTTCTCATTTTCGCAAAACCAAAAGAAGAAGAAGAGAAAAGAAAGAAAGGAGAGAAAGGGTGAGGAAGAGAGAAAGGAGAGAAAGGGTGAGGAAGAGAGAATGAAGAAAGTAGAGTTCAAGACAAGACTATCGACCACCATCAAGTGTTGCATCGGGAAGGAACTCGATTGCAGCAAGGGAAAGGATCCAAAGTGCTGCCGCGAAAGGAACGCTATCAAGAAAGTCCGACCACTCCTTACAAGAGATCGCCGGTTTTCTGTGAGTTCAGGCACATTTTGCCGGGCTAGATGGGGATTAAATACTTCCATCTAGTGCACGATTTGCATGAGCATATAGTTGCATTTACTTGAATTTCATGTTTGATTTTCTTGTCTAAATGCATGTGTTGTGAGGTTACACCGGTTGCTAGTTCAAAATGTTCTAGTAACAAGGGTGGTAACTAGGTTGGATACTTGTAAATTTATGTGCTTAAAAACCATAAGAACTTAAGTATCAACTTTGTTGAAGTCTTAATGCGTTTAGTCCGCGACAAAGTCCGGCTAGCGTAGTAAGACTAGGGTATGGCTGTCCTCAGACTATTTTCGTACCAGCATGCAGCCGCGGCATGTAACCCATGTCGTAAGTTGTAGGGTCTGGAACGAAGAGCCCGGAGGTTACTGGGCTCGCTACCCTGGCCTAAGCTGTCTACACGACGGTGTAGCTCTAAGTGAAGTCCGGTTGCATGCCTTTGTGGTTGCAGTGCGGTTGTTCAAAAAGGGTGTTGAGGAGAGGAAGCATACCGGGCCCATAAATTAAAACTTGTCTAAAACTCTTTGATTTTATTCAAGTTTATTGTTGTTGTTGTTGTGCTGTTGTGATTGCTCGCTAGATTAATTTGCTTAGCGAATTATCTTCCGCGTGCTATCTCTGATTGTTTGATTGTTTGCTTGCCTGCTTGATTGCTTTATTGCTTGTGGCTTGCATGCTTGCTTGATCGTTTGTGATGGGGTTTGGGGTTTGGGATTTATTATAATTATGCAGGAATCCTGAGCTCACTAAGTAATCTTTATGATTACTTACGGAACTGTGTTTGCCTTGCAGGAAATCCTAGAGGGAACTAGAGGGCGTGGTGAACGAGTAGGAACCCGGTGTAGTTTGTGTGTCTATTGTAAAATAAAGTATGTTATTTTGTAAACAACCTTTGGCTCTAAGCCTTAAACTCGAACTCCTTAAACCTTATGGTTACCGTTTTGTAAGAAACTCTTTAAGTATTTAATATATTCGGATTTCTTATTCGTAAGAGTCATAACTAATATAGACTTTGTCCGAGTCGGCTCAACGCCTCGGATGTCTCAAGGGTTGCAAAGCCTAAAAGATGTTCCATGCGGTCGGGAACGCCACCGACGAACTGGGTACGGATCCTGATGTGTTCTTGAACCTCGACCGGATCGTTGGTGAACGTTTCCATAGTAGCATCCCGGGGCGGTCTGTGGCCATCTGGCCATAGGACGGTTTGGGGGAGTTACAATACCTATGGAGGCCTACAGTAGACATGAGAACTTTGCATGATTTTTTAATTTGTTTTGTAGCATGGCCTGCAAATAGATTTGTGTCTGAGACAACAACGAATGAATCTCCTGTTCGTCAATCATCTCCATCTAAAGCAGCAAGTACAAGATCTCATAATGAAATGTCTCCTGTAATTTCTAAATCTCCTCATATTCAAGTATCTTCGACAAACTTAACAAGTCCAAGTTCTCAGAATGACAAGTCTCTAAAAAATCTTAAATATGAAACTTCAATTTTTATATTATTTTTACACCATATTCCAAAATAATTACAAATAAAAATAACAAAATATTCTACTTTTAACCTATAAATATTTAAACAATTATTTCATTGGCTAATTCATTAAGGTGCGGATCACCAAATTCTTCATATCTACCGTTGATTAGAAGAAATCTAACGATCATCAATCAACTCTTAAATAATCTTATCCTTTTACTTCTGTACATCTCGATATCTTTTTTTTGTCTACTTAATCGATAAGGACGATGCAAATCCAATAAACTCTGGATTCTGGAAGCTTCATTGACGCTTGAAGTATCAAATCACCGATTAAATCTACTGCAAAACTCGAATCCCTTTGATCATCTCTGCCGAATTTAAAGGTTTTCGTCCTTTTTTCTCTCTTTCTGCTGAATCAGATCTTTGTTCAATCGATTGTAGTCCCAAATCGTTTAATTTTGGGTATAGATCTTCTCGTTTAATTTTGGGTATAGATCTTTCTTTTTTCCCTTTTTGTTCAATCGTTTAATTTTGGGTATAGATCTTCATTTGTTTTCCTCTTTGTATAATCAATTGTAATAGATCTTCTCGTTTTCAAGTTAGGAGCTCAAAATCATAGTAACAGGTTCTAACACATTTTTTCATTCAAGCCAAAGTTATAATTTTTGATTGAATGAAACTGTTTTCTTTTGATTGTTGTTGTTGTTGATTTATTAAAAGAAATCTATCTAAACAACTATCATATTTATCAATGCAGAAACAGTTATTTCAATGGAAGCTAAAGAAATCGTATGCTGCATCCCCGCAATGAGCGCTAAACCGAAACTCACACAACAAGGTGAGCAAGATCAAGAAGATCTATACCCACAATTGTTGTTGATTATTGTTGTTGATCAATAAAAAGAAACCTATCTAAAAAACTATCATATTTATCAATGCAGAAACAGTTGTTTCAATGGAAGCTAAAGAAATCATATGCTGCATCCCCGCAAGAAACGTTATACCAAAACTCACACAACAAGGTGAGCATGATCAAGAAGATCTATACCCAAAATTGTTGTTGTTGTTGATCAATAAAAAGAAACCTATCTAAACAACTATCATTATTATTAATGCAGAAACAGTTGTTTCAATGGAAGCTAAAGAAATTGTATGCTGCATCCCCGCGATGAACGTTATACCAAAACTCACACAACAAGGTGAGCAAGATCAAGAAGATCCACTGTTCATCCGAAACCTCCAAAACAATGCACTCAACTCCACTCCAATGAAACGCCCAAAAGTAGAAAAAGGAGGGTCCTCAGGAGGCAACGCTCCTTGAAGAATAATGGCATGGTAGCAATCACTCTTAGAGTTCATGTTATGTTTAGACTTTGTTAACTTTAAAACTTTATGTAATATGATATTTTATGATATCATTGTCTTTCATAAATTAAAGCAAATTACATTTTATTCAATGTTTCAAATGACAAATTATATTTGATGCAATTCAATATAGATCTAAATACCATTGCAAGTTAAACAGTATTTTCTTAGTGCCATGATAAATATTACATAAGCCAGGACAATGTATATCATATCACGAAAACAAAATAACAAACAATATTCAACAGCATTTCCCATATGCTATTATTAACGATGTTATAGCAACGTACAATAGCCATTAAAAAATACAAAATAACAATAAAAATTGTTATACAATGCTTTTCTATAGCAAACTTTTTGTGCTACTATAGGGTTAAATTCGAGAACCATAATGTCACGAAACAATATCCAACAACACATCGAATGTGTCATTATAATATATTAAACAACTTAAAATATTTGGAGATGGGGTCCAGAAGAATGGGATCCGCGTTTTGGAGATGAGCAAGGAGATGAGTCGTTTGCAGGCATTTACGAACCAAACATGTATATGCCTGAATGGGATGTGCAAGGTGTGACGCCGAGGTACTCACCAACAAGTTCTAATCGGTAAAGTACACCTGAGTACATGTACCCGCCTTTTAGAGAGTATTCGCCAATTGGACCGTTCGCTACCAACCCGAATCTAAGTATGCCAAGGAGAGACCAAGGTCGTGGAGGAGACCCGAATGAACAGAGTGTACCAGAGACCCAACAAAGACTAAAGATGATACAAAACCTTTTAAACCACATGATCCAACAACAACAACAAAACCAAGGAAACTAGCCAGCTGAAACTCCATCAGATAACTTTCTGAAGTCGGTAATAATGATCAGAAACTTAGGACTCTGCAAGTTCAAGGGAGAGCAGAACACGGTGTTAGCAGACAGATGGATAAGGGAATTGGAGACAAATTTCGAAACATCAAGATGCCCGGAAGAGTTTAAGAGAGCAATCGCGATCAGCTTCTTGGAAGAGGATGCCCGTGCGTGGTGGGACAGCGTAGTTACTCGCTACCGCTACCAGCCCATAACATGGGAAATCTTTAAGAGAGAATTTGAGCAGAAGTACTTTCCACCAGAGTCTCGTGATCGATTAGAGAATCAGTTCCTGCGTCTAGAGCAAGGAGATATGAGCGTTCGAGCCTATGGACAAATCTTTACCCGACTTAGGAGGTATTTGTACCAAGGCAATGATGATGAAGTGGCTATAGTCCGTAGATTCCTTAACGAGCTTAGGCCAGAGATAAAAGGAAGGTTACACGCCGTGACATACAGAAGCGTCGCTGAAGTGGAGGAGAGAGCAGTTAATGTTGAGGAAGGTATAGAGTTGGAGAAAGAAGTTACGCCCCGAGAGAAAAAGAAGGAACCAGTAGAACAGAACAAGATCATGAATCTTCGGAGGGTGAACCAAGTAGCAGGGCGGAACCTGAGTGCGAACCATGGTAAAGTCAATATGACTGTCAACAAAGGAGGACGTACAATGAGCAACCTTGATCCTAGAGGATGCTTTATGTGTGGTCAACTTAGACACTTTGCTCGAGCTTGTCCAACAGTTGCAGAAGCTAAGAATTCCAATTTGTCGTTCGTCACATGTTTCTACTGTGGTGAAATAGGAAACTATGCGACCTCATGTCCATCAAGGCCGACCAAACTGAACGCCCAAACTGTGAACCATGCTCAACCAGTACAGCAAGTGAAGGAAGCCCCAACAAATAAACAAGCGACTCAAGCTAATGTTTTTGCTTTAGGAGTAGAGCCACCCAAATCTCCAAAGCCTGCGAAAGGCCCTATAATAGGTTTCATTGGGTTCTAACTCTCTTATGATTGATTGTGTGATTGTGTGATTGCGTGTTTAGTTTTTTTTTTTGCATTGCATTTTTATAACTGTTTTGCATTTACAAACATTACTTGTTGGTGGTAACCCCACACATGTATTGTTCGATTCGGGAGCGTCCAATAGTTTTGTGACTCCTGAAGTGACCGACAAGTTTGGAGACTTGTGTGAAGAAGAGGAAGTGAATATCAACGTTTACACCGCTGGTAATCAACCGCTTCTAAAGAATCGAAGAATGTTCAAAGATGTGTCGATAATCTTGCAAGATGAAAATCTCCCAGTAAATCCACTTGTAATGCCGATGGAGAGGTTTGATGCTATATTAGGGATGGATTGGTTATCGGAACACTAAGCCCATATAGACTGCAGTAGGAGCAGAGTCATATTTGAAAATGGAGGAAGGACACCTCTAGTTTTCTACGGAATTAGCCCAAGCAAAAAGGCATATTTCGCATCAACGATAAGAATTGGGAGATCGTTCGATGAAGAGAGTGTTTATCTAGTCACTCTTACCACCACTGGAGGAGATGACAAGGAAAATCTGGAAGTTCAGGACATCACAGTTGTCAAGGACTACGAAGATGTATTCAGGCCGTTAGAAGGATTGCCTCCGCCGAGAAGTCATCCTTTTACCATAAGTCTTGAGCCTAGAGCAACCCTAATTGCTAAAACGCCGTATCGCATGGCACCAGGCGAGTTAGCTGAACTTAAGACTCAGCTAGAAGACTTGTTGGAAAAAGGGTTTATTCAACCAAGTTCTTCGCCATGGGGAGCCCCAGTGCTATTTGTTAAGAAGAAAGATGGGAGCATGCGTTGGTGTATTCATTACCGAGGAATCAATAACATAACCATCAAGGACAAGTATCCATTGCCACGGATTGATGAGCTGTTAGATCAATTCAGAGGAGCAAGCTTGTTTTCGAAGATTGACTTAGCCTCCGGCTACCACCAAATCTCGATTGCAGAACCAGATGTGATGAAGACAGCCTTTCAAACAAGATATGGCCAATATGAGTTCGTAGTAATGCTGTTTGGACTTACCAACATGCCAGCAGCATTCATGCGACTAATGAACGAGGTATTTGATGATTATTTGGATCAATTCGTGATAATATTCACCGATGACATCCTTATATATTCACGGAGTGCTGAAGAACATGAAGACGATTTGAGGAAGGTGTTAGAGAGACTAAGGGAGAAGAAACTGTTCGCCAAGTTCAGCAAGTGCAAGTTCTGGCAAAGGGAAATTGGGTTCCTAGGACACCGAGTCTCGGAGCAAGGCGTGTCCGCCGACCCAGAGAAGATTGTCGCGATTCAGGATTGGCCGAAGCCAACATCCGTGTCAGAGGTTAGAAGTTTCTTAGACCTCGCATGCTATTACCGGAAATTCGTAAAGGGGTTTTCATCCATTACGAAACCCTTGATTCGACTCACCGGTAAATGAGTACCTTTCATTTGGAGTGAAGAGGTGGAAGAAGCTTTTAGAAAGGTAAAGAGAGCACTGACAACGACACCAGTTTTAGCTCTACCAGAGCCAAATCAGCCGTATGCCGTGTACACAGATGCATCAAGAGTTGGTGTCGGATGCGTTATGATGCAAGGAGACAGAGTAATTGTCAATGCCTCCAGACAGTTAAGGAAGCATGAAAAGAATCACTCCACACATGACCTATAGATGGCAGCCGTGGTGTTTGCATTAAGGATATGGAGATCATATCTGTATGGAGAAGCTGAAGAAGGTAAGGCTTCTAGCCTTAGAAGGAGAATCTAGTGAGCCGTTGGGTCTACAAGCTGTAACTCAAGCTAGTTTAGTACAACGAATCCGTGAAAAGCAGCCCAAGGGCGAGAACCTGAAGAAGATCATTGGGGAGTTGAAGAGTTTAGACGGACCAAATGCTAGTGGTTACCACATAGCAGATGATGGCACTTTACTACTTAATGGAAGAATCACAATACCTGACTGGAGTGGACTACGAGAGGAGATACTAAGAGCAGCCCACAGCTCAGCATTGAGTATTCACCCTGTAAGCACAAAGATGTACAAGGACGTGCGCAGGTATTACCATTGGCCTTGTTGAAGAGAGCAGTAGCAAGATGGGTAAGCCAATGTGACTCATGTCAAAGAATCAAGGTAGAGCATCAAGTGCCAGCAGGTTTACCTTGCAACTTGCCCATACCAGCATGGAAATGGGACTCTATCTCGATGGATTTCATCACCGGTCTACCAACAAGAAAAGGACGAATCAACGACACAGTATGGGTAGTGGTCGATCATTTGACAAAGGTAGCCCACTTGGTTTCAGTGAGGAGTATAGTTAAAGAACCGATTTTAGAGGAAAAGTATATCAATGAGATTTTGAAGCTGCATGGAGTGCCAGCAAACATCGTCTCCGTCCGTGATCCAAAATTTGCATCGATGTTTTGGCAGGATTTACATAGAGCATTGGGAACAGATGTTCACATGAGCACCTCATTCCACCCGGAGACCAATGGGCAGACAGAAAGAACTATCCGAACCATAGAAGATATGCCTTGACTATGTGCATTGGAGTGGTCTTCTGATTGGGAGAAGAATCTACCGTTGGTTGAATTTGCCTATAACAACAGTTATCACTCAAGCATCGGCATGTCACCGTTCGAAGCTATGTAGGGAAGACCGTGCCGAACGCCATTCTGTTGGTGGGAAGTTTGGGAAAGGACGAGTTTCAATCACAAGTTGATTGATGAGACCACATAAAAGATCAAGTTGATTCGAGAAAGCATGAAGAAAGCTCAAGATCGCCATAAGAAGTACGCAGATCGTAAAAGGCGAGAAGTGGAATTTGAAGTTGGAGACATGGTGTACTTGAAGGTCGCACCACAAAAAGGGAAGGATCGGTTTGGTAAAGTGGGAAAGCTCGCGGTAAGGTTCTTTTGGACCATACCAGATTGAGAAGAGAGTTTGAGAGGTAGCCTACCGTCTATCTATGCCAGAGGTTATGCGATTACACAAAGAATTCCACGTTTCACAACTACGGAAGCATGTACACGATCCTACTATGATTATACCCAAGCCTATCGAGGAATTGGAGTCAAATCTCACATACCCCGAAGGACCGTTTGGAATCGGAGAACGAAGAACGCGAAAGTTAAAGAACAGGAGCATTCCTCAAATACAAGTATTATGGGGAAAGCAGAACCGCAAGATCACCACTTGAGAAGATGAGGATAGGATTCGAGCCAAGTATCCTTAGTTGTTTGTCGAAGAAGATGAAGCAGGGCCGTCAGATCCTTATGGAATTCGGGACAAATTCTATTAAGGGGGGGGGGGGGGGGGAATGTAGTGACCCTCACTACATGGTAGAAACCAAATAAAAACCCATGACCAAAAGGCCAGGGAAGTATCTCGGAAAGAAGGCAAGGACGAAAGACCGAGAATTGCCGAAGTGTGTCCGAGGAATTACCGAAGGATCGAGGAATTTCGGATGATGGCCGAAGAACGACCGAGTAAGGACCAGACAGATAAGTCACGGACGAGACGGACCGTGCCACGTACCACCGACCGTATCGTGGTACCGCCGACACGACCAAACAAACTTCCGGATTTTAAGGAGCTTTTGTCTCCTCTAATTGACCAATCGAATTTCATGCAAGATAGTGGGAGACAAAATCACTATCACCATTTTGGGTGTGGGCAATCGCATCTCATGCAAGGAGAGTGGAAGACACCATCATTTCCCTTTCTAAAAGTGGCCAATGACGTTTCATGCGCGAGTAAGTGGGAACAAAGAAGATTTTGTTGGACAAGTGTAAAACAAGCAATTTGGTGGCACCAAAGAGGAACACTCGTTCCACACGCATTGGCTCGCCAAACATCCCAAACTCCCTATAAAAGAAGCTCACCCCCCTTTCTCATTTTCGCAAAACCAAAAGAAGAAGAAGAGAAAAGAAAGAAAGGAGAGAAAGGGTGAGGAAGAGAGAGAGGAGAGAAAGGGTGAGGAAGAGAGAATGAAGAAAGTAGAGTTCAAGAAAAGACTATCGACCACCATCAAGTGTTGCATCGGGAAGGAACTTGATTGCAGCAAGGGAAAGGATCCGAAGTGCAGCCGCGAAAGGAACGCTATCAAGAAAGTCCGACCACTCCTTATAAGAGATCGCCGGTTTTCTGTGAGTTCAGGCACATTTTGCCAGGCTAGATGGGGATTAAATACTTCCATCTAGTGCACGATTTGCATGAGCATATAGTTGCATTTACTTGAATTTCATGTTTTATTTTCTTGTCTAAATGCATGTGTTGTGAGGTTACACCGGTTGCTAGTTCAAAATGTTCTAGTAACAAGGGTGGTAACTAGGTTGGATACTTGTAAATTTATGTGCTTAAAAACCATAAGAACTCAAGTATCAACTTTGTTGAAGTCTTAATGCGTTTAGTCCGCGACAAAGTCCGGCTAGCGTAGTAAGACTAGGGTATGGCTGTCCTCAGACTATTTCCGTACCAGCATGCAGCTGCGGCATGTAACCCATGTCGTGAGTTGTAGGGTCTGGAACAAAGAGCGCGGAGGTTACTGGGCTCGCTACCCTGGCCGAAGCTGTCTACACGACGGTGTAGCTCTAAGTGAAGTCCGGTTGCAAGCGTTTGTGGTTGCAGTGCGGTTGTTCAAAAAGGGTGTTGAGGAGAGGAAGCATACCGGGCCCATAAATTAAAACTTGTCTAAAACTATTTGATTTTATTCAAGTTTATTGTTGTTATTGTTGTGTTGTTGTGATTGCTCGCTAGATTAATTTGCTTAGCTAATTATCTTCCGCGTGCTATCTCTGATTGTTTGATTGTTTGCTTGCCTGCTTGATTGCTTTATTGCTTGTGGCTTGCTTGCTTGCTTGATCGTTTGTTATAAGGTTTGGGGTTTGGGATTTATTATAATTTTGCAGGAATCCTGAGCTCACTAAGTAATCTTTATGATTACTTACGGAACTGTGTTTGCCTTGCAGGAAATCCTAGAGGGAACTAGAGGGCGTGGTGAACGAGTAGGAACCCGGTGTAGTTTGTGTGTCTATTGTAAAATAAAGTATGTTATTTTGTAAACAACCTTTGGCTCTAAGCCTTAAACTCGAACTCCTTAAACCTTATGGTTACCGTTTTGTAATAAACTCTAATATATTCGGATTTCTTATTCGTACGAGTCATAACTAATATAGACTTTGTCCGAGTCGGCTCAACGCCTCGGATGTCTCAAGGGTTGCAAAGCCTAAAAGATGTTCCATGAGGTCGGGAACGCCACCAACAGACTGGGTAAGGATCCTGATGTGTTCTTGAACCTCGACCGGATCATTGGTGAACGTTTCCATAGTAGCATCCCGGGGCGGTCCGTGGCCGTCTGGCCATAGGACGGTTCGGGGGAGTTACAATACCTATGGAGGCCTACAGTAGACATGAGAACTTTGCATGATTCTTTAAATTGTTTTGTAGCATGGCCTGCAAATAGATTTGTGTTTGAGACAACAACGAATGAATCTCCTGTTCGTCAATCATCTCCATCTAAAGCAGCAAGTACAAGATCTCATAATGAAATGTCTTCTGTAATTTCTAAATCTCCTCATATTCAAGTATCTTCGACAAACTCAGCAAGTCCAAATTCTCAGAATGACAAGTCTCTAAAAAAATCTTAAATATGAAACTTCAATTTTTATATTATTTTTACACCATATTCCAAAATAAATACAAATAAAAATAACAAAATATTCTACTATTAACATATAAATATTTAAATAATTATTTCATTGGCTAATTCATTAAGGTGCGGATCACCAAATTCTTCTTATCTATCGTTGATTAGAAGTAATCTAACGATCATCAATCAACAATTAAATAATCTTATCCTTTTACTTCTACATATCTCGATATCTTTTTTTTGTCTACTTAATCGATAAGGACGATGCAAATCCAATAAACTCTGGATTCTGGAAGCTTCATTGACGCTTGAAGTATCAAATCGCCGATTGATCGTCAAAAAAAAAAAAAAAATCGCCGATTAAATCTACTGCAAAACTCGAATCCCTTTGATCATCTCTGCCGAATCTAAAGGTTTTCTTCCTTTTTTCTCTCTTTCTGCTGAATCAGATCTTTGTTCAATCGATTGTAGTCCCAAATCGTTTAATTTTGGGTATAGATCTTCTCGTTTAATTTTGGGTATAGATCTTTCTTTTTTCCCTTTTTGTTCAATCGTTTAATTTTGGGTATAGATCTTCATTTGTTTTCCTCTTTGTATAATCAATTGTAATAGATCTTCTCATTTTCAAGTTAGGAGCTAAAAATCATAGTAACAGGTTCTAACACATTTTTTCATTCAAGCCAAAGTTATAATTTTTGATTGAATGAAACCATTTTCTTTTGATTGTTGTTGTTGTTGATTTATTAAAAGAAATCTATCTAAACAACTATCATATTTATCAATGCAGAAACTATTATTTCAATGGAAGCTAAACAAATTGTATGCTGCATTCCCGCAATGAGCGCTAAACCGAAACTCACACAACAAGGTGAGCAAGATCATGAAGATCTATACCCACAATTGTTGTTGATTGTTGTTGTTGATCAATAAAAAGAAACCTATCTAAAAAGCTATCATATTTATCAATGCAGAAACAGTTGTTTCAATGGAAGCTAAAGAAATCATATGCTGCATCCCCGCAAGAAACGTTATACCAATACTCACACAACAAGGTGAGCATGATCAAGAAGATCTATACCCAAAATTGTTGTTGTTGTTGATCAATAAAAAGAAACCTATCTAAACAACTATCATTATTATTAATGCAGAAACAGTTGTTTCAATGGAAGCTAAAGAAATTGTATGCTGCATCCCCGCGATGAACGTTATACCAAAACTCACACAACAAGGTGAGCAAGATCAAGAAGATCCACTGTTCATCCGAAACCTCCAAAACAATGCACTCAACTCCACTCCAATGAAACGCCCAAAAGTAGAAAAAGGAGGGTCCTCAGGAGGCAACGCTCCTTGAAGAATAATGGCATGGTAGCAATCACTCTTAGAGTTCATGTTATGTTTAGACTTTGTTAACTTTAAAACTTTATGTAATATGATATTTTATGATATCATTGTCTTTCATAAATTAAAGCAAATTACATTTTATTCAATGTTTCAAATGACAAATTATATTTGATGCAATTCAATATAGATCTAAATACCATTGCAAGTTAAACAGTATTTTCTTAGTGCCATGATAAATATTACATAAGCCAGGACAATGTATATCATATCACGAAAACAAAATAACAAACAATATTCAACAGCATTTCCCATATGCTATTATTAACGATGTTATAGCAACGTACAATAGCCATTAAAAAATACAAAATAACAATAAAAATTGTTATACAATGCTTTTCTATAGCAAACTTTTTGTGCTACTATAGGGTTAAATTCGAGAACCATAATGTCACGAAACAATATCCAACAACACATCGAGTGTGTCATTATAATATATTAAACAACTTAAAATATTTGGAGATGGGGTCCGGAGGAATGGGGTCCGCGTTTTGGAGATGAGCAAGGAGATGAGTCGTTTGCAGGCATTTACGAACCAAACATGTATATGCCTGAATGGGATGTGCCTGGTGCGATGCCGAGGTACTCACCAACAAGTTCTACTCGGTAAAATACACCTGAGTACGTGTACCAGCCTTTTAGAGAGTATTCGCCAGTTGGACCGTTTGCTACCAACCTGAATCCAAGTATGCCAAGGAGAGACCAAGGTCGTGGAGGAGACCCGAATGAACAGAGTGTACCAGAGACCCAGCAAACACTGAAGATGATACAAAACCTTTTAAACCACATGATCCAACAACAACAATAGAACCAAGGAAACCAGCCAGCTGAAACCCCATCAGATAACTTTCTGAAGTTGGTAATAATGATGTGAAACTTAGGACTCCGCAAGTTCAAGGGAGAGTAGAACACGGTGTTTGCAGACAGATGGATAAGAGAATTGGAGACAAATTTCGAAACATCAAGATGCCCGGAAGAGTTCAAGAGAGCAATCGCGATCAACATCTTGGAAGAGGATGTCCGTGCGTGGTGGAACACCGTAGTTACTCGCTACCGCTACTAGCCCATAACATGGGAAATCTTTAAGAGAGAATTTGAGCAGAAGTACTTTCCACCAGAGTCTCGTGATCGATTAGAGAATCAGTTCCTGCGTCTAGAGCAAGGAGATATGAGCGTTCTAGCCTATGGACAAATCTTTACCCGACTTAGGAGGTATTTGTACCAAGGCATTGATGATGAAGTGGCTATAGTCCGTAGATTCCTTAACGGGCTTAGGCCAGAGATAAAAGGAAGGTTACACGCCGTGACATACAGAAGCGTCGCTGAAGTGGAGGAGAGAGCAGTTAATGTTGAGGAAGGTATAGAGTTGGAGAAAGAAGTTACGGCCCGAGAGAAAAAGAAGGAACCAGTAGAACAGAACAAGATCGTGAATCTTCGGAGGGTGAACCAAGTAGCAGGGCGGAACCTGAGTGCGAACCATGGTAAAGTCAATATGACTGTCAACAAAGGAGGACGTACAATGAGCAACCTTGATCCTAGAGGATGCTTTATGTGTGGTCAACTTAGACACTTTGCTCGAGCTTGTCCAACAGTTGCAGAAGCTAAGAATTCCAATTTGTCGTTCGTCACATGTTTCTACTGTGGTGAAATAGGACACTATGCGACCTCATGTCCATTAAGGCCGACCAAACTGAACGCCCAAACTCTGAACCGTGCTCAACCAGTACAGCAAGTGAAGGAAGCCCCAACAAAGAAACAAGCGACTCAAGCTAATGTTTTTGCTTTAGGAGTAGAGCCACCCAAATCTCCAAAGCCTGCGAAAGGCCCTATAATAGGTTTGATTGGGTTCTAACTCTCTTATGATTGATTGTGTGATTGTGTGATTGCGTGTTTAGTTTTTTTTTTGCATTGCATTTTTATAATTGTTTTGCGTTTAGGAACATTACTTGTTGGTGGTAACCCCACACATGTATTGTTCGATTCGGGAGCGTCCAATAGTTTTGTGACTCCTGAAGTGGCCGACAAGTTTGGAGACTTGTGTGAAGAAGAGGAAGTGAATATCAACGTTTACACTGCTGGTAATCAACCGCTTCTAAAGAATCGAAGAATGTTCAGAGATGTGTCGATAATCTTGCAAGATGAAAATCTCCCAGTAAATCAGCTTGTAATGCCGATGGAGAGGTTTGATGCTATATTAGGGATGGATTGGTTATCGGAACACCAAGCCCATATAGACTGCAGTAGGAGCAGAGTCATATTTGAAAATGGTGGAAGGACACCTCTAGTTTTCTACGGAATTAGCCCAAGCAAAAAGGCATATTTCGCATCAACGATAAGAATTGGGAGATCGTTCGATGAAGGGAGTGTTTATCTAGTCACTCTTACCGCCACTGGAGGAGATGACAAAGAAAATCTGGAAGTTCAGGACATCACAGTTGTCAAGGACTACGAAGATGTATTCAGGCCGTTAGAAGGATTGCTTCCGCCGAGAAGTCATCCTTTTACCATAAGTCTTGAGCCTAGAGCAACCCCAATTGCTAAAGCACCGTATCGCATGGCACCAGGCGAGTTAGCTGAACTTAAGACTCGGCTAGAAGACTTGTTGGAAAAAGGGTTTATTCAACCAAGTTCTTCGCCTTGGGGAGCCCCAGTGCTATTTGTTAAGAAGAAAGATGGGAGCATGCGTTTGTGTATTCATTACAGAGGAATCAATAACATTACCATCAAGGACAAGTATCCATTGCCACGGATTGATGAGCTGTTAGATCAACTCAGTGGAGCAAGCTTGTTTTCGAAGATTGACTTAGCCTTCGGCTACCACCAAATCTCGATTGCAGAACCAGATGTGATGAAGACAGCCTTTCAAACAAGATATGGCCAATATGAGTTCGTAGTAATGCTGTTTGGACTTACCAACGCCCCAGCAGCATTCATGCGACTAATGAACGAGGTATTTGATGATTATTTGGATCAATTCGTGATAATATTCACCGATGACATCCTTATATATTCACGGAGTGCTAAAGAACATGAAGACCATTTGAGGAAGGTGTTAGAGAGACTAAGGGAGACGAAACTGTTCGCCAAGTTTAGCAAGTGCAAGTTCTGGCAAAGGGAAATTGGGTTCCTAGGACACCGAGTCTCGGAGCAAGGCGTGTCCGCTGACCCAGAGAAGATTATCGCGATTCAGGATTGGCGGAAGCCAACATCCGTGTCAGAGGTTAGACGTTTTTTAGGCCTCGCAGGCTATTACCGGAAATTCGTAAAGGGGTTTTCATCCATTGCGAAACCCTTGACGCGACTCACCGGTAAATGAGTACCTTTCATTTGGAGTGACGAGGTGGAAGAAGCTTTTAGAAAGTTAAAGGGAGCACAGACAACGACACCAGTTTTAGCTCTACCAGAGCCAAATCAGCCATATACCATGTACACAGATGCATCAAGAGTTGGTGTCGGATGCGTTATGATGCAAGGAGACAGAGTAATTGTCTATGCCTCCAGACAGTTAAGGAAGCATGAAGAGAATTACCCCACACATGACCTAGAGATGGAAGCCGTGGTGTTTGCATTAAGGATATGGAGATTATATCTATATGGAGAAGCTGAAGAAGGTAAGGCTTCTAGCCTTAGAAGGAGAATCTAGTGAGCCGTTGGGTCTACAAGCTGTAACTCAAGCTAGTTTAGTACAACGAATCCGTGAAAAGCAGCCCAAGGACGAGAACCTGAAGAAGATCATTGGGGAGTTGAAGATTTTAGACGGACCAAATGCTAGTGGTTACCACATAGCAGATGATGGCACTTTACTACTTAATGGAAGAATCACAATACCTGACCGGAGTGGACTGCGAGAGGAGATACTAAGAGCAGCCCACAGCTCAGCATTGAGTATTCACCCTGTAAGCACGAAGATGTACAAGGACGTGGGCAGGTATTACCATTGGCCTGGATTGAAGAGAGCAGTAGCAAGATGGGTAAGCCAATGTGACTCATGTCAAAGAATCAAGGTAGAGCATCAAGTGCCAGCAGGTTTACCACGCAACTTGCCCATACCAGCATGGAAATGGGACTCTATCTCGATGGATTTCATCTCCGGTCTACCAAGAAGAAAATGACGAATGAACGACACAGTATGGGTAGTGGTCGATCGTTTGACAAAGGTAGCCCACTTGGTTCCAGTGAGTACAGATAAAGCACCGATTTTAGCGGAAAAGTATATCAATGAGATTTTGAAGCTGCATGGAGTGCCAGCAAACATCGTCTCCGTCCGTGATCCAAAATCCGCATCGATGTTTTGGCAGGATTTACATAGAGCATTGGGAACGGATGTTCACATGAGCACCTCATTCCACCTGGAGACCGATGGACAGACAGAAAGAACTATCCGAACCATAGAAGATATGCCTTTACTATGTGCATTGGAGTGGTCTTCTGATTGGGAGAAGAATCTACCGTTGGTTGAATTTGCCTATAACAACAGTTATCACTCAAGCATCGGCATGTCACCGTTCGAAGCTATGTACGGAAGACCTTGCCGAACGCCATTCTGTTGGACGGAAGTTGGGGAAAGGACGAGTTTCAATCACAAGTTCATTGATGAGACCACATAAAAGATCAAGTTGATTCGAGAAAACATGAAGAAAGCTCAATATCGCCAGAAGAAGTACGCAGATTGTAAAAGGCGAGAAGTGGAATTTGAAGTTGGAGACATGGTGTACTTGAAGGTCGCACCACAAAAAGGGAAGGATCGGTTTGGTAAAGTGGGAAAGCTCGCGGTAAGGTTCATTGGACCATACCAGATTGAGAAGAGAGTTTGAGAGATAGCCTACCGGCTATCTATGCCAGAGGTTATGCGATTACACAAAGTCTTCTATGTTTTACAACTACGGAAGCATGTACACGATCCTACTATGATTATACCCGAGCCTATCGAGGAATTGGAGTCAAATCTCACATACCCCAAAGGACCGTTTTGAATCGGAGAACGAAGAACGTGGAAGTTAAAGAACAGGAGCATTCCTCAAATACAAGTATTATGGGGAAAGCAGAACTGCAAGATCACCACTTGAGAAGATGAGGATAGGATTCGAGCCAAAAATCCTTAGTTGTTTGTCGAAGAAGATGAAGCAGGGCCGTCAGATCCTTATGGAATTCGGGACAAATTCTGTTAAGGGGGGGGGGGGGAATGTAGTGACCCTCACTACAAGGTAGAAACCAAATAAAAACCCAGGACCAAAAGGCCTGGGAAGTATCTCGGAAAGAAGGCAATGACGAAAGACCGAGAATTGCCGAAGTGTGTCCGAGGAATTACCGAAGGACCGAGAAATTTCGGACGATGGCCGAAGAATGACCAAGTAAGGACTGGACAGAGAAGTCACGGATGAGACGGACCGTGCCACGTACCACCGACCGTATCGTGGTACCGCCGACACGACCAGACAAACTTCCGGATTTTTGGGAGCTTTTGTCTCCTCTAATTGACCAATCGCATTTCATGCAAGATAGTGGGAGACAAAATCACTATCACCTTTTTGGGTGTGGGAATTCCCATCTCATGCAAGGGAGAGTGGGAGACACCATCATTTCCCCTTTCTAAAAGCGGCCAATGACGTTTCATGCGCGAGTAAGTGGGAACAAAGAAGATTTTGTTGGACAAGTGTAAAACAAGCAATTTGGTGGCACCAAAGAGGAACACTCGTTCCACACGCATTGGCTCGCCAAACGTCCCAAACTCCCTATAAAAGAAGCTCACCCCCCTTTCTCATTTTCGCAAAACCAAAAGAAGAAGAAGAGAAAAGAAAGAAAGGAGAGAAAGGGTGAGGAAGAGAGAAAGGAGAGAAAGGGTGAGGAAGAGAGAATGAAGAAAGTAGAGTTCAAGACAAGACTATCGACCACCATCAAGTGTTGCATCGGGAAGGAAATCGATTGCAGCAAGGGAAAGGATCCAAAGTGTTGCCGCGAAAGGAACGCTATCAAGAAAGTCCGACCACTCCTTACAAGAGATCGCCGATTTTCTGTGAGTTCAGGCACATTTTGCCGGGCTAGATGGGGATTAAATACTTCCATTTAGTGCACGATTTGCATGAGCATATAGTTGTATTTACTTGAATTTCATGTTTGATTTTCTTGTCTAAATGCATGTGTTGTGAGGTTACACCGGTTGCTAGTTCAAAATGTTCTAGTAACAAGGGTGGTAACTAGGTTGGATACTTGTAAATTTATGTGCTTAAAAACCATAAGAACTTAAGTATCAACTTTGTTGAAGTCTTAATGCGTTTAGTCCGCGACAAAGTCCGGCTAGCGTAGTAAGACTAGGGTATGGCTGTCCTCAGACTATTTCCGTACCAGCATGCAGCCGCGGCATGTAACCCATGTCGTGAGTTGTGGGGTCTGGAACGAAGAGCCCGGAGGTTACTGGGCTCGCTACCCTGGCCTAAGCTGTCTACACGACGGTGTAGCTCTAAGTGAAGTCCGGTTGCATGCCTTTGTGGTTGCAGTGTGGTTGTTCAAAAAGGGTGTTGAGGAGAGGAAGCATACCGGGCCCATAAATTAAAACTTGTCTAAAACTCTTTGATTTTATTCAAGTTTATTGTTGTTGTTGTTGTGCTGTTGTGATTGCTCGCTAGATTAATTTGCTTAGCTAATTATCTTCCGCGTGCTATCTCTGATTGTTTGATTGTTTGCTTGCCTGCTTGATTGCTTTATTGCTTGTGGCTTGCATGCTTGCTTGATCGTTTGTGATGGGGTTTGGGGTTTGGGATTTATTATAATTATGCAGGAATCCTGAGCTCACTAAGTAATCTTTATGATTACTTACGGAACTGTGTTTGCCTTGCAGGAAATCCTAGAGGGAACTAGAGGGCGTGGTGAACGAGTAGGAACCCGGTGTAGTTTGTGTGTCTATTGTAAAATAAAGTATGTTATTTTGTAAACAACCTTTGGCTCTAAGCCTTAAACTCGAACTCCTTAAACCTTATGGTTACCGTTTTGTAATAAACTCTTTAAGTATTTAATATATTCGGATTTCTTATTCGTACGAGTCATAACTAATATAGACTTTGTCTGAGTCGGCTCAACGCCTCGGATGTCTCAAGGGTTGCAAAGCCTAAAAAATGTTCCATGCGGTCGGGAACGCCACCAACGGACTGGGTAAGGATCTTGATGTGTTCTTGAACCTCGACCGGATCGTTGGTGAACGTCTCCATAGTAGCATCCCGGGGCGGTCTGTGGCCGTCTGGCCATAAAACGGTTCGGGGGAGTTACAATACCTATGGAGGCCTACAGTAGACATGAGAACTTTGCATGATTCTTTAATTTGTTTTGTAGCATGGCCTGTAAATAGATTTGTGTTTGAGACAACAACGAATGAATCTCCTGTTCGTCAATCATCTCCATCTAAAGCAGCAAGTACAAGATCTCATAATGAAATGTCTCCTGTAATTTCTAAATCTCCTCATATTCAAGTATCTTCGACAAACTCAGCAAGTCCAAGTTCTCAGAATGACAAGTCTCTAAAAAATCTTAAATATGAAACTTCAATTTTTATATTATTTTTACACCATATTCCAAAATAAATACAAAGAAAAATAACAAAATATTCTACTATTAACATATAAATATTTAAACAATTATTTCATTGGCTAATTCATTAAGGTGCGGATCACCAAATTCTTCATATCTATCGTTGATTAGAAGAAATCTAACGATCATCAATCAACTCTTAAATAATCTTATCCTTTTACTTCTATACATCTCGATATCTTTTTTGTTGTCTACTTAATCGATAAGGACGATGCAAATCCAATAAACTCTGGATTCAGGAAGCTTAATTGACGCTTGAAGTATCAAATCGCCAATTAAATCTACTGCAAAACTCGAATCCCTTTGATCATCTCTGCCGAATCTAAAGGTTTTCTTCCTTTTTCTCTCTTTCTGCCGAATCAGATCTTTGTTCAATCGATTGTAGTCCCAAATCGTTTAATTTTGGGTATAGATCTTCTCGTTTAATTTTTGGGTATAGATCTTTCTTTTTTCCCTTTTTGTTCAATCGTTTAATTTTGGGTATAGATCTTCATTTGTTTTCCTCTTTGTATAATCAATTGTAATAGATCTTCTCGTTTTCAAGTTAGGAGCTAAAAATCATAGTAACATGTTCTAACACATTTTTTCATTCAAGCCAAAGTTATAATTTTTGATTGAATGAAACAATTTTCTTTTGATTGTTGTTGTTGTTGATTTATTAAAAGAAATCTATCTAAACAACTATCATATTTATCAATGCAGAAACAGTTATTTCAATGCAAGCTAAAGAAATCGTATGCTGCATCCCCGCAATGAGCACTAAACCGAAACTCACACAACAAGGTGAGCAAGATCAAGAAGATCTATACCCACAATTGTTGTTGATTGTTGTTGTTGATCAATAAAAAGAAACCTATCTAAAAAAACTATCATATTTATCAATGCAGAAACAGTTGTTTCAATGGAAGCTAAAGAAATCATATGCTGCATCCCCGCAAGAAACGTTATACCAAAACTCACACAACAAGGTGAGCATGATCAAGAAGATCTATACCCAAAATTGTTGTTGTTGTTGATCAATAAAAAGAAACCTATCTAAACAACTATCATTATTATTAATGCAGAAACAGTTGTTTCAATGGAAGCTAAAGAAATTGTATGCTGCATCCCCGCGATGAACGTTATACCAAAACTCACACAACAAGGTGAGCAAGATCAAGAAGATCCACTGTTCATCCGAAACCTCCAAAACAATGCACTCAACTCCACTCCAATGAAACGCCCAAAAGTAGAAAAAGGAGGGTCCTCAGGAGGCAACGCTCCTTGAAGAATAATGGCATGGTAGCAATCACTCTTAGAGTTCATGTTATGTTTAGACTTTGTTAACTTTAAAACTTTATGTAATATGATATTTTATAATATCATTGTCTTTCATAAATTAAAGCAAATTACATTTTATTCAATGTTTCAAATGACAAATTATATTTGATGCAATTCAATATAGATCTAAATACCATTGCAAGTTAAACAGCATTTTCTTAGTGCCATGATAAATATTACATAAGCCAGTACAATGTATATCATATCACGAAAACAAAATAACAAACAATATTCAACAGCATTTCCCATATGCTATTATTAACGATGTTATAGCAACGTACAATAGCCATTAAAAAATACAAAATAACAATAAAAATTGTTATACAATGCTTTTCTATAGCAAACTTTTTGTGCTACTATAGGGTTAAATTCGAGAACCATAATGTCACGAAACAATATCCAACAACACATCGAATGTGTCATTATAATATATTAAAAAACTTAAAATATTTGGAGATGGGATCCGGAAGAATGGGGTCCGCGTTTTGGAGATGAGCAAGGAGATGAGTCGTTTGCAGGCATTTACGAACCAAACATGTATATGCCTGAATGGGATGTGCCCGGTGCGATGCCGAGGTACTCACAAACAAGTTCTACTCGGTAAAATACACCTCAGTACGTGTACCAGCCTTTTAGAGAGTATTCGCCAGTTGGACCGTTTGCTACCAACCTGAATCCAAGTATGCCAAGGAGAGACCAAGGTCGTGGAGGAGACCCGAATGAACAGAGTGTACCAGAGACCCAGCAAACACTGAAGATGATACAAAACCTTTTAAACCACATGATCCAACAACAACAATAGAACCAAGGAAACCAGCCAGCTGAAACCCCATCAGATAACTTTCTGAAGTTGGTAATAATGATGTGAAACTTAGGACTCCGCAAGTTCAAGGGAGAGTAGAACACGGTGTTTGCAGACAGATGGATAAGAGAATTGGAGACAAATTTCGAAACATCAAGATGCCCGGAAGAGTTCAAGAGAGCAATCGCGATCAACTTCTTGGAAGAGGATGCCCGTGCGTGGTGGAACACCGTAGTTACTCGCTACCGCTACTAGCCCATAACATGGGAAATCTTTAAGAGAGAATTTGAGCAGAAGTACTTTCCACCAGAGTCTCGTGATCGATTAGAGAATCAGTTCCTGCGTCTAGAGCAAGGAGATATGAGCGTTCTAGCCTATGGACAAATCTTTACCCGACTTAGGAGGTATTTGTACCAAGGCAATGATGATGAAGTGGCTATAGTCCGTAGATTCCTTAACGGGCTTAGGCCAGAGATAAAAGGAAGGTTACACGCCTTGACATACAGAAGCGTCGCTGAAGTGGAGGAGAGAGCAGTTAATGTTGAGGGAGGTATAGAGTTGGAGAAAGAAGTTACGGCCCGAGAGAAAAAGAAGGAACCAGTACAACAGAACAAGATCGTGAATCTTCGGAGGGTGAACCAAGTAGCAGGGTGGAACATGAGTGCGAACCATGGTAAAGTCAATATGACTGTCAACCAAGGAGGACGTACAATGAGCAACCTTGATCCTAGAGGATGCTTTATGTGTGGTCAACTTAGACACTTTGCTCGAGCTTGTCCAACAGTTGCAGAAGCTAAGAATTCCAATTTGTCGTTCGTCACATGTTTCTACTGTGGTGAAATGGGACACTATGCAACCTCATGTCCATCAAGTTCAGGACATCACAGTTGTCAAGGACTACGAAGATGTATTCAGGCCGTTAGAAGGATTGCCTCCGCCGAGAAGTCATCCTTTTACCATAAGTCTTGAGCCTAGAGCAACCCTAATTGCTAAAACGCCGTATCGCATGGCACCAGGCGAGTTAGCTGAACTTAAGACTCAGCTAGAAGACTTGTTGGAAAAAGGGTTTATTCAACCAAGTTCTTCGCCATGGGGAGCCCCAGTGCTATTTGTTAAGAAGAAAGATGGGAGCATGCGTTGGTGTATTCATTACCGAGGAATCAATAACATAACCATCAAGGACAAGTATCCATTGCCACGGATTGATGAGCTGTTAGATCAATTCAGAGGAGCAAGCTTGTTTTCGAAGACTGACTTAGCCTCCGGCTACCACCAAATCTCGATTGCAGAACCAGATGTGATGAAGATAGCCTTTCAAACAAGATATGGCCAATATGAGTTTGTAGTAATGCCGTTTGGACTTACCAACATGCCAGCAGCATTCATGCGACTAATGAACGAGGTATTTGATGATTATTTGGATCAATTCGTGATAATATTCACCGATGACATCCTTATATATTCACGGAGTGCTGAAGAACATGAAGACGATTTGAGGAAGGTGTTAGAGAGACTAAGGGAGAAGAAACTGTTCGCCAAGTTTAGCAAGTGCAAGTTCTGGCAAAGGGAAATTGGGTTCCTAGGACACCGAGTCTCGGAGCAAGGCGTGTCCGCCGACCCAGAGAAGATTGTCGCGATTCAGGATTGGCCGAAGCCAACATCCGTGTCAGAGGTTAGAAGTTTCTTAGGCCTCGCAGGCTATTACCGGAAATTCATAAAGGTGTTTTCATCCATTGCGAAACCCTTGACACGACTCACCGGTAAATGAGTACCTTTCATTTGGAGTGAAGAGGTGGAAGAAGCTTTTAGAAAGGTAAAGAGAGCACTGACAACGACCCCAGTTTTAGCTCTACCAGAGCCAAATCAGCCGTATGCCGTGTACACAGATGCATCAGGAGTTGGTGTCGGATGCGTTATGATGCAAGGAGACAGAGTAATTGTCAATGCCTCCAGACAGTTAAGGAAGCATGAAGAGAATTACCCCGCACATGACCTATAGATGGCAGTCGTGGTGTTTGCATTAAGGATATGGAGATCATATCTGTATGGAAAAGCGGTTCAGGTATTTACGGATCATCAAAGTCTTAAATACTTGTTCACACAACCAGATCTTTATTTGCGAAAGCGAAGATGGATGGAGTTCATTGCCGATTACGACTTGAAGATCCAGTACCACCCAGGCAAAGCGAATGTAGTGGCAGATGCACTAAGCCGCAGGAAAGCACAAGTTGACGTCGAGAGAGATGTGGAGTCTCTAGCCGACGAGCTGAAGAAGGTAAGGCTTCTAGCCTTAGAAGGAGAATCTAGTGAGCCGTTGGGTCTACAAGTTGTAACTCAAGCAAGTTTAGTACAACGAATCCGTGAAGAGCAGCCCAAGGACGAGAACCTGAAGAAGATCATTGGGGAGTTGAAGAGTTTAGACGGAGCAAATGCTAGTGGTTACCACATAGCAGATGATGGCACTTTACTACTTAATGGAAGAATCACAGTACCTGACTGGAGTGGACTGCGAGAGGAGATACTAAGAGCAGCCCACAGCTCAGAATTGAGTATTCACCCTGGAAGCAACAAGATGTACAAGGACGTGCGCAGGTATTACCATTGGCCTGGATTGAAGAGAGCAGTAGCAAGATGGGTAAGCCAGTGTGACTCATGCCAAAGAATCAAGGTAGAGCATCAAGTTCCAGCAGGTTTACTTTGCAACTTGCCCATACCAGCATGGAAATGGGACTCTATCTCGATGGACTTCATCACCGGTCTACCAACAAAAAAAAGGACAAATCAACGACTCAGTATGGGTAGTGGTCGATCGTTTGACAAAGGTAGCCCACTTGGTTCCATTGAGGAGTACAAATCAAGCACCGATTTTAGCGGAAAAGTATATCAATGAGATTTTGAAGCTGCATGGAGTGCCAGCAAACATCGTCTCCGACCGTGATCCAAAATTCGCATCGATGTTTTGGCAGGATTTACATAGAGCATTGGGAACGGATGTTCACATGAGCACCTCATTCCACCCGGAGACCGATGGGCAGACAGATAGAACTATCCAAACCATAGAAGATATGCCTTGACTATGTGCATTGGAGTGGTCTTCTGATTGGGAGAAGAATCTACCGTTGCTTGAATTTACCTATAACAAAAGTTATAACTCAAGCATTGGCATGTCACTGTTCGAAGCTATGTACGGAAGACCTTGTCGAACGCCATTCTGTTGGACGGAAATTGGGGAAAGGACGAGTTTCAATCACAAGTTGATTGATGAGACCACAGAAAAGATCAAGTTGATTCGAGAAAGCATGAAGAAAGCTCAAGATCGCCAGAAGAAGTACGCAGATCGTAAAACGCAAGAAGTGGAATTGGAAGTTGGAGACATGGTGTACTTGAAGGTCGCACCACAAAAAGCGAAGGATCGGTTTGGTAAAGTGGGAAAGCTCGCGGTAAGGTTCATTGGACCATACCGGATTGAGAAGAGAGTTTTAGAGGTAGCCTACCAGAGGTTATGCGATTACACAAAGTCTTCCACGTTTCACAACTACGAAACCATGTACACGATCCTACTATGATTATACCCAAGCCTATCGAGGAATTGGAGTCAAATCTCACATATCCCGAAGGAACGTTTAGAATCGGAGAACGAAGAACGCGGAAGTTAAAGAACATGAGCATTCCTCAAATACAAGTATTATGGGGAAAGCAGAACCGCAAGGTCACCACTAGAGAAGATGAGGATAGGATTCGAGCTATGTATCCTTCGTTGTTTGTCGAAGAAGATGGAGCAGGGCCGTCAGATCCTAATGGAATTCGGGACAAATTCTATTAAGGGGGGGAGGGAGAATGTAGTGACCCTCACTACAAGGTAGAAACCAATTAAAAACCCATGACCAAAAGGCCTGGGAAGTATCTCGGAAAGAAGGCAATGACGAAAGACCGAGAATTGCCGAAGTGTGTCCGAGGAATTACCGAAGGACCGAGAAATTTCGGACGATGGCCGAAGAATGACCAAGTAAGGACTGGACAGAGAAGTCACGGATGAGACGGACCGTGCCACGTACCACCGACCGTACCGCGGTACCGCTGACACGACCAGACAAAGTTCAAGATTTTAAGGAGCTTTTGTCTCCTCTAATTGACCAATCGCATTTCATGCAAGATAGTGGGAGACAAAATCACTATCACCTTTTTGGGTGTGGTCAATCGCATCTCATGCAAGGGAGAGTGGAAGACACCATCATTTCCCTTTCTAAAAGCGGCCAATGACGTTTCATGCACGAGTAAGTGGGAACAAAGAAGATTTTGTTGGACAAGTGTAAAACAAGCAATTTGGTGGCACCAAAGAGGAACACTCGTTCCACACGCATTGGCTTGCCAAACGTCCCAAACTCCCTATAAAAGAAGCTCACCCCCTTTCTCATTTTCGCAAAACCAAAAGAAGAAGAAGAGAAAAGAAAGAAAGGAGAGCAAGGGTGAGGAAGAGAGAAAGGAGAGAAAGGGTGAGAGAATGAAGAAAGTAGAGTTCAAGACAAGACTACCGACCACCATCAAGTGTTGCATCGGGAAGGAACTCGATTGCAGCAAGGGAAAGGATCCGAAGTGCAGCCGCGAAAGGAACGCTATCAAGAAAGTCCGACCACTCCTTACAAGAGATCGCCGGTTTTCTGTGAGTTCAGGCACATTTTGCCAGGCTAGATGGGGATTAAATACTTCCATCTAGTGCACGATTTGCATGAGCATATAGTTGCATTTACTTTAATTTCATGTTTGATTTTCTTGTCTAAATGCATGTGTTGTGAGGTTACACCGGTTGCTAGTTCAAAATGTTCTAGTAACAAGGGTGGTAACTAGGTTGAATACTTGTAAATTTATGTGCTTAAAAACCATAAGAACTCAAGTATCAACTTTGTTGAAGTCTTAATGCGTTTAGTCCGCGATAAAGTCCGACTAGCGTAGTAAGACTAGGGTATGGCTGTCCTCAGACTATTTCCGTACCAGCATGCAGCCGCGGCATGTAACCCATGTCGTGAGTTGTAGGGTCTGGAACGAAGAGCGCGGAGGTTACTCGACTCGCTACCCTAGCCGAAGCTGTCTACACGGCGGTGTAGCTCTAAGTGAAGTCCGGTTGCAAGCGTTTGTGGTTGCAGTGCGGTTGTTCAAAAAGGGTGTTGAGGAGAGGAAGCATACCGGGCCCATAAATTAAAACTTGTCTAAAACTCTTTGATTTTATTCAAGTTTATTGTTGTTGTTGTTGTGTTGTTGTGATTGCTCGCTAGATTAATTTGCTTAGCTAATTATCTTCCGCGTGCTATCTCTGATTGTTTGATTGTTTGCTTGCCTGCTTGATTGCTTTATTGCTTGTGGCTTGCATGCTTGCTTGATCGTTTGTTATAAGGTTTGGGGTTTGGGATTTATTATAATTTCGCAGGAATCCTAAGCTCACTAAGTAATCTTTATGATTACTTACGGAACTGTGTTTGCCTTGCAGGAAATCCTAGAGGGAACTAGAGGGCGTGGTGAACGAGTAGGAACCCGGTGTAGTTTGTGTGTCTATTGTAAAATAAAGTATGTTATTTTGTAAACAACCTTTGGCTCTAAGCCTTAAACTCGAACTCCTTAAACCTTATGGTTACCGTTTTGTAATAAACTCTTTAAGTATTTAATATATTCGGATTTTTTATTCGTACGAGTCATAACTGATATAGACTTTGTCCGAGTCGGCTCAACGCCTGGAATGTCTCAAGGTTTGCAAAGCCTAAAAGATGTTCCATGCGGTCGGGAACACCACCGACGGACTGGCTAAGGATCCTGATGTGTTCTTGAACCTCGACCGGATCGTTGGTGAACGTTTCCATAGTAGCATCCCGGGGCGGTCCGTGGCCGGTTGGCCATAGGACGGTTCGGGGGCGTTACAATACCTATGGAGGCCTACAGTAGACATGAGAACTTTGCATGATTCTTTAAATTGTTTTGTAGCATGGCCTGCAAATAGATTTGTGTTTGAGACAACAACGAATGAATCTCCTGTTCGTCAATCATCTCCATCTAAAGCAGCAAGTACAAGATCTCATAATGAAATGTCTCCTGTAATTTCTAAATCTCCTCATATTCAAGTATCTTCGACAAACTCAGCAAGTCCAAGTTCTCAGAATAACAAGTCTCTAAAAAATCTTAAATATGAAACTTCAATTTTTATATTATTTTTACACCATATTCCAAAATAAATACAAATAAAAATAACAAAATATTCTACTATTAACATATAAATATTTAAACAATTATTTCATTGGCTAATTCATTAAGGTGTGGATCACCAAATTCTTCTTATCTATCGTTGATTAGAAGAAATCTAACGATCATCAATCAACAATTAAATAATCTTATCCTTTTACTTCTATATATCTCGATATCTTTTTTTGTCTACTTAATCGATAAGGACGATGCAAATCCAATAAACTCTGGATTCTGGAAGCTTCATTGACGCTTGAAGTATCAAATCACCGATTGATCGTCAAAAAAAAAAAAAAAATCGCCGATTAAATCTACTGCAAAACTCGAATCCCTTTGATCATCTCTGCCGAATCTAAAGGTTTTCTTCCTTTTTTCTCTCTTTCTGCTGAATCAGATCTTTGTTCAATCGATTGCAGTCCCGAATCGTTTAATTTTGGGTATAGATCTTCTTGTTTAATTTTGGGTATAGATCTTTCTTTTTTCCCTTTTTGTTCAATCGTTTAATTTTGGGTATAGATCTTCATTTGTTTTCCTCTTTGTATAATCAATTGTAATAGATCTTCTTATTTTCAAGTTAGGAGCCAAAAATCATAGTAACAGGTTCTAACACATTTTTTCATTCAAGCCAAAGTTATAATTTTTGATTGAATGAAACAATTTTCTTTTGATTGTTGTTGTTGTTGATTTATTAAATGAAATCTATCTAAACAACTATCATATTTATCAATGCAGAAACTATTATTTCAACGGAAGCTAAACAAATTGTATGCTGCATCCCCGCAATGAGCGCTAAACCGAAACTCACACAACAAGGTGAGCAAGATCATGAAGATCTATACCCACAATTGTTGTTGATTGTTGTTGTTGATCAATAAAAAGAAACCTATCTAAAAAGCTATCATATTTATCAATGCAGAAACAGTTGTTTCAATGGAAGCTAAAGAAATCATATGCTGCATCCCCGCAAGAAACGTTATACCAAAACTCACACAACAAGGTGAGCATGATCAAGAAGATCTATACCCAAAATTGTTGTTGTTGTTGATCAATAAAAAGAAACCTATCAAAACAACTATCATATTTATCAATGCAGAAACAGTTGTTTCAATGGAAGCTGAAGAAATTGTATGTTGCATCCCCGCGATGAAAGTTATACCAAAACTCACACAACAAGGTGAGCAAGATCAAGAAGATCCACTGTTCATTCAAAACCTCCAAAACAATGCACTCAATTCCACTCCAATCAAACGCCCAAAAGTAGAAAAAGGAGGGTCCTCAGGAGGCAACGCTCCTTGAAGAATAATGGCATGGTAGCAATCACTCTTAGAGTTCTTGTTATGTTTAGACTTTGTTAACTTTAAAACTTTATGTAATATGATATTTTATGATATCATTGTCTTTCATAAATTAAAGCAAATTACATTTTATTCAATGTTTCAAATGACAAATTATATTTGATGCAATTCAATATAGATCTAAATACCATTGCAAGTTAAGCAGCATTTTCTTAGTGCCATGATAAATATTACGTAAGCCAGGACAATCTATATCATATCACGAAAACAAAAATAAGAAACAATATTCAACAGCATTTCCCATATGCTATTATTAACGTTGTTATAGCAATGTACAATAGCCATTAAAATTTACAAAATAACAATAAAAATTGTTATACAATACTTTTCTATAGCAAAATTTTTGTGCTACTATAGGGTTAAATTCGAGAACCATACTGTCACGAAACAATATCCAACAACACATCCAGTGTGTCATTATAATATATTAAACAACTTAAAATATTTGGAGATGGGGTCCGGAGGAATGGGGTCCGCGTTTTGGAGATGAGCAAGGAGATGAGTCGTTTGCAGGCATTTACGAACCAAACATGTATATGCCTGAATGGGATGTGCCCGGTGCGATGCCGAGGTACTCACCAACAAGTTCTACTCGGTAAAATACACCTGAGTACGTGTACCCGCCTTTTAGAGAGTATTCGCCAGTTGGACCGTTTGCTACCAACCTGAATCCAAGTATGCCAAGGAGAGACCAAGGTCGTGGAGGAGACCCGAATGAACAGAGTATACCAGAGACCCAGCAAACACTGAAGATGATACAAAACCTTTTAAACCACATGATCCAACAACAACAATAGAACCAAGGAAACCAGCCAGCTGAAACTCCATCAGATAACTTTCTGAAGTTGGTAATAATGATGTGAAACTTAGGACTCCGCAAGTTCAAGGGAGAGTAGAACACGGTGTTTGCAGACAGATGGATAAGAGAATTGGAGACAAATTTCGAAACATCAAGATGCCCGGAAGAGTTCAAGAGAGCAATCGCGATCAGCTTCTTGGAAGAGGATGCCCGTGCGTGGTGGAACACCGTAGTTACTCGCTACCGCTACTAGCCCATAACATGGGAAATCTTTAAGAGAGAATTTGAGCAGAAGTACTTTCCACCAGAGTCTCGTGATCGATTAGAGAATCAGTTCCTGCGTCTAGAGCAAGGAGATATGAGCGTTCTAGCCTATGGACAAATCTTTACCCGACTTAGGAGGTATTTGTACCAAGGCAATGATGATGAAGTGGCTATAGTCCGTAGATTCCTTAACGGGCTTAGGCCAGAGATAAAAGGAAGCTTACACGCCTTGACATACAGAAGCGTCGCTAAAGTGGAGGCGAGAGCAGTTAATGTTGAGGGAGGTATAGAGTTGGAGAAAGAAGTTACGGCCCGAGAGAAAAAGAAGGAACCAGTACAACAGAACAAGATCGTGAATCTTCGGAGGGTGAACCAAGTAGCAGGGTTGAACATGAGTGCGAACCATGGTAAAGTCAATATGACTGTCAACCAAGGAGGACGTACAATGAGCAACCTTGATCCTAGAGGATGCTTTATGTGTGGTCAACTTAGACACTTTGCTCGAGCTTGTCCAACAGTTGCAGAAGCTAAGAATTCCAATTTGTCGTTCGTCACATGTTTCTACTGTGGTGAAATGGGACACTATGCGACCTCATGTCCATCAAGGCCGACCAAACTGAACGCCCAAACTATGAACCGTGCTCAATACAGCAAGTGAAGGAAGCCCCAGCAAAGAAACAAGCAACTCAAGCTAATGTTTTTGTTTTAGGAGTAGAGCCACCCAAATCTCCAAAGCCTGCGAAAGGCCCTATAATAGGTTTGATTGGGTTCTAACTCTCTTATGATTGATTGTGTGATTGTGTGATTGCGTGTTTAGTTTTTTTTTTTTGCATTTGCATTTTTATATTTGTTTTGCATTTAGGAATATTACTTGATGGTGGTAACCCCACACATGTATTGTTCGATTCGGGAGCGTCCAATAGTTTTGTGACTCCTGAAGTGGCCGACAAGTTTGGAGCCTTGTGTGAAGAAGAGGAAGTGAATATCAACATTTACACCGCTGATAATCAACCGCTTCTGAAGACTAGAAGAATGTTTAGATATGTGTCGATAATCTTGCAAGATGAAAATCTCCCGGTAAATCCGCTTGTAATGCCGATGGAGAGGTTTGATGATATATTAGGGATGGATTGGTTATCGGAACACCAAGCCCATATAGACTGTAGTAGGAGCATATTTGAAAATGGAGGACGGACACCTCTAGTTTTCTACGGAATTAGCCCAAGCAAAAAGGCATATTTCGCATCAACGATAAGAATTGGGAGATCGTTCGATGAAGGGAGTGTTTATCTAGTCACTCGTATCGCCACTGGAGGAGATGACAAGGAAAATCTGGAAGTTAAGGACATCACAGTTGTCAAGGACTACGAAGATGTATTCAGACCATTAGAAGGATTGCCTCCACCGAGAAGTCATCCTTTTACCATAAGCCTTGAGCCTGGAGCAACCCCAATTGCTAAAGCGCCATATCGCATGGCACTAGGCGAGTTAGCTGAACTTAAGACTCAGCTAGAAGACTTGTTGGAAAAAGGGTTTATTCAACCAAGTTCTTCGCCATGGGGAGCCCTAGTGCTATTTGTTAAGAAGAAAGATGGGAGCATGTGTTTGTGTATTCATTACCGAGGAATCAATAACATAACCATCAAGGACAAGTATCCGTTGCCACATATTGATGAGCTGTTAGATCAACTCAGAGGAGCAAGCTGGTTTTCGAAGACTGACTTAGCCTCCGGCTACCACCAAATCTCGATTGCAGAACCAGATGTGATGAAGACAGCCTTTCGAACAAGATATGGCCAATATGAGTTCGTAGTAATGCCGTTTGGACTTACCAACGCGCCAGAAGCATTCATGCGACTAATGAACGAGGTATTTGATGATTATTTGGATCAATTCGTGATAATATTCATTGATGACATCCTTATATATTCACGGAGTGCTGAAGAACATAAAGAGCATTTGAGGAAGGTGTTAGAGAGACTAAGGGAGAAGAAACTGTTCGCCAAGTTAAGCAAGTGCAAGTTCTGGCAAAGGGAAATTGGGTTCCTAGGACACCGAGTCTCGGAGTAAGGCATGTCCGCCGACCCAGAGAAGATTGTCGCGATTCAGGATTGGCTGAAGCCAACATCCGTGTCAGAGGTTAGAAGTTTCTTAGGCCTCGCAGGCTATTAACGGAAATTCGTAAAGGTGTTTTCATCCATTGCGAAACCCTTAACACGACTCACCGGTAAATGAGTACCTTTCATTTGGAGTGAAGAGGTGGAAGACGCTTTTAGAAAGTTAAATGGAGCACTGACAATGACACCAATTTTAGCTCTACCAGAGCCAAATCAGCCGTATGTCGTGTACACAGATGCATCAAGAGTTGGTGTCGGATGCGTTATAATGCAAGGAGACAGAGTAATTGTCTATGCCTCCAGACAGTTAAGAAAGCATGAAGAGAATTACCCCACACATTACCTAGAGATGGCAGCCGTGGTGTTTGCATTAAGGATATGGAGATCATATCTGTATGGAAAAGCGGTTCAGGTATTTACGGATCATCAAAGTCTTAAATAGTTGTTCACGCAACCAGATCTTCATTGCCGATTACGACTTGAAGATCCAGTACCACCCAGGCAAAGCGAATGTAGTGGCAGATGCAATAAGCCGTAGGAAAGCACAAGTTGACGTCGAAAGAGATGTGGAGTCTCTAGCCGACGAGCTGAAGAAGGTAATGCTTCTAGCCTTAGAAGGAGAATCTAGTGAGCCGTTGGGTCTACAAGCTGTAACTCAAGCAAGTTTAGTACAACGAATCCGTGAAGAGCAGCCCAAGGACGAGAACCTGAAGAAGATCATTGGGGAGTTGAAGAATTTAGACGGACCAAATGCTAGTGGTTACCACATAGCAGATGATGGCACTTTACTACTTAATGGAAGAATCACAGTACCTGAACGGAGTGGACTGCGAGAGGAGATACTAAGAGCATCCCACAGCTCAGAATTGAGTATTCACCCTGGAAGCAACAAGATGTACAAGGACGTGCGCAGGTATTACCATTGGCCTTGATTGAAGAGAGCAGTAGCAAGATGGGTAAGCCAGTGTGACTCATGTCAAAGAATCAAGGTAGAGCATCAAGTTCCAGCAGGTTTACTTTGCAACTTGCCCATACCAGCATGGAAATGGGACTCTATCTCGATGGACTTCATCACCGGTCTACCCACAAAAAAAGGACAAATCAACGACTCAGTATGGGTAGTGGTCGATCGTTTGACAAAGTTAGCCCACTTGGTTCCATTGAGGAGTACAAATCAAGCACCGATTTTAGCGGAAAAGTATATCAACGAGATTTTGAAGCTGCATGGAGTGCCAGCAAACATCGTCTCCGACCGTGATCCAAAATTCGCATCGATGTTTTGGCAGGATTTACATAGAGCATTGGGAACGGATGTTCACATGAGCACCTCATTCCACCCGGAGACCGATGGGCAGACAGATAGAACTATCCAAACCATAGAAGATATGCCTTAACTATGTGCATTGGAGTGGTCTTCTGATTGGGAGAAGAATCTACCGTTGCTTGAATTTACCTATAACAACAGTTATAACTCAAGCATCGGCATGTCACTGTTCGAAGCTATGTACGGAAGACCTTGTCGAACGCCATTCTGTTGGATGGAAATTGGGGAAAGGACGAGTTTCAATCACAAGTTGATTGATGAGACCACAGAAAAGATCAAGTTGATTCGAGAAAGCATGAAGAAAGCTCAAGATCGCCAGAAGAAGTACGCAGATCGTAAAACGCAAGAAGTGGAATTTGAAGTTGGAGACATGGTGATGTGACCTGAGGACACGGTCACAGTACGATCGCGGTACGGACGCGGCTTGAGCTCTCGGTCAACGTTCAGTCGGTGAAACTTTCCTCGGCCGAGGTTCTGGGCTTCGGATCTAGGAGAGAATCAAACAAGGGAAACGGAGTTTGAATGAATTCAAACGTGCCGTTTGGGAGATACGTCGAGAAGCCACGAACGGTTCAATCGGACAGTGCGGATGCGGAACGAGCGGGTGGACGTCGACGAGGGGAAACGATAGCAGGGATGATTTGAGGTGATTCGTGGGGAAACTCGAGAACTGTTGAAAGAGGACTCGAGTTTAAGAAGAGCACAGATGGAAACGAAGTGAGGGGAAATACGGATGGATCGAGTGACGACACAAGAGTTTTGGCTCTCCTCTTGATACGGTCTCTAACAAGGGCGAACCCGGTTCGAGGATTGTTAGGGTTTTCTCAAGGTTCAATCCCGGATTGAAGAAAGAGAAGAGTGAGACAAGTTTCAAGAATCTCTCTTGAGGAAAAGTTTTATTTTCATACAAGTCTAATGAGGAACAAGGGCTTAAGGAGAGTTTAAATAGCTAGGTCTAGATAGGAGCTTAAGGACACGCGGATTCATCTTGATCCGCACATCGTCCTTTTGACGTGTCCCCTTTACAAAGAGAACATATCGCCACCTTTTGACTAATACGCTTAGCCACAAACACTCTCTAACGTTCACAAACATAGGATCAAAAGAGAATATTCTCAAGTTCAAAATTAAACCAAAAATAAGAGGGAAAAAGAGATAACCGCCTTGGCCTTGTGCGTGAAGCAACTTAGCCTTTAGGCGTTTTGCGTTTAGCTCCATGCCTCGTTAAAACCTTCTCCGGTAAACCCATTGGGACAAACCCGGAGTGAGGAAAAAGAGTACACTTCCACGCTTAACGACTTGACCGTCTTCACTCTTGGGTAAGAGTGAAGACTAAGCGGACTGAACCTTCGGAGTCTTCGTGGGGTGGCTGGTGTTGGACGTAGGTTCGAACAAATAGGTTGAGCCGCTGTTTGGCCGCCTTTGCTGAGCCCTTGGAACGTGTGGTGGCTCCGGGAAGGATCGTTGGAGCCTTGGCCGCGTCTGAAGAGGTTGCCCTGGTCGCGTCCGATGCGTCTTGGTCAGGCGTCTCGGTCGCGTCCGGCGTGTCTTGGTCTTCTTGGCTGAGGTCACGTCCTGCGATCACATCACATGGTGTACTTGAAGGTCGCACCACAAAAAGGGAAGGATCGGTTTGGTAAAGTGGGAAAGCTCGCGGTAAGGTTCATTGGACCATACCGGATTGAGAAGAGAGTTTTAGAGGTAGCCTACCAAAGGTTATGCGATTACACAAAGTCTTCCACGTTTCACAACTACGGAACCATGTACACGATCCTACTATGATTATACCCAAGCCTATCGAGGAATTGGAGTCAAATCTCACATATCCTGAAGGAACGTTTAGAATCGGAGAACGAAGAACGCGGAAGTTAAAGAACATGAGCATTCCTCAAATACAAGTATTATGGGGAAAGCAGAACTGCAAGGTCACCACTAGAGAAGATGAGGATAGGATTCGAGCTATGTATCCTTCGTTGTTTGTCGAAGAAGATGGAGCAGGGCCGTCAGATCCTAATGGAAATCGGGACAAATTCTATTAAGGGGGGAAGGGAGAATGTAGTGACCCTCACTACAAGGTAGAAACCAATTAAAAACCCATGACCAAAAGGCCTGGGAAGTATCTCGGAAAGAAGGCAAGGACGAAAGACCGAGAATTGCCGAAGTGTGTCCGAGGAATTACCGAAGGACCGAGAAATTTTGGACGATGGCCGAAGAATGACCAAGTAAGGACTGGACAGAGAAGTCACGGATGAGACGGACCGTGCCTTGTACCACCGACCGTACCGCGGTACCGCTGACACGACCAGACAAAGTTCAAGATTTTAAGAAGCTTTTGTCTCCTCTAATTGACCAATCGCATTTCATGCAAGATAGTGGGAGACAAAATCACTATCACCTTTTTGGGTGTGGCCAATCGCATCTCATGCAAGGGAGAGTGGAAGACACCATCATTTCCCCTTTCTAAAAGCGGCCAATGACGTTTCATGCGCGAGTAAGTGGAAACAAAGAAGATTTTGTTGGACAAGTGTAAAACAAGCAATTTGGTGGCACCAAAGAGGAACACTCGTTCCACACGCATTGGCTCGCCAAACATCCCAAACTCCCTATAAAAGAAGCTCACCCCCCTTTCTCATTTTCGCAAAACCAAAAGAAGAAGAAGAGAAAAGAAAGAAAGGAGAGAAAGGGTGAGGAAGAGAGAAAGGAGAGAAAGGGTGAGAAAGAGAGAATGAAGAAAGTAGAGTTCAAGACAAGATTATCGACCACCATCAAGTGTTGCATCAGGAAGGAACTCGATTGCAACAAGGGAAAGGATCCGATGTGCTGCCGCGAAAAGAACGCCATCAAGAAAATCCGACCACTCCTTACAAGAGATCGCCAGTTTTCTGTGAGTTCAGGCACATTTCACCGGGCTAGATGGGGATTAAATACTTCCATCTAGTGCACGATTTGCATGAGCATATAATTGCATTTACTTGAATTTCATGTTTGATTTTCTTGTTTAAATGCATGTGTTGTGAGGTTACACCGGTTGCTAGTTCGAAATGTTCTAGTAACAAGGGTGGTAACTAGGTTCGATACTTGTAAATTTATGTGCTTAAAAACCATAAGAACTCAAGTATCAACTTTGTTGAAGTCTTAATGCGTTTAGTCCACGACAAAGTCCGGCTAGCGTAGTAAGACTAGGGTATGGCTGTCCTCAGACTATTTCCGTACCAGCATGCAGCCGCGGCATGTAACTCATGTTGTGAGTTGTAGGGTCTAGAAAGAAGAGCGGGAGGTTACTGGGGTCGCTACCCTAGCCGAAGCTGTCTACACGACGGTGTGGCTCTAAGTGAAGTCCGGTTGCATGCCTTTGTGGTTGCAGTGCAGTTGTTCAAAAAGGGTGTTGAGGAGAGGAAGCATACCGGGCCCATAAATTAAACTTGTCTAAAACTCTTTTATTTTATTCAAGTTTATTGTTGTTGTTGTTGTGCTGTTGTTATTGCTCGCTAGATTAATTTGCTTAGCGCATTATCTTCTGCATGCTATCTCTGATTGTTTGATTGTTTGCTTGCCTGCTTGATTGCTTTATTGCTTGTGGCTTGCATGCTTGCTTGATCGTTTGTTATGGGGTTTGGGGTTTGGGATTTATTATGATTTTGCAGGAATCCTAAGCTCACTAAGTAATCTTTATGATTAATTACGGAACTGTGTTTGCCTTGCAGGAAACCCTAGAGGGAACTAGAGGGCGTGGTGAACGAGTAGGACCCCGGTGTAGTTTGTGTGTCTATTGTAAAATAAAGTATGTTATTTTGTAAACAACCTTTGGCTCTAAGCCTTAAACTCGAACTCCTTAAACCTTATGGTTACCGTTTTGTAATAAACTCTTTAAGTATTTAATATATCCAGATTTCTTATTCGTACGAGTCATAACTGATATAGACTTTGTCCGAATCGGCTCAACGCCTGGGATGTCTCAAGGGTTGCAAAGCCTAAAAGATGTTTCATGCAGTCGGAACGCCACCGACGGACTGGCTAAGGATCTTGATGTGTTCTTGAACCTCGGCCGAATCGTTGGTGAACGTTTCCATAGTAGCATCCAGGGGCGGTCCGTGGCCGTCTGGCCATAGGACGGTTCAGGGGCGTTACAATACCTATGGAGGCCTACAGTAGACATGAGAACTTTGCATGATTCTTTAAATTGTTTTGTAGCATGGCCTGCAAATAGATTTGTGTTTGAGACAACAACGAATGAATCTCCTGTTCGTCAATCATCTCCATCTAAAGCAGCAAGTACAATATCTCATAATGAAATGTCTCATGTAATTTCTAAATCTCCTCATATTCAAGTATCTTCGTAAAACTCAGCAAGTCCAAGTTCTCAGAATGACAAGTCTCTAAAAAATCTTAAATATGAAACTTCAATTTTTATATTATTTTTACACCATATTCCAAAATTAATACAAATAAAAATAACAATATGTTATACTATTAACATATAAATATTTAAACAATTATTTCATTGGTTAATTCATTAAGGTGCGGATCACCAAATTCTTCATATCTACCATTGATTAGAAGAAATCTAACGATCATCAATCAACTCTTAAATAATCTTATCCTTTTACTTCTGTACATCTCAATATCTTTTTTGTCTATTTAATCGATAATGATGATGCAAATCCAATAAACTATGGATTGTGGAAGCTTCATTGATACTTGAAGTATCAAATCGCCGATTAAATCTACTGCGAAACTCGAATCCCTTTGATCATCTCTGCCGAATCTAAAGGTTTTCTTCCTTTTTTTTTCTCTTTCTGTTGAATCAGATCTTTGTTCAATCGATTGTAGTCCCAAATCGTTTAATTTTGGGTATAAATCTTCTCGTTTAATTTTGGGTATAGATCTTTCTTTTTTCCCTTTTTGTTCAATCGTTTAATTTTGGGTATGGATCTTCATTTTTTTTCCTCTTTGTATAATCAATTGTAATAGATCTTCTCGTTTTCAAGTTAGGAGCTCAAAATCATAGTAACAGGTTCTAACACATTTTTTTCATTCAAGCCAAAGTTATAATTTTTGATTGAATGAAACTGTTTTCTTTTGATTGTTGTTAGATCAAGAAGATCTATACCCACAATTGTTGTTGATTGTTATTGTTGATCAATATAAAGAAACCTATCTAAAAACTATCATATTTATCAATGCAGAAACAGTTGTTTCAATGGAAGCTAAAGAAATCATATGTTGCATCCCCGCAAGGAACGTTATACCGAAACTCACACAACAAGGTGAGCAAGATCAAGAAGATCTATACCCAAAATTGTTGTTGTTGTTGATCAATAAAAAGACCTATCTAAACAACTATCATATTTATCAATGCAGAAACAATTGTTTCAATGAAAGCTAAAGAAATTGTATGCTGCATCCCCGCGATGAACGTTATACCAAAACTCACACAACAAGGTGAGCAAGATCAAGAAGATCCACTGTTCATCCGAAACCTCTCAAACAATGCACTCAACTCCACTCCTATGAAACGCCCAAAAGTAGAAAAAGGAGGGTCCTCAGGAGGCAACGCTCCTTGAAGAATAATGGCATGGTAGCAATCACTCTTAGAGTTCATGTTATGTTTAGACTTTGTTAACTTTAAAACTTTATGTAATATGATATTTTATGATATCATTGTCTTTCATAAATTAAAGCAAATTACATTTTATTCAATATTTCAAATGACAAATTATATTTGATGCAATTCAATATAGATCTAAATACCATTGCAAGTTAAACAGCATTTTCTTAGTGCCATGATAAATATTACATAAGCCAGGACAATGTATATCATATCACGAAAACAAAAATAAGAAACAATATTCAACAGCATTTCCCATATGCTATTATTAACGATGTTATAGTAACGTACAATAGCCATTAAAAATTACAAAATAACAATAAAAATTGTTATACAATACTTTTCTATAGGAAACTTTTTGTGTTACTATAAAGTTAAATTTGAGAACCATAATGTCACGAAACAATATTCAACAACACATCGAATGTGTCATTATAATATATTAAACAACTCAAAATATTTTCTATAAAACCAAACATAATAGCACTGAAAATGCGTTAGAATAAAGTATAAAATAGTAGACCGATAGCGATATAATAGGTAAACCTTTCATAGCATACAAAAAAAAGCTATGATATGTGAAAGGGCTATTATAGCTTCTTATGTTCTAGCGTTTATGAAATTGCTACCAAATATCTATAGTAGCGTTTTTGGTGTCCTAATAATGTCAATATTTCTTGTAAGGATATAAAAGAAACCCATACTCGATAAAAATCTATATAATATATATATATATATATATATTTTCATTAACAAATCAAACACATTTTATCATTTTTAATCTGTATGACAACGATAGAACTTCGTTTTCAACATGCATTTTCATTAGCTGAAAAATAATTAACATACTATTTTGCATGGAAAACATCAAGCCTAAACTCTAAACAAACGCAAGCGACTAAGCGAACTAGCTTTGATGAAGATCAGTGCAGGATTGTAAAAAACATAGTAAGAAGAGAGAAAAACAAAAATTACACTGTGATTTGATTTCAGTCATGAACTCATGATCATTAGTCACACTATAGATGTTAAATAAGTATAAAAGAAAAGGGAAAAAAAGACCACTATACGTTTGTTTCACCAAATGAATGACCGGTAGATTAATATTCGTCGTACAACGAATCATGCATGTGAAGTTTGTTCTTATAGTCTTAGACGTTAAATTAAAATACTCCATGGATTTGGGTTCGAAATCTTAGTTTATCAAAGAGTACTAATCGATGAGAAGATGAAAAACAAAATTAACATGCAAGATTTAAAGAAATCTAAACCAGAACAAAAAATAGAAAAAATTCCACTATCTTTTTATTTTGGAACAGATCCCACTACCTAAAAACAAGAAATCTCATAGAACATCACAATCTGGAAGTTTCTTGGTTATGATTTAACAAGCGACGCACGAAATTAAATCACTATATGAACACGCACGCTATGTTTCTTGTTGCAGCAAACACTTAAACGATATACAAGTATATAACAGAGTAACAGACAAGCTTCAAATGAAGTCCAGTTCACTTTAACTCCTTGACTATTTTTACCCAACAAACAAAGTCTCGAGTTCGCAAACCAAACAAATTTCAGCTGTCTGATACTGACCACATATCACTCCCCACCCCCAAGAGACCTAGGCCCAGGCCTGAATTTTAAAAAACCCACAAACTAAAACGGCTTTAAAGAACTCGGGCCATACCAAAAATTAAACAGGTGAGAATAAATCAGTAGCAAAACCGGGTTAAGCCAATCTTGTCTATGTATTTGTTTGGGGTCTAATGCTGAAACCGAAAATTTATTCCAAAATTATAACTTTTATATGTTTATGTCAAAGTTAATATCATTTGTATGTGTATAAGAGAAAAAGAAAAAAGAAACTCTAAAAAATGCATATTTTGATCGGTTGAGTAATTAATTACTGTATTCTATGTTTGTTTTTTAAACAGGATACACAATATCATGAAATAAACGAGAGGGAGGAAATATGCGGTGAAACTAAGAGACGTGAAGGAGATCATGGTCGGTTCAAAAGATATGAAACTTAGCTATTAACTGTGTATATATAATACAGATTATAAACCTGAAACTGTATTTTATGAAATAGCTCATTGATTAACAAATGTCGACACATTGTACACAACTGAAATGTGATTAAACTAAACGTAAAAAAAAATCATACAATAAAATATGCGTAAATATCTCTTTAATTATAGATTAAACCTAAAATACCATGCGTGGAGGTACCGATCGAGCCCGGAACATGACAGGATTAATTAATTAAAGTAAGAACTTCGTACTTATCTAGAACTATTCTCTTTTTCTTTTAATCGAAAACTATGTACTGGACTACTGGTATACCTTTTTGTCTATTTGTCAACAAAATAAGTTAGGTTTGGCTTTAAAAGAAGAAAGGGACAAAACCACAAAGGAGAATGCGGCATTAATAGTTAAAGCACCCGCTTTTGGGTTAACCAATCATTCGAATATGAAAAAAAGAATAAAAGAAGAAGCAAAATGCTAACCTACGCTACTACCCACCCATCCAGTGTTTCTTTATACAAACGAATACACAAAATTTATCTATGGTTAATGATGAATCATGGACGTGTGTGTCTTCCCAAACGTTTTTGTCTCGAGTATATAGCGGCGGCCTAAGAGCATTTTACTGGGGAATTCTCTCCCAGTTACTCTTATTTTTGGGGCTAAAAAAAAATTAAAAACCCCAACATTCAGTCCATTAAGCAGAGAAACGTTACTACAGGAAGGAATTGAGGAACGGCATAAGTAACGCTATGTGGCATGTTTTGGTTGGTTGCAGGTTTAATTTAAAAAAAAAAAATTTTGTCATTTTCTTTTCCTTCTTTCGCTATCTTCTCTCTTCTCTCTTCTCTCTTCTCTCTCTCGACGGAATCCCTAAAACTCATAGTGATTCACCTCAGCAGAATCCAATTCAGCAGTTCCAGGTTAAATTCAAGGAAATAGAAACTGGTTTCAAGACTTGGCTATCGAAACAATCAATACCAGTGGAAGCCGCCGTAGTCTCAACCATGAGCGGTGTCCAAGGAGCTTTCATTGGTGGTCTCATGGGAACACTTTCTCTCATGCTGGCGTTGACCTTCAAGCCATAGCTTCCACGAAACAAGCTCAGGTTTAATACACTCTCATATATTTATCCACATCTTTCAAAATAAGTTAATGTTGTAATTGAGGTATGAGTGAATTGAGATCTGTAATGAAACGGATTAGAGACAAAGAAGATATTGAATCTGCGTAAGTTTCAATTCCTGTGAGCTGCTTCATTCACTAATATTGTAATCTCTTTGTATTAGATGTCTTGATAAGTTTTTTTGTAATTTGGGATTAGTCTTAAGAGTTTAGTTATCATTAAGAAAAAAATATCGCAAAGCTTGGATTGAGATGCAGGGGATCGGCTTTTAGCTGCTCTGTCCTTGGTTGCACAACTTGGGGCAGAGCTTGCCACGACTTTAGTGATTGTTATCTCAAAGGTGTGTACTATATACCGTTGTTTACACAGGCAGTTTTATATGATGGTTGGTCTTGATATTGGCGAGCATGACTTAGTATTTTACGTGTTTCTCATAGTGGAGATAGAGGTAATTGGTACATAAGCTTAAACTTAGTATGATCACTCATTGCTTTTATGTATGTTAATGCATTGACATCATATAGGGGATTAATATTAGAGAGATGCTTACCGGTGCCAAAATAATGGATGAGGCTACTAGAACAACTTCAGTAAGTCTTACTTGTTGCAGCTTGTTTTAGAACTACCACTTCTTGTTTTGTTGAAGAAGAATTTTATTTGTTGCAGCTTGTTTTAGTAACCATGACTTATTCTATAGCTTATGAATTTCTTTTTTCTTTCAGTTCAAAAATAACCCTGCAGCTCTCTTAGCTATGTGTTGGTACTGGGCTTCAGATGGTGTTGGCTCCAAGTAGATAAGATTTAACGATTTTCCATCGACTTTTCACATCCAAACTATCTCCTGGTATAAGAAATTTGCAGGTACATGGCATCCTCTTTGCTGAGAGTTGCAAGTGAGCATAGTTCGGTTGTGGCAGTTATCGGGAAAGGGCATATCAAAGGAATCAAGAAGAATTGGAAGCAATCTATAACGGTCTGATGTTGTTTCAACCTCTAAATGAAGGAGCTTAATTTTATTTTGGATTGTGCTTTATTTTCGTTTCATATGGAAACTGTAGATGAATGATCTAATGGAGATACCGAGCGACAAGTCAGTCTTTACGGTAAAGAGGATAATATCATCAGTGGCAATGGTAGTTGCAGGGACAGCTATAGTTTCGGGTATACTTCTTGCAAGAAGAAGGTGAAGAAGATTGTGCTTGGTGAAGAGTTTTTTCTTCATTCTCCTCAGTGCCATACGAAGGAATGATACAAGCTCAAAAGTAACTTTTACTTTTGTACCTTTGATTGATGAAAATAATAGAGTTTTCTTTCTTTTGGGTTTTTTGAATTTCGAGTTTCTCATATCAATTGAAGTTTGTAAAATTTTATTGTTTTCTATTTTATGTAATAATAACAAATTAAATAATTGCTTTGTTATTTTAAATAATTAAAGTTTTATAATTAATAAACTCAAATTAAAAAATTATTGTTTAAATGCTTGAGCAACCTTCTTTGGGTTCTCTAGTAATAGAGTGATTTTGCTTAAGTTCTTTTAGGATTGTTTTACTTAATTTATGATTATTTATATAATTAATTAATATGAGAGTAACTATAATGGGTTACTCCACTAATGATGGTCTAATAAGAATATACATAGTTCAAACTACATCGCACGTAGAAGTAGTAGTAGTATACATAATATCAAAGTCAATTAACCAATATACAGATTTATTCGTTAAGACATGGTAATTGGTATCTTATCTTCTCTTCAAAAGTCAAGCTACGTGTGATATAACTTTAAATCCCTCAATTTCTATGATTTTTTCTCATATATATATATATATATATATATATATATAGTATCTTTCAAATCTGGTTGTATACTATTTTGAAAAGCTTTTCTTCTCCATCTTAAAAAGTCGCATTGCTTGCTACACAACATCGAAGGTAATAAATGAACTAGGAAGGGGACCGAATGAGAGAGATCGAGAGGATGGGCTACGGTTCGGTTACTAGTTACTACTACATTTAGGAGCGATGGTTAGATATTTATAAGTGGACCATGACCTCCTAATATCTTTTGTTTTATTGACTTATTTTATATAGCCCACATGAGTTGTCTTTTTAAGTTTTGTACTCCCTCCGTTTCATAATATAGGATGTTCAGAGGATTATTTTTGTTTCATAATATAGGATGTTTCCAACTTTCTATGCAACTTTTAGATTAATTTTATATTTTCTATTATGCAGTCTTGGGTATAATTGGTTAAACTTTTTAAAAGTAACTTTTTCTTAATATGTGTGTTTCTACTAAAACATCCTATATTTTGAAACGGAGGGAGTATTATTTTATTTATTAATACAAAAATATGTTTCACCTTCCTTATTCGGGGTTATATACCTGATTGATATTTTTAAAAGATAAGATTAATATATATATATATATATATATATATATATATATATATGTTAAACTGATAAGAATATAAATTATGTTTACTTTCTACCGTACTACTATATGTGGTATGAAAAACTATGAATTTACCTATCAAACAAATGTGTAAAAAGAAAAACGTCAGTTAATTTTTTTTGAAATTGAAATTATTATTTGCCTTTTAAACAAAAAAATGGAATCTTATCCAACCCACCAATTTTCTCAGCCACCATTGGTTTTTATTAATTTCTTAACAACCAGAATTGTATTTTTCCAATGGTATTGGTAGCATAATATTCAACTCAAATAATATATATACATATGGTCATGATTCCCACATTTTATTACCAGATAAACAATTTGATTTTCCTTAATTTAAATACTTATATGCATAAATGTTTGTCGAGGTGTAACAATAGTATAAAAACATTATTGTTTCTGTCATTTTATGGAATTATCAAAATGAAATTCAACATCAAGAGAATATATATTTTTAAGGATAAACTCAACATTTGTCTAAAAAACAAAAATTGTCTTAAAATACAAATTCCAAATAAGCTAAAAGTTATTTTCCTCCTTTTTTTCTTTTTTTTTTTTCTTTTTGTTTTTTATAATGTACCTTTTTTGCCGACTGGTATAATAATGGTAATTTTTATTTAAGACCCAAAGAACAAAAAATGCAAAAAAAAAAAACAAAAGTAAAATTTTTCATAAAGCACTCTCTCTCTCTCTCTCACAATAATTGTTGAGATCAATCTACTTCGTTCCTCTCAACAACAACAACACCACCACCACCACCACTTCTTCTTCTTCTTCTTCCACCTAAAACCCCAAAACCATCTTCACCGATCCATCTCTTTAAAATAAAACAAACCCAACTTTTTAGAGTATTCCTAGAAGTCGCATGACCTTACGTAGCTTAATCCTTGAGATGCGCTCGAGGCCACATCGTGTGGTCCATGATCTTGCCGCAGCTGCAGCTGCCGATTCAACAACTCATGGGTCATCGCAAGATCACCGTTGGTCAGAGCTCCCTGAAGAGCTTTTAAGGGAGATTCTGATTCGGGTCGAGGCAGCTGACGGTGGCGAATGGCCTTCACGACGTAGCGTGGTGGCTTGCGCCGGCGTTTGCCGTAGCTGGCGGTTACTTATGAACGAAACCGTCGCTGTCCCGCAGATCTCTTCTAAGTTGACTTTTCCAATCTCTCTCAAGCAGGTAAAGTTTGATTGAATTAAGACATAAAGTTTGATTTTTTTTTTTTTTTTTTTTGTTGTTGACCATTTTTTAAAATTCTAGACAAAATTGAAAAAACCTGAATTCGATGTTGTGGTTGTGGTGTCGTGATTGAGAGCTTCGACCTTGTCAACTAAAAGATTGAGAATTTAGCAAACGCTGCTCTCTCTGTGTTTGCGTTTGTATTAGTCTCAAATGCTGAGTAGCTTCTATTGAAATGTTGTTCTAATAGAAGAGGCTAATAAAAGTTTCTTGCTTTGTTCGTTTGTATCATTTTGCAGCCTGGTCCAAGGAATTCTCTGGTTCAGTGTTTCATCAAACGTAATCGAGTTACACAATCGTATCATCTATATCTTGGATTAACCAACTGTGAGCATCAATCTATTGGAGTTTTTTTTTTCATTTCTCGTTTCTTGGTTCTGCAATTTTATAGATTGACTAACTTTCTTTTATGTGTCTGTCCGCGCAGCATTAACGGATGATGGTAAGTTTCTGCTTGCTGCTTGTAAGTTGAAGCACACAACTTGCACTGATTACATTATCTCTTTGCGTTCTGATGATATGTCCAGGAGAAGCCAAGCCTATGTTGGTAAAGTGAGGTGCGTATATATATGATCACACACTTTGGTTACTGATTCAAAGTTTTCAATATTGATTCAAGAGTCTTATCATATTGTTAGCATTTTGAGATTGGCATTGATGGATTAGACATACTTAACATGATCGAGTAATCTGAATGCCCAATAGAGTTGCTTTGCCTGTTTTATTTTTGCTGTTGATATATAAAAGCTCTTGTTTATATTATTATCTCTCTATCTACACTCAATGTTGATAATTTGCTCTTTCTAAACTTGTGGAAGATCAAACTTCCTAGGAACGAAATTCACAGTCTTTGATGGAAACCTGCTGCCATCAACGGGAGCCACAAAGTTGAGAAAGAGCCGATCTTCTTCTAATCCTGCAAAAGTCTCATCAAAAGTTCCTCTTGGAAGTTACCCTGTCGCTCATATCACATACGAGCTGAATGTGTTAGGATCACGGTACTGAATTTTTATCGTCAGATTTAATTTCCCAATTTGAAATATTCTCTATCTCAAATTTTCATGTAAACTTTTCTCCAACGTCTCTTTGGTCTGGTAGATTAAGTCATAGTTTTTAAAATCAAAACTAGAGATTCTTGGAAAGAGTTCCTGAAAATGGTATTGATATTTCCATTCTTGAATTTTCCAAACTTTTGAAATATAGAAGGCGAATAGCATTCACTTCGGTTTGTTGTGGTTGCGGTTCATATTCAGTTTTTTCAAACAAATTAAAGTTTTAATCAGATTTATCTTTGGTTCTAAGTGTCCGGTTTGTTTTGGTTAAACCAGATTGGCAACCTTTGATTTCAATCAAATCTGATTTGTAATCTTCTTGATGGCACTAACAGGGGACCAAGAAAGATGCAGTGTCTAATGGACACAATACCTACAAGCGCAATGGAGTCCCAAGGAGTAGCTTCGGAACCATCAGAGTTTCCATTCCTCGGTACTCGGTCAACTTTCTCCAGGTCTCAATCAAAACCATTGCGGAGCAGCTCTAGCCACTTGAAAGAAACACCATTAGTGCTGAGTAACAAGACACCACGGTGGCACGAGCAGCTACGTTGTTGGTGCTTGAATTTCCATGGCCGTGTCACAGTGGCTTCAGTGAAGAACTTTCAGCTGGTGGCGGCGGCAGCACCTACCAGTGTCAGTGGCGGTGGCATGGGGTCGTCACCGGAGAGGCAGAACGAGCGAATAATACTGCAGTTTGGGAAAGTCGGGAAAGATATGTTCACGATGGACTATGGATACCCTATCTCAGCTTTCCAGGCGTTTGCCATTTGCTTGAGCAGCTTTGAGACTAGAATCGCTTGTGAATGATTTGTAAAACTTTTTCAAAGGCATCGTCTGTATTTATCTTTCAAAAGAGCATTTTGTAGCATTTTGTAAATTGTGATCTTTTATAAGAACATTTGAGATCTTGTATTTGATAATGTTACAGTTCCTAATGTTATGTAGCATCTTTTGTAAGTCGTGATCTTTTGAAAGACCATTCATGATCTTGTATTTGATAGTGTTACAGTTCCTTTACTTGTGTGGCATTTTGTAAAATTGTTATCTTGCAAAAGCAACTCTAGTGCTTCTTTTTTTTCTGATATTTATCAACTCTGTTGCTTATGTAGTGCCATTACTCACACCGAAACAAGTTATGTGTCTTAAGCTTCAGGATTTAAGTTTTGTGAAGACATGGTCGCAAATAATTTTACACTAGGGACAAAAACTATATAATGCTAAAACAACATGAGACTTTTCTTTTATTTACATATTGCATTTTCTTCAAGCGGTCTGCAAACTAGGTGCACCAGTGCCTGAACCTATGTTCACTGTCTTGGTTTCAACCTCTGCTGCTTGATCGTATGAGGTCAACTCAAATTGACTCAGGTTCCGGACAAAGACTGTGAAAGCATGGAAATGCTCTGGGGAGAAGAAAAGTGCTCCCATTCTCTGGTAAGTGAACAGATCAATTCCTGCATTCTCATCCTTCAGATTCTCAACGATTCTCTCGAACCCACCAGGAACCGGAGCAGACGAGTTTTGCCCTGAAACAACCACGCCTTGTTTCTTGCAGGCTGTTTTGAGGTGGGCAAGTAATGATTCGGGGCTTGAGAGAGACTCAGGTGACTGATGCTCATCAGATAGATCCATTCCCGGTATTATCATTCTACAAGAGTTCTTTGCGAAGATCTCCGCGATAGCTTCGTACCTGTCTTGACCATTAGGGCTGTAGAATCCAGCTGTTAACTCGGAAGGTTGAGATCTTAGCTTGTTCCATTGGTGTAAGAGAGGTAGCTTCCCACATATAGGCACTCCAATTCCGCTAAATGCAGATGAAGCAACAGAGAGGACATGGTCTGCGTGGGATGTGAGAAGAGACGAGTACCAAGACAAGAAGAAATCACCATACTGAGATTCCCAAGACCCGCCGTCTGAGAAGAAGGAAGAGGAATGAGGCTGTTGATCGTAAGCAGGAGCATCGTGTGGACCACCAAGTCCCCATAGAGGGTTTCCTGTGGATTCAGCGTAGCCTTTGAGAGCGGAGAGCATGTGTTTGTCATAACACTGGAACTCTCCTGCGCCAGAGGGCTTGGCGTCGTGTTGATGAGAAGGGTATCTTAACTCACCGTCAGGTCCCAAACCTAATGTGATTCCCTGCAAAACAATGACCAAAAGATCAGGAACTAGAACCAGAGTAGACATGACATACTCAGTATGTAAGAGCAAAACAAAGATGATATAGTACCGTGATAGTGTTGCCCATGTAATCAGAGAAAACAGACTTGAAACTCTCACAGAAACCTCTGTAAACTTCCATAGGTGTCTTCCCATCAAGAACAGGAACATCATCAACTGCAAACGACAAACACTCTTTGTACTGTTTCCCATATCTGTCCGTAAAAAAGACCCCTGGCTCAGCTTCACCAATCTTTTCCACCCAGTCAGGTAGACCAATACCCGGGTTTACCGATCCATGGAAAGAGAGCGAAGCGTGAAGCTTGAGTCCAACCTTCTTAACAATCTCAGCAACTGCTAAGTAACCAGACCAATCATATTTCCCTGAAGCTTGTTTCTCAACCACTCCCCAAAAGATTGGTAACTCAATGCCTTCAACACCAAGTAGCTTCAAAGCTTTGAGCCCAGCTGTGATGGCTTTCAAGTGGTTCACGTTGTTACATTCTGAAACTGTGTCTAGCGGAAGCCCAACGAATAACTTCACGCTCTCAAGCTGCAACAAAGAACAAAAAAACATGTTCTCAGAATTTGGATCACAATTAAAGAAGTAAAAATCAAATCTTGATTAAGTTTCTATGTATCATACGCTCTATCTCAAAGACCCAACTAGGCAAATTTTATAACAGATCTGAACAAATCTGAAAATTTTAAGAAGAGGGTTATAAAAATTACCGATTTAGAATTTGGAGTGGATTTAAGAAACGGGACTCCATCGGAGACGATGGCTTCGCATTTGACAGATCTGGAAGAGCAACGGATCGAGAGATCCTTGAAATTCGAGCTTTGGCTCAAGAAAGTAACATTATTTCTCGATTCGCCTGAGGTTACAACGGACCCGAACCTAAATCCGAGTTCTCTGTAAGCTAATTCAGCTCTGCAGATCCTCGTTTGTGGGTTTCCAATCACTGAAACTTCCATTTTTTTTTACAAAACGAAAAAACGAATCGATAATACAAAAACCTAAAAAAAGACCCAAATTTGTAGCGGTAGATAGAGAAATGGATTACGATGAAAAAAAACGTCTTTGACTCAAAAGAAGGAACACAAAACTCTATTTGCTTTTGCTTTGCGGATTTGTGGATTTCGTGAGGATTATGGGATTTGGTTTATATAAGGGAAGAGAGAAACGTTTAATGGATAAAACGGTGCCTACTTGGACATGACACGTGTCGTTACCAGGATGCTCTCATATTTGTAGCCGCTTATATATTTCACTTTTTTCATTATTATTTTCGTTTTCAATAATAAATATTTTTAAAGTATGACCACGAATAATTGAAACTATTAAGGAATACACATATCATTTTATTTTATTTTTGTCAAACACATGATACGTAATATCCTTCAACACTTTTAAAAGTATTTCTAGTGGTATAGTTTTATCGAGGAAAAAAAGATGATACAATATTTGATTATTGACTTACTAAATTTTGTGGTCAGCTATTTAAATTTTAATCTAATTCTTCTTCATACATTTATCTGATTAACAAGATGTAATATGGTTTTTAACCAAAAAAACAATAAGAAAAAGATGTAATATGGTTTCAAACTAGTTTGAAAAAGGACCATGTATATTTAACTTAATTGCATTTGAAAAACTTCTCGATCTCATCGTTTGAGACGAGTAGCGTACGGTGGTAGTATGGAATTTAGCATATTTTTTCGACTGATTTATTCTTCAACTATAATCTATTCATTTCATCTTCACATTAAGACCAAAAACAAAAAAAAACAAAAATCTATTCATTTCAAGAATACCGAGGAGATCGGAATCTTATCCAAGTTAACCGTATAAACCTATTATTGCAAGATTCAACGAACAATATCCATAAACATAAACGTTCTGATTGGTGTATAATAATGGAGAGTATTATTATTTATTTTATTTTTATGATTGCTTTGCCAATATTATGAAAATTATGGGCTTCGCCCCTCTAGTAAAGGACTCAAGGAACAAGAAATTGTATTTATTTCCATCATTGGGAAAACACAATCATATTCATAGGTTGTTCGAAATTGACGTTACGTTAAAAACGGAAACAGTAATAAGTGGATAACATTGTATTGTACCGAGAAGCCAACGTGGTAATGAGAAAAAGCCACGTCATGTCAAGTTGTCATTGACGATGTCACGAGCGTGTGACTTATTTTTAAAAATTTAAACTGGCTGTGATTTTTTAATTTAACGTACAGTAGTACTGGTTCAGACAACTTGTAAACACGTGTCGTAACATGGGTGGTTAAATAAACCCATGCTGACTCAGGTCCATGCAAGTATGTTCCCCCCACTTTTGGATTCTGTAATCTGTACTGTACTCTGAAGCCGCGACTATTGATTTGTTTTTTCGACCACATCCTCTCTCTGCTTCTCTCTGTGTGGTTTTTAAGATTTTATCTTTTTTTTTTTTTTTAATGGTTTTGGAATACGATAAAATACGTGTACACGTTGTGGATTTTAGTTTTGATATAGCTGTTTATAGAGTCTTGTAACTTATCCATTTTACAAGTTGCAGTAAAGATATATAGCTGTTGTTACCCAATAGTGAACTCTGGTTGGTTTTTAACCCATATAGCAAATTCTCAAACCATTAAAACATCGTCATCTATAGTTTACTTATTAGTTGGATCTAGTACTGGCTATATAGTAGAAAAAGAAAGCTAGAATAATTATTTTAGAAATTTATTTCCGAAGACTTTTAAAACGACATATGATTTACGTGTTTATTACATGACAAGTGCAAATGTGCAATGAGAGGCGTCGTGGCGCTTTATGTATCACTAAAACTAAAAACAAGGAAATTGGCGTTTGGGAACCAACAAAAGGCCTTTAAGATCGTCGTGTAAGGTAGGTTTGAGTTTGAAACATTCGGAACCAAGTAAACCATTTCTTCCACTTGCCACCTTGATCAATGCGTATACGATTTCCATTTTCTAAATTCTTAGTTTACAATTGCCATGATTGATTTTTAACTGAAATATAATTATCTAAACTTATTTGTCTTTAATCACAATTGTCCAAGCATAATCTTCACAAGTTTACGTTTCGTGAATTTTCTCTCGCTCTTACAATCCCATTTTTTTATTTTTTTTTGTCCTAAAAGTATTTTAATGTTTTCTCACATGGCTCACAGTCGGTGCACCAACGAGGCAACGAATATTGAATTATTTTTATATTTTCTTCAATATGTAGTCAATATTTGGCAATTCTACTTCGTTTGAATACAAGCATGTTTTTCTTAATCATGAATTAGGTTTTTCTTTATTACGTACGTACGTGAATTTCTCTTATCCTCTTTGGATTACATTCGCATTCTCATTAAAAGTCAAAATTCCGATCAACATCTAAAGCGCTAATTCTTTTTGAAACATGACAGCTCACATAATTTTTCACTTGTTTTACGTCACAATATTTTGACGAATTTTTTTATGATTAAATCACGAGTGGATGCAAATAACATGAAACCCAAATCTCACGTTATTTAACAAACAACAACAACAACAACAAAACGTTTTATACTAATAATGACTTCGGATTAACCCAAATATATAGAAAAATACTTAGGTTCACCCCTAGGGGTAAACCTCTCCATTCACCCCCTCTTCTCTCAGCCAATCAGAATCTTCCATCTAATATTTCATTTAAAAAATAAATCAAAATTAAATTAAAAATCAAACCAAATTAAAGAAACAAATTATGTATACTTTTAATTAAGGAAAGTTAAATATTGGCTTGGTTTAGATTTTTAAAATTAGAACAAAATTATATGTCGGTTTGGGTTTACAAATGAAGTGGTTAGGGTTTAGATTTTACAATTAAAATGAAATTATATGTCGGTTTGGGTTTACAAATAAGGTGGTTAAGGTTTAAATTTTACAATTAGAACAAAATTATATGTCGGTTTGGGTTCACAAATAAGATGGTTAGAGTTTAGATTTTACAAGTAGAACAAAATTATATGTCGGTTAGGGTTCACAAATGAGATGTTAGGGTTTAGATTTCACAATTAGAATGAAACTATATATCGGTTTGGGTTCACAAATGAGATGGTTAGGGTTTAGATTTTACAAGTAGAACGAAATTATATAATGGTTTGGGTTTACAAATGAGATGGTTAGGGTTTAGATTTTATATATGTCGGTTTGGGTTTATTAAAAAGCGGTTTAAGTTTTTTAATTTTATAATAATATATACAGATTTTATTTCCTTATTTTATAAGGGGGTGAATGGAGAGGTTCACCCCTAGGGGTGAACCTCTCCATTCACCCCCTCTTTTCTCAGCCAATCAGAATCTTCCATCTAATATTTCATTTAAAAAATAAATCAAAATTAAATTAAAAATCAAACCAAATTAAGGAAACAAATTATGTATACTTTTAATTAAGGAAAGTTAAATATTGGCTTGGTTTAGATTTTTAAAATTAGAACAAAATTATATGTCGGTTTGGGTTTACAAATGAAGTGGTTAGGGTGTAGATTTTACAATTAAAATTAAATTATATGTCGGTTTGGGTTTACAAATAAGGTGGTTAGGGTTTAAATTTTACAATTAGAACAAAATTATATGTCGGTTTGGGTTCACAAATGAGATGGTTAGAGTTTAGATTTTACAAGTAGAACAAAATTATATGTCGGTTAGGGTTCACAAATGAGATGTTAGGGTTTAGATTTCACAATTAGAATGAAACTATATATCGGTTTGGGTTCACAAATGAGATGGTTAGGGTTTAGATTTTACAAGTAGAACGAAATTATATAATGGTTTGGGTTTACAAATGAGATGGTTAGGGTTTAGATTTTATATATGTCGGTTTGGGTTTATTAAAAAGCGGTTTAAATTTTTTAATTTTATAATAATATATACAGATTTTATTTCCTTATTTTATAAGGGGGTGAATGGAGAGGTTCATCCCTATGGGTGAACGCAAGTATCGTTCAAATATATATATTCGGAGTGGGTATTGTAACAAAACTTGAAGTATTTAGTGAAATGGGCTTTCAGATATCTAAACATAAGCCCAAATATATTAATTTCGTTTGTATGAGTATTGTGCTCCACACGTCTCCCACATTCACGTCCAAATTAGTTAAAAGACCCTGCGTCCGTGCGCAAGACTAAAGATCAATGATAGAGGTCCTAAGAAATTTTTGTTTAAGTCTTCTGTTTATGTGAAAAATGAACGATAAACTGATTAGAATTGAACCCATGATTTGAAAAAAAAAAAAACAATTGGTCATATAGTTTAAAAACATAACATCAAGTAATTTCGTGGGTGATGTCGTGAGGATACATTAATACAACATGCATGTCGACAACTAATTGATACTAATACATTGACGGGAGAATATGTCGTAAGTCTCCGGACCATAAAAATAACATTTGCAAAAGAACACAACAAAACAAGAACATATTAAAAACTCGATATTCATAATTAATACACGAAGTTGGCTGATTCAAGGTCCAACAAAAACCATTAAAAAACAAAAGTACCAATCAAAAACTCATTAAAGACAGATCCTTCTCAGCTAACTTCATTTTATCTTCGTTCTCATCTCATATTCTCACCTCTCTTATAGACTCATTCATCGCATCTTAAAGGACACAAGAAAGAATGGGTGGGATGTGTATGTCTTCGTGTTGTGGTGGTGGTGACGATAATAGTTCCAGTCTATTAACACATCTCGTCATAATTGTTGTCATCTGTCTCTCTCTCATGGCTGTCTGTACCTCCAACGAACGCCGTACAGCCGTTCGTGTCGTCCGGTGCCGTTGACCGGTACAACAAGTCATTTATATATATCATCAGATCACATCTCTACAAAAAGATTTCTTCGGATTCTCTTTTTATTATGTATGTGTTGGTTCTATATATTAGTGATGAATTATGGTATGTCTTATTTTTTTCATACCAAATATATGGATTAGAATGATAAAATCACATAACATCCACCAAAATTTCACTATGTAATAAAGTATCGGGGTTAAAACGAAATAAAGTAAAATACTTGGGTTGTTTTAGAAATTATTTTATATGTGTTTGAGGATGAAGAAGGAGATGATACAATGGCCTCACACTTCTTCGTCTCTTGAGTAATTTTTTTTTCCTTCGTTTGCTCGATCATCGAAACAACATTGTACAGAGAAATTCAAAGAATGTCACTTTGTTCTTCCTTCAACGTATTCGCTTCCTACACACCAAAACCCAAAACCATCTTCAAAAATTCCATCTTTGTTTCACAATTTCAGGTAAAGTCATCTCCTTTAGCTTCAACATTCCAAATCCATGGATCCTCAACGAATCTTAAGTTTAGTAGAGCGAGACTCAAACCAATTTCATCTCTAGTAGACTCGGGAGTTTCAGAAACCCCTACATCGTCTTCCTTCAGGAACAAAAGCCCTAAAGATGTAAACGTTTTAGTGGTTGGTTCAACTGGTTACATAGGTAGATTCGTAGTGAAAGAGCTGATCAAAAGAGGGTTCAATGTGATTGCTGTTGCGAGAGAGAAGAGTGGGATTAGAGGAAAGAACGACAAGGAAGAGACTTTAAAGCAATTACAAGGCGCCAATGTGTGTTTCTCTGATGTTACTGATTTAGATGTTTTAGAGAAAACGATTGAGAATCTTGGTTTTGGTGTTGATGTTGTTGTGTCCTGTCTCGCTAGTCGTAATGGAGGGATTAAAGATTCTTGGAAGATTGATTACGAAGCTACCAAGAACAGTCTCTTAGCTGGTAAGAAGTTTGGTGCTAAGCATTTCGTTTTGCTTTCTGCGATTTGTGTGCAGAAGCCTTTATTGGAGTTTCAGAGAGCGAAACTGAAGTTCGAAGCAGAGTTGATGGATTTAGCTGAGAGTAAAGACTCGAGCTTTACTTACAGCATTGTGAGACCAACGGCTTTTTTCAAGAGTTTAGGTGGTCAAGTTGAGATTGTGAAAGATGGGAAACCTTATGTGATGTTCGGAGATGGTAAGCTATGCGCTTGTAAACCGATCAGCGAACAGGACTTAGCATCGTTTATATCGGATTGTGTGTTGGAAGAGAACAAGATCAATCAGGTTTTGCCAATTGGTGGACCAGGGAAGGCGTTAACACCTCTGGAGCAAGGAGAGATTCTGTTTAAGATTCTTGGCAGAGAGCCTAAGTTCTTGAAAGTACCTATCGAGATCATGGACTTTGTGATTGGTGTTCTTGATTCTATCGCAAAGATCTTTCCTTCCGTTGGAGAGGCAGCTGAGTTTGGGAAGATTGGGAGGTATTACGCCGCAGAGAGTATGTTGATTCTTGATCCAGAGACTGGAGAATATAGCGAGGAGAAGACACCTAGTTACGGGAAAGACACGCTTGAAGATTTCTTTGAGAAAGTGATCAGAGAAGGAATGGCTGGTCAAGAACTCGGCGAACAGTTCTTCTAGTCGGTATATTTTTATATGCAAAGTGAGTTTGGCTGTGTAGTTTGTAACTGATGAAGTTATATATAAAACCTGTGAATTTGAGAGATTCGTTGATTCAACAACATTAAGAAACAAACATTGCAGAGACCATGTGTACTGTTGATGGATCTTTAGCAGAGAGAAGTAAAGATTGTGACAAATCTAAGTTAAGCTTGTTTGTGATGAAGCTGGTTTTAGATAGCTGAATTAGCCACCCTAACCCGTTATCTGATTGTATCATTCAAAATGAATTTGCAAAACCTTACTTTTCAACAAATCCATGTAAAACATATCATCCAGGTGATTTTCCCTGGATCAAGAATATATATAGAGTATATTATACATAACCCTCCATTTCAAACCCCCCAAACACAAATGGTAAAATATAACAATACAAGAGAACAACAAATCCAATGAAGACAAATGTGTGTTTTGCTTTTGTGATCAATAATCATATTGATCATCAATCTTTTTTTTCTTTTTTTTTTTCCTGTAGTAACTGATCATCAACTTTGCCACAGTTTTTTTGCAACAAAAAGTTCTTGCTCGCTTTCTGATGGCAATAGATGAAAGATCTTGAGGTTTGTCATTGAGGAAGAACAGGAGGGGAAATCGCTCGTGTGTTGTAAGATCGACAATGCCCACATTTCTGTCCGATTATGTGGAAGTTCACTTCTGTTGTGTCATTACAGTCGTTGCATAGTATCCAAACCTGTGATTCCCGCATAATCTTTGTTAGAAAGCAGTCAACTTTGATGTCAAAGGAAGTATCTTTACCAGTCTTGAGTTAGATACGCTCAAGTGACAGAGAAAGAAACTTGTTTACCTTCTTGTCGCGGTAGTCCGAAGGCATAGCAGTAGCTTCAATCTAAGGAAACCAATAAAACAATTGGATATATATTTTAGCAATTGATTTTAAAGATTTTAACATACTTTAAAGATTCAGCACTGGATATAAAACCAACCTCTTCATCCAGTCTCTGCCATGTTTTTGACATGTCAATCACTGACCTCGAGCAAATCGGACAACAATACCTAATCAAAATTCACACAACAATTCAAAACCATCAGTAATTTACAGTTGAAACAGAGTCATAAATAACCACAAGAAAAGGGAAATTTACTTGTCACGCTTGAGCATCTCTTGGTAGCATTCTTGGTGCATTGTGTGTCCGCATTTCATCACATTTGTGTCCTTTAGAGAGTCAAAAAGGTACTGCAATGTTTTTTTCATCACATTTCACGCACACACAATTAGCTAAAACCGCAATGTTTTTTATACTGAAAATCTCACTTTTTCTTGATAGAGCTATGCCATAATAAACATACCTCGTAACAAATGGGACAGTGATGTCGCATTGAATTCTCAACGCAGCGATGGTTGTTGCGCAGAGCAATCGCATAACAAGATCCTAAAAGCAAGTAACGGATAATTTTACGAGTTAAGGCACACATGATTGTGTTAGACTGAAACTGAACAAGAGAAGACTTTGTTGCTTTTTAGTTTACCACACTTGTTGCAATGGAAGAAGTTCTCACGCCCACCAACTCTGCATCACGCACAAGTGACAAAACAATCATCACACATCAAACGAAACAGCCATTAAGAAGATATGTAATTCCACAGTCATAAGATTCTCACCTGCAAATTCCACAGTCATCACAATGGAACTGTCCTTTTTCAGTCTGAAACAAGACAATTAGAAGAAATAATCAGAATCGAACACCGAGAAGGAAGGGATTCAAGAAGATGTAAAAATGGAAGTTCTTTACATCATCATCATAGAATTTGCAGATATCGCAAAAGTATTCTCCCATGTTGACACCACAATTCGAACAAAGTTGAGTTGCCTGAAAAATACAATGAAACAAACTCAATTTCACAACATTGAAAATAGTGATGAGTGAGTGATCATCATAACTAATAAGAGTGATGGGAATTACCGGCTGCTCTGTATCGCAAACAGAGCAAATCACCTGAAAAAACGCCATAGTATGCAACAGATTAGAAAAAAATGGGTAACTTGTCTAAGATCACATAATTGTATATAAAGGGTAATGATCAATCCTACTTGTTTAACGTCTTGGCGAACAAGATCATGACGGTCGTAGATATTACGCAATGTGCTCTGCACACAAATTAAGAAAGGGAACGTTTTTAATATTAGTCAGGTTGGAACATAGCGGGAAAAGTAACTTGAGCAGTAATTAAGATAAGGAATAGAGATTATACAGTGCTCTCGTTGTGACAATGGCGACAATCGAAGACTTCGTTGCAACATGGAGCTCTGATTTGGCATCTCCTCCTGTAATGGTGACACCTAAAATAATACACATGGAACAGAAACAGATCTATATGGATCAGAAACGGTTTGAATGGATTGAAAAATTTGTGGATCGAGATACAGATCTATCTATGAATCCGATGGTGTTTATATTAATCAGAAGCTAGAAACACATGAAGACCCCATGAATCAGGTGTGGAAAAAGGAAGAAACTTTGCGAGTCAAATCCTAAAAATTTCTTGGAATCTACAGATCACACAGAAGAAGAGACACATCCCACAAAGATATAAACACTGATTTGTTGAAACGAGATACAACCCACAAAGGCACAACAAACCAAGAAAACAACACTGATCTGTTTAAAAAAACAATAAAGATTACAAGAAACAGAGTAAAAAGAGGAAAAACAGAGGATTGTTTTTTTTACCCGAAACCCATTTTGCCAAAATGAAGTCGATCATTGGGTGAAGCTTCCATTAGAACGGGAGGAGAAAAGCCAAAAGAAAGAGAGAGAGAGATGGAGGATGAATAAAAGAAAAGGTAAAGTCTCTCTATAAAAAAATGTACTCTCTGCCTATAAATATATATATATATATATATATGTGTTGGAGAGAAGTGGATTTGGATTGGGATTGAATGGGCTTTTTGAATGAAGCTGAGAGAGTTTTATCGGAATCGCAAGGCCAGAAATGAAAACAGAGAGACCCCACGTCTTCCTTGTTTTTATAGAAATAGGATAAACAACAAACTCTTTGATCTTCTTCTTCTTCGAGTTGCAGAGACGAAGAAAGAAACAAAAAAAGCAAAGTTTCGATCTTTTTTGCTTTATTGTATCCTTTCTCTCTCTCTCCTTTGTGAATGTTGTTAGCTTAGAAGTTCGTGAGATTTTGTTGCTTTAAAGAAATGAGAATAATTAAGGAGAGAGAGAGAGGGAGAGAGATAGAGAGGTGTGGTGATGAAGATGGGGATGATGACATGGATACAAACCGTAACAGAGAGCGCCGATTTATTGACCAATCATAATTCTAGATCGTTTATCTACTATTATACATTTATTTCTATTTATTTCCCAATACAGTACTCTGCTTTTTTAAATACCTACATAATTTATTTATTTTGTAGTAAGTTGTAAAATTAGTAAAAAACGTTAATAAATGACCTATTTGTTTACCAATTGGATTGGAAGAACTAATTTAGTACTTTCTCACTCTCCTATTTCTGTATTTTCTTCACTTTTCCTCCAAAATATTTCTCGAACATAGTATGCACTAGTATTATAAAAAGGCTAAATACATTTTTAATCAAAAACTAGGGGAAATAAAACAAAACTAATATTTTGCAATAAGGTATTTTGTGCTGCCCAAAAAAAATCTTTAAAACCTTATATTATACTATTTTATAAAAGAAAAAACCTTATACATACGTTCAAAAAAATAAACTTATACATACATAATGTATAAGTGTTGTAAAATATATCTATATAAAAAATATAAACAATCAAGAAGAACTACGAGGTCTATGTTGTTTCAGTTAACCGTCATCAAAAACTTTAGACTTTCAAAAGTTTGATGTCTCGCACACGCATGGTTTTTACGTAATTATCAAATGTTAGTGTGATCGCATAAGTGTTAAAGTTTACTAGTATTAAAAGTTTTAATACATAAGAATTAATGTAGCTATAAACACTAAAATTACTTAAATTGTATCTAGCTATAACAAAATAAAAACGGGAGCTAATTAATTTTTTTTTCTTTTATTATTATTATTATATATATATATTTGGTCGACGTATCATCAAGTATAAGTTTATATGATTTGTTTATTTTGTTAATTCTTATGTTAGGTATTGCAGAATTAGTATAACGAAAAAAAGATGATGTCAAATCTGAATGAAAGTGCCAAAGTGGTGAGAAGGTCGCTACTCGCTACTGGTGGTTAATTGAGAGGTTAAAACACATGCTAAATCGTTATACTATTAAACAGATGTTCCTATAAATGATAAAACAATCATAGCCTTAACCTAAAGTGTTCGTTGCTTGAGTCCGTTACATTGACCCCACCAAGCCAATGGACCACGTGATGGTACCACGAACCTATCCATTATTACATTTTTATGATTAATTCAAACAAAAGAAAATTAAAAATATCTATAAATAAAGCTCATATGAATTTCCGAAAAAAGGAAAAAATAATCAAAAGATTATGCTTTAAATATCCATATATAGCCTTACTCCACCTCTTTGAGTGGCAGATTATCCCCAAAGGTTCTTCCTGATGAATTTTGCCAAAATGAAGTCGATCATTGGGTGAAGAAGCTTCCATGAGCTAGATCGAAAAAAGTATTTTTTTTTACTTATCTGTTGTTAGGTGCAAGTACAACAAGATTACAACAGTTAGTTTTCAAATTACTGTATGGGTTAAACACTTAAACTTAAACTTAAACTACTTAAAAAAATAACGTGGGTGTTGGAAAATGTTTAGTCAAAGGCTACAAAATAAAAATATTCGTTTCGTTTCGTGTACATCTTATACATGCAACCAGGCCACTTGACATTCGGATCACCAACCCCTTTTAATACTTTCAACATCGTCTTGGAAAATGCTTTTATTTTATAAGCCATTTATCAACCATTTCAGTCATTAAGTAAATTAGCGGAAGTATGAATGAATATATCATTCACGTATTTACATAGTCAAATCCAATATGATCATGGATTAAACATTATTGTGTTTTTACATATTATCAAACTACGACTTATTTACAAAGTCTTGATTTATTATATATATACACGTTCTTTCACGACAACAAAGAATCATAGAACACTTCTTCTTCATCCACATCTGGATCTCCGAACCTCCTTTTCAAGCAAGCATATTCTTGTTCACGACTCGATTTCAACTAACTCCTATAGACTAGAGATTCCGGTTTTGCCTAGAGTTTTCGCTTCAGTTACCTCTGTGGAAGGAGTTGTCCGCGACAGGAATATATTACCCTTTGAATCTTTCCTACTGTAACTCTCCATCTCATGGCCCATCACTATGTTGCATTGTCTCCAAGTCTCACCCATCAACTCCACTCCAAAGTAGGTCAAATGGTCGGATATGCTAGTTCCCATTACCGATCTGAAACAACAAGAGCCAATCATTATACTCGATTCTTCTAAAAATTATTTCGTCTCCAATCGAAAACAGGAGACATATGAGGCGTGTTGTAACAGTTCCTGACGAATAGTAGATGGCTCAGGTGAAACGGGGTAGTAAATAAATGATCCTATGTTTTTATAAATGGGTTCGTTCTTGCAAGTGTAAGTGTAGTGCAGATAGGAATTATATCAGCAAAAAGTTGTTTCAGAGGGATCAAGTAGAAACCGAAAAGAGAGTTAGTTACCTGCTGCATGTAGGATCTTCACCGGTGTTGTCACAAACTTTCTCCACACCAAAAAGAACTATATTCAATATACTGAGATCTGTCACCCACACCTGCGATCCAAAAGATAAATTGCCAAATGTTGCATAAAAAAAGCCTAAAACCAGGTACTGTGATAAACATAAAAATAGGAAAAGATGTTACCTCTGTTGGGAAGTGGTGGTATGTTTTTTGAGGAAAAAGATGATAGTAAGGAGGCAAATGAGGAACTATATCATGGTCATGTATAATTCGGAAGGTATTAGGCACAAGCAAACTGTAATAAGATGCAAAAGCAGCATTCCCAACACGAGGTTGCCCAAATGTCATAACCTGTACGTTTTCTTCTCCTTCATTTACCTGCGATTTACATCCCAATGGATATCATTAACAACCATCAATGGACATCATTAACAACTTTAAAGGACAAAATATAAGAATTTTTTTAAACAACTAGTTCAACGTAAGGGTGTTTACAACTAGGTCTAGCGCACAAAAGGAAGCCATGGCTGCTCCCATTGAATGACCAGTCACCATGATGTTGAGGTTCGCCCCATGGGATTCCTTCGCTCGTTTTACTGCTTCCAAAACTGCAGGCCGTACAGTTGTATTGTGATAAGCACTATAAAAGCCATGGTGCACCTGCCAATGTAGATAACTATTACAAATTCCACCGTACCACATGACCAACTCAATGACAAATACTTATCGTTAAAGCATACCATTGCATCTGGCATATCAGGGTAATTTAGATCGAGCTGTTTCCAGAATAAGTCTGAGACCCAATTTTGTATGCTGCACAAGTGTTTTAGATGATCAAGCTGAAAACAAGTTTAGGCAAAGGTGAAGCTTTTAGATTACATGACAAGAGTAATACCTGTGTTCTTGAGTTCCACGAAATGCAATGATGATAGCATTCAGATCCTTAGCCACACCAACATATGCCTGTTATTAGAAGTTACATGTACTGATATTACTAATTATTCAATAAAAACTATCAATGTCCAGATGTAGCTTATAATATCAGGGCAGACCTGTAAGCAGTGCTCGACGTCAACTATTATCTCTATAACCTCGAAACCCTGCACAATCCTTATAGACGTTAGAATACCCAATTGGAGCTCTTAGCTTTATACATATTTTTGGCTTCAAACAGTGATCTGCTTTATACCTTTGTCAAACCATTGCATCTTTCGCATGTCCAAGTGAAGAGTTCTGACAAATCAGACATATAGACCTGCAAATATCTACATATATAAACTTGATACATCCATTTGGCGCACTTTATCAGCATATCTCTTCCTATACTTGCAGAATGGTAGAGGATAAATGGAATTTATACTATATTAATTTCTCCCATTATCTTACCGCAGAAGTATACTCAACAAGTGTTATGGCAAGCGTATGGTTGTAAACAGGCCGACCATCATCGCTCTTTAACTTGAGTACTGCAATTAGATAAAAGAAGTCACCATAAATTCAATCTAAATTCATCCGGAGCTTCACAGCTACATAAAAATTGGCCCTTTATATGAATCATCACTCTCACATAGTACAGTATCCAGAGTATATTTTTTATTTATTTATTTTGCCAATACAAAGAAGTTTCAAAACATAATTAGGCTCAGATATACTAACAAGGAGTCCCCACAAAGGAGACAAACAGAGAATCATAATAGAAGTTGCAATATGCATACTATTTACCTCTACTACCAGATGAAAAAGAAAGAAGACAAGCAAAAATTGCCAGCAAGAACAACCATCTCTTTTGTTGTCCCATGTTCTGCAATAACAAACAATTAAACATCATCATCAACCAAAATTAAGGGCAGGAAATTTTGAGCTAAAACAAAGCAGAACTTGGAAGCCAAAACAGTAGTTAGCTTATAAAACTGAGGATCAAAGCAAGCAAACCTATAAATTCTTGATGAACGCAACTAAATCGAAATACCGGAGAGTGATCGGAGATGATTTCTCAATTGAAAAAAAATAATATAATTGTGATTGTGAATAGAAACGGCGATGAGATGAGAATACGAATATTCTATTTATTTTCAATTTCCCATTTTATACGCAACGACGGATGATGAAGGGAGACGTGTTGGCTCATAGCGAAGGGTATTATTGGAACTGAGAAATGAGAATGAGATTAAGCTGCGACGAACCTCAAGGGATGACACCGACTCGAACTAGAAAAAGATGCGGTTGCGTGGGTCTTCTCTGGTGGAACTTTGCGGCTTAACACGACAACGGAGTTTCGATCTATCTGCCGAAACACTCTTCACAATCTAGAGGGTTCCCCTTTCATCTATCTCATTACAGAACATGATAATATCTGTGTACAGGATCAGATCTGTCTCAACTCAAGTATGACTAGGAAAGATATCTGTTTTTATCTTTTTCTAATCTTGAATTTTAATAAAATATTACATGTGTTAGATTTTTACTTTTTATTAGATTTTTACTTTTTAGCATAATTTGAGAGGCTATGAAGTGAAAAAGCACGAGATAAAATGATGCAGCAAAAAAATTACTGAATCTGAACTTTGATTTGATAAATTGACTATACAAATGTATAAATTCAAAGAATTTATATTGAATCCGTAATGAATTTAAACTAAATTAAGATTTTACATACTGTACATGGGACCAACGTAGGACTTATTTACAAAGCCACTTGTTCACCTTCTTCACGACCACCAAAAAAAATATCAAAGAACCAGCAAGCTTTCTTGTACAAAGACTTGAATCAACCAACTCCTATGGACCAGAGATTCCAGTTTTTGATAGACTACTTGTTTTGATGGCGTATGCAGGAGGAGGAACTGTCCGAGACAGCAATATATTACCCTTTGAATCTTTCTTGCTGTACTTGTCCATATCATGGTTCATTACTATGCTGCATTGTCTCCAAGTTTCACACATCAACTCTACCCCAAAGTACCTTAAATGGTCTTGAATGCTAGTTCCCCTCACCGATCTGAAACAACAACAAGAGCCAAAGGTTATATTGGATTCTTGTACAAAATATTGTCTGGTACCCACATGGAACATAAGGCGTATTGTAACGATTGTAATCTGGTAGTAGAATATAATGATCCTATGTTTGCTAGTGTAGGTGTATCGGAGAGGAATTATATCGGCAAGCTGTTTCAGATGGATTGATAGTTACCTGCTGCAAGTAGGATCTTCACCAGTGTTGTCACAAACTTTTTCCAAACCAAAAAGAACAAAATTTGAAAAAGTGAAATCTTTCACCCACACCTGCAACCCGAAACACACCATTACTCCTTTCTTCATTTTTGCAGACAGTTTGGTAAACCAAGCAGAGAAACTTTGCTCAAACTATTTTAACATTAAACATTATTCTGGATAAACATCCATTGCACTGAGAAACCGATGTTACCTCTGTTGGGAAATGGTGGTATGTTTTTTGGGGGAAATGGAAATAATAAGGAGGCAGATGAGGGACCATATCACGGTCATGCGTGATTCGGAAGGTATTAGGCACAAGCAAACTGTAATAAGATGCAAAAGCGGCATTCCCAACACGAGGTTGCCCAAATGTCATAACCTGTACGTTTTCTTCTCCTTCATTTACCTGCGATTTATATCCCAATCAAAGTCATTAACAACTTCAAAGGACATAACAATATGATCCAAAAAGTTATTTCAGTTCAAGGATGATTACAACTAGGTCTAGCCCACAAAAGGAGGCCATGGCTCCTCCCATTGAATGACCAGTGACTATGATGTTAATGTTCGCTCCATAGGATTTCTTTGCTCGTTTTATTGCATCCAAAACTGCAGGTCGTACAGTTGTATTGTGATAAGCACTGTAAAAGCCATGGTGTACCTGCCAATGTAGACAAGTATTAAAAAAATCCACCTTAGTAGATGACCAACTCAATGACAAAAAGCTTGCCGTTAAAGCGTACCATTGCATCTGGCATATCAGGGTAGTTCAGATCGAGCTGTTTCCAAAATAAGTCTGAGACCCAATTTTGTATGCTGCACAAGTTTTGGGTTGACTAAGCATCAAACAAGTTTATGCAAAGGTGCAACGATTAGATTACAATGACGAGAATAAAACCTGTGTTCTTGAGTTCCCCGAAATGCAATAATGATAGCATTCAAATTCTTAGCCACCCCAACATATGCCTGTTGTTACAAGTTACATGTCCTGATATTAATAATTGATTAATGAAATAAATCATATTCAGTTGTAGCTTATGATATCAGGGCAGACCTGTAAGCAGTGCTCAACGTCAAATATTATCTCTATTACTTCGAAACCCTGCACCATACAGAAGGTTAGAACTCAATAATTGGAGCTGTTATACATATTGTGGCTTCAAAGTTCAAACAGTAATCTGCTTCAAGATATGCTATACCTTTGTAAAACCATTGCATCTTTCACACGTCCACATGAAGAGTTTTGTCAAATCGGACTCATAGACCTGCATACATATAACAAACTTGATTCACCCATCAGATGTACTTTTTCAGCATAATCTATCCAGTCCATTAGTGCAAATATTGGTAAATGAAAATATGACGATGACTAGTGTTCCTTCTCATCTTGCAAAACATTAGTGACAAATGGTATGCATTCTATAGGGAATTACGTTGGCAAGGAAACACATTGTAACAGACCATTTTTACCACTATAGTACTAATCTGCCATTAACTTACCGCAGAAGCATACTCGACAAGTGTTATGGCAAGCGTATGGTTGTAAACAGGTCGATCATCATCATCGCTCTTTAACTTGAGTACTGTAAAATTGACAGAAAGAAGTCAAACATAAATCCACTTGCTTTCAGTCTTAACTAACTTGTAGCCTCACAACTCATCTACCAAGTACATAAAATTGTCGGTATCATAAAGCTTTAAAATCAAAAATTAGACCTTTATGGTTCCTTAAGCATCTGATGCCAAATGAATCGTGGATTGGTTTTGTTCCACTTATAAAAGAAACATGATAGAACATGTAATTAGCCCTTAATGAATACAATAATCCCTATTCCAGTGAGATAAATCAATTTCATATTGTATTGTAGCCAGATTAAAATTTTCCATCTCCACAACCACTATATCCATTAAACAGAAGTTTCAAATCTTAATGAAGATCATAGAGACTCCGGAAAATTGAAAACTGAAGTCCTCATAAAAAGGAAACAAACACAGAATCATATAAAAGAAGTTGCATTACCACCTCTACTACCAGATGAAAAGGAAAGAAGACAAGCAAAAATTGCCAGCAAGAACAACCATCTCTTTTGTTGTCCCATGTTCTGCAATAAACACATCCAAATAAGGTTAAAATTGAGCTAAAAACACACAAAGCAGGATTCGGAAACTAATTAGCCATAATTAAGTATAGTTTACCTTATATAACCAGAGACAAAACCCAAACTAATGAGGATTAGGACAAAATCCGAAACAGATTTTAAAAACCAAAAGTCCCAACAAAAAAAAAAAACAAAGGAACCAAAGACGCAATTGAACTTCTTTCACCACGGTTTTGGAAATTTCCGACGATGATCGGAGCTTTTCTCCGGCTGAAAATTAAACGGCGATGACTTTAATAATAAGATTAAGAATCGCAGAAGAAGAAATAGAAAGAGACAACCGTAATTAAAATATACGAATATTCTGATTTTTTTTTTGTTTTTGTTTTTGTTTTCTTAACTTCCACTTTCGTCCTTTATACGCAAAGGCACATGAGACAAGCGTGTGGGGGTATTTCTGGAATTTTTTAGTTATGTAGCGTGTCGCGCAGCTGCTAGTGCTGAGGTGTCAGATACGTGATTCGCCAAGCTAAAATAGATAAGGTGGTTATCCGAGAGAACGAGAAGTTTTCGAAATTGACCTTTTTGACTTTTCTAAGCCCATGGGCCTTAAAAAGTCTGTCAGTGTAAACCCAAAAGTCCAAAGGCGGGAGTTTACGAAACGCTGTTTCTCAAGTGGCGGGAGAAGTCACTATTACGTCAATACCACGTGGCATATCTTAGCCGTAGATTTGATCACTTAAAATCAACGGGTTAAAATCGAAAGCTCCCGTCGTTTCAAACGTCGGTTCTGTTGATTTGATTCTATACTTTCACTTATATTATTTATATATATTTTTTTAACTAAGCGAAGCATTAAAATTGAGGAACCCTCGATTTCGAATCTCAGAGACCAAAATCAGGATTCGTAGAGGAGGCGACAATGGCGAGGGCTTCGAAGCGTGAGGTTTCTTCAGACGAAGCTTACTCTTCTGAGGAGGAAGAGCAAGTTAACAACAATCAGCCCAATGTGGAAGATGACGATGAGGAGCTCGAAGCCGTCGCTCGCTCTGCGGGCTCTGATGAGGAAGATGTTGCCCCTGACGAAGCACCAGCTTCTGACGACGAGGTTGTCCCTGCTGAAGATGACGGCGAAGAGGTAGGTCTTCGTTTCTCTTTTCCCCTATCTTGGATTTTTTCACATTCGCATGTTGGAGATTTCTGTATTTGGAATGTAATCTGACTACGATTAGGGTTTTCTTTGAGTCTTGTATTCGATTTTTTTTAGCTTACTGTGTGTCTATTAAGTTCGAGTTTATGGTGTTTGCCCTTTGTTTGTTTCGTCACTGGATATCTAGTTTTAGTTCGAGTCACAGGGTTTCGATTCTCTTTGACTGAAACAATGCTGTGTTGTAGCTCATTAGGATAGTACATTTATGTGGCTCGTGCGTGTATATTTGGTCACTCTTTTTACAATGTGATGATTATATGTAGGACGAAGAAGATGGGGAAAAAGCTGAAATCAGCAAACGTGAGAAGGCCAGGCTTAAAGAAATGCAGAAGATGAAGAAGCAAAAAATTCAGCAAATTTTAGACGCCCAAAATGCTTCCATAGATGCAGATATGGTAAGTTAGTAAATAATTGAGCTTGTTTGTTTGTTTCTTTCGAGAGGTATTGAAATAACTCGATCTTTCCATGTATATAGAACAATAAAGGCAAGGGGAGATTGAAGTACCTTCTGCAGCAAACTGAGTTATTTGCCCATTTTGCTAAAAGTGAACCATCTCCGTCCCAGAAGAAGGGGAAAGGAAGGTGTGTTGGGTGCCAACTGATCTCATTATAATTTGTGGATTTTCATTTGAAGTTTCATGAAATATGATGAGCACATAGTCCCAATGCTTAATATTTTGGTTTTCACGTTATTTTCAGGGGTCGTCATTCTTCCAAACTAACTGAAGAAGAGGAAGATGAAGAGTGTTTAAAAGAAGAAGAGGGTGGTATAGGTGGATCTGGAGGCACACGGTTGCTCACACAGCCCGCTTGTAAGTATCTTTATTCTGCTCCATTTATCTAGAAATGGCGTATGTTAGTTCAATCCCTGTTGCGATTCAAAATAATCATAGGATTTGATACCTTATGCCCACTTCTCTGCTGTGAAGTAGTTTGATGTATTCCTCAGTTGTGACCTCACGATTTTTAGGTAGTACTGGTTAGTGCTTAGATTCTCTAGAATTTTGGAGATCTGATCTTGATACTCTTCATATTGCAGGTATTCAGGGGAAGATGAGAGATTACCAGCTAGCTGGTTTAAACTGGCTCATTCGGTTGTACGAGAATGGCATAAATGGGATTCTTGCAGATGAAATGGTAAACCACTACTTATCCAAGCATAATTATAAGGTCTTTCAGCTCTCTATATAGTCTGATGCTTATTTTTCTCATTTGTTTTTTTTCCATGGTCTAGGGTCTGGGGAAGACGCTTCAAACAATTTCTTTGTTAGCTTACCTGCATGAGTACAGGGGAATTAGTGGCCCTCATATGGTGGTTGCTCCAAAATCAACCCTTGGTAACTGGATGAATGAAATTCGCCGATTTTGTCCTGTCCTGCGTGCTGTGAAATTCCTCGGTAATCCTGAGGAAAGGGTAAGTCATAATAGCTGGATCATTTGTATGGTTGCACCTATATGTACATAGCAGAATTCTGAGACCTATGTTAAATAATGCAGAGACATATTCGCGAAGAATTGCTAGTTGCGGGAAAATTTGATATTTGTGTGACAAGCTTTGAGATGGCTATCAAAGAGAAGACAACATTGCGCCGTTTCAGCTGGCGTTATATAATCATTGATGAAGCACATCGAATCAAGAATGAGAATTCACTTCTTTCAAAAACCATGAGACTTTTTAGCACTAATTATCGGCTTCTTATCACGGGAACTCCCCTTCAGGTATTTGTCCAATCTTTTTATCTATAATTGTATTGATCTTTAAATTTTCTGTCGATTGTTTCTGACTATGCTTGTTGAAACTACTTTTCTGGCATTAGTCTGTTTGAACATCGTGTTTTTCGTAGATACTTATTATTTTCTGTACTTGATTTGTTTGAGATGGCCCTGTTACCGTTTAATATATCTCATTCACTTTTCTAATACAGAATAATCTCCATGAGTTGTGGGCCCTTCTCAATTTTCTTCTCCCTGAGGTATTTAGTTCAGCAGAAACTTTTGATGAATGGTTTCAAATTTCTGGTGAAAACGACCAGCAAGAAGTTGTTCAACAACTTCACAAGGTATGTACTCTCATTTATTAAGGTTACTCTTTAAGTCCTTAATTTCTTATGCTAATCATTTATCTCATCTTTTCTAGGTTCTCCGACCATTTCTTCTTCGAAGGTTAAAATCAGATGTAGAGAAAGGCCTTCCTCCAAAAAAGGAGACAATTCTTAAAGTTGGCATGTCTCAAATGCAAAAACAATACTACAAGGCTTTACTGCAGAAGGATCTTGAAGTGGTTAATGGTGGTGGAGAACGCAAACGTCTGTTGAACATAGCAATGCAATTGCGCAAATGCTGCAACCACCCTTATCTCTTCCAAGGTGCAGAGCCTGGGCCCCCCTATACCACAGGAGATCACCTTGTAACAAATGCAGGTAAGTTTTACATTCCAAGTAGATCCTTCAGATATACATGACCAATTGTCTTACTTATTTTCTTTTACATTTTCTTGTTTCTAGGTAAGATGGTTCTCTTAGATAAATTGCTGCCTAAGTTGAAGGATCGTGATTCAAGGGTTCTGATATTTTCTCAGGTAAACATTAACGCAAACAAACAACGGTATTTCTATGTTTTTCTTCTTTTTTCTGAGTGCTGGTCTGTCTTATTTCCTTGTGCTTATTATTCTAACAATATTCTTTTCTATATCAGATGACAAGGCTATTGGATATTCTTGAGGATTATCTAATGTATCGTGGTTACCAGTACTGCCGTATTGATGGAAATACTGGTGGTGATGATCGAGATGCTTCCATAGAAGCCTACAACAAGCCAGGAAGTGAGAAATTTGTTTTCTTGTTATCCACTAGAGCTGGAGGGCTTGGTATCAATCTTGCTACTGCAGATGTTGTGATTCTTTATGATAGTGACTGGTAAGTCTCTTTTTGTGTCCGTTGTAATATATGAGTTTCTTCTTTATGCCTAATGAGATGGTTTTGCTTGATTCTGGCAGGAACCCTCAAGTTGACTTGCAAGCTCAAGATCGTGCACATAGGATTGGTCAAAAAAAAGAAGTTCAAGTATTCCGGTTCTGCACCGAGGTTACACTTGACCCATTTGGATGAAGTATAATACATTGATAACGTGAACTAAATATGCATTCTTTTATACAGAATGCAATTGAGGCTAAAGTCATCGAGAGAGCTTACAAGAAGTTGGCACTTGATGCTCTGGTTATTCAGCAAGGGCGATTGGCAGAACAGAAAAGTAAGTGCTTTTGTACCGAGGTTATAAAAATGCATTGTTTTATCACTTATTTATTTATTTATTTTTGTTACTTTTTCAGCTGTTAATAAGGATGAGTTACTTCAAATGGTGAGATATGGTGCCGAAATGGTGTTTAGTTCGAAAGATAGCACTATTACGGATGAGGATATTAACAGAATCATTGCCAAAGGAGAAGAGGCAACAGCTGAACTTGATGCTAAGATGAAGAAGTTCACTGAAGATGCAATACAGTTTAAAATGGATGACAGTAAGCGCGGCGTTTATCCCTTTTTCATGTTTTTGATGGTAACTCTGTTGCATGAGTAATGCTACAATGGGATGTCCGAATAATCTATTTTTTGGTATGTTGCAGGCGCTGACTTTTATGATTTTGACGATGACAATAAGGTACTCTTAGTTAATTGAATGGTTTAAGGGTTTAACGCATACTGATAATTCTCTTCACCTTTTCAAATATTTTTTTTGCTGAATTCTTTTCTGATTTTGTTTGGTAGGATGAGAACAACAAGCTGGATTTTAAGAAGATTGTGAGTGAGAATTGGAATGATCCACCAAAAAGAGAGAGAAAGCGCAAGTAAATGTTCCTTCTACTTTTCTCATTATGTGGTCTATTGTCTTCCTAAACAAAATCTAACTTCAACAATTTACTTTTATTTACCCACCCTTCAGCTACTCTGAAACTGAATACTTCAAGCAAACACTGAGACAAGGTGCTCCAGCTAAACCTAAAGAGCCTAGAATCCCACGCATGCCCCAATTGTAAGTACATCAATCATATATGCTTGCAGTTAACCTTTCTGTCTTGATGGTATTTTTATCATTACAATCTAATTTCTTTTCCATCCTGCAGGCATGATTTTCAGTTCTTTAACACTCAGCGATTGACCGAGCTGTATGAAAAAGAAGTGCGATACCTTATGGTGGGAATAAATTTATCAACTTATTATGTAACGTGTTCAATGTTTGTCTCTGGTTAGTTTAGTTCTAAAGCAACTTGTCTCCCTTTGGTTTCAGCAAACACATCAGAAAACTCAGACGAAAGACACAATTGAAGTTGATGAACCTGAAGGTTTTTCTCAGTCTGTGCCCTCCTTTCTTCCATTATTTTTCTGAACCTATTACTTAATAACAAATATTTTCTTAGAAGTTGGAGATCCCTTAACTGCTGAAGAAGTGGAAGAAAAGGAACTATTGCTGGAAGAGGTAAGCGAAAATATTTGACCTTACTGTGTGTTGATATTTGTTTTGATGGGTTTTTTATAACTGAATCCAGTTATAATTTTTTAGGGTTTCTCAACATGGAGCAGAAGAGACTTCAATACCTTCCTTAGGGCCTGTGAGAAGTATGGCCGGGACGACATAAAAAGCATTGCCTCTGAGATGGAAGGGAAAACAGAGGAAGAGGTTGAACGATATGCTCAAGTTTTCCAAGAACGATATAAGGAGCTGAATGGTAAGTAACTCTAGATTTTTAAATAAGTTTATGAATGTTTGCAGTACATCAAGGTTGGATGGATATTTTACCACACAACAATATAATGCTAATTAATCGTTGCATCTTGTTGTATGTTGTTAAATCTGTAGATTATGATAGAATCATCAAGAATATTGAGAGGGGAGAAGCAAGAATCTCTAGGAAAGATGAAATCATGAAAGCTATTGGGAAGAAACTGGATCGCTACAGAAACCCGTGGCTGGAACTGAAGATTCAGTATGGTCAGAACAAAGGGAAACTGTACAATGAAGAGTGCGACCGCTTCATGGTCAGACATCTCTTTATCAAACTTTTGGGTTGAGATTTCACTGATATTGATTCATTCTAAATATGGTCTTGACCTGAGAAACCTGTGATTAACAGATATGCATGGTCCATAAACTTGGGTATGGAAACTGGGATGAGCTGAAGGCGGCGTTTCGGACATCCCCTGTGTTCAGGTTTGACTGGTTTGTAAAATCCCGCACAAGTCAGGAACTTGCTAGGAGATGTGACACACTGATCCGGTTGATTGAGAAAGAGAACCAAGAATATGATGAGAGGGAGAGGCAAGCCCGCAAAGAAAAGAAGCTTGCAAAGGTAAGGCTGGAAGGAACATCTGAAGTTCACATTTTTCAGTTACAGACTTTAGTGCTCAATTAGTGGAGAGAAAGTGTGGAATTGTTTTCTCATGATCTGTTCTACAATTTGTTTCAGAGTGCAACGCCATCAAAGCGACCTTCGGGTAGGCAAGCAAATGAGAGCCCCTCATCTATTCTGAAGAAACGAAAGCAGCTGTCAATGGATGATTATGTTAGCTCGGTATGCAGAATTAATTTCCAAACACACAGATTGCCCATCTTGCTGCTTATTATACCAAACTAGACCACTTTTAACTCTAAAACCTTCATGTCTCTGCAGGGAAAGCGTAGGAGATAAGAAGACCTGGGTTGGATCCATAACTAATCATAAAAATGTATGATTACTTCTATGTATGATCCCAAAATGGAGAATTAGTTAGAAAAGCTTTTCTAGTGACATAGCCGTTCAAATATTATGTACTTGGAAACATTCCTGCAATTATTTCCGACTTCTCTTATTTCTACTACGTGTATTTTTACATTTATTTTTGTTGAAATACATAACATATTCCTAGTCAGTAGTTAAAGTCTGCTCTTCTGGTCGGATCCGAACAAAACATGTCTCTTCTCAAACACAACTTCCCGAAAGAGACGATAGTTTTTTTTTTTTTTTTTTTAATCTCCTTTTCTCTTTCTGATAGACACCGAATCCATACATGTAAGAGACGCTACAAACAGTACAGAAAAAAATTATAAAAATCGACTCAAATTCTCCCTCCCATATTACATATACAACCCATTAAAAAAAAGAAAAAGAAAGAAAAAGAAACCCCCCCCCCCCAAAACATACATGAAAAAAGAAGCTTTTCTTTTTCGCCTCCTAATCGCCCAATCTCTCTATTTTCATCAGTCTTTCTCAAACTCTTCCTTGATATATGATCTTGAGCTTCAACCACAATATTGAAGGAAGAGTCTCTCGACTCAGACATCAAATCCGACAACTGACCGACCGACCTGACCCGACAAATGTTCATAATGACCCCAAAGCCTCTCTCTCTCTCCATTTGCCTCTTGAAAGACAAAAGCTCTCTCCTTTTCATACACAGTTTTTCCCCTTTCCCCGTTTTAGTCATTCGTACTATCAAAGCTGCCTGGTCCATTGGTAGCTCTCTTCCTCTCCCTCCAATTCTCTCCCCACACCTTTGCTTCCGCCACAGCCCTCTCTCTATCTAAATCTCGGTTCCTCGGAGTCCCTCTCGATGTCCTCCCAACACTCGCTGGGCTCCCTCTCTGTGACTCTGACCCTTCCAAATCACTTAACCCCCATTTTCTCCCTGACCCGCCTCCTGTCTCGCTCCCTCCCTCTGATCCTGCATTGACTTCCCTCACCATGTCTCTTCTTCTGTAATCAGGAGAGTTCTTGTGAGTCGATGGAGACCCTAACCGACTCCGAGTCTCTGCAGGACTATCCAAGCTACTCCCATCTCCCAAGCTCCTCCGATCATCCCTCGTCCTGATAAATGGCGGCCCGCCACTGCTTCTACTGTTTTGACCGCTTGGCGCGTTTGGATCAAATGTTTGGGAAGCTAAGTAAGTTAGAGCTGTCACCACGTCGCCAATAAGCGGTCTAGTCGCTGCTTGTTCCTGTAAACACATTGCTGCAACTGCAAGTGCTTGATATAGACCACGCATTGGATACCGCCCTTGCAGCGATGGATCCGCCATCTTTGGGAACTTTCTACGATCTTTGAACAACGGCCTAGCCTGTGTGACCAAGCAAAAGAGAAGCCCCAAACAGTTCAAGTCAGCAAAGACGTTTCAGATCTCAACGTTGACTATCACATGAGAGTGCAAAAAAGTAAAGATTTATTAACATACCCATGCAACAAGGTTGTGCTCTCCGGGTGCTCGAGCATTATCAATGGCTTTTCGACCAGTGATGAGCTCGAGAAACACAACCCCAAAGCTATAAACATCCGATTTCAATGTGAGTTGTCCAGTCATGGCATATTCCGGTGCACAATAACCATATGTACCCATCACACGAGTTGACACGTGTGTTTTGTCGCCCACGGGACCTAACTTAGCTAACCCGAAATCAGATAACTTTGGGTGATAGCCATCACCGAGAAGAATGTTGGATGATTTCAAATCTCTGTAGATGACAGGTGGGTTCGCCTTATCATGCAAATACTCTAGTCCCTTTGCTGCTCCTGCCGCTATTGTCATTCTAGTATTCCAGTCTAGAGGCTCTTTATCCGGAGGAAGATCTGAAAAACCAAAGTTATAATAGTTACAAGGACTGTGTGTAAAACAATTACAAGATAAACTTTTCCATTTGTTCACCATCAATGGACTCCGAAGAAAAGATTAAGAAAAGCTATAGACTATCCCATCATATCAAATACAATAACAAAGCATCCTATTATAATTTACAATACGGTAGACCATGTCATGGTTTCTGTGTATGGTAGTTTCAATAAAATTGCTAATGTTTCTTACCGTGTAGATGATCCTCCAATGATCCTAGTGGCATATACTCGTACACAAGAAGACGCTGGTCACCATCAGCACAATAACCAATCAAATTGACAAGATTGGGATGATGCAGAAGGCTCAGCATAAGAACCTCTACAAGAAACTCTCTGTTTCCTTGTAGACCGTTTCGATCAAGCTGTTTAACAGCTACTATCTGCAAAAAACACAAAATCCAATTAGTAAACGAGTTTCAACATGAAAATTTTTAAAATAGGATGATTCTGTAATTTGATTTACGAACTTCACCTGTCCTGTGGTCTCTAGACGACCCTTGTAAACACGTCCGAAACCTCCTTCTCCAAGAAGACATTCCGGTCGAAAGTTTTTAGTGGCGGCAGCTAACTCTCGGAAAGTAAACGTTTGTGCAGCGATATGAGCGGTTGGCCCTTCTTTCGGAGCTGTTAACTCCTTCTTTTGTTCAAGACCTCGTCTAGACTTTGATTTATCTACAAAGTAAATGAATTGTTAGTACCTTCCACACTCAAATTCAATGTACAGGAAAACAGATTCACTGGTCTTCATTTCTACAATTGTTAAACTAGTGATGTCAACAAGCAGAGACATCCTTATCAATAACTATTCAATTCTGAAACCCTGAAGCTACCATAATTATGATTCATTAATAGAATTGAGTAATCTAGTTTGGCATCTCCTAATTGCATTCCATATACAGAGAACTCAACATAAGCTGGACACAAAACAAGAATTTGGAGCTAAATTGTATCATAAAAGCAGAATCAAACATCCCAAAAACACATCAGATCTCAGGAATTTTAAAAGTCGAGAAACTCCATAGCCAGCTAAGCACAGCTGAATTAGATCAGAAAGTATCAACATTTATATCCAAATCATTAGTAAAGGTACAAACTTTATGAGAACCCAGAAACTCAAATCGATCTAAGACACGAAAAAACTCAACAGATCCCGGAAAAAAAATTCACCTAAGCTGGCATGGTGAGACTGAGTAACTGAGCCGTCTTTAGCTGAAACTTCCTTCTTAACCGAATCTTTGGAAGCAGCGTCTTTAGCCGAAGATCCAAAGCAAGGCAAACACCCACTCATCTCCGAAAGCTAAGTCTTTTGGACAAATTGAAATTCAAAAATAAAAAAGACAAGAAACCCCTGCCGACAAAACCAATCAACCGGAGAATCCCAACATAAGCTCAACACATCTCGAGATTTTTTTTTTTATTATTACAGTAACCAGAAACAAGAAACTAGAGAACTAAAGACACAAAAAGCCTCAGCCTTTTTTCAATGCATCTCTCTCTTTCTCTCTCTCTCACTAAAGATCTTTGGAGAGAGATCGAGACCAGCGGGCAGATCAACAAATCGAGGAAACTCTTTTTTTTTTTTTTGGTTGATGATGTGGGTGCTACGCGAGAGAGAAGAGAAGAAGGGAAGGTAAAGAAAAGAAAAAAAAAAAAAAAAAAAAGATATATGAAATTTTTATTAAAATAAATGTCAAAGCAAAACTTTTCTTTTTTTTTTTTAAACAGAAAAAATGGTAAAGATAAAAATTAAGGGAATCATTATCCATTTAAATGTGAGATTAATGACAACGTAATCTCTTTTGCGGTTTTGCCTATCATGTTTTTTACACACATGTACAACATGTTTAGGTGAACTAGGTTGCGGTTATCCGTAACAATTACGAAATGTTGTGTTACGAAAATAGTAAAATACGTTAAAAACTCGATGCTTTGGATAAAACATTTCACAACCAAAAAAATAGAGATATCACATGCAACTTGACTTTTTTTTAATCACCACAAAAATAGCGGATAATTGGTCAAACGCATTACACATCTTTTTTATTATGCGCTTTGTAGAGTGAATGTATTACAATTCTATAGTTGATCGTGATACTTAATAAGTTCATAAATATAATCTATTTTAAATATTTAAAATAAGAAAGATATAAATGATTATGAGTAGAAAAGGAAACAAATTGATAAATTATTAGAAATATTAATATGTATATCTTTCCACAAAACAAAAAAGAATACCAAAAACGAGAGCTAAAGTAATAGATATATAGGAACCTACACTTTATTTAGCAAATTGTAATTTACATAAGTTAAATTTGTCAAAATAAAAGTGGAATATACCAAAAAAAATAAAGTTGTGAAAATTGTAATGTTACATAAAATTTTATCTTTTTACTTATATATTTTTCGGATAAAATAAATAAAAAGTCAAAAAAATAAAGTTGTGAATATAGTAATGTTACATAATGTAAAGATAATACTGGTCCTAAAAGGCTAAAACTATATACATATTAATATATTATTTACATATTAGTATGTTCAACGTATATATATATATATAATTATATATAGGTTAATAATATATACTTGTTTCGACAGTTTTAAGTCATAGAAATATGGTTAAAATATTTAAAATATATATATATATAGTTAAAAATATAAAATGGCAAACAAACTGGAACATACAATTCAAATCAACATAATGCATGTTACATAAAAATAAATGCTAAACTATAATAACTTCTTAATTTTTTGTTATGTTTAATAATATTTTCTCGTATATATGATAATGAAAATATTTTAATAAATCTTACGATATTTCACATAGATACATATAGTTCAAAAAGATGATACACATGTGTATTTGGTTGTGCTTGTTTCATCTCATTTGTATTTGTTTCTATAAAATATAAATGTTGATCCATCATCCATGTATATATATCCTAGCATTGATTAAATTTGTTTACAGTACACAGGCCTCATGTATCTATTGCGAGTGGACTTGTTCGATCAAAATTAATTTAAGTTTCGGATAAAAATAAAAGTATCAAATATTTCAATCGATATCTAGATTTCAATCCGTAGCATGCAAATTCTTACCAAAATTAGCTAATTGGTAGAACTCATTAGAATGACAACTCTAGGGAAAACGTAATATTCTAACTGAAGTACTGAACTAGTGAAAACCAAACAAATCAAAATTAAACTAATTAATGACATTAATTAACGGCGTTTGGGAGAGAAAGAAGAATCATCACGGTGAGGAAGTAGGCTCCACCCCCACACCAAGCTAATTTTGTAACATTCTCAATCACATTTAAAATACTATGAAAAATTACTTTGAATTTTATTTCTTACACCACGATTTAGTACAATGGATTTCTGTTACGAGCAAGCAAATAATATGCAGTCGCCACTAAGAATAACTAACTTAATTTATTCAACAATATGCACTAAATTATTACATTTTTTCTGTAGTAGCTATTATATATAATAAGAATTGACATACTCTCAGTGCTACATGATGCAAAGAATAAAGTAATTAGTGTTGTGACATTTAACCTGAAATATCTAGTGGACATTTGTATTTACCAAGTCTTTTAAATTCATTATATAATTTATTAATATTTTTCAAGAAACATGAATGTTTTGGTCATAATTAAGAAGAAAACTTTATGTTATATTCTTAAAATTATCTTGTTATTCAAATAGAGACATAGACTTAATCAAACTAATGACTCAGTCTTTTGTGGCCTGATAGATTACTGAAGCAAAATTTCCTTTGTTCTAATAATTTTTTGTTAAAGACAACTAATTTATTTTGTCCAAAAAAAAAAAAGACAACTAATTTATCCAGAATAGAAATCCCCGATATCTTATAGACCACAACAAATAAAAAAACTCATAACAGAAATTTTGTCGTGTTTGAAATATAAGTCATTTGGTCAAATTATAACGTCTATGAACTTTAAAAAAATAATTATGGCCTCTAGTTTTATTTATTTCAAATTTATATAAAGAGAGTTTTCTTGAAAAGGAAAAGGTCTAAATTTAAATGCCGGCTCAAAAGAAACATCAAACAAGTTGACTCACGAGTCACATAAAAAAAAAATAAAAGCCTACATTATTCCTCCAGCTTATTTACATTATTAACCGTTCCTTTAGTCTATATACTTTATGGAGTATTTCAGAATATTTAAATTTATTCAAAAGAGGAGAAAATTCACAGTCTACTAAATGTAAATTAATAGTACTATTTTTTATTAATGGTAGTGGTACAAATCTAACAAATCAGATTTTGAAGTAATTAGAAAACGATTGAGAGTCATTGACAAACTATTTAACTAACGAATGTGTCATTTTCGAAGACCCATTGCATCAGTGTACTGATTTATGATCATTTATTTTTTAAAAATTCAAATTTTTATACTATTTCTAGATTGCCGTCATTTGAATAATACTTATATATCTACACTGCAATACTGCATGCATATATTACAAAATGTAAATCCTCTCTATTAGAGCATAATATATACTATATAACTCCAAATACCTCTCTCTATTGATCAATATCATTTGAACCAAAAAAAAAAAATTTAAACCACACTGTTCCGGACCGGGATTTAGGAGAAAATCGTATGTTTCTCAGCACACCGTTATATTCATGCTCTGCTGCAAAGGTAGAACGACACGTAGCTGATTAACAGCGAAAGGAGCGAGTTTCGTAAAGAGACAATGCACATGAGCGTTGTGGATAATTGCCTCCGTTGTCGGAAAAAAACATTATGGACTTCGTTACGTGATCAGTAGGACGGTTTCCTTTTTTTGTTTTCTTTAATTAATACTACAACTGATGACCACCGTCGATCCTCTCATCATACGACACGTGGCCTAAGTTAGTGTAGTCAATGATTGTTGACCAAACTCTTTTATTAAACGTGTGCTTAATTTTTTTTACAAAACTAACAACTTTTGTAATTTCAATTGTAACACAGATTCGGTGGTTGAACATTTTTTTTTACATTATGAGGATTTTGTATGTATAGATTGTTTTGGTTAATTAGCACAAAAACAAAATCAGAAACTCATTCGATCTCCATTTTAGACTAGCATTATTCAGAATATGATAGTGAACCTTATATTTTTATATAAGAGGAGTTCATCCCTAAATTAATTTAAAAACTGCTAGTTTAAAAAATAATGTTGTACAGTATAGTGATTTGTCGTTGCCTCGTTGGAAAAATTAGAACCGTAGAATTCTCCTTTTCATATTAGAGACTAATGACGACGTATGCTTCAGTGACGTATATAATAATCTTTTTTTTTGGTAGGAGACGTATAGAATAATCTGATTATGCATTAGAGTGTCCTCAAATAAGTGTATATGATTCATAATTAATTCAGAAATCCATTATCCTTTTTTTGGCTTGAAAGAGCTTTGGTCGGGCAGAAATTTAAAGTTAATAAGAGTTTCCCACATATCACGTAATATATTTAAAGGAAACGGGACCGAATTAATTGATGCGTATAGTTAGATTACACGTAAACCAGGACTAAATAGAGTATGGATCGGAAGGGTTCGCTTACTTTAATAATTTTCCTATTCATGACGATATTGCAATGTCGAACCAAACAAACAGATAAATACAGCCTTACAATACATATTATGACTATAGCATAAACTTGCTATAAAAGATGTATCGAGTTTTACGAAATGCATAAAATAATGTACACCTTAACCAATTATTTATATATATACAGTATATTATATATGTGTCTATATATGCATGTCTTTATATGATGATGAAAGTTGGAAAACAAAATTGACGTCTGTGATTTTGTGCTAAAATGATCCAATCTGGTTTTATTTCGACTTTCGAGGAACCGTGTGGTAGACATTGTCAAACTGCTGCCTAAAGTTAGCGTTCCAAAACACGGATCTACATGCATGTAACCGTGGCGTTGAGTCATTTGGTTGTTGTCTGACTTATTTGACCTTTTTTGTTGTGTTTACAACTTCTCGTCTTTGACAAAAGGAATACGACTGAGGAAGCGTCAAAATTATATTATCGTAATTACACCCCAAAAAAAAAACATGTTACTATAAAGGATGAGTTTTTTAGTGAACTTGATTGGACTTGGTTTAGCAAGCATTTCTTCTTGGGTCATCTTATGGGCTTTGTATTGTATTATGGGCTAGAGGATGACCACAAACCACAAACTGACCCCAAATATTTGACTGGGAATGAACCTTGAGCCAATCCTGCATCCCCAGCTATAATACGGTTCTGCTGCAAGTTATCACCATCAAGAAACAGGGCAGTTTTTTTCTCGATAAATGCCCAAGAAGTTTGTGGTCATGTTATGGGCTTTATATTGTACCAAGCAGTTTGTGGGAGATGTTTACGTATTTAGGCCATATAAAAATGATATATTTGAATATGAAGAACACGCGCGCGAGACAACGTTCTTAGGATTTAAGTCGTAGTCAACAATAGATTTGGGGAAATACTTAGGTATGCCACTGTTGCAGAAGCGGGTGAATAAGGAAACATTTGGTGAAGTTCTGGCAAGAGTCTCTGCCAAACTTGCAGGCTGGAAGAGTAAATGCTTGAGTTTTGCAGGTCGTCTCACCCTAACTAAAGCGGTAATTACTTCTATCCCGGTCCATACATTGAGTGTGATTGCTTTGCCAGCAGCTACTCTGGAAGCGTTAGACAGAGTGTCAAGGTCTTTCTTATGGGGAACCACGGGTCAGAAGCGTAAGCAACACCTTCTTGCTTGGGACAAGGTTTGTTTACCAAAAAAAGATGGGGGGGGGATGTCTTCGGAAGGCCAAGAGTATGAATACGGCTCTGTTGGAAAAGATTGGTTGGCGCCTTCTTCATGAGAAGGAGAGTTTATGGTCGCGGGTCCTGAGGAGTAAATACAAAGTGGGAGATATCCATAATGTTGATTGGTTGAAACCAAAGTCAACATGGTCCTCGACGTGGCGAAGTGTAGGTCTAGGGGTACGGCAGGTGATTCTAAAGGGTCACAGTTGGGTACTTGGTAATGGGAGGGATATTCAATTTTGGAAAGACAGGTGGTTGCTAAGTGAGCCTTTGATGAATTTGGTGGTGTCTCGAGTACCTCTAGAGAGGGAGAATGAGGTTGTCAAAGACGTGTGGCGAGATGGTGTTGGTTGGGCACGGGATTTGATTGCACTGTATATTACTGAGGAGATGTGTTTAAGGTTGTATGCGATGGTTTTAGATAATGTAACTGGTGCCAGAGATCGTCTTTCGTGGGGAGGGAGGCCGGATGGGCGCTTTACAGTGGCTTCTGCGTATTCAGTTCTTACTCAGGAGAGTATGCCTCTACCGAATATGCAGAGATTCTGGTCCTGTGTATGGACGTTAGCGGTCCCGGAACGTGTTCAGTCCTTCTTATGGTTAGTTGGTCATCAGGTAATCATGACAAATGCTGAAAGATATCATAGGCATTTGGGAGATTCACCGAACTGTCAGGTCTGCAGGAGTGGAGTTGAGACGATACTTCATGTTTTGAGGGATTGAGGAGCTATGGCGGATCTTTGGCAATGATTGGTACCTGCTACGAAGCGGACTCGGTTTTTTCAGTCTATTCTTCTTGAGTGGTTATATGAAAACATGATTGTTGTGTATCAGGTTGAGGGATGTTTATGGTCAACGGTGTTTTGTATGGCCATTTGGTGGGGTTGGAAGTGGTGCTGTGGTAATGTGTTTGGAAGCACTTGGACATGTCGGTATAGAGTTAAATTTATAAAGGACCTTGCTAAGGAAGTTGGTGGTGCGAACAGAACTATGGGGAACATCCGATCACCTTCGGTGCGTGTAGACCGAATGATTGCTTGGACTGCTCCTTCAGATGGTTGGATGAAGATGAATACGGATGGAGCATCTCGTGGCAATCCTGGTATGGCAACAACAGGAGGTGTGTTGCAGGACAGCTCAGGAACGTGGAGGTGTGGTTTTTCTCTTCAGATAAAGATATGTTCGGCTCCTTTGGCTGAACTGTGGGGAGTCTACTATGGACATTGCATTGCTTAGGAGAAGTGAGTGACCCGGCTGGAGTTGGAGATTGACTCGAAAGTTGTAGTTGGTTTCCTCGAGACAGGGGTGAGTGAGACTCATACTCTCTCTTTCCTGGCACGCTTGTGCCATGGCTTCATATCTAGGGACTGGTGTGTCTGTATTCTTGACACGTATAAGGAGGCAAACCGTCTTGCCGACGGCTTGACAAACTATGCTTTTTTGTGGAGTTAGGTTTTCATGGTTTTGATGTTGTTCCTAATTGTCTTGTATCGTTATTGTCGGATGATGTACACGGCACAGCTACTACTCCCCGTTACATACCCAACAAAAAAAAGTCGTAGTGGCATAATGGCATTAGGGCACAACGTTTGAATACGCTCGTTTGCTGTCTCCAAATACACTATATGGAAAGTTTAATTAATTAGAAGATGATCAAGATATGATGAGGTAAAACCGTAAAAGTACTTTGTGTAATAGTTGTTTGTAATAAGACCGTTAAATTAAAGAAGTTATGTTCAAAATTTTGGTTTTTGCATGCGCATTGGTGTTATGTAAACCATGATTCAATTTTGATCAGACCTATGCTTCTTATCTGGTTTGATGATCTGGTACTACATTTTCTCGATGTTTCTCTTTTTCATATTCCAATCCTCGGTTTAAAATTTTTAATATATATGTGGAAAGAGAAATAATATTATATATTAAAAATTCTAAATATTGATATTGCCCTTTGGGATGACTATATAGCCAACGGTATATATGTTTTATCTCTACTTTAGGTGCAAATGAATCTGAAGTTTGATATCTCAAAAAGTGAATTTGTTTGACGCCAAAAAGGGGGAATTCAATTTTTTTCTTTAAAAACTCTAAATTTTAGTTTGGGGCAAGAAATGAAATGAGGAATATGATTCGGAATCGTTTGTGGCCTTGTGGGAACACGCATTTTCTCTGTAGCGGGTCGCTGACGCCAAACTCATCTCTAGACTATAAATCTTATATTACCTCCACGTACGTAAGATGTAGAGAAAAACACGCATATATGTAGAGATAAATTAGTTTTTCAAATTAAATAACCATTTTAGCATGCGCATTTAACTCATATAATTGGGAAATTATATTTTTTATTCATAAAATCGATAAATGTATGCAATATAAGTTGCAACCACACGACGTACGGTTCGGGTACGGAAGATATATAGTACATGGTAATATGTGATGATGCCATGAAGGCATGAACCGTCCTCTCGATCGTTATTCTTATATATCATCCTCCAGGGTACGGTGGTTACTAAGTTAATTTATTAGTTTTATATATACAAATTCTCAATTTTAAAAGCAAATATAAAGTGTGGCATACATTTAAACCACATAGTGTATTATACAAATATAATAGCGCATATATTCTAAATAGATTGTTCATGATATATATTCAACTTGCATGACAGATAAATAAATATCACCTTTTAATATATATATATATATCTTGTATTTAGTGTAAATATTTGACATTTTCCTTTTCTAATTAATAAATAAATCACACACGAAGGCATATATATTGATCTTCATATATTTTATCTTATAACGTACAATTTTTCCTTTCTTTGTATGCATCTATATATATATATATATATATATATATATATTATATATATATAATATACTTTCATTATACAAGAACACTCTTAGGAATACTAATTATTAACTTTGCAACTATTTGTGTACAACCAATATTTTGGTTCCTCTAAACTTAAATCATCGACGGTCTAGTTTTTAAACCAAAAATTTTTGGACTTTATTGGAGAATACTATTTTAAAAATCACGTAATAGTACTACTATACAGTCTACAGCACAATACGTAGATCGCATAAATTATGTTATATGGGTGATATATATATATATATATATATATTTCAAACTAAGAATAAAAACATTGTCGGCATTTCCACCGTGCATCGGTGCATGCATGCATGAACCCAAATTTGGCCATTGGTCTTCTAGCAGGCCAAACTTTGAGGTCCAAGAATCGTACATGCAAGTGTGCAACCATCAACGAATCTATTAATTATCATATTTATGAATATATAAGCAAGTCTAGAAAGGAGCAAACTGCAGTATGGAAAAAGAAAGGTTCGTTTATATATAGGATAAATTGTTCTTTTTCACGTGCTTGTAGCAATCAACACATCCCAACCAAGGATTCGATGGGATTATAAAAAAGGCAAAATACTTTTAAGCTAAATCTTAGAAAAGCAAGGATAACATGGTTGCAGGATTTAATTATTCATTTTTCTTTAAATATAATTATTAATATATATTACTGATAAAAAATCTTTTGGATGACAATATATAATACAGGGTATAATTAATTATATAATTTAGCATCATGTTTTCATCTTGAAACAAGCTTTGCAATAAGTCAGTAATATGAGCCCAATCCAAAATAAAGTTTTGCTATTTAGAAAATTATCACATACTAGTTATGTCTAGTTCTGTAATAAACTGTTGAGAGTCGAGACCACCAATATTTAAAATGTGATTAATCTCAAAATGTTTGGCATGTTGCAATGGATCGTATCGGCCACGTATCTTATCCGACATCATGGGACCAGATTACGGTCGACATGGTCTACTGAGAATATATGCATATCTAAAATAATCGTGGTCTAACTTCGGATGCAATGTTTACTCTCATCTGTAAAGATCATGGGTACTTGGACAAGAAAAACGTTTAGATTGTATATGTTTAGCTAGATAACCAATAAATCACATGATTATCGAAATGGAGTTTTTCAACGAAACCGTATGTTCCCTGGAAAAAAGGGGACCTCGAGGGCATATATACATATAAGTATAACTGATATAAGTGTGTGTTTACTTTCATATGTATTATCGATTCGTTGTCCTTAAAATTCGTTAGTCACTATGAAAGCATATGTGCTTAGCTCACATGTGAATCTTTCTCTCTTCCTCTCACTTACAATTATTACAAAAAATAACAATTTTTTTTTCTTTTTTGTGAGTTGCAAAATGTAGAAGCGGCGAGTCGAGAATAGAATCCTCACGTAAGAGACGGGGACGTGGCCTAAAGAAAAAAGAGCCCCTATTTTGGATCACTATTTCTCCAACTCATAAGATGCCTCCTGATAGGTTTTAAATATTCCTCTTTTTTTTGAGAGAATCATACGTAAAAAAATGCATATGTAAGAAATCCAATTTAACTTCAAGTCGTCAACCTTTTCTATAATAATTATGGCAGGGTACATAAAATTAAACATTTTTGGTTCATGCAACTTTACGATGATTAATTGGAGTATCCTAATTAGATTAACTTAAATCGAATTTTTAAAGTAACCAAATCTCATAATCTCTTTTTGATGCTAATTAACCCTCCAAGGACTAGGTTGGATATAGCTAATTGAGTAATTGTACATGGAAACAAATAATGGCATTAGATTAGGTAGAATGCTGGATTTACGTAACGCCTCTTACTGTAGTGTATGCATTTTAAAAAAAAATTCAAAAGGTGAAGGTGCTTATAAGTGCACATGCAGGGTCAAAACATCGGCCTAAGTAAACCAGTACTCGCGCGGTTTACCAATTTGAATTTTAAACCTATACGTCTCTTTTATCATTAGGTTTTTGATATTACTTGAGATCGACAAGATCGCTTTATGGAACCGTACGAAGGACATTCTCACCTTTTAGCCATGACGAGTAGTATAATTAAGTATGTCTAAATGCCCTGAATGGACAATAAAATGAAAAGAAAAGATGATAAGTTCAAAAAATCATTAGATTCTCAATATTGTACATTGTGATCCAAAATAAAATTGATGTTGTGTCGCTCTCGGACACGATATCGTTAGAAACAAAATCCAAACATCTTTTCCCCATCTAATCCAATATACATCATCTTGACTGCCTCTATATAAACAAACACTTCTCACACATTTAATATCCACACAACATTACACAAAACCCTTATTCTCCGAGTACGATCAAGAGTAATTATTTTCCTTTAAATCTCTACAAATATTTCCAATCTATAAGAATACATACATAGTGATTCATATACCTCAATTAAGAGTTTAAATTTGTTGGATCATATATAAAAAGAGCAATGGAGATGATAACGAAGATGGTGATGGAGAGACCGGTGGTGATATACAGCAAGAGCTTGTGTTGTATGTCTCACACGATCAAAACTTTGCTCTGTGATTTCGGAGCGAATCCAGCGGTTTACGAGCTGGATGAGATATCTAGAGGGAGGGAGATTGAGCAGGCGTTGTTGCGGATAGGTTGTAGCCCCGCAGTTCCGGCGGTTTTTATCGGGGGAGAGTTGGTTGGTGGAGCCAACGAGGTCATGAGTCTACATCTAAACGGGTCCTTGATTCCTATGCTTAAGCGGGCTGGTGCATTGTGGGTTTGACTTATTAATATATATATATATATATATATATTAATTAACTAGTTTGCTTAACACTAAGTTAAGTGTACGCAGAATAATGTTTTAACACATCTATGATCTTTATGATCTGTGACATGGTGATATGATGAGTCCACGTCGGATCAATAATTAGTGTGTTGTCTTTTTTTTTTTTTTGAGGTTATCTTTTTTTTAAAAGATATGTATTGACTTATATGAACTTTTATGAAGAAATAATAATAATTGATCTGCATAAACTGATACTCTAGCGAAGAAGAAAAAACAAGATTGAATACATTTTTTTTACACAACAGCAAAAATTTAAAACTAGCCAACATATTAATAAATAACACCATTTAGGATGACACTTTACATGAATACATATAACTTTTTAAGTATAAACAAATCAGTGATATTTGCATAATTATGACTTTATGACTCTAATTTTTCTTCTTCTAAAATCACTAAATTAATAATATTATATATATACATAATTGATATATATATATAAAAGGTTAATACTACTAAACAGTAGTGTTACTATTATTATAGATTTGATAATTTGAAAGAGAAATATCGAAAAGTCGTATAATAATAAGTCGCGGGAAGTTAAGGGACCCACAAAGGGCGTCGCGAATCGTGAGCATTAAAACTAAACACTAAACTCAAATGAGATCACACTTTCCGCAGAAACAGACAAAACATGTCGCCATAACTCAACGAACCAAAACCACACACATGACACAACGGTTGTTCCCATCTCTCTCTCTCTCTCTCTCTCTCTCGAGTCTCGAACGCCTAAAGTAAAATAAGTAAACCCCAGATAACATTACATTACATTACATTACATTACAAGATTCGCTTTGTTTTTTGTTTTGTTTTGGTTACTAACTTTGGTCCCATTGTTATATTGCTTAAAGACAACAAATTTATATACTTCCAATAAGCTAAAAAATCAATCCTCCCGGCTCCCCTCCAATCATTTTCCCTGGTCTGGCCCCAAGACAGCATTTGCTAGGTAGGATTCAGTACGACGTCGTTTTCAAGCTGTGGATACATACATATGGCCATTGTGGTGGTATTGGTAGTTGATCTTCTCTGAAAAAGAAAAAAATTTCAATTTTCAGATTTGGGTCATCTTGTAAACTTCTGAATTTTAGATTCATAACAAGTTAAGAAGGTATCTTCTTTTACTAATTTCAGTAAATTTCTTGCTTTCTTGGTATCTCAGGATGGATGATGACAATGTACTAAGCTTTTTTTTTTTTTTTTTTGATTTTTTAGGGTTGGGGATTTCTGAGAAATTGGAAGAAAATGTTCAGCTTTTCTAAGAGGCGGATGAGACTTGGCAGGTTTAGTTTTCTTTTTGTGGGTCTCTCTCTGTATATATTGATTTACTCAAAGTTGGGGAACTTTTTGAGGTTTCTTTTATCTTTTTCTTTGTTTACATTATAAGCGAATCACCTTTACTGAGTAATCCTGTTTAAGCTTACTGCAAAAGCAACTCCTTTTTATAAGCATTGGGCTTTTCCTATGAATTTGGGGATTCTATTTTTAGGTTGAAGCAATTTTTTAATCATGTAAATACGTTTCATGGGTTATAATAGATTCAAAATTGGTATATGTTTCTTGAGACTGATTGTGGATGTAATTTGATTAGAGTTAAGAAGGTACAGCTCGCGGAGTCTGTTCAAGGATATAAGAGTCCTTTGCGAACCATCAAACGCGCTGATAACTCTAGTGTAAGTTATATGAAGAAGACCACATATATATATATATATGTTTTAACTGTTTGGTTAACATTGACTTGCTGTTATCTGATTTGTTGTAAGAAACATGATGCAGAATGAAGCTGTTCTGGCTGCCACTAGTTATTCTGATGAAGTTGATTTCCAGCCTTCATCAAGGAATTCTGAAAATTGGATGGTCTTACCTGTTGGTGGGGATAAACCCGCTCCACGCTTTAATGTAATAGAGTTTCTCGGTTGTTTTATTAGCTTCTGAGCTTTTTTCAAGAAGACAAGAACTAACTATGTCTTTTTTAATAACTTTTATGCAGCATGCGGCGGCAGCTATTGGAAACAAAATGATAGTAGTTGGTGGAGAATCTGGTAATGGCTTGTTGGATGATGTACAGGTAAAAAAGACAAAAGAACAATTTATAGATATCAAGCACTAGCTTAAAAGGGTTAATATTTGATATTCTCAGATTTGTATTTACAGGTGCTTAACTTTGATTCATTTACATGGTCCACCGTGTCTTCGAAAGTTTACTTATCGCCAAGTAGTCTTCCTCTCATGATCCCTTCTTGGAAAGGCCATTGCTTGGTAATTGATTGTTTGGTTTGAACAAATATTTTTACTGGTTTTTATACATTTCGGTTTTGATTGCTTATTTTATCCGTTTGTTAGGTCTCTTGGAGTAAAAAAGTGCTATTGGTGGGTGGAAAAACAGATCCTTGCAGTGATAGAGTTTCAGGTTTCACACAGTTGTTTTGTAATCTAAAGTCTAGACTTTTTGATGTTTTTTTTGCTCTGCCTAAAATGGTGTTGTATTTGTATATGTTATTGGCAGTTTGGGCATTTGATACTGATTCAGAATGCTGGTCGCTAATGGATGCGAAAGGAGACTTACCGGTATGTTTCTTTGTCCTCAATATAAATTTAGGGGTTTGTGGCTTTGTGGTTTGGATTGTGAAGTGACATGGACAAAAAAAAAATGCAGGTCAGTCGCAGTGGTCACACAGTGGTGAGGGCCAGTTCTGTATTGATACTTTTCGGCGGTGAAGACTCTAAGAAGAGGAAACTAAATGATCTTCATATGTTTGATCTCAAATCATCCACATGGCTCCCTCTTAATTGCACGTTAGTTTTTTCCGCGCTTTTCTAATGACTGTTTTACATGTATACTCCTACTGGCGTATTCGTGACATGGTTTTTTCCTGAACTACCAGAGGAACACGGCCGTGTGCAAGATCACATCATGTAGCTACGCTATTCGATGACAAAATTCTGTTTGTGTTTGGAGGTTCGGGCAAGAACAAAACACTCAATGACTTATACTCACTCGACTTTGAAACCGTACCTTTCGTCCACACACCAACTTTTTTAAAAAAAAAATTTCTATAACTGAAATTTTGTTTTTGGTTTCTTGGCACTTAACATTTTTGTATCTTTTGGTGTCATCAAGATGGTATGGTCAAGAATAAAGATAAGAGGATTTCATCCATCTCCAAGAGCGGGTAGTTGTGGAGTTCTTTGCGGTACTAAATGGTATATAACCGGAGGTGGAAGCAGAAAGAAGAGTAAGTTTTCTACCTTGAAACCGCGTTGAATCTACTCAGATCTTACAAGTTTGAGTTTTTTTCGGTGTAGGACACGCGGAAACATTGGTCTTTGATATCCTAAAGGTCGAATGGTCTGTGGCAAGCATCTCTTCTCAATCTTCTATCACATCCAACAAGGTAGATATACCCATTTTATAGTTAACTAACTTTTACATTCTTTCAACCGCTATCAAATAAAGCTCAGTTGTTGTCTTGTGATATGGTTGGTGTAGGGATTTAGTCTAGTTCTTCTGCAACACAAAGATAAAGATTTTCTCGTAGCTTTTGGAGGAACGAGAAAAGATCCTTCTAATCAGGTACGAGCCTCACTGTTCACATTTTTATTTTTGTATTTCTCTGTGTTTTGATGCAAAGACTAAATCTTTTTTATGAAAAAGGTTGAGACGTTTATCGTTGACAAGAACAAGAGTGAATCGCCAACACATCCGCAGACAACTTCCAAGAAAAACCCTGGCCGGTTACTGTTTGGTAAACGATCTTCTCCCTCGGCGGCTATAACCTCTGATGAATCAGTCAAAGCCTCTTCACAGAGGCTCATTGATTCAGTTGCCAGACAGAAACTTGCTTCAGCCATTGAAGAGCATGGTGGTTCTGGTAGAAGGTCTTTATCAGAGATTGCTTTCGGAGATCATCGCAACCCGTCTTCTGGAAATGTCTCTTTGCGTAAACAGTTCAGCACTGAAGAGGAATACAGAGCGGTAATCGAACCTACCAAGTGCTCAGAAGAAGAAGTTTCCGTGCCTCGGGTATATATAGATAGTTCATGTTTTACTTGCATTCATTGGTGTTCTTGAATTGCCTTTAAACGTATGCAATTTCTTCTCATGGTTTCAGACTGTAGATGACAACAATGGAGGAGCAAAGATTACAGCAGAGAAAACACTTTCGATGGTTTCTAACCATGATATATCAAATCTCCAAAAGCAAGGCTCTGAGACATTTCCTTTAGAAACCGTCGATGGCGCCTTGATATTCCAAGAAATGGATAATATCAGTTTTGCAGGATCAATGTCATCATCAAGCGTGTACCAATTCCATGAGGCGAAAATGACGGCTCTTATAAGAAGAAATGGGATTCTGGAAGGGCAGTTAGAAGCAGCATTGGCCGGACGAGAGGCTGCTGAGAGGAATGTGTCGGTTGCGTTGAGGAGCAAACAAGAGACAGATAAAAAGCTATCGGACGCTATGAGAGATGTTGAATTGCTTAAGGAGAAGCTTACCGGGTTAGAGCTCGCTCAAGAGGAAGCTAATAGTTTGTCGAATATGGTTCACTCCGACAATGTCAGGCTCGAGCATGATGTAGCGTTCCTAAAAGCTGTCCTAGACGATACACAAAAGGTAAAAATCCTTGTGGATATACAAGCGTTTTCAAAACTTGGTGGATCAAAGTTGTTAAAAGAATCATGTGTTACCGGATTTTGTAGGAGTTGCATTCAACGAGAGGAGTTCTTGCAGGAGAACGAGCAAGAGCATTCCAGTTGCAGGTATCGTCATTCATCATCGTCATCATCACAATCTGTTCAATTTTGCGTTTTTTTTCTAACAACGTGAGAGATGAACGCAGGTTGAAGTGTTTCATCTGAAGCAAAGGTTGCAATCTCTGGAAAATAGAGCTGCTACACCCAGAAAGCCTTTCCATGTCTGAACACAGACCAGAGACAACCTTAAGACTTCCATTTTGTAATACTCCAGACATGACTGAATCCATGTCTATGTTTTGTGGATTAATGTAAAAAAAGAAGGAAGAATTCGGAAATCTCAAAAATCAAATCAGATTCCAAGTATTAGACAAGTAACAATATAAACAGCCATTTCTTTCATTAAACATCACCAACTAATAATAAGCTTCTTACAACATACACACAGATAAGAGTGGAGATGTGACTGTTCACTAGTGGAGACTTTTGCTCATAAAGATTAGCTTTTTTAGGTAGACACAGGAAATAACATTATCACTGAGACTCTTCCTCAGGTGGTTCTTCTTCTTCTTGAAGAAGGTTCTCACGGTTGTCATGAGCCCAGAAGCCTCGCACATCTATAAGCATGCTCGCAACGGTTCCACCTTGTTTACATCCCAAGAGATCACCCAGTGTGATCTTTAACGGGTCAGATGGCTTCACCATGTCCCAGATCTCGTCCCGGACATCCTCTATGCACAATTCATAATTACCGCCTTCTATCCATTTCTGGTGAACATCTCTGCAAGTTTAAGAGAGAAAATTTTAGACACTCATTCAAAAGAGAGACAATGGCATGATCACACATCAACGGTGTGTTTTTTATATGCACTAGTGTCTTTTGCAGATATGAGACTTGCGGAACAAAACTCAGCTTCCGCAAGCAGGAAATGCAGAATTTTTATTTAGGAAGATTGTATCAGTTAACATCACAACTCTTTGATGCTCCCCTTCTTTACTTCCATGTCAAAATCTACTAAAAAGTAAAAAACTAAACAGATCCAGTCTAATGATAAAAGATTAATTACCTGAAGAGAGAGTGAATATCAGCAGTAGTGAGAAAGCCTCTCCCTTGGAGATCAAGACAACGGAATAAATATGTTAAGCCCTCTGGAGTGTCTTTATTCTCCAAAGCAAGAACAAAATCAAGGAAACTGTCAAAGTCCATTTCCCGGGAATTGCCTGCGCCGCTTTTACCACGCCGGACATGCTCATCGAACACTACAAAAAACAAAGGGAAAATTAGTATGTACCCAACCACTTCAAAAACAATATTAAGCTTGTCTCGATCACTATTGGTGAGTATCAATACCACGAAAATCCTACACTGACCCAAAGTGCTTGGTTTTACCTCTTTCGATGAAAATCTCAGTTAGGGTCCCATCAGCATATTCTTTGAGTTCTTGTTTGCTCAGCGATCCACTCATATCTTTATCAAGTGCGAGAAACATATCTACCGAAAAAAGAGAAACTCTAGATTAAATTATATTTGAGTTCTTAATAAGAAATAGCGAGAACTGTTTCCAGTTTATCTGCAGGTATTAAGACAAAATAGCACACCCACCACATATGCGTTGAGCTGAAGTCAAAGAGAACCAATTTTCTGCCTGTTCAGTGTCTGTGACCTCCTCCTCGCTTTCCTAACGTAGGATACACGAGGAAAAATCAGAAAATGCAAGTAACATATATAGTAGCTTCTGAAAGTTGAAAGCTATAAGCTGACAGAGCTGTATTCACGTCATCTTTCTTCTAAATTTACCTGATGCAATTCCATTAGTTCCTGCAGACAGTTACTAAGCAGTATCTTCTTAATACAGGCTCTTCCTGTAGGCAAAACAAGATCACATTTAACACATGTCGATTGAATACTAGGTCAAGCAATTTTGCACTGCCTCATCATAATATGATTTTTTCCCTACCTCGCCTGTGGGGATCACAGAAGAAGAAAAACTTTTGTGCAGCTATGCGAGTATACATTTGATTAAAGGCTGGAGGCATGTCCCTCAATTGTGCCAGATTAGGGATTAGACCACCAATGTAAGACTCCATTTCCTATAATAACAACATCAAAGAGACTATTTGTTAGGAACTCGACATAAGAGTCGGCACCATTTGCAGGTAGGACGACTACTTGAAGCATTTTGGGCCAATTATAAAATTAAAGCTTTAGAGCTATTTACATCGGATTGAAGGAAACCATCAGAGTCTTCGTCAAGCTCACTCATATCAATCCTAGCTTGTGTAAGTGACACCTGAACAGTGTTTGAGCATATATAGTCATTAAAACGAGTATAAACTATAGTTGATTAAAACAATAGGACAAGTCAAAGTAAGAAAAACTTGAAAAACAAACATCCAAGACTAGCAAAGCTGGTGCCACTCAAATACAACAACGAAACTCCCTATATTTAGCTTATGGCACAGAATGATATATAGCCACAATAACCAAAACTGCATAGACATAAAAAAAAAACACACGTAAGGATACTCACCGTGCGCATCACATAAAGATAAAATGGTAAAATGGCGATCCTCCCAGCCTCGTCCTTCTCAAACTTCATGAAATTGGATGGGCTAAAAAACCGGCGACATTTGGGACCGATTTGTTCTGTACATACAGAGGAAATATGACAGAAGTCTTCGTAGTTCATCTACATGTACAGGACAGCACAAATATCAGAATCAACGTTACCACATATATAAAAAATAGTTTCAGCTCTAGAGCAACACTATACAAAAGGTATTTATACCTTTTCAGCACCAGTGGCATCATCAATCACACAATTTTCTCTCAAACAAACCCACATAGCCGCCAAATCATCGGCATTTAACAAAAGATCCGATTGTTTCTGTGGAAATTAACCAACATGACGAAGTGAGCAAAAACATTAAACTTCCTCTGAAGCACAATAAGAGCAGGAAATGAAGAGTCAATACCTTCAAGAAGCGGTATTTTGCAAGCCTCTGTACCCTTTGACTAATAGACCCATTTTCAGGTTTCTGAACAAAGAGTAAACGAACAAAATCTTATTGTCAATACCACAAATTACCAACTTTTAGGAATGGTATAACACAATACAAGTTTTATTTTGAGTAAAATACTAATGTAAGGGACAAACCTTCTTGTAGAAACTCGGTATGGTGCCTGCTTCTTGGCTTTTCTGTTGCTTCTCTTTGAATATCTCGAGCAATATTCTCTTCGTCTCAAGCTCTACAAAAACAAGACTCCTCCATAGTCAAACAGAGTGTTTGGATACATTAAAAAGGTACATTTTCCCCAGACTGTTCTAAATTCAGGAACTTTACTCATACCCATAACATAACAAACTACAAAATGAGATTAAAAATCCAAAATTTCCTCAATTTATGACATCACCTTAAGCTTAAAAGATTATAAAAAACAAAACTACAGACTGCCCCAACAACCAAAACGCAACAACCAGCAAAAAAAGAACCTTACCATTAGAGCTTCGGATCCTAATCCGGCACCGGAACCAATATATCGTCGTAGATTTCTAACCCAAAGCATCGAAGACGCCGGAGGGATCTTCCTCTGCGTCGATGTATCGTGACTCTCACCATCGCTAGATCCGCTATACATTTTCTCTAATCTCACACCCTCAATGCCAGCTACCAAATGAAGCAGAGAGAGAGATTAAAACCCTTTTGAGAGGAAGATGAGACTGAAACAGAAACTGCAGAAACCCTAGAGCGCCCCTCTCTCTCCCTCTCTCCCTCTCTCAAGCTCCTTAATCTGCGAGATCCAAAGCTTCAAACTTCAAAGGTAACAAAAGTTTCTTCCTTTTTTTGCAGTATAAGTCCTCGTGTTTATATTACTTTTCAATTATTTCACGAAACTTTAAAAAATCAAAATTTAGTACAAATTGTGTTATAACAATATAGTCCCGTTAGATTAGCTTCTTCAGAGAAACAAAAATGGCTTCCATATCCATTAACTGTTTCTTCACTCCTCAAGCTCTAGCCCGACAAACCAGGACGAGGAAGAGCTTCGCTAAACCTGACCAAGTCTCGGGAAGAACCACCAAAAACCCTAGAAAAACGAAGCTCAAACGCGAAGTCGATCTTAAATCTCGAGGCGGCGATAAGCTCCAGCCAGTTTCTGACGCCGGCGGCGAAGCTACTACTTATACCCGTCTTCCTCCTAGGGAAGATTTCTCAGATGTATCTCTTTTATCTTCTTCTTACTTAAAAGTTTCCGAAGAAGTGAAGTTGTCTGAGTCAAATGTGGCTAGGGTCGAGGAAAAGGTTGAACCTTTGGGGGAAATTGAGGAAGAAGAGAAAGAGAAAGAGGTGAAGATTTATGATGATGATGATATCTGGGGGAATTATAGAAGATTGGATGTGTTTGAGGGTAATTCAGGATCAATTGATGAAGATGATGAAGATTGGGAAGAGGAAGTGTTTGAGTATGGTGATGATGATACGGATGAGAGTGAAGGATCTGAGTTGAAGGATGGGAAAGTTTTATGTTTCTCGGGTGAAGAGGGAGAGGAAGAGGAAGAGGAAGATGATGAGATTGGGGTGAAGGAGAAAGGGGTTCCAGCGGTGATGCGGTGTTTCGATAGAGCGAAGATATTTGTTAAAGCTGGTGATGGAGGGAACGGTGTGGTGGCGTTTAGGAGAGAAAAGTTTGTTCCTTTTGGAGGACCTTCAGGTGGAGATGGAGGGAGAGGAGGGAATGTGTATGTAGAGGTTGATGGGTCTATGAATTCGTTGTTGCCATTTCGTAAGAGTGTGCATTTCAGGGCGGGACGTGGGGAACATGGGAGAGGGAAGATGCAGAGTGGAGCTAAAGGAGATAGTGTTGTGGTGAAAGTGGCTCCTGGTACGGTGGTGAGACAGGCTAGAGAGGTTGGGAGTGAGGTGGAAGGTGAGGAGGAGGAGGAGGAGGAGAAGGAAGTGCTATTGGAGTTGTTGCATCCGGGACAGAGGGCATTGTTGTTGCCTGGAGGTAGAGGTGGACGAGGGAATGCTTCGTTTAAGTCAGGGATGAATAAAGTTCCTAGGATAGCTGAAAATGGTGAAGAAGGTCCTGAAATGTAAGTGTTTTTTTTTCATTTTGAGTTGTTTCAGTTCAGGTTGTTGATGGAACATTGTGGAAAGTTTGGGACTTCAACGCACTGCTAGTAGTAGAGTTTCTGAAATGGATTCATTTTCCACCCTCGTATGTTAGTTATGCAAGGGGTGAACTAATCATAGGAACCTAAATTGTTAACAGATGTAAAGATTTCATTTTGGTTTAGGAGCATGGAACTCTTTCTATTGTTTGGTAAAGCTTGATTTGTACATGTGAGTGTTTACTTGCAAGTAGTAATGCTCCTGTTGATACAGAGATGTTGATGTTTTATGAATGGATTTGAATTTCTGGGATATCTTTGGATTGGATTAAGTAGTCTAAGATCCAACACTTTCATGCTGGTGTAGACTTGTGAGACTTTGTGTTTGCCTTTCTAAGACATGTAATATGTGGCTCTTATATTTTGGGGTTTTTTTGCTGGGAAGCTCTGATTTTGAATTATAACTTTACATATTCCTATAGGTGGCTGGACTTGGAACTGAAACTGGTTGCAGACGTAGGTATCGTGGGTGCTCCAAATGCAGGAAAAAGCACGTTGTTAAGCGTGATATGTGCCGCTCAGCCAACCATAGCAAATTACCCATTCACCACGTTACTTCCCAATCTAGGTGTGGTTTCATTTGATTATGATTCAACAATGGTGGTCGCAGATCTTCCTGGTTTGCTCGAAGGAGCGCACAGAGGCTTTGGTTTAGGCCATGAGTTTCTAAGGCACACTGAGAGATGTTCAGCACTGGTAAAACAACCGTCTATAGATTTAATCTTTAATACTTTGTTTTTGTTTTTTCTTAGACGAGCCTCTCTTTTGTGGTGTAAAGGTACATGTTGTGGATGGTTCAGCTCCACAACCTGAACTTGAGTTTGAAGCAGTTCGTCTCGAACTCGAACTATTCAGTCCTGAGATTGCCGAGAAGCCTTACGTAGTGGCATACAACAAAATGGACCTCCCAGATGCTTACGAGAAATGGCCAATGTTTCAGGAAGCTCTACGTGCCCGTGGGGTTGAACCTTTTTGTATGAGCGCAGTACAAAGAGACGGCACACATGAAGTAATCTCCTCCGTTTATGAACTCCTAAAGAAGTACAGAGCAGCCAATGCAGAACCCAAAGGTGTGTTCTACTTTTAATTTGGCATAATAGAATAAGACCGTGCTTATGCAGTGTATTAATGGGGTTTGTTTTCAAATTGGCTATAGCATTGTTCGATCAAGCAAATGAGAATCTGGACCATGTAGCTAAGAAGATTGATAAGGAACGACGAGCAGCCATTAATGAGTTTAAGATCTTCCGAGATAGTGGTACCAGGGCGTGGCATGTAGTTGGAGCTGGGCTTCAGCGGTTTGTCCAGATGACTAACTGGCGGTATGAGTTAAAAACTACAGCCAAGATTTATGCAATCTAACTAATCAAGAGTCACTAACCACTGTGGATGTGATTTGTGTTTGGATAGGTACATGGATTCAGACAAAAGGTTTCAGAACGTACTTGATGCTTGTGGTGTGAACAAATCACTGAAGAATATGGGCGTTAAAGAAGGTGATACCGTGATCGTAGGAAAGGTTTGTATGAGTTTCTCAAAATGTTTTTTTTTTTGTCTGTTAAAAGTGGTTAAGATTTAGGTTTATGAAACGTTTACAATCTTTTGATTTATGTGTATTATGTTTGTGGATAGATGGAGTTGATATGGCATGACTCAGCCAGTGGCTCGAGCCGTCCTACAGATTCGAACAAGACTTCCACAGATTCAGTCAGATGGCCTCAGTGGAAATAATAAACCATCTTTACTTCTATTGTTGTTGTGGAGTGTTTCTTATACCGACGCGATAAGTGAATCAGATTACTTTGCCGGTCATTGGAGTGAACCGGTCGCAGATCATTGAATCAAAATTTTTAGATGTATTGTATATGTATCATATATTAACATTTTTGAGATTTGTTATGGTCTGTATTTTGATGTGACCTTAGTAAAAGAAAAAACGATGTTTTAGAATTTAGACCTACAATATTTATTTCTGAGGAAGGATAATAGTATCTGTTAATGAGAAAATCCCACTTTACTACACTTTTTCTTTAAATTCTATACTAACATTTACACAACAGAGGTGTTCAAAAAAACATTTACACCACCAATGCATCACTTGACCAACTGAAATGAGCTGGTCGATGCAAATAATTGATTAGTCGGTTCAATGTCTTTAATTTTTATTTTATTTTAATAACTTTTGTAACAATTTGCAATATTTCCTGTTTGTTAGCTCTTAAAAGTATATCATCTGATAACAACAATGAATTATTATGAGACAATAAGTTGATGATACTATATTTGGTATTAAAAAAAAAAAATTACAACAAATTAACCGTATGTATATGTAAACCGGCCGGTTTGTGAAGAAAAAGACAGGAAGAGAAGAAACGGGAAGGAGGGATATGGTCTAAATAAAAAAAGATTTCATTTGACAGAAAAAAATCACTGGCAGTTCTCTCCTCAGCCGTCCAATCCAAAAATCAGACGGTCCGTACGAGAGAAGATCTTCTTTTTGACCAGACACATCCGTCGGGTCAGATCACGACACGTAAGTGCAAAGCATTGGATTTAGTTTAGTTTAAGTACTTTTTTGTGTTGTGTTCCTCTTCGCTGTCGCGTGCGGCAACAGTATCTTACGTGTCATCGACAGTGTCCCACATAGTATGCGCGTACTAGGTTCGGTGGGGCTTCTCTCTAGCTTACGTGTTTATCTTTCATTGGTTGTTTGTTCCTTCCCGAAGTATCTATCTAACTGTGTTTGGTTTCTCAAGTTGCGTTGTTTGGTTCCGTTGTGTTTGCGTTTCGAAATAACATTCTTTCACGTTTCATACTTTTAAATTAAAATTTAATGCCGGAAAAAGGAAAAAAATCTGTTATTTTAAACCCGTATTATTATTATTAACAAATTATTCAACGATGTATACAAACGATTCAACGATGTAAACAGTATAATTATCATTTCAAGTGATTAGAGAGAGAGAGAGAGAGCACATGGAGAGCACGAACATAATTTAGGATATAATTATGATGTATTACGTCCCACTAGGTGCCACGAATGTGTCTTGATCACCTGACTTTTAATTAAAAAATGAGTAGTACTAGTAAACAAAAGGATCAGAGCTTATTACTTTCCAATAATGAACCGAATTCTAGAACAGAGTAATCTACACGAGTGTAACCAAAAATAATTATATTTATATCATCCTTTGGTTTTTGAGCAAAACATTGAATACTCCCAAGAGACATCAAACTATTAAACAGAAAAAAATCGAAAGTTTTATATTGAAATATATCATTCTTAGTTTACCTTCGTTTATATGAAAAAATGAAGAAGAAAAAAACAGTAAAAACAATTTACATTTTCTACACTACGGTTGATAATATATAAACAAATTTAGTAATGATAACAACGGATGCTAATTAATTTGAATCTTTATGAACTTGTATTGTCGGAGATATATATATAATTCAATAGCAAACTTATAGTGAAGTCCCCACTTGGCTTTTTTTGGTCACAGTGTCTGGACTCTCGTCAAAGTCCAAGTTTGTTCTAAGACAACCTTTACCCCTAAATCCCGGGGATGTCCTTTTGACACTAAAAATAAAATTTAAAATCACACAGAAATTTATTTAAATTTCATAAGCAAAAGTTTTGGCTTTTCATTAGCTGTTCGAAATTTTGTGTATTTTTTTCTTTGCCTTTTGTTTTTGAGAAATGTGAAGAAATTCTTCATTCCTGAACCCAAGAAAGCCTCGATCACATGGAACTTGACTAAAAGATTTCCACCCAAAAGTGTTCTATAGCTCAATAGTGCATTCCCAATATCGTGCGCAAAGCCAATTGGGATTATCACATGTCACATGTTTTCCAAATTAATAACCCTATTCTGAAAACACGATCAAAGAGATTATAGATTTTTTTTTTTTTTTTTTACTTCTCCGAGGTTTTGTAGGGAAAATTTCAGATCAACTTAAGTTCTATATTAGCCATACGCCCATACCAAACGTAAACATTTTAACTTAAAAGTAAGAAAATCATCTCGTGCAATTCATTACAAAACTATTGAACTATAAGTCTATCACCATGTACCTAAAGCGATAGTGTGTGTGTTTTTTTTTTTTTTGTAGACTCATATGTAACTTTATGATGTTTGATGATATAAGAATTATTTTTTTCAAGGTTTGATATAATAATGCGGCTTAAATACCGACAACTATGGAGTATTAGTTTCTGTGAATTATTATAAGACTTTCATGTAGTATATTTTTGACTCATTATTTATATGTTTTACCTGCAAACATTGTTTTACATTATCTCAATGTAATTGCTCGAAATTCGACAAGGTGATGTCAATTTTGTGGGAGATTGTTTTTGTCTTTAGTCTTTAGATAATTATAATGAAACTGGCTCTAGTTGAATTATCATTTTTAAGAAAAATAATGTACGATGTGGATTACAGTTAAAAAGAGAAGAAAACTAACTACAGTTAATTAAATAACATTATCACTGATCAAATTTTCAGTGGTAAATGATAAGTAAAACTATGAATGTATACGCGAACCTACATAGTCAAATACTCAAATGTAATGTTAGTCCCACATCAAGTTCAAAATTTGAGTGGAGTAGTCAAGGGTCATTACTTATATAGCTTAAGCCTGTCTTTAACCCCAATTCATAAAAAGAGGATGATGAAATATACTACTAATCTATTTACCCAATTAAACATTTATTACTTTATTCTAATCATTACGTTTTAGAACTCTATGCAATATCCGGACACGAATTAGGGTTTTGTACAATTTTCCTAGAGTTTTGATACAAACATTCCTATCTATACAATAGATTAGTTATATGCTACTCTATAATTTACCTCGGCCTAATAATCCGATAGAAATTTGCATAACAAACTTTATTTTTTATAAAACTTCAGTTGTGTTATTCTGGCGCACAACATTTTTGGTGTGTTTGGTGGTAAATTGTATCGCCAAGACGGGAACGGTTGGCACCAGAAGATGGTGACCACTGCCAAGTGCCAAATTAATCCGAAATCTCTCTTGTATTGACTAAATAGATCGATACATGTATCTATATTCAACTCAAGTTCCTTAAATATAGATGAAGACAGAACCACATCAAAGAGACAAAGATATAAACAACTCCTAATTTTACAATGGTTATCACCCATCAAACCGACATCCGGTTATCGTGGTCCAACCACAATTGTATCATTGTTGTATTAGTCAAAGATAAAAAGAGCCAAAATGTAACAAGCATATATTATAGTATTAGTTTGACTCATTTATATAAGGAAAAGAATTATAATTTCATTCCCAATGCCATTTAGCAATATGCAAAAAGCTTATACCAGCAATTGTCACATTTCGAACCCTTAATATAAGGAGTCCATCACACTTTTGTACCGTAGCACATTCGGTTAAAAAGGCAACGTATTCATTCGAGTTTAACTAATTTTATTATTGATTTACGTGGCTTATGTGACATTTAAAGGAGAAGAGAAAGAGAGATGTTGTTCAGAAAAAAAAAAAAAAAAGCTATCCTTGTGGCTTACAACTTACAAGTACACCTTTTCAGCTTAAAAACATTATAAATTTATAATGTATCAAAAATAGAAACCTTGGTAATATGTAAAAGTTAAGTAACACTCTACTTCTTTCATCTGCGCGTTTGTAGTTAATATTACAAAACAGAGAATATAACACTAATCATTTTTATCTCGTAAATTTTGATTATTTTTTTCCATTGTGGATGAGAATTTATCACCTATCAATTTGCTTAGGTGTACTTCATATTAATGCAATTATTTAAACCAATACTATATTTCAAAAAAAAATTAGATACGTCGTCATCTCTTAAAATTCAAGTTTAAATTCGAAATAACTCACATTTACAGTATCTTTATATGATGTTACATTGTTTGACATACACACACCGTATGACCGTAAGGCGTAAACGGACGTAAAACTAATGAAATGAATAAAAACATAGGCACTCGGGACTGGTAATTATACTCTCAATATAGGAATACAATATAGTACTATATGGAAGTATTTTAACCCCAAAAAAAAAAAACATCTCTAACACATGCATGGATAGTTTTGATAAACCAAAGTGTGTATTAATAAGGTCCGTTGTATATGAATCAAAATAATCTTCACACCAAAAGTACTAACTTATCCATATTCACAATCACGTACGAGCATTAATAGCCTTCTACCCATTGAATACTATCAAAGATCTACTAAAGATGATCTAAAACTTGACCAAAAAAGATTTTAATATATATAAATCAAAGCTTATCACACCAAATATATCTGTTTTCCTTTTTTGAGTTCTAATACTATATATGAAATTGTTTATATACTCTTCTCAAAACTAATTGATTAATGAAAATATATGTACATCTCTTATTCGAACGTGGAGTACATAAAAAATCAATCTAAAATCCACAATGATTGAAATGTAAGCGTTCTTACTCTTTCGATAAGTTTGACTCAAAGTCTCTAATCTAGATCTAAAGTTCAAACTTCAAAGTTAGAGCTCATGCAAAGTCGGTTTCGAATTCGTTTGTGGTTTTTTGGACTCTTAGAGCATCTCCAACCCACCTCTATATTTGCTTTATAACTCTATTTTAGAGTAAAATCTACTCCAACCCATCTCTATTTCTACCTTTATAATAGAGATCTCTATTTTTTCCTCTATATATAGAGGAACTCTATTTTTTCCTCTATAATAGAGTTGAACTTTTTTATTTATAAAATGGTCCTTGAACTTTTAACACTTTTATATTTATGATCAAAATAAATAAATTATATATTTAATGGTCTTTAAACTTTTAACACTTTTATTATTTTATACTCCCTCCGTTTCAAAATATAAGATGTTTTAAAGAAGTTTTTTGTTTCATAATATAAGATGTTTTCAAGTTTCTATGCAACTTTTAGATTAGTTTAGTATTTTATATTATGCAGTATTGTTTTTGATTGGTTGAATTTGTTAAAAGTAAAGATTTCTTAATCTGCGTGTTTTAGTTAAAACATCCTATATTTTGAAACGGAAGGAGTATGATGCAATGTATTTCTTTTAATAAATGTAATATTTAAATAATATTTATGAATGTTAAAAATTTAAATAATATCATAATTTTATGAAAGTTTCACAAATACTAAAATAAATGGTTTAATTTGCAACTTTTATAATAAAAGGTATTAATAATAAAATAAAAAAGGAATATCTACGGAATAATTTTTTTTATAGGAAAAAATAGAGGTATCAATTGGAGCAAAAGTCACCTCTATTATAGAATTCCTCTATTTTAGAGGTAAAAATAGGAAAACCATTGTAAATTAAGTTTAATTAACAGTCGTGTTGTAGTTGACTATGAACAATTTTCTTGATTTCATCACATACATCCGTTGTCAGGTAAGGCGCATTAACTTCCGAATGCAATCAAATACTATGACAACTAACTAGTCGAAGCTCCTATGTATATATATAATCCTACAAAACTACAAACACAAAGAGACTAAGATTGTTGTTGACTTGTGCTTGTTTGCATACAAGGACACCAATACAAAATTATCCACTGAGATATTTAATTAAAACCAAAATTTTAACGTACGTCCTAAGCATTTTGATTATTGTTTGGTTCATCGTGTCTCTCTTTAACCACTCCCATTGAAAAATGATTACAAGATGACAAAAAGAATTGTTCTCATTTCTATTTCCGCTTAAAATGCGGGTTAACCATGTGATTTAATCAGGGGGTTTCTACAATTATATTAGACTAAACTAAACCAAAACAAATATTCGATGTAGGAAAATAACACTCGAATTTTCATGTCCCTTTCTTAGTCGATGTAACATTTGTTTTAAATAAAAACGTTTTAGGAGAATATTTTAAGCTTGCTGATTTTGCAATATCTATTTTTTCAACTTGTTGAATGTTGATATATTTTGTTAAAGCAAACTAACTAATCTATATATCTCAGTGCACTCAAATTAATTAGACATCCTTATTGTAATTAGCAATGCATATTACCTCTCATATATATGAATTAAGTAGGGGATTAACTCTACAAAAATTATCGATTCTTTTTATGTAGACCCTTGACCTTTAGGCTATGGTCTGTAGGGTTATTATGCATATTGCACGTGACCACTAAGCAGATTCTTTGAGTTAATCAATTAGCTTGATCCCATTGAAATAAAAGATTCAAATAGCATGATGTAATATATACATCAGAATTTAGATATTTACTTTTCTCCTTATTTTTTACAATTTAATTTGTATTTATTTTCTTGTTCTTTATTCTAAATCAAGATTGGTAACTGTGACATTCCAGATTTTGCAGCAGTTCCAAACTTCCAATGATTCTTGGCCTCTGTCTTAGCTAGGCTTTACTAAGTAGCGGTTCGTGTATACCTGTATATACATATATACTGTATTTATACTGTACACATACACATTTAATTAAAGTTAAGACTCAAATCGGTGGATGTTAAAGGTCTAAAAAGCATATTTAAAAATAAATAAAAATCGTCAGCTATTTTTGTTTATACCAAAAAAACTAAATAATAATCAGTCAATTACGCTGTTTTAAAATTCCAACTGATGTGCCAACGTTTGGTTTATTTTTTGTCGTTGATGCTAAATATAATATCTTTGGAAAAACAAATAAAAGAAACAAAAGATAGTCTACTAAAAGCAGTTGAATCAAAAGTGAAGTCTCTCTATCAAGCTCATTGTCTCTCTATATATAACAACACTTCACTTCCATTCCCAAACAGCACCATCATCTTTAGACAGAAGCAAGACAAAAAAAAAAACCCTTATTCATCATAACACATCTTTTACCAAAACCCTAAAAGAAACCTCATTTTCAAACAACCCGTCTCTTCATCATGTCAACCTCCAAAACCCTAGATCATAATAAACCATTTGAAACATCCCAAACTCAAATGGGTTTTTCTCTAATCCACCAAAACACATCCACCAACACAACCACCACCACCACAACCGGCGAGAGACGAGGCCGGAGATCAAAGCAAGCAGAGCCAGGGAGGTTCCTAGGAGTCCGAAGACGTCCATGGGGTCGTTACGCAGCCGAGATCAGAGATCCAACCACCAAAGAACGTCACTGGCTCGGTACTTTCGACACAGCCCACGAAGCTGCTCTTGCATACGATAGAGCTGCTCTTTCAATGAGAGGCACTCAAGCTCGAACCAACTTCGTATACACTCCAACTGATGTTCACACCATTCTCACAAACCCTAATCTCCATTCTCTCATCGTCTCTCCTTACAATAACAACCAATCTTTCTTACCAAACTCTTCTCCACAGTTTGTCATCGATCATCATCCTCATTATCAAAACTATCAGCAACCACAACAACATAAACACACTGTCGCCCAAACCGTCTCACCCGCTGCTTCTTTCAAAACGCCAGTTCGTCATCAAAGCGCGGATATTCAAGCGTTTGGTAATAGTCCTCAAAACTCTTCTTCTAACGGCTCTTTATCTTCATCTCTAGACGAAGAAAACAACTTCTTCTTCTCTTTAACAAACGAAGAACATAATAACTCCAATAACAACTCGGGTTACTTGGACTGCATTGTCCCAAACCACTGCCTTAAACCACCACCGGAAGCCACCACCACCCACAATCAAGCCGGAGCTAGTTTCACAACTCTGGAAGCAAGTAAAGCCTTTGAATCATACGGAGGGTTTAGTAATAGCTACTTCGAAGAAGGTGAGATGATGATGCTGAATCATCATGACTTTGGTTCATGTGATCTTTCTGCCATGATCACTAACTATGGTGCTGCTGCTGCTTCAATGTCGTTGGAAGATTACGCGATAACTGAGCCACAAGATTTATCTTCTTCTTCTCTCGCTGCTTTTGGAGATGTTGTTGCAGACACTACAGGCTTCTACTCAGTCTTTTAGAACATTCTATATATTATATTTCTGTGTTTTATATATATGCAATATAATTAAAAGTTTTTACGTTGTTCCATGGTCGTTTGATTTTGTTGTTAACTAGATGTTATCTACTTTTTCATATATATATATTCTACTTATTGTTTCATGCACCATAAGGTTACCCTAACCATGAAGTTTTGATTCTTTCTTTTTTTTTTGTAATTTCTTTTTGGTATCATGGTTTTAATTAGCAAAAGAGTGATAATGCGAGTTGTATTAAGACCACCTTTTGTCCATGCTACTTCCAACATACTCATTATGTATATAATAATGTGTTGTGCTATAATAATGAAATCAAACTAAATTAATTGCCCCAGACGGATAATATGACTGGAAGTGAACAACTAGAATATGTAATATCAGGATTATAAATTAGTTGCAAAAAACTCCAATTTTCTAATTTTGATCAGTGTGTATACGCTCAGATAATTATATATGATTTTTTTTAGGATAATAGTAAAAATTTATGTTCCTACGAATATGACATTTGAGAGTTTTAGCTATGGAAAAAAAAAACTAGAGATGAGATATCTGCCATCAAATTTTGCATGGTTATTAAAAATATTAGTTAATGTGAGATGGACTTTAAGTGAAGAGTGAAGTAGCATGATGGTGTTTTTGGTCTTTGGACATGTGCTTTGGTCATGACTTGTTTGGTCTTTCATTGCACAATCACTGTTTCATGTCTCCCTCCTTTTGCCTTAACTTTTGTCTACCACAACTCAACATTCCAACTCCTTATATCATTTTTTTAATCTGTTTAAGGTTTTTGACTTTCTTCCATAGAACTCGATTAGTCCCTTTTCCAGTGTTGATCAACTTCACTTTTTTCTTCTTATTGTAGTTAAATTGACAAAGATCCAATCATAGCTGTTATACTTGTCAAACATATGTACGTTGGACTTCATCATATGTGATCTCTTTACAATTTGTCAAAGTCCAAATAGTTATTAGAACTTCTATTTTTTTTTTGCTAATTTCTTCATGCATTAATATCTCGATTTAGGCCAAATGGCTCATTATATCAGAGAAGAACAAATAATTATCTCCATATGTAAGTATGTATATTAATATATATGCTATATATTTTTATTATATTTAAAAACTTACTTCGATAGTTCGACTGTTCTGATTTTGAAAAGCAAAAGGCATGTATCACTACAGTCTTAATTGTATATCTAAGTAGTAACTCAGAGAAAAAGCATTTAATGATTAGTAATTTTTTGGGGTTGTTGAAAGCATTTGTTGTGAATTGTGATGTTTCAAGGACCAAACTCCATGAATCATGATGATTATGATTTCTCTGTTGTTTGAGTAAAACTAGACGCAACGAACAAACCACACATGCACATGTTATATCAACAACACAAAGAACCAAGTACGAGAATTACTGACTACTACTTCCACATTAACAGTGTTTTTTTCTTTCTTACTTCTTTTCATTATATATTACCTTTATATCTCATGATCAAAGTCGTACGGATCGAATGTAGAACCAGAAGAACAAAATAGAAACGACCCTGAGATCTGTTCTGTTCTATTTTTTTTCGTTTTGTCATGATCGTCCTCTTCTTCTTGTTGTTCCAATAAAAGTATTTAGAATCGGATTGTTCAAACGAATATTGCATTTGCGTTTACTATTTTTTCTACGATAAAAAAAAAAAAGTCTTAATATTTGTCTAATATTCTTTAAAAAATGTAAACGCAACTATACACCCATAATTTCACATTTAGGATTTTAAAATATATATATTTGTCATACTGCATTATCGATATATATTAGATCCTATCATATTACAAATGATAATTACATCAATCACAACAAAGAATATAAATCTCTGCAGCATATGGACAATGACCGATAAATCTCACACCATATAAGGATTCACATTCCGTTTCTGATGATGTGAACTCCAGTTTAGAATACATAAATTTACGTTAGATAAAAGCATTAAAATATTGTACTTTTTCGAAACGAAACACAATAAATTGAATGTAAACATCAAAAAACACAAAATAAACACATCTCATCCAAACGTCCAAGCTCTTGACACAGTTTGCTGAAGATAATCCTTGAGTCAATTTCCTCAATTTGGTGCATCTTAGTAAGTGGGCTTTTGTATGGGCTTTAATCTCTTTTAAAAGTCATTAGAATATGGGCTCTCTTATTTGGAAGAAAAAATGCTCCTCGCAGAGTGCAAGTGTAAGTGTCTACCTGATCGATGAGACAGGTACATACATGACTCAGAGCTGCGGATCAACGCTGCAGTGGCTATACCGCGATTGTTGTGGAGCATAACTTGATAATGGCGACCTATTTGGCAGACAAAGTGATTGAGGTTGAAGGAAAGCCTGGTGCCAAGTGTACTGTTAACCCTCCAGAACCACTTGCCAAAGAGATGAACAGATTCCTACCGGTTAGTAATAATCAGTGTTCGAAAAAGCGCTCTAGGCATCCGTTTCCGCCCCGTTTAGGCGCTAGGCGCTATAGCACTGTCTAGACGACCACTTTGACCGTCTAAAATTGTAATATCATCATTTTAGTGTATTTTTCTAATTTTAATTGCATAAATTTAAAATTTATAAAGTTTATTTCTATAAACATGATTATAAATGTTTAATATATTATTTAAAATGAATTGAAATAATGTTTTTATTTAATTTGTTGTTTTTGATTTAATATTTTTATTATCTTATACATATTTTGTATAATTATTATGTATACAATATCAATTATATAATAGTTTATACTTTATAGTGTAAACGCCTAAATCGCCTAAAACCATCTAAATTCCGATTAGGCGTTCTAGGCGCTAGGCATTGCATCACCGCCTAGTTAACGTCTAGCGCTTTCTTGAACACTGGTAATAATACTAATAGTCACTTATTATTATTTTACTAATCCTCAGCGAATTGCTGATAATGTTTTTGTGGGAAAACAACCAAAATCAACCCCAATTATTTGCCGAATGTTTTTTCATACCTAAACTTTAACACCATACAAATAACAACCTGAACTATATTAAAATTCAAATTTGCTACCTAAATTATATAAAATGCTGTCAATTTCAACCTCTGTTCGAACACTGCTAAATCAGAGTTTAAAGATGTTGAGTCAGAAAATCTATGGCATCCACATGGCATTGGGAATTACCAAAACTAAGTTGTTTTGATCATTTTTAGGTGTGTTGCGGCAAGAAATGACCAAAAATGAAGTATCACAACACACCTTAAAATGGACTCCAATACCCCATTTTTTGTCAAACGCTTTGTTTCTTGCCACAACACACCTAAAAATGATCAAAACAACTTAGTTTTGGTAATTCCGAGTGCCATGTGGATGCCACAGATCATCTGACTCAAAATCGTTAAACTCTAATTTAACACTATTCGAACAAAGGTTGAAATTGACAACATTTTATATAGTTTAGGTAGCAAATTTGAATTGTTATAGGTTGTTATTTGCAGGGTGTTAAAGTTTAAGTAAGAAAACACGTTTAGCAATAGTTGGGGTTGATTTTGGCCATTTTCCCATGTTTTTGTTTATTCCATGGAGCAGCATCTGAATATTACATTCAGCCGGGACGAGGAATCTTTTGACTTCTCACCAAGGGTCATCCAATTAGGATCGAACAAGGACACGAATCAAAAGGCTGCAGGCAACTACTACAACGTAGATTGAGTGATTGGTCAAAGAGAGGGAGAATACCAGATTGCATCCCAAGAGCCTTTCTCTCGATCATTATATAGCGATTATATTGTAAGAGATTGGGCACTAGATTGTGTGCCAAGTAAAATATCTTCAGGTTCCTAAATTGTTTACATACCTCTGCCAACAATCACTCTTAAAGCAAAATAAGTTACTTTCAAAAATTTGATCGAGTGGACTATGCTCTGATAATGAACTTCCAAAATCAGCAGTAAAATCTAGTTAACATAAATCTCGCAGCGTCAGAAAAGTTTATGCAGCTCGGCGATACTCTAGCTGTTTGGTGTTTTCTTGAAGTACCTTCACAACAAAAAGAAGAACGAGAACCAAAACATTTAAAGAACAAAGAACACTCTTCAATGGTGGAGAAAGAACACCCTAAAAACTATTGGAAGCCATAGTTACCTCGCGTATTCTCTCTGCAATTGCCTTGCAACCTTCAGAAGCCAATGCAAACACCGTTTCAAATGTTTCCATCGGTAACTTCGCATCCATCTACATTTGCAACTCAAGACAATAAACATCTAGAATCATATGATTGCGAATGGAGAGACAATGTGATATGCAAGGGAATAAGAAGAAAAACCTGAAGGAGTGTCACTTTGTCTAATTTAGGTAGAATACCAACGGTTACATCAGCTCCTCCAGCGCTATCTTCGACATAGTTCAGATCAAGAAGAGGAGTACTGTTCAAGTATCCAGCACTACAAGAAACAGCGAGATCACGCATTGGAATCCCAGCATCTGCTAGAGCTAGAGTCGCAGCATTGATACAAGCTGATCTTGTTCCTGAAATACAGAACATAACATTAATACCGGATCAGGGATTGAAAGAGCTTTAAAAAAAAAAACTTGTTTGCAGAACGAAAGAGTTAGTAAGTTACTCTTACCTCCATCAGCTTGTAGAACCTGAAGGAATATGTCAATCTGCATAAAGGAAACAATCCATCAAGAAGCAAGCACAAGAAAAAGAAAAGAGAAAAAATACAAACTTTGACTACAAGGAAACCTGAGAATGAGGCAACAATTCAGTCAATATGCAAGCTTCCATTGTCTGACGGATGACAAGAGATAGCTCAGTTGATCGCCTGACCATCATAACAATACACAACAACTTTATATGAGTCTCCGTAAGAAGGAAGCAAGAGTCTTTTTAGCTACACAGTATAGATAGATGTATAACCTGTCGAATTTTTGTCTTCTACGATCACCAGTACTAAACTGAGCCATACTATACTCACACAGCACCTACCAACGGATAAAATTAGCCATAAAGCATTTCAAATTTGACAAAGCTTTTTCACCAAGAACAGTACCAAACAAGCATATACATACCAATGCATGGTCGTTCTTTTTTTGCAGGCTCTTGTTTTGAATCTGAGGGAGCACAGAGAAAAAATAAACCAATTCACACTAAATTATACAAATCAAAGCATCAATCTTGATAGGTCGGAAAAAAGAGTAAATTAAAGTACCTCTCTTGGACCATAAACAGCTGCAATTACTTTGGTATTACCCATCTCAAAAACAGCAGAACTGGAAACAATGTTGGTTCATATCAAAAGTGCCAAATTTAGAACTGACATGAAAAAAAAAAAGAAGGAAGTAATTTTTGAGTTTACCCGTCAGCCTTAGAAACCACTCCAACTTCAGCTACGATTTGCCTCATCTGATGAGTTTCATTACAAGCATCAGGAATAGAAAAAAATTAACTTGTGAAGACAGCAGCAAACAAAATACAAGGGAATAGAGAAAGCAAACATACCTCATTGAATCGGCGACCATCTAATCGAAGACCTTCTGGGTTTACGTACTCCATTGTTGTGAAACCCTAGATAGAGAGGGAGATCAACTATGAGAGCCAAGAAAGAACAAGCTTGATACTTTCTGATTCCTAAAACAGGGTAAACGAAGCGGAAAGAGAAAGGAGTGAGGAACAAGAGGCGATACTTACCTCTGTCTATATTTGCCGGCGGCGATATGACGGAGAGTGATGGACGGCGACGAGAGAACTAAAACTAAAACTAAAAGAGATTTAGGGCTGTTTGGTTCTTTTTGTGAATTAAGTAAAATGTTAAGGGTATAAGCGTAAAAGCACTTTTGTCTGAATATGGTTTTGCTTTCTCACTGATTCTCTCTGTGAAGTGTGATCCAATTATAGGTTCTGTTTTTTTTTTTCTTTCTGTTTTGTCATGCTCTTCCTCTTCTTGTTGAATCTTCTTTAAAATTTGTAACCGAAGAAGCTATATAAACGTTAAGTCACGTTTAGGTTCTTTGTCATATTTACATAATCATTAGATTCCTATCATATTATAAACGATGATTTTACATTCAAACAGAGGATTCTCAGGAATCAGAGAATTTTTGTGAATAATATAATAAAGGCCATTTATTAAAATATAGTTTCCAAAAAGAAAAAAGAACAAACAACGTAACAGAGACAAACAGACACAGAGGAGATGGCCGTATGAAGGAATACTATGAACATGGTAAGAGAGACCTAAGAGAAGAGACATCATAATAACACATAGAAGACTAGAAAGAGCCTCTTTCGTCTTATCTCTCTCTTGCTTTGCTTCCTGTTGTCGTCTCTCCACCCAAAAAAAAATATCCTTTTTTTTTATGTTCCTGAATTCATATGAAAGTTTGATGGAAGGAAGAAGAGAGATGGAAGAGATTAAGAGAGATCAGATCATTATCTAAGAAGATTAGAGTGAGATTCTCTTCTCTCCTTTTGAGTTCTGTCTGTCTCTTTAACCTGAAGTCTTAGCCTCAATGCTAGCTGAGTTATCTTTATTGGTCTCAGCAGCAGGTTCGGGATGGTTCACACCGCTGGTCGTTGAAGAAGAGACAGTTTCAGTGCCACCAGCTGTTGTGGTTATAGGTTTAATAGAGCTGGAAGAGAGAAGCTCCGTGCATTGCTCAGACGAGGATGATGATGATGATGATGTTGGAGCTAGTGTACCGAGCGAGGAGGACCCCAGAGGGTGAGGCGCAACGGGCATGTCGGTGAGCGAAGATGCGGATGGGTTGTAGCTTAGTGAAGAAGAGCCGATGGAGTGGTCAAATTTGCATGCAGGTCCAAACTTGCAAACCCCGTGTTCAACAAAGTGAGAGCATTGTGCTGCTCCCTGCAAAAGTCATTACTATTAGCTTTTGTGGCGCAACAAATGTGGGTGAGAAAAAAAAAACAGAGCTTCTTGATCACATCAAGAAACAGAGAGTTTCCATATATGAACTCTACTTTTGATCATGAGCATTTCATGAAGGAAACTTTCATGTTTTTTATTAGGTCGTATAAGCTTAATATATAAGACTTACAGGACGAAGAGGGAGGCCAATGTGGCTGAGGGTAATGTCCTTTGGCGATGCTGCTTCCATAGGATGATGGAATCTGCAAGAGGATCCGAATTTACAATCTCCGGTTCTCATAAAGTATTGACACTCGGGTTGTTCAGGCCGCTGAGGAAAAGTTTGTTCTTTATTTGAAATACCGGTAGAAGATGGACCGGATTGATATGCAGGCGCTGAAGGAGATAACGGTCTAATTCCATAAACAGAGCTGGTTCCCATTGAAGGCTGAGTCCCAGGCGAAGGTATTGCACTTACAGAAGCCTAAATAGTTGGGAATGAGGTTTACTACGATTGAAACGAAAGAAAGGTACGAATAAGGTTTCTTTAGAGCATTACCTGGTAAGGGTTCCAGCCAGAGTATGGGACCATACCGGGATGAAGAACCATTTGACCATAACCGTAAGGGCTTGGAACATATGAGCCTGGTAAAAGCTGAGGCCTTGCTAGAACTACACCGTATTGCTGCGATGAAGGAACAACAGATCGAGACTGAAGAGATGGATACATAGTTGGCCCAGCGGATGGAGCTTGTACGCCAGGAGGGACAGGATGGTGAAATCGACAGGTGGAACCAAATTTACACTGGCCGGTTCTCATGAAATAGGAGCATTCTTTCTCCCCCTGGTAAAAAATCCATTTGTAAGGAAACAACTTTGAGAGATCATTTCATTAAACAAAAGACCACAGAGAGAGATTGAACAAACCGGGCGTAATGGAAATCCCATGTAATTTAGTGAGATAGGAATAACAGAATCTCCTCGTCCTCCTCCTTGTCTAGGATGATGATATTTGCAAGAAGCACCAAATTTACATGTTCCCGTTCGCATAAAATGCTGGTGCAAAGAAAGCCTTTAAAGTGAGAATTGGCTTACACAAAGTGATATCACATTCTCATACACAGAACAGAACTAGTTTGCTTAAAATCAATGAATGGTATATAGGAACCTGACACACGGGCTGTCCCATTCTCTCTGGGAACTGACCAGCAGCTTCTGTTCTGAGACCTCCACCAAAGACCTAAAATAAGGAAACTTAAGAACATCCAATGAGAGCTTCACAAACAAAATAGAAAAATCCGAGATTCTGTTTCAGTAAGATATCAGATCGTAGATTGAACAATGCATCTGATCAACTAAAACACCCCATTATTTTTAGACAAAATCACAGAGGAAGCAGACAAAAGAGAAAAAGGCAGTAACTTTTCAAAAGAACCCAGAAAAGAAATTAAAAGAAATAGAAAACAGAGATGAGAGAGTTTTATTACCGGAGCACGGTCTGGTGGGTGATTGAACCGACATCTAGACCCGTACCCGCAACCACCGGTTCGTGTAAAATAGATACAATCTGGTTCATCAGGTCGCTCCGGCAACGAATCATCATCACCACCACCGCCTTGCAACCCTAACCGCCACATCGAAGCTATAAAAATGCCGCATTATATTATAAAAAAAAAAAAGAAAAACCAAAACTTTCAATCAGTTTTGAAGAATCAGACATTTTAAGAGATGGCAGGGAAACAACGTTCATACCTTCGATGCCGGTTTCGTCTCCAGGAGCGGACCATTCAAGTGATGGATCCGACCTCGGCTCTTCTTCGCCGGCGCCACCGTACCGCTCCATTTTTTTTGTTTTAACCGGAGAAACAGAACCCACCAATGTCGAGCTCTCCGATCAAATGGGAGTGTCGGGAATAGATGAGATGTGAGAAATAAAAAGAAAAAAAAAAACACAGATCGTGGTTGGTTAGGTTGGTTGGTTCTGTCTCAACACCACCACTCTCAGTCGTCGCTTGATCTCTCTTTGCTTCAAAGCTGAAACCTTTTTTTTCTTTTCTAAAAAATCGAAAGGAGTATAATTTTTTTTTTTTTGGTTGTGAGGGGGAGGAGGGGTTGGATTTTGGAAGAGAGGGATGGGGGAAGAAGTTTTTGATCTTATGCGTGCTCGCCTTTTTTGTGGGTGTTTTGCCGGTGGTGGTTAATATACGCGCCAAACATAGAATAAATGACTTCTCTCATTTTTATTTAATGCCCTTTTTTATTTTTTTCTTTCTTCTTTGTTTTTCCTTCTTCATCTACATGGTCTATTTATATACACATTCCCTAATTCTGATTACAATATTAAAAAACTCATAATATTTGATGATTTAATCCAAAAAGTTGCTTTAAACTTCATTTAAGTTTTAAAAACTAATAAATTGTTCTAGAAGATTTTTTTTAAGTAATTACGTATTCCGGTGATACAAGTTATCCCTATGTAAGTGAAACATGTAACGCGTGTCTTCCGTCTTTCTCGTTTAACGGTTGATTTTTGAGTTACATTTGTCTTCGAACTAACTAGGTTCCTCGATTCCGTCACTTTATATGGTTACTAACAAAATAAAAGCAAATATACGTGATTATTCATGTTTTCATTTCACTTTTAGAAACTTTAGTTCGGTTTATCTTACTTTTCTATTCTATTTTTTTGGCTTTGATGATATTAAATCATGATATTACCAATTGGAATTGATATCTATAACATAGTTTGGTCCTAGATTTAGTTAGACTCACAACATTAGATAGTTTAACTATTTGGTATAGTAATAATGTACCATTTTACTATATGATCTTAATATATTATATATGTAAAAACTCTTATATTAGGGCTTCATTTGAACTTCAACCACTATTTTCCTTCTTTGGAGTTTATGGTGATTTCTTACCACAATTATGACTTATTTATGTTTTACTTTGTAAACCCTACCAATCACCATACATACATGTTCACAACAAGCATGACTGTGTAAGCAACAAAAACATGCAATCAAAAAACAAAAAGAGAGACGTATATCTTTGTCGCCTAAAAAGAGAGAAGGAAAAATTGTTTTGTTTCTTAGTTTCTCTCTTTTCAATCATTATAAGTTCAAAAATTAAGAAACAAATGAAACAAAAGTATTATGCATGCACTAATCAAAACTACTACTCCCTCTGTTTCATAAAGAGTGTCATTTTGACACAATGCACACAGATTAAGAAAATTATATACTCCCTCTGTTTCACAAAGAGTGTCATTCTGACATATTTGACACAAATTAAGAAAACTTTGAATTATACATATTTGCCCCTATTTAATTAGTAATTAATGGTTTAAATTCAATGGAAAAAAGCTTTGGGTTTAGGGGTAAAAAAGATAATGTAGCATTAAAAAGCATATTGGAAATGTAGAATGATACTCTTTGTGTAACAAAATTTTTTCTCCAAAATGACACTCTTTGTGAAACAGAGGGAGTAAATTTCTATTTTACCCTTTATAAATACACTAAAACAATTTCTCTTTCGAATTAATAAGCTAAAATAGTAGGGATAAAAATGAGATTTAATATTAAAAACTGCATTGAAAATATAAAATGACACTCTTTTTGTAACAAAAAAAACTGTGTCAAAATGACACTCTTTATGAAACAAAGAAAGTAATAAATGACTATCTTTAATTACACTGTATAATTTTATCTTCTATAACTATACTTTTTACCATTTGTGGATGTACTACCTTTTAATGGAACATCAAAAATAGAAGAAAAAAGTCTTTAAATATCCTTATAGGAGCATTAAAATTGTCACACTACTCAGAAATCACTAAAATTAACTCAGTTTTGATTTTCCTTTTCGAAAGTGTTGCGTAATTTACAGTTAAGCAAGCCTTTGAATCATGACACGTCCCGTGGAGAAACTCGAATATGCGGGTGAGGGACATGATTGTCATTGGCCGCAAAACAATAAGAAAATCTGAATCTGTGTTTCTTTGGAAATTTTTTTAAAAATGATACCATGACGTGAGAAACGCATTAATATTATGTTTCATATTCAGACTAATGTAACTAAAATAGAAATTAGAAATAATGATAGCCATTTCTTTTGTCAACAAAAAGCGAATGTTAAGAAAAGTATTTTAAGAATTAATATAGTGGTATCCTGAAAGTTTTCACACACAAAATGTACAAATGATTGTTTAGATCATTGTAATAGTAAAAAAAAAAAGTTTAATAAGTCAAACAAAACACATTGTGTCGGCTCAAGTTGCAAATATAGCAACATGCTAATTTCTTTGTCAAAGTTAATTCATGTGTTATTTATTAAATGATGTTAACAGTTTAAGTGTACTCAACCAACCATTCCATCTGCTAATTATATTTTAAAACGTATCTGAAAAAAACTGTTTAAGTCGCTACTCGCTACTACACTGGTTGGAACATGATATAGTTAGATCTTCGTGTTAATGTTGACCTCGACTCGTCTGACTACAGTAATAGGTAGGTTTGATATTGCATTATTTACGCCTAAGCTTTTTGACTAGCTAGTTTTGTTTGTTGAGTTGAATCTGTCTACACATATAAACGACACAAGAAATTGTTTTGTCTATCTTCATGCAAAAAACTGTTAAACATAACCATTTGACATATATGTTTTGAAACGTAGGATATGATGGTCTACTTAACCACACTTTTGGTTATGGTAGTCTAAGACAAAACACTGGACTTAATTTGAATAAATGAAAATAAAGAAAACTGGTTCTGTTTTATTAAACATAATTTTTGAAAAGTTTATAGTTTGTCTTGATTTAGACTTGAGCTTAAATGTAGTTGTTTAGATAGAAAACAATAAGTACAAAAGAAAACAACAGTAATAGATGCTTTAAAAAGCAAACAAGAAAATTTTGTTTTAGTTTTGCAACAAATAAAGAAGTTCCACGTACGTGTTGAGAGGATGTAAATACGGAAAGTATTTTCTTGCACGCTCACGCAAAGAGTGTGAATCGCACTCAACACCAAACGTTTAAGAGTCACTTCACACTTACAAAGCATATTTTTTTACCACTTCTAATATTTTCCATATGGATCGTAAATTTAATGCTTTGGATGATTGATTACAAAGCTCATCATCGTACGTTAGTACTACAAGTTAGTTTGTCAAAATGATTTAAGTTTGTCAGATTTTTTGGTCACTTCCTATTATATTTGCAGACTTGGAGAAGTATATATAGGAGAGCTCACAAACAATTAACTTTAATTTGTTGGCTATGTCTACTTATAAGCTGATGTACAAAATTTAAAATTTACGATATAGTTCTAATATATATATATATATTTTTACATGAATACAAATGATTCAAAATGTGTTTTCTGTTTATTTTTGTTTGGTATAACAAATAAATAAAAACTTGAGGTATGATGATTATTGATTTTTTTTTTGTCATGTGATGTAATACAAAAAATCATTAAACAAACATAGGTTGTGTGCTGCCACTAGAAAGCAATACAAAAAACATTAAAATAAAATAAAATGTGATGGTTAATGATTGAAGCGCGTGAATTTAAGCCGCATGGAATGGCGCAATGAGGATTCAGTTGGGACTTGCGACTAGCTAAGTGACTTATTGACTTTTAGATCACTTAAAAAGGCGACACTGTAATTGATCGATCCAACGGGTATAAAAAAACCATTGGTGTGAATAGCTTACTTACACGGTTGAGATCTTCTTTACCTTACATTCTCATGTAGTCTTGTCTGCTAAACTGCTGGACAAACGAATAAGATGTCTTCACTTCACATCCTTGGCCGAGTAGGGGTGTAAACAAAACCTCAACTCTGAATCTTATATAAATAATCAAAATGTTGCATATATTAAAAATTATAATCACAATGTTACATGTATTAGTTAAACTCAAAGTAATTGTAGACATGGTTTCATGAGAGTCTTGACAAATCAAAATCTTATTGTGTGTTTTTTTTTTTAATAATCGAATAATAAAAAAATAGAATTAGAAGGTTTGTTTGACTTGGAGAGGTATTGGCCACATGTGAGCAGCTTTTGGAGATTGTGTTATTACACCCAAAGATCTTTTCGACCATAACATTCGTATCCTCTCATAACCCAAAAATGTCGGCGAAGGCATTTTTTTTTGTTTTCGGACACAGTCATTTGTCTTTAATACTTTCTTTTTTTTTGTGTCGGACCATGACATCTTTTTTTTTTTGCGCGATAAATATATTATATGTGCTGAAGTACAATAGAGTATTTGAAGTTTGAACTATGGCACTCAAAATAATGAATGATGTGTGAGTTAATCGTAATTTTGGTTTTGTGTACATTTCAGAAGCTTTTACTGAGGCCTTGACGGTCAAGGCTTGACCTATGACTTGTAAATCGAGGGCTTAAGTTAAGGTTGTGTATATTGCATTTTGGTTTCTCAAACTCAACAACTTTAAAATCTCTATAAAAAAAAAAACACTTTACATAACGACGACAAGAAAGAGATTCAAAACTCATCACCGTAGACAAAAACTAATCGAATCAGAAATTATAGTAATTTAATTTTTGTTCGCTCCCTGATTTGAAATTATTGTGTTTCCTCTTTGTCCCTCGGAAGTGAGACACACTTGTGTACCCATGAGCTCTGTTAGATAAAATGTTCATACAATGAACTTATGGAGATCATTACTAATTGGAACTGGTCTCATAACTATGATCTAAAAGGCTAACGACACAAGCAATTGATGTTCCCACCAAAAAGTTACAAATTTCAGATTCATGAAGCTATTTGTTTCTAATATCACATACAACTCCAGTCACAGATTTAACCAAATAACGCTGGGGAGAGCTAATCGACATAAAGAAGAAAGATCATGACGCTAATCTTAGCTAAAACCATCGGACTAACAGATTCTTTGGATCAGACAGATACCAGTGATTGCGTTTGTTCTGCTGAAGACTTAACTAAACCACCCAGTAACGTATAGCCAAAAAAAGGAAACTAAAGCTTCAACTTCTTCTTGGGTCTCTTTAACTTAGCATCTTCATCGACTGTGATCTGTCCCTTTCAAAAAAGTTTCCCACACGCAGATATGAGCGACGGAATCCAGAAAGTAACTTAAACAGACTTTACAAAAAAATCTGTGTGGGGGAAACGAAAAGCAAGTAGAAAGATGAGATAAGGAAAAAGGGAGTGAGGGAGATAACCTTATGCTTTTTGTTTTTCTTCTTCTTTTTCTCTTCTTTTTTCTTCTTTGCGTTTTTCTTCTTTTTCTTTTTGCTAAGCTTAGTGTTCTCTATCTTATCGTCATCAGAAGATACCTAAACATGATGACGCAGGTGTACGAAGTGGTCAGCAGAACATATTCTAGAACTTTTATTCTCTGTCCAGATAGAATGAATGAGAGTATAGAGAGAATAGTTACCTCGACGTCCTCGAATGAGGCAACGTGTTGGATTCTCCTTCCTGAACTAGACGCCCCACCTGAGACCAAGAGAGTATCATACAGATTAAGCCTTCACATTCAATACCCCAGAGTTTAAGATAAACCTCATTCGGCCATATACGTTTCCCATTAACATAACTGACACATGCATTTTTCTCCATATGGATTGGCTCGGATAAAAGTAAATCTCTCCATGTTAGTGTGCTACGTTGTTTTCACCGACCATATAGTAATAACAAGACTATTCTAAACTTTGAGGTGAGCTAAACTTAGTCCACAGTTACAATGAACTTATAGTGTGAAACTAGTTTCAGGCAAATAGTCACTATGTATTAAAATTTCACGAATGAGCTAGATATGCTTTCCAAACTCTCTTGAAGCTCCTGGGGAAAACCCATGGAGTGCATCAATGCACTATCATTATTTGCAATGATGTAGTGGAGTCTCAATTCCATATACATCCCTTGCACAATCATGACATTTGTAAAAATTCTACCCGAACTTCTTGCCAAACTTATAAGGTCTCAAGTTTGATGCAACCCACAGTTTCTACTAACATATCCCAACTATTATAGTTCTCCTTGACCACTGACGATGAGAGTTTACCAATTGCTAAGGTTCTTCTGTATTCCTTAACTTGAACTGAGCTACAATTTCAGAAGAACGTGTCCCTAGCTTTCAACCCTAATGCCCAACAAAAGTACTTGAGGATCCAACAGACCTGATAAGAACCAGATCTGATTCTCTCAATCAATTACAGAAGACGAACAGAGAACAAAGGTCAATTCTATAGCAACCTAAACTCTCCCAAACCAAGATCCTCAACTCATTCCTTCAGCTCGCTCCCCTTTAAATCTTAGTTCTCAACTAACCGATAGGCTTGTTACAATTAGTCTTGGTTACAATAGTCCTGACTAGACTTAACAAGATCACCTAATCAATACCTCAACATATTTTGGGTAGCACATCAGCTCTCAGCTAATGCTGAGCTATCAATCATGACTTACAATCAAGCACAAACCCTTTTAGGCTAACTACATGCTCTTCTACAACACTACCAAGAAAGCTTTATAAATCACAGGACAATGCCATTGGCATCTTTCAAATGCCTAAAGCCGCTCAAACAGCCTACTCCAAATAACAAACCTTTCTCGAACAAACATTATCAAAGAAAGAATCGTGCTTTAAAGGACTCACTCGAAATAACAGTTTCTTTGGCGTTTTTGACGGCTAACTCGAGAAGGTCCGGATCAATGGAAGCTAACCCATTAGGATCTTGCAGCTTCCTCTCTATAAACTTGGCTAAAGCCGCCGCTTTGTTCGTCTTCAAGGGTCCACCTGGATGAGCCAATCTGTATACATCAATAACAACATCCATGAAAGTCTAGAATTTTGAAATCGAGAAGAAGAAGAAAAAAAAACCCTAAGGAGTGAAAAAAAAAGAAGAAGAAGAAGAAGAGAACCTGGGGAGAGGATTAGAGCGAGAAGAAGAGGGAAGAGAAGTAAGAGGAGCGAATTTGCTTCCTCTGAGAGCTCTCTTCTCATCTTCGGTCAGCTCTTCGTTAATGGCTCCTCCTCCTCCCATTGTAATTTCCGATCACCGAAACCTTTGACGGCCGTCTTATTTTTTATACTTTTGAAAATTTTGTCAAAAAAATCTAAAAAATCTAAAAACACGTTTATAAGTATCACAAGCAAATCAAAAGCACATTATATTAGCCTCTATAGAGTTGAGCCAAAAAGTTGTTATATTTGATTGTAATATTTTGGTTAATGAAAAGTTGACGTTGTGAAAAAAAAAAAAAAACGTTTATAAGTTTGCTATCTAAAATCTGAAAATGTTTATGAGTTTATAAGTTTATAACGCCTATCTTAAATGTAAAAACGTTTATAAGTTTGCTATATAAAATCTAAAAATGTTTATAAGTTTGCTATCTCAAATCAACAACGTTTATAAGTTTTATAGTAGGACACTCTCTTTTTCTTCTCCTTCAACCCTATCATTTTTTCTGATTAATCGTTGTCTTCTTCTTTTCCGGCGAATTAAATTCCAGATTTTTCCTATTGCAAATCAAACATTTGTAGGGTTTTCCTCCTAAAGTGTCCACTTTTACTTGAATCAGGTTTGTAATCATCATATATTTTTTTTTGCAACTCTAGATTCTCATGTCTCGATTTGTTTGTTGTTTTGGTTTGGTCTCGATTTGTTGATATGTTGATTCCAATATGGGACTAGAGAGACTTTTGATTTGTATGAATTTGAGAGATTGATGAGTTATCTGAATTGGGTATCAAAGTCACTGAGATTAAACCGGTGTGATAAAGTTGAGTGAAACAAATATGTTTATATGGACGTGATGTTGTTATAAGCGATATCTTGTTATGTTTTATTTATCTTTTACGAGTTAATCGCTTTTGGTTATAGAATAAGAAAACGGCTTAGAGTGTGCGGTTCAGATTTTGAGATAATTGGTGATTGTATTGTTGCAGGTGCATAAGAATGACTGAGTCCACTTCAACAAAGATTACATTGCCTGGTACTAGATACCCGATAAGCGATGAGGTCAGGGAGTCGGGATCAATCAATAAATATTCGGAATTTTCTACCATGGAGATTCTTAAAAATATATTCTCCAATTCTTTATTCAGTAAGTTGGAAAACACATTCCTTGGTCCGATCATCAAAACAACTTTACGATAAATCAGATAAATGCTTTAGGTGAGGATAAGGATGATGAGTAAGAAAAACTGAGGCTAGCAATGTTGGCTGTTATTGAGAATACATTCTTGTTTAGATATCGGATTAAGACCTACAAGTTTCAGGTAAGTTATTTGACTAAAGCGTATGGCTAAATCTAAAGTTATCCTTGGGGAAAATATTCTTTCGACTTACTGATAGAATCTATAAATAAGGTTTCGTCTGGTGATTTAAAATGTGAAGTTAAAGGATTTCTGATGGCATTGCAGTTGTGGCTTTTGGCTTCCGTGCCAAAATTACAAAATGCTTTTGCTCGATTGGATAACAACCATTCAGATTTGTTTATTTGTACATGGTATCTGAGTACACGTCAACCTAACTTTGCTGAAATTTGGTGTATTGAAGAACAAAAGATGCTAAGGTAACATGCGTGCTGGACAGATCTGCCTTGCTCGATGAAGAAAAAGATGATGACCTTGGTAAAATTATGGACTTGGTGAATCGAGGTTACAACTAGACTGAGTTGGATTGGAGTAGGAAATTCATTGAGTTGGAAAAGGCTGAAGAATTCATTTCTCAGATGCACCAAGAAGATCAGTTTCTGGGCAAGGAAGTTGAGTTTGATGTAGGTGACTATGTTTCGCCTAGGCTCAAGACTTGTGTTTCACCTAGGCTTGAGGCTCCAACCCTCAGTGCTCCCATTGGGTAGAGAAGTTGAGTTTAATGAGATGCTGAACAGAATTGTGGGTGATGATCGGTCTGAGTTTCAAGGCCAAGAAGTTTCGCCTAGGATCGAGACTTGTGTTTCACCTAGACTCGAGGCTCCAACCCACCAGCTCAACGCCTCAGTGCGCCCACTGGGTGATGATAGAGAAGTTGAGTTTGCGGTGGGTGATGATCGATATGAGTTTCACGGCTAAACGCTGGACAAGACTGAAAAACTGGACGAAGATGTGGGTGATCAATCAGACTCAGACTCATTGGTTGAGGAATTCGAACATTATAAACCTCTATCAGACATATATGGTCAATTTTATGTGGAGAACCTTCTATAGGAGAAACTAACACTTCCAGCCCTCCATCACCCCGTAAACGCGATATGGACGTGTGTCTAAACCAGTAGATAGATTCTCTCCTAGTGGCAAAAAGACAAAATCTCGTAAGCTCTGACAAAGTAACTACTAAGAGAGAATCTATCTACTGGTTTAGACACACGTCCATATCGCGTTTTACAGGATGATGCAGGGTTGGAAGTGTTAGTTTCTCCCATAGAAGGTTCTTCCACAGAAGATTCACCATATATGTCTGACAGAGGTTTAAAATGTTCGAATTCTTCAACCAATGAGTCTGAGTCTGATTGATCACCCACATCTTCGTCCAGTTTTTCAGTCTTGTCCAGCGTCTAGCCGTGAAACTCATACCGATCATCACCCACCACAAACTCAAATTCTCTATCATCACCCAGTGGGCCCACTGAGGCGCTGAGCTGGTTGGTTGGAACCTCGAGCCTAGGTGAAACACAAGTCTCGATCCTAGGCGAAACTTCTTGGCCTTGAAACTCAGACCGATCATCACCCACAATTCTGTTCAGCATCTCACTAAACTCAACTTCTCTACCCAGTGGGCGCACTGAGGGTTGGAGCCTCAAGCCTAGGTGAAACACATCACAAGTCTTGAGCCTAGACGACACATAGTTAACCACATCAAACTCAACTTCCTGATTCTAAAACTTATATTCATGGTACATTTGAGATTACTATCTAAAATGATATATTTTAGAGTTGGGGGAGAAGAAGAAGAGAGTATCATGCTATAAAACTTATAAACTTTTTTTCATTTTAGATAGCAACCTCCCATTGCAATTTCCGATCACCAAAACCTTTGACGGCCGTCTTATTTTTTATTTTGTTGAAAATTTTGTCAAAAAAATCTAAAAACATAAAAGACAGGAGGGAGACGAAAAGGTGACCAAAAAAAAAAAGCAAAAATAATAATAGTAATAACGAAAAGGTTAAAACGTCGTCGTTCAGGAGAAAACACGGCGTTGTTTGGCCGCGCTTTTTCTCCTTCAGGTCGCCGAGATTGATCGGATCCATTGCGACGACGACCGTCTCTCTTCCTCCCAAAAAATTAAGGGATGCGAGGTGAAGCAAGTGAACTCTGCTTCGGTTGCCTTGATCAACGTATCAAATCAGACTTCTCCGACCAGATCGTTTTCTCTTACGGCCTCTCCGATTCGCCGCTACCTTTTGGATCCTCCGCCGTCGTTGAGGTCTAGTCCCTTTACTCTCCTTCCTCTAGTCATTATCTTTATTCTAGATTTCAATGGTGGAAGTATTGGAATTAGAGTTGCTTCTTCAATTGGTGTTTGTGTAGGTCTCTGATTCTAGCGAGGAAGTATCTGCTTCTTCTTCTTCTTCTAGTGAATTCGCTTCGTTTCAGTTCGTTTTGGAGTATCTCCGGAAGGAAGAACATGGTTGCTTAGCCAATTACGTGTACGGTATTTTTCTCCTTAGGCTAAGACTTGAATCTATCAAATATTTTTGGTTGAGCAAACTTCTTTTTTTTTTTTATTAGCAGCGAGAGATGTGTTGTTGGAGTTCGAGAAGGTGGAACTTCAAATAATGCTGTTGATTCTGATGAGTGTTTTGATTGTTCACCCAGTGGCTCTCAGGCTAATGAAGATGATGATACAGAGAACATTACTTGTGGAAGCGTTACTTGCGAGCTTTCAGGTAGTTTTCCATGTTGGAGAAGAATAGCTGCACTTTTACCAATTGCTCGGGTTAGAAAACGTTCTGCATCTGATCTTCAAAAGCTTGGTATTAGTTTCCTTTCTGAGTGTCCAGAAGATCAAGTTTTAGCCTCTCTACATCGCCTGATTGATGGGAAGCCATCTGGAGAAGAAATCCACAGTTTCTTTCGTCTTCTTGGGTTACCATTGTCAGAGGAAAACAGCAAACTTCCATGTCTGAGGCATCCAAATCTAGCACCGGTCTTGAGACTTTTGACATCATCTGATTGTTTGGTCTCAGTGCTCCCCAAAGCCCCGTATACATTAGAGAATATTCTCCAGTACAGCCCCAGTGCTATTAAGTCAGAATGGCATAGAGATTTTCTGATTTATCAGCTATTGTCTGCGTTAGCTCACTTGCATGGGTTGGGGGTTTCGCATGGTGACATTCGTCCGTCAAGCATATTGCTGTCTGATTCATTATGGAGTTGGTTAAAGATCTATAGCAAGCCTGATATAGGTTCTAGAGATGCCAGTTCAATTTCTTCAAGAAGATGGTGGTGTGCAGAGGGTTGTTATTCTTATGGCCTTTATGCTGATCTTAAAATTTCTTCAGATTTGGACTGGCAGACTTACTTTAATAAATGGTGGAGGGGAGAGTTAAGCAATTTTGAGTATTTACTCGTATTAAATAAACTAGCAGGTCGACGGTGGGGGGATCACACATTTCATCCGGTAATGCCATGGGTCATAGATTTCAGCAAAAAACCTGAAAATGATAGTGACTCAGGCTGGCGGGATTTGAGAAAGAGCAAATGGAGATTGGCAAAAGGAGATGAACAATTAGATTTCACCTATTCGACATTTGAGTCCCCGCATCATGTTTCGGATGAATGTCTGTCTGAGCTGGCTGTTTGCAGCTACAAAGCAAGAAGACTACCACTGAGTGTCCTGCGAAAGGCAGTTCGGTCTGTGTATGAACCTAATGAGTATCCCTCTGACATGCAAAGGCTTTATGATTGGACCCCTGACGAGTGCATCCCTGAGTTTTACTGCGATCCCCGCATCTTTTGCTCCGTTCATCCTAGCATGTCTGATTTGGCTGTACCTCCATGGACAAGCAGCCCTGAGGAGTTCATTAAATTGCATCGAGATGCCCTGGAAAGCCCCCATGTTTCATCTTTAATACATCACTGGATTGATATTACTTTTGGTTACAAAATGTCAGGACAGGCTGCTATTACTGCAAAGAATGTTATGTTGTCTTCATCTGAGCCGACAATACCAAGGTCAGTTGGACGTCGTCAACTCTTTTCCCGGCCTCATCCGGTGCGCCTTGGGTATTCTCGCGAAAAGGAACAAAGTAGAAATGAACTAGAAATGCATACATTCCATGGCTTTGGTGTGGACAACAAGAGGTCCATCATCCTCCAAGCTGATGACTATCTGGAAGAAACTGAAGAGGCATCTGCATTTTCTGATCATGCATCACATCTAAGTCCACAGTATCACTTTCATCAAAACTTAGTTGAGTCTCCTTTGCATGATTCTTCCAGTGAAAACACTAACAAAGAAAAATATAGTCTCCCTGGAACTTCAGAAAACAAAGGTTTACCATCAAGTGTAAGTTTGAATTATCTATTGGAGCATATGGAGGTGAGAGACAAAGCATCGACAGAAATTCAGGAGTTGTTACTATGGCGGCAAGATTTCTGCGCAAGAAACTTTTCCAAGGACATTGCAGGGGATATTTTTTCTATAGGCTGTGTCCTGGCAGAACTTTATTTGATGCGGCCGCTATTCAACTCTGCGTCTTTGGCTGCTTATTTAGAAGGTGGTGACTTACCTGAATTGGTCAAGGAACTTCCTCCTCCTACTCAGGTACTTGTCGAAGCATGTATTGAACAAGATTGGAGAAGGTATTTTTTTCTCACCCTTTATGTTAAACCCTGTTCTTCTTTGTTATTTCACTGTGTTTATGACTGTGTGATATGTGCTGATAAAAATGTGTAGTAACACATTTTGTCTTTTTAGGTGTGAATGCCTAATTACTCTCTCCTTTCGCAACATGTAGGAGGCCCTCAGCAAAGAGTCTTCTGGACTCTCCGTATTTCTCAGCTGCAGTGAGGTCAGCTCACTTGTTTGCTGCTCCTCTTCACCTTTTGGCTAAAGATCAAACACGCTTGTGTTATGCTGCAAGTTTTGCCAAACAGGGAGCCTTGAAAACAATGGGAACATTTGTTGCAGAGATGTGTGCTGTGTACTGTTTGCCACTAGTCACAACACCTTTATCTGTGGACGAGTGTGAATTGGCTTATGTACTTCTCAAGGAATTTACAAAGTCTTTGACACCAATGGCGGTGCAGAGACTTGTCTTGCCTTCTATCCAGAAGATCTTACTGGTACACATATATTGTTGGTTCCTGATGGAATTTCTAGATCTAAATTTCTGTGGTTAGAGTATCAGCATCTTGTTAAGTTCAATTAATGTCTTCTGACAGAGTATCATATGTTAGACCACAGGTTACTCGCATTTGAAAGTTTCACTTCTTCAAGATTCGTTTGTGAGGGAACTATGGAATCAAATTGGAATGAGAGTATATCTTGAAATGATTCATCCTTTAGTCATATCAAACTTGTATAATTCTCCGGACAAGATCTCGGCTTCTGCAGCTTCTGTGCTGCTGATTGGTTCAAGCGAAGAGCTTGGTACCCCTGTTACAGTACATCAGGTCAGAGAAGTTTTCTTGTTCTTGTCCTCCACTCCATTTTTATATATGTACCTTTCATCGGGTATGTTACATGTTTCTGAGTTTCTGTTTTGGATGCTGACTTGTCCCTTGATACAGACTATACTGCCTCTGATTAGTTACTTCGGAAAAGGAATATCCACTGATGGGATTGATCTGCTGGTCAGAATTGGTACACCCTATCTGTTAGTTTAAGCAACTTTCTCTACCTGGAAATTTCATATCTAGCTAAGTGGTTGTCGTATTGTTAAATTTTCAGGGAGACTGTTGGGCGTGAACTTCATTGTCAAACAGATGCTGCCATTGCTTGAACATGTTGTTTGCTTCTGTATCGATCTTTCTTCTATGAAAAAACCAGAGCCGGTTCATAGCTGGTGTTCGTTGGCGCTGACTGATTGCCTAATCACACTCGATGGTCTAATTGCTCTTATATCAGACGAGTTGCTTATACATGAGCTGACCAAAGTATGTTTTAAAAGTTTGCTCTGTCTATCTTTACTGTCGTTTACGTTAAGCACTTATGTTTTCTTTTTGTTGTTGTGGCTTGTCTTATTATTACATAGGGTCGGTTGTGCCTACATGTAAGAGTTCTTATGCAGAAAAATCTAGAGTTGCGGGTCCTTCAGGTATTCTTGATTTTCTTTTTTTTATTATTTTACTTTATCAGTAACGTTGAGGGAGGTGTGAATGATAGTGATGTATAATCAAGATGTACGACCTGGTTTAAGTTGGCAATTGAGTAACTCACTTTAAGTGGTGAAAGAAGATTGACTAAAAAAAAAGATTTAGCTTAATTTTAGTGGCTCTGCTGTGAAGTTTGTTCTATTGGTATTTGCATTATCAGGCATGTATCGATGCCTTATTTATAAGAGGATCCATCAGTACACCTCTTTACAGCTCTTTGCAAACATATGGAAGGCCTTTTTAACATTTGATTTTCTTTTTAAATGTTGCTTTTTTCAATGTTTCAGTTTGCTGCAACTTCCCTGATGTCAATTTGCCAGCGGCTTGGACAAGAGTTGACTGCATTGCATGTTCTTCCACAGTTGAAGGAGCTTTTTGATGAGTTTGCTTTTTCTGAGAGAAGTACAGATGCATCTGACTCGTTAAGCTGGAAGATCAGGGCTGCCAAGCAAAATTTTCATCCAGAATCTCCAATCAAAAGCCGTATGGATCTTGTGTGCGTGTTTCACCTGAATCATTAGTAAATAACTTTTTGTATGCTCCTTTTTATGTCCTAACGTTGTAGGAATTACAGGTTGCTTCTCTATCCTTCTTTCGCCTCACTTCTTGGTATGGAGAAATTACGTCAAGGTTGTCCAACCTGGCTACTCCTTGAGCAATATCTGCTAAAGCATCATAACTGGAAGGTATTCTTTCTTAATATATAGAAGAACTCTGGTTTCCGTTGCTATAAAATTTGATATATACAGATTTCCATTGTGCTATGAACATTTATCACTGAATCTATTTTGATTCAGTGGGAATACACAGGACGGTCTTCTCGACGTAATATGGAAGCTAGGCCTGTTCTAACCAAGGGCCCTGCATCTAAGCAGCCTCCTAAGATGTTGCTCAACGGATCTGGACGGTCGGTTCCCCAGTCGCAGGGGTTGAGAAATTCAAATCAGTTAAAACCTCATATACATGTCCCAGTTGAAGAACAAGAAGCAGTTTCAAACCCTTTGGCGCGTGAACCGTGGTCATGGTTTCCTAGTCCAGTAGCTTGTTGGGAAGGGCTTGACATTGGGCGTTTTGGAAACCTCAAAGATGAGAATCAATGGAAAACTAGAGCATCTGTTTTGTCTTCTGCGCGTGCCCACCATGGAGCTCTAAGATCTTTAGTGGTTTCTGAAGATGAGTGCACAGTTTTCACCTCAGGAATTGATCCAGGGTTTAAGGGAAGTGTTCAGAAGTGGGAACTAGCAAGCTTAAGTTGTGTATCTAGTTATCATGCCCATGAAGAGGTTGGTTCCTTGTATTATTATTACCTTCTTACGGCACGCAGATAATTACTCTCTTACCCATAAATTAGGAAGTATGCACCTAATTGTTTCCTGTATATTTTAGGTTGTTAATGACATCAGTATACTGTCATCTACCGGAAAGATAGCATCTTGTGACGGAACTATACATGTGTGGAACAGCCAAACCGGGAAACTGATATCTTTGTTCTCCGAGTCACAGACTGATCAATATCAAGCTTCCTCATACCCGTCATCAAAGAATAATTCCAATCAGTCTAATAGAATTGCATCACATGGATTATCAAGTGGGATATTCGATGAAAACTTGTATACATGTATGCATTATTTAGAATACATGGATCAGCTCGTTGTTGGAACCGGATTTGGTGCCCTCAGGTAAAGTAGTATCCACTACACTAGAAACTCAAAAAAAAAAAAAAGCATTAGGTGTAATATGCAACAATTTTTTTGCTCATTTCAGGTTTATCGATCTAGCTCGAGGCCAGAAGCTTCAACTTTGGGGAGGAGAACCTATTGAATCTGGATTCACTTCTCTCGTATCTGCTCTTTGTTCAGGAGGGTCTCAAACAAAACATGGAGACGGAGTTTCAGTATCACCTTCTTGGATTGCAGCTGGTTTTAGTTCTGGCCAGTGTAGGCTATTTGACTTGAGGGAAAGTGGATTTATTTCCTCCTGGAGAGCTCACGACGGATACGTGACAAAGGTGAATTGAGCTGATTTCCAAAATTAATGTGGCCTTTCTTCTCAATCTCATCTTCCAATTATTTGTTCTTGCAGTTAGCGGCACCTGAGAGCCATTTACTTGTTTCCAGCTCACTTGACAAAACTTTACGGATCTGGGACTTAAGGAAGTAAGCAAAACAATCATAACGGTTTTTTGTTTTGTTGTGAGTTTTTGTTTTTTTAGTTTTCCTCGGTATCTACATGTAATAACAACTTTTTTATCATCTTTCTGGTAAAGCAGGAGCTGGACACCACAGCCTTTTGTTGTCAAAGGACACAACGACGTTGTTTCGGGTTTCTCCATCTGGGGCAAGGACGTTATCTCCATCTCAAGAAACAATATCGGGATTTTCCCACTGTCAAAGTCTCAAGACGAGGTATAGATTCTCACTCCGTATTGAGTTAAAGCAAACACGCGTTGATCACTTTAGCTATAAGCCTAAACTAAGATTAAAATTTGATGAATGAACCAAGTTGAATAGTCGTTTTATTTATGCACAGAACAGTCGTGAAAACAAGGTAAAGTGTGTGAAAATGACCGGTTTTGTCGAATTGACAGGAGGCGCAACAGCAGCAGCAACGTATTATACCACAGAAACTGTATATGGCGGAGAAAGGAGGAAGGGTCAGATCGGATTTTTCAACCATAGGTGTTTTACCATTCTCCAGATTGTTCATCGTTGGAGGACATGATGGTTACTTGAGAATCTGTTGTTGAAATTATATACAATCATATAATTGGTTTTCTAAAAAAATTATACTACCCTCTATATTTTTGTCTCTATGATGTTTTGGATAGTGCCAAGCACGTTCACTGGTATGCTTGTAATGGAGAGAAAGAGGAATTATTTGTTAATGGCTAAATGTAGTAATGAGCAATGACGTGTTCTCTCTTTCTGTTTTTAAACCAAGTTGAAACAGATCTAAATAGTGGATGTTAGATGATGAAATAGTGTGGGTTCAGTAAAAGTATGGATGGAATAAGCAAAAATGTTGAAACTGTAAATTGTTAACAACAACACACTGATACATAATTTTGAAAATGATGATAGTATAATTTGCTACAGCCCCAAGGATCCGCATTGATGTAAAGCCATACGAAGAAGTGTGATAACAAAGACAATTTAAATGTAAGGAAGAACAAAAATTAACAAAAAAAGGGAACAATGACAGTTGAAGTATTAGACGACATTTTAACATAGACATAGTGAGGGAAAAAAAAGAATAAATCTTTGACGACTTACCAAGAAGAAGAATCCTCCATCCTTTTTCTAAAGCTCAAACTCTTCATCCCTAAGGGCCAAAGCAGCAGCTTCTTCTTCATCATCATCAACAGCAAAGTACTCATTCTTCTCCTCAGGCCTAAACATATGAAACATGATCACATAGAACACCAAACTCACAATCTCCTCCGCTGCAAAACTCACCCACTGATACTTATAAGCAGCAATCGTTTTAAGCGCAAACACCACAATCCTCGTGAAGTAAAGATACCCAATGACAACAATGTAAAACTGTCTAAACAACGTAAGCTTCGACAAGTTCCTCGCAGCTTTCCCATCAGTTTTCGAAGTCTCCCTCAATGACCGAATCGACCAAACGATAGGGAAGATGATCGCACAGCAACAGATGATATCAACAAGCAAAAAAACTTGGTTCCAAGTAACCCAATCTTTAATAAAAGGTCCAGTTTCACCAATCACAATCGAAGCAATGTTGGCTAATACCTGAAGAGGTATCACAATGATCAAAACATTCTTCTCTTTCTCCTGCAAGAAAGGTTTCAAAAACGACCATCCAGTTCCGATCAAGATGATCACGGTGAAGAGAAGCACAACACGTATGAACTGGAAAATGTAAAAGAGTATATCCCATCCATGAGGCGTTCCTGTGATCTTCACGTAATGTTTATCTTCAGCTGCACAGATCAGATTCAACGATTTGATTAAAAGCAAACCTCCCATAAGGAGATGGATCCGATGAACGGTGAGCTTGTTCGTGTAACAAGTGTAGCTCCAGAAACCGAGGAAAGCAACGTAACAGAGGAAGAAGAAGGAGTAGAGAGTAGGCAATTGAGTAGATCCAGCTGGTAAGTAGTCTTTAGATCCGTTGGGATCTTTGTTATACATCTCAGTACGAACCGCCATGGAGACTTTGGTTTCGGGGACGCAATTCGCGAAGAAGAGAGAGTACTCGTTTGGGGAAGTGACTGGGTACGATTGGTTGAATCTGGAGTTCGGTGGTGGTGATAGATCTCTGAAGGTGAAGAGATGAGTGACGTAGTGCGAATCGAGAACGCAGAATCTAGGGTTCTGTTGGATCTCGAGGAGGACCTGGAGGAGAGATTCTTCGGAGAGGAGGAAGAATCCGAGACGCGAAGGTTCTGGATTCGGATCTGAGGAGGTGGAGACGACGGAGACGGATGAGATTGAGACGGTTACGTGGCCTGTGTGTGTGAATCCGAATTTCTCGAAGAGGATCATTGGGCGTGCGTCGTCGGAGATGACGAGGGATTTGATCTCCGCCATTGAAGGTGGAACCACCGCGGCGGTGAAGAGGAGGAAGAAGACGATGACGGTGAAGGGCATTTTCGTCATTGTCACAACTCCGGGAGAGAGAGACGTGTAAGAGGAGGAGAGATTGAAACTAAAACGTCGGCGAAGTATGTTTTTATAGTCCCCTTTTTAAGTTATCAGATCTGAATCTCTCTATGCAAATTTTTACATATCATTTTTGATTAGATTATAGAATTTAAGTTTGACCAATAAAATTCAATACATGCAACAAATTTTGATTTTAATAATACATCTAACATTTCTAATATATAAAATTTAGATATATCTATATTAACATTTTTGTTTATGTCCTTTAAGTTTTATTTATTTAATTTATCTTATACAATATTAACCCCTAAAATAATTCTATAAATAACATTGCAGAGAAACTCAAATACTAAACTTTCTTAAATTGACCAACATTTGTTATATTTATTGCCATAAAATCTTAACAACATCTATACATTCCGATTTTTCCAAAAATAACTCTACCCATTAAAGTTTTAACCCATTAAATCTCTAAAACTATTTTTATGGATGCTAGAATTTCTCAGAATTAAATGATATACAACAGATTTTTCATAACAAAAGTTTACAATCTTCATAATTATATTAACATTAATAAATTTTCTAAACCGAAAATCCAATTATAAAATGTCACATTAAATATGTTGAAAACCACCCATATAATTTGGTTTATTTTTTATTTTTTGAGGAAGTACCAAAAAACTTAAAATTCTATTAATTATCATAAACTATCTATATTGACATGGAAAAATTATAAACTATAAAATATGCTAATTTGGTAAAACAATTAACATAATTAAACTTGATAAAAAACTTATTTTGATTTTTTTTTTACGCAAAAACTTATTTTGATTTAGGTGAGACGGTTGGCATTAATCACATATAGGGAGTTAAGTGGAATTGTTTTTTTAAAACATTTTTAGATGTGTACCAGGAGATAAATGTATTATTAGACTATACATATACCACACGGGTTAAAACCTTGAAAACCCTACAAAATCCTATACTTTGAATACTTATATCAAATACCTGTAAAATTTTATATTTTTAAAATTAATAAAACAATAATAAAATAACAAATAAATACAATATAAATTTTAAAATTTTAAAATTAATAATATTGTCCCGCGGGGTACCGCGGGTTAAATTTCTAGTTATATGATATAACTTAAGGGATAAATACTAAAAACATAATATTACAAAAACTTGATTTTAGTGACACATTTGCATTTCAGATAAAATAGCTATAGAATGATTATTACTACAAATCATTTTTGGAAATATATATTACTATTTTTGGTATAACTTACATCATATATCATACATTTTTGTATTTTAAAATGAATTGAGTCTCACAGTAAAAATTATTTTCCAAAAATAGTTGTTTTTAATTTGATTTTTTATACTTTTAATGTAAAATTAATGATTTTTTCTGACTTTTAATATTTTATAGTTTGTCTTTTTATTAGTTGGCTTATGTTTATAAATGATGTTTTAATGATGAAATTTTTTTTAGTCTACGTATAAAAAACTTTAAACATCTTTTACTTGTTCCATACATATATTGAGGTTTCTAACTTTTAATGTTAAACTAACCATTTTTTGTGATTATTTGTACCCTAGTAGGCTAGTGATTATTTGTACAAATAATCTACCTAAGAAGATAGATCGATTTTATATGATCAGAAAGTAGATAGAAAGATGGTTTGCGAAATACTTCACTCAAGTTTGGCGGATTGAGTTATTGTAACTTGAGTTATTGTTGTACAAGTATGCGACTTGTGATGATGATGACTTGAAAAAAATGACTTTGGAAATGAAGAAAAAATTTGATAAGTATTGGGAGGGTTACAACCTTATTTTGGCTATTGGAGTTGTTTTGGATCCAAGACTAAAACTGCAAATGCTCGAAGTAGCTTATCATAAAGTAGATCCCTTTACTTCTCAACTGAAGATTGAAGAATTTAAGAAGAATTTGGAAATTATTTATAAAACTTATCATACGAGTTCTTCAGGTATTTCACGGATAACAAATCCACATGACATACTTAGTGAATCTCCACTTGAAGATGATTTTGATAATGTAAGTATCTTATTATACATTAAAATTTCATTGTCAATTTGTCATGATGTGATGATAATGTTAGTCTGATGTGAATCTTTGTAATGTAGGATTTGTTTGAGTTGGAGAGAAGCATTGAAACTGACGTTAACACCACAAAGACACATTTAACCATTTTTTGGAGGAGCCGAGATTAGAGTGGAAATCTTTTCCAAATTTAGATGTTCTTAAATACTGCAAAGATAACCAAAAAACATCTTGGGGATGTAGCTTTTATGGCTCTTGATATTCTCAGTATTCCAATAACAACAATTTTATCAGAATCAGCATTCAGTATTGGGTCTAGAGTGTTGACACCATATAGAAATAAGTTGCTTCCTAAAAATGTCCAGGCATTACTTGCACTTGTAACTGTTTGCACGGTTTTGCAGAATATGGAAGTACCATAGAAGATAGTGATGACAATGGTTATGAAAATGCTAGAAAGACAACAAGTTTAGGGGTGGAGAAATCAAGAACAGGAGACTCAAGTGTGTCATGAAACACATAAATGGAGACCGTCAAATGTAAGTGTTTGCCTCAAATTCTCTTTACTATCTAATCTTTTACTTTCATGAAGTAGCTAGAAATCTTATTGCCTGTCAAAAATTTGTTATTGAAATTTATGATTATTTGGTTCTTGATACTTTACACTTTATAGATCGGATAAGGCTTTGTGAATCTATTGTTGATGAAACGGTTCCTTTGCAAAAAATTTCTCTCGGTAGTATGGTCTGAGCTAGAGTCAAGTGGTGAACCAGAGTCAAGCAGTGAAAACATGAGTCTGCATGTGTCCATATGGTCTATGTGAAGCTTTTTCTATGATCTTTCAAGAATGTGCAACAAACATTTGTTCAAAACGGTACCTATTGTGTTTACTCAACAACAGCATACATCTTCATTTGTTATTAAAATATGTTTTTTGTTATTGAAATATAGGTTTTTGTTATGGGAAAAAAGCTTAAAAATACCTCATCTATTTTTTTTTTTTTTTTTTTTTTTTTCAACCAAACTATATTAAAATTAAAAGAGAACTCCATGATTGGTTGCCCAAACAGGAGGATACGAGTTTACAAAGGTAGAAACTGAAGGTAGGGTTCGTGAAGATCGAGCGAGGCAATCGGCCCTGACATTGTCATCGCGAGGAATCCTGGAGAGGGAGAAGGAGGGAAAGGAACTTCGAAGCAATGAGAAATCCTCCAGCAGATTAGAGAAAGTCGGCCAGTCTTCCGGTGCCTGCACCATCGCCGTTAGCTCCACACTATCCGTCTCAAAAACCTGACAATCGACTCCAGCCACCAGTAAAGACTCCATAGCCCAGATCAACGCTTGTAGTTCTGCATGTAGAGGAGAAGGACTCCGACGATGACTCCGTGCTCCCAACAGGATTGTTGTAAGCTCTCCACTGCAGCACCACCAGCCCAAACCCTGGTAGGGGTCTGTACTTTTCCAAGAACCATCCACTTGGCATCGGGAAGAGGATCCCCTATCCTCCGTAAAAGACGGGGGGACCAGATAATTCACTGAGTAAGATTTGGCCTCCTCCCACAATAATTTATCCGTAGTCGCCTGATTCAAAATCCCTAGAGGTTCACCCTCAATACCCTGGAAAACCTTTTTATTCCTATCTTTCCAAATGGACCAAATAATCCAGGGAAGTTGAATGCCCACATCCGAAGCCCCAGATTGCGAAGATGCCCGCCAAAAAATGAAATCTAAATTCGCATAAATCGATGTGTATGGAAAGCCCCCTTGATCCAGCCGTAAAGGCGACACCTCCCAAATACATCGAGACCTAGGACACTCAAAGAGCGCATGGTTTATAGTTTCCACCGCCGAATCGCATCTCTTACACACGGTATCACACCGAACACCCCGATATGCGAGACGCTCCAACACAGGTAGAGTACCCGAGCCAATCTGCCAGAAAAAATGTTGGATTTTGGAGGGTACATCAAGTTTCCAAGAATGAGCCCGTAAAGCCATACACGTCGGCCCAAATTCAACATCCTTTAATAATTCCCTAGCCAATCGGTATCCCGATCTGACTGAATATTTCCCCGATTTAGTATAATGCCAAATTAATCTATCCGGTTGAGTAGTTCTACTAACTGGCATACTCCGAATTAGTTGAATATCCCCCGGATCGAAAAACTCCTCCAAAGTAGGTAAATGCCAATCCTTAGTCTCCGGGTTAATTAAATGATTAACCATTAAACTGGGGAGTCATAACCTCCCTCGACCATTCGCCGGTCTAGGGCAAACATCCGGTATCCATGGATCTCGCCAATACCTCATCTATTTTTTATTTGGAAGTTTAATACTTTGTCTTTTTTGGTTGGAAGAAAAATATCTCATTTAATTGAAACGTGTGATTTAATACTCAAATTAATAAATTTTGTTAGTTTCATGCTTACAATTTTTTGACAAAAATAAAATTCCATTTTTACCCTGACTATGTCAATTCATAATTAATTTTAAATGACATGGTATTAATTTATAGACAATTCTTGGGTTCACCCCCACTTAATTAAGGAAACAAATTATTAATTAAAAAACAAAATATGTGTATCATTCAATTTTAAAGTTATTAATTCTAAACATTATATTATAGTTTTAATTATAATATGTAAATCTAAATTACTTTTTTATAAACCCAAACCGACATATAATTTTGTTTAATTGTGTAATTTAAACCCTAATCATTTTTTTATAAACCCAAATTGAAATACAATTTTGTTTAATTGTAAAATCTAAACTCTAACCACTCTTTTATAAACCCAAACCGACATATAATTTTCTTTAATTTTAAAATCTAAACCCTAACCACTCTTTTATAAACCCAAACCGACATATAAATTTGTTTGATTGTAAAATCTAAACCCTAACCACTCATTTGTAAACCCAAACCGATATATAATTTTGTTTAATTATAAAATCTAAACCCTAACCACTATTTTGTAAACCCAAACTGACATATAATTTTGTTTAATTGTAAAATCTAAACCCTAATCACTCTTTTGTAAACCCAAGAATTTTTTTAATTTATAGGTTTATTTTAATTAAAATTAAATTTATTTAATATTTCTTTTTATTAATTTTAATTCAAATAAAATTATAAATTAATACCATATCATTTAAAATTAATTATTAATTTTAATACCATATAAATTAATACCATATCATTTAAAATTAATTATTAATTGACATAGTAATGGTAAAGACGGAATTTTATTTTTGTCAAAAAAATCGTAAGTATGAAACTAACAAAATTTATTAGTTTGAGTATTAAATCACACGTTTTAATTAAATGAAGTATTTTTCTTCTAACCAAAAAAGACGAAGTATTAAATTTCCAAATAAAAAATAAATGAGGTATTTTTAAGCTTTTTTCCCTTTTATTGAAATATTACATCTTCAAAAAAAAAAAAAATCAGTTTATATGGAGTTAAATGGGTTTATGGGTAAAGACATATTTGAATGGGCAAAACTAAATTGGGTTTAAACTTAAATGGATTTATATAAGTTATATGCGTTAAAAGTTAAATGGGGTGGATTTGACCATATTAACATCATTATACTCTACTATACTCTATAGTTTTTTTTTTTTTTGACAACTACTATACTCTCTATAGGTTGTTTAAGTTATATTGTTGGTTGAATCATGTTTAGTTAAATAATAAATGATGTTTTGATTTTTTTAGTAAATAATAAATGTTTGAAAAAATTTACACAAAAATGAAATTGATGGGTTATGGATACTTTTTTTGATTGATGATGAGTCAGCCATATTCGTCTGCCAAATAAAACAACCGCGTTCCGTTCGGTCTCTCTAAAACCTTTATTTTTTTCTAACTACATTTGCATCTTCCACGAAAAAATTGCATCTTTCCTTTTCCGTGCATATAGCAAATTAAAGTCTTCATCTTTTGATCTTCCAAATCCCTAGTTTTCTTCCTTCTTCTACTCCCACCATGGCATTGCCATCATCATCACTCATGGAGAATCTCATCATCGAAGAGAGAGAAGAAGTGATGGTTTCTTCTGATGACAACGGCGGCAAAGCCCGTTGCTTGAGAAAAGCCCATTTCCTTAAACCCTTCTCTACCTCCATTGATGGCTCTGTTACTGTAGCCAAGCTTCCCCGTCACGAAGATCAACGTCGCTCTGATACTTCTCTGCAGCTAGAGACTTCAAGAGATTTCTTCTCTGGGTTTTGGTTCGCAGAGCGTCATTTCGTATCTTGGCTTGGAAAAATGGAAGCTTTGTATAAACCCATTTGGAAAAAAGCTGGGATTTTTGAAGCAATCAAGGCATCTACTTACAATATCACGAAAAGCCCGTCTCTGATCTTCTCCGTTTCCGAGAAATGGTGTTCCGATACCAAATCTTTCATCTTCCCATGGGGTGAAGCTACGATTACGTTAGAGGATGTTACGGTGCTTCTAGGGTTTTCTGTTTTGGGTTCCCCTGCTTTTGCTCCTTTACAAACCTCAGAGATGAGAGCTTCCGCAGCGAAACTTGAGAAATTTAGACTAAAGAAAGCTATCAGAGGTGAGAGAGTGAGCTTAAGATCATGGAAATCGATCTTCTTTGGTAGAGGTGATCAGTTGGAGCATGAAGCTTTTCTTGTTCTGTGGCTTTCGTTTTTCGTTTTCCCAGCTAGATCTCGTCGTTGTATCTCCAAACATGTTATACCAATCGCTGTTCGTTTAGCTAGAGGTGAAAGGATTGCTCTTGCCCCTACTGTTCTCGCTGCTCTGTACAAAGATTTGGGTCAACTCAGTGATTTCGTTAGAGGCAAATGTGTTGGCAAAGTTAATCTCAGGTCTCTCTTTAAGTTAGTCCAAGTTTGGGCGTTGGAGAGATTCAGGAACATAAGACCAATGCCTAGAGATATACCCAAAGGTGAACCTAGGATAGCTCAGTGGGACAGTCTTTCACAAGGATCTAAGGATGTGAGATTGACTAGTTTTGATGATTTCGACTGGCGACCTTACACCAAACCGTTGAAGAACTGGAACCCTTTTCGTTTTTATCTTGAAGAAGCTATGTGGGTGACTGTTGATGACAATCTTGAAGATGAGTTTATTTCATTTGCTCGATGTGTGAGGAGTTCCAGGCTTGTTGGGATTGGTTTTGTTGAGGATTACTATCCTAATCGTGTTGCAATGCAATTTGGCCTGTCTCAAGATCTGCCTGGAGGTTTGCTTACTCTTCACAGTAACTTGACAGAGAAGGAGTCTTGGGATGATTACAGTAAGTCTCTTGATGGTTTTAAGCTCTACATGCCTTCACGCCACGATCGAGGTTCTGTCACTGCGAGATACCAAGACTGGTGGTTGAAATCAGTTTCAGATTCTCTGAGTTCTAAAGAGATGCAGAAAGAATCAACTGAAGCTTTTAATGCAAGTAATACATTTAATGATGATGATGATGATGATGATGATGATGATGATATAGATACAGATGGATCTCCCAATGTAGTGCCTTTGAGTCAAGTGATTCAGAAGTTAGACGAAGGCTTTCCTAGAAAATGCAGATCGAGGAGGCGTAGGTTGGCAAGGAGATATAAGATAAGTGAGATGGATGAAGAAGATGGTTACATGCCCGTTGCTCAATTGATCAGATCCAGGAAGAAGTTTAGTGATGTAGAGAAAACTGGAGGTGATGCTTCTGATACACTTGGAAAAAGAACTAGAAGATATATGTTGGTGGATAGCGATGATGATTCAGAGCCTTGTCAAAACCATGCTTCCATGGAAGTAAAGCAAAGGAGTGTAGAGGATGACGAAACTGCCAAAGAAACAGAGATTACAAGGCAAACATGTGATAATGTAGAGAAGAAGGCAATGATCGATGATGCAACCAAGGAATCAGAGTCTTGGCTACATGAAGATAGAGAAATGAAGAAAAGATGCGTTGGAAAATTTACCAGTGAAGTTAAAATGGAAGATGTTGATGAAAGATTGAGGCAGAGAAAGCTTGCAATAGAAGGGATAGCATTGGAGCTGGAGACTCGTATTATCAAGGTGCAGAAGAGTTTGGCAAAGATTAGAAATTGGAAAACCAGAGGAAACCAGACCATAAATGGAGCTTCTGCTTAGCTAGTTTATGGCATTTGATCCGAAACATCTCAGGAAAATCACTCTCTGGAGTCAACTTTTGTATAGTCGATTATTAGAGGTAAAGTTGGTAAGCTTTCAAAGAAAGACCTGTGTCAGATAGTCTCAGATAACAATATCTTCCACAAGCACATTGCAAACTACACGTCGTTTTCTCAAAGACTTAACATAAATAGCCTACAAAACCTGCAAATAGCGTTTTCTTGGTCCAAAAACAACCTACAGAGCAAATCGTGGAGAAGCAAATGACAATACAACAAACAAACAAATACTATACAAGCAACGAACGATGAACACTCACTCACCCTCTCTCTCTCTCCTTATTACAAAAGAAAAGAAACATCACATAACGCAGAAGATCTGGAGAAGAACCAAGGACTTGAAACTTCACATAAAGCTTATAACTTTACGACAATTTACACCTCGCAGTATTTCCAACGGCTATCCAGCTTCAGGCTTTAGGTCATGGTACTCACTCTTGTCAGTGTCTGTACTGTTCCTTGGAGGATCTGAATCTCTTGTTGTCCCGTTCTGACTCCTTCGTCTTCTCCTATCCTGAGATCCTCATAATTGGTAAAAGCTTTCAGCAGCAAACTCAACAAAGATATTATAGGTTAATAGACATAAGAAGGCAGTTTTCAAAGTTCTGCTACCTCTCTAGGAATTGGGTATTCTTCGGATTCAAGCATACGGGCAACTTGGCTCATCCTCGGTCGTTTCTCAGACATTGGATCAACACATCTTAGAGCAGTCAAGAGTGTTCTTTTTAAAGCACTTGTAGATGGTTTTGTATCGAGGTTTGGGTCAATCACTTCTTCTGATCGTCTTTGTTGGACCATCATCTTCAGCCATTCCACCAAATGTACCTACAACATGGTTAAAGGATGTCAGCAAACTCTCGTGAGGGAGCAGAGTTTATGTGTTTTGATGGTCTTTATGAACAAAATTTTAAAGAACGTTACCTCAGGTGGTGGGCGAGCATAGTCTACTGGATATCTACCAGTTATAGCTTCCAAGAGTACAACTCCAAAGCTGTAGACATCACTTTTCTCATTCAGAAGACCGGAATTCGCATACTCTGGAGCTACATAGCTGGAAAAAAAGAACCAAAGAAAGTTAGTTATTTCCCAAGAGCAACTTGTAAAAAATGTGTAAAGAGTATACAGAGAGAAGTCACTACTTACCCAAAGGTACCCATAACTCTAGTAGTTATAAAACTTTTATCAGCGCCAAGCAGTTTCGCAAGTCCAAAGTCAGAAATTTTTGAATTGAATTTGTCATCAATCAAAATGTTGCTAGATTTTATGTCCCTGTGCACCACTTTTGGCTCAATCGCCTCGTGAAGGTACGCGAGCCTGCATCACCGCCCATCACCTCAGATGAGAATATAGAAAAACATAACCGAGAAAGTAAAAACATAAAGCCGTCACAAGACTTACGCTTTGGCTGTTCCAATAAGAATTTTCACTCGTGCCTCCCATGTAAGATACTCATGATTTTGATTGTCTCCACGGAGCCATTGCTCCAAGTTTCCATTGTTAACATACTCATACACCAGCATCCTAATTTAAGCGTAACAGCATCTGATATTTAGTTCAGTTCAGAAGAAAATCTACAGATCACTTACAGCAGAACATACATACCTCTGTGTTCCTTCCATGCAATATCCAAGAAGGCGGACCAAGTTTTTGTGGCGAACATGACCTATAGCTTCAACTTCTACCCTGAAGTCTTTGTCAGCTTGCCCTCTAAGAAATACAAAATACCACCATTAGTAAAAGAAGAAGATTCAAGAAATTTCGAATCTTGATTTGTCATTTCTGAAAGACTTACAGATTGTTGAGCAACTTTTTAACAGCAACAGGAGTACCATTAACAAGGTTACCACGGTAAACAACTCCATATCCACCATCACCAATGATATTATCCCTAGAGAACTGATTTGTAGCCATCTGAAGATCTCTAAGAGTGAACCAATGTCCCCATCCTAGGTGAGAAAACTCAGGAAGACCAGACAAAGGAGATGGAGCTGTCAAAGGATTAGCAGAAGATACACTCGAGCCATCTTTCTTCTCTAAGTGATTAAATGAGCCTGACCGGCTACTATTGCCATTTTCTGACTCTGCTACTACTATCCCCTTTTCAGGTTCTTTATCCCCAAACTTCTCACTAATAGAGGGATATCCATTGCCACCATTGCTTGAAGAAACCTCGTCGACTCTAATCTCCTTAATTTCTTCAGGAACACTAGTAGGAAGCTGACGGCTAACAGGGATTTGATTAGAAGAAGATCTAGAGGTTTTTCTTCTGAAAGTAAGCCATAGCGATATAGCTAAAACTACTACGAAAACAGCGGACAGAACAATCACTATTATCTCCCATAGCTCCAAACCACTGTATTTCTGAGATAATGTGTTGTTTAAACCTGAACCCATCTTCTGAGCTCCGCTTTACTCACCTGAAAAAAGATGAATTCAGAACTCAAAACACTTAAAAACTCTAAAATCACTTGTGCTGCTTATACAAAAAAGGAGCCAATCAAAAGAAACATTTCTAGACCTGAATCAAAGTAATTAAACCCAAGAAACACAAAGCTTATACCAAATATCAGATTTGAGCTACTCAAACATAGAAATCTATCCATAGAAAATGCACATAGCCTCTCTCCTTTAAGAAGCCAAAAAAGGAAAGGGAAGAAGCAAAAAGACAAGAAAGAGAACAAAGACTAAGAAAAATCAGATTCAACAAACCAACATTGTACCTAAGTCCCAAGAATTGCCAGCTGCCAGATTATTCAGTTCTCAGACCAAACGCCAGCTAAACACTATATAGCTAGCTGGATAGAAAACTACATGTTGAACCCAAAAAAGGAAAGATAACTCAAACAGCAACTAATCTAGAAAACAACCTCTACCGACAATAGAAACAAATTCAAGAAACAAACAAATCCATCGCATTGTCTGAATCAAAGAACAGCAAAAGAGGGAGTCTTGATGAACTCAAGAACTGAACTTACAAATTATAAATTGGGTTCTAAAGAACAAACCTGATGGGGCTAAAATTTTTGGGGGGGGGATTTCAGAGAGACATTGAAGGAAAAAGTCAGATCTTAACCAGCATTGACTAGAAAGTTTCCAGCTTTGGATCTTTTTTGTAAAGATCTCTAACCTAAAGACAAGAAAAAAAAAAAATCAAAGACCAGAAATGAATGTGAGTGGGAAAGATTGAAGCTTTACCCTTAATTGCAGCTGTGTTCCAATAATAATAACCAAACAAAAAAAAACAGTAAGAAAAAAAAAAGAAAAAGGATATAAAATCCAATTATTTATTCTGGCTTTTATTAGCTAAGCAAAAAAGTGACGACCGACGAAGACGAAACAAGGTGAAGACTTTTTGTGGTTTTGGTTGGTTTTTGTGAGGAGAGATTAAAAAGTTTTTAAAAGAGTGAAGAAGAAGTAGAAAGGTTTTAATTTTTTTTGGTTGTAACTGACAGACTGTAAGTAAACTAAAAGGGAAATGTCAAACTAAATCTAATTTACTCGTTGACAAAAATAATAAACCTCATTTACTTTTTTTGGTCTTGATTATAAAATAAATGTCAAAAATTAATACCATTTAAATTGTTTTATTTATGTAGAATAGAATAAAAAACGTCTGATGTTTTGTTTTCTCTCCAAACTTTGTTTCTGATTGGTATTTGGTAAGAATCTCTATTGTTCCAAAAAAAAAAAAAAAAAAAAAGAAGAATGGTAGCAATCTCACGGAAGTTTTTGGATAAAATAGAAAGACAAAATAAATCAAATTGATGAAAAATGAAGATACTTATTAATGGACATTTATAAAACAAAAAATATTTGTAAGGAAACATGGACCTAATTTTGAATGCATGTGAAAAAGTACGAGTGTTACTTAACTCTGATTAAGCGGTTTAAGCAGCTGAAACTTAAAGTTTTGATATACTATCAGATCCACCATCCAAAAGTATCACCATCTTTTAGTTTTCACTTTCAGCAAATAACACACGGATATTAATTAAGCAAGTATAAATCAAATTTATAAATAGTCCAGTCTAATTAGGCGGCTCGATTCATGTTGTAAATAGTTTTAAAAGATAATAATAATCTCCATGACGAATTGATGAAAATGACATAATGTATTCTTAAAAGTTAAATGGATGTAATTTCAGATAACGTATGACCAATTACACTAGTTGGTGGCCAAGTTACATTCATCTCTTCAAAAAATAGCCTTTATCTGAAATCACAAGTGTTGAGTCAATAATATATAACACGCTATTTCAGCAGTTAATGCATGAATCGTTTGTCCTCCAATTCTTCATCTCCAGTTTTGTTTATGATTGACTGTTTGAATTTATATTATAAAAAACATATGGTAGTTAAGTATCTATCTATGAGATTGATTGCTTATAGTCATAGAAAGCAAAAAGAAGACATAGTGGAATTTGCCAAAAACACATTTGAAATGGAGATATTTTTCTAAAAATGGGTCTTTAAATACATAGAATCCAACACACACTAGTCACTACAATACTACGATAAAACTTGTAAGCATTGCTGTTCTTTAACAAATTAAAAAAGGAAGGTTACACACTTACACACACAAAACAAAACAAAACAAAAAAAACAGAACTTTAGTACAAAGCACGAAATTTTATTTTCATAAACATAAAAATTTATGAAAAGACGTGTGTGTAATTCTCGTTCAACCGGCAGTTATCTTAAACCAATGTTCGAGATTGATTTCTTTTGGGTCATTCGAGATAACTAAAAAATAAGTATGTGGTTGAAAGAAACGAGTAATTTTCTCGACATTTGGATTAGATAGGGGCTGTATTTGAATTATATGTAAATAGAGGGGTCTTTATAGAAAATGTATAAAGAAAGGGACAAAATCTGAAAAAGGAATAAAGCAACGAAAAATATAAAAATAAAAAGAGGCCAAACTCCTTCCAACCAAAGGCACACCACACCACCATTGATTGAACTTCCCCTCTTAACACGCAAGTAGTACTACTTGTTTTATCTCTCCTCGCCGTGAAGTTTTGCGAAGAAGAGAGAGAGAAACTTCGATCTGATATTAAGTTCGGAGTTTTCTTTCGGAGAAACAATCACCGATTTGGTCTCTCTCTAAATCAAAACGATGTTTTGCGATTGCTTCTACTGGAACAAAGGAATATCCGAGTTGGAATCGGAATCTTACGAGTCAAAGCCTTCCTTCTCACTTCCGTTGCCTCTTCCTCCATGGCCTCAAGGTTCACTACTCTCAACCATATCCTTTCTTGGAATTTGCAGTTCTTGTTTTTTTTTTTTTTTTTTCTAATCATATTTTTTAATAGTAAATCATACAATTTGTAGTTTTAAACTTACAAAACCAAACTAGTTTATTTTATTGTTGTATTTGTAATTTTGACCAGTCAACCCTATGTTAAGTACTTCTCATTTCAGAAACATTTATAAATTCTTGAATTTGCTTTTGGTTAATCAAACAGTTGATTTTTATCAGTCATACATCAAATTTAAAACCAAACTAATCTTTTTAATGTTTCCATTTATTATCATATGATTATTCAGCAGTTTAGTTCCTTTTAACTTTTTTTCTTTCTTTTTTTCTGAAAGACTAATAAAATTCGTTGGAGAATATTCAACATTGGTTTGCCTGAGCTTATATCTGTTTACTGATTCTTTGTGTTTGACATTTGATGATTCAAGATATTTTTGTTCTATGGTCAAAGTTATTGGACTACTTAGAACATTCAATGGAACTGAAGCTAATACTAATAAGTTGTAGGGATCAATATTATTATTAGCTACTGACTTTTATGCGAAATTAATCTTCTGCACATGTTAATTGCAACGAGGTAGGTTTTTGTTAGCTTCAATAATGTGAGCTATAATGTCTATGACCCTATCCTATTTATTTATTAAGGTTGCACCAACGAAGACGGATTTGGTATTGGTATACTATTAATTCAATCATTGTTTAGACATGTTTTTTTTCTTTATTGGTTAATTTTGTGTTTGATATGTCTTGATCCTTCTATATGTCGTAAGTGCCAACAACTCTTTGGATAAAGTTGAGTAATGGTTGATGACGTTAAAGTTGATAATTCTATTGATTACTCTTATCTTACTCAAAATTATCTTTGATTGGAATCAGAATTGAAAATCTTGATTTGTGTCTAATGTTGGTTTAGTCTTTGTGTTCAGGCAGTGGTTTTGCTACCGGAAGGATAAATCTTGGAGAGATCGAAGTGGTGAAAGTCACCGAGTTCGATAGAGTCTGGAAATGTGGCACTTCACGTGGTAAAACAAGATGCGCCTCTTTTTACAAACCTGTTGGGATACCAGATGGTTTCCATTGCCTTGGTCATTACTGCCAGCCAAGCAATGAGCCATTAAGAGGCTTTGTTCTTGCAGCTCGGGCTAACAACCCCCATCATAATGCGGATGATCATCTCCCTCCTTTGAAACAACCCTTGAATTATTCTTTAGTTTGGAGTTCAGATTCAGACTGCTACTTCTGGTTGCCTAATCCTCCAGCTGGTTACAGAGCCGTGGGAGTTATAGTCACTGAAGGACCAGATGAGCCTGAAGTTGATGAAGTGAGATGTGTAAGAGAGGATCTTACCGAGAGTTGTGAAGCCAGTGAGAAGGTTCTTGGCGTGGGATCTTTTAACGTTTGGAACACGAAACCTTGCGAGAGAGGGATTTGGTCTCGTGGAGTGGCGGTTGGATCATTCTTTTGCTGCACTAGTAGTGACCGGTCTTCTGATAATAAAGCAGCCGCCATGAACATTGCGTGTTTGAAAAATCTTGATCCGAGCCTAAACGGGATGCCAAATCTTGACCAGGTCCATGCACTTATTCACCATTATGGACCGTTGGTTTACTTCCATCCCGAGGAGACGTACTTGCCTTCGTCCGTGCCATGGTTCTTTAAAAACGGAGCGTTACTGTATTGTAATGGGATATCGCAAGGCGAAAAGATTAACTCAGATGGCTCGAATCTTCCCGCGGGTGGAGAAAACGATGGGAGCTTCTGGATTGATCTCCCTGAAGACGATGACGTTAGAAGTAATCTAAAGAAGGGAAATATAGAAAGCTCTGAGCTTTACGTCCACGTGAAACCCGCGGTTGGTGGGATCTTCACGGACATTGTGATGTGGATCTTTTGTCCATTTAACGGACCAGCCACGCTCAAAATAGGGCTTCTCACCTTACCTATGAACCGAGTTGGAGAGCATGTTGGTGATTGGGAACATTTCACATTCAGGATAAGCAACTTCAATGGAGAGCTTACACAAATGTTCTTCTCACAGCATAGCGGTGGAGGATGGGTTGATGTATCTGATCTTGAGTTTGTCAAAGGAAGCAACAAACCAGTAGTGTACTCGTCCAAACACGGGCACGCGAGTTTCCCTCACCCGGGAATGTATCTCCAAGGACCGTCGAAGCTCGGGATTGGAGTGAGGAACGATGTTGCGAAAAGCAAGTACGTTGTGGATTCTAGTCAAAGGTATAGAATCGTGGCGGCAGAGTATTTAGGGGAAGGTGTGGTTTCAGAGCCGTGTTGGCTTCAGTTTATGAGAGAATGGGGACCAACTATAGTGTATGATTCTGCAGCTGAGATTAATAAGATCATTGATCTTCTTCCTTTGATTGTGAGGTATTCTTTTGAGAGTCTGTTTCCTATTGAGCTTTACGGCGAGGAAGGTCCTACGGGACCAAAGGAGAAGGATAATTGGGTTGGAGATGAAATGTGTTGAAAACAGAGCTCCTCTGTTTCAGTGTTTTGTGTAATAGTGTGTAGATAATGATGTAAAATTGTAAAAGTATTGTATTGAATGGCTGGAAAAAGTCAGCGGACCAAATGATACTTATTCAATTCAGAATGTAAAATCCAATTTACAATTTGGTTTCTTTATGCACATTACAATGTGTAGGACAGATAGATTCCTAAGTGATAAAAGTTGTCATGTTTTGAATACTGATTAGTGAACATGTGCTTCATCACATGATGTGATTACTGGAACGATGTCGTTACAAATACGTAATAGTTGTGTGGTAGACTTGGTCGTAGGTTACAAAAACTCTCTCGGATTCTAAAACGACGGCGGTGAAAGGAACAAAGGTGGCAAGTTCAGCAAGAGTGCAAGACACAGAGCAACAGAGAATAACGAAGAAATTTCAAAATCTATCTATTTCAATTCAATTCAACGTATACTTTCCTTAAATTAGGAATTTTGACGAGAAAATTGAGATCCGAATCAAGTATGGTGAGACTCAAGGCGAGTCTCTGTGTTCTTCTTCTCCTCGCGCTCGTTTCAATTCAGTTAAAGGGTTCGTTTGGATCTGAAGAAGCTTATGTGACACTTTTGTATGGAGATGAGTTCTTATTGGGAGTTAGGGTATTGGGTAAATCGATTCGTGATACTGGATCCGATAAAGATATGGTCGCTTTGGTTTCTGATGGTGTCTCTGATTACTCTAAGAAACTACTCAAGGTTTGAGGAATTCTCTTTTCTACACTCAAAGTTTGGTTTTTTACTTATAATTGTCTAGTTATTGAAGCTCAAAGATCTGGAATAAAGATGTTTGCTCTCTGCTTTGTGTAAAGATGTTTGCTTTATGTATTTTTGATGCTTCAGGCTGATGGATGGAAGGTAGAGAAGATTAGTTTACTGGCGAATCCAAACCAAGTTCATCCAACAAGGTTCTGGGGTGTTTATACAAAGCTTAAGATCTTTAACATGACTGATTACAAAAAAGGTAAGAGCTTTCTGCTGTTCTTCTTTAGGTTTTTTCGGATTGAGAACTCGAATCTCAAAAAGCTTTGTTTTTTTTTTGTGTGTGCAGTTGTGTATCTTGATGCTGATACTATTGTGGTAAAGAACATTGAGGATCTGTTTAAGTGTTCAAAGTTTTGTGCAAACTTGAAGCATTCTGAGAGGCTAAACTCTGGTGTCATGGTTGTTGAACCATCTGAAGCTCTTTTCAATGATATGATGCGAAAAGTGAAGACTTTGTCCTCTTATACTGGAGGAGACCAAGGGTTCTTGAATTCTTATTATCCAGATTTCCCAAATGCTCGTGTTTTCGATCCTAGTGTATCTACTGAAGTCTTGAAAACCAGACCAGTTCCTGCTATGGAGAGGCTTTCGACATTATATAACGCTGATGTTGGTCTTTATATGCTTGCTAATAAGGTATGTGGTTAGGAAACATAGTTGTAATCAGGCTATTGGTGTCTATTTGGTTCTGTTTTTCATTTTGCTGTAAAAGTCTATGGCTTACTATGAAATCGATGTGATCTTGGAATATGTAATGATTGGTATTGATTGGTTTAAGGTAGAATTGTCTTTTCCTTCAGCTATTTGATTCTTGAGTTTTCTTATTATTTCTGCAGTGGATGGTTGATGACAGTAAACTTCACGTTATTCACTACACTCTAGGCCCTCTTAAGCCTTGGGACTGGTGGACAGCGTGGCTCGTGAAACCTGTTGATGCTTGGCAAGTAGGTCTTCTTCTTCTTCACTATGGGTTTTTTGAGTGAAATTTCTCTTAGTCTGATTTCACCATGAACAATTTCAGAGCATTAGGGTAAAGCTTGAGGAAACTCTTCCCGGAACTGGAGGTGGCAAAAACCAACATGATGAACTCGTCGTCAAGTTCCTTTTCTTATTACCTCTTTGTGCGCTTTTGTTCTTTATTTACCGATCCATTCAGGTTAAGACTTCTTTGGTACCTTCACCTCTGCTACATTCATCATTTTTGGATCGTGATTTGATTTTATGTTTTCTGTTTTTTCTCGCAGGGTCGTGAGGGTTCATTGTGCTGGAGCTCGTTTATCAATCAGATTAGATACCTTTATTACAAAATTAGATCTAATGGAACACTTGGTTATAGCGGTGTTTCTACCATGAGTCCCAGCTATCAAGTGAGTTTCAACATCAAATCGTTGATGTTAACTTTTTAAAAAATTTGATCTCATCTGTACAATGTTATTATTGCTTCTGTCTACAGCCCCACAGTGGCAGCACACAGTCGAAGGTTCCTCAACACTTAGGCGCGATTTCAGTTGTAGTCTCTTTTACTGCTGTTCTGGTATCTCTTGGAATTTCCTTTGCGATTGTGCCAAGGCAAATCATGCCATGGACTGGCTTGGTCTTGGTGTATGAATGGACTTTCACAATCTTCTCTCTATTATTTGGTTGTTTCTTGCTTTTTGTGCATCAACATGGAAAGAAAATAGCAGTACAGTCAGAATCATTGTCCTTGGATGATTCCGCAAAAGGTATGGACATGAGAAAGAAAACAAAAAGTGTGATAATCAGTATTTGCAGAATTCTCTACAAAGTTGAGAATTAAGAATAGGGGAATAATGATTTTCACCTCTTTTATGTCTCAAAAGGTCATCAGCGAGCAGGTGTGTCTTGTGACGTTACGACATTGTATTATGGATTAGGGATGGCTTTTCTGGCTGTTGCTGCAGTTTCTTTGCCTTATATTTTAGGAATCACCGCTTTATTCACGAGGTAAATTTTCTTAATAAGCTTACTAAGAATGGTTCTTGTTATTGATTCAACACATTCTCGTCCTAATATTTTGACATGATTCATTTGTGATGCTCATTACATATTGAATAGGTTGGGTCTAATGGTGGGTGTAGCCATAATTTTAGCTGCCTTCATGACTTATGCTTCAGAGCACCTAGCAATCAGATGGTTCTTGAAAGGTCTAGAAGACCGACGCGACACGACTAGATCAAACCCCTTATGTTTCCTCTGCTGACACAACAACTACAAAAAATGAAAAACACCTGAAGAAATATGTCACCAACCATTGTAACTTGCAGAAACAACAGAGCCTATCTATAATCCTGAGTTTTTGTAGCTCTTTCTTGAAATGGTTACAGCTTTGTAGCTTTGTTCTTTCTTCGTCATCATGTCTCGTTACCTTTTCTCTTCTTTTACTTTGTACAGATTTTATTGTTAATACTGAAGAGTGAAGATCCCATTTGTGGCCTAATCTTCTTCTTTAGCTTAAAAAATCTTATTCAGCAAAGAACCAGAAGAGACGCATTTTAAACCAAACAGCGTGTTAAACCATTTTTAAACCGAACCGTACCGATGGAGAACTAATTTAACCGGGTTTTGACCATCTTCTTCTTCACTCGTCGTCGTCGTCACTTTCTCTCCTCTGAATTCGCAGTTTTGGTCTGTTTCGATTTCTGAAACAACCAACTGAATCGCAAGAGGCCAAGAGCTTTAGCCTAAACGATTCAAAAAATCACAACTTGCATCCACACTGAACCTTATCACTCCTTCCGTGTGGTGCCGTCGATCCATTAAGGTGAGCTTGTTCGTTCAATATGACATAGCATCTCTGATTCTTCATTGTTCACTTGACTACGAATTCGATTGTTTTAGGTTATAAAGTAAGCAGCTTTGTTCTTCTTGCCAAGTATTATCTTAACCTAATTTTACAGTCTTCTTCTACATCTCTTGTTTGATTTTACAGAGGAGATACAATGCGCTTCACAACTTCGATAATCAATGAACATCGCCGGTTCTATTCATCGTCACGATCATGGCTATCTCCCATTTGCTTCTCGGAGAAGATGAAGAAGAAACCAGACTCACCACCCGAGTCCTCAATCACACCACTGGAAACAAACCACAAAACCAAGTTTATCTGTCACAGATCTGCTGTAAGTTTGATGAGACTAGAGAGAGATCCTCAGCGTGTGCTTGATATCTTCAACAAAGCCTCTCAGCAAACAGGTTTTAACCATAACAATGCTACATACAATGTTCTTTTGGATAATCTCGTAAGGCACAAGAAGTTTCTAGCTGTTGATGCGATTCTTCACCAGATGAAGTACGAGACTTGCAGGTTCCAGGAAAGTTTGTTTCTTAACCTGATGAGACATTTCTCTAGCTTTGGTTTGCATGATAAAGTGATGGACATGTTTAACTTGATTCAAGTGATTGCTCGTGTGAAGCCTTCACTCAAGGCCATTAGTACTTGTCTCAATCTACTTATCGATTCAGGGGAGGTTGATTTGGCCAGGAAACTCCTCTTGTATGCTAAACACAATCTTGGACTGCTGCCAAATACTTGCATTTTCAATATTCTAGTGAAGCACCACTGCAAGAATGGGGATGTAGATTCTGCGTTTCGAGTTGTGGAGGAGATGAAAAGATGTGGAGTTTCGTATCCTAATTCGATCACTTACTCAACCCTTATTAACTGTCTGTTTGAACACTCGAGGTCCAAAGAAGCAATGGAGTTGTTCGAGGATATGATCTCGAAAGAAGGGTTTTCGCCAGACCCTGTGACTTTCAATGTTATAATTAACGGATTCTGTCGGTTAGGGGAAGTTGAGAGAGCCAAGTTGATTTTAGATTTCATGAAGAAGAATGGATGCAATCCAAATGTATACAATTACTCAGCTCTGATGAACGGGTACTCTAGAGAGGGAAAGGTTCAGGAAGCTAAACGAATCTTTAACGAGGTGAAGCAAAACGGGTTGAAACTCGACACAGTTGGTTATACCACATTGATGAACTGCCTCTGTAGAAATGGTCAAATCGATGAGGCTTTGAAGTTACTTAGAGAAATGAAAGCATCAAGATGCAGAGCTGATGCATTAACTTATAATGTAATACTCAAGGGCTTGTCCAGAGAAGGACGATCAGAAGAAGCTCTTCAGATGCTGGATCAATGGGGATGTGAAGGAGTTCATCTGAACAGTGGTAGTTATAGGATCATACTGAATGCGTTGTGTTATAATGGCGAACTCGAGAAAGCGGTAAAGTTTCTGAGTGTGATGTCGAAGAGAGGGATTTGGCCTCATCATGCGACTTGGAATGAATTGGTTGTTCGGCTTTGCGAGTCCGGGAATACAGAAATTGGTGTTCGAGTTCTGCTTGGATTTGTGGGAATAGGTCTCAAACCAGAGCTTAGAGCTTGGGAAGCTGTGGTTGAATCAATTTGCAAAGAGAGGAAGTTGGTGCATGTCTTTGAACTGCTTGATTCATTAGTTTCTTGATAAACGCCTTTATTGATATTAGTCTGGTTACATAAGTACTCTTACAACCACACATCACTTTACAGAATCAAGAACATAAATTATTAAATTGGAGGTGAAGCTATCAAAAGGGACAAACTTTGATCCTTTCCCCCAATATTGGCATCCATTACTAGAAAAGGCTCGGAAAGCTATGCAAGAGCAGTTTCTCCAGCAGTTTTGATGGCAGTCGCTAAGGCCAGAGCTCAAACTATCAACATAATAGCTATTAAAATAACCTTTTTTGTTACCCATCATGTATCCTCTTCTAGGTTCGAAATACTCCGAACCTTTCCTACAAGCCGTTGGCTTCTCCGTGATGCAGACTGCTGAAATGTTTTTTAAATCCTTCTTGCAGGGTTCACTGCTCTCGGAAATATAGGTGGTGCTTTTGTTGCTGCTGAGCACATTAGTTACAGTGATTTGGCCTAGAGTATCCAAGAACCAGCTGGACAAGACTGAACTATTAGCTTTCTTGATTGAGTAACTGAAGTACTTCATGTACTTATCTGAATCGAACTTGAATTCATAATCAATGTAGCTTCTGGATAGCTCTAAGGTCAAATGAGAGCTACCATTGTTCGTCAAGATTCCACTGGACCAGTAGATTTCACCGTGGCGCCAGACGAGTAACTGGTTAGCTCCTGATGGGTCTAGTCCTAGTCTGAATGCTCCTGGGAGTGGGACTTGGTCACTTATCCAAGAAGTAACTGATACTTCTTTCTTGGTTCTTAGGTTAAAGCCAATCTTCATCCGTGGAAGTAATGTGTTGGTGGGATAGTCAAAGCTTTGCCATAGAACACGACCCGAGACTCCCCCTGGCCCTATCTCTCGGACCACAAAGTTCCCGGAATCGAGTAAAGTGGCAGACACATTCCCGACCGATGAAAGCTTCCCGGCTAGTCTTTGGTTCACCAAGATTGGAAAAGCATTTGCTTGTGTGATCTTTAGAACTCCATTGACATCAATAGATAGAGAACCAGATGAATCAGAAATCGATTCACTCGGGTTACCCACCCAAACAGGATTGAATAGACTCCTTTGAGACCAGATACCAAGATATCTAAGACCAGCTGACCCGAGTTCGTAAGTAGATGATTCTTTAGGTGTAAAGAATCCGAGAGTGAAGATTTCACTCGCGGAGGTCAACTGCTCCCAGTCTCTGAGCTGCTTCCCCGGTTCTAACGTATCGGTTTTGAGTGGTGAAATGGCAAAAACCGACCCGAGAAAAGTCGGAATGAAAATGAGAATGAGGGAAGCAAGAACGGGTGAAAGTGTCATTTTTGTTTGCTTGGTTAAGTGTTTGTTGCACTTTAAGATATCTCCTAAGAGAGATTTATATATAGCAACTTTTGTCCCTCTTGCACACTCTCAAGTCTTTGGTCTCTGTTAGGGACTTAGCTAGCAGCCCCATATGCTTTAAAGAAATATTAAGCCCCACTAGCAAAGAAGCTTCTTTCAAAGTGTTTTATTAGACTCGCTTTCGGAGGCAGAATTTTCAAACTCAACCCATGATTGGGTTTTAAGTAATTTTTTTTTTGAATAAAATGTAAAAAATTTATTGGAAAAAAACGTTTTTACATCAAGTGCAACAGAAAGTTAAAAAAGTTTAATAGTGTAAGCAGGGTTTAAGTAATTAGTTCACTTGTGGGCTTGTAATGTGACATTGTAGATGACAAGATTGGGATTGTAGTTTAAGCTTAAATTGGGACATAAACTTTGTTATTGGTGTGGAAAATGAAAACGCGTCTGGAGGAATCATATATATAAAAGTAGAGTTTCAGTCTCTCTTTATTGGTCCACTTGGCAATGCAATTTTAACAAAAAAAAAAAAATATTAAAACACAAATTTAAAACAATTAATTTTCACATTTAACTCATATAATATAAAACTGAAATTTTTATAGATTCTCCTTATAAATTATGCATTAACTTTAATTCTCCACTAAGTTGTATTAATCAATTGTATTAAAAAAAGAATAAATTAGAATTGTAACTCTCATTTTTCTAAATGTAATTTTTCATCATTTCTCTTCCTATAAATACTCATTATCTTATTCTCTTAGTCTATCACTCTTTCATTCTCTCATCTTCTTCCACTACTCTCAAATCTCTTTTTTGTTTTGTTTTGTTTTGTTTTGTATTTTTTTTGTTATTGTTGTTGTATGGGTTATAAAAAATCAAATCAAATATCATTGTAAAAGCTTAGTTTTAGAGTTTGTATGATATATATATCTTATATATTTATTTTAATTTTTTAAAATGTTTATCTCCATTTTCTATTTTATATTAACATCTTATAAGTCATTATTTTCATACTTCCTTACAATATTCACCACACAATAAAATCATAAAGTTGAAATGATCCATATGTAATTATCTATTATGTCTCTGGTTATCTCACATATTCATGTATCATTTTAAATAATTTATAAAGATCAATATAATATTTAAAGATCAATATAATTATCCATTTATCCATTTATAAAGACTATTTTGTTTTGTGATCCAATTGTTAAATCTGCAGAGATCAATATAATATATATATTTTTTATGATTTGAGGTTTTTGAAAACAAAAAGAACATAATTAAACAATTGGTTTTTTGTGTCTTTAATCAAAACAAAAAATGATCCAAAAAACAAAACATATTCAAGTGGAACTTAAATATAAAAATAAAATATAATTTTAAAAATATCATTTCACTAAATTCTCTAAAGATGAAACCATTAGTATGAAATCTAGCACTATAAATTAAATTGATGAGTGAAAACAAAAAAAAATAAGTTATCCTTGGGATTTTAAAAATTATTGAGATTGAAGAATTCATATAATTTTATAAGAAAAAAAATTATATTAAAACACAAATTTAAAACAATTAATTTTCACATTTAACTCACATAATATAAAACTGAAATCTTTATAGCTTCTCCCTATAAATTATGCATTAACTTTATTTTTCCACTAAGTTGTATTAATCAATTATATTAAAACAAAACAATAAATTAGAATTGTAACTCTCATTTTTCTAAATGTAATTTTTCATCATTTCTCTTCCTATAAATACTCATTATCTTATTCTCTTAGTCTATCACTCTTTCATTCTCTCATCTTCTTCCACTACTCTCGAATCTCTTTTTTGTTTTGTTTTGTTTTATTTTGTATTTTTTTTTTGTTATTGTTGTTGTATGGGTTATAAAAAATCAAATCAAATATCATTGTAAAAGCTTAGTTTTAGAGTTTGTATGATATGTATATCTTATATGTTTATTTTAATCTTTTAAAATGTTTATCTCCATTTTCTATTTTATATTAACATCTTATAAGTCATTATTTTCATACTTCCTTACAATATTCACCACACAATAAAATCATAAAGTTGAAATGATCCATATGTAATTATCTATTATGTCTCTGGTTATCTCACATATTCATGTATCATTTTAAATAATTTATAAAGATCAATATAATATTTAAAGATCAATATAATTATCCATTTATCCATTTATAAAGACTATTTTTTTTTGTGATCCAATTGTTAAATCTGCAGAGATCAATATAATATATATATATATATATATATATATATATTTATGATTTGAGGTTTTTGAAAACAAAAAGAACATAATTAAACAATTGGTTTTTTGTGTCTTTAATCAAAACAAAAAATGATCCAAAAAACAAAACATATTCAAGTGGAACTTAAATATAATTTTAAAAATATCATTTCACTAAATTCTCTAAAGATGAAACCATTAGTATGAAATCTAGCACTATAAATTAAATTGATGAGTGAAAACCAAAAAAATATAAGTTATCCTTGGGATTTTAAAAATTATTAAGATTGAAGAATTCATATAATTTTATAAGAAAACTAATTTAGTTTGTCACTTAAAAAGTAATATTTTTTATTTTGAAATATTATGTGTAAGTGTTGAGTTTATATCAACAAACAACCAAATCATGTGAATTTTGATTCAGCCACTTGGTATTCCTTTTATTTTAGGTTATAAAAAATTAAAATATTTATTTATAATTAAAGACATGTAACTCCATTTAACTCAAATGTAACTCCTATCCAATAATTGTACATTAATTCATTCCTCCTACTAACTTATTATCTTTCAAGAGAAATTATTTTTGGTTCAATTTTAATATTTTTTATTTATTTTGGTTGGCTAAACTTATATTCATATTTTGGTTGGCTAAATTAATATATTTCTCATGTAAAATTATTGTTTATAATATATTTCTCATTTCAAAGTTTAAAGCAATATATCATATATATAAAAGTAAGGTTTTGGTCTCTCCTTATTGGTTGATTTTCATTTAATGTTTTCTAATTGTTTTGATCTCTCCTTATTGGTTGATTTTCATTTAAATATGTAGGAATAACAACATACTTATTTAATTTATTTAAAAGAGCAGATGATTAAACGAAATAAACATTTCTCCAAATTTTATAATTCAATCAATGAGTGTACTTATTACTTTGAAAAACTTTTACATTGAAGTTCATAAAATCATATAAGAAAACTAAAATACTATATCACTTCAAATTTGGAAGGAAACACTTGGTATTCCTTTTTTAAAAAGTCAAGACACATATAAAAATTTATTAATATTTAACTCACTTTAAAGACATTAAAGGTCATTTAACTCAAAAATAACTTCTATCCAATAATTTTGTACATTCCTCCCACAAATAAAAAAAATATATATATATGTTCAAGATTGTATTTAAATATTACATAATTTTTTAGTTAGCTAAATTTATAGTCACATATATACAAAATATATACATAAGAATTTATATTACTTATTAACACCATAATTCGACCCATTATTTGCTTAACTCAATATTGGTTTCAAAGCCAACTAAAGAAAAACAGAAACGATCTTATTGATATTAGACCAAAACATGGGCATACAAATATAATCACTTACACGGAAGATATTTTTAAAAAATAACTTATTATTACATAAGCAGTTAATTAGAAAATCTATAATACAATAAATATATTGGAAACAATATCAGTCAATGATAAGATTGGATCCTCAAAAGCAAGAAACAACATCTTCATAATTCATAAAAAGTAAACGCCACAATTATACACATCTGAACGAAATGGTATAAACATATAGTGTATAAATAAAAGTGACGGCAAAACCCGTATATGCCTAATTAAAACGAAATATTACAAAAGAGAAAACGAAAAAGACCATAAAAAAAACAAGAAAGTGCCAATTACACCACAACCCACGCGTTGCGTGGGGAAGCACCTAGTAATGATGATATGATGGTTAATGGAAGTATCAACGTTAACGACTTGAGGAATAATTTTCCAAGTCGTCGAGTCTCAACGTGTAATGCAATCTTCCACACAATATATATATATATTTAGAAGTTCTAGTCTACCGGATCATGATTATTTTTGGTCCCTGTGATCCGCTATGTAATCTTGAAACAAGTATCTAAAAAATTGGTATATTTTGAAATATGAACTCAAATCTCTTGGTGTAAGAAGTCTTATAAGTATTTAATTTAGCCAACCAATACACTTAAAGTGACAAAAAAAAAAAACGAAAAAAAAAAAAACAAAAGTGTTTTCATATTACAAGTGGGAGCAACTGATTTCGTACAATCCATTACAAATCATTATATTCACCTTGCAATACAATTTTGTTGCTAAATTTGTTTGATCTGAGATTTAACACAATTTAGAAAGCAAAGAAACTTTGTTATCATAATCTCATTATTGCATGCACTCTTCTTTTTCCTATGAATGCAATAAATTACTAGATTTAAACTAACCAACAACAACAAATCAATAACAATAAGCCAATATTCAATTTTTACTACCCATACTTGAAAAAAAAATTACACATTCGATACCCTTCAATTTCTTTCCTCCATTTTCCAACCCAAACTATGTACACTTTGCTATCAATTACACCTAGGATTAAACCCCGGCCCACCATAGTAAAAATAAGTTCCCCACTCATTACTATACGAACTCTTAATGTCGTAACATTCGGTGTTCTCGGCTAATATCTTGACGTCATGCACCGGTACTAAACTGTTGTCCGAATCCACTACCTCCAAATTCCGAAAGTAACTTGCTTTACCGAACCCTTCGTCTGGAAAATGACCAGAACCCATTTGAGTCGACGTGTGGCGGCCTGAAGCACGTGTGTTTACAACTTCACCGCCCCATTCCACGGTGGTTGCATGGTCAGCCAAGTGGGTGAAAAGCTCGGCTGGCCAATACCCGACAAGTGTGTTGTCGCCTAAACCCATCCACCAGTTCCCCATTTTTGGATCCTGAATTGAATATTTTTTGAACAAATGAACTTTCTTGTATATATTAGCATGTTTTGTGTAACTATGATCGTAAAAATAAAGCAAAAAAAAAGATATAGTATAGTAATTAGTCTAACTTGTTACCTAAAGATAATATCATACTACATTTTGCGTGGGAAATAGATGATAAATATAGAGATCTAGTAAGAGAGAAACAGAGACGAACCTTCCAAATGAGTACTGTGATGTCAAACTGGTTTCCTTTGAACGTAGAGAGAGGAGAAATGGCTGCTCCAATTGCAATCTTGTTATTTGTTTGGATAAATCCAGAACATAAAAGATTGTAACATCCTGTTGCTTGGTATGAATCACTCTAAGAATACCCAAAAATATATCACTAGTTTAGAATATGCTCAAGGAAACAAAAATTGGTAAACAAAATTAATGCCAACCAGTGATCAAATACCTAATTAACATACATTTTCATAATTTACAACCAAAAATATGTGTAGATATGTTCATACTATTTCTAGCTTTTGGGCAGAACCAAATTTAATGATTTGGAGAGTAGTAGTACAGAAGTTGGACTGGTATCAATCCAATTGATGTAATAAGGCTATTAATGCAAATATTAAATGCTCTACACCAAACATTATCATGATGACTCTGTTCTACCATTAACTTCAATATGATCAATACTTACACATTAAAGGAACCTGTAAGAATGAATCCTACAAGTTAAAGAAGCACCTTCACTTTATTTTTATTTATTTGGCATATACAGTGTTACCTTCAGTTTACCCTATCATAATTTCCATGCACAGTATCACTGAATTTCTAGATGAAGTAAATGTTAAATTTCTGTTTCAGAAAAGGGAAAGTATATATACAAAAAAAAAAGTATAAAATATTGAAACTGTGCCTTCAAAGCAATATATTTGGTTGTTTTGAAAATACAATCTATATACCAAAACTAGACACTGAACTATACCTAGAAACTACTACACTGTCACATGAATGTCCCTAAAAGCAAAACATTAATTAATCTTGTTCGTCTCAATGGATATTCAATATAGGGTAACCCAAATAATCTTGGGTCTGGATTTCTAGAATTAAATAATAAGTAAATAAAACTGATAATTTGCATCATAATATAAAATCAACAAATAGTAATTAACAACAACATACCGTCCAATAAGTGAACAATCTTGGTCTGTTGTCACCATACAGCTCCGGACTGACCTGACTAGTAGAACAATCACAGCTTTAGATATAACTCTTTTTCTTAAACTTACTCGATAGTAAGTAAGGGTGAAACAGTAAAACACAGTACCTGCCAGCCAGCTTCTATACTATTGAGATCAGGACCGACGAAAGAACCAGAGAGAATCCAAATCTGAGAGAGACTAAACTCATTCACTTCTTCTATCTTTGGATCCCAAACGTTTATCGTCGCCTTTGCTCCATATATCTCCGACGATGTTTCCGTATACGCGATCGCATGCTATCATTCCCCACCCACATATATCATTAACAAAATCAGTATTCATCGTCTTATTATACTTAACGATCATTAAATTCTAAATCACACTTATTTATAATCCCAACATATGCGTATGAAATGCCGTGCGTTTATATACAGTAGTTATTAATCTTCTAAGATAGTTTTATGTTTCAAGAATTATAATAACGAGACCGGATCTTAAAATCAATTGAATGCTTGTGTTTTTATGTATTTTATGAACTTAATTAATGAGACTGACATTGGAAACTGTTACATGGGTCCATAATTAAATGATTACATAGACAATTCACATAAACATTGATATACGAATAGATCGTACATGTAGTTTATTATCAACGTTTGTGTGAATTATCTATGTAATCTTTAATTACGATGACCGCACCGCTTTTTATTTTATTCAATTCGTAGACGGTATGGTTCACATTCATACAAAAGAATAGTATATTGTATATTTGTATTCATAAATCTATTTTGGTTATCCATTCTAAGCTAAAGACTTACTAGTTTGATTATATTGAAGTTCATAGTCCAATTTGTCAATAACCAAGAAGGGCCTAGGGATAACTATAATAATCGAGTGTACCTCATGTCCATTAGTGCCGAGAGCATCAGGCTTCTCTGTCCGTCGATCAAGGTGAATACTCCGTCGCTTTTTGCCAAAGTCAAACAGAGACTTGGCTCTCAGCGCATCGTTCATCGTGTTGCGTCGTATGGGAACAGTCCCCTTGGGGCACCTCGTGCCATTCACGTGCCACATTTGCCATGCATCTTCCAATACATTCGCTGCTGCTTCTTCTTTATTAACATCATCGCTTCCCATCATCTTCGGCATTTTCTTCGGTGCTTTCTGTATTTATTTATCGATAATCAAAAGACTTATTTTGTACTACTATTTCATCTAAGCAAAAAAAAAAAAGTATTAAGAAAAACAATGCTTATATATGTATTCTGTCACATCCAATGCATCAACATAATTTTTTGAAAGTTATTTACAATTTTTTCATAAATTTATAATTGGAATTTTTACCTAAACAAACAGTGTTACATCATTCAATAAATTTTGAAAACTGTTTATTTGATGTAAGTAATAAATAAAAAGAAAAAGTTGCGTGGTCGGCGTTACCTGAATCTTGTGATGCTTTAAGAGGGGATGATCCAAAGCCGGCTGCTTTCTTTTGTGTACACAATCTATTACATCACCGTCCGGACTCTGTAAATTATTATTTTATAATAACAAAAGTTATATATATTTTCACATAAAGATAAAATTTAGACAAATCAAATACAAATGCATTTGAAAAATGTACATATTATATAATTAACCTGGATGGTGAAGACAGGAGGCTTGTTGATCTTGTTCAAGTGCTTTTGGATCCTCTCTAGTCTCAAGCTACTGACTTGTCTGTATGGTTTGGTGTCGTTGAAGGCAGAGATATGTATGAGCTTCTGGCTCAAAGAGAGGCTTACAATAACAAGAAAAAGAAGAAGACTTCTCTTGGATGGAAGAACAAAACCCTCCATTAATTGATCTTTTAAAGCTTTACTCTCCTATAAATGTATCACATTCAGTGTCCAGAGAACGAGAAAATGAAGAAATTGGAAACTGAGAGAAGATCAGACAACTTCTTCTTCTAGATGTAAGATAAGAGGAGGACCATTTCAAGAAAATGGAAAGAGATTTTAGAGAGTTACTAATTTACTATAGCTAGCCGAAAATATATATAAATGTAAAAGTATGTATATATATCAGTGTGTTATAAATGGGGAAGAAGAGAAGTGGGTGAAGAGATATTATGAAATGTAAATATGGAAACGGAAGAGAAGAAGCAAAAGCAATGAGGTTTTCGAGAAGAAGATCAAATCAAGATTCATCATTGCCCTGTATTGGTTTCAATTTATATATAGATGGATTTAATTCTTGTCTTTTCTTTCTTATGAAATTAAAAAAAAAAAAAAAAAAGAAGAGAAAATATTCATTTTATACATGTGTGGGAGAGAGACTAAAGCAATAGTGGTATTGATTAAAATAAAGTTAAGGGAAATAAATGAAAAAGAAGCAAAGAGAGACTATAAATACAATAGAGAGACCTACCCAACTAACTAAAAACCTTTCTTCCCTTTTATGACACTCCTTCAATGTTTTCATCTGTCACTACACTTTTCTTATTTCTCCTTTTTCTAATATTTAAATTTAAACTTAGAATACCCTTAGATATTTAAAAAAATAAGAGTACATATTTTTGGTATTGGTACGTGTACGTCGTAAAATTCGGCTCTTGTGATTGTATACCTTGCTTATACATCATTCATAAATCATAACCAAAGTTGTTTTGTTTTGGTTTAGTTTAGTTTGGAACTAAAGATCCAAAGAGTCAAAAGTAGAAGAAGTGTTTTGATATGGTTTGAACTCATTGTCTTTCTTAGTAAAACTGTTTATATATCTTAAAAAGAAACTCGGACTTCAATGAGAAATCTGGTTAGCGTCCAAGATAATAGTATGATCAACACATTGCTTCTGTTACAAATATCATAGTTAGGGTTGTAAATTGGTATGTCCATAACCAAATGGGCATGTCCATTTGGACACATACAATTTATGGTCATTTATGTATCAAGACCCAAATACACCCACACCCAAATATGTCCAAACCAAATAGGACCATGACCAATTGGTCTGTCCATTGGTTGCAGATTGAAGCAAAATTCATAATCTCATAAACTCATAATTATAAAGCTAAAGGTTTATAAACTCATAATTATAAAGCTAAAGATTTATAAATTCATAATACACTCATAATACATTCATAATACACTTATAATACTCATAAATACACGAAGAAAGAGAGAAGCGGCGAAAAAAAAAAAAAAATCCCCAAATAGTAAAAACCCTAATTTTTTAGGATTATTGGACAGCCCACATCCAAACTAGTTTAGACCATATATAAATGGGCTAAATTGGTTTTAAGCCCATTTGACCGTTTTAAATTTGGTAATAACCAAAACCAGTCCAAATTAATTTGGACCGGACAGCCCATAGTTTTAGAGACCAATTGACATCTCTAATAATAGTAATTAAGGGTCTAGTGGATGATATGCACGAGGCAGATCAAAACTAGTCACATGATTATACTAATAATCTAATCATTTTGACCGTTTTATATTATTATTCAGTAAATTAAACTTTATGGTGGAACGTTTAATTAATGGAGTAGTATCTTAGCTTTGCTTGGGGGTCTCTCAATCGATCTAGCTTTTTTTTCGTTACATCATCTAAAATTTGGTACTGTATCCCACGTGGCGTCCTTTAATTGCGTACTCATTCACCACCGATTAAATATCATTATTTTTGCGTATATGCAGCATATGTACACACTCTGAAATCTGAATGCGATGGCTGAACCAATTTCAACAAATGAATTATGAACATACCAACTGAATTCAAAGTTATAATCAATTAGTAAAATTTTGTCATTTTCTAATATTTATGTTCCCTTTTTTTGTTTTGTGCAACTGAATAATGTTTAATCTCGTTGACCCAAAAAAACATGTTATTTAATCCAATACCCATTTCATTTCAAATAAGCCACGCATTAAAATTTAATTTATGTATAAAATCGTTAAACAGTTTACATATGTATAATAACTGCTGAATAACGTTTCATACTTTCGGCAATATGATTAATCCCCATTCAACTTTTTAAAATCAAAGACAAATTGTTACTTATTTCTTAGTGTTATTTAAAAATCAAAGCATAATTTATTGCTTACGATTATATTTCTTTCGATTAGAAAAAAAAAACATAATAAACGAGGAAAAAAATGATAAAACAAACTAATACTATATCGTATAATAATACCACACTCAAATTGAAGTTTGATCAAGATGAAGAAAGCTTATTCCTAATAATAGATAAAACTATAGAAACCTGAACTGAACTACATTTAAAGGCTAAGAGCTTTTCGCGTTATAAACATATAATTCATTTTTTTCCTCATTTTGACTTACTGGCCAAACACATATTATTTCGACGTAAAAAATGATATCAAGTGTATATAATTATATATAAATCATTGTGGACCGTTTTATTATAGTGGTCCATGACAGATCTAGTAAATTTTATAGGTATATGAGTATATCACGTTGGGTCAATCAATATATCCAGTTCGAGTTTGAACCGAACTGAGTTCGGAAAGAATTATCAGGATCAGTGTCTAAAATCAATATGCTGTGTTATAATTTTATAAAGTTTTGAAATGCTTGTTAAATATTAAGAGAAACTTGTAATATATTTTTATATACCTACTACGTTATTTTGTGTGTGCTAATTTTAACAAAATATGTTAAAATTACGTTTTAAATTACTACAAATTCGTGATAAACATTATATACATTGTCCATAGTGAGCAAATTAAAATTTATGGAAAATAAATGGGTGGCTCTCATATTGATCATCACATACATTATATATATTTGACAAAAAAAAAACCCCCCAAAAAAACATACATTATATACATATGTATTATACATGTTTGATGTTTCTAATCAATGTTCACGTGGGTGAAACTATATGATATGACTAATGTACTTTAAAATTTTGTTGATACATTATCATAAGGATTGCCTATAAATTACAAAAAGAAATGTTGTTGGATTAGATAAGATTTAAAATAAATAAATACATATGTATCTTCATCCGATGGTCAACATGACGAAACCAGGTTATTATAATGATGCTCAAATCCCAACTTAATTTAGATGCTTCGACTTCGTCTGATTCGTAAAACTAGTTGAATGTATTAATGATATTACGTTATAGTAATGCATATTATGCGATAAGTATATATGAACCTTCCTAGCTACTAAGCCACCAGATTCAGGTTGTTAACCACGATAACCCCTTATTTACGTTCAATGATACTAGTACTTTTTTAAATACGTGTAAGAAAAATATATGGTAAATATGTATTTTTCGTTAGATACAATAACTAGGCCGAATTTTACATATATATAAAAAAGCATTAGCAGTTTTTATTTTAAATGAAATTAACAGGAATGCAATATAATTACACGTACAATGGTCACCGAGAATATATATATGATGTTAACATGGAATGAACATGAAGGGCTTTCGAGCATATGCATAGTAAACGCCGGGCCAAAATCACATATTGATATTTTGTTCACTTTGTAACTATATATTGACAACGATTACAAACACGATTTGATGTTAGTTCTGCAGTTTTCAATGAATAGTGACTAGCTAGTACCGACAGCGATCATTGATCTTTCCTTTTCTTTTTCTTTTTGTCTAGTTTGGACCGTTTGGTTTAACGATTGGTTTTGTAAGACCAGATTTGAATGAATACTGATTAAATTTTGGATTATCGGACCGTCGTTAAACCGACTATTACAAAGAAAAAAAACATCATTTAATTGTTGAAACAGTGTATTGTCAACGCGACAACGACTACATGCTTTGTACGGTTGGTATTAGAAGAATTGACGCATAGATAAACATATTTCTTGTAAAAGAGTATTAGAGATGTCCATGCTACCACGTAGTCATACGACGACATGATAAGTCTAGAAGAGTTTCAACTTTCAGACAAACTGCGATAAAATGTTAGATTAATAACAATAATAAATAATAAATTGAAATATATTATGCATAAGAATTAATGGAGAAAAATATGAAATCGGAAAACTTATTGACGTGGCATATCCGGATAATTTTGTATCGATGAGGTGGCAATATGACTCGGAGTCAGCTCAGCTTAATGGACTACACATGATGATCCACTGTTCTAGATGAGGGTGCTTGATCATTTGGGCTCGTATCAGTGAGATCCTCTCGAGTTCGAACGTAAATTCTTTCTTGTCAAGCAAGCCCAAACAATACTCTTGTTTGTTTAAAGTCTAAACGCTAAAGTGCATGTATATATATTCTCGTGAAATTAAAGAGCATGTCTAACTTGACAATGGTTCGACTAAAGTGATATCGATCGATCAAAAGTCAACTGATTTGGCCAAATCTATTATAACATCTACCAAAGATATTTTTTTTTTGTTAAAGGGTTTTCTTGAATTAATAATAGTAGATTACAAAGGAGCCCAGATAACCAAACAAGTTCAGAAATACAGTAAAAAATACAGAAAAAGAAGAGAACAGAGGGAGTGGGTGGAAAGAAGAAGAGGATGAGTTATCAAATTCGAAACCAACTTGATGGGGAACATAAGTCAGTTACCCAACAGCGAAGAAGTGAAACACGATCTGGGTTACTAAGGACCAGACTGTGTGCTCTGTTTGTACAGGAATATAAGACCTTACGGTAAACAGAAGGAGGTGGAAGAGTGAGATCTTGGTGATACCTTCGGTTCCTCTCGCTCCATACCTCATAGATACACGCTTGCCAAGCTTGAAGGAGGGCAAGTGAGGTGTCTTTATTGACTGAAACTGAATTTAACCAGATCAAAACGGCGTCCCATTGCAGAGGAGCAACCATAGACGTTAATAACTCAACAATACGTCTCCATATGAAAGCCGAGTAAGAACATTGGAAGAAAAGATGATCCCTTGATTCCTCTTGTTCACCGCAGAGAAGGCATATTTTTTCAACATCGTAACCCCATCTCACCAATCTGTCTAGAGTTGGGTTTCGGTTGAGGATAAACAGCCAGACCGAGAAAGCATGCTTTGGAATTTTGGCCTTGTGCCAAACCAGCTTGAACCAAGGAACAGCAGGTTTAGAGTCCCTAATTTGATTCCAAACATTCCGCGAACAGAAAGATTTTTGAATCACATCTTCGATCATCCACACTGCTTTGTCACTATCTTGAGAGATATTAACGGTAGTGAGGAAAGTGTAAAGCAGAAGTTGTTTCTCCGATCTTGCTGGTGAAAGATTCCACCCTGAAGGAGAAAGAGACTCCCTGACAGTTGAACATAGAGGAACCCCAAGGAGCGCCGGACCTGAAGGTCCAAAGTAGTGGATTAATGGACCAAACGGTGTCCAAGGATCCCACCAGAAGAAAGTATCATCACCATTCCCAATTTTGATCCTAAGGAATGAGAGTGCTTTCGACCGCAGCTTCAAGAGAACCGATAGTTCTTTACGTTTAGAGCCCAAAAGGTTGAATGAGATAGATAATGGTTTCTCATCCAGGCTACCCAGATAGACCCGGCTCTAAAGTAGAGCAACCAAATCAGTTTAAGCCCGCAAGTATCGATCCATGTAGACAGATTTCTTAGACCCAACCCTCCTTCCTGTTTTGGTAGAGTTAGAGAATCCCACGCCACCTTTGCACCTTTTGCAGAGTCGAGAGATCCATGCCAAAAATATGCACTAGATAAATGAGTTTGTGAGACGAATGACCTTTTTTGGCAAAAGGAAGGCAGAACTCCAGAAACCAAGTATTCCGGCAATGACCGAGGAGATGAGCGTGAAACGACCTGCGAGACTGAGGTGTCTATGGGACCAACTGTTAAATCTCCTTCTGATCTGCGTCAACAACGGATCACAGTCTGCGACTGAGAGTTTCTTGGTACACAATGGCAACCCAAGGTAGCGAATTGGGAGAGTTCCGGGAGAGAGGTTGTAAACTGTCTGCATTTGATCTAGAACTGACTGTGGCACTCCCGAACAAAACATGCTGGTCTTTTCCAGGTTGTTTTCTGACTGTTGAATCGCATCTCCGTGTATAGTAAAAGATCCAAACATCGATCGACAACTTATTCTACAAATTGCTGTTAGGAATTTATTGGATTGGCGAAATTAATTGCTTCAGATATCCAGAACAAAAGGCTGTGTTAATTATTGGAAATAACTTAAAGTTTGGTCCAAATGTGGGGTGCTTGAATGATTTTTAAATCTTATATAAAAGACTGTTATTCAATCAATAATTTTTTTTATCAAACTTCAGTCAGTAATGAATCTACTTAAAACGAAAAAAAAAAACACTTTTAATATAAAATTATAAACTATAACTAGATTTGGATTCGTGCTAAAGCATAGGTTGAAATTTATTTTATTTATATTATAATTTTAGAATAAAATATAACTTATATGATTGATTAAAAAAAATTAGATAAAATAAAATCATATACTAAATATAATGTTTTGAAAAAAACACATATTTTGGAAGTTTTATATTGTTAATTTTATAATTTTATATATGAGAAATGGTTATGTTTGTTGTATAGTTTTATTTTAATTTTTGAATATGTTTAGTGAAAGTGTTTTAATATGACATGTGTTTAGGTAAAATTTTATTTTTAACTGCACAGTAAGATATTAATATCTCAGAAATCACGATTAAATGAAATAAATTACCAAAATTTTATTCTTTTTTATGCCTAATAGTATATATTTTGTAACAATACATGGAATACTAAAGATTTTATTTTGGAAATTGTATAAATCAATGGAATATTCTCTTAATAAAGATTATTTGGGATATTTCTAAGTGTATTCATATTATAGCCTACAGATTAACCAATTAATCTATAATCCTTTTTTAATCAATTTATATTTAATATATAATATATTTTATTATTAATTTATAAAAATTATATAATCTCAAAAAATTAGTATATAGGGGATTATTTAAAAGTCGAAATGGTTTAGGAAATTATGTTGTGAAATCCAATAGATATGTGGATGTAAACTTCAGCGTCAAAAACTATAATTAATTTTCAAATTTTATATAGTAAATATGAATACGGAGGTTCTCTGGATTTAAGGTTGCCCGTCTCGATATGAGTTTGTTTAAAACTTCCAAGAAGTAGGGGAAAAGAAAATAACAAGTGTCGCACTCTCAACGATGATAGAGTGACACTTATCCCCCAGTTGCCACCTCTGATGAGCATCTCACACTTGCTCTTTCTCATGCAATTTTTACCTCATTCCTCTCTCGCTCTCTTTTGTGTCAACGCTGATCAAATCATCGTTTATGTAACTGAAGATACTGTAGATGATAGGTTCTCGTATATAGTACGTTGAGTTAGGCGCGGAAATAATAAAACAATAAGTGGCATTAAATTTTAACAAAATATTGATCTGTTTTTAATACAACTACTGCTTTTTATTTCTTGAATATGCATGTAGGTTCGTACGATGTTTAGTTACTTCAACTACATATAGTTTTTTTTTTTCTTTTCGACAATATATAGTTATATATACGTACGAGTTAATTACTAAGTGAATGAAAGTATTTATGGATTTCGTAAAAAGTAATTATATTTCGAAAGTCTTACATGTTTTTTTTTTTTTTGAAAAAGGCTTATAAAGTCTTACATGTTCTATGCTTTTTTTTTTCTTATTAATGTTCTATGCTTTTTACCTCGTCAACATACTTTCTTATTAATGTACTTGACAGCATATTCAACCGGCTAACCTAATTAACATGTTCAGAGTTTTTTTTGTCAAAGAACATGTTCAGAGTTTCAATCATTATTGATCGGTATAGTCAAGAACTTAATTAAAAAAAGAAATGGTCAATGAGCTTTTTTATATATTTAAGTACATTGTTAATGTATGTACGTAGAATGGATAAATACGTTTTTCACCAAAATGCCATGATAGAATTTCGATTAGAGTACTTTAATTTGTCAAAAAAATAAGGAAAATAATGTTGAGTTGTGTGGGTAAAATATGTCTATACTGCTTAATAAAAAGAAAAAAAAAGAAAAAGTAGAGTGCAATCATCATCATACAATCTAACGAATACATTATGGCCGAATGAGCCGACAACGAAAGCTAACATTTTGGTCCGAAAAGAGCTATTATTAGAATGAATAATTATTTTCCGCGTAGTAAATCATATTATTGTGACATTTTGTATTTTTTTTTTTTTTGCAGTTATAAATAAGTCAAGGCAAGAGAGTCATTTCTGAAATGCTAAATCTGTTAAAACACGATTGATTTAACTTATGAAGATGGAAAATATAGATTTAATAAGTGAAAACAAAAATAAAGGATTTAATAAGTAGTGGTGTAAAAAAAGATACTTCGAGCCGAAGCACCTAATCAATGGTTGAGCCATGTGTTCCAAGGTGTTTGCCAGACCGTCCTCGATCTTAACACGTAGCATACAAGCTTGACATATTCCATTTTCGCAATATACGTAGACTTATACTTCGTATTTATTTTTAGTTATTTATCTAAAACGTTACTCATATCCTAAAACAAACGGTGAAACTTAGAACCTAAGTAAAACCTAGGAAATGAAAACCCAAGAATCGTGATTTGTAAGTATTACGAGGAAAAAGACATATCATATGCATATATATATATATAGAAGGGAATTAAATATTTTAGTTTTTGGCCTGAAAATATATACAACTTTAGGCATATAGTAATCTTTTAATTTTGACCTTTTTAATTATTCCAAAAAAATTATTGTAGTGGTTGAAATAATTTGTGGATGTTAAAAAGTTCTAAATCAAACAAACCAATCTATTGTCCAAGAATTACATATATTTGTGTATTTGTTTCTTTTAATCATAATATTCATCAATTGTACAAGTGATTTTTGTTCTACATAACAAAATTAGGGACTTCTATTTTCAATAAAAAATAATAATAATAAGCAAAAGTTCATTGGAATTAGTATCGTTATTATGATTTTATCAACTTTTATTAGTATGTCTATTACGCTGATGTATTTTGTGTTATTTATATCTGAAATGGTTTGCATTTTGTCGGAAGAAAAATATAACAAGTTTGGTGAGAAAAGACGTGCAAACATGCATAGATCAGATACTTTCTAACAACAGCATCTAAAACATCTCAACATGTAAAATTTCACTCGGATCATTAACAAAAAAAATGAAAATGGTCGAAATTTCAATGTCTATGTACTAAGGTTTTAGTTTTCACTTTTAAGGAGAGGGGCTCAGAGAGAAACACAAACACGTGAGTCATCATCAAGACAGTGGTCGGGGGTCACTTTCGTGTAGCACAGACATTAAATTAAAATAAACAAAACGAGTTCCCTTACCTTAGTGTACATATATACACATTCACACGTACACACTCGTATATACTTATGCCACGTAAAAATACGCATACTCATGACGTGTCCACGTATATAAATACACACGCACACTTAAATTTTCATTTCACTCTTTATTCTCTTACTATAAACCAGATTTGAAACTCTAAAGAGGAACACCATGGAAGAAGAGCAACCTCCGGCCAAGAAACTAAATATGGGAAGATCTAGAAAAGGTTGCATGAAAGGTAAAGGCGGTCCAGAGAACGCCACGTGTAATTTCCGGGGAGTTAGGCAACGGACTTGGGGTAAATGGGTGGCTGAGATCCGTGAGCCTAACCGTGGGACTCGTCTCTGGCTCGGCACGTTTAATACTTCAGTCGAAGCCGCCATGGCGTACGATGAAGCCGCTAAGAAACTTTACGGACACGAGGCTAAACTCAACTTGTTGCACCCACAACAACAACAGCAACAAGTGGTGAATAGGAACTTGTCTTTCTCGGGCCACGGGTCTGGTTCTTGGTCTCATAAGCTCGATACGGTTTGTGGGTTGGACCTTGGTCTAGGCCCGGCAAGTGGGCCACGAGGTTCTTGGTCAGGGAGATCGAGTTTTCTACAAGAAGACGATGATCATAATAATAATCGATGTGTGCCTTCAAGTGGCTCGAGTCTTTGTTGGTTATTACCTAAACAAAGTAATTCACAAGATCAAGAAAGCGTCAATGCAGCGAGTGGCGGGAGTGGCGAAGGTGGTGGTGGCTCTTCATTAACGTTTTCGACCAAGTTGAAACCGAGGAACATGGTGAATCCGAATTATGGGTTATCAAATGGTGCTTGGTCGAGGTTTCTTGTGGGGCAAGAAAAGAAGACGGAGCATGAAGTGTCATCATCATGTGGCTCGACGGACAATAAGGAGAGCATGTCGGTTCCTAGTTGCGGCGTAGAGAGGTTGCATAGGCCGGAGATGGAACAAGGAACAGGGTATTTGGAAATGGATGATCTTTTGGAGATTGATGATTTGGGTTTGTTGATTGGCAAAAATGGAGATTTCAAGAATTGGTGTTGTGATGAGTTTCAACATCCATGGAATTGGTTCTGAGAGGTTTTATTTATTTATTTATTATTATTTATTATCTTTAGTATCTCTTATTATATTCGGTTTAGGATTGTTAATTTGTTATATACATCAATCGTGGGATCTTTTTATGTGTGTAAATAGGTTTGAGTATGTTGTGATTTTTTTTCTTAAAAGTTATGTAAAAAGAATATTAATAGATTTGAAGCAAGTTTTCGAGTGATCACTATGTATAATGTGACAGACCAAATGTTACAAGGTTTTGGCAGATTGAAGACTAGCATGTTAGGGCATGTTTATCGGGGGTTGTAAGGGGTTGTAAGAGTTTTGTTGGGTTAAAATTAAATCAAAAGAAAAGAAAATAAGGAAGAGGCTCTCTTATATAAGATACTGAAATCGATCATAAGAGACTGGTACGTGTCCATTTTTCGTTGACCAAGAGAATAATAGAAAAGGGATAAAAAAAAAAATTGCTGACAAACAATTCTTTCTTTCTTTCTCCCTTTCTCTCCCGATCAATTTCCTACTTTCTCTCCCGATCAAAGTCTCGATCCGACAAAAGAAGATCTGCTTTAATCGGAGGTTATAGAATCAGTAAAGTCCATGGTCGGAGGCGATTTGAATCGGCGTAGATCTTATCGGAGTAATATCTTTGAAATGGGTTCCGTTTCTCTGCATCTCTAGCTTCGCTCTCGGAGCAATCTTCACCTCCAGGTTCTCAAAGTTTCCTCTGTTATCTTTGTTTCCTTCTCTACTAGTAATAATATTCAGACTTTGTTTATACTTCTTCTTGTTCTGCCTTTCTTTTTTTGTTTCTGTTTGGGTTTTCTCTTAATGGGTTTGTTTCAATTTGTGAATTTTTTTTTCAGGTCATGTGTCAGATTCCGGAAGTCAGCTAATCGCACAGCACCGTCGTGATCATGAACTTCAGAGTTCAGATTGTGTCAGACGATTGTGCGCATAATAATAAAGTATGCTTCTTTATTCTATCTAGTCTGAGGCTTTTGTTAAATCAGTGCTCGATAAAACCAAGAGTTACACTAGATAGATTATAAAAGAATCTGACTTTGGTAGCTCAATTTGGAAATTCATAGTTTTCAAGTGTTTTAAGGAATGATTTTAGCTCTGAATTTTTGAAGATATGTTGCGATGATTGATTGTGTTTGGACTTTGTTTGCAAAGAGATTTGGGTTCTATTCAGGCTCAGGCCAACGAAATAATTTGATCAATGGGTGAGGTATGTACACTTCTTATATATATGGCTTCTTCTTCTTCTTCTTCTAATTATTAACCAGTAAGCTTTTTCTTTTTTGCATTACAAAATGAGAAATTATGTCACTTCCAACTGGATGAATCTTGGGTTACTTCCAACTCTGTGGTCTTCCCTTCCACTGAGAAGACTCTTTATCTGGAACATTTTACTTAATTATGTATCTTTTCTTATTTGTAGTTGGTCTTTAAAACCTTTTAACTTATCTAGATGTGTGAAAATGGCAATCCTGATACACTTGTGATTGATGAAAATGGTTTGTTACATTATATTATTGGGATGATGATGGACAGAATCTTATCTTTTTGTGTGTTTTGGTTTTTCAAGAAGGTGTGATACCATCATTAAGCGATTTGGTCTGCTACAAGAAGGTGTGATGCCATCATTAGTATCAATCTCAGTGAACGGGAGTGCACGAGGTAGAGAGAAGTCTCAGAAGCTTTTAATGTTGTTTAGGGAACAATGTCAGCAACGGGACCAGCCATCTCCAAACATAGATGAGTCGCCACAAAAGGAACCTCCCCGGAAATCTCTCTCAGTACTGATGTCTCTCCATGGATCAACAACTCCTGCCTCACCTTCAGTTGAAGGTTTTGAACCGAGAGTCTTGTCGAAATCCATGTCGAGAAGAAAGTCTTTGGCTAGACCATTCAGCTTCTTCTGGAAGAAAAGCTACTCGATTCGCCAGTGAGAAAGAAGAAATATCACATATTCAAACAAACTTTGTATGTAAAAGCTTTGTTTTTTTTTTGGTTTTCTTACAAGTTACAGAAGTTATATCATAGAGAAAGAAGATATGTACAGGCCCCATTGTGATTATACTCGATTTTTGCTGTTACTATGTATATCAAGTAAATATAAATAAAACAAAACCCCAATTTTAACATCATTACGCATGAACATTCTAGCTTCTTATGCTTTTATGATGTTTATCCAAAGACAAAAAAAGGTTCACTAGAGTTAATAAATGGATCTTCAACTTAGGTTACATAGAATATGAAAATGAATACAAGAAGTTGTAATATGTATTAATGTTTTTATTAAGTTTTGTATATTTGAAAATTAATTAAAATGCATTATTTTCTAATTTTATAAAATCTTAAATGTTTACATATTTATATCACTTCTATTCTAATTAAAATTTTAAAATTTAAAAAAACAATATTTTAAAAAATAAGAAACCCAAAATAAGAACCTACCAATAAATGAGAAAATTTTATCTAAGAGATCATGGGTTATTATATTTTTAAAAACACACAATTAATTCATATAAAATTTAACAACCCCCTACTAAGAGACTACCTATAAACTTGGTCTTATGGTGTTGTGTGTTAATGTGTACGTCTCTCCCACTTGTTGGAGATTTGTAAGCAAATTGTTATATAATCCGGTTAAGAGGATTTGTGAATGGTTTGATCCCAAATAAACAAACTATAATTTATTTCACCGCCTAATTAATGTTTTATATAATTTTTTATTTTCAAATTTTTTAACTTTTCATATAAATTTTTAATAGATTTTTTTCACTTTTTGTCAAAATATTATCGATATATTTATTGATATACTTTTGTATAAAATGATTAGCATTTATCCTTTTTTTTTATGTGCAAAGACTAACATTGGAAACTCATCTTACTATGTATATAATCTAGTAGCATTAAAATATGAAGATATCGTTTAGCCAATATAATTCTCGTCTAAATAAGTTCTCAAACATGTGAAACAGAAAAATGGTTATATTATATACTTATTAAAAAAACTATATTGGTCTTTTTGTTGTATTAGTTCTTGTTGACTCATTATATGCAAGATTTAATATTATGATTACAAGAAGAGAGATCAACTACATCCACCAAAAGAAAAGAACTTTTTTCACTCTGTTTTGAGGTTATAAAACCAATAGCTGAAATTACAACATTAAATCTTTTTGGTCTCACCAAATTTTTATCAATTATCAATCTTGAAATATATCATATAAGATTATAAGCTAAAACAATTGAAATTGTTCGCGGACAACACAAGATTTTTTTTTTTTGACAATAATGTTAATATCATTAATTAAAATGAACAGAGTAGGATATACATGAAGGATAGCCTAAAATTTGAAACCCTGCCAAAAAAAAAAAAAAAGGAAAAAACAAGGAAACAAAAGCTGGGATATAAATCATCTTAACCAAAGTGACATTAAAGTGGTGAATCGGCGTCTGCGTCTTCGAGCAGTGATTATGTTACGAAGTCTCGATCTCAAAATATGTAAGTAAGTTGCATTGAAAATTATGACCATACATAACAAAAGCATAAGAGTCCTATAATAACATAAGTAGATAAATGAAATTAATTTATTTTGTTCAAGGAATCACTAACTCGTATTTTTAATTTCAATATTTTCTACTAAAATACGGATATGCTTAGCTTAGCTTTAGCTCATGGACAGTCTCCATACCAAGTATTCGCCGTCGTCTTCGTTTTGGATTCCGTTGATATTGAACCTCACAGAACAAACTCTATAATTCATCATCATGTACAAGCTACATGGCAATCAAAGACAAAACCATCAGATACAACTAAAATTGATAAACTGGAACTTTTACAAGGCAGTTAAAAATATTACAAAGGAGCTACCTTATTGAGATGGATGACAAATGAATATTGTATATACATCATTGAATAGCAACAATATTTTAGAAGTCCCTAAATCAAAACAAACCCTCAAATCATGGGAAGATACTGCAACTACTCACGGGATCTATTTGGGTGTGCGAATCCACCAATACCGAACCTACCAAACGTAGCCGCTTCACTTCTCAATGACAGGTGAAGTTAGTTAGATAAGGCTTCCATAACAAATATCTAGAACACTGTTTGTACATCCCACCATTACCGTACATGCCTGAACCTTAAAACGAGACCACTATATCAACCCCTACTCATATGCCACACTACTACCTTATGTGTGTTCATATTGGGTAATCAAGAACAAAAACCACAGCAAATTTCTCCTCCTCATCAATGAAAAAACTCCCAGCTCCAATGCAACATGAAGACCATGGAACGATCTCAAAAACTTGCTCCAAGACAGCGCATTGGATCAATTCTTATTCGTAACCCAAAACTCATGTACACTAAATGTTATTCGGTGGTAACTAAACAGAGCGAGCTTCTCTTCTCCAACACAAGACAGAGTCAAATTCTCTTAACGATAAGAGTGAAACTGCAGAGGCAGAGGCAGACACGGTCCAAATCTCTCACTTGTAAAATCAAAACAGAGTAAACTATCTTCAATCTTTCTTCTCCCTCCTTCTCCTTCTCATCTCATCTTCTCTAGACCCAAAAAAAATAACTATTTCCTTTCAAAGACACACCACGTTGATGAGAAGGTATCTCCCAATCGTGAGTAACACAATAAACCTTCCATAAATCAGAGCTAAAGTCGTATATTACCCAAAACAGCAAATCTTCAGAATTTTGTGGTTATAGTTCTTGTCATAACCAAGAGCATACCTGTCTGAGCTGTGGAAACTGTTTCTGGGTTCCATACGAAAGCCCTTAACAACACATAGCAACAAGCCGTCACAGTGAAACACTTTAGATATCTTCACTAGATCAAGTAAAGCTACCTGCTTTATTGATGGGTCTACCAAGTCTTCGTTTTGGATTCCTTGCAGGTTGAATCTTACAGAACAAACTCTATAATCCATCATCCTGAATCCCAGAAACTGCTGCTTCTCTGTTTTACCAAAAATCTGATTTTTTGATAAAGTTTTCCACTTTTTGCAAGTTTCAGAGATGTTACCGTAGAGAGTATCTCCTCTAGCAATTCCTCCGATAGATCCGCCGACGTTGTCTTCATTTTCTTAAACTTCAACAGTGAAGTCTTTCAAATCACAATTGTTCGAAGACAAATCCAGCCTACTGAATTAACCGAACCGAACCGGCCGAACACAACTTTGTTAAGTTGGCTTGTTATTAGGTTTTGTATTCTTTGTTTTGGTCGAATTTGGTTTTAATTGACTACAGTAACTGAATTAGAAGAAAACAATTTGGTTTACTACCGAACCGAATCAAAAAATTTCGGTTCAATACGGTAGAAGTATGCAAAATCGGAAATGGAAACAAAAGAGCAAAAAGGAAAATAGGATAAAAGAAACAAAGGAAATTTTGTAACTTTTAATCCTGACCGCTGAAAGTTAGATGATGATCAGATCTTAAACCGTCATTATTTTATAGCTCCATCTATAAAATAAAAAATAATGCTTCCCATCTTGTTAATAATTCTCAAACCCTAAAAAATCAATTTCGTGACTTGAAGGATGGTTCACAATTGTTTCCCAAGGGGATTGTCTTCGTTCTACGTCAGAGTCTATCAGGTTGTTGATGATCCTTCAACGGATTCAATCATCTCGTGGAGTAGCAACAACAGTTTCCTTATCTGGAACGTGGGAAAGTTTCGCAGAAAGATTATGCCGACGTGTGTTGAATTTGGTTTCAACTTCTCAAGTTTTGTATCCAAGCTTCGTTCTCATGGCTTTAAACGAGTTAAAGGGCCTGGACAGTTGGAATTTGGAGACGAGTATTTTGTCGTAGATCAACCGCAGCTTTTGAAGTTGATGATGGTCGAAGCTTTGAGGACTAAACGTAATGCAAAGAAAGCTAAAGCCAGAGCCAAGAAAGATCGAGTGCAAGTCGAGGGTCTCTTGAAACACTTGCAAATTTGATCATAATAAAATCATAACTTCTTGTATAAGATTAGTAGTAATGAATAATGTAATGTTTTGTATAAACCGCTTTTTGTGTCTCTTATGTATCAGATTCTCATCTCACTATTTCCTGCAGACCACATATCCTCAAAAACGCAACACATATAGATCGATTTGACAAATCCATATAATCCTCATGTTTTTTTTTTAGCTTACAAACTTAAAACATTAATCAATCAACATCTTCATCACATGGGTTATCATCACCATTCACATCAAGATCATCATCATCATCATCACTAAGGTCATCACATAAAGAAACTTCATCTTCCCTAGCATGTTCGCAGCCAGTTTCTTCAACCGTAATCAATGGCAACTTCAGTGGTTGCTCTGGAAACTCCTTGAATAATGAATTCATTACCATGAAGCGGATTACCTGTAATAGTTGGCTTTTGTCTCTCTTTTTGTCTCCGCTTAGGAGCTTCTCAAGCAATGTAGGTTCTCTCGTTATCACGGAAGACTCTTGAGATGAAGTTTTGTCTTCAAATCTTGTTTTCTTAACAGACTTATCTTTTCTATCAGGTCTTCTCTTTCTCTGTCTATTATTCTGGAATCTTCCTTTTCGTCCATCATTATATTGATTTTTTCCATTGTTGTTTCCTCCATCTCCATTAACTTGTTCATCTGTATTGGATAAATAATGTGAAGGAACTTCTGCAACTTCAACACCTAATTCAGCCTGCTTTGCTAAAACTTCCTGGAGTTGCTGCAATGCAAAAATAAATCGATATAAGGTAAGACAATGCTAATTGAAAGAAGAATTATGGGTCGACTGTAGAGAGGCTATACAAGCCTAATGATATTGAACTCTTTCATTGTCACCTAAACTTCCCAATAGCAAAACTATGAATCCGATAACTTTTCAGTAGATATATACAGATATGCTTTTTTCACCATCATAACCTTTTGGATATCTAACTAGACGGGCTATTTCGTTAGGCCTTAACTTTAAAACAAAACAAAAGGCATATAAGTTACTGAGACCTCAGTTTCAACATTTATAGCATTGGGCAGCTGATCTTAATGGTGACTCGAGCTTCATGAAGAATACTTGCGATCAAATTATAATTGTAGTATTCATATTTTTCACACCACATAGCAGATAAGCAATACCTCCTTTTCACCGTTTCATAAACTTATTTGAAGTGGAAGTTCTCAAGGTATACCAGTTGATCTATATTATATTAATGCAGTGTGTCTACCATGACCATAAAAAGTACCATAAGATGTGGAAAATACAGGGATGAACAAATAAAAAAGGTACCTGACGACGCATTTTTGCTTCCTCATCAAGGATGCTTTCTGAAGCATTTTTCTTTACTTTCTGCAAAAAGATAACTTATCATTCAAAATTTTCACCAAAGGAGTGAATTTCAACAAATCAAAGATGGTGGGAGAGGGAGGGCTACTACCTTCGCAACATTGAGTTTCGTTGGATAATTCTTACGGCGAGATTCACGCCATTGCTTAATTTCTTTTGGTGTATAGACCAAAGCAAATGATCTTCTCTTAGAGAAAAATAACATCAAAAGAATAATATTAGAGACTGGACCTAATGAACTGACATGAGCTTGAACAAAAATAATAACGAAAGATGTGATCGAGAAAATAATCCCATCCAATATTGCGAGTTAGTATTTGGATTTCACTGCTTTGTGACCGTGAAAATTCAGGGAATCAAAATGGCTTAAGAAGCAAAAGAAATTCAATGAGCCAAAACAGTAAGGTGCTTTGCTATTGAGACCCGGGCACTACCTTTTCTTCTCACTAGCTATGTTACCAGCATCAGACCCATTGAACCCAGTTGTCATCTTATTATAGTTCCCTGTAAAGGAAGTCATATATGGAGAGATCAGAAAAGACAAAAAATTAAAATTCTCAAATGTTTCAGAAAATTTGAGGAAGGGAATACAGAGATACTGGCTACAAGGATTACACAACAAAACTACTAACTTGAAATATAGAAAACGTTTGGAATTAGAAACTCCCAAAGATGTGAAAAAATATCATTCCTAATGCTAAGTTTATTAACTAATAGTATATTCCAGTACACAGAGAACAAAGAAAGCGTATAGGTTACAACTATAGTCAACATCAGATATGTGATTTGATATGTAAGAGGACTAACCTTTGCCCTTGTGATCCTTATTGAATCCAGACTTCCTCTTTCCATTATCTGCTTGATGCAACTGAGATCTCTGGAATCTACAAACAACTCAGAATACATATAAAACAGATTATAGCAAACAAACAACTGAAAGGGGAGCAAGCACTAGGAACATACCCTTGACCAGCGCCATTAAACTTTTGATGTTTTGTAAACTTATTTCGAAAATCATTCCCTTTAGGACCGGAACCATTGGTATTATCAACAATTCCTCCGGTCTGCCCCTGTGAAAGCTCAAGTTAACTAAAAGAACAAACAAGTCTCTCTCTCTTGATAGAGAAAAAAAACAATGTAAATAAGAGGTTTTACCAGTGGTCTTGGCTCTGAGAAACCCGGAGGCTGTAACTGATGATTTTGATGGGGATTTGGAACTGGTGGATAAGGACGGGGGTTAAAGGAATTAAGCTGTGGCTGGAAAAATTGGGGCTGAACTAAGGGGAGTGAGTGAGCCATAAGATTACTATTAGCAACTGCAAACTGAAGATTCCCCAAGAGGTTAGGGAGTAACTGGTTGATATTGTTGGGCATAGCAGCAAACTGATGAAGTTGCTGTTGATGTTGAGGCATATTGGAGAGATTGTTAAAGAACTGAGGATGCATTGGCATATTGGGCATAGGCATAGGATTGTTCATGTGACCCATCATTGGATTACTCATCATATGTGGATTCATCATTCTTAATTGATTAGTTTCCATTGGGTTCTGATACCCATTACGTTGGTGCTGATTAGAATACCCATTGTTCTGCAGATGACAAACACGAAACACAGAGACATCAATACAAAAAAGTCTTGATTTTTTTTTTTTTTTTTGTGGTATAAAGGAGAGATTTTTATACATAGAGAGAGAGCGAGAGAGACCTGGTGTTGTTGCTGTTGCGGTCGATGAGGACGACCTTGAGGCTGGAAGGAATTGAACGGAGGTCGCATTATGAAGGAGCTAGGGTTTATAGGGTTTTAGGATTACTTATGAACACTAGTAACTATTTTAGCTTGAGCCTCTGTTGAACGACAAATCAAGACGATGGGTAAGTAAGAAGAAGCAGAAACAGGTCGAAATTCGAATCGATACGATGGTCAGTTAGAAGAAATTGGCTAACCTCGTCGGCGTTGAAGCTATGGCGAGTGTGAGAATTGTGGTGAACGAAGAAGAAACCTAAATTAAAATCGAAGACTCTCTCTGTTCTCTCTATCTCATTCTCTTAATTGAACCGGGAACCAAACAACCGGTACGAACCGGTAATAATGTGTTTTGAAGACGTGGCACTGGGAGTCAAACTGATGGTCCACGTGGCTATTTGTTATTTTTGTAGTGGGCCAAATGTTTGATCACTTGGGGGCCTATTGTGGTAACCCAATAAAAAAAACCCAAATAACTGGTTAGGAAGAAGGACAGTTTATTATTGTTTCTTAGAGAAGCAGCTGGTGTCATGTACACAAGCCTCATGTGAGTTCTTGTTATATGAATAAAGGGTTTGGTCATTTGTGTCCCAACGCTTACGTTCGTTCCTTCTTGTGAAAACTTGAGGTGGATGTATGGAATATTGGTAGATGGCATTAAATAAAGTATATACAACAAACAGTTGTATAAACCAAATAAGGTATTTTCAGAAAGTGCTAAATGTAGTCAGTGAAAAAAGCACTAGCAGAAAAAGGATGTGAACTTATGTACGCATAGTAGTATACAATATTCCCATTCTCTTGGACCACAAGTACTTTTGATCGTTCTAATAAATATTGTAATATACTACAGTCATTATATTCTTTTTAGTAGCGAAACTGTAAAAACCTAAAAAAGAGAAGTACTCCACGGGATCGAATACATTCCAATAAACCAAATGAAAAAAAAGTGAAAAACCAAAATTCTGAACTATATAAGTTCCAGCCTTCCATTTCGATTTTCACAATTTTTACTAAGTCATTAAACAAAACGCCTTTATGGCTACCTCAACTAGGAAACTCGAATCATTGGTTATAGCATTCATGTCTATGTTCCTAGTATTGGTTATGTCCGGTCCGATAGTTGTCGAGGGCGGACGTGCTTTTTTCGTGTTCGGTGACTCGCTCGTCGACAGTGGCAACAACAACTATCTAGTAACGACTGCACGTGCCGATTCTCCACCTTATGGAATCGATTATCCTACTCGGAGACCAACTGGCCGGTTCTCCAACGGTCTTAACATTCCAGATCTTATCAGTTACGTTTGGTTACTAATCTCATTAACCAGTTAGAGTAATGCTTTCATGAGTATAATATATATTTATAAGTCACTATATAAGATGTAAATTATATAAAATAATTTATTCAATTGGTGCTTAGGTGAGGCCATTGGCAACGAAGAGCCGCCGTTACCGTACCTTAGTCAAGAGCTTAGGGGACAGAGGCTTCTAAACGGTGCTAATTTCGCATCTGCTGGCATAGGAATTCTCAACGATACCGGCTTTCAGTTCGTAAGTGATCAAATCAAGTCTGACTTACAAATTACATTTTCCATAAAATTTCTGGTTATTTATTTAGGTATAAAGTTTTTTGGTATGTACAGATAAACATCATAAGAATGTACCAACAACTCGACTACTTCCAACAATACCAACAACGTGTGAGTCGCTTGATTGGGAAACCGCGAACAGAGCGGCTCGTGACTCAAGCGCTTGTGTTAATCACGGTCGGCGGAAACGATTTCGTTAACAACTATTTCCTGTTTCCATACTCCGCTAGATCGCGGCAATTCACTCTACCCGATTACGTCCGATTTCTAATTTCTGAATATAAGAAATTACTATTGGTAAGTGTGGTAACAACATAAATCATAATTATAATATATGTATAGTGTGTTACTATTAATTACGTTCATTTTTGTATGACAAAAAAAATATTGAGTATTTTCTATAATCTAGTTTTTGACATTTGAGCTCGTGGCCTCGAGAACTTTCACCTTCTTACATGGATTTTAATACAAACAGTTCAATTTTGTTATCATTTTAGAGGTTAAATTCGCTTGGAGTGGGTCGAGTACTAGTGACTGGAGTCGGACCACTAGGATGTGCACCGGCTGAGCTGGCGAGTTCAGGCACGTCAAATGGGAGATGCTCGGCCGAGCTACAACAAGCTGCGTCTCTATACGATCTTCAGCTAATCCAAATGATAAATGAACTTAACAGAAATATTGGGAAGACTGTGTTTATTGCAGCAAACACTAACCAAATGCAACTAGATTTTCTACGCACTCCACGAAGCTATGGTAATTTAATCGAATTTTACCCTTTCGATTTACTATTTTTGGTCGACAAGAAAAGGTTATAACAATTATTTAATTTTTTTTTTACAGGATTTATAACGTCGAAGGTTGCTTGTTGCGGACAAGGGCCGTACAATGGGCTGGGTTTGTGTACTGTACTATCGAACTTGTGTCCGAACCGTGAGTTGTACGTGTTTTGGGACGCGTTTCATCCTACCGAGAAAGCTAACCGCATGATAGTCCGTCTTATTTTGACCGGTACCACCAAGTATATGAACCCCATGAACCTGACCTCTGCTCTTGCCTTATGAGCGAATCATCCGATCATTTAAAATATAAAATTCGGAATACGTTTATTTTGATTTACAAGATGTCGACTATCGAGTACAAGGGCATGAAATAACTTAGCTCAGTCTGAAATTTACTTGTTTCATTATTTGCTTGTAGTATTTTGCAGTTGAGGAAAAAAATGAACAACTTTTAAACTTCTTAAAAATTTGCTTTAATAAAAAACATGAACAAAACAAAAAAGAAGGCTATAATAGCTGTAACTTTTTGAAAAAAAAAATTCCCACTTAGATACTTAAACCTGGTAAACAAATATTGTAAAAGTGTTTTAAATGTTGTAAACAAGTCTTACAGTCCAACCAATAACACATTACATATAAATGTTAATCAATTTGGTCATATTTGGTACTCAATTTGATATAGATGTACTTGCATCATATATATCACTTTTACATATGTGCACCTATACATAGTATACCATTTATTCATGCATGTTTACCATATAAAATAAAAAGAAACTTTAAATATGACATAATACATTTAGTATCTCTTATGAAATAAAAGTGACTTTAAATATGACATAAATTTATATACATTTAGTATCTCTTGTTAGCTTATGCATACATATCAATGAAGGAGTTTAATGTCATTTTGCATCTGACAATAACACAATTTATTGTTAAAAACGACAAATTCTTTTTTAAAATATATATATTTTTTATAGTTTCATATTAATAAGATAGTCTAAAACCTAAATGAAATCTAGTATCAAACCTACTACTTAAATGTATATATATATATATATATTTTTTTTGTTATTTAATTTTAATGTGTGTTCTAATTTGAATATATCAAGATTTTTTTAAGTGCTTTTAAATATTGTAAAAAAGTCTTACAGCCCAACCAATCACACACTAAAAATAGATGTAAATCAATTTGGTATTCAATTTGATATGCATATGGACTTACATCATATATCACTTTAACATATATATGTGCATATACACTTAATATACTATCTATTTATGAACATCTACCATATAAAATAAAAAAGTGACTTTAAAAATGACATAATTTATATATATTTATTATCTCAAATAGAGACATATCAATGAAGGAGTTTAATGTCATTTATATCAAAATCTGACAAAACACGCAATTATTTCTAAAAACTACAAATTTTTATAAAAAGGAGTGTGACAACTCATAGATTTGTATTTTAAAAATAGTCAAAAACCTTAAATCATAAAAATCTAGTCAAAAAGCTAAATCTTTAAAACTTCAAAATGTATATTTTTTTAGTGATTTTCTTTTAATGCATTTCTCTAAATTTGAATCTATTAATATTTTTTCTTCTAAGTTATATTCCTATTATGATGTCTTTTTTTTAAAAAAGTTTCTTCTATTATATGATTTTAATATAATTCCAAAATAGAGATATTAGTTGTATAAAAACCCTTTAAAACCTTACCAAAGTTTATAAAGTCAAATTACCAAAAGTAACCTTCACGAGAGGCTCGAACCCTTCTGGCTGAGAAAGAGGTATAAGGTCTATTTCAGAGATGAAACTTTGAAAATAAAAAAATCCCTACACACAGAAAAAGAGATTGATTGAAATTTGGAATCCAGGTTTAGGGATGAATCGATCAACGACGGTGCTTATGAAGATTGAAGAGTCGGCCTTTGTTCTGTCGCTACTCAAATCGGATCTCCTGCCGATGGAGGACGTTCTATCGGAATTCAACTCTAAGTTGCCGAGCTCTCGTTACCTCGCTGTGTGCAATTCTCTTTCCATGTTGTTGCAGGCATGTCTTGCTTACGCTCCGCTATATTCCCTCTTCTTTTACTCTTTTTGAACTTTCTCTTGATGCCCGGCTTCGTGTTCCTCGATTCTGTGGACAAAGTTGCGAGCTTTATAGGGGGGGGTTTTGGATGTTTCAGTCGGAGGATTTGGTTTGAATCTAGGGTTTGGTTTCGTTTTTGTCATTTCTCTATAAAAATGAGTTCTTTTTCTTGTTCGTTTCTATGGGTTGTGTATTGAATTCGTGGATGGGAATCTAGTGTTTTGAGTTAGCTTTACTAGTGTTCAATCTCACTGGTGTTTATATTCTCAGATTTGGGGGGACTAATTGAATGGATTTTTTTTTGTTTAGGTTCAGGATCAGAAGATGCTTTGTGGTACTGAACGTATAATTGCATTTGGTATCATATACCAGTGTTATTCTTCCCAGAAGCCATCTTTTAACCCGTTTTTATCTGAAATGATAAATGTAAGCAGCCTTCGTTATGCGGACTCCATTTGTTCTTGTTGATTATCTACTTTACTAGTGTAATGACTGTGTTGTTAATCCGTAGAGAATTGTAGTTACTGAATATAATTTGGTTTTCAAAAAGCATATTTAAGTGTTAAGCTTGGTAGTTAGTATAGGTCATTTTTTTTCGCGAAGTGGCATGGTGATGGAGAATGATGACTTTCCCCATGTATTCGCTGAGGCTAAGTTTTATATAGTGATGTGTTTGGTTTTCTATAGATTGATTTAGGCAAACATGTTTTTAATATTAAGATGATCTGGTCTTCTCGTGTTAAAGAATAACGATATCTCTGCGTTTTGTAGGCTGCTTGTAATGAGCAACTGGAAAAGTCTGAGAGAGCATTTCTTCTCCACCTGTTACAATGGAATAATTACAACAACGTGAAAGAGGTAGGATATAGCTGCACATATAGCTGTTTCATTGAGCTGTTTGCCTGCTTCTGTTTTGCAAATCCATGAAAATTCGAAACCTATGCATAAAGCTGTTATGCAATTCCCTTTTCACATATACTCTCTAAGACTACTATTTTCCTTGGTGAAAATTTGTTTGCTGGGGTCACTTGTCTTTTTTCAGGCATATTCTAAGCCTTCTTCCGTTTCTCGTATTATTTTCGAGTTCTGATTTTTATGATTTTATGAGCTCTGTGACCTGTGGATACTAAGTAAATATTCATGATCAATTAAAGTAATGATAATTTGCTTCCTTGCAGATTCTCAAACAGTCAGCTGTTGATTATATCAGATCGTTTGATCCTTCAACTCATGTAAGAGTGCTTGATGCGTTGATATATTCTTTTCCAATTATATCTCTAATATATTTTATCTTCATCATAACTGTTCGTTTATTATGCATAACATTACCTGGAGATCATTTTGAAAAACCATTTCTTGTTAGTAATTTAATATGGTGATGTTCTGTCAGGATTTTCCGGAACTAGGAGAGCTGCAACGAGAGTATGGCGACAAAGCCGATCCTGGAGACTATTCCCTCAAAAAGCTATTGCATGACCCTGATGTGCCTCGTGGATGTGATCCTAATTCCCCAGAGTATGTAACCTATGGGTTAGGGAATTCCGTTTCTTTCTAACTGTTATGTACAGTTGAATCTGATCTATTTCCCCTAAGCTTCCAGTTTTCCTCTCAGCCTAATGTTATGTGTTATAATACATGTGCAAATTTTAAGTTGATTTTATGGCTGATCTTTGAGTCAAATTATATTTTTAGGTTCGATGTGCAACCTGGAGGGAATCCCAGAATTGGATCTGGTGATAGAGATGAGGCCCTGTCTGGCTTATTGGAAAATTCTACAATGGGGGGATTAGCTCCTAGGTGGATCCGTTCATGTCCACCAAGGTACTCAGTTCATCAGAGCGAGGTAAGGCTAAGATTAACCCATTATTCATTTGGTTTGGAAAATTATCGAACTGACCTAAATGGTTCAACTTCTTTCAGTTGCTTTGGATTGATCCTGATAACAAGCATGAGCTTGTTTGGGATGATAAAATGTGTGCTGATACTAGCAGAGGTGCAACAGTTAGAGACTTGCTTGTGAAGGGTTTAAAGATGACACTTTCTCCTTCGGAGCAAGAGGTATATTATTGCTTGTTAATTCATGATATGCGCATAAAGTCATACAAGTATTGAACATTTTATTGCTTATCTTGCTAAAACACTTATAAGTGAGCTAACATAGCAATGGGACAGTAACTGCATATGCATACGTTTTAAAGGCAGCCATTTTATGGCAGACATACTCTAGGATTGAGAGAGAAGTCATGCTATCATTTTTTTCCTTTCTCACTGGATTTAATGATCTAGGATATTAAGAAGGAACTGACTGCAGTAAGAGTTTATGGAAATAATTATGCAATATAAATAGTGATTGTGATGATTTAATTGATCAGCTTTACTTGTATTGATCCATTTTATCTTTTGACAAATAACAAGTGTAATTTATTTACTGGCCAGGACATCACTACAGAATTGACAAATGACCCAAAGCTTGTCTTTAATTGTGGAATAACTGCGCGGAAGCTGCCGGTATGTGATTTCATTTTCTTGCAGGTGCTTTTTTTTTTTCTTTTCTTTCTTATCGTCTCGCCTTTCATGTAATCTAGTTTCTTATTTTTCAGCAATTAGTAGAGCACAATCCTCAAATAGCAGTTGAGATTCTCACCAAGTTGGAGAACAACAAAGAGATTCTTGAGTAAGTCATCCACCTTATCGGTTCCACCATTTAATTTGTATCAAAATTATAACTTTTAAAGTGGAAATCTGAGAATGCTTCTGCAGCGATTTTTTGGCAGCTCTAGTAAATATGGACATGAGCCTGCACTCAATGGAAGTTGTGAATAGGCTTACAACTGCAGTTGAACTTCCCAAGGAATTTATACGGTCGTACATCACTAATTGCATATCGTCTTGTGAGAACGCCAAGGTATTAAAACAAAGCTTTCTTTTGTTCCATTAGGTTTTTAAATAAAAGAGAGCTTTCTATGCATAGCTATAACGCCATCCTATAGTTATGTGTGAAAAACTTGTGATGGTGCTCTGCATTATGTGCTTTTGTGTATATGATTCTCTGGATTTGTTGATTTACAGTGTGCACATATTTTTTTTTCTGTATAGCTGCTTTGTTAATGGTATAGTGATATATTGTTTTCGATCTGTAGCAGCAAGACAAATACATGCAGAATAGGCTTGTACGGCTTGTTTGCGTCTTCTTGCAAAGCTTAATTCGTAACAAGATCATCAACGGTATGCATTCTCTGTTTCTGACTGATGATTGCTGTCAAATTTGGTATTTTACTTTGCTAATAACAACAGCACAAAGAAAGATCAATAGATACAATCACAGAGGAATCTGTAGTCTATCATTTATGTTTTACAGTTGGGTAATATATGTTTTTTTTTTTCTTGGGGTAAATGTAACAGTGAAGGATCTATTCATAGAAGTTCAAGCTTTCTGCATTGAGTTTTCTCGGGTTCGAGAAGCAGCTGGTCTCTTCAGGCTTTTGAAAACATTGGAATGAATCAATTTACTATTTCTTCTTCTTCTTCTTCGCATCATCTTTATCTCCATTATAATTTTAATTCTCAATTTATGTAGCTAAAGAAAGTACGTTTTTTGGAATCCAATCCAAGACAGTTATCGCTTTTTAGAGTTTTTATATCTCAATATATATGTTTCTGAAAACAAAAGATCTCTGGTTAGATTATAGACGGCATGTCCTTGAGTGACTCCTTTCCAGTCCCTAGGCTGTTAAAAACAGTTAACCATGAACGGTTTAAACCGATATAATACCAACTGCTGGTTCTGATCCGAAGTTGTTGTTTGATTTTTTTTTTTTTAACACCCTCGAAGTTGTTGTTTGATTTCTACCTACGAAGTGACTTTTTATGTTATGTTCAGTGTACTGTATATGTTAATGTTTGTTACATACAGTACATGCATGTATTACTATAAAGAAATGGTTTTGAGTTTGAGAGTATAAAGAATGATTGGCCTGGCCTGTCATCAAGTTTGCTTCATAGAAAAGACACAAATGTTATGCTTCGTCTCAAAGCTTTAAACTTAAATTTTGGAAAACCAGACTCTGTTTAGTAAAAATATAAATAATTGAACAAAATACTACAGTATGTATTAAAATAATAAAAATCTTAGAAAGGTGGAAAATACAAATTACAAACGAGGACCCAAAAAGAAAAAATTAAAATTTGGTTAGAGGAAAAAAAAATGAAAGCTTCAAACATTGCGAAATTTTTGGTAGAGACAGAGTAATAGCAAAAATTCTCGATCTGGGTCCATAAAGGAATCAGAGAACAAAAGCCGAATTAATTGGGTTGAAGTAGAGAAAGCAGCTCCCTTCTCCTCTCCATTGTCGTTGTTGGGTAAGAAACGCAAAGTTTGAAAGCTTTCTCCTTTAGTCGCCCAAAATGTTGCTATAATTGCTTCTTCTTCTTCTGATCTTTTTCAGGTGAGTCAATAGAAGACAATGGCGGTTCCTGTAGAGGAAGCAATCGCAGCTCTTTCCACATTCTCCTTAGAGGTAACTCCGATGTTCTAGTTTTTGGTTTAAATTTAGAAAACTTTGACTACAATTTCTCGTTCTGGGGTTCAATTTCAGAAGATTTTGACTAGAAATGAGAGGGCTTGTTGATAAATTATTTTAGTGTCTCGCCTATTTGTATCTGCGGATCTTTTGCCTTGTTAGCTGTAAAACAAATAGGTTTCAATGATAATGTATCTTCTTGAAAAATTTGAAGTCACTGTAGCGAATTTTCTTGAAGCATTTTGAATTTTGTTAATAGGATGAGCAACCAGAAGTCCAAGGACCGGCTGTGATGGTTTCAGCTGAAAGAGCAGCTACTGATAGTCCCATTGGTATGCTTCTTCTTTACTTCTCTTTATCACTCTTTTACCATAAAAAGCCAATTAAACAAGATTGTTTTTTTTTTTGCTTAACTATGTAGAGTATAGTGATGTTGCAGCGTACCGGTTGTCTCTCTCAGAAGACACAAAAGCTCTTAACCAGCTGGTATATGATTCTTCTTCATTTTGCTTCATCTTATAAAGGCTGACTAAATTACGATTTTGATTAAGTTATATTTTTGTTTTTGGTTTTTTTTTATGGGTTATGTTCATGTTAATCTGTTCTTAGCGGGTGTGAATATCCGAATGTTTCAAGCAAGTTTTCGACCAATTTTGATGCAGAATACACTTATTCAAGAAGGAAAAGAGATGGCGTCAATTCTATACACATATAGAAGTTGTGTTAAAGCACTACCTCAGGTCCTCGCAACTGTACCCCATTGCTTGTCTACTTTTAGACATTTTATTTGATAGATAGTAACTTTGAGAATTATGCTATTTATAGTTCATTCATGGTATTTGAAACGTCGTAGCAACTATGTAAGAATATCTTGTGAACTACAAAGTATATGCAAAAAGAAAAGCAAGAACAACTAATTTCTCTGTATAAATAATACCGAATGATAGAACTTACTAAAATAAGATCCAATATGGTACCTGCTGCTGGGTCTTCTTGTGTATATCTCTTCCATAATATACACAACTCTCTTATTAATAATATACATGCAGCTTCCCGAGTCTATGAAGCATAGTCAAGCGGATTTGTATCTAGAAACATATCAGGTTTTGGACTTAGAAATGAGTCGTTTACGCGAAATTCAGAGATGGCAATCTTCGGCCTCAGCTAAAGTGCGGTGTATACCTTTCCTCGTCCAACTCGTTTTGTTTAAATTCCTGTATCATAAATAATGTGCGTATATGCTCTATATCTGTGCAGTTAGCTGCTGACATGCAGCGGTTTTCCAGACCTGAACGACGCATTAATGGCCCCACAGTCACACATCTTTGGTGGGTTCTCATTTTTTTTCTTTGATGTTTTGTATAGATCCTCCGATGATTAACGCTCCTCGATAATAGAATTTAACTATGATTTTACTTAATATAGGTCGATGCTAAAGTTGCTTGACGTCTTGGTTCAGCTTGATCATCTTAAAAATGCTAAAGCTAGCATTCCTAATGATTTTTCTTGGTATAAGAGGTGAAAGATATAATACATTTATCTTTTCTTTCTATTTTTTCTACCAGTAGAACACTTCAGTGTAGGTAGATCTATGGTTGGTACTAATCATTTCAGCTGTTAAAAGCTTTTTTTAAGAGTTGAATTAGTTTCCTAGAAGTTTTCCTTTTAGCTTCTGTTCTGAAGATAGTTTCACTCTTTTCAGAACATTCACTCAAGTCAGTGCGCAGTGGCAAGATACAGATACAATGAGAGAAGAGTTAGATGACTTACAGGTGTTTGCATGGCTTGTATTTGCAATCATTTCTTAATGAAAATGTTGCCACGATGGGCTATTTTGTTGTAAATGAAATGAAAATGAAAATGTTGTATTGTTGTAAATGAAAATGTGAGTTCTTTATATGCAGATTTTCCTGAGTACACGATGGGCTATTTTACTGAACCTTCATGTTGAGATGTTCCGTGTAAACAAGTATCCTTTTTTCCAGACATGTATCACCTTCGTGTGGCTGTTTAAGACATTATTATGGGTTTCTCTATTTGAGATGCACATGCTGCCCAAGTCCCTTGTGCTATTTGACTATATTTCAAGCTTTTGGATTCCTTAAAGTGATATCAGTGTGGAAGATATTCTCCAAGTTCTCATAGTCTTCATCGTGGAGTCTCTGGAGTTGGATTTTGCACTACTTTTTCCTGAGCGTTATATTCTTCTTCGAGTTTTACCGGTTCTTGTTGTCTTAGCAACTCCATCTGAGAAAGATACCGAGGCTTTGTACAAGAGGGTAAAACTGAACAGATTAATAAACATTTTCAAGGTATGAAAATTCATCTTATACCTGTTTAAGTTTTGTATTCATAGCCAATATACCTCAAAGCCTTTTTCCAACTGCTAATTGACATATTTGTTGTGTTCTTATGGTTATCAGAATGATCCTGTCATTCCTGCGTTTCCAGATCTCCATCTTTCTCCTGCTGCAATTTTAAAAGAATTGTCGGTATACTTTCAAAAGTTTTCATCACAGACTCGCCTTCTGACTCTTCCAGCACCTCATGAGCTCCCTCCACGTGAAGCGCTAGAATATCCTTTAATATTTTCACTGTTACGTGCCTATTTAAGTATTATCTGGATTATTGTAAACTGTACACATGCTGTGAAAATTGCAAGCCTTAACATATTTTACATATCAGAGACACTATCTGATAGTCAATCACATTGGAGCGCTTCGCGCTGAGCACGATGATTTCACAATCCGATTTGCGTCATCCATGAATCAGGTTCTCAGGCTATTTCTATCCCCGCAGCATCAATTTTCGTGTTCTTGTCTAGAGTCTCTAGAATGTTGTTCTCACTTGCTTTCATGCAGTTATTGCTGTTGAAGTCAAACGATGGAGCATATACTGAATGGTGCAGAGAGGTCAAAGGAAATATGTACGATATGGTTGTTGAAGGCTTCCAACTGTTAAGTAGATGGACAGCGCGCATTTGGGAGCAATGTGCTTGGAAAATTTCTCGCCCATGTAGGGATGCAGGAGAGACTCCGGAAGCCTCCGGATCATATTCTGATTACGAGAAGGTAATGCTTGTGAAAATTTTCTGAAAAGTTTATCTCTTATGGTAACAAGTTTTTGATTCTTTTTAATAGGTGGTGAGGTATAATTATACTGCAGAAGAAAGGAAAGCCTTGGTCGAACTTGTTGGCTATATAAAGAGTGTAGGATCGATGCTGCAGCGCTGTGACACATTAGTCGCAGATGCTTTATGGGAGACAATACATGCCGAAGTTCAGGATTTTGTACAGAACACATTAGCTACAATGTTGCGTACCACCTTCCGAAAGAAGAAAGATCTCTCAAGGTGAATTAGTTTTCCTTTATTTTCTTTCTATTTCAAGTCACATCCCCTTAAACTTAAGCTTTCCATATTGTTAAGTGTTAACTGTATCATATGTATGATTGCATTTCAGGATTCTTTCTGATATGCGGACACTTTCAGCTGACTGGATGGCAAATACCAGGCCCGAACATGAGATTCCATCTTCACAACATGGAAGTGATGAAAGCAGAGCGAATTTCTTTTATCCGAGGCCAGTTGCCCCAACAGCAGCACAGGTTTGGGTCCATTTCATATATTTTTAAGGTACAACAACAGATGGTTAGACCCTGTACTTGAACTTCTTGCTGTTTTGTTCTTTTAGGTGCATTGCTTACAGTTTTTGATATATGAGGTTGTCTCTGGTGGAAATCTGAGGAGGCCAGGGGGATTCTTTGGAAATAATGGCTCTGAGATTCCTGTTAATGACTTGAAGCAATTAGAAACTTTCTTTTACAAGCTCAGCTTTTTCTTGCACATATTAGATTACTCGGGTAACCCACATGCTTAATGTCTTTTTGGTTAGTTTATTGAGCCATATCAATAGCTTTGTGACTCTTCAGCTTCAATTTATGATGACTGCAGCAAGTATTGGCATTCTGACTGATCTGGGGTTCTTGTGGTTTAGAGAATTTTACCTGGAGTCTTCACGTGTTATTCAGGTATGCGGCAATACGAAAAGGTTATAACTATATTTTGCCATTTTGTTTTCACATCAGCCCTGACTTGTTCTTACAAATAGTTATACGTTCACTACTGCAGTTCCCGATCGAGTGTTCACTACCATGGATGCTGATAGACTACATTCTGGAATCCCAGAATTCAGGCCTTCTTGAGAGTGTTCTGCTGCCTTTTGACATTTATAATGACTCAGCTCAACAAGCTCTGGTTGTTCTGAGGCAGAGATTCCTCTATGATGAAATTGAAGCTGAGGTAACTAGAGTTCAATTCCGATCTCAACAGCGATAAACCTATAGGTCTTCTTGAATGAAAAGGTTCCTTGAACAAAATTATCGTTTCTTGTATTCTGTCTTCTTTTTGTAGGTGGACCATGGTTTTGATATATTTGTTTCAAGGCTCTCGGAGTCTATATTCACATATTACAAGAGTTGGTCAGCGAGGTACCTAAATACATGGTTTTTGATATTTTCAATCTCTTCACTGTTAACTAGTGAGGAGCTAACCCCTTTTATCATCAATTGTTGAGTTCAACAGTGAGCTTCTTGATCCATCGTTTCTCTTTGCGTTGGACAATGGTGAAAAGTTCTCCATCCAGCCTGTGAGGTTTACTGCGTTATTTAAAATGACAAAAGTAAAGGTAAATAATTAAATATATAGCTCCATTGTTATGACCTAACAGAGATTAAATTATGTTTCAAGCAGTGGTTCTAATTATGTGTGGCCTGGCATGGTTATACAATCTTCTTACTGAATTCTATTGTGACATGCAGATACTTGGTAGAACAATTAATTTAAGAAGTTTGATCGCTCAGAGGATGAATAAAATCTTTAGAGAGAACCTCGAGTTTCTTTTTGACCGTTTTGAGTCCCAGGACCTATGTGCTGTAGTGGTAAGTTTGATTTTCTTTTTCATTTTCTAGATTCTGTATGTATTACTTCTTTTGCAATATACAAAAGTGGATGCTCTCTTCAATTGCAGGAATTGGAGAAGCTGATAGATATCCTAAAGCACTCGCATGAATTGCTTTCACAAGATATTTCCATAGATCCTTTCAGCCTCATGTTGAATGAAATGCAAGAAAACATTTCTCTTGTCTCATTTTCAAGTCGACTTGCTACACAGGTCAGCCATACAAATTATTAGTCCTGAATCTAATTTTTCCCACCTTTTCTCAATCTCTGATTTTTTTTTTGTCTTCTAGATCTGGTCGGAGATGCAGAGTGATTTCCTACCAAACTTCATTCTTTGCAATACCACACAGCGATTTGTCCGTTCATCGAAAGTTCCTCCTACTCAGAAACCATCAGTGCCTTCTGCTAAGCCTAGTTTCTATTGTGGCACTCAAGTAAGGAGCAATATGTTATACCATTTTTTCTTTTAATTTGTTCAGAAACAATCTTATAGACCCTTGTGGTTACCTCCAGTGTCTTTGGTCTCATTTTATATTTTTGTTGACATGCTTATTTTTTCTCTGGTAGGACTTAAATGCAGCTCATCAAAGTTTTGCACGATTGCATAGTGGATTTTTTGGGATACCACATTTATTTTCCATAGTTAAACTTCTTGGATCCAGATCATTGCCTTGGCTAATAAGAGCTTTGCTGGACCATATATCAAATAAGGTATATTTGCACTTTTTGTACCATTTATTCCTTTTGTCGAGGTACTAATTATACAAAGGAACCAGCTAAAATAGTTCTTTTGTCTTAAACTTTCAGATAACAACACTTGAGCCAATGATCTCTGGATTGCAAGAAGCAATGCCCAAGTCTATTGGTTTGCTTTCTTTTGATGGTGGTGTTACAGGTTAATGCCCAGTTGCAGTATTCTTGATGTGTTTTGATTTTCTGTGATGTTTTATTTACTGTTGCCTTTCGGTGTTTCATTTGAAGGTTGTATGAAGCTTATACGAGAGCAACTAAACTGGGGCAGTAAGTCAGAACTCAAGTCAGAAGTTCTACGAGGAATAAAGGAAATTGGAAGTGTTATATATACAATGGGACTTCTCGATATCGTATTGGTCAGTCCTATCTGACAGATTGTAAAGATTTAAAGCCAAAAATTCTTGTGATTTAGTCTAACAAATGTATATATACTATATTTACAGAGAGAGATAGACACAAAGCGTTTCATGCAAACAGCTCCATGGTTGGGATTAATCCCGGGTGCTGAAGGACAGATAGTTAATGCTCAAGACGGTGAAAGCCCTCTTGTCAATCTCTTAAAGTCATCAACTTCTGCAGTTGTCTCAAGTCCCGGTTGTCTGAATCCAGCAGCGTTCTACACTATGTCCAAACAGGCAGAAGCTGCAGGTTAATTAAGAGTTGTAGTCAATCACCAGTTTCTTCTTTACTCTTTTTCTGTGACAGAATTTTAATCTTTTTGGTCTTATATTATATGTGCAGATCTTTTGTATAAGGCGAACATGAACGGTGGAAGCGTTCTTGAATACACACTTGCATTCACCAGTGCGTCACTCGACAAATATTGTAGCAAATGGAGTGCTCCTCCAAAGACGGGCTTCATTGATATCACAACTTCAAAGGATTTTTACCGTATATACGGTGGTCTGCAGATTGTAAGCCATTTAAAAACATCGTTTTTTTTAACAGCCACAACATTCATCTCTCTTCTCAATTTCTTATATAAAGTTTGCGATGGACTCAGGGATATCTGGAGGAGGTAACAGCTCCACAGTCAGCTCAACATGAAGTGCTTGGTGACTCGATAGCTTGGGGTGGTTGCACCATTATATACTTGCTCGGCCAGCAACTTCACTTTGAGTTGTTTGATTTCTCGTACCAAGTACTCAATGTCTCTGAGGTTGAAACTGTCTCTGCTTCACATACTCATAGGCATCCTCAGATCCATCAGGTAGATTTTCCTTTTCCCAGTCTCTCATGTGTTGAATCCTCTCATTCTCTCATCTGAAACATCTTTTTATGTGTACGAAAGGGATGGGAAGGTTTGTTGGAAGGGATGAAGAAAGCTCGGAGGCTGAATAATCACGTCTTCTCCATGCTTAAAGCTCGTTGTCCCCTAGAAGACAAAACGGCTTGTGCTATCAAACAGAGTGGCGCGCCGCTCCCACGTGTCAGGTTTGAGAATACTGTATCTGCTTTCGAGACTCTACCTCAGAAAGGCACCGTTGGCTGATGCCATGTGTTTGTGTAGTAGAACCAGAGTGTTATTATCTTTTGTTTTTCTCATAATGACGATGTTTGCACCTTTCTTTCCGAACAAAGTAACCTGGGAAAACGTTTGTGTGTATCAGGGGAGTTTTTTGTTTGTTTGTTTGTTACTAAAGATAAACTCATACGGAGATCCAACCTTCCAAGGTTAGTTATTAATAATAATGATCAAATTGACTATCAAATTGGGTATGACAGTGACAAACAAAGTCTTTACAGCTACGAATAATATATTTCAACCTTCTCAGTTCTCATACAATACAATTGATAATGGCACTCAAGACAAAAAGAATCATCTCTTCCAACTTGTGTACTAGGGGTTTTCTTCCAAGTTAGGTAGAAATATATTAAACGATTAAATTAAAATCTCATTTGTTAAAGAAATGTATCGGAACAAAAATTAGATAATGGACTAAAACACAAATTATGATTATGTAGTTGTCTTCATCTATCTATATATACATTTTTGGAAACATTTAGCAAATAAGTACTAGGGTTGGAATCTATTTACAAGCATATAGCATTAATTATTAATTTATTTTTCATTTAATTTATTAATATTAAATTTCAATTTTTGGAAACAAGATTTCTCATCCTAATAAAATTTCCAAAATAATAAGAACCACTCATTTTAACATTAAATATTAAGTTTATAATAAATTTAATTATATAAAGATTTCAATTTTACAAAAAAATATTTTCTCCATAGAAATAGTTTTCTAAACAAATTATATACACACATCTTGGTTCTATTTTAACAATGTGGAATTCATGTCAATCCCAACAAATAACTGTTAACAACTTTTATTTGCATTTCACAACAAAACTATATATACTAAATTTAATTGATTCTTTATATATAAAACATACAAAACTACAATACAAAATTATCCTGTACATATATCTAAACAATTTAAAATAATAAAAATACTACTATCTGTAAATAAATAAATAAAAACACAGCATATTCCTTCAATAAATCATTACTTATCTAATTGTATGTTATACACTTATACAATAATATAAAAAAATAAACCTCAAACAAAATACTTTTTAATTTCTATACTAACTAATATATCTATATTTGTAAAGTTGTACATTTTTTAAAATACAAATTAAACATTAGTTATATATAGTTAATCTATAAAATAAATTATATCTTTTTATGAAAAATAGTCTTGCGGTGTATCGCAGGTGAATATCTAGTTTTATATCAAACTAAACAATATCTCACTCGCGTAAGTTTGAAATTAATATAACAAAATATAATTATATACTTTTAAAAGAATTTAGTAACTTATTGAATAAATTGATTATTTAATAGTTTATATTCCATAAATATTCTTTTAAATAAGTATCTTTCAAAACGTGTACAAAATTTTTAGAATGAAGTTTTATTATATGCACTCTCTCTCAAACTCACTTTACAACGACACAAGAATCAATCATCCTAAACCATTATCGATATCCATAGATTCATCATTTAAACCACATTTCATACGCCATCACAACCAACCTAAACAGAATGATTAATGCAAATACGATTCCACTCCACATGGCAAAGGCAGAGTCGATGAAGAAGTTAGACCTGCATGTACACTGATAACCTCATCCAACAACAACAATGCAATAATCAAATATTAATATCTCTTATTATTTATTCTATTTTTAATTGTAATTAATAATTTTATTAGACTGCTAGAAATACTATGGAGGTGAAAAAAATAACATAAACACAAATAAATAATTGCAAGTAATTAAAATTTAGTGCCTTAAAATATGGATATGATTATAAATATGAGAGTCACAAAATATTTGATAGAATATGTAAGTTAATAAAAGATGTGAAAAATTCATAAAAATAAATTTATTGTTAATAAAGAACTGGTTTTTTTGGTTTGAATATAAAAATTTTAAATTACTATAAATATAAATATATGATAGGAACTTCAAGCTAATCAAACTGTAATTTTAAATAAACATTTTGTTCTCTCATAAAACGAAATATGTATTCAGCTTTCTCTCTATAAATATTTAGAAATTCTATATATTAAAATATATTTTAGTTTATTGTAATTAGAATGAAATTACAAAACAAATTAATAATCATATTATGTGAATTATTTTTATTAAAGTGAATAAATAATACAGAAAATTATTATTGGAAGTTATGATTAAAAAGTAGAAGAAAAATTGAACATATTATAATATATTACTTGGATTCAAGTTGTCTTTTTTTACAGATAATAACTCTTTTGGTGACAGGTTTCAAATTCTTGAAGAAAATTTTAAAATGAAGTCTTCTATATTATATAAGATAATTTTTTTCCTTTCTATAGAAGCTTTAATTAAGTGGGAGCAGTTACAAAGAAAGCTATTGGAGATGAGTGAGATAGTTGTCATAATTTCTATACCTTTTTTACTCATGTTACAAAATAGTTCTTTAGCACACCCGAAAAAATAAAAACTGTTACAAAATAGTTAAATACTATAAGAAAATAAAACTATAACTAGTTACTTTTTAAATTTCTGCTAAACATCCTCTACAAAGTACCATCTATTCAATCGTGGACCGACTTGCAACCCGGTTTGACCAAACCGCATTTATAAAAGAAGAACCAAGAAAACAGCAAAAAGAGTCGGCGAAAAAAATATAAAAGAGCGACCCAGAGAGAGAGAGAGAAGGTGAGAAAGATTTGATTTTGATTTCTCTTTTCAAGGCAAAAAAGAATTTACAAGAGAGATAATTTCTAGGGTTTTTGTACTTCTCGCTCGCTAGGTTTTTCTAAAGAGATTTTTCCCCAATATGGTGAGTTTAGGTTTCTGTTATCATCAATCTCTCAGCTTTTTTTTTATTCTTAGTAGTTGATTGCGTGAATCGATTGACTTGTTTCTCTTTGATTCATATGTGTGCATGTCATAAGAGCTTTTTTTTCCGGAACTAAATTCCCATCTTAAAGTTGTAAAACACAATCAAAGTTTAGTCCTTTTTAATGTTTTTGGGGTTTTTGTGTTTTTGTAGGATTCGATGGTTAATCAGAAGACGGTTTTGGCTGTGACGGATGATGTTGTGTTGCCTGTTAGCTCTGTTCTTACTGTTATGGAACAGCTTGGAAAGGAGCGTTTTGATCCTCTGATTATTACCCAAGCATCCACAATAAGTAAATCTCTTTATTCTCCTGCTTCTTTGTTTTCACTGGCTCTAAGCTTGTAATAGTTAGGTCCGGAATATAAATTAGATAGGAAGATTTGTGTCTGTATTATCGAGAGATGGACACTTTTTAAGGCAGATAGATTGTGTTTTTCTTGGGTGACAACAATTGAACACGTGCTAGGGTATTCGTTGGTATCTTCTTCTCATAATGTTTGGACTATTGATGATTTTGCAGATCAGTTTCCTTTGGATTCTTCATCAGTGGACGCTGTTTTAGCAATTTCCAAAACATCTGATTTTCCTAGTGACAAAATATGTGGTGAGTTCTCGAGGATCTTGAAGCCTGGTGGCACGGTTTTTGTGTGCAAGAATTTGGAGGGTCAACTGGAAGATATGCAACAGGTTTGTCTCGTCCATCTACTAGTCTTTGTAATGGGGTTTTTATTTGACCTTGATTAATCTTATGGCGTCTTCCTTGCAGACCATTCAAAAAAGAGTGACGTTGGCTGGTTTTCTGGAGCCACAGTGTGTTGATTTGAAATCAATTAAGTTGTCTACGTTCAGTTTATCCTTTGGGGTGAGCAGTTTTACACGTCTTGTCTCTCTTCTTCTCTTTCTTTTAGTATGAGGAAACGTTTCTTCTTTCCCGAAAATATGAATAAAAGCTTGCTGTTTTAGGTTCAGGCTTATTCTAGGCCTTAAGCATGAAGAATGAAAGATCTTCATTCTACTTATCTGTCGAACTTAGATATAGGCTCTCACTTTTGCTCATCCATATAACAGAGAAACATGTTGTCAAATGCAGATCAAGGCAAAGAAACCTTCTTGGAAAATTGGTTCATCATTTGCTCTCAAAAAGCCTGCAAAAGTTCTCTTGAAGGTTAATCTAGATGATGACTTGGATCTTATTGATGAAGATTCTCTTTTAACAGAGGAGGACTTGAAGAAGCCACAGCTTCCTGTTGGTAATTAAAGACAACCACATGATCTTTATTATCCTTGTTCATCCCTTGTCTTTAAGACAACCACATGATCTTCTTTGTTCATCCCTTGTGTTTAAGACAACCACATGATCTTCACTTTTTTGCAGCCAGCGGTTGTGCGACCACCAAAAAAGCTTGCAAGAACTGCGTCTGTGGTAGAGCTGAGATTGAGGAGAAAGCTGTGAAGCTGGGCCTCACAGATGATCAAATCGAGAATCCACAATCAGCATGTGGCAGTGTAAGCTTCTTTACCCATCTCTTTCTCTGTATGCATTAGATTTTTGGTTCCACAAGACTGAGAATTTTTTAAACAATTCTTTCAGTGTGGGCTCGGTGATGCCTTCCGCTGCGGTACATGCCCTTACAAGGGTCTGCCAGCCTTCAAATTAGGCGAGAAGGTAACTGACCCTTCCTTCATATCTATAACCATTGTAAAGTCTAGTCAAATCCTTTTAAGAATACACTTTATTTATGTAACTTTATCTTCCTCTTTAGGTAACCCTATCTCGAAACTTCCTTGAAGCGGACATATAAGCATGTGAAAGGTGTTTCTTCATATCGAGGCCAAAACCGTTTGCTAATCGCAGAGTAGTTTCATTATTTACTTCGTGCCCTTTCGTATAATTTGTTTGTTGCTACTTCTTTTATTTTGTGGCTCTAAAGGCTTATAGAAAATTGTTGGTGTTTGCCCATAAAGCACAAACCTTGGTACTATTAAAGAACAGTTTTGCATTTGGTTAAATAATTATTTGTCTTTATTGGCTTGGACCTTTAGTTATTTCTAAGTGTGAATATAGATGTTTGCTAAAGAGTAAAGATTTGTCGGTTTATGATACAAAAGGTGAGAGTGGTGAGTGAAATTTGTAATCTGTGGAACAAACGAGTCAATGTATTAACACCAGCGCTTGTGTTGTCTGAAAGCATCACTGTTTCTTTAGTAATGTGAGTTCTGTTGTTGATTCTTCTGTAGTAATATCTGTCCAAAGAGAACAATACGTATTTAATGATCTGACAGATAGAACTAAAAACAACAGTACAACAAAACTAGTCTGTAGAATCCCAACTCCCAAGTATCAGAGTACGTTTAGGGGAATCCCAACCTCAAAAGCCTTTCTAAGTGTAGCACTATCAAACTCCTCTAAGCTGAACTTCCAACTGCTCTATTCGCATAGCCAAATCATGCTTCCCGCTATTCTTCAACCCATCAGTAACCATATCAAAGCACCGTGATATCGGAACCAAACCCATCTCTGTCATCTCAACCAAGTAATTAGCCGCATCCACAAATTTCCCACCACGACCACACATTGTAATCAGCATTGTGTAAACCGGCCTGTTAGGCGGATGAGCCTTCACCTTCATATCACTGAAAAAGCTAAAAGCATCATCAAACATCCCATTCCTACACATCCCCTTAATAATCGGAGCATACAAACTCGGAAACGGCTTATGCCCATCTTCCACACAATTGTTCAACAACCGAAACGCTTCATCAATCTTCCCAATCTTCGAAACAGCAGGTATAAGTGTCTTGTAAGTATCGATATCTACACAGAGACCTAACTTGCAAGCAGTATAATACATCTCAATGCAAAACTCAACTTCCCCTGATTTAGTTATAGCTTCAATCAGAGTATTAAAAGTTTGAATATCAGGAACAAAACCTCCTTTGGTCATCTTACTCACCATCTCTTTAGCAGATTCCAAGTAACCAGCATTTAACAATCCTTCAATAAGCAAATCACGACCACGAGCCGGTGGATTAAACCCTTTCCTACTCATCTCATCAAGAAACTCTTGAGCCTCCTTCATCTTCCCCGCGGAACACCATCCGTTAACCAAGATCGCGTACGTCCTCTTATCAGGCTTGAGACCTTTCCTTATCATTCTCCGAATCAAAGCGTAAGCGCCATGGAACATTTTCACATCACAAAGCGCATGAAGCAACGAATTGTAAACATCAACGGTTTGTTTACATCCGAGAGTCTTCGGGACACCATTGAAAAGCTCCACTGCTTGATCTACATGACCGTTTTTACCGTATTGCTCAATGATGAAACAGAGAGTCTCACCGGAGATGTCTAGAGACAAATCTTTCATCTGTTTGAGAATCTTCCACATCGATTCGTATTTTTTATGTGAAGCTAAAGATTTCGCAAGCTGTTCGTATTCCATTGACGTTGGTGTGTAACTAGGGCTTGATCGAGCCCAGTTGAAGAAACGGAGAGAATCGTTGGCGGAACGAGAAGTGGCGCGGAGGACTCTGAACACGAACTCGGAGGTTACAGGAAGACGGAGACGATTCAGAGATCTCTCCGGGTGAACTTCTCGGCGGACGATGTTGACAACGTGATTGATCGCTGCGAAGTAATCGCCTTTCGTTGGAGTCGAATCAGAGGTTTGTAAAGGCTCGAGACTGTTGAAATGACGAATACTAGACTCAACAGAACCTCTGAAATCGTTGGTGAAGATCGAGAAGAGTCTTCCGCCGGTGTTACGCCGGACGAGGAACATTTTCTCACCGGGACTCCAATCTCTCCGATGAGATGAGCTCAGAGAGAAGAGAAGACATAGTAAACCAGTGACGTGGAATATTAATTTTAGTTTTTATTTATTTATTTTACTAACAGTTTAATCAAAACGGTGCGTTTTAGAGAGGATGCCCTAGTTTGATGAGTTAAAACCCTAAATTTATCATTTCAGCTCCCACTCTGTGCATTAGGTTTCTTTTGTGAGCGGCAGACGAAGGAGAAGGAGAGAAACCGTAACCATGGCGACTCAACCAGCTGTTGAATCTGTGCAATGCTTCGGAAGGAAGAAGACTGCAGTGGCAGTCACCCACTGCAAGCGTGGATCTGGTTTGATCAAGCTCAACGGTTGCCCAATCGAGCTTTTCCAGCCTGAGATCCTCCGATTCAAGATTTTCGAGCCAGTGCTTCTCCTCGGAAAGCACCGTTTCGCTGGTGTGGACATGAGGATCCGTGTCAACGGTGGTGGTCACACTTCCCAGGTCTACGCCATCCGTCAGAGTATCGCGAAGGCTCTTGTTGCGTTCTACCAGAAGTATGTGGATGAGCAATCGAAGAAGGAGATTAAGGATATCTTGGTGAGGTACGACAGGACTCTTCTTGTGGCGGATCCGAGGAGGTGTGAGCCGAAGAAGTTTGGAGGTCGTGGTGCTCGTGCTCGTTTCCAGAAGAGTTACCGTTAAAAAAATGCTGGTTTGTTTTGTTTTGTTGTTCTTCAATTTCGAAATCATCATCTTAAGGTTTTTGGAGTATGGACTTGTGATGTGAGACTCTTTAGATTTTATAATTTCAGTTTTATTATGCTTTTTTTTTTGGATAATGGTGATTCTCCATGAAACTTATATGTTTTGATATGTTTACTCGTTTGTTATCTTAAAGTTTTTGTTTTTATTTCATTGTCGTGTCCTGAAATGTTATGGCATTGCATATTTCGATCAAAGGTTAGGTTAATCATTCCTTATAATTTCCATTTGCGTCTGTAGATTAGATCTTGCCGAGTTTATGAGATTGCTGTTGCTTGATGTGGCTTAGCAATATAGACTACTTTGATGTAATTGGCGAAATGTTAGTGTTGTTAGTCTTTGCTCTTGGGTGGACTCAATAGGGAAGTTGTGTTCTCGACTATGCTTAGATTGATGTTGTTTTAATGTGTAAGCATGGAGATGCACAGAGCATTTGATCTAATCTTTTGCTTTACCTTGTGTAGCTGTGATGTTTTTTATTCATTTGATTCCTTTCCCCCTTTCACCTGCTATTTGTTGTATCTCACAAAAATTGATATTTGCAATGCAAATTTGGTTTGACTGCTTATTGGACGCAAAAAATTTAGCATATGAGATTAGAATTGTAATCCCGTCCTTGCTTAAGAGGGCATCGTCCTATAAGAAAATTTCTTAAAACCCGTTTTAAAAGTGAAAAATTTTCAACCGCTAGTTTTTGGTCGAAGTCTTAACTCATTATTTAGAAGAGAGGTAAACGTGGCCGTAGTTTTTGTCTTCTCATCTTCTGGCAAAATTGTTTTTGTGATTTCACAACGGACTTCTAAACTGAAATTAAAACTCTGTCGAAGCAAACGTAAGGCAAAAGGTCTACCTTATGAACGCGTTTCTCAAGTGTTAGACCAAATCCGAAGAGGACAAGCCAGTCAAAATTATAAGCTATTATATTTTCCAGCTTCTCTCTCACGGCAGTTACTTCATCTTTGTGACTTTTGTCAGTGCAGTCTAGCCATTGAAGACAAGACACCATGTGTACCCAAGCTTCAGTGGCAAAGAAGTCCGCATAACCTTTATTAGCCACATTCTCAAGGAATTCCGGGGGAAGGAAATATGTATGATCACACAGATAATGATATCAAAAGAAGCCAAATGATGGGTTCTGATCTCATACAAGCTATAAGAGAATCTAGGCTTAGGGGTTGTAGTGGTGTTGCAGACCATATGTAATCTTCAAGCCGGTGTTACACAATCTGGATCCATCTGATGTGAGGAAATTAAGGGGAGAAAATAGAGAATTTGGGTAGGCGTTTGAGGACAACCATAGAAGGAAGTATTGATTTCGTCTATATATAATAAGACTGTTGTGGTTAGAACGAGCAAAAATACTATTAATGATAAAAATAAAGACTTTCATACTTATTTCTCCCCATTCAACGACTTGACTATAGTCCATCCAATGGCTATTGCAGTGGCGATTGGTTTCTTCTTCACACTTGTCTGTGTAATTAATTTGGTATTGGTTTTACAACAAACACAATTCCCAGCAGAAATCCAAATCATCATCAATCGAGTCTTCTTCTTCTTCTTCGTCGTCGTCTTCTCTTTCATATACTCCATCTCTTTCGTCTCATACAGAATCTCGAACCTGGACACACCAAGTGTTTCCGAGCTTCCGCGGGGAAGACGTACGGAAAGGGTTTACGCATGAACGTACATGTCCCAAAACCAAAGAAGTACTCTCTCACTTTTTTTGGATACCAAACCATTTAATCAATGACTTGATTACGCAATGGTGTCTTGTTAACAAAGTTGATCGGCTAAAACGTCCCTCTGGTGAGATAGTTACTGAGCTGTTCACTACTGACATAGAAGCACTGCTTCAGCGTGTTTACTCTTCTTCCTCGGTTACGGATCAGATTGAAGCTGCGAAAGAGCTTCGCCGTCAGACCAAGAAATTTGCAAATGTTCGTGTCTTCTTTGTCGCTGGGATCAATGATTCGATCACAAGGTTGCTTAGTCCGCTCTCTGGTTTGAGCGAGGGAGTGGACTTGAACCCCGAGCTTCAGGAGGATATTGTCACATCGTTGTTCAACCTCTCGATTCTTGAGAAGAATAAAACAGTAATTGCTGAGAACATTCTAGTGATCCCTCTGCTTACAAAGTGTTTGAAACAGGGGACAGCTGAGACACGAAGAAACGCTGCAGCGACGTTATCGTCACTTTCAGCTATTGATTCTAACAAGATCGTTATTGGGAACTCTGAAGCAGTCAAGGCGCTGGTTGATCTTATCGAAGCAGGTGATGTGTTAGCTACAAGAGAAGCTACTTCCACTGTGTTTAACCTCTGTATTGAATCGGAGAACAAGGAAAAAGTGGTTTCAGCGGGTCTGATTCGTGCGGCAACGAAAAAGATCAAAGCGGGAAGCAATGTGGATGAGTTGTTATCTCTCTTGGCGTTCGTTTCTACACACACCGGGGCTATTGCGGAAATGGATCATCTAGGGTTTATCTATGATCTGTTCAGTATCTTGAGGAAACCGAGTAGCTTGCTGAATGGTGAGAACGCTGTAGTGATCGTCTTCAACATGTGTGATAGAAACAGAGACAGGTTCAGACTGAAAGTGGTGGGAGAAGAGGAGAATCAATACGGGACATTTACGAAACTTGCGAAGCAAGGATCAGTTCGTGCAGTGAGAAAAGCGCAAGGGATTTTACAGTGGATTAAGAGATTCGTTACTGGTAAAGAGCCACAGAGGGCATGAAGGAAGGAATCAGGTCTTGTTAATACGTAAATAGTTTTGCAAACTTAACTCTTCTTACCTTACCGATCCAAAAATTAATAGTAAATAATCACAGAAAGTGTAGAAGTTAAAAGATAGAAGGAAAAGGTGTATAGTCTCTCTTGAGTTTTGCTACTCTTAATTGACTTTCTGATTGAAGATCGTGAATTCAGGATTTAAAAAGCAGATTTTGGTCTTTTTGTAGTGAAATGTCATAACGTTAGTAAGTACATATGTCGAATACAGGTCAACTGAATGGGTGGCTTAGGAATGTAAGTAACAACACACGGCGGGTTATATGGCCGGTCATAGTCTCCTGTATGGTATGGCTAAGTCGACTCCAATCAACCAAAGTAACAAGCAAATGTATAACATGTAATTTATTTGATGATTAAAAATAATTAATGTACTTTTTGTTTCACAAGATTGATTGATTACTTGGTAAAAAAGTAATTATGGTGGGGTTTAAACCTATCGTGTTTAAGAAACTTGACAAGGGCGTCGGTGGTAATTGGTTGGAGATAATGCGGGGATAAAATTGGAAATGAAGAGAAAGAAAAAAAAGAGACGAAGGGTGATGTAACATGGAGAATCAAATCAATGTGATGACTTTATAGCAAGACCACATTCACCAATCACATCACTTGATCACCATCACTTGTTTCTTATTATACACCGTAGATTAACATGCGTATGTATGTATACAAAACACATTCTATAGTATTCAAAAACTATAGTAGTATTTAAAAAAGAATATCTTTACCCACAGTTTGATTAACACGATAGGCTCTCTCTCATAAATTTGGGTCACGGGATAATCAAAAATCAAAAGTGGCATAAGTGATATTTGACTTCAAGAGATAATATATAGTGGGGTTGGTTAGGCCATCTACCAATGACTTTTGTTACTCGATCGTAATGTGATTTGTTACTTCTTTGTTTTGGATCTTCTTTTTCACCATAGGCCCAAAGAATAGTTATTGTTACAGTAGTTCGATCAACAACCATCAATGATCTACTACGATACATTTATTGTTACTTTTACAATGATTTTATTTAATGAACTTATGTAATTATATACGTTAGACTATGACCACACATCGACTGTAATGTCTTGTTGTGAATTTGGTAAATTTGATGAACTATCAAGGCATACTTGAAAAGAATTAAATTGGGTTAAATCGTTTATTTTGGGAGTGTAGTTTTCTTTTACTCAATCAATCTATGGTTTTCAATTAAAGATGTAGTTCTCATTAAAACTCTCTTTCAAATAACACACACAAAAATTGTTGAGAACATATATACGTACGTGACAAAAGAACGAGAGAAAATCTTATAAAGTAGATATGCAATAAGAGACAAAGGACTACTATGATGTTACTTTGTGCCTCTTTTTTCTATAAACCATTAGTGTGCTCTCTCTTTTTTTTTTTTTTTTTTTTTTTTTTTCTGCCAATCCACGTATATATCATATATGTATATTAAATGAAACTTTTAAACAACAAAAAAACAAACAAAACAAATTACATTATTCATTCATGATCCTACTTTGTTTTTCTTCTCCTTCTCTTCATTCTTCCTTTTCAATTCATGCGCATGGAACCAAGCAAGCTAAAAAGCTAGGCCTTCTCTTCTGCAACACCAAAATTATATATATATTATTAGCTCTTCTTTTTATAACATAATAATTTTTGTGAAACTTAGTATTAGTTAAGGAAAAGTTATGTGTGGGATGGTGCACTAGCTATACCCTTGTTGAAGAATTGATAAGTTCAGGAGGAATCTTGTAGAGATCTTCATCAACTGGCTTAGGTGGCTTTGAAATGGGAGCGACGTCGTTTTGAAACTGCTTGACTCCGTTGACGTCAATGTAATACTTGTCTGTCTGTGCACTCACGTCACGTACACGCCTTTGTGGTCCTCTTTTCTCCCTCGTCACCCCCGCCGTCTACGGCAAGTCATTACCACCAAACAATAACGCGTTCTTTAGACTTTTAGATAATTACATTTATCGAGTTAATTAAACATCAGTATAATTATTTGTTATAATCAAGAAAAATAAAAATAATGATGATTAAATGAACGAACCTGTCTTGAAGGATGGTGGTGACGTGGATGGCGAGAAGCAAGCTTTAGGGCTTCTGCAGAAGAAGAAGAAGATGAAGATGAAGTGGTAGTGGAAGAAGAAGAAGTGGTTGTGTAATTATGGTGACGAAGCAGACCAGCTTGTCTTGGATTCTCAAAGTATTGTGTTATTGGCATCTCATTTGCTTCATCCCATTCTCCAAACCGCGGAATCTGTCCACTTTTCTTCTTGTAATTATCATATCTCCCCTGTCCCTAAATATTTGTTTCATCCGAATTTATTATTAGTACAAAAATATGGTTAATCTCTAATCAAGAACCCATATAGAAGACTCAAGAACCCTTGACAACATTCAGGTACTCAAAGAATCAAGAATCAAGAACAAGAATCAGGGGAATCAAGAACCCACAGGGATTCAAGATTCAAGAAACCACAAGAAACAACAAAGGATATGTAAGGGTATGAAGAGCTATACACGTGACTTAGTTTGGCACTTAGTGTATCTATGAATGTGGATTCCAAGTAAGAGAGAGATGGGGAAGAAACTATTAGGCAGGTTTTGACGATCTTAATGAAGAAAATAAAACGATTTTCCAAAAAGAGAGAGGGGACTTTTAGAATGTTAAAGACGACGACAGAAAAAACAAGGAGAAAGGATGAAAGAAGATCACTTACATGAGCCATGGCGATTTCTTTTCTCTATCTCTATCTTTCTATCTCTCAACGCACTAACACACAAAATAAGAAAGAGTGATCTCCAGAAAGGTTACTGTCTTTTATAATAGAAGTGGGGTATGTATAGGCAAAGAAGAAATTGGCCTTACTCTAAAAGTCTAAACAGTCAACTATGATATAGATAGACACAATTTTCTTTTTTTTATATCTTATTATAAAGACATATTGTAAGCTAGTAGAATATCTTCTAAGTTGGTTTGCTTGGGGGGAAAAAAAAAGCGATTGGGTAGATCTTGAATTCAAGTTCTTACGTTTCCAAAGTTTATGTGTTATAGTTTTAGTTCAGTTCAATCCACTTTACTAGGTCACCTTTATAAGAAAATCCATTGTACACAATAGGTTTTTACATATTTTATTTAAAGTTGTAAACATAATAAATTTACAAATAAAATTTGATAACCACCATTTTACTGATTTTTAAGGGATCCAAATTTAAATACAACTTCATTGATACTTATATTATAGAACAGACGATATATAAGATTAATCATAACTTTCATAATACCATATATACAGTAGATTTAAGCTTTTCAGAGTTTTCGAACAAAAGTGATCGAAGAGTAGTGTAGCGGAAGATGGGAAAAAGAGGAGCAAGAAACGCGTTATAGTCTACGGCTTTTTATTAATTAGGTTTTGTCAGTGAGAGACACATTTACTTTTACGTTACACACCCATTAAAAAAAAAAATCTACCCTCTTTGTTGACAAAAGTGTCCACTTTATATAAGAAGAAGAACAAAAAAAATCAATTAGCAGCATATCATAATGTTATATGAATGAACTCGCATCTAACTCTATGTTTACGTTCTTACTATCGTTATGATTGACTATTATATTGTCGGCCCACCTTTTCACATGGAATTCCTAAGTTTTTTTTTTGTTTTTTTTTTATATGGACAGAATTTTTAATTAATAGCTATTATAAATAACATAGATCAGTGATGGCTCTTTATTGGTTATCATCATTTCTAGTTTTCCATTATGTTCAATCAATGAGCCTATATTAATGAATGGAAACAGTTCAGTGTTCTGAACACATTTGAGTGTGACCTTGATATATACATACATATTCACCAATAATATCGAAAATATTATAAGCTGTTGGATTGGATATTGTCTAAACTGACTAATTGTATCTTTATTTATTAATTTTAAGAATATACAAATTTATAAGTTGAAAATTATATTTATTGGTCCAAACTGAAACCAGACGTTGTAAGGTTGCAGCAGCCTGGCCTCGTGGAGTGGTATCCGGTCAGAATTCAGAAATAAACAAGTCTTGACTTTTCTTTGTCGTTGACCTTATTGCTGCTATTTTTTCCTCCCAATGGGAAAATTAGAAAATTACTCAGACACACACCTATTCAAAATCCATTTGTTTACTTTTCTATTAATTTCAATGTCAAAAATTGCTCTACAAGCCATGATCATTTGACCAAAATCATAGCCATCTTTTTTTTTCTTTCATAATTAAATCAAAGCTATTGTCTTTTAAAATGTCTGCCATGATCAATCACAGTTAAAATGGTAGTAGAAAAGTTTTAGTCCTAATTTTTATATCCATGGAGAAGCTTTAACCATAAACTGTAGCTACTGAATAACAATAATATCCACCATTTGAGTTACTGACTCTTTAAGAAAAAACAACTTTAGCTTTATTATGTTGAAACTAAAACGCACGCGTTACAGAAAAAAAAAAAAAGAGAGAAACAAGAAGCGTGAGCTAGAGTATTAATTAAATCTTAATTTAACCAACTTTATGAAAGTTGTATCAGTTACCAAAATAAAATAATTGAATAGGGCGTTACATTTGTTGACAAATCAAAACGAAAAGAATATGGCGTTACATTTGAAAAAAGTAGTTTAATGCTTTATGTGTGTTCCTATATAAAAATGGTAGTTTATGTTGTGTGTCATAAATTATATGGTTGGCAACTTTGGCGTAAGCTTGACGATGACGGTGACAAAGAAGTTGGGGAGAGTTTTGGGGGAGATTCACAGTCAAAGTTCACATTTTAAAAAGTCCCTTTTTGCTGCCAATCCATACCTCAACCAACAAATTTGTCAGTTGTGTGCATCTATTTGTCGGTTCAGTATGTTTTTTCTAATATATATACTATAAATATTGAAATGTAATAATATTAAACTTAAGAAACTCTTAAATATAGTGAATTGGGAGTTATATGAAAGAGTTATCATAAACGAAAATTTCATATGTTTTTTATCTGGAAATCGAACTAGGTATTAGAGCACTAAACGAAGGTTTTATTTTCTTGCATATATTTTTACTGATTGGTGATCGATCACTAGTACTCCCAGTCTCCCATGTAAGCTAAAATTTTCAAAAACGAGTAATAAAATATGGTACTGCGTTTGACAAAAAAAAAAAAAAAAATGGAACTGCAGTTAATCATGGGCCAATAAAGGGGAAAAAAACGGGCCATACAACTTTTAGGCCATTTTTATCGGTAAAACAGAAGGCTGATCTTGGGCTTTTTTATATTGGAAAAAAATGAACAGTATAAATAAGATCAGGTCTTATAAGATCAGTTCTTCGGGTGATCTAAGGCTGACGTGTCCATTTTTTGGACGTTTTATTTTTTTTCATTTCCATCGTCGTTTCATTTTTATTTTTCTTCTTCTCCCGGAAAAGTCGAGGAGGCGAAATCACGAGAGATTTTTTTTTTCTCACCGTCGTCTTTATTCCACGAATCGGATTCTCCCCTCTTTCGTATACAAAAACCCTAGTTGTCGTCATCGTCGTCGTCTTCGTCGTGTCGGAACCCAGACTTTTTTCACAAACTGATTTAGTGAAGATGGAATCTAATGGATCAGTTTCGTCGACGGCCAACTTGGAGAAGTTTCTCTGTGAGCGATTGGTTGATCAGTCACAGTCAATCTCAGAGCGGTTTAGAGCTCTCTTCTCTCTTCGCAACTTGAAAGGAGCAGGACCTCGCAACGCTCTAATCCTCGGTTTGTTTTTCAATCTCTGCTTCTCAAAATCTTCTCTTTCTTGTTTTATTATTTCATTTGTACTAGAAAGTAAAAAAAATTGATACTTTAGGAAGAACTTTGAGTTACTCTTTTAAGCTTAAAACTGAAGTTGTTAAGAAAAATCTTAAATTTGTCAAATGTAAAAACTTTGATTCTTTGAGTCTTTGCAATTTTATAGCTATCTGCTTGATGTATCTAGAACTACAAGTTTCCACATTTTCCTTTTAGTTAATGATTGATCAGGACAGAACTTCTTCAGTCTATGTGTACTGATATGGTTTTTGTTACTGTTTGTGATTGATTAGCTTTAGATTAGTTATGTATTCTTGAGTTTTTGTTCATCAGGATGTGGTTGCCATAATTTCGTTTTTGCGCTATCTGTCTCATTACTGATTGTTTCTCGCTTTCATATGTGACATTTAAAATTCTAAAGAGCAAGAGTGTGTTTATTTTTAGTTTCAGTAGGGTAAGATTTCTATCGATCATTGCGCTGGGATTAACTTGTCGTCTATCTTTTTTTTCATTCTCCTGCAGCATCTAGAGACTCATCTAATCTGTTAGCACATGAAGCTGCTTTTGCATTGGGACAGATGCAAGATGCTGAAGCAATTCCTGCTCTTGAGTCGGTTCTTAATGATATGTCCTTGCATCCCATAGTTCGACATGAGTTGAGTATACAATTTGATCCTTGTGGTGGATTTTATCTCAGATGACCCTTGTTTCCTCTGTATTAGTATCCAAGTGGTTGATGATCCAGGCTACTGGTGATCCAAGTGATGAGTGGCTTCGACTTTCCCTTCAAATCTACAAAAAGGAGAGTTTTGGACAATAAGAAAGAAGATTTCAACCCGCTTTCTCCTTCCGGAGTCGTCACACATATGACATATCTATGTGCGGATGTCATGGAAAATTATGTTTGTTCCTTCCAATGTTATTGTGAAGCTCTTCTGCTCTTGAATCTTGATATCAATTGGCTATGTGAGACTTATAGCTGCTAATTAATGGTTATGATGAATAATTACAACTTGTATATATTTCGGTAGTGCATTATAAGTAAAATTTGTGTGAGAGGGGGAGAGAAGAAGCTAATAAAATTTGTTTTTTTAAATTTTAATAAAAGTTTTAATTTTAATAAAAGATGTTATTTCATAAATTTTTATAATTGTAATTTGTTTAATAAGAATATTAATAAATATTATATTATTAAATAGTTTTAAACATTCTTAAATTATTTATTAAATATTAATCTTTGTATTTATTAAGCATTTTTAAATTTCTATAAGAATATTATATTATTAAATCTTAAGATCTTATACCTGTTTTCCCAATAACTAACTCTTTAACAAAAGTTCTTAAAACCTGATCTTACAATATTTTTACAATATTTCTCCTCTAAGAACACTTTCACCTGATCCCCTATAAACATGCCCTTAGACTATCCTCATTGGTTTAGTTTCTTAGTTGTTTCTTAAGGCATATTTAATAAGAAAAAAAAGAGAAGAAACTTTGCTAAGAGTTAAGGAAAATTTTGTTGATTATTGGTAGAACCAAATTTAAGGGTTTCTTAATAATAAATATAGTAAAATAATAATTAATATCTTAAAATATTCAAAATTATTTTATATATCAAAGAAACATATTTTATTAAGAAAAACATAAAATAACATACAACATTTTAAATTATTACACAAAACATTAAAAAACAAAAACATAAAACACACCATGAAATAAAATATAGAAACATATTTAATTAAAACATGAAACATAATTAATATCCAAATTTAGTCCACAAATGTTCAATTAAATCAAGTTTCAATTGGTCATGCACTTCTCTATCACGGATTATTATTTGACCATTCAACACGTTGCTAATATTTGAATTCATATTGATAGAATATGAAAGATCCACACCCTCTGCTTGTGGGAAATCAGAAACCTCAGCTTGACTGTATCCATCTCGTTCATTTTCGACAATCATATTGTGGAGTATGATACACGCCCTCATAATCAATCCCACTTGGTCTTTATCCCATAAAAGACATGGATTTTTAATGACCGCGAATCTAGCTTGTAGGACACCGAACGCACGCTCAACATCTTTTCGGTAGCTTTCTTGGCGGTCAGCAAATAAAGATGCTTTTGGAGTCTGTGGTAGTGGTATGGATTGAATAAACGTTGGCCATTTTGGATAAATACCGTCTGTCAGATAGTAAGTCAAATTGTACTCTCTGCCGTTAACGTAGTAAGTAACTTGTGGAGCTTGACCATAAAGTATATCATCAAAGACAGGAGATCGATCAAGAACATTGATATCGTTAAAAGTACCTGGAGACCCAAAAAACGCGTGCCATATCCAGAGATCATACGACGCGACCGCCTCTAAAACAATTGTTGGTTTGCCGGATCCTCGTGTATACATGCCTTTCCAAGCTGTTGGGCAATTCTTCCAAACCCAATGCATACAGTCGATGCTTCCAACCATCCCGGGAAATCCACGTTCTTCTGCAACATATAGTAATCTCTGAAGATCCTCTGGTGTGGGTCTTCTTAGATATTCATCGCCAAAGAAATTGACAACTCCACTGACAAAATGTTGCAAACATTTTCGAGCAGTTGTTTCACCAAGTCGGACATATTCGTCCACCGTATCACACCCGCCACCATATGCTAGTAGCCTAATTGCTGCAGTACATTTTTGGATCGGAGAAAGACCAAGCCTTCCTGTGGCGTCTCTTCTTTGTCGGAAATAAGGATCTTCTGCAGTAAGACGGTCGACAATACGCAAGAATAATGGCTTGTTCATTCTAAAACGTCGTCGGAATACATGGGGAGGATATGTCGGAGATTCACTGAAATAATCATTCCACAAACGGTTGTGGCCTTCTTCCCGGTTTCTTTCAATGAATTCTCGTTTCTTTTTCTTTTTCACAAAATGTTGTCCATGAATATCATGGTTATCAAAAAAATTTGCAAAATAGGACTCAAAAAGTGGATCATCATCCTTTGCAAAATTAAAATGTGAATGAGAAGAAGAACCCATTGAATAAAAAATTTAAATTACTTTAGAAGAGTAGAAGAGATGTGAATGAGTAGAAAAGATGTGAATGATATGAATGAGTAGAAGAGTTGTGTATATATAAAACTAAATTGTGTAGCTTGTGATTCTCTTCTCCCGTGAGACTTGGTTGTAATTTTATATGTTGTATTTTTGTGTTTGTTTTTTTTGTTCTCATATATCTTGTGATCCTTGTTGTATTCTTGTGTAGGAAAAAAACAAGTTCATGTGATCCTTCACATGGGAACAGCTGACCGAGTATCAAACAAAATTAAACAACACCATACACATGGGAAAAACAAGTACGAGTCACAAGATATATGAGAACTGTCCTACTTAAACATAATCAGACATAACACAGCAATCAAACATAATAACACACTCTCTTCAAGTGTTTGATCTCGCTCATGTGTTCCTTGTTCCTTGTTCCTATATCGCCCCATGTGTTCCTTGTTCCTATATCGCCCCATGTGTTCCTTGTTCTGTTAACAAAAGCAAATTATAATTAAGAAATTAATAGACAGATAAGCAGTACACATAAAACATCAACTTATAATTATAATTAGACATCCGTTACACAACAAGACACAACAAGACTCAACAAGACACAACAAGACTCAACAAGACACAACAAGACTCAAGAAGACACAACAAGACTCAAGAAGACACAACAAGACTCAACAAGACTCAACAATACTCAACAAGACTCAACAAGACACAACAAGACACAACAAGACTCAAGAAGACACAACAAGACTCAACAAGACTCAACAATACTAATCATCCACTAAGTCAAGCAGCTTCTCTTTCATAGCTTCTTCTTTCGGAGTAAGCGGTCCAGTTTTGGCCAGCAAACTGTCAAGAATTTGCATTTTTGACAATCTCTCTTTCAGCAGCAATTATGTATACATTCTATGTAGATAGTTCAGCATTTACCTTCTTGTCGATATTTGTGCAGTAGATTGTCCTTGTGCACATCTCCCTTTCATCTTCTGACTGAATTAACCAAAACACAGTAGATATCCAAAGTAAAATTCAAAACTCAAAACTGAAACCAAAATGATTAGTATAACTTCTGATCAGTATCCCTATAGAGCTTTTTGTCACACAACCTAAAAAATACTATATTTTAAGTTGAAAGATATATAACAAACATTAATTTAAAGCTTACTTGTCCACAGTTACTAAACAAGGCAGCAAGACCCTCCTCAGTCACCTAAAATCACAAAACAGATTTGTTATACATTGATGCAACTTAACTAGAATCCGTTCCACACAACCTTAACAGAGAGTACTAATAAAAACTTACACTCTGGTCAATGTCAGAAACATACACTGTTCTTCTAATACTATCCTATCTTTGAGCCTTAGAAATCCTCCCAGTCAACCTCCTCCTCCCTTGGCTATAATTGTTTCTTCTCTGTAATAACAAAAACATCAATAAAACAGAATATAAAGCAAGCACATTTAACCAAAGTTTAAAGCTTTAACAACAAACAGAATTATTTTTACCTTCCTGGTATTATCATCCTTCTTGGCATCAGATTCAAATTCTTCACCTGATTGCTTCTTGGCTGTAGCAAAATCGTCAGCAGAGAGAAATTGATTAGGTTTCCCAACCTGATTGTTCTTCTTAGGGTTGTAGTAAGAAGGGAAAAACTCCTTGGCATCCAAAACGTAAAGGAAGAAACTTTGATTCAATCGGTTTCAGATACACAAACCCAATTCAACCTATTATGAGAATCTAACAAAGAGATTAATCAAAATTCACCAACAACAACTTCATCAGTGAATAATAAGATGAGGAGATTAAGAAGTGTTACAAACACTTCACCGAAAATTAATCTAAGTTTCCCAGATCAACCGAAATTGTCTCACAAACAAAAGACATAATTAAATTAAAATTGAGACAATTTTCAAATAAACAAATAACAATTACTAGACATGCAAGAACAATTACCTGAACAAATCGAATGGCTTGAATCTTCCCCAAATATTAGGGTTTCGACGGATCGCTCACCACCGGAATCACATGCCCCCTGCTTCACCGGAACCAAATCGCGGCCAAATCCTAGTCCAATAGCCGTGGGAATCAACTGGAAGAGAAGCAATCAGTTTCCGGAATCGAAGGAAGAAGAGATTCAAGCTGAAATCGCGAAAAGTCTCGAGAGAGAGAGAGAGAGAGAGAGAAAAGAGAAAAAAGGAAAGTGAAAGAGAGATGAAAAAAAAAATTAAACCCCTTCGTCCCAAATAAAACTCGACCCACTGATTTTGTGACACTTGTCCAGCAAGAGACGTTTCTTGCAATCCTAAAATAAGAAACGAATCTTGCATTTCTTAGCTTAGGTTTCAATAATTAATATTATCTACCCCTAAGAAACAAACTAAGAAACAACATAATTGTGCCGATGAGGATAGTCTTATGATACAAGAATCCAAACATTACTTTTGGAAACAATGTTTTTTATAGAGGAGATGAAAACCAAAAAATAATTGTGTGTTTCGTACTGGGGCGGTGTGAATTCCAATAGTCAGAAGCGGGAGATTAAGAGATATATATGGGTTAATGGTATAGTTTGAGTGTGCTTTATCTTAATCTTGACAGAATTGACCACAAGTTATTCTCTCGTAAGGTTTGAGACCCACAAAATCACAAGTCCGACGCTAAAGCCCTATACAGACTTTGGTCAGATCAATCTATTTCATACGTCGGTGAGAGATCGACTTCCTCAAAAACATGAAAAGATTCTCCCGTATGTTTGATTCTCCTTTAATCTCTCTTATTCTAAAAAGCAAATTACTACAAATTGAATCTTTCAGATGAAGAAAAATTTATCACAATCAGATAATACAAATAACATAGGAAATCAAATAGCAATATGCCAATATTTTTTTTTGTTTGTTTTTAATATTGTATAATATGGACTTATAAATAGAACACGAACCCATCAAACTTTCCTTTTCTATTGATACGTGGGTTGCCGCATTATTCCACCCTCTACTTATTGCTTTCTCAACATTCATACATGAACTTTTTGTCTCTTCAAAAAACATCATTAAAAAGTTTAATCTTTGTAAAACAACACATACTTTATTTTTTGTCTAAAATCCTACATCTCCAATCGACCCAGATGAAAACCAGCAGTAAACCGATAATCTTATATTAATAAATCGTAAATACCAATTTTTGTTAGAATTTGACATAAATTTTTTGTTTTTACCCAATCAAACACGTTAAAAGGGGTAAACCACAAAGAAAAAAAAAGAAAAAAAGGTTAATATATATGTGGTTTACTCTTTTCTAACTTGTTCGATTGGGTAAAAAGTTAATTATGAAGGTTTTAATTAAGAGGTTAATTAATTTGCTTTTAGCTAGATAACAAACTTTATTTCGTATATTTCACAAGTAAATCTACTAATATCTCATTATTGTCATATGTTAGATGAGAATCTCATCATGAGATTAAGAGGTACTGGGTCTAATGTCTTCCTGGATAAAAGAGGAAAACATCTTTGACTTTTGAATGACCTGTGTGTCTTGAAATATAACTAGAAAACATCTGAGACTCTCCTTGACCTAAAAATTAAGGTGGCATAAAAAAAAAAAACCTTGAGAGGTTAAAAAACAACATGTGAAAACTTGCAAAGCTTGAATGATCTTTTGTATCTTGAATTAAAATATACAAAAAAATATTTAGATCTGAGCCTCTCCTTTGACTTAAAACGGTGGCATAATAATTAATTAAGATAACGAAAGAACACCTTCAACGAAACATAATTTATGAAATAATTAACTACTTAAACATAAAGAGAAGCAAAGCTATCGTCTTCCATAATCATTCTTTGAGATTCACCAAGCAGAATCATCATGGTCCTTTGAGGTTGTGAGAACTGAAACTAGTTCTCTCCTCTCGAAGTGATTTACGAATGGAGGAGCTTACCACCGTTAAAGTTCCGAACTGAATTGAGAGTATCTGAATGCTAAAAAGTATATATTATTGCTTGAGTGAAAAAATGTTCGATTCCTGATACAATGACATCCCTTCTCTATTTATACTAGCTAATTACACATAATTAATACCTAATTAATTCATTGCATCAATCTCGCGTCCTAATCGACCAGATTAAATGCGGGAATCTTTGACCGGAGCCGAACTGCGAACTGGCTCGCTGGGTGCCTTTCCGCGTTCCGGCTTTTCCTTTAGGGCTTAATGGGCCGACCAATACTACGTCTCTGGCCCGCTTAATACATCTGGCCCAAGCCTTCTGCCCATCACCCGAGATAACCGATCGTGGGTACAACAGTTGCCCCCAAGTCTCCCGGGGGACTTTTGATCTCCAATCGACCAATTTCGGGAAACTGAATATCCCCCGTATCTCATGATTTGATCGTGGTAATGATGGGATTTGCCTTCCAGAACAAGCTCCGGGGCCCACCGGGTAGCTTACGTGCTATAAGAGAGAAGAAAAAACGGACTGAAACTTTTCGTTTCCCCAGGCAATCATCACTTCTCGACGCCGTGTATAAAGGTTACGTCTTGGCTTTTCTCTTTCATTTTTTTAGTTTGCCCTTTGCTATTTTGCGTTTTCTCTCTCGTCTTCTTTGTTTCTTTGCTTTCGCCGGAAAGCTCTTCGACCCTCCTTTGTTTCTTTGCTTTTACCCTTACTATTATTACCCGGAAAACATGTCGCCTCCAAAATCTTCATCGGGTAAAGCCGCAAAGCCTTTGATTCCGGGCGTTTACGGTCCCTATCAGCCGTCGATTCTCTCTGCGGAGAATATGGCTGAGATTAGGGGATCCACCGGGATTCTGCCGGAGATCGAGATCAGGTTTCCGGAAGCACACGAGTCCCCGGAGAATCCTCCTCCAGGCTACTGTTGCGCGTTTGAAATATTTTTCTTCGCGTGCGGATTGTCGTTCCCCCTTCCCAAACTCATCGTGAAGATGATGTTCGAATTGGGCTTCGCTCTCCCCCAGATGTGCTCGAACTTAGTTCGAACCGTCCTGTGTCTTCAGACTCTTCGGGGAGGAGTTTGATTACAAGCTATCCTTGGCTGACTTCCTTCAAGTTTGTTTAGACAGTGAAGACGGGTCGCACCAAGGGTACGCTCTATGTAAGTCCGCTCTCCGGACTGAAGGTCTTTGATGACCTTCCCGAGAAGGACAAGAAATGGCAGAAGTCTTACTACTTTTTCCCGGTTAACGAGCTCACCTTCGGCCACCTCTCGAGTTCACACATATCAAAGTAGACTTCGAAAATTGGTAGAATGGTGTTCCCTGTTAGGTACAGCCTTAGATTTTTTTTTTTTTTTTTGCTTCTTACCTTTTTGTTGTTTCTATCTCAAATCACTTTGAGCGCGGTCTGCTTTGCCCCACATTCGCGGAGTTCTTCTCGCGGTTCTGCAGCAAAGGCTAGATTGCCTGGGATTCCTTTTTGTGTGAAAGGATCAGAGAGTCCGGAGTCAGACTCAGAGGTCGTTCTCTCGTTTGCTCCGACCCTATAAGCACTTCGGAGATGAACTACAGAGAAGAGAGAGCTTGCAGGGCTGCTGAGAAGGAAGCGAAGAGACAAATGGCTGCAGCTCTTGCTGAAGGCAAAGCTCGCATCCCTGCCAAGAACTCTGGCTCCTCAATTCCTGAGGTGAGTGAGGTTTCAGCGTCCCCAGCTGGCCCTTCCGAGATCCCTATTGATTCTTCCGGACCTTCAGCCGGACCGTCCGAACCTCCTGTGATTGTTATTGCTGACTCTAGCGAGGAACCACGGGAGGTCGTGGTTCCTCCACCGAGAAAGACCTTCACCGAGGTCAGCTCACAGCGGGTTTATCTATCTAAGAAGAGGAAGGAACCTGAAATTTCCTCCTCTTCCCGGGAGAAGAGTCATGCCCGAACTGGTTCGTCGGGGGACGAGCGAAGTAGATCCGGTTTGAAGAATGGGGGTCCCTCCTCGGAGAAGAGATCTTGGGAGTTTCCTCCCGCTAAAGAGTCTGGGGGTTCCTCCGGGAGGCTACCTTCGAAGGAACAACGTTCTTCCTCCCGAGGTAAAAACGACCCGAGGTGTTTCCGCTTCATGTTTTATTATTTCGAATATTTAGAGTAAAATAACTTTGCTCGTACCATGCAGCTCCCCCGCCTCTCCCGCTGATCTGATGAGGAGCTACACACGACCTGGAGTTTGGATTCCGCTGTTTGCCGACATGTCCGAAGTAAACCGTGCGAACTTTTTCTGCTCTGCGGATAAAATCAGCAAGGTTAGCGACATATGCATCCTTGCTTTTTTTTTTTGTTTTTTTTTTCTTTTAATTTTAAAAACATTCGTTTTTAACAAGCCAACTTTCTCAGCTGATGATCGAATTCAACGCCTCGGTGGCCTCCTACGAGGACCAGCTGTTTGCTTCCCCCTCACCCTCCAAGGTAAGCTGTAACGACCCAGAACCTCAGTAGCGGTAGTACCAAGAGTTGCCGAAGAATCGGTACCAAGAAATGCCGAGAAACGGTATCGAGAAAGACCGAGAGTCAGTACCGAGAATGACCGAGAGTCAGTATCGAGAGTTACCGAGAACTAGTATCGAGAGTTGCCGAGAGCTAGTGCTGAGAAATACCGATACTTAAGTATCGAGGAATACCGGTAGCCAGTGCCGAGAGTTGCCGATACTTGGTATCGAGGATTGCCGATAGTTGCCGATACTTGGTATTGAGGATTTGCCGATAGTTGCCGATACTTAGTATCGAGGATTTGCCGATAGTTGCCGATACTTGGTATCGACGAATGATGATAAAATGCGGAAGTCAGTGACGGTAGAATCCGACGAAAGAACTCGATAAGTTTAGGGGACTGGTATGGAAATGGAGAGTTCATGACTACTGAAGTAGTGAACAGACGTTTGAACTGAAGAAATGGAATCCCAAGTTTACTGTGTTCAGGCTTGCAAGCTCCTCGATGAAAATGGGGATCTTCGGTTCAGACGATACAGGCCTGTAAGTTGCCGAATAAAGAGATGAGAGGTTTCGGTACTTAGTCCAAGAGACAGTCCGAGTAGAATAAGAGTGAAAGTCCTAGTGATGGTGATAGTGAAGTGATAGTGATAGTATAGTGATAGTATAGTGATAGTGATAGTGAAGTGATAGTGATAATGAAGTAGACTATCCGGAAATGATTGCATCGGTGAACGATGGATCGGGCCGATGGACGAGGATGGATCGATTGGACTATGGGCCGATGGGTGGCCTAAAGGACTCGGTAATCTAGCCAAGATTTAAGCCGACTCACGGGTAAGGAAACCCGAGAGAAATGGAAACTCGTGGTAAAAGGAAAGGTGATCAGATAAGGATAGATGCGAGAAACAAGGGAAGTTAGGGGAGATGAGACTTATCGTTATAAGGCAACTTAGGGCGGTTTCGTCGACCCTATATAAGGGACGAAACCTTTAGAATTTCTCTAGTTTTGCATAAGCATCCGAGAGCTGCCGCAAGAGAGAAAGAGAAGAGAAAGGAACGGTAAGTGTCCTTCCACCTTGATCCGTCGATGGTTATGGATGTATCCTGGATATTAATGGTGTCGATCTGTCCGTGTAGAAGCGGGGATCAGATCCGAGCATAGGAACCGAGAGTTCAATACCTTAGGTCGATACTGAAGGTGAGTGCGTGACTGTGGCCGAGTTCCATGGTTGATTCTCTTGACCCGTGGTTTATTTAATCTCGTTGATTGCTTGTCTTGTTATGGTTATGTGTTCTATTGCAATATGAATGGTGGTTGGTCTAAACGATTTAGGCAACTCTCCCATGGGAATTATTTGACTTGCGTGACTTGATTGGAATATACCCTGTGTTAGTTTGAGATCGTTGAACTGAGCTTAGTGAGACGGGATGACCGGTCCACTAAGTAAATTTTGTTTGCATACGCCTCCTTTTAATGGACGCAGAAAAAGAAAGGTCCGATGATCAGGATTATAGTGGCTGACCAGCTCGTGTGACGAAGGCAAGGGAGGAAGAAGGATGGTGGCTTTGGGTAGATTTATTCATGGTGTTTATTTTATAAGTTTTTCGTTATTTCCTTGCATGGGACAAGTTGTTATTTTAAGGATGAATCGAACCTCTTATTATTAATGAAACCGTATTTTTAAGTTATATCATCTGTTATACATATCCGCTGTTAAGTCTTGTTAAATGATTGAGTAAAATTCATAGGCCCTAAGAAAAAATTTTATCTGTCAGTATGTCCAAGTGTGGGGTTTTAGGGTCGGGGTCTTACATAAGCCTTCTCAAGGAGAGAGTTGCTGATCTAGAAGCTCAAGTGGTTGAATATTCTAGGTTGGAGGCCGAGAATGCCAAGACTGTGGAGAAAGCCGAGCAAATCCGAGCTCGGATGAAGAAAGCTGAAGTAGAGGTGCTTGACCTCGGGGTCGCTAATGAGGACCTGCCTTTATGCCTTCCCAACTCCAAACTATTAACCAACAAATTAGTTTAAGATCGCAGAACGAAAACTCTTTAGTTTGATTTAGGGCTAAAAACTGAGGTAGTTTAAGGTAAGATTTAACCTCCGAACACATAATCCGGAATTACATGATATGAAGTAAAACTTCGTTCAAAACTCGTGAAGTTAGACTTCAGCGTTAATTGATATTTGCGAAGTCGGGCTTCAGCTTTTTTTTGTTTTGAACAGGAAGTAAAGGATTGTTTACTTACTGTATACGAAGTGAAAAACTTTAGTTTTCAAAACGTCGCGAAGTTTAGACCTCGGTGTTTACTGATAGTTGCGAAGTAGACTTCGGCTTTTAGTTTTTAAACAGGAAGAGAGAGTGTGTGCTTCCTGAAAACAAAGTGAAAACTTCGGTTTTAATTGTTATTTGCGAAGTTAGACTTCGGCTTTAATTGATATTTGCGAAGTTAGACTTCAGCTTTAATTGATATTTGCAAAGTTAGACTTCGGCTTTAATTGATATTTGCGAAGTTAGACTTTGGCTTTAATTGATATTTGCGAAGTTAGACTTCGGCTTGTGTTTGTTTTGCGGGGAAACCATTATTAACAAAAAGTTGAGAAAACTTTTGATTTTATTAAAATGGATAGTTGGACCCAAAGTGGGCTGTCTACGTACTCTTATCGGGATCAAGCCAACCGTAGTTCGATACAAGAAAACTAACTGTAAAAAAGTTTAAGATGCAAAGATTTCCAGGACCTCGGGACTGGTTTTCCCTTTGAATCCTCCAGCTGGTAAACTCCATTGCGCACTTCGCGAGTGATTCTGTACGGTCCTTCCCAGTTGATTCCCAGCTTCCCTGCATTGAGCTCCTCGGTGTTCTCGTAGACTTTCCGAAGGACTAGATCACCGACTGCCAAGGGCCTGCTTTGGATTTTGGAGTTATAATAATGGGCTACTGCGTTCTGGTAGTTCTGTATCCGAACTGAAGACCGATCCCGACGCTCATTGATTGTATCAAGGGTATCCTGTAAAAATTCCTCATTTTCCACAGCTTGGAGTGGGTTTAGCAAGGTACGGACTCCAGGTACTTCTATGTCAGCTGGTACTACGGCATCGACTCCGTAGACCAAGGAAAAATGTGTTTCATTATTCGCCCGGCGGGGTGTTGTCTGGATTGCCCAAAGAATGCCCTGCAGCTCGTCCGGCCAACGCCCTTTACGAGAATCGAGCCGTTTCTTCAAGTTAGCTAACATGACTTTATTCATGGCTTCGGCTGCCCATTACCTTGTGGGTAACGAGGAGTTGACTTATTGAGTCGAATTTTCCAATTCGCACAAAACCCTTCGAACTGCGAGGAGATGAACTGCGGACCATTGTCGGTGACGATTTCATGAGGAATGCCATAACGATAGATTATGCTTTTTAGTACGAACTGCTCTACCTCTTGGCTCTTTATTTTTGCGTAGGCCATTGATTTCCGTTGGGACCATCATGAGCAGCTCACATTAACATCGCGGGCTCCTCGCCAGCAACACATGTTAGATAGCGACTAGCTACATTTCGGCGTAGGAGTACTCCTCTGTAGATGCAATACCGTGCGCTGACGATTTTGAGTTTCCTGGCTGCCCATTTGTCGGCTGGGAGTTTCCCTTTTTCCAAATAAGCCCAGATCGGGCTCCTCCAGTCTCCCGCCCCCCAATTGTTAGTATTTGTACTGCTCGAAGTTGAGTGCGGGATAACAGCTTGGTCGATGACTGGTGAGCTAGATGGTTCCAGAGTTTCATGTGTTCCATGTTCGACCGTAGGTGGATCGATATCGCCCGGAGTAGGCGTGATAGGAGCTGAGTCCACCTGTGATAAGGAGTCCGAAATTGCCTTGCGAACTGCCTCTTTAACAGCTAACTGTATCTTCTTTGCTCAAGTGACTACATTCGAGCTCTCTAAGTGAATGCTTGGAAATTCAATGACTTCGACGGGGATAATTCTTGTCATTGCAAGATCCGAAGTCGATGCCAGAGCTGCTAAGGCATCCGCAGCAAAGTTTTTCACTTCATGGGTCCTTAGTGATTTCAAAATCCTCGAACTTAGTTACTATTTCCCGAGCCGCAGATAAATAAGCCTCCATACGACCATCATTTGTCTCGTACTCTCCTAAAAACTGGTTGGTGACCAGCTGTGAATCACAAAAAGCTCGGAGCTTTCGGACACCAATCCCTACCACGAGGCGCAAGCCGGTGAGGAAGGAGTCGTCTTCGGCTTTGTTATTTGATCCACTGAATGCCAAGTGAAATGACTGCTCAATCACTTCACCAGTAGGAGAGGTGAGACGAACCCAAATTCCTGCTCTCGATCTAGAAGATGCTCCATCTACATATAATGTCCATGTGACCTCGATACTGTCGCTGACCGAACAAGCTAGTGGGAGTTCTATCAGGAAATCTGCCAGCACTTGCGCCTTAGCACAAGTTCGAGTTCGAAACTCGACGTCATATTCACTAAGCTCGACGGACCACTTAGCTAACCTCCCGGACTGGCTCGGACTATGTAACACCATCCGAAGTGGTTGCGTCGTTAAAATTACGATTGTATGAGATTGAAAGTAAGGTCACAACTTTCTTGCCGAAGTAACTACTGCTAGGGTCAATTTTTCCATCACAGGATACCTGGATTCTGCCCCAGTAAACGACTTACTGACATAAAAGATTGGTCTCTGCTCCTCCCTTTCTTCCCGAACCAAGACTCCACTTACTGCGCTGTCCGAAACAGCTACGTAAAGGAAAAGTGGCTCACCAAACTCAGGTTTAGCCAAGACCGGAGGTTCAGATAGATATGCTCATGGATAAGAAGGCATTAATTTGCCTCGAGTTTGCTTCAATTCCTCGTTCCGTGACGATGTATCCTAAAAATTCCCCTGATGGGACTGCAAAGGTGCACTTCGTGGGGTTAAGCTTCATCCCGAACTGGTTCAAGATGTCAAAGCAAACTTTCAAATCTGAAAGATGCGAGCTGGCTTCCAGAGACTTCACCAGCATGTCGTCAATGTAGACTTCCATGGTTTTTCCAAGCTGATGCTCGAACATTCGGTTTACTAGTCGCTGGTAGGTTGCTTCGGCGTTTTTTAATCCAAAAGGCATCACCTTGTAACAGTAAATCCCGCGGTCTGTAATGAATGCGGTCTTTTCATGGTCGTCCGGGTTTATGAGGATTTGGTTGTAACCAGAGAAGGCGTCCATGAAAGACTTCAGCTCGTGGCCCGAAGTGGACTCAACTAGCCTATCGATATGTGGAAGTTTAAAGCTGTCCTTGGGGCACGCCTTATTCAGATCGGTAAAATCGACGCAAACTCGTGACTTTCCATTCTTCTTCTTAACTACCACTGTGTTTGCAAGCCACTCAGGGTACTTTACTTCACGTATCTGCCCTGCATTTAGTAAGCGTTCTACCTCTTTGTTAACGATTTCAGCTCGCTCATGGCCTAATTTCCTTTGCTTATGCTTTACCGGTCTGAACGTTGGATCCACGTTTAGCTCATGTGAGATTACCTCCGAACTGATCCCGAGCATTTCGTCTACGGACCACGCAAAGGTGATCATATTCTCCTTCAAAAAAGATATCAGATTGGTGCGAAGCTCGCTATCTAATCCGACTCCGATCTTGATTTCTTGATCTGGAAACTTATCATTGATGAAGATAGACTCAGTGAGGTTGCCTTTTAGCTGCTTCCGAACTGGATTCTTTGGGACCTCGAGCTGTGGTTGCTATTGAACCAGGAGCTTGTGACTCGCGAGATAGATTCTCCTCGCCGTCCTTTGACTCCCTAAAATATCTCGAACTTCTTGCGGGGTTGGGAACTTGACGCACTGATGGTACTTGAGGCTACTGCCTTCATCTGGTAAAGCCAAGGTGTTCCCATAATAACATTATAGGCCGCAGGTTGGTCAAAGACTGTGAACTCCACCATTTTTACCACTCCTTGAGTGGAGACCGGTAGTGTTATTGTCCCTAACGACATCGATGTCTCACTCGTGTATGAGACCAAAAGAGAGGGTGGTCCCACAATGCGCTCTCTTCCAATACCCATTCTAGTAAGCGTTTCAAGAAATATTAAGTCCACCGAACTGCCAGTATCTATTAAGATCCGGCATACTTCGTGGTTCGCAATGTCTAATGATATGACGAGTGCGTCATCGTGCGGAGCATCTAGTTCCTCGGTTTCTTTCTCCGAGAAAGTGACTTTGGGTAAATCACTTGTTGTAACCTTGATTCGTTTCGGCTGAGGGCTCGTGAGCTTCCTCTGATGATCTTTAATCTCTGTGATGGAGTTTCGAAAAAGGCGTGAACCCCTCATTATGACGTCGATTCTTTTTTTAGGGGCTGCGTTCCCATCTGTTTGTTTTGGTTTTTTCGAGGGTGGAGCGTCTTCATCCACTTCGGAGGTTGCCTTTTGCTCTAGCTCCTCGATAGTCATGTTCAGCATCTCTTCGGACACGTATTTTTCCGCGAGAAGGTGCATCAGCTTCTTGCAGTCCCGAGTTGAGTGGCTATTGGTTTTGTGGAGTTCGCAGTACGTATCTTTATCCCAGACCCATTTGTTACTCAGGAGTACTTCGCTCTTGGAGCGTGGTGAAAATGGGGGGTTTGGATGGTGAACTCTTTGGAGAGTTTTTCTTGGGAGATTGGTTTACTGCAAATGTGCCGGGTCCAAACTTCGGAGTCGAAGGCGGAGTCTTTTTAGTAGGTGCTTCGAACCGAGATTTGCCTGTAGGTGCAACTTTGTGTTTTAGTGCAGCGGCAGCCTTTTCTTCCTCTGCAATTATCCAGTTCGAAGCCCGGTGCAATGCGTCCTGGATGGTTGGGAACCGATTTACTGTCAATTCTTCGCGGAAACGAGAGTTGTGCGAAATGCCATTTTTCAATGCGGCCAAAGCAGTTGAGTCTGAAAGTCCCAGAATCTGGAACTGGATTTCCTTGAACTTTGTTATATAAGATCGGAGAGACTCTCCGGCAGTTTGGTTCAAGTTCCAAAGTTGAGCGTCTGTTACCGCGGTTTTGATTAAGCTAGAATACTGCTTAATGAAAGAGGTCGACAGCTCAGTGAAGTTGTTTATGGAGCCAGCTGTCAAAGATGCGAATCAAAGTAGAGCTGGTCCGCAGAATGTTTCTGCGAACAACTTGCAGTACCCAACGTCTGCTTCATGAGGCTCGAGGTCCACACGGCTAGCTGTTAACAAGAAGGTCTTGAGATGACTGGTTGGATCTCCTTTTCCTTCGTAGCTCGAGAATTTAATTTTGCCAGTATCTTTGACGCGGACTCGGGCTGCTTGATCAGAGAAAGGAGTTCGCTTTGATTCTTCGATCACCCGAAAAATATCCGGTGCCGAAATGATTGCACTGTGCATTACAGATCACATGTCTTGGATTTCGCTCTGCATACAGAAGATCTCGGGATTGGTGGCATAACCAGGAGTCGGACTGTTTCCGCCCATAGGGGAAGGACGACGAGCTGGAACTTCGGAGGATCCAGCAATATCAAGCTGAACCGGATTGCGGCTGTTATTAGTATACACAAATTATTAGTATTGCATACACAAATATTAGTATTATTAATATAAATTTTAAAATGAATTAGATCATTTTAAAAGACTGGCCTATATATATATATAAATATAAATACATCTAAGTTTAGCTATATATTTCAAAGCGAATAACATATATTAATTTTTCACAAAATCAAAAATAAATAGATGCAGTTATGGAAAAGACGGGCCATACCAAAATCGAAATATCAAATTTTTAAAAATATATTTAATAGAGGAAAGATACAAAATAAATAAAAAATATTTTATAGGTACGCATCGAACAATTTTTAAACAAGTTTATAAGAAAAATCGATCGATGCATACCTATACTCAAGTATTTCGCGATCACTGAGATCGTCCAAACACAGCAACTTCGTCTAGGTGTTAGGCATCTTTTAAATTTGGGATTGATAGACCTTTCCTCTCTCACAAAAGATTAGGGCTAGATTTAAGGCTAATTGGAATTATTCTTTTCTGATGGTTGGTTATTTGAGTTTTATGGTTTTTTATTAATTACAAAAAGGAAAGTTAATAGATGTTCAAAACAATTTTTTTTTGTTAAAATCATAGTTATTTTGGAGGAACATGATGTTCAAGAGGATAGTCTGATATTATCTTTTGTTAAAATATGTACAATTTTTTTATAGCTTTAATTAAATTTGGATTTCCTATTATATGCAATATGTATAGTAGTACTATATTAACTAGACTGTTCAAGAAAACGATGAACGAGATCATAGAACATATTTGAACTATTCTTTAGACTACTGTGCAATATAATAACGAGTAAAGACAATTACAGTTAATTTGGTTGGAGATTAGATGTTAAGGTGCCATTAATTTCTCATAAAAATTTGGTTGGAGATTAGCTGTTAAGGTGCCATCATTAATTTCTAATAAAATTCCAGGAAATTTTGGTCTGATATACAAAATTGGAAATTGTTTAAAATAAGAAGAAAATGACATGCAAAAGATTTCTGAACTATTACAAAATAAAATTTAATTAAGACATTATTAATCTACAGATGTCTAACGTAAGTGGTTGAGATAACACGTACGAAGCTCTCGGCTACTGAGATGGCAATAGTGTCAACAATATTAAAACAAGAGACGCACACGAATCATCATCAGTGGCTATTTTTTTTAAGATAACGTTTATAAAAATATTAAAGACAAGATCGAGTGGAATGTTTGGGAGGGTCACCGTATGAGCAAACTCTAGTGTAATATGCGGATGCATTTTAAAATATTATATTTCACAGTATACTTTTATCGTCATTGATTTATATAGCACATCAATAAAATAGAGCTATCATTAATCTATCAACGTCACACTGTGAATAGTTTACCCTACCCATCAGTTGCTCGTTCTACATATATATATATATGTATTTCTTGGATCATTTTGGTCTTTTGTGCTATATATGTATTTGAGAAATGAGAATAGGCTACAAATGTTACCATCGTGTTGGTGTCTACCAATAACAGATCAAGCTTAGAAAAAAATTATAAAGCTACATATTAATTAAGTACGTTCTTATATATATATATATATATATATATAATGATTAATTCAATATCCGGACGAACACATCATAGCGGTGGAAGGAAACTACCGCGGAGTGGCTAAGTGCCACGGAGGTGATCACAAACCTCGTCATTCATTGAGGTTTTGCCCAAGTCTCAAAAAGAACCCGACAAGAGTCATTCATTTGAGCTATCTCTCAGGGATCCATTTCAACTCCATCCACAAAAAAAAGGTTATCCTTCTCTTCTTTCTCCATAGTATACCTCATCTTTTCCTCTTTGGTGTGTCTTCTCTATATATGTGCCACGGAGGTGATCACAAACCTCGTCTTCAAGACCTCAAAGGGTAGAAAGTCTCCATTGTTTGGTCCAAACTTGCTTGGAATTACCACCGGTACAAAGTTTGATATTGAGGACGGGGAAAAGAAGATCGTAGGATTTCATGGACGATCGAGTAATGCTCTCGACGCTCTTGGAGTTTACTTTGTACATGGCTCTCTAACCACGCCGTCGTCTCCGCCTGTTTACAAGCTGGATGCACGAGGTGGTCCAGGGGGACGTGTTTGGGATGATGGATCTTACGGCGGCGTTAAAACGTGGAGCATTGGTCAAGATAATTCTCGTAACAATCATACCAAAAATAATATAGTGAACTATATTTATTTATTTTTTTAATTTTTAAAAGACTGCCTGAAACTTTCCTTTTTGTTCGGTCTATAAAAGAACCATATATTCGGAAAAGAATTGTAATTCAAATCTAACCCTACAAAGAGGTTACTTATGATTTCGGAGATGATTTAGGAGATGAGAGTTACTTATGTTTAGGAGTTTATCTAGACATAATGTTATTCCTATTAGGAATTGGTTTTGGTGTTTTATATAAAAAGAGTGCTAAGGTTTGCAGAAGTTGTAAGGAGTTTTAAAGAGAGATTAAGACTGAGAGATTGTATGAGCTTAAACTTTTGAGTTATTTTCTTTGAGCTAATAAGAGAGTTATTCTTCAAACATTCTTGTGTTTTTAATATTTCTTGCTAAAACTAGAAGCACAACTCTAAAAAAAAATGTCTAACAACCAGACGAAATCGTTGTGTTTGGACGATCTTAGTGATCGAGAAATACTTGAGTATAGGTATTCTTTTTGAAAACTTGTTCAACCAAACTTTTTTTGCCCGATATATCTCGACTATTTATGTGTTTTTTTCCTTGCTTTTTCAGATTGGAGTGGGAAGGTTTCACCGAAATCAAGATGAAAAGTGATGGAAATTGCCAGGTAATGAATGTTGTTTCTAATTCAAATTATACTCAACCAACTTGATATATAATATATCTGTTTGATGATCGTGTTATGATTTATGTATAACCCCTTTCTTGTTTTTGTCAATTCTATTTCAGTTCCGTGCTTTAGCTGATCAACTTTATAAAACCTCCGATTCTCATAAACTTGTTAGACAAGAAATCGTACAACAGGTAAATCAGTCTTGAAACTTTTCCTAACTTTAATTTGCAGATTGTTCCTTTTTTCTTTTTCTTTTTATACGATGATGATGATGATTGATTGATTGATGACGCTGTTTAATTTCCTCATCAGCTTAAATCTCATCCAAAGATGTACAAAGGATTTGTTAATAACATGAACTTCTCCGACTATGTCAAGAACATGTCCAAGAACTCTGAATGGGGCGATGAAGTCACATTAAAAGCCGCTGCTGATGTGTATGCGGTCAAAATAGTACTCATTACATCAATCAAACAGACTCCATTCATTAAGGTTTTGCCCAAGTCTCAAAAAGAACCCGACAGAGTCATTCATTTGAGCTATCTCTCAGGGATCCATTTCAACTCCATCCACAAAAAAAAAGGTTATCCTTCTCTTCTTTCTCCATAGTATACCTCATCTTTTCCTCTTACAAGAGAGAAATACTGTATCATTCTTACTCTTCGTCTTGTTGGCTACTTCAGATTCAGGTTTAGGTTCTGCCTCGATGAAGAAGCTACAGAAGAAGAAGGAGAGGGAGCAGAAGAAAATTGAGGAGGAGCAGAAGAAAAAAGAGGAGGAGGACAAGGAGGAGAAAAAAAAAGACAAGGAGGAGAAGAAAAAGGACAAGGAGGAGAAGAAGAAGGCCAAGGTGAAGAAGGAGAAGAGGGACAAGAAGAACAGTAATCACCATTTTCACTATTCTGATGTCATGTCAGTTACTTGACCAAGAAGATGATTCATTTTTCTATAATTAAGAGTATATGCATGCATTCGACAAGTTGATTGCTATATTAATGGGCACGTTATGGAGTCTTGCGAGACATTTAAAAACACAACATGAATGTAGGTAATGCCTTGCTTAGTTGTGGTATAGACATTATTATAATCTGTTTTGCTCCTTTTAATCAGGATAGATGTACGTGCCTTATCATAACGTTTTAATAAGATTTTTCCATATTCCTCTGTTTGGCGTTCTGTTTTTTTTTCTTTCTATTTTTACTCTGTTTTACAACATAAACTGTGAGGGAGTATTGCATGGTTCAGGCGTTCAGCTAGATTGTTAATCACTCTTCCCTCTCATTAATATTGTTAATAGCAACATTTTTTTATATGGACAAAATATTCTATCATCTGTACGTAGAAATTTTTCTACAAAAACCAGTCAGTCATGTCGACTAATTAAATGAAACTTCCAATAAGAAATAGTGTGTATTCTCTTTTACTCTGCTACAGTGCTACTTCTAATGTGTTTGTAATTAAGTTCAAGTTTTCACTGTTTCTGCCAAAAGTCCAATATGATTGGTGTGTCTTCTCTTTTTACTTGTTGGTAAGAAAATCCTAGTCTACCATACAAGCTAAGCTCAAGTCACTCTTGTTGTCCCTGCCAGCCTTCAAAGAGATGGAAACTCTACATGACAATAATAAGATGTAACAGGGAAATCTTATAGAGTCACCGATCGATGAAGCGCTAAAAACATTTATCAGCACTTTTTGAAATGATTCAATAGACTGTATTCACATATCACAACAGTCAATTAACTGCCTTTCGCTTACAACACATTGCCCGAAAGGCCATGGATCCACGCCATGGAAGCGGTTCCATTTATCTTCCATCAAATTATCCACATAAGACGAGGTAGAGGAAGTACAAGTGAGCGTCATGGAACCATGATCCTCTCAACCATTCAAGAAATTTACCCTGAGCTGTGTCAGATCTAGAGTAGCCAGCATGCACTGCCTACTGATGTGGACAAAGTTTTTCCCCTCTATTCTTGCTCCTTGTAACACCTCGAAGAGAAAAGAGACACAAATGTTTTTATAAAAAAAGGCTTTCTTATTGCTGTTCTCCGGAAGACACTCACTTTGCTCGTCTTAAAATTAACGCCACTTTTGAAACTAAAGTATAATAACCCTATATAAATACTACGATCAAACATTAGAGCTAACTTGACTAATATTAGGAGAATGCCACAAACATTCTAATGGATCATCAAATTAGGAACAAAGATAAATATGAAATTACACATTGCATAAGTGATAAGATCAAATAAGTAGGTAATGAAAATTCATGAAGCTTTTGATACGTGGATCTCTTATAATTCATTTGTTTTTTTCATAAACGATCTCTTAAAATAGTCAATGATGATGATTCGTGCATCTCTTTCTCTTGTATATGTTGACACTCACTTTGCATATAGAATGATAGAGACATGATATCTCATTAACTTTGCTTCATACGTGTTATATTGTAAAAGTTGTTGACAGTCACTTTGCTTCATTACATGTTATCTCAATAACTTTCGTGGAGATATATAGACATGTGTAGATTAATAATGGGCCCAATTAGAATCCTTTGCATATAGACATGTGTAGATGAATAATAGCGATATTTAATTTTGTAAATTTTTTTTTTTAAACCACTGATATAATTTATTTGATATCTCATTATTGTCATATATTAGATGAGATTGAGATCAGTTACTGACTTAGGCCATCCTTAACAGGATAACTTTCCCCCTGTTCTAAGCTCAATAAATAATAAAAATATGTAATAATGGGCTTAGATCAATATTTTTGATCTTGGTTCAGAACTGATCCAAAAGCTGTTCTAATATTCTTCCTCTCTTCTGATTGGTCGAAAAAATATCGAGAGAACGAAAAAAATTCTGATTGCTCTCTTCCGTCGTATTCCGTCATAAAACGAGAGAGAGTGTGTTTGAGAGCGAATCAAGGTTCCTCCAAAGAAGATGTCTTTAATTCTTATTTTTGTTTTATGCTGCTTCGAGATTTACCAAACAATGGCTGCTGCAGATGCAAATCCCTCGTTTTTGTTTAATGGTGGGTTTGTGAAATCTCCGAGCTTTGACGAGAATATTGCTCTGTTTGGAGATTCGAAATTTGTTGACGGCGGTCCATCGATTCAATTGACTGACTCAGTGAGTCGGAGTGAAGGAAGAGTTGTTTACAGGCAACCCATCAGACTCTTCCAAGGTAAAGAAAGAAACTTTTCCGGATCATTCTCGACTAGTTTCTCGTTTTCGATGTCTGATGAGATTGGTGCTGTCCTGGCTTTTGTAATGGTTCCAACTGGTTTGGATCTTAGGTCGTTTGGTAGAAAGGGTAATAATAACAGTAGTTCATCTGGTCTAGGGTTCTTATTGCGACACAAGGTCGAGACTGATATCTTATCAGCACTTGTGTTTTGATTCCACGAGAAAGAGATTTGTGCTTTTCTTATAGGATTAGATATCCTGGATTGGAGGAGATATAGGAACTGAACTTTGTTCTGTTTACTCGTTTGTGTTATGCAGCAACACAACACTGAGCTAGTGGTTGGTATGGTGAGGCAACAGTTTAAGAAACACATGAATGAGACAGACCCTGAGAAGATTCAGAAGCTTAAAGATGAGTGAGTTTTTTTTCTCCCCAATCTTTAGTGAATGTTATATACTGGTAGAGAACCTTGTGATTACTGATTAGATCAGTATCAGATGTCCAACTTGTTCATTGAGGCATGTAATGCAAAAAAATTCTCTGATATAACATTTGGCAGTGCTGCTCGGGGACTAATCAATCACATGTTGTTTGAGTCGGCAAAGCTGACAGGAGGCAAGGTTAGCCAGAGATCCTGATGCATTCTGGTTGCAGACTCCCATTGTTATGCTATTTCTCTCTCTGTCTGTTCAAGGCTTGTAGGCTAATAATGCAAACTAAGTTGGCTTTAATAAAAGACTTCATCGACTAGCGTCCGTGACTCAACATTGATGATTTTGGTTTGCAATCAGTCTAATGATTATCTACTTCAAGGCAAATCATACAGCTTCGACCCTGGTTTAGATTAATGTTTACTTCTGCTACGTCCTCTAGGCCTGAAGATCAAAAATGTTCTCATTTACATGTACTCTTGTATCTTTGGTGACAACTTTATTTATGAAATAAAATCAGATTCTTGTAGTAAAAGTTTATAACATATGAAAGTTTACATTATTTTCACTATATATTTATTCTAAGAACATCATAATTAGTTCCCCTATTTTTTTTACCTATGATCTTAACAACTGATCTTAGATTATTTTCACTATATATTTAATCTAAGAACACAAAAAAAAGTTCTCCCATTAAGGATGCCCTTACTGTGTCTTCCTGGATACAAGAGGAAAACATCTTTGACTTTTGAATGACCTATGTGTCTTGAAATATAACTAGAAAACATCTGAGACTCTCCTTGACCTAAAAATTAAGGTGGCATAAAAAAAACCTTGAAAAGGTTGAAAAACAACATGTGTGAAAACTTGCAACCAATGTTTTCAAAACCGGACCGGACCGGCGGTCGAACCATGTTAACCCGTGAACCGGCAACATGTCCGGGTTGGGTTAATATCAAAACCCAAAAGAAATTGAACTGGTAAAAAACTATATCAACCCGCCAAAAAACCAAAAACCGGTGAACCATTAAACCGGATAAAACCGGGTTCTACTTTTTTTTTTGTAAAAATGAGTGCAATTAATTTAATTAATTACCTTTTCTAGTTTTCTTCTTAGTAAATTAGCAATAGTAGGGTTTCTTAGAGAATGAAGATTGAATGTTCTACACTCTTATTCTCTTATTGTTTTTAAATTTGAATTTCTAAAATTTTTATTAGTACTGGTTACACTTTGAATTTGTTACACTTTGAGTTTATTACTTTTTAAGGTTTTTAAAAAACATTATGATTATTGAAGTATTTTATTTGGCATATCCAATTATATCATAGTTATAATCATTGAAAAAGAATAGAAAACCTATTCATACCTATTATTTATAAAAATATCATCAAAATCAATTGAACCCGATCAACCCGGGTCGAACCATGTTGACTCATGATCCAAAAACTTTCCCGGTTCAGTTACCGGTCCGATTTTAAAAACAGCAACGCTTGAATGATCTTTTGTATCTTGAATTGAAATATACAAAACAAATTTATATCTGAGCCTTTCCTTTGACTTAAAAAGGTGGCATAATAATTAATTAAGATAACGAAAGAACACCTTCAACGAAACATAATTTATGAAATAACTAACTACTTAAAAATAAAGAGAAGCAAAGCTATCGTCTTCCATAATCATTCTTTGAGATTCACCAAGCAGAATGATCATGGTCCTTTGAGGTGGTGGCAGAGAACTTGGTTTCGGAAGGATTTGTTCATAGATGAATGAAGAATACTCAGTCATGGTCCAACCACTCGGTTTGCTCTTGACGTAGAAGCTGAGATTCCTCTTCTTCCCAATCACTCTACCGGTCTTTCTTGACACGACATTTACATATTTCAACCCTCCAGTGTCTTTCCAACCTTTTACTTTGCGGTTCCGTTTCACAAAGTAAAACCACTCGTTAGGTTTAAAGATATTATTCTTTGTGTGATTAAGCTGCCATGGCTTTTCTGCGTAGCTGTTTTCCTTGTCTTCTATAATGTGAAGATCTTGTTTCGTTGGTCTTGGTCAAAGCCAAGCTTAGACAGAAGGTAATCGCGTATGAGCTCTTCTTCTGAAGGACTAAATCCAAAGCCAACCAGCTCATCCTCTTCATCATCAGCGTAACACTCTTCAACCATCGCCATCGTCTTCTTCTTTCTGGAATTCCTCGAAGCAACTGTCTGAAAAATTCATAAACGAGATGGTATAATTGAGAGAGAATTAATGAACCTCGTCAGTCGCCAATTAGTAGCTCCTTGTCGACTGTTTAGCGACTGATTTTTTTAGCGACGCACTATTTAGCGACTACGTATGTCAGTCACCAATCAGTCGTTATTAAGTAGTTAGCGACTGTATAGTGACTGTTTTTGTAGTCGGCAATTCCATGTTTTCTTGTAGTGAAAGTCACCTATAACCTGTAAAGACGTGACAAGACTAAAGAGACTCTAAAAGCACATTAGATATTAATGTTCAATTATTTAGGGTAAACATAAAATGGAAAATTTGTTTCAACAAACTCGTTAGTTATTGATGAAGAAAGAAATATAAAGCGAGTTCAAAAGACATGACTATTTAAATAGATACACCTATTAGAACAAAAAGTTGTGATGAAAAAATAGAAATAAAATATAGTGGAAAGACACAACCCTACAATGAACAGATACAACAGTTTGAATTAAAAAAACACAAATAAAAACAAAAATTTTACGAAAATGTGCTACGAAAAATTGCAACTGTTGTGTCTGCACTTTATTATACCTAATAACTCATATAAACAGCTTTTAGATAGAATGCATCTTTATTACTATAACATCCCAAATCCAATTTGGTGGGTGTCGATCGACACCAAGGAGGGTGTCTGATGTGAGCACGGGACCAGAACCTGACCGAGACGACCAAGACGAATCAGACGCGATCGAGACGCATGGCCGAGATAACCGAGACGTACCGGGCGCGACCGAGACTCATGACCGAGATGCGCCGAGCACGACCGAGACGCATGATCGAGACGCACCGAGCACGACCGAGACATATGACCGAGACTCGCCGAGCATGACCGAGATGTTCGAGCCGGACCCAGACACCTCTCGGACACGCGTATCACCCGCTGGACAACTTGGAGCCGGCATTCCTAGGATCATTCTCGGTGCAACCACTCGGACCAAGAGCTCATCCAAGAAGACCAAGAGATCGATTCGGCCAAGGCAACCATCGGCGAGATCGTTTGAACAGCTTTCGTCCTTTACCCAAGGATGAGGGCGCCAAAGGCGTTAGAATCATGACTTGTACTCTTTTTCCTACTTCGGGTTTGTCCCAATGGGTTTACCGAAGGGTTTTTAACGAGACAACGAGTTCTGACGCACAACGCCGCGTTTTGAAGTCAATGACGTGGTTCCCGCGTCCAGCCTAAGGACGTGACCTGTTTTGTATTTTCCTTTAAGCTTTACGTTTTGATCCTTTCTAGATCCTTCCCTTGTGAACGTTAGAGTAGTGTGACGTGTGTGATTCTGTTTAAACCACTTAGAGGCACGACGTGTTCTCGATCAAAGGAAACACGTCAAGGGCAAACGTGTGCGAACCATAGCGAGTCCGCGTGTCCTAGACTCCCTCTAAACCCTCACACTATTTAAATTTTAAACCCTTCTCTTTATTGTAAAACTCAGGCTTGAAGATTGAATTAATTTCCAAAGAGAGCATCTTTGTTTCTTGTCTCACCTCTCTCCTTAGCCCTTGTCCGGGACTTGACTCTTGAGAAACCTTAGGAGATTCACAAACCGGGTTTGTAATCTCTTAGTTCGACCGTATCACGAGCCGAGTCATCTCTCGTGTGTCGTCACATCAATCCACCTTCTCAACCACCTTTGCTTCGCCTCGCAACCGCTCGAGTCCATCATCGCTTTGTCCCAAAACCGCTCGAGTCCATCATCGCTACGTCTCGCACCCGCTCGTGCCCTTCTTTCCATCATCTCGCATCCGCTCGTGAATCCCCTCTGTTTCATATTGTACCGTCTCGTTCCGTATAGTGTTCCCCGAGTCATCCCGGTCATTCCGTATCGTGCCGCGTCGATTCGTCCGAGCAACCCGACGAGTCCTTTTGTGCATCTTTCATTTCCCTTGTGCGATTGTTTCCATATTCCGTTTCCTCGAGTCATTTACTCTGTCAAGACGAACGACCAAGCCTTGACCAAGGGAAGTCTTCTCCAACTCAGCCGTCTCGAGAGCAACCGTTCCTGACCGAGCCGGCGTAATGGTGTGACCGAGTCACGTACCGATACGCGCTCACATCAGTTTCGGTCGACACCACTAAATTGGTGGTTGTTCGATTTGTTTCAAAATCGATCGGTTTAGCTTGGTTTGGGTTTGGAAACCCTAAGTCTCGTTTTAAAGGGGCAAGAGCAGCCTCTCTTAAGAGGGAAGTGGGTGGTGTTTGTCGTTTCTAAGCGAGAAGGAGAAAGAGGGAGAGAGATGGTGAGTTTGATCCTAAGAGCACAGGGAGCCTTGAGGAGGGTTAAAAGGAGCAAAGAGATATGTTTTGGTAGTTATAGAGGAGAGAAGGAGAGAGAGTTGCGGTGCTCTCACTTGGAAAGAGGAGAAAGGAGATCCATCCTCTTGATGTGTAAGGGGAAGGATTTGAGCTTGGTGGTGGATAGGGACAGACAAAGATTCTTTCTCATGTCTGTTATCTAGGTAAGTTGTGTTGTTTTAGTGTTAGATTGAGTAGAGAATCGATGATTATAGCGGATTAGGGATTTGCGGCGAGAAGGAGCTTGAAGGAAATCTTCGATCGTGATTTCTGGATTGGTGTCGTTCGACACCAACACCTGCGGATGAACAGCGCAAACTGGTTCGAATGGGCTACTTTGTGGCAATGTTTGGACGATGAAACGGAGTCCGATTTGGCTGAATTTTGGTAGGTATCTTCATGGTGCTATAAGCTACATATCCAATGGTGGGTTTGTGAAATGAACAGTTGGTTTGTGATTTAATCAAGTGTTTGTATTGTAGTCTGTTATAGACGGTTTTGTAGTAAAGATGGGATGTCGAGCGACACCAGCATGTTGTTGTGTGTTTGGGTCCTAGGAGGAAAGCTGGAGTTAGGCTTGGATGAGGAGAGATTGACGGAAGTGATGCCATGAGTGTCAGTGTATGTGTTGGTTCGCAAGTGGTGTGATGGTTGACGTTAAACACTAGGTGGAGGTGCCGTTCAACAATAGAGGAGTTGATAGTGAGTTGGAATAACTATGGGGAAGTGTTGTCCGTGGCTGGATGAAATCAAGTTTTCAAGGCCACCTCTCTTATTACTCGGTCGCTAGGAGTGGTTGGTTGTGCGACTCAGTAGCTAGATGAGGTGGTGTTTGGTGTATTTGTGAAAGATTTTGTAAGAAGTGATTTCTACGATGGTTGTCTCGTCGGAATTATGGGGTTTCGGTTAGATCGTTTTCCGTGGATCATATGTGAGGATTGAGAATCCGGGTGCGGTCGACCAAGAGATCTCTCCCTCTTTCTCTGAGCAACCAATGTCGACAATCACAAAAGAGAAGGAGTCGTCATCATATTAAAAAAGAGTTTATGGTTTAATTAAATTAAACCGAGATTTATTTAAACAAGAATTAATTAAACCATCCTTTGATTTAATTAATAAATTGACCAGCTTAGTAAATCAACCGGAAACTAAACCGATTCCACTCCAATTCTTGATATAAACTCCAATATTCATATTTTTTAGGAGACGGTTGTTACAATTAGATTCTAATTTATAAAGATTTTTGAAGATTTCAACAAAATTATTAAAACTGAATAAGTGAAAGATTGTTAAAGATTGCTAGAGAATTTTGTTGATTAGTTTTCTAAAATCTTGTAAAGTCATCCAAACAATCCCTGTATTTTTGTAATACTTTCAATGACTTTAGTTTGTAAAGAAAATGTCTAAAATCATAAACAATAACATAGTAACTGAATTCATTAACAATCCTAGATTCTTTTGTTTTAATTGAATAACACAAAACTTTTAATGACTTTATAAAAGTCTGAATCCAATAACCCAAATTTGTTAAGATTTTAAATGAATTTTTACAAATCACAAACTAATAACACTAAACTTTAATAGAGTTTAACAAAATCTTAATCTAATAACAACATATTCAACATAACATTTAAAATCTTTAAAACTCTATTCAATTCTCATCATATATTGGTAAAAAAACAAATACTAGTTTACCTGCAGTATATTTATTGACAAAATTAATTTGTATAAATTTCTTACTTGTCAGATATATCTTATTCATATCATTTATTCATATTAATTTTTCATTTAATATAGTCAAAAGATATGTTCAAAATACAAAACAAATGTCAACAACTTTTTGACTCAAAACAATTTTATTAGCATAAATGGAAAAACATTTAATAGCAAAATTAAACAGATTGGAAAATATGAGATTACCCAAGAGTAAGATTAATTATATAAGTGGAATCTCTCTAAAAGATTAGCATAATCATATTCAGTTAATTTTATACAAAAAATTATTATCATCATGGGTATCACAAAAGCTTTGGTGATTTTTCAAATTATCATATTAGCAGTTTTGTTGTCCAACCATATTGTTATTGCCTCAGGTATATTTAAATATTTTGTGTTTGTGATTGTGATATTCTAATAATCATAACTTTTGGAGTCTACAATGCTCTAAATAATGTATGGACATGTTATACGTAATTATATATACATGATACTTATTCCTAAAACTTTTACTATGTTATATATCTTATAACTTTTACTATGTTACAATACACATACTTGCATATATACAGGACCGGTATAAAAATTGCAAAAATTGTTATATTCTTGGTTCACTTTTTGAAAAATGAGCCCTGATTACATATAATTTTTTTAAAAAAAAATATTTACGAGCCTTAAAATATATGTAAATTTTGTATAGTTCCAGTGCAAATGCACTTGTTGTACATGTCTATCACCGACCCCTGCATATACATATTTTACTACATTTTTGGTGGTTTTGTATAGATGCACAGATCAACAAACTTCCGGATAATTGCATCGCTGTGTGTATTAGAGGACATGGGTATGGGTCACGAGAAATATATTGGTTACGAGAATGTTCCGCAGACTGTATTAAAAGGGGATATCACAATGGAGATTGTGTAAAGACGGATATCACACTTAGTTGTTGTTGTTATTAGTCCCCTAATGCTAAGCAATTCAAACGTTGTATTTATACAATTCTAGCATCGGACTTATGATTATCGGGTTAATTTATAATAAATAAAATGAAATAAAAAGTAATGTGTTTTTATATGCCTTCGCAATCAAACTTTTCTTAAAAAACATAGTGGATATGAATTATATGATTAATTTTGTATATATCGGGTTTCTATGAGTTGTTTTTTTTTTCTAACAATTAAAGTAATGTTACCCCGAACAAAACACTCTGACCACCTGATGGTCCTGCCTAAGTTAGCCAAAATGAAACATTTGCATGGCTGTCCTCATCAACAATGTTCTGAAAGCTCCGCAAGAAGAACTCAGCCTGGTCTCATCCTCCAAGACCAGAGCATAGCCTCACTCCTCTCCATTTCGGATCTGCCGACCTCACCGCCACATAAGCGATATTAGCTCCCAAAACATGAATTCAATCAGCATTGAATCTCACTTCTTTATTTGTTTCTCTCTCACAATAACATTTATGAGTTTGATCCAAAATATGCATATGTGGTAAGATCTATTTGCATCACCAACTTTGATGTTAAGTAAACTAGAGAAGAGAGCCTTTGGAACTGGAGAGCTTCTAAGTTTTATGGCTAATGAGAAAATTCTCCTGTGCTATTTGATCTACCTGAGGCAATTCTCCAAGTCCCTTCTTCTGATTGATCTCTGCTAAAAGTTAAAACATGATTCAATTCAACAAATTGTAATCAATTTAGCTCGTCGAAAGGCAAACCGGAAATTGCAAGAGTTGGGTTTTAATCAGTCAGAAGCTTTGGTAAGGAAAACACACTTGCAGGAAAACATGGGTTAGTTTGTCGAAGAGTTTTAAATGCTCTGTTTTCCTACTTGTTATGTTTCGAGTTTAAACAAGTAAGTAAATTACATTATTGCCTTGTTAACAAGTGAATCATTGTCGAAGCCACCAGCGACCAAAAATATGTCTTTACTTTTCTTTTCAATACATGTTTTGTTGGGTTTTTTTCTAACTTTACCGAATTTATAATTAACGAATTTGATATTGCACCCAAATCAAAATAGGAGTACCGACTACGGGTCAAAAATCACAGTATGAAATTAAGTAATCTTGTGACAACCCGTCCCGCGGACCCCACTAGCCCACCGCTAGCTGCCCTAACGGACCCCAAGCTGGCCCTGCAGGGCATCAATCCTAACCCCTCACTGGGCAAATGGAACTAATCATCCAAATCCACAGTAGGTTATTGGTGCACCAGGCGTTCTTCTAACCCTGGTCCCCACCCTTTAACAACCTTCCCACAGGACAAGCTGTCACCAATTGATTTGCAGGTCAATTGGTGACAGCTTGTCCTGTGGGAAAGTTGTTAAAAAGTGAGGGACCAGAATTCGAGGAACGCCTGGTGCACCAATAACCTACTGGTGGATTGGGATATCCACAGTGATGGGTTAGGATCAATACCCTGCAGGGCCAGCTTGGGGTCTGTTGGGCCGGCTAGCGGTAGGCTAGTGGAATCCACAGAAGGTCCGTTGGGGCAGCTAGCGGTGGGCTAGTGGGGTCCGCGGGACGGGTAGTCACAAATCTAAATATATAATTTTATAAAATGTATAGAATAAATAAATTTTCTATTATTTTGTTACAGACAAATCCAAATTTATGTAAATATTTCTCCAATTGTAGAGCTTGGGTCACTATCTAATTGGACTTATGAGGCCACAGTACAAACATTATCGTGTTGATTATAATAAATGGAATCCTATAACACAACATATTATATTAATGTGTTCTTAATCAAATATTTTGTGTAAGGTAACAATAAGAACTTACAAAGTCAATATATTGATTCGATTTAGTTATGCAATAAGTTACTGTTGACTAAACTTACAAGTGTCATATCTTGTTAAACAAAAAAAGTACTAGTTCACCTGCAGCATATTAATTAACAAAAATAATTTGTATAAATTTTTTACTTGTCAGATCTATCCTATTCCTATCATTCATTAATATTATATTTTTGCATTTAATATAGTTAAAAGATATGTTCAAAATACAAAATAAATGTCAACAACTTTTTGGAAAAACATTTAATAGAAAAATTAAACAGATTGGGAAATGAGATTACCCAAGAGTAAGATTAATTATATAAGTGAAATCTCTCTGAAAGATTAGCACCATCTTCTTCAATAAATTTATACAAATAATTATCATCAACGTGGGTATCACAAAAGCTTTCGTGATTATTCAAATTGTCATATTAGCAGTTTTGTTGTCCACCCATACCATTATTGGCTCAGATAATTATAAATCTTTTGTGTTTGTGATTGTGATATGCTAATAATCATAACTTTTGGAGTCTATACAAAACTCTAAATGATGTATAAACATGTTATACATAATTATATATACAAATATACAATACACATACTTGCATGTACACAAGGCCAGTGTAAAAATCACAAAACTCTCTGTTCAATTTTAGAAAAATGGGCCTTAATTACATATATATATATATATATATATATATATATATATATATATATATTTTGTCAAAATCCATCAGTGGGTAATTTAATTAAACCAAGGACCATAATTGTTGAGTTACAAACCGGGTGAATAGCTGATTTAGCCAGTTCATCGGTCCGACGATTGAGTTTACGACTAACATAAAGAAAGGAAATTTCAACAAAAGAAAGGGATAGATCGAGGATATCGTGGAAAATCCCATAGATCTCCTTCGATGGAGTCTCTGTAGTCTCTGTAGTGATGGGTTTGATCAGCATCTGTGAATCATAAGCCAGAGAGAGTTTGTTGTAGCCAAGATCTAGGGCTTGTTGTAGAGCTAGGGAAATCGCGATTGCTTCTGCTAAAATTGGAGAGGCTACATTTGTCGCTGATGCCTGGTTCTGGATCTCCAAAGATCGGGAATAATCGCTAAAAACCCAACCAAATCCTGTGTCCTGAGTTTCTGATCTCCATGCCGCATCGGTGAAGCAAGATAGAGTATCCGAGTCGAGGTCTGGCCTTTGAGGTTCTCACCTGGGTTCAGAGATCTGAGGTTGCGGTGATTGGGCAGCAATCCATTCACGATCACTTATGGTGGCATGTGACACAATGTCCTGCGGTAAGGTTTGCTTCTGCTCGAATATCTTTTTGTTTCGCGAGGTCCAAATATTCCAGAGTATCCAAGGTGCCAATGGCTCCTTACTAATACCTACTGGTGGCAGGTTGATTCCCGAGTTTACGAGTTCTAGTCCCTTTTGTAGGTTTTTGATACGGTGGGGGTCAAAAGTAGTCTTGAAAGGTGTTTTCTCCCAAACCTGAACAGCAAAAGGGCAATGGAATAAAAGGTGAAGAGTTGATTCTGGAGAAAAGGGCCATTTCATACCTGTACACTCTCCAAAAGTGTGAATTCCTTCCTATACAATTATGTAGTGCTAATTTAGACATGTACCCTAATAAAATTCAAAATTTATACATGTACTTTTAAAATTGAGCCAATTTCATAGTTCATGTTAATGGATTTAAGTCAACCGTTAGAGATGCTGACTCAGATTCCACGGGTGTAATGACGTGCCATCGAGTTCCTAAAACGACGTCGTTTTACTATGTTATCTCGCACAAAAATTTGGAAAAACCTCACTCCCGTGGCTCAAACCCACATTCTCTCACATGTTTTACTAAGGACATAACCAATTGATCCCACAACCATATTCGAAAGTATGATACAAATTTATTTATATAAACCTAACCAATATCTAAGTCCCAATAAAATAAAATGTTGGCGTTTTGAATTGGGGGAAATTAATTATCCTAAGGTTCTTCTTCTTCTCCTTCTATCGAAATTAGAAATCTCCAGTGTATGACTCATCTTCTTCTTCTTATACTGGAGATATATAGATGATAGATCTATGACTCTCTCTCTCTATGACGTCGCGCAGCAGGAAAAGATAAAAAGTGTATTTCGTTAAAATCAATGGCTTCGTTTAAACAACAACACCTCAACTCCTTGAAGAACAAATATGAGCTGACGAGATTTTTGAGATCCACAAAACAATTTTTTTTTTTTTTCATTAATTGATGCGAAGTGGTCAATGGTCACAAACTCATGGGTCAACGATTACGCATTTTAGTGCTTCATAACATGATTTGCTTATGAAATCAGTGGATGCTATGATTGATTACAAATAATTTTAAAGAGAATCACTATGAAAAGGGAACTGGAGATTCTAATTTCAAGAGAAGAAGAAAGAAGAAGAACCCTAGATTTTTAATTTTTCCCCAATTCAAAACAACAACATTTTATTTTATTGGGACTTAGATATTGGTTAGGTTTATATAAATAAATTTGTCTCATACTTTCAAATATGGTTGTGGGATCAATTGGTTATGTCCTTAGTAAAACATGTGAGAGAATGTGGGTTCGAGTCATGGGAGTGTGGTTTTTTCAAAATTTTGTGCGAGATAACATAAGCAAAACGACGTCGTTTTAGGAACTCGATGACACGTCATTACACTCGTGGAATCTGAGTCAGCATCTCTAACGGTTGACTTAAATCCGTGAACGTGGACTATGAAATTGGCTTAATTTTAAAAGTACAGGTATGGATTTTGAATTTTATTAGAGTACATATCTAAATTAGCACTACATAATTGTACAGGAAGAAATTCGCACTTTTGGGGAGTGTACATGTATGAAATGGCCCTTTTCCCGTTGATTCTGCTTGGAGACATTGGGGACACGACGCAGTAGGATTCACTCCTCGGATCTTTAAGTTTTCCCCGACTGGAAGAGCTTGGCGCATAGCTTTCCAAAGGAAAAACTTTAGCTTTGGAAGACATTTGATGTTCCAGATTTCTTTATACCAGTCAAAGGAGGCAGTGAAGGGACGGTTGAGTTCCAGATCTTTCTCCCTTTGGGTTGCAGCTAAGTATCCTGATTTTTTCGTGTAGATTCCTGAATTGAAAATTATTTTTAAGCCTTAAAATACATTTAAATTTAGTATACCCCAGTGCAAATGCACTTGTTACATATGTCTATCACCAGCCATGCATATACATATTTTAATATATTTTTTGGTGGTTTTGTGTAGATGCAGAGATTGACAGAGTTTCATTGGATAATTGCATCGTTGTGTGTATTTAAGGACAATTTGGGTCACAATTTAAATATTGGTCACGAGAATGTTTCGCAGACTGATACTAAAAAGGGATACCAAAACGGAGATTGTGTAAGCCGAGGTGGCCTAGTTGTTGTTGTTGCTATTAGTCCTCTAATGCTAAGCAATTCAAACGTTGTATTTATACAATTCTAGCATCAGACTTATAATTATCGGGTTAATTTACAATAAATATAATGAAATAAAAAGTAATGTTTTTTATTTGCCTTCTTAATCAGTTTATAAAAAAAAACATAGTGGATTTGAATTATATGATTAATTTTGTATAAATCGGATTTCTATGAGTTGTTTTTTTCTTTCTAACAGTAAAAGTAACGCTATTTTGAACAATACACTCGACCACTTGATGGTCGTCCCTAAGTTAGCCACCGCCACAAAAGCGAGATTAGCTCCCAAAACATGAATTCGATCAGCATTGAATCTCACTTCTTTATTTGCTTCTCTCTCGTAAGAACAAGTTCAATAAAAAAATGCATATGTGGTAAGATTTATTTGCATCACCAATTTTTATGTTAAGTGAACCAGAAGAGAGAGTTTATGGAACTGGAGAACTTTTAACTTTGATTGCTAATGATAATATTTTCCTGTGCAATTTGATCTACCTGAAGTAATTCTCCAAGTCTCTTCTTCTGTTTGATCTCTGCTAAAAGTTAAAACATGATTTAGTTCAAAGGTTTAGCTCGTCTAAAGGCAAACCGGAAATTGCAAGAGTTGGATTTTAATCAGTCATAAGCTTTGGTAAAGAAAACACTTTAGGAGGAAAAGAGGGGTTGCTGTTTAGTTTGTTGAAGAGTTTTGAATACTCTGTTTTCCTACTGTCCTGTTTTGAGTTTAAACAAGTACGCAAATTACATTATGGCCCTATTCAGATCGAAGCCACTGGCGACCAAAAATGTGTCTTTACTTTTCTTTCAATCCTTCTTCATCTTTTTTTTTTCCTTTTTCATGCTGCTGCGACTGAAAACCCATGAAATAGCGACACCACTTATGCCTTTGTTTATAAGAAACTATTGTCACTTGTTTGAACTATGTACAGAGATATACGAAAAGACGATCTACGAAAATATTTTATAACTTAAAAAAATCTAAGTTTTAATTAGGAATTAATTACAATATGTTGTTGTTACTAAAATAATTGCTGGTTTGAGTGGTGCAACCAACAAAAGAACAGGGGATCGTCTATGTATTGTGAAATGCTGATCAAGCCAATAAATGAGTTTTAATTTACAAAATTTGTATTCTATTTCAACCTAGCTACCGCTGTATTATTTGTTTCTAAAGTGTTGTTCCAGTTCTATATTTTCTTATTTTGAGCAAGCAATCTTTCTGGTGAGTTGGATTTTTTTTTTTTGGTTCTGTTTTAACTGTTATTCCTTTTGATTTGTTTGTATTTGAAAAATTGGAAGAGCTATACTGTTTATGAAGACAAAGGGTCGAGAAGCGCAGTGCCGTCCCAACATTCACGAGTGCTCTACGAAAAAATTTAAAAATGTGTCTTTTTCACTTATGATAAAAGTTATAGGTTTTTTATAGAAGACCACAACTAGATATTTTAAGGCCTTTTACATATCTTACAAAAGAAAAAATGCATTTTACATGTAAATAAAAAAAGCCCTTATACATATTCTTAAAAAAGGCGTTTTGTTAGACAGATTTTTTAGTAGAAAAGACTTTTAAAATTTTAGGCCTGAATCTTTGGCTTCACTTGCTTCTCCTATGGGCCAGACCTAGAGAAGCGTCAGGCATTTCGTAACATCAAACGAATCAAAAAGTGTCGGCCATTTTAATACATAAATAATTAGTTTTTCAGAATAAGAAATTACAAAGATATACTATTAGAAACAAGACAAAATAATATATTCTCATCAAGTAAAAATGTTAATTGCCACAAGTTTGAAACTTCTATGCTATGTTCACGTTCTAATTCCTACTCCCTCTGTCCCGTTTGATGTTTAGAACTTTTCACATATATTAAGACAGAGAGAGAATGTAATTATTTTATTATTGTTATGAATAGAGTTTAGGGATAAAGTTCTTGTGTTTCTTCTTATTGATTATGCTCGAGGTTACAAGTGTATATAGTAGAGTACAAAGGCTAAAGCTTAAACCGACTAAGAACTAATGGCCGAGTAAGGCTTCGGCTAATGGGCCGAAGCTGTATGGACTGAGTATGGCCGATGGACCGAGACTCCATGGCTAATAGATGGGCCGGTCTAGTGAGTCCACTAAGTGTTTCACAACACTCCCCCTTGGACGAACGACCGTGTCCATGTTGGATGGGATCGCTGCACTGTGCTTAGGGGATGCTGCCTCATTAAAACCTTACCAGGAAAACCCATTGGGACAAAACCTTGGTGAAGGAAAAAGAGTACAGCACACATTGCTCCCCCTGTTCCAAACATCACTCCAAGTCCCTAAGTCTCCGCATTCCAATCTGGTGTGCGAGCTTCTTGAAAGTTGTTGTCGGTAGCGATTTGGTGAAGAGATCGGCTGAGTTGTCACTTGAATGAACTTGCACTATCTGAACTTCTCCGGCCTTTTGTAGTTCATGTGTATAGAAGAACTTTGGTAATATGTGCTTCGTCCGATCTCCCTTGATGTAACCTTCCTTGAGCTGTGCGATGCATGCTGTGTTATCTTCATAGATTACGGTTGCCTCTTTGCTGTCTTCCAATCCACTGTCTGTCCGAATATGCTGAGTCATGGACCGCAACCAAACACACTCACGGCTGGCTTCGTGCATTGCTAGTATCTCCGCGTGATTTGATGAAGTGGCTACAAGGGTTTGCTTCATAGAACGCCAAGAGATTGCTGTACCACCGTGTGTAAACACATAGCCTGTTTGTGATTTCCAATTGTGTGGATCGGATAGATAACCTGCATCAGCAAAACCAACTAAACCATCTTTGTTATAGTTAGTATAATATAGACCATAGTCTGTCGTACCCTGTAGGTATCGCAGAACATGTTTAATACCATTCCAGTGCCTTATGGTCGGACAAGAACTATATCTTGCTTGGAGGTTCACGGCAAAACTTATGTCTGGTCTAGTGTGGCTAGCCAAGAACATTAACGCTCCAATAGCACTGAGGTAAGGCACTTCAGACCCGAGAACTTCTTCATCGGCCTTCTTAGGAGCAAATGGATCTTTATCCACATCTGTGCTTCTCACAACCATAGGGCTAGTCAATGGGTGAGCTTGCTCCATATTAAACCTCTTGAGTACCTTTTCTGTATATGCCTTTTGATGCACAAGGATACCATTGTTTCTGTACTCAAGCGACAATCCCAAACAGAATTTAGTCTTGCCTAGGTCTTTCATCTCAAACTCTCTTTTGAGATATTCTACTGTTTGGGCGATTTCCCCAGAGGTTCCTAGGATGTTCAAATCATCCACATAGACTGCTATTATCACAAATCCTTTGTTTGCAAACTTCTTAATGAATATACATGGACTGATTGGGTCGTTCCGATAGCCTTTCTTTGCCAAAAATTTGCTTAATCGGTTATACCACATTCGACCACTCTGTTTCAGTCCATAAAACGATTTGTCTAGCCTTATGCAGTACTGTTCTCGAGAACCACTCTTATCTTTGAGTTCTATTCCCTCTGGTAATCTCATATAGATTTCATTATCCAGTGGACCATACAAGTATGCAGTTACAACATCCATTAACCGCAAATCCAGTTTTTCTCTTACAGCCAGACTTATTAGATACATAAAAGTCGTTGCATCCATCACAGGGGAGTATGTCTCCTCATAATCTATGCCGGGTCTTTGAGAGAATCCTTGTGCTACAAGCCGTGCTTTGTATCTCACGATTTCATTCTTCTCATTTCTCTTTCTTACAAAGACCCACTTGTGTCCAACTGGTTTAATTTCAGGTGTTATCCTTAAAGTCGGACCAAACACACTTCTCTTCTTTAAAGAATTTAGCTCCACATCAATAACTTCTTGCCATTTAGGCCATTATTTGCTTTGAGTGCACTCTAGTATAGATGTGGGCTCTAGATCCTCATTCAGTTCAAGTGCTACCTTGTATGCGAAAATATCATCGATGTCGACATCCTTACAGTTCCAAGTAATTCCAGACATGATATAATTGATAGATATCTCATCATTATCAATATTCTCAGGACCTAGAGGTTCAGCGTCCTGAACCCCATCCGGCTCCTTATCATTTGCCGCGGCCATGTCTGCTTTCTCGGTAATTCCCTGAACCTCGGTCTGTTTTGCACCCTTAGACTTCCGAAGATTCTTATCTTTGGAACCTAACGGTCTACCCCGTTTCAAACGTGGCGTAGACTCTGTAGCAACTTGATTATTGTGTTCCTTCTGAACATCAATACGTACTGGTGCATTGCAAGCTGGTTTGTACGATTTTGTCACCCTCTTTGGGTCAGCAAAGGAATCTGGCAATTGATTAGCTAGCTGCTGAAGATGTATAATCTTCTGAACCTCTGCATCACATGCTAGAGTTCGAGGATCTTGCCAATTTAAGGATTTTTGATTCCATGCTAATTCCTTTACTAGCTTGCTAGTCTCACCACCCAATACAGGGAATTCGGACTCAATAAATTGACAGTCCGCGTATCTGGCCTTGAACAGGTCTCCTGTCAGTGGCTCGAGATACTTTACAATGGTGGGAGACTCATATCCAACATATATTCCCATCCTCCTCTGAGGTCCCATCTTAGTTCTCTGTGGTGGAGCAATCGGTACATAAACGGCACAACCGAATGTCTTGAGATGGGATATGTCTGGCTTATGACCCGTTAACAGTTGGGATGGCGAATATTTGTGTTCACTAGATGGCCTGATGCGTATGAGTTCTGCTGCATGCAATACTGCGTGTCCCCAAGCCGACACAGGTAGCCTCGATATCATTAACAATGGTCGAGCTATCATTTGTATTCGTTTAATGAAGGACTCAGCCAGTCCGTTTTGTGTATGGACATGTGCCACGGGATGTTCCACACTCACCCCCATGGACATACAGTAATCATTAAATGCTTGGGATGTGAATTCACCAGCATTATCTAGACGTATAGTCTTAAGTGGAAAGTCTGGAAAGTGTGCTCTTAGCCTTATTATTTGAGCCAACATCTTTGCAAAGGCGAGATCTCTTGTAGATAACAAGCAAACATGCGACCATCTGGTTGATGCATCTATCATCACCATAAAATATCTAAACGACCCACTAAATGGGTGTATTGGTCCGCATATATCTCCCAGTATTCTTTCCAGAAAGTTTAAAGTCTCTCTTGTGACTTTTACTGGTGAAGGCCTTATGACAAGTTTCCCTTGTGCGCATGCTACACACGTGAGATGTTTAGGGATAACTTTCCTTTCACTTAGGTTGTGCCCATTCGAACTCTTAATCAGTTTACGCATCATGTTCGAACCTGGATGGCCCAGCCAGTCATGCCATAAAGTGAACTCTTCATGAAACATTCTATGCTTTGCCAAGTTAGCCTCTATCATGTTAATCTTAGCATGGTATAAACCAGAGGCTAGTGCAGGTATAGTCTCTAGGATCTTCTTTTGTCCTTTCACATTTTCTGTAATGTAGAGGAACTCTTTAGATCCTTCACCCTTGGTTTCCACATGATAACCATTTAATCTTATATCTTTAAAGCTCAACAAGTTTCTCTTGGAGCTGGGTGAATATAAGGCATCACTCAATTCAATGTGTGTTCCCTTAGGCAACAACACGTGAGCCTGGCCGTAGCCCTCTATAAGATTTGCTATACCCGCAATTGTACTAACATTGACATTTTTCATGGTGAGGTTGATAAAATATCTTTTATCTCTTAATATAGTGTGGCTGGATCCACTATCCACCACTAGTTCACTCATATCCTCAGCCATTTCTATAAAACAACATTTGTGTTTTAACTCAATAAGGCAAATAATTTATATAAAATAAATCCTTGAATTTAAACCAAATCAATTATCCAATACATAGAAATCAATCAAAGCATAAAAAAACATAGTTTTAAACCAAAATAAAACCGAAAATTTCATTCATCCTCTTTAAGGAGATCGGAAGTCTCTAGGGAGTCATCATTCTCATGATCGAAGTCTCCTTCATCATCGAGATGCACCAAGTTAGCTTCTGGGTTTTTCTTCAAACTTTCTTGATATGCATCAATAAGATGTTTGGGAGTTCTGCAGTTTCTCATCCAGTGGTTTGCCATACCATATCGGTGACAACCTGATTTTGCCTTAGCTTGTGGCTTGGAGATACCACGGCCTCTACTACCGCGTCTGCGGCTGGCTTGGCCTCCTCGACCACCACGTCCTCTGCCACCACGGCCACGACCGTAGTGTCTCTCTTTTATTATTGTTAGCTTTTGTTGGTTTAAATCCATGCATGCAAGACAACAAAATCTAAGGAATAAAGCTCTTGTTGGTTTAAATCCATGCATGCAAGACAGAGAGAGAATGTAATTATTTTATTATTGTTATGAATATAGTTTAGGAATAAAGCTCTTGTGTTTCTTCTTATTGATTATGCTCGAGGTTACAAGTATATATAGTAGAGTACAAAGGCTAAAGCTTAAACCGACTAAGAACTAATGGCCGAGTAAGGCTTCGGCTAATGGGCCGAAGCTGTATGGACTGAGTATGGCCGATGGACCGAGACTCCATGGCTAATAGATGGGCCGGTCTAGTGAGTCCACTAAATTTTTCACAATAATTATTTATTTTTCTGATAATTTTATTTGTTTTTATTTGTGGTCATTCATATATCTGTGTGATGATATCGGATCCTTAATTTACTGACATTTTTTCCACTTTTCCACTTTTCCATATTTTTAGTATTAAAAATATACACAACATCAATCTTTTAGAGACAAATAAAATCTTCTAAAACATCAATCTATCAGGGATAGATTAAGTATTAGCTAATATATATATATATATATATCATTTAACGAATTTATGCTATAACAAACTCCGATTAACCGAAAAGATAGAACAAAGAAACGAGGATCGGAGAAGAATCTTAATTTAACAAACTTAAAATTCGATTATACAAAGCTTAACCAGTTAATGATACAAAAGTTTGTTTATAATAGTTAAGCTAATTTAGTTTGTTCCGTTATCCTCGTCTTGCTTTTTTTTCCTTTGTTATTTTGTTTAACAAATCTTACTGACAGTCAAATATTCAACAAAGAAGAGTCAAATAGTACTCTGTTTTTACTATGACACTAGTATATTGGAAAAAAGGAAAAGACAACAAATTTTTGTATGTGCCCAATTCATATCGACAGGTAATATAATATGTATCTGTTCTTTATAGTGTCTTCATTCATTTGGGAATTATATACTTGTACATTAAAAAGGATAAGTGAAACAAAGCAAAGTAAGAGATAAGATTAATGGTCCAAATTAACTCATTAGATCTATATACAAACCCATTTTGGAAATAAATAGGCCCTCTCTAGTAATAAGCATAATACTCTTTTTTCTCTACAAACTTTTTATTTATCTTTTTCAAACTTTTTATTTGGGATAATCAGTAACCCGTTATCTCGAAACACTAATTTCCCCAAAAACTCTTATCAGTTAGGTGAGTCACTCATACATATCATTTTCCTTCTGCAATATAAAGAATACAATTTTGAGTGGACTAAAAAAACATCTGATTTTCAAGAAGCAAAAAACCAATATAACAACGATCTTCTTAAACCAATACGATCAAGAGAAGAAGAAGAAGAGGTACGTTACTAACGATGAGTGCGGTCAAGTCGGCGTTAGGCGATATGGTGATAACCTTTTTGTGGGTTATTCTCTCGGCGACGTTTGGGATACAGACGGCGGCGATTGTTTCCGCAGCCGGGTTTCATGGTATCACTTGGGCACCTCTGGTGATCTCAACGTTGGTTGTTTTCGTCTCCATCTCGATTTTTACTGTTATCGGAGACGTTCTTGGTGGCGCTAGCTTCAATCCTTGTGGAAACGCTGCGTTTTATACCGCCGGCGTTTCTCGAGATTCTCTCTTCTCCTTGGCCATTAGATCTCCTGCTCAGGTGTGTGGCTATGATTTAAACTTACTAGATTTTGAAACCAAACCTAGTTCTCCTTCTGTTATGACCGACCTTTAATACTTTGTGACATCTTTTCATATAAGTATTCGCTTTCGTGTGTCTTGTCGGTCTCTTCGAATTAGAATTATTTAATAAAGTTATTATCTTTACACATTGTAGTTGAATGTTCTTACATTTATTTTGGTTAGAAAAATCAACAATGTGTTGATCAACTTTTAGAGCAGGAATATCAAACTATCTTTTTTGGTTTGTTTGGCTTTTTGTGAAGTTTCTTTTGTGTGTGTCCATGCTGTGTGATGTCTTTTTGAGTAAAAAAAATTTGACATTGAGATTTTTAGATTTTAGCCCAACTGGAACCAGCTGGCATGTTTGTTTCCTTATGTGATGTTATGTTTTAATCTTAGGCAGTTGGTGCGGCAGGAGGTGCGATAACGATCATGGAGATGATACCTGAAAAGTATAGGACTATGATTGGAGGAAAGCCTTCGTATCAAGATGATGCACACATTGGAGCTATCGCCGAAGTGATTCTAAGTTTCAGTGTTACATTCTTGGTGTTACTAATAATCCTAAGAGGTCCACGAAAACTGCTCGCTAAAACTTTCTTGCTCGCTCTCGCTACCGTATCAGTGTTTGTCGTAGGATCTAACTTCACTAGACCATTCATGAATCCTGCCATTGTAAGTTCATTATCATTCATTAGCTACTTAATATATCTTGACATTTGATCTTGTTAATTATATAGTCTTTGTGGTTAATTTATATTGCAATATATGTAGGCATTTGGATGGGCATATATATACAAGTCTCACAATACATGGGACCATTTCTATGTGCATTGGGTTAGCTCCTTCACGGGAGCTATATTATCTGCGATGCTATTCCGAATTCTATTTCCGCCGCCAAGTCTGGTCCAGAAGAAACAGAAGAAAGCCTGAGGAATAGTATTTGAGTCAACATTTGTTTGTATTCGTCCTCGTACTGTAGATCGTTTGTACTTTGTAGACTTTTAATATATGTTTCTTTGCTCTCTTCGTGAATTCGTATGGACGTCACGTCATATATTTCTCCGGTTTGTACGTAATCTTTTCACTCTCGTCCGGTTTAGTATTATCGGTTTAGCTTTATCATTTATTTGGTTTGGTTGTGGTTATGTCAATCCGGTTCTAGTTTACGATCTGATATGGTTTCGAATTTCGATTCAACCGAGTTATGAAAATTTAGGGGTTGTTACTGATAAAACTATACACAGTATGACAGTAAGTATTTTGGGTTAATGTAAAAGCTCGTTGTGGGAGTTACTGTAACAAAGTTTTACGGGAGTTACCATCTCCCGCAATCGTAACCCATAACGTCTTTTGTTTGTTTGTTATCTATTTACTGAAAAATACAAAAACACAGATCTGGGAGCGAGCACACAAAGTGTTGGATCCAGGCTTTTTATACTCCAGATCAAATCCGGCGAATTCAAGCCGCCTCTTATAATCCACCGTCGAATCTGGAGCCGTTACAGGATCCGCCGCAGACCACGGCGTCATCCGGCACCGGAAACGGCAACGGCAACGGTAAGATACGCTACCGTTCGCCTTCTTCAACTGAGCTTCTGGAGTCAGGTAACCATTCTCCTACATCTGACTCTGCCGACGGAGGTAAGATGACGGCGAAGCGTGGTGGGATTGGGCGGCACGAATCTATCGCTGACAAGATCCAGCGCCACCGTGGTCTTGTGCTTGTGATTTCGGTTCCCGTTGTGTTGATCGCTCTTGTTCTTCTGCTAATGCCTGGGAGATCGACTTCTGATTCCGTCGTTGAGGAGTACAATGTGCTTAATCGCAAGGGAGGTCCTAATTCGAGAGGTCCGAAGAATTACGCTGTGATTTTTGATGCTGGGAGTTCTGGTAGCCGTGTACATGTTTACTGTTTTGATCAGAACTTGGATCTTATCCCTCTCGGCAATGAACTTGAGCTCTTTCTACAGGTGTGATTCATTGTTTCCGTTTCCTACTGGATTTGACACTTTGAGTTACCATTTACCTGCACTGTTTGATAGATCTTGTGTCGTTTTCTGAGACTTGATTCAGATTCTTATGGTGCATTTGTGTTATTTAAGCTCATATGGTTGTTACTTATTAGTGTGTGGAAAGACGTGGACTGTGTTAACAGAGCTTATTCATTCATATCTGTTTGGATAGAGCTTCACTGTGATTCACTCATACTCTATCTCCTTGATCTAACAATCGCACGGGCATGTCGAAATCGTTTGAAAGAATGAGACTATAGTATGTTTTATAGTTTGTTTGTTTGACTCATAAAGAGGGTATTCAAGTTCTGTAAGTTTCTATATTTGATCCTCCTCTAGATTTTATCATAGCAATATCTTGCCTCGCCCTGAGCAGAGCTCAACTAGATAAACCGGAAGCGTATTACTTTTCTTTCAATGTATAGAATGGACATGAACTCTGTGTTTTCGGAATTAACATGAAGCTTGAACTCACCTAACTAGCATCACTTAGTTTATTGTTTCATTATATCGCAGTGGCTTGAATTTCTTGTTTAGTTTTCGCTTTATTGGTGCTTGTTGGAATTTTGGCTCTAAGCTGTTTACTGATTTGATTTCAGCTAAAACCAGGGTTGAGTGCATATCCTACTGATCCCCGGCAAGCAGCAAACTCTTTGGTGTCTCTTCTTGACAAAGCAGAAGCTTCTGTTCCTCGCGAGTTGCGTCCAAAGACACCTGTCCGAGTTGGAGTATGGAAATGAATTCTCCCCCGCATAGATAATTGAAGCTCTTTCATATTATTTTGTGAATCATCTGAAGTGATTTTCTGTATATCTTGTCAGGCAACGGCAGGTTTGAGGACGCTGGGTCATGAAGCATCTGAGAACATTTTGCAAGCGGTAATTATATTTCAATATATTATCAGTCACATTCGCTAGGTCCCTTAGCTCTTATACTTTATTATGATTTTGTTTATAAGGTTAGGGAACTCTTGAGAGATAGAAGCATGCTGAAAACTGAGGCAAATGCTGTTACTGTACTCGATGGTACTCAGGAAGGTTCTTATCAGTGGGTATGTTCTCCCACATTTGTTAGTGTCTTACGAAGAGCCATCTTTCTAATTCTTAATCATTCAATAAGAAATGTTTCACAATGGCAACTGTAATAGTTTGAAGTATAGTATGTAAAATAGTATTATATTTCAAGCTGTTGGGCACGAACCAACCTCTAATCAAGCTGGCATTTTATCTTATTTGGCTTCGACTTTGCAGGTGACAATTAACTACTTGCTAAGGAACTTAGGAAAACCATACTCAGATACGGTTGGAGTGGTTGATCTTGGAGGGGGGTCTGTTCAAATGGCATATGCTATATCTGAGGAAGATGCTGCAAGTGCACCAAAACCATTAGAAGGAGAGGATTCATATGTCAGGGAAATGTACCTTAAGGGGCGGAAGTATTTCCTCTATGTTCACAGGTTTGTCACCTCTTGTGGTTTTCTTGACTTAAAGCGTCTTTGAATTGTCTGATACTAACGACTCCCGAAGAGCCGGCAGTTATTCCTCTTCATTTGTATATGTTCTAGACTGCCATACTCATTAGATATTCTGGTCTTCTGTTCATCTATAGTCCTTAATGTGAGTTGTTGTTATTGGCTTCTTCTTGCTTGTAGTTACCTACATTACGGATTACTGGCTGCCCGAGCAGAGATTTTGAAAGTTTCTGACGATTCGGAGAACCCCTGCATCGTGACAGGCTATGATGGTGAGAGATTATTGTTTTGTGATGAGAGCATTCCAACTAGAGTTGTCTGCATTATATTCTCATCATATGACACATGTTTTCATTATTGCCATTATCTTCTCGATCCTTTGCAAGAAAATCTCTGGATATGCAATTGCGTTTAAGAATATTGGATCAATATCTCGGTTTCTTCTAACATACTTTATTCACTGTAGGTAAGTACAAGTATGGAGGAAAAGAATTTAAAGGCACTGCTTCACCATCTGGTGCGAGTCTTGATGAATGCCGAAGGATAACCATCAACGCACTAAAAGTGAATGATACATTGTGTACCCACATGAAATGCACATTCGGTGGAGTTTGGAATGGTGGTCGAGGTGGTGGCCAAAAGAATATGTTTGTTGCTTCATTTTTCTTTGACCGTGCTGCTGAGGTAATTGAACTAAAAACACTGTTTCTCAAGGCTTTCACACACAACCTGTAATTTTTTTTGTTAAACGCGGTACAATTGGTTGGTATTTGACACAGGCTGGATTTGTTGACCCAAAGCAACCGGTTGCTACAGTTCGTCCCAAGGACTTTGAGAAAGCAGCAAAGAAAGCTTGTAGTATGAATCTGGAAGAGGGAAAATCAAAGTTCCCGCTTGTGGAGGAAGATAATTTGCCTTACTTGTGCATGGATCTTGTTTACCAATACACTCTGCTCATTGATGGATTCGGTTAGTATCTCCTTTAAAACTCATAAAAACAACAATCCAATTTCAACGGTCAATAGAATCTAAAAAATTTAGTTTAGGTTTAGTATATATGATTACACCAAAAAACATAAAGAAACGAAGTTACGAATAAATTTAGGTTTAGGATGGTCTGGTCCTGCAGTACAAGTTTCAAGTATTTTTATTTATAATTACTAAGTATTTGTTTCATTTTTGTCTATTGTTGCTTTTCTTGTGGTCTAAAACAAAACAGGATTGGAGCCATCGCAGACAATAACATTAGTGAAAAAGGTAAAATACGGAGAACACGCCGTGGAAGCCGCGTGGCCATTAGGTAGCGCCATCGAGGCCGTATCCTCACTGTGAGGAGCATTTTGGGAATTAGACAAAAACCTTAATTCTTTTGATTTCTCCCAAAGCTTTTTCTTCTTTACCTCAATTTTTATCATCCTTAAAGCAACTTATCATTTTTATTATAATAATCGTATTTAGAGAAAATGGTTTTTTTTTTTTTTGGCTTATACAGTATTAATATACATATCTACCTTTTTTCAGATCTTTGATTCTTCTTTGTAAAATAGCGTAACCTTATTTTGTCTCGATTTGTTATATTTTTATGAAAAGATTGCAACATTCTTTTTTTTTTTTAGTTCGTGTATTTGGTCATGAAATTATATTTTCCAGAACAAATCATGAGTTTAATTTGTTATTTTTGTCTCTAGCATTTTTTTTTTTTTTGGATATGGGAACAACACAGATGATATTTCAGTTTCGTCTAATAATAAAAAAATAACTATCATAAAAATATTACAGTTTCGCATGTTTATGTTTTCAGTTAAATAATTGTGAAAAGGACGTCTGTTGTGATTGTGGTGTTTCGTGAATCCACGTGGTGATTGCACTCCAATTATTGTCTCCCCGCTCTTGTCCCTCGAAAGATAGGCAATTACTTGCACACAACAAATGGTGATTCATCCTTTTATTTGGCTTTTTAAAAAAAATATTATATATATATATATATAAGTTTCATAAAAATTTTAAACTGTTTTTAAATATTGTGTCACGAAGTAATCTAATTAATCGACCAAATAGTAAAAAAAAAAAAAAAAAAGTTTGGTTGGCGAAAGAAATATACCTTTCAAAAATATGAAATCTACGTAGCAAGTTTTCTTTTTTTCATACGTAGCATGTTTTTTAAACTTATTATATGTCACTTTAATCACTGTCATTTTAACCTTATATATGAAATACACGAAGATTTCAACCTTTGTAATAATAAGATAGGTTAAACAAAAAAATATAGGTAAAAGGTATTCAGAAGAATTACAAAATAATACTCAATGGTCTTTTGTATTTTGTATGGCCTGAGACTGAGAAGGCACATATATCCTACTCTGTTAAAAAAAAACATTATGAACACTGAAGAATGATGTTGCTCCAAATTCCAAAACCATTCTGAATTTCTGATAGAACCAGCTTAAAAAAGCCATGCATGTATTATTGCTTCTGAGTTCTGAAACAGTTTGGATTTTTTCTTCCCGAAAATTACACAAAAACAAAAATAAATAAGTCGTTTACCTTTTCTGAATTTAAACAAAATTTTCTTTGCAAAGGTTTATTTAATCGCCCTATCAAAAATAGACTTTCACCATTTACAAAAGTCGTTTTGATTTTTTTTTTTTCTCTAGACATATTAAAGATATATATATATATATATATTTATTTATTTTTATTTCTTACCGTCTTACAGACTTGAAAAACTAGTTTGGGTTTTTCACTCATAAATCTACCATGTTTACATATAGAAAACTTCTAAAAACCAAATTTCGGTTTGTAAAGAAAATTTAGCACGTTAATTATGATCCCATATATAAGCTACATGGCGACGGATTTAATTTTTAGAACAAAAGGCAGCATACTGGGTTCATGACCTAAGTTCAAAGTTTGAAGTGTTTTTTGGATTAGGATTACATAGCGAGGAAATTTATAATATTTTCAGTATATAATGAACGTACGTATTATATGATATCATGTGCAAATTAAATATTAATCATTGGTTAAATCACATGATATAAAAAGAAAATCGGGATTCAAAAATTTACGTAAGAAAAGGGGGGCATATTTTCAAGCTTCATGGTGAAGCTAAGTTTTATTTTTCAATGAATTATTGGGGCATCATTTGAATTTTAAGAAATAGAATAAAGCAAACCCAATAATATTAATTTGTCCATAAAAATGACGACATATAACACATTTATTTTCAACGAAGAATCTTAAGGGTTACCTTTCACATATTGAAAAGACTTATCCTTGATGAAATGATAATCAATCTCTAGTTTTGTTCAGTAGTTTGATTATGGTGACAACAAACGTTTCAGAGATTAATGATTAATCTTATGTAGAAGATTATATTGATATGAAAGTTTTTTGTATATTAAAACAAAAATGAAATTGAATCATTGGAGTTAGACTAAAGAGACGATTGTTTCTTCCTACGTAGAACAAATCTGAGTTTGAACCTAATTATAATAAAAGGAAAAAGAAGAAAATAACCTTTTTAGGGATTATTCGATGAACACGCATGAATAAGTATCAGGTTTTGATTGGTGAGCTAAATAGTTTATAGATGTGACACTTACTTATTATGATCCATGCATTAGCTAAAATAATTGAACTGTGGAAATATCATCCTCTCTTTACTCATTTTGTTTAACATATTTTGGTGTAGATGCACACAACACACTTGGATTTGTATCATTTGCTAAAATCTTTTTTTTTTTTTTTGATCAAACTATCATTCGCTGAAATAAGTTTGATTTCCATGCTTATTCCTTTGTATGTCCACATATGTGCATGTGTGACGTTTAAATACATGTATTGTTGATGATTAGTTGTCTTGCAATGGGGGAGCAATTAATTACACCGAAGATCAAATAAGTCGTTTTCTAATTAAGGTTAATCACGAATTAATTTGAGTGATATAAGACTTTGATCAACTAATTAAATGAAAATGATCGAAATTGACAATATATATTTAATACACTGTCAAAAATATGACAAAATTTCCGCGTAAACTATTATGTTTATGTCATAGCTTTCTGACAGCGTTCATTCTATTATGAATTCTCATTTTTATTGTAAACAAATATATATAGCCATATAATAAAAGTATATAAGCATATATATCAGAAAATTGTGTTACGTAAACACTTTTGGATTACCCTTTTAAAATTTTAGGTATGTAAGTTTATGAAAATATAATTGTCTTAGTCTAGTCTTATAATCAAAATCATATTGATAGTATTTTTAACGGTCGATGCTAGTAAGTTGTAAGTAACAATTTTGGACGTGCTAATTGTTTGGTTTATTAAAACAAAAATATGATGAGAGGCTTTATACCCCTAATTGGGTATGATGATCTTTACGGCATAAATCTTATGCTATTGTTTGCACGTATAAACTCATTTTAATTAACTAAATATATACGTGTTAAGGACACAATGAATACACGCGTACATGTATACTTCTTAAACGCATGTTGCTACTTAAATCATATTTTTTCAACCATACGATATGCGTATGTGATCATAATGATTTTGGATAAAAATTTCCTCAATCGACATACAATATGCATATTAATTTGGATTTATGAGATGTCATATCGAAGAAGAGATTTACAAGCATATCGAACCATTTCAAAAGATTCTTTTATCAATAACATACAATATGCATATTTGGATTTACGAGATGTCATATCAAAAATATTATCACAAACAACTTAACTACAAATCAAATTCAGTTTAATATTGTTTAGAATGACGAAATATATGAAATCATGAAGATTATGACAATTATACACATAAAGCATGATAGGGCTCAAATTTATTTTGCGAATAGTTTATTTTCTTTCTGAATTCAAAATAAGTGATTTAACGTATTTAACATACTTTAAATAAACAAATTCTAAAAACAGTTAACTTCTTCGCCACTCAGGATAAATTTAGAATGAATGATATATTAACCAATAGTTATTATTCAATGATGTTAAAACAACAAAATCTGATGATCTATAACACTAGACGACGTATACAACGAGTTTTACGGAAAGATCAAAGATGAACAAAATAGTTAAAATAAATGTGATCCACTGGCAGAAGATCTTAATTGTGTGGTCTATATAACATAAATTATTCCTTCTGTTTACATTATTTTAGGATTATTTGTGTGTTTTAAAACAAGTATTGTTTAACTTTTTAATGTAAAAATTGGTATAAAAATCCCAATTTAACCTTAAGTATATTATAAATAGAAGAAATTCATTTGAATTGAAAGAGTATCAGATACTAAATTTTAACATGTTCTTTAATTGTATGAAATCAAAACTACATTTATCAGATATTTATTGTGAAACAAAGAGTAATACTAACTATCAGAATATAATGATTTATTGCAGCACTTAATTTGAAATATTTTTTTAAAAAATGTAAAACTACAGTTAATATGAAACAGAGAGGATATATACTTTATCATGTCTATATTATTCCAAACATTAAGAATTTCAAATGTATATATACGAATGTGAATGTATACACATACATACGTAGGAATATGGTGAGGTGGAACATGTATGACAGAATAGTCTAGTCTATATAAGCCGCTAACTAGCAGCAAAGCCCTCGAAGGAAAAAAGTTGGCAAATTGACTTTCAAAATTTACAAATCTAATTTTCCAAACTAATTGATAAGATAATCGTTAATTGTATGTTAAATAATCGTTTAACAATATTATCTTTTTTGTTCTTCTTCTCCAAATGACGCAAGACTGCCCATCATATTGAATGTTCTAGTGAATATACAGATGGGATTACTAAAAAACTACTCTAATGTTTAAAATACAACTGTCAACATTTTTAGATTTGAACCATTTAATTAAATGTATCTTCATCCACAATTTATTAGATAATAAGATAAATATGTATACTAGCTGACTATAATACACATAAACATCTAAAAAATGCATCTAAATTATTTTGTCTCAAAGATAAATACAGCCTCAATGGCTCAATATAAGAAAAACAAATTTAAAAGAGAAAGTTATATATAAGTTAAGACATATAATTATTCCGAAAACAAATAAGTTAATAACGTATGCTAATGTTGTGTTTGATATGAGTATTTTTCACGGAAAAAAAAACATACGATCATAGACGAGCAGAAAAAAAAAATCAAAACACAACACATTTCTACGATACATTTTTTTTGTATAATACGTTGGTACGTAATAACACTAACAGTAACAGTAACTTTGTTACAATATTTGATATGCACGATGAAAGTAATCTCACTAAATTCACGAAAATGAATAGAACTAAAAAAATAGAAACGACGTATAGAACTACAATATCATTCATATCCGCGCACAACATAATATTGGTAGTTATTTACACCGTAATTAACTATCTTATTTATCTTATCTAAATATTTTGACTATACTACTATAGTCTTTCTTCTTTACTTTTATTTTTTTCACTACTCATTTTCTAGCCAAACAAATGGTTTAAGATGGTATCGTGTGCATTGAATTTTAAGTTTTTAACCAAACTGCGATAGTAAAAAAAAAAAAATTAAGGTTTTTTTTACTTTATAACTAGATTAGGATCCGCGGTATACCATATGGCAAAATTATTTATAACTAAAATATTTAAATTATAATTTGTATATTTTGGTTAAATATGTTATAATTATATAATAATTGTTAAATAAACCATATAATATCGCAATATAATTATTCTTTTACATAATATTTATTTAATCAATTTAATTAGATATGTCTATTCTCTGATACCGACAGTGTTAACAAAATAATGAAATGATGTTTTACCCGTGTAACACCAAATTAGTGATATTTTTTAATTTATATAAATATCGATAAAACCCGTCCCGCTATATAACCCCGTTCTGAGATATTTTAACTCACACTATATCATCTTAATTTTTAATATTTATTGTGTATCTACGGTATAATATTTATCATTTTTAACTTTTTATAAGTTTTAAATATTTTTCATATTTAATCTTTTAAAAATATTTAAAATAAAGAACCGGAATAAATCAAATAAAAGTTTTTAAAATTTGAATGCATGATAAATTAAGCTTTCTACTCATTTGTATTCGGAATCATTTTGGTCTTTTTTATAGTATGACTCTGAACCATTGCCCAATTTTTTTTAGACGATGTGAGATATTGTACCCGTATTTTTTATTTATCTATTGAGTAATATATGTCCGTTTTTAAATTTTTGTATTACATCATATGCAGAAAAAAAATCCCAATTTTTATTAACTAAATGTATTATAGAATAATTCAAGATAATTTAAATATAAATTCAAATAAAAATGAAAGGTAATCATATATTTATGTTTGAATGAAGTAGAAAGATTTCTTTATTTTTTTAAATCTTACCTATAAATAATTTTGAAGTTTTAGTAACTAATATTAAAGTCAATGCATTAAATGTAAAAACTTTCTAAAATGTATTTTTGAGTAAAAACTGCTGCAAAAATATTAGTATAGACATTAATCACATATATAGCTGTTAAAAAAATTCAAAGACATAGCTGCTAAATTCGAAATAACCAGATGGAGTATTAAATATCCTCTATTTAATAAAATGGAAGTATACGACTTCAAATTGGTAGACCATATAATATTAATATTGGTTATAACTAAGATTAATTATTTGATAGATTATATGGATTAATTATTTGATAGGTTATATAGATTTAAGATTAGGATCCTCTTAAAAAGGATATTCCAAAGAATAAAATAAAATCTCAAAAAATATTTAACTAACCATACATAGATACAAAAAAATCTCAGAATTAATTAATAGAAAATAATCACTCTTCTGTAGATTACAAGTGATTTCCGATTATACTAAAAAATAAAATCTTACTTAACTTTATCAGAAAATTTTGACTGAATAATAGATCAAAATTTGAATATTTAAATTCATTTTATATATTTCTTTTTGTTGAATTGTATAGTTTTATATACTATAATAAACTTTTAAAATAATTTAATTTGGAATCTTTAAAAATAGTTTAATTTGATATTTTTAAGAATATCATAAATATATGATAGATCAAAAAGTTAAAAATTATAAATATTCTAATTTGATTTGTTATAGCACGGGTAAATAATATGTCACTATAATGTAAAAAAAATTCAAAAAATATGATTTTTTGCTAGAGCATGGGTTAATATTTCAAAAATATGATTTCTCAGATTAAATTTAAGTTTGGAGTAATGTTGTTTGGTAGGTTTTCTCGGTCACGATGATTTTGACAAATATACATTACATATTTGGTCCTAAAATTAATATACGCAATACTATAGGTTAAGTCATAGAATTAACAATCAAAATATGATATATAATTTTAAACACTAAACAAATCAAATAAAATTAACAAACAAAAATTAATTTTTTTATCTTACAACTTAATTTGCGTTATACTACAGGCCAAAATCTAGATATACTAGAATATAACTTACAGAATAGACATTATTTTCATACGTCATATTCAGTATATGATTTCATGCCATAGTATTTCCATCCAAAAAAACCTTTTAAAACAAATAAAATAATTATATATACGATATTTTAAATAAAAATTACCAAAATAAACAAAATGAAAGAATTTCAACCCGTACTATAGCACGGGTCAGTAGTATATAGTATTAATTAGATTCCTACCAACAATAACAATAACATCGATCCTAACTTCTTGTAGTTGCAAGATACATATGTGGTCTGTCTCAAACTACGAAACAAATAATTGGGGTGTATATTTTATTTGAGTTATTGATTGGACTATACTTATAATAAAGAATATCGTCAATTTGATCCACAAGTCCCTATATAAACTAAGTATTTGTTTAATTAGTGAGATTAGCTTCTAAGATTTCCAATTTACACATAAATATTATATATACACACACAGAGATACGGATGCCTGATATATATATGGTTGTGGTGGTGGTGGCCATGACTTTGAGCAATGTTGAATGACATCATATCCATCATCATTATTTCATTATTATGTTACATACTTACATCATGTGGCTATATATACATATTCACTGATTCACATTACACCAACTTCACATATAAGCATACTGTATATGTTTTTTTAACAACTACTAGCATATACAAATATATTTATGAAAAATCTTAATTTGCTGGTGTTAAATCATATCACTACATTGTGACTCGTATCATCCAAAATTATACTACTAAAGAAGCCACGATGTATACATACATAATTTTTTTTAACTTTTAGGTTATAGTTATTTTAAAATTCATAAACATGACAAACAAAATACAAGAGAAAAATAATCTCGGGCCGCACATATCAACGGCTTATGGTGGGTCCACGTGGCCCATTAAGATCCGTTGAAAAGGGATAGTGATGACGTCAAAGTTGACGTCAAAGAGCTCTCATCCCACCAATGATATGGCTCCTTGGCTTTGCAGTCTCGTCTCCTGGGAGCAAAAGTCAACCTTCTTAAGCTACACCCACATACATATTATAATTGCTCCCTCCAAAGGGGTCCCACACGTCTTCTAGGAAAAAAAAATTAGCAAGAAGGAATTAAGAAACAGTATTTAGTTTTAATTTTAATCCCAGATTTCATTCCATATCTTTCGGTCCACATCATTATATATTTTTAAACCAATCTTAATCTGAATTACAGTATTATTCTTATCCATTTCCCTTAATATATGCTCCCATGCGGCAATATATGACCACAAACGCGTTTAACCGAGATAATTACGGACTAATAAAATTCAGACAAAACAAACAATGTTAAGATTGCGACACTCTGATAGAAAAAGAAAACGCATACTGCCAACATTTATTTTGCAATTTTGGACTAGCAATTTTTTTTTATTTTTTTGACAGAACAGTTATGTAAACCAATTTTATGACAAAATAGTGATTAAAAATCTAATGGTATTTATATGTTAAAAGAAAATCTCACGATTCACGAATCAAATTTTGATATATGACAACTGATCACTGTATTATAATTTTCTTGGCTAAAATATGACTACTGTATTTTAAAAAAAAAAAAACAAAACAAAACACCATTTTCTACGGTGAGTCGTTGTTGCTGTTGTTTATATATAAGAATGTCACATATATATATATATAGCACAATAATCTACATTCAACTAATAAAATGTCAATACCTATAATGTATATCATATTCTGGTGCATGTTTTAGTTCGTCGGTCAATACAACGAACAGATCAAACAAAATAAATTAAGATTACTACTATTTACAGTATATATTAGTGAGCTAAGATGCAATAAATATGAATTAATGAGTAATTAATTTTTCAAAATGTTGGAAACTAGTCGGTGATTCGTTACAGCTTGCTGACTAGAACGACTTTCCAGTTTGATCTGTGTCGGCAATGTGTAAGATTACTAATAATATTTGTCGCATGTTAATATCTCGCCAATGACAGGCTGTAAAATCGAATGTATTTTAACTTTTTATATGTGTACAAACAATATTATAAAGCAATATTATTCTTTGTTAAAATATGTACAATTTTATTTCATAATTGTAATTATATTTGGATTTCCTATCATATACAACACTTTGCAATATGTATTACTAGACTGTGCAAGAAAACGATGAACGGTCATAGAACATATTTGAACTATTCTCTAGACTAGACTGTGCAATATAATAACGAGTAAAGACAATTATACAGTTAATTTGGTTGGAGATTAGGTGTAATAACTAAGGTGCCATTAATTTTTCATTAAATTCAAGGAAATTTTGGTCTGATATATACAAAATTGAAAATTGTTAAAAATAAGAAGAAAATGACATGCAAAAGATTTCTGATAATTTGACAAAGTGAAGATTAAGGCTACTTTTTTGCTTTGTCTACTAGTATAACGCGATTGCGACGAATCTAGCTACATTAACTGAGTCACCGTGTCAACGCGCCAAAACTCATCCAAACAGAGTAACATATACAAATGTAGTAAGGACATTGACAAAATCAGTAGAATTATAATTATTTTCGTATTGATTGTTTAGTTGCATTGGTGGGGAGTATTTCTCAGTATTTTACACACCAAAAAAAAGTCAAGACGACGTAGTAAACACTTAGAATACACAGCCACACTTTTTATATTTTGATGATATATGTATATGACCTAATTTATGTTTTGTTTTTGACGTCGATATATATGCTATGACCTAATTAAAATTTCTACAAGAGTAGAGTAGTCCATTATATTGATATTTCTCTTTAATTCTACCGAGTTTACAAAATATATGCAAAATCTTAACTTCGTGTGATTTTTTGTCAAGAACTTTGCGACTTGAGCTTGACTAGTCAATACAGTATAATATATTCACCGACTTGGGATAATTTCAGGTTAGTTAACCCAACTTATATAACTTATAGCTAATTATTTCACGGATTCCAAGCAATCATACAAATAAATTATATATATCACGTGTTATTACTATATGAATTGCAACAAGTTACAAGTTTGGTATGATGTTTTTATTTTTAGGGAATAATAAACACATACTAATAGAATATGAAATCCAGATTAAACTACACTGCTACCAGTTGATTAACTAATATAATTTTCGTCTTTCTTCGGCTTCATTGGAAAGGCTAAAACAAACACCCCATAAAAAGACCTCAACCTTTTGAGTAGAGGAAAGAAGCGGTGCTAACCAATTTAATAATTGATGATACTCAGCTAATTATAAATTCTCTATATATAGTTAACATACACGAAAACGTATACTTTACAACCGTATTATTTTGTCTCGACTTTTTATGGAAACGATAGAATAATACGGATCGGATGATGATTATACTGTATACAACTTTTAGATATACATAGGAAACTCAAGTATAAATATAACTAAACTACAGGAAAAGATGAGATTTCTTAATTAGGGCTTTCTTTCTAAAGGATGATGATAATAATCAAATTAAAATAAAGAACAATGACGGGTCCACACATCAAAAGTTATAACTTATAACCCTTTTTCTAGTGAATTTATATTTTCAACACGTTTTTTGTTTGATATGAATTATTCCAAGCGTTCTTTCCCCCACAGTTTTTGTATTTAAAACCAGTTAATCTAAAAACATGAAAACAATCAACATATAATTAACTTTATGTATATATAGATTAGATGCAATTATTGTTCGATATAGAGACGTTTTCAACTTCAAATACAAATTTGAGTACCAAATAATATTTTGATTTCCACAGTTTGTTAAATGTATTATCAACGACTGGTTTTGGGTTTAATATATTAGATATTTAAAAAAAAAAAAAATTGTATATATATTAAACAAAATAAATAATAATCGAATTGTTGTCTAAGTGAAACTTGTTCAACAATTCAGGAAGTTGCTTGGAGCCTACGTATCTATCTAAATCACCAAAAAAGAAGGAAAAAAGAAGAAGGGAAAAAAAAAAAAGCTCCTCCATTTCCTCTATTTAAAAGCCATTTTTCCACCCTTTCAATACTTTAATTTCTCTGCCTTTAACTGCCTAAAAAGATTCTCTCCCACAGCTATAGCTTTCTACAATTTCATTTTCTTTCTTCTTCTTCTTCTTCTTCTTGTAGATCTCTCTCTTTCTAAATAAGCATATCACTGTTACAAACATTTCTGGGTTTCTGATATATATACATATTGTTCTTGTTTCTTGAATCTTTAAAAGTATATATATATATATAGAATTACTGTTACATATAATTAAAGTAAGTGATCATGGCGGTTGTGGTGGAAGAAGGCGTGGTGTTGAATCATGGAGGTGAAGAGCTTGTTGATTTGCCACCTGGTTTCAGGTTTCATCCAACAGACGAAGAGATCATTACATGCTACCTCAAGGAGAAGGTTTTAAACAGCCGATTCACGGCTGTGGCCATGGGAGAAGCTGATCTCAACAAGTGCGAGCCTTGGGATTTGCCAAGTAAGTTTTGTAGTTCCTTAAAAAAAAAAAAAAAAAAAAAATTTCCGATTCTTCTTTGACCATCCAAGTGTAAACACAAAAGGCTTTAGCTTCTTGAGTAAGATTTATCAATTCTTGAGGTTTAGCTTGTTTTTTTTTTTTTTTTTTTGATCCAATTATATTTTTCAAAACTTCAAAGCCAAACAAATTTTCAAACTTTCTTTGACCATTTCAAAACACAAAAGGCTTCTTTCTTGATCAAGATTTCTGATTCTTGTTTTTTTTTTTTTTTTTGGGTTGATATTAGAGAGGGCAAAGATGGGGGAGAAAGAGTTCTACTTCTTCTGTCAAAGGGACAGGAAGTATCCGACCGGGATGAGGACGAACCGTGCGACCGAGTCAGGATATTGGAAAGCGACCGGGAAGGATAAGGAGATCTTCAAAGGCAAAGGTTGTCTCGTTGGGATGAAGAAGACACTTGTGTTTTATAGAGGAAGAGCTCCAAGAGGTGAGAAGACTAATTGGGTCATGCATGAATATCGTCTTGAAGGCAAATACTCGTATCACAATCTCCCCAAATCTGCAAGGGTAAGTTCATTCTAACAAAGTGTTTTCGAAATAGATTCCAAAAGATGAAAGCTCTAAAGATTTTATTTTAATTATTATTCTTAGTTTTCTTAAACCAAAAGTTTGTTAAATTTGGTGGAAACTATAAGTCCTTTTCAAAAGAGTTTGATTCGTTTTCATGTATCCAAATAAAGATTGAATCCCAAACTTAAAAAAATAAAGTAAAAATCTAATTTATACTTTTTGTTTGTTTATGATCTTGATTACAGGACGAATGGGTCGTGTGTAGGGTTTTTCACAAGAACAATCCTTCTACTACAACCCAACCAATGACGAGAATACCCATTGAAAATCTCACGAGGACGGATTCTCTAGAGAACATTGATCATCTCCTAGACTTCTCATCTCTTCCTCCTCTCATAGATCCAAGTTTTACAAGTCAAACCGAACAACCCAACTTCAAACCCATCAACCCTCCAACTTACAATATCTCATCACCAATCCAACCCCATCACTTCAATTCTTACCAGTCAATGTTCAACCACCAGGATTTTGGTTCTGCCTCTGCTTCAGGCTCTACATACAACAACAACAACGATATGATCAAGGTGGAGCAGTCGCTTGTTAGTGTATCTCAAGAAACATGCCTGAGCTCAGATGTGAACGTTACCACGACAGCAACCACGGAGGTATCTTCGGGTCCGGTAATGAAACAAGAGATGGGGATGATGGGAATGGTGAATGGTAGCAAGTCGTATGAAGATCTATGTGACTTGAGGGGGTTCTTATGGGACTACTAATTTATTATTTAACTTTGGTGAAAGAGTATATTTGTTGGGATTTAAATCATGTAGTTAATATACATTTTACGTATAGGATTTACTAGAGGGTTAATCCTAGTTATTTTCACTTCATTGATATTATTTAATTAGTTGATTGTTTGATTAGTTTATATAGTGTGGGGAAAAAAAGGAAAAACAAGGATTGTGGTAATTTGGGATTTTAGTGCATATGTTATAATATCTCAATGTAAACTGGATTGGTATACGTATAAATTAGCTTTATATGGTTTCTTATAGAGTTTTAATTATTAAGATTTACGATATTTATAGCCTTGTTAGTTCAATTTGATATACTCATACTAGCTGCAATTGGGTTACACTTACGCTAATGCTATGAAAATATGATTTCACATTTATAACAAGTTGACATATATATACCATCCAAACTCAAGTAGAAACGTTCCCATTTAGAAACAGAAGAAAACGATGGTGATTACGTACGTGAATGTCATGTTGTACTGTAGTTTATTTTACGGTTGATAAATTACAATGAAAAATTGCATTTGAATTCGGATAATAACATAAGTACGCCACTTTGCACACACAAAAAAAAACACAAGTACGCCACAAATGTTTATGTTTACCCCAAAAAACTAAAACAATTGAACATATCTAACGTTTTGAGAGATTAATATAGAAAAAAATGCATATACAGTAGATGGAATCTTAAAAAACTGAGAGAGAAGAAATAAACACAGCTCATGAAGCATGTGAATGTTCCCCGAATCTGGGCAGCATATTAGCCTTTTCATATGCCCAATAATTTAGATTATTATGAATGTATGACACACTTGTTAATGTATTTCATTTAGTATAAACATAAAGAAAAAAACATTTCAACTAAGAACAGTGATTAATGATATAGGTTTCTTGTAAGAATACAATACCAGATCCCTAAATCTTATGTCTTAAGGAACTTGGTTATTAATTACATCGATGATCAATCACATTACGTTTTCCTAATTAATTTTTTAACATTTGAAAGTTATTAGTACGTTTTACATTATTCAGCACTTTGTCATTTTTTATATTTATTACTACTAGTACCGTATAAAGAAATGTATATATAAAATATCTTAATTAGGAGTATATTTTTCTTCGGGACCGAAGCACAAAGCTTGTCTTTACATAGAATAAGATATTGACTGCAGATCTGTGTTTAAGATTTGGCAGCAGATCTGTTTTTTTTTTTTTGTTGAAACTTGATCATGTACTATATAATATTCTTTGTTTTGAATTCTTGATATTCTTTTATATATATATATAAAACGACAAAGACATACATTTAAAAAAAAAAAAAAAAAAGCACCGATTTGAAGAACACCAAAGGAATGAATATATAATAAAATCTTAGTAAAGCTTTATTGATAAAAAGCATCATGAACGTTGTAGATATATATAAAATATAAACATAACGCCATGCCAATACATAGTTTACAAATTAAATACCTTTGATTTTATAGATTTTCTTTCTTATCCCCTTATTAACTTTAACTGCTTCTCAATAAAGTTTCGAACGTTCATACTTAGAGAGATAAGATAATCATTTAACGGACTATATATAATAACAACTCAGTTAACCGTACGTAAATAAATGATGTCTCTCTGATTCATTGTACTATGATGATTTGAAATTGAAAATAAGCGTGTGAGTCTCTTCCACCTTAAATTCAGGACACAAATCTGATTATTGTTATTTTTGTTTAATATTGGACTTGTACTTGATCATAAACTTATAATTGCTTTACAATAGTTACAAGTTTACTATATATATATATATATATATATATATATATATCTTCCTCCACAATAGATATTGATTATTCCTTTTCATATATAAGATTATTCTTCATATTTCCACTATAGTTTTCTGTCTTCCTTTTTGTTTTTTTCAAAAGGGCTTTACTATACCTTAAGTGGGCTACTCTATATAGAAATTGGTAGATTATATAAGTGGTTCATGTCCTATGTTATTCTTTTCATGAATGATATGAATAAAATAGTAGTATTAGTTTTGGGAAGAAAAAAAATATGCATGAATGTGATCAGGATAATATTATAATGCGCATAGAAACAAAACTTTCCATTAAAAGCGAAGCATTTTATTTAGATCGATACTTGCAGCAAAGCTAACCCCGGTAACCCCCTCTGCGTTGTTCTCTTACCCTTTTTTAATGGGTTTCTAGATGATTTACTATCGCCTCGTTTTCTTTGTTGTCTATTTCTTCTCACGAAGTAACAGAGGATTTGTTTCATAACTAAATTATAAAATACGATTTCATACTACATATTTTTGTAAAGTTATAATATAAGAAAACAACCCATATACAAACGATATTAAACATTTTAATTTATCTAGATCGAGCAGGTAAGACAATAAAACAGCTATGCAAATGGCCCATGAGTTTGACAAATGAAGGCCTTAATTAACACTAATGTCAAGTCTATGGGCTTTTTTTTAGTTCAATTAGCCTTTACATACAGACATTGAATCGTACGCGCCACTAATTATTTTTTTTCTTTTTTTTTGGTGAAGAGCCACTAATTTTTTATGTTTTAACGTTAAAATTAATCTTCAGCAAAGAAAAAGACAAATTGTTTTCCAAAGCAAGTGAAAAAAAAAAAAAGTTATAAAGTAAGAGTTTTAATGAATGATTGATTGATTAATGTAATTATTAATCAGAGGCGTTAATTGCTGTGAGAAGTAGCAAACTACTGCATCTAGGAGGAGGCCTGAAAGATCAAATATTAAGAGTAATTAAGCACTATCTAATCTATATCCTAATGAACATAGTTTTTATGTATCATAATGAAAGCAAATAGTTAAACCCCGAATCACATCATCACCCTATTGACCAAACCATTAGTGATGAATGATGATTCCCATTTTTAGAAGTGGTACTAAGAAAAAACAACGACAAAAATCATTTGAGAGTGGATTAACCAGAAGCACTACAGAATATTATGTTATGTAGAAAATAAAATAAAATAAAATAAAGTTTCAAATTAAAGAAAAAAAGTAGAAATGATAAAAGATTAAAAAAAAGGAAAAGAAAGGATTAGATAGATTAATAATAATGGGTTAATAATTGGCCAATCTCTCTCTCTCTCTCTCTCTCATTACATAAGTCCATCATATAGCCGTCGCCGTCGTCGTCTCTGTCTTCTCTTCTTTCAAGAAACAAAAGAGACAGACAGAGAAAAAAAAGTTAAAAAAAAAGAAGAAGTGCGGTTTTTGCCTTACTACTCTCCTCTGAGCCAGCTCTCGCCGTTTATACCTCAAACCCAGATTGTCACTTTCCAGTTTGAAGGTGTGTGTGTTGTATTCTTCTTTTTTTTTTTTCTTTTTCAAAAATTTATCCTTTTCTGTATAAATATATATATAGTCCTCTGCTTTCACCGACACTTTTGATTATCTTTCTCGAAATCTTTTATAGGTTTTGTTTATTTTGCTTGCTCTGTTACTGAAATAAATTTTACATTAAAACGATGCTTAATCTTGTTCGAGTTGTGATGATGATGTTTTAAAGTTTTTTTACTCTCTCAATTACATCCGTTTTTCCAGTTATTTACATTTTAGCTCAAAAACAGCTGTTATGAAGTTAAGTGTTCTTGTCTTAAACTCGGTTGTGACTCTCTTTTACTTGGTGTTTTGATAAGAGCTTAGCTACTTACTGTTTTTACAGCTCCAAAATGTTTTCTTAATACTTTTTAGTAAAGTCTAAATTCTTGGATTTAGCTTCATAATCAAGAATTTCATTCATATATATAATTAAGATTACAATCAGTGACTCGGCGGCTTTCCACAGTGTTTACAACGTTACAAAAGGGTTTTGGTTTTATCTGATATCCTTGTTTATGTAGAATTCTCTTCCTTTTGGCAGTATTGTTTGGACTTGACAGCTGTGAGAATCAAACAGAGCTCACAACGGGTGCACTCTGTTGTATTGTGGCCTCAAGGCCACTGGTTACTACAACAAAATCATCACCACCCCGAAGAGGAAGGGAAGATGATGATGCCCTTCTTCAATGGCGGACAAATTTCAGCTTCTCACCTGCTGGATATACTAGAGACGGTTTGGAACAGGATTTGACCGATGAGGGTCAAGACGGTTTTGCATTATCATCGAGCAGCTGTAGACATAGGAAAAGTTTGGAATTCAGATTTCAGCAATCGCCAAGATGGGATTCAACATCGTCTGCTTCTGGTGGGAATGAACAACAGCAACCCTGCATTGTTAGTAATGGTGTACCGACAAGACCAACTAGCTCAAATCCTCAATGCTTGAATGAGGTAAGTTAGTCTTCTTTACATTTCCACTGTATTTATTCATGATTTCGTCTTTGGTTGAACCTTGTAGCTCCTCTTGATGTCACTTTGTCTCAGGAGAATGGTTCTGATAGAGACAGTACAGCCATCTCAACGAGTTTTAGGTCTTTGCTGTCTCTCCCAGAGTCATCTGATCCATGGGAGACTCCAAGCAAGCAGCCTTTCAACCTTACTCACTGCTCTTACTCTCAAGTCTTCTGTAACCCGGTTTCAGATTTCGGTAATCCTGAACCAGATAACACGCAACAAGACTCCTCCACAAATCCCGACTCCAGTCTTGTGATGTCCACGAGAGACCATCAAGGCTCACCAGTGGATGAAGCATCACCAAACTCAAATAGCAATCACATGTTGCTAGATGTAGAAAGATCCAATGAAACAGAGGTCGAGAACCCAAAATTCGAACCAGACTCACCAACACACCAGAGATGCGGTGTTTGCAAGAAGCTTTTATCTCAGAAATCTCCATGGTGCTCAAACAAGATACTGAGATCCAGAGACATGCCAGCCGCTGGTGTTTTCCCCTGCCACCACGTCTACCATATCGAATGTCTAGACAAAGTGACTCCAACAGCTCAAACCCGAGACCCACTTTGCCCTGTCTGCTCAAACACCATTGGAACAATGGAGCAGCCACTGATAGCCCCTGAAACATTGCAAATGGCTCTGAGATCTCTCAGAAGAAGCCACACAGCAGCAGTAAGGCCAGAGACAGCAAGTAACACTAGCAATGGCAACAATCAAAGAAGACACAGTAGGAGAAGAAGCCACAAATGGGAAAAACTCAGCTGCTGTTTGAATATAAGCTTCTCATCTTCTACCTAGACTCCAACCAACATGGCCCGGTTCTATTAGGTTCTTCTATAACTCTTACTTGCATCTAATCGTAATGTTAACCATTCAGTAAGCTATTACAACCAAAGAAAACAGAATCTTTAAACATCTTCTCTCTATCAAGTATGTTTCGAACACTATTAAACAGAAGCAATAGGCATTCTTTGAATTAATCTGTAGACCAGTTTAAATCATCCTACTCTGTATTGCACTGCAGGCTATATAAACGAGTTTCATATTTTCCTCAGCTTAGTAAGAACAAAACCATGGAACAAAAACAAAACTTTCTCTTGACAAGTATCATTGTCGTGAATCTGGATTTCTCAAACAAGAAAGAAACAAAAACAAGATACCAGAATCAACAGACTCGTATCGTCGATGACAGGGGACAAAAACAAAAACCAAAACTCAGAAAACAAATCAAAAAACAATTTCGAAAACAAATATGTATTGTTGTTGGGGGTTGTTAAAGCTCGCAATAGCCATCACAGCGGCGAGTTAAATCGAACGCTCAGGCAGCAAGCAGTCTTCATCGCAGAAAACAAAGGGGGAAATTAACGATTAGGCTCAATCGAAACTCTTCCGTAACCGGAGCAGCCGGACCATATCCCCCTCGTAAAGGAAGGACAATGGGGTTGCTCGTTGGCCGGAAGAGATCTAAAACCCTAACGATAAACCCTTTTTCTCAGCTCAGATAAGATCAAGTAGTTTTGAAGTTCAGAGAATCGAAGTTGCTTGAGTTTTATAATGTCTTCGGTTCAAAACCCTAACCCTAACCCTAATCCCGTAAATTCCAAGACTACCCCTTGTGTAAAAAGATATATTAACAAAATAGATCCAAAACTGTTTCAAAATTTATTAAGAAACCCCACAGGTTCTGAAACAACATAAATTAGCACCTATGCTTTATGAGAGTGACCAGAAGGATCCATGGAGATACAATGGACCAAAACCATGAATCTCTTGACATGGCTAAAGCTTTCTTTAGCAAAAAAGAGAGTTTTGTATAAAATAGAAGGTATTTACACCAAGAAGCTCTCTCTCAAACAAAAGACTGACATACAAAATGGAGAAAAAAAATGAACAAGAGAGAGTGATGTGCTATGTGTTTTACAGAGGACAAGTCGTAGACTTGTGGATTTTGTTCTTCTCTTGTGTCTTTGGTGGCTGAGACGAATGGACTGCTGCTCGATATGAGGATGAAGCGAGCTGTGCCAGTGCCGGTACAGTGCCACCTGCAAACATTCAAACACAAAGAAATATGTAGAATTAAAGATTTAAAGGCTTATTGACACAAAATCAAGTCAACATCATACTGGTTTCATTCTTCCTGTAATGATACGATCGTAAAAAGCAGTGAAGGAGGAGGAGGAGAAGAAGATCTTAAACCTGCTAGTCCAGCACAGGCTGATGAAAGAACTATAACAGGCGGTGCCTGCATCGACACCAAAACGAAGAAACATCAATTGACTAAACAATTTATTGGTCTTTTCCGTGGATGGTTTATGTATGTAACACAAAAATGGAATTCAGCATCTTTGTTGATAACTTACCCCAACAAGAAAATGTAACCACATGGGTCCTTTTATCCACTTGCGTACAATTGGCATTGCTGTTTCCATTAACAAGAGCATTAAATATAGTACATATAGATTCACACTCTTTCGAGCAAGCTTTAAACTGCAACCAAATATAACTAAAACATAGCTAGATAACAAAATACTGATAAAAGAATGTCGACTGTTACAGCAGTGGAATCAAATGCACTCAGTGACAGACTAGAAAAACTATGATTACTCGTAGGTACTGAGACATTCTAACACACTGACACTCCAACACTCTTTGTTTCTCCAAGTCATACAAGAATCTCATAACTAGCGCATATTAGAAGGTAGAAGTTCGTTACATAGGCAGACACAATCAACAAGAGAAGAACAAAACTCAGAGAAATGAAAGCAATAATCACAAGAAGATAACAAATCAATGAAAGATTAAAGTCAGAGATACCATGGTTGAACCCAATGAATGCACTTGCAGTACCACCAACAGCTGATCCAATCTATAAAAACCCATAAAAAGTAGAACTTTAAAGATACAGTTTTAGGCTAAAAGAGTTGAATTTGTCTTCCGAATAAAAAAACCAAAGTTTTCTTTTACCATAGAAAAGCTATCCCTGATGAACGGAGCCAAAGTCCAATCACTGGTTTCCTGAAACCAATCAACTTCCAATTTAATAAAAAAGAACAAATCTTGCTCTACAAAAAAACAAAGAAGAGCCAAAATTTTCAGCAATCTGTAAATGCAAAGATTTGGGCAAAAGACCAGATTTTTCGTAAGAGGGCCAGCGCAATGATGGCATCTGATTTCGATCTCATGTCCAGAATCCGTCATTTTCCTTGCTCGAGAAACCTAAAATCAGAACTTTTTGTTTTTTTTGGGTCCGTAGGGTTTATACCATTGTTGTTTTACTATTTTGCTTCTCGCCCCTCTCTCTCTGTGAATTCGACGAGAAAGACTAATCCGTCGACACGTCATCTTTAAACAAACCGAGTCGATCCAAACCGTCAAACTGTGAAGATATTAATTAAGTATCTGGTCAGAACCGGTTTAAATTCAGTACCATCTATTTTTAGATGAAAGGTGGTTTGTTTTTTTGCAGTTTTGCTTATCCATGGAATCTTACTTCTCCATGTTCCCAAAGGGTTATTATAAACAACTTTTTGATGATTTAAATGTATATAAACGAATATAACAGAAAGTAAACGAACAAAATATGATGTATAAACTGAAAAAGAAGAAAGAAAAACAAGAATGGATACTATACCAACTACTTGCAACTAGACAATCATTCTTTTATAACAATGGATACGAGATGTCGAATTTAGCAAACCAGTCGCGTTTTATTTTATACTATACAATTGTTTCATACTAATATTCAAATCAAAATTCACAAAACTGCTACATTTGCTTTCGGTTGGATGCAGACAACCACTGTCTTGTGGTGAAACACACAAAACTCTCTCAATGATTCTCACAATCTTTCTTTTGTTGTGCTTTGCTTATAAGAATCATAATTCATTAAAATATCTACATATAAAAAAACGAGACTAACAAAACCGGAAAGAAATAGACCCGAAATAGTCTTTTGGGTTGAGATGAACAAAAATGATTCTAGAGTGTTGAGAATGCGACTCACCAAGCTTTTCTTTAGTTTTAGATTCTCATATTCTCATTCTTTGGAATCTCATGAACCCACTTTTTACTCTCTCCAAAAGAATATAATTCCTCCGCGGTCATTTCCCGCTTCTTCTTGTTTTATATGTATCCAATCCTCCTCTCTCTTGTTCGATTAAGCGAATCACAATCCCACGATGCAGCCCATGTGTTGCATTATGCTCCCTACGGAAGATGATCAAACAGTAAAAAAGTTAGTAAATAAGAACAAAGAATCTGTCAAAGGGAAATGAACGTACAAGGAAGAACATTTACTCTGTATCACTCTTTTGTTTATTTATTTACTAGGTGCTTCCCCACGCAATGCGTGGGTTGTGGTGTAGTTGACACTTTCTTGTTTTTTTTTGGTCTTTTTCGTTTTCTCTTTTGTATTATTTCGTTTTAATTAGGCATATACGGGCTTTGCCGTCACTTTTATTTATACACTATATGTTTATACCATTTCGTTCAGATGTGTATAATTGTGGCGTTTACTTTTTATGAATTATGAAGATGTTGTTTCTTGCTTTTGAGAATCCAATCTTATCATTGACTGATATTGTTTCCAATACATTTATTGTATTATAGATTTTTTAATTAATTGTTTATGTAAACCCTTCATACGTTGATGTTGCAATAATAAGTTATTTTTTTAGAATATCTTCCGTGTAAGTGATTATGTTTGTATGCCCATGTTTTGGTCTAATATCAATAAGATTGTTTCTGTTTTTCTTTAGTTGGCTTTGAAACCAATATTGAGTTAAGCAAATAATGGGTCGAATTATGGTGTTAATAAGTAATATAAATTTTTATGTATATATATTGTATATATGTGACTATAAATTTAGCTAACTAAAAAATTATGTAATATTTAAATACAATCTTGAACATATATATATATATATATATATATATATATATTTTTATTTGTGGGAAGAATGTATGAAATTATTGAATAGAAGTTATTTTTGAGTTAAATGACCTTTAATGTCTTTAAAGTGAGTTAAATATTAATAAATTTTTATATGTGTCTTGACTTTTTTTAAAAGGAATACCAAGTGTTTCCTTCCAAATTTGAAGTGATATAGTATTTTAGTTTTCTTATACGATTTTATGAACTTCAATGTAAAAGTTTTTCAAAGTAATAAGTACACTCACTGATTGAATTATAAAATTTGGAGAAATGTTTATTTCATTTAATCATCTGCTCTTTTAAATAAATTAAATAAGTATGTTGTTATTCCTACAAATAGGACAACATATATTATAGTTTAACCATGGAGTTAAGCAGTGGAAATGTAACTTGTGATTGCAAGACAAAATGCTTATATGTTACATATTGATCGTTTAAAAATGAATAGGAACATCTAATTCTCAAATAAAGTTGATTGTTTTGTTAAAACCAACATATGTGAATTTAAATTTAACTATGCAAATTTTAAAAATAAATATGAATAGATTAGAAAGGCAAGAAATATAAAAGAAATACTTTTTATATAAATAAAATAAAAATTGAAAACAATGTTAAATATATATAATACTTTCTACATTAAAATATAGAATCAAACTCTTACAAGTTACAACACATATGAGATATAACAACATTTGATATTGGTAGGAGAGGAAGAGAGAATGTTTACTATAAGATGGTAATCCAAATTAGATAATGGAGATGAATCTTTAAAAAATAGAACAATGTAATATCTATATATATATATATATAATACTTTCTAAATTAAAATATAGAATCAAACTCTTACAACACATATGAGATATAACAACATTTGATATTGGTGGGAGAGGAAGAGAGAATGATTACTTATAAGATAATAATCCAAATTAGATAAAGGAGATAAATCTTTTAAAATAAGAACAATGTAAAATATATATCATGTAGTCTCTAAAATTAAAATTTAGCATTAACAATTTACAATGATATTTCATTTTTTTTTACAACCCATACAACAAAAATAAGAAATCAAAAATAACAAAAAAAAAAATGAAAAATGATTTGAGGTATTGTAGAAGAGAATGAGAGAATGTGAAAATGAGATAGTAAAAGAATGTCAATATGAGAGAATGATAGATTGAGAGAATGCTTATTTATATGATAAGAAATGATGGAAGTTACATTTAGAACTATGGAGCTACAATAGTAATTTATTGTGTTTGAATAGAATTGAGTGGTAGAATATGATTAATGCATAATTTATTTTATTTTCAGTTATAATTTTATTTTAATGTGTGAGTTAAATGTATTGTGTTTATTGGATCTTAAATATTGTTTAAAGCAATTAGAAAGCAAATAAAAAAATAAAAAAGAAAATTAGAAAACATTAAATGAAAATCAACCAATAAGGAGAGACCAAAACCTTACTTATATATATATGATATATTGCTTTAAACTTTGAAATGAGAAATATATTATAAACAATAATTTTACATGAGAAATATATTAATTTAGCCAACCAAAATATGAATATAAGTTTAGCCAACCAAAATAAATAAAAAATATTAAAATTTAACCAAAAATAATTTCTCTTGAAAGATAATAAGTTAGTAGGAGGAATGAATTAATGTACAATTATTGGATAGGAGTTACATTTGAGTTAAATGGAGTTACATGTCTTTAATTATAAATAAATATTTTAATTTTTTATAACCTAAAATAAAAGAAATACCAAGTGGCTGAATCAAAATTCACATGATTTGGTTGTTTGTTGATATAAACTCAACACTTACACATAATATTTCAAAATAAAAAATATTACTTTTTAAGTGACAAACTAAATTAGTTTTCTTATAAATTATATGAATTCTTCAATCTCAATAATTTTTAAAATCCCAAGGATAACTTATATTTTTTTTGGTTTTCACTCATCAATTTAATTTATAGTGCTAGATTTCATACTAATGGTTTCATCTTTAGAGAATTTAGTGAAATGATATTTTTAAAATTATATTTTATTTTTTTATTTAAGTTCCAGTTGAATATGTTTTGTTTTTTGGATCATTTTTTATTTTGATTAAAGACACAAAAAACCAATTGTTTAATTATGTTCTTTTTGTTTTCAAAAACCTCACATCATAAAAATATATATATATATATATATATATATATATATATTATATTGATCTCTGCAGATTTAACAGTTGGATCACAAAACAAAATAGTCTTTATAAATGGATAAATGGATAATTATATTGATTTTTAAATATTATATTGATCTTTAAATATTATATTGATCTTTATAAATTATTTAAAATGATACATGAATATGAGATAACCAGAGACATAATAGATAATTATATATGGATCATTTCAACTTTATGATCTTATTGTGTGGTGAATATTGTAAGGAAGTATGAAGATAATGACTTATAAGATGTTAATATAAAATAGAAAATGGAGATAAACATTTTAAAAGATTAAAATAAATATATAAGATATACATATCATACAAACTCTAAAACTAAGCTTTTACAATGATATTTGATTTGATTTTTTATAACCCATACAACAACAATAACAAAAAAAATACAAAACAAAACAAAACAAAACAAAAAAGAGATTTGAGAGTAGTGGAAGAAGATGAGAGAATGAAAGAGTGATAGACTAAGAGAATAAGATAATGAGTATTTATAGGAAGAGAAATGATGAAAAATTACATTTAGAATAATGAGAGTTACAATTCTAATTTATAGTTTTGTTTTAATACAATTGATTAATACAACTTAGTGGAGAAATAAAGTTAATGCATAATTTATAGGGAGAAGCTATAAAGATTTCAGTTTTATATTATGTGAGTTAAATGTAAAAATTAATTGTTTTAAATTTGTGTTTTAATATTATTTTTTTTTTGGTTAAAATTGCATTGCCAAGTGGACCAATAAAGAGAGACTGAAACTCTACTTTTATATATATGACTACTTAAAGAGTGACATTTCAACGATCAATCAGCAAAGTAAAGGAAAGACACATAGGTGATTACAATTTAACAATTATAAAACAGGCGATAACATATCGTAAAATGAGTTAAGCTCTAGTTCTGCAAAAACACAAAGCATCTCATATCAGTTACCTGCTACAAAAAGCATACTCAAAATTTGATCTTTTCTGAAACTACAATTGATATAGAACAGAGAATTATCTTCTGCCCATATGAGTTAATATATATATATATATATGGTGAAAGTGAAATCAATCAAAAGAGTTCCAACACACATTTTGCTTGTTTTAATTTGCTTTTGATGGTATTCTAATCTTCATCAAAATAGACTTTTGAGCACACAATGTGAAGCCTCTCTTTGTGGAAGCATATTCCCACCCACATGCCAATCAACTATTTTGGCAATATGCTCAAATACTTTTAACTGAAGGTTATGAAAAGGTTCTTCACCAAACAGAATAAAGTGCTAATGTGAGAAATCAGAACCATGAGATTTCACCAAAAAAAGATTGAAAAAAATGCAAAGATATCATTCAAGGAACATAAGATTTGTGTTTTTTTTTTTTTGACATTTTCCTTTAAAACCATAGACCATATTTCTCACCTAGTTTTTTTAATTTCTTTTTGTAAGGCATCTATCAAACTCATTAAGATATGTGAGACTCTATACTAGATAGTGGATATATTCTCAATTGCACATAGAGAAGCCATCATTTCAGCATTTGGCAATCACAGACTTCTATATTTGATATTTATATATCTTTATCTATGAACTTATTCTATATAGCTGTATATCATATAGAAAAGTATCTTTATACTTAATCAGGCAGGAGAAATATATTTGTGAAGTCAAAATCAAAATCAGATTCAACACCACAATATGATCGATGATGGAATTTAGAGCCGTAGTCATCACTAAAGAGATTCAGGGAAGTACACTGTAAGAAAGCAGCCAAACATTATATACATATATGCTTCACGAACTTATACATATGCACACATAAACATACAAATATTGCACCGAAGACATGTTGAATTGCATTTGGAACAGACAGGAAACGTTACACACACACATAAATACATACATACATGCATACAGAGATAACACATGCATAGATAGGCCAAATAAGTTGTGCCAATCAAAGAATGAGAGCTATGGGTCCCCCACTAATATTGTACTGTTTAGAGAGAATAGGTACTACACTTGTTGAAGGAGACAGCATGAAATATTCTACATTCGCTTTCTCAATTATCTTTGAAGACAAAACAATGTTGAAACATATTTGGGTATTCTTCATCATAAAATCATACAAATAGCATCACTATAAACTCTTGAAACATGGCCAAATAAGCCATTGTTGATTTTGATCAAATCTATCTTAAAGTTTCAATAGAAATGTTTAGACTAAAGATGCATCTAGAGACTGGAAAAAAATGACTTTCAAGTAGGAACAAAAACAATACAGACAAGTGGAAAGCATTGAGAATATACCTCAAGAGATAGAGAGGTTAGAGCTGTGGACTTTGAAAAAAATTGAGGAATAAGGAAAAAGAATGAATTCCCCTGCCCAAGTAGAAAAGTTGTCAAAAAGATTTGGAGAATAAGATACTTTCATATACCAGAATGGTGAAAGAATGCGCATATGATGCATTAGTTTTGGATCAATTCTGGTATCTAATGCAAGGCTTGAATTGCACTGAAAAGTTGTAGTCCAGAGGAATCAAAACATGAAAAAAATAATCTAAGCACACAACCTACAGTATAAACGATAAGAACACAAATAACAAAGCAACGATTGGACCAGTTATTCATATTCCATACCTTAGTTATCATCCTCTAGTTTGCCTTTTTCCCATTCAACTTTCTATATAAAGCAAAGTTGCAAAGACTTTTTACTCTTGAGAGACCCGGCCTGAAAAAGAGCATAAATAAGGAAAGCAGCAACGACATCTTCCCAAGTTGGTGGAGTTGCAGACCATAGTGTATCTCTGAACTGAGAGCTGCAGGCTGAACTTAAAAACTAAGATTGTGTCAGGTAAAAGAAAAACATTTGGTCTTTACACTCATTATTAATGCCGTATTACTAGGTGGATAAATTTACATTACTTTATTTTGAAGACAGACTTATGTATTACCAACACCAGCACCAAGGAAAGAGCATCCTCTCTTCATCGAGAATGCCCATTCCTTCTGAAAGGCATCCATTCCTCCGAGGAAATGGCACAGGAGATTCTGGACTGATCCTCTCAACCGATGCAAAGCCACGACTAAAATGGACTCCAGATCTTCACGAGAGATTTGTTGAAGCGGTCAACCAGCTTGGCGGAGGAGATAGTACGTTATATTATTAGCAAACGAACCAATCCTTGACAACCAGGCTTTTAGACATGATCAGTATTAATGTGTATACTTTTGTCTCTGCAGAAGCTACTCCTAAGACAATCATGAAAGTCATGGGTATTCCAGGCCTTACCTTATACCATCTCAAGAGTCACCTTCAGGTAATCTATCAACACTTTTCAACAGACATGCATAAACTCATCAGGTTTCTATACATGACTCGTTGATGAATTTGCTTCGTAGAAAAACTGTTACAGAAAAACAAAAATGATGATATGTCAAGAAGTAAAGATCTGTAATATTTGATTTTGCTTTTACAAAAGTTATTGATTTCCAGATTTGACTACCAGAAATATAGGTTGAGCAAGAATCTTAATGGACAAGCCAACAGCAGTTTAAACAAGACAAGTAAGCTTAGTTATTCATTACTCGAATACAAGAATATTTCAATCTAAAGACTCATTTTCCTTTTTCCAAAGTATTACCTACAAGTTACTAAAGTAACCTGGTTTAGGTGTGATGACCATGGTAGAAGAAAACCTCCCTGAAGCAGAGGAAAGTCACAGTGAGAGTCTAAGCATTGGACCACAGCCGAGCATGTAAGAAATATGGCTATTTTCTTACATATTCTAACGTATTGCATTTTCAAATAAATGACCTATATATATTTGTGCACCCAGGAACTTGCCTATAAGTGATGCACTTCAAATGCAAATAGAAGTTCAGAGAAGGTTACACGAGCAGCTTGAGGTATCATAAACTGTACTTCGTGGATTTAATCTGTTTAAAGTAGCTATCCGTGCTGGTAACAACAGTGCTCAAACATGTTAAAAACACACATAAAACAATGAAAATCATAAGTATAGTGTACAATAGAGCATCCATCAATAGAGGCTAGAACAACCATATCGAAACAGAGAGAACAAGAAAGCATTTAGTTACAATTTCATTAAAAAATATTTTATACTGAGTCAGGTACAGCGACATTTGCAGCTCAGGATAGAGGCTCAAGGAAAGTACCTGCAGTCGATCCTGGAGAAAGCACAAGAAACACTTGGAAGACAGAACCTAGGCGCAGCTGGGATCGAAGCAACAAAAGCTCAACTCTCAGAATTAGTATCTAAAGTGTCAGCAGAGTATCCAGAATCTAGTTTCCTAGAACCGAAAGAAGTGCAGAATCTACGCCATCAACAACAGATGCAAACAACTTATCCGCCTAACTCCTCCCTTGACAGTTGCCTAACCTCAAGTGAAGGAACCCAAAAAGCACCAAAGATGCTTGAGAACAACAGATTGGGACTAAGAACATACATCGGAGACTCAACTTCAGAGCAGAAAGAGGTAATGGAAGAACCATTCTTCCATAGAATGGAGCTCACATGGGCAGAAGAAGAAAGCATCAGAGAGAATAATAACAGGCAACCACCATATATTTCCACAATGGTTAACAACAACGCAGAACCAAGAGTCTCGTCTTCAAGAAGAAGCCCTGGAAGATTGTCAATAGGAGTGGGTTTACAACATGAACACAGAGGAGGGAGTAGCAACAACAGTGAGTATACACAAGAAAGATTCAACGAGAATGGTGAAAGTTGCAAGATGGAAACACACACAAGAACAACGCTAGATCTTAACACACACGATGAAAACTATGGCACAACAACGCGTACGAAACAGTTTGATTTGAATGGTTTCAGCTGGAACTGAGACGAAACTAAGAAGGCTATAACATCAAGCATCAACCTTTTTATGATCGATCACACAGGAAGTGAAAAAAAAAAAGCCTCAAAGAAGAGAACCTTTGATTTGGTTTGTTTGTTAGCTTGAGAGATTCGTCTAAGATTGAATTATATTAGTCGAAGCTTTGTGCAAAAATGTACAACATTATTGATTTGCCTAGTTATGATCTCATCTTCACCATATATAGTAATACAGATAAATTTACTAAACTTCATAAGAACGTAAAAGCTCCGTGCTTTAAATCAAATTCGGATCATCAACAAAGTAAGAAACATACCTACACATGTGTAGGCAGAGATAGAGAGATCATCGATGCCTTTGCGTATAATGCGTTTCAGAACACCTCATGAGTAGAGAGTCTGAGACGCATCGTAGCAAATCGGAGAGAAACCGGAAAGTGAGGAACGAACGGCTGCACAACGAGGCGAGAAGATTGTGGGATTGTCCGACGCCTTTCTTGCAAACCGGGTCGGGTCTGGTAGATCTTGGTCGGGTTTTTACCTCATTTGTTTCCAATGTCACGTTTCGTCCCTGAAGTTTTAGTAGGCTCTTAATTTTTTACACAAAGGTTGTGAATGGTTGTGCACTACGCTCCGGAATAGACTGAAGTCGGATCAGTCCGGAGTTAGTACGCCATTCACCATTCCAGACTAGTATGCACTTCTCCATACTATACATCTTCATACTAGTCTGGAATTAAAAAAAAAACCGCAGACTATATAAATTATACTATTAGTCCGATTATTTCAGTTTACTCCATAAAAGCTCCATACCAACTCCATACCAATAGAAAAAGTTGGGTAAAAACATGTTCAAACTAGTTGAATCCTAATACTTTTATCTCATTGGCTAAAGTTGTGTTTCTTTGTACCTTCTAAATATATATATACTAGAGATTGGACCCCCACATACCTGCAGGGTTAATTTATAAAAAAAAAACCTAAGTTTGCAATTAGGCTTGGACTATGCGGAGTAACATTTGTAAATGTATTTGTTAAAAATGTTATTATCATTCATAATCCAACTTTGTACCAATTTATTTTCAGTTTGGTTTAGAAAAAAAGATGATTAAATTTAAGTAAATTAAAAAATAGTAAGAGAAAGATAGTATATCTGTTTATGTCTGTTCCGGGAACCCGTCCCGTCCCATATACGGTATGTCCTGTTTTTTTTTATCTTATAACTGTAGTTTTAATAATATTTTATAAATTTGAGATTGTATATTTAAGTCCAACAAATAAGGAAGTAAGTAAAAGATTTGCATCCACATCATTTTATTTGTAAATATAATTATTTAGTATAGCATTTATAACATAAATTTATATTGGTTTACCTTCATCAAATTTCTAAACGTTTGAAATAATAACTGTTTCACCAAAAATTTTGGATTCACATGAAATTTAATTTAACTATCGTAATTTTATAATCTCATCTTGATATATTTATTTTTTGTTCTTTTTTCTATGAAACTTATAATGTTGTAATTTTATAATTTTTCTTCCTACCCTAAAGAAATCAAAGTAACAAAAGAGAGCTTGTTACCCTACAAAAAATTCATTTATACACATAAAAATATGTTGAAACCCCATAAGCCCCCAAATATATCAACCTGCAACAACAACAACATTTGACGTAAATTGTCTTCACATCAAAAGTATATGTAGGATTATTACCATACTCCTTTATAACCATTTTACAATCACCAAAGCCCAAAAATAAATAACAACAACGTTTTTAAGTGATGGATCCATTTGACTGAACATTAAGAGAAATAGAGGTGACACGGAAAAAAAAAACTCATACCGTATTTAGAACAGTCCATCCGAGAGTAGCAAACTCATTGATGCATTAGTAAAATGACTATGAATAATATTTTTTTTCTTTGGACCAATTAACTAAGCATGCAATTTTGTTATCGACAAAATATATCAAGTTTTTTTGTTTAATTCACGAAAAATATTTTTGGTGTACGATTTTTTTTATTATTATTTTTTTTACAACAAAATATCAGCTCATATGAGTTAATTAGATGGAAAATTGTTTACAAACAAAACATGATGCGGAGATGTACATGCTTGGCGTGCCAAAAGAATCCGCTTTTACATTTGCATTTCGAGAAACTTAAATCAAAGAAAAAGAAGAAAACTTCTCCATGTCAATCTTGATGTCGTCTAAATATGTTGCGAAGACCGGCAAATCGTGAGGGAAAGACACCATCTTTACCAAATCTAAACTGTTTGTAAAGAAAACCACCTTCCGCCATCCGGACAACCTCGTCGGGTTGTTCAACATGATTCTCGAAAACACGAGCGTTCTTCGCTTTTCAAATATACCACATAATCTAAGGGAAAACCGCTACCTGTGAACCCAGATTTTTATAACCCAGAAAATGATTTGCATTAGCAAACACAGACTCCGTCAGAAATTGGTGTGGCCCTACCAGTACGTGAGCTAAAGCCCAGACCTGTCGGGCTGGAGGACACACAAAAATAGCATGATTGATAGTCTCCTCATCAGCCCCGCACCTTGCACATCCTACATCACAATCAAGTCCCGCCGCCTCAAATTAGACGATCGGCGTATTCTTTTGTTGGTTGCACCACTCAAACCATCGACTCTTTTAGTAACAACAACATATTGTAATTATTAATATATAAGAGGGTATAATTGTAATATTGGCAAATTCCCAATTAAAACTCGAATTTTTTTAGGTTACAAAATATCTTCTCAGATCATATTCTCCGTATATCTTTGTACATAGTTCAAACCAGCGACATTAGCTCCTTCAAAACAAAGGTATATGTGGTGTCAATATATCATCTGGCCACTCCAAATGGGATTTCAGTCACAACGGCATGAGGAAGAAGAAAAGAAGATGAAGAAGGATTGAAAGAAAAGTAAAGGCATATTTTTGGTCGCTGGTGGCTGTGACAGCGATTCACTTCTGAACAGGGCCATAATGTAATTTAAGTACTTGTTTAAACTCGAAACAAGACAAGTAGGAAAACATAATATTTAAAACTCTTCAACAAACTAAACGACAACCCCTCTTTTCCTCTGAGAGTGTTTTCCTTACAAAAGCTTATGACTGATTAAAACCCAACTCTTGCAATTTCTGGTTTGCCTTTAGACGAGCTAAACCGATTACAATTTGTTGAATTGAAGCATGTTTTAACTTTTAGCAAAAATCAAACAGAAGAAGAGACTTGGAGAATTACTTCATGTAAATCAAATTGCATAGGAGAATTTTCTCATTAGCCATCAAAGTTAGAAGCTCTCCAGTTCCAAAGACTCTCTCCTCTGATTTACTTAACATCAAAGTTGGAGATGCAAATAGATCTTACCACATATGCATATTTTGGATCAAACTCGTAAACGTTATTGCGAGAGAGAAGCAAAAAAAAAAAGAAGTGAGAGTCAATGCTGATCGAATTCATGTTTTGGGAGCTAATCTCGCTTATGTGGCGGTGAGGTCGGCATATCCGAAATGGAGAGGCGTGAGGCTATGCTCTGGTCTTGGAGGATGTGACCAGGCTGAGTTCTTCTTGCGGAGCTTTCAGAACATTGTTGATGAGGACAGCCATGCGAATGTTTCATTTTGGCTAACTTAGGCACAACCATCAGGTGGTCGAGTATTTTGTTCGGGGTAAAGTTATTTTTATTGTTAGAAAGAAAAAACCAACTCATAGAAACCCGCTATATACAAAATTAATCATATAACTCATATCCACTATGATTTTTTTTTTTAAGTTTGATTGCGAAGGCATAGAAAAAAAAAACATTACTTTTTATTTCATTTTATTTATTGTAAATTAACACGATAATCATAAGTCCGATGCTAGAATTGTATAAATACAACGTCTGAATTGCTTAGCATTAGGGGACTAAGACCATCATTAGTGGTGGGTACTTTTTAAGTTACTCTCATATTAATTAATTATATAATTAATACTAAATTAATCAAAGCAATCCTAAAAGAACTTAAGCAAAATCATTCTATTACTAGAGAACTCCAAAAAAGGTTACTCAAGCATTTAAATAATAATTTTTTAATTTGTGTTTATTAATTATCAAACTTTAATTATCTAAAATGATAAAACAATTATTTAAATGTTTTATATTACATAAAACAGAAAACAATTAAATTTTACAAATTTTGGAACACCAATTAATAGCAACAACAACGTTCTAGGCCACCTTGGTCTACACAATCTCCGTTGTGGTATCCCTTTTTAATACAGGCTGCTAAACATTCTCGTGACCAAAATACTAATTGTGACCCATACCCATGTCCTCTAATACATACAGCGATGCAATTATCCGAAACTTTGTCGATCTCTGCATCTACACAAAACCACCAAAAATATATATATTAAAATATGTATATGTATAGCCGGTGATAGAGATGTGCAACAAGTTCATTTGCACTGGCACTATACTAAATATAAATGTATTTATATGCTCAGAAATAATTTTCACAAAATATTTATATGTAATTAAGGCCAATTTTTCTAAAACTGAACATAGAGTATAACAATTTTTGCAATTTTTACACCGATCATGTGTATATGCAAGTATGTGTATTGTATATTTGTATATATACTTACGTATAACATGTCTATATATTATTTAGAGTTTTGTATAGACTCCAAAAGTTATGATTAGTAGCATATCACAATCACAAATACAAAAAATTTAAATATTCCTGAGGCAATAACAATATGGTTGGACAACGAAACTGCTAATATGACAATTTGAAAAATCACCAAAGCTTTTGTGTTACCCATGATGATAATTATTATTTGTATAAATTTAACTGAATAAGATGATGCTATCTGTTAGAGAGATTCCACTTATATAATTAATCTTAGTCTTGGTAATTTCATATTTCCCAATCTGCTTAATTTTGCTATTAAATGTTTTTCCAAAAAGTTGTTGACATTTATTTTGTATTTTGAACATATCTTTTGACTGTATATTTTTTTTTTGTTGACTATATATTTTTACTATATTAAATGAAAATATTAATATCAATGAATGATAGGAATATGATAGATCTGACAAGTAAAAATTGTATATAAATTATTTTTGCTGGTAAACTAGTACTTTTTTGTTTAACAAGATATGACACTTGTAAGTTTGGTCAACAGTAACTTATGGCATAACTAAATTGAATCAATAGATTGACTTATTAAGTTCTTATTGTTACATTACACACACAAAATATTTGATTAAGAACACATTAATATAATTTGTTATGTTATATGATTCCATTTATTATAATCAACATGATAATGTTTGTACTTTGGCCTCATAAGTCCAATTAGATAGTGACCCACGCTCTACAGCCTGGGGAAATATTTACTTAAATTTAGATTTGTTTGTAACAAAATAATAGAAAATTTATTTATTCTATATATTGTATAAAATTATATATTTATTTTACTTAATTTCATACTCTGATTTCGACCCGTAGTCGGTACTATATTTTGGTTTGGGTGCAATATCAAATTCGTTAATTATAAATTCGGTAAAGTCTAAAAAAACCAACAAAACATGTATTGAAATGAAAAGTAAATGCACATTTTTGGTCGATGGTGGCTTTGACAGCGATTCACTTCTGAACATGGCCATAATGTAATTTACTTACTTGTGTAAACTCAAAACAGAACAAGTAGGAAAATAGAGCATTTAAAACTCTTCGACAAACTAAACGGCAACCCCTCTTTTCCTCTGAGAGTGTTTTCCTTATCAAAGCTTATGACTGATTAAAACCCAACTCTTGCAATTTCCAGTTTGCTTTTAGATGAACTAAACCGATTACAATTTGTTGAATTGAATCATGTTTTAACTTTTAGCTAAAATCAAATAAAAGAAGAGACTTGGAGAATTACTTCAGGTGGATCAAACTGCACATGAGAATTTTCTCATTAGCCATCAAAGTTAGAAGCTCTCCAGTTCCAAAGACTCTCTCCTCTGGTTTAATTAACATCAAAGTTGGTGATGCAAAGAGATCTTACCACATATGCATATTTTGGATAAAACTCGTAAACGTTATTGCGCGTGAGAAGCAAAAAAAAAGTAGTGAGATTCAATGCTGATCGCATTCATGTTTTGGGAGCTAATCTCGCTTATGTGGCGGTGAGGTCGGCAGATCCGAAATGGAGAGGCGTGAGGCTATGCTCTGGTCTTGGAGGATGTGACCAGGCTGAGTTCTTCTTGTGGAACATTTCTTTTTATTTCATTTTATTTATTGTAAATTAACACAATAATCATAAGTCCGATGCTAGAATTGTATAAATACAAAGTTTGAATTGCTTAGCATTAGGGGACTAATAGCAACAACAACTATCTACGATACCCGTCTTTACACAATCTCCGTTGTGGTATCCCTTTTTAGTACAGGCTGCGAAACATTCTCGTGACCCAAATATTAATCTTGACCCATACCCATGTCCTTTAATACACACAGCGATGCAATCATCCAATGAAACTTTGTTGATCTCTGCATCTACACAAAACCACCCAAAAATATTTATTAAAATATGTATATGCATGGACCGGTGATAGACATGTGCAACAAGTACATTTGCACTGGGACTATACTAAATTTACATATATTTTAAGGCTCATAAATAATTTTCAAAAAAAATCTATGTAATTAAGGCCCATTTTGCAAAACTTGAACAGAGAATATAACATTTTTTTGCGTTTTTTACACCGGCCCTACTATATGCAAGTATGTGTATTGTATATTTGTATATATATTTACGTATAACATGTCCATACATTATTTAGAGTTTTGTATAGACTCCAAAAGTTATGATTATTAGAATATCACAATCACAAACACAAAAGATTTAAATATACCTGAGGCAATGACAATATGGTTGGACAACGAAATTGCTAATATGACAATTTGAAAAATCACCAAAGCTTTTGTGATACCCATGATGATAATATTTTTTTGTATAAATTTAACTGAATAAGATTATGCTAATCTTTTAGAGAGATTCCACTTAAATAATTAATTTTACTCTTGGGATCTCATATTTCCCAATCTGTTCAATTTTGCTATTAAATGTTTTTCCATTTATGCTAATAAAATTGTTTTGAGTCAAAAAGTTGTTGACATTTGTTTTGTATTTTGAACATATATTTTGACTATATTAAATGAAAAAATTAATATTAATGATACGAATATGATATATCTGACAAGTAAAAAAATTATACAAATTATTTTTGTCAATTAATATGCTGCAGATAAACTAGTGTTTGTTTTTAGCAAGATATGACACTTGTAAGTGGGAGTTATTGGTTTGAGATTTGAATAGAGTTTTAAAGACTTTAAATGTTATGTAGAATATGTTGTTATTAGACCAATATTTTGTTAAAATCTGTTAAAGTTTAGTGTTATTAGTTTGTGATTTCTAAAAAATCATTTAAAATCTTTAAAAACTTTGGTTATTGAATTCAGACTTTTATAAAGCCATTAAAAGTTTTGTGTTATTCAATTAAAACAAAAAAACCTAGGATTATTAATGAATTCAATTATTATGTTATTGGTTCATGATTTTTATACACTTTCTTTACAAAATAAAGTCATGAAAAATATCACAAAAATATAGAGATTGTTCGGAGCATTTTACAAGATTTTAGAAAACAATCAACAAAACTATAAAATACTCTCTAACAATCCTAAAAAATCTTTATAATTTCTTTAATAGATCATTAAAAATCTTTCACTTATTCATTTTTGGTGATCTTGTTGAAGTCTTCAAATTTTTTTTGATAATATCTCATAGCCTTAATTAATAATATCTCATAGCAGTGGTACAATTTACTAATAAGGTATATTTAAATTCAAAATTCTTTCAGATAAAGCGGTAATACTGATCATTGAGTAAGTGAGTTTTATTTCACTTTTTCGATAAATTTTTAAATTGAATTTGTTTGTAGATCAATTGGAATAGTAATAGAAAATACTAATAGTATTTATTATTTAAATTTGAGCAGTAAAATAATATCTTTTAAATTTGTTAGATGGAAAAATTAACCACTATAACTCAAATATTTTGTACTTATTTTTAACTAATTTCTTTATGTAGTTTTGAATTTAATTAATAGTATTTAAGTAAACATATAAATCGTCACAAGAATTACTAAATGGTAGTATATAAATTCAGATTCTTTATGTAAATGGATATACCTCCAATACAAATGTTGAGTACAGGTCTATTTTTTTGAAAAAGTTAAAGAAAAATCGTGGTTTCGTTGAAAAAAGCTGAAGCGTACTTAATATGAGTGGTTAAATAGTACCATTAAAAATCTGTTAGACGAGAAAATTATAACCATGAAATATGCGCGCCATAATTCAAATCTTCCATAACTATTTATAAATAAATTGCCTTTATATGTTTTTTCTTCATACCTAAAAATAAACACTTTCATTATTTTGTTTAATGAATTTTATATCCATAAATTTATTAAACTTTCATCTGAGAAAACTTGACCAAAAAAAATAAGGGTATCAATCCGAAAGTAATAAAAGAACGAGGGGGCAAATCGGTGGAAAAAAAAAAGCCCGGTACTCTTTATAAAAAAGTTGGGCCGTCAATGTCGAACTCGAAACTCGTTTAATCAAACTCGTTCTGATCTTTTTTTTTGTTTGTTATATATCATCAAACTTAACGATCCAATCAAAAATCCATTCATCATCTGGTTTACACATCATCATCTTCTTCTTCCTCTCGCCCCACCTCTGAAAGCGAAACCCTATTTTTCATTTTTTTCATAAAATCCGAAGAAAAAAAAAAACCCTAAATACTGTCAGCGCTACTTCCCCAAACCCAAAATCCGACGTATTAGCCTTTTTATTTTTTCTGAAGTCTCTTCTCTGGTTCGGCTGTGATGGGTGCGAGCCGGAAATTACAAGGCGAGATAGATCGGGTGCTTAAGAAGGTTCAAGAAGGTGTCGATGTTTTCGACAGCATCTGGAACAAGGTAACGTTTCCTCTCTTTTCCTCAATTTTATTGATTGTTTAAATCGATAATGCAGGAAGATGTATAGAATTGAACTTTTTAGATTCGCGTGTTTTAGGAACTGTGTTAGTACCATTTCAGCGTGTTAATATAGAATTGAATTTGATGATATCACTGTGTGTAGTAGATTAGGGATTGCGATTGTTGCTTTATGCATTGGGCCCTTGATCGAATTGAGTTTTGCTGAGATCACTGTGTGTAGATTTGGGATGCGATTTTTGTTTTATGCATTGGTCGAATTTGATTTGTTTTGTTGTTATTTAATAAACAATTTGTTTGTTTGTTTTGTGAGGTAAAATTTTCCCAGTGGAACTCAATATCGAGCTCCGTTTGTTTTTTATGCAGTGGAATGTGAGCAGAATGTTTGTTTTCGAAGCAGAAAAGTTTTTTACTGGACAGAGGAAAAAAAACACGGACTTTTTTGGTGTTTCAGGTATATGATACAGACAATGTCAACCAAAAGGAAAAGTTTGAAGCGGACTTGAAGAAGGAAATCAAGAAGTTGCAGCGCTACAGAGACCAGATCAAGACTTGGATTCAGTCTAGTGAGATCAAAGATAAAAAAGTCAGTCTTCTTCTCCATCTTCTACGCCTTACATGGCTCGCTTTTGTTCTCTTAAATTGCATCTGCGATTCGTTAGCTGTGGCTTTGTTTAGTTATCTCTATTGTCTAAATTCATTGTGGTGATTTCAATATTATCATGTTATAACCAAACCGAACATCTTTAGTAAAGGTTCTTTGCACCGGTGGTTTCATATAGGCTGTATGAATCTTAATATCCATTCGTTTTATTAGACTGAAACTAAGGAGAATGTCTGTCATTTGACTTTTAGGTCAGTGCGTCATATGAGCAATCCCTGGTTGACGCTCGGAAGCTTATTGAGAAAGAGATGGAGAGGTTTAAAATTTGTGAGAAAGAGACTAAGACAAAAGCCTTCTCTAAGGAAGGACTGGGTCAGCAACCTAAAACTGTAAGAATTTTTCTGCACTTTTTCGCTGCATTATTTACATTTTCCCATAAGTAATTATATAAAATTGAAGTGTTCGAACTCCAAATAATTGCTAGGGAAGATCTGTTTAGTCTTTGCTTCTACTGTTCATGTGAATCTGATTAAGGAAATTTGTCATGCATTGTTCAGACTGCCAATTATATAGCAAAATACTTGCGGTCAACTTTTTACATAAGCAGTATAGTGGAAGCTGTTTTTTGCTCATGTTTATGTGAGATGTTGGACAAGGAAGTATCAATGAAAATTTTTCTAGATATAAACAATATTTTCTTCTAACACAGCATTAGGTTTCTAGCAAAACATTCTGGTTTTGTGAAATCTTTTGGGAGTTCCTGGGTGGTTATATATATTAGTGAAAACTCTTTCTGGCATTCAGGCTACTGATTTTGTGAGCTTCATGTTTTATAGGATCCAAAAGAAAAAGCAAAGTCAGAGACAAGGGATTGGTTGAACAATGTGGTAAGTTGTTTTGGCGTGTTCCTGCCTTCTTTATTGAATCTTGAACCCTAGTAATGTTAATGGTGTTTTTGAAATATGGTTGATACTTGATATGCCAGGGACTCTAGGTAGTTTGGTCCTTGTGGATCATCTTCAATCAGTGCTGTAGCTGATCATTACTTATTTTCTTGCTTTTGATAGGTGAGTGAACTTGAGTCGCAGATTGATAGCTTTGAAGCTGAGTTGGAAGGACTATCTGTCAAAAAAGGAAAGACAAGACCACCCAGATTGGTAAGATCTGAAAAATATGCATTGGTATGCAAATGCTCTAATTTCTGTTCTCGTGGTGAATCATGTCATTTGGCTTGTTTTCCTCTTTCAGACTCATCTTGAGACATCTATTACAAGGCACAAGGATCACATAATAAAGTTGGAACTGATCTTGAGGCTTCTGGACAATGATGAATTAAGTCCAGAACAAGTAAATGACGTCAAAGATTTTCTGGACGATTATGTGGAACGAAATCAGGTCTGTTATATCTATAACCTGGAATATTTGCATGTATGCTGATATTATCTTTGATTGTGTTTAACTTTCCTTTATCTAGGATGATTTTGACGAATTCAGTGATGTCGATGAGCTCTATAGCACATTGCCACTAGATGAGGTGGAGGGTCTTGAAGATCTAGTTACTGCTGGCCCCCTTGTAAAGGTGATTTTTTTTGCAATATCTCTATTTGCATAATTTCACCTCTCTATGGAAATAGGAAATGCTGTATCTGTCTGGCGAAAAGAGTGCAGAAATTCAGGAATCTATTTGGTGTTCATGACATTTTCTCTGTAACTACCAGTCATCTAGCGATAGATTAAGAACTAACATGACTTACATGTTTCAGGGTACTCCTTTGAGCATGAAGAGTTCTTTGGCAGCAACAGCATCTCAAGTTCGGGTAAGTATTCGTATATCACTTTGCTTGAATTATTGTTATTATTTTTTTTTTATAATAAGTTTCTCTATTATTGCGTTGTTTCAGAGCATAAGTTTGCCAACTCATCATCAGAGTACTTCTCAAGATAAAACAGAGGATACGTCTTTACCAGATAGCAACGCTGAGACGGTTCCGAGAACCCCTCCCCCAAAGAATGGCGCAGGCCTTCACTCAGCACCATCAACACCTGCTGGGGGACGTCCAAGTTTGAACGTGCCTCCTAGTAATGTTCCAAATGCATCAGTTCCCTTGTCAACTTCTATTCCTGCTCAAATTTCCACAGAAAGCATGGGAAGTTTGTCTCCTGTGGCTGCCAAGGAAGAAGACGCAGCAACCTTGCTTTCTCGTAAACCACCCTCATCTGTTGCTGATGCTACATTAAGGGGCATTGGGAGAGTTAGTATCCCCAACCAGCCCCAACCAAGCCAGCCTCCGTCTCCAATTCCAGCTAATGGGTCTCGCATTAGTGCAACTTCAGCTGCTGAGGTTGCAAAGAGAAATATAATGGGAGTTGAGAGCAACATCCAACCTCTAACTTCTCCACTGAGCAAAATGGTATTGCCACCAACTGTGAAGGTTAATGAGGGAACTGTCTCTGATAGTAACCCTGGTGATGTTGCGGCTAGTATTGGTAGAGCTTTTTCACCATCTATTGTATCTGGTTCGCAGTGGAGGCCTGGTAGTCCCTTTCAGAATCAGAATGAAACGGTGCGTGTATTTAAGTTGGTACTTGGTTTCTCTCGTATTCTGGAATATATATGAGAAACAACTTCTGATTCTTTTAATGTGGGACCCGTTAATGTGGAACTCTGTGTAGAATTGGGTTTACATTCTAACATAATCCTAAGATGTATGCCTAGGGCTATACATCCCTTGTGCTTGGTTAAGGTTTACTGTTATGTTGTTTGTTAGTTTCTACTGTCTTCTTTTTCTCTATTAAGTACGCAAATGTTTTTGGCTTTTAGGTCCGTGGGAGAACTGAAATAGCACCCGATCAAAGAGAGAAATTTTTACAGAGGTTACAGCAAGTACAGCAAGGCCATGGTAACCTCTTAGGCATGCCTTCTCTATCTGGAGGAAACGAGAAGCAGTTTTCTTCACAACAGCAAAATCCTCTCTTACAGCAGGTAGCATATTTTGTTTGTATGTTGTGTGTACTTACCAGGGCTTGAGCACGTTCATTTTGAATTGTATGGAATAATCACATGCTTAATAGTACTCAAAACATTTCCATCATGATAAGAAATTATCTTCTCTAATCTGTTTGTCAGAGCTCTGCCATCTCTCCTCATGGAAGCTTGGGAATCGGAGTTCAGGCACCAGGTTTTAATGTCATGAACTCTGCCTCCTTACAGCAGCAGTCAAATGTAATGACTCAACAATTGGGTCACCAGTCTTCTGTTGCAGGTAAATTCACCGTCTGAATTATGGTATGACTGTGTATAGACACTATTTCAGGTTTTAGAAGCTAACATTTATAGTAACATAAGATTTATATTATTGATAGTCATTCTATTGTGAAGTTAAACCACTTTGTGAACGAGTTCTACACATAGTGGCAGTTACTTTTAAATCTTATAGTTGTTAGATTCGAGTTTTGATAATACAGATGAAAAATATTCGCAATATAAGGGACCTGTTCTTGATGTTTGTACAGATGTAGACCATCCAAGAAATGATGATCAACCGCAGCAAAACTTACCTGATGATGCAACTTCCATAACAGCATCAAAAACAATTCCAAATGAGGATGATTCTAAAGTCCTATTTGATACCCCGGTATGCATGAATATATCTGTGCTCACCTTTACTAGTCGTTAGTATCTCTTTGACATATATGATATATATGCTTTCCATCAGATAGTTTGGTAACAAAAAATTGAGTAAAATTATTCTGTCTTTGTTGGTGTTGGTGAGTGTTTTGATGTGTCATTCCTTCACTTAAACTTCACATATGCACTCAATTGTCAATGTGGTCTATGGAATACACATAATAATAGCTGTATTCTAGTTAACCAAGCAAATAATTAAGTATGGCCTCTTATCCTACCTACTTTGTTTTTTTTTTCTCTGTTTTATCTTCAGTCGGGAATGCCCAGCTACATGTTGGATCCAGTACAGGTATCTAGCGGTCCCGATTTCTCTCCTGGACAACCCATACAACCGGGTCAATCTTCAAGTAGCCTTGGGGTCATTGGTCGGAGGAGTAACTCTGAATTAGGAGCCATTGGTGACCCTTCAGCTTTAGGGCCAATGCATGATCAAATGCACAATCTCCATATGCTTGAAGCTGCTTTCCATAAACGTCCTCAACCCGCAGATTCAGAACGTCCTAGACCCTATACTCCGGTACACCATTTCTTCTGAATTCTGCTTATTAATATCCGCTTAAATTTCATATTCCCTATGATTTTGAACAGAGGAACCCAGCAATCACACCTTCAACATTTCCCCAAACACAAGCACCAATAATAAACAACCCTGTGCTCTGGGAACGTTTAGGCAGCGACGCTTATGGGACGGATACTTTGTTCTTTGCGTTTTACTATCAGCAGGTACCAAAATCTCAACGCTCTGTTCCATGCTCTTATCATGTATCTTCTTTTCCTCACAGCACAGCCTTAACGGCTTTTTTCTTTTCCCTGGGTTTGTTTAGAACTCATATCAGCAATATCTAGCTGCAAAAGAGCTGAAGAAACAGTCGTGGAGATACCACAGAAAGTTCAACACTTGGTTTCAGAGACATAAAGAGCCGAAGATTGCAACCGATGAGTATGAGCAAGGAGCTTATGTTTATTTCGATTTCCAAACCCCCAAAGATGAGAATCAAGAGGGAGGATGGTATGATCTGATTCATGTTTTCTGATCATCTATTGTTTTTGTTGTTGTCATCAGAGATGATAATCGTGTAATGCTTTCTCTCTTATGTCTGTGTAGGTGTCAGAGGATCAAAAACGAGTTCACGTTTGAATACAGTTATCTTGAAGATGAACTCGCCGTATAGAATAGAGAATATGTATGTTATATACTCTTGAGCGAAGTGCTGTTTCCTGCCTCACTATTTGTAGTCTTCTTTGCAATAAATTACTACAGTAATTACTTTTAGTTTCAAAGTTTGAATTCTTCGTTGATGGCTCTCAACTAAAACCAGAGTCTCTTCGCAGATTCCTAAAAGCCGAATATTTCAACGAAAATTAGTAAAAATAATCGTTAATCTAGCATTTTTTCCCCTCAGTCTGTAAATTACAAAAATTGTTGGCCTTAAAAGTTAATTACTTCCTACATTTATAATAATTATTGACTTCGTTCTGTTTTCAAAAAAAAATACTTTTTTGACATAAGGAATTTTAAATAAAATTTCTGGTGTAATCCTTACTCTCTCCCTTTATACTATAAAAAAAATAATGAAATTTTTAGTTGTATTCAAAATATTTATTTTATTTTATTTGATTTCTTAAAACCGAATTTAGAGTTCACACACCCCATCTTGCAATAAAATTTCTTTGTCTATTATATGATAATAAAATTAGATTTTAATTCTATGAACTCAATCCTAATGAGTAACATAATTTTCATATAAAAAAGGGTGCATTGTATCAAATTTATATCTTACTTAATATTTTTTTAAAAACTAAAAATTAATAAAACATAACTCTCAAAGAAAAAACTGAAAACTAATTTTATCTCATATTTAAAAAAGTAACAATATCTCAAAAATATTAGTTTCATACGTAATAGTTTTACTACTTGTCCAACTAATTTTAAATAAAACTATATTAACATTATCATTAATTAATCAGAAATTCAAAAATGTTATTATGAGAAAAATTATTTGTTTATGTAAAGGTTAGTATCTACAATCCTTTTTTCTTTTAGGATTAATAACTGACAGTATTACTTATTTCATTATGGTATTATATTAATATATTGTATAATTCTTAATTCTTTTTCTTATAGAATTAATAATTTAAAATTAGAATTAGTATTATTTTTATATACATATATGAACTATCTTTTATATTTATTAAATTGTTTAAAGTTTTAATTTTTTATAATTTACAAATATGTTAAAACAAAGTTTCTTGTATATAACACATAACAAAATCTTTAATTGTTAAAATTAAAATTAGAATTAGTATTATTTTTTATATACATATATGAACTATCTTTTATATTTATTAAATTGTTTAAATTTTTAATTTTTTATAATTTACAAATATGTTAAAACAAAGTTTCTTGTATATAACACATCACAAAATCTTTAATTGTTAAAATTGACATGTGTCGCGATCACTTGAGTTATTAACTTTGAAAACCAATGTTTATATAATAACATAATATTAAATATGCTATCAAATCATTCACCGATTGAAAAACTTTAAAAAATTACATTAATTTCTTATTTTGTTTCTTATATTATGTTAATCACTAATTTTAACACATTAAACATTTTTATACTTTAATCACTTTTCTGTATAAATTTCTTTTTACTATATGATTACAATAAATAATAAATGCAAATATAAATTGCAAATATTTTCTTTATTAATTGCACATATTTTCCTATTGAAATTATTAACTTAATAGATAAATTTCCTATAGATTACTTTTGGTTTTATATGATTTTCAAAAATATTAATTGTAATCCTAGTTTTAGGATTTTTAATTTTCCTATAATTATTAAATAAAATTTATTTTCACACATATCAAAATATTATCGATATACTTGACACATGTCACGATTATATGAATTACTAACTTTGAAAATAAGGTTTATATAATAAGATGATTATTTTAAAGTTGTACATACAAATTAAAATATCATTTAATTTTTTTTTATTTTCAAACAAAAATCATTTAATATCTACTTACTCATAATTCAACCAATGAGAAAACAATATGCATAATATAAATTGTTAAAACTAATATTCCTTCCATTTTAATTTAGTTGTCGTTATAGGACTTAAAATTTTGTTTCGTAATAGTTGTCATTTAGATGTTTGATGCAGATGTTTAGTGAATATTTCAATTTTATCCCTATTATTTTAAAGTTTTGACCAATGAAAAAATTATAAAATATATTAATAAGACGCAAAACAAAAAATTTAATAATTTTTTTAATATGTGTGAGAAAACCTTTAACGCTAAGTAAAAAAAAACCGGCAAGAGGAAATACCTAATTAATTTTGCATAGAATTGTGAAAAATCATCTATTTTAGAACAAAAAATAAGTTTTAAAAAATATCTAAGAAAGAACATAGGGAATATAATTTTAGGTGTTTACTTAGAAAAATAAGCTTAAAACTGTATTAGTGAATTTAATAACAGAATTTTTTTCGTTTTTGTAAAACAATATTTATAATGAGACAAAATTATTTTTTGATACCACTAGTACAGACTTTCAAAGAGATATGTTCAAGTTTTTTTGGACGTTTCAAACAGATTCTAATTTGAGTCATCACTAAATGTTACTTGTGTGTGATACACAACTTTTTTTTTTCAGTTTATAGCAATGAACTATTTTGAATCAGGTAAATATATAAATCATAATATTTAATTTAAAATATATTGAATTATCTGGTAAAGACAAGTGTCACTCAGATATTTCACGAACTTTTCAAACGAGAAACTCTTTCTCTTATTTTTTTTGACTATTTTTAATGTCTTTGTTAATGAGTCTCTTTATGAGAGATTTACTAATGAACATGCTTTTATATATTCAGTTTAACGGCGTGAAAGTACCTTGATTGAGTATGTATTAATTTGAAGAATGAGATAAACAAGACAAAATAAACAGGATAATGGTAATTATGGAATAAAATGAAGGGAAAAAAACTAGATTGACCCAAATTAGGAGGTTAATTACTAAAGTAACTTATAAAATGTAAGGGTTAGATAAGTTATTTTTTTGCCTAAAATACCCTTGTTTACTTTGTTAGGAAAAAAAATAAAGTCAAATTTACCCTCCCAGAATTTTTTTAAAAAAATCAAAATATTTTCAAAAGTCTGCCGGAGTAGTTGTGACAGATTAATTTGTGTATGACAGAATTGTTTTTGCACAACCGGTTTAACTTTTGTATGACATATTTTTTATGAGACTTATTTTGGATGACCGATTTTTTAATTACAGTTATGACAGATTTATAATTGATGACAGATTTATTTTTTATGACAGAATTATTTATAAAGACACCACAGACTTTCACAATATATGACAGATTTGATATAATATTTGGCAGATTTATTTTCCACAGTTATTTCAGATTTATTTTCTTGTTTAAAAATCTATCGTAACATGACAGATTTTTTCACAGATAAATAATTACTTGGTTAACCTCTAGTGATAACAGATTTGTTTTAAGTTACGACAGATTTTTAAATTTAAACAAAAATCTGTCGTTTGATAACAGATTTATAACATTTTAAAAATATTGCTAAAATGACCTATGTGAATATCATATGTTATGGCAGATTTGTTTAAGTTATGACAGTTTTCTTGTTTGCTTCCAAAAATCTGGTGTTTGATAACAGATTTATTAGCTGTAAAATGTAAATATATTGACAACAGATTTATTTTAAGTTATATTTTTTCAGTCATATTTTTATTAATTATATTTTTTATAAATCATATTATGAATAATATTTTTAAACTCATATATTTAAAGCATATTTTATACATTTTTATTTTCATAAATCATATTAAAAAATTAACATCATACTTTTAAATCCTATTTTTATATATTTATATTATATTTTCATAAAATTATTTTTATATTTTTATATACATTATTTTTAGTTATAATTTCATGCATTATATTTTTTATAAAACTTATTTAAACTATATCATCTTAAACTTCATATTTTTAAATCATATCTTTATACATAATATTTTTATAAACAAAATTTTGAATATTTTTTATAAATTATATTTTAAATCATATTTTATTTTTATAAATTATATTAAAAATACAAAACATCATATTTTTAAACATTTTTATTTTTCATTAATCATATTTTTAAATCAAAATACCAAATACTATTATATTTTTTGGTTTTTCGTTTTTTTCCAAAAAAAAATAAAAAAACAAAATTCTGGGTTTTTAGTCTTTTTATCTAAAATTTGTGTCATTCTAGTTATTGGATAGGATAGAGTGTTAGTCTAGCAATTAATTACCAAATTTGTGTCAAACTGGTATATTTTCACTAAAATGAATATGAACAAAATTTACAGAAAACAAATATATAACATGATCATTTAGATGGTATTTTTTTGGGTCAAGTCATTAAGACGTTTAAGGCCACATAGTAAATCATAACTATTTTAAATAAAATGCAACTATAGATGTAAAACTGCCTTAATCTCCTTTATTCCAATATCTGATCTGTAAGGTCAGTTTCTCAAATTTATAAATGTAGTTTTCATATGTAAGTTCATCTAAATTCCATGATACTGCATCATTTGAACAAAATTTGCATTATCATAAGAAATAGTTATATATTGTCTTTTACAGACAAATACATGTTTACTCATAAAGATGAACAAATCATTTTTACAATTAATATAGAATTAATATTATAATAATATAAAACAATTATTATTTTTTGTTGGTTTTTCCTCAACTGCTAATTTTGGTATTATTATATTGTGTTGGTTTTTGCTTTTTGATTGTGGGGTTCGGACGCTGCTGTTTTGCTGGTTTGGTTTTTTTTGTTTGGTTCTGACGCTGCTGTTCACCCTTCTCCTCACGAATTCTTTTTATGATAAAGGGAATTTGGCCAAGACTTTTCTAAATAATTTGATTGAAGACTAATCAAAGAAGATATATAATAATTTGAGTATGACGACATGTATTAACCAAAACCTTTTTGTCAAGTTTGGATTCATATTAAGAATATTCTGAGAAAAGGAAAGTAAATTCAGAAGTGTGCATGTACCTTAAGATTATGCAACGTCAATTTAATAAAATCGAAAAATAAAACGAGTTATGTTGTGACCATATGAGTATGGGGCTTGTTTAGCGGATCGGTGAAATTTAGCCATTATCAAGCACGTGGAGTGTGTCGCTATTGGAATTTTTACCTTAAAAACGGCGCGTTTCGCTGTTTCGCGTGCCAATCCCTTAGACTCCAAGCAATACACTTTGCGTTTCGCTGAAAAATTAAAATAACACTTCTCTCAAAAGACCGACCAAAGAAATATATACATTAGATTAAGGAACATCATATCATATGACCTCCACAGATCCACATTTATTACAATCATTATTCTATACTCTATTGATCTTCGCCAAAAACAGAGTAAACCCAAAATGAGTAACCGACGGAAACAGAGAACCACCGCCATCATCTCCCTCTACATCACCATCTCCACCGTATATTTAAACTCCCGCGACGTATTCGCCTTGGGAGTAAACTGGGGTACGATGGCAACTCACCAGCTCCCTCCAAAGACGGTGGTACAGATGTTAAAAGACAACAACGTTAAAAAAGTTAAGCTTTTCGATGCCGACACAAACACCATGGTAGCTCTTGCTGGCTCCGGCATCGAAGTTATGGTTGCGATCCCTAACGATCAGCTCAAAGCCATGGGAAGCTATAACAGAGCTAAAGATTGGGTTCGAAGAAACATCACTCGTTTCAACGACGACGTTAAAATCAAGTAAACAACTTTGACCTCAAATCAAAAGATTCATTAGTTTTTGGATACTAAAAACTTAGTTTCTTTGCAGATACGTCGCCGTTGGGAATGAACCCTTTTTAACAGCTTACAATGGATCATTCATAAACCTAACGTATCCAGCACTCTTCCACATCCAAAAAGCATTAAACGAAGCCGGAGTTGGAGATTTCATCAAAGCCACTGTACCTTTAAACGCTGACGTCTACAACTCTCCACCGGAGAATCCAGTTCCTTCCGCAGGAAGTTTCCGTCAAGACATCTATGAAGAGATGAAACTCATAGTCAACTTTTTAGCTCATAACAAAGCTCCTTTCACTGTCAACATTTACCCTTTCCTAAGTCTTTACCTCAGCAGCGACTTCCCTTTCGACTACGCCTTCTTCAACGGTCAAAACACCGTTAGTGATAATGGCGTTATCTACACAAACGTCTTTGATGCTAATTTCGATACCCTCTTGGCTTCGCTTAGAGCTTTAGGTCATGGAGACATGACGGTTATAGTCGGAGAAGTTGGTTGGCCAACGGATGGTGACAAGAACGCTAATATCCCAAACGCGGAACGGTTCTACTCAGGTCTGCTTCCGAAGCTAGCAGGCAACAAAGGAACACCTATGCGTCCCGGTTACATCGAAGTTTATCTTTTCGGGTTCATCGATGAAGATGCAAAGAGTATAGCTCCTGGTAACTTTGAACGTCACTGGGGGATATTCAAATACGATGGTCAACCGAAGTTTCCGGCGGATTTGTCAGGGGAAGGTCAAAAGAAGATGTTGAATGGAGCTCAAAGTGTTCAGTATTTGCAAAACCAATGGTGTATGTTAAACCCTAATGCCCACACTTTTAGTAACAGTACTAACCAGCTTGGGGATAATGTAAACTACGCGTGTACTTTCTCTGACTGCACCGCTTTGGGGTATGGTACATCTTGTGGTAATCTTGATGAGGTCGGCAACGCTTCCTATGCGTTCAATATGTATTTTCAGGTACATGATCAGAAGGCAGAGGCGTGTGACTTTGAGGGACTTGCCATAATCACTACCCACAATATTTCTCGAGAACAATGTAATTTCCCTATTCAAATCGGTGATCCAACATCAGGACATAGTGATCATAATAACCATAGGTTTGGTTCTATTATTGGGGTCGGTCTGGTGAGTATGTTGTTGGCACTATGAGCTTTCCGGTTTTGCTTATTGGTTAGTTTTGGCATTGTTTATACATTTTTTTGTATATTGCTGATTCTTGAGTCACCATCAAATAAAAAAAGATTGAATTAGATCACTAGCAACTGAAGAAACAGAACACAGTTTCGATACTTTTAGTTTCAGAATCATAAACATTGTTTCATTTGAGGAAAGCACCATTAGCAACAATAACTTGTCCATTGATCCACTCACCACCATCACTAGCTAAGAAACCAACAACAGAAGCAATGTCTTTAGTCTCACCAAGCCTACCAAAAGGACTATTATCAATGATGTACCTCACCGTCTCCTCGCTCTTCCCATCAAAGAACATCTCAGTCGCAACAGGCCCTGGAGAAACACAGTTTGCAGTGATTCCTGAACCTTTAAGTTCCGTAGCAAGAATCTTCACCATTGTCTCCACAGCTGCTTTTGATGCTGTGTAAGCTCCTTGCCCTGGGATCAGAGCCTCGGTTAATGAAGACGTTACCAGTATAATCCTCCCACCACCTCCACGTTTTAGCCTTTTTGCAGCTTCTTTACAGCACAAGAATGATCCTCTAGTGTTCACCCTGAACAGTGAACAAACAGAAACAGTTTCAAGAATCACTCAATTTTTGATTCTTGATTCTTAAGCAAGATCATTTATAATAATGTTTCTTGATTACTTGAAGATGCGATCGAAAACTTCAACTGGAGTGTTGGCGATGGTAGGGTAATTTGGATCGAGGATTCCAGCTGAGTTAACTAGGATTTGAACCGGCGAGTTAAAGGCTTTCTCCGCTGCGTCGAAGAGAGACTCGACCTGGCTCGGCTCTGATATATCGGTGCGGAACACGACGGCTATTGGTTCCGAACTGGCGCCGGCGGATGAGTTGATTTCGGCGGCGACCTGATCGGCCTCAGTGGATCTGGTGGTGTAGTTGATGACTATCTTGGCGCCGAGTTCAGCGAGGTGTATGGCTACGGCTCGGCCAATACCACGAGATGAACCGGTGACTATCGCGACTCGGTCGGCGAGAGAGGGAACTGACGAAGCTGCAGCCATGATGAGGAACCAAATTGGTCAAACACAAAATTTGACTCAGCTCTTTCGTTGACTGTGTGTGAGTGTACTCTGTTTGACTGTGGAACATTGCACGGTGTCGTTTCAGGTTTTGTCTAAAAAACAACTTTAAACTTGTCAATGTTGTTGTCATCACAACTTTTCAATTTCAATTTTAATGTTGCAACTTGCAAGGAACCACTCCACAGGCAGAGGAAAGACAAGTAGGGTGTGTTTGTTGCTACCAAATTTTTCTATGAAAGATTAAGAAAAAATAAGTTATAGAAGAAGAGAGTGAGTTTGGGTAAGAGCTGTTTGTTATAAGAGCTTAGTCTTCGTCCATGCCTGCACCAGCAGCTGCAACCGCTTCTCCCCTTGGCCCACCAGCTAGTTTGGCCATTATAATCTGCCATTTACAAACATTACAGTTAGTCACATATTGTATACATTCAACAATGTAAGCATCGGGTTTGTCTTGTTGAGACCAACCAAATGGTACAGAAGATTAAAGCCAATGGATAATCAGTTTGGCATGTGCAAAAAAATGGAATATTAATTTACTGTTCTTTGATCTTAAATGACGTTATAGAAGAGACATGTTAGCTTCTTAAGAGCACACAGACTTGGCTTCTTAATCAAAGGAATGTAGTACAACAGAGAGATTTCATTGCAGAGTGACAAAAAGAGAACTTACTTGGTGGAATAAAGATCCCATACTTTTGTATCTGAGACGTCTTTACAAACACCTTCCTCTGAATCGACGCCGAATTTTGGGTTTCCGGATCCATGTCCAGTGTACAGAGAAGCTGTGATCTCCATTGCATTGAGGCCGGTATTATCTGCGCGTGTTTTAGGCACAAATTCAAAGCTTTCTGTAAGTTAGGAGATGTCATATTTGTCTAGCCTGACAATCAGAGACAAGTTTGTAGAGAAAGACAGTAAAGTAAAACCCAAAATTAGCCAAACCATAAGGCATAAGCAGTATAAGAAGCAGACCCTTAATAGATTCTTTACTTAGGAGTTAAAAAATCCTGAAATTACCTTTCAAAAAGAGAAGTAAGAGAGAATCAAAGGAACTTCTTATTGCAATGATATGAACTAGAAGTAAAGAAGAACACAAGATGAGTATAGAGTATTCTTCTACAACAGAACTACATATATTGTCTACAGCAGTGTTATTTGAATCAAACTGAAACATCTTCCTCTTCAACAGAGGAACCATATAATGATGAATCGTGTTTTCTGAAGACCTTCACATTGAGCCCATAGCTCCACACTAATCACTTTCCTCATATTTTAAACCCGGGGTTCAAGTAAGGGTAACTTCCCGCAAAACCTTTGCTACATCCTCCGGGAAAACTGGGTTTATGTAACACCCTGTCCCAATCTCAAACCCACCAACCCCAGAAAGCTGAGGTACAATCTGTAAGAACCAATGCGTGTAAGGTAATTGTGATTCTGTGACCTTGATAGGGGAAGTGTGGATCATATAATTATACGGCGGATCGTTAAGTTGCTTAGCTATCTTCTGCAGCATGAGTTTCAGAAGTCCTCCAAGGTCAACAGCCTGTAAATAAGTAAGGTAATGATTATCCAAGAACTTGCATATATCTAACCAGTTCATAAATAGAACTAAGTAGAGGAGTAAAAAGGTAACCTTAACGTCATCAAGATGATGGAAGTGGGAAGAATGATCCTTGGGAACAATCCAAACCTCAAAAGGATACGTAGCAGCAAAAGGAGCAACGGAAACAAAATGAGACGACTCATCAATCACAAAGTGTTTTGATTTAGCTTCACAGAGACAACATTTCCCAGTCTCGTTGAAATATTCCTTAGTACCATCAAGGCGTGAAGAAACTGTTGGAGGAACAACTGGTAAAGCCATAATCTGACTGTGGGAGTGACTCATTGATGCTCCAGCTGACGCACCATGGTTCTTGAATACCTTTTTTACAAATGTAAGCAACCCAAAAGACACTTAGCACAAAAGCATTGATAATACATTGATGGAATCGATCTATGGAAACTAGTTTCTTTACCTGAATGTAATTGATGGGATCATGTTGAGTGATCTGTTGGATCCTCTTCTTATACGAGATCAAGACATCGCCGATACAAACCGGATCTAAATCGGAGAGCTCGATCGAGTGAACAGGAGATTCGATTACCACGTCATGGAATCCAAATCCGGGTATAGTCCGAGTCGTAGCCGTCTCGGGAAGCGTCGATTGGGTCTCGAGATTCCTGCTTAGAGCCGGGTACAGGTTCTCGATGACCCGGAGTTTCCAATTCGGGTCATGATCCGGCACACGAAATATCTCCGGAGCACACTCTTGCTCACGGCCGATGCAAAAGGGGCACGAGGTAGGTTTGGGGTTAGGGTTGTTGGGAGATTTGGATTTGAAATCGGTCGGTCTCTTGGCTCTGGCGGGAGAGAATATTACCCAGCGGTTAGTCACCGGATCTTTCCTGAGCTCAGGAGACTGAGTCTCGACCGATTCGCCGCCGCGATTTGGGGTGTGACTCGGTGACGTCATTTTTCTCTTTCTGTTGTGTGATCTGTAGCGTCGACACTTGTGCGATTTCGTTACCGTTGGCGTTGGACGGAAATTTAGGAATGGGTGATCCCGGTTTAATTAAACCGGAACCAATGGTTTTAAGGACGAATTCAAACCTAATAATGGTTTCGAAGATATTCCAAATCGGATTTATCGGTGCAATCCAAAGCGAACGCCGAACCGAACTCGTATATTCGGTTAAGGCGTGTTTGGCAGAAAATGACACATATAATCGGTAAATTCAAAAATTGAAAATTAAATCAAAAACTATCAGATTGAAAATTAAAAATTTAATCGGTAATACAAAACAGTTGAAACAACTATAATTCAAAAACTATCATATAAGTCGAAAACAAAAATATCTAGTCAGTAATACAAACGAAACAAATATCAATTCATAATTATCATATTTTTAGTTACTATGGCATACAAATCTAATCCATCATACAAAACGGTCGAAACAAATATGGATCCAAAACTATCAGATTTTTTTAATTACTATCACATAGAAAACTAATCCATAATACAAAACGGTCAAAATAAATAATCAAACCAAAACTATCAGATTTTTTTAGTTATTATCGCATAAGTCCAAAAACAAAATATTTGAGCCCTAAAACAAAACGGTCAAAGAAAATATCGATCAAATGTATCAAAATAGTTAACAACGATAAAACATAATAATAATATGGTAGTATATACCTATGTATATATTTTTCCCTAATCAGTAATCAAAACGTTTATCATCTTTTAGTTCTTTACTGCTGCGGTAAGAGCGGTTACCGACCAAACCCTAGATAAATAAAATAAAACTATGATACCTAAACTGCCAAGATTATTTTTACATACACACTAATCGTCAATTTGTAACTTTTGCACAAGACATAAAGGATGTGGTTTATTACACTTAAGGACCCTAACACGTGCGCTTTACTGGATACACAACATACAAACTACACATACGTACGAAACATTTTTTTAAATTCATACGCACTTGTAAAAAATTAATACTAGTATATATTAATAAATTTAAAAAATCATGCGAGGAAACCGAAGTAAGCAGCAATATTAAGACCATTAAACATTCGAGAAAGACCAAGAAGTACACAAAAGCTTTTTTAGTGTTTCTCAAATTTATAAACTTTATTCAAAAAAAATTTTAAATCAATGAACGGTAAAATAAATAAATATCTTTACCAAATATTTGCCAGAATTTTTCATTTTTTTTTTTTTCTTTTTTGTTTCTAAAGTTGATCAATCCATCCAAGAAAACTAAAAAAAAATTGGACCCAAAAAAAAAAAAATAAAAAAATTCTTGAGAAAGCCGTCGGTTTTCTCATTCTCTGAAATTTCCGAAAAGGAGATCTGAAAGTTTCAATTTTTTTTTTTCTTTTTTCTGGATCGGTTTTCTCGTCTTCCATAGTCCGATCATCCTTCCTTCTGAAAGGTTAATCCTAAATCCTTCAATCTGGTATGATTTTCTATTTGGTGGTTCCGGGTTGTTGTGTGTTTTTTTTTTATGTTTTGTCTGGAAAGATCTTGTCTTTCTTTAGGATGATGATCGAGTTTATTCAAAACTGTCGCTTGGTTTACACTGATTCTTTTGAATCTATGTTTGTATGTTTCTGTGAAGATGAGAATCATCACCTGCTGTTTTTGTATTTTGATGTATTCGCCATCCTGTAACAGTAATGATGATTTTGATACTCTTGAGCCAAAGTTGATGACTTTATTGTGTTTGTGATTTTGATTGTTTTCTCTGTTTGATTGGAAACTGCTTCTGTGTAAGGATGGCAATTGATTTGTTTGATGGGAAGACAATGCTCCGAGTTGCAAAGCCACTGTTTCTTTTAATCTATTTAGATTTGTGTCCTCTCATTTTGATTTCAATTAAATACTTACATTCTCTGCTACCTCTGTTTGTGTTGCAGGTTAGCTAAAGAAGGTATACCGAAAGAACAATCTTTTCTTACTCTTTGTATGGAGTAAGAATGCCAGAGTTAAGAAGTGGAGCACGTAGATTGAGACAACCTAGCCCTCAGGTGATTGATCAGGCCGAAAACATTGAACTCCCTCCTCAGCCTGTAACAAGGAGAAGAGGTGGTGGTAGAGGAAGGGGAAACGCTGCTGCAAAAGCCCCTGCACCTCCTAGACCAACTGGTGCTGCCGGTAGGGGTAGAGGCATCAGGTTAATAGATTTAGAGGCTGAACCTATTGAGGTTCGTCCAGCAGTAGGTGAACCTGCTTTTAATCAAGTTGAAGGGGTAGCTGATAAGGATATCGCTATGGAAGGTGGTAGCGCAGAGAAGGTAGTTGGTGTTGAAGAAGATTCCAGCACAGCTCCAGTCCCTGAAAGGGTATAACTTTATGCTGATCTTATGACATTTAAGTACTAGGCTTTTTGTTTGAGAGGGTATTGATTTTGATTTCATATGTTTGTGTAGGTACAAGTTGGAAATTCTCCTGTTTATAAGACTGAGAGGAAACTCGGTAAAGGAGGCTTTGGGCAAGTATTTGTTGGTAGAAGGGTGAGTGGTGGAAGTGATAGGATTGGGGCAGATGCAATTGAGGTATGTTGTAGTGAAGCTTACTGAAGTGAAGATTCATGATGATTATAGACAAAGGAAGTCATATCGTAACAAAAATTCTTGTGTAATTCTTTTTCAGGTGGCTTTGAAATTTGAGCACCGCAATAGCAAAGGCTGCAACTTTGGCCCACCTTACGAGTGGCAAGTGTACAAGTAAGACTTGAATGCATTTTATCTGAATTTTTCTGCCAAGTTTCTCTGATGAAATTTATGTCATCTCATTTGTTTCTTTTTTTCCTCTTGTTGTAAAGTACGCTTAATGGTTGCTATGGAGTTCCTGCGGTACATCACAAGGGTCGTCAAGGAGATTTTTACATTCTTGTATGTAATATAGTATGAGCTTTATTAAATTTACTTTGAGATTGATTGAGTTATTATGTATTGAGTAACGTTTTAATAAATATTTCAGGTCATGGACATGCTTGGTCCGAGTCTGTGGGATGTTTGGAATTCTTCGGGGCAATCGTAAGCAATCTTCTTTTTTCACCACACTTTGATCTGTTTGCAAGATTTTTCGTATGATTCATTTTCATAACATGTTGCAGGATGTCTCCGAACATGGTAGCCTGCATTGCTGTTGAGTCCATATCTATTCTTGAGAAACTTCATATGAAAGGGTAAGTTAAAATATATTTTTGGTAACTTCTTGACTAATAGTTTCATTCATTTCGTGGAGGTAATTACAATTTACTGTCACAATTTTCTTTTATTGACCTGATTGTCATGCTATGTTCAATCCCCCTGTCAAATTAGGTTTGTCCATGGAGATGTGAAGCCCGAAAACTTTTTACTCGGTCAGCCGGGGACAGCAGATGAGAAAAAACTCTACCTTATTGATCTTGGTCTTGGTGAGTTTGTTATTATATGTTTACACAAACTTTAAACATTAGTACTAGTTTCTCCTCTTCTGTGTCTACAACGTTTATGGGATATTTATATTGGTTCTCTTATTTGATATTTGCATTATTGCTCACATAATCTTCTTTTGTTTCAGCATCTAGATGGAAAGATACGCACTCCGGCCAGCATGTAGAATATGATCAAAGACCTGATGTGTTCAGGTATGTTCATTACTGTATGTTTCTGTTATTCTTTCTATATAAATGTTTCATATTTTCTTACATGGTTATTATGTTTCACATGCAGGGGAACAATAAGGTATGCAAGTGTTCATGCACATCTAGGCCGTACTGGAAGTCGGAGAGATGATCTAGAGTCATTGGCTTATACTTTAATTTTCCTCTTGAAGGGAAGACTGCCATGGCAAGGATATCAGGTCTGTTTATGTTTCACTACTTGCCCTTACAACTATATCTGATTCGTTTTCTTCATTATGTCTGTCAATTTTTATGTAATATCGTTTACTGTCTTTTGCAGGGTGACAATAAGAGCTTTCTTGTTTGCAAGAAAAAGATGTCAACTTCTCCTGAACTAATGTGCTGTTTTTCTCCACCACCGTTTAAGTTGTTCCTCGAGGCAGTTACTAATATGAAGTTTGACGAAGAGCCCAACTATGCAAAGCTTATAACCATTTTTGATTCTCTTATTGAACCATGTGCTCTATCTAGACCAATTAGAATTGATGGGGCTCTTAAGGTTGCTGGCTATTTCCCCCCTTCTTATGCTTCATTATTCAACTATTATAAATATTTCTGAAAAGGCTGATTTTGCTTCTTTTGGTACATAGGTTGGACAAAAACGAGGAAGATTACTTCTTAATTTGGAAGAGGATGAACAGCCAAAGAAGAAAATCAGAATTGGCAGTCCTGCTTGTCAGTGGATCTCCGTCTATAATGCTCGTCGTCCAATGAAACAGAGGTAAAATTTGCATAGACACTTGAAAATTTTCAAAAACCTTTGTTCATCAAATTTCTCACTAATGTCATTTTCTTCGTGTAGATATCACTACAACGTTGCAGACACAAGGCTGCACCAACATGTTCAGAAAGGTAACGAGGATGGCCTTTTAATTAGCTGTGTAGCATCAGCAGCTAATCTCTGGGCCCTCATAATGGATGCTGGGACTGGATTCACCTCTCAAGTTTATGAATTGTCAACGGTCTTCCTTCACAAGGTAATAATAATTGCTGGAAGCAATTAGGAATCAATCAATTTTGCAGTAACTCACCATTTGTGTTTTTATTTTTGCAGGACTGGATTATGGAACAGTGGGAAAAAAACTACTATATCAGTTCCATAGCTGGTTCAGATAACGGGAGCTCATTAGTTATCATGTCAAAAGGTTGGTTTTAATGGTAGTTATGTCACAGTTAACTATAACAGTGTCATACTTATAAGATGAAGGGTTCTTTACTTATTTCTACTCGTTTCAAATTGGTAGGTACTTCTTATACTCAGCAATCTTACAAAGTCAGCGACTCATTTCCTTTCAAGTGGATAAATAAGAAATGGAAAGAAGATTTTCATGTAACCTCCATGACAACTGCTGGGAACCGTTGGGGTGTGGTAATGTCGAGGAACTCGGGCTACTCTGATCAGGTATGTTTCCATCTCTTAACCTTAAAAGCATTTTTTACATTTTCCCTATACAACATGGTGACATCTCCCTTAATAATAATCTTGTTTGGTTATTGCGTGAAAAGGTCGTGGAGCTCGACTTTTTGTACCCAAGTGATGGGATACATAGGAGGTGGGAAAGTGGGTATAGGATAACATCAATGGCAGCAACTGCAGATCAAGCAGCTTTTATATTAAGTGTACCAAAACGTAAAATGATGGATGAAACTCAAGAGACTCTTCGCACCACCGCCTTTCCAAGCACTCACGTTAAGGTGTGTTTCTTTAGTTTTGAACAAAAAGTTGGATTTATATGGTTTGTTTCCGTATAACTGAAATTAGAACTTACACGGTGTTGGTTGTGAATTTCAGGAGAAATGGGCGAAAAATCTGTACATTGCATCAATATGCTTTGGGAGGACAGTGTGCTGAGAGAGAGATACTTAGCATCAGTCATATGGTCTGTTGCAAAGAGGGGGAAAAAGAGACTTTTGGAACATAAAGATCATAGTACACAATCAAAAAAAGGTGAAACCAGACGCAACCTGTTTGTTGAATGTAATGAAATGGATGCGTCTACGTATGTATGTAGAAGTAATGAAAAAAGATAGAAACGAAGGTAACGGAGAAAATTGAATTAGTAATAGAAAGTTTTGAAGGCTTTTTTTAAGCCTTCAAGTGTGCTTTTTTCTCTTTTCTTTTGGTTATCCTTTGCGACTTTGCGTTGTTTCATGCGTCTAATAAGTGAAATGTGTGAGAGAAAGCCAAACCAAACTTAAACCAACACAACCATAAATAAATGGGAAAATAATTTCTAATTAATTATATATATGTCACTCAAATCCCTTTTAATCCTTGTTCTCGACATCCACACCTGTTGATACGCAATCAATGCTTGATGGTTTTGTTCCCAGAGTTACGGAGGACATGAATCAAGCTCTCTTGGGTTCAGTCTCAAAAGAGGAAGTGAAGAATGCAATATTCTCAATCAAACATTAAAGCTCGCCTGGAGTAGATGGTATGACTGGTCTATTCTTCCAGCAGTACTCGGATATAGTTGGAGAGCAGGTGACAAGTGAGGTAACCAATTTCTTTGTCAATGGAGTATTCCCTAAAGAATGGAATTTCACACAGTTATGTCTCATCCCCAAAAAGCTAAACTCACCTCTTATGAGTGACTTGAGACATATAAGCCTGTGTTCGGTTCTATACAAGGTGGTAGCAAAGATCCTAATGGCCAGACTACAGCCTCTCAATCAATCAGCCTTCACAGTTATGTCCCCAAATCAATCAGCCTTCATCCCTGAAAGGTTGATTTCAGACAACATTCTTATTGCTCATGAAGCTGTCCACGGTCTGCGTACTCACAAGGAGATTTCAAAGAACTTCATGGCAGTAAAAACAGATATGTCAAAGGCATATGACAGAATGGAATGGAGTTTTCTGGAAGCTATTCTTTTGGCCCTGGGATTTCATAGGAAGTGGGTGGATATGGTCATGTTTTGTGTTACAACAGTCACGTACACGGTGCTTATAAATGGACAGCCTTTTGGATTAATAAACCCGCAAAGAGGTATTAGACAGGGAGATCCTCTCTCCCCTGCCTTATTTGTTCTTTGTGCGGAGGGTCTAACTCACCTCCTAAACAAAGCTGAAGCTGCGGGTCAAATTAATGGGATTCAGTTTTCACCTCAAGGACCTTCGATCCATCATCCTCTGTTTGTAGACGATAGCTTGTTTCTGATAAAAGCATCGGTGGAACAAGCTTCAACTCTGAAAGGAATTTTATCTGAGTATGGTGATGTCACAGGTCAAATGATCAACTTTGAAAAGTCCTCTATTACTTTTGGGAGCAAAGTTGAGGATGGTATCAGGAATCAGATCCAAGTGAAGCTGGGGATTGTTAAAGAAGGTGGAGCAAGCAAATATCTGGGATTACCAGAATGTTTTAGTTGTTCAAAAATAGACATGCTGGCCTATATCCATGATAACATGAAAAGCAGAATGTCTGGTTGGTTTGCCCGATCTCTCTCACAAGGAGGGAAAGAAATTCTTCTGAAAGCAGTGGCTATGGCGATGCCTATATTTGCAATGTCGTGTTTCAAGCTCCCCAAGAAGACTTGTGAAAATCTGACCTCTGCTATGTCGGCTTTCTGGTGGGATTCCATTGAGGACAAAAGGAAAATGCACTGGATTGGTTGGGACAAGTTATGCCTACCTAAACACCTAGGAGGACTGGGGTTTAAAGATATCCAAATCTTTAATCAAGCTCTTTTGGCAAAACAAGCTTCCAGGATTTTGCAGGATGATAATAGTCTGTTTGCTCTTTTCTTTAAAAGTAGATACTTTGAAGAGGGTGATTTCTTAAGTTCAGACCTTGGAGAGAGACCATCCTATGCATGGAGAAGCATCCTCCACGGGAGAGATCTGCTAAAAAGAGGGCTTAGACAAATGATTGGTGATGGGGAGTCTGTTATGGTTTGGTCCTCTCGATGGATATTGGATGGTGTTATGCGAGCACCATTAATGAAGAATATTATCTTCAATCTGGACTTAAAAGTGAAAGACTTAATTGATGTGGAATCTCACTCTTGGGATCGTACCAAACTGCATTACCACTTCTATCCTAGAGATGTAGAGCTGATCTGCAAGTTCAAGCCAGTTCCTCGATCAAATGACTTCTTCATATGGGAACACACAAAAAGTGGGGTATATTCAGTAAAATCAGGTTATTGGGCTGCCTATGAAAGCGAGAAAATTGATCTGGTAACAGAGGCCTCAATGCAACCGTCCATCCTCCATATAAAAGATCAGTTATGGAAATGCAGTACAGAGCCCAAGATCAAAACATTTATGTGGAAAGCTGTTTCGGGGGCATTCCGGTAGCTGATAAAATGATTGACAGAGGTTTGAAAACCGATTCAAGATGTCAAAGATGTGGGATGGAAGGAGAATCAGCAAAGCATGTTCTTTTCACATGCTCGGTTGCTAGACAAATTTGGGCACTATATGGCTATCCGAATCCGCTTAATGGATTTGATTCTGAATCCTTGTATCAGAATTTGTATTACTTGATCCTTGTGAGCAAAGATAGCAAAGTGCAGGTTGAGATAAGGAAAGCCTTCCCTTGGATTTTATGGCAATTATGGAAAAACAGAAACTTGTTTAGTATTGAAGGCAAAAGATTTAGAGCGCCTGTGACAATCTCAAAAATCAGAGAAAATGTCCAGGAATGGTTTCATGCTCAATCTTTGAAGGAACGGGAGGCAGAAGCTGCGAGCCATAACCTAACTCAGGTTAAAAAGCACTGGTCTCCTCCCCCCTTTGGATGGCTAAAATGTAACTTGGCTTCATCTTGGGATAAAGAATTCAATGTTAGTGGAGCAGCATGGGTTTTGAGGAATGAAACTGGTGAAGTTTTATTACATAGCAGAAAGTCTTTTGCTATGATTCATTCTAAAATGGATGCTTGCCTTCAAAGCTGGCTTTGGTCTATAGAGAGTATGATTAGCCACAATCTTGGGAAGATCATATTCGCTTCAGAAGACTTAGAGTTAGTTGGAGCTCTTCAGCGGCCAAAAGCTTGGCCTTTCTTTTTGTTTTATTCCAGGTCCTTGGAAGCAGCCTTGGGTAATGTTCTGGAATGTAAAGTTTTTTTGGAAGACAGGAACTCAAATCTTGGCGCTCATCTTATAGCAAAGAGTGTAACAAGAGAGGATCGCCGTCAATCTTATGTAGTAACTGGCTTTCCGTGTTGGCTTCAAAAGATTTTTGTAGATGATATGGCTAGAATCGTAGGTTAGATTTAGCCTGGTAGCTGGGTTGATTGCCCTTGATCCTTTTTTGTAACCTTTTATTATTATTATCAATTAATATAATCTTTCAGTAAAAAAAAAAAAAATCCTTTTAATAATTAATTAATTTATTGACTAATTAACTAAAAAAAAAATTGTATTATTTTCGTTCAATTGCTGAAAACCCTAATACGTATACGTACATTCACAACTTTTTTATTATTATATATACTTTTGTATAAAAAAGCTACTTATTGAACACTCCAATTGCTTCCGTCGCTACAAACCCTAAAAAACTTCTGAGGAACAGAGCGCTGTTAAGAAGAAACAGAACCAAAGATGAGACCACCACGCGGCGGCGGGAATTTTAGGGGAAGGGGAGGAAGAGACGGCGGCGGACGTGGACGTTTTGGTGGCGGCGGCGGACGTGGCGGAGGACGCTTTGGTGGTGGTTATCGTGACGAAGGACCTCCCAGCGAAGTCGTTGGTTCGTTCTCTAAACCTTCTTTGACGATTCTCATACTTGCTTTACCGATCAAGCTTTGAAATTAATGAGTGTTTTGTTGCTGAATTCTGAGTATAATTCCCTTGATAAATTGGTTCTTCTTATTAGGATTTTGTTAGATTAATCTTTAGAGTTTAGGTTTTGTGACAGTTTAAATTCAAAGGAACAAACTTGTGGAATTGTCAATCGTTATGAATAAAGTTTTGTTTCTTTGGTTATACAGAAGTTGCAACTTTTCTACATGCTTGTGAGGGAGATGCTGTGACCAAGCTAACAAATCCGAAAATCCCACATTTCAATGCCCCAATCTACCTACAAAACATGACACAGATTGGGAGAGTTGATGAAATCTTTGGTCCCATTAATGAATCTGTACGTGTTATCTCTCTCTCTCTCTCCATCTGTTGCTTTCTTCTTTTTTACTGCCCTGCTCTCTGATATCTAAAGCATTGGTTCTTTACTTTTTTCCAGCTGTTTACTATCAAAATGATGGAAGGTATTGTAGCTACCTCTTATAATCAAGGCGACAAGTTCTTCATTAACCCTGAGAAGCTTTTACATCTATCAAGATTCCTTCCTCAACCAAAGTAAGCTACACTTCCTAAAAAGATAGCTTCTTTCTGACATTTACACTTGTTGAGTTATCAGTTTCTTAGGTCCCTTTTAAGTAGTAGAACAAACTTTGTTGAACTCTTGTTCTGTACTTGTTGCAGGGGGCAATCAGGAGGTGCTCCCCGTGGTAGAGGAGCTCCCCGTGGAAGAGGTGCTCCCCGTGGTAGAGGTGCCCCCCGTGGTAGAGGCAATTTCGGAGGTGCACCCCGTGGTAGAGGGTTTCCACCAAGAGGTGGTTTTCGTGGAGCCTTCAGAGGCCGAGGGAGAGGGTAGATTCATATTCTATATAGCCTTATGTAACTCCTCCTTACTATCTTGGATCATAAAAATGCTTATTTAACAACCATAATGATGGTAATCGTTTTTCAGATTCTAGTTTTTGATACTTAGCTTTATGAAAAGAGTGAAAGAAAAGTTCATTAATCATATGATTTCAAGGTTTTATTACATACAGAAAGCATCATCTGGTTATATAACACACAGATCTGTTAACTCAAGAAGACCTCTAAGTCAAAGTAGGTTTAGAAAATAAAAACATGAAAAGGTTGGCTCGTTTTATTAAGGAGGAGATTCATAAAGAACAGAGTATCTTTAAGCTCCCCAGCCTCTGAGAATGGTAGCCTGAGCCACACGATTAACACCGAGAGTAAAAGCTCCCATCCGGAGATCGCAGGAGTGAGTTTTGCACATCTCTTTCAAGTCCTTGAAAGAGCGAGTCATGTAAGTCTTTAGCTCATCGTTCACCTTCTCTTCTTCCCACATAAACCCTTGTATGTTCTGCACATTACCAATACCAGCAAAACCACTTGATCAACTATCGACTTGGTCTGTCCAAGGTTAGTAGTTTAGAGACTCATACCTGAACCCATTCGAAGTAACTGACAGTGACTCCTCCAGAGTTTGCGTATATGTCTGGGAGAATAACCACACCTTTCTTACTCAATATCTGCAATACAAGTGTCTCCATTACAGATTTGAATTGAGAATTTGCGAAGTAAAAATATAGGGAAATCAAACCTCATCGGCGTCTGGATCAGTTGGATGATTAGCAGCTTCTATGATGAACTTTGCTTTAATCTCATTCGCATTCTCCCTTCAACCAAAACACAATTAATATAAGTTTTAGAGAAACTTTAAAACAAAATGTAAGTTTGTGTAGCAAAAAAAAGCTTGAACCTGTTGATGACACCACCAAGTGCTGCAGGGACGAGGATATCACAATCCTCGAGCAGTATGACATTTGGATCTATTGGATCTGCACCATCAAACCCTTTGACACCTCTGTGTACTTTTGTATACTCGAGCAAGGCCGGGATATCAATACCGTCCTTGCTCTTGATTGCTCCAGTAATGTCACTCACCGCAACTATCTTCCCACCCTTTTCACTTATCAGCTTCGCCGCCCAAGAACCCACGTTACCAAACCCCTAAATAGCCAACAGTTTAACCCGATTGAGAAAAAGTCTCTCTGGTTCCGCGAGAAACATAAAGAAAGATTTTTTAAAACTTCACCTGGATGACAAAACGCTGCCCTGATATGCTCTTGCCGTGGTCGTTAAGCAAAGCTTCGGTTCCAAACATCACTCCTCTTCCAGTAGCAGCGTCTCTCCCTAGCGAACCACCAAGATCCTGGCTCATAACCATCATTTTACCACTCAGGTAACGTCTTATAACAGTGATTAGCAACACAATAATTGTAACTACTGTTACTTACAATGGGCTTTCCAGTCACAACTGCAGGCGAGTAACCATGAAACTTAGAGTACTCATCAAGAATCCAAGCCATTGTCTACAAATTTACCACCAAGGTAAAAAAAATTAAAGATGATGACTCAAGAAGAACAATAACTTAATGGAAACGTTTTGAAGAGAGTTAAACCTGAGGACCAGTGCCCATATCAGGAGCTGGAACATCAGTATGAATCCCAATAAGATCATGAATCTTCTGAGTGAAAACTCGAGTCAACCGCTCGAGCTCGGAGATACTGAGCTTGCTTGGATCACAACCAATCCCTCCTTTGGCTCCTCCGTAAGGAATCTTAGCCACTGCTGTTTTCCAAGTCATGAGCTGAGCCAATGCGTTCACTTCATCCGGGTCAACCTTTTCAATTAAAGAATAATAACACAATAACCGGTTTAGCATCTCGTACCAAGAACCGAAATTGAATTCTGGTTTGGAAGAGAAAATTTACAAAAGTGAAAAAGTCAAAAACCTCGGGATGATATCTGATTCCACCTTTCATGGGACCTCTAGCATTGTCGTGTTGCACTCTGAACCCAACGAATGATGCTAATGTCCCATCGTCTTTCGGTATGGTACATTCCACCTGCCAAAAAATATTTACAAAACCGGTTGATTAAAATTGATTCTTCCGGTTATCTAATTCAGTAACCGGATCAGGGTTGTAATTGGATCAGAAATTAGCGGGTCGGGTTACGAAATGCCCCGAAACATTCAAAAATCAATTTTTTTTCATTAAAATCCGCCGGCCAAGAATCAACTCCGGCCGCCGGAAAAGGCCGCAAAATCAGCCGATCAAGGTTAATTAGTTTAAAAGAAAGGAGTGAAAAAATAAATTATGAGAACCTTAATTTCACGGAAGGGGATAAGAAGACTTTTCTCGAGCTTAGAATCCAAACCAAGAAGCCTTGAAGCTAACTTGAAGTTCCTGTTTGTTGCTGCTAAAGCATTCATCGCTTCCTTCTTCTTCTTTCTTCTTGTTTCTCTCTCTGTGTGTAGACTTTTACTTCGAATGAGCTTTGATCAGAGCGCTGTAATAAAACGACTGTTGAAAAGAGAAGATTGGTGTCAGTGTTTGTTGTTAAGTCAGTGTGTATTTATTTATACACTTTAATAGACTAATAGGGTGTGTGTGTCTATACATAACATGCACGTGATCGATGCTTGGGTAAGATTCAGTGGAGGGTGGAGCTGATTTTAAGTATGTAGGAGCTGATTGAGGCAGTTTCAAAAATCCAAGAGACGATAATTAATGGGATTAGAGGTTACATTTGGTCATTAAATTTCTTTTAAAAGTATGAAGAAAGATATACTTTTTGATAAATTTAGGCAAACACCCTTTAAGATAACTGAAGCGTTTTTTTCCCCTTTTTTCAAAGACAACAAAAAATAACTAATTGATATATATACCTCTTAAGAGTTTTTAGATTTTAGATTTAATTAGACTAATGTTGGGATCAACTAGACTAATTTCTTTGGACACTCATCATCATTAATGTTTTGAGTTCATATTACTGTTGGACTAGGTAGTAACCCGTGCTACAGCACGGGACAAAATATTTTCATATAAATGACTAAAAAATATATTAATCCAAGTGCTACAGCACATGTGTAAATTAAAAAATTAAACCTAATCATGTTTAATTTGTAATGAAAAACGTCCTGTCACATCCCCTTACATCCCAACCCATCCCATCTCATTCTGTCTCATCTCATCTAGTCTCGTCTCGTATTCATCAGAATTTTTTGTCATACGTTCGTTATCTTGTATATAAAATATTTAGACAGTTTTTACAAAAAGAGATTGGGTAAGTTTTATAGACGAAATACCAGAGTTCTCTGTTGAATATTTTTTTATTATTTTAGTTGAAATTAAAAATTATAATTTTCAAAAATTATATTTAGATGGAATACCAAAGTTCCCCGTTTCAGTTTACGTATACTATTTCTTAATAAATACCATAAATAAATTGGGTTTTTTCAAAATTTAATTATTGTTTCTTAAAGTATATGTACTTAATTAGTAAATTAAATTACATAAAAAATACTGGTAAAACATATATTCGGTCAAATAATAAACCATTTTAGGTCGTAAAATTTTAATTGTATAATATCAATATTTTCCATAAAAATTAGGTTTCCACACTTTTACGGTGTTTTGTCAATATTTTGGTGTATATATAGAACAGTGCAACTCGTACTGAAAGTAAACATGATCTTCATCAACTGGAAGATATATATTTTTTTGCATTCCATCCATAATAATCACAGTCTGTGTTTGTTGAAAATATTAAAGGAATTTGGTTACGGGTGTTAAATCTTGTATAATCTCATCCCATCCCGTCCTAATCCATTCTGTTATAATTCTTATGTCCCATAACCATTTTCTTTTAAATAATTATCCATATAATAATGTTATTAATAAATTTTGGCTAAAAACTTTATACGAAATACATGTATTCTCCATTTGAATGTTTAATTTATATAGTTAGTAGAAATTGTAATTCTCATAAATTCTCAAATATTTTCAAAAATATCTAAAATTCTCAAATTACCCGTCTCAAAGTAATTATTTACATGTCACAGAGTCAACATTTTTTTTTGTAAATCGTTTAAGTACCATTTTTTCTATTATACAAATTACTCATTTATGTCTCATATCCACTACTTCTCATCGTAATGCCATAAATAGATTGGACTTTTAATTATAATTTAATTTACATTCTGTTATATAATTATGTGCAGAAACATTAAGATAATTCTGGTGATATTAAGAGTATATTTAAAAACTAAATAAATCTTATGATTAAATATTTTCAATCGTCTTTTAATTAGATTTTGGTTGAAATTATATAGTCTTTTTCAATTGTAACAGAAAATACATCACATCTTATCATGTCTTGTCTCGCCGCATCTCTTATTATAGTTTTATTTTTTTTAGTATGTAATATAGTGATTATTTTTGTGTTGATCATTGTCATTTCCCTTTTTCATATTAGGACATGTGGTTGACATATAAGCATGTTCAAATCAGTGTTCTAATATCGGTGTTAATTAACAGGGTAAATAATTTTCCAATAATATATTTCTTTTAAAAAAAAACATTGAATGGCTTAATTCATAAGTGGAATACTAACATTTCAGTAAAAGTTTTACTATCTATATTTTATGTGATAGACATAAAAAGATAGGAAAATTAACTTATGTAAGGACAACTCTCTGTTTTAACATTTTTTTAAAAAAAATGTCAAGATTAAAATTTTGGAATTCTAGTGAAGTTATATAGCCAAAGCAATTGTCATTTTGGTAATGAAAAATTCATTGTCACTTGTTGAGTAGTAACCCGTGCTACAGCACGAGACAAAATATTCAGGTGTTGACTAAGAATTATATTAATCCAGGTGTTGTAGCAAAGATGCGTTATTTTAATGTGATTGTTTTTTAAATAAACCTAAACGTATTTACTTTGGAACAGGAAATACGTCTTGTCCTGTCCAATCTCCTCACATCACAACTCATCCTCTCTCGTCTCATCTCATCCCGTCTCGTCTAGTCCTGTCTCGTCTCGTATCAATCATAATTTTTTGTCTAATGTTCGTTTTAAAAAAAATTATTAATTGTTACACAATGTTTACTAAAAGAGATGGGGTAATAATAAAAATGGGATACCAGAGTTCTTCGTTGAATATAATTTTATTTAGTAAGTTGAAATTATCAAAAAATTATAATTTTCAAAAACTATATAACTGTTTTCAAAAATACCAAAATTTTAAAATTGCTTGTTCCAAAATAGTTAGTTATATGTTCCATAGTCAATCCGTATCAAAATTAGTGAAAACTTGACATTTGAATTTTATCTACTTATATTTTTTAATTTCCTATTTTTATCTAAAATTTAAGACCTTTTTTTTAAAAAAAATTGTTCAATATATTGGTTCTCATTATGTGAATTACCCGTTTCAGTTTACATATTATTTCTCGTCTTAATACCATAAATAGAATGAACCTCTTCTCAAATTTTAGTTATTATTTTTTGAAAAGTATATGTATTTAATTAGTTAATTAAATTACTCAAAAACACACTGGTATAACATATATTCAGTCAAATAATAAACCTTTTTAGGTTGTAAAATTTTAATTCTATAATATTAGAATTTTCCATAAAAATTACTTGGCCACTCTTTTACGGTGTTTTGTCAATATTTTAGTGTATATGTAGAATACCGCTACTCATACCGAAAATAAACATGATCATCATCTTCATCACCTCGAAAATATTTTTTTTTTTGCAATCCATCCGTAATAATCAAGCAAACCCCGCTTTTATTGAAAATGTTAAAATAAGTTTTTTAATGGGATGTTAAATCTCGTCCAGTCCAGTCTCATCCCATCTCGTCTCGATCCATCCCGTTAGAAATTTTATATTCCATTAATGTTTTCATTTAAATAATTACATAGTAGACAACATAAATTGTAAAGTTTAATATTTTTTTAATGGTTGAACAGTATAATTTTAATCTTAATAAAAATTATTTAATAAATTTGTTTATATACTTTAATTGACATATCTTATTAACATTTTAAACATTGATATATTAAAATCAAAGATTTATATAGTTATTTGTTTAAATAATTGTAAGTTCAGTTTTAACGTATTAAAGTGATAAAATAATTAACCCGTTCTACAAACATTTATATAAAAATAATACCATAGAGCCAGATCATTAACGATTTTCCATTAAAGGTCGTCCAAACCGGTTTCTCAGTAAATTGACGGATTAAATTTAAAAGACCGGGTTAACTTGCCTGTTCCATTAAAGGTTTTGTTTGTCTACATATTCTTATAATTCTCTCTGTTAAAGCTACTTCTTAGGTCGTCCAAACCGGTTTCTCAGGAAATTGTCGACAAAAGACACATGATCATAAATGATTTTCCCATATCAAAAAGTCTTGGTTTCACAAATTAATTCGAGTACAAAAACATTATAACAACATTAACCATATAGAATCCCACTTTCAACAAAATATGGATCAAAATTCAATTTTGATAACTGGATCACACAAAATATAAAATATCATTAATGATTTCCAAAATAATTTAACAGAGAGAATGAGTATAATGGAAAAAAACAAAAACGAAACTTGTCTTTTTGCTAGCAGCTTACAGCTCCACATATTCGACCATTGACATATTTTTTGTAAATTTCCCCAGTTCATAACCTGGAGAACCCTGCATCGTTGAAGTCTGCTAAGAAGATATAATGTAACAATTATGTCGAGTTCCTCATTTAGTCATTTTGAAAAGCATTTATGGGACATAAAATTTCATCTGCAAACATGAATCATCAAGCCTGCAAAGAAAACCTGCATTTTCTCAAACCTGAACCTGCATCTTATAAAGCCAAATTAATTCACAAAAACCTACAATTTGTAACATAGACAAACGAAACCTGCAATCTATATAATAACTTAGACAAACCAAACATGCAACTTAGATAATCAAAATCTGCAAATTAATTAACCGAACCCTACAAAATAATTAACTAAAACCTGCAAACTTACACAACAAAAAGGTAAGAAACCAGAAATATTAACAATGGTTCAGGAAAAAGGTAACAAAAAGAATTTAATAGTAATACGTACCTCAAAGAAAATGGTGAGGAGTGGTGGTATGTGTATCCCGATTTCTTCTCCAACCCGGAGGACTCTGCATTGCTGAAGTTACAGAAGTAAATCAGTACCTTTCAAAGATTGAAGATAAGAGAAATATCACATCAAGATTTTGGGATTTGGTTAAAGAGTTCAAACCTTAAGAGGATGAGCTAGATGGACTGCAAATCGTTTAATGGAATTAGATGCACTCTCGAGAATTGTTGTCCCACTTGTGTCAAGTTCCTCATCATGTTTCCTAGCATTTCTTAAACGCATCTAAAGCAAATCAAATTTCAACTGTAAACGTGAATCATCAAGCCTGTAAACCAAACAAAATTATATTTCAAAATAAACCTACAACTTAGAAACAGAACCTGCAACTGATACAACCAAACTCTGCAAATTAATTTACCAAAACATGCAATATACAACTTAGACAAACCGAATCATCACCAATATCATAAGGATCTGTTTACTTATAAGTATCGGTTTTTCAAATCTAAAACCATTCAAGGATGTATAAATATACAGATAGTGAACCATCACCAATCCCTACTATTAAAAGAAAAATGTTTTATAAAACTAACCTTAGTGAATTAAGTTCAACGTGTACTAAGGTCAAGAAGAAGATTATACTTGAAAGTAAGAAAACGGAGTAAAATATGGACTAATAATAGCTTGCATACAGATTCACCTAAATAAAACCATTGCATATGAAATCAGTCCAACGTGTGATAAAAAAAATCATTGCCCATGAATATGCAAAAACTGAAAAGAAAAAAAAACATGGCGAATTAAATGACATAGAAGACGGAGAGATTTATAGAAGCGTAATTAGGCTTAGGCTGAGGGTTGGACTCATGTTCGGAGTCGATATCTTCTTCTTCTTCTTCAAATTGATCACCGAATCATCTTCACCTCTCTTCTTATAAGTCACCTCTCTAATCCTAGAGACAAAAAGTCCCTTAAGTTAGGTTAAACCTCAACGTTTGTTCTATAAGTGGTAGAATATATATTTTATAAATTTGGCTTAAAGAAATGAAATTAACCTTTTCACATCCAGAGCTTGATAATATTGAAATGTTTCATATTCTAAGGAAATCCTCTGCACCTTCCATGGCCAAAAAAACTACATGTCATACATGTAAACATTTATGAAACTCTCTATTGCCTTAAGTAATTTAGTTCAGAATTAATCTTCTGCATAAACATAATCTTTAATAACGGTATATTACCTCTTGCGAGCATGAAACCATAAATTGACGGCGGCGACAGAGCAAGGCTTACTTGACCGGAGAGATGAATCACGCATGTTTCTGAGGTTGAGTTATCATCTCAAAATCGTGATGATGATCAGACAAACACAAAATCATTATACAAATCAAGATTCTGAAACAAAATTCCAATTAAACTTAGAATTTACTCATAAAACATAGACTTAAAATGTAAATTTAGTTAAAAGAGAAACAAAAACCTTAGCCATGAAATCTTGCCGTCTTCTCTTCCTCTACATGACTACATCTCTTCGACTTTGTCGACAAAAAGAAAAAAAAAATCCATTTGGGAGAGACGGCGAGAGAGGAGAGGCTAAAGAAAAAAGTTTTGTGTAAGTGATTGACGGCGACAAAGAGTATAGAGAGAGAAACACCTTTTTAGGTTTTTTAAATCGACGGACACCATAAAAATGAATCAACGGTCACGATTAAATAAAAGGATCCAAATTCTTAAAATGGGTCGTTTAGGATCCGCGTGTTTATCCGTTTAGAGGGGTGTGAAATTTCGTTGTTACCCTCTAAAAAAATCGAATATTTGGTCATAACTCTAATGACATACCCTTGTAATTTCTTACAAAACGAAGGTTTAGTCCATAAACTGTGTTTCAAAATAATAGTAGGGATGTCGACATATTTGGGGTGTCAATGAAATGTTTTTCCGAAAATGTAATAAACAGTTTGGGAAAACTAAACATTTGTGCTATGTATTGTCAGGAAATAATTGAGCCGAATTAAGAACGAACATTCATAAAACGTTACATGTTATTAATTACTATATGGCATCTCATGCTATTTTATATATATATATATATATATATATATATATATTCCTAAGTGAAATTAGTGGGGAATGTAACACATAATACTAATAATCTTTTGATTTGGATAGAGAGATATCGTTGCATAGTCATCTTCGCATTAAATCGTAATTTCTTTGATTTTTCTTAATTGGTGTATGTTGTTGACTTGTAAACAATCTTATCCACTATGTTTCTCTTTGTCATCGCAATTGGCAATTAATATGCGTCCAAAACACACATGTACGGATTCAACATATTTAAAATTAAAACTTTCGTTAAAGTTTATAACTATAGTATAATTGAGAGTGTATTAATTACTACATTTTGCGACCCATATGCCACCCATGAATGATTATTTATAAATCAAAAACTAATATCCTTGTTCTGCTTCTTCTAGAGGCTATTGACCATTTCAAGAGATGGATCTTATCTTAATTTGTGTGGTATGAAAATTGATCTAATTGTGTTTTTTCTTGTCAGTGTTGGATTGATGTTGTATTCGTGGTGAAGTCACACCGTTTGAGACTAGGTTGTTGAAAGAGAAGGAAACAAAAAGACAAAGGCATGTGTATTTGACCTACGCAGCCTATAATAGTAGCTTAGGCCTTCATCTCTTACACGTATCGTGATATAGGAAAAGGAGAGTGAAGCTGACGTGGAGATTTAAGAAGATTTGATTGGAGGAAAAAGAGTAAATGACGTGATGTTCGTTGGCAATTGAGGAAACTGAAGAATAAAGAGTAGGAAGAGTTCGTTTGTGAAGAATATGTGAAAATCTGAGAATTGTAATTCTTTTTCTTTCTAGTTTTGCTGGTGTGTGTTCCTCATTGTTAGATTGAGATCCTTCTATGGATTCTAACATGAGAAGTTGAATCTGCGTTTTATGAACGCCAATTCAAATATATTGTTTGATTCTGTTCTTAATCGATAGATTTGTGGTTTAACTGTATTATATCGAAGAATCTCTAGTTTGCTTATGAATGTTCTACATATCATCAACTAAAACTTAAATGCCATTGTTTCTAACTTCCAACTTCCAAGAGACTGAGTCGTTTGCATAAATATATATATGCCATCGTCTGCAGAACCCGGCCCACACTTGTTGTGGTATATTCAAAACTAAAGTAATGATCAATTTATGACAAAGCCCTTCCATTGGAATGGATAAAGTTCTCAAGAAAATAAAAATATATAGTATAAATTAGATGTCATTCTACAGACAGAACAGAAGATTCTTTGCTGCTATCTTAACACATGTTACAGACTCTGCCTCTATATCCATAGAGTGTTTATAAATTATATAGTAAAGTCTCTCACATACTTGAAACATATAGAAATTATCAAATCATGGCAAAATACCCCAATGGGATCAATCAACCAAATTTACAAGAAATATCTAAAGAAATCACTTCATAAATTTATTGTCATTCCATTTAAAAAGATGAGAGCTCTCTTACAATGAGATGAAACTCTCAATGTGATTTGGTAAAACATACAAGTCATTGACAAGATCAAATCCAAGTCTATCAGGTTGCCAAATCTCGTTACCTGAAATTCCAGCAAACTTAGTTTCTCTTATACTGTCTTTCTTCGGATCAAAATACACAACACAGAACGATCCATTCAAACTCATTCCCGTATAAATAAGCTCACCAGCATCAGTAACACCCTTCAGATCCAAAGACTTGAATCTTTTGTTAGCAGGAAGACTGAAAAGAAACTGTTTACACGACCAATATTTTCCATTCTCTGCATCCTCCAAACTCCATACTTCAACAACAGAGCCAATGGAACTTATCAAAGCCAACCTTCCCTCATAAGATACCATGAGAAAACGAACGTAATCACGCATGGGAAACTCGATCAAACCGAAACTTTCAGACCTCAGATCAAAGCTCACTAAAGCATGCCTATAAGGCATGCAAATAGCTTTATAGTAGATAACTCCATTAATGCATCTCCCACTGTCTTTAGCAGGCCAGTGGATAGGGCTGCCTTTGGTTATTACTCTCCATGATTCTCGAGCTCCTAATGTAAGAACTTGAGTGTTGCATCCTCTGACAATGCACAGTGCTTTGTATTTCCCTTCAATCGGTTCATACCCTAAAAACCCTCCTACGTAGTATCCGTCTCCGGTGCCTTGAGGTTCAGGTAAAGTGAAGAATTGTTTCATGGTAGGGTTCCAAATCTCGAGCCTTTTAGAACCTTCTAAGCAAATCAAACCGTGAACAGAATCAAAACGACGGACGAAACCAATCTTTGGGGTTGTGATTTGACAATCTTCCACATGAGAATAAGTATCCTTGTGTTGCGGAGACGAGAAAACGATCAGCTTGTCGTGTTTTCGGAAGACTAGTAGCACACTCGGTGGTGATGTCTTCTTGGACCGAGCATTGATGAACTCTGGTGTGGTGGTGATGAACGACCATAGCTTACAGACAGAGCGACATCTCACGATTGATTTCGCAGGAAGTCTTAAGAGTATCTCGACGGTTATGTGGAGAGGAATCGAGTTAGCAACTGACTGAGATTTGTGATTACGATGTGAGGATCTTGTCTTCGATATAGATGAAGATTGTGTTGTTCTCTGCTTCTCTTCTTGTTCGTCCATGGCCAATTGCTCCAAAATCTTACTTTCTTTAAACTCTCTAATTTGTTCGTTCGTCTTCTTTGAACGTTTATTTGCTCTTCCGTCTGCTACATTCAAGCGTTATATAAATCAGGTAAATTTGAGAAAAAGGCAAAAACAAATTAAGTAAATTGGTAATAATACATATTAGTATAAGTTTCATGATTTCTATTTTTTTTGTCTTTTTATAATTTACCAGCTTCAGTAAACACCCTTCAGTTTCCATTTTTTTTTTGTAAGGAGGATGAGGTAAGCGAACGTGTTTATATGCATCCCCCCAAAAGTCAATTGCTTCAGAGTCAAACTTGTGATCTCCAAGAACAGAATCTCACATGTTTCTAACAGATGCTACAAGGTTCTTTTCTTGATGTTTTTGTAATGCTACTTCTTTGTCCTACTCTCAAAACTAAAAGAACGAGTTCTGTTTCTGATTGCCAAATCTTTCTATACTAAAACAGCTTATGTTAGTAATTATAAAAAAATATTAGCGTGGTGGTGAGTGATAATAGTTTGATGAAACAGTAAATTTATTCATTGTATTTATTTCAAGATCATAAGGTTACACATCAAGGTTTCTACATAAAAACCTGACGTAGTCATTAGGCAAGGAAATCTGAAAACACAAGTAGCTTGAACGGAATAATTAAAGAAAGGAGGGTATCCGGGAAAGAGAAGTAAGAAACAAGCATCACTAAGATGTTCCACCACATTGCAACATTCTTTAGTGAGACCATTGAATTGATCCTTGAGCCCATTTTTCACCACTTCAAAACATCCTTTTACGTTATTTATCGAAGACAAACATTTATCATACGGCTGAGCTTCCGATGGTCGGAAAATCAAAGTAGAGATCAGAGTTAAGAAAAAGAACATCGTTTTGGTTTGTTTTGATATCATTTTGTAGTTTTTGTTTTAGAAGGAGAATATAGAAATTGTATAATGGATTTGTACTACTATTTGAAAGGCCCAAAAAAACATTTCCTCGATTACTAAAAAACACTCTAATTTCTCCAAAAGATCCTCACACTCATGGCCCTACTTTCTCCTATCTCAAACTTGATAAAGTTGTTGAGTCCATAGACACATAATAAAACATTGTTATTCGTCTAATCCATTTTTGGGAAGCCCGCGATTTAAAATGCAACAACTTTCTTCTTAGTGTTGATTGTGATCTTGTTTCAAAATATAGGATGTCTTAGTAGAAACACGCATATTAAGAAAAAGTTATTTTTAAAAAGTTTAATCAATCATAATCAAGACTGCATAATAGAAAATACTCCATCTGTTCCAAAATATAGAATTGTTTGGCTAAAAGCATGCTTATTAAGGAAAATTTTAACACAAATAACTCATTAATTGACCACAAAAAAAGAAAAAAATAGAATGGATAATTAAGAATATTAAGAGACACATTTTATTCCACTTAAATAGGGGTTGTTAACAAATTACAAGAAAAAAATTTCAGATGCGAGTCATTTTTTTGTAAACACTTTGAAACTAAAATTCAAAGTTTTCACTATGGAGCCATACGAACCAAGAAACTCCAATTGTTTATCTCTATATAATTTCTTTGGTCTAACAATGATTTACCAAATTTTTCATGGAGTACAATATTGATTTGAATTTTCCAATCCTAAATCATGAGGCAGAAGTTTTGATTGATTTAAACCAAATTCCAAGGATAGAAGAAGATGATTGATATGCTCAAATTAAACCTAGAGCTACTCTCTCAAATTAAGAGATCACTGCAGTACTTAGGGGTCGAATTCCACAAAGACTCAAGACTACACAATAAATTGTAGAGTTTTTCAATTATGCTAAACATATTAAATTGAATTAAAATAAAAGCAATGCAATATATTAAATAAAAGCTGTTGTAAATTCAAAAGATCAAAAAGCTAGGCATAGGGAATTTCTCAGGAAATTATGAAATATTATATCAGGAAATAAATAGGATTCAAACAATTAAGAACAGATCTAGAACTCTAAACACTTTTGTAAATTAAATCAGTTCTCACTGCAAATAATATCTAAATTTAAAACCAGAAAATCCAAATCTCTTTGTAAAATTCTAGGTTAAAAATCAGCAATAAAATCAGGTTTAGATTCTTCACAAAATTATTAAATCAAATCTTTTTGCAAGAAATAATTTTGCTCATCAAAAGGTTTTATCAGGAAAACTATGTCCTAAAAACTATATATATATGTCCTAAAAACTATATATATATGTCAACAGATATCATACAAAAGAAGTTTCAGATCTTTTTTCAGTGCCTATACAAATCGTACGGAAGATTTGGCGAAGAGCAAAAGAAACAACTAAAGATGGAAAAGTTGATGTATCTCATAGAAGAACTGGAAATTGTGGTCGTAAGAAAATTGCACTTGATGTGGATAAAGTTGCCACCATTCCATTATAGAAGCACACAACTTTGAGAACGTTTGCCGTAGCTATGGACATGAGTCTTGGAACATTACATAGGCGTAAGAAAGAAGGAGCTATTCGACGTCATACCAATCCGATCAAACCACATTTGAAGGAAGCAAATCTGAAAGGTAGACTAGAATTTTGCATTTCTATGCTCGATAAGAATACTCTACCTCATGAACCAAAGTTTGTTGATATGTACAATATTGTGCATATCGATGAAAAGTGGTTTTATATGACGAAGAAGACCGAGAAATATTATCTACTTCCGGTTGAAGACGATCCACATCGTACATGCCAAAGTAAGAATTTTATTGGGAAAGTAATGTTTCTAGCGGCGATGGCTCGTCCAAGATTTGATGAGGAAGGAAATGAGGTATTTTCTGGAAAAATTGGTATCTTTCCATTTGTTACTTTGGAAGCAGCCAAGAGGCGGAGTAAGAATAGAGATGCAGGAACTTTAGAACTAAAAGCATCAACTTCTGTTAAGAGGGAGGATATAAAGGCATGCTTGATTGAAAAAGTTCTTCCCAAAATTTATGAAAAGTGGCCAAGAGAAGATAGGGGAAAGACTATTTTATCCAACAAGACAATGCAAGGACACATATCGCATGCTCGGATACAGATTTTCAAGAAGCAGCGTCAAGATATGGCTTTGACATACAGTTGAAGTCTCAACCACCGAACTCGCCAGATCTAAATATTTTAGATCTTGGATTTTTTAGTGCCATTCAATCGCTGCAACATAAAGCATGTCCAAAAACCATAAAAGATCTTGTTTGTGCGGTAGAAGAGTCATTTGAAAGGTATCCTACAAATCAGGTAAACAGTATCTTTTTTACTCTTTCAATCTTGTATGCTAGAGATCATGAAAGTTGGAGGATCAAACAAGTACAAGATACCGCATATGAAGAAATCTACATTGGAAAGAAATGGTCTTCTTCCCAAACAATTAAGTTGTGATGCTATGTTGCTGGAACAGGTGTTGAACATTCTCAGGTCGTCAAATTAGTAGAAATGGTCTTCTTTTGTCTCTGTTTTTTTTTTGGTTGTGAACATTCTCAGATCGGATTTTATTGCTTGTAAACTCTTGATGATACCTCTGCAGTTCTAAGGATTTTATTACTTCAGCGACACTCTACACTGTAGCCCCAATACACTTCCTTCATTTTTACTACTTCAGTTAATGGAAGTATCTCTTTTTAAAGGATTAAAAGTTCATGAAAAGTAAAGAGGTTATAATTCAGAAGCTGTGTGTATACCTTCCACATGTTTCTCTGCTTATCAAGTTATTGTTCTCTCAGTGTGAAAACCATGTGCTTTGTTTTGTACAGGCGAGTGAAGATCCTCTAACCGTCAAAGTTTACCGTCTTAAGCTCTATGCATCTTTGAGGGTAATACTTGTGTTCTTTTGTATACATGTATTGGGTTGTCATAAGTGATCCAAATATAGAAAAATACTCCACTAGTCCTCTACGTTCATAGCAAGTGGAACAATATCCAAAGAGAAAAAACAAAAAACAAAAAAAAGTTATAAGACTATCAATAAGATTATCTACTGCATCAAACTGCATCACATGAAATTTTAATTATGATACAAACCTCAGAATATGCAGGGAGCAATATCTTCAACATATCCAATTTAATTTCTTCCCATGAATTTTCCAGATGAGAGGCTCCTTCGTCGTAATACGGTTCGTTCAGATCGAATTGATGAATGGTCCCATAAACTGCCTTTTTGATCGATTTAAGTTTTTTTGCTATGCTTTCTTTTTGTTCTGGTATTTCGGTGGGAGGAGTTTCTTCTTCGTCATCATGAGGATATTTGTTTAAATCAAATTTGTGAGGATTTGATTTGCTAATGGGTTGAACTTCTTTTGATTTGCTTTCTCTTTTTTCCATTTTTTTATCTCAGATTTTTTTTTTTGTTTATGAAAAGATCAGTTTTTAAACCCATGAATTTGGAAGACGATAAGTTTTGCAAAAATGGAGTAATGACACAATACAAATAACGATGTAGTAGAATTTAGAATTTTAAAATTGTTTGACCAAAATTGTTTTAATACTTGCATAGAAATCTGAGAAAATTCTATATTTTGGAACAAAAAAAAGGCTAAACAATTCTATATTTTGGAACAGAGAGAGTATAAAATTAATCTAAAAGTTGCATAGAAAATTATAAACATCATATATTATGAAACAAAAATAATCCTCTAAACATCCTATATTATGAAATGGAGAGAGTAGTATAAAGTAAATATATTTTTTCTACACTCTAATAAGTTGACAAATAGACATTCTTCCTTATGATATGTGTCATCTTCTAAAATTAAATTTTATAATTATTTGTTTTCATTACTTTCAGTTATAATCAAAAAATCAAATCCAAATATATTATTTTTCATCTTTTATAAATTTATATTAAAAATGTATATGAGTGATATTATTCCAGCATATTTTTCCTTTTTATCATTTATTTTAATTATTATATTGTTTTACCTTGAACTCTGGATTAAATCTAGGTAAATGAAAGGGTTCTTATCAAACTTATACTTCTAAGAAATGGACACATGTCCTATAATAATATAGGACACATGTCCTATAATAATATAATTATTTTGGGTTCTGATATATAATGCAAACAGCAAAACGTATTTAAAGTGAAAGCATTATTGTTTTTAAGGAAATTAGTTACACAAATTGTTTTATTATTATTATGCAATTAATAATTAGTTACACAAGTGTAAAATTTTTTTATCCCATGATGTGAATATTTAATATGATATTAAAGCCTGCTAAAACTAACTTTCACAAATGAACCACATCTATACACTGATATAGCCCAGTAAAAAGTTGTAATTAAAATTCATATGTTGGTCTACTTATATATTAAAATATAATAAAAACCTGAAAAATCAAACATTTAAAATGCATGATATCATTATTAATGTAATGTATTAGATTCATTGCTAAAATGATAACAAATCTAAGACGTTTTAATAAATACATAAGCTCATGCCCTGATATGACAAGTTTACATTGTTACATATATTTTTTATATGAAAAAGAAAATTAACCAAAAAATAAGCAAAAAATAAGCAAAAATTATGTAAGCTATAAGTCAAACATAAGTAAAATATTTTGATGTAAATAAAAAACTAAAATAATAACAACATGTTAATCTATGTTATTTCTTTAAAATAGAACAGTGATTATATAACAGCCCAGGTGTTAGTAATTAAATAGATATTTTTTTTTTGATCAAACTAACTAAATTTATATTAAGAGCTGACATTAGTAATTAAACAGATATTAAGAGCTGACACGTAATATGGCTATATGAGCTTTTGTGGTATGTTTATTTAATGTGGCAATGTCATGGGAAGAAAGTTACCGCTCCGGTGACGGAGATCGTTGGACCAGGTAAGTCAACTTCGACATCGCTCGAGACCAAACCGTCGCGTCTTCCCCTCGGTACGCTGTAGGTCGGTCCACCGACTAAAGCCACAGAGTCGCGAGTCGCTAAGGCGAGACCGTAGAGGGACACGCCGACTCCAGCTGAGCATAGCCGTGCCTTATGCTTTGCAAAAGAGGCATTTATTTGCCTAAGGCCACAAAAAAAATAAAAAAATCAGGCCACATTTTTATCTATAAACTAGATTGAACATTTTTTATGTAATGTTTTAGGAAATTTTTGGAAACAAAACTCAACATTCACATTAATTTGTTTTTTCCTTTACATAAGCTATTATATCTTACTCTTTAAAGTTTTCTTTTTAAAAAAATTAATAATATTTCTTTTTTTTATAACAAAAAAAAAAATCTCTCTTAAAAATAAATTATGTGAAGCTTCATTCTAAAATTTTGCCTTAGGCCTCTACGGACTTGGCAGGGCACTGCAGCTGAGCCCTGATCCGGTCGATCAGTTCGAACTCCCTAACGCTACCGTTAGCTCCGGCAGCTTTTTCCGACGAACGAGTGGCGGTTGAGTCGACTAAGATAACAAGTTTTCTTTGTGTTTTGAAACATAGTGACTAAGATAACAAGTTTTGTTGATGAATGGTAAAAGTATTTGTTTAACGAGTTGTAACCCATGCATGTTTATCAAGTTTTATCATTGATAAATGATATCTTAGTTGTATAACGAGTCAAAATAATATTTTTGTCTAAAAAAGTATTTGTTTTGAAACATAGTGACTAAGATAACAAGTTTTATCATTGATAAATGATTTTTAAAACGATGCCATTTATGTTACCTTTTCTTTTATAAAGTTTAACACGACCATGATTATTGTTTGGAATTCATCATTATCAAAATATTAGCATTCTCTGGTGAGTGGTAGGTGAGTGACGACTGATATTAATTTGATGAAACAAAGTATATTTATTCATGGTTTTTATTTCATCATCATAAAATTACACATAAAAGTTCCTACATAAAAACATGACATAGTAGATCTAACGGTATAATTAAAGAAATGATGGTATCCGCGAAAGAGATTAAGTACTTTTGTAATATTATACTAGAATATATCCCGTGCTTAAAGCACGGGTTAACATTTTAAAAAAAATTATAATATAATAATAATTTTTTTTTTTAATATTTTGTTTAAGATAATTTATTTTTAATTGTTATGTAAATCTATTAGTCTATTTGAATACCAATTATTTTAGAATATTATAGTATTTTATTTTTGACGTATTATTACAGTTTTATATTGTTTATTTGTTGTATTTGCATCATTATTTTATGAAATATAAAATAGTAATTTTAATATTATAATTGTGAGCAAATAAAAATTATTAATTTATCATCTATATAAATTTAGTTTTACCAACCCGCCAATGTGGAAATTAAAACACACATTTTTATACATTGAGTAATATATCTTCGTTTTTAAAAATTCAAACCACAACATATGCAAAAAAAAATGCAGTTTATTTATTATAAATATTATATAAAAATTTCAAACAGTTTGTAAATAAAATAAAATAAAGATGTTAGGAGAATCATAATTTAAAATTTTAACAAAATTTTCGAATTTAATTATTAAAAATAATTGTATTGTATACTTAGATATAAAATCTTAGTTTTTAAAATTCTGATTGTTTTATATATTTTTTAAAAAATTAATTAGTAAATTTGTCCATAATTTATTAGAGAGAGAAAATATTTTTTTAGATATTTTTAGATTTTTTAATATTTGATTTGTGAATGTTTTTTAATATAATTATATATATTTAAATTAGTCAATTAAGCTTAATAAATTTTTTCTAATGGAAATTTAATGTAATTCTTTATACATTTTAACGTTAGTTTCATATTTGTACTTCTCAATTAATATAGTAGGATACGTTTAGTCTACAAAAAAAGTTGTATATTTTTGTAATATTATATAAAGGATTTTCTAAGAACAAAAGAACTTGAAGATATAAGAACACCTCTCTTATATTATTGATTTAGAAAACTCTCTCAAAACTAAATCTCTCTCTCAAGTCTTATGGAACACCTCTCCATAGACTCTTATATTTATAGGTTTCTTATTTTCCTAAACCTATTAGAATTAACATATTACAACTTATTGATCTTAGGAACTTTTCCTTTTCCTATTCTATCTCTTTTGGCAACTTCCTAGGAGATAGCTTCTTCCACAAGTTGGAATTATCCAACATTCTCCCCCTTAATTCCAACTTGAATTTCGGGTGCTTCAATCACTTGTACTCCGATCAGGTTCCTCATTTCTCTGAATTTGATTCTTGCTAGTGGCTTAGTAAGGATGTCCGCCTTCTGTTCTTCACCAGGAACATGCTCCACTTCAATCTGATCATTCTCCACACTCTCACGAATGAAATGGTACTTTGTGAGTATGTGCTTACTCCTTCCATGAAACACTGGATTCTTACTTAGAGATATGGCTGACTTGTTGTCAATCCTTAGTAAGATCTTCTTATCTAGACTAAGTATCTCTCTTAGCAGCTCCTTCAACCATATGGCTTGCTTTGCTGCTTCTGTAGCTGCCATAAACTCTGCTTCACATGATGACATCGCCACTGTATGTTGTTTCTGTGAGGTCCAAGTGATTAATGATGAACCAAGATAAAACACATGACCTCCAGTACATCTTCCATCATCGATATCAGCCTTGTAACTACTGTCGCTGTATCCAACAACCTTACTCAACCCATCTCGCTTGTAGAACAAGCCTAAGTTGGTGGTTCCTTTCACATACCTTAACAAATGTTTGAGAGCTTGTCCATGTACCACTCTCGGACTCTACATATACCGGCTTAAAACTCCTACAGCAAAAGCCAAATCGGGTCGTGTATGAAGCAGATACCTCAAACACCCGATTGTTCTTCTATATCTTGTGGCATCAATCTCAGGTTGTTTCTCAGCCTTTGATATCTCCATACCAGGCTCCATTGGTATGTGCGCTGAGTTGCACAAATCCATCTTAGTATCGACAAACCTCGAGCATAACCTTCTTGTTTTATTCTTATCCCATCTGCTCCTTGTATTACTTCAATACCGAGATAATATGTCAACTTGCCGAGATCTGACATCTCAAACTCTCTTGACATATCCTTTTTGAACTGATCAATGACTCTTTGCGAAGTTCCTGTCACAAACAAGTCATCAACGGAGTCGGTATCGTTCATCGTCACCCGATCAAGATCTGCAAGTAGGGTTTGAAGCCTTGCTTCCTTCACACGTTCCGCACCTTGGTGACGTGCTCGTATGGCTTCCCATAGGGATTTAGCCGAACCTTGATCTCCAACTTGCAGGATGAGTGACTCGGGGATGGATTGAAACAGTAGAGCAGTTGCAACATCGTTCATCTTCTGATCGGTGGATCCAGGATCAATAGTCTCCCACACCTCGCTAACTCGAAGCGTGATTCTCATACGCATCGACCAAACGGTATAGTTTGTCGATGTTAACATCGGACATTGGATGGATGGTGATCCAAGGTCCTTGGTTCGCGGCAACAGATTTGAGTCGTCCCCCATACTTGGTTATGAACAGCTTCTCCTTCACAACCTTGATCTGAGCTACAACCTTAGCTCTGATACCAAATCTAAGAACAAAAGAACTTGAAGATATAAGAACACCTCTCTTATATTATTGATTTAGAAAACTCTCTCAAAACTAAATCTCTCTCTCAAGTCTTATGGAACACCTCTCCATAGACTCTTATATTTATAGGTTTCTTATTTTCCTAAACCTATTAGAATTAACATATTACAACTTATTGATCTTAGGAACTTTTCCTTTTCCTATTCTATCTCTTTTGGCAACTTCCTAGGAGATAGCTTCTTCCACAAGTTGGAATTATCCAACATTTCACATGTTAAATTTGGGCTTATCCTGGGCTTCTAACTAAAAACCAATTGGCAATTAGTAGATTGATCCTAACCCTTTATATATTAATGATAGTCCCTTCAAACTTCAGATGTGGGACTTGGATTGTATCCAACAATCTCCCCTTCAATCCAAGGACCACGCCTCCTCGAGATGACAACTCCATCTCGAACCGATCCCACTTGGACCGATAATAAACCCCTTCTTGGGCCCCCATTACTCGGGTTGATAAGAGGCATGTCCTTATCCACTTTTCTAAATCCACCAGGATTTTTAACCTTGGGCTCTGATACCATGTTAAATTTGGGCTTATCATGGGCTTCTAACTAAAAACCAATTGGCAATTAGTAGATTGACCCTAACCCTTTATATATTAATGATAGTCCCTTCAAACTTCAGATGTGGGACTTGGATTGTATCCAACAATCTCCCCTTCAACCCAAGGACCACGCCTCCTCGAGATGACAACTCCATCTCGAACCGATCCCACTTGGACCGATAATAAACCCCTTCTTGGGCCCCCATTACTCGGGTTGATAAGAGGCATGTCCTTATCCACTTTTCTAAATCCACCAGGATTTTTAACCTTGGGCTCTGATACCATGTTAAATTTGGGCTTATCCTGGGCTTCTAACTAAAAACCAATTGGCAATTAGTAGATTGACCCTAACCCTTTATATATTAATGATAGTCCCTTCAAACTTCAGATGTGGGACTTGGATTGTATCCAACAGATTTCAATTAATTTGTAAAGAATATTTCAAAAATTTATATCTTTTGAATTCATTATTAAATAATTTAACAAAATCATAAATCCTAGGCTGCCACTTTGAACCGTTCCGTCCAATTCGATAAAATATTCCGGGTATTACGGTTAAATGCTAAAGTTATATACCAAAGTTAATGGGTCTGGTTATCGTTAAAGGTAAAGCTTCGGTGAAACTACTAAACTCACCGAAGCATTAACGAAAATTAAAGCCTTTACAAAGATTTCACAAAGCAATCGGATTTGGTTTAGTTTAGTTTATGGTTGAAAATTGAAATGACCTTTTCAAATTGGTATGTTGTGGTATGCTAGAAAACCGAACCACTAAAGAAACGTTATTTTAGAGGTAGGTAAAAACAGTTCAATGGAAAGGGGTCCCTTACTTCATTATGGCTAACTAAAACATAATCCATTGATACATCTCCAATGAAAAGATGAAAAAGGTTACTTTTAGTTATATTTTTCCATGACATTTGAGCTAGAAGAACACGATGTTCTACCAAATGATCATTTTTTCTTTTTATCAAACAAAATTTTGCATTAGAACCCAAACAATCGATAGATATGACAACTAGCTAACTCTTATTACATAGGATATTTGACAATTTCTAGAACGCCCCTCGAACTGTACAAAAGAGAACCTAGACTTTTTTTTTTTTGTTTATGTTGAGAAGAGTAAGAGAGCTATTCCAAATTCTATAATTGTGTGCGTCGCGTTGACAAAAACTTCATCATACGTGATAATATGATACAATAATACAACTACACATAAGTGGTAGTTGAGGTCAGCCTCTTCTTCTTTTCTTCTTCTAGACACTTATTTTGTCTTTCTTTCCTTTTACCATTATTTAAATAGTATAATTAATATATATATATATATATAAATTTAAGAAAATTAAAAATATTATGTATATGTAAAATTAAAAAAAAATTAAAATATTATATAATGTGGTTATAAAAAGGACATGTTGGAATTAATAAAATATTATTAAATATGTGCTAACACGGGTTAATCCTCATTTTATTATTTGCCAACACTAGAAATATTATAATATCTAACATATAAAATCAATTTGTTTTACTTAAGATTGTGTAAAATAATTAATTCATTAGAAAAAATGTGACTTAATCACATCATATAAATGACTTATTATGTATTTAAATTCCTTATTTTTTTGTTATAATAATTAAAAATCAAAATAGAATCTCAAACACTAAACAAAACAAACTAAATATAATAAAAATGGTCATATAGTATATTACATGTTAAAAAATTAATATAAACATTTAGTCGCACAAGCGGCCGGAAAATTAGGTTATTTCTCTATTTATAAAACATCAATATTTAACAAACAAATAGAATATAAAATATAAATAATAATATAACTATATGCACGCGGTGTACCGCAGATTAAAATCTAGTTCTAGTTAAACTCCCTGCAGTTTTTTCTGATCTCGCGGTGGCATAACCCGTCAGCGCTTCCACACTTCCCATCTTCACGATCGACTCAGCAAGCTGCCGTACGAACAGCGGTAGGTTTCTATGTCCGCCATTGGCATTAATTATTGTTTTGTTTAGTTACATGCGAAGGTAAAGTTGTTTAAGAATATATTTCAATCTTGTTATATAAATCTTAGTTTTCAAAGTTAGTTTTCAAAGTTAGTTTTCAAAGTTAGTTTTCAAAGTTAAGTAATTCATATAATTGAGACATGTGTCAAGTATATTGATAATAATTTGATATGTGTGAAAATAAATTTTATTTAATAATTATCAGAAATTTCAAAATCCTAAAACTAATAGGATTACAATTAATATTTTTGAAAAGTATATAAAACCAAAAGTAATCTACTATATAGGAAAGTTATCTATTGAGTTACTAATTTCAATAGGAAAATATGTGCAATTAATAAGAAAAATATTTGCAATTTAATTGCATTTATTATTTATTATAATCATATAGTAAAAAGAATTTTATACAGAAAAAAATAAAGTATAAAAAGGTTTAATGTGTTAAAATTAGTGATTAACATAATATAAGAAAAATAAGATAATCAAAATAAAAATTTAATGTAATTTTCTTAAGTTTTTAAATCGGTGAATGATTTGATAGCGTATTCAATATTATGTTATTATGTAAACATTAGTTTTCAAAGTTAATAACTCATGTTATCGCGACACGTGTCAACTTTAACAATTAAAGAATTTGTGATGTGTTATGTACAAAAAAAATTGTTTTAACATATTTGTAAATTATAAAAAATTAAAAATTTAAACTACTCAATAAATATAAAAGATAGTTCATATATGTATATAAAAAGTAATACTAATTCTAATTTTAAATTACTAATTCTCTAAGAAAAAGAATTAAGAAAATTATACAATATATTACTATAATACCTTAAATAATTTATACTGTCAGTTATTAATTAATCGTTACATAAAAAAAAATTCTCCAAAAACATCTTTGAATTTTTGATCAATTTTTGATAATGTTAATATAGTTTTATTTTAAATTAGTTGGAAAAGTAGTAAAACTATTACGTATGAGATTACAAAATTTGAAACAAATATATTTAAGATATTGTTACTTTTTCAAATATGAGATAAAATTAGTTTTCAGTTTTTTCTTTGAGAATTATGTTTTATTAATTTTTAGTTTTTAAAAAAATATTAAGTAAGATATAAATTTAATGCAATGCACATTTTTTATATGAAAAATAGAAATGTTAGTCATTGGATTGAGTGCATAAAATTAAAATCTAATTTTATTATCATGTAATATACAAAGAAAATTTATTGTAAGATGGAGTGTGTGAACTCTAAATTTAGTTTTTTTTTAAATCAAATAAAATAAAATTAATATTTTTTGTTGGTTGACAAAAAAAATTAATATTTTGAATACAACTTAAAATTTCACATATTTTTTAATACGCGGGCCTAATCTTGTTAATATATAGAGAATGTTTAAAAAATTGTACCTTTTGAATTTATTAATAAATAATTTAATAAATTTAAATAATTAAAGAAATTTTGTAATAACTATTTTATTAAAATGAGTTCCCCGCAATATTGCGGAGCTCAATATCTAGTGTGTAACAACAACAACAACAATTCACTAAAACCATAAATTCTAGGCTGCCACTTTGAACTGTTCCGTCCAATTAGATAAAAGTATTCCGGGTATTACGGTTTTTTTTTTGTCGGCAACTTTCATTAATTAAGCCCAAGACGGGCAGTATGAAAAAGAGATACAAAGTGAAAACGGAGCCCAACAAATAAAGCCCAATCATTAACCTAAATACTCTAATACAAAATACAGCTAAGCACAAATAGGTTTAGAAAGAGACACGTATTGGAACACGTGTTAAACTACGAAGTTGGGGTGGAAAACGATCGAGTCGACACCGCCTTCCACCGGAGCCGAGTCTCCGATCAGATCCAAAAATTCTGGCTATCAAATTCATCTTTTCCAGCACAGGGATCCGTCGTTCTTCAGCTTTTTGCTCCGAATATCACCCCTTTCCTTATGCAGCTTCCTCCGAGTTTTAAGAAACAGAGCCTCATGAATCTTCGTATCTGTGAAGCACCGGAATACGTGAGATGGCTAGATGTCAGATTATTGCAAAACTTTGCTCTCCTAAACTGTTTTCACCCTCCACAGAATTCCTCCCATCACGATTCACAAACTTAAGAAGAAACCATCATACGATGCCAATCATGGCCACTAGTATGTGTATGAGGATTTACTCTCCTCTTGATTAGAATCGAGCATTCTAATGATCCAAAATCTCTGTAACATCACTCGGCCTTGACCTTTTCAACTTAAAAGAGATCTATCGGGCTCTACAAAAGGAAAAAAAACACAAAATTTAGCCATAAGGGCTAAGAAGAACTCGCATTTAAGCGAGAAAAGATAAACTGGACTTAGCCGGAAACAAAAAACAACGACAAAAGTCGCTGGAAATATAATACATCAGCTTTCTCTCTCTTAAAAATTTGAGAGAGAGAAAGCTCCATATAAAGCTCTATTCCGGGTATTACGGTTAAATGCTAAAGTTATATACCAAAGTTAATGGGTTTGGTTATAGTTAAAGGTAAAGATTCGGTGAAACTGCTAAACTCAAACCTATATACAGTACACAAAGATTCACAAAGCAATCGGATTTGGTTTAGTTTAGTTTATGGTTGAAAATTGAAATGACCTTTTCAAATTGGTATGTTGTGGTATGCTAGAAAACCCAACCACTAAAGAAACGTTATTTTAGAGGTAGTAAAAACAGTTCAATGGAAAGGGGTCCCTTACTTCATTATGGCTAACTAAAACATAATCCATTGATACATCTCCAATGAAAAGATGGAAAAGGTTACTTTTAGTTATTTTTCCATGACATTTGAGCTAGAAGAACACGATGTTCTACCAAATAATCATTTTTTTTATTTTTATCAAACAAAAATTTGCATTAGAGCCCCAAACATAACCAAAACAATCGATAGATATGACAACTAGCTAGATAACTCTTGTTACATATGATATTGACAATATCTAGAACGCCCCTCAAACTGTACAAAAGAGAGCTAGACTTTTTTAATTTTTTAATTTTTTGTGTTTATGTTGAGAAAAGAGAGCTACTCCAATTCTATAATTGTGTGCGTCGCGTTGACAAAAGCTTCATGATACGTGATAATATGATACAATAATACAACTACATAAGTGGTAGTTGAGGTCAGCCTCTTCTTCTTCTAGACAACTTATTTTGTCTTTTCTTTTCTTTTACCACATTAAAATAGTAACTATTTTCATATATACCCCTTATTTTTCATAGTTTACCTCAACGCATCCCCTACTCAATTATATTATGGGAATTTAGTTCAATGTACCACATTTTCCATAAAAATTTTCCAATCTGCCACAGTTGAAATGTCTTTTTCGATCTACCACAAATGTTACATAAAATGATATTTTTACCCTTCAGCTAATATAACAAAGAGAATCTGTCTTTTATTATTTTATGTTGTTTCGTAAAATGCGACAGCCTTTTTCTGATCTTTTTCGGCGATAGAAGGTCAAAAAACAATGTCTTGACATTTATTGTGGACAAAAACCTGAACAATTTTTTTTTTTTTTTGGGATGTTAGGATAAAGGGACATGTTAGGTGATGGACAAAGTTAATAGAGTTTCAATTGTCTGTTTTTTTTTTTTTTGTCTGTTAATAGACATTCATTTTGGGCCATTTTGTTTAGAGTAATTATGCGTAGACAACGATTAATGACGGTGGACAATGTCCCTTTCAAAATTGTGTTGCTCCCGTAGACTTTTTTTTTGTCTATCCGTTTGATGGACAAATTTATTGTGAGAAGCAGTGTTTATTTATGTCTACTATCTACGAAACTCTACTTTTAACACGTAGACAACTATCATCCCATTGGGTGTAGCGTAATTATGTGTAGACAAAAGTATTAATGATGGTGGAAAATGTCACATAGACAAAAGCAACGTCAGTGGCAGATGATTCCTCTTCATCTGAAGGTAGTGGACCACAATTAAGCCCTGTTAAGATACCAACTCCCGTAGAGAAAAACGGATTGGATGTCCCCATAAACAAACCACATCTCATGTTTCTTCCAAGTGATAAGGCAGCGACAAAGGAATTGGTGGACAAGCTTGCCGGATAAGGAACTCTTGCGAACAGGAAGTAAAGACGACCAAAACAAGAATCTTTCAGTCACTTCAACTGACGACGCGGAAGTGGTCCACGCTCTGTAGATGGGATATCTTGTTGAACTTCACAAACACCAGTTGGGACAGAGATATCATTGGGAAGACCACAACTGTTTCTGGAGTCGTCACTGTGTGGACAACAACAAAAACGTATAAAATATGTCCACAGCAATTTGTCAATAAGACGCCAAGCAGAGAAAACTTACATGATATTGTCCTCCGACTGCTGTTTTTGAATTGTGTTGGTGGCACTGTTATCGGTGCTTAGAGATGAATCTGCTTGTTGAACTTCACAAACACCAGTTGGGACAGGGATATCATTGGGAAGACCAAAATTGCTTCTGGAGTCGTTACTATGTGGACAACAACCAAACTTTTAAAACATGTCCACAACAATTGGTCAATAAGACGCCAAACAGAGAAATCTTACATAATATTGTCTTCTTTATCCACTTCCTGAGAGTTTGTTCCCATTACATTGACAGGACAATTGTTTTCACTGTGTGGACAAAACCAAAGTTTCAGAATCTATTTATCCATAAATGTTAAACAGAAACCACTTATTAAAAGTGGAAAAACTTACTGAATATCCTCATCTTGACTTTCTGGAATGAGGACGAAGTTGGGAGTAGGTCCAAACGTTTGGTTCTTTCTCTCCATCCCAACCGTGACCGTGTTGGTTCCCAAATCATGTCTGTTAAACCTTTGGGAACCACGAAATTGGTAGAAACGATTAGGGTTGAAACGATTAGGGTAAAATTGGTGGAAACTGTTGTGTGTTGTACTTACAGTTGATTTGCGACCACGAAATCGAGCAAAGCCACTTTCTGGTTAGCCGAAATTGATTCGTTGCTTGCATCCATGGAAGAGTTTCATATTTGCATGCGGAGATCTTTGGATAAAGAGGTCATAACTGTTATAAAACTGACGGAGTCGAAGAGAGAGATCAAAAAGAAATTGAGAAGAAGAAAAGTTGAAATTGGAAAGGAAGCGGAGAGACCAGAGAGAGAGAATAAAGCTGGACCAAAAAAAACTTTTCAATTGTTTTTTAATATTGAAAGAAAGGAGGGTACAATCGTCATTTGAGAAACTGTGATGTGGTACATTAAAAAAGGAATTCCCAATGTGGTACATTGGCAAACATTGAGTTTCCAATGTGGTATAATTGTTAAATATCTCTTATATTATTTTCATCCAAGACAAATTTAGCAAAAATCAAGGATTCCTTGGAAACAATTAAAAGTATTGGGGCTAATTTACAAAACACATAAAACATTTATGTTATTGACGTATATATGAAAACACCAATTCTTCAATTTTTTCCACATTGCTGAAATATTCAGAAACGCGTTTCCTTTTCCTCGTAGTGGATGGAGATGGAGAAGATATGTAAATAAAATCTCACCCCCCTTTAAAATTTCTGATATTGTTTTCTCTCTCACACAATTCGTTTCCCCAGAATCTCACGAACCCTAAAATAAACTTTTCTCATTCTTCTTCAACACATTGAGATTAGATTCCAAATCATTCAATGTGTCCGTTGAGGTTCTTATTGGTGTTCTTCTCAGCTGTACTCGCCGGTTATTTCGCATGGAAGACGGTTAGTTCTTCGCCTGAGCTCATCTCTGACGACTCGCCTGTCGAATTGAATGAGAAAGAAGGACTCGATTTCAAAAAGGTAAAGCCTTTTTTTCGTTAATGTTCTCAAATTTTGATTTCTTGGGGGGGGGATTTGTTCTGAAATTTCTCTGTTTCAATTGGCGAATTATAACAGAAGATGGAGAATGGGTTTTGGGTGTTCGTCGATATGGCTAGCGGAAGATACCTTTGGAGGAATCTTAAGGAGATTAAAGAGAGTACTCAATGAAGACGATGAATGATCAATGAATACACTAAAGATTTCATCTTTTTGGTCACACAAGACGAGTTAATAATGAATCCTTCACATGAATTTTGTAACTTTTGATTGATTAATTGATTTGTAATCTTGCAAAAAAAAAAAAGAAAAATGGAGTTTTTTTGTAACTTTTTCAAGCAATTTCTTCTCTTTACTATTCAATCTTCTCCAGATCATTGGACACATAAGAGAACAATGTGATTTTAGCTATTTACAACCTAAACAATGAGATTATACCGAACGTAGTGAAGAAGCCGAGGGAGAATAAGATTTCAGGTTGAGTCGACTTGAAGCTTGATTGACATGTAGAGGAGGGTGAGAAGAGCACCTTGTGGAAGAGGAGCATGTCTAGCTAAATTGGAACCAACCCACATCGCAACTACCACAAGAACCACAACGCTGCTGCTTGCTTTCCCACACAGCCAGCTTGCGAACGTTAGACACAGAGTAAGAAGGATGCCACCTTTTCCTCCTAGTATCCATGCGATCATGAACCCGAGTTTGTAACCCATGTCGAGTTCCTTGTCGAGCAAAGCTGTGAACGTGCTAAATGTGAGAGATGCTAGGTGACCGAGCGAGTACAGAAGAAACATCGATAAGAAGGTGGATTTTAGAGATTCGACAAAGGAGTCTCGCTGGTCTTGTGCTCTTCCTACTTCTTCTTCTTCTTCTAGTGGCTCTGTCTCGGAGTAGAAATCTGAGTTTGGATATGTAGAAGAATAGTGTCCGTGGAATCTCTCGTGTCTGGATCTTTGTCTTATCTCAACCCAGCTGTTGTAATACTTCATGGCATCTTCAACCTCAGTGGTGGTGTAGTTTTGCCTTTTCACTCTATGGAACCTTGCGTTTTCTTCAACTTTAAGTGCTCGGTCGTACTGAGTCCTTGCAGCTTCATTAGATAGTACCTTTTTGCAAACAAAAACGTAAAAATAAAGACTCTATCAGTTGATGTAACATTGGATCCCAAGAAGAACTCAGAAACTTGTGAATTTCAGGAATACCGACTTCGTAGGAACAACGAATGGTCTTGAATAGCTCTCCGGCTCTAGAGTCCTTATTCACATCAGGATGATACTACAATTGCAACACAAGAAGATTACAGTCACAAAACATAACCCAAAACAAAGCTGAGTAAACTAGGACCATACATAACTCTCTAGATGATTCTCATACAAACACAAAGATCTTAACTTTATCTATACCCATCAAAAATCAATCAAATCAACGTTGCAAAATGAGTGCTTTCTTGGAAGCGACGACGCAAAAGAAAACATAAGTTACCTTTCTTGCGAGCAGGCGATAAGCTTTCTTGATGTCAACTTGTGTGGCGTTACGAGCGACCCCCAAAACAGCGTAGTGGTTTTGTCCGCCGGTATTAGAAGCCGAAGACGAAGATGAGGACGAAGAAGAAGAAGAATACGCCGCATAAGTAATTGTGGTTTTGGAGCGATTACGGTGAGAGCGAGATCTGCCGTCGCGGTGCCTTCGACGGTGGTGGTGGTGTTGTTGTAGGTCTCGGCCGAAATATTTAGACGACGGAAGGAGGAGATCGCCGGTGAAGGAAGAGGATGAGAATCGACGGCAGCCCTTGAGTGGGATGGGTCCAACCAGAAGCTGAGTCTGCATTATCTTCTTGAGTTCTTTCTTCCCACACTGACCAGTCACAACCACACAGCTCTGTTTGTCAACGGACCACTGACGTTAAGAGAAGCGGCTTTGACGGAGGGCCGTTAAATATTACTGGGCGGGTCAGATTATCGGATCTTTTTGGGTCATCCATATTAATGGGCCTTTAGATATTGGGCTTGATCTTTTATGTTTTTGTTTGAGAATATTGCAAATAATGCGTTTCTCTCCAATGCCACTTACCCAATTGTCTTCTCCCGCCTGCCACAAAGAGAATGTAAAGAGAAAGTGATAATACTATTATGCCCTCCTCCATTCTCTCTATCCAATATTCTCAAAATTTAATAGTGAAGAAAAATAAAAAGATCTCTATTGGTCCTCCTCGTTTTCTTCGTTCTCTTCTCACAAAATCAGAGATCTCGACATCCTCATTCTCTTCTCACAAAATTGAACCAAATTAGCCATTCGACAAGTCCTACTCGTTCTCTTCTCACAAAATCAGAGATCTCGACTGGAAATGATGAATTTCATTATCCAGACCCTTCGTCGGGCCAACTCCTCCTTTGCCTTCGGCCACCGCGACGGGGGAAGTTCCGGAATCGCGTTCCAATCTGCAGCCACCCGACGCTTGGTATGATTTTAACTGAAACTGATCTTAATTGTTTTTTCCTCTTATTTTCTTCTATTTACCCTGACTTTTATTGTTTCAGTCGTGACTTGGACTTACTAGATGCCGATATTATTAAGGGAGATCTTACGAATGCCGCTGGACAGAGGTAAATCTGTTGTCCATCCACCATCATTTGTCCTCTGCGTTATTTGGTTTGTTGTTATGTTGGAAAACTGTTAGGGTAGACGAAGCATAATTGCGATGTCCATCCGTATTTACTTGGATTAAACGTCAACAAAAGATAACGTTGTCCACTAATATTGTCTATCACCACGACCCATTCTATTGTCTACATATATCGTGTATGCCTAGAAGAGCCTAGATAGACCATACAATTTTGTTGTCCACCAAACATGTCCTTCTAGTCATAAGCCACATCATATTGTCTACCTATATTGTGTTTGACTTGAAGAGCCTTGATAGACCAATTTAGTTGTCTTTCCATTATGTTGTCCACTTATATTATGTATTACTAGACAAGACTAGATAGACCAATTTTAGTTGTTTACTCATTTTGTTGTCCACCACGTTTGTCCTTTGAGGATTACGTTTAGAAAAGCGATGGAGTAAGCCAAGCTTGCCCACCACCACGTCTAGTAAAGCCTATATAGACCTGAAACCAAGTTTTTCTCAACATTTAATGTCTACATATATTGTGTATGACTTGAAGATACTAGATAGACATATGTACTTGTCTATCTATTCTGTTGTCCACCTATATTGTGTATGCCTAGACAGACTAATTTAGTTGTCTTTCCATTATGTTGTCCACCTATGTTATGTATTACTAGAAAAATGAGATAGACCAATTTAATTGTTTACTCATTGTGTTGTCAATCTTTACTGTGCCTCCCTTTTAACACAAGAACTCACCGTCTTTCTCCTCGTTTCTATTAATGCAGGTCTCCTAATGCAGAAGGCCCATCTGGGAGCGGTGATCCATTAATGGACCAGGATCTGCATTCGAGCAACAAGTCCATCAAGCTTTTGTCCATCTAACTGGCTTTATGTGCCTTACTAACACCATAATACATGTGTTTATGTGCTTTATAGACCAAAATCAATGCAATGTCAAAGTACATGTTTCATTGTATTAAATGTGGAGACATACCTCCTTCTCCGACCACAATACTCCTCCTCCTTGTCCTTAATCTCTTTTTTCAAATCTGTTTTTTCTTTACTTTACCCAACTGCTCAATTAACTCTAATTAATCATTTTTTCCATAAACAACCGAAGGACCAAACGGCGCTGCCATTAATGCAATGTCCAATCGGCATTAATGGCGACAAACACTTCAAATTTTTTTTCCTCTCTCACTTCTCCCACGTGCAACATTTCTCAGTTATTAAAGCAAGACTAATTTAGTCTTCTTACATCTCTCCTTTACTTGGAAAATGACATTTCTCAGAAGGAAATTTAAAAGTGGCATTTTTGCCAAGTTTTTTGAGAAAAGTGGCATTTCTAGCCAAAATCCCTTTTTGTTTGATATAGCTTGTATGCAATTGCAAACCCCCAAGGAACTAAATGCTTAATTGATACATTCATTACTCACAAATTTATTTGTTTTACTCAAAGACTACAATATGTTACCTGGTGATTTAGTGTTGTTATTGTATCATCACTAATGTTCAAACACACATTCATTATACATGTTGCTGCATTATGCGGATTTGAATCACTGAATCAAAATCACTAACAAAATCAAATACATCGTTTGAGACTTTATTATCAATTGAAAACATTAAATTTAAATTTACTTTATACTTTTCTTATGTATTTTATCTTGTTGTTTTCCTCTTGTATATTGTATATCGTTTACCAAATAACCACAACATCGTCGTTCGCGGTTAACTATTACTTGTTGTAGTATGTAGTACTAATGTAGGCCTAGTCTCGTATGCATTGGTTTATTATTACAAAGAATATAAAATATACAAACATTATTTATTCATTTTCCTAAATTCATAAATATATAAGCTATAGATCCCGTTGGTTTTTTAAAGCAGAAGACATTGGATCTGAATGTACTGATTTAGTGATTCTAAACGGGGGATGGGCTATTTGTTTAAAGTGCATCGTAGTATCCTCCAAAAGATATCTGAGCTCTTGCCACCGGAAGACCTTTCATCGCAGAGATTGCTTCATTTAGCTTTGTTGCATGCTTCACTACTTCGTTCATTCGCTGTCAAACAAAATTATGTATACATATAAATAAACTTTCAAAAACAGACATAAAAAATCTTTAAGCCCCTAGCTGATATAGATTAATACGCATATGATATAACTTGTAAAGTAAATGTAAAGGAACAATGACGTTATTAATTATAAACGTGTTTTGGTTCGAAGTGTGAGGGTGACGCAAAAGAAAAGATAAACACAAAACGTACAAAGGAAAAAATAAGAATTTTTCTCTAGATACAATTATTGATTGTTCCCTTAGACACGTAATAGGCCACACCGCCAAACGCATCCTTATCACTTTCGGTATATCAAAGACACAAACAAAACTTCTCTAATCAACAGCCCATCCAACCAAACACGTAAATAATTTGTATAGAGCTGAGATCTAACTTTAATAACACAATATCGCCACTAGCTAAAAGAAGTTTGCTAATCTTAATCACCATTTGTATAGTTTTCATTTATCAAAATAGAAAAAAAAAATCTCATATTACTTCTTTTATTTTTTTTGTGAATAAGGATTCATCGGATTGTAGTTCATTATCAAAGCACCTAAATCTTTTACATTAGAAACACTAAACACAGTAATGTCAATCTAGATAAATTTTTGAAACAATTCAACTTGAAATATGAATCATAATTAAGTGTAAGAAGTTACCTTATTATCATCAGAGTAAATCTGGAACCTGAGGATCTGGTTCTTGTTACGACAACCTTGGACGCTACCGTTGTGTCCAAGGAAGAAGACACAGATGGTGGCAGCAGCAGCTGCAACACCAAATGAACATATAGCTCCAATTCCATTGAGACCCTTCTTCCACAAATTCATATTTTTACCTTCGTCCCAAACAACTTCTTTCTTGCTACTCAAGTCACTACTCTCTTTAACATCTGATCCCACGATCTCATCATAGTACTCCCCTCCTGACTCGGAATGTTTCTCATCGTTCTGCTGAGGCAGGGGACTCGTGAACCTCGCTGGTGGTGAGTCTAGTTTCATGTCGGCAAATTCGGTTTCCTTCATTTTCTTGAAGGTTATTCTCGGCGACGGAAGAGACTCCGTCAAAAGTTCCGGGTCTGGCTCCGAGAAATCCGGATCCGGGTACTTCTTCTTGTGATCTTTGTCGTCCACGGGGGATAAAGGTTCCCAAGTTATGGGAATATGGAGGAGTTGTGTGGGGACCACGCTAGATCTCTCATGAAGAAGCTCTGTTTTTCCGACAGGATCTTGTATAGGGCAGATGTAGTAATCATTGTCGAAGCTTTTCTCGGTGTTTCTCATCATCTTCTTGGCTTCATGATCCTCGTCATGATCGAGATCAAGATCAAGATTGAGACCCTTGTAGTTGTTTCTAGGGAGTAATTCCCACTCTTCTAGATCCATTCCCTCCTACTTTGTTGATTGATTTCTCCGATTAGGGTTTTAGAAAAAGAGGTTTTTAGAAAAGTTTTTGTTTGGGTGAGCGTATATTTTTTTCTTTCTTTTCAACTTATTGGAACTAATAGAGTTTTGGTAATTTTGAGGAGAGACCTCTCTCCATCGTCGTTATAAAGAGGTTTCTAGATCCTTAAATAGATGATCATAGCATTAAGAGTAAGAAGAAGAGACGGAAACTCTTAAATGGTTGATTTAACTATGGGAGTAGGTATAAGCGAGATTGACGCGCGCATCTAGTGTAGTCACTGTTAAACTACATTAAGTTATAAAACTATTAATTAGTGATTTTTTTGGTTGTCGGCAATTAGTGATTTTTAAAAATGATAATTATTCAATAGAATTGTTCAAAGAAGATGCATATATGTATGTATATTGCGTAGATATTTAAATAGATGTAATAATTAAGCTAAACGTTATTTTAACCATGTTAAAATATAAAAGTATGATTGGTATATTGAGAAGTCAAAAATACACTCAACCGACAAAACGCATATCACTATTTCACCCTCAAACTTACAACCAAAATTCATAATGTTTCTCTTAGCTAAAAAAACATACTAATAACTTGCAAAGATAGTAAATAACCTTGTATTAATTTTATACTACTATATTGGTGAAACTGTGGAAATATAAAGCTAATGTATTTGATGAAGGCGTGGGCGGCGAGATAAGTCATGTAGAGCTTATCTACGCATGAAGTGACAAAAGAAGATGTTGCCATTTTTTAGGACCCGCCACGTTAACAAGTATCGATTGTCTTCTTTGACAAGGTCCCTTCTCTCCTTTGATATTTTATTTGTTCCCTTTGATTTTAGTTAGATAATGATTATGAAGAATCTTTCGTACTAAATTTTGCAATTGAAAACTGAATGGTAGTTTCGAGTTTATAAGTTTAAAGATTAAGACGTCTACCTAGGGAGGTATTTAAATTTCTAATAAAATAACACAAAGTTTATAGGTAACTTTTATTGATGTTTCTAGATAGAGAGACCTAGAGAGGACAAGACTTCAAGCACAAACTTGATACCAACACATGAATGTTATTCATATATTTTCGGTGCTTTTTCCTTACATTTAAGTAAACTACCAAACTTTTGTAATTAACCAAAATACGAAAAGATCGAAGAAAAATAGAAGATGATGTGTTATACAAGTCACAAGTTTAAAGTCCTTTTCTAGGGAGGAAAATGATAAAACAGATACTAGTGGAGGTTGCTTGCTCGCAATTACTAGTGAATTATTCATGGCAAAAGCAACGAATTTTTCATTTAACAAGTGTAACATATGCAGAAGTCGTTAAAGAACACCTATAATCATTTATTTTTCTTATTATTATAAATTTTCCATCATCCTGATATGATCCTTCTAACATAAATGATAACATAAATAAATAATGGTAGAGATTAGATTAGTAAGTTTATTTTTGACAAAAAAAAAAAAGATTAGTAAGTTTATCTATACAAACCAAGTCAATCTATAAGTGTTAATAAAAAGTTGGCAAAAATTAATATTTTTGTTTGATTTTGTAACTTCTGGAAACAAAGTCATTGCAAAATCAAAGTGCAAATAAAAAGACTCAAATAACCGTTCATAACATATCAACATTTGTTCTACTTTTTTCTTTCACTTCTTTGTTTCCTAAGATTGCTTTCTTTGATATTGTGCTTTATTTTACATGTGGAATTAAGCTTAGTCTTAAACCATCTAAATTCGTAATAAACTAAAGAATCATATTTGTATAAGCTTCTCAACTAACTCAGGATTCCTAAGTTGAAACTGAAAATATCTAAATAGAAAGATTCAACTGTCATGCACACACGCTAAAACGACAGGAAAACGAAACTTCAACATGTGAACCAGAGTGATCCACAAGTCGGACAAGTTTATACGACCCAAGTGTCCACCTCTAACACCACTTAAACCAAACCATTAATAATCAATACAAGACAAAATGTAATGCAAAACGAAGTAGACCCAGAACAAGAATATTCAAAAAAGGAAGAAAAATATTCACAAATGAAGCAAAACATGATTTACATACAGAGGACAAAGGAACTCCAAAGTCACAGAAACATGTCAGTAAAGGAACTCTCACAGAAAGTAAAGTAATCTAAACTAAACTCATCGACAACGAAGTATTTCTGAAATCACCCTTTTAGGCTGATTGTGATGATGATTTTCCTAGCGAGACCGATGCAAGTGCGTTCTTTGCCCTTTCTTGAAAGTTTCTTGTTTTGGTGAGTCTCAGCTTCATCCATAGCCTCCTCACGTCTATCATGTGCAGGGCACGGCCAAACAGTTGGCTAGTCTCCCCAAGTATTCCCAAGCTCAGATGCGGAACATACATTGCCCATAATGTTTTCAAGCGTGATCCCATGATGGGGAAGATCAAAATTGCCAGTTTCAAAGACAGAAACATCAATGCAAGTACCATATATGGATCTCTTTCTGCTATTTCTTTGACTGATGACCCGTTGAGTAGCCATGTGATCAGGTCACCATCGGTTTCCAAGCTTGTTGGTTCACCTTCATCAATATACTGGATAGGTTTAAGACCTGAAAAGCCACAGAGATACACCAAGCAGAGCTAGTTAAAACAAAAATTGAATTAAGTGATTTCCCAGCCATTCATGTCTCTTCGAGGGATACAGCTGAAAATACGAGAAGAAGTATAAACAGAGACGCCAGTCTCGCATTTCATGAAGCACACGCTCTCACCTGTTGTTTCCTTGTAAAACTGAACCAGACATTCAAGATCCTTTTGACCATGGTATCGCACCTTCACTGCTTGATTCACCATCAGGATTGACGGTAAGCTATGAATACCATACCTAGAAAAGACGCTGCAATAGTGAAAATCATGAGATCAATTAACATGGACCAAAGAAGATGCCAGAAAGAAAAGGCTTAAAACATTTGGTATTTTGGAGGATGACCTACTCATGAAATAAACTTCATAAGGCTAAAAAGGTTATAGGACAACAAACTAACTAATCTACATTTGATGATCACCCAAATAGAAAGCGTCATTCATTTTCTGTTACCTTATTTGTCATGTGTTGGTAAAACTAACTCACTAAGACGAGACTTTACCAACTGTAGGGTCAAACACTGATTACAGGCAAGTAAGTATTAAAAAATCTGACATGCAACTAAAAATCATTCTTTTCTTCTGCAAGTAAGATATTAACACCCAAATTTCTTATCGTAAGTGATTCAAATGATCCCTGGCCTCAATATGTCTGATAAGATGCAAATGGAATTATACACAAAATTATATAGACGAAGAAACTTCTTACGATGGTAAAGCCTGAGATTGCTCAACAACTAGGTGCTTAATGTGAGGAAACATTGAACTCAGAACATCAAACTTGGGGCGTACTGCACGTGAAAACTGGCACCGTTTGGTATAAAATAGTATGGATGTATAAGTAAATCCATGGTTTGCATCCATGAGTCTGTCTAGCAAGTCTCCATCTACCTGCATTAGCAGAAATACAAATATTGATACTTGTTGAGTTACAAAAGCAAGCACAGATCCAAGTCCACACACCCGATATAGAATCAAACACATATGTTATATCATATTTGCTGCAACTGACTAAGAATGTGCAGATATTACATGATGAAGTTGTGTTGGTAGAAGAAAGACCAGTGTTAAAGAACTTTACATATATTGCAGTCTTGAGATAAAAGAGATCCTAAATATCTCTAAGAAACAACAAAGTCTGATCATTGATAGGTCACAAATAAAGCATAGTTATAGAATAGTCCTTCCTAAACAAAGACACAAATTTCCTGACAACATATTTCTATCAGCTTCCTATGATAGTAAAGAACTCCACCGTTATGAATAGGTAAAGAAAATGAAAAAGGCAAAACCCTCAGAGACCTACTAACCTCGATAAAATAGTGGAGCAAAGCTACAAAGCCTATACCATTCATTCTCCTAAAGTACTTGTATGAACTGGTAAGAGCTTACGCTTGCATAACGAAAGATACAATTAACTCCACCCACAACACTAAAGGGACATGCCAAACAAGTAAAAAGGAGGGCTCTTTCCTCGCACATTTATGGAAGAGTTTATCATCTGAATTTCTCAAGAGATGAAATCACAACCTCTTCTACTACTTTACAAACCCAACTCACGGATCTTCACATCTAACGCAAAGCATCCCACATCCAATCGAAAATTTTAAAAGACGTACAAATCATAGAAATTGTTACAAGTGTGAAGACGTGTACCTCGAGAGGAGGGGTCGGATAAAGAGAGCGAGGACATTTCTGCTCGATGCCGGATCGGAACACAACCAAGTCGTGATCGTAATCGTCAACGTAAGCGAACCCACAAGGTACGCTTAATCCAGCTATCGCAGAGAAGAGGAATACGGAGACCCACAAATTCATCAAATCAGAAAACCTAAATCTACAGCAAAAGATACAGAATCCACACAAGAAACTTTTTTTTAACAATTCACAAAATCAAAGGTGAAATCAGATTGAAATTGAAGGAGAAAAGCTACGAGATCAAACCAAAAGGGAAAACCTTAGATTGAGCAAAACGAGAGCTTAAAGAAAATAACTTTTATAAGAGAAAACTACAGATGGGGAAATTAAAAATGTCTTCTTTCTCAGAAATATAAATTTGGGGGAAAGTCTCAGATCCATTCACAAACAAAAAGAGAAAAAAAGTATTTATTGTCACTTGATTTTGCAGAAACATACATACAGATGGAGAACGCCAAAGATCGATTCTTTTTTTTTTTAATTTCTTCTTCTTCTTCTTTTGACAAATCTCTCAGTCGTCGTCACCTTCCTTTTTCTTTTCTTTTTTATTTTTTCTTTTTTTTCTCCACTTATTACACCACTTATCTTGCCGTGTGATAGGTGCATGTGTTCTTAAACATACATATGTCCTTGCTGTTAAATTAGTTTATGTAATAACAACACCAACGACTCACTGATACTGTCCCCAAAAAAAAAAAAAAAATTGGGAAAATCAAAGGCCCATTAGTTAGACCCAATAAGGCCCATTACTGAGACCCAGTAAGGCCCATTAATTAGCATTTTCTTTAGGATTTGACCTTCAATGTTGTATTTGACGGAGAAGTAGAAAAAAAGAGTTTGTTTCTTTCTTCTCTTCTCCTCTTTCTTCCTGATTAGATTTTTTTTAGGGCTTTGAAGCACGAATGAACGCGTGAAAGCTCCTTCAAATCAAGAAAAACAAAAATGGAGGTTGCCGATAGGAGGGACGAGGAGATCAGGGACTCTGGAAACATGGACACTATCAAGTCTCACTATGTTACCGACTCTGTTTCTGAAGAACGCCGCTCTCGTGAGCTCAAGGATGGTCTCCATCCTCTACGGGTTTGTTCTCTTAATCCCTAGTGTCGATTGATTTTTTTTTCCCCAATTTGAATCTGAAATTAGCTGAAACTTTGATCCTCGTGCGTCGAGCTTTATAGATGACGGCTTATAGCTGGGGTTAGGGTAGTAGTGGAAGATTCGGATTCTAAATCGATGTTTGTTAGAGTTTTTGTGTTTTCAGATTAGGTTTCGCGACTTTGATTAGATGTGTGTTAGCTCAAATGTTATAGGATTATATACTCTAGTTGGATTTTCAGATTTTGTGGTACTGATTTTAGCTAAGAACGAGTCAGATTGATTTAGAGGAAATGAGATCGTTGATACCATTTTGTTAAGTTCAGATACTGGTTCTGTGGCTGTACGTTTATATATTTTGGGAATGTGCAGTACAAGTATGCAATATGGTACACCCGTCGCACACCAGGGGTTCGGAACCAGACATCTTATGAGGATAACATTAAGAAGATTGTGGAGTTCAGCACGGTAAGCTCAAATATATACTAATGGAAGTCCATTCTTGAAGTGGTTCACAAGTTTATTATACTGTTCATTTCTGAGATTTGGCTTTGGTAACCTTAGGTTGAAGGGTTTTGGGCCTGCTACTGTCACCTTGCTCGGTCTTCTCTCTTGCCTAGTCCAACAGATCTTCACTTCTTTAAGGATGGAGTTCGCCCCTTGTGGGAGGTAGGTGTTTCCATTTGCTTGTGTTTGTTCCTATGTGTATCATCGACAATAAAAAAGAAAACAATTTACATGACAAAGGTTTCTCGAAAGTTTCATCTCTTACAACAAACCAATTAAACTAGCTTAATTCATCTCCTACAGGATGGTGCCAACTGCAATGGAGGAAAGTGGATAATACGTTTCTCTAAAGTTGTATCTGCTCGCTTCTGGGAGGATCTGGTGAGTTTATTTTCTTGTGGACACTTCTTTTGAGTGTTGACACCCTTTCTACTTCATTCAAAAGGAATTTTTTTGTAAATGTTCTTTATTGTCCATCACTCATACTTGGTGTCGAGGTTTTTGTATCTGAGAATGTTTTTTATACTCATCCATTGACTTGTTTCTTCAGCTTCTTGCGTTGGTAGGTGACCAACTTGACGATGCTGATAACATCTGTGGGGCAGTACTGAGTGTCCGTTTCAATGAGGACATCATTAGTGTATGGAATCGCAATGCTTCTGATCATAAGGTGAGATAACTATTAGCAATAAGAACCGTCTTTCTCGCGTTACTTTTGTTTGGTACTTACATAGTGCAATGTTTTCTGTTAACAGGCAGTGATGGGTTTGAGAGACTCAATCAAGCGGCATTTGAAGTTACCTAACGCATATGTCATGGAATACAAGCCCCATGATGCTTCTCTTCGCGACAACTCTTCCTACAGAAACACATGGCTGAGAGGATAAACTGAAGTGGACGGTTGTATCATGTAACGTGGTGAAGATTTGGGAAGCTCTTCTGCAACCCTGGGAAGATATCTGGATTGAACCCTGTATCCAATACCATACTGTACCGGAGGCTTACACTTTCAGAAAAAAAAACCCGGCTGCTTCTGTGTCAGTAGGTGTTCAGTCGTTTTATTGTTTCTAGATCTTGTCACCTTCAATGGTTTCTGTTAAAAACTTGCAAGGATTCATTTTCAAAGAAACTTGAGATCGAGTACTGGTTTACATTATGACTAGAGTCTTAAACAGTAACAGTATATGTCAATATACAATTTCACTTCGCATTTTGGTCTTTAATATACATCTACAGATTAGAAAAAGAGTGTGGCACTGGTCTGGATAGTCCTTTGATCTCAACATTTATAGTTTAGCTTCGGCAGATGATTGAAGTCCGATTATACCTGGTTCAACATCAAAAACTAGAGTGAATCAAGAGAAAATGGCGTTATCTATATATTTTCCAAAGATCTTAGCTTCGTAGCAATACCGCATCCAACTCTCGAGCCTGCGTTTCCCGTTGATTTGCTAAGCTTGTGCCCTCCTGCACAGTAACAATCACCAAGAGATCGTGGTTCTTTAAGAACTATGCCAAGTACTTGATGAATGCTACATGAAACTACAGTCTTGAGGTTCTACCCTTAAATTTCTACAACTCACTTTGCATATACTGACATTGAGCTATAACTAAAGACTATAACAGTTCCTACCTTTCCCAAGGTCATCAGGGTCAGCATGTACAACAACCGCCCTCCCGAGTATAGAATACTGCCCACTAAGCGGTATCTGTGAATTCAGAGAGAAGACGAGATAAGTGGGAAATGGTAAATGGTAAGTGTGTGCTGGGGCTTGCAAAACCAACCGAACAAATGTAAATGTTTATTAAATGTCAAGATTAAATGGTTAAAGAAGGGAATCGTTTACCTGTTTATCTTTGATTGAGATTTCAGCAACACCTGAAAACAAGTCTCAACCAAAAATACTAGCATCATTATTCAAAGGGCACAAAAACTATGAAGATAACAAAGGAACAAAGATTATACCGTCTGATCCTGCAAGAATGTTACCCAAATCGCCTGCATGACGCTCTTCCTCGTTTGGTGGTCCGTGAACTCGATTTAATGGATTGAAGTGAGGTCCTGAAAGTTAACATTTCCATGAGAACTCAGCTATATATATATATCAAAGAAGAAAAACCAGTAAAAGCAAGCATCTATAGCTGACAAAGAGACACGAAGGCTGGTTTCTGGTTCTGCTATCAGCTATCTTAATGGTTCCTTGAGATAATTCTCTGGGAACACTAAGAGCCAGTGGAAACTAAATTTGATCCAAACCAATCCAATTACACCAAGGTCAAGTTATCTAAAATCGTTCTTTGAGCTAATTCTTTGAAAACACTAGGAGCCAATCTAAAATCTGATCCAAACCAATACAGTTACACCTATATCAAGCAAGATTACTCTTTTCAGTTTCAGATGAAGATTCTTAAGAACTTGTAAGTAGAACAAGCTACCAAAAAAAAATCCAATTCATCAGAAGGCTAATAAAACTCAGCAGAACCACAATTGTACACAACAAACCAACAACAAAATCATCTAATTTTAATCTCAAAATGTACAGTAACAAAGACAGAGACGAACCAGTAGAGATGCAGCCATTTGTAGTATCCCCAAAAGAGTGAATATGAAATCCATGGAAGCCAGGAGAGAGTCCTGAGATCTTCCCTGTAACATGAGTAGTCCCTGCAAAGCACACAAAACACACCACAGACCCAAAAAAACTCAATTGAGTGAAATAAAAAAATATCTTCATCAATTACAAAATTCCACGCTGATAAAGACAGATCACCGGAAATGTTTTGTATGAACTGAAGACATCCTCGGACGTTTTTATCCCCGGCGATAAGAGCCACCGCTCTGAGATTGCCTCTAGGAGCTTCCATCATCGCTTCTGTGTTTTGGAACTGATGTGATTGATGAATCGATCGGATTAAATTGAATTGTGTTCCGGTTAAGAGTTTTAAAAGAAGTAAAACAAAATTGAACCGGAACTATTTATATTAAACCGAATTAATTCCGAACCGGAAAGAAGAACCATTGTATCCAAGTAGTGCTAATACAAAAGTCTTTAAGAGAAACAATGTAATCAAGATGGGTTCTGCTAACATATTAAACTAAAGTTTCAGAGATTGATCTCTCTTCTGGTGACTGTAACAACCATCTCGGTAGGCTTGACGAGCGTGAAGGTGCAAACATCTCCAATCGTTAAACCTAAATCTTTAGCCAAACGGATCCATCCAGCACAGAATCTTGATTGCTTATTATTAATGAACTTATACATAACATCCCATGACGTTTCCCTTTCCGGATCATGAATCTTGAACATTGTTGTCTCCTTTGGCATATGCAACTGCTCAAACATCTTTGGGATCCCCTGAAAAAATCATAAAATTCTTTTTGGATCAGTAACTCTCATATTTACATAAACCAATATAACATTGTGCCTATATCTTACCAAGAATATGAGGTATGACTTCTTTATAGTGATGGTAAATTCCGGAACAATAAGAGTGTCGTCTTCAGAACCGTCACTAATACTTTCCACCTTCATCTTCTTCTTCTTCTTTGATTTCTCAGTTTGTCTTCTTCCTGTTGATTCAGCTGTTTTGAGACCAAGATAGCTTGATTCAGACGAAGAGTGCTCAAACATGTTCTCCCTTTGTTCTGTCTTGTTCAGACCTGTTTTGATCAAATTCAACCACAAAAGTGATTCAAGACTTGTCTTCTTAATTATTCTTTTCCCATAAGCATCACAAAAGCAAACCACATAGATATGAGAACAATTTACCGGAACTAGAAGCAACGGTAGGTGCAGATTTGCGTGGCCTAAGCAGCTCCATGCCGTCTATCTGGTAGATGTCAACACTAAAACACCTATGTCCTTTGTGCGTAAAGGTAAGGAACTCGTTATCGCCCAAATCATTGTCACTCAAAAACTGATCCCATCCCTTTTTCTCCATGAAGTAGAAGCATAGGTTTCTAGAAATTCTGATTGTCCATGAGCTTCCCCATGAAACTTTCAACACAATGTTAGCCGATAAATCCTCCTCCGAGATGCTTTTGATGAAGTTTAGAGGAATCCCTCTCTGTACACAAAGAGCAAGATTTGTTTATAAAATAAGAAAGAAGTGTGCAATTTCACAACTTCAGTAACAATCACTGAAAATTTCTACATCCACAAAAGCACATTGAGGCCAAAGTTTCAACCTTTTGTGACCTTAATCGATTTGGTCTGATCATTTCACACATGAACCCAACAAGGAAACGGAAAAAAAAAAAAAAAAAAAAACAGAGCAAATTCTCACCAAGAACACACAAACCTAAGTTCATGAGACGACGACAAGGAAAAAGAAAAAAGTAAAGAGATCAGACCCATGGGGAAATCAAGAATGTTATTACCATGATTTCAGACGACAAATCTCCCCTTCGAAGGATCTTGAAGAATCCGGGTTTTTCTGCATCATCAATCATCTCACCAAAAACTCTGTTCATCATCTCTCACTTTCTTCAACCACTCTCTCTCTACAACTTCTCTCTCTCTTAATGAATCAATTTCTCTCTCTGATTTTATGACTCAGTTTCTGTGATCTTCCTATACTCTAATCTCTCTCTCTCTTTATCAGTCTCTCTGATTTTATGACTTCATAGCCACGCAAAAAGAAAAACTTACTACTTTTAGTAATTCGATTTACTACAATGACAGTGACTAATTTACTTCATTTACTCTCCACTTAACTTAACTACTCTTTACAGAGATACAGCCAATTTATTACTTGAATTATATAATTTTATTTACTTTTCAATCTACGCTAACCAGATCAAACTTTTGAGAATTCAGAACAGATGCATTGTATGAGATGGTGGGGTATATGTAACGTGCATATAATCCATAGTTCATGCGTTACGTGTCAATGTAATTTCTGAAGATAATGTGATGTTGTTATTTATAGGATAATAATGTGACAGAAGTTGGAATCTCTATGATAATATCTTTTTCCTCTTTCTGGTAACTCGATATTCAAAATTTCGATTAAAATTAATTTTAATTTTCAACCAGATCTAAGATACCCCACTCTTCTTCACATGAGATAGAATGTCAAAGTTTGAAAACTGTTTATAAATTATTTAGCAAATTCACTTGCGAAAATAGTTGATTTGACAGTATTGAGAATGTTTTATAGAGTTTAAGTGGTAAGGCATTTTAGCAAAAATAAAACATGCAAAACACTACCCGGTTTTGTATGAACTGGTTTAGGCTTAAGATTTCTAATCCAAAACTTTCGGTTAGAGATACCAAATCATATTCTTTCTCTTTTGTGGGACATGGGGAAAGATGCATTTTTCAAAAATTCTCAAATAATTATCTGAAATTTTTGAAACTAAAAATGTTACCAACATATTTATAAATTTTTTTTTACTTACATAAGTTTTACTTTTTATTTCTCTTTTAAACAACATAAATGATATTCAAAATATTTGTGTTAAGAAAATAAATTAAAAAATCATTATAGAACTTTTGTGTAAAACTTTCAATGTATTGCGACTTGAATGATTACTATGCCCAAAAATATTTTAAATTGATTGCAATAGATATACCCGCGCATAACGCGGGTTAATAACCTAGTATTATTTAAAAATATGATGTACCAACATGAACCTGAATAATAAAGAAACTCACTTTATTATGTAAGAGTGAGACGCATAAAAAGAGTGTTTTACGTGGTTATGTCATCCAGATGCTAACGCTGTATTGTTGTAACGTGATAAATGAATGAGTATCCAAAAAGAAGAGCAACCATAAGATAAAGGAGACTTCATGATCAGGGTTTGCTTATGATCGTTGCCTGCATATGCGTATGGTTCTTGGTTGTGATTATCTGGTTGCGTTTGTCCTGATCTTCAATATGAAGAAGGAAAAGTGGCGCACTTAACAAATGCTAGAAACAGACCATACCAGTCTCGGATATTAAGGACTAATATATGCAATAGTGGTTATATATATGAAGATGGTAACACGAAAAAAAAAACATGTTGGGATGGATTCAACTTAATAAATTTCACTAGAAAAATCAAAGACATAGAGAAGTTTCATAAATTTGAGGTGTCGTTGAAAGGGAAAAACAAAGAAAGTGCAAAAAAGCATTAAAGAGAGAATTTGAGCGATGAAGGGCGCTCGCTACTTTACAACAAAGACACGAAATTCTCCATGTGATTTGGGAACACATCCACGTTGAATGTACTGCTGTATTTACTGTTGTCACCAAGTCTGTAACGGCATCCGAATTCATCACCAAAAATTCCTTGAAACAAGGCTTCTCTAATAGTGTTTCTCCTTGGATCGAAATATAAAACATAAAACGAGTCTGTCAAAACCATTGGTGTAAAAACAAGCTCACCAGCATCGCTGACACCCTTTAATTCAAGGTTATTCCATCCTCTCCTAGTCCTAGGAGGTAAGGTAAAGCTTTTACACGTCCATTCGTGTCCATCTGCATCTTCCAAAACCCATAGCTTAACAGATATATTAGGGAAATATGTAGTACCAACTAAGGCTAACCTTCCCTCCTCATAAGGTACTATCATAAAACTATACAAATTTGAACTTATACCCTCGGGAAAATGTATAGGATTGAACTTTTCAGATCCGACATGAAAGCTCATTATACAGCTTTCACCACCAATAACAAAAAAGGCTTCATAATAGAGAACTCCATCAACGCAACCTAAGTATATACCAGGAAAATGCGAAGGGAAACCATTGGGTATTAATCTCCATTGAGCTCCTCCCCATGTAAGAATCCGATGCTGTTGGGAGTTTATGACCAGAATTTTGTATTTACCCTCCAATGGATCGTATCCTAAATAAGTATGTCCCCAAAACCGGAGTTTTCTTGTGGGCTTTGGTAACTGTAAAACCTGTTGCGTGGTTGGGTTCCAAAACACGTTTCCTTTGAAGAAAATAAAGCCCTGGACGGATTGAGATGGATAATAACTGCAGTTCCGCCTCCAAGAGTTTGCGTTTTTCATCTCATAACTGTAGAACGGAGAATAAGAACCGTCAGTATTCTCGTGTTGAGGGAACGAGAAAATGAATCGCTTTTTATATTTCAAGAAGGTGAGCACAAGACGCCGTGGCCGACTCGCGAATGAGCTGATAAAACTTGGAAGTGTAGTGTAGGAAGACCAGAGCTTTGATACGCAGAGAAACCTCACAATAGATTTTGCAGGAAGTCTTGAGAGTATCTCCAAGGTTAGATCGAGTGGAATCGGGTCTGGTTGAGATCTGTACTCTTCCTCTTCTTCTTCTTCATCATGTGTTGCTCTCTGCTGGATTTCTCCCATGTTCTTCTCTTGTTTATCTATGGCAGCTTGCTCAAAAATACCTTGTATCAGCGAGGAAGATTGTGATGTTCCGTAAATCTCTCCCGTTTTCTCTTCCTCTGAATCCATAGTGGATCGATCTTCAAACCCTAATTAATACTTTCTTCAAAACCCTATGGTTTTTGTTTGAACTATTTTATACTTTAAACCAAAACTTTCGGTTAAATAATAAAAAAAAGAATTCCGGATTAAATGTTCGGGGATTTGAACCCGACGTGAATCGAACACGCAACCTTCTGATCTGGAGTCAGACGCGCTACCATTGCGCCACGGATCCGGATGCCTAATAGTCCACTTAGTCTTATTTATTCATAATCAATTATAGTAGAAATAGTTCTTCAATTGGTTTGGTGTTTTGTCTTTCTTTTTCAATGATCGATCGATCCAAAATGTATTGACATGAATCGTGTCTTTAGCATAAAAATGGTATTCACTCTCTAAACTTTTAGAACAACTCTTTCAAGAAGATAGAGCAAACATGCTCCAGTTATCTACAATGAATAAGCCTATTTCTAAACTATATAGGAAGAACAAAAGATGTTTGATCATCATCATTGAAGACGAGAAGTCACATTGATGAATGTATCTTCCGGACAAGGAATCGTTAAGCCGCCCATTGGATGATCGAATCCAAACTCTTCCTCGGATTTACTAAGAAGAGCTTGGAATGAAGGCTGGTTTAAATATGAGACTGGCACCAAATATCTCTTCTTCTGGCTCTCTCCTACATACACCGCAAGAAACCCTTTTGGTGCTGCCGAGGCTGCTGCGGTGGAACGGCTTAGAATCTTCTTTGCTCCCAATAGACTTCTCACCAAAGCCATTGCTATTTCTTCTGGTCTGAAAAGTTTGAAATCTTTTGAAGCTTCTGAACTGATGATGTATGAAAAGATTCAAGTTATTGGATTTGCTTGTTGTTGGTTGATGATAGAAATAATGAATTAAGTATGTATATATATATATATAGAAAGATCAACGAAGGAGTTGCAACCTCTTTGAAAAATCATTTGAAACTTGTGGTCTTGAAGCGTCGGACACACTAGAATAGAGAACATGGCTCTGTCTTCACCGTTTGGAAAAGATGCATTAATGCAATTTTGTCTTGAATGAGATAATTAATTGAGTGTGGGACAAGAAACTAAAAACAAACTCCATATGCAATTCACAAGGGACTGTTTTCGCAATGTTTTTTTTTAGATAAGACATGCTATTGTCAATAATAATGACCAGCTAGTTCCTCTTCTCCATGTTCTGTGATCATCCTATTTTCTAATCTATGTGGTCTAAATGGTTTTCATAACAACTTATAAGTGGGGACCTGAAGTTTCTCAACAACAGAACAACAAGTCTCCGTCACTGGTAAAGTTGTTCTTTTCTTTTTCATTATATCCACAAATAGAATCACACATGAAAGTTAGTTAAAGAAGATTCTTGTGCGGTAGTCAAAGTTGTTCAATAGAGGGGCCATGTTGGTTCGTGATAAAGTCAGAGTTTGAGACAAGAAGCAAAAGGCATGCGCTTTGATTAAAGCAGAGCCAAGTGCCTTCTTAAGCCAGAGAACAAGGTATAACATTAACAACTTTCTTCAAATGCACCATTATTATGAATGTCATACATAATCTTTCGTTAGAGAAAACTAAATAAAGAACATACATGCAGTCTGCAGACTTCAAACCACCCTGGAGCTAACAAACATATTTTCACCACTTCACAATTTTTTTCTCCATGTCTATATTATAAATGCAAAGAAGAATGAAAGAGATCACTTGTTGTTCTTATGTTGAGCCACTTCAGGTCCCCACTTCAAAGTCTTATTAAAATACACCTCAGAGATGAGAGAAATATGATCATCACAGAAGAAAAGACACTTGCTGGGCCTTATTATATTGACAATAGCATGTCGTATCTTATAAAAACAGTCCCTTGTGAACTTCATATGGAATTTGTTTTTAGTTTCTTGCTACAAATTCAATTAATTATCTCATCAAGACCAAATTTCATTAATGCATCTTTTCCAGATGGTAAAGACAGAACCATGTGAGTTCTGTTCTAGTGTCTAGTCTGTCCCACACGCTTCAATACCACAAGTTTCAATGATTTTCTCAGAGATGTTTCAACTCCTTCATTGATCTTTCTATATATACACACTTAACCCATTGTTCCTATCATCAACCAGCAACAAGCAATATATCAAATAACTAGAGTTTTCTTCATCCATCTTAAGCTTCAAAAGAATTCAAAACTTTTCATACAAAAATGGCTTTGGTGAGAAGTCTATTGGGCGCAAAGAAGATTCTAAGCCGCTCAACCGCAGCTGCTTCCATGAGTAAAAGAGCAGCCTCGGCGGCACCAAAAGGGTTTCTTGCAGTGTACGTAGGAGAGAACCAGAAGAAGAGATATGTGGTGCCAATCTCATACTTGAACCAGCCTTCTTTTCAAGCTCTTCTCAGTAAATCCGAAGAAGAGTTTGGGTTCGATCACCCAATGGGTGGTTTAACGATACCATGTCCTGAAGATATCTTCATCAATGTGACTTCTCGGCTCCAACGATGATGATTATCCAACATTTGTACATCTTCCGAGTTAGAGATAGACTTGTTCCTTGTAAATAGAGGATTTTTATTCTTTCTTTTTTTCTCTTTCTTATTGAAAGAGTTATTCTAAAATATTTGAAAATGGATGCCATATTTTTATTCAATAGACACAATCATGGTTCTTGTTAAGACATTTTAGATGAGACAATGTCTTTTCCTCAGCTCAAAACAAAGATAAATGTTGTCCCGATTATGAAAACTCTTCATGAGAACTTTAATGATCTATATGTCATAAATAAACAAGAAAACATATGATATTCTCCTTAAATATAAATTTTGTTCATAAATAAATAAGACTACTAGGGAACTTTCAAACTATACATGCATAGAATTGAAGTAAAATAAAATAAGAAGTAGAAGTCATCATCCTCTTGACTAAAATTAACCAAACGACGACTCACATAATCATGGTCTTTTAAGGTGGCAGAGAACTTGATTTTGGAATGAGCCACCATCAAGGGGATAGTATTCCGTCATGGTCCAACCACTCGAGGTGCTCTCACCTTTGACGTAGAAACTAAAACTCCTCTTATTCCCAATCACCTCACGCTTATCTTCTGATACGACATTACTCAGCTTCCCAAGTGCTTTCCAACGTCCCTCACACGTCTCTCCTCTGACTTTGCGGCTCTTTCCAGTCCGTGTCACGAAGTAGTACCACTGGTTAGGTTCGAAAAAGTCTGTCTCTGTGTGAGTCAACCGCCACGGCTCTTTGGCATATAAATCGGTCTTGTCTTCTAACTCTAATACTTTATTCGATGTTTTGGCAACCTTATTACGCCCAAGACAATAGCGGATGAGTTCCTGCTCCGTAGGATGAAACCTAAACCCAACAAACTCTTGTTGCTCTTTCTCGTTGTATTTTTCAACCATCGACATATTCTTTTCTTCTTCTGCAAGACAAAGATCGAAACGCAAATATATCAAACGAATGAAGAAGCTTATGGGTTAAGAGAGAAGAGATGTAGGAAGAATAAATAAAAACGCGTTAAAGACTTTGAAGCTCTAACCTGAAACTTGAAGCTAGGCAAATAGAACAAAAGTGGTCTCGTCGTATACTCGTATTTATAATATTGTGTATGTATATTGATTTCAAGGGCCATTAGGAAAACGAAAAAAGGAAAAAAAAAACAGTTACTTCGCACGTAACTTAATTCAATCTACTTGGTAAAATAAAGCGGGTAAAAATAAGATTTTAGATAAGTACACCAAATATTACATTTTTTTTTTCTTTTTAAAATACAAGATTATTAGTTTCCTTATTATCTTAATAATGAAAATCGGATGATAAATACGGTAACTTATATTTTGTCTAACCATGATTTTTAACTATAAATAGAGGTTCTTCAAATGTTGTGGTCTTTAGTTTTCAAAGATTGTTTCAAAATGTCTTGAAATTTGATATGATAATGTCAGCTCCATAAAAAAATGACATTTATAACAACTCTTTCAAGAAGAAAGAGCAAAAATGCTCAGCTATTTACAATGAATAATCCCTATTTCTAAACTAGGAAGAACAAAAAATGTTGGATCATCATCATTGGAGCCGAGAAGTCACATTGATGAAGGTATCTTCCGGACAGGGAATCGTTAAGCCACCCATCGGATGATCAAATCCAAACTCTTCCTCCGATTTACTGAGGAGGGCTTGGAATGAAGGCTGGTTCAAGTATGAAATTGGCACCAAATATCTCTTCTTCTGGCTCTCTCCTACATACACTGCAAGAAACCCTTTTGGTGCCGCCGAGGTTGCTCTGGCGGAGCGGCTTAAAATCTTCTTTGCTCCCAATAGACTTCTCACCAAAGCCATTTCTATTTTTTTTTGTCTGAAATTTTTTGAATTCTCTTTAAAGCTTCGGATGATGAATAAACAGATTCAAGTTATTGGATTGCTTGTTGTTGGTTGATGATAGAAAGAATGAGTTAAGTGTGTATATATAGAAAGATTAAAGAAGGAGTTGAAACATCTCTGAAATATCCTAAGAACTTGTGGTCTTGAAGCGTCGGACACACTAGAACAGAGAACATGGCTCTGTCTTCACCGTTTGGAAAAGATGCATTAATGCAATTTTGTCTTGAATGAGATAATTAATTGAGTGTGGGACAAGAAACTAAATACAAAGTCCATATGCAATTCACAAGGGACTGTTTTCTCAATGTTTTTTTAGATAAGACATGCTATAGTCAATAATAATGACCAGCAAGTTTCTCTTCTCCTTGTTCTGTGATCATCGTATACTCTAATCTCTGTGGTCTAAATGGTTTTCATAACAACTTAAAAGTGGGGACCTAAAGTTTCTCAACAACAGAACAATAAGTCTCTGTCACTAGTTCAGTTGGTTCTTTTATCATATACACAAATAGGATCACACATGACAGTATACGTAAATGAAGATTCTGTGCTAGGTTGGTGGTGAAGTTGCTGTCACAGACAAAGTTGTCGACAATTAAGGCAGAAAGACAAAGGCATAATCTAGGTTCCCCTTCAGCAAGAGATTAAGCCATAAGCTTTCTTCAAGTACACCATTGTTTTACTATAAGTAGCTGCTACTGATTCCTTAACAACTATCTTTCACTTGCACAGTTTCAGGATAAGAATATTCTATTCTTAGAGCTTCATTAAAAAGAAAAGTAGTAATGGCGTTGAGGAGAGGGAGCAGAAGAGCTAGAAGAGAAACAAAGTCAATCACATGAAGCAGACAAGAAAGACAGGAGGACATGTCATTTGGGTTATACAAAAGATGTGAAAGCTAAGAGATGAACAAGAAAAACGAAAAAAAAAACCCACTAACACTCTCTCGCAGAAATTCAGATGGATCTTTAGCTTGAACCAAGGAAGCTTTTGACGAGCTGAGCCACAGAGTTAGCCAAAGAATCAGCAGCTTCTTGAGTGGATGCTTCTGCATATACTCTCACCACATCTTCAGTACCCGATGGCCTTATAAAAGCTCTGCCACGCGAGTACTTCTTGATTTCAGAATTAATAGCATCTTGAATCCCCAAAGGTCTCAGAGCCTCGGTTTCTTGGCTTGTGGTCACAACCGCTGTTCTGTCTGGAACTTCAACCTTGATCTGTCTGCTAGGAAGGTCTTTGTATAGCTCATTCCACTTCTGTATTGACCATCCTATGTGTTGCAGAATCACTTCAACCAAGAGCACTCCACTTAAAGCATCACCAACCGCTTGGTTAATCAGATTACTCACCGCCACTAGTCTAGAAACCGCTTTGTGCTCTTCAGAACCACCCTGACCTATGGCGGTTAGATCCTTTTGTTTGGTAACCAACCAAGATAGGCAAGATTCCGAGAAGAGTATAGTCCCATGGCCATTAGCTTCAAAGTAGATTCCAATATCAAACTCTGCTGCTTTCTCATGTAAATGCTTCACCCCAGTTTTAGCAAAAACAACATCTAAACCCAACTGCTTTAAGTAATCCGTGGATGCACCATTAGCGTAAGCTGTCTGCACAACACCAAGACGAGACTGCTTCCCTTCATTACCATCATCAAGAACGTTGAGTTGCTCTTTGATGAAGAGAGCAAACAAAGATAAAATCTTATCACCATCAAGTAACTCAACCTTTACATCAGAAGTAGAATCTGAAGGAACGTAAAAGTATACCAACCGATCTGCATCGCCGTCCAAACTCGCACACCTCATCCCTACATCCTTTAACCCAAATCCTAAAGGCACAACCTTTTCTTTCTGCACAAAATCAGCACCTACACCTTCATTAAGCACACCTCCATCTCTACCTGTGTTACGAATCTCAAGATCAAGATTACTCAAAGACGCTCTTAGCTCCTCAATCTTCTGTCCACCTACACCATTAGCACCATCTACAAGCAATTTGCTAATCTCAAACTTATTGTTTCCACTAATTGGAATAAGATTAACCAAACACCTAAACGAAGTAGAGAGATTCTCAAAGTAGTCCTTCTCAGTAGCCTTAAGACCTTTATTCTTAGCTCTAACCATCCAATGCAACTGCGGAGTTGTCAAAACCCCAATGTCAACCGCAACAGAACCCAAAACTGAATCAACTCCGATCTCCGCAGCTCGGAGAAGCGACTCACCACTAGGTCTAGTATCCCTTCCTAACCATACCTCTGCACCTTTATCCCCACCGATCTTAATCTCTTCCTTCTCCACGAATGCTCTGATCAACGAAACGAGTTCTTGAGGAGAGGCTGCGTTAGCGATCTGATCTGCGAAAGGCTCCCATTCCTGAGAAAGCATACCTCCAGATGGATCTGAGACTTTAATGCCATTGTCAGAGACTTTGTTGTGCGAAGCTGTGATCATAAGCCCGATGGTGGTTGATCCGAGCTTAAGCGATCGGAGAGCTGAGAGTATCCCAACTCTGTAAACAGTCGATTCAAGCAGTTTTGCATCGCCTCGGAACCCAGCTGTTCCATACGATAGCTTAAGGCCTTGAGGAATTGGGAAAAGCTCAGATGATTTGAGGAGTGAAGCAATTTGGATCTCGTCCATGGCGCTTTGTGAGAGAAACAGAGAGTAGAATTGAACCAAATAAAACGTAAAGGAAGCTTTTTTATTTTATTTTTGACATAAAGGAAGCATTTTTATTTATTTGTTTCCTTTTTTCATCTCCTGCGTCTCTCTCCAGCGAAGTCAGATCTCTTGACCTTTTCTCGGTCTTCTTCGCTTATTAACTTCTTCTTCTCTCTCGCTCTTTGAACGTCCGATGAACAGTTTGGTTCTCTGATTAGATCTCAAGTTCCAAACGACAGTTTTCAGTTTGCTCTTCTCAGTTTTACCAATATATCTGTCTGTTAGATGAAGTATTTTGGTCAAATTGAGTAGTGCAATGGGAAAGTTGCCGATTGCGATTATTAGGGTTTCGTTTAGTTGAAAGCTGAGGAACAGTTTACAAGTAGATTTCCTTCCCAAGAATTTATAGAAACTTTGGGTTTTTTTATTCTTCTTGCGTGCTGGTTTGTTTGGTTGCTTGTCTTGAGTATTAGAGAGAAGCTAACTTGGTTTACGCTTAGAAGCTCTATTAAAATTGTGGAATAAGAAAGATTAGCTCTTTGTTAGTATATGTGAACCTTCAATATCTCATCTTTTTAGTTTGATTATATTGGAACTTTGAGAACATGTTCTTTGATTTGTTAGGAGCTTGAGATCTTTTACAACTCGCTGAAAAGCGAGGAAAAATGTTACATTAGTCTTGTGGGAGAGCTTTATATATGTACAAGATGTTGTCTAACAAGAATAATCTATAGAGTAAAATGTGTGTTTTGGAGACTAGAGGTGAAAGCTGCAAAAGTTTCTTCACTGCAGGGGATCGTTAGTTTACTCATTGGGTGATCAAACCCAAATTCATCTTCTGTATTTCTTAGCAGATTTTGAAACGATGCTTGGCTCAAGAACGATATCGGAACCACGTATCTCTTCTTTTGGCTTTCCCCAACATACACTGCAAAGTATCCCTTTGGAACATCAGCAGACTTTGAGGTTGCAAACAGTTTCGCTTGCCGGAAGAATTGCATTGATTGCAGCACACGAGGAACTCTGAAAGCCATTAAACCATTTGATGGGTATGTGTTTATCTTTTCCTTTTTTTATTTTGTACTTAAAGATGATTACAGAGAGAAAGATCTTGCTGTTTCCTGAAGAAGATATGAGAAGTTCTTATGTGGTTTAAGGGTTTGGGGACTTCTTTTTATAGATTTATACCACTTTAAGATAAGTAGATAACTAACCTGTCTTTTCAGGCTCAGAGAAGCGTAGCTAATATGTACTGAGACATGGTTTGTCATGTCTTGCCCCACATTTCAACCTCATAAGGCCCCATCTGATGGTAGTGGTTCGATGAAGTAGCTGAAGTTCTTGTAGAGATATCCACATGGATGTCTGACAGGTTAGTCACACTTACATTTCAATCAAATTTAAGTTTCCATCCCATGAGATTATGTCCTTTGAACATGAATGTGTCATTCATGTTCTCTTGGTAGGCAACTTATTGTCCCGCCACATAATTAAGAAATCAGACCTTCTAATGTATTATTATAGACAAGAGAAGATTCAATATCTCATCTTATCTCTTTATTAGTTATAAAGACACTCAGAAAACAAACCCTTGTGAAGTGCACCATCTAATGTTCATTAGCTTTCATCGTTTGTCATCTATCTCTCTATCTATCTGGAAAACAAAACCATGTGAAACTCTGTTCTTGTATGTCCCACGCTTGTATACCACAGTTTCATTGGTTGTAGGGTGGTTCTAACTCTTTCATTGATCTATTTATACATCCGGAAACAAAACCAACTCTTCAAATCACCAAGTAGTATACCATTCCAAGGCTTGAATCTGAGCAATCAATTTGTTATCGCTAATCCATCTTCAGTTTACATTTTCGAAGATTAGAAATGGCTTTGATGAGAGGTTTCTTGGGCGCAAAGAAGATTCTGAGCCGCTCTGTAACAGCTACAACACCAAAAGGGTTTCTTGCAGTGTATGTTGGCGAGGACCAGGTCCAGAAGAAGAGATATATGGTGCCACTTTCATACTTGAACCAGCCTTCATTTCAAGCTCTCCTCAGTAAATCCGAGGAAGTGTTTGGGTTCGATCATCCTATGGGTGGCTTAACGATCCCTTGTCCTGAAGATGCCTTCATCTCTGTAACTTCTGTATTACAGGGAAGATGATCCGTAAAGAAGATATAGATCTAACATTTGTTAGCTCGAGTTAGAGATATAATTTATTCAGTGTAAATAGGTCAACCTTTTTCCTCAAAGAAAAGAGTTGTGTAAAAGGTTACAATACTCAAATGTGAACGTCATTCTTTGTGTGAGAAACAATGGTGTTAATGCGAATTGCAGAAAGTTTTCTACTAAAAGCTTTATCTTGCTGTTGTATATATAATGCATAAATATTCTTATTAGTTGACAATTTCTTGAGTATTTGCTTATATCTTCATTAAGTTTCTCTTCTTCTGCTGACTTAACTCAATCATAAGATAAAAAATTTCAGTGATCTCACTACAGAAAACGCCAAAGCTAGCTTGAGATTGTAATATAAATTACCTTCGGACAAAATAATTATGAACAGAACAGAGAAATCTCAGGTGCATTCTCAAACATATGCAAGAAGGATCCTTGTGGCGCCACCAAGGCAGCAAATAATCTTCTTTGCATAATTCTGAAGATTATATTGTTCAAGTTTTAGTGGTTTACTTTTCTTGCTTTGCACTGCATGATCAATTTAATTTAATATTATCTCCTTCTTTGTATGATGAAATATTTCAATGGATAAAGTGGTTAAAATAAGCCATGGATCCGGATTATATATAACCTCACTTGGTTTTATTTAAAAAGGGTTATATTATAAATTTATAATACAAGAGTTCTTCATTTGGCATTGTCCTTTTTTCAATAATCGATCCAAAATGTGTCCACATGAATTGTGATTGTGTATATAGCATCAAAGCTGCACCCACTTCAAAAAAAATTAGAAACAACTCTTTCAAGAAGAAAGAGAAAAAAAAAAAGAACTAATCCTCTATTTACAAGGAACAACTCTAACTCCAAGAACACTATGTTATATCATCATCATTGAAGCCGAGAAGTCACGTTGATGAAGGTATCTTCAGGACAAGGGATCGTTAAGCCACCCATCGGATGATCAAATCCAAACTCTTCCTCCGATTTACTGAGGAGCGCTTGGAATGTAGGCTGGTTCAAGTATGATACTGGCACCAAATATCTCTTCTTCTGGCTCTCTCCAACGTACACTGCAAGAAACCCTTTTGGTGCCGCCGAGGCTGCTCCGGTGGAGCGGCTTAGAATCTTCTTTGCACCCAGTAGACTTCTCACCAAAGCCATTTCTATTTCTTTTGTCTGAAACTTTGAATTCTTTTTAAAGCTTCTGAAGATGAATGAAAAGATTCAAGTTATTGGATTGCTTGTTGTTAGTTGATAATGGATAGAATGAGGTTGTGTGTGTATATATAGAAAGATCAATGAAGGAGTTGAAACCTCTTTGCAAAATCCTTGAAACTTGTGGTATTGAAGCGTGTGGGACAGACTAGAACAGAGAACATGGTTCTGTCTATCCCATTGGAAGTCTTGATGATATAAGACGTTATGTTCTGTTGTTGAACAACATCAGGTTCCCACTTCAATTTATTATTAAATCCACCATTTAGACCACAGAGATTAGAGAATGGGATCGTCACAGAACATGGAGAATAGAAACTTGCTGGTTGTTATTGACAATTGCATGTCTTATCTAAAAAAAAACATTGACCAAACAAACCCTTGTGGATTGCATATGTAGTTTGTTTCTAGTTTATTGTCCCACACACAGTTTATTATCTCATCAAGACAAATTGCATTTATGCATCTTTTCCAAATGGTAGAGACAGAACCATGTGAACTCTTGGTCTAGTTTGTCCCCCACGCTTCAAGTCCACAAGTTTCAAGGATTTTTTCAGGGAAGTTTCAACTCAACCATTAATCTTTCTATATATACATACATATCCCATTCTTATTATCATCAACAAACAACAAGCAATATACCAAACAACTTGAATCATTTCTTACATCTTTCAGATTTAGCTTCAAAAAAAATTCAAAATTTTCATACAAAGAAAGAATTTCATAAATGGCTTTTGTGAGAAGTCTACTGGGTGCAAAGAAGATTCTAGGCCGCTCCACGGCAGCAGCCTCGGCAGCACCAAAAGGGTTTCTTGCAGTGTACGTAGGAGAGAGCCAGAAGAAGAGATATTTGGTGCCAGTATCATACTTGAACCAGCCTACATTCCAAGCGCTCCTCAGTAAATCGGAGGAAGAGTTTGGATTTGATCATCCGATGGGTGGCTTAACGATTCCTTGTCCTGAAGATACCTTCATCAATGTGACTTCTCGGCTCCAATGATGATGATCCTACATTTAGTTCATCTGAGTTAGAAAAATAGACTATTTTATTGTATATAGATGTTTACTCTTTTTTCTTGAAAGAGTTGTGTAAATGTTTAGAGATTGGATGCCATTTTTTTTGGAGCTTACACTATCATACCAACTTTCAAGACATTTTGAAACAATCTTTGAAAACTAAAGACCACAACATTCGAAGAACCTTTAATTATAGTTAAAAATCATGGTTAGAATTAGACAAATATAAGTTACCATATTCATCATCCAGTCTTCATTATTAGATAATAAGGAAACTAATAATATTGTATTTTAAAAGAAAAAAATGTGATATTTTTTTAAATAAAATTTCTGATATTTATACCCGCTTTATTTTACCAAGTAGATTTAATTACACGTGCGAGTAAATGTTTTTTTTTTCCTTTTTTTCGTTTCCTAATAGCCCTTGAAATCAATATATAAAATACGACGAGACCACTTTTGTCTAATTTGCCTAGCTTCAGGTTTCAGGTAAGAGCTTCAAAGTCTTTAACGCGTTTTTAATTATTCTTCCTACATCTCTTATATATCTCTCACACCCATAAGCTTTTTCAGTTTTGTTCTAAAGATCCATTCGTTTGTTTATTGTTATAACATATAGATCTTTAAACTTTTGGTTTAATATATTTGCGTTTCTTTGTCTTGCAGAAGAAGGAAAGAGGATGTCGATGGTTGAAAAATACAACGAGAAAGAGCAACAAGAGTTTGTTGGGTTTAGGTTTCATCCTACGGAGCAAGAACGCATCAGCTATTGTCTCAGGCGTAATAAGGTCGCCAAAACATCGAATAAAGTATTAGAGTTAGAAGACAAGACCGATTTATATGCCAAAGAGCCGTGGCGGTTAAGTCACAGAGAGACAGACTTTTTCAAACCTAACGAGTGGTACTACTTCGTGACACTGGCTCAGGTCTCTGGAAACCGCAAAGTCAAAGGAGAGACGTGTGAGGGGCATTGGAAAGCCCTTGGGAAGCTGAGTGATGTTGTATCAAAAGATAAGCGTGAGGTGATTGGGAAGAAGAGGATTCTCAGTTTCTACGTCAAAGGTGAGAACAACTCGAGTGGTTGGACCATGACGGAATACTATACCCTTGATGGTGGCTCATTCCAAACTCATGTTCTCTGCCACCTTAAAGGACCATGATTCTGTGTTTTGGTTAATGTCAGTGAAGAGGAGGACTTCTACTTTTATTTTATTTTACTTCAATTCTAAGTTTAGTCTGAAAATTCCCTAGTAGTCTTATTTATTTATGAACAAAATTTACGTTGAAGGAGAATATCATAAGTTTTCTTGTTTATTTAAAGACATAGAGATGATAGATCATTAAAGTTCTTATGAGCTTTCAATTTCTTATAAACGGAATAACACATGGTCTCATCTAATGTATTATGAATCTATGATACAATGAAGTATCCAGAGCAAACTAACAGATGCTTTGTACGTCGAAATTTTATTAAAGAGAGGCAGAGCAAACGGTGGTAGAGAGAAACAGAGCAAATCTCAAGAAACAGAACAAAAAAAAGGCAAGACAACATGTCATATTGTTTATACAAAAGATGTTTAGACCTTATACTAATTTCTTCATATGATTCTGGTGCTATTATTTTATACCATATTGAACATTACTGTTCAACAGAAACTGAACTGAAAATTAATTAGCTAAATGAAGCATATTTCTGGTTGATTAAAAGTAAAACGAAAGGTAGAATAGTAATGCAATCATACACTAATATTGAAGTAGAAGCCGTTTACTTTTGAGTTTTGAGTATCTCTTTTTCTTTTGGCCAACTTGAGTTTTACTTCCTTGTTCGGTTTAGCTAAAAATCATTTATTTTTTTGTTAGATGAAGTAGTATTTCGATGGATAAGAAATTGGTTAAGTTAAGCAAATGTATAAGATTATTCATACTCTCACTTGGTAATCGATCCAAAATGTAATTAACATGAACCATGATCGTGTCTATTGAATAAAAAATGGCATCCATTTCAAAAAATTTAGAACAACTCTTCCAAGAAGAAAGAATAAAACCCTCTATTTACAAGGAACAAGTCTATCTCTAACTCGGAAGATGTACAAATGTTGGATAATCATCATCGTTGGAGCCGAGAAGTCACATTGATGAAGGTATCTTCAGGACATGGTATCGTTAAACCACCCATCGGATGATCAAACCCAAACTCTTCTTCTGATTTACTGAGAAGAGCTTGAAACGAAGATTGATTCAAGTATGAGATTGGCACCAAATATCTCTTCTTCTGGCTCTCTCCTACGTACACTGCAAGAAACCCTTTTGGTGCCGCTGAGGAGCGGCTTAGAATCTTCTTTGCACTCAATAGACTTCTCACCAAAGCCATTTTATTTCTTTTGTCTGAAAGTTTGAATTCTTTTTAAAAGCTTTTGAAGATGAATGAAAAGATTCAAGTTATTGGATTGCTTGTTGTTAGTTGATGATGGATAGAATGGGATTATGAGTGTATATATAGAAAGATCAATGAAGGAGTTGAAACCTCTCTGAAAAATCCTTAAAACTTGTGGTATTGAAGCGTGTGGGACAGACTAGAACAGAGAACATGGCTCTGTCTATCCCATTAGAAAAGATGCATTGATGAAATTTGTCTTGATGATATAAGACGTTATGTTCTGTTGTTGAACAACATCAGGTTCCCACTTCAATTTAATATTAAATCCACCATTTAGACCACAGAGATTAGAGAATGGGATCGTCACAGAACATGGAGAATAAGAACTTGCTGGTTGTTATTGACAATTGCATGTCTTATCTAAACCAAAAACATTGACCAAACAAGCCCTTGTGGATTGCATATGTAGTTTGTTTCTAGTTTATTGTCCCACACGCAGTTAATTATCTCATCAAGACAATTTCCATTAATGCATATTTTCCAAATGGTAGAGACAATACCATGTGAACTCTTGGTGTAGTTTGTCCCACGCTTCAAGTCCACAAGTTTCAAAAAAATTTTCAGGGAAGTTTCAACTCATCCATTGATCTTTCTATATATACATACATAGCCCATTCGTATTATCATCAACAAACAACAAGAAACGAATTCAGATTTAGCTTCAAAACGAATTCAAAAACTTTCATACAAACAAATAATTTCATAAATGGCATTCGTGAGAAGTCTACTGGGTGCAAAGAAGATCCTAAGCCGCTCCACCGCACCAGCCTTGGCAGCACCAAAAGGGTTTCTTGCAGTGTACGTAGGAGAGAGCCAGAAGAAGAGATATTTGGTGCCAATTTCATATTTGAACCAGCCTACATTCCAAGCCCTCCTCAGTAAATCGGAGGAAGAGTTTGGATTTGATCATCCGATGGGTGGCTTAACGATTCCATGTCCTGAAGATACCTTCATCAATGTGACTTCTCGGCTCCAATGATGATAATTAGTTCATCCGAGTTAGACAAATAGACTAATTCATTGTATATAGATTTTTACTCTTTCTTCTTGAAAGAGTTGTGTAATTGTTTAGAGATTGGATGCCTTTTTTTAATGGAGCTGACACTATCATACAAAATTTCAAGACATTTTGAAACAATCTTTGAAAACTAAAGACCACAACATTCGAAGAACCTTTAATTATAGTTAAAAATCATGGTTAGAATTAGACAAATATAAGTTACCATATTCATCATCCGGTCTTCATTATTAGATAATAAGGAAACTAATAATATTGTATTTTAAAAGAAAAATTGTGATATTTGTTGGTGTAGTATAGTTATCTAAATCTAATTTTTACCCGCTTTATTTTACCAAGTAGATTTAATTACACGTGCGACTAACTGTTTTTTTTCCTTTTTTTGTTTTCCTAATAGCCCTTGAAATCAATATCTTATTATAAGGTTTTTTTTTGCTTTGCCTAACAATGTGACATTTAGCACTCTACTTTTGTGACACATGTCATTCTTACTAATTTTCAATTTAACATTTTATTTTTTTTATTTAAATTTTTTTATTTGTATCTGCTGTATAGTTTGTTAAAAAAAAAAATTGTATAGTTTGTTTTTCGATTTTTTCAACATTGTAACAAAAATATATTACTTCCATTTTTTTCTTTTAACATCTAATACATTTCATAATGAAAGCATACACCATAGAACCTTAAAAAAATTAATACTGATCAACCCAACTAAAAAATATAAACAAATTTGAAACCAAATAAAAGTAGAAAATATTTTCATACTTTTAAAGTAAAAACTGAAATCAAAATAATTTATAATATAAGATTTTCTAATATATATATATATAAAAATTAACATTGTATTCAATAATCATATATAATGTATTAAAGACACAATAAATTTGTATTTAATAATATTCCATAAGTTACAGTTTGACTGTCTTTAAAACTTGTACTAAAAAAAAAATTGTATCATAACATAATTGTTTTATCTCCCGCATGAAATAATAGAAAACAATAGTTCCAAAATAATTTTTTATTGTTAATTGTACTATTTATTTCAAAATGATTAGAAATAGAGACAATTTATAGAAGAAAAAAATATTTAGATTAAATTTGACACACTTTTATTTTCATAAATTTTAATAAAAAATTAGTTAGACTTAGAGTATCAGATATTTGTTTTTTGTGATACCGTTTTAATAAAATTATTTTAAAATTGACTTTCATATTATAATATTATTTGTTGTTAACTATTACTCTTAGATATGAAAATAAAATTAATATATAGGACAACATAATTAATTTATCAAAGTAATTAAGTAAGGTCTTACACGTTTTTTCTTAGAATACTTATCAGTTTTTTTTTCCAAAAAAAACAAACGATAAATAAATAAATTTCTCTTTATTATTTAACAATCATACAAAATTTAATTAACTTTGATGTAACTAATTGTCCTATTACTATATGATAGACTAGTTTAAAAAATATAAAAGATTTTCTAATATATAAAAAACTCACATTATATTAAATAATCATATATATTGTATTAAAGACACAACTCAAATTTGTATTTAATAGTAATTTATAAGTTACTGTTTGATTGTCTTTAAAACATATGTACTAAAAAAAACATAATGGTATCATAACATAATTGGTTTATCACCCTATGATATAACAGAAAACAATAATTTCAAAACATAATTTATTGTTAATTGTACTATTTATTTTTAAATGATTAGAAATAGAGACAATATATAGAAAGTAAAAATATATTAAATTTGACACACTTTTCTTTTCAAGAATTTTTATAAAAACTGGTTAAACTTATAATATAAGATATTTGTTTTGTGATATCGTTTTAATAAATTATTTTAAAATTGACTTATCATATATAAAATTATTTTTTTGTTAACTATTATTTTAGATGATGACAATAAAATTAATATATAGGACAACATAAAATTATATCAAAATAATTAAGTAAGATCTTACGCTTTTCTTTCTAGACTACTTATGAGTTTTATATTTTCCAAAAAAAAGAAAAAAAAATATAATTTATCTTAACTATTTAAAGAAAATACCATATTTAATTAACTTTTGCTATAAGTAATGGTCTTATTACTATAGTAAGTTAGTAACATACTGTTAAACTAATTTCAACAATACATTGTAATCAAAAATATTTAGTAATATGTACTTTGACTTTCCTCTTTTTCATGACCCTTCTATGAAAAACTATATAACATATATATATTATAAATTGTAGTTGAACCGTATTATTATAAATATATTATTCTTTAAGACATTTCTATATAAGTAAAAGAGAAGTACAAATTCAAAAATTGCCAAAAAATTCCAAAATTACCATTCAATTAGTTGTAAATGAGAGTGTTTATTAAAATTGAAAGGGGTAATTTGGACAAAAATACACATTCGACATTACCCGACCCGTTTGGAGAAAGGATCAGCGTCCTCTCAAAAATAACCCGGTTTGTAATTTAGAGGGCTTCGATCGATTAAAGACATTAAAATTGTTATTTGACCTAAAAAAAAATTTCTCCTTTCGATCGCCGTCTTCCCAGATCCCGTTCATATGTTTATTTTTTTCTTTCTACTTCATCTCTCGAGAATCTCTCCGTCTTCGTGTTGTGATGAGTTTGTGGCGGTGATTGCGTGCATATTCCACCAGATGTAAAAGAAGATAGATGGTGAGAGAAAATCATGGATAAGCTTCCTTCTGGGTTTGTAGATTAGAAGGTAAAAAACCAAAATTTATTTTTCATAATTAACCTGTTATTTGTAAGTTTTTTGGTCCAGACTAATTGATACGGTTTGATTATACATGAAGAATCCATTTTATAAACGTTATGTTTTGACATGGATGAAGGTGGTATACTTATACACTACTTTTTTTTTTTTTTTAGTAGTTCGTCTTTTGTGCTTATTACAAGTTTTTGGCAAAGATTCAGGAAGCATTTGGACTTTTCGTGATGCCAAACCAGGTCTCATTTGATAAATTTTTTTTGTTTTGTTTTGTTGAAACTGTTAACTAAACTCATTGTTTATTTGGTCCCTTATTGTCTCTTCGTTTGGAAACATAAATTTTGTGACAGACATGAACATCTGGACGGACTTTCAAATGATGTTGGAACTGGATTTACATTGCCAGCCATCTTCTTCAGTACACACTATGGATCGAGCAGCTGATTCGCTAGGCTAAGATTAAACGGGAATGATGGGTGTTTCGAAAGTAAGCCTAGCTGATCTGAAATGTTTCTTTTTTGAGATTCTGTTTAACTGCTTCTTCTTCTTCATTTTGTTGTTCAGTTTGGATCATTGGGTGTATCTATCTGTTGACGGCTTGATGCATTTTAATATAGACAGAATATTGAGTTTGATTGTTTTAGTATGATGGTTCATGTTTGAGTGTGAAAGTATTTGCAGGATTTTGTTTGAGTGTTAACCATAATCCATTGTAGCTTCTTAATTTATATCTTTGTTACAACACTAATGACTATTTGTTTTGTGTGTAATAGTCTTTTAAAACGATTGTTGCCTCACTAATATGGATACACGTCTCATTGGGGGATCAGAAGATGGATTGGATCAGAGGATACAAATTTTGGTAGTTACAGAAGTGGTTTCGTAATTTTGAGCTGATGATTTAGTGGTAAAGATTCATGTCTTTGATTTGTAAGACGTTTGATTTTTTTACCTTTATTATTGATTTTGAAATTTTGTTTTTTGGGTTGTTTATTTTTTCAGTCAGATGACAAGTATGAGTAAAACATCCTAAAAAGACGGTAATGCTGACTTCTTCAGTCCATGGTATAGTACGTGTTTGGAAAACATTTAGTGGTTTACCATCAAATGACAAAATCATGTGATATAATTAGATGGTTTCTTGGGTGTTCGTGATTATTAATGAATCAATTGTTTAAATACGAAAGCTCTTAAATTAGAGCCAGGTGCAAACATATTATGTTCTTTGTGCCTAGACTTTATAATTAGTCAAATTACTAACATTAATCTATTTGTATTGATATTGTTATATAGCCTGTTTTGAAATGCATTTTCTGGCTCTAGACTTATACGGACTTATACGGAGTGGCTGGAGAACCTGTGGGAAGAAGACTTTCAGATCGAACTGTGAGATGTGCATAGCAACGTAAGTAACTCATGTTATCTCTAAATTTATCTACTAGGCGTTTCATTTGCTCTAACTGATTCAACTGAATGACCAAGAATAAAATCAACGATTGTTAAACTTCCATTCTCATATAAGATTTTTTTGCAACCTCAGGAACACTGGGACTAGATTATCAGAACCAGTATGTTGTGGAGTTTCATACAAGCGCCCAGGTATACAATATAAAAGCAACGGACACATCTCTCGACAAAAAAGGTCACAACTTTTGGCTTGAGTCAATATGACGGAAGAAGCACTAAAATTCTATAAAAACGTTGAAGCAGGTCATCGCACTAAGTGAAAGAAGAAGAAGAAATACTCTCCACCTTATGTTTTTATTTTCTTTGTACCCAACTAACTATCGACCTTACGTTTATATCTATCATTTAGTTTGTTAAAAATTAAGAAAATATGCTATTTTGCATGTTATGTTGTTAACATTCATTTGTCCCAAAAGAAAAGAAAGACGTTATTCATATTGTTAAATTTTATTTGTGCTGTCATATTGTTTATATATTTTGGTACAAATTATACTGACACGGACAATAGAACTGGTTTTAAATTTTCAACAGTGTCAATAGGAAGCCATAGGGACATAAATAGGTTTCTCTACTAAGATCTTTCTGTTTTTTGAGACGGGTTATGTAATTTGTGTTTCTTTTGCAAATAGCACTAGGATTTTACATAATTAATAAATTTAATTAGTTAGCATTTTTGAAAATATATGATCATCTTTTATTTTTAATAATATAGTATAACATTGATATAATACTTTCTGTTTTAAACCAAAAGTGTTACAGTAAAATCTCTATAAATTAATAAAGTCAGGACCATAGAATTTTATTAATTTATAGAGGTTTTAATTTATCGATAAATTAATAATTATTAATTTATAGAGAGACTTTCCTAATTTGGTAAAAAATATTAAAAATAAGATTTAATCTTTATAACTAATATTTTTATAAAATCAGTTACAATGAAATTAACAATTATCTTGTTTTAAAGATAGTACTCAAAGATTTTTATATAGTAAAATTATTAAAAATGAACTCTAATAAAAAAATAATGTGTAGATATATACATATATTTAGATAATTTTATATAATTATTAATTTATATTATTGATGAGACTATTTATTTACAAAGGAGTTCCACAAAAATTATTATTTTATTATATTATCGAATAGTGTCCAAAATTACACTAGTCCCAACTTGGGACCGGAAAATTTTATTAATTTATAGAGGTTATTAATTTATTGAGTATTAACTTATAGAGGTTCTACTGTATACTACAATGTATCGCATGTTAATTAGTATCCACATTTAGATCTATCAATTAAACTAAAGTACGTTGGGTGGATGTGACTGTGGGTTTAAATATTTTAATCAAAAAGTTATTTTGTAATACTATTGTAATCTGTTTTTCTACAGGTTAAAGATCTTTAAACCAATTTGTTGTGGGACGGGTCTATAGCATATGTATTTATACTATTAAACCAACACTAAAACTATTTATTTAAATATTTCATATATTATATATTTAAAATGGAATTAATTAAGTTATAAATGATATCCATCTTTATCCATACTTACAAAATATACACACATGTCAAAGAAAAAACAAATATTTTATTTATACTGATTCGACTAACATTTTAATAATTAAAAATATTAAAATATAATAAAAATAAATTTTTATCCTGCGGTATACTGCGGGTTCAATCCCAGATTAAGTACCCATGGTTTATATTTAACAAACAACCATATATTTAACAAACAACCAATTACACAGTTCAACTAAAACAATACAAAACACACTCCACAAAGATTTGAACCAGCGGTATCATAAAATAACAATACTATTCAGCAGATGAGAAAAATTAAAACAATACATATTAATACACTTTCATACATTTTACTAATATATAGAAATAAATTGTACTAATAAAAATTAAATCAGATTCGTCCCGCGGTGTACCGCGGGTTCAGACCTAGTATGTTAACAATTACATGTGTACATTTCATATAATTAATAACTACTTTATTTTATATTTCAAGTTAACAACGCATACATAAACCACGCATCGCGTGGGCTACTTTCTTGTCTAGCTTCAGGTTTCAGGTAAGAGCTTCAAAGTCTTTAACGCGTTTTAATTATTCTTCCTACATCTCTTATATATCTCTCACACCCATAAGCTTTTTCAGTTTTGTTCTAAAGATCATTCGTTTGTTTTATTGTTATAACATATAGATCTTAAACTTTTGGTCTCATATATTATTTGCGTTTCTTTGTCTTGCAGAAGAAGAAAAGAATATGTCGATGGTTGAAAAATACAACGAGAAAGAGCAACAAGAGTTTGTTGGGTTTAGGTTTCATCCTACGGAGCAGGAACTCATCCGCTATTGTCTTGGGCGTAATAAGGTTGCCAAAACATCGAATAAAGTATTAGAGTTAGAAGACAAGACCGATTTATATGCCAAAGAGCCGTGGCGGTTGACTCACACCGAGACAGAGTTTTTCGAAACTAACGAGTGGTACTACTTCGTGACACGGACTGGGAAGAGCCGCAAAGTCAAAGGAGAGACGTGTGAGGGACGTTGGAAAGCCCTTGGGAAGCTGAGTAATGTCGTATCAGAAGATAAGCGTGAGGTGATTGGGAAGAAGAGGAGTTTTAGTTTCTACGTCAAAGGTGAGAGCAACCCGAGTGGTTGGACCATGACGGAATTCTATACCCTTGATGGTGGCTCATTCCAAAATCATGTTCTCTGCCACCTTAAAGGACCATGATTCAGTGTTTTGGTTAATGTCAGTGATGAGGATGACTTCTACTTTTATTTTATTTTACTTCAATTCTAAGTTTAGTTTGAAAATTCCTAGTAGACTTATTTATTTATGAACAACAATATCATAAGTTTTCTTGTTTATTTAAAGACATAGAGATGATAGATCATTAAAGTTCTTATGAGCTTTCAATTTCTTATAAACAGTAACAATTTTCTTGTTTGAGGATAAAATATGGTTTCATCTAATGTATTATGAATCTATGATACACTGAAGTATCTGAATAAAGCTTGCATCCTTAGCAAACTAACAGATGCTTTGTAAGTCATAAATTTATTAAAGAGAGGCAGAGCAAATGGTGGAAGAGAGAAACAGAGCAAATCTCAAGAAACAGAACCAAAAAAAGGCAAGACAACATGTCATATTGTTTATACAAAAGATATTTAGACCTTATACTAATTTCTTCATGATGATTCTGGTACTATTATTTTATACCATATTGAACATTACTGTTCAACAGAAACTGAACTGAAAATTAATTAGCTAAATGAAGCATATTTCTTCATGATGATTCTGGTGCTATTATTTTATACCATATTATTTGCGTTTATTTGCTACCTGATTGAAGATTACTGTTAAACAAGAATTGAACTGAAGATTAATTACCTAAATGAAGAAAATTACTGGTTGATTAAAAGTAAAACGAAAGGTAGAATAGTAATGCAATCATAAACTAAAATTGAAGCAGAAGCCGTTTACTTTTGAGTTTTGAGTTAACTCTTAACATGAGTATCTCTTTTTCTTTTGGTCAACTTGAGTATCTATTGCACTGTTCAGTTTAGCTAAAAATAATTTCTTTCCTTGTTAGAACAACTCTTAACATGAACCATGATCGTGTCTATTGAATAAAAAATGGCATCCATTTCAAAAAATTTAAGAACAACTCTTTCTAGAAGAAAGAGAAAAAAAAAAAAGAAAGAATAAAAATCCTCTATTTACAAGGAACAAGTCTATCTCTAACTAGGAAGAACCAAATGTTGAATAATCATCATTGGAGCCGAGAAGTCACATTGATGAAGGTATCTTCAGGACAAGGAATCGTTAAACCGCCCATCGGATGATCAAACCCAAACTCTTCTTCCGATTTACTGAGAAGAGCTTGAAACAAAGGTTGTTTCAAGTATGAGATTGGCACCACATATCTCTTCTTCTGGCTCTCTCCTACGTACACCGCAAGAAACCCTTTAGGGGCCGCCGAGGCTGCTCTGGTGGAGCGGCTTAGGATCTTCTTTGCACCCAATAGACTTCTCACCAAAGCCATTTCTATTTCTTTTGTCTGAAAAGTTTGAATTTTCTTTAAAGCTTCTGAAGATGAATGAAAAGATTTAAGTTATTGGATTGCTTGTTGGTTGTTGATGATGGAAAAGAGTGGGTTAAGTGTGTTTATATAGAAAGATCAATGAAGGACTTGAAACATCTCTGAGAAAAATCATTGAAACTTGTGGTACTGAAGCGTGTGGGACAGACTAGACACTAAAACAGAGTTCACATGGTTCTGTCTTTACCAATTGGAAAAGATGCATTAATGAAATTTGGTTTTGATGAGATAATTAATGGAACTTGTAACAAGATCCTAAAAACAAACTCCATTTGCAATTCACAAGGGACTGTTTTCTCAATGTTTTATAAGATAAGACATGCTATTGTTAATAATAAGGCCCAGCAAGTGTCTTTTCTTCATGTTCTGTGATGATCATATTCTCTCATCTCAGAGGTGTATTTTAATAAGACTTTCAAGTGGGGACCTGAAGTGGCTCAACAACAGAACAACAAGTGATCTCTTTCAAGGGTTTAAGTTATTATTCTCTGCATTTATAATATTGTGAAGTGCTGAAAACATCCAGTGGTTTGAAGTCCATTAATCTATTTATACATCCCAGAGATAGAACTAACTCTTCAAACCACCAAGAACCCGAAGCTTGAATCTGAGCATCAATTTTTTTTCTTCTCAAAAGCTTAAGACACAAGAACTGGTTTGGTTCAGAGGCCTACTGGGTGCAAAGATAATTATCGGATTTTCTGTAGAGGCTACAAGCAAAAGGACAGTTTCAGCACCAAAGGGGTTTTCTTGCGGTGTACGTTAACGAAGACCAGGTCGGAAAAGAACAAATATTTGGAAAAAGGAAAAACTAACACTAGTTAGCACGATTTACGGATAGAATACTCAATATTTGCTTTTCTTTCGAAAAAGAGTTGTTCAAGACGTTACAAAACTCAAAATTATGTCATGCTTTTTGTAAGAAGCAATGGCGCCAATAATACTTCATCTTGATGTATACATATAAGGTGTATCGTTATCACCGAGAGGATTTGCTTAACTTCATGAAGATACTTGATCTTAATCTTAAGGCTAATGTCACAGTGATTTCCTCACCAATGTTAACATCTTAGGTACTTAAATTATGTTGGTTCAGAGACAAGCAAGGTATTGAAGATCTCATTACCGAAATTCAGTTGTATGTGAGCATGAGTGTTCTTTATTCCGTTTTCGCTAACGAAAGATTGGTTACTCTTCTGGAATCGATAAGTGAGAGATGATTTTTTTTAAGTCTTGAAAATTGAATAACAGGTTGATATTCACAACAATGGTGCATTTCAAGAAAGTTATATACCTTGATCTCTGGCTTAAGAAGGAACTTGGCTCTGCTTTAATCAAAGCACATGCCTTTGACTTCTTGTCTCAGACTCTGACTTTACCACGAACCGAAACATAGCCCCTCTATTGAACAACTTTGACCACTGCACAAGAATCTTCTTTTACTAAATTTCATGTGTGATTCTATTTGTGGATATAATAAGAAAAAAAAAACAACTTGACCAGTGACGGAGACTTATGGTTCTGTTGTTGGGAAACTTCAGGTCCCCACTTTGAAGTTGTTATGAAAACAATTTAGACCACAGAGATTAGAGAATAGGATGATCACAGAACATGGAGAAGAGAAACTAGCTGGTCATTATTATTGACTATAGCATGTCTTATCTTAAAAAAACATTGAGAAAACAGTCCCTTGTGAATTGCACATGGAGTTTGTTTCTAGTTTCTTGTCCCACACTCAATTAATTATCATTCAAGACAAAATTGCATTAATGCATCTTTTCCAAACGGTGAAGACAGAGCCATGTTCTCTGTTCTAGTGTGTCCGACGCTTCAAGACCACAAGTGTGAATGATCTTTCAGAGAGCTAGGTTGTTCGTTGATCTTTCTATATATACACACTTAACTCATTCTTTCTATCATCAACCAACAACAAGCAAATCCAATAACTTGAATCTTTTCATACATCTTCAGTTCAGAAGCTTCAAAAAGATTTCAAACTTTTCAGACCAGAAGAAATAGCAATGGCTTTGGTGAGAAGTTTATTGGGAGCAAAGAAGATTCTAAGCCGTTCCACCGCAGCACCAAAAGGGTTTCTTGCGGTGTACGTAGGAGAGAGCCAGAAAAAGAGATATTTGGTGCCGGTCTCATATTTAAACCAGCCTTCATTCCAAGCACTGCTCAGTAAATCCGAGGAAGAGTTTGGATTTGATCATCCGATGGGTGGCTTAACGATTCCTTGCCCTGAAGATACCTTCATCAATGTGACTTCTCGGCTCCAATGATGATGATCCAACATTTTTTGTTCTTCCTAGTTTAGAAATAGACTTATTCATTGTAGATAATTGAGCATGTTTGCTCTTTAATTATTCTTGAAAGAGTTGTTCTATAAGTTTAGAGAGTGAATGCCATTTTTATGCGAAAGACAAGATTCATGTCAATACATTTTGGATCGATCAATCAATCATTGAAAATGAAAGACCAAACACCAAACCAATTGAATAACTAACTATTTATAACTATTTATAGTATAATTGATTACGATTAATACAATTAAGTTGAGGTTTTAATCATCCGGATCCGTGGCGCAATGGTAGCGCGTCTGACTCCAGATCAGAAGGTTGCGTGTTCGATTCACGTCGGGTTCAATCCCCCGAACTTTAATCCGGATTCTTTTTTAATTCTTCTATTGCCTATTTCCTTTCTCTGGTTCGGTATCTCTTAACCGGAAGTTTTGGTTTAAAATTTTCAGTCTAAAATAGTTCATACAAAACCATATACAATAGGGTTTTGAAGAAAGTATTAGGGTTTGAAGATCGATCAGCCATGGATTCAGAGGAAGAGAAAACGGGAGAGATTTACGGAACATCACAATCTTCCTCGCTGATACAAGGTATTTTTGAGCAAGCTGCCATAGATGAACAAGAGGAGAACAGGGGAGAAATCCATGATGAAGACGAAGAAGAAGAGTATAGATCTCAACCAGACCCGATTCCACTCGATATAACCTTGGAGATACTCTCAAGACTTCCTGCAAAATCTATTATGAGGTTTCTCTGCGTATCAAAGCTCTGGTCTTCCTACACTACACTTTCAAGTTTTATCAGCTCATTCGCGAGTCGGCCACGGCGTCTTGTGCTCACCTTCTTGAAATATAAAAAGCGGTTCGTTTTCTCGTTCCCTCAACACGAGAATACTGACGGTTCTTATTCTCCGTTCTACAGTTATGAGATGAAAAACGCAAACTCTTGGAGGCGGAGCTGCAGTTATTATCCGTCTCAATCCGTCCAGGGCTTTATTTTCTTCAAAGGAAACGTGTTTTGGAACCCAACCACGCAACAGGTTTTACAGTTACCAAAGCCCACAAGAAATCTCCTGTTTCAGGGACAGACTTATTTAGGATACGATCCATTGGAGGGTAAATACAAAATTCTGGTCATAAACTCCCAACAGCATCGGATTCTTACATGGGGAGCTCAATGGAGATTAATACCCAATGGTTTCCCTTCGCATTTTCCTGGTATATACTTAGGTTGCGTTGATGGAGTTCTCTATTATGAAGCCTTTTTTGTTATTGGTGGTGAAAAATGTATAATGAGCTTTGATGTCGGATCTGAAAAGTTCAATCCTATACATTTTCCCGAGGGTAGTTCCAATTTGTATACTTTTATGATAGTACCTTATGAGGAGGGAAGGTTAGCCTTAGTTGGTACTACATATTACCCTACTATATCTGTTAAGCTATGGGTTTTGGAAGATGCAGATGGACACGAATGGACGTGTAAAAGCTTTACCTTACCTCCTAGGACTAGGAGAGGATGGAATAACCTATTATTAAAGGGTGTTAGCGATGCTGGTGAGCTTGTTTTTACACCAAGGGTTTTGACAGACTCGTTTTATGTTTTATATTTCGATCCAAGGAGAAACACTATTAGAGAAGCCTTGTTTCAAGGAATTTTTGGTGATGAATTCGGATGCCGTTACAGACTTGGTGACAACAGTAAGTACAGCAGTACATTCAACTTGGATGTGTTCCCAAATCACATGGAGAATTTCGTGTCTTTGTAGTAAAGTAGCGCCCTTCATCGCTCAAATTCTCTCTTTAATGCTTTTTTTGCACTTTCTTTGTTTTCCCTTTCAACAACACCTCAAATTTATGAAACTTCTCTATGTCTTTGATTTTTCTAGTGAAATTTATTAAGTTGAACCCATCCCAACATGATTTTTTTTTTTTGGTTTTGCTATCACAATATCTTATTATATAAAGTTTGGTTCTTAAAGTTAGTAGACATGTGTTAGTTTTAACAATCGGAGATCAAAGTTAAAAACTCACCAGATCGTGACACGTGTCAGTTTTAACGATTAAATATCCAAGTTAGTAATTCATCAGATCGTGACACGTGTCAATTTTAACGATCAGAAATCACAGGTTTCAAGTTTGGTAAAACGATGCATAAGATCATTGTCATTTTATTATATTAAAAAAAATTTGTTAATCATAAAAGGAAAAGGATTGTAAATACACCCCACTATATAAGCAAATATATGATGACATATTTTTCACGAAACATTATAATTTCGACTAGATTTGTTTTTCTTGGTAAAATTTTGTTTTTTGTTTTTTATTAACCTTTTATTTGACACATCATTGTTCTTGAACAAGTCTGGAAGGCAATTTGTTTGTTGTCTAATCATAATAACTATATATAAAGATTCCTAGATATTACCACATGTTTTCGTCGTCGTTTCTTTGAATTTTGTTTCGTTTCTCAATTTCATAATGCATACTACGCAATCTTTAACTATGAATTGTTAACAAAGTTTTTTATAATTAATAACTAAGGTTTTTGAGATTAACAAAATTTTCACGTTGTTATTATCATTTCTATTAATTTGCAGGACAGGTTGTATAAAAAAATATGAATACACAAATGCAAGATAACAACAAAGAGTATATAACACTATATCAACTAAACAGAAAGCGTTCTTATCATCGAAAGATAGTACGTCTTACAAGAAAGTGGGAAGCAAGAAATTTTTTAAAAACATAATGAGCTCATTGGAATAAATTTTCTCATAAAATACAAAAGGGATTAAGGAAAATATACAGAAAATTATTAATTCTAAAAAAATGTAAATACTCACTTCTATATAAACATAGATCATCTCATATTATTCATCTAACAAAATAATTTATTCAAAAATATTGCTTTCAACTTTGTTCTATTGGTCAAACTTTTTTAATGGGAAGACAAATTTTTCTTAATTTTTTAAACCAAAATATACTTCTAACTCTATCTTTTCAGTTTGGAATAGGTAAGATTAATGTGTTGACAAAAAAAAATGGAAGATTAATATATGCATCTTTTTTCTAATACTGTATTTTAAGATTTATTATAATAGTTTTAGATTGTTTTATTTAATTTATATTTTCATCTTTGAATTATTTGAGATTCATATATTACCGTGCTTATAATTTTCTATTATTTTATTAATTATGTCAAATTACTTTTCCTCTATTTTTTCAACCTTGATTGGTTGGTCATAGACCTTTTTTTTTGTGCAAACATAATTCTTACCATTCGTTCAATCTCAAAAGGAGATAAAGAGGAGAAGGTCATCAACCTAATGGTTGGATAAAATAGGCTAATCAAATACAAGCCTACAACAAACATAGATAGATTAGAAAACATAAATCTTTGTTGATAGATCCATAGGAGCTTGGAGACAGAGGCTACATCATGGTGTGTCAAAGAAACTTCCATGAGTACATTGAGAAATTTAATATTAGTTACTATCAAAAGATTTTGTGAAGTTTGAAAAGGATATTTAGTTTCATTGTTTGATGGAGCAAGCCACTTTGAGATAGTTAAAAGACGTGAACATGTTATCTCCACACATGAGGAGGGCAGAGCCGAGGTTCTCTATATGGTGGAGGAGGTTGGACGCAAGGTTATCTCCCCAAGGGAGGAAGATGGGGGAGGTTGGATGCAAAGTTATCTCTCCAAGGGAGGAAGGCAGAGCGAAAGTTCTCTCCATGGTGAATGAGATTGGACGCAAGGTTCTCTCCATAAGGGAGGAATGCAGAACCGAGGTTCTCTCCATAAGTGTATTGTGATGTAATTTGTTTTTTATTAAATTTTTTGAGCCAACAATTTTAGTGATTAAAGAAAGTATGCAAAAATGAATGTAAAGAGACATATAATAGTTGGCTTAATTTGATTATATAGACGTTTTCTAGGTGGTGGTAAATAATATATTTGTAACATACAATATACCTAGGTGTAAAAAATACACTGAAACAACCCTTCCCTTTTTTTTTTTTTTTAATGCCTTAATTTACTAGTGGTCTCATACCCACTAACATCCTAACAACAATCAATAACCGCGGATAACCAAATAAAACAATTCCAATAGAATTCCAACATAAATAATCCAATAACCAATAACATCATAATCCAAACAAAGAAAATAACCAAAAGCTAACATCCAACAATGTTCCAATGACTTAATCTAGCAACCTAACATCAGCTAGACCACAATCAATCAAGTCTCTAGAACACCTTCCTCCTCATTGCCTTTGATTCCACGATCACACTTTTCCTTTACCTGCACACCACAAACAACAATTGAGATGCGTAAGTATTATCATAAATACTTAGTGAGGCCGTCCTCCCATCTACTAGGTTATACACACAAGCATATGAGACCCTCAAGTTATGCAAGCAAACAAAACACAAGCAATACATCAAACCAGGAAAACAAGTCTCGGTTGAGACTGGTGTCGACCGATGCCCCAGAAAGTGTCGACCGATGCTGAACCAAGGGTGTCGACCGATGCCACAAGGGTGTCGACCGATGCTGTCACCAACAGTGTCGACCGATGCTCGAATGGTGTCGATCGATGCCATATCTGCAGGCGCGAACTGCGCGAACTGCGCGAACACGAACGACGAATCCCGATTCCAAACCATTCCGAATCCGTTCCAAACTCACCCAATTACCTCAGAAATCACTGGGAATCACAAAAGCAACGAACCCAAGTAACAAAACAACACAAACAGCAAAGAAAACACACAAACAAGAGAGATCTCATGCTTAGATCAACCATGGTCAAGCACTCACCTCTTTCCAGGAAGATTCTGAACAGTAGGAACGAAATCCTCACTCCTAGCAAGCTTCTAACTCTTTCCCAGCTCCAAAACTCTCAAGAACAGCAAGTAATCTCCCAAACTTCTCCCAAAAGCTTAAGAACTCTTTCTCCTTTCTTTTTCTCTCAAAAGCGGCGAGTACAAACAAATAATACGACCTAGGGTCGTTTTCCCCCTTTTACACACGATTTAGGGATTCCCTAAACCAACCACGCAAACCGGACAAATAAAATTGAACCGACCAAACCGGTCACAATTGGTGTCGATCGATGCCTCACGAGAAGGTGTCGATCGACACCCTTACCAAAATACCAAAAATTGGTTTGCGGGTGTTACAATTCTCCCCCACCAATATGGATTCGTCCCCGAATCCCGCAATACCGTCCACCTGCCAAGGACCTCCGTGCCACCGTCAGCACGGCCCGCACGTCCCCAGACCGGACTAAACACCGTCAGCCAAGGTTTCCCGTGCCACTGTCGCAACAGCCCGCACACCTCCGACTGACCCTCGAGGTCTCCCTCTAGCCAATATACTCGCATCATAAATACTATTTGCTCACAACTCAGTGCTTCCCCCGTCCGTGGTCGCAACCAACGAATCATGCCGGCTCGCTATCAGGCCAACCGCCTTAAGCTACGGCATCCAGGAAGTCACTCACACACACACTTCCCCCGCTCTCAGGTCGCAACCTTCGAGTCATACCGGCTCACTGCCAGGCCACAGTCTACAGCTACGGTATCCAGGGAGTCTCACACGCCCACTCCCCCCGCTCTCGGGTCGCAACCCTCGAGACATACCGGCTCACTGCCGAGCCGCGGCTCACAGCTATGGTATCCAGGGAGCCTCACATATCCCGCTCTTGGGTCGTCACCCTCAAGCGCGCTCTCGGATCGTCATCCGAAGCAACATACCACTCCCACTCTCTGGCCACAAAGTCCATCGAGCTATCGGTATCACGTGAGTTGGGCCCGCACGGCCTTGAGCAAAATCAAACACTGATGCCAACGAGTATCTACTGGCTAGATCTACCTCAACATTTCCACAAAACTTTCCCTTTTTAGAAACTTCCTATTTATGGAAACCTTCCTTTTGTGGAAACTTTCTATTTATGGAAACTTTCCAAAAATAGACACCCGAGCTATTTCTCTTTCCCCATGACAACAACAGTCAAACATAAAGAAAAATACTCATCTTATTAATCTCAAAAATGTCATAATCGTTACAATCTCAACGAACATACATCAGAAAAAGCCAAAAAAATACAACAACCGGAGCCAACAACCCGCATCCCGAGCACCACCTCATCTTGATACTTAGTCGCACAACCAACCACCCCTAAGCGTCCAAATATCAAGAGAGATGGGCTGGAATACTCCGTACCCGCTCCAGCCACGGACTACAACTCGGACCCGGCTAGACAAGCTCAAGCCGCGGTCTGCTTCTCAAACCACTTCTTAAACCTTGCCTTCATCCTCGCCTCGGGCTCCCAAGTCTGATCCTCTACTCCGTCACAGTCCCACAGGACTCTCATCAAAGGAATCTTCTTCTTCCGAAGTTCCTTGATTCTCCTCTCGAGCACCCTCACTGGTCTCGCCTATAAAGTCATGTTAGGCTGAAGATCCTCAGGAATCTTAGCCAACAACTGATCACCCTCGTGAAGACACTTCCTCAGCATTGACACATGAAATACCTTGTGGAACGCACGCATAACCTCAGGCAACTCCAACCGGTATGCCACTGGTCCCACCCGCTCAACCACTCTGAACGGTCCCATGTACCTCGGACTCAACTTAGTCTCTGTCAATGACCTGTTCGGACCCCGCAACATGGCCATCTTGAGGTACACTCTATCACCAACCTGAAACTCAAGATCCTTTCTCCTCTTATCAGCATAGCTCTTCTGCCGATCCTGAGCCTCCTTCATGTTCAGCCTCAAAACCCGAATCTTCTCCGAGGTCTCCTGAACAAAATCTGCACCAAATATGCTCCTCTCCCCCACCTGAGTCCAACATAATGGTGTACGACACGGCCTCCCATACAAGGCCTCATAAGGAGCCATCCCAATACTAGCCTGGTAGCTGTTGTTATAAGCAAACTCCACAAAACTCAAGTGATCTGCCCAATGACCACCCCAATCCAGCACACACATCCTCAATAAATCCTCCAAAATCTGGATCGTCCTCCCTGACTGACCGTCCGTCTGAGGATGATAGGCTGTACTCATATGCACCTTCGTGCCCATCTCCGCCTGAAATGCCTTCCAGAACACTGAAGTGAACTTGGAATCTCTATCAGACACAATACTAGCAGGCACCCCGTGCAATCTGACTATCTCCCTCACGTACTTCTTGGCCAAAACCGCTGCTCCATCAGTTTTCTTGATGGCCAGAAAATGCGCGGACTTAGTCAAACGGTCCACAATGACCCAAATAGCATCAAACATCCTCGACACAGGCAAACCTACCACGAAGTCCATCGTGATCAAATCCCACTTCCACTCTGGAATGGGTAAACTCTGTAATAAACCACCAGGAACCTGATGCTCCACCTTCACCAGCTGGCAAGTATCACACTTCGCCACCCAGTCAGCTACGTCCTTCTTCATCCCGACCCAGTGATAATACCGCTTGAGGTCACGGTACATCTTGGTCGCTCCTGGATGAATAGAGAACTTGCTCGAATGAGCCTCTCTCAGTATCTCCTGCCTCAAATCCTCACCCTTGGGCACACAGATCCGACCATGCACAAGGATGGTACCATTAGCAGAAACCTGATACTCTGCACCCGCAGCCTTAGAGGCATTCACCAGCCCCTCATCGCTCTCCTGAGCTAACCTCACTCTACTCAGCAAATCCGCTCTATCAGCTGCCTCCAAACCCAAAGGTTCCTGTGAGATAGCACACAAACTCAATGCACTAATCTCACCTACCAACGCCTCCATATCCTGCTCCTGAGCCGAAGCCACTCGCTTCCGACTCAAGGCATCTGCAACCAGATTAGCTTTATCAGGATGGTAAGCTATGTCCAAATCATAATCCGCTACTAACTCCATCCAACGCCTCTGCCTCAAATTCAGCTCAGGCTGAGTAAAAATGTACTGCATGCTCCTCAGGACTCTTAGAATATACCAGGATGTCGTCGATGAAAATGATGACTGACACGTCCAGAAACTCCTGGAACACGCTGTTCATCAATCTCATAAACGCAGCTGGCGCATTTGTCAACCCAAATGGCATCACCACAAACTCGTAGTGCCCATATCTCGTCCTGAAGGCTGTCTTCCTCACATCTGCCTCATGTATAGGAATCTGATGATAACCTGAAGCCAAGTCGATCTTGGAGAACCAAGTAGCACCCCTCAACTGATCCAACAACTCATCAATTCTCGGGAGAGGGTACTTGTTCTTCACAGTAACTCGGTTCAAACCCCGATAGTCAATACACAACCGAAAACTCCCATCCTTCTTCTTAACAAACAACACCGGAGCTCCCCACGGTGAACAACTAGGACGGATAAAACCCTTGCCCAACAAATCCTCCAGCTGCTTCTTCAGCTCTGCCATCTCTGCTGGAGCCATCCTGTAAGGAGCCTTGGATAACGGCATCGTCCCCGGTTCCAGCTCAATAGTAAAAGGATCCGACCGAGATGGTGGTAATCCCTACAATAACTGGAACACATCCTCAAAGTCCTCCCCAACCGGAATACCGCTAACCGTAGACTTCCCCACTGACTCTGGCATAGATATAGTAACTAGATAGGCCTCACGGCCCTTCTCGATCATCTTCCCTGCCTGAACGGCTGAGATCACGAGACTCCCCGAAGTCGGTCTAATACCCTGAAAAACCAACTTCCCTCCTGGATGCTCAAACTCCACTCTACCCCGATAGCAATCCAAAATGCACCTTATGCCGATGCAACCAATCCATACCAAGAATAACGTCATACAACTCCACTGGACTGATAAGCAAATCCGCTGGCCACGACTCTCCTGCGATCTGAATATCAACTCCTCCAGCTCGTCCAATAACCCTCAGAAACTTGCCTCCAGCAACTCTGACAACTCCTGAACGCTCTCCAGAATCCCCTCTGATCCCCGCACTCACGGCACACTCCGGAGTAATGAAGATATGAGAAGATCCAGAATCAAACATAACATGGGACTTAAACCCGCCCACCAACAAGGTCCCTACACAAACCTCATGTGTTGAGAACCTAACACTTGACCACAAACAAAAACAAATATAATCTGAACTTTTGAATTGACTAAGTTCGAATCTCAGAAGTTATACCTGTGATCGCTCCTGCACTAGTGCCACCGGGCTCCTGAGTCGCGTACGCCTGAGACGTCGGCTCGATCCAACCCACCGGCTGCACACCGTGCTGCACACCCTGCTGCACCCCTGGCTGAGCTCCAGCCTGCAACACTGCTACAGCTCTCTGCTGCAACTTGGGACAACGAGGCTTGATGTGCCCCGTCTCTCTGCAGTAGTAACACACTCGAGTATCTATCCGCGGCTCCGTCACCGCCCGCTGCTCTGTCACTGCCCGCTGCTCACCTCTCTGTGGACAGCTAGTCACCTTGTGGTCCCTGCTACCACACCCAAAGCATCTCGCACCCCCGTGCCTCGATCTCTGCATAACATCAAACTTCCTCTTCTGCCCCTGCGCAGGCTTGCCGCCCTTGCTAGGAACAGAAAGCGGCTGAGACTGCTGTGGCTGCACCGAAGAACCGACCACAACCACCTGTGACCTCAAGTCCTCCTCTATCCCAGTTGCAACCTCAACCAACTCTGCTCTCGTAGCATAGCTCCTCACTCTGCACCGAGTCCTCAAATCATCCCGCAGAGCCAACAAAAACCTCCGCACCTGAGCCGACTCTGGCTCCCATGCCCTGCCTGCATACCCCACAAGCCGACTGAACTCTGCATCCAGCTCCCGCACTGTACGGTCCCCCTGAGTCAAACCCAAGAACCGGGCCTCCATACGATCAAGAGCCTCCTGAGGAAAATACTTGGAGTTAAACTCCCCCACAAAATCTCCCCAAGACATACCCCTCTGCACCCTCTGTGCTGTCACCGACCTCCACCACACACGAGCATCTCCTGACAAGTAAAACACTGCCAGATCCACCCTGTACCGGTCGGGACACCTAAGCGAAAGGAAAATATCCTCCATCCGCTCTCTCCACTCATCCGCTACACTCGGATCGGTACCTCCTGAGAAATACCCTGCTCCCACATGCCGCAGCTGCTCCATCATCCGCACATACTGAGCATCCACTACCTCGGCCCCCGGCTGCACACCTGCCTGCAAACCCGCCACAGGCTGCACCGCTGGACCCTGCCCACCACCCACGGGCGGTACTACCGGATCTTGCCCACCAACCACTGGTGGCACTACTGGATCCTGCCCACCAACCACTGGCGGCACAACTGCTGGAAGTCACTGCAAAACCTGAGCTAGCAAGTCCATCAAGACATCCTCCCTGCCTGGAGCACCTCCCGCTGCAACCCCCACACCCGGGGCAACACCGTGACCGACACCGGGCCCATCCGCCCTGCCGTCACCCAAACTAGCCTGGTCTCCAGACACACTAGGATGAACCTGTGACTCCGCCACCTCCTCACTGGCCATGCTCTGGGTCACACTCACACTGGCCTCAGGAACCTGACCTCGTCCCCGACCCCGACCACGACCACGCCCACGACCACGACCGCGACCAACAGCATCCTCACCCCTAACCATCTGTATCATCCAAGAACAGAAGGCTAAGCAAACAATAATTCTAATACACAAAAACACATCTTACCGTGGAATCACAACACAGGCTCGAAGAGGATGTTCTAGGACTTCATGCCACACACAATTGACCAACTCACACAACCAATCATAGCATGGAATCCTAAACATCAGCAGAAAAAACACAATGAACCCTAGACCTAGAACCGTAAGGGCTCTGATACCAAAATGAAACAACCCTTCCCGTTTTTTTTTTTTTATGCCTTAATTTACTAGTGGTCCCATACCCACTAACATCCTAACAACAATCAATAACCGCGGATAACCAAATAAAACAATTCCAATAGAATTCCAACATAAATAATCCAATAACCAATAACATCATAATCCAAACAAAGAAAATAACCAAAAGCTAACATCCAACAATGTTCCAATGACTTAATCTAGCAACCTAACATCAGCTAGACCACAATCAATCAAGTCTCTAGAACACCCTCCTCCTCATTGCCTTTGATTCCACGATCACACTTTTCCTTTACCTGCACACCACAAACAACAATTGAGATGCGTAAGTATTATCATAAATACTTAGTGAGGCCGTCCTCCCATCTACTAGGTTATACACACAAGCATATGAGACCCTCAAGTTATGCAAGCAAACAAAACACAAGCAATACATCAAACCAGGAAAACAAGTCTCGGTTGAGACTGGTATCGACCGATGCCCCAGAAAGTGTCGACCGATGCTGAACCAAGGGTGTCGACCGATGCCACAAGGGTGTCGACCGATGCTGTCACCAACAGTGTCAACCGATGCTCGAATGGTGTCGATCGATGCCATATCTGCAGACGCGAACTGCGCGAGCACGAACGACGAATCCCGATTCCAAACCATTCCGAATCCGTTCCAAACTCACCCAATTACCTCAGAAATCACTAGGAATCACAAAAGCAACGAACCCAAGCAACAAAACAACACAAACAGCAAAGAAAACACACAAACAAGAGAGATCTCATGCTTAAATCAACCATGGTCAAGTACTCACCTCTTTCCAGGAAGATTCTGAACAGTAGGAACGAAATCCTCACTCCTAGCAAGCTTCTAACTCTTTCCCAGCTCCAAAACTCTCAAGAACAGCAAGTAATCTCCCAAACTTCTCCCAAAAGCTTAAGAACTCTCTCTCCTTTCTTTTTCTCTCAAAAGCGGCGAGTACAAACAAATAATACGACCTAGGGTCGTTTTTCCCCTTTTACACACGATTTAGGGATTCCCTAAACCAACCACGCAAACCGGACAAATAAAATTGAACCGACCAAACCGGTCACAATTGGTGTCGATCGATGCCTCACGAGAAGGTGTCGATCGACACCCTTACCAAAATACCAAAAATTGGTTTGCGGGTGTTACATACACTTTTAATGGTAACATACATAAAAGATTTGTATGTGGATATAATTCAGTGTATTATAGCAAAACAAATTTATAAATAATATACAATAGATTTTAATATATTTTTATTAAATTTAATTTCTTTTGCAAAATTTTAAACCCGCACATCGGACGGGTCATTATCTAGTGTTATATAACCAAGCGGATGCTACAGACCACTATTGCATATATATCCGAAACTGGTACGGTCTGTTTCTAGCATTTGTCGAATGCGCCACTTTTCCTTCTTCATATTGAAGATCAGGACAAACTCAATGATCATAAGCAAACCCTGATCATGAAGTCTCGTGTAGCTTATGGTTGCTCTTCTTTTTGGATACACATTTCATTTATCACGTTAGCATAGGGGTGTCAATCGGGCTGGCCTGGCTCGGCCCGGCCCGAAACCCGTAAAGCCCGCATATGTTTGATCCCGGCCTGGCCCGAAATATTTCCGAGCCTATATTTCAAAGCTCGAGCCCGGTCCTAACAGGGTTATAGGGCTTTTCGGGCTTTTTCGGGCTTATCTTACTGATAAAAAATTCAAACTTATAAGCCTTAAAAAACAGTGTTTGAAGGTGTACTATAAAAAAATCAATCAAAAATTTAATAACTCATCTATATTCATTACAACCAACTTAATTTAAAATAAAAAGATTAAGACTAAACAAAATTTCGATACTTTAACTAAATAAACTAATATATAATTCATATAAAATATCATGGATAAATTTTTTTAAAGTATTAAGTATAGTTATTAAGTAAATATAAAAACTAGGATTAGAGTTTAAAACTTTAATTACAATAAATTATTAATCATATATTACAATCAAACAAATATGTTAAGAAAAAAAGTACAAATATATTTATTAAAGGGCTTTTCGGGCTGGTCCGAGCCCGATCCTAAATCTGAAAAACCCTATAGCCCAAACGGGCTGAACCCGAAAAGCCCGATTTTTTCTGGACATATATATTAAAGTCCGAGCCCGCTATTTTTCAGGGCCGGACCGGACCAGCCCGCGGGCTTTGGCCCTAATTGACATGCCTACGTTAGCATCTGGAGACATAACCACGTAAAACACAATGGTGTTTATAGTATAATTGATTACTAATAACGGAATAAGTACAATTATAAGTTGAGGAATAATCATCTGGATCCGTGGCGCAATGGTGATCGATTCACGTCGGGTTCAATTAGCCGAACGTTAATATCCGAAATTTTTTTGAAAAATACTTAGGTTCACCCCTAGGGGTGAACCTCTCCATTCACCCCCTCTTCTCTCAGCCAATCAGAACCTTCCATCTAATATTTCATTTAAAAAATAAATCAAAATTAAATTAAAAAGCAAATCAAATTAAGGAAACAAATTCTGTATACTTTTAATTAAGGAAATTTAAATATTGGATTGGTTTAGATTTTTAAAATTAGAATAAAATTATATGTCGGTTTGGGTTTACAAATGAAGTGGTTAGGGTTTAGATTTTACAACTAAAACGAAATTATATGTCGGTTTGGGTTTACAAATGAGGTGGTTAGGATTTAGATTTTACAATTAGAATGAAATTATATGTCGGTTTGGGTTCACAAATAAGATGGTTAGAGTTTAGATTTTACAAGTAGAACAAAATTATATGTCGGTTTGGGTTCACAAATGAGATGTTAGGGTTTAGATTTCACGATTAAAACAAAATTATATGTCGGTTTGGGTTCACAAATGAGATGGTTAGAGTTTAGATTTTACAAGTAGAACGAAATTATATATCGGTTTGGGTTCACAAATGAGATGGTTAGGGTTTAGATTTTATATATGTCGGTTTGGGTTTATTAAAGAGCGGTTTAAATTTTTTAATTTTATAATAATATATACAAATTTTATTTACTTATTTTATAAAGGGGTGAATGGAGAGGTTCAGCCCTATGGGTGAACCCAAGTATTGTTCAGTTCATTTTTTTCCTTTTCCATTGCCTTATTTCGGTTCCGGAATAATCCCTATTTCGACCTAATTTGTAATGTTAGTACATACTTTTGGGTTTATCTAAAGGTAATTAATAATATATTTCTAGGCTTTCTAGCAAAGGATAAAAACATAGGGTTTGAAGATTGATCCGCCATGGATTCAGAGGAAGAGAAAACGGGAGAGATTCACGGAACATCACAATCTTCCTCGCTGATACAGGGCATTGTTGAGCAAGCTGCCATAGATGAACAAGATGAGAACAGGGGAGAAATCCAGCAGAGAGCAACACATGAAGAAGAAGAAGAAGAAGAGTACAGATCTCAACCAGACCCGATTCCACTCGATCTAATCGTGGAGATACTCTCAAGACTTCCTGCGAAATCGATTGTGAGGTTTCTCTGCGTATCAAAACTCTGGTCTTCCTTCACTACGCTTCCAAGTTTTATCAGCTCATTCGCGAGTCGGCCACGTCGTCTTCTGCTCACCTTCTTCAAAAAGAAAAGGCGATTCGTTTTCTCGTTCCCTCAATACGAGAATACTGACGAGTCTTATTCTCCGGTCTACAGTTATGAGTTGCAAAATACAAACACTTGGAGACGGCCGAAATGTTATTATCCATCAGCATCCGTCCAGGGCTTTATTCTCTTCAAAAGAAACGTGATTTGGAACCCAACCACGGGACAGGTTTTACACTTGCCAAAGCCCACAAGAAAACTCAAGAGACGGGGACAGTCTGTTTTAGGATACGATCCATTGGATGGTAAATACAAAGTCCTGGTCGTAAATTTACAACAGCATGGGATTCTTACATTGGGAGCTCAAGAATCATGGAGATTCATACCCAAAGGTTCCCATATACATTTTTGTAATAGATGTTATGGTTGCATTGATGGAGTTATCTATTATAGAGCCTTTTTAGGTGTTGGTGGTGAATGCTGTATAATGAGCTTTCATGTCGGATCTGAAAAGTTCAATCCTATAAGATATCCAGAGGGTTATTCATCTTCAGGTTTTCATATGATAGTACCTTATGGGGAGGGAAAGTTAGCCTTAGTTGATACTACATATTTTTTCCTTAATAAATCTGTTAGGCTATGGGTTTTGGAAGATGCAGATGGACACGAATGGACGTATACAAGCTTTACCTTACCTCTAGCTACGAGAAGATGGAGGGGTAGTAATAACCTATTATTAAAGGGTGTTAGCGATGCTGGTGAGCTTGTTTTTACACCAATGGTTTTGACAGCCTCGTTTTATGTTTTATATTTCGATCCAAGGAGAAACACTATTAAAGAAGCCTTGTTTCAAGGAATTTTTGGTGATGTATTGGGATGCCGTTATGGACTTGGTGACGACAACGGTAAGTACAGCAATACTGTCAACTTGGATGTGTTCCCAAATCACATGGAGAACTTCATGTCTTTGTAGTAAAGTAGCGCCCTTCATCGCTCAAATTCTCTCTTTAATGCTTTTTTCTTTGTTTTCCCTTTCAACGACACTTCAAATTTATGAAAGTTCTCTATGTCTTTGATTTTTCTAGTGAAATTTATTAAGTTAAATCCATCCCAACATGTTTTTTATTTTTATTTTTTTGGTTTTACTATCACAAACATGTTATATAGAGCAGTGAATGCTAAAAAAAGATTTTTAAGCATGTTTGTAATTTTAATATTTGGAAATAAGTTAAAAACTTTTTTAAAAAACTGTAAAATGGCATGTTCCAATGGTAGATCCTAATTTTGGGTTCCTAAACAGTTTAAACATATTTCAACTTCTGAAATCAGTTTAGAAAATAGAACTCTAATGTTAGATACTCCAAAAGATCTTCACACAAGATGCAGTAACCTCTCACCCTCATCTTGTCGTGAAGATGCATTGGCCAATCCGGATCTGGTTGAGATATCAGCACATTCTGGACAGGAGGATCCACAAACCATGTCTATTGTTGCAGATGATAGTATTGCGCCTGATGGTGAAAACCACAATTCTCATGTATATAGAGAAGATTCTAGAGTGAAAGGCGTGTCAACTTGTTTACAAACTACTCTGAATGAATCATCTAAAGCAGCTGAGGAATAGTCTTCTTCAGCAGTCAATGGAACCAGTGCCGGCTTAAACATATTACATGTCCCTGGGCAAACTAATAAAAAATACCCCTTAACCTATAGAAAAACTTACTGATTGTTCGTGTGAATAGTCGTATCCCCAGAAGAGGAGGCGAACGAGTAGCAGAGAAGCATTATAGTATAATAACCTTCATTTTTAGGAAGAAGAAAATCTGAAACACAAAAAAAATTGAAATCGATTGTGAGGTTTCTGAATCTAACTAAACTATATGTGTATCCGATTAAGATTTGTAGTCCCTAATGCATATGGGTTTCACAAAGATCTACCTAACGAAGTCACCAGCACCAAAGAGAGTGAGAATTCGGCGTCCGCGATGAAACTCCGGTCAGCAGATCAGAGAGGAAGAAAACGAAAGCTTCGGTGGAATTTTTTTTTTCTTTCTTTTGTTAATTTCACAAGCGAAAGCTGACACATATGAGATAAAAATCGATTTTAACTTTTATTATGTATTATGATTTATTTTTATCATAAAGCATCCCTTACCAACCCTTTAAATACCACCGTTGTACATGCCATGCAGATGCTACAGACCACTATTGTCAAGTGCGCCACTTTTCCTTATATGGAAGATCAGGAAAAACGCAACCAGAGAATCACAACCAAGAACAATACGCTGATACGCATATGTAGCCAACGATCATAAGCAAAACCTGATCATGAAGTCTCGTTTAGCTTATGGTTGCTCTTCTTTTTGGATACACATTTCATTTATCACGTTAGCATCAGGAGACATAACCACGTAAAACACTCTTCTTATGCGTCTCACTCTTACATACCAAGATTCGAAAGATTCCAGAGAGGTTTTTAAATTCACTCAGGGATGCCAACAGGGTTTCTTGCAGCTTACGACACCCTTAAAAAAACGATGAGCTTCTTTATTATGCAGGTTTAAGTTGGTACATTTTGGATTATATTATTTTTTTGTCCTTGATACAGTTCTCTTTTTTTTTTTTGGACAGAATATATAGTTCTCTAAGATGTGAGAAAGTGAAGAAAAAAAATGGTTATAAGTGAAATGCCTTGATTGTGCAGGTTGCAGGATCATGTTGATACATTTTGTGATTTATTATTGAAAATAAAATAAAGCCAAGACTTCAAAAGAACCTTTGATTACAATTTAGTAAACTCAAACACCAAAATCATCAAATAAAAAAAGAAATAAAGTATAGAGATGGTTCAAGAGATTACCCCACTCATTATGGACAGTATGAACATCTAATTAGGGAAATCCAAATGTTTTCTCTATTGGGTTTTTGAATTTGCAGAACTATAGTTCTTTACATCAAGAATTTTTGTAAAGATCAAGTTACATGAACACCATTAAAAAGAGAAGGTTCTGGCAAATTGAGTTTCTTTTTGGAGGTTGATTAATGATGATGTTGACCCAATTTGTTGCGTTGCTCTCTACTTAAATGGAACTGATTGTCACAAGTCAAGAAGATTACAACAAAATCAACAAGAATAAGATGACGCTTTTACATTCGTCGTGAATCTTCCAAGGTTCATTGATTTTGTTTCTCTCCTAATTCTAAATCCTGGGTTTTGTTTTTCTTCAGATTATTTGAGTTGATTTGTCTTTGTTTTTTGAATACCTATGGAAAAGATTTTGCTCTGAGATATCGACGGAGATTGGTCTTCTTGCTAAGAACTTGAAATATCTTCTGGCTGGTCCTATCCGTCAGGTTTACATCTTAAAGTTCTGAACTTTTTGATTTAACTTTTGTTTCATTTACTGAGAACTTTGATGTATATGAGATTCACTCACTTTTAAAACTCTCCAGGTTGCGGCAAATTCCAGAGTAAAAAGGCATGCCTAATTTTCCAAGGTTTATTTTATGAATAAATTTAAACGCTTTTAACTATCACTTTATCTTTGACTTGCATGTCCCACAAAAGAGAAAGAATATGAATGGCAAAAATTCCAGAGGTGTTTACAATAGTTCTCATGCTTTAATTTCTGTTTTTTTTGTCTCTAATTACTTCAAGTTTCATTAATAGTTCAGTTGTAATGAGCCAATTTTCTTTTAAAAGGAACTAATTAACGTTTGTTCCATTGCTTGGCCTCTACCTTGATAGGATTCCAAGCAAAAAAAAAAACTTGGAATAGAAACACATTAAACAGAAAACTAATCAAATCGTGGAAGCACAAGAGAAAAGGTGAAAAAATTGAATAAGCCTTCACCTTTTACATACGACGAGATATACGGGAGGCCACCAAAATTTTTGTTGAATTTGTGAATACATACATACATACATATACTGTATATTGTTTTGTTTTTTTAATATAATGCTATTTTGTTGTTGTTCTTTAATTTATCCATTTATTTTGAGAAATACAAAGTTTTGAGAAATATCTTAGCTGTTAAATTTTGTTTTTTAAATAAAAATTAGTTTTGATTCTAATAGATTTTTTTTTACTTTTCTACATTTTATTTTATTTGATGTGTCCTGGATTTTCGTTTTTTAATTAATTATATTTATTTAATTAATTAATTAATCTTAATTAATTTTTCTAATGGCAATTGAATGTAAATTTTTACATATTTTAAGGTTAGCTTCATATTTGTACTTCTCAATCTATATAATAATAACAATCTGAAAAAATACGACCAACAGTTGTGTCTTTTCAATCGTACCTTTTGAATATTGAAAAAATGCGATTAACAGTTGTGTTTTTTCAATTGTACCTTTTGACTATTTTCTGAATAGTCGTGATGGATCATTAAAACAGTTATTTATAAAAGGTACAACTGTTCACTGTAAAGTTGTGTTGATTGGAACATTCGTATCTTTTGAAATCTATATATATATATTTGTCTATTTGAACTGTTTTCATTTTTTTGGTCATGACACAAAATCAACTAAAGTTTCAATCTCGACGGTTTTTACATTCTAAATTATTTTCTAACATTCATTCTTTTAAAAGTCAAGAAATTCTTCTAATTCTTAATTTAACAAAAGATTTTTGGAATGATGAATCTAATTTACATTTTTTAGTTAATTTTAAATATAAAAGTTTAATGAAAATACCAAGAGTGTTTTTCCAAGAGTTAGATGGATTACATAGTGAGTTTTTGGATTTGACTTTTCATTATGGTAATAAAGATGCTTTCTATTTAAAAGCTGTTGATATTTACATTTTTATAAATATTTTATTTATTTATTTTTAGACAGAAACTTCTTTGGTTGTGTCTCTTTATTGCGTCTGTTAAATGTAAAATTGTGTCTCTTACAAAGAATTGTGTCTATTCAAATGTTTACGTCTTTAGATATCTATATATTCGTTCTTTTTTAAGAAATCTTTAAACATCTATATATGTTCTTCTTTTGTGAAATTTTTAAACTTTCTATTCAACACATATATTTTTTTTTCATAAATCTGAATAAATGCAAAGAACAGATGCATATTTTCCTTATACATTTTCATCAAATATTTTATTTATTTATTTCTTGACAGAAACTTCTACGGTTGCGTCTCACTAAAAATTTACGTCTTTTCATAATATAATGAATCAAAATAAATTGAAATTCAATTTTCAACATCATTCTCTACTCTATAAATTATTTATTTCGTTATACTTTTTCATAAAATATTTTATTTATTGACAAAAAATTCTATGGTTGCGTCTTTTAAAAAAGTTGCATCTGTTGAATAAAAAGTTGTGTCTCTATTCAACAATGATTTTTCATAGAATCTGAATAAATGCAAAGAACAGTTGCATCTTTTATACATTTTTATAAATATTTTTTTTATTTATTTTTAGACAGAAACTTCTTTGGTTGTGTCTCTTTACAAAATGTAAAGGTGTGTCTCTTACAAAGAATTGTGTCTATTCAAATGTTTACATCTTTAGATATCTATATATTCGTTCTTTTTTAAGAAATCTTTAAACATCTATATATAAGTTCTTCTTTTGTGAAATTTTCAAATTTTCTATTCAACACAGATTTATTTTTTCATAAATCTGAATAAATGCAAATAACAATTGCATCTTTTCGTTATACCTTTTCATCAAATATTTTATTTATTTTTTTTTTGACAGAAAGTTCTACGGTTGCGTCTCTTTAAAAATTTATTTCTCTTCATAATATGATGAATCAAAATAAATTGAAATTCAATTTTTAACGTCTATTCTCTACTCTATAAATTATTTATCAACATACATAATTTTAACAATGATGTAAAAATAACTTCTCATCACTGTGAGAAAACTATTGCAATTTTGATTTATTTTATGAATCATTGTACTCCCTATGTCTCTAATAGATTGATGTTTTGACCTTTTCACATATATTAAGAAAAAATTAAATTTTATGTATAAGTTAATTTATAAATACTTTTTGGTAGAAAGAGAAAATATAAACCTTAGATAACATGTCATGTGGAGAAAAATAAAAAGTAAAAAAAATAATTTAGTATCTTAGTGTGCAACATCAATCTTTTAGAAACAAGAAAAATATTAAAACATCAATCTATTAGAGACAGATGAAGTAATTATTAATTATATTCAGTATCTGAGTATAATTCTTCATAAACTATGATTTTTATTTATTAATATATATTAAACTAAATTATTCTAACCTATTTAATTGAATCATTGCAACATTTGCTATATTTAATATTTAAGATCACATCACTTGGATAAAATCTTCATAAATTATTATTTACTAGATTTTAATTAGAAAAATATATTTAAATGAATTATTACAACCTTTTTAATTAAACCACAATAAATTTAGTTTATTTGATGAACCATTAAAGCTTTCCATTTCTATCGTGAATCCTTTGCAACTTTTGGAAAATTTGATATTTATAGTTGTGTCTATGATACTAAAATATAATTAAAAAAAATTTTGTTGTCATTTAATTAAATTAAAGTTATTTGTCTAACAACTGCAATTTTTGGTTTGTTTTTTTTTTATCGTATATTTCTGTTTTGATTGTTTATATTTAACTATAACCGGCTAACATTTTCTTTTATAAAATGTCATATTTTCATTACAACTCTTCTTTATGTTCTTTTTTTAGATATGTGGATTTGAGTACATCAAATTTTATTTAAAAAATGCAATTATCTATCATATGTTTATAGTATTAATCATTATTTAATTAATCGTAAAGATTTTTTTAATCATATGTCTATAGCATTAATTATTATTTATTTAATTACATGTGAAGGTAACATTGTTTTTAAGAATATTTCTCAATTAATCTATGAAGAAAATTTCAAAAGTTTCTACTTTTTGACATTATTATTAATTATCTTAATAAAAATAAATAATTAAAAAAATTTGTAATAACTATTTTATTAAAATAAGCTCCCCGCGATCGCGGGGGCACGATACCTAGTTAATATAGTAGGATACAAATTAAAGGGGACTAAAACTGTAATAAAAAAGAGTTCGGGTTTAAAACAAGGGAAAAACAATTAGGGTTGACAAAATTAGGGTTTTTAACTTTTGAACAATTGGGCAAAGCGACCTGAGCAAGAGGAGAATAGAACAAAGATGGAGAGAGCAACACATGATGAAGAAGAAGAAGAGGAAGAGTACAGATCTCAACCAGACCCGATTCCACTCGATCTAATCTTGGAGATACTCTCAAGACTTCCTGCAAAATCTATTGTGAGGTTTCTCTGCGTATCAAAGCTCTTGTCTTCCTTCACTACGCTTCCAAGTTTTATCAGCTCATTCGCGAGTCGGCCACGTCGTCTTCTGCTCACCTTCTTCAAAAAGAAAAGGCGATTCGTTTTCTCTTTGCCTCACCACGAGAATACTGACGGGTCTTATTCTCCGGTATACAGTTATGAGATACAAAACGCAAACACTTGGAGACGGAAGAACTGTTATAAATCATCAGCATCCATCCAGGGCTTTATTCTTTTCAAAAGAAACGAGATTTGGAACCCAACCACGGGACAGGTTTTACACTTTCCATGCGCCACAAGAACACTCAATATACGGGGACAGTTTTTTTTAGGATACGATCCATTGGAGGGTAAATACAAAGTTCTGCTCGTAAGTTCACAACAACAGCATGGGATTCTTACATTGGGAGCTCAAGAATCATGGAGATTCATACCCAAAGGTTCCCCTATACATTTTTGTACTGGATATTATGGTTGCATTGATGGAGTTATCTATTATAGAGCCTTTTTAGGTATTGGTGGTGAATGCTGTATAATGAGCTTTCATGTCGGATCTGAAAAGTTCAATCCTATAAATTATCCAGAGGGTTATTCACCTTCAAGTTCTTCTATGATAATACCTTATGAGGAAGGAAGGTTAGCCTTAGTTGATACTGGATATTCCCCGAATATATCTGTTAAGCTATGGGTTTTGGAAGATGCAGATGGACACGAATGGACGTGTAAAAGCTTTACCTTACCTCCTAGGAGAGGATGGAGGAGTAGTTGTAGCCTAAATTTAAAGGGTGTTAGCGATGCTGGTGAGCTTGTTTTTACACCAATGGAATTGACAGACTCGTTTAATGTTTTATATTTCGAGCCAAGGAGAAACACTATTAGAGAAGCCTTGTTTGAAGGAATTTTTGGTAATAAATTCGGATGCCGTTATGGACTTGGTGACTACAACAGTAAGTACAGCAGTACATTCGACTTTGATGTGTTCCCAAATCACATGGAGAACTTCGTGTCTTTGTTGTAAATTAGTAGTGCCCTTCGTGTCTTTGTTGCAAATTTTGCACTTTCTTTGTTTTTCCTTTCAACGACATGACTTATGTCTTTGATTTTTCTAGTGAAATTTATTAAGTTGAATCCATCCCAACACGTTCTTTTTTTTTTGGTTTTACTATCACAACATGTTATATATATAACCATGCGGATGCTACAGACCACCATTGCATATATAAGTCCTTAATATCCGAGGCTGGTACGGTCTGTTTCTAGCATTTCTCAAGTGCGCCACTTTTCTTTCTTCATATTGAAGATCAGGACAAAGGCAACCAGAGAATCACAACCAACTACCATACGCATATGTAGCCAACGATCATAAACAAACCCTGATCATGAAGTCTCGTTTAATTAGCTTATGGTTGCTCTTCTTTTTGGATGTACATTCATTTATCACGTTAGCATCTGGATGACATAACCACGTAAAACACTCTTCTTATGTTGTCTCACTCTTACATACCAAGAGATTCGAAAGATTTCAGAGAGGTTTTTAAATTCACTCAGGGATGCCTAAAGGGTTTCTTGCAGCGTACGACACCCTTAAAACAAATATGGAATATGTATATAGTTTTCCACAATTTTTTTTCAATTTTTTAGTAAAAGAATACGTTTTTTAATTTTTATTATAAAATACAAAGGGGACTATAAAAATGTAAGAAAGACTTAGGGTTTTAAACAAAAGAACAATTAGGGTTGACAAAATTAGGGTTTTAACTCTTTAAACAATTGGGCAAAGCGACCATGGATGAGCAAGAGGAGAACAGAACAAAGATGGAGAGAGCAACACATGATAATGATGGAGATGATGATAGATGTCAACGAGACTCGATTCCTTTTGATCTAGCCTTAGATATACTCTCAAGACTTCCTCCGAAGTCGATTGCTAGATCTCTCTGCGTGTCAAAACTCTGGTCTTCCTTCACCACATTACCAAGTTTTACCAAATTGTTCGCGACACGGCGCTCGGCTCTGCCACCGAGTCTTCTCGTCACCTTCTCAAAAAACCTAAAGCGATTCGTTTTCTCGTTTCCTCAACACCAGAATCCTGACGGGTCTTATCCTCCGGCCTACATTTATCAGATGACAAACGAAGACTCTTGGTTCTGGAATCATTCGGAATCTGTCCATGGCTTGGTTTTAATAAAAGGAATAAAAGGATCAGTGATTTGGAATCCAACCATGAGACGCTTTACAACCTTGCCAAGCCCCACAACAAACACAAACATAGATAAAGGGAGTTACGTTATGTCTTATTTAGGATACGATCCATTGGAGGATAAACACAAAGTACTGTGCGTATCTAAACAAGATTCCGAACAGCCTAGGGTTCTTACATTGGGAGCTCAAGAATCATGGAGAGTAATATCCAAAGGTAATTTTCCTTTACATTCTCCTATTGGAGATCATCATGGGCAATGCATTAATGGAATTCTCTATTATGATGCCTATCTTCGTATTGGTGATGGTGGTGAACGCCGTATAATGAGCTTTGATGTTAGATCTGAAAAGTTCACTTCGATAAAACTCCCAGATTTTTATTCTAGGTTGCAAATTCATATGATACCTTATAAGGGAAGGGTAGCCATAGTTAAGGTTGCAAGTTTATCTTCTATTAATCTTTGGATTTTGAAAGATGGAGATAGACACATATGGAAGCATAAAATATTCGTTTTACCTCTTTCTGAGATAGACGACCCATTACGGGGGAATAACCTATCTTTCAGTGGTGTTAGTGATGCCGGTGAGCTTATCTTTACACGATGGTCATTATCTAAGTCGTTTTATATTCTGTATTTCGATCTGAGGAGTAACAGTATTAGAGAAGCTTTGTTTGAAGGAATTGTGGGTGATGACTTTAGATGCCGTTATGGACTTGATAAATTCAGTATATACAGCATAGATGTTTTCCCAAATCATATCGAGAGTCTCATGTCTTTGTAACTCAGCGCCTTTCATCGCTCAATGTTTTCGTTTGTTTTCCCTTATGTTTTCAAGTTTCTATAACCAAAACAAAAACAAAAATTGAAAAATCAGATAGTGGAATAAGATCACTGAGATCGATGGTTGGTAATCTTAGGTTAAATAGAGAGAAGATAAGAATCTTAGTGAAGGTATAAAATGGTTTTTGTCTACCGGATGCAAAAACATATATACGCTAGCTCTCACAACTTAATTTCTCGCCGCAGACTTTGTTTATATACAACAGCAAGATGAAGTTTTTGTCAAATGACCATCTGTGATTCATATTGACATCATTGTTTCGTACACAAAATTTGGTTTTCACATTTGAGTTTTGTAAGCTAACCTATATTATACATTAGTTTATCTTTTAAATATCATCATTGGAGCCGAGAAGTCACATTGATGAAGGTATCTTCAGGACAAGGAATCGTTAAACCACCCATCGGATGGTCGAATCCAAACTCTTCCTCGGATTTACTGAGCAGAGCTTGAAATGAAGGCTGGTTTAGGTATGAGATTGGCACCAAATATCTCTTCTTTTGGCTCTCTCCAACGTACACTGCAAGAAACCCTTTTGGTGCCGCCGTCGCTGAGGCTGCTCTGGTGGAGCGGCTTAGAATCTTCTTTGCTCCCAATAGACTTCTCACCAAAGCCATTTCAATTTCTTTGTCTGAAAGTTTGAATTCTTTCGAAGCTTCTGAAGATATACAAGTTGTTGGTTGATGATAGAAATGATGAGTTAAGTGTGTGTATATATAGAAAGAAGTTGTAACCTCTCTGAAATATCCTTGAAACTTGTGATCCTGAAGTGTCGGACAGACTAGAACAGAGAACATGGTTCTGTTTTTTAAGTATGATAGATGACAAGAAACGCACGCTAATGAGCATTATCTTCACTTCACAACTCATAAGTGATTGTTTTCTCCAAGTCTGTATAATAAATTAAGTGAAGATATGAGATATTCAGTCTTGTCATGTGTGTATATCATAAGAACAACTTAAACAGTGACAGAGACTTGTTGTTATGTTGTTAAACAACATCAGGTCCCCACTTCAACTTTCAATTAAATCCATTAAGAGTAGAGTACTATAGGACAAAGAACCAGCCACCTAATCATCACAGAACTTGCTTCTCTTTAACTCTTAAAAATATATATAGGGCACGTCTTATCTCAGAAACATTGAGAAAACAAGCCCTTGTGAATTTCATATGGAGATTATCCAAGTAGACAAATTGCATTAATTCATCTTTTCCAGATTGTAAAGACAGAACCATGTGGTACTCTGTTCTAGTCTGTCCCACATTTGTAAACCACAAGTTTCAATGATTTTTCAGAGAAGTTGCTACTCCTTTCGTTGATCTTTCTATATATACACACTTAACTCATTCTTTCTATCATCATCAACCAAACAAGCAATCCAATAACTTGAATCTTTTCATACATCTTCAGTTCAAAAGCTTTAAAAAGATTTCAAACTTTTCAGACCAGAAGAAATAGCAATGGCCTTGGTGAGAAGTCTGTTGGGAGCAAAGAAGATTCTAAGCCGTTCCACCGTAGCAGCTTCGGCAGCACCAAAAGGGTTTCTTGCGGTGTACGTAGGGGAGAGCCAGAAGAAGAGATATTTGGTGCCAATCTCATATTTGAGCCAGCCTTCGTTTCAAGCTCTGCTCAGTAAATCCGAGGAAGAGTTTGGGTTCAACCATCCGATGGGTAGCTTAACGATTCCTTGTCCGGAAGATACCTTCATCAATGTGACTTCTCGTCTCCATTGATGATGATCCTACATTTTTTGTTCTTCCTAGTTTAGAAATAGACTTGCTAATTGTAAATAGCTGAGCTGAGTATTTTTGCTCTTTCTTCTTGAAAGAGTTGTTCTAAAAGTTTAGAGTGTGATTGTGTAAATGCCATTTTTATGCGAAAGACACGATACATTGCAATACATTTTGGATCGATCATTGAAAAAGAAAGACAAAACACCAAACCAATTGAAGATCTATTTTCAGTATAACTGATTATGAATAAATGCGACTAAGTTGAGTATTAAGCATCCGGATCCGTGGCGCAATGGTAGCGCGTCTGACTCCAGATCAGAAGGTTGCGTGCTCGATTCACGTCGGGTTCAATCCCCCGAACTTTAATCCGGATTTTTTTTTGTTAATTGCCTTCGCTGCATTGCCCCTGGTTAAGGATTCTTATTACTCTTAACCGAGATTTTCATATCCGGTTTGATTCGGTTTTCTTCCTTATTCTAAGTTTCTAACCCATATATAGAAATATTTTTTTCACAACAATACTTTTACAATTTCTTAAATTTATAGAGATATATGGTATACATATATCTATTTACCTTAATATAAACAGAGAGTATTCAAACTTTTAGTATTAATGATTTGCTCTGCTTCTAACAAATGTTGAATTTTATTATTTGCTTGCTCAAAGTACATTTACAAAATATCCACAGTCTTCTGAACTAGATCGAGCCAAATATTACGTATACATATGACAAAGACCATCTCCAATGGTTTTCTCTATTTTTACCTCTAAAAATAGAGGAACTCTATAAGACCATCTCCAATGGTTTTCCCTATTTTTACCTCTAAAATAGGGGAACTCTATAATAGAGGTGACTTTTGCTCCAATGGATACCTCTATTTTTTCCTCTTAAAAAGAATATTCTGTAGAGATTCCTTTTTTACTTTACTATTAATACATTTTACTTATAAAAGTTGTAAACTAACTCATTTATTTTAGTATTTGAAAAACTTTCACAAAATTATGATATTATTTAAATTTTTAACATTCATAAATATTATTTAAATATCACATTTATTAAAAGAAATACATTGCATCATATAAAATAATAAAAGTGTTAAAAGTTTAAGGACCATTAAATATATAATTTATTTATTTTGATCAGAAATATAAAAGTGTTAAAAGTTCAAGGACCATTTTATAAATAAAAAAGTTCAACTCTATTATAGAGGAAAAAATAGAGTTTCTCTATATATAGAGGAAAAAATAGAGATCTCTATTATAGAGGTAGAAATAGAGATGGGTTGAAGTAGATTTTACTCTAAAATAGAGTTAAAAAGCAAATATAGAGGTGGGTTGGAGATGCCCTAATAGAGGTGACTTTTGCTCCAATGGATACTTCTATTTTTTTCTCTAAAAAAGAATATTCCGTAGAGATTCCTTTTTTATTTAACTATTAATACCTTCTACTTATAAAAGTTACAAATTAACCCATTTATTTTAGTATTTGTGAAACTTTCATAAAATTATGATATTATTTAAATTTTTAACATTCATAAATATTATTTAAATACAAAACCTCCACTTCATTAAATTATTATTAAACTATTTAAATATATATTTTATTTATTTTGATCATAAATATAAAAGTGTTAAAAGTTCAAGAACCACTTTATAAATAAAAAAAGTTCAACTCTATTATAGAGGAAAAAATAGAGTTCCTTTATATATAGAGGAAAAAATATAGATATCTATTATAGAAGTAGAAATAAAGATGGGTTGAAGTAAATTTTAATCTAAAATAGAATTAAAAGGCAAATATAGAGGTGGGTTGATATTTCTTGATTTTGTTGTTTTCCCTCTGAAGAGAATGATTCCTCATCATTTAATAAGAAGCATCTCCGAGAAGTCTTTGTCGTTTAAGATGGTCTTAACAGTGCCGTGGGGATGCTCATGGCAAGTCAAAATCTCCAAGAACCCATTTTTTCACTACATGGAAGATCGTGGATGGAACCAGTTTGTGAATGACAATGGTTTGGGTGAAAATGAGTATCTTACCTTCACTCATGAGGCAAATATGTGCTTCAGTGTAAACATCTACGAGTCAAATGGTAAGGAGATGCTTAGACCAAGACAATCTTCTACCATTACTTCTAGTTCCGGTAAGTCTTCATCTATGTGATTGCTTTTTAAATGTTTACAAAGAAGAAGAAGAAGACAGTCGTTCATTCATTTTGTGGTTGATTTTGATGAATACAGGTCGGAACAAGAGAGAAGAGAGGAAGAGCATCTTCATAGATGTGAAGAAAGAAGTAGAGACAGAGTCTTGTTCTGAATCAGGCCATCCTGTTCTCAAAACGGCTGAATCTACAAGTGGGAGATCGAAGCAGAAACAGGAGCTTAACTTGAGAAAAAGGGAAACCAAGGAAACCACCAAATCCAAGAAGCGTAAGAACAGGAAGGTGGATACTGTTTCTAATGATTCTGAAGCCGGCACCTCATCTCGTGTTCCAGAATTCAAGATCACCATCAAGAAATCACACCTCCTGTTCTTGGTAAGATAAGCAAGACAAAACCAGTTTCACACTGTCAAAAATGGTTGTATTTATATATGTGAACTAATCTAATACAAAACTGTGATTTAGGGGATCCCGAAGAAGTTTGCGGACATGCATATGCCAAATGAGACAAAGGTGTTCAAGATTCATCATCCGAGGGGAAAGAAGTCATGGGAGGTTACGTATTTTGTCACTGATGTGCAGTCAAGATTCTCTGCTGGATGGAGTCGTTTCGCCAAAGAATTAGGCTTAGAGGTCGGAGATGTTTGCACGTTCAAGCTCATCGAACCAACCGAGATGTGTGTCAAAGTCTCCAAAGAATAGACTCCCTGATGATTGATGATGTGTGAGGTGTAGTTGGAGACTGAGTGAAGAACTTGTGTTTAGAGCAACATTATGGTCTGTGGTTCAATGTTAGGATTAATTTTATAATTGTGTTCTATCTACTTACTGCTTAAGTGTGATCTTGTATCCATTGATAAATCTGATCTCAGTTTGAGTAAAACTGATTCATTTATTGTACTAAATATTATTGTTGTTATGTTTACATGATGATAACGTATCTATCTCTCTGTGGTCTCTGCTCTTTATTGCTTGAAAAAGAAACTAAAGTTACAAATGATTCCAGCGTCTTACTTTGGCACAGAGCATTGATTTTCATCTACAATTGCAAGGGTGATCTGTTCCATTAAAAACAATGCATAAGCCTCTCTGGTCACTGAGATTTATGAGCTAAGTTCGAGATGTTTATCCATGAATCAAGCGTCTTGATAGCTTTCCCAGACGATTGTACTTCACGTGCCAAGGTTACTCCTTCAGCTAGTGTTTGAACTCGGTTGCTAACCAGAAGAGCTGCAGCTGCGTTTAGGATCTGAAACAAGATTGTGACAAAAGATGAAGAAATTACAGAAGTTCAAGAAAAAAGCAGGAAAGTTTTCAGGGAGAAAGAGAATGTTTGAATCTGCAAAACAATATATACCAATGAATCGGCAATTGCTCCACGTTCTCCTGAAAGCACACGTCTTAACACATCCGCATTATAGTCTGGACCTCCACCTCGCAAATCCTCAAGTGTACAACGAGGAATACCAAAGTCCACTGTCAAAAGAGACGAGCTTTGAAATAAATAACTCTCCCATTTTACCAAGTTGCTTCTGCAATCTTCATTTTAGAGAGGGAATAGAAAAGGTAAGACAGTTGAAAGAGAAATTTTTACATGGATCGAATGAGAATTCTTCGATCTTTTCCGGCGTTACATCATAAACCAACCCTCCTCCTGTTTTTTTTTTTGTTAAGCCATGATTAGTTAGTAATCGTAGGATAATCAAAGTCATCAATTTTGGGAAGGGATAATCTTACCTAATGGACTCATTTCGTCTAGACCATATGAGTGAACCACCAGTGCTCTTTTCATTCCAAATCGCTGCAGCGCCTTTGCCATCTTAACAACCTATGAAACCACACAAGCAACAGTAAATTTTAAATGTCTCTTTTTTTATTGATGAACTAGCTATTTTCAACAGTAAGTAAACGTACCAGATTTTTGTGGTATACACCAACGACAGCATAAGACACTCTAGCAGGGTTAAGCATAGGTCCCAATATGTTAAAAACGGTTTTTGTTTTAAGCTTCTTCCGGACAGGACCCACAATCTTCATAGCTGGATGATACATAGGTGACATCATAAAACCAATCCCGGATTCGTCAACACATCTTTTAATGCCCTCTGGTCCCAAGTCCAGCTTCACTCCTAGTGCCTCTAGTACATCAGCACTTCCACATGCAGAAGAACTCGAACGGTTCCCTTGCTGCAAAATAAATATCCATAATTACATGACCAAAGAACAGATGAGAGATCATTTATCGTTGTTAATGCAAATATTCGCATGCTAAACTCAAATCATTTCTATTAAGGATTTTCTCACTCGTTATACCTTTGCTACTTTTGCACCACAAGCTGCAGCAAGTATTGAAGATCCAGTTGATATATTGACTGTGTTTGCTCCATCACCACCTGTTCCAACTATGTCGACAGCATCAACTAGTCCTTCAACTTTCCTGGCATGTTTCATCATTGCCCTAGCCAACCCCACAACCTACCAAACACCGGATTATATAAATGGTAGATGTTTTACTAAAGTGAAGTATGTATCATATGCCTTAGATTGACTTAATTGATACTTACTTCCTCAAATGTCTCTCCTTTAGCTCTCAGCAGAACTAGGAAGGCACTAATCAAGACCTCGTTTGCCTCGCTCAGCAAAAACTCGAGAGATGATTCCGCCTCATCTTCAGAGAGATCCACTCGATCAATCAAAGTTTCAATCAACTGAGAAATAATCATAAAACAGAGCAAACACATAATGAGAACATAGTAATCTTCTTATCTAAATCTCTGTCTTCAAAAGCTGTTGGAAGCTCAATAAAACTACAATTCTTTTAAACCTATTAATAATCAAGTCCATAATACCATCAAGCCATACAAAACAATGAAATTTGAAGAACACACAGACATGACCAAACATGTTTAGTCAGCATGAAGCAAATAATAACTCAATCCAACTCAGAAAACAGATACAGACGTTAACTAGTAGATTTATTAAGAAGACTCGGGAACATTTGATAGAACCACAAACTCAAATTGAAAAATCACCTGGTTGAAAGATTTGATGGAAGAAAGGCTAGCATTTTCACAAGCAGTTGGCAGAGCTTCAGGTGCAGTAAAGCCATTGAGATTCTGAGAGCAAGAGAAAGAGCTGCTGCAGCAATTCACGGTATCAAGAGCACCGCACAATTAGATTTCTTAGATTCAAATCAAAATAACCCACACAAAAAATTTCAAAGGACGTGTTTTTAAAAGACACCTAAACCGAAAAAAATCGAGACTTTTACCTGCGACTAAAGAAAGATTGGGCGTGCCCACGAATTGGGGACACAGCTCCGGTCGATGAGAGTCGTCGGCGATTCAATGCCGAGTAAATTCTAACTCCGGTCAGGTTGGTTTTTCCGCAACTAGTAATGGACATATCATGTACGGCGTTGAACGAATTTAAGATCCCTGAAAGCTTGATGCCGGAAACAATGGAGCTCGTAGCCGCCACCGCCAAAACCATCTCTCGATTCGTTTGCTTAACACACAAACTCGACAAAAAAAAAAATGAACGAGGAAGAGATTTCTACAATAGATGATCTTTCCTCGTGTCTAGTGCGGTAGTGCCTTTAAACCAAGAGGGGTTATTGGTTCTATGATTTTAATGGATTTAGAAATCTAACCAAAAATCATGTGTTATTCAATCATTGATTTTAAAATAATTATCAAAATTATGTGTTATTGGTTTTATGATTTACAAATACTTGTTCAAATCCCATCTTATTCATTTAATGATTTGTTTTTGGATTTCAAAATCCACATTATGTTTTAAATGGATTTGTATGGATTTGAAAGTGTAAAATAGAAGGATCCAAATCCAAGGATAAAACATGTTATTTCAAAATCAATGTCTTTTGATTTCTAGAATTTACAATTCCATATGGAATTAGAAATCATCTATCCAATAACAGCCCCCAAATCTTTTTATAACTGTTGGATTAAAAAGGGTTGTCGAACTTGACTTAAAATTAAATTAAGAAAAAAAAAGTGTTCCAGTTAGTATTTTAATTCCTATCAGATGTTTTTTGGATTTTTTTTTTCTTTTTTAGACCGTCAAAGTTGAGGCGTACATGTAGTTTGGTTTATTTAAATATTATTATTGTTCCTAATACTTCATCCGTTCTAAAAATACACATAATAAAAAATATTTATTTAATTATACAAGACTGTATAAAATAAATAATATAAAATATAAAATTAATCTAAAAATTATTTTAAAATTTGAAAATATTTTATTTTATATTATTATGAAATACAAAAGACTTCTAAAACATCATTAACAGAGGATGTATTATGATTAGAAGTCTTCTAAAACTGATGCAGCTTTTGACTGAGGAGGGCCCTATGAAATTTCCAAATACGAGAATAAATCGTGGTTGGTTGGTTGGTAGTTGACAAAGGTTGAGCAGTGGATAACTTGCCTTCTTTTTTTTTCATAGTCACCACCACCAACAACGATTTCGGTACGTACTTACTTTATTTCCGCACATTTACCATTCTGCTCAAAAAAAGTAGGTTCATCCTCTTTTTTAGTCCATTTCCAAACACCTCTTTCTTTACCCAAAAATACACATGGTCAAATAAAGCATCTGTAGTACTGTATAGGAAAATCATATAAAATCCCTATTTCGTGGCCCATTTATAACCCAATAAAGCCCATTATAAGTTTAAACGACCCAAAAATATATACACATCAGCGTCAAACAAGAAAAAAAAATACTAATAAAGATCGATCACATGAGCCGATCAGATAACGAAGGTAGTCGCCGGAAGAAGTTTAAAACCGGAGATGGTTTCCGATCACGGAAAATAGGATGTCGGAAGTAATAAAACCCTGACGCCATCGCCACCATCTTCGTCGGCACAAGATACAACACCAACGCCACGAATAAACACAGCCCCACGAATATACCCGTCGCTCGTGGGTCACGCCACGTCACCAAAGCTTGCATCTTCTCTCCTTGCGCAGCCACTTCACCAAGAATCGTCTGGACTCGAACTCCCACCCCTCGCAGCTTATCGTACCTCGACCTAACCATCTCCGGAGGTCGGTTGCTCGGGACGACGTCGAACTCCTCGTCGAGCTCTTCTCTATCCGCTGCATCAGCCAACGAGAGTCTTGGATCAAAATGCGGTAGACCAGCACGTGACCTGAACCTGTAATTCCACGCGCCGATCACGAACAAGTAAAACGCTAATGTCGGACCGATGAGATCGGGAAACCAAATCAGCATCACGACAAGCGCGTGTACGAGGAGAGTCGATGTCGGATTCTTCCAGTAACGCGTGTCATCAACCCACCGCACTACGTCAACCATTCCAGCAACTACGTTCACTATCCGGAGCCAGTTCGCTCGGACTTTACGCATACTAAAAGTATGAGAGTCGGCGTCAAGCATGTACCGCACGATCTCCGGCCTCAGAGGCGGCTCAGACCGTGACAAATGTACGGCCAAGATCTTCACGGCAGTGTTCCTCAACATCTCTTCTTGAAACAAACTCAACGGTTTGATGTAGTGCATCAACGGCAGCAACGGTTGAGTATACACGTGTAAGAAATCCAACGGTGGAGCTGATCTCACGAATCGAACGGCTATCTCTATCTCTCCAAGTTTTTTCACGCCGCCGTTAACTAACATCAGAAGCGGATACGTATTCCTATACGCTTTACCAGTCTCCAGCGTAGATATACGTATACGAACTTTTCCAATCCTTAGATCTTGACGCGTGGCTTCTTTCCCACCGTCGATTTCGAATACTCCCCAACTATCGAAGACTCCAATGGTCAAAACCGTACACGGATCGTATACTTTCCACGTGTACTGCTCGTTCCATTTCGGATCTAAAGAATCCGATACGGTTCGGGTACGGACCCATTTAGTACCGTATTTCGCCACCGTGTACGCGTCCGTCGAACCTTTCCCGTTCACCGTCTTCATCGGCAACAGATTCTTGCAACCGATTACACCGAGCTCGATGATTCCCACCGCCGGTTTCCACAACTGCCTCGCCGTAGGTCGGTAATCGCTGCACACGTGCGCCGCCTCGTCAATCACGTGATAACCGCCGTCGAAACAGAGCCTTAGGTGTACTCTAGATCTGTTTCCTCTCTTCTCGTCGTTTGGATCTTCGAATCCGAACCACCTCGAAGCAACCAAGCGATCGTCGACGCGTCTCTCGATTGCGGTGAGCGGCACGCGAGCCATCCCGACGGTGACTGGTCCTTTCGATGTTCGATACTCCAATGTGAAAACAAGCTGATCGGAGAATGGCTCGGCGGCTACGAAGAGTAAGTCTTCGTTCCATGACGGAGCTCCGTTTCTAGTAACGGCGGATTTGGTTTTCTGAACTTGGAAACCTAACTGAGCTTTTAACTGAAACGACGCTTCTTTAAACGCCGTTAACTGTGGCGGTAACAAGTCTTGAGCTTCGATCACGGTAGCGCGCAGATACCACAGCTTCGACGACATGTAGACTTTAGCTCGTGCGGTTACGTTTCCAGCTGTATCTGTCTTCCACGCGTCGGGGAATGATTCGTCAGCTTGAGTTCCTGTCCACGTGGCAAGCATTAGATCGCTGTGGTGAGCTCCGCCTCCTTCGAGACGGTACCATTGCGGCGCTAACGGACTATCCGGCGGGTCACGGAGCGGAATCTCCGAAACGTCGAAGCAAATTCCACCGAGGAATTGGCTAGTTTCGATTCCCGTTGTCGATGAATCATTCCACACGGAGATCTCAAGAATCGGAGAGGATGATAAATCCGGCGAGTCACGGAGGAAGGCGAAGGTTTGATCCCACTCGAAGCAAGTTGTTTTTCTGGCGGGTTTTGATTGGATCATTGTGCCTGAGAGTGAGATTTTTGTGACTGGACTACCTGAGGTTGGTAAAGAACGAGATTTTACGACGCGGACGAAGACGTAATGCATTTTCTCCACTAGGTCAAACGTGGATCGTTCTATGGTGGAGACGTCGGAGATCTCTGAAGTGTAACTTGCAGTTTCCGACAAGCTTCTACGTAGTGGTTGCGGTCCGGTTTTGGTTTCTGGTATTGAACCGGAGACTGATCTCGATATGGTAACTTCTGGTAACGGTGATCGTGGCGCTGAAGCCCAGCTCATTGAATCTTCTGACTCAAGCATAATATCTTCACCGTCTGGTTGATTCTTTGGTGGCTCTTCCGCTGGTTTCGCCTCTGGTTCATTCTTTGGTTCCGCCGGCGCTGGATCTTCTTCACCAACCGTAGCATTTTCCTGTAACAACGGTGAGGCCTCCTCGTTTTGCTTAGGATCCTCGGCTTGCGGATTCTCAGGCGGCGGTGGTTGTGATGGTTCCTCTGTTTCTTTCACTTCAGCAGGAGTATTGTCATTAGTCTCCGGTTTTGGCTGAGATTCGTCTGGACCTTCCGTCTTCACCTCCTCTGCTTTTTCCTCCACCACGGTCTCAAGAGGAGCTATCGCAGGTTTTAAAGGAGGAGGCTTTTCATCGGCGTAGTAAAGCCTTAGACCAATCTCACCTTGCACAAGATTAAACAAACTCTTCTTCTCCAAGGGATAATATATCAAAGCCTCTTCTCCTTTCCCAACAAACTGATCCGACCCGAGTCGGATCCTACCGAGAAAGTTGTTTCTTCTGGTAGGTCCGAAGTTCTTGTCATGGTACATGTCAAGCTCAAGAACATCGGTAAAGACTTGATGAGAAGGTCGCTTTGCGAGACTGAACTCGAGCGTCTCGTTCCAAACAGGGTTTAAATCACGGACTATGGTTCGTGTCCTTCGTCTCTGGCCGTAGTAGTCGACGACAACGTAAGGACTTGACGTTCCGTGGCCATCCTTTGGTGTAAGGTCCTTTGCGTCTACTACTTCTACTACCAGTTTTCGATTTGTTGCCATGTTTTTTTTTGTCTTATTGAAACTGTTATTTCAACGCATGCATGGGATTGAGCTGAATTTGCGTGAAGGTTTAGGCTTTGTGAAAAAAATGAGAGAAAGAGGAGAGAGTAAAAAACAGAAGAGGTTTGATTTGCAGGATTAGTGGCTTATGTTAAGAAAAGAGTGGGAAAGAATCAAAAGCGACGAGTCAAAAAGTAAGAGACATTAATTCTTTTAGTTTTAGGTGTATCTGATAGGAATGAGCCTGTGTTTGTGTTCATATACAAATGTAAAATATAGTAATGAATGTGAACTGTAGTTTTATAGCGATATTCACTGAAGATACTGTAAGAATTAAAGAAATAGTTGACAGATGTCCAAGATGTGTTGCATGCACATTCATTAAAACTGTGCAATTGAATCAGTGTGTAAAGGGATTTGTGAATTTTTATTTTTGTATCGAGTGTAAAAGAGTTTGCTTATTTTGAGTTAAGCCATAAACAATTTCCTCTGTTTTCTAATACGTGGGATACTTAACTTGATTTAGAAGCAACTCCTGTCAATTCACACTTTGTTTTCTATTTCTTTTGCAGTCTTTTTGCTTTCCCTTTTTTCGCTTGTTAATTGGAAATACATTCATATATATCTCTTTCCGGGTTATATAGATTACGTAATTCTTTTACTTTCGGCTTTTGTTTTCCTAAGTTGCTTTTGACTAATTGAAGATTCTCTCTTATGGTTCTTTAATAGCTTTAGACTTTAGTGTACACAAGGAGATTGAAGGTGGTCGAAGACACTCAATGCCACCAAGGATATGTCAGATTTTAAGCAAATTGCTTTTGTTCTTTCTTCAAAAAGTGATTGGTCTCTTTGTCTCTTCTTTTTTCTCGAATCTCACCGACCTTAAGCTTAAATAGCTACTCTCAATCAACCTCACCCATATTCCAATGTAAGACAAGATATATTATGTTTGGATGTATTGTCTGCTTAGGAACTATACATATGCAATATACTAATATGATCACATGAAGGAATTTAGGAATTTGTTTAGTCTCTTTTTGATTCCCCAACATTGAGTTTGGTAATTTCCTATTGAGAAATATGGTTTTTGTATAATGTTGATGAGTTTGACTACCAATAATAATTTCTGACACAAGTATTTAATTAGTTCGAACTTGTTTAGTCTTGAATTGGGACCAAGATAAATAATTCGTGACTTTTTAGACATGGTTTTTTGCCTATGCATATGGGTATAGGTTTGTAGCCTGAAAATTCTAGTCTTCCAAGGTTATGATGACATATAGAGGTTCTTCTGATACGGTCTACGAACTTAGATTACCAAAGTTATGATGACATATTGACATGTTGTCTCAGTATCAAGCCAAAATATGATGACATATTGAAACCTCAATGTTTAGATTGCTTAGGCAAAAATATTTACATCTATCAAGTCAAAAGAAAAACAGAGCATTAAGGAATAAGGAGTCCAAAAAACAGAGGATTAAAAATTTCATCCATCGCCAAGTGGTTCTTAATTTTTCTCCATGAAAAGATTCAGTTCGACGTCATCATTGGGAGAAGAAAGCCGATTGTATAAAGCTCATCAATAATCAATAGACTCGTTTCTCCTCATACCTCATGCAAAGTTGACATTTTCAACTCAGTTGAGGAGTTCAGCTTAATGTAGGAGTTTTTAGTTAAAAATTCTTTATGAAAATAATTTTAAACTCTCAAATATATAATTTTAAATAACATACCTGCTCTGTTTTTCCCCGCCCTATAATACTCTTTTTTTGTGGTCTCGTTGAAAGTTTCTTTTCGCTTAAGCAACCTTCTTACATCTTTTTAACAAAAAAAAAAAAAAAAAAACCTTCTTACATCATCTGAAAAACGGTATGCAAGCAGAATATACAAAGTTAGTAGACTAACAAGAAATAATATTCTTTTTGTTTCTAAGTTGGAAAATCTCCAACTTCTCAATTTCTAGGTCTTTGTTACTACCCAGAGATCATTCTCAATTTCTCTAGTTAATATTAAATCAAGAAGCTGAGATAACTCATGTGAATCGGTCTGCCATAATATAAGATTCAGTGCAGGACTCTTGACTTAGTCCTGCCTTGAGAGGCTACACAAGAATCTAAAGAAGTAAAGCTTGACTCAGTCCTATTGAATTCTTGGCTCTTTTTCTCCAAATAAATACTTCTTTAGGTCGCGAGATCCTTGATAAAAAAAAATAAAGTTCTATAAAATCAGCTTAAGTATGAAATAGTGTAAATAGGTAAAACTTAGAAGATCAACTTATTCTAATTGTGCTCTTGTATCGGTATTTAAAACCCATTAGCATAGGCAAAGTCTATAAGAGTCATCACATGCAAAATTCCATAGAAAAAAAACATGTCCCTGAAAGGAATTCTCAAGTCGATTTTGGGAAAACCAAGTAAAAAAAGCAATCCTCTTCAACCTCCCATAGCATCTTCTTCTTCTTCTTCTACTTCTTATTCATCATCATCATCGCTACCAACTCGTCAATACAGCTACGATGTCTTCCCAAGCTTCTCGGGTCAAGATGTCCGCAGAACCTTTCTCAGCCACTTTGTTGAAGGCTTGAAAAGCAAGGGAATTAAAACGTTTATAGACAATGGGATCATGAGGAGCGAATCTATCAACTCAGAGCTCATAAGAGCTATTAAGGAATCGAGGGTTGCCGTTGTGATCCTATCTAAGAACTACTCCTCTTCAAGCTGGTGTCTAAACGAGCTGGAATTGATCATGGAGTGTAGGGACACTCTCGGGCAGACTGTGATGCCAATCTTCTACGATGTGGATCCTTCTGATGTCAGAAAACAAACCGGAGATTTTGGAAAGGCCTTTGAGGAAAGTTGTCATGGGAAGACAGAAGAACAAAAAGAAAAATGGACAAAAGCTTTGAATCAAGTTGCAGTTATTGCCGGAGAACACTCTGTTTCATGGTACTATCATACTCCCAATTTCAACAAACACAACCATTTTAATCGTTTCCGTATTTAATTTAGCACTGTTCTGTATTTTCATAGGGCTAGTGAAGCTGAGATGATCTCGAAGATTGTCATGGATGTTGCTAACGAGCTGCCATCAACAGATTTTGATCGGTTAGTTGGAATTGAAGCTCACGTGAAAGAGGTGAAATCGATGCTAAGCTTAGCATCCGATGAGGTTAAGATAGTAGGGATCTGGGGTCCTGCAGGTATTGGCAAAACCACCATAGCTAGAGCTTTGTACGATCAAGTTTCCAGCAATTTCCAGCTTAAGTTTTATATGGAGAATCTTGAAGGGAAGAAAAAAGTGCTTATACATGGCACTATCCGCTTGAAACATTATTTGCAAAAGGACTTGCTCTCCGGAGTATTAGATTATAGAGACATGAAGATACTTGACTTACAAGAAACGCAATTTAGGTTAAACCACCAGAGAGTCCTTCTCGTTCTTGATGATTTGCTTCCTGAGGAGCTGCAAGCGTTGGGAGATATAATTAAGGGTCTTAGATTCGGCAGTAAAGTGATTGTGACCAGTGAAGATATAGATACATTGAGAGAATGCGGGTCCAACGAGATCCAGACCTACAGAGTTGCTTTCCCATCGAGCGAGAAGGCTATGCAGATCTTCTCCTACTCTGCGTTTGGACAAAGCTCTCCACCAAGAGGTTACTTGGAGCATGCCGTTGAAGTAACGAAGCTTGTTACTCCAATTCCACTTGGTCTCAAAGTATTAGGTTCGTATTTGCGTGGAAAGAGCAAAGATGAGTGGATAGTGACTCTATCTACGCTCAGAACCTCTCCTTATGATGACAAGCATATCTGGAGAGTAATTAGATTTGCATATGATCAACTATCCTATAAACATAAATATATACTTTACGAGTTACAAAGTGGAATTGATTTGGATGAGAACGTGAACAAGGCCATATTCTTCCTTGCCCAGAGGGATTGGGACGTGGAGAAAGGGATACAAACGCTAGCTGACATGGCGCTCATCTCTAAATTAGGGGACGGAAGAATCATAATGCATTATTTGGTACAGTATTGTGCTAAAAAATTCATGTGGCCCGATTAGTACTTAGTAGCTTGAACCATGGAGTACTATGAAAAATTTTAGTCTTTTAATTTTCCATGTAATTGTGCAGCATTAGAGTTAGAGCTCTTATTACATGGTTTTATCTTTCTTCTTTTGTGAGTTACACATACAATGATCATCATAGCATACTAGCATATGCCTTTCTAACACACAGTTTTTTCTTATTTTTGATGTTGTATTAGTAATTTTTATAAACTTTTAACTCAAACAATCACAAAAGCCATACTAACATTTGATGGATTTTGTCGAGATTAAAAGAGTTATTATTTCGAAAGGGAATGTGAAGGATGGTCACATATCTGAAAGATGGAAGAGACTTGAGTAGTATGTAAGGGATATGAGTCAATCCATTATTTGTCAATAGGTTTTGAGGTGAAAACCTAGCTATGAAACTAAACATGAAAAGAGAGCCTAGAGTAACTTACAATCAAAATAATTTGGTGGTCAAGATACCTAGACGAACATTATCTCTAGGGATCCCATAACGGAAATACTTTTATAATTGTTTTTGAGTTGTAAACTGATGAAACCAGCACAGATCAGAGAAACGCATAAGTCAGAATCTTAAGAAGTAACAAAGCTTGACCCAGTCCTTTTAAATGTTTATTTTTCTCCAACGTAAATTATTTTTTATATTGCTTGCTTGGTGAAAAAGGAAAACCAGAACTTTTCTCTCTTGCATGACTTTGAACGAACAATACCATAATTTATTGTGTAACATCAGCTGAAGTAAGAAAGCGTGTAAATAGGTAACATGAGCCCAATAGTAGGTGTTTCTTTAATTTTTTTTTTAGAACCCATTTTCATAGGCAAATAACAAGTCTTAAGTCTTCGAGAAACCATGTTCTTGAAATGAATATCAAGTCGATCGATTCTGAGAGAATCAAGAAGAAATACAAATTCTCTTCATCCTCTCATGGCATCTTCTTCTTCTTTATCAACTCGGCAAAAAATCTATGATGTATTCCCAAGCTTCTCCAGTCAAGATGTCTGGAGAACCTTTCTCAGCCACTTTCTTGAAGGGTTGAAAAGCAAAGGAATTAAAACATTCACAGAAAATAGGATCATGAGGGGCGACTCTATCAACTCTGAGCTCGAAAAAGCTATTAAAGAATCAAGGATTGCCGTCGTGATCCTCTCTAAGAACTACGTCTCTTCGAGTAAGTGTTTAAACGAGCTGAAACTGATCATGGAGTGCAGGGACACTCTTGGGCAGACTGTGATGACAATCTTCTACGATGTGGATCCCTCTGATGTCAGAAACCAAACCGGAGATTTTGGAAAAGCCTTTGAGGAAACTTGTCATGGGAAGACAGAAGAACAAAAAGAAAGATGGACAAAAGCTTTGAATCAAGTTGCAGTTATTGCCGGAGAACACTCTGTTTCATGGTACTATCATACTGTCAATTTCAACAAACACAACCATTTTAATCGTTGCCGGATTTAATTTAGCACTGTCTCTGTACTGTATTTCATAGGACTTTTTTTTCAGGTTGATTTAGTAATTCTAAGTTCTAAGCTTTGTATACCATGTCATTTAGGGCCAGTGAAGCTGCAATGATATCAAAAATTGTCATGGATGTTTTAAACGAGTTGCCATCAATGGATTTTGATCAGTTAGTTGGAACTGAAGATCATGTAGCAAAGATTAAATCGATGCTACGCTTGGAATCGGATGAGGTTAAAATAGTGGGGATTTGGGGTTCTGGAGGTATTGGCAAAACCATCATAGCTAGAGCTTTGTACAATCAAGTTTCCACCAACTTCGAACTTAAGTTTTACAAAGAGAATCTTGGGGGAATGTTTAGGAGGATTAATCTTGACCCCATTAGCTTGAAAAATCATTTGGAAAACGAGTTACACTCTGGAATTTTAGATTATAGGGACATGAAGATACCTGACTTGCAGGAGGCGCAATTTAGAATAAAGCACCAGAGAGTCCTTCTCATTCTTGATGATGTCTGTTCTGAGGAGATACAAGCTTTGGCAAATCTGATTCAGTGTCTTAAATTCGGAAGTAAGGTTATCATGACGAATGAAAATTTTTTCACATTGATGCATAATGGGATCGACCAGATATACAAAGTTGCTTTCCCATCGAGTGAAGAGGCTCTACAGATCTTCTCATACTCTGCGTTTGGGCAAAGCTCTCCACCAAGAGGTTACTTGGAGCATGCAAATGAAGTAGCTAATCTTATTGCTCCTTTTCCACTTGGTCTCAAGATCTTAGGCTCGGCTTTACGTGGGAAGAGCAAAGAAGAGTGGACAATGGCACCGGCTAAACTCAAAACCTATGTTGACGTCACGGATATTGAGAAAGCTATTAGATTTGCGTACGATGGTTTATCTAAGAATCACAAAACTTTGTTTCTCTCGTTAGGCGATTCTTTTTATTGGGGTAAGAACGGCTTATACTCGCTTTCCGCCGTAAACTCGTATAAGTGGAGAGACTGGGACATAGAGAAAGGCGTACAAACCCTAGCTGATCTGGCTCTTATCTCTATATCTAGGGGGGACGGGGATTTAATCATGATGCATTATCTCGTTAAGTTAATGTGTAAAAGGTTAACTAGTTTCAATTAAGTTGTGGTAAAAGAATCAAAAAGTTTCAATTATACTGAAGAAGTGATGCATGTTTATTATCATTGAAAGAGTCTGAATTTATACAGAGGGTAGAGCTAGCTAGGGTATTACAAAGTAATCAATGAGAAATTAGAATATATACGACTATACATATATAGAACCTTAACATGCGCAATCAATGATTTGATTGATATGTTGATATCCTTCTTCTTCACTGAATAGTTTTGAGTTACACAATTTTCAGCCTCTGTTTTAGCTAGAAAACGTGTAAACCACGTAAAATATAAACTAACTCTAAATAAAATAGTTATTTGGAACCCACTTGCATAAGTAAAAGAACAAAGTCATCGGTCATCAGACTCATCACTGTACGAAAAAAATGTGTCTTTCATAGGAATGGATTCTTCTTCTTCTTCTTCTTCATCATCTCGTCGAATTAGACATGAAGCTTCCTTTGAATCTAGGGATTTGGTCATTAAGAAAAGAAAGAAAAAAAAAGACTTAAACCTAACAAAAAACAAATGACTCTAATATATGTTTTAAAAAAAGTCAACGTATACTTGCTCTGTTTTTTCTTTCTTTTTTCATACAATGCTGATTTCTTGTCCCTGTCAATGTTTCTTTTCACTTACAAAACCTATGGGAAGACTTTTTCAAGTCTCGCATGGCTGTACGCAAACAGATATACAAAGTATTAGACTATTAGAGTATTAGTAAACAAATTTTTTGGTAATTTCCAAGTTACGTAATTTCTAAAATAGTTTTGGCAGTATTTCACTCATTTAAGTACTACTCTGTTTTTTCTTGCAAGATTCTGAACGTACAATATTATTATATCTTATTCTATATATTCTATAAACAATAGCTGAAGTCAGAAAGCGCGTTAATATAGGTAGAAGATCGACTATTGTATAATTTGTATTGGTATTTAAAACCCATTTGCATAGGCAAAGTCTAAAAGTCCAATGATCTTATTTGCCATCACACTCAAATTTACATAGAAATTACATGTCGTTGAAAGGAATTTTCAAGTCGGTTTGGGGAAAATCAAGAAAAGATAGTGATTCTTCTATGTACCCTCAAATGGCTTCTTCTGTTCCTTTTTCTTCGTCCTCTTCATCTTCTTCATCGTTATCAACTCGTCAATACACCTACGATGTCTTCCCAAGCTTCTCTGGTCAAGATGTCCGCAGAACTTTTCTCAGCCACTTTCTTGAAGGGTTAAAAAGCAAGGGAATCAAAACGTTCATAGATAATGGGATCATGAGAAGCGAGTCTATCAACTCTGAGCTCGTAAGAGCTATTAGAGAATCAAGGATTGCTGTCGTGATCCTCTCTAAGAACTACGCTTCTTCGAGCTGGTGTCTAAACGAGTTGCAGCTGATCATGGACTGCAGAGCTTCTCTAGGACAAACTGTGATGACTATTTTCTACGATGTGGATCCCTCTGATGTAAGAAAACAAACCGGAGATTTTGGAAAAGCCTTTGAGGAAACTTGTCATGAGAAGACAGAGGAAGAGAAGCAGAGATGGAGACAAGCTTTGACAGAAGTTGTAGTTATTGCTGGAGAGCATTCCGACTCATGGTAATGTTCCAATCCAGTCTTGTTTTCGTGTCCATTTAATTTAGTGGTCTCCTAAATTTATATGTCATGTCGTTAGGGCTAGTGAGGCTGAGATGATCTCGAAGATCGTCATGAATGTTTCTAACGAGTTGCCATCAACGGATTTTGATAAGTTAGTTGGAATTGAAGCTCATGTAGCAAATATGAAATCAAAGATATGCTTATAATCCGACGAGGTGAAGATTGTAGGGATATGGGGTCCTGGAGGTATTGGCAAAGCCACCATAGCTAGAAATTTATACAATCAAGTTTCCAGCAACTTCCAACTCAAGTTTTTTAGGGAGCCAGCTTGGAAGACTGGCTCTAACAGAATGGAATTGTATAACGAATTGCTATCTGGAATATTAGATCATAGAGACATGAAGATACCTAACATGTTAGAGGCGCAATATAGGTTTATGCATCAGAGAGTCCTTCTCATTCTTGATAATGTCACTACTGAAGAGCTAAAAGCTTTGCAAAATTTAAGTCAGTATCTTAAATTCGGAAGTAAGATGATTGTGATGATTGAAGATATATATATTGCATTGAGGCATTGTGGGATCGAGCAGATATACAAAGTTGCTTTTCCATCGAGCGAAGAGGCTCTACAGATATTCTCATACTCTGCGTTTGGGCAAAGCTCTCCACCAAGAGGTTACTTGGAGCATGCAAATGAAGTAGCTAGACTTATTGCTCCTTTTCCACTTGGTCTCAAGATCTTAGGCTCGGCTTTACGTGGGAAGAGCAAAGAGGAGTGGACCATGGTACCAGCTAAACTCAAGAGCTATCTTAACGACACGGATATTCAGAAAGCAATTAGATTTGCGTTCGATGGTTTGTCTGAGAAGCACAGAACTTTATTTAAATCGTTAGCAAACTCTAGATATTGGGGTAAGAATGTGGACAACGCCATCTACTCGCTTGCCAAGACAGACTGGGACGTGGAGAAAGGGTTACAAACCCTAGCTGATCTGGCTCTCATCTCTATATCTGAGGAAGGAGAAATCATGATGCATGATTTGATACAGTCAATGCTTTGGAGTGGTAGACTTACATTTGTGGAATGACAATTTTTTTTTGGTGAATATTGTGAAATGACATAAAATAAGACCAAGTTATTATTTTTTTTTTTTTTTGAATTTAAAGACCAAGTTATTTGCATAACAAGTTTTATACTCCCTCCGTTTCAAAATATAGAATGTTTTAAACAAAGTACGCAGATTAAGAAGTCTTTACTTTTAACAAGTTCAACCAATCAGAAACAATACTGCATAATATAAAGTACTAAACTAAGCTAAAAGTTGAATTGAAATTTGAAAACATCATATATTATGAAACAATAAACTTCTCCAAAGCATCTTATATTTTAAAACGGAGGGAGTATTTTTTTTAATTCCCCAACATCGAGTTTGGACCTGTCACTCCTATTAAGAATATAGGTTTTGTATAATGCTGATGAGTTTGACTACCAATAAAACTATTCAAGACTTTTTAACTAGACTTGTTTTTTCCCCCTATGCATATGGGTATAGGTTCTAAATAATAATATAAGACCACACCTACGATTAGTTAATCTTCTACGTGTTTACACGCTCTGCGCACTTACATAAGTTTGGATGACATGTTGTCTCAGTCAGTTTGGTCTCAGTTTAAAACAAGAGATCTCGGAAGTCTTGATGTGAAGGGTTGCTTAAATAAAAGAAACTAGCATGGAACGAGACCAAAAAAACAGAGCATTGATGAGTCCAAAAACAGAGGATAAACATATTCATCCATCACCAACTGTATCTAAGATTTCTTAACTTAGTCTAGATTACACATATTCTCAGTGATACACAACCGATAACGCAAAATTAGTATACGAGGTATCGTCACCAGTTTTGACTAATAAAGAAGTTTATACCTTTCCTTGAATACGCTTGAGTTACACACTTTTGGTTCAAGAAACCCGTTTTTGTTTATAAAGGTCTATCAGGCTTACATAATTCATAAGCAACTGAATCCAGGAACAGAGGAGCTGTAATTCCCTTTTATTAAACCCCATTTAATTGAGCATAACTGAGTCTTCCATGATTGCCTTCAGTCTTCACGACTCGTGGTAGTGGAGTCTAATACTGAAAACGATGTTCAAAGCAAGTTGGTTCTGTATACTAAGATTCTAGTAGTAAAATGCCGTGCTAATTAATTTATTATTTGCAAAATTTTATGAAAGTGGTTTCTTTTTTAGGCTTCAAGAATGCAGCTAGCTTTTTTTAGGTACCAGAGATCATTATCAATCTCATTAGGAGCTTAGGACTTTTTGGAGGGAGTTGAAAGCAGCAGAGATCGAGTAAATGCTTCAGATGAACATGAACACTGAGAGACGCAGTCCAAGTGAATGCTTTTTTCTCTCCATACCATACCATAAGGATGCCTATTTATGTCGCAAGATCATTGGCTAAAAATGATAGTAGTCAAATTCAAAATTGTCTCCATTCTTGCAAGATTTTGACGTGCAATTTTGTATTGTAGAAACGTCAGCCTCTGTCTTAGAAAACGTGTAAACCACGTAAAATATAAACTAATTCTTAAATACATAGTTATTTGGAACCCACTTGCATAACTAAAAGAACAAGTCCTCGGTCATCAGACTCATCACTGTACCCAAAAAGAAAGTGTTTTCCATAGGAATGGATTCTTCTTCTTCTTCTTCTTCTTCTTCTTCTTCATCATCTCGTCTATACAGGTACGATGTCTTCCCAAGCTTCTCTGGTCAAGATGTCCGTAGAACTTTTCTCAGCCACTTTCTTGAAGGGTTGAAAAATAAGGGAATCAAAACGTTCATAGATAATGGGATCATGAGGAGCGAGTCAATCAACTCTGAGCTTGTAAGAGCTATCAGAGAATCAAGGGTCTCTATCGTGATACTATCTAAGAACTACGCTTCTTCGAGCTGGTGTCTAAACGAGTTGCAGCTGATCATGGACTGCAGAGCTTCCTTAGGACGAACTGTGATGACTATTTTCTACAACGTGGAGCCTTCTGATGTGAGAAAGCAGACTGGAGATTTCGGAAAAGCGTTTGAGGAAAATTGTTATGGGAAAACAGAGGAAGAGAAACAGAGATGGACACAAGCTTTGACTCAGGTTTCAGTTATTGCTGGAGAACACTCTGTTTCATGGTAATGTTCCAAACTTTCATACAATGCAAACCCATGTATTAGTAGTGTTATAACTTTATATATGTAATGTATATTTAGGGCTAGTGAGGCTGAGATGATATCGAAGATCGTCATGGATGTTTCTAACGAGATGCCATCAACGGATTTTGATCATTTAGTTGGAATTGAAGCTCACGTAGCAAAGATGAAATCGAAGATATGTTTAGAATCCGACGAGGTGAAGATTGTGGGGATCTGGGGTCCTGCTGGTATTGGCAAGACGACCATAGCTAGAGCTTTATACAGCCAAGTTTCAAGTTACTTCCAACTCAAGTTTTTTAGAGAGCCAGCTTGGAAGACTGGCTCTAACACAACGGGATTGCAACACGAGTTGCTGTCTGGAATGTTAGACCATAGAGACAAGAAGATAGCTAACAAAAAAGAGGCGCACGATAGGTTAATGCACCAGAGAGTCCTTCTCGTTCTTAACCCTGTCAGTTCAGTGGAGCTACAAGGTTTGCGGAATCTGATTCAGCGTCTTAGTTTTGGAAGCAAGGTGATCGTGACGAATGAGATTTTATCTACGTTGAAGAATAACGAAATCGAGCAGATATACAAAGTTACGTATCCATCAAGCGAAGAGGCTCTACAGATATTCTCATACTCTGCGTTTGGGCAAAGCTCTCCACCAAGAGGTTACTCGGAGCAAGCTGTTGAAGTAGCAAACCTTATTGCTCCTTTTCCACTTGGTCTTAAGATCTTAGGCTCGGCTTTACGTGGAAAGAGCAAAGAAGAGTGGAACATGGCACCGGCTAAATTTAAAACCTATGTTAACAACGATACCGATATTGAGAAAGCTATTAGATTCGCTTACGATGGTTTGGATAAGAGACATAAACTGATATTTGGTTCGTTAAGAGAGTCTAGACTATGGGGAAAGAACGTGAACGAGGCCATAGTCTCGCTTTCGGAGAGGGACTGGAACGTGGAGAAAGGGATTCAAACCCTTGTTGATACGTCTCTCATCTCTATATCTGAGGAAGGAGAACTCATGATGCACTATTTGGTACATGCCATGTGTAAAAGGTTACTTTGGTTTCTTTAAGTATCACCGAGTCAAAGGGTACTACTGTAATTTAAAGGAACATAAATTAATTCGATTTTCTTTTCGCAAAAAAAAAAACAAATTCGATTTTTCTATTAAGCGCTTTGTTCTTCTGTTCGGAAAATTTCAACCAGGGGTTTGGTTTGTGATGGGTAATGGCTTCTTCAAGGATTTGGATTCCATCGATTTCTTCTATAATTATGTTATCGTGCTTCAATTTCTATATTCATTTTTGTCTCTATGTCTGATTCTGATTGTAGGGTTTGAGTTGTGAATTCTTGAGCATTTTGTTTTTTCGACGATATTGAATTTCATATAATTGTGAATACCTGAGCTTACTAAAATTAGGGTTTTGCTATAGAATGCATCTCTTTGGTTAAAAAAATCTCGGCACCAAGATGAGTCAGATAACCAATACATCTCTTTGTTCAGATATAGTCAGATAAGGTTCTAGTGTGTTGTTTATAGATATTATTGGTTAAACTCATTTCGAATTGTGCTGTTTAGTGGAAAACAAAGGTGTGATTTGCTCTATATTGTGTTTTACCCTCATGGGTTTCACCTTAAACTCTAATGGGTTAGCCTTACTTAGTCCACATTCATGTTCTTAACCTGTTAAGAGACAGACTGACAGAGCAAGATGAGTTTATCCATAGATTGACATGAGAAAAGGTGGTTGCTCTGCCTTTTTTCTGTTTCTTAGCTGCTCTGCTATTTAATAACTTATCAGTTGCTTCAGTCATTTTAAGTCTTGGTTTGGTTGACAATAGGAGCAATTCTAGAGTCATGTAGATATAGTTTTTTGTATTTTTGACCATGTTTAATTCCCCTTGAGATTATAGAAACACATAGCTATGGTTGTGTTTTTTATTCTGACCAATTCTATGAACTTGTTGAACTAGCCGTCTTGGCTGATGACACCTTTAACGAATATTTCATTTTTAAACAATTAAATCTACTTTAGTTTATCTTTACATTCCATTTATCTGTAAGATCGAGTTTTTTTTTTTTTTGTGAGTAGCTTCATGTTTCTCAAGAGTTTGACATTTCAGAAGTTTCGTGATACCTTCCAAGACGAGACTTGGTATAAATAATCTCAAGTCAACCAGCTTGTGGAAATCCCCAGGAAATAGTGGAGATGAAGGTTTTGACTTTTAACAAGATTCTTCACTCAATGATATAAAGAGAAGATGAGTGCCATGGTTTCTCTGTGCTGATTTGGTTACAATTAAATTCTCTTACAAAGCTTTTTTGCTGATTTTAGTTGAAAGAAGCTAGACTTTGGTTTAGGCTTTTAAAAATCTCTGGGCCTCGTGCTTAGGTATCATCATCCATCATGTCTGCTTCTTCGTCTTCTTCTTTATTGGCCCCTAGTCAACGGAGCTACGACGTCTTTCCAAGCTTCAGTGGTCAAGATGTTCGTCGAAACTTTCTCAGCCACTTGCTCGGTGAATTTAATCGCAAAGGAATCAACACATTTGTAGATAATCAAATCAGGAGGACCGAGTCCATCGGCCCTGAGCTTGTACAAGCTATAAGGGCATCGAGGATTGGCATCGTCATCCTCACGAAGAACTACGCTTCTTCACGTTGGTGTTTAGACGAGTTGTTGGAGATTATGGAATGCAGAACTACTACAGGTCTAAAGGTGATGCCAATTTTCTACGAAATGAATCCATCGGATGTAAGAAGACAACATGGAGATTTTGGGGAGGCTTTCGAGAGAAATTGTGTGGGGAAGACAGAGGAACATAAGCAGAAATGGAGGCAAGCTTTGACTGATGTTGCTAACATAGGCGGCGAGCATTCAAATAATTGGTTAGTCCTCTCCACTTGTGTTTCATCTTTCATGTGGATCAGTTTTCTTAGTCGTGAGTGAATTTTGGGAAAAACATGCTTGAAGTTTTTGTTGATTGTGTTGTTAAACAATAGAAATCTAGATATACATAGGATGATACTGCTTATGTTTTTTGTGTGCATATCAAAAATCGTCCAAGGAAGAACATAGTTGTTCTGAGGTAAAAAGTTAAAGCTTTCCTGATCTTTGTACGTGTATCAAATTCTCATTCCAGTTTGATAAAGAAATGATATTGTGAACTCATTTCTCTGTATGTGTATCAAATTCTTATTCCAGTTTGATAATGAAATGATATTTCTCCTGGCAGGGATAGCGAAGCTGCTATGATTTTAAAAATTGCCACAGATATTACTAACATATTGAACTTCACACCGTCGAGGGATTTCGATCATTTAGTTGGAATGGAAGCTCATATAGCAAAGATGAATTCTTTGTTATGTATGGAATCTAATGAGGTGAGGGTCGTTGGGATTTGGGGTCCTGCAGGAATTGGTAAAACCACAATTGCTAGAGCTTTATACGGCCGACTGTCTGGCGACTTTCAACTTAGTGTTTTTATGGAGAATGTTAAAGGAAATTATAACAGAAATGATAGCTACAGCTCGAAATTGCAGTTGCAGGAACAATTTCTTTCGGAAATGCTCAACCTCAAGGACATGAGGATAAATCATTTAGGTGTGGCAGAGGAGAGGCTAAACTCTCAAAAAGTGTTTATCGTTCTTGATGATGTCGACAAACTTGAGCAACTAGAAGCTTTAGCAAATGAACCTCGGTGGTTTGGTGCTGGAAGTAGGATTATTGTGACCACTGAGCACAAAGACCTTTTTAAGGGGCATGGTATCAACCATATTTATGAGGTGAGTTTTCCGTCTGGCAATGAAGCTCTGCCAATCTTTTCTCGATCCGCCTTCAAACAAGATTATCCGCCAGAGGGATTCATGGAGCTTGCAGTTGGAGTTACAGAAGTCACTAATCGTCTTCCATTAGGACTTTGTGTTCTAGGCTCATCATTGCGAGGTAAAAGCAAATGTGAGTGGACACGTGAACTGCCTAGCCTAAAATCTAGTCTTCATGGTGACATTGAGAAGGTACTAAGAGTCGGCTACGATAGCTTAGGTGATGATGATAAATATAAAACCATGTTTCTCCATATTGCATGCTTATTCGATGGTGAAGGAGAGGATCGGGCGATTCAGCTTCTTGAAAACAGCACTCTTGACATTAAATATGGACTTGGTGTCCTTGTCGATAGAGCTCTTATTAATATATCGAGTAACAAACGTATCACGATGCACCATTTGCTACGACAAATGGGCAGAGAAATTGTTCGTAGACAATCTGCTCATGAGCCTGGGAAACGTCAATTCCTTATAGATGCCCAGGAGATTTATGATGTTCTTTCTGATAACACTGTAAGTCTATATATAACATTCATAGCTTTGTCAATATCTCAAGTCTACAGAAAGTGTTGTAGGCATATCTTTCATTGTAATTAGTCAATTTGTTTATTTCATTTCCTGGGTGTTTCTTGCAGGGTACAGAAAGTGTTTTAGGCATATCTTTCAACATGTCTGAAATCCGGGAGTTGTTGTTCCTTGGTGAGAGAGCCTTCAGTGGGATGCATAATCTCCAAATTCTAAGATTCTATAAACTATGGTCCGATAAGGCCAGAGTGCATTTACATGAAGGTTTGGATTGTTTACCTCTACCTCGTAAACTTAAATTACTTCATTGGGAGGGATGTCCTATGAAACATATGTCTTTTCGGTTTCGTCCGGAATGTCTCATTGAAATCAACATGAAATGGAGTAACTTGAAGAAGCTCTGGGAAGGAGTCCCAGTAAGTTTCCTGACAAGCTTCATCTGCATTATATGATTTTGTTCCAAATAAACAACAGTTCTGACATTTGTTCCCTGGATTTGCTTTCAGATGCTAAGAAGTCTAAAAAAGATAGAATTGAGTGGCTCCACTAGTCTGGAAGAACTTCCTGACCTTTCAGAAGCATTAAATTTGGAGCATTTGGATATGCAGAATTGCCACAGTTTGGTCAAGCTTCCTTCCTCTATCTGGAAACTTAGTCGGTTAACTTTCTTACACCTTTACGGCTGCAGAAATTTAGAGCCTCTTCCTGCAAACTATGCATTAGATTCTCTAAGTTACCTCAACATTGGTGAATGCTCAAAAAATGTAGCTTTCCCAGAGATTTCTAGTGAAATTAAAAAACTCAGTGTGTCCTTTACCCCGATACCAGCAGTGCCTCCATCAGTAGAGCATTGGAGTTGCCTTCGTACGTTGGAAATGATTGGTTGTGGAAACGTTACAGAATTTCCACGTGTGCCGTATACTGTCTCTAAGTTACATCTGCACCTGTCAGGAATTAAAGAAATTCCTCCATGGATCTCGGATCTCTATGGGCTGAAAGAGTTGTCGATGGCATTTTGCACGGAGCTACGAGAGATCTCGCCAAACATTTGTGAGCTAGGACAACTCAGGTCACTTAATTTTAAAGGCTGCTACAATGTAAGGGAATTCCCTGCAGAAATCTTCCAGAGCTTCTGTATATGGCATGAGTTGGAGTTAACATTGGCCAACATTGGCGAGAACAGTTTGCCTACTTATACTCCTGAGAAGACTGAAGATTTCCCCTTAAGGTTGTATATGAGTGAGAATGACTTCGTCAGTATTCCAGATTCCGTCGTTCAGCAGGTAAAATTCCTTCATATCAGAGACTGCAGAGAACTTGAGTCGCTGCCAGAGCTTCCTGGCTCGCTGTCACAATTGTACGCGGATAATTGTGTTTCTCTTGAAAGGTTATCTCAGTCTTCTCGTTCATCTCACGATCCAAAGCTCATTCTCAAGTTCATCAACTGCTCAGAACTGGATCAAGAATCACGTAAACTAGTCATCCAGCAATGGGCTTGTGGATATGCGGTCCTACCTGGTAGTGAAATGCCCGACTACTTTACTCACCAAGCTAGAAGAAGTTCTCTAACCATCCCTTTTAGCCAGGGGAACTCATATGGATCCTTGAGATTCAAGGCTTGTGTTGTTCTCCCCCCACGAGATGAGTTCGATGATGGGACGTTTCGTCGTTTCCAAATATCATGCTACGTGAGAGGCAGACATTCCACTACCGTGTATAAATGGCCAGAGATAGATGTGGATGATTCAGAGGATCGGCTTTTGGAGAACCATCTGTTTATACTCAACTCATATTTCACGCTGGAGGAAGACAACATCCCCAAAAGTGAGATGCTTTTTGATTTCAGATGCTTGGGAATGAAAGAATATCCAGACACCATATTCTCCAATATATTGGGATGTGGTGTACAACTCTTGGAGCCTTGTTCCTGTGGATATGACTCAGACGCTCACCCTGAGCTGTCAACTACTTCGCTCGAGGAGGAAGTTGAATGCAACAACAACAGCGTTGCAGAGACAAGGGGAAGCAATAAACGAGAGCGGTGTAGTGTTGTAGAGGGACTAGAGAGGACAAGCAAGTATCGGAGAATTACTAACTGAGAAAGATTGGGGAAAAAATCTGAAGTAACCAACATTTACTCTTCATGTGTGTATATATATCTTTAAAATTGATGTTATTTGTGACTCTAATTTGGTCCATTAACTTCTTCAATCAAGACGATATAGAGTTTATGTCAATCTGTTAGTCTTGAGCATCATCCAACAATCTTCATTACATGCATTCACCCACCAGTTCATACGATAAAATTTTTACATCATGTTGTCTTGGACCGACAAGATAATAGAGTTTAAGCAATCTTTGGATTACTTTTAGACAAGCCTTAATAAATTCCTTACCCTCATCTTTTTTTTTTTAATGCAATGTTAAATTATATTCAAAAATAAAAATACGTTTGTACAACTGGTGCTTCAAGGCTTTGAGTTTTTGATGGTCTTACATAGAAATCAGATTAGAAGAGGAGATCAATAACTTGTCTCTAGCCAAGTGATGAGACCGTTGTCGAAACGCCGATCCCCCAGGAGGCCAATAGCAAGGAGTTGGTCTCTCATCTGTTTGTCGATAACGTGGATGAGGTGTGCAGCCGGCTTCGGAAGTTCCCCATGCTTTTCGTTCATGCCAAATAGTATAGACCACCACTTGCAGAACAGAGCAGGCTAAGTAACGTGTTGTTCGATCCTTCCAGTTACTACAGGCAGATGCAATGATCGAGTTCCTTACCCTCATCAACATGCAGAATAGCGAAGATGTCTGGTTGTCTCGACTCAACAAAATAGAATCTTATGCAGACACTTGAGATCTCCAATATTCAGACATAATTCGACAAGGCTTTTCAAAGGTTATGCAGAAAACTATCATGTTATCTATCAGCTCAGCACAAGAAAGAGGTTAAACAGAGAACTGACTTTTAAGAGAGCATCATCATGCACAACCCTTTTTAAATGTCGGTGTTTATATAAAGCGAAAAAGCATACATCCGCTACGGAGAGGATTGGGCTTAGGGTCAGTTGAAATTTTGTTGACAACGATACCGATATTGAGAAAGCTATTGATTTCGCATACGATGGTTTGGATAACAGACATAAACTGATACTTGGTTCGTTAAGAGATTCTAGACTTTGGGGTAAGAACGTGAACGAGGCTATAGTCTCGCTTTCGGAGAGGGACTGGGACGTGGAGAAAGGGATACAAACCCTTGTTGATACGTCAAGGAAAACTCATGATACACTATTTAGTACATTCGAAGGGTAATACTGTAATTTGGTACTTTGGTTTCTTTAAAGTATAACCCAGTCAAAGGGTAATACTGTAATTAAAGGAACATAGCTTAGTTCGACCTTTTTTTCGCCAAAAAAAAAAAACAAATTCGATTTTTTTTTCTATTAAGCACTTTTGTTCTTCTGCTTGAAAAATTTCAACCAGGGTTTGGTTTGTGATGGGTAATGGCTTCCATCGATTTCATATATAATTATGTTATCGTGCTTCGATTTAATTTTTATTTTTTCTCTCTATTCATGTGCGATTCGTTAGGTGATGTCTGATTGTAGGTTTGAGTTGTGAATTTTTGAGCTTTTTTTTTTTTTTGTCGACGATATTGAATTTCAGATGATTGTGAATACTTGAGCTTACTAAAATTAGAGTGCATCTCTTTGGTTTAAAATCTTGGCATCAAGGGGTTCAGATATAGTCAGATAAGGTTCAAGTTTATCGTTTATAGATATTATTGGTTCAACTCATTATTACACGATAGTGAGACCCTCGTTTTGAGATGTGCTGTTTAGTGGAAAACAAAGGTGTGATTTGCTTTCTCTATCCTATTTTTCTTTTTTTAACATGGAGTGACAAAGTTGTTCTTTTGTTGTTGATAAAACCTGTTGAACCATTTGAAATGGGTAAGTTGGTTTTAGTCTCTACTACTCTCTAGTAAATGGTATTAGACATTTATCTGCGTGAGCTAGGATTTTTAAGAATCTCCTTTTCTTTGTTTTGATACTCGGCAGGGAGCTTTTATGGTGTTTTACCCCCATGGGTTTCACCTTAAAATTCTAATGGGTTAGCTTAGTCCACATTCATGGGACAGACTAACATAGCAAGATGAGTTTATCCATAGATTGACATGAAAAAGGTGGTTGCTCTGCTTTTTCCTTTTTTTTTTGTTAGCTGCTCTGCTACTTTATAATTTATCAGTTGCTTCAGTCATTTTAGGCCTTGGTTTGGTTGAGAATGGATTTGGAACATAGTCATATAGATTTGGAATTTTTTTTGTGTTTTTGACCATTGAAGGTATGTTTGAGATTATATAAAGTTATAAACACATAACTATGGTTGTGTTCTGTTCTGACCAATTCTCTGAACTTGTTGAACTAATCGTCATGGCTGATGACATATTTTAACGAATATTTCATTTTAATACAGTTAAATCCACTTTACCATTTCCCTGTAACATCTGAGTTTTTTATGATCAGCTTCATGTTTCTTAAGAGTTTGACTTTTCAGAAGTTTCGTGATACCTTCCAAGACGAGACTTGGTATAAATAATCTCAAGTCAACCAGCTTGTGGAAATCTTCAGGAAATAATGGAGATGAAGGGTTTGACTTTTAACAAGATTCTTCACTCAATAATATAAACAGAAGATGAGTACCATGGTTTCTCCGGGCTGATTTGGTTACAATGAAATTCTCTTCGTAGTTATTTTTTTTCGGATCTTAGTTGAAAGAAGCTAGACTTTGGTTTAGGCTTTTGGATTGTCTAGGCCTCGTGCTTAGGTATCATCATCCATCATGTCTGCTTCTTCGTCTTCTTCTTCATTGTCCCCTAGTCAACGGAGATACGATGTCTTTCCAAGCTTCAGTGGTCAAGATGTCCGTCGAAACTTTCTCAGCCACTTGCTCGGTGAATTTAATCGCAAAGGAATCAACACGTTTGTAGATAATCAAATCAGGAGGACCGAGTCCATCGCCCCTGAGGTTGTACAAGCTATAAGAGCATCGAGGATTGGGATCGTCATCCTCACGAGGAACTACGCTTCTTCAAGTTGGTGTTTAGACGAGTTGTTGGAGATTATGGAATGTAGAACCACTACAGGTCTAAAGGTGATGCCAATTTTCTACGAAATGAATCCATCTGATGTAAGAAGACAACATGGAGATTTTGGGGAGGTTTTCGAGAGAACTTGTGTGGGGAAAACAGAGGAGCAGAAGCAGAAATGGAGGCAAGCTTTGACTGATGTTGCCAACATAAGCGGCCAGCATTCACATAATTGGTTAGTATTCTTCTCTCCACTAGTGTTTCATCTTCCTTGTGGATCAGTTTTGTTAGTATTATGAGACTTCTTCATTTGCTATCTTGAATTTTTAGGAAATATTTGCATGAATGTTGATTGAATGTGTTGTTGATAGGCAATAGCTATCTACAATATCTGTCACATAGGATGATACAGCTTATAATCCTGTGTGAATTTCGAAATTATATAAGAAAAGACATAGTTGTTCTAAGGTTAAAAGTTAAAATCTTTTACTCCTAATTAATTTCTCTGTATGTGTATCAAACTCTTGTTCCAAGTTTGATAAAGAAATGATTTTTCTCCTGGCAGGGATAGCGAAGCTGCTATGATGTTAAAAATTGCTACAGACGTTACTAACATGTTGAACTCCACACCGTCGAGGGAATTTGATCATTTAGTTGGAATGGAACCTCATATAGCAAAGATGAATTCTTTGTTATGCATGGAATCTAATGAAGTGAGAGTCGTAGGGATTTGGGGTCCTGCAGGAATTGGGAAAACCACAATTGCTAAAGCGTTATACGATCTAGTTTCCAGCGACTTTCAGCTCAGTGTTTTTATGGAGAATGTCAAAGGAAACTACAGCTCTAAGTTGCAGTTGCAAGAATATTTTCTTTCTAAAATCCTCAACCTCAAGGATATGAGGATAAATCATTTAGGTGTGGCAAAGGAGAGGCTAAACTCCTGGAAAGTGTTTATTGTTCTTGATGATGTTGATAAACTAGAGCAACTAGAAGCTGTAGCAAATGAACTTATGTGGTTTGGCGCTGGAAGTAGGATCATCGTGACCACTGAAAACAAAGACCTTTTCAAGAGACATGATATCGAGCATATATATGAGGTGAAGTTTCCATCTGGCAATGAAGCTCTGCAAATCTTTTCTCGATCCGCTTTCAAACAAGATTCTCCTCCGGAAGGATTCATGGAGCTTGCAGTTGGAGTTACACAAGTCACTAATCATCTTCCATTAGGACTATGTGTTTTAGGCTCTTCACTACGACGTAAAAGCAAAGTTGAGTGGGCACATGAACTGCGTCACCTAAAAGCCAATCTTCATGGTGACGTTTCTAAGATATTAAGAGTCGGCTACGATAGCTTAGGTGATGGTGATATATGTAAAACTATATTTCTCCATATCGTGTGTTTATTCAATGGTGAAGAAGAGGGTCGGGTGATTCAGCTTCTTGAAAATAGCATTATTGACGTTAAATATGGACTTGGTGTTCTTGTCGAAAGAGCGCTTTTGTCTATATCAAGTGGCAAACATATCATGATGCACCATTTGCTACAACAAATGGGAAGAGGAATCGCACGAGAAAAAAATGCTGATGAGCCTGGGAAACGTCAGTTCCTTTTAGAATCTGAGGAGATTCGTGATGTTCTTTCTGATGGCACTGTAAGTAAATATGTGTAAATATAAATACATCATCTCATTCACATAGGCATATCAAATTATTATAATTTACGTCATGACATATTTTTTTCAGGGTACAGGAAGTGTCTTAGGCATATCATTAAACATGTCTGAAAGCCGCGAGTTGTTCCTAGAGGAGAAAGCCTTTAGAGGGATGGACAATCTCCAATTTATAAGATTCTATAAACAATGGTGGTCCGACAAGGCCACACTGCATTTACATGAAGAGTTGGACTGTTTGCCTCTACCTCGTAAACTCAAGTTACTTCACTGGGAATCATGTCCTATGAAAAGTTTGTCTTTTCCCTTACGTCCAGAATGTCTCATTGAAATCAAGATGAAAGAGAGCAAACTAAAGAAGCTTTGGGAAGGAGTCCCAGTAAGTTTCTTGACAAGCTTCACCTGTGAATGATATGAGTTTATTCCAAATAACAACAATTTTGTAATTTGTTCCCTGGATTTGGTTTCAGATGCATAGAAGCCTAAAAAAGATGGAATTGAGTGGCTCTACGAGCTTGGAAGAACTTCCTAATCTTTCAGAAGCAGTAAATTTGGAGCATTTGGATATGAGGGATTGCCACAGTTTGCTGAAGCTTCCTCCCTCTATCTGGACACTTACTATGTTGGATTTCTTAGACCTTCAAGCCTGCAGAAATTTAGAGCCTCTTCCAGCAAACTACGCTTTGGAGTCTCTAAGCTACCTCAACGTTAGCTACTGCCCAAAACTCAAAGATTTTCCAGAGATTTCTAGTGACATTGAACATCTTAATGTGTCCTTTACCATGATACCACAAGTGTCTCCATCTCTTGACCTTTGGGATTTTCTTCATACATTGGATTTGACTGGTTGTGAAAACGTTACAGAGTTTCCACTTGTTCCGCACACGGTCTCTGAGTTACATTTGGATTCAACAGGAATACGAGAAGTTCCTCCGTGGATCTCGGATCTCTATAGGCTCACACAGTTAACGATGTCATATTGTGTGAAGCTGCGTAAGATCTCGCCAAGAATTTGTGAGTTACGAATGCTCCAGTTACTTCAGTTTACAGGCTGCATGAATGTAAAATCCTTCCCAGCAGAAATCTTCCAGAGCTTCTACTTGTGGCATGAGTTCGATTTGACATTGGACTACATTGACAAGAACAGCTTACCTACATTTACGTCTGAGGAGACTCACGATTTCCCTTTACACTTGAGTTTGCTTGGGAATGATTTTGAGAGTATTACACATCATGTTGTACGGCAGGTTCATTACCTTGACCTTACAAACTGCATAGATCTGAGATGGCTGCCAGAGCTTCCGGGCTCTCTGTCAGAACTGCACGCAGATAATTGTGCGTCTCTTGAAAGTTTGTCACCCCCTATGGCTCATCTCATGACCCAAAGCTCATTCTCAAGTTCATTAACTGTTGGAACCTAGACCAACAAGCGCGTAAACTAATCATTGAGAAATGGGCTTGCGGATATGCGGTCCTACCTCGTAGTAACGTTCCCGACTACTTTCCTCATCAAGCTAGAAGAAGTTCTCTAACCATTCATTTAAACCGGAGGAAGTCATATGGATCGTTGAGATTTAAGGCTTGCGTTGTGCTCCACCGGAGAGATGAGGTTGATGCTGTGCCTTATAGTAATTTCCAAATATCTTGTTACGTCAGAGGCAGACGCTTTATCACTGTGTATAAATGGCCAGAGATATATGCACATTGTCAGCTTCGTGGAAACCATATGTTTGTACTCAACTCTTATTTCACGCTGGAGGAAGACAACATCCCTGAAAGAAAAATGCGTTTTGAGTTCAAATGCTTGGAGAAGAAAAACTATCCAGAAACTGTAACACCCAAAATACTGGGGTGTGGTGTAAAACTCTTAAAGCCTTGTTCCTGTGAGTATGACTCGAAAGCTCACCCTGAGCTATCGTCTCTTCCACTCGAGGACAATGAAGGCAACAACAACAACGTTGGAGAGTCAAGTAGAAGCAAGAAACGAGAATGGTCAAGTGTTGCAGAAGGACTTGAGAGAACAAGCAAGAATCTGAGGATTTGATGATGAGTAGAACTCTGAAGATACCATCACATTGATGTTAGGTATGGATATTCTTTCTGATTCTAATTTGAACAGCAAACACTGGCGGTGCTAATAATCAAGCTCCTGTTTCTTTCAATGGATTCACTCATCTATTACTGATTAACCAAATATTAAAGGGTTGAGAAAAACTGATGTTGTTTTTTTTTTTTTTTTAACTCAAGGAAAAAAAAAAAACAGATTTGTGTTAGTGTTCTAAAACGATATTGGTTGTGGACGTGGTAACGCATTGCAGACATAATGGATTGTTGTAATTTGGTGTCTTCTTCATTGGTATTAAGTTTATGCTAGTTCATTAGTGGATTTTTATAGAGGTATAGACTATAGTCTCAGGTGTTTTATAAACTCAATGTTTTATTCATGAGTTTTCACATTATTGCAGTACGGAGTTGAAAAGTTGAAAGTAAACTTCAACCAAGGGCTATATCATTGTAGTTGGTCCACCGTAAGTTCGAACCTTAGAACATGAGTTAATTAATAAAATTGCCATGAACAGTAACTTTTTTAGTCAAAATGCCACTTTTTTCTTTTCTTTTCTACAATGTCACAATCTTAACTTGAAAAGACGTAAATGTCCCTCGATGAATACTATGATGTTGATAGACAAAATACGAATGATGGACAAGATGTGGATAATAGACAAAATGACGATGATAGACAAAATGTGGATGATGGACAATATACCGATAATCAACAAGATGCGGATGATAGACAATATACAAAATATAAAAAGGTGTGGATGATGGACAAGATGCGGATGACAGACAAGATGATATGGAGAAACCCAATCCTCCACATCATCTTTTGATCCATCCTCATCCACATCATCCTCTTTTGGTTCATCATCCTCTTTTGGTTTATCATCATCGACATCTTCTTTTGGTCCACCATCTCGACTACTTTACCCTTCTTGTCTAATTATCTTTCATAGACAATTTATCTTTAATAATATGGATAACTAATTTGAACTCTTGGACAACTTCGTTAATATAATTTCGTAGACAAGTTATAAAAATAAAATGCGTGGACAAGTCTATGATTTTCTCTAATAACTTGTCCATCAGATCTTGTCCACGACAATCACTCTCTTTCATACAAGGGTATTTTTGTGTTTTAATCATATGTGAACAGTAAAAATGTGGCATTTTTAGAAAGATGAAGCAAATATGGCATTTCCCAAAAGTTTTTTTAAAAATGTGGCATATTTGGCAAAATTCCCAACTTCAGGGAAACATCCTCTGCAGTGTGTGTTGGCATTAAGTCTCACAGTTTTTTTTTTTTTTTTTGAATAAAATGTTAAATTATATTCAAAAGAAAAATTAACTGTTTTTACAACTAGGTGCAACTGTTGTAGAGCATTTTCACTGACTCAGTTGAATAGAAATACAGTTAGAAAACAGAGACTAGGAACGGGACTGAAACCAGAGCTGCAAAGCTTCATCAAATCTTCGATCTCCCAGTAATCCAATAGATAGCAGACGGTCCCTAACTTGCCTGTCGATCGAGGAGATAATAGCCACTGCATTCTGTGGTGCGTCGCCATGCCGTCGACCATTGCGTTCACACCAAATCGCATAGACCACCGCCTGAAACACATAGCGGCTGAGAAACCCCCGAACCAGCTCCAATCGTGGGTCAGATAGATAACCAAGCAGAGTCAACCAATCAGTCGAATAGTGTGTTGTAAGCAGACCCTCTGCAAGTGCCGACCAGACTGAAGAGACAAAAGAGCATTGGAAGAACAAGTGATCCTGTGTTTCCATAGTAGTTTGACAGAAGACACACATGCCAGCAGAGTTTCCATTCCATGGTACCATTCTAGCCCCTGTGGATAAACGATCTAGGGCAGCTAACCAAACACAGAAAGAGAACTTGGGAGTTGCATGACCAAACCACACCCCGCGATGCCAAGCAATCGTGCTTGAGGTTGTTCGGACATGATTCCAAGTGTCACGAGTAGAAAACTTCGCTCGATAAATGTCATTTCAACCACGCCAGACCGCTCGATCAGGTTGTGTTTGACGGTGCTGCCACGCCAGATGCAACGCCTCCTCAATTGCATTAAGCTGATCAACCCGATGTCTTCTTCTTCTACGATGGGCCCAAACCTCAGCCAAAGTACTCTGCCAAGCTATCCCCATATCCAGAGCTCCCCGATCCCCCACCACATCCGAGAGAGTGCCTAACCCCGACAAGTTGTCATACCAGAAAGATGTTTTTTCCCCATTCCCCACTTCCACCTTACAGAAAGTCTTTGCTAGATCCCGATGCTTGAGTAAACGCTTCCAAATCCAAGAGCCTAGTGTTGTGGTACTCTTCACTGACCAAAAAGAAACCTGCTTCAACAGATTGGTATTAACCCATTTCACCCACAAAGAGTCACCCTGCGAAACTAACCGCCAGACCAACTTCAAAGAGCACACTAAGTTAGCTTCTTGTAGTGACCGCAGCCCCAACCCGCCCTCAACCTTTGGCTTACAAACTGCCAACCATGAAACCTTTGCTTTGCGCGGATTCATCTCTGTTCCCGACCACAAAAACGCAGAACAAATAGAATTTATCTCATCGAGACAAGCACTAGGCAAACTGTATGCACCCATCCAGAAATTACAAACACTCCACAGAACCGAAGAGATCAAGTTAAACCGTCCAGCAAAAGAAAGATGACGCGCTGTCCATGATCCAATTCTTTTTCGGAGCTGTTCCAACAACGGCAAACAATCTGTAAGGGAGAGACATTTTGTAACTAACGGGTGGCCCAGGTAACGGACAGGCAAAACACCCAACTCGAACGGGACCTGAGCAGAGTCGAAAGTGCGAGCAACATCCCCTGCCAAATAGAGCGTGGACTTCTCCATACTAATTGAAAGACCTGATATCTTCTCAAACTGTTCAATTACCTTGATAATACCCTCAATGGATCGAAGCTTACCATCAAACAATACCATCAAATCGTCCGCGATGCTAAGGTGCGTGAGATTCAAGTTGCGACATCGTGGATGATAACCAGACAACCGTTCACCCGCCGCCCTGTCCAAAAGTTTGGAGAGAACATCCATGCATATGACAAATAAATACGGTGACAATGCACAACCTTGACGCAGAACCACGAGAACTCCGAAAAAAACCCCGCTAACTCACCGTTCACTTGAACCGAGAAGGAAGCAGTTGTAACACACAACATAATCCATTGGATAAATGTGGGAGGAAAGTGCATAGCAGAGAGAACCTTGGAGAGGAAGGACCACTGAACAGAGTCAAACGCCTTCGATATGTCAATCTTAATAGCACAACGTCCTGAGAGAGAGGGTTTATGGTAATCTTTAACAATTTCAGTGGCCAGCAACACATTCTCAATTAACAACATGTCTTGCACAAAAGCAGACTGATTGCTTGACACAAACTTCGGCAACACCCTCTTCAACCTGTTTGCAATAATCTTAGAGATTACTTTATAAACAACATTGCAACAGGAAATAGGCCGATAGTCTTTCATGGTCACAGCAGACACTTTTTTGGGGATGAGAGCCAGAATGGTAGCATTTAACCCTGTAGGTAGGAATCCTTTAGCGAAGAACGACTGAACCGCAAAAACAAAATCTGCTCCTAAGATTCCCCAAGTGGACTTGAAAAACTCAGCAGTAAACCCATCCGGGCCAGGCGACTTGTCATGTGGCATTGAGAAGAGCACCCTCTTAATCTCCTCACCCAAAACCTCCCTGGTGAGAGCTAGTTGATCAGTCGCAGAACAGCGGAAAGGCAAGAGAGACTCTAGCTCCTCCACCGATGAGCCCTCAAAAGTACTAGGGATAACTTGCAAGAACTCACGAAAGTGCCTCTCAGCTTCCATCTTAATTTCATCAGCTTCTACTACCACTCTACCATCATGGCATTGTATCTCCTTTATAGTATTCACGGCTTCCCTCACTTTAACTGCTCTATGAAAAGCTTTGTTATTTCGGTCACCTACTTGAAGCCAATGCAACTTAGATTTTTGCTTGAGATACTTCTCCTCTAGGCCAGCCAAAAACTCCCATTTCTTGTAAGCAGCATTCTCCTCCGCCATTGCTTGGGGAGAGGGATTCCCCAAATTAGCTTGTTGCGCATGGCATAACACCTCATAAGCTTCCTTTGTTTTCCGAACCAAATCACCCATACGGCGCTTAGCCAGAGATCGCAGTCCTGGCTTTAAAGCTTTCAGCTTTTTTGAGAACCGGAAGAGAGAAGAAGTAGACAAAAACAGAGGCTGAGTGCTCTCCCAGTACGAACCAACCATGGGTAAGAACTCCTCCATATCTCTCAAGAGGTTGACAAACTTAAAAGGCTTACGTCGTTTGTCTGGTGCACCGACCCCGCCAGATACCATGATTCGACAAGTTAAATGATCTGAACAACCCCCCGCAGAGAACACACTATAAGCCTGCGGAAACGCCTGTTTCCAAGCATGGTTGATCAAAACCCGATCAAGTTTCTTAAGGATCAAATCATTGTCTCTCTTATTACACCATGTGAACAGGGGACCATGGTAAGACATATCCGAGAGTGAGCAATGATTAACAACAGATTGAAATGCTCGCATTCCTCCTGTCAAGATCGGGTGATCATCAACCCGTGAATGTTCACACAGATCCAACGTTTCATTATAATCACCAACTAAAATCCACGGCTTGTTACGGATAAGAGGGGAATCATGATGATCCTTAATCTCTTGCCATAACTCCCGCCAAGCCTCTGCCGTACTCTGTGCGTAAACAAAAGAGCAGAAGAACTCATGAGGTTTGTCCGCTAACTTCACGGAACAGGTTATGAGCTGTTCACTTTTGTAAAACAGATCCAACCTTGCAGATCCTTTCCATAGAACCCAAATTCGACCACGTCTATTATGTTCATAATTCGTTAGAATAGTCCAACCAGGGAACAAACTACGCCCCAACCGTTGAGCTTTCCCTTCCCTCACTCGAGTCTCCAACAAACAACCAAACTGAAAATTACTTCCCTCCACCCACTTTTTTATTGCTAAATGCATAGAAGATCGATTTAAACCACAGACATTCCAGCAAAAACCCGACATATTAATGTTTGAGGAGAGGCTTCGTGCTTTGATCTTTAGGGGGAAGCCCAGCAGAAGGAGCAAGAAGGTTTGAAGTAGGCTTAACAGCTGTTCGATTACCACGAAGCAAGTAGGTCTTCACTGGGGGGTCCAACAGGTTACCCCGCTTTGCAGCTGTACCTGTTTGTCTGATTGTTACATTTCGGTTATCAGGATGATCTCGAGAGACCCCTTCTACCACCGAATCCTCACCCGGAACATCTCCTAAGTCTGCATCCTCCTCTAGAACCGAGTAAGAGATTTTTAGAAGAGAGCCCTCACCAAGCGTAGGAGCCAGCTGAGTTTTCCCCGGACTACCTCGCCCTGTTTTTGGTGTGATCCACACATCCTCCCCACTACCCGAAACCCCCACTTCATCCAACCGAACAGACCCTGCAGCAGAAGGATCGGAAACAGCCAAGTCTGCAGATGCACGGACCTCCGCTAAAACAGAGCTAGATTGCGTATGTGCAAGAGCTTTATCCTGAGCAGGTTGAACTTGAGTCGCTGCTGTAAGTTGCTTCTCCAAACCATTATCCACCACTGACAGATAGGATGAACTGAGATGACCCCACTTGTGACAAGACGTACACCGATGTGGGAGCCGAGGGTAACTATAGGTGACCACAAACTCAACTTCACCCTCTTCTTCACCCGCCAAAACATATTCGCGGGGCAGTTCTTTCGTTAAATCAGCATGTACCAATATTTTTGCCTCCTCAAAAGAAGAACATGCTTCAGTCGTTGGATGCAGCCGAATGGGCTCTCCCACTGCGCTTGCTAAAAATTCAATACCCTTGTCAGTAAACATCGTGGGAGGAATGTTCTTGAGTGTAACCCACAGAGGAATAGACTTCAAGACCGGTTGAGCATCTTCCGCATAGGGAGACCACTTCGAGACAATCATAGGCAGATCAGTGATATTCCACATACCTCTACTTAACACCCTGTGCCTCATACCCTCATTGCGAATACGGAACTTCACCGTTGATTCATTCACCGCGATGACATCTATCAACGACGTTTTGTCGCCTAACCTCCAAATTTTATTTACTATCATGTGAATCTTACCAACATGAGGAGCTTTAGAGTTGAGAAACTTCCCTACCACAAAATCTTCCCATAATGGTTTAGCCCCTTGAAACACTTCCTTTGGGACGACAACCTTCTCCTTGCCATCCACCTCCGTTACAGCAAAACGTTGCTTTGTGAACACTCGTTTTGTCGCTACTTGTAAAAAAGAACGCTTCCCACTTTGAACCCCCGTCGATCCCGAGTGAAGACCGGGACCATCCACAGATTGAACTTCTACCGGAGACACAACGATCCCCCCTGAACTACTACCTCCCAAACCATCCTTCACAAGACCCTCCCCCGACACCAGATCCACCTTGGAACTACGCGGCAAAGTCGCCGACGGCAACATCCTTGACGAAAACGCAAGAAACCCTAATCGCCTTTTTTCACCCTTGCCACGTCAGCAGAGCAAAAACATTCTTAACTTTTACCCTCACAGTTTTATTTAATCCAAACCGATGTGGTCTTCTAAGCAAATGCACGTTCTCACTTATTGGATGTATATTTTGTTATTACCTATTTTGTCTTTTCAGGACGAGTTTTGGAAAAGTAAATGGCCTAGCGAATCAAGCTCACTTGACTCATACATTTACTGTCATTCATTGGACTCAACTTCCCTTACAAAATGAAATGACGATCTTATCTAAATTATCGTGTCAAGTCTTATCTGACTAGTCAAAGTGACCATGTGCCCTCCCTTTGCAAGTGGCATATCTTGATTAAGTAATAAGATCATGTATTTGGATTATTGCTAATTAACACAGCTTCTTTTAATCAAAATTCATCCATTGGTTGCATATGGTCACTAGTTGCAATAAATCATATTTTATTTACAAGCCCATAAATAAGCACTTTTTTTTGTAAGAAGAAAAAACAAATAATTTTTTAGGAAAATTTAGCTAGAAAAATATTCTTTTACTCAACAGATTTTCACAGTTCTTGAAGTATATAGAGGGTGGTTGTCAATTTGCAGAAACATCCATCAACCCCAAAGCAGAAAAGAAATGGAAGAGAGTAATAGGCATCTACACCCTGCTGCTTTATATACAAAAGGATGTCGTTTGGCTCATCCGACTCTTCCTCACACCCTTTTCCCTAAACTCAGCAAAAACAATAAGTCCAATTGCTTTACATGCGGGAAACAAGTATCCACATCTTCTCGAGGTTTCCATTACCACTGCATTATCTGCCAAGTGGATTTTCACGAAGAATGTGTAAATATTCCTAGAAAAATATTACATCCTTTTCACCTCCAACACCCTCTCTTTTTAACCTATGGAAAGCATGAAAATATCATCGACGGCAGCAATATAAGCGACCAAGGCCCTTATGAAGACCAAGGCACATCTGCAGATCCTGGTAAGTCTGGATGGGGTAGCATATTTGATAACTGTACTTGGTGTGGGAATTACATACCAACACCAAGTTCACATCCAAGAATGACAGTTTTCTATCGGTGTTCTATTTGTAACTTTTGTTTGGATACCATGTGCACACAAACCAAACCACCTCTTACTATTGAAAACCCAAAAGGCCATCACCATTCACTCGCCCTTTTCCCCCGTCCACTATTAGTTCCTTGTGATGCTTGTGGATTGGTCAATGCTTCGGAAGCAAGTTATGCTTGTTTCCAATGTAATTATATGGTCCATCAACATTGTGTTGATTTACCACGCGTCATAAAGATCACGCGCCATCCTCACCGTCTCTCTTATTCTCCTTACCTTCCACCCCCAAAGTCATTATGTCGGGTTTGCTACAAGACCGTCGACATTAAATATGGTCAGTATTCTTGTAAAGACGAGGATTGCTCTTACGTAGTCCATACGAAATGTGCAACACATGTGATGACATGGGACGGGAAAGAACTCGAATGGGAACCGGAAGAAACCGGTGAAATTGAAGATATTTCACCTTTCAAGAAGGTAGGTGATGGTTTGATAGAACATTTTAGTCACGTACATCATCTAAATCTCGAGAAGTATGATAGTGTACGAGACGCAAGGAAACAATGTGAGGCGTGTGTCCTTCCTATCCACTTGCATGATTTCTACAACTGTATGCAATGTGACTTTTTTCTCCATGTAGTGTGTGCTTCTCTACCTAAGAAAGTGGATCATGCTTTGCATAATCATTCTATCATCCTCGACCCTCTACCCAATGATGGCAAACTGCAGTGCTCGGCTTGTTCTCGACTGTCCACTGGTTTCAAGTATAAGTGCGATAAAAAGGATTGCCAGATTAACTGGTTTAAGATAGATGTTTGCTGCTTTTTAGTTCCTGAGTATAGCACGAACAAAGTCCATGAACATCCTATATTCATCGCTCCATTCAATTACGACTACGAACCTTTTCGTTGCAATGGTTGTAAGAGAGGTCTTACCAAGAATCGTCTACAATGTAGTACTCTATGCGAGTTTTCCATTTGTTATGAATGCGCTACGATTCCAAATGAGTTACACTACAAATATGATAAACATCCTCTCACTCTTTGTTATGGAGAAGACACGGACGACAAGTATTGGTGTGAAGAATGCGAAAAGGAAGTGAAGCCGACAGAATGGTTCTACACGTGCAACAAATGTTGTATCACTATTCATCTACCTTGCTTATTCGGATGGTATGTTTATATGAAGCCTGGCTCTACTTTTAAATATAACTATCGTGACATGGCGGAAGTTCTTGGCAACAAGAGTAGCACTCGACCGATTTGCAGTGGGTGTGAGGATCGCTGTCGGGGTTCCACTTACTTCAAAGTCGACGTGAGGACTCTTTGTTCTTGGTGTCTTTTAAAAAGTCGATAGAATGTTTTTTTACTAGTTATTGTATCTATCATGCATTGCATCTTTATTACTCTTGTTGGTTGAACACGCTTACCAGGTTGCATCATGTTCGACCAAGTTGTTTTTTTTTTTTTTTTCTTCAGTTCTGGCTTTTGCTTCTGTGTTTGTTCAATTCCTCTGTTTTTTTTTGCTTCTGTCCTACTCCGATGAAGACTTTGTTTTTAGGAGATCTCTTAGTAGTTATTACCGTGATTTTCATTGTCTGCAAAAATCTATTTTTTGCTTTGTAAAAGTTCTTTAGATTGTGATTAATAAAAAGGCCGGAATCGTCTTCTTAAATCCTTTGTTCGGTTGAAAAACATATGTAAAAGTAGTTATGTGTAAGCTTACAGTTTGATTGTCCCGACTAGACTAACTCTATATAGTCCATTATGTCACCAGCCACATAACGCTGATTGTTTTAGAAACAAAGTTTATTGACTAAAAACTCTTATTTTCTTGGAAGATTTCGAACGTGCAATGTCTTATTTCATTGATTAAACATCAGCTGAAGTTTGAAAACGTGTAAGCACGTACAAGATTAAATTGATTGTAGGGGCACTTATATATTATGTAGAAAGAAGCTATTCATCCTAAAGTCTTCTTTCAACGATATTATTGGTCATCGTACAAAGCAGAAAACATGTTCTTCACAGGAATCCTCAAGTCTATGTCGTTGATCTTAAAAGAATCAAGAACTGATTACAATTTTATTCATCCGTTCATCCCTCCTTCTTCACCATCCTCATACACACGTCAATACAGTTACGACGTCTTCCCAAGCTTTTCCGGTCAAGACGTCCGAAGAAGCTTTCTCAGACACTTTCTTGAAGGGCTAAAAACTAATGGAATAATCACGTTCATAGACAATGGGATCATGAAGAGCGAGTCTATCAACTCTGAGCTCGTAAAAGCCATTAGGGAATCAAGGATCGCCGTGGTAGTCCTCTCTAAGAATTATGCCTCTTCATGCTGGTGTCTAAACGAGCTGCAGCTAATTATGGAGTGCAGGTCTACTTTAGGACAGACTGTTATGACAATCTTCTACGACGTGGATCCATCTGATGTCAGGAACCAGACAGGAGACTTTGGGAAGGCCTTTGAGGAAACTTGTGGTGGTAAGACAGAGGAAGAAAAGCAGAGATGGAGAAAAGCTTTGACTGAAGTTGCGGTTATTGCTGGAGAACATTCTGTTTCATGGTATAATGAAGTTATTTCACCATTTTTTGTATTGAGATATACAGTAGTGTCCTAACTCCATATATGTAACTGTCTTTTGTAGGGCTAGTGAAGCGGCTATGATATCGAAAATTGTCATGGATGTTTCAAACGAGTTGCCTTCTTCAGACTTTGATCGGTTAGTTGGGATTGAAACTCATGTAGAACATATGAAATCGATGATATGTTTAGAATCAGATGAGGTTAAGATGGTGGGGATCTGGGGTCCTGCTGGTATTGGCAAAAGCACAATAGCTAGAGCTTTATACAAACAAGTGTCTTGTAACTTCCAGCTCAAGTTTTATAAGGAGAATCTTGAGGAAACGCATAAGCTGCTCACACTTGACCACATTGGCTTGCAAAATCATTTGGAAAACGAGATATTCTCTGGAGTGTTAGATCATCGGGAAATGAAGATACCAGACTTACAAGAGGCGCAGTTTAGGTTAAAGAACCAGAGAGTTCTTCTCATTCTTGATGATGTATGTTCATGGGAGTTACAAGCTTTGGAAAACCTAATTCAGGATCTTAGATTCGGAAGTAAGGTTATTGTGACGAATGTAAACCTAAATACATTTAGGAGGAACGGGATCAATCAGATTTACAAAGTTGCTTTCCCATCAAGCGAAGAGGCTCAACAAATCTTCTCATACTCTGCGTTTGGGCAGAGCTCTCCACCAAGAGGTTGCATGGAGCATGCCATTGAAGTAGCGAAGCTTGTTGCTCCTTTTCCACTTGGTCTCAAGGTCTTAGGATCGGCTTTACGTGGGAAGAGCAAAGAGGAGTGGCTAAAGACACCAGCTAAACTAGAAACCTATCTTGACGACAAAGAGATTGAGAAAGCAATTAGATTTGCGTATGATGGTTTATCCGAGAAACACAAAACTTTGTTTAATCTGTTAACAGAAAATATAAGCTTCGGTGTGAACGTGAAAGACGCCATATTCTCGCTTTCGGAGAGAGACTGGGACGTGGAGAAAGGGATACAAACCCTAGCTGATATGGGTCTCATCTCTATATCTAGGGAAAGAGGAATCATTATGCACTGTTTGGTACGGTTAATGTCTTTAAGGTTATGTTAAACCAGCTCATAAGTTCTTATTTAATCTTGTAGACACAAAACACAATAACACATGCCTTGTGTCTGGTTCCTACATTGTATTTAGAGAAATTGACAATTCTTGTGGACACAAACACAATAATACAAATCTTGTGTCTACATTGTATTGTATGTAGAGAAATTGACATTAAGTCAATGGTCGTGGAAAAAGTTTATATGGGTTTTTAGGGCCCAACAACTTGGCGGGCTTTGCTTCTCCTTCTTCGTTATAATTTTTTTAAAATTCAACAACAACAAAAAAAAAAAAAAAAAAAAAACCCTAATTTTCTGCAAATTTCATCTTCGTCGAACCTAAAAAAAAAAAAAGTCACTCCTTTCAGCATTCGTTTCCTACTTGCTTCAATCATCAACATTGAGCGAAAACGAACAAGATTCGAAAAGAGTTAACTCACGTGTTTCAAGTATTGTTCCATCTTTCTCTATGTGGTTTTTAGGCTATTGGGTTCTGTCGATTTATTCGTTGCTTTATTCTGAATTGGTCTGTTTCTGATCATTGTTTCGATTTCTAGAACTGGCGTTTTCAATTAATCACGTCTTTTGGTTCTTTTTGCAATTATACATTCTGCCTTTTACATTGTCGGCTAGGTTTCATTGTTTTGGTTTGAATTGCTGTGAATGCTTAAGTTTTAAGGTTTAAGAAAACAAGGGTTTTGCTTATAAGGGCTAAATGGTCAACTTATCTGATCTGTGTGTTCTCTCGCACTTCTATGTTTTAGCAGAAAGCTAAATTTCTGATTTTTTGTTATTGGTGTTTGCAGAATCTGTTGGAGGCAGCTAACATGGGTAAGCTTGATGTTTTTTTTTTGTCTTAGTGATGCTTTTAGCTATTTTATCAGTTGGAGCTATGATTTTTAAAGAATGTCCTTTTTGTTTGGTTTTGATGCTCGGCAGGGGGCACACGTCATGAAAAGCGTAAAGAGGCTCGTTTGCAGAAGAACCAGAAAAAACATGAATCTTGGCTTCAGCGTCAGGTATGATGAGGCAATCTTTGTTTTTATAACTACTGTATAGATTCCTGTTTAAGGGGTTTGTTGATGAGTAATGTTTGTTTGCTGGATCTCAGAAGTCGCAAAAGGATAAGCAAGTATCATCATCAGTTCAGAAGACTGGTGACGTGATCAAGTCTGAAGATTTTCACCAGACAAGTGATAGTGATACTGAATATTTGGAATCAAGCAGGCCTAGAGGAAACAAAGATGATGGAAAGTCTTTTTTAGATAAGAAAGAAGAGATTAGAATCAAAAAGGAGAAGAAGATGCAAAAATTTCAGAGGATGAAAGATCTGAATAGACCAAAGAAGAAGACGAAATTTGAAGAGTTTCTTGAAATGGATACACCAACTGTGATATCTCGTGACCAGGATGCTGAACTTGAGAGGAGGCTCGCAAAGAAGCTCAAGGTAAAGAAAGGAAAGCTTAGGGGCTTGGATGATGGGATGAATGATTTGTTCGAAGGGCTTCCATCTGTATTTGATTCTATGGGATCTGAACTTGGTGATTCTCGTAAGAAACGTAAGAAAAAGAGGTCCGAAGAAGAACAGGACCTTGAGATTGATGATATGCAAGAAAATGAAGATTTTTTGGAGCATGAAGGATCTGATTTTTCTGATGAGGAAAGCGAAGAAGAGCCTCAAAGAAAAAGAGACCGTAAACGACGTAAGAAGAAGAAGTCAGTGGATGAAGAATTAGAAAATGAACCGATGGAAATCACAGATAATGGTGAGTCAGAGACTATTACACCGTCAAGCTTGGACAACGTGGAACCTTCTTTGCATGAGTATAAGCCAGAGAGCAGCAGCAAGTATGTTGCTCCTCATTTGAGATCTCAGGCCAAAAGCGAATCTGAAGAACACACTAAAATGCGTACACGGATAAAAGGTATAGCTAACGAAAGCTGTTTATCCTCTGTGTTTGTATTTCTGTATTCTTTGTTTGATGTGCTTGGTTTGTGTTACAGGTCTTCTTAATAAGATGGCTGAATCCAATGTGGAAACAATAACAGCAGAACTTGCCTCAATCTATCGTGTAAGCTTCTATCCTTCGCAGCTTTTCCTCCAGTAGTTGCATGGTTGATATTTTGTGATCATCATAGTTGCTAAAACTCCATTTTGTTTTTGTGCTTACAAGTTACATGTTATATTTGCTTCGCTCTGTAGTAACCTTTGTAATACTTGCTAATGTAGACTGCTGCGAGAAGTGTGTCCTCTCAGATTTTCTGTGAAGAGGTTTTGACAATGTATGCCAGAGGCAATGAACAGTTAAGATTTGTACAACTTCTCTGTGTTTCCGCTCATGATACTGCTAGCCATATAATCATGTGTGGAACTCCTTGATTACAATGACGTGCATATTACTTGAAATGTGTCTGACGTTTTTTATTTCCTTGTTAAGGTACTCTGTATTTGCTTCTTTTATAGCTGGCATGGCGTGTCTAGTTGGAATGGATTTTAGTGCAAAGCTTATTGCATCACTAGCTAAATCTTTCGAGGTATGTCCTTGAGTTTTGTTCTGTATGAATTGTTTGCTCAGTCATATCCGTAAGATTTGATTCTCCATAATTACATTTCTTTTCACCGTATTTCTTGAAATAATGCTTTACCCACGATCTGTAAATATATTTTTCAGGATGAATATCAGAAAGAAGACAGTCTCACTTTAAATGGAATTTCTCTTTTGCTTTCTTATCTTTGCATATTGGGAGTCTGCTCCAGGTAAAATTTTCTGCAACTACACATTATATCAGTTTAATCTAGCGGCCTAGCGCTATAAGAAAGTGTAGTTATTCTTCACTGTTTTGAATTTTTCAGAATTGAGTCAAATGCTGTTTTGCTTATCTGGTTGTCAAACCGATTATCTAAACACAAATGTTAGTCAAAATCTTGATGAGTGATTGGCGTATATTATTAGCTTTAGTTTTTTTTTGACAGCGATATATTTATATATTCTTACCCAAACACCCAAAACAATCTCTAATCTTCTCATATAACATAAACAAAAAAAAAATTGTTATTTTCGGATGGATTATGAATCTCTATATTTTTGTTCTGCAGTGATCTTATCTATGATTTCTTAATGACATTGGGGAAACGACTGACTAAAGTTGATGCTTCCATTATCACAACTGTTTTAGATTGTAAGCTTTACTACTGCTACTATTATTATTATCCTTCGTTTTGAGATATTTATGTTCCATCTCTTAGTTCTTGATTATGCTCTGACTAGGCTGTGGAATGAAAATAAGAAGTGATGATCCTCTTGCTATGAAAACATTCATCATCAGCATCCAGAGCAAGGCAAATGAAATGAAAACCTCCTCGGAAGGCCAGACACAAATGAAAAACATGTTGGTAGGGATTCTAAGAAAGATTGTCTTTTAGAAGAAAATGTTCTATGATTTTTAAAAGTCGTTTCTTACAAGAAATTTGCAGATGGAAAAGATGCTTGAAACCATTTCTGCAATAAAGAACAACAAGCTGAGAACCAAAGAGGATTCCGTCCAGAACATGAGGGTAAAGAAGTGGCTTCAGAAGGTAATATTTAATGGATACTATCATGATAATCATAAATATGTATACTTCTGGTTATTACCGTCCTTTTGCATGAGTAAGTTTAACTAAAATGCAGTCAGTTTGTAAACATTTTCTTATAATTTGCACAGTTGAGAGTGGAGGAAGTATTATTAAGAGGTCTAACATGGAGCAAGCTGCTTGACCCTGAGAAGTTGGGTCAGTGGTGGTTATCTGGCGATTTGGTGGTGAACACTAACACCGTTGAAGATGTAGCACAAACGATGGATGCAGAGGTTGTTGAGGCCCAGAAAATGTTAAAGCTTGCTGATGCACAGAGGATGAATACGGATTCCAGAAAAGCTATATTTTGTGTGATCATGAGTAGTGAGGACTACATTGATGCATTTGAGAAACTTCTTAGATTGGATCTGCCAGGAAAGCAGGACAGAGAAATCATGAGGGTTCTAGTTGAGTGCTGTTTACAGGAGAAAATATTTAACAAGTACTACACAGTTCTTGCTTCAAAGTTGTGTGAGCACGACAAGAATCATAAGTTTACTCTGCAGGTACTTTTCTACTATCTTATATAGCTGAAGTTGACTATGTTTACGATTTTGTTTTCTCTACTCATCTAGGTGCTTATATCTTTAATCACAATTTTCCTGCAGTATTGCATTTGGGACCATTTTAAAGAACTGGAGTCAATGTCACTCCAGAGATCGATGAATCTGGCGAAATTCGTGACAGAGATTATTGTGTCCTTCAATCTTTCTCTTGCGGTTCTCAAATCGGTGGACTTGGCAAATCCAGTGGAGTTAACTCCAAAAAGAATCATGCACTTTCGAATGTTGTTTGAGGCCATCTTTGAGCAACCCGAGAATCTAGTGTGGAACTTGTTCACGCGCATAGCCTTGAATCCAGACTATGAAGCTCTACGCGATGGAATCAAATTCTTTGTGAAGGAATATGTTGTGAAAAATAACAAGGCAATCTCTGGGAAATTCAGGAAAGCCAAAGAAGCTCTAAACAACTCAGAAGGATTGCTCATGTGATTCTGTTGCCATAAAAAGGCCTACAATTTTTGAAGCTCTTAAGAGTTCACTACTCTGATATTGTCTTAGCATCTGTACGTTGTACACATTTTCTTTCGACATAAACTTTTTTGTAGCTTAAATTAATTTAAGTTTCTAAGTTTCTAATATTCCATCTTTGATGAAAGGTTGATCTTCTCTCTGATCCTAGAGGAAGGAAACAATATTTAAAATTTATATGCAAGTGCGGAAGATTTTTTTTTATAGAGAGATTGGGTTACAAACCTTTTTGTTTTGACTCGAGAAGCGAGATTCGTAAAGCTTAATAAAGATAAAACCTGGTTTCTGTGCATGTACACTTAGCTACAATCCAATATCATCATCATTCAGTGACAGTGATTGCTGCTTTTATAATCCATTTTAATACTACGATATGGCCTTTCTCCAAAAGCAAAAGAAAAATCTTACGAGCCAAAGTGGTGGACCATGAGACTGCAACCGAACATCAACCACCACTCTCTTTGTGGGGGCAATTACTAGATTTTATTTTTTTTGACCAACGCAATAAAGCAACTTGCAGAAAACAAAAAAAAATCTTGATACAAGAGCCACATAGAATAGTAATACAATTACAAACAGGCTACAAAGCGGCTACACTGATTGCGTTGGATGAAGAAGTAAAAAGAAATCCACGCGCCCAAAATGTTTGACGTCAGGTTAACGGAGAATATTTGTGGACTGTGACCTAAAAAGGTGGCAGTACTGAGAGTGGCCGTTTCTTTCAGACCAATATTTTCTTACTTTCCTACGATCAAAATTCCCAAATTGTTTCAGTAGCGTACACAAATTTAGAAGACGCAAACAGAAATATTTGTATAAGAATAAATCCTCTTATTCCTTTTCAAGAGACTTTAGAAAAAAGACATTCCATCAAAGAAATATATAGGAGACAAAAAAAAGAAAATCACAAACATTGCAGCAAATCCCAAAGGATGCTATATCCTCTCTCTCTCTCTCAACGAGAAGGAAAAAACCATATGCATCATAATCTAACTTCTAAAATATTCTTTTTAAGAAAGTTATTAAAAACCAAACAAAACACAACCATTTTATAGAGAAAGAGGAAAAAACGTTCAAATCAAACTTTTCTTCACTTGGCACTGGCGAGCTGGGAACGGATAAGCTTGGCGGCATCAACCATGTTCTTGAGGGCGGGCTTAACCTCGGTGTACTTACGGGTCTTAAGACCACAGTCAGGGTTAACCCAAAGGATGTTCTGCTCTAGGACAGCAAGCATCTTGTTCACCCTGTCTGCGATTTCCTCTGAAGATGGTATTCTTGGAGAGTGGATGTCGTACACTCCTGGACCGATTCCAGCACCGTACTTCACTCCCTCACGGAACACAGAGAGAAGCTTCTCATCAGATCGGGAGTTCTCAATGGTGATAACATCAGCGTCCATGTCGATGATGGAGTGTATGATGTCATTGAAGTGGGAGTAGCACATGTGAGTGTGGATCTGCCAAAAAAAAAACACCACCAGAAGAACACAAGTTATGAGCAATCCATGAAAGCATTACGCTACGTGAGACTAGGTATATTGTTTTTTTAAGCAAACCTGGGTGCTGTCTTGGACTCCACAGTTGGTAATTCTGAAGGAGTGAACAGCCCAGTCCAAGTAGAAAGCGTGCTCGGATTTCCTGAGTGGAAGTCCTTCTCTAAGTGCAGCCTCATCAATCTGAATGACACCGATTCCACCCTTCTCAAGATCCTCGACTTCGTCCTTGATGGCCAAAGCGATCTGGTAACAGGTTTCGTGCCTACAAAGTTTCCAAGCATGTCTTAGCCATTTTCTTCTCTTTTTTTTGGTAGCTATGCTTGTTTCACATTATAGTAATTTTACGTACCTGGGCTGGTCGTTTCTGACAAAGGACCAGTTAAGAATGGTGACGGGGCCGGTAAGCATACCCTTCATTGGGCGAGAGGTCATGCTCTGAGCCAATGCAGACCAGAAGACAGTCATTGCCTTGGGACGGCTCACATCACCGTAGATAACTGGTGGCTTGACACAGCGAGATCCATAAGATTGTACCCATCCGTTTGCAGTAAAGGCAAAACCAGACAACTGCTCCCCAAAGTACTCAACCATGTCGTTTCTCTACAAATTGTGAAAACATGTCGCATCAGAAACAGTAAATACAAGAACTAACTTTTGTACATTCCCACCACTTCAAGGGCACAGGCAATAACGTAGAATGATTTGAAGATTCTCACCTCTGGCTCTCCGTGGACAAGAACATCGATGTCAAGTTCCTCTTGGAGGTCAACAACTTTCTTGATCTCTTCCGTGATGGCCTTGACGTAGTCCTCCTCAGAGACCCTAGTAAACGAAAAATTACAGAAACCATAAGCATCAACAAGAATTTAAGGAAATGTGTGACACGTTTGACCAAGAATTGAATTTAGGAGACTAACTTTTTCGCCTTGTACTCACGACGAACTCTCCTGAGCTCTACGGTCTGTGGGAAGGATCCAATGGTTGTGGTTGGTAGGATTGGGAGGTTGAGCTTCTTCTGCTGAGCATCTAGTCTAGAACTAACATTAGTCGCACGACGGTGGTCAGATCCCTTCAGAGCAGCAGCCTGAGATAACAAGAATCACAATCAATATAAGATTAGAAAAATTAAATCACTGAATGAGAACAGTGTAGGTTTGACATCAAACTTACAGCCTTCTGTACACCCTCGTTGGTGACTCTTGGGGAAGACCTCCTTGAAGCCAAAGCCGCAGCATTGGCAGAGAAAAGGGCCTGAAAGAAGAGAAATATTAGATTTCTAGTGTTTTCAAAATAATTTCTACAGATAATTCAACAGTCCACTGAAAGAGAAGCATGTGGGTGCAAAGAATACCTCATCCTTGTGACCAGCCAAAGCCTTGGCCAATGCATTTACTTCAACGACCTTCTGGGCAGCAAACGCCATCCATGACTTGATTTCATCATCAAGCTTAGTCTCGTTGATAAGGTCAACAGCGGTGTGGAGTAGGGAGCAGGAGGTTGAGACCACAAGCTTGTCTGCATAAATACAAAAAGATATCAGATAAACAATTCAATTATTTGTTTTTCAGTACTCCCCAATAGTGTCGGGTAAAAGGCAGATGATTCTGAAAGAACGTATTACCTTTACCAACAATGCCCTCAAGTGCCTCCAAGGTGCTTAGAGACGCAGCAAAGTCATTGGCCCAGATGTTCCTTCCGTCAACAACACCAGCAAAGAGGTATTTTCCCTCGGGGAAACCAGCCTTGACCAAATCAAGGGTCTTGGTGCCACGAATCAAATCAAATCCAAAGGCAGTCACACCCTTCAACGAAGTTAGGGTCTTGTATGCCTCAGCAGGGATATCAGCGAAGTAGGTCTCCACAAGAACATTCAAACCAGAAAGAGTTGATTCGAGTTCAGCGTAGGCAGCGGTAAAGGCCTCGAGTTTGTGGCCCTCAAGATCCATAACAAGGACAGGCTCGTCAAGCTGAATCCAGGTGGCACCAGCTGCCTTAAGCTCAGAAATCACTTCCCTGTACACAAATTAAAGACATCATATCAATGTCATTTAGAGGATCATTCATAACATCAAGGATATGGATGGCACACTAAAAAGAAATAACAAAGTGATTTCTTACTTGTAGACGGCGAGGACTTTTGGGAGAAGGGAAAGGAGATCAAATGACTTGTCAACACCCTTGGCAGCCTTGGAAAGCAACAAGTAAGAGACTGGACCAACAAGTACAGGGACGGTGTCAACACCAAGCTGCAAAAAAATCAAGTATATCAGACTAGAATTTTTAAAATAGCAGGAAAACAAAAACTACTTTAGGTATACATAAGACTATCAGAGACAGATGAATTTGTAACAACTTTTATATCAACTAACATATCAGCATATATTCAGTGAAACACGGCTCAATAAATCTAAGCTAAAACACTAAATCCTCAATGCCTATGATCTCTAATAATTAATCATCTAGCGGACAGTCATTGCCTACGAAATAGATAAATAGTAAAGAAAGATACGTACTGCCTTGGCCTCCTTGTACTCATTTACGGCCTTGTGGGAAGCGTAAGTGAAGTTGACCTCAGGGCCCAACTCAGGGACGATGTAATGGCTGCATCAACAAAAGCAATATTACATTAGTACACAAACTCAAAAAAAAAAAAAGGCAATGTCAATGCAAGAGAACAGAGCGGTGGAGACTCACTAGTTGGTGTCAAACCACTTGGTCATTTCCATAGCGGGAACAGAGGCATTTCCTCTGGCCATGGAGAAGTAAACATCAAGCCCGATCTCACCACTGGTGTATCCATACCTTGGTGGGACAGCACCAAGCATGGCGGTGGTGTCAAGAACCTGGTCGTAGTGAGCAAAGGTGTTGCTTGGGATAAACTTAGTCCCAGCCTCAGACATCTGTTTCCAGATGGCAGACCTGAGATCAGCCGACACCTTCTGAAGATCCTCAGCGGTGCTCTTGCCATCCCAGAAAGACTCCAAAGCGAACTTGAGCTCTCTCTTAGGGCCCATACGTGGGTATCCAACAATGTGTGAAGCCATTTTGATTTACTTTTTAACTGCATTTACACAAACACCAAATCAAAAAAGATTAATATCATATAATAATACGTTTAACTTGTTTAATTATTAAATAATAAATTCACAAACTCCAAGAAAGCCGTAAAGCACGAAACGAAACTGATAGAATTACAATTCACGTGTATATAAAAAAAAGTTTATGCAGCTTTTTTTGTCGGTTCAATGATTGAGATAAACAAAGATGAGTCCACTACACTTGAGAGTAGAATCGAAAAATTTCAGATCAGATTCACATGCGACATTTTTATCGATACGAGATGATTTAAATCAGATCTAACTTATAAGAACAGAGAAAACACGAATCATTTTCAAAAGATGACAACAGATCGTAATCAGATCCAGATCTACAAATCGAACAACATGAAATAGCCAGATCTGAGTCCAATGAACTCACTCACCGATCAGATCTCGGTATATAAACTACGAACGAAACAGATCGCGGAATCAAAAAGAAAAAAAAAAAAAAAAAACGAGATAGAAACGAATCACTAACGAGGAGACGAAAATGAAACGAACAGAGAAAAGAAACTAAATAAGAGAGACGTAGGGAAGCCAAAGAAACTCGGAGACGTACCTCACGGAGGAAGAATCGGAGAAAAAAGGGTTGGCTAAGAGGAGAAGGCGAAAGAGAGAGCGAGGAAGAAGAGTGGGCTGTGTGTGTTTATTTATAGCCAAAAACACAACACACACTCTCCAAAATGATAGATCGTTGGCCTCTCTCTCTGTGTAAAAAAAATAATAATAAAAAAAAAAAAGGAAAATAAAAATATGTGTAGATCTGGTGGTGTGATATTTTCGGTATTTTATTATTATTATATTTAATTTCCATTTATTATTTATTGGCCTATGTGTATTTTTTTCTGAAATTGATACTACTATTTATTTTTCGACAAAAAGTTGAGTATTGTTGTAGTAGGAAATATTTTTTTTCTTCTTAATTGTCAATTTTGAGTACAGTATTTCTCACAAATGTAGAAATAATCATTTGTGGGTATTATTAGTAGATCTTTTTTTTCAAACAGGTACTATTAGTAGATCTAAGAAGATAGAAAATATATCATATTTTTAATTTTTTAAAACTTGAAATCAATACTTCCATCTTTATTGAATAATTAAATTACGAAATGCTTTCCTAACTTTTTTATTGGATTGATTTATGAACTTATTTATAACATTTTTTTTTTTAAAAACGAATTTTAGTTGGGTATGTATTTTTAGTTTTTAAAACATCAAAGAAATTTTATTTTTTTTCAAAATCAAAGAAAATATTTATAAATAAAATCTTGATTAACTGACGAAAATATCTTAACTGAAAATGTCTATTAGATTTTTCGGAGGTTAAAAAATGAATAAGGATTATAAATGTTTAATCATTTAATTAACGCATAAATATAAATAAATAAAGTGAATTAAGAGATTAAAATAATTTAAAAAGAGGATTAAAAACGTGAAGAGGAGTTGGTGTATACGTGGGATAGATTAGTGAGTGGGTGGCAATGGGACCCACGGAGGTTGGTGAAGATTCACTCTTATTTTTTTTTTTTTCACAGTTCTATTACATATTATACGACATCGTTTATTAAGGGCCTGTTCCGCAGCGTTTTGACTATATCAATTATATACATCTATCTACTACTATTTGAAGAAAGAATATACTAATAGAAACTCGAATATTGTGCTGGTAGCCAAATCAGTAAACACACAAGTTTTTTTTACTTGAACCGGTGTGGACGATCTTGTCTGGCCATTAGTCCCCATTGTTGTGTCAGATTTGGTAAAAACTAAAAAACACACACAAGTGGTAACATTTTTCAGGTAAATAGAGTTAGAGTAGGTAAAGAAACAGAGGTTTACGGACCCACGGTGTATTGAGTATACGCGATGGATGAATGGTCTTAATCTTTTTTGTTTTGCTGATAAAATTTGGCTACCAAACTTTGATTCTTGACCTTTATCAACTTCATACTTTTTTGTGTTTCTTCTTAAATCCTTAAGGTAAAGTTTGGTAACTATATATGTGTTTCACGTAGTGATTATCATCAATTCTGAATTCTATATAAGCTCTTTTGCGAAATCAACAGGAATATTCTTAAGCTTGGAATATAAAATTGTCTTCAGCTTCAACCACTTCCACAACTAATTTTGGAGTATCTTCCTCCTTTTTGTATGGGAAATAGTGTAGGTCAATTTCGAGTTTAAAAGGAATTGATCAATAAGACGTTACTGCTAACAAAACCAAATTAGTCAACAAAATTTGAAGTTTTGCTTTTAAAAAGTCGGCGTCAGCGAAATGCTTCTATGAAACCGATTAAACCAAAAAAAAAAAATGCTTAATGTAACATAGAATGGATAATTATAAACAAGTATATAGTAGAGATTTTTAACGAGTCTACCATATTGGAAACTCGTTTTTTCCAATGTACCACATTTGAAAATCTCTTTCAAGGACTACCACAAGTGTTTTTCACAATGACCATTATAGCCTTACAAACAATGACCATTGTTTTGTTATTAATAAAAAAAACTTTGTTCTTCTCCGTTATTTGTATCTCCTCTTCAGCAATTCAATGTTTCTTCGAATCTTTGTGATGGTGACGCTGCTCAAGAACCCAATCCGCCGCCGGAGAAAAAAGATAGCGACAAGTTATCCGCGGGAGCTATTGCCGGAATCGTAATCGAATGTGTTGTTGGTTTGTTGTTGCTTCTCCTGATTGTGTTCTGTCTATGTAGAAAGAGAAAGAAGAAGGAAGAGAATGCTCAAGTGAGAAACGTTGAAGCTCCTATAACTGCTCCGGCCTCCGCCGCTGCTATACCTAAAGAAAGGGCGGCTATTGTCCCGTCGGAGGCTTATTCGCCGATGGTTTAGCGTTGTTGTTGTTGTTGCTGTTGCCACCGACAATCTTCAATGGCCGTGAATCTTCATTGAAGCCGAAGGAGATGGACCAGATCTAATGATACATCTATGAAAGACGTTGTCCACAATCCAACCAGTTCCTGTGGACCAAATCTCTTCTCTTTTTTGGTAGACAAGTTGGTTTTATTGTTTATAGACAAGTTGGTTTTGTTGTTTGTGGACAAGTTATACCTGTATAGTACTAGTTTCACGACTTGTCCATTGACCCAATAAATTGGAACTTGTCTATCTCAATGAATTTGATAAGTTATCTATATGTTCAACTTGTCTACAGAAATAGTTTTTGTCTACAGCCTCAACAAATCGGAACTTGTCTACCCATAAAAAATCAAACATGATTTTTCTTTTGTTCAGCGCTACAGTACCATAAGGGTATTTTCAACATTTGTAATGCCACTTGTGGTAGAATAGAAAAGGAGTTTATGATTGTGGTAGAATTGGAAAATTTTATATTAAATGTGGTAGATTAGACTAAATTCCCTATATAGTATATAGTATGTTTGATGATTTGTGTAAGTTAAAACTTTCAAAACCGGTAATCACAAGAAATAAATTTGAACAAGAATTAATTACATAGGACTTTAAGTCTGCAGGACAGTTGCATATGCTTCCTCGAGACTGAGTTGTCGGTGGATGTAGATCTAAGTATGTACACACACTAATAAAGATAATCACACAGCCATTTATTGAAAGTGAAAGTGATACTTCCACTTTTTTTAATATTACTTGGTGTCCGACAGACAGAATTACGTTTTTTTTTTTAACAATCCAAACGTTCAAAAAAGAAAACACTTTAAAGAACTAAACTACTGAACTAAATCGTATCAATTGTATTAGTATAACGAATTATTGATTGGATCAATAAAATACGTGTTTACCAACTTTTTTTCTGGCCAGCTTAAGTTTGGTAAATCATGTAGTACCTTTAAATCGTTTTAATACACGAATCACAAGATCCAAAAGTATTCTTCATATTGCTGCCTTATAAAAACTTTATGATTAAACTATGAAAAGGCATGCTTTTAGACATGTGAATTAATCAAAGCTATACACGCACACATTCTGCTGTGAATCAAAAAGTTGTTGATGATTATATATGAATATATCTAGACTCAAAAGTTCTATTTACGTAAAAATCTCAAACACAAGGCAATAATGCTTCCTAGTAAATAATAGATTTACAACTGAATATGGAACCACCAAAAAAATATAGTCAGTTCAACAGCATTACCGTCGCAGATAGAGTCCATTTATTTTACAAAGCTCATAGGAAAACCCAAACGGCAGTACACTTCACATTTCTCAAATTCCAATACAAAAATAATTTAGAACAAACCCCACCCCAAAAAAACAGAGGAGAAAATATTTGAAGTCACAAACCAAAAACCCTGAAAAACTTCAAAATAGTTTCAAGAGATACAAATCAATCGAATCAATAAATATGAAAGCTGGAAAGAAGAGAAAAAGGGAACACAGACAAACAAAAAACCAACACAAAGGAGAAAACTTGGTACACAAAAATATGATTAGCGGCTTTCTTCTTGCCCCTTTTAAAACAGAGCACACAGTCTAATGAAAAACACAAAACTCCAGAAGTGCCCTATCATTACCATGTCACAAAGATATATTTACTTGAGTTGAGATGTATTACCCTTCGATTTTTCAGTCTGAGTCACTCGAACTAGACCTTGAGCTTGTGCTCGAGCTTGAAGAATTGGACTTACTCTTCTTCTTCTCCTTCTTTCCTTTTTTGCTCTGCAATGTTTTCCTCCAATTTCGCTGGGGTTTCTTTGGACTCAGGACCCTGTAAATTCGCATCTGCTTTGCTCTCAGTCTCACCTTTCGCTTCCTCGGTCACAACTTCATCACTTGGTGTTACATTACTAGGACCAGCGGCTTCAGTGGGAATCACCACTCTTTCAGAGATTACTTCCATTGGCATCTCCGCTTTTGGTTCAGAAGGCTTGGGAATTTCCTCCAGGGATCGAGTTTCAACAGGCAAGACGTCAGATGTGGTTATCACAACTTCATCACTTGGTGTTACATTACTAGGACCAGCGGCTTCTGTGGGAATCACCACTCTTTCAGAGATTACTTCCATTGGCATCTCCGCTTTTGGTTCAGAAGGCTTGGGAATTTCCTCCAGGGATCGAGTTTCAACAGGCAAGACGTCAGATGTGGTTATCACAACTTCATCACTTGGCGTTACATTACTAGGACCAGCGGCTTCTGTGGGAATCACCACTCTTTCAGAGATCACTTCCATTGACATCTCCGCTTTTGGTTCAGAAGGCTTGGGAATTTCCTCCAGGGATCGAGTTTCAACAGGCAAGACGTCAGATGTGGTTATCTCTTTTGGTCTACTTTCCTCTTCTTTTTCTTCTTCTTTTTCGGGTGTGTTGTTCAGAGGAACAGCTGTATCATCAAGAGATCTTTCTTTAACCAAGGACTCTGATGGTTCGGTTTCAACTGCACACTTGGTTTCTCCAGACCCACCATTTGATTCAGGTGACTTTATTTGCACGCCCATGCTTTCTACAACAGACTGATTCATAGCAGTATCTAGATCTTCCTTCGATGTAGCCTCCACAACTACTAAATCTGAATTGGTCTCTGTCGAATTTCCATAATTTTCTTGAGCCAACTGATCTTGAACGGCGCTTGGAAGAATAACATCCTCAACCTCAGATCCTTCATGGATCTGCTGGAAAGCAGAATCTATGTCTTCAACCGATCTCGCTTCAAGAACAGGCAGAGCTTCGGTCAATTCGTTGGCAGTGTCTGGTCCTACTGAAGATGGCCCCGGTTCAGAATCTGTCACAACTTCCTTAATACTAAAGTCTCCAATCGTATCAAGTTCAGATAATAATCCTTCATCAATCTCTTTGATCTCGTCTGCCTCTTCAGTGATAACTTCAGGAGGACTTTCAGGTATTGCATGCAAGTCTGGAAGCTGATCTAATCGTTCCACCACATAGTCAAGCTCCTCATAAACACCATCTCGAAAGAACTCTGCCCTTGAGCCTTCACCAACCATAGGTGTCGTGTACTCAGGAGATTCTGCTGGAGATGAGGATGCATCAGACGTCAAACAAGATAACTCCTCTGTATCTTCAGGAGCATCGTGATACTCATGGAAGGTGATGTTGCGGGAAAAGACAACACTACCTGCACGAGTTGGTACCTGCAATAACGCAGCACAGTAAGAAACAGATCTCTTGATTAACATATTGTAGAAAGAGCAAAAAAGTCCAAAAGTTTTGGAGGTATCAGCCTGTTGTTATTTCCAGTTCCAGCTACGAAACCACAAATCTAGATAACATACCATTATCCAATAAGAAGAAAGTATGTTGTTGCACATGAATCAATGAATCATGAAGTAATTGAAACCGTATATTCCCTCTATTATTCAGTATGTTGTGAAGTTAAGTATATCACATAGACTATCTTAAACTTAGACGATAGCAGCAGAAAATAATATATTATACTCATTCGAAAAGTGTTGTAATGATGTGTATCTATGAGAGAAAATAAGTAAGTTGACTTACTTCATCTTCACCAGGTTCAAGAGATGACTGTTCTACCACAGATTTATCTGACCAGGTCAGTTCTCTATCTGACTCAGATGGAGTTGTTTCTTCAGATCCCACATTTTGGGCACTGGCATTTACAGAGTCTACTTCGATATCCATTGTTTGGTCAGGGTGAGTTTCTTCCTCTGTATCAGGAATTGATGACTGAACTGGTTCCTGTTCCAATTGCAGAACATCTTCGTCATTAAATGAATGTGTCTCAACATACTCAACTGCTCCAGAAGACAAAGTGGCATAGCTGTCTATTGGGATGTCTGCGTTGAATGTTTGAGGACTGGCTTCATCTTTTTGTTTCCCTGCTTGTTCTTCCTCGCGCACTATCTCTTCAGCTACTGACCTGTTTACAGAAGTTTCAGCTATGTCATGTACCACATCAGGTGATTCTTCCAGTGTTGCCACATGCTCCCTCGTATCACCAGATCCTAAAGGTGAACATGTATTCTCAATTGGGAGATGTTGTTCAACCATCCCTGTAGATACTACTTCCTCTTCTGTAGGAGAAACAGATTCCACCAAAGATGCACTAACATCTTGCGTTCTGGTATCTACAGCCTCTCTCACATCTTCATGCAGCTCTTCCAGGTCAACTTGACTAGACACAGATAAAGGATCATCCTCCTGGTGATCAGCATTCTCGTTCATATTAAAAGTCAGAGAAGATGGATCAAGAATGGCATCCTCAAATTCAGACCCTGAAACAGTTGAGTTATTTTGACCATCAATTCCAACCTCTCCTGTAACATGTGTGCTAGTCTCTCCTACTTCCCTTGTACTTGTTTCAGTCTCACCAGAAGTGGAATGAATTTCCACATGACCTATACTTTCAGAATAAACTTCACGTTCTTCATTTTCTTCTACTTCTTCCCCATTCTTTCCAGGTAGTTCTGGTTTGTAATCAGATGATACAGAAGAAAATGATGGGAATCTACTGCCTGAGGGAGGACTCGAATCGTAAACAGGTTCTTCGTGGTGGCCGTCCACCAAACCACAAAGAGCTTGGAATGCAGACTCATCAAGCGAGGGATGTGCAGTAATGAAAGATTCTTCAGCACGAGGTCCATCATGGTGATAATCATCCTCCATCCCCCTTACCTCATGGACTTCTAATTCTCCAAAAGAAGGATTGGAAGAAGCACCTGATTCTTCATGAAGATCAACTTTCCGCTCCGAAATCGACATTGCTTCATCTTCACTAATATCCGGTATCTTTTCTTCTTTCTCTGATAAAGATGAATCACTATCACTGGACTCCTCTTCATCAAGTTTTCTCTTATCAGAAGTTTCTCCTTCCATTATGTTTGATTGATCTTGGTGTGTTTCTGCACGTCCCAGTATTATCTCAGCCACATCATGATGAAGATTCCTGCTATCAGCTTGTTCATCGAAGTCAGAATCTTCAGACGAGTGGCTTTTTTCTGAATGGATTTTTTCTTCATCATGATCAGAAGCTGAATGGATTTTTTCTTCATCATGATCAGAAGCTGAATGGCTTTTTTCTTCATCATGATCAGAAGCTGAATGGCTTTTTTCTTCATCATTGTCAGAAGCCACATCATCTTTAGCGATTTCGGTTTCTCGATCAGCATCCACCTTCTTTTCGTCATCCTCCAGTACTGTGCACACAGATTCAGTATCAGGAACAGAACTTAATTTTGACTCACTAACTTCACTGAGCTGCCTTTCAAATGGATAGTAGCTCGATCCCTCATTTGCTAATCTTTCTAGCACAAAAAAGGGTCGTAGCCTATCATGCCTGGGACCTCCAAGCATCGATGGGCCCACACTGAAACTTTCATGTCTTCTGAACACTGCATCCTTTGGTTGTTGAGAAGAAAACTCTTCCTGGAAACCGTCACCCTTGAGGTCTGGCTTTTCTTCATTTGGCTCATATGGAAGATCAAATGGGTTTCTCCTCGCAAACATGATGGACGGGGCAGATCCAGGGATAGGTGGTAATCCCATATCGTCATAGGAATCATACGGAGCATCAAACGGATTCTGCCTTGCAGTTGAGATGGGCGGCATATTAAAGGGAATATCAGCACTGTCAAAATCAATAAGATTTCTCTCTGCCATCAGTCTCATGTTGTGGCGAGCCCTTCTCCTGGCAATAAGATTCTCCAACCGTTGGTTTCTTTCAAGTTCAAGACTTCCTAGATCCATAACATTTTTTTGGTCAGCCTCTGTCCATTTGATTGCTGATTTACTTTCATCGTCCTTATCTTCCTTCTTTTTCTCTACCTCTTCTTCCTCGTCTTCTTCTTCTTCTTCATCATCCTCGTCCTCCTCATCATTCTCGTTGTCGCCTTCTTCTCCTTGACTTTCACTGTCAACATCAGACTCCATCCCTTCATCACTACTACTCCTGTGTGGCCCCTCTGAAGATGCATCTGATCCTTCACCATCTGCGATACCACGAGCTGGGGCATCTGAGTGTAAAAGCGGGTGAAGCTCGTCAAGCATCGGGATGATGTCAGTCATAGAAGCATCAGGTGAAGAGCTTTCAGCACCATCAGACTCAGAATCCAGCGAGTCATCACGGTCCGCATCATCATCCTCATCCTCCTCATGTCTCATTGGTCTCCAAGGTGAAACTGGAGATACATCCAACTGATCTTCCTTCGAATCATCAACCATATCATCTAAAGATCCACCGATTGATCGTTCTGCAACCGAACCAAGCATCCCATCATTGTCAATCAGTCTATTCCAACTCTTTCACCCCTCTTGTCCAACTCCAAAATAAATGCTTTTTCCTCAAACCTGACCTGAGTATCCCGTTTAACCTCATCAAGAGTCTCATCAACCAAAGGCCTGTAATCAAACGGTCGAACATCGTCCTCAACCTCACTGAGTAAGCTTTCCCCAACTCTATCCGTATCATCATCATTCCCATCCTCAACTACTACGTCTTCCTCCTTGCTCACAAAACTCTCAACCGTAAAACTCTTATCACCTCTCTCAAAAACAGTAGCATTAGCATTACCAGCATCTCTCGATACCTCTGTTCTAAAAAGAGCAGCAGCCTCGTGGAGAGTAGTAGTTTCAGGTTCTTCTTTTTCGATCTCAGGAATGTTTGGCTCTCCAAAACTCAAAATCGTGCCAAGCAAAACAAAAGTACACACCAAAACAGGAGATGCAGTCACCAACGGAGAAAACAGAAGCGGACAATATCTATGCAGGAAATACAAAAAACCAACGAAGCCCAGAAGAAAGGGATGATTGCAAATCCATCTGTAGATCGTTCTGATCATAACCACAATTAATCTCCGAATCTGAACTCGGAACTCCGACCGATCACTGATCATCTCTTTATTTTATTTTTCCAGGTCGTTTCTGTAAAAAGAATTAAATCAGATGATTGAATCGTAATTTGAAGATTGAGAGATAAACAAACAAGATGATGAATCCAACTCAAATCATAATACAAAATTTTCAGATCAAATCATAACATTTAAAATCGGATCTAACGCACAAGAGCTCAGAAAGCGAATCATAGACAAAAGAGATCGAGGATCAGATCCAGAAATTGTAAAACACCAATATACACAGAATCTGTATACGGTGATGAAGTCACTCACCGGGGTGGTACGAGCAAAACAGATCACGGACAAAATAAAATCAAAAAGTAAGATTTTTTTTTTTTTTTTTAAATAAACACTTTCGTAAGACGAAATGAGAGAGAGGACGTGGGGAAGCCATGGAAAAGCGGAGGAGAGGTTACCTTACGGAGGTTTGGAATTGGAGAGAGAGAGAGAAGAAAATGGTTGACTATACAAAAAAAAGATGGCGAGCGAAGAAGAAGAAGCAGAAGAGTGGGCTAATGTGTTATTGTTGTTGTTAAGCTTCTTTCTTTACAGCAAAACAAATGACTTTGGTGTGGTGGGCTCTTTTTTGTATCTGTCAATTTTACGAGAGTTGGCTGGCTACTTTCGGCACACTTAATATTTTTTTTTTTAAAAATTTCCAATTCTAATTTGCAATTTATACTTATAAACTTAAATTCCAATTCTAATTTGCAATTTCTAACATACACTTAAAAGCACATACACATATTTTATATTGTGCTTAAACTAAAAAAAAAAAAAAAAAAAAAAATACGATGTGTAAATTTATAAAATAGCTTTCATAACAGTGATAAAAGTAATGGTTGCGAAAGCCATTTTGTGAATTTCACATCGTATTTTACATTACCTTTTTCTTAGTTTAAGAACATATAAAATATATGTGGGTGCAAAATCAAAGATATTATATATTCTGAAACTTTCTTTTTGTGTGTGTTTACATGAATAAAATTGTTCGTTTATATAGAAGAAAACACTGGCCAAACTGAAGAGACTATACCTCCATCTTCTAATATGGGCAGCCATGACACTAACCCTCCATCATGTAATGTTTTGACTTTTTGAGTTAGAAGTACAAACATTACATGTGCCATGTGGCATGTTAATTGTTATATGAGTGTTGAGATATTCTTTACGAGGTGTTCTCATTACGATTATTAATATATGTAATTTCTTAGATTTGTTCAAAATGGCAAATGTTAAAAACTTATCTATGTTATGGTGTCGTCAAATTCCTATCAGACTGCTACCATGGAAACAAAGATTCGTAATACAAGCAGACACTCAACATGATCCGATACAAAAGACCAGATGTCTCTTGGCCACGAGCTTATGGTTGTCACAGAGCGATATAGAGAACTCAGACATAACTGAGTAAGAAGATGTTAAGATGATTTTGACTACTACATGCCACTTCTACATCGTTTTGGAATAAACTCAACTAAAATGTTGGGCGTGTTTAAGTCTCCCAATCTTTCATCTTCTTGCTCCCCTTTGGTTTTGCAATAGGAGCATCCATGCCTGCCATTTTCTTGTTGTATTTCTCGCGTAGGGGATCATTGGAAGTCCACCTGCACAATCATTCATTATGCAAGCAAAATATCAAAACCTGCAGCTCATTAAAAGAAAGAAGATATGCAAGATTCTCCCAACATATCCCAGTTTACATTTGCATGCAAAAAATTCAGTTCAGTTCTCAGCTTAATGTTTCTACTCAAATGCTATATAAATCAGATTTCAGAACCCTAAATGAGAGCTATTTTTATATGCCTAACCAAATGCAAGAAAAGAAACGCAGAAAGCAAAACAAAACTTACGGGTTACTCCAATCTGTTGTGTCCTCATTGACAAGGTGAGTCCATTTAGTTCTTCCACTGCGACCAAAGTGCTTGACTTGCATAACTTTGGGGAGAATCGATTTGTCCAACCTATCTTCTCCAGTTGGAGCAGAGAAGTCACGCTGAAATATACCATCAGTCCCAGCAGAACCTGCCTCATCATCAGGATCTGCCTGGAAGAAGGCACCCTTGTGGTAGTATTTTTGCATAAAGTTCCACTTCTTTTTAGGTTGAGCAGATGAAGCTTTCGGATTCTTCCTCTCCCATTCTCTCCTCTCCTGCTCAGTCATGTTCCTCAACTTCTCTATTTCTTCCCTCTCTCTTAACATAGCTTCCCTTGCATCTCTTTCTCTCTTGATCCTACCAATCTCTCTTGTCTTCCAGACTTCATACTCCTCAGCTTCATTGAGTTCGTCATCAGTTTCCACATCTCCAATATTTGCTTCTTCCAACAGAATGTTCTTCCGTATCTCTTCATCTTTCCTAACTTCCTCAACCACTATTTGCTTTGTCTCAACTTTTCTTATCTCCAGTTTTCTCTTAGCTAATTCCTCAAGAGCTTCTTCTTCAGCCTCAAGCCTTTCACGCTCTGCTATAGTATCTCTCTCAGCTTTTGGTACAAAAACAGGCTTGATCATGGCAATACCAGGCATGTCATCCTCTGAATCAGTCTCGTACTCAGACTCCTCCTCCTCCTCTTCTTCCTCTTGTAACTCATCTTCTTCCTCCAAAGGAAGCAGAGCAGCCTCTTCTTGAGCTCTTTTAAGATTCTTCTCTCTAATTATTCTTCTTCTTTCTTCCAAAGCATCTTCATCATCATCATCATCATCGTCTCTATCCTCTCGATTCCTTTCTTCTTCTTCCGTAGATACAACCTCAGCCTTTCTAATTCGCCTATGATCAGCTCTAACTTCGTCACGGTCTTCAACTCTGGTCTGAGCTAAACGACGCAGCCTTGGATCATCCTTCCTAGAAACCCCTAAATCATCATTCTTTGGAAAAGCTCTATCCAAAACAGAAACGGTCTGCATCCTAACATCGTCATCATCTTCGGCTTCCTCAGCCCACTCTGGTGCTTTTCCAGGCCAATACCTTCTCACTCTAGTCTGTCCAATACCACCTCGTAGCTTTTCCCTAACAGCAATTGCAGCATCACTACTCACCCCCGCCGTTACAGACATATTTTGCACTTGCGAGTAACCAAACTGAATTTTATATAGAAAGCTATCTGTTTCTGCAGCATCAAAACAAAACAAGGATTTAGATTCAAGCCTTTTGCATCATTAGTAATTTTCCCCAAATCGAAGATTGCAGATTTTTTTTTCACGAAATAAAAGGCAAAAAGGGGATTGAACTCTTTGTCAAAAGCTTGGATCGACGGAGTTAGAAAACTAATTCAGCATAAAAATTAACAAATGAAGACGACAGGAATACAAATCAGAAACCTAAATAAAAAAAAAGCGAAGCTCGGTAGTTCGGGAAATGAGAACAAGGAAACAAAAATAAACCAAATCCAGAAGAAATTGACGACAAAAATAAACGAACTTACAGTTTAGAGAAAACTGTACGGCTATAGAATGAGAAGATTGCAAATCGGGGAAACAATGCGAAAGGATCACTAAGCAACTGTGCCGGGACGGAGGAGCAGAAGAAGACGGTGGAAAAACATTTAAGCCAGGCAATAACTTATAAACTAGATAATAACCCAACCTGCGCTGTTTTTTTTTTATTTTGTTATTTGTTAATATTATGTTTATGGTGTATCATTCATTTATATGCTATATAATATAATACTATAGTGAATTTTGATTTATATTAAACTATTAATAGGTAGGCCTGGAAACTACTACCGATATCTGTATTGGACCCGCTTTACGGTTTGTATCCGTCCCGAAAAAAGGTACTCGCAGCTTTAGGGTCGAGTGAAGGGTATAATAATTATATTATTCATGAATAATGATCGAGTATCAGATATTAATTTAATTTTTGAGCGTCTCGTTACCCGTCTTATTACCCGTTTTATTACCCGACTCATAAATACATGTTAATATTTTGTAGAATAATGTTACCAGCGTGAGAAAATATTTATGTAAATTTAGATTTGTTTGTTACAAAATAATAGTCAAAAATTTATTAATTTTATACATTTTATAAAATCATATATTTAATTTACTTAAGGTCATACTCTGATTTCGACCCGTAGTTGGTACTACTATTTTGGTTTGGTGCAATATCAAATTCGTTAATTATACATTCGGTAAAGCCAAAAAAATCCAACAAAACATATATTGACCCGTGATTTGGTATTACAAATTGATGTGATCGTTTTTAGAGATCTTAATATACCAAATTTACAAATTGAAGTTATTGGTATAACATGTTGTATATTAATTTTATAGGTGAAAATTACAATTAGGTTATGTATATTATCAATATTATACACTTAGTATTGTTTATATAGTGAATATGTATAATATTAAATAAGTATATAGATTAAAAAATAACTATATTTTTATAAGTATATATATATTTTTTAAATAAATCCCAAAATATTTTTTAGATATTTATCAGGTTTTGATTTTTATTCTTATAATAATATAGTTATTTTTTAATCTATATACTTATTTAAGCAACCCTTTAAACAAATAACCTGTGGATATTGATATTGTTATTTGTTAATACTAAGTGTATAAAAATATAGTTATTTTTAATCTATATACTTATTTAAGCAACCTTTTAAACAAATAACTTGTGGATATTGATATTGTTATTTGTTTTATACTAAGTGTATAAAACTATTTTTACATACTGCCATGATTTAACATTATCAATATTATACACTTAATATTGTTTATATAGTGAATATTGTGTATAAACAATTAAGTTTTAGCCAATTAAATAGTTTGTTATTATTTCCTAAGATTTATGAAACAATAAACAGAGTTTTATTATTTTGTAAACAAATCTAAACTTTTCTTTTGTTAGTTATTAGAATAATTAAAATATAATAGCATTTTCGTAATATGTCACATCAGAACTGGTTAAATTTTTAACAACATAACTTAAATAAGTATATAGATATATTTTAAAATATAAACAATGTTGTATCCTAATTTTAATATATATTTGTTATTATTAAATGATTTAGATATGTAAATATTTAATCTTAGTTTTATAAATAAATTTAAGTTTTATAATTTTCTAAATAGTTTGTTATTGTTTCCTAAGATTTCTGAAACAATAAATAAAATTTGTTTAATTATTTTATTACATAATTTCGAAATAATTATATTATTATTTTATTAAATAATTTCGAAATTTCTTTACTAATATTCTTGTAATCTAATAAATTAATAATTACTATTTTTTTGGATAATCATTTTCAGGTTACAACAAATTAATATTAAGATTCTGTTATTATATTTTGTATTAAAATATAGTGGCATTTTGTGTAATATTATACATGAAATAGGGTTATTTGTTTAAAAGGTTGCTTAAATAAGTATATAGATTCGATGTTGAAAAGACCCCGTCATAAATTCGTTAGATTGAAACTCTAGGCTTTAATGGGCCTTTTTAAGATTGGTTTATCTATTATCTTAAATTGCTTTAGTGTGAAAATCAAATACAGTATTCTTATTTGTAATATTTTTTTTAAATAATTTTTATTATTAATACTAGGTATCGAGGCCCCGCGATATCGCGGGAGAACTCATTTTAATAAAATATTTATTACAAAATTTCTTTATTATATTTTTATTAAATTATGGTATAATAAATTCCAAAAATACAACTCTTAAAATATTTTAAGAAATATTCTTAAAAATAAATTTATTTTTACATGTGATTAACAAAAATTTTATGTTGACGTATCGTTCTCAATGTTTAAGTCTATTTAATTAGTGGATTACCCTTTGACTATAATATTTACAGATTTTTGCCATTGATGTAACTTACATATATTTCACTCAATTATTCTGAGAAAAATTACAATTAAAATATGCAAACGAGGGATACAAATCTTTACGATTAAATAAATAATGATTAGTGCTATAAACATATGATAGGTAGTTGCATTTTTAAAATAATTTTTAATGTAATTAAATCTCCATATTTTATTTAATTATGTTTTCTAGTTTAATATTATATAATTAATTAATTATTCGTTGCCTACAATTATACATTTGAAGATAAGTAGATTCTTATATTTATTCCCACATAGTTATATAGTTAAACATATTTATATCTATAAATGTTTATGTGTTTACATATGACATCACTATATAGAATGTTAATTTCAAAGAAATGTAAAATTATTTATTTGGTAATTTTGAACTCTAATTTTTTTTGGATAGATTTATTTGATTTATCAATTTAAATATCTTTCTTTTTTGTTTTAATTGTTAAAAACATGAATACATTTTATAAAAACACTATAATTTCCAAAATAATCGTATAAAAATTTGAAAATATATTAAAAGTTAATTGAGCCCACTCATAAAATGACATAATGTTAATTCGTTCAAATTAAATACTTGAATTCAATTAAATTAATTATTTAAAATGTTTCACATAACTCAAATATATTTTTATAAATGAATATGTTTACATATTTATATTAATGAATATGTTTACATATTTATATTTCCGAAATCAATAAATCAAAATTTATCAAATTAATAACCTTATTTCTTTTAGACATAAGCCTTCTTCGTTTGTGAGTCTCAGCGACACCTTCTAACGATTGTAATTATAGTGCAATTTTCTCTTTTAATCATTTCCATCAATATCTTTTGTGACTCAGTGCACCGTGTTTCTGTCGCTGTTTTTTTTGGCGATGTATTTAAGCGACACAAGTGTCGATTTTCTTCATATCTCTCACTATATTTAGTCGCTAGTTTTTAAAATTATTAAAGAATCAGTGTTAAGAATAAGAAGATTACCAATCATTCTCAAATTTAAATATAAATAAACAAAAATTATCACACATTTCACTTATAACTCAGTTATAATATACATTAATAAAAAATGAATATATCTATATTCATAGAGGTGGAATTGTAGATGAATATATAATACAAACAACTATCATTTTGTAGACAAAACATATGATATATACAAAAGTCTAAAGTCATTAAATATTTTGACAATTCTACTAGATTATATAGATAGTTAATCCAATATTAAATGTACTTACTACTTATTTTTCTCCGTACAAGATATTGGTTATTTATCTAGTTTTTTGTAAAGGTAAAAACAATTATGAGTGAAAAAATACAAACAGATTTATAATCTAAATGACTTCATTAAAAATTTAAAATTTTATTTTTAAGAAAAATCCATAAACCTTTAGTTAAATCAATAATCCTTACAAAAAAAATTAATTCTTATAATAATATATATTTAGTAATTTTAAAAAATACTTACAAATGGTTGATTATTAAAAATTTGGAACAATTGAAATATTAATAGAAATAAATGAAAACAATGTTTTCTAAGTAACTTACACATAAATAGGATTGCACTTACATGATTAGTAAATAAAAGCAGAGTTTATCCGAGTGATGTGATCTTAAATATTAAATTTACCAAATGTTTCAATGCTTCAATTAAACGGTTAGGATAATTTCTTTTAATATGTTTTAATAGATAAAGATAATTAATGAAGAATTATACTTAGTTAAAAATGTGAACATTTAAATAGACACAACTGTTCGTAAGAGACACAACTTTACAGTCAACATACATTTACAATTTTTCAAAAAGACGCACCAATATATTTTTTTGTCAAAAAGATAGAAATTAAATTTTTTTATGATAGTCATAATGAAAAGACGCAATTGTTTTTCGCATTTATTCAGCTTGTTGTTATCATATGTTAAAAATAAAGTTTAAAAATTTCCCAAAAGAAGAACAAATATATATAATCCTAAAGACATGTACATTTGAACTAAAAAGAAAGTTTGAAATTTTTATAAAAGAAGAACATATATAGATTACTAAAGATATAAATATTTGAATAGACAGGATTGCTAAAGATGTGAACATTTGAATAGATACAATTGTTCGTAAAAAACACAACTGTTTGTAAAAGACACAACTCTACATTCAACCGATGCAACTTTCTATAGAGACGCAACTGAATAAATTTTTTATCCAAAAAAAAAAAAAAAAAAAAATTTAAAAAAAAAGTCATGATAAAAAGACGCAACTGTTCTTTCATTTATTCATATTGCTAATATTATATACACAAGTCACAGCTGTTTGTAAGAGACACAACTCTACATTTAATTGATGCAACTTTCTAAAGAGACGCAACCATATAATTTTTTTGTCAAAAGAATAATTAAATAATATTTTTTTAATGAAAATTTACGATGAAAAGATACAACTGAATTTTTTTAATAAAAAGTGTCACGATGAAAAGACGCAATTTTTCTTTGCATTTATTCATATTACTAATATTATATACAAAAATCTCAACTGTTTGTAAAAGACATAACTCTACATTCAACAAATGCAACTTTCTAAAGAGATGCAACCATATAATTTTTTTGTCAAAAGAATAATGAAATAATATTTTTTTTGAATGAAAAGTCACGATGAAAAGATTCAACTGAATTTTTTTAATGAAAAGTCACGATTTTTTTAAATAAAATATCAAGATGAAAAGACGCAACTATTCTTCCCATTTATTCATATTGCTAATCTTATATACAAATATCTTTGTATTTAATCATATTGCTAATATTATATACAAAAGTCTTCGCATTTATTCATATTGCTAATATTATATACAAAAGTCATAACTGTTTGTAAGAGACACAACTCTACATTCAACAGATACAACTTTCTAAAGAGACGCAACCATATAATTTTTTTTGTCAAAAGAATAATTAAATAATATTTTTTTTTAATGAAAAGTCACGATGAAAAGATGCAACTGAATTTTTTTTAATGAAAAGTCACGATGAAAAGATGAGACTGTTCTTCGCATTTATTCAGATTGCTATTATTATATAGATTAATAGATCTCCAACTAATGGGCTCGGTCTTGAACAATTACAAGGATCCAGCAGTTACAAAAAGAGAAAAACGGCGGACATTGCCCTTGTCAGAAAAAACGATCGGATCCTGCTGAAAGACCTGAAACAGAAGCTTGAGCAGGAATGCCGGTGGTTGCAGGATCCACGGCTTTGTGGTAGATACACAAAATCAAAACCCTTGACATCAGCAACTAAACTTTGTCGCGGATTCTTCTCCGGTATACCGCCTGATCCGCTACAGATCCTCCGACAAGCTCAAACAACCAATGACAGGCTCCACGAAGTCAGGTCCCGTGCCTAGCAACCCGCTCACTCAGATCTAACACGCCTCTTCCAGCTCCGGCGACCACCGCAACCTCAAGGTTGGTTTGCTTCAATCTGGTCTGGTGGATACAATAGTTATGGCAATTTACAGAGGATGATGGCTCAATCCATCCTCCATAACTCGAAACCCATGATAGCTCCTGAGGATGCCAAACCTCTAGGTTAACCACTACAACGACAAAACATCACCGAAAACCACCAACAAGAGAACTAGACCGAAGACTAAGGACAACCTCACAGAGGGGCGATGATGACAGTAGAAATAGGGAAAGCTAAAAAAAGAGGAGAAGAAGCCCTCCCTAGTGCCGGGAGGGCAACCGGAGAGGCGACATCGATAGATCTAGGTTTACCTTTCTAGAGAGAAGAAGGAAAAAAAAAGTAGTATTATTATACAAATTAAGAGAAGACAGTCAGACACTGATTACAAATATCAGATATGTAACAGAATCAAACAAAATATATCGATCCGAGTAAGAATACAATTTTTTTGAGACATGCCTCCAATAAAAGCAAGTTCGCATGTGTCAGTTTATTAATATGGTAACAACTAGCAAGAGTACAAGAGCTTAGGAAGTTACACTTACATCTAATATAATATGCTAACTTTACTACAAAAGGATAAAAAGACTATATTACCTAGGGAGATTCTCACTGCCGTCTGCGGATCAAATTTAGGCCAGTCCTGATCATAGGCATAGAAGGTTGTGTTAAATTAACCTGTTCACAATCTGGTAATGATTCCCTCTTTTTGTCACTTCTAATTCTCTTCAACCACTTCCAAACCATAGTTCCTTTAGATCTTAACTTACTAGAAACCTTACGTGGCTCGCTGGATGAAAATGGATTAGGGATAATTGCCTCTACGACGACTCTGGAAGATGTTGGAGAATGATGCTCCTCATCAATATCATTACTAATACTTGTAGCTTCTCTTTCTCTTGTAATTTCACTAGGTATTGTATCATTTGCATTCGTTGGAGCCGTAATTATCTGGATGCCACATTGGGTCACTCTGCAGTTAGCACCTAAAAGCTCGTTTTTTTGACTCACTGTGTGGAATTCAAATTTAACTTCACTACCACTGGGATGCATTTCGGTATCATAGAAGATAAACATGTGATCCCATTCGACTTTTGGAGCTTCCCCTGGAGCCCAACACTGATATGTTCTCTCTAATTCTCTATGATTAGAAGAGTCGAACATGTCTTTCCATGTGCATTTGCACTTAATGCCAAGACCTGCAGTGTTGTGGCAATCATCCTGAAATGATACCACAATCGACATAAAAAAGCCAGAAAGAGGTTTTCTTGTCCAAGGATCTAAGTTTGCCATTACATTTGGACCTTCTTCCAAGAGAAATGAGGATCTCTGACGTGTGCCAGCAGGAATACAGATGCTGACTTCAGGTGCTTTGATGAATCCCTATTCAAGCAAAGGCCAAATCCAGTCAGATAACTTGCTCGCTTTACTACATTAGACCATATGTGTAGAGAAGGAGAAAAAAAAACCTGTTGTTGTGCTGATCTTGCTAAACTTGCTATTCTAGTCAGACCTTTCTCTAATAGCTCAGCAATCACTTGTAAAGAAGAATTGAAACAATTACTGAAGGTGTAGTGCACTGGAAGCTGCTCAAAGTCCAAACAAACCGACTTCAAATATGTACAACCATGAGCATTCAAGAATTCTAGACTTTTGGGAAACTGTGGCACTTCTTGTAATGCGGTTCTACCAATATATAACTTTCTCATGTTTTTTGGGAAACCCTTAATTTCCTCGAGGTTTGAGCAGCCAGACAGATGTAGAACTTGGAGCCTCCAAGTTGGAGGGATTCTAAATTGACCATGTCAGGAAGACTTCGTAAATGAGAACAATCTTTCATGTTCAAGTAGACAAGCTTGCCGAAACCTCGATTACAGGAGCTTACTTTTACCAGTTCTGTTACACTCTCCAAGTCGATATACTCAACGTCCTGAAAGTTTCCTAGAAGATTCAAAAGCTTTTGGCGGTGCAGCTTAACTTTTTGGAGGGAATGACTCATAATGGATGTTGGTATTTCCTTTATACTGGTTCCTTGGAGATGTAGTTCTTCAATATTTGGAGCTCCTTGGAAACTTTTGATCTCTATGCAACCTGAGAGATTTACAACTCGGAGATGTTGTAATTGACTCGTGTCTGGGAAACTCTGCAATCTTTTACAACCTTGGAGATCAATTAGCTCGATATTTTGAGCATATAGTGGTACGTTGCATTCAACTAGTTGTTCAGAATGACAAAGCATGATCCTCTTCAACATTTTAAGCTTCAAAACAAAAAATAAAAATTGTTAAGGTTTCATGGGTTTATAAATCAAAAGCAATTGACAGAAGTGTGGATTGGTCCAAGTCCCCCTCAAGATTAAAGTTTGTATTGGTGTTTGCTTCGAACTGTATCCCACTTTAGGTTATGATAACATCCTAAATTTCCCAGGTTTTTAATTCAAGACCAATGAATAAACTGATTATGTTCTTCATATATTAATTTAAGCCATTTCAACTTTGGATAAGGGATGATATCCTGATAAAAATGGATAACAATAAATTTAAAATATGAATACCAGACTTGGCCTACCTTGGTTTTTGCCTCTAGTTTATGAAGCTTACTGCAAGTCATATTGAGCTCAACAAGGTGCTCAAAGTCAAAGTCTTGAGGCAAGGATTGCAAAGGATACTTCTCCCAACTGAGGAGCCGTAGCTGACAAGGCAAAAAATCAAGGCCCTTCGGAAAGTTGAGTTCATGAGTATATTCAGAGCATGACCTATATATCCTTAGGAATTTGAGATTAATCATATTCTTGAAGGCATCGTGTCTGACATCAAATGTCAAGTTTGACGTGTCTAGAGATATGCTTTCGATATCTTCAACGACCTGAAAAATAAAATTAACTGAATAAGTTAATAAGGTTGGCTCAAAATCAAATAAAAAGTTGTGTACGTGCTATATAACATATACCAAAACACAGTTAGGCCTTGCTTGGGTTCTCCACTTGCTATACATCTTCTAGTAGATACCTGATCCTGGAAGGTTCACACATTCTGGTGCAACTCTCAGTTTCTTTACTGAGAAGGGATAGGATCAGATTATTCATGTGAAGTGTGTCTTTTGATATAGTCACAAGACATTTCTCCACAAGAACATCTATTCCAAGGCGTGGAAAGTAACGACACCCTTCAAGCATTTGGACTACATTGTCGACATTTTCTCCCCTAAAGACGCAAGCAATGTCCCAGTAAATGTTCTTCTCATTGTCACCAAGTGCACTATATTCACTCTTTAGCACATCCTGAATCTCTTTGGGAGGATATTTCTTGAGTTCGAGGAATGCGGCTTCCATTTTTGACATGTTCTTCTGAAGCTCTTTACCATAAATGCGGAGAGCCAACGGGTTTCCATTAGCATAGTCAATAACTTTCATAGAAATTTCCTTTTCCTTCTGACCCATCTGAACCGGCTCCGAAAATTTAGCCATTTCCTTCTGAACCTGCTGGCTTCTTCCAAAAGCACTCTGGCAAAACAGTTGCAAAACCTCGTGCTCGTTCAGACCCTGAAATTCGTATATATGATTGATTTGACAAAAAGGAAACACTGTTTTGTCTCTGGAAGTCACTATTACAAGCCTTCCGAGACCAAAGCAATCAAGCCTTTGAATGAACGACTCTGCAAACAAAGGATCTCGCACGTCATCCAGGACAACAAGAATGCTTGTATCACATAGTTTGTCCTTAAGAAGGCTCGGTCTCATGATGTAAGAGCTGGATATATCAAACTTTTCCTTCAAAATTTTACCAATTTTTTCATCAAGCAAACTGTGAAGTCCCTCCTTACGAAATGCTTCATCAAAGCTTTCGATGAAGCAAGAAACATCGTAGTCATTGGAGATATAGTTAAAGACTGCTTTAGCAAGCGTCGTCTTCCCTATGCCAGGCATACCCCAGATTCCTATGCTTCGGCAGATCCCCCATGGTTACTTGTAGAGCACATCTCGAATATCCAGCAGCCTCGAGTAAATCCCAACTGGTTCTGGAGGATAGAATTTCTCATTAATATTTCTGACGACAGTGTCCACTAGCTCGGAATCTCTAATATGCATCAAATAATTCCTGGTGCCCAAAAAAGAAAACACATCATGTTATTTTTCAACAATAAAAATTTATAATTGTATAAATAGTATATTCCCTCTAGTTTTTTTAGTTGTCATTCTAGAGTAAAAATTTTGTTTTCTAGTGCTTATCATTTTAGGTTTCCAATGCATATGTTTGGTAAAAATATCAATTTTATCTCAACTATTTTAATGCTTTAACCAATAAAAAAAAATTAGAAAATGTATTAAAGAATGGGTATAATAAAAACATTGATCTATTTTCTTAATTTGTGTGCAAAGCGGAGTATAATTTAAATAAAGCTTTAAGAAAACTGATGTGATTGAATTTCAAGATCGATGCAACTACTAGAAAATGATAACTTCTTACTTGAAGTAAGTGTACTGTAACACAATACTCTTCCACCCGTGAACTTTGGTCAATGGATCGACGCAGTAGAACTCTGGATATGTACACTTGTTCCTCGAACTCTTAATAATCTCTGAAACCTTATCAACCGTCAAATCTAAAGATTTGCGTGTCTCCGTCATGTTGGGAAAAACCAGCACATTAATCCCATCGGTCACAGCCAGATTCTGATCATTGGAGCATGCATCCACGAATACGAAGATTCCTTCTCGGCGTAAAGCGGCGGCGAGATGGCTGACGAACGAATACCGTACCGTTACCTCGCAGAAGATGTTGACACTGTGACTACGCTCTTGAGTGTTTTGTGGATTCACAATATTCATCTCTCTCAATTCTCCCCTCCAACGAACGTGAGAGAGCTGAAGGAAAGATCACTTTACCTAATATGCAGCCAATAATTTATTCCCTTTCTGCTTATAAGTATTAAATTGAATTCAATAACTTTTGAGTGTATCTCTCTATTTCTCGTCAACTGAAAAGTCAATGTTTTTTAAAAAAAATTTAACACACACACACTGTCTGCACAACGTGTTAATATTAAGTTAGGTGTGTGCTCGCGTTTCAGTTCATGGCACCAACCTACCAAACAAATCATGCAGATATTTTGCAACTAAAAAAATTATTATGTAGCTAAACTGAAATTAATTACAAAGGCGTGTATATTTTAATAGTCAAATAAGAATCAAAGAAAAGTCCGAATGTGGTTGTCGGCATCTTAGTTAAGATGGCTATGGGTAGAACACGCAATACCAATCGTAAAGAAGATTTTCTTCACTCTAGGTAGAAAGTCTTAAAGGTTATGGCTTTTGGCTGACAAAGTCAACATTGTACAGAACCGTCCATAAAGGATTTTATTTATTTATTCACATACGCTCTCCGTTTTAAGTTAAGTAAGTGGCCCCAAAGCCGAATTTGACCGAGGTGTGAGCTCTGTGTTCGAGGGAACTACTTGTACCATCGGTGTTGTTGGGATGCCCTGCATAGGTAAATCAACTCTTGCTAGGAAGTTGTACGAGAAGTTGAAGGACGGATTCTTGAGCTACACGTTGATCCCAGATGTCCATGAAATTTCTAAAAAAGATGGGTTAAGTTACTTGCTCACAATACTCTTGGAGGATTTATTAAATGTCAAGGATCCCAACATTGAGACAGTACAAGCTGCACACCAAGTTTACAAAGATCAACTACTCAGAACCAAAGTCTTTGTAGTTCTCGACAATGTTACTAGCAAGGACCAAATTGATGCTCTTCTCGGCAAACGCGACTGGATTAAGCCGGGAAGCAAAATTGTCATTGCAACAAGAGATAAGTCACTGATACAAAGTTTTGTCGATGATATTTACGAGGTCCCTGGACTAAGCGCTAGAGACGCCTTACAACACTTTGTCCATTATGCATTCCATGATCAAGAAGGCAGTGCTCTCAGGCAAGGAAATTTCTCAAAGTTGTCAAACGATTTCGTTCATTACACCAAAGGAAATCCACTAGCTCTCAAGATATTGGGAACAGAGCTTTTTGGAAAAAATGAGACTCACTGGGACTTAAAACTGAAAGCATTGGATCATCACCATATAAGTCCATTAGGACATAGCTGGCTTCAAAAGGTTTGGGAGGGGAGTTATGATGGACTGAGTCAACAGGAAAAAGATATGCTTCTTGACATTGCTTGCTTCAGGTCGCTAGATGAGAATTACCTAGTGAGTTTATTGGAGTCAGATGACACTAGGAATATAATGGAAGATCTCGTGAACATGTTCATGATTAATATAAATGCTGGCAAAGTACAGATGCATGATACATTGTATATGCTATCCAAGGTGCTTGGTCAAAAAGCCACTGCTACAGATGGAAAGGGACGGCATAGGTTGTGGCACCATCAGACCATAACTGATATGCTAAAGAATAATAAGGTAAATACTATGATCCTGATTGTTTTTTATTTTTTTATATATGGTCGCCTTATAGCTTTTATATTTACATGCTTGTTTAATAAAGGTTGTCTAGGATTTATTATACTTTCACGGTTGTCTAAATTCCAATTTTAATTCGTGTTGTTGTTTGCAAATGTTTAACAGGGAGCGTGTAATGTCAGATCTGTCTTTCTTGACTTGTCTGATATAACAAGAAAAATGAGTTTCCACAGCTCTGCTTTTGCCAAGATGAGAGATCTACGATATCTCAAAATCTACAGTACTAATTGTTCCCGAGACTGTGATCATGACATTAAAGATGACACTAAGTTAAACTTCCCTGAAGGAATCCAGCTACCATTGAATGAGGTACGATGTCTCCACTGGTTGAAATTCCCATGGAAAGAACTTCCACAAGATTTCAACCCTTTTAATTTGGTCGACCTCAAGCTTCCTTATAGCAAGATTGAACGAGTTTGGGAAGATAACAAGGTGTGTAACAATACATCAGTTACTTTCTCTTTTATTGATCTAAAGGCATGCATGCAGTTCTTTAAATGTCTAAAGATGTTGTCTACTTCTTTGTATAAATAAGTTGATTCTCTCTTTTTTTCTTTGCTTTCATTTTTCTTAGGATGCACCAAAACTAAAGTGGGTCAATTTGAATCACTCAAAGAAGTTGAACACATTGGCGGGGTTAGGAAAAGCTCAAAATCTTCAAGAACTAAATCTTGAAGGTTGCACGGCTTTGAAACAGTTGCATGTCGATATGCAAAACATGAAGTGTCTTGTTTTCTTGAACCTGAGAGGATGCACAAGTCTCAAGTCTCTTCCAGATATTCAATTGATCTCTTTGAAAACTCTCATCCTCAGCGACTGCACAAAGTTTAAAGAGTTTCAGGTTATTTCTTCTAAGCTAGAAGTAATATACTTGGATGGCACGGCAATAAAAGAACTCAAGTTTGACATCGAATTCTTCCAAAGCCTTGTCTTCTTGAACATGAAAGGTTGCAAGAAGCTGAAAAGACTCCCTGACAATCTAGGTGAGCTGAAAGCTTTGGAAGAACTTATACTTTCTGGTTGTTCGAAGCTCAAAACATTTCCAGAAATTGGGGGAAATAGGAGCCGTCTAGGGATACTGCTTTTGGATGAGACAGCCATAGAAGAGACACCAAAGATAGTCTCAGTGCGGCGTTTATGCTTAAGCAAGAATGAAAAGATCAGCCGTCTTCCAAATCTCATCAATCAATTTCCTCAACTGCAATGGCTTGATTTGAAGTACTGTAAGAATCTTACACAGGTTCCTCAGCCTCCACCAAATCTTCAGTGTTTAGATGTACGTGGTTGTAACTCACTGAAAACAATTGTGAAGCCACTAGTTTGTTCTAGACCGATGAAGCATATCAATTCCACATTCATTTTCACTGAGTGCAATGAATTGGAACAAGCTGCAAAGGAAGAAATTTCCTCATATGCTGAAAGGAAGTGTCAGTTGCTCTCAAGTGCACTTAAACACTGCGATGAGGTATCTCTCTTTGTTATATTCCATAGATTTTCAACTCTAAACAAAATGGCAATAAGTGGATTGGTCAATGTCCCTTATATATTAGCTTTTGCCTTCTCTGTAACTTTTTTTTGGAGCCAAAATTAATGATTTTTGCCTTTTGTATAATTTTGCAGAGTTGTGTTCCAGAGATTTTGTCCTGCACTAGCTTTCCCGGATGTGAAATGCCTTCATGGTTCTCTCACGGCGCAATTGGTTCTATGGTGGAGTTCGAGTTACCTCCTCACTGGAATCACAATAGGCTTTCTGGGATAGCCTTATGTGTTGTTGTTTCATTCCAGAACTGTCAAAATCATGCCAACTTGACAGTCAGATTCTCTTGTGCGCAAAATAACGGAAAGAGCTCTTGCACCAACATTACTTGGAAGGTTGGAAGTTTAATTGAACAAGACAGCAAAGTAAACACGGTTGAGTTAGATCATGTTTTAATTGGCTACACCAACTGCTCAAGCTTCATAAAACTTGTTGAAGGCCAAAGTCCTCGTAAATGTGCTCCGACCAAGGCATTACTTGAGTTTAGGGTAACGACTGGTACTGGTGGTGGTGGGGAATCTAGGTTTGAAGTTTTGAAATCTGGTTTCAGTTTTGTGTTTGAACCTGAAGAGAACAGAGTTCCATTCGCAAGGAATGATGACGTCAAAGGTAAAACAAAAATCAACGGAACTCGAAGTGCTAATGGTTGTTTCAAGGACCAAGCATATGGTGATGAATCTCCAAAGGGCCAGTGGCAGACAAAAACCTACATTGAGAGTTCAACGTACATCCCAGATGAAGCATCTTCTTCCCAAACATCTGGTATTGATTCCACTCTTTTGTATTAAATTCATCAACTAAGACTTAGCTGAGTTCCTCAGTTTTCACACTATTTTATTCATTGGAACTCCTCTGTATTTGTATCTCCATTGTACATCTATCTCTCTGTTCTCATCTTATAGATGATTTGGCTTGGGATTTAGGGTGTTACGTAATGATTTAGAATTTAATAAAATTCCATGTTATATGGTTTAGAACTTCCAAGTTCCATTCCCAAGTATCCTCCTCAAGTCCACATGGACCAAGATACTCTAATACTAAAGGCTCTCTGCTTATTCTCTGCACAGAATAATTATAAACAGGAAACATGACCATTTCCAATATGAGTTCTCTGTGCAACTTACTCTGATCACACCCGAGTTTACTTTTCAAGAAACTTCTCTCAAAAATCTTGATTTCTTTATTCTTCTCTCTAATTCTTCTTCCAAAGCATCATCATCATCATCATCATCGTCTCTATCCTCTTGATTCCTTTCTTCTTCTTCTTCCGTAGATACAACCTCAGCTTTTCTAATTCGCCTATGATCAGCTCTAACTTCGTCACGGTCTTCAACTCTGGTCTGAGCTAAACGACGCAGCCTTGGATCATCCTTCCTAGCAACCCCTATATCATCATTCTTTGGAAAAGCTCTATCCAAAACAGAAACCGTCTGCATCCTAACATTGTCATATCTTCGGCTTCCTCAGCCCACTCCGGAGCTTTTCCAGGCCAATACCTTCTCACTCTGGTCTGTCCAATACCACCTCGTAGTTTCTCCCTTACAGCAATTGCAGCATCACTACTCACCCCGGCACAGACATATTTTGCACTTGCATGTCTCATTAAGTCATACCAAAGACAAAGAATTCGCAAAAAATAAAATAAGAAAAAACAAAACAAAACATAAGATACATGCCAATCAGTTTGTGCAACCGTTTCCTACAAAATAATATCAACCTAGACTCCATTATTTATGATAATCAATTAGCCTTCGTCCAAGGTAGACTCATGATAATAGATTCCTTCATGACTTACTTCATACTTTTAAAAACATAGATCCAGCACGATGGCTATTTCCCAACTGATGAAACAGAAGCATTATGATATGTCTATATTTTGTCTCTCCTTAGCCTATTTTTATCATGCATTTAGCTAGGATAACTCATTGGTTTGCATCGTTTTCTAGTTTTTTCTATACACTTTGCATGTCTAGGTAGCTCTTGCATCATCCTTGCATACATTGTGCATTTTGGAGTATTTCAGGTATTTAGGAAACGTTGGAAGCTATTCTCGTCCGAGCCATGGTCGCCACCTTCATTCTCGTCCGAGCCATGGTCACCATCTTCATTCTCGTCCGAGCCATGGTCACCATCTTCGTTTCGTCCGAGCCATGGTCACCATCTTCATTCTCGTCCGAGCCATGGTCACCATCTTCATTCTCGTCCGAGCCATGGTCACCATCTTCGTTTCGTCCGAGCCATGGTCACCATCTTCATTCTCGTCCGAGCCATGGTCACCATCTTCGTTTCGTCCAAGCCATGGTCACCATCTTCATTCTCGTCCGAGCCATGGTCACCATCTCCGTCTCGTCCGAGCCATTGTCACCATCTCCGTTCCGTCCGAGCTATCCGTCCAAGCCATGCTCCTCAGCCTTCCATCCGAGCTATGATGACATTGGATTCCATTCGACGCACATGGACTTGATCGCACATGTCGGGAAGAAAGACGTTTGGTTTCACATGCTTCAGGAGATTACCGAACCGACGCTTTACCTTGTCGTTTTAAGTTTTAGGGCTTTCCATGTTGGACTACTATATATACATTTTGTTAAGTCTTTGCGGAGACATCTTATCTTTTAATCTCGTTTTCGTTCCCAGAAGGTTTTTAACCTAGCATCCAAAACACGTTCTCAGACTTGTATTCCGATATCGTTGAGATTTATTGAGATTTTCCATTTGATTCCTTCTACAAAGTTGTTAATCTTATTTTTATCTATCTTATTATGCTTGATTCAATGATTTCTGTGTTTGCATCCTTGACTATGATTTTCGGATCTGAGTAGTGTGGTAGTTCCTGAGGATGGGATAGATTAGGTGGAGGATCTTAGGATGTAGAGTGTTTAAGCTTTGATTGTAAAATTCCCTTCTGGACTAGAGTTAGAATTACTTGTTTCTCTCTGATCAATTGGAACTAGGTTCGAGACATTTCCGCACCCAAAAGGTGTTTGATGAAATGTCTGACCAACTAGTGCCAGAGACTTACGTTCCTAGCCTAAGAGATTAGTTGTCTAGGATGTTTGTTGACACGAATGAACTTGTCTGTCATGCCTGCTCGACCACGTTTCTCTAGCGAGAGCTAGGTATGGAAGTGGTTGCGTCTGAGTAGCTTTTGCCAAGAGATTGGATTAGCTAAGTTGTGATGTTCATTGTTTAGGGATACTTTGCTTATGGTATGTTAAACACTCCTTAGACTAGAATACTCCACCGACATCAATTACCCCATCCTTAGGACTTCTTTCTTTCTGATTTTATTACATTCTTGGAACTGTTTCGTTTGTTCATGCTTAGAATCGTTTGCGTTTTTATTCACTTTCGCTTCTTGTCATGCATTCTTGTTTCTTGTTCTGTGACTCATTTCCATTTCGCATTTTGATCATTCTAGGACTCTTAGATAAAAACACTCTTTGAATTGGCTTAACTTGTGATTCCTTGATTGCATCTTGATTGCTAGCAACATCCCATTTGGATTGACACCTTAAATACTACAACACTTAAGGTTAATTGAACCTGCTAGGAGACACAAAAATCTTAGTATCAATTTGGCGCCGTTGCCATTTGGGATTCGTATTGTTACATTTGAGATTTCAAGTTTTGCAAGATTAAGTTCTGTTACACTTATCATTCTGAGTACTGACTTGTTTTGGTTGTTTGCTTGTTTGTTTTGCATCTCAGGAACCTGTTGGTTGCAACCTTGCATGCACACCAGATCAAGAGGGCATCAGAATCTCCTTCCTGTGATCGACGAAATCAACCGGTTGCAACGCCCACGACAAGCTCGTCAACCCGTTGAGCATCTCGCACACGTCACTATGGACCAACAGCATGAACCACATCAGGGACCGCGAAACATTGGTGCTGGGGATGCACCGAACACTCACACTCAACGTGCTGGAATCGTCCCTCCCGCCGTGCCGAACAACAACTTCGAGATCAAAAGTGGTCTGATTACCATGATCCAAGGAAACAAGTTTCACGGGTTGCCTATGGAGGATCCACTCGACCACTTGGACGAGTTCGACCGTCTTTGTGGTCTCACCAAGATCAACGGCGTGAGTGAGGATGGTTACAAGTTGCGCCTCTTCCCTTTCTCCCTGGGAGACAAGGCTCATCAATGGGAGAAAAACCTTCCCAAGGGCTCAATCACCACCTGGGATGGCTGCAAGAAGGCATTCTTGGCCAAGTTTTTCTCTAACTCCAGAACGGCACGTCTCAGGAATGAGATTTCCAGTTTCACTCAGAGGAGCTCAGAATCATTCTGTGAAGCCTGGGAGCGTTTCAAGGGTTACCACAGCCAGTGTCCACACCATGGTTTCAGCAACGAGTCACTGCTGAGCACTCTATACCGTGGTGTACTTCCAAAAATCCGCATGCTGCTTGACACTGCTTCCAACGGTAATTTCTTGAACAAAGAGGTTGAGGAAGGATGGCAATTGGTTGAGAATCTCGCCCAGTCAGACGGCAACTACAATGAGGATTATGACCGCACATTTCGCGGCGACGCTGGGTCTGAAGAGAAGTACAAGAAGGACCTCAAGAATGTAAATGAGAAGCTTGACCGTATCTTGCTGAGCCAGCAGAGGAGCGTCCACTTCGTCTCTGAGGACGACCCTTTCCAAGTTCCAGATGGGGAGGGTGAGCAGAGTGAAGAGATCAGCTATGTTCAGAATCAGGGTGGCTACAACAAAGGTTACAACCCCTACAAGACGAATCCCAATTTGTCTTACCGAAGTACCAATGTTGCTAATCCACAAGATCAGGTGTACCCTCCTCAACAACAACAGCAAGGGCAACAAAAACCTTTTGTGCCTTACAATCCGGGATTCGCTCCAAAACAACAGTTCCAGCAGGGTTACCAAGCTCCCTCGGGACCACCGCCAGGATTCCGCCCTCAACCAGTTCAGCCTACACCAACCCCAGATCAAGAACTGAAGCATATGATGCAACAAATTCTTCAGGGTCAAGCTAGCGGTTCCATGGATACTGCAAAGAAGTTCGCTGACCTAAGTCAGCGGATGGAATGTTCCTACAATGATCTGACCGTCAAATTCGAAACTCTGAATTCGAAGATAAGGTACATGGAGGGCCAATCGGTTTCTACTTCTGCACCAAAGCCTGGCCAATTCCCAGGTAAAGCTGTTCAGAACCCCAAGGAGTTTGCCAATGCCATTACGCTAAGAAGTGGGAAAACATTGCCTCCCAGGCAAGGAGTACCAGACGTCACTGAGGACAGTGCGGAATTAGATGGGGAGGATTTTGGTCAGGATGACACTCAGATGGAGAACCCCGTCGAGGCAGTCAAAGATCCAATCGAGCCAGTGAAGCAATCCGAGCCTGAAGCTGTTAAGGAGCCTGCTGTTCCTGAAGACAGACCTGCGAAGTTCATCCCTCCACCGTACAAGCCTCCTCTACCATTTCCAGTGAGGTTCAAGAAGCAGCTTACTGAGAAGTACAAAGCCTTGTTCGAAAAGCAAGTCAAGGAGATTGAGTTGAGAATGCCATTGCTAGATGCATTCGCACTTGTTCCTCACTACCAGAAATTCCTCAAGGACTTGGTGATGGAGAGATCAAAAGAAGTTCAAGGCATGGTGGTACTAAGTCTTGAGTGCAGTGCAATCATCCAGAAGAAGGTTGTACCCAAGAAGCTCAAAGATCCTGGATCATTCACTCTTCCCTGCTCCATTGGACCCATGTCTTTTGAGAGGTGCTTATGTGATCTTGGCGCTTCAGTGAATCTGATGCCATTCTCTGTGGCTAAGAGGTTGGGTTTCACAAGGTTTAAGGGATGCGACATCTCCCTCATCCTTGCAGATAGATCAGTGAGACTTCCACATGGTATCTTAGAGGACTTACCTGTCAGGATCAGAGACGTGGAAGTACCAACTGACTTCGTGGTTCTGGAGATGGATGAAGAACCTAAAGATCCTCTGATTTTAGGAAGACCGTTCCTAGCGACTGCTGGAGCCATCATTGATGTCAGAAATGGCAAGATTGATCTTAATCTGGGCGATGACTTCATCATGAAGTTTGATATCAAGGATACTTTGAAGAAGCCAACAATAGGAGGACAAGTCTTCTATATTGAAGAGATGGATAAGTTGGCTGATGAGCTGTTGGAGGAACTAGCTGAGGAGGATCATCTCAAAACTGCTCTAACCAAGGATGGAGAAGAAGGGTTCCTGCATGGGGAGACAACTTGTTACAAGAATATGCTAGATTCCCACAGAGAAACGGATGGATCAGAGGAATTCGAGCAGATATCTGACGCAAAGGAGGTACGTGCAGTTGAGACAGAGAGTTCAGAACGTGATATCTCCCACTCGACCGCGATCATTCCAGACTCCCGTGCTGATGACTGGTCGGAACTGAAAGCTCCGAAGGTAGAACTCAAAACTCTCCCTTCCGGACTCAGGTACGTTTTTCTGGGAACCAATTCTACTTATCCTGTCATAGTGAATGCTAGGTTGAGTGATGATGAATTGGGGTTGCTAGTCACTGAGCTAAAAAAGTTTAGAAAGGCCATAGGTTATTCTTTAGATGATATCAAAGGAATCTCACCTAGTCTTTGCACACATAGGATCAATCTTGAAAATGAGTCTTATGCTAGTATTGAACCCCAAAGAAGATTGAACCCTAATCTGAAAGAAGTAGTAAAGAAAGAAATCCTAAAACTGCTTGATGCTGGAGTTATCTATCCTATCTCTGATAGTACTTGGGTATCTCCAGTGCACTGTGTACCTAAGAAGGGAGGCATAACTGTGATCAAAAACGACAAAAATGAGTTAATCCCAACTAGAACCATCACAGGACATAGGATGTGTATAGATTATAGGAAGTTGAATGCTGTATCTAGGAAAGATCATTTTCCTTTGCCTTTCATTGATCAAATGTTGGAAAGACTAGCTAGTCATCCCTATTATTGTTTCCTTGATGGGTATAGTGGATTCTTCCAAATCCCTATTCACCCAAATGATCAGGAAAAGACAACCTTTACTTGTCCCTATCGCACATTTGCCTACAGACGCATGCCATTTGGTTTGTGCAATGCTCCTGCCACCTTTCAGAGGTGCATGACTTCAATTTTCTCGGATTTAATTGAGGAGTCGGTGGAAGTGTTTATGGACGACTTCTCTGTATACGGTTCCACTTTCTCCTCCTGTTTGTTAAATTTGTGCAGGGTATTGACGCGATGTGAGGAGACGAACCTGGTGCTGAACTGGGAGAAGTGCCATTTCATGGTTGAAGAAGGGATTGTTCTGGGACACAAAATTTCTGAGAAAGGGATTGAGGTTGACAAAGCTAAGATTGAGGTCATGGTTCAGCTTCAACAGCCTAAGACAGTGAAGGACATCAGGAGTTTTCTGGGACATGCTGGGTTTTACAGGAGATTCATCAAGGACTTCTCAAAAATTGCAAGACCTTTGACAAGGTTGTTGTGCAAGGAGGTTGAGTTCGAATTTGATGCAGCATGTTTGGAAGCTTTCAGCAAGATCAAGGAGGCCTTGGTTTCAGCACCCATAGTGCAAGCTCCGAATTGGGATCATCCTTTTGAGATCATGTGTGATGCTTCAGACTTTGCAGTTGGAGCAGTTCTGGGACAGCGTATTGACAAGAAGCTTCATGTCATCTACTACGCAAGTCGCACCTTGGACGAGACCCAGGGAAGGTATGCTACCACAGAGAAGGAACTCCTAGCAGTTGTGTTTGCATTCGAGAAATTCAGGAGTTATCTTGTAGGTTCGAAGGTCATTGTGTATACCGATCATGCCGCTCTGAGACACATCTACTCGAAGAAGGATACCAAACCGAGACTGCTGAGATGGATCCTGCTTCTCCAAGAGTTTGACATGGAGATAGTTGACAAGAAAGGAATAGAAAATGGAGTTGCAGACCACTTGTCAAGAATGAGGATAGAAGATGTTGTTCCAATAAATGACTCAATGCCTGAGGAACAACTTCTGGTAGCCCAGGTTTGTGAGCGGATGCATGACACAGGGGTTGAGAACCTCAAAATCAGATGCATGGCAATCACTTCTGAGACTGCACCCTGGTATGCAGATGTTGTGAATTACAAGGTATGTGGAGAAGTTCCTGATGACATGGATCCATACAGGAAGAAGAAGCTTTTCAGAGAGGTCAACCACTACTTCTGGGATGAACCCTATCTGTACAAGAGAGGTTCTGACGGTCTGTTCAGAAGATGCATAGCAGAAGGGGAAGTGCAGGGAGTGCTTGAGCATTGTCACGGTTCCGTCTACGGAGGTCATTTCGCCACATTCAAGACAGCTCAGAAGGTTCTCCAAGCAGGTCTCTGGTGGCCAACCTTGTTCAAAGACGCTCACAACTTCATCACCAAGTGTGACGCTTGTCAGAGGATGGGCAACATCACAAGGAGAAACGAGATGCCCCAAAATCCAATCCTGGAAGTGGAGATATTTGACGTCTGGGGGATAGACTTCATGGGTCCTTTCAACCCCCCATCTAATGGGAATGTCTATATCTTGGTGGCAGTTGATTATGTTTCTAAGTGGGTCGAAGCCATAGCCAGCCCCACCAATGATCACAAGGTTGTTCTGAAGCTGTTCAAAAGTATAATCTTTCCAAGGTATGGGATACCTAGAGCGGTGATCAGTGATGGTGGAACTCACTTCGTCAACAAAGTTTTTGAGAGCATGCTGAGAAAGTATGGGGTCAAGCACAAAGTGTCTACTGCGTATCACCCTCAGACCAGCGGTCAGGTTGAAGTTTCGAACAAACAGATCAAGGGTATCTTGTCAAGAATTGTTGGAGTCTCGAAGAAAGATTGGTCTGTCAAGTTGGACGAGACTCTCTGGGCATACAGAACAGCGTTCAAGACGCCAATAGGCAGAACACCGTTTCAGTTGGTATATGGTAAAGCATGTCATCTCCCTGTGGAGGTTGAGTACAAGGCACTTTGGGCAATCAAGCTGCTGAACTTGGATATTGACACAGCTCAGGCTAAGAGAACTCTTGACATCCATGAGTTGGAAGAAATAAGACTTGATGCTTATGAGAGTTCCAAGATTTACAAGGAGAGGACAAAGAATTTTCATGACAAGAAGATTATTGTCAAGGAGCTCAAAGCTGGAGATCAGGTTTTGCTGTTCAATTCCAGACTTAAGTTATTTCCTGGAAAGCTTAAGTCTAGGTGGTCTGGACCATTTACAGTCAAAGACGTTTTGTCATTTGGAGCTATCACTCTTCTGAACAAGGATGGCAGCGAATTCACTGTAAACGGCCAAAGAGTAAAAAAATATTTAGCTGATCAAGTCCGCCCAGAGGGGTTTTCTGTACTCCTCCATGAACCCCAAAAAGCATAAAAAGCTGAAAAGTCAAGCTAGAGACTTTAAACAAGCTCACTTGGGAGGAAGTCCCAAAGGTATCACTGTAAATATTTTTAGGATTCTTGTGTTTTTAATTTTTGTTTTTGGTTTTCTGTGTTCAGGAATCTACAGAAGGGAGTGTGTGCAACAAAGATAGAGGATACAGAGAAAAACAGAGTGAAAAGGAGAGGGAGTGAAAAAAAAAAAAAAAAAAAAAAAAAAAACGAAAAAACGAAAAGAAAGCAACCCACTTGCATCTCCCTCTTTGTTGGCTTCCCCTCCCACGTGAACCTCTATTATCTTCAATCACCTCACTCCCCCCCTCTCTTGTTCCCTCACAACAAACACATCACTTTATGTCTTCTTTCTTCCCATCACTCCACCACTCTTCCTTCTTTTCTCCTCTTTAAATTCAACTCTCCCCTCCCTTCACTCTTCACCCCTACCAAACAAATACTCTCCTCAGGACCATTATTATTCCACTCCCTCATCACTCTTTGTTTACGTTCTCACTTTGTTCTATTACCTCTGCTCACTCTCCATCTTCGACCTGCTGCAGTTCACTCTCCATCTTCTCGCCGAAGCTCCACTCTCCCGTTCATCACCGCCGTCTCACCCCGCGCTTCCGTGAGGCATCAACCGAGCCACTGTCGCAATCTGCGTTTTGACCGAGCTACTGTTGCAATCTGCGTGGTGACCGAGCTACTGTCGCAATCTGCGTTTTGACCGAGCTACTGTCGCAATCTGCGTGTGTCTCGCGCCACACTCACTCTCATTGATTTTTTTTGCGATTTTTATTATTGCTCGGTCACTAACCTACTAATCTTTGATTTTGAGTTTGAATTGTTTCAGCTTTGCAATGTCTGACAATTTTTGGGATGAGATGTATGATAAGTATGGTTGTCAGGTTCCAGGACGTGTTGCTACTTCCAAGCCGCCTACGCAAGGTGCTGGGTCAAGCAGACCGGCCAAACCGCTCTCTAAGAGCAAGAGTCGCGGGAAGCGACCGGCACAAGCTTCACACTCAAAGGAGGACGGGAGCGATTATGAACAGGAGGAACCCGCTTTGCGCTCAACACCAGCTCCCAGAAAATCGGTCAAACGGAAGAGCACTGAGACGAAATTAACTCCCAAGGAATACTACGAGCTGTTCCAGCAGATGGAGTTTGAGGGAACAAGATATCCCCATGTTGAGACTATGCAGCAACTTGGGATTTGGGAGGATGTTCAGTATCTGTTTAGCCGGTGCCATCTGGGGAGAATCATGAACACACCAAAAAGCGGATACAGGGAGGAGACAATTCAGTTCCTCTGTACTCTGGAGACGCATCTGTATGCGGATGAGCCGGGAATGATGTCTGATGGAGGTCTGGGCTACATTACATTTCGCGTTCATGGCCAGTTCTACACTCTCAGTTTCAAAACTGTCGAAGAGATGTTTGGATTTCCCAGCGGAACAGGGACTACGCCGCAGTTCGATCGGGATGAGATATCCGCACTCTGGGCAACGATTGGGAGTGCACCCACATTCACCTCCTCGAAGACAAAAGCGCTGAACGTGCGGAGCCCAGTGTTGCGTTACTTCCAGAAGGCGGTCACCAATGCATTTTACGCTAAAGAGATTAAAGGATACATGACGAATGGCGATCTAGAGATGATCGATTTGGCGCTTAAGGGACTCTCATTCACTGCCATGGATTGCACCGCGCTGCAAGGTGACATATCCAACGCTTCCGTCTCGCTCTACCTTATCAACCACATGTTGACATACAAGCATTGGGTCTCGCGACTAAGCCTCAACCACACTCCCGGAGTGATGTGCATGGGAGGCATCGTGACTTGGTTCCTTGAGGCTGCTGGCGTCCCCCTACACTCTGAGGCGCACCCACCACGTTGGATAGACCTCCGCTACCTGCGACAGCTACGCACTTTGGATTGGGGTTTGAGGCATGGAAGGTTGCTCTACAATTTTGTGCATCCTGCGGTCGGACCTTCGAGATTACTCCTCCCTTGCGTCGAGTTGACTACAATCTTAGGTGGAGAGCATATCGAGTTTATCCCTCCTACGACAATCTTATACAACTCTGAAGCTGAAGAGGATCATGTCGACGTTGTGGAAACACGCGCGGAGCCAATGGAAGAAGACACAGAGGACTACCGCCCAGAGGAGTACCGCCCGGAGCAATTCCACTTCGAGGAGTACTCGGATCCGAGAATGTCCAAGGGGGATCGAGCCGCTCATCATAGACTCAACCTGCTGCAACAATGGGGGAAAGCCAGAGACAAAACGTTTAGCCGTTTCACCAAGAATGTCATGAACTTCATGCGTAAGTTTAGCTGTTCGACATCCACAACCGCGGTCCCAAGGTCCATCCCCGAGGATACCATACCAATGCCAGGACGCCCTTCCGCGAACCTAGAGCGAACACCTTCTCCGATTCCATCACCCGCACGTCAATCTTCATATGTGCCACGACAGCGCCCATCTTCTCCCGTCCCTTCACGCCACTCATCACATGAATCTAGGGAGAGAAGGGGACGCGGTTTGCGTGGTTCAAGAGCCTCCTCAAGTCGTCGATCAGCGCGTCGTTCTGCAGCTCAAGCTGAGCAAGAGGTTGAGCAACAAGTTGGGCAGCAAGGTGATTATCAGCCTACGGATGTGGTAGTATTGGTCTCGGACCATGGCGAGTCTAGAGTCGACGACATGCAGTGCGACGAGCAGCCGAGCACTTATCAGAACACTCAAGCGGTTGAGCAACAAGTCGACCCACCAGGTGAGACCACTCCTGCGGATCTCGAACACGGTGAAGGACAGAGCCAGTACCACGCACCAGCTCCTTGGGCGAGCTCAGACTCCTTTTTCTACTACTGAGGTACTCCTACCTTCCTTTGTATATACCATTTCATTTCTGCATTGTTTGTATTGTGATTCTTAAATCCTCCAGCAAATTTTTCTTACACAGGAGACTGTGTATTTTAAGTTTGGGGGAGGGTTTGAGATGATGTATCTAATGTCGTGTTTTGTGATTCTTATTTCAAATCTTTGCATCATATCATGTTTGAGTCTGCATCCATCTATTTGCATAGAAAAACCAAAAAAAAATTTCGAAAATTTCCACAAAAACAGAGTGTTCATGTAGTTTGCAATTGCATATTAGGATTGAGTCTAGGTTTATTCATATAGGGTTGTTGCATTTAGCATAGGGGTTGATGATGATTGTAACCTTGTTAGCATGTTGGATTCAATAGGATAGGATCAAGGCCCTTGTTCTTAGTTCTTTGATGCTTGTTGATTGAACTTGAAAATTTAAGATTGAAGCATGTTTTGAATTGATATCATTCCCTATCTACTTGAACCTAATCCTGACTTGCAATTATCCTGTTATGCATTGAAGTTGAACTCATGGATACCATATACATACTTGGATTGTCTTTCACATTTTTACCACCCTTGTCGATCCAAGTAGCTGATTCCCATCTTTGGAACAGTTCCCCGCACCCTTAACCAACCGTTCTTTCAAGCCAATTGTATTCTTGAATGTCAGGCCTTTTTCCGAGTTGAGCTTGTTAGAAAGTGTTAGGTTCTAACCGACAAGAGTAGGATCCTGTGTAGTTCTAGTTCGCGTTATCCGGACTAGTAGGACTAGGTGAGAACTCGATTTTGGGTATTGGGTATGGATTTGTGCAGAAAAGTGAAGTGTAAACAGAAAGTAAAGGGGAGAAAGTCTTTAGGAGGGGGATGTGTTTTCAAGGTTTACAAGTCTAGTAAAGGATTTGGGTTGAGCAAAACAATGAGTTATTGGTTCTGGGCATAAAACGAAAAGATTAGACAAAGGAAAGAAAGTAAAAATGCTTATGATGTCTAGAGTCCTTAGAAGAAAAGAAAAAGAACCATAGTGATAATAAAGATTTCCCAATCTGCTAGAATGATAATAAGTGAACTTCCCCTAAGACCAAGTATAAAGAGTGAAAGAATGGGTTTGAGATGATGTTTCTGATGAAGGGTAGAGATAGGACCAACTTCGGTTTGGAATGTTCTTTGGGTAGACAGGACGCTGCTCTTGTATGTATCAGTTGGTTTCAACCTTTAGCCTTCTCTTAAGCTCAACTCATTTTTGTGAGAGAACCTTGTCATGTATTGATGAAACCACTCGAGAAGGAGACCATCTAAGTCTCCAACCCTTCACCCTAGCCAAATGAGTTCAACGACATTGCTTAGCTTGATTCACGGTTCTCTGTTAATGAATGTTAAAGGGAATGATTGATAGGATTGCATGTGTAAAAAAAATATAGAGTTCTTTCACCATGCATCATAGAACTAAAAACAAGGACCTTGATTCTAACTATTTTATTTAGCATGTTTTAGGTTCTGAGACCCCATCTTCACACCTCTTCTCCATACTCTATTCTTGATTGTTTGCTTGAGGGCAAGCAAAGAGTAAGCTTGGGGGAGTTGATATGTCTATATTTTGTCTCTCCTTAGCCTATTTTTATCATGCATTTAGCTAGGATAACTCATTGGTTTGCATCGTTTTCTAGTTTTTTCTATACACTTTGCATGTCTAGGTAGCTCTTGCATCATCCTTGCATACATTGTGCATTTTGGAGTATTTCAGGTATTTAGGAAACGTTGGAAGCTATTCTCGTCCGAGCCATGGTCGCCACCTTCATTCTCGTCCGAGCCATGGTCACCATCTTCATTCTCGTCCGAGCCATGGTCACCATCTTCGTTTCGTCCGAGCCATGGTCACCATCTTCATTCTCGTCCGAGCCATGGTCACCATCTTCATTCTCGTCCGAGCCATGGTCACCATCTTCGTTTCGTCCGAGCCATGGTCACCATCTTCATTCTCGTCCGAGCCATGGTCACCATCTTCGTTTCGTCCAAGCCATGGTCACCATCTTCATTCTCGTCCGAGCCATGGTCACCATCTCCGTCTCGTCCGAGCCATTGTCACCATCTCCGTTCCGTCCGAGCTATCCGTCCAAGCCATGCTCCTCAGCCTTCCATCCGAGCTATGATGACATTGGATTCCATTCGACGCACATGGACTTGATCGCACATGTCGGGAAGAAAGACGTTTGGTTTCACATGCTTCAGGAGATTACCGAACCGACGCTTTACCTTGTCGTTTTAAGTTTTAGGGCTTTCCATGTTGGACTACTATATATACATTTTGTTAAGTCTTTGCGGAGACATCTTATCTTTTAATCTCGTTTTCGTTCCCAGAAGGTTTTTAACCTAGCATCCAAAACACGTTCTCAGACTTGTATTCCGATATCGTTGAGATTTATTGAGATTTTCCATTTGATTCCTTCTACAAAGTTGTTAATCTTATTTTTATCTATCTTATTATGCTTGATTCAATGATTTCTGTGTTTGCATCCTTGACTATGATTTTCGGATCTGAGTAGTGTGGTAGTTCCTGAGGATGGGATAGATTAGGTGGAGGATCTTAGGATGTAGAGTGTTTAAGCTTTGATTGTAAAATTCCCTTCTGGACTAGAGTTAGAATTACTTGTTTCTCTCTGATCAATTGGAACTAGGTTCGAGACATTTCCGCACCCAAAAGGTGTTTGATGAAATGTCTGACCAACTAGTGCCAGAGACTTACGTTCCTAGCCTAAGAGATTAGTTGTCTAGGATGTTTGTTGACACGAATGAACTTGTCTGTCATGCCTGCTCGACCACGTTTCTCTAGCGAGAGCTAGGTATGGAAGTGGTTGCGTCTGAGTAGCTTTTGCCAAGAGATTGGATTAGCTAAGTTGTGATGTTCATTGTTTAGGGATACTTTGCTTATGGTATGTTAAACACTCCTTAGACTAGAATACTCCACCGACATCAATTACCCCATCCTTAGGACTTCTTTCTTTCTGATTTTATTACATTCTTGGAACTGTTTCGTTTGTTCATGCTTAGAATCGTTTGCGTTTTTATTCACTTTCGCTTCTTGTCATGCATTCTTGTTTCTTGTTCTGTGACTCATTTCCATTTCGCATTTTGATCATTCTAGGACTCTTAGATAAAAACACTCTTTGAATTGGCTTAACTTGTGATTCCTTGATTGCATCTTGATTGCTAGCAACATCCCATTTGGATTGACACCTTAAATACTACAACACTTAAGGTTAATTGAACCTGCTAGGAGACACAAAAATCTTAGTATCACATTACGATTCCATTTCGTCTTTTATCAATGCGAAAACAGGAGAAAATAACATTCAAGAAAAACTAATCATACATGTTATTATTTATCACATTTCTGATCCAGATGCCGGAAGCTACAAAAGCAATGAAGTAGTTAAAATAGTGCAGCTGAAACAGTACAAATATTATTATCAGTGTAAAAATCATATACAATTGTAGAACAGTGAGTAGGACATCTATTGCAACATGTTAAAACAAACATTTTCGCTCGATACATGCCTCCAAGAAAGATAAGTTCAAATAAGAAGCTTATAAATTGAGGATATATATAAGCAAAATCCAACAAAGGTTACCCTTTACTGTCGATTAAATTAGTGTCATCAGATCTTTTTTGTTGTCTCTTTTAATTTTCCTCACCCGCGGAACACAACCTACCCACCCCGGAAACACAAAACGCTTAGATTTTACCTTGCTAGCCACAGTAGAAAGCTTAGCTGGCTTGCTGGATGGAGGAAAACTGATCTTTGCCTCTGGCTCTTTCGGAATATGAGGAGGAACCTCCTCAATATCCACACTTGCCCTTGAAACCGCGCTAAAAGTTGTATCAAATTTTGAATTCATAATTACCTCGACACCACAGTCTGTCACCACGCAATTAACACCTAAAGGCTTGTTGTCCCCACTTACTGTCTGAAATTCGAATTTGAATTCATCAGCTGACATATTTTGACCCATTCTTTCACCAGCACATGGATGTATTTCGGCATCAAAGAGTACAAAAATGTGCTCCCTTTCAACTGTTGGAGCTTCTGCCGGATTCCAACACTTGAAAACTTTCTCTATTTTATCTAAGTGGCCTTCCTTGGTCTCCCATGTGCATATGCACCTAATGCCCAAACCCACGTCATTGTGGCAATCATCCCAAAATGATACTATAACTGACATAGCAAAACCTGAGAGAGCCTTTCGCGTGAAAGGAGCAAGCTCTACCACAGCAAATTCACTAGCTTGCCAATCAAAGAACCCTGGAAACACGTCTGCAGGAAAACATATGTTGAATGCAGGTGCTTTAATGTGTTCCTGTTTCAACAAGACCAGGTCCAATCAGATAATTCAATACCTGGGAGTATATGCACATGTGACAAGAAATGAGAGATATACCTGATTTTGTTCTTTGAGTAACTTAATTACTTTAGTCAGGCCTTTCTCTAGAAATTCAATAGATGTTTCTAAAGACAAACTAAAACAATTACTGAATGTGTAGTGTCGAGGAAGCTGCTCAAAGTGCAACCAAACTGACTTCAGAAGGTAACAATCATGAGCATTCAAGAACTCTAGACTTCCCGGAAAATATGGCAATTCTCGTATGCTTGTTCCAGCAAGATATAGCTCTTTCATGTTTCTTGGGAAACCCTTAATTTCCTCAAGGTGAGAGCAGCCAGACAGATCAAGAACTTGGACAGATTCTAAATTATACATGTCAGGCAAACTTCGCAGATGAAAACAATCTTTCATATTCAAGCGGACTAGCTTGCGAAAACCTTGATCATATGGGCTAACTTTAATCAAATTTTTTGCCTTTTCCAAATCGATATGCTCAAGACCCGGGAAGTTTTTCATATGATTCATAAGCTCTTTGCAGTTTGGTCGAGAGGAGCTGGCCACAATGGATATTGGTATCTCTTCTATGCTAGTTCCCTGGAGATTTAATTCCTCGATATGTGGTGGAATCCCTGGCACAGTTTTAATATTTCTGCAACCAGTGAGATTTAAAACCCGGAGATGCTGTAATGTCGTCATGGCTGGAAAACACTCCAATCTTGTACAACCTTGGAGATCAATCAGCTCGATACTTTGAGCTTCAAAAGGTATATCAAATTCAACTAGCTGCTGGGAATGACAAAGCCTGATCCTCTTCAACATCTCGAAGTTCTGAACAATAACAAAAATTAATAACAGCTGTAATGCATTATGTGGGTGAAAGATGGATATAGTGCCTACCTTGGTTCTTGCCCTGAGTTTCTTAAGCTGACTATAAGGCATATTAAGTTCGACAAGTTCATGGAGGTCGAAACCTTGAGGCAAGTATTCGAAAGGATAATTCTCCCAGTGGAGGAGCCTTAGCTCACAAGGCAGAGAATTGAGGCCCTTGGGAAATTTGAGCCGTGGAACATTTTCAGAGTAGGAGTTGTATACCTTTAGGAATCTCAGACTGACCATCTTCTTGAAGGCATCAGGGTTGACATCAAATATCAAGCTTGATGTGTCCAGACATATCCCTTCGATGTCTCCGGCAACCTGCAAGGACAAGGGAAGCCGATAGATCAAGAAGTTTGGCTCATCTTAAAAGGCTGAGTTATGTAGTATGACAATAGCAGAATTTAAACAAACCAGAAGACATTTATGACATTCTTTGGGTTCTCCCTCTGCTCTGAGTTCATCATCTTCTAGTAGATATCTGATGCTGGATGGTTGCCAAAGCGTCGTGCACCTCTCCATCTGTATTCTTTCTCCAGCCATGATATCTCGGAAGATGTCTTGGATTAGGTCAGTAACGTGCAATATGTTTTCTGAAATAGTCACCAGACACTTGTCCACAAGAACATCTATTCCAACACGTGGAAAATAACCACACCCATTAAGCAGTTGCACCACATAGTCGACATTTTCTCCCTTGAAGAAGCAAACAATGTCCAAGAAGATGTCCCTCTCGTTGTCACCAAGTGCACTATACACACTCTTTAGCCTATCCTGAAACTTTTTCGGAGGGAATTGCTTGAGCTTGAGGAATGCAGCCTCCAGTTCTGACTTCTTCTCCTTCAGCTCTCGGCCGTAAATGCAGAGAGCTAACGGGTTTCCATTAGCATAGTCAATCACCTTAGTTGACAGTTCCATGTCATTCTGCTCTAGCACATCTTTTTCAAAAACAATTTTAGAGAATAGCTGTAGGCCCTCGTGCTTGTTTAAACCCTGAACCTCATATACATGACTGATCTGACAAAGTGAAAACACTTGTTTATATTTAGAGGTGATGATAATTAGGCTTCCAGGACCAAACCAATCAAGCCTTCCAAGGAAAGACTGTGCAACCAGAGGATTGTGCACATCATCTAGAACAACAAGAAACCTTATCATACATAGTTTGTCCTTAAGGAGGCTCAGCCTTGTCATGTAAGAAGTGCTTACCCCAAATTTTTCTACTAGAATTTTACCAAAATTTTCTTCAAGCAAACGATGAGGTCCCTCCTTATGAAGCTGTTCATCAAAGCTGTCGATGAAGCAAGAAGCATCATAGTCACTGGACATGTGTTCAAATACTGCTTTAGCAAGTGTCGTCTTGCCTATGCCAGGCATGCCCCAGATACCTAATCTTCGGACATCCCAAGATTGCTCGCAAAGCAGGTTTTCAATCTCCATTAGCCTCGTGTAAATTCCAATTCGTTCAGTAGGACATAGCTTCCCATAAATATCTCTGACAATATCTTCCACGAGTTGAGCGTCACTGCAAAAGAGATTAGCCCTGTTGTAAATATATGCTCATCCTCGCATCGCATCCAGATCCAATCCAAGGTTGAAAGTACCTTGATTGGTTCCCTGCTGAATAACCAGTTTCCAGCAGCATTAACATCCACTCCTGATCGATAACCGATGGATCAATACCGTAGAACACTGGAGTCACCTTGTGGCCGTTGTTGTTCCTTCGAAGCTCAAGAACCTTGGCGAAATTATCAACCCAAGTAAGTGAGAAGGCGTTGGTCTCGGAGAAAACTACCACCGAAAGCGTAGTAGCTCCCTGATTCCGATAATCGAGATCTGTATCCGCAAACACAGAGATAGAGATACCTTCGCGGCGTAAAGCGGCGGAGAGGTGGCTGACGAAAGAGTACCGTACTGTTTCCTCGCAGATGATGTTGACGCTGCGACTACTCGCCGTCTCGTTATCCCCCATGATCGATCGTGAGAGCCTACGAGACAGAAGCACTTGGTAGTGGATTCATCAAACAGAAAAGAAAAAGAAAAAACAATTCTCCCGATTACACGAAACCTACTTCTGAATTCTGATAAACGGATATTTTTTTTTTAATGTTTGGAGGGAGAGAGGATATTCAGATGTCACGGATCCAAAATCCGAACTGTTATAACTTGGATCCAGATTTATCACATCATATTATGCATATACCCAAACTGGTAATATTTGTCAGCTATAATTTTGTCAATCTGTCAAAAAAATCAAAATCAAAATCATTTTTTTATATATACATTGAGTGAAAGAAGAACAGACAACGCTATCTACTAAAAGTAATAACCATAATGTATATATGTTTCAGTTATTCAGTATCTTATCATCCGGTTAAAAAACTAATGATAATATTAATACGAATGTTACTCCTTTAAATATTATTTATGTATTCATATATAAATTTGTTTTTACAAATTATACTACTGTTTGAATTGATATATATATGAAGAAGAAACACGAGAGAACGGCGAGCTCTCTCTCTCTTCTCACCTTGATATCTTTTAGAAAGAGGGAGGTGATTTCAGATTCTTATTCTGCCGTCCGGAATTCTCCGGCAAAGCCGTCCGGTTAGTTGTAACCGGTTTCAGCCCGACATCCATTGGCTTCTTATGCAGTGGTTGGTCGGTTACTTGCCCGGAATCTCTGGCTCTTTTAGCAGAGATGTCCGATTTCGCCGTCCGATCCAATATTTACCGGCTACGAAAACGGTGGTTGATTAGCTTTTCTCTAGCATCGATCGGCTTTTCTAGCGATGATGGCTAGTTTTGTTTTTTTACTCCGGCTTTTGTCCGGTTTCTATCACGGTGACTTATGTACCGTTGAATGTTTTTAGCTTTCAGATATTTCGATCTGTGTTGGTGGTGGTATGTGGTGTACGGGAACAATCTAAGCGATCTGCAATTTCAGATGAAGATACAAAACAATTTCCTCAGCTTATTACAAATGCCTTTTAGCTGTCCCTTGTTTACAACAAGTTGTTTCAGAGTTTCGATTGGTTAAGGCAACAGTTTGGATTAATCAGATTTCTCTTTCTCTAACCCGTTTGGCAAACGGTAGAGTTTAATTGATTCTGTATTTTATCCTTATGCTGTTTTGCTCTTACTGATGAAAAACAGAAGAATCTATCTATCCTTGATTTCATCTCGGCGATAGCTTCATTCATCGGAAGAATCGGTGGCTCCGATGGCGAAGGATGACGATGGAAACCTTTCAATTGCTCATGTTACACGTGTTACTGATACGTGTCTTTGAGTGGACTTTTTTGACTCAATCTTCTTCTTAAGCGGTGCAATAGTGAACTCAAATTGAGCTTTTGTTGTTTTCGTATTTTGTTGGGCTACTGCCTTTGCTTTTGTGGGCCTTTTGTTTAGGCTCGGCTTGTATGCCGTGTATGTTGTAGGCCTTTTGTTTAGGCTCGGTTTGTATGCCATGTATGTTTAATAAAAAAATCTTTCCAGGAAAAAAAAAATTGATATATATATATATATATATTGGACTAATTAATTAGTCAAAAATGGAGGCTGCAATCCTCAATCTCAAGCAATGTCCTCCACAAGAGTATTTGTTATCCTTATTTATTTTATTATTGGAATATATTGACAGAATATGCATTTCTAAAAATGTTGACTAACCGAAAAAAAAAAATGTCTAATCATTTGTGTAGGAGCAAAGGGATGGGTTGACTTGGCTATTTTCACTTTCGAATCTTGAGAAGACTAAAACCAGACAGAGAGAGAGAGAGACTCCAATGGCAAACTCCGCCGGTTCTAAGTTCAAATCATACGGTAAGCCATCCCAAGACCAAGTGTTCATTAACTTCCGGGGAGTGGAACTGCGCTACAACTTTGTTAGTCATCTCAAGAAGAGCTTAACAAGGAATGGGATCAATGCTTTTATAGACACAGATGAAGATATGGGCCAAGAGCTGAACGTTTTGCTCAAAAGAATCGAAGGTTCGAAGATAGCTCTAGCGATATTCTCCCCGAGGTACACAGAGTCAGACTGGTGTTTGAAGGAACTGACGAGGATGAAGGAATGCAGAGAGCAAGGCAAGCTCGTGGTGATTCCAATTTTTTACAAGGTAGAGCCTGCCACTGTTAAAAGACAGAGAGGAGAGTTCGGTGACAAGTTCAGAGATCTCGTGGAGTGCATTGATGAGGACATCAAGAACAAATGGACGGAAGCTTTAAAGTCTATTCCTCTCTTAACGGGATTCGTGTTAAACGATAAAAGGTGTAATTAACACATTAATTTGTTTACTTGAGACATCAAAAATCTAAAGTTAGTTAGTTACTCATATTTTTTCTTTACTCATATTTGTTCACAGCGATGAGGACGATCTCATATTCAGAGTTGTCAAGGAGGTTAAAAAATCATTGGATAACATTTCACGGGTTTCATCTCTCAATCCCCCACAAGGTACTGTTCTTTCCTCGACAGTACACCAGAAAAAACTTGACAGTTCTTGCGGAGTTGAATTACGTCTAAGGCAACTAGAAGAAAAGCTATGCTTCGGGTTTGAGAACACAACTCGTATAATTGGTGTTGTTGGGATGCCTGGAATTGGTAAAACCACTCTAGTCAAGAAGTTATATGAGAAACTCAAAAATGAATTCTTGAGCCACGTGTTAATCCTAGATATCCATGAAACATCAAGGGAACATGGCTTATGTTACTTGCCCACATTACTCTTGGAAGATTTATTGAAGGTTAAGAATCCCAAGTTTGAGACCATCCATGCTGCTCATGAAGGTTACAAGGATCAACTACTCAAAACCAAAGCACTTGTTATTCTTGACCACGTCAGTAACATGGAACAAATTGCTGCTATACTCGGAAAATGTGATTGGATTAAGCAGGGAAGCAAGATCGTCGTTGCAACAGGTGATACGTCGCTGATACATGATTTGGTCGATGATATTTATGTAGTCCCTCAACTAAGCTACAAAGACAGTTTACAACACTTTAACCATTATGCCTTTGGTGATCAGAGCAATGCTCAGAGTCAGAGTTTCTTGACGCTGTCGACAGATTTCGTACATTACACCAAAGGAAATCCACTAGCTCTAAAGGTGTTGGGTGCTGAGCTTCTGGGGAAAGATGAGTCTCTCTGGAATTCAAAATTGGATTCTTTGATTCAGCACCACAAAGGTCGATCAAGAAGCTCTAGAAAGATGCGAGCACAAAGCTCTAGTGAGATGCTTCAAAGTGTTTGGAAAGAGAGCTATGATTGTCTTAGTCAGCAACAAAAAGATACACTTCTTGACATAGCTTGCTTCAGGTCGCTGGACAAGAATTATGTAGCAAGTTTATTAGATTCACATGATGCAAATTCCACTGACGCTAGGATTGAAATTCAGAAACTAATAAACAAGTTTCTGATTACTATATCTGCCGGCAAAATAGAGATGCATGATACACTACATATGTTTTCTAAGGAAGTTGGTAGGGAAGCCACTGCTCCGGATGGAAAAGGGCGACGAAGGTTGTGGGACTATCATACTATAATTGATGTGTTAGAGAACAATAAGGTAAATACTAACTTCTTGAATGTATTATATTACTTTCAAGTTGTTCTGAGTAAGGTCATTGTTTTGGTATCGGTGTTATTAGCTCATGTCTTGTTTGTTACTGATTAATGATTATAGGGAGTTTCAAGTGTCAGATCTATCTTCCTTGACTTGGCTGATCTTAACATGAAGAAGAGCTTACACAGTCAAGCATTTGTCCTGATGCGCAATATGCGGTACCTCAAAATCTACAACACCTATTGTCTTCAAGAATGTGATCGTGACATTATGCTTAACTTCCCGGATGGGCTCGAGCTCCCATTAGATGAGTTGCGATGTCTCCATTGGCTGAAATTCCCATTGCAAGAACTTCCACCAGATTTTAACCCCAAAAATCTTGTGGACCTTAAGCTTCATTACAGCGAGATTGAACGAGTTTGGGAGGGTAACAAGGTACGTAATTAGTTGACTCTTTTTCACTTCTCTTAGAATTGAATCTTTTGTTGTACTGCACTTTTTAGTCAGTTGATTCTTTTTTCGTTCGTCCAACGTAGTTAGCTGGTTAAGTTGTGGCTAGAGTCAACTTGTGTCCTGTTAACGGGTGGCTGACTCTCTTTCATTCACAACAGGATGTATCTAAACTTAAATGGATCGACTTCAACCACTCAAGAAAGTTGAGTACCTTGTCAGGATTAGCGGAGGCTCGAAATCTTCAAGAGTTGAACCTTGAAGGCTGCATAGCGTTGGACACATTGCCCCAGGATATGGAAAATATGAAGTGTCTTGTTTTCTTGAACCTCAGAGGCTGCACAAGTCTTAAGCATCTTCCAGAGATTAACTTAATATCTCTGGAAACTCTCATCCTCAGCGACTGTTCAAAATTTAAGGTATTTAAGGTGCTTTCAGGAAAACTAGAAGCAATATACTTGGATGGCACTGCGATAAAGGAACTTCCTTCAGACATTCGGAATCTCCAAAGACTTGCCTTATTAAACATGAAAGGCTGCAAGAAACTGAAAAAGCTTCCTGACAGTCTCGGTGAACTGAAAGCTCTTCAAGAACTGATACTCTCTGGCTGTTCAAAGCTCAAAAGTTTTCCAGAAGTTGGGGAAAACATGAACCGTCTAGAGATTTTACTTCTAGATGAAACTGCTATCAAAGAGATGCCAAATATATTCTCACTGAAGCGCTTATGCTTAAGCAGAAACGAAAAGATTTGTTGCCTACCAGAGAACCTCAGCCGATTTTTTGGACTAAAATGGCTTGATATGAAGAACTGTAGAAGCCTTACATATCTTCCTAAGCTTCCACCAAACTTGCAGTGCTTAGATGCACATGGATGTAGCTCACTGAAAAGTATTGCACAACCACTTGCACATGTTATGGCGACAGAGCATATTCATTCGACTTTCATTTTCACAAACTGCGTCAAATTGGAACAAGCTGCAAAGGAGGAAATTTCATCCTATGCTCAAAGGAAATGTCAGCTACTACCAAGAGCACTTAAACTCTGCAATAAGGTATTTTTTTTTTTTTTCTCTCTCTCTCTCTCTATCTTTCGGAAACCAAGATTTACTGACGTGTCTCCTCTACAACTTTGCAGGATCTTGTTCCTGAGATTTTGTTCAGCACTTGCTTTCCTGGAGGTGAAATACCTTCATGGTTTAATCACGAAGCAATTGGATGTAAGATAAAGTTTGAATCGCCCCAACATTGGAAGTACAATAAGCTCTCTGGGATAGCCTTTTGTGCTGTTGTCTCATTCCAAAACTGCCAAGATCAAACCAGAACAGAACGAGAAAAAACCAACAACTTGTCAGTGAAATTCACTTGTAAATCCATAACTGGAGATAAGCCTTGCACCGAAACGACTTGGAAAGTTGGGAGCTGGACGGAACAGGGAAATAAAACAGATACGATTGAGTCAGATCATCTCTTTATTGGCTACACCAACTGCTTTCACCTCAGAAAACATCTTGAAGACCAGCACCCCAATCAATGTTCTCCGATTGTGGCATTCCTTGAGTTTAGTGTGACCAACAGCAACACTAGTGGGGAAGCTAGGTTTGAGGTGTTGAAATCCGGTTTCAGTTTTGTGTTTGAACCTGATGAGAACAAAAATCCATTCCGGGATGCAAACTCTGATGCAAGTCCAAGGGATGACGACATCTCATGTGAAGCAACAATCATCAACGAAACTCATTCAAGAACTAATGGTTTTCTCATGTGAACCAAGTGAAGCTCATTCTTACACCAGACTTCAGCAGGGAATAACAAATATTCAACATTTGATCAAAATGTTGTTCAGCTCCAAGAAGGAATATCGATCTTATGGTGAATCGAATTATTCCCAAACAACTAGTCAGATCTCTGTTTTACACTTAATTTATTCATTGATCTTTTTGTATCTCCATTTTGAATTTCTCTCTCTCAACTGTTGTCCAGCTTGGTCCTGACCTTTCGCCACCTAGCCAATCACACCAGCGTGCTTATTAAATTCAACGTCCATCGAGTGCCAAAAGTCACCAACATACTCCTGCCAAATTCAAAAATAATTGATCTCCCTATATTGCCCGCTGGATTGGACTGATACAAAGGCAGACCACGATAGAAATAAGAATCAGAACAATTGGGCCATAAGTGAGCAATACATTTCTAACAATGACGCCACCAGAAGAGAAAAACTGACCCTGTTTATGCTACATACTTGGACAAGTCACTTGGCTCAAACTCTACAATAGAGTTATAACCAAATGTTGCACCAACGGGATTAGAAAACTAACAATAAACTCTACAATAGAGTCCAACTTGGACAAGTCACTTTTCATTTTCACCTAAGCACTTCGACGGAGTTAGAAAACTAAATCAGCACCCAAATTAACAAACGAAGACGACAGAGTATACAAATCAGAAGCGGATATATAAAACCTAAAACTCGATGATTCTGAAAGAGAGAGAACAAGGAAATATAATTTAACCAAATCCAGAAAAGAAAAAAAAAAGAATTGACGACAATATAAACGAACTTAGAGTCTGGAGAATGAGGGGATTGCAATTCGGAGAAACAATGTGGCGAGACGGAGGAGAAGAAGAAGAAGAAGAAGAGGGTTGAGAGGGTCGTGAAGCCGGAACGTTTCACAGGGAAAACAACAAAAATCTCGAAAACTAAACATTAGTCTCTAGTGGGCTTTTATGGGCCTTTGAAATATTTGGTTTATTCGGCCTTTCAATTTACACATCGGAGCTACTGAGCAATTTTAATTTATATATTTTAGTGTGTCAAAAAAGTCGAATGTGTCAATTTGATTTTGAAGGTTCGACCTCTAGATCTACACAAGACAATGATTAGTTGACGAAAATGAGCATATAAAAGAAATTGATGGCGTGATGTCGAAAATGAGCATATAATAGTTTAACTCCTACCTCATGACTTAACTCTTTCTGATCTGACTACATTGATATAGGGTGGCACATGTGACTTAACTTCGAACCCATTACCTCAGCATCATTATTTACACCTTCTACCAATTGAGCTAAAGAAAATTTTGAAAAATTCAGAGACGAAATATTACTTAGCCCGTAAACGGTCGCAAGCACATGCTTGGTTTACTTGGTCTCAAGGCCGGTTTTAGGCTTTAGTCTACTGTTTACCCTATGCTAATCTACCCCATGCTACTCTCCTAGCTCATTTGACATAGGCATGTCCTATGTCTTTTTTATTGTCTTTCCAACATATTTTTTTAAAAAAATTATTATGATTGACATATTGAGTATATTATTTTCTACTTCTGATAATTTAACTCTTGATAAATTTTAAAAACATCATTTTAATAGTAAAGATTACATTTGAATTTTTAAAAAATGCCGGTCCAATTAGTAACTTAGTAAACATATATTATCTATTTTGTAATCCGTTTCATATTTTAGAGTTAAAATTAGTCTAATATTATTTATATATGTGAATTCAAATAATAATTTTTACATATAATTACATGTTTATTGTGCTTTGTAACTGAGAAAATGTGGAACTAAAATTTTCTAAATATATCTAATATATGTAGAATATTGTTATTATTATTATACCCTTATTATTATTTGAATGTAAAATTTTATTCAATCAAAATCATTTTATACAATAATGATTCATTGCGTTTGTAAATTATCATCAAAAAAACATTAAAACAAATAGTGGCATTTAAGTTCTTGTATATGGTCAATTAGAGAACCACATCGTAGCAGTTGACACCTAAGCAGTTCTTGTATACAATAAAAACAGAATGTGTTTATTTCCAGTGTTGACACCTAAGCATTTTTGGGTAACCTGGAGCTGACACATCAGATTATTTTTCTACCAATAAAATTATTTTATTAATACAACTCAGCTTCATTTTTTTACACCTAAGCATTTTTCTCCTTTACTTCTTGACACATCACAATAATTTGTCGTCATATGAAACGAATTCACAAAAAAAAATGCTAATCCAAAAACAAAAAAAAAAAACTTAAGACGGATCGAGCTTGAGAGAGATTAATCGGAGATGGAGCAGAAGACTAAGAAAAACCTTATAAAACCAGACAGAGATGGATGTTGAGAGAGAATATGGATGTTGAGAGAGAAGATGGAGAAGAAGATTATCATACACAAAGTAGAAGATTAAGAAACATGGCTTGAAGCAAAACACATCCCTTAATTCTACTGTTCGATTCTCTATGGCTATTTCATTTGTGTGAAATTGAGATTAAGGAGTTTTTAAATTTGTTTTGCACTTTTTGTATCGTGAATTTGATGTATGGAATTGGTGGCGACCCCTAATTTTGATTATGGGGAAACTTTTGTTCTTTCTGGGTTATTAGGACTTGGGGCATGAAGTGTTATGACTCAGTTTCAACTACAAGAAAAGCTTAAGTGTGGAGAAGACTCTCGGTGTATGAGAGGGTTAGATACAAGCTCAAAGTTAGCACGTGGGAGAGTCACATGTGAGTGGCACGGATGGAGGTTGTTACAAACAGCCGAGGGTAGATCCGTCTTCCTAGTCTCTATCTCTTATCTTCTCTTAATCTCGATTAAAAGGTTGTTAGATCTTGTTAAGCTGAGTTGAGAGAGTGATAGAATCAGTTTCAGAGAGAGAGAGAAGTGAGAGCTTTGTAATCGGATCAGATCATTGTTCTAGTGGATTACCGGAGAAGTTAACTCCGGCGAGACGTAGCGTTTCCTCATCGGAAACGTGAACTCGTTAAATCGTGTGTCGCCTCTTTCTCTTCTTCTTTACAAGTTCTCTCAAGTTCTATTCGTGTGTCTTGCATTCGATTCGTGTTCGTATTGGTCAAGATTTGATCAGGTTTTACAACAATTGGTATCAGAGCCACGGTTGTGGCTAGGTTCGATTGAATCGGAGATGTCTGGGGTTCCGATTGCGGTGTTCGATGGTTCGGGGGATTTCTCTTTGTGGAAGACAAGGATTCAAGCTCATCTGAGTGTGATCGGGTTAAAAGACGTGTTGATTGAGAAGGTTTCATCTCTGCCTCTCACGGAGGAAGAAGAACAAGATCCGGAAAAGAAAAAGAAACGTGAGGCGGATGATGCAGCAAGATTGGAGCGGTGTGATAAAGCGAAGAACGTTATCTTCTTGAATGTTGCGGATAAAGTTTTAAGGAACATTGAGCTTTGTGAAACCGCAGCAGAGGCTTGGTCAATGTTGGATAAGATGTTTATGCCAACGTCTCTTCCGCATCGTGTGTATTCACAGTTGAATTTCTACACATTTAAGATGCAAGAGAATAAAAAGATCGATGATAATATTGACGATTTCTTGAAGATAGTTGCAGATCTTAATCATTTACAGATCGAAGTTTCTGACGAGGTACAGGCTATAATCTTGCTAAGCTCTTTACCTGCTAGGTTTGATAGTCTGGTTGAGACATTGAAGTATAGTACTGGTAGAGAAAAATTGAGACTGGATGATGTTGATGGTAGCTGCACGAGATAAAGAAAGAGAGGTGGCTCAGAACAGTAAGTCAGTTTCGGAGGGACATTTTGCGAGAGAAAGGTCTGAGGAAAAGTATAATGGTCAGAGCAACAAAGGTAGAGGAAGGTCTTGATCTAAGTCTAAGGATGGTAAGAGAGTGTGCTGGATTTGTGGCAAGTAAGGTCACTTCAAGAAACAATGTTTCAAGTGGATTGAGAAGAATAAAGGAAAGACTCAAGGTTCTGAAAAGGGAGAAGCTGGTTTAGCAAAGTCTAAAAGTGAAGCAGATTCTGCTATGGTTTTAATGGCGGTAGATGAGAGCCTTGCTACGTCTAGCTGTAAAACTGATGAGTGGGTTCTGGATACGGGATGTTCGTTTCATATGACTCCTAGGCGAGACTGGCTTTATGATTTTAAAGAAGTTCAGTCGGGATACGTAAAAATGGGAAACGATACTTTGTCACAGGTTAAGGGAATTGGCAGTGTGAAGATCCAAGATTCAAGTGGTACGTTTGTGGTGCTAACAGATGTCAGGTACATGCCATCTACGTCCAGGAATTTGATATCCCTGGGAACCCTGGAGGATAAGGGATGTTGGTTCAAATCTAAAGATGGTATTCTAAAGGTGAATAAGGGATGTTCAACTATTTTGAAAGGTAAAAAGAGAGATACTCTTTATATTCTGCAAGGAGAAACAGAGATTGCCGAGTCTAATTCTTCGGAGTTGTCAAAAGACGAGACATAATTATGGCACAGCCGTCTCGGTCATATGAGTCAGAGAGGACTCGAAGTTTTGGTGAAGAAAGGTTGTCTTAAGAGAGATGTCATCAGGGATTTGAAGTTTTGTGATAACTGCATGTTTGGGAAGAATCACAGGGTTAGTTTCTCACCGGCTCAGCATGTTACGAAAGAAAAATTGGGGTATGTTCATTCTGATTTGTGGGGGTCTCCACATAATCCAATGTCGTTGGGGAACTGTCAGTATTTCATATCATTTATTGATGATTTCTCGAGGAAGACGTGGATTTATTTACTGAAGAGAAAAGATGAAGCATTTGAGAAATTTGTGGATTGGAAGAAAATGGTGGAGACTCAATCCGAGAAAAAGGTTAAGAAGCTGAGGACTGACAATGGTTTAGAATACTGTAATCAGTATTTTGATAAGTTTTGCAAGGAAGAGGGTATTGTAAGACACAGGACTTGTGCTTATACTCCTCAGCAAAACGGAGTTGCTGAAAGGATGAACCGTACCATAATGGATAAGGTGAGAAGTATGCTTAGCGAGAGTGGTATGGAGAAGAAGTTCTGGGCAGAAGCAGCTTCTACAGCTGTATATTTGATTAATAGGTCACCTTCCACAGCTGTCGAATGTGATCTCCCAGAAGAAAGATGGACTTCGAGGTTGCCAGATCTGAGCTCACTCAGGAAATTTGGTTGTTTAGTCTATGTTCATGCGGATCAAGGAAAGTTGAATCCTAGAGCTAAGAAGGGTTATTTTACAAGTTATCCTGAAGGTGTTAAAGGGTACAAGGTATGGGTTCCTGAAGAGGGAAGATGTGTTATAAGTCGAAATGTTATCTTCAGGGAAGAAGTTATGTACAAGGATGCTAAAGATGGTTCGCAGTTTGATGCTCACAACTTGGATCTACAGAATCAAAAAATGCTTTCAGACTTGCTTGATCAAGGTGGAGTTTTACAAGAAACTGATATTCCTGTGGAAAAGACTTTAGACAAAGGAGAGTCGTCACAGAATCAACGAGAGTCTATGGCTAAAGAAGAAACTGTAGAATCTGAGGGAGAGGAGGACTTAAGTGATTACCAGTTAGTCAAAGATAGAGGGAAAAGAGCAATCAAGGCTAACAAGAAGTATAGTGAGTCTAATATGGTGGGTTTTGCCTATTACACTGAAGATGGAGGAAGATCAGAGCCAGGATCCTATAAGGAAGCATTGTTAGATCCTGACTGGGAGAAGTGGAATGATGCTATGAAGGAGGAAATGGTTTCTATGAAGAAGAACCATACTTGGGACCTTGGAGATAAGCCGGAGAATGCGAAAGTGATTGGTTGTAGATGGGTTTACACGAGAAAACCTGGTATTCCTGGTGTTGAAGCTCCGAGGTTCAAAGCTCGTCTAGTTGCGAAGGGTTATACACAGAAAGAGGGAGTAGACTACTCTGAGATCTTTGCACCAGTAGTTAAACATGTTTCAATTCGATATTTGTTATCAATGGTGGTGCAGTTCGACATGGAACTTCAACAGATGGATGTAAAGACGGCGTTCTTACATGGTTTCTTAGAGGAAGATATTGTGATGGCTCAACCGGAGGGTTTTGAAGATGGAAGCCATCCTGATCGGGTATGTTTTCTCAAGAAATCTTTATATGGTCTTAAGCAGTCTCCTAGGCAGTGGAATTTGAGATTTGATGATTTCATGAAAGGCATAGGTTATAATAGAAGTGCCTATGACAGTTGTGTTTATTGGAGAGTGCTGGAAAATGGATTGTACGTATATCTTCTATTATACGTCGATGATAAGTTGATAGCATCCGTGAGTAAGAGTCATGTTCAGGAGTTAAAGGATTGCTAAGTCAGGAGTTCGAGATGAAAGATTTGGGAGATGCCAAAAAGATTTTGGGCATGGAGATTATTCGAGATCGCGGTGCAGGTACATTGGTCTTGTCTCAGGAAGGCTATGTGAAGAAGGTGTTGAAAACTTTTCAGATGGATGAGGCTAAGTCAGTAGCTACACCAATGGGAGCTCATTTCAAGTTGAAGGCAACAACAGATAAAGAATATGAAGAACAATCTGGTAGGATGAAGGTAGTTCCTTATGCTAATGCTGTAGGCAGTGTTATGTATGCGATGATAGGCACTCGACCGGACCTGGCGTATCCTGTTGGAGTTATCAGCAGATACATGGGAAGACCTCTTAAGAGTCACTGGGAGGCGGTCAAGTGGGTCTTGAGGTACATAAGAGGATCGGAGAAAAGAAGTTTGTGTTTCAGGAAGCAAGGTGATTTTGTGTTGCGAGGATATTGTGATTCGGATCATGCAGGTGATGGTGGTACCAGAAGGTCTACCACTGGTTATGTTTTTACAGCAGGAGGGAATACTATCAGTTGGAAGTCAAGACTACAGAAGGTGGTATCTCTCTCATCAACAGAGGCTGAGTATATGGCTTTAACAGAAGCTGTGAAAGAGGTTATTTGGCTTAAAGGATTAGCGGCTGAGCTTGGATTCTCTCAGGGTTTTGTTGAGGTACACTCTGATTCTCAAAGTGCTATCTCTTTGGCGAAAAACTCGGTTCATCATGAGAAAACCAAGCATATAGATATTCGATTGCATTTCATCAGAGATATCATTGCTGAAGGCAAAGTTAAGGTGATAAAGATTGCTAGTGAATGCAATCCAACTGATATCTTTACTAAAGTACTTCCGGTGGATAAGTTGGATGGAGCATTAGAAATGCTCCGGGTTACAGGTTTCTGAGGTTCTTAAGTTTTTTCTTCTGAGTGGTTGAACTCAGGGTGGAGCGGTTGAGCTCGGTGACTGAGTGGTTGAACTCAGGGTGGAGCGGTTAAGCTCAAGAAATTGGAGTGGTTGAACTCAAGTTCCGGAGGGAGGTAATCCAAGACTAGACAAGCTGAAGCATAGTAGTAGAATCAGAGTCAAGGTGGAGAATTGAAGTGTTATGACTCAGTTTCAACTACAAGAAAAGCTTAAGTGTGGAGAAGACTCTCGGTGTATGAGAGGGTTAGATACAAGCTCAAAGTTAGCACGTGGGAGAGTCACGTGTGAGTGGCACAGATGGAGGTTGTTACAAACAGCCGAGGGTAGATCCGTCTTCCTAGTCTCTATCTCTTATCTTCTCTTAATCTCGATTAAAAGGTTGTTAGATCTTGTTAAGCTGAGTTGAGAGAGTGATAGAATCAGTTTCAGAGAGAGAGAGAAGTGAGAGCTTTGTAATCGGATCAGATCATTGTTCTAGTGGATTACCAGAGAAGTTAACTCCAGCGAGACGTAGCGTTTCCTCATCGGAAACGTGAACTCGTTAAATCATGTGTCGCCTCTTTCTCTTCTTCTTTACAAGTTCTCTCAAGTTCTATTCGTGCGTCTTGCATTCGATTCGTGTTCGTATTGGTCAAGATTTGATCAGGTTTTACAACAGGGCAGGTGCTGAATTTTTTTTGTTTATGTAGTTTGGGGAATTAGAGAACTAACACTCGGAACATTTGATTGATTCGTTTATTTTTAAGTGAGGGTTTTTAGGAGCACAGGTTATTTATCATGGATCGAAAACGGGACTGTTCAAGACAACATCTTGTTTGGTCTTCCAATGGTTAGATACAAAGTACGGAGAAGTTATCAATCTCTGTTGCCTTGACAAAGACCTACAAATTATGGAGTTTGGCGGTCAGACTGAGATTGGGGAACGCAGTATCAACCTCAGCGGAGGGCAGAAGCAGCGTATACATCTCTCTCGTGCGGTCTATCAGGAATGCATTGTATACTTGCTCGACAATGTTTTTAGCGCAGTGGATGGCTGGATGCTCATACCGGTTCAGATATATTCAAGGTAACAAGGGATAGAAAAATAAAAACTCTTTCATGTATTAAAAGGTAAAAATGTTGCGTTGATTTTTGTTATTGTGATGTTTTGGTATAGAATTGTGTAAGAGGAGCTATGAAAGGCAAGACCATATTGCTCGTAACCCATCAAGTGGATTTCTTGCACAACGTTGACTGCATTTTGGTAGATATGACGAATTAGTCAACTCCGGGTTGGATTTTGGGGAACTCGTGGCTGCACATGAGACATCAGCGGAGCTAGAAGAGCAACTTCTTCAGCCCAATAACAACCGCTCCAAAAGCTCAAGTCCGTGTACAACCCAGTCTTCCTACAAAGGAAGATGAACTTGATGCAACACAAGCTAAGATGGCTCTCTAGAGTAACTTTCTCATGTGACAAAACAAACAAAACCTATTTAACGATTTTTATATTTTATCGGATTGTTAAAACGCTTTTGTTTATATTTCTATTAATGAAGTCAAAGCTGTGTAAAGAAACATATTTAGTTATAATTTAATTCTACTTTATAAACACAATGTAAAAACACAATGTGCTGCTTTCCTTGCTTGACACATCAGCTTATGTATTGAAGCAGGTGTTGACACCTCAGTAAAAATCAACTACCTATCAAATTATAACATTAATACAGCTCATCTAAATTTAGTCATACGTGTACTAAAGAAAATTGAAGCAAACCGTGTTTTGTCTTTCTGCTCCTTCGTCTGTCGTTTTTCTATTTTTCAATTTGTTCTTCTCTCTGTCGCCGATTTGCTTTCGTCTACCCAACTGCTGCGAGAGAGAGATACACTATCCCCACAAGCAAACCCCCTTCTCCATTATCATCATCATCTTCTCTAAGGTCAGCTTCCCCATTTGATTTCTCTTCTTCGATTTCGTTATGCTTTACTGTTTCACCATCTCTTTGATTTTCGGATCCGTTTTTCTCTAATTCCCCCCCCCCCACACCCTAGGGTTCTTCTTCTCTGCTCTCTCATAGGTTTTTTAGATTATGCGATCGGGTTTCCTATAATTTTGTTTCAGTTTTTGAATCCGATTCTCTTTTTTTTTTCACTCTCTTTTTCTCATAGATCGATCAGTACTTGTTGTGTATGTGTACCACACAAACAAAGGAATAAAATCACGGCATGTCTAATTTTATGGGACTGTCCATTGAAGTAATCTTAAGTTTCTCATTGTAGTTAAAGATGCATGATTTAATAAATTTTTTTTATATTTACGAATGGGTCTTCCCAATTTTAATTGGGCAAGGCCTTGGAACATACAATATTGGACAGGTACAAAATGGAAATAACATGAAATCGGCCCATTAACAGAAATAAGATCTTCTCCTGCTGAATTGAACGTGACCTGCAGCAGTGATCGGAACAGTAATCCCGGCGAATGCGAGACCCACTCCTTTGCGGCAGAGACACTGAAGTGAACCCTTATCGGAAGCATTCGAAATCCAACTCCGGTTCAACCTTCAACGTCTCACCTGACCCGGAACAGATCTCCCGGCCTGTTCTAACCACCGACAGCAGGCTCTACGGTGACGGTCCCATGCCTAGCAACCGAACACACTCAGAGCTAACCCCCATCTCCATATATGGTGATCTCTGTTATTTCCAAGCAAGGAACCCAACAACCGGTCCGGAGTAAGTAGTAAAACACGGCGATCTCTAACAAACTGGTTGCTCAATCCAGAAAATAAGGATTGGAACCCGCAACCGCCTACTAGATCCAAGGGATCTAGAACTGACCTCCAAGACGAGCAGCGAAACCCACCAAACCCCCACTGACTTCCGCCGCGAACCGTAGTGGTCAATTGAATGTTGAGCTGCGAGAAAAACACCTTCGGGAAACCTCTGGCGTCTTCTACCAGGAGTTAACCACAAGGGTTTCCTCACCATCCAAAAGGATCCACACCGCCACAGCCGCATCAAATGGGGGAATCCCACACCACCGCCGCCGGAGAAAGAACCTTGCTTACCCCTGCCTTCTAGTTGTATGCCAAGACCTAAACTTAAGCACAGCCCAGAACACACTCACCTGACGAAACCAAACACGAAGAAGCAAGCAACCGAACCGACTGGAGAAGGGGAGATCTGCGAAACTGATGACCAAGACCACCTGAAACTGATCTCTGAGAACATCCAAGAAGGAGATCTCAGACCCCGACACTCATCAAAGCCAAAACCCACCAGAGCCATCGACGCTTGACGAGACGCTCAACCCAGATCCGCCGAAGAGAACACCCAGATCGGAGCTGTCCTCACACCCACGAGTCTCGAGGAAACTCCGGCGACCACCATAAACTTCTCGTCGTTGCCACGCGCCAGATCTACTCTGAAAACCACCTACCTTGAGCCCAGAAACGGACGGAGGACAGCCGCAAACTCAGGAAAAGAGAGACGCCGGCGAAAGACTACTTAAAAAACAAAGAGGAGCCCTCTCCGGCGCCGGAAGGGCAAGCCGGAGAGGCAAACGACAGCAAGAAAGACTAGGGTTTTTAGAGAGAAGGGAGAGAGAAGAGAGAGAAAAGTCACCTGATTTTGTTATGTTTGGTTTCGTTTGATGTTAAACTCATTTATATATATATATATATATATATATATATATATATATATATATTCTGCTTCTTCTAAAGTTGATATATATTCTGCTTTGGGATTTCTTATTTTAGTTATGCAAGAACGTACACGGGAATTTGATGAAACATGTAGATCCAATGTTACCATGGCCAGTATGTATTAGAGATATTTGTTTCTTTCCAGCCAAGCATTCATGGTTCACGGGAATTCTATATTTTGGCTTCACGTTGACTCCGACTCGGTTTTTTGTTATCTCTTTCTCTGATTGTCACTGTTATTGTAAATGGCGCTCCTCTTCTCTAAATTCTTTTCTCCAGTACGCTTCTGTGCACATTTTTTTTGTTGTTGTGCTATTCCATTCAACTTCCAGTTTAATTCTTTGTGGTTTGTGATCTCCATGCTGAACACTTTTTTCCCTTAGTTCAATTGTTATCACCTGATAGTGAACAATTAATCAACAAAACCATCTTACCCTGTATGATTATTCATCATTTTGTGTTAAATTATCAATAACTGATCCATTGTACCAAATAATTTTATACAAGAAGGAAAATCCGACTTTGATAACCCGTATAAGTTTTATGTGATGAGCTGTTATAAGCTTTGATCAACATTTAAAAAAAAAAATTATAATATATTAATAAAAATTATTGTTTTTTTTAATTATTTTGTTTGAGATAATATTTATTTTTAATTGTTATGTAAATCTATTAGTCTATTTGAATACTAATTATTTTAGAATATTATAGTATATTATTTTTGACATATTATTACAGTTTTATATTGTTTATTTTTTATATTTGCATCATATTTTGTGAAATATAAAATCGTAATTTTAATATTATAATTGTGAGTAAATGAAAATTATTAATTTATTATCTATATAAATTTAGTTTTAGCAACCCGCCAATGTGGAAATTAAAACGCACATTTTCATACATTGAGTAATATATCTTTGTTTTAAAAAATACAAATCACAAAATATGCAGAAAAATATGCATTTTATTAGTTATAAGTATTATATGAAAATTCTAAACAATTTGTAAATAAAATAAAATAAAGATGATAGGAGAATCATAATTTGAAATCTTAATAAAATCTTCGAATTTAGTTATTAAAAACAATTGTACTGTATACTTGGATATAAAGTCTTAGTTTTTAAAATTCTGATTAGTTTATATATATTTTTTTTAAAATAATTAGTAATTTCATCCATAATTTATTAGAGAGAGAAAATATTTTTGTAGATTTTTTTAGATTTTTTAATAATTGATATATGAGTTTTTTTTATTTTTAATTTAATTATATTTATTTAAATTAGTTAATTAAGCTTAATTAATTTTTTCTATTGGCAATTGAATGTAATTTTTTACACATTTTAAGGTTAGTTTCATATTTGTACTTCTCAATTAATATAGTAGGATACTTGGATTCACCTCCTAGGGGTGAACCTCTTCATTCACCTTCTTATAAAATAAAGAAATAAAATCTGTATACATTTACAATTATGTTTGTTACATTTTAAAACACTTAGTTTCTATAAAAAAAGCGAATATAGGTAAAATTAATTTGTTTATTAAATTAATTATTTAATGTCAACGGCATGCTTGTAAATAGGTTCTAACTTCATGATTTATTTGCTAAATGTCTCTAAAACTGTATATATATATATATATATATATATATTTAGTTTTCAAATTCTTAATTAATTAACTTTTAAAATACATTAATTTATAATTTTGTTTAGTATGTTTTTTCTTCTTCTTACATTTTATACAGTTTAGAACCTAATTACATTAAATTTGTTATTAGATAGAATACAAAATTTTGAAACACTTAGTTTTATTTTCTATAATTAAACAGAGGTATATGCCTATATGGTATTTTAGTGTATATTTTTATGTGTATACAATTTTTTTTTTTTTTGAATATTAAGAATATGTTGTAGTATGTGTAATATTTTGGTAGTTCATATACTAAATAATTTATAAGTTAATTTTCTAGACTATGACTACAAATCTATAGTATATGAAATAAACTAATAATTTTAGTGTTGGTTCTATAGTTCAAACCGCCATGTTAGGCGGATCACACAACATGTTCAAAGATTTTTAATCCGCAAAAACTCATCATACGAAACCCGTGAAAGTAAAATATAGTATATGAGGCTAAAAGTCATTTTTTATTAAATCAATTTTCAAATTGTTATCAAGTAAAAAACAATACTTGGGTTCACCACCTAGGGGTGAACCTCTTCATTCACTTCTTTATAAAATAAAGAAATAAAATTTGTATACATTTACAATTATGTTTGTTACCTTTTAAAACACTTAGTTTCTATAAAAAAAATCGAATATAGATAAAATTAATTTGTTTATTAAATTAATTATTTAATGTCAATGGCATGCTTGTAATTGAGTTCTAACTTCAAGATTTATTTGCTAAATATCTCCAAAAATGTATATATAGATACATATCTTACTCTACAATACTGGGCCGGCCCAAAGGCCTTCTATGATTTTTAATTTTTGAGACAACAAGCCCTTTTATGTTTCCAAATTGAATATTCACATACTAAAGTAAAAAAAACAAAAAAAACCAAAAAACAACAAAACCAAAACAAACAAGAACAGTAAATATCAATTAAAAAAAACCAAAATGACCAACAAAATACAAAAAAATCCTACAAAAACAAAACACAAAAAAACAACAAAAACAAAACAATATAAGAAAAAATACTACACAACCAAATTAAAAAAAAATAACAAAAGCAAAAAACACAACAAAATAATAAAAAAAAACAGCAAAAATCAACCCGCAGTGTAGCGTAGATACTATCCTAGTATTTCTTAAAAATTTGATGACTTTTTGGAGTTCATGTTTTAAATACATTAAAGGTAATTTATTAAATAGTTATTTTATATAATTTATTATTACTAATTATAGAATTTTTTTGCGCCCCACACAGAATCAGCCACGGCTCCAGAGCCCACAGTTTCTGAGCCACCAGTTGTGGTTATAGCTTTAATAGAGCTGGAAGAGAGAATCTCCGTGCGTTGGTCAGACGAGTATGATGATGGAGCTAGCTTACCGAGCGGAGAGGACCCCGTAGGGTAAGGCGCAACGGGCATGTCCGTGAGTGAAGAAGTGGATGGGTTGTGTCTTAGTGAAGAAGAGCCCATGGAGTGGTCAAATTTGCAGGCAGGGCCAAACTTGCAAATCCCGTGTTTTGCAAAGTGACTGCATGGCGCTACTCCCTGCAAAAGTCATTACTATTAGCTTTCTTTTTGTTATCAGATGCATAATACTGTAGTAGCTATAGAAAGAAGAATGAAATTGCAAAAAAAAAAAAACTTAAATGTCGAAATATGATAAATCTACCACTGAGTTGTTTTTGTGGCGCGACAAATGTAGGTGAGAAAAAAAAAAAGAGTTTCTTGAATCTTGATCACATCAAGAAACAGAGAGTTTCGATATGAACTTCTCATATGTCATCACTAAAACTCTACTCTTGATCATGAGCATTTCATGAAGGAAATTTTCATGTATTAATGGGGTATATAAGCTAATATATAAGACTTACAGGACGAAGTGGAAGGCCAATGGCCTTGGGCGATGCTGCTTTCATAGGATGATGAAATTTGCAAGAGGATCCGAATTTACAATTTCCGGTTCTCATAAAGTATTGACACTCGGGTTGTTCAGGCCGCTGAGGAAAAGTTTGTTCTTTATTTGAAATATCGGTAGAAGATGGATAGGATCGAAATGCAGCTACAGGAGATAACGAGGGAATTCCATAAACAGAGCTGGTTCCCATTGAAGGCTGAGTCCCAGGCCAAGGTATTGCACTTAGTAAACCCCATAACAATAGAGAGAAAGAATAATTAAAACGAATACGAATTCTTTAGAGCATTACCGGGTGAGGGTTCCAGCCCGAGAATGGGGCCATACCGGGGCGAAGAACCATTGGACCGTAAACGTAAGGGCTTGGAACATATGAGCCTGGTAAAAGCTGAGGCCTTGGTAGAACTACTCCGTATTGCTGCGTTGGAGGAACGGATGGAGCTTGTACAGCAGGAGATACAGGATGGTGATACCGACAGGCTGAACCGAATTTACAATGACCGGTTCTTATGAAATAGGCACATTCTTCTTTCTCACCCTGTAAAATCCATTTGTAAGGAAACTTTGAGAGATCATTCATTAAACAAAACATTAACAAACCGAGAACACAGAGAATAACAAACCGGGCGTAATGGAAAATCCCATGTTACCTAAGAGGATTCACCATTCACTTGCTTTCTTTTAACCCTTACTTTTGACACTATTTTTTTCTTACTTTATTTGTCTATATTCGTTCGCTTGCTATGTCTTTTCTACAGTATCTCCTTTGAGATTATTAGGGATTTTTCTAACGCATGTTCTCCTTTTGACTCTATTAATGCCTTTCCTAACGCATAATTTCTTTCTTCTATCTCCTTTGACTCTCTATTAATGCCCTAACGCTCTGGGGCGCCTTCTACTAAATTTAAAGTTTTTGGACGACAGGGGAAAACCACCTACCTTACTAGGCATACTAAAAATATTCTGTGGTTCGCTAGATGAAAGAGAACGATTTGTTTCCTCTGGCTTCGTGGGCAGAGTATCCTCCTCCTCAATAATGTTTATAGTTTCCTCTGGTTTTGTGGGCAGAGTATCTTCCTCCTCAATAATGTTTATAGTTTCCACTGACTTTCTAGGCTGAGTATCCTCCTCCTCAATAATGTTAATAGTATCACCTGATGGAGCCGTAATTACCTCGACACCACATTCAGTCACCTTGCAACTAGCACCTAGAGGATTGTTTTCCCCACTCACTGTGTGGAATTCAAATTTGACTTCATGAGCCCACAGATTGATGTGGTTTTCTTCACCATCACTAGGATGCAGTTTGGTGTCATAGAAGACAAATATGTGATCTTCTTCAACTTTTGGAGCTTCAGTAGGAGCCCAACATTGAAAATATCTCTGTATTATTCTATCAGGCCGGTTGTTCCTGGTCTTCCATGTAGCTACACATCTAATGCGAAGGCCTACGTCATTGTGGTAATCATCTTGAAATGATACTACAACTGACATACCAAAGCCTGAGATAGGTTTTCGCATCCACGGACGTAAGTCTTGCATTGCATTTGGACCTGCTTGCAAGCGAAAGGAGGATCTCTGACGTGCGTCTATAGGAATACAGATGATGGCTTCAGGTGCTTTGATGAGTTCCTGTTCAAGCAAAGGCCAAATGTAATGAGTTTACATGTGTGCATGAGAATATATGCACGTCTGAAAGAGAGCCATAGAAAAATTGCAAAAACCTCTTCTTTTGCTCTTGCTAAACTTGGTACCAGACCTTTCTCTAAGAGCTTAGCGTTCACTTGTGAAGATAATTTGAAACAATTACTGAAGATGAAGTGCCTAGGAAGCTGCTCAAAATTCAAATTAATTGACTTCAAATGCTTACAACCATGAGCATTCAAGAATTCTAAACTTTTGGGAAGCTGTGGCAATTCTACTATGGCGGTGCCACCAAGATATAGTTTTCTCAAGTTTCTTGGGAAATCCTTAATTTCCTCAAGCTCTGAACAGCCAGATAGATAAAGAACTTCGAGAGATTCTAAACTGACCATGTCAGGAAGGCTTCGCAAATGGGAGCAATATTTCATATTCAAGCAGACAAGCTTGCTCATACCTTGATTATATGAGGTAACTTTAGCTAGATTTGTTACACACTCCAAATCGATATGCTCAACATCCGAGAAGTTTTCTAGAAGATTCAAAAGCTTTTTCCTGTCCAGCTTAACCTTGGGGGAGAGGGTCGCATTGGATATTGGAATTTCCCTTATATGAGTTCCTTGGAGATGTAATTCCTCTATATTTGGTGGAACCCCTGAAAAACTTTGGATCCCTGTGCAACCTGAGAGATTTACAACCCGGAGATTTTGTAATTGACTTGTGTCTGGAAATCTTTGTAATCCTGTACAACCTTGAAGATCAATTAGCTCGATATTTTGAGCATATATTAGTATGTCACATTCAACTAGCTGCAAAGAGTGACAAAGAATGAGCCTCTTTAGCATCTTGAGGTCCTGAAAATATAATAAAATTGAAAATGAATGACACAGTAATGTTTTAAGTGAGGTTGCAGATTAAATATCCAGACTTAGCCTACCTTGATTCTTGCCCCGAGTTTGTGGAGCTGGCTGTAAGGCATACTGAGCTCAACAAGGTGCCGACAGTCAAAATCTTGAGGCAAGGATTGCATGGGGTAGCTCTCCCAGTGGAGGAGCCTTAGCTCACAAGGAAGAGAATCGAGGCCCTTCGGAAATTTGAGTCCAGAAGTATATTGAGAGCATGAACTGTATATCTTCAGGAATTTGAGATTGAACATATTCTTGAATGCATCGTGCTTGACATCGAATTTCAAGTTTGAAGTGTCCAGGATTATGCTTACGATGTGTTCAGCGACCTGAGAGAACAAGAAAAATTGATGGATCAATACGTTAGGCTCGCCTTAATAGAGCAACTTAGGTAATGCATATATAGTAGAATTTGACGGACCAGACCACATTTAGGCGTTGCGTTGGTTTCACCACTTGCTTCAAGTTCATCATATTCTAGCAGATATCTGATTCTGGAAGGTTCCCACATTCTGGCGCAGCTCTCAGTTTCTCCATTGAAGATTTCTTGACATGAGTCTTGGATCAGATTATTCATTTGCACAGTGCTTTCTGAAATAGTTAACACACACTTGTCCACAAGAACATCGATTGTGACGCGTGGAAAGTAATGACATCCCTCAAGCATTTGCACCACATAGTTGACCGTTTCTCCCTTGAAGAAAAAAGCAATGTCCAAAACAATGTTCTTCTCATCGTCGCTAAGTGAACTATAAGCGTTTTTAAGCACATCCTGAATCTTTAGGGGAAGACATTGCTTTAGCTCGAAAAATGCAGTCTCCATTTCTGACTTCTTCCCCACTAGCTCTCGGCCGTAAATGCTGAGAGCTAACGGGTTTCCATTAACATAGTCAACCACCTTCATCGACAGTTCCATGTCATTCTTCTCTGGCTCGTTTCTTCCAAATGCGCTTTGGGAAAATAGCTGCAGAGCCTCGTGTGTATTTAAACCTTGAACCTTGTATATATGATAGATCTGACAAAACGCAAACACTTGTTTATCTATGGAGGTTATGATGGTAAGGCTTCCGGGACCAAACCAATCAAGCCTTTTAAGAAAGGACTCTGCAGCCAAAGAATCGCAAACATCATCTAGAACAAGAAGAATCCTTTTGTCGTATAGTTTGTCTCTATGGAGGCTCGGTCTCATGATACACAAACTCTTTATGTCAAACTCTTCCATCAGAAGTTTACCAATTCTTTCTTTGAACAAACCGTGGAGTCCTTCCTTATGAAACGCTTCGTCAAAATTTTCAATGAAGCAAGAAGCATCATAATCAGTGGACATGTGATTAAAGACTGCTTTAGCAAGCGTGGTCTTGCCTATGCCAGGCATACCCCAAATTCCTATGCTTCGGACGTCCCTACTATGTTGCTTGTAAAGCAACTCTTCTATCTCTAGTAGCCTCGAGTAAATTCCAACTCGTTCTGTAGGATAAAGCTTCCCATAAACATCTCTTACGATCTCTTCCACTAGTTCGGAGTCCGTAAGTACCTTATTGTTTGAGATCCTACCCAAAGAAAGAAAAAAAACCCACAATGTATCATTTTAACTCAAGTTCTTAACCTCTTTTTAAGTGAAACTAAAGAGACTAATCGAACCAAAATTTTAGATACATTGACTGTGACTGAATTATCAAATCAATGCAAATACACAAACTAATCTCTTAACAACATTACCAGCAAATGATTATGTAAAGGGTGTAAAAGAAGCAATATATGTATAAGGAACCTTGAATGGTGGCTGGTTAAATTTTCGAACTCCAGCCAAGTATTTGCCCACCCGTCAACTTGGGTCAATGGATCGAGGCCGTAGAACACTGGAACCACCACGTGGCTGTTGTTTCTCCAACCCTTGATAACCTCAAAGAACAGAGGATCGTCTAACTCCCTCTCGTCGGAAATAACCACCACGAAAACCCTAGCTCCATCTGTCAACACCGTCTGATTCTGTTCGACGGAGAAGGATCTGATTTCCTGCAATCCGCACGCATCCACAAACACAGAGATGCCTTCCCTGCGTAAAGCGGCCGAGAGGTGGCTGACAAAGGACTGAAGTACTGTATCCTCGCAGATGATGTTGACGCTGTGGCTACAATCGGCCATCATCGGCGTCGCTACACGAGCAGCTGGTGGTGGTTCCATCTCTCTCAGTTCTCCAACTCATGACTCCCAAGTCCCAATCTATCTTCCGTAACGAAAACCCAACAAAAAGCTGAACCAAATTCTTTTTTTATTCATATTTGAATTTTTTTTGTTAATTTTAATGTTAAATATATGAATTTGAATGTACTGTAACATGTTTTAATAATATTATTTTTCAAATAATTTTAAATACATTTAAAACATTCTGTAAATTTAAAAATTTGAATAACAATCAGTGATCAAACAATACATATTTTAACTAATATTTAAACATTAATGAATATATAATATTCGAACAATAATTTTAAAAGGAAAAAATGTCGTAAAAATCCTCAACTTTCAAATTTAGGATGTTTTAATCACCAACTTTCAAGATGTTATTTTAATCATAAATTTTCCATTGATTTGGCTATAAAATAGCAAAGTTTAATTTGTTGACCTTGCCGTTTTAGACACCACGTTTGTTCTCTGTTAAATATTTCAAAAATAGGGTAAATTATACATAATCTGCTACCGTTCTGCATAGACGACCACGTTTTTAACGTCAAAAACAACATCGTTTATCAAACTGAAGAAACTAAATCCCCAAATCGATTATAATTTCACAAATCTATAACACTATAAAGAAAACCCTAAATTCTCTTTACATCATCAATGACACACCACACAAACCGACGCAACCAGATGTGTCAAAGCTTGAACTTGAACTCATTGGAACAGAGAAATTGCATAAGAGATGTTGGTATTATAGAGAAAATTTGGGAGTTTTTTCTAGGGTTAGGAATTTAATAAACGTCATGCCTAAAACGGCGTGGTCAATAAAACTTTGCTATTTTATTGTCATATCAACATAAAATTTGTGCTTAAAATGGCATCCTAAAAGTTGGTGATTAAAATGTCTCAAATTTAAAAGGTGGAGATTTTTATGACATTTTTTCCAATTTTAAAATCAAAAGTTCAATAACAACAGTGCTTTATTAGATTTCTAAATCCATAAACCAAAAAAAATCCTTTCAAATGATTTCTCAACTTACCGTAGGATGATGTAGTGGAGGATTAGAACTATATTCTAAATTTTGGATTTAAAATAGTAACTGAGAAATCTGGTTGTATCTAGCTGAATTTTTTTTTTGTCATCATTGAATCGACAAGGCCCGATTCATAGTCAAACCCTATTACGCGGGGTAACGCAACTTAGTGGAGTCGAGCTCCGGTGGGATCGGTCGCAGAGGTGGTGCTGTAACCACTTGACTAAAGACACTTCCCCATCTAGCTGAATTTTTATTGATGTTTGCAATAAGTTTTAACTGAATTCTCATCAATATTATGAAATTAATAAAATATAGAAAAAAATGAATAAAATATATAAAATTATCTAATGTTCTAGTTAACTTTTGTTTTAATAGATAACTAGATTAGGACCCACGGTACACCGCGTAGCAAAATTATTTATAACTAAAATATTTAAATTATAAGTTGTATTTGTTGGTTAAATATGTTATAATTATATAATAATTGTTAAATAACTCCTATAATACCGCAATATAATTTATTTTTTACACAATATTTATTTAATTAATTTAATTAGATATGTCTATTCTCTGATACTGACAGTGATAACAAAATAATGAAATGATGTTTTACCCTTGTAACACCCAATTAATGATATTTTTTAATTTATATAAATATCGATAAAACTCGTTCCGCTATATAACCCCGTCCCGAGATCACACTATATCATCTTAATTTTTAATATTTATTGTGTATCTACGGTATAATATTTATCATATTTAACTTTTTAAAAGTTTTAAATATTTTTCATATTAAAAATCTTTAAAATAAAAAACTGGAATAAACCAAATAAAAGTTTTTAAAGTTTGAATGTCTAATAAATCAAGGTTTCTACTCATTTGTATTCAGAATCTTTTTGGTCTCTTTTATAGTATGACTCTAAACCATTGTCCAATTTTTTAGACGATGTTGGATATTGTACCCATATTTTTTATTCATCAATTGAGTAATATATGTCCGTTTTTAAAATTTTGTATTACATCATATGCAGGAAAAAAATCACAATTTTTATTAACTAAATGTATTATAGGATAATTCAAGATAATTTAAATATAATTCAAATAAAAATGAAAGAAAATCATATATTTATGTTTGAATGAGGTAGAAAGATTTCCTTATTTTTTTAAATCCTACCTATAATTAATTTTGAAGTTTTGGTAACTAATATTAAAATCAATGCATTAAATGTAAAAATTTTCCAAAAAATATTTTTGAACAAAAACTGCTACAAAAATAGTATAGATGACTAAAAGTATCTAATATTATACTAAGAGTGTCAAAATAGGTTAAGATTATTGGGTCAACTTAATTTAATTCAAGTCATGACCGATAGAATGATGTAATGGAGAATTAGAACTACATCGAGATTTTGTAATTTTGTTTCACCAGAGCAATCCCTTCCTTAGACCATGATTACTGGTGGGTTCTCTTTGAATTACTCTTTAATTAATAATAATTAAATATTAGTAAAAAAAGAGAGAGGATGAGAAAAATAAGGAGAGAGAATGGAAACGTTACCCCCACAAGCATCTGTAGAACCGTTTCTATACAGCTGGCCAACTATTAATGGACCAAATTATTTTTTTAATTAATTTTTATAATAAATATTAAAATACTATATATTGAGCAACTCTTAGAGAATTTACCAGTAATCATGTCCTTATGTACCTCCTGGCTCCTATTATTATATGAAGAGTGCTTCTTTTTTTTAACCTTGAGGCTTCAGTTATAGTAAGTTCTCTTCTTTTTTTTTTTGTGAATGAATGTTAAATTTTATTCAGATCAAAAAAAGTCCTTTGTACAGTGAATGCATCCTATGTTTAAAGAATGTGTTGAAAAAACAAGAAGAAGTAAACTAAACACGTAATTGAAGCCAGACTTGGAGCCCATCCTTCAGCTTGTGAGGAGTGAGGCTTTGAAGAGAGAGCAGCCTGTTGCGTACTATGCGATCAAGAGTCCGGGTAAGTTGAGCCGCAGAAGTGGGATGCTCCCCATGCCGTCTTTTGTTTCTCTCGCACCAGATGGTGTGGATTGCAGCCTGAAAAATGAAACGCAGAAGAAAGCGAGTAGCTCCATTGAAGATAGAGGAGGAGAGAAGCGGAAGTAACTGGGTGAATTGAGAGGTGTAGTGATGACGAAGAAGGTTGCGAGTTAGCCCCGCCCAAATCCGAGAGGAGTAAGAACATCCAAAAAAGAGATGCTCTAAGGTCTCCAACGGAGCTTGGCAAAAACCACAGGACGTGGCAACACCTCTATTCCATAACACCATACCATCTCCTGTTGTAAGTCGATTCTTGACTGCCAGCCAAAGCATAAAAGAGAATTTGGGAACAGCTCCAACATACCAGACCACTTTGAACCAAGGAACCCGTGGCTTTGGTTGACGGATTTGCAACCATGTGTCTGAGGATGAAAATCGAGGGAGGAGCTTACCGGTGGAGTGGCGCCATAAGGCGACATCCATGGCCGGAGAGGAAGCTCGCGATGTGTTACTAGAGCGAAGGTGGTCAATCTCTAATTCAATATCATTTAGAAACTGATCACGATGAGTGCGTCTACGGTGAGACGCAAGGACTGAGGCTACCGTGGCGGCGGCAGGGATACCAAGAGAGATAAAACCCCGATTGCCCAAAACGTCAAACAACCTTCCCAGCGGACACCAGTGATCGTACCAGAAAGATGTTTGCTGACCATTATGAACAACCATAGAGGAAAAAACTTAGCCTAAGGTCTAAACTTCAAAAGTTTCCTCCACATCCAACTACCCTGAGTGGTGTTAGCAGGGATCGACCAAAAAGAAGCAGAGCGGAGCAGTTCACGTTTCACCCAGTTAACCCATAAAGATGTGTTACAAGAAACAAGCCGCCAGATAAGTTTGAAACAGCTCACCTTATTAGCCTCTACTAACGACCGCAAGCCTAGACCACCCTTTGACTTGGGTAAGCAAACGTCAATCCATGCAACTTTACTTTTTCTGGTACTGAGCTCCGGACCTGACCAAAGAAACGCAGAGCAAATGCGTTCAATCTCTTGAACACACGCACTAGGCAGCCTAAACGCAGAGATCCAGAAATTCGTGAGACTGGATATCACCAACTGCAACAGTTGCAACCGGTCTGCAAATGAGAGAAACCGACTCTGTCAAGAGCCTATTCGGCTGCGAATCTTTTCAATAAGAGGGAGACAGTCAGAGAGAGACATCCGTTTAGTGAGCAGAGGAAGACCCAGGTAACAGACCGGTAAAGTGCCACTAGCAAAAGGAAATTGAGCTAAAACCGCCTGACGCGTATTAGGAGAGACACCAGCCAAGAATAAAGTGGACTTTGGTAGACTAATACTTAGTCCCAAAGCTGCTTCAAATTCCCAAAAAACCTCCAGAATTCCCTCCATAGAGGAGATCTCACCATCAGAGAAGACCATAATGTCATCCGCAAAACAAAGATGGGTTAAACCAAGGCCCCTACAACGAGGGTGATAACCAAACTTCCTGTCAACAGATGCTTTATCTAACAAAGCAGAGAGCACATTCATACATATCACGAACAAGTATGGGGATAGAGAACACCCTTGCCTCAGCCCTCTCGTACTCTTAAAAAACCCAGCCAACTCCCCGTTTATCTGAACAGAAAAAGAAGCCGAAGTGACACAGAGGCGAATCCAATGAGTAAACTGCTCCGGAAGGTTCAGAGCGTCAAGAACATTAAACAGAAACTGCCACTGCATCGAATCAAACGCTTTGGATATATCAATCTTCATCGCACAACGAGAGGACACATCCTCCTTGTGATAATCCTTTACCAACTCAGTAGCAAGCAATAAATTCTCCATCAGAAGCCTATCTTTAATAAACGCTGATTGGTTTGGAGCTATAAAACTAGGGAGGATTGTCTGCAAGCGATCCGCTAAAAGCTTAGAGATGAGCTTGTAAATGACATTACAGCAAGAAATCGGCCTATAATCCTTCATCTCACAAGAGTCCTGGACCTTTGGGATAAGTGCCAAAATTGTCATATTCACACCAGTTGGAAGAAACCCAAACTGGAAAAAAGATTGAACCACATTGGTGAGATTAGCGCCAACAACAGGCCAAACAGCTTGGAAAAACTCAACAGTGAACCCATCAGGGCCAGGAGATTTATTTAGAGGCATAGAGAAGAGAACCCGCTTCACCTCCTCCTCTGATACCGCCAAAAGCAACTGAGACTGATCTTCAGGAGTGCACCGGAATGGCAGTAGGCGACAAAGAGTCTCCACTGACATCCCTGTGAACTCCGTGGGAGTGGTAGTTAACAACTGACTAAAAAATCTGACACCCTCAGCTTAAATGTCCTCCAGCTTTGTGAGAGACACACCATGTGGATCCACCACCTCCTGAATCAAATTCTGAGCCAAACGCTCTCTAATGGCATTATAGAAGGCCTTATTATTTTTGTCACCCACTTGCAGCCAATGCAACTTAGAACGCTGTCGTAGATAAGCTTCTTCAAGTGCAGACACTCTCTCCCAACGAGTCAATGCAACAGATTCAGCCATGGTGGCCAGTGGTGAAGGGGTGGATAAAGAGACTAGCTGCTTTGCACACAGATCCTCATAAGCATCAGCTGCTCGACCATAAATATTTGACAACTTGGTACGACCAAGCTCACGGAGAGAAGGCTTCAAACCCTTGAGCTTCTTTGATAGACGAAACAAAGCCGAGGTAGATGGGTACAAACCTGGCAAGGGCTGCCAATAGTCTTCCAACAGAGGCAAAAACTCATCCTGAGTAGCCATCACATTCGTGAACTTAAAAGGGCTCTTTGGTTTATGAGCTGTAGGGTCCAAATAAATCTTCCCACGAAGATGATCTGAGCACCCTCCCGACTCCATCACATAGTAAGAAAGAGGATAAATGGTAGACCATTGCACATTGTGCAAAACTCTATCTAACTTCTTGTAAATGAGACCACTGTCACGTTTATTTGACCACGTGAAAACCGGACCGTGAACCTTTAGCTCAAGGAAAGAACAATATCTAATCACTTCCATGAAATCTCGCATCCCCGAAGTCACAAAAGGAGTCATATCACTATTCGAGTGGTCAGATATGTCGACCGTTTCATTAAAATAGCCAAAGACAAGCCACACCTTACCGTGAAGCAAAGCGAGATCTTGTTGTTGCTTAATGTTGTGCCAAAGTTCCTGTCTCTCCTCCACAGTGTTAAAAGCATAAACAAATGAACACCAAAATAACTCAGTACTACCCGGAAGCTGCACCTCACAAGTAATAACTTGACCACTTTTATACAAAACCCTCATCTTGGTATGAGGGTCACTCAACACCCATAATCTGGCCAATCTACTAAACTCATAATTAGAGATTAGATTCCAATTACCAAATGTCCTCCGCATTACTCTACCAATCCTGTGCTCTTTAATCTTCGTTTCAACAACACAACCAAAATGAAAACCTTGGCGCCGAACCCATTCTCTGATAACATTCTGCTTACTTGACTTATTTAAACCACAAATGTTCTAGAGGAAACCAGACATGATCAGTGGAGTTTGGGGTTCCGCTTTGTTGAGTTGCGAGAGGCAGTACCCTTCGCAGACTGAGCAGTTTCTGAAAGATATTTATGTGAACTCTTCGAGTTACGGGGCAAGTTTGGCCTTTAAGGGACAGTTGTGGAGCCTTGCTTCAGCTCCGCTGCCTTCACCACTATTGGTGGTGCCCCCGATGAAACCAGAGGCCGCTCAGTGTGGACAACCGCATATTGCTCCACTTCTGGAACGAACTCACCCTCCTCAGCAGCGTCCTTGAGAACATCGAACCGAGTAGGAGAGTCAATTCGAGCTTGACTAAACTCGAGTTTCTTACTAGCAGAGTGGGAAACACGACTCCCAGAACCTCTTACTTCTGTCCATTCGGCCGCAGTATCTGTAATGTCTCCATTGACAACAGAGTCAACAACATCCTGTTGCATCACCACTGATGTATCCAAAGCTGCTTCAGCCACACCTGAATCTTGTACCTTGTTCACTACATGACCAAGCTCAGAAGCACAAGGAGACCGGAGAACAACCTCCTTGAGAGCCGGAGCAGCGCCCACAGCCACTGGTGAAGATGCAACCACGGTTGGAGGTGTAGTCACCCCTTTGGATTGAGATCTCCCCAATTTGACAAGGCACCCCTCAAAATAGAGTGACCCCACTTCTGACAAAACCCACAGCGGTCAGGGAGCCATGGGTACTCATACTCAACACAAACTTCATGGCCTTTAATACTAAAAAAAAACATTTCCTTGGTAACTCCACTGAAAGATCTACCTCAACAAAAACCTTTGCTTTCTCGAAATCAGTTACCAGCTCAGTATCCTGATGCAGCCGCTTAGGTTCACCAACCGGACTAGCTAAATAGCTGAGACCCTTCCACGTGAACAACGAATGGGGAACATTTTTGATAACAACCCAGAGAGACATTGACGTAATCGGAGGTTGGGCTTCCTCCACAATAGGAGTCCACTTTGAAACAACCATTGGCAACCCACATATATTCCACATACCTCTTCGCAGAGCCCGCAACCTAGCCGAACCATTACGGATGCGAAACTTGACAGTAGTCGCATTGACACCAAACACATCAATCTTAATATTTTTGTCCCCCAAATTCCAAATCTTATTCACAATTACATGAATCTTGGCAACATGAAGAGCATCCGAAGGAAATCGACCAATAAGAAAATCCTCCCACAGAGGGATTGAATCCTGGAGCACAGCATCTGGAACCTCCACTGTAGCTTTACCATCAATCACAGAGACCTCAACATCAAATTTAGATAGACCAGGCTTACTACCGAGAGCCTTCGCATAAGATTTTGGGACCGCAGCGTCAACATTCAAAACCACCCTTTCCTCATCCTGATTTTCAACCGGAGACGGAACCACTGGAACGTTCTCCACCATCACCCAAACCACCAACGGCGGCTCACCGGGTAGCCGACGAAAACCCTAGATCGCCTTTGTAATCGCCCAAAAATCACCCTTGCTGATGTGGCAAAAAAACGTTTCACACTCGTCAAACTAGGATTGTTTTACAATGTTTTCAGATGTCTTCCGATGGTCCTAACCACAACGAATTCGATTTCGAGTTCTTGGGAAACTCCACCGGTGAGCCTTATCTAGTCCAGACCAACGTCTATGTGAACTTCCTCATTTCCTCATGTGTTTTTTTATACTAAACTAAAACTGTAATGAATACGAGAGTTCTCTTCTTTTCATGAGGGGACCAAATGATAGTTATGTTAACGGGTGGAAAACGCGATACATAAAGTCAATGTCAATGATGCACATTGCACAGAACCGCCCGGTGACTTCACTGATATTCACATACGCGATCTTTTATGTATATGTTTATATGTGCTGCTGGTATGATCTTTTGCGAGAGAATAACCTATTTTTCCCTATAAGATTAAGTTTATAATTAGGATAACGAATTAATACATGAAACAAGGATAACGAATTAATAGTTTATACTCTAAAAGTTTGTACTAAAATGTATAATTATAAGGACTGATTGATGGACACAAACACAAATTAGTGGGTAATGGGGGAGTAGTTAAAAAAGGTATCAGTGATTAGAGAAAGTAGTACGACAAAACTGAAAGAACAAAAAAAAAAGTATTATTGCTTTTCGGTATTATTTTTAATTTTTATGATGGGTATACAATTATAAATACGGTACACCTCGTACCATTTACATATAGTAGTAGTTTTTAATATATACAGCTATATTAGGTAAACCACGTAATATTTTTATTTTTATTTGTTTCATAAACCGTGGAAGTTCCTAATTTTTAATAATGTTGTCAAACTAGAGAGTTTAGGAGAAATCTCTTGTTCTTATTATTGATAGTGAATCGAGGTTACAACATATATATAGTGTTACAAGTCCTAAGCTATAAACCGACATACTAATGTTATCGCCGACGGGCTTCGGCTAATGGGCCTAATGCGCGCGGACTGAGTATGGCCAATAGGCCGAGTATAGACGGACTGGATAATGGACCGGTCGATGGAGTCCACTAAGTGTTTTACAACACTCCCCCTTGGATGATATGACCGTACCTGTGTTGGACGGGAACGCAGCAATGTGCTTAGGGGATGCTGCCTCATTAAAACCTTACCAGGAAAACCCATTGGGACAAAACCTTAGTGAAGGAAAAAGAGTACAGCACACATTGCTCCCTCTGTTCCAAACATCACTCCAGGTCCTTAAGCCTCCGCATTCCAATCTGGTGCGTGAGCTTCCTGAATGTTGTTGTCGGTAGTGCCTTGGTAAAGAGATCGGCTGAGTTGTCGCATGACTGAACTTGCACCACTTGAACTTCTCCGGCCTTTTGTAGTTCATGTGTGTAGAAGAACTTCGGCAGGATGTGCTTCGTCCGATCTCCCTTGATGTACTTGAGTTGTGCGATGCAGGCTGTATTGTCTTCATAGATGACTGTTGCTGATTTGTCTTTGTCCATGCCACTGTCTGCTCGTATATGCTGAGTCATGGACCGCAACCAAACACACTCACGGCTGGCTTCATGTATGGCTAGGATCTCCGCGTGATTTGAGGATGTAGCAACAAGACTCTGCTTCATAGAACGCCAAGAGATCGCAGTACCACCGTGTGTAAACACATAACCTGTTTGTGACTTACCATTGTGTGGGTCGGATAGATAACCTGCATCAGCAAAACCAACTAAACCTTCTTTGTTATGGTTAGTATAAAATAAACCAAAATCTGTCGTTCCTTGTAGGTAACGCAGAACATGTTTAATACCATTCCAGTGCCTTATGGTCGGACAAGAACTATATCTTGCCAGAAGGTTCACTGCAAAGCATATGTCTGGTCTAGTGTGGCTAGCCAAGAACATTAATGCTCCTATAGCACTGAGGTAAGGCACTTCAGGATCAAGAATTTCTTCATTGTCCTTCTTAGGAGCAAATGGATCTTTATCCACTTCTACACTTCTCACAACCATTGGGCTAGTCAATGAGTGTGCTTGCTCCATATTAAACCTCTTGAGTACCTTTTCTGTGTATGCCTTTTGATGCACAAAGATCCCATTGTTTATGTACTCAAGCTGCAATCCCAAACAGAATTTTGTCTTGCCTAGGTCTTTCATCTCAAATTCTTTCTTGAGATATTCTACAGTTTGGGCGATTTCCCCAGAGGTTCCGAGGATGTTTAAATCATCCACATATACTGCTATTATCACAAATCCCTTATTCGCGAACTTCTTTATGAATATACACGGAATGATCGGGTCATTCCTATAACCTTCCTTAGCTAAATATTCACTTAGCCGGTTATACCACATTCGACCACTCTGTCTCAGTCCATAAAGCGATTTGTCTAGCCTTATGCAGTATTGGTCTCTAGAACCCTTCTTATCTTTGAGCTCTATACCCTTTGGTAATCTCATATAAATTTTATTATCCAGTGGACTGTATAGATATGCAGTTACAACATCCATTAACCGCAAATCTAAACTTTCTCTTACGGCCAGACTTATTAGATATCTAAAAGTCGTTGCATCCATCACAGGGGAGTATGTCTCCTCATAATCTATGCCAGGTCTTTGAGAGAATCCTTGTGCTATGAGCCTTGCTTTGTATCTCACAATCTCGTTTTTCTCATTTCTCTGTCTTACAAAGACCCATTTGTGTCCAACTGGTTTAATTTCTGGTGTTATCTTTAAGGTCGGACCAAACACACTTCTCTTCTTTAAAGAGTTTAATTCCACATCAATGGCTTCTTTCCATTTAAGCCAATCTTTGCTTTGAGTGCACTCTAATATAGATGTGGGCTCATGATCCTCATTTATTTCAAGTGCTACCTTGTATAAAAATATATCATCAATGTCGACATCTTTTTGGTTCCATTGAATTCCAGACATAATATAGTTTATTGAGATCTCATTGTTGTCAACTCCTTCAGGCTCTTGAGGTTCAGCGTCCTGAGTCTCACTTGGTGCCTTAGGAGTTTCCGTGACAACAATGTCTGGTTTTTTTATAATTCCTTTAGCCTTGGTCTGTTTTGCACCTTTTGTTTTCCGAGGATTCTTATCTTTGGAACCTAATGGTCTACCCCGTTTCAAACGTGGCGTAGACTCTGTAGCAACTTGATTATTGTGTTCCTTGTGAACATCAATACGTACTGGTGCATTGCAAGCTGGTATGTACGATTTTGTTATTCTCTTTGGGTCAGCAAAGGAATCTGGCAATTGATTAGCAAGCTGTTGAAGATGTATAATCTTCTGAACTTCTGCATCACATGCTATAGTTCGAGGATCTTGCCATTCTAAGGATGTTTGATTCCATGTCAATTCTTTGCTCAGCTTGCTAGTCTCCCCACCTAGCATAGGGAATTCGGACTCAACGAATTGACAGTCCGCGTATCTGGCCTTGAACAGGTCTCCTGTCAGTGGCTCGAGATACTTTATTATGGTGGGAGACTCATATCCAACATATATTCCCATCCTCCTTTGTGGTCTCACCTTAGTTCTCTGTGGTGGAGCAACTGGTATATAAACGGCACAACCAAATGTCTTAAGATGGGATAAGTCTGGCTCTTGACCCGATAGGAGTTGAGATGGTGAATATTTGTGTTCACTAGATGGCCTGATGCGTATGAGTTCAGCTGCATGTAAGACCGCGTGTCCCCAAGCCGACACAGGAAGCTTCGATCGCATTAACAATGGTTGAGCTATCAATTGTATTCGTTTAATGAAGGATTCAGCTAATCCGTTTTGTGTATGTACATGTGCCACAGGATGTTCCACACTCACCCCCATGGACATACAGTAATCATTAAACGCTTGGGATGTAAATTCACCAGCATTGCCTAGACGTATAGTCTTAAGTGAAAAATCTAGAAAATGTGCTCTTAATCGAATGATTTGAGCTAAGAGCTTAGCAAATGCTAAGTTTCTCGTGGATAACAAGCATACGTGGGACCATCTGGTTGATGCATCTATCATCACCATGAAATATCGAAATGTTCCACTTGGTGGGTGTATTGGTCCACATATGTCACCTTGTATCCTTTCCAGAAAATGTAAATTCTCTTTTGTGACTTTTACTGGTGAAGGTCTTACAATAAGTTTCCCTTGTGCACATGCCACACATGTGAGATTCTTAGGGAAAACTTTTCTTTCTTTAAGGTTGTGTCCTTTTGAACTCTTAATTAGTTTACGCATCATGTTTGAGCCCGGATGGCCAAGCCGGTCATGCCATAAAGTGAAACTTTCTTTATACATTTTGTGCTTTACCATGTTGGATTCTATCATGTTAATCTTAGCATGGTATAAACCAGAGGCTAGTGCAGATATAGTCTCTAGGATCTTCTTTTGTCCTTTCACATTTTCTGTAATGTAAAGGAACTCTTTAGATCCTTCACCCTTGGTTTCAATATGATAACCATTTGACCTTATGTCTTTAAAGCTCAATAAGCTTCTCTTAGAGATGGGTGAGTATAAAGCATCACATAACTCAATGTGTGTTCCGCTAGGCAACAGTATGTGTGCTTGGCCGTAGCCTTCTATAAGATTTGCTATACCCGCAATTGTATTAACATTTGCACTTTTCATTATAAGATTTATGAAATATCTTTTGTCTTTTAGTATGGTGTGGCTGGAGCCACTATCCACTACTAGTTCACTCATGTCCTCGGCCATTTCTATAAATAGGACAATGATTTTGGATTTTAATAAGACAATTTATAAAATAAAATCCATTGAACTTAAATCAAAGCAATTATCCATTACATAGAAGGAAACTAAATCATAAAAGCATAGACAAAATAAAATTGATGTTCAATCATCATCTTTGAGACAGTCGGAAGTCTCATACTCTAGCAAATCATCATTCTCATGATCGAAGTCTCCTTCATCATCGATGTGTATATAGTTTGCTTCTGGATTTTTCTTAAGAGATTCTTGATATGCATCAATGAGGTGTCTGGGAATTCTGCAGTTCTTGGCCCAGTGGTTTGACATACCACATCGGTGGCAAGTCGATTTGGCCTTGGCGTGTGGCTTAAAGGACCCACGGCCCTTACCACCAAGTCTGCGGCCTCCTCGACCAGCCTGGCCCCCTCGACCACCACGTCCTCTGCCACCACAGCCACCACGGCCATAGTGTCTTTCTCTGTGGACATAGTTGGTCTTATCGGGTTCTTTAGGTAAATCAACCTTGGGTGCCTCTGGTAATGGGGCTTTTTTCATCTTCAGCCTATTACCCTGCTCAGCTAGCAGTAGACACGGAATGAGAGCTCCATAGGTTTTAAACCCTCTTTCACGGTACAATCGCTGGAGTAGCATATTGTCGACGTGGAAAGTAGAGAAGGTCTTTTCTAGGAGTTCATTCTCGGTCACCACAGTACCACACAACCTCAGGATAGAGACAATCCTAAAAAGCTCTGAGTTATACTCATCCACGGTTTTGAAATCCTGGATCCTAAGGTTTTCCCATTCCAATCGAACCTATGGGAGGAGCACCATTCTCTGGTGTCCGTATCTGCTTTTCAGCTCTGTCCAAAGGTCGAGTGGGTTTTCTACCGTGAGGTACTGATTTTTAAGGCTCTCCTCAAGGTGATGGCGTATATGGCCAATGGCCTTATACCTTACCTTATTAGAACACTCGTTATCCGGCTGGATGCACTCGTGTAAGTCCTCAGACTTCAGGAGGATCTCGGTGTCCAGCTTCCATCGTAGGTAGTTATCACCTGAAGCTCTTAAAGCAGGATGGACCAATTCTTTAACTTGTACCATCTGCATAAATATATACAACCGACAGTTAGCATGCGGTATTTGAGACCGAACCATGCAACAAGTAATTTCAGGTCATGCGGTATTTGAGACCGAACCATGCCTTGGGTCATGCGGTATTTGAGACCGAACCATGCCTTGCCTCTTATAGTTTTTCGGTTTAAATTCATGCATGCAAGACAATAAAACTAAATAGCTAATGCATGCAATGATTTCCTTAATTCCTAGATAGGATTTCCCTTTCTTATGATTTCCTATTTGCTCTAGGATTCATTAAATATTTTTGGTTTTAAAGTTTTGGATAATTCTTATAATTAATTAGGAACTTATCCTAACCAATATATTAATTCCGATTTTAAAGTTTAATTTATAGAAACTTAACAAAAGTTTAATTTAATCGGATATACTCTTAGAATATTAAAGTTAATTTTACTTAAATTTTAGGATAATGTTTTAATGTTTTGGAAATTATCCTAATTTGTTCTAGACAAGTTCATGCTCGAAATTTTATGTTTCTCATGGCCGAAAATTTCCAGGAAATCTATGTTCAAGCTTGTCTAAGAAATCCTAAGAGTTGATTCATGCAGCCGAGTTTTACAAGAACAAGTCTTACATGATCCGATTTCTATATGATGCATGAATGACCAAATTTTAATATCCTAGAACAGTTTGATTAATATCTCATGGATCTAACAATATATGGTTCTAGGTTCTTATGCATCACAACAAGCAACAATCAACCAAATTTCAATCTTGTATTATAATTGGTTTTAATTCTCAAGAAATCTAACAACCTAAGCATGATCCGATTTTTAACTTTTAGGTTTTAGAGATCTTAAACTTTGTTAATTGTTTACTCGTTTGTTTTAGGGTTCTTTAGCTTTTAAGGATCAGATTCGAATATATGGTTTTAAGAAAGTTTTAATTTTGTTTACCTTAACACCACAAGGATTCTGACCGGTAATGATCTGGGAGCTAAAGACCTCAGATTTTTCTTTCCCACGAACTGCTTCCCACGAACAGCTCCTTGCTTTCCCACGAACTGCTTCCCGCGAACAGCTCCTTGCTTCGCACTTGAACTCACCCCCGATTCCGCGAACCACGAACCTCGATCAAGTTATCGATAGAAGCTTGATCACGAGCTAAGGTATGCTCGTGAACAAGAAGATCTTCGAACAGGAGAGATGTTTAGTCTCGGATGGAAGTAAGAACAAGAAGACGGTTTAGGGTTTAGGGAAAGAGAAGAGATCGGCGGCTGCCTTTAGGGTTTTAGGGTTAGAGGCTATCGTGTTGATAACGTGTTATGAAACTAGAGAGTTTAGGAGAAATCTCTTGTTCTTATTATTGATAATGAATCGAGGTCACAACATATATATAGTGTTACAAATCCAAAGCTATAAACCGATATACTAATGTTATCACCGACGGGCTTTGGCTAATGGGCCTAATGCGTGCGGACTGAGTATAGCCGATAGGCCGAGTATAGACGGACTGGATAATGGACCGGTCGATGGAGTCCACTAAGTGTTTTACAACAAATAAATAATTTTTTGTTGGAATCATTTTAATAAATAATTCTCTGTATTGTACGAAAGGGAGTTTGTGATAATCACATAGTTCTATTGGTAATATATTCGATAGTGCGCTGTCATATTTTGTCTTTTTGGTTACTTTTTTGCCTAGTTGTGTTATTTTTTTCAAAATATTAGGTGTTTCACCTAATCTAGTTGAATGTATTTTACAAATAAAAGTTCAAGAAAAGTTTAACAAAATTCGTGCTAACTTTCAATCAATGACATTTTATCTTCTGCCTCAGTTATTCGATGTGTCTAGTTCGTAGTTCGTACTACTACTGTTAATCGTTATCGGGATAAGCCAGAATTTCTTACATTTATTGTTGTTATTTAAAAAATAGATTGAGTAGTACTGTAGTAGTATTAAACAATTTTACTTCACTATTACCAATTTACCATCCATAATGGACTATTAATTCGTTATCCTAATTCTTTTTCTAATAAAACGGAAGTACACAAATTGGTAGACCATATAATATTAATATATATTATAACTAGGATTAATTATTTGATAGGTTATATGGATTAATTATTTGATAAGTTATATAGATTTATGATTACAATTCTCTTTTTTTTTTTTACGATCGATTACAATCCTCTTAAAAAGGACATTTTAAAGAATAAAATAAAATCTCAAAGAATATTTAACTAACCATACATAAACAAAAAAAAATCTTAGAAATTAATAGAAATTAATCACTCTTTGTAGATTACAAGTGATTTCCGATTATACTAAAAATTAAATCTTACCTAACTATATCAGAAAATTTTGACTGAGTGACAGGTCGAAATTTGAATATTTAAATTCATTTCATATATTTCTTTTGTTGAATTGTATTGTTTTATATACTATAATAAACTTTTTAAATAATTTAATTTGGAATCTTTAAAAATAGTTTAATTTGATATTTTTAAGAATATCATAAATATATAATAGATCAAAAATTTAAAAAATATAAACACTATAATTTGATTTGTTATAGCACGGGTCAATAATTTGTCGCTATCATATAAAAAAAATCAAGAAATATGATTTCTTGCTAAAGCAAGGGTTAAAATTTCAAAAATATGATTTTTCGAAGTAAATTTAAGTTTGGAATAATGTTGTTTGGTAGGTTTTCTCGGTCACAATGATTTTGACAAACATATGTTACATATTTGATCCTAAAATTAATATGAGCTGTAGGTTAAATTAGCTCATATAATTAACAATCAAAATACAATATCTAATTTTAAACACTAAACAAATCAAATAAAATTAACAAACAAATATTATTATTTTTATCACACAACTTAATCCGCGTTATACCGCGAATCAAAATCTAGATATACTAAAATCTATCTTACAGAATAGATATTATTTTCATTAGTCATATTCAGTATATGATTTCATCCCATAATATTCCATCAAACGTTTTGAAGAAAATAAAATAATCAGATATACAATGTTTTAAATAAAAATTACCAAATAAATAAAAGAAAGGAATTAGCACGGATCATATTCTAGTTTCATTTATTTTGTTATCGTCATTATCCTAATTTCATTTATTACATTTGGTTATGGAAAATTTATTTATTTTATTTGCATTATCAATTTTGTAATACGCGGGTCAAATACCTTACCTGTAGTATCATAGACTTCATAGTACTATGTACACATTATTAAAGCATGTGCATTAGCGTATATATGGTCTGTCCTTCAGTAATAAAATCTTAAATTTAAATAGAAATGAACGATATATCGAAGGAACGTTCCTATAATTGGGACGTATTTTGCTGCGACCGTCTTAACACGTGTTGGCGTCTAATTTGTTGTTGTTTTATGGGTAGGGTGAAGCAAAAAAAATCGAAGTATCGAGATCATTTCTTTCTCTCCGAGTCTCTCTCTTTACTCTCTCTCTCTCATAACGGCGATTTTGGGTAGGGGAACCCGAAAAGTCGAAGCTTCGAGTTTATTTGTTTTCTCTCCGACTCTCTCTCTCTTGACGGCGATTCGTTTGGCCGGCGATTTCATCCGTTACAATACTGAATACAAATTCATCAATCTTGGTCTTCGTCTCCTCCAACAAGTCTTTTTTTCACACAATGGATTCTCGGATTTTTCTCGCATTTCCCTATGTTTTCTCTTGATTCTTCCTAAATTCTCATCTGCACCTACCCGCTTCTTCACTCGATCGAGTAACAACAGGTTTAGAAGATTACGATGAAATTGATTCGATTGTGTTTTCTTTCGAATTTTGGTTTTGACTCTCAGAGGGTTTTGTTTTTTTTTTTTTTTTGCAGAGATGGGTCCGTGATTAAGATGAAAACGAGTGCTTCTTCTTTTGGTTTTGATCCAACTCGTGTTACTCAACTCTCTTGGACTCCTAGGTTTGTTTTAGCTTTTCTTTTATTTGTTTCTGTTGATTTTGATTTGTGTTTTAAAGTTTGTGAGTTTTTTTTTTGCAGAGCTTTTTTGTATAAAGGGTTTCTTATTGATGAGGAGTGTGATCATTTTATCAAATTGGTATAGAAATCTTTAAACGTATTCTTAAGGTTATTTTTTTTTGTGTTTGGTTTTGATTTTGAAGAACTAGTGATGATGGATTAGATTTATGGGTTTAGGCGAAAGGAAAGCTTGAGAAGTCAATGGTGGCTGATAATGATTCTGGTGAGAGTGTAGAGAGTGAAGTACGGACTAGTTTTGGATTGTTTCTTTCTAAAAGACAGGTGAGTTATATATATAAGCTTTACAAGAGATGTTTGAATCCATAGACAGGTGTTGGCTTGTTTGAAGCTGTGGTTATATCTTGATTCGTGTACAATGACCAATCCTCTCATTTGAATTGATGATGTATTTTTTTTGAGAATGATTGATGATATGAGGTATAATCTGGCTTCTGTAAGAACTATATTAGGCTAGTTTACTCTACTAGTTAGGCAGACTCGTTCATTGTCACTTCTATATTTCCTGCAACACCTTAGAATTCTACTTCTTTGCTTAGACAATGTAGTAGCCTGAATGCAAATCTGTCTTGGCTATTCTAGAGGTTGTGTAAGCTTGAATGGTAAGGTTTTTTGTGTTGTGCAGGATGATATAGTATCTAACTTTGGACAGTTAAAAGAAGATTTGATTGAGTCCATGAATGGTTAAAAGAAGATTTGATTGAGGCATCTGTGGCTCGTTTCAATCCATCTTTGGCTGTATATGTGGCATGACTCAACGTCACATTCGGCGCCTTACCATCTGTAGTTGTCCCCATCGCCTCTTCTTTCGGTTTCTCTCCGTTGTTCCCCTGCAAAATTTTCGAAGAATCAAGTGATATAATAGATACCTCAACGATTTTTGTATGCATCAATCTATGAAGATTAATTAAAAAAAAAAAATCTATGAATTGAATAAAAATGTTTGTTTTTATCTTTAATGTTTGTATGGTTTATGTTTTTTTATCTTTAATGTTTTTATTGTATGTTTTGTATTTTTTTTCAAGTTTTTGTAACTTTGTAATTTTCTTATGTTTTTAATGTCAATGTTATATGTTTTATTTAAATTAAAATTTTAATATGTTTTTACTTATTAATTTAAATAATTAATTTAATTAATTAAAAATAATATTATTTTTTCCAGGGGACCATCTGTGAAGACACCAATACTCAGAGCATGGGCATTGGTGTCCCTCAGATTTTGGTCCTTCAAATATAATAAGATTATTTTCAGAGTTTCTTAAATTTGACATAAGCATTGGTGTCCCTCACATTTTGGTCCCCCAGCATACAATATAACTACAATGAGACACAAGAGAAAGCTAGCCATACAAAGCTAAATCACACTTGACCATTGCTTAGTTAAGTTACCTGAATAACTGACGGCAAGAACAGAGAAAAGAGCCATTTGAACTGCAGTCCCTGCAAGTAGGAGAAGCAAAGAAACGAGTCAAGGTTCATTCTACAATATAATTATGTAGGGAGAAAGAGGATTACCTGACTGATGACAAATTTTAAAATGCCAGCTCTTTCTAACTCAACCAAAGCCATATGAGTCATGCTAGGCATTGCACGATGAAATGGCAAAGATGCTTTCTGAAAACAATAAACACGGTTCACATATGTTAACTTGCAGGATATTATGCTTTATGAAATGTTAGGTATATAACCAGACAGTCCAAGGAAATGCCATCAAGTCAATCAATGATGAGTAAAAAGCCTTGGCTCAGACCTGTAAAGTCCAAATTCCTTTAGGGCCTCGGAAATCAGGAATACCACAAGAAGTTGAAATGCCAGCACCTGTGAAGACTACTAGATGCTTACTCTGCAAAACATAAAACCATCCTTCTTGAAGATACTTACATAAGAACAGGAAACAAAAGCCAAAATATGCAAAAGCATCAAGAAGAATATGAAAACAGGACACAGATCCAAAACCTTTTGAATCATTTCCCAAAACCAAAGTTAGCACAATGGTGAAATAGACAATAAATACGCCAAGAATCTAGCAACCAAATCCCTTTATACAGACGTCATTTGCCAAACATTTGGCTTGTTAGATTAAAACAATGATAAACAAAGAGTCAAATTCTACACACAAAATCAGACAAAGGCTTTTTGCATAATCAGTAAATAAGAACCATTGACATTGTTTTTTTAGGAGACCCACAAGGAATAAAGACACCTAGCTCATCTTAAGTTGCTTGATATAACCCAATTCCAATTCTTCCAATTAACACAACACAATGCAAGTCCAAAAACAAGTACGGTAAAACCTAAAATATACGAATCATTAAGTAATACTTCCAACTCTTCAACAACCATCACAACCCATCAAAAAGACAAGATGATAAAGCGTTAAAGGGCTTAATATGAACATGCGATCCAAAAATCAAACACTAGGACAGAACACACGAAGGATCAACTGTAAGAAATCTAAACTGCTAAGCGATCAATCCAGAGACAAGAATCAACGAAACCTGAAATTACATAAGATTACGGAGAAAAAATCGAGTAAACCCACAAAAACCCAGAGAGGAAACAAAATAAAGAAACCCAAGAAGAACAACCTTGCATTGTAGAACGTGAGAAGGGTCGAAGAACTCGGCCTAATTGATCAGAAATTGAACAAACCTGTGAAATTAAACCTTCTTCGATTAGAGGTCTTTGCTCTTCTTCGATGGAACCCATCGTCTGAATCTTCATCCAATCAAAAGGTAGCACGCGTCCAAGTGAACGGAGAAAAAACGTCCCAAATGAAGATACGTTTCTTCTGAATTGGGCTTTTTTTTATTTATTTTAAATCGAAAAAAAACGGGGGACGGGTTAAAACAACACCGATGCACATGGTCTCATACCAAACTTAAGAAACTCTCAAAATAAGATTAATATATTTGAAAAACCAAAACTTGTCCTACACCAATACCAATGTACATGGCCTTAGTAAACATATCTTTTCCGGATTTCACGGGTCGAGCCGACCAACTGATCCATAAGATAGTCTGGTTCGCGATCAAGGTTGGGTTTAAATGTTTTTTTTCTTCTAGTTCTAGTTAAGCTTTCTTTCTCATATATACAGAGTGCTAGTGGTCCCCTGAGTAAACAAATCTAGACCATATTTTCTTGTAGATTGGACCATCGACCCAGAGGGTCGGCTGGGAAAAAAAAAACTCTTTAATTAATTAATAACAAGTATTGACTTATCCTTTGGAAGTCTCCTAATTAAGATCGATAGCAGAGTAGAGGAGAATAATGATTGGTCTTCCAGTTTTAAGAGGACTAAAGCCAGAGGGAATGTAAGTTAATTAGAAAATCTGACATGGCAAGCTCCTCCGCCTCCTCTTCCTGGGTGAAAGCAGACGCTGAGACACCACAAGACCAAGTGTTCATTAACTTCCGTGGAGACGAACTGCGCTACAACTTCGTCAGCCATCTCGAGAAGGGCTTAAAAAGGAAAGGGATCAATGCCTTCATAGACACAGATGAAGAGATGGGCCAAGAGTTGAATGTACTGCTGGAAAGAATCCAAGGGTCAAGGATCGCGCTAGCTATATTCTCCCCAAGGTACACGGAGTCAAAATGGTGTCTGAAGGAGCTTGCGAAGATGAAACAAAGAAGGGAACAAAATAAGCTCGTGGTGGTTCCAATCTTCTACAAGGTACAGCCTGACACTGTTAAAGAACTGAAGGGAGACTTCGGCGATAACTTCAGGCAGCTGGTGAAGCCTCCTTTTGACAAGAAGATCAAGAAAGAATGGAAGGAAGCTTTACAATATGTTCCTTTCCTAACCGGCATCGTGTTGGATGATAAAAGGTAATTAACACTCCTTTCATTTAATTACTCAAGATATGATTTTACAAAAACATAGTATAATATCTTACAAAAACATATAAGATAAGATTCTGTCATCGATCTCACACAATTATTGTTAGCAGCGATGAGGACCAAGTCATCAATATAATTATTAAAAAGGTTAAAGAAATTATACAAAATAGACGTTCAGAGGTTCCTCCTGCTCCTAATCACTCAGAATGCATTGGACCACGGCCGCAACCCCAAAGACAAAAACGTCATGAAAGCCTTTGGGGAATCGAACACCGACTTAAGCAACTAGAGGAAAAGTTAAGTTTTGGATCAAAGGAAACAACTCGTACCATCGGTGTTGCTGGGATGCCCGGTATAGGTAAAACCACTCTAGCTACTATGCTATATGAGAAGTGGAATGATAGATTCTTGAGACACGTGTTAATCCTAGATATCCATAAAACTTCAGAGGAAGACGGTTTAGATTACTTGGCCACGTTACTCTTGCAAGGTTTATTGAAAGTTGAGAATCCAAACATTGAGTCCGTAGAAGCATACAGAGATCAATTACTCGAGACCAAAGTCCTTGTTGTTCTTGACAATGTCAGTAGCAAGGAACAGATTGATGCTCTTCTCGGCAAACGCGACTGGATTAAGAAAGGAAGCAAGATCGTCATTACTACAAGCGATAAGTCATTGATGACACAAAGTTTGGTCAATGATACTTACCAAGTCCCTCCATTAAGCGACAAAGACGCCTTAAAACACTTTCTCCAGTACGCATTTGATGATCACGAAGGAGATGCTCCCGGGCGAGGAAACTTCCCCAAGTTGTCGAAAGATTTCGTGCACTATACCAAAGGAAATCCACTTGCTCTCCAGATGTTGGGTGCGGAGCTTTTGGGAAAAGATGAGACTCACTGGGGCTTAAAACTAAATGCATTGTTGAATCAACACCATAAAAGTCCACCTGGACAAAGCATTAGCAAGATGCTTCAAAGGGTCTGGGAAGGGAGTTATGATGGACTGAGTCAAAAAGAAAAAGATACACTTCTTGACATAGCTTGCTTCAGGTCGCTAGATGAGAGTTACGTTGCGAGTTTATTGGATTCAGATGGCTCTAGTAATATAATAGAAGATCTCGTGAACAAGTTCATGATTAATATTTATGCTGGTAAAGTAGAGATGGATGATACATTGTATATGCTCTCCAAGGAACTTGGTCGAGAAGCTACTGCTAAAGATAGAAAGGGGCGCCATAGGTTGTGGCACCATCACACCATAACTGATGTGCTGACAAAAAATAAGGTAAATAATACTATGTTTCTTCTCTAAGGTTGTCTAAAATTACATTTTACTTTCAATGGTTCGTTTTAATTAAGGTAACTCGTTTGTAATTTCTGTTGTTGTTGTTGTTGTTTGCCACTCATTAACAGGGAGCTTCTAATGTCAGATCTATCTTTCTTGACTTGTCTGATATAACAAGAGAAATGTGCTTCCACAACAATGCTTTTGCCAGTATGAGAGATTTACGATATCTCAAAATCTACAGCACTCAATGTCCTCAAGAATGTGAAAGTGACATTAAATTAAACTTCCCTGAAGGACTCCAGCTACCACTGAATGAGGTGCGGTATCTCCACTGGCTGAAATTCCCGTTGACAGAAGTTCCACAAGATTTAACCCCGGATCATTTGGTTGACCTTAAGCTTCCTTATAGCGAGATTGAACGAGTTTGGGAAGATAACAAGGTGTGTAACAATACACTAGTTGCTCTCTCTCTCTTTTCTTGGTCCCTATTCTCCAATGCATGCAGTTGAGTATGTCTAAATCTACTTGGATATATAGTCTCTTGGGGTGTTGTCTGACTCTTTTCCTTCTTTTTTGTTCTTTTCATTTTCCAAGGATGCATCAAAACTAAAATGGATCAATTTGAATCACTCAAAGAAGTTGAACACTTTGGCGGGGTTAGGAAAGGCTCGAAATCTTCAAGAATTAAATCTTGAAGGTTGCACGGCATTGAAAGAGTTGCATGTGGATATGGAAAACATGAAGTGTCTTGTTTCTTTGAACCTGAGAAGATGCACAAGTCTTGAGTCTCTTTCAAAGATTAAATTGATCTCTTTGAAAACACTTATCCTCAGTGACTGCTCAAAATTAAAAACCTTTCAGGTCATTTCAGATAAGCTAGAAGCTCTACACTTGGATGGCACTGCAATAAAGGATCTTCCTTGTGACATTCGGATCCTTCAAAGACTTGTTTTGTTGAACATGAAAGGCTGCAAGAAGCTGAAAAGGCTCCCTGAAAGCCTTGGTGAGCTGAAAGCTCTTGAAGAACTTGTACTTTTTGGTTGTATAAAGCTCGAAGAATTTCCTAAAAGTGGGGAAAACTTAAGCCGTTTAGAGATTTTGGTTTTGGATGAGACATCCATAGAAGAGATACCAGAAATAGTCTCAGTGCGGCATCTGTGTTTAAGCATGAATAAAAAGATCAGCTGCCTTCCGGATCTAATCAAGATATTTTCTCAACTTCAGTGGCTTGATTTGAAGTATTGTAAGACTCTAACACATGTTCCTCAGCTTCCACCAAATCTTCAGTGTTTAGATGTACGTGGCTGTAGCTTACTGAAAACACTTGCAAAACCACTGGTATGTTCTACTATTAACTCCACGTTCATTTTCACTTACTGCAATGAATTGGAACAAGATGCAAAGGAGAAAATTGTAGCATATGCTGAAAGGAAGTGTCAGTTGCTATCAAGTGCACTTAAACGATGCGATAAGGTATCTCTCTCTTCCTCTCCCTTGAGATTTTCCTGTTGTATAACTTTGTTGGAATTGAGGTTAATGACATTTCCCCTTTTGTGTAACTTTGCAGAGTTGTGTTCCTGAGATTTTTTTCTCAACTAGCTTTCCTGGATGTGAAATGCCTTCATGGTTTTGTCATAATGCAATTGGATCTATGGTGGAGTTCGAATTACCTCCTCACTGGAATCACAATAGGCTTTCTGGGATAGCACTATGTGTTGTTGTCTCATTCAAGATTTCTCAAAATCATGCCAACTTGACAGTTAGATTCTCTTGTGAGCAAACCACTGGAGAGGGCTCTTCCACCAGCATTACTTGGAAGATTGGGAGTTTGATTGAACATTACGACGAAGTAGACCCGGTTGAATCAGATCACGTCATTATAGGCTACACTAACTGCTCGGACTTCATTAAACCTGTTAAAGGCCAAGGTCCATCTCAATGTGCTCCGACCAAGGCATCCATAGAGTTTAGTGTGACAGCTGATACTGGTGAGGAAGCTAGGTTTGAAGTTTTGAAATCCGGTTTCAGTTTTGTGTTTGAACCTGAAGAGAACAAAGTTGCAGTCCCAAGGAATGACGATGTCAAAGGTAACACAAAAGTTATTACTCTAAGTAATCATGGTTGTTTCAAGGATCAAGCAAATGGCGATGAATCACCAAAGGACCATTGGCAGACCACCACCTACATTGAAAGTTCTGTTAACGTACATCCCAGATGAAGCATATTCTTCCTAGACATATGGTATTGATTCCACTCTTTTGTGTTAAATTCATCAACTTAAACCCATAAAAAGACCTTGCCGAGTTCCTCTTTTTTCTCACTATTTTATTCACTAGACCTCCTATGTATTTGTATGTATCTTCGTTGTGCATTTATCTCTCTGTTCTGTTCTCATCTTATAGATGATTTTGGCTTTGGAATTTAGGGTGTTACAGAATGGTTTAGGATTTAATAAAATTTCATGGTATATGGTTTCGATACATGCCAGATGAAAGAAAAATCGATCCCCATACAAAGACAATATCAACACATACCTGAGTTCATTTCTAACAATGTCTTTGCTGAAACTCTTCAACAGACACACTTTAGATCACTTGGCTTAAAACTCTACAATAGAGTGTTAAGACCAAATGTTTCACTAAGGAGCTGAGCATCTCTGCCGTCTCACCTTAATACAATGCAATGGAAAATTCAAAATCTCACTACGGAGGTACTGTACTCTTTAGAAGTTACATTCCCCATTGCTATGCCAGAAAACAGAGCATTTGACTGCAACTCTAGCATCAACCGCCCCATAGACCATTGAGCTTCCGTTTTCATATCAAAACTTTAAGTAGCAAACACTAAAACTCTTCACATCAATCAGACCAAACAAAAACTATGGAAGCCTTTTTTTAATGCAAATTAAGAATAGCAACATAGATAACCATGACGAGAGCTACATTTCCACTAGGCCTGGGCATTCGGTTAACCATTCGGTTTCGGTTCGGTTGTATTCGGTTTCGGTTATTTTGGATATAGTAATATAGTAACCATTTGGATATTTTTGAAATTTCGGTTCGGTTCGGTTCGGTTTCTTTCGGTTCGGTTTCGGTTTGGTTATTTAAATAAATAACCATAACTAACATAAATTATATTAACATTAACCAAATAAACCAAATATAACCAAAACTAACCGAATATAACCAAAATTAACCAAATATACAATAACAAAAATACAAAAAAGGGAAAAATATGGATTCAATTTTACAAAATAGTATTTAACTTTGTAAATTCAAAATAATAACATTTACATATATTGATTATTTAAAATATTTAATTGTTTTAAATCTAGAAATAATTTATATTTTAAGTTTATTTTATAGTTTTGCATAATATTAAGTATATAATATTTGATATCTTCTAGGTTTTCGGATATTTCGGTTAACCATTTAATTGTCGGTTCGGTTCGGTTCGGTTTCGGTTAGTTTGGATATAGATTTTTACTAACCATTCGGGTATTTGAAAATTTTCGGTTCGGTTCGGTTTGGTTTTTTTCGGTTCGGTTTCGGTCGGTTATTTGGTTATCGGTTATTTTGCCCAGCCCTAATTTCCACAATCGATAAACCAATAAATCTAATAATTTTAAAGATAAGGCTGAGGAATTTAAACCCAAAAACAGAGCAAAAAAAAAGGTTGAAGCTTTATAAACCGCAAATTTGGTCCATTCATTAATCAATCAAACACACAAAGCCAACACAAACATCAGAAAACTGAAAACACATTAACAGAAACAAACAACAGCAAAAGCTCTCAAACTAGATTACAACCATCCCAGCAGCAGATAAACTCATACCCAACTAGGCAGCGCCTGGAACTAAGTCTCCTGCAGGAGAAGCAGCGGCGGCGGCACCACCGTCATCGGAAGCAAGAGTGAAAGGAGTCCATTCCACCGGAAGAGGAGGAAGAGGAGCATAAACAGTAGGCTTTCTCTTAACGTCCCAAGGCTGAGTCTTCTTCGGCCTTGACTTCCTGTGATGCGCAGTCGATTTCTTCTGCGGCCTCGACGAACACTCAATCACCATCCCTAATCCTCCTCCTCCATTCCCCAATTTCGGAACTTGGAATTGTCGGAGAACCGGAGAAGCAGCAGCGACGGTGACGATTCCGGTGCCAAAGATCGCTGACACAGACATTGTTTCCTTATCTTTTGTGCAAGTGAGAGAGAAGAAGTGAGTATGAGCCTCTTGCTTTGGATTAGAGAACATATCTTATTGTATTCAAGTTTAGTGGGTTTTTCTCAGATTGGGCTTTTAAGTATCTATTAGGCCTTTTAAGTATATATAGCCCATAGTTTCAACGGTCTTTATATTAATTTTCAACTTTCAAGCCTACAATTATATACGAGTAAATAAAATGTTGAGGCGGATCATTTAGCGCGATGTTTGCACTGTACCATATTCTGTTACTTATGTAAACAATATTTCTTGTTTGAGTACACTCCCTATAATTATTGACAAAGAAAAAACTATAAAACTATATACGGGGAAGAGATTATTTCATCAAGTGTAATGCTTGAAACTAAAAAGGGTAAAATGGCTTATGTTGTTGATAAACTGAATTTTAAAAACATACTACGAGTACGATCAGTGGCAGAGCTAGTGAAGGCAAATTTATGAAATTTTTAATTTAGACTTATATATATATTACATGATGGCAAATTGGTTTGTTTTTAGTGAATTGACATCTATGTCTCAGGTTCTACTACCCTTTTTGACTCCTTTTTTATTTTTTTATACTAATTTTTTTATATTTATATAATCTCTTAAGTTTTTAATAAAAAATTCCATAATTTTTACATATTAGCAATATATGACCCCATAATCTATTATTATGGCTCTGCCAGTGAGTTCAATCTTTATGCTAAAGGTCTCTACAATGGGTATACAGTTCAAAAATTCGATCATTGGAGGAACTCAGGATTGATTTATGTATATGCCTTTCTATATATTTGGCATCGTAACAACTACTACATGTGCAAGTCTCTCTGTTGGACCCCAAAATTTTTTTAATGGATCCTAAAACTAACGAAAAAGAATAACAAACCATATTTTGTGTTTTAAAATATATGATGTTTTAGAGATTTTGTTTTGTTTCATTATGTAGATTATTTTATTGTTATCTATGCAAATTATAATTTATAAATGTATTTGATACTTTGTGGCTATTTTGCATCATTATTCTAGGTTGGGTAGATTCGAAGAAATCCAGAAATAATGAATGAGTTCTTAAAAGAAGATATTGCAAAGTTAAAAATAATTATCTTGGACTGGTTAATTTTGTGGTCATGCCAAATTCTAGTTTGAGCTTATATTAATGTTGTATTAAAACCGTATAATATATAGCGAATATTAGTATATTACACTAGATGAAGTGACATTGTAGCTAGTACAATCATTTGGTTTTAGGTGGCTATTTAGGGTTTTACAATCTGCCAAAGCGATCAAATAATAAATATATTTTGTCCAAAACCTGTCCAGTCGTTATGGTTATCTATTAATTCAATAACAAGCCTAAATTAGGCTTTAAACTAGGTACTATCACCAACCTAACCAATTTCGCATTCTCCACCTCTAATCCCTTTTTTATCATTATAACACAATTAACAGCGGAAATTGCGATTACCATGAAAATTACTCTCTTCTTTACGTAGACTCAACAAACATTTGCTAAAATTATGGCCAAAAGCTTGAGATTTGATTTCTTCTACGTGACTAGCATTATCCAATACATTCACAAAATCCACGTGCATAAGATTATCACCCCTTATTTTGTTGTCGGCAAATAATTCTTGGTTTCTTTACTTACAATATATAACAGTACTACGTATCTCTATATATCAACAGCTCAGCCACTCGATTACTAAGTACGAATAGATTATATATGTTGGTTAGATCAAATTAGGCAACACAAAAACCTATGGTGCCCATTGCATTATATAAGTTTCACAAGCCTTATCCTTATCTTTGTGCCGTTGAATAATAACCGCGAGATAAACTTATCCAAATGTTTGTTTTTCTAAACCTACTTATCATTTATCACTACATTTCAGTCATTTTAAATATCATGAAATCCAAAAATGAAAAAAAAAAAAACGAAGGCATTAGCCATGGACAGTTAAATGGTTTTATAAAAATATATGATATACGAAGTCATATATAATGGTTTTATATAAGCAAATATTAGTCCTATTTACAGGTAAGTGTCTTGTATAAAGGCCTAATTTGAGCCAGTTTTAGTCATGTGATTGTATTTGTTTTTTTGGGGTAAGCTTTGGTACATCGAGAAGAGAACCATATGAATCGATCGCTCTCGTCTCTTTGCATTATTTTATTCTCTTGGAATAAGAGTTTATATTTTGTATTGCACTGCCATGCCAGCTAGATGAATATACCAGGAATCTTTGGATTCCTTCTCAGTTATCGACATAACTTTGCGATCAACATTTTAAACTGATTCTGGTTGGAAGTATATGAAAAAGTATTAAAAAGAAATAACCGATAATAGACAAAAATAATATTTGTTATATGAAAAACTAATAGAAAGACAAAGTATCAATTACGTTGCATAACAATTTATGTGACTACAAACAAACGTTGTGTCAATATAGAGTAAATAACATCTGCTATAAATACAAGAAGAATAACTAGTTTTTCACGAATATGGAAAATAGACTACTAACTTTAGTTTCAATTATCTTTATCAGAAAAAAAAAAAAAAACAATAAAACTTAGTTTCAATTATCTCAAATTATGGATAGAAAGAAGCCGACGGTTTTTTCACTAAAAATAAAAGGCGCCGGCGGTCCAAAATTTATCTTTGCTTTCACCATTTATTAAATTCCTTAATGATGCAAGAAAATCAAAAGAATGTGGATATATGATTATGTTTGAAAAGTCGTGATCGGTTGGGATTACGTTGCAAATTGGTCGCTTTGATACTCTTCCATGGTACAACTTCTTAATCATATGAATCGACCTTTAGGTTTGGATATTTCTCTATTTTATTATTTTTCGAATCCTAGTTTCATTAATTGTGTCAATCATATCATCACTATATTTGATAACTTATATAACCATGTGCTATATAATAATCGTTTTTTTTCTAGGCCTAAAACGTTAGGCAAAATTTGAAGAAAAATTATCTTCTTTTTCTTTTCTTATATAGAAACCAATGAACCTAAGTTGGTGATTAATTCAGCCATTATACGAAAATCATTGCAACACAATCTTTCTTACTCAAGTTAATGTGTTTTTTTCTATTAATATTGACGACTATTTTGAATCGAATATTATTAGCCAAATTTTCTACTACAGCTATATATCTTAGTTTTGTCTTTTTTTTTTTTAATATAAAAAACTACTACATTAATCCTTAACTTCTTACAGTATAGATTGTTACTGTCACAAATGTCATGACACGTTGATTTGCATGCCTCGTGACAATTACACTAGAAAATTGAACTCCAAGTTGGACAATAACACACTACATACAAATTGTATATATAGTACATGAATATCTCGTAAAAACCAATATAACAGATAACGAGTTTTATAAAAAACACTTTATCAACTTCGATTTTTCTTCCTTTGTGTGAATAATAATTGAATGTAACCTCCCCCACTTAATATATATTTCGCATAAAAAGACAATAATTTGCCCTACCCACATCCGCATGAAAAAAAAAAAAGAATATTATATTTTCCGAAATGTATTAACAATTCAAAATTCCACACAAAAATATTACAAAACAAAAAAAAAAGTACAATTTTCTCATTATTATATCAAAAACCTAACACCCCTCATTATTGCTCCCACTTACCAATCCGCTTCCGTGAATGGCAAGTCTCTTCTCCTCACGTCTCAGCTCTCGTTCGCTCTCTCTCCTCATCAACCTCTTCTTCGTCTTCCTCATCTATCTCCATTTCGCTTCACAAAATCCTCCTCCTCCTCACTCTGAATCCATAGAAGCCTTAAATTCTCTCGTCGGCGGCGACAGTGACAGTTGCAGCGGAGGACTAGCAGCCCTCGACGACCACCGTTCCAAGTGTTCTTACATAAGATCTCAATCAAAATGTGGCCCACAAGGTTACATAGACTATCTCAAGATTTTCTTCTGCATCTTCGGACAATCCCCTGTTTTGGGCCATCTAGTTTTATCCGTCTGGTTGTTTGTTCTGTTCTACTTGCTCGGAGACACGGCCGCGAGCTACTTCTGTCCTTCTTTAGACAGCTTATCTAAGGTTTTGAAGCTGTCTCCTACAATGGCTGGAGTCACGCTTCTCTCTCTAGGAAACGGTGCCCCTGATTTGTTCTCCAGCGTTGTCTCCTTCACTAGATCGAATGATGGTGATTTTGGGCTCAACTCTATATTAGGCGGCGCCTTCTTCGTCTCTAGCTTCGTTGTCGGGACGATTTGCGTGTTGGTTGGATCCAGAGATGTCTCTATCGACAGAAACAGCTTTATCCGCGACGTGGTTTTTCTTCTGGTCGCTCTTTGCTGTCTCGGTTTGATCATCTTCGTCGGCAGAGTATCCATTTGGGTCGCTCTCTGTTACTTATCCATTTATCTCCTCTACGTAGGGTTCTTATCGGTTTCACATTTCTTTGACCGCAAGAAACGTATGTCCGATCAGATTCTTCGTAGCAGAGAGGATTTAGCCGAGATGGGCGTCCCGTTGCTAGGCTGTATAGCTGAAGAGAAGCTGGTTTTGCCAGAGAAACCAGCTCAAGAATTCAAGATTGTGTTTCTTGAGCCTCCAAAGAGGCACCGGTCTTGCTTCTCGGTGGTAGTGAGCATCGTAGGACTACCTCTATATCTCCCCCGGCGGCTCACAATTCCCGTGATTTGCGAAGAAAAATGGTCAAGGCCTTGCGCGGTGGTGTCCACAGCTATCGCGCCTGTTCTACTAACCGAACTATACTGTTCTCATTACAGCGGGTCCGAAAGAAACCTATTCTTGTACATAATTTCAGGATCTATCGGGCTAATCCTTGGTATCTTAGCTTACTTGACGACAGAGAAATCACATCCGCCGAAGAAATTCTCATTAGTTTGGCTTCTAGGAGGCTTCACAATGAGTGTGACATGGACATACATCATAGCACAAGAGCTAGTCTCTTTGTTAATATCCTTAGGGAATATCTTTGGGATAAGCCCTTCCGTGCTAGGACTAACTGTTCTAGCTTGGGGCAATTCTTTAGGCGATCTAATCGCAAATGTGACCGTGGCAGTTCACGGAGGCAACGATGGTGCTCAGATAGCACTTTCGGGTTGCTACGCAGGTCCACTATTCAACACGGTAATTGGACTAGGCGTGCCACTAGTTATTTCCTCCTTGGGCGAATACCCTGGGGTCTACATCATTCCTAGTGACAATTCGTTGCTTGAGACACTAGGATTCTTAATGGTAGGCTTGCTTTGGGCACTTGTGATAATGCCAAAGAAGAAGATGAGACTTGATAAGCTTGTCGGTGGCGGCCTACTTGCAATTTACCTCTGTTTCTTGTCCTTGAGATTGGCTAGGGTTTTTGGAGTCCTCGATATCGACCGATGAAAATTTGAAGTATTGTAAATCTTTTTAAGTTTTGTTTGGGTTGTTTTTGTAATAGTTCAAGAAAAAGTTGCAAATAGATCATAATTTGTGGTCCTTTGGTTTTAAGAAAACGTTGTGAATACTAATGAGAGGGATGACCAAGTTTGTTTGTTGCTGAACACTCAATTCCTGTCAGGCTCAGTTTAGTACCTCACTTAAACTCTAAAAAAAAAAAAACATTGGATTGTTGTTCTAGGTTCATTGTTCATGACTTCAGGGATTGTATATATATATATATATGACATCATTTATACCATAATTTTTTACCACTCTAAATAAAGTTCGTATTCCATTATCTTACATGTGATTGGTACCTTCATTATATGAAAGAAAAGATATCAACTTTTTGGTCGGAAATAAATAGAATTTGAATTGCTTGTTTGTTTTGTGGTTTTGGCTCAAACCATAAATACGTTTTCCAAATTTCAATAAACATAACTCTGATTAAAAAACAAAACAAAATAATGGTTTCAATTAGGTAAATTGAACCGGAATGTAGGAAATACGGCCAAATTTCTCTTAAATGTAAAAAGTCCCCTAATCAGCTATATATTGTGGTAACGGACATTGCTAAGTGTCCACAAAAATTGGAGTTATCCTAATTTTAAAGATACAGTTTTGCAGACAAACAAGAAAAATGTGCTAAATTATGTTTTGTACACGAGTCGTTAGATAAGGAAATTAACAATAGAACCAAAAAAAACATATCTTATCTTAAGTTCTAATGCAAATAGGCAAAAAGAGACAAGTGTTGTCGCGTCAAGCAACTCCCACAATACTGGGAATTAAATAGACTATATTAATTCCCTTTGAAGATAAATAAATATACTGGCAAAAAAAAAAAAAACATTATCCCTATGAGATCAGTATGTGTGTTACTTGAATGTATGAGCAGAGATTGTTGACTAGTCCAGTATGTGACACCTATTAACAAATCTAGCTACTCAATTTGAATTCCATAACTCTACTGCAAGGCTTCCATAAGCAAGAGAATCTCATTGAAACTACAACGAATTAGTATCAAAACATTGGAAACTTGGAACCTTATGTAAACAACCTTTTTTGCATTTCAATTCATAGAGTTACAGTAGTTTTGCATAAGTTCCTCTTCCTCAGGAAACCGAAATTGTATCATATTACATGGTGATGAGAAATCTACGTTACAATCTAGATAAGTTATCCATATATATCTACACATTACAAAATCGGATTTACTTTTACAGCGTAGAAGAAGATTATACAAACCACATGTTATGTAAAAAAAAAAAACAAAGTTAGTGAGCATCTCCAACTGTTTGCATAATTCTTATAGACAATGAAGCCAAGTAGATGACCAAAAGCCCTATGCCCATCACACCACCAAGCCTCATACGGTTACTAAACAGAACCAAGAACGACCAAACAAGTCCTATGACCAGAAACCCAAGACTCTCCAACAAACGAGGATCTGTCTTGATCATAATGCTCGACGGATAAACCTGCCACGCACATCCAACAAGGGAAATCCCTAGAGCGAACAATGTATTGAAGATTGGACCGGCGTAACATCCCGATACAGCTACTTGAGCTCCTTCGTTCCCATCATGCAGCGCCATTGTCACATTTGTTATTAGGTCTCCAATCGAGTTCCCCCAAGCGAGGACCGTTAGGCCTAAGATCGAAGGGCTTACACCAAAAATGTACCCTAGTGAAGTCAAAAGCGCAACTAGCTCTTGCGCCGACATGTAACTCCATGTCATGCTCATTACAAACCCACCTGCTAACCAAGGTAATAACCATTTCTTTGGTGGGGTTGATTTCTTCGTTGTGGCTCCTGCAATGAATCCAAGAGCTATACCGATCAAACACCCGATTAGATAAACAATCCCAGCTTCAGTACTCGTAGGTTCCCGCTTCCAATTCCATAGAAACGATAACAGAACCGGAGCAAATGTGACAGAGGCTACAGCTAATGGTTTAGACCAGTTGGCTTCACTCACAACAGGAATTGTCAATATCCTTGGCAAGTTAAGAGGCAGAGTGATCACCCAAATAACCAACCTTTTCCAGTAATAATATCCCTGATGATCACCATCTTCGACAACCTGATGCTCTCCAGTAACAACACCACCATCTTCAATATGCTCAAGATCAAGCCCATCCCTCTGCAAGATTGGTTCACTAAGACTACTACCACGCTTATGAATTGACTCAAGATCAGAGTCAGAACCTTCTCCACCAAATCTCCAAGAGATATACACAAAGGCAACATAAACAGCATAGAGTGAACAAAACCCAAGAGCACCCCAGAAATTGATCTTTCCATAGACCAAAATCAAAGCCAAAGAGCCAATCGCCGCACAGAAGAAGCAAATATCTCTAATAAAAGCAGCTCTCTCGATCCTTACACGTCTCTTATGCAACGCAATGCTAATGACCCCAACAACAACACAGGTAACAAAAGAAGAACCTCCCACAACAGTGTTGAGACCAACATCATAAGTACCCTTTGACTCTCCCATGAAAGAGACCAAACTCGCAAACAAATCAGGAGCACCATTACCAAGAGATAAAAGAGTAACCCCAGCAACAGTAGGTGATAAATTAAGAAGCTTTGATAGACTTTCTAAAGAAGAACAAAAGTACTCAGAAGCTGTATGACCCAATAGATAGAACAAGAGAAGCAACCAGAGGAAGAGAAGAAACTGACCCAAAATTGGGAACCTTTCGAAATTACAATAGAGGAAAGAGAGGTAATCGAAGAAACCTTGGCTTGCACATGGATCAATCGATTTCAAGTAAGCACACTTTGATTTGTAGTCATGAAAGTGCTTTAAGGCACTACAATCATGCTCAGATTTAGGGTTTACGAGGGCACTTGAATCAACAGGGTTGGTAAAGAAACTCAACAGAAGACAAGAGATGACGAGAAGGAATGTGATTGTCGTCAAGTAACCAAAACGGGTTGAAGAAAATGAAAATCCCATCAATCAGAGTAAAACCTGAAAACGAGAAGAACCAAAATCAGAACAAAGATAAAGTTTGTTTTTTTATCAGCGAGCAGAGTAGCTAAAGAAGACATTTGGGGTTTGTTGTTGAGAATCTATAAATAGGTTAACAGATCATAAAGAAAAGAGATAAACACGAACTCTACGCGGAAAGAGAAAGAGATAAAGCACTGACCTTTATTGAAATATATCAGGAAGGGGAAGAAGAAGAGGGATCGAATTCGAATTGATGCTTTAATGGAGAAGGAAGGCGAATGAATACAACACACAAAACACACAAACACTTTAAAGAAGAGCAGTGGAAGACAAAGCGTCAGAAACAAAAAAAAAAACAGAGGAGGGGATCTATAAATTAGTTTATTTTTATAAAGAATTCGAAAAAAGTTTGTCACTTTGTCATTGCCGTTTTGGGTTACGGTGATTTGGGTTTTGGAATTGGCTTATGTGTCGTCTCCACGATCAACTGTGCGTCATTTTCTCTTTCCATTATGTAGTTTATTCGTAGACAAGGGAAGAAGACGAGGGGATGGTCTCATTAGCCGAACATTAACTTTATAGGCTTTTTCCACAATTTATATAATAATTTAAGGAGCTGACCCAGCAATTTTTTTTTTTGTGCTTATTCCTTAAGCACTAAACTAATGATAAAACAGAAACATTCCGGTTTGGTTCGTAATCAACAACCGGTTTAATATTAAAATACGAATTGTTTAAGTTTATTCTATGACTAAAACCGTATCTAGTGGTATCCATTGAAGTGAACCGAGTCAATTTTAACTAATTTAACAGATACATTGATTTTGATATTTTGATGAATATATATAATATAATGTAGTACGTATGTTGTTTTGCTTATTTTGTCTAGTTTTATCAATTGTGAACTGTTTCTTGATTGATTAAAATAGTTCTTGGTAGCTGAGCTTAAATCACCGCCTTATCTTCTGATAGTCCCCAGATCACATGAGGATAACTTGAAAATGTATTAAGAAGAAGTTGATAGAATAATGGCTTTCTAGCACGATGGGTCATGGATTCATCACTCATGGGTGTGAGTGACCGGTGGTGGTGTCGTCTGGTACATTATTAGCTTTCAAATTTACTTTCCTTTTATATATATAAAAAATTGAAACTTATTGGTTCGAACGTATTTTAGGAAATATATATACATTCCATATAAAATTTCCAAATTCTGATTGAGACACCCACGATCATAAAGAGAAAGTTGCGAAAATGGGACAGAAAGATACAAGTAGAAGATGTTAATATAAAGGAAATCATACTGTGATAAAGATAAAGTTAATAAAGAAATATATACTCCAGTATACTATTACTCGCACAGTCACACAAGGGATAACTCTATATTAATGATGTCGACTGAAAAAAAAAAACATAAAGTCGACTTTTATTACTAAAAGGAGTAATAAGTCGGTCGATGGATTAGGATTTAGGATAAAGTTTAGCTTAAGGATATTTAGCGAAGTTCAAATAAAATCGAGCGTAGTAATCAAGATTAAGAGGACTTATGACTTTATGAGTGTGAATTGCAAAGTAAAAGTACCGAGTCCCTAGAGCCACGCGGTCTTCAAATTTCAAACGCGTTTATTACTTTTTTTTTGCTTTTATTTAGTTTACAGTTTTGCTTTTATTGCTTGAGATGCAAATAATAGGTGAGTAGAAAGTCACAAGAATCAACACGTACGTCCCATTCTACTAATTAACATACTTCTACTCGATATAAAACCTTCGATTACTCATGGAGGTTTGATACAATCTATAAGAAAAAAAAAACTGAACACCAAACGGTCCAAACCACAAATCCTTGTAATTGTCTATACCACTTAAACTTTTTGACAGATTTATCTATTGTTATTTGTTAGTTTAGTCTTTTTTAAGATATATGTTTCCTTACTTATGTCCACAAAGTTGTATTGTGTCCAAAAATTAATATCCGATTTACTCTTTAAAATTAGAGATGAAGAAATATCTTAAAAGTGAACACTTTAAAAGCCGACGGACCCTTAAGACAGCAAGAGTCAGACCAATTCCAAACTTATTATCGATCGTGACATCTCTCACATTAATTTTACCCCAACCACTCATAAACATACCAACTCCCCAAAATTTCGGTTAACATAATTAAAATTGGTAACCGGATATTATACCGGTTACGGGACCTTCAGGAAGAACTAGAGACTTACGAATGGGCGATTTCTCCAAAGCTCTATCATCATCACTCTTTCGATCTTTCGATTTTATATTTTTCAGTCTCGTCTCCATCTTCGAATTTCGCGTAGAGCATACGACGATGAGTTCCGCTTTAGATTTTGCTTTGCCGGCGACATCGAGTTTTGTTGGCGGAATCCGACGCCGGATTCCTTCTAGTGGATTCGGTTGCTGCGTGAGATTGTGCTCTCTTCGTCCTTCTTCATCTCTCAAGGTTAATAATTTGTCCATCCTCCTCTGGCTTGTTGTTTAATTCATATAGAGGATTACGAGATTTGTTGTAGACTGTATCAGAGTGTTAAACCTGTGATCTGACTTGTGTTATTTCGAATTCTCTCTATCTGAAACTAAGCCATATTTGGAAATCTGAATCTTATCAATGTACTTAGGGTGATTGAGAAAGAGAATCCTATTTCTTCTGATAGAGGTAAGGTAACATATTTCGTTTGCTAAGTTGAGGCAATTCTTTGAATTCATAGGCTGAGTCAAGCTTAAAAAGAGATGTGAACCGACAAAGAAGCAGTCTTGAGTCAATGTTCTGTTATGATAAACCCATTCCTGAGGAAATAATCGAGGAGCCAGTAGGATTATCTATATCGGAGAGAGAGATTGGTGATAATCAGCGTTGTACTTGTTGTGAAGCTAAAGGTGCATTGCTCTGTGCCACTTGCTCTGGCACTGGTCTCTATGTAGACTCAATTATGGAAAGCCAAGGCATCATTGTTAAAGTCCGTTGCTTAGGTAAAGCCTCCATCCCTTATGCAATTTACTTTGTCTTTCATCTTAACTATATATGTTGATTCTGTTGTAGGTTGTGGTGGAACTGGTAACATTATGTGCAAAACTTGTGGCGGGCGTGGTCATGTAGGACACTGATATGAACTCCGAGATCCACTTGTTTCTAGTCACCACTTTTTATACGTCGTGCCTTCTCTCTGATCTTATTGTAAAAACCTACTTTTTTGAGTTCCTTATATACATTTGTGTTCCTGTACTGATGTAGTCTCTAGCTGAAACATTTACGATCTTGTAACAGAGTCCGTTCATTTTCATGTTGTTATATAAAATGGTCTCCTAAGTGGCTGTGACTATGACTCTCTATCTTTTCTATTGCTCTTTTCACTATTTATGTAATCAGATGCACAGCGGATCAAAGAGCAAGAAAATAAGCAGGGAAAGGATCAGAACTGAATCATTCTCGTTTCACTCTGTATGTACATTCCTTCTCTAGCTACATTTTTGCAATATGAAACTAAACAATCTCCAATTTTTAGTCTAAGCTTTAAAAAGCCTCAGTGAAAAGTGAAAAGAAAGAAACGAAAGTATTGTTTTCTGAACTAAGTGGTTACCATCCGTATATCTGAGCTCTCTACAAGTGTGTTATCTCCTCATCCTCATCTTCCCGCACTCTATTCTCGACTTCTCTTTTTGCCTTTTCGATATTTTGCCGCTCGATACGTTGTGGAATTGTGTTGTCAAAGATATGGCTCTGTGGATCCTCAGAATAAGCTACATAGTAACCCATCACACATGCTTGTAGCCACGCAGATGAAACTCTCCCCTGAAACACACCAACACAAACAGTTACATAAGGATAGTCCCATAGTAAAAGCCAACTTTGATTAGTTTCCTGCATTTTGATAATCAGATCTCACCACAAAGTATCCGATGATGAAAGCATAGAGAGTCAGCTCAAAGAAGTGATCCTTTTCGATCAGAAGCTCCCATATTCCTGCAGTTAATGCAGAGATTGCACCAATTCCCATGGCACTATAGAAACAGATGGAGCTGGTGATGTCAAAGTCAATCAATTGCTCAAATCCAGCCACTGTTCTGAACGTCCTCCAGGTATCATTTGACGCTTGCACAAACCCTTTGTTGTAAGCTCCCACATGAACAAACCCATATCTGTTTCCGGACAAAATAATATGGTTGGCAATCCAAAAGCAGCCTCGAGTACTTGTATAGATGTCCTGGTCGTCGTCACACCCATCCTGCAGATTAGAGCACCGGATCGATCCCCTAAAGAGTACAATAAGAGGAACGAGCGTTGAACCTATGCAAACGCTCCCGAGCTGGTTTTTCAGAGTGGCACAAAGAGCGTCACAGGCATTCATGAACTCATCACGCCTAAAGTGTACATATGTGGCTTTAGAAATCGCGACTTCTTGAACGTTTTTGAGAACCTGCATTGTCCAGGCAAGGCTTATCACGAGGATGGAGATGAAAAGTATATCTAGACGTGTCCTTGTAGCAGTAGCTCCACCGATTCCAGCAACCAAGAAACCAGAGTAAAAGACGCTTATGATCACTGATCCAACTGCTATAGCCCTGGTTCTTGCAGGTAATAACCCTGTGGCGATTGACATCATCTTGAATGTAAACTCATGCTTGTTAATGACGTAAAGCCAGCCATACATTGCTGTAACGATGCTATGGACCACGAGAAGTACACCGATCCATAGGGCCACGTTTTTGTCGTAGAGAATAAGGAAGATCCCGACGGAGATTGTGAGTATCGGTGTGAACCAGAGAGTTGCTTTGACTGTGGCTCGAATGTTGCAGACGAAGAAGCAATTCCAGGCTAAAGAGAGGATTCCGGAGATAGCAACAGAGGATAACAGAGGAGTGTACCATTTCTTGGGATGGAAGTTAGGTGATTTGGTGAAGACGAGACCTCGTAGCGTGAGAACGATCACAAAGATTGAGATTAGGGTTAGTTGCGTGTAGAAGATACAAGTGAAGAGGCATCTGAAGAATCTTCCGGTTAGTGTTTGTTGCTCTGCGGCGGGAGGAGTTACGGGTTGTTCGATTTCCTGTTAAAAAAAAAGCAAAAGGTAAGAGGAATCTCAGTGAGAGAGTGAATTAATGGTGAGTTGAGGTTGAAGAAACGACGCTAATGCTGATTTGAGAAGAAGAAGAAGAAGAAGAAGTACCATTGAGATAGACGAAGGTGAATAACGTCACGGTTGAGGAAGACGAAGGTGAGTCACGGTTTTCTTGCGGCGGAAACGGTGACAAAAGATCAAGGAGACGAAGAGAGAGAGAGAGAGAGAGAGAAGAAGCGAGAGAGTAAAAGTGAAGACAGAGAAAGAAATCGATTAAGAGAGAGATAGAGATCTTCTTGGTCTTGGTTCTTATAATCTTCACGTGAGAGGCCAAAGAGGCTGTTGTTTGTTGTTATAGACAATTCTTCGACGTCTCTCTAACTTCGATTTGAAATTGATTTAAGTCTCTCTAGCTTTTCCCGAGTTTTCCCTCGTACTTACGTTCCTTGGTACCCAAGTTTCACATCCTTCTTCATCATTTGTTTGTGTATTTGTATTTTGTTAGCGTCACGTATTAGTTGTTTACATCTTTATAAATCAAATAATATATTCTTATTATTAAGTTTATTAATCTGTGAAAAGATTAGAAAGAATGAAACCTTTTATCAAAATAAATAAAAGAGAATGGCATTTTTACAGTGAACATTAAACTTTTTACTACTGTCTTATTTAAAAGTTTTAATCATTGCTAAATAATTTTAGATGAAAATGGCATTACAGAATATTTAATTTTCCCTCGTTGAGAAAAAAGAAGAAGTAAATATGAATATTTAACAAGGGTTAAATGTATATTTTCCTAATTGTGTTATTTAAAGTAAATTAGGGGGGTGTTAGATTAGGTAGGGGAGAAAATGTCATTAACTTTCAAATTTAGGCCAAAAAAACCATAAACTTTATGGGAGGCCATTTAATACATCAATTTCTGTTGACTAGCCATTTAAAACACCAAATATTGTTGACCAAGCCAACATAGACATACCGTTAAATGAGATAACTGAGCAACTAACGACCGTTACTTTGCTATTTAACGGCATGTTGTTTTTAACGTCATCAACGATATTTGATGTTTTAAACGGCTACCCAACAAAACTTGATGTATTAAATGGTCTCTCACAAAGTTCATGGTTTTTTGGCCTAAATTTGAAAGTTCATGTATTAATCCAAAATTATATAATTTAAATAATTTTTTGTACTCAACAAGGCGAAAAGATTCTAAATCGAATTATGTATACACAAAATAAGATAATGCATTTTGATTTTTTTGTTCACATTACTCGACAATCTTTGCTTTATACCTCTAAACTGTAAAATCAAGCTTAATTTGACTATTATACTATTTATTGTTATTTGTACATGTGCAGCAAACATCCTTTGCAATAATATTTTTGGTTATAATTGAAAAAATTATTATTTATTTACATCAAATTGAGTTGAAGATATTTAAAACTTGAGAAATTTTCATGAATATAATTCATGACGTAGATATTATTTAACAGAAAATGTATAATCTACTATTTATGTAATTAAAAATATATTCATATATCTTCTCTATTATTTGAGAGGTGATTTGTTAAATTTGTTGATGTATTACTCTTCTATGTTTTTCGAAAACATAAAAATGATTAAAAATAATATTTACTTTTGTAAAATACTATGAGAACCCATGTGCTAAATTTTATTTGTCTATTTACAAACAAAAATAATATACATGTGATCAAATTACATTATTACATTTTTTATTGAAATATACTCCAGTTCAATAATGTGTTTTTGAAGAGTATAGGATGACTTTTTATTTTGGAGGTTTAAATAACTCATTCAATAATTAGTTATTATTATTTGAATAATAAAAATTAGACTACTCAAGTTGGGAAAAATGTAATTAAATACATGAACTTTCAAATTTAGGCCAAAAAAACCATGAACTTCGTGGGAGGCCATTTAATACACCTTCTTCTTCCTTCAGTTGTATGTAGAACCATGGCGAACAGCAATAATTGCGCATCACTGGAGATCGTATGTAAATTTTCCTCCTTAAATCTGCACAACTAATAAATCCTATTATCTGGGGTTCGAACCCCAGACCTCTTGGTGTAAAAGCATTAATGAACCCTAGGCCAACCACTGGGCCAAAGGGGCTTCCACCATTAATTCTCTCAATATATAAAAATTAATATACAGTAAATGAAAAAAAAATAATAATAAAAAAAAAAATAACGGTTGAGTTTCTTCTTCTATATGTGCCATATAATATTAAATACCTTGGTTGAACCAATGCTTCTCATTAAAAAAAAAAACTCAGCATAGAAAAAAGGTATAAAAATATTTAAAAATATATATAAAGAGTTTTTTTCTAGTGTTGTTTTTTATGTTTATTTTCGATTGCGTCTTCCTCGGAATTAAGGCCCCGAATGGAGAGAGCGTATCGGACAGAGCAGATCAAGCGGTTCAAGGAGATCAAACAGAACAAAAGTGAATCAAGTAGATTTGGCTGTTCAAATGCATATTAAGGGTGAACAACATCAAAAAAGTTGTAGACCAGCATGTATTTCTCCTGCATTTACCATAAGAAGACAAAAATAATATGAACTGTGTGCTTTTAAAAGTAAAGAAATTTTTGAATAGTGACTTAGTGATAAGAAGACTGCATTAAAGGATGATCTGTTTTTTTCTTTTTGTCTGACCTTCCATTCAAAGCCTAAGAGTCGGCTTCTACAATAATTCATGTCCTCATGCCTTAGAAGTCGTTAGCCATATGGTGCATCGACGATTTGACACAAATCCCACAGTTACCGCGGCGCTACTACGGATGTAGACCATGATTGTCTCGTCGAAGTAAAGTTTTTCACACTTAACGCATACTTTAGAAATACACAACTAAAGAAAAACTATACAACTTTTTTAATCTCTTAAGTATAATATAATAAAATATATTACCAATAAATAAAATAATTTCAAATATAAAACTTAACAACTAAAATGTAAAATTTTAAAATTTGTCTTGCCATATACTGCAGGTTAAACCCTAGTTATTTAAATATAATACTAGCCAAATTCAAAGTTCGAAATATGATTTTGTTTATATTTTAGTATTTTACTTACTTTTACTTATATTTTGCATATATTTTGGTTATTAGTTTCTTATAATGCGAGAGTTTCATATCATAGCATTAATGTTATTGTATCCTTCATTAAGAAAGCCAAGTTCACACTCTTACACATTTAGAGAACAAAACAAGAATGAAAAATAAAATTCATACATACAGTATATGATTAACAATGATAAGATATAAATCAATATTGTCAATACCACAAAATATTCGTATAGTTAAGATACATTATCCAAATGCAGACCAACATTATAATATATAGTAATTTTCTCAAAAGTCTTAAGAAAAGCCTTATTCATGCAATAAAACCCCAACCAAAACCAAAAATGAATTAGAAAATATAAAGAGGATTTGAAACTATATATATGTTTCAAATGTAGTATTATATCCACACTTTTGCTGTATAAATCAAGCTCATCAGTTGAATCTTCTGCAGTTTCTCCTGATCTCACCGTTACGGCCAGTAAGCACATCAACGGCTCCCATCTTCACCATTGCTCGAACGAACTGACGCTTGAAGAAGGCGTTGTTGTTAGCGTACCTAGCCACAATGCCACGAGTCTGTCGGTCAGTTGCGAGCCGTTGGTCAACCTGCAACACTCCTCTTCTTCTACGGATCTGCTTGAAGAACTGGTTGTCGAATCTCAATGGAGTCGACTGGTCTAGGGCCGCTGACGCACTATTTCTGCATGTGTTTCTTAGGCTATAAAAGAAAAAAAATCAGAATGTAATTTTGTTGATTTAAATAAAAGACTTATTGTTGAATGTGAGATCATTTAGTTTATAAATCTTGAACCTTGTAACTAAATTACCTGGTAACTAAAGCAGGGTCCATGGATGAATCGGGTCGTCCGGTACCTTGGAAATTAGTGATTCGGTCGCTGAAGAGACCACAGTTTCCTTGACCAACGGTATGTGCACCCAAAAGAGCCACAGCATCGAACGTGTTCAACCCTTTGTTGGTGAAGAAACTCACGGCTCCGGAGACTGAGATTGTTGGACCAGGTAAGGCCACGTCCACATTGTTCGAGACCCTACCGTCGCGCCTTCCTGTGGGGATGCTGTAGCTCGGGCCTCCGGCTAAGGCCACCGAGTCACGTGTAGCCAATGTGACGATGTCAGCACATGAGACTGTAGAGGGGCATGCAGCCTCTAGCTGAGCCTTGATCCGGTCGATCAGGTCAAATTCTCTGACGCTTCCGTTTGGTCCAGCGGCTTTCTCAGAATTGGTTGAGTCAATGAGGAGAGAAGCGTCACAACCCTGCAAATAAAAATATTAAAATAAGATTAATCAGACAAAATGATATGAAATTTGCGTGATTTTATGAGTTTTTTTTCTTCTTAAATATGCATTTTATATATACAAGTATGCAATATAGTTATATTGATTATTGAATCTCAAATTTGGATGATAATGTTTTTTTTTTTTGTAATTTATTATATTTTGATAATCTCAAATTTGATTGACAAACATATAAATAATTTAAAACTTAAAACTAAAAGCTATAAAAGTTTAAGCCACTATGAGTAACATATTTATTAAACCGCCTCTGAGGCTCTGAACATATGCACATATAGATATCGTATTGAAATAAGCAGTTAAAAATATATAATTGACATGGAGTGTTTTGAAAATGTTGAGCTATATCAAAATTGCTATATTAGATTCTTACCCTGACGAAGCAGTCGTGGAAATGCATACGGAGCAAAGCGGCAGTGACGGTTGGGTCAACACCAAACCGTTGGCGCACCAGATTGCGTACGATAGTCTCAGCTTGTGGGCATGACTGGCTATAAAACCCGACTCTCAGTTGAGCAAACGCGATCGGGAAAATAAAGAAAAGCACAAGAAGAGAAGAAAACTTCATCATTTTTTCTGGTGTAAGGAGTTTTCTTCTTTGTATTGGCTTATATAACTTCTTGTGGAACGGGTTGTGAGTCCTTTGAGATCAACCAGAAGGTATATATATATATACACGAGAACATCAACCGTCTACAAATTATTTAGAGACTATAATATTAATACATCCCATATATATGCCGAATATATTAGAAAGTCAAAGATTATGTTATTATTTAGATAATTAAGCTTAGAAACGTTTGCAAAGGCGTGCGAGCGACTTTGTAAACATTCCCTTGCCATGTTGTGAATTTAATATTGTTATACAGTTTGTATGATATGCTGAAAATCTGATCCAGCTAAGTCGATAATAGTAGAATTCTAATCAATTTACATGGTGGATTAGGTGTGCAATTTCATCCTAATCTGTTTCGATTTCATTTTCTTGCCGATTTCGATTATGAAAAAAAATGTAAAAGTCAATTTAATGAAATGGTTACCAGTATAATTAAGCGGTGGTTCTTTAAAACCACTTGGCTCTAATATATAAGTATATCTAAAAACATTTAACAAGACTTTCATATGATTGAGAATGTTTTGGAGGACTTAGGAAAAAAAGAAATGGATTTAAGTTTTGGACATTCTCTTTTATTTTAGTTAATGTCACATGTACAACAACCATATAATTGCAACCATAACAACTTAACAGTTGTTGCAATAGTTTAATTTTATCATAAACTGTTATCCAATAAGAGAAATATAACTAATTAAGTTTACCTCAAACATGGACATCACGACAATTGCTGATCCAGAGGTTCGGTAACTGATTAGTTTAGTCGTCAAATTATATATATATATATATATATATATACATTCATAGTTAAACCGACTGATTTGTTGTTAATCCGTCATGCCTCAACAAATTTTGTTTAAAAGCTGTATATATATACTATACACTCAAATGAAATGTCAATATTCTTAATATATAGTGAAACCCCAAAAGAATATGTAACGTGTAGAAACCTAACATGATTTGATATTTTATATTATGAATACTGTAATACAATTAAAAAGTCATTCTAAAATTTCTGAAAAGTTCATAACTAAGAGATGTTTGAAAAACATTTGGAAACGATGTAAAAAAATAAAAAAAATAAAAGAAGGAAGAAGAGGGAAAGTGACTATGAGGTTTGGGGATATTATTTTGACGCTTTCGTTATCTGATTTTAAAAATTACTTCTAAAGTCGGTTTCGTGGCGAGTTGTGTAAAGATGCTGGCACAAATGATTTGCTTGTAATAATGTGACATTCTCTTCGGTTACATTATACTAGCATTGAATATTTTAAAATATCTAGTACTATTATTATATATATGCATTATTCTTTTGAAAAAATTATGTATAATAATAATTTGTGTTAGTATCGTGATTGTATTGTACCACTATTTAAAATTAGATATGCGCATAATAATATTTTAAACTTTTACTAATAAAATTGAAGTTTAATTTATAATTTCTAAAAAATTTGACCTTTTTTTCCAAATGGGTAATTTTCCTAACACGGCTACAGAAAATGTTTTTCACAACTCCTTTCTCTCAATCAAAATCCTCACAAAAGGTGTGGCTTTGGGTGTCCCTTACTTTACAATAATCCTATTGTTGTCTTTGAATCTGGAGTTATTATTCATGTTTGCGATCGATATATCTCACAGATCTCGAAGAGGATCACTAATAAAGGCAACTCGGAATGTTCAAAAGATACAATAGACTACTGTCGATAGACTACTAATGAGGTTATATAATCTAACAACTACAATAATCTTTTTAGTTGTTAAGACGATACCAGCTAAATAATACAACTATGTGTTATAGTGTGTGATCACTAAGATTGTCCCCATTAACACATTCAATGCAACTTCTTATGTTGCCCCTCCTGCTAACAAATTAAAGATGTTTTCACAACTCCTTTCTCTCAAGTCTCAATCATGATTCTCAGAATATGATGTGGTTGGAAGTGTCTTCGATCGGCACTCTTTGTTGTCTTATAATCTCATGTTTTGAATTTGTTGGTGATGCGGCTCAGATAACTCAAGTCCAAGTCCAACACGCCAAAACCATTGTCGTGATTCGTGAAGGCTGAGGCGATAGGCCGATAGTGGACCATACAACTAAGATATTTAATGAATAATGAACTTATATCTTATCTATAGCTCCTACCTAATTTCTTTTGCTTTTGATGTTCTCAAAAGGAATATATTGTATATCAAAAAGAAAAGAGGCTTATTCTATAATAAAAGTTGTTTTTATCAAAAAGTTTACTGGAGTAGCACCGATATAACTGACGATGATGATGATGATGATGATTGTAGAAAATATAGTATTGTTTGGGTTTAAATTTTAAAAGGTCTTTTGATCCCAAAAAAAAAAAAGGTCAAAAGGGCCCAAAAGGCTGAGCATATTCCCATAGGATCAAAACTTGCATTGGACTTTCTGTTTAATGTTTTATGCGTTTAATGGACATGCAAATATTTTTGTCTAAAACAGTATTTGTTTTGAAACATAGTGACAACAAGTTTTATCGTTGATAAATGATTTTTGAAACGATGACATTTACGCGTTGGGGTCAAACAATGACCCAAAAGGCTGAGCAATTTCGTTGTGTATACCAAAAAACGTAAATACAGCATATATATGTTAGCACTTATTTTTCAAAATATGATTAACGCATGAATCTCTAATATTTGACCGTTTACAGGTTTTTTAATTATATAATAAGTACAAATCAAACAAAAAGGTTAATTGGAATTTAGCCTTTTGGCACTTCTTGTGATTGCTAATCGTTCAAGTGCGTGACACATCAGATCACTTTTATACCAGATTAAAACCTCATTTGTTATTTTTGACTAATCTATCTCCGTCCAAATGCTTCAATTTGATTCAACAAAATGAATTTGAGAAATTTGTTTAAATTTTAAATTTTCATTAAAATAAACCGTCTATATATATGTTATTTATTTCGCACAAAAATAAGCATCAATTTACAGTGTCTATCTAGATGAAACATCTGAATAAACAAACAAATTAGATCTATATAGAGCAAACGAAGAGCGGTCGTCATGTGTTACGTCAGGATACATGCATATCAAAATACAAATAATTTGTTGTAATATATTTGTTCTCTTTTTTCACAATATTTTTTTTTTCTTTTTCCTAGTTATTTTTAGTATCCCTATGAGTGCTCTGCAGATTCATCGCTCAAATTAACAAAGCTCAACTTGCTTCATAGTTCATATGCGTCAGCGGTCAGCCCCTACTATTATATTATTTGTAAACTGTCACAATGTTTGTAATCGGACGTCTGGTAGTATCAGTTTTATTTCACTACCTCTAGTTTTCCTTATGCAATATTATGATGCACGTAACTTATTACAGGGCATATTTTATTAGCAAAAGTTACATATACATGGAATCTAAGATTAAGAAAATTTCCGATTCTCATAAATATATGTAATAAAAGTATGTATTCGGTTGTATATATGTAGGTGTATGTATATATATATATATATATATAAAGAGAGAGTCCGTACATGTTAACAGAGCAGGACCACACAAGGAAGATTTCAGAGGAAAGAAGCCTCAAAAGTCTGTCTTATAAGATTGTGGTCTTCAGGACCACAAAGAGAGTGGCTTAAGGTTAACTTTAATGATCCTCGTACTGTCTCTGCCCAATCCCTAGGGGTCTACTACTTTATTCTTACTAGTACTAAGACTTTTACCATTGTCAATTTTGTATTTTTCCAATACTTCATATGACGTATTGTGGGCATAATCACTAAAGCTCCGTATCTTACAATTAATATCTCATCTAGAGACTCTCTTTTAAAAGATATTTTCGGAGACGTCTAATGACTCTAATTATAATTATAATTACAGTTAACTCTGTTTTGAGATCTCTTAATTTATCGGTGTGAATGCATTTATCATATAAAGAGATTTAAGGTGCAAACCTAAAACGTCCCAATAGCAACTTTGAGATGAGGAGGTTTGAAATAGATAGAGATCGTAAAATGTGCGCCTATATGAATACAATAGACCGTAACATAAGAAAAGGAAGAGAAAAGGACAAACAGCTTCGGAAGTCATAACAGACAAGTAATACCCAGTTGTATCAAATCAGTCACACTCAGTGATAAAAGAATTAAAAAAGACTTTCTTAACATTTACACCCACACAAAAAAAAAAGTAAAAAACTTTTTATGAAGAATCTAAACCAATACATGATGTAAGAAAAGAAAAGAAAAATAAATAAAAAAGCTGGACAGCAGACGAAAGTTTTGTAGCTGTTGAATACCTTATATGTAACATGTCATGGGAGGTTTGTTTCACTCTACTTCTAATTTGGTTGTTTCCTGCTGTGCATGAAACTTAAGATATTTCGAGACCCTTCTGTAATATGTAAATCACTATATTTAATCTAAGTGTCGGAGTTTTTTCTTTCTTCAGAGAATACTATATCGGTGTTTCAGTTATTCTCGTCCATGATTTTACAAAGTGTAAAATAACGTTGTAGATCCAAAAAGAAGTTTTATGCATAATATAGTTAACAAGAAAATATCCAAACAGATTACACTATACTAAGAATCATTTTCTAAGTATCAAAAACAAAAAGTACAGAAATTATATATATAAATTTTACACTTGATCGGTTATAAGTAAATTAGAAGGTGGCCGGCCATGTGAGAAGAAAGAGAAAGTACAGAGAAATGAAACTTTATAATAGTATTTTGAGGTAGTAATAAAAAAAAAATTGAGATGAAACAGCTAAGCAAGTAACACAAATCGTCAAAAACCAGAATGCATCTGAAAGAAACAGATTGTCGCCTATTGTATCTTTCGACGCTCTTGCCTTTTAACGCAATTTTATATTTGCATACGTACATGCACCCTTACCAATACATACGCATACGGCACACACGGACAACTTTGTTGTTAACAATCAAAAAGGAAGTGTAGTTAAAACCACACTCTTTCTGGCATTTTAAGTAGTGTTACAGTAGAATTTTATTTTGTATATTTGTCTCTCCACGAATAACTAAGATTCATGTTTAATGAAGGATTTTGAATTCTAAAATTAACAAACTAGACTAAATTATGTACCACCTTGATCTATAATAAGTCGTTAACGTAGATGTTGACTAAAAATGACAAATTGGTGTGTAAACTTATTATCCAAAAAAAAAAAAGGTCTAGTTTGTCAAGTAAAAGTAATACTAGAGTGCTTTTATTTGAAGTCATAGGTTAACAATGCAAACGTTACCTTGGAAAACTAAATTCAAAGATTGAAACAAAATCCTAAAGTATCTATTTCTTGTCATTTTTATTATTAGTTTATAAAATTCTGGACCAACAATGATGTACATAAAATAACGTTTCAATATTCAATCCAGTACTATAAGAATCGAGATTCGGATGACATAGTAACATAAGAATAATCAACAAAATCGCAGAAAAAAAAAATCTTCTATCAGCATAAATAACAGTTTCATTCATATATACAACTTTTTTTCTTTGACAAAAAAAAAAAATTATACGATTTTTTTCCGAGTCAAACATATTAAAGTGACTCCATAATCTAGATAGTGTTTGATCGGCTAATGTTGCTATATATGTGCGTGAGGAGTTCTAAAACTTGTCTTATGTCTTATCACTAGATATCTCAATCTAAGACAACTTTTACTTGACAAACAAAATCTTTTTTGGCCTCTGTTGCATGACGTAAGGATAATCTTTTTTCCACATTTAAAGCAACCTACCAGGTCCGCCCAAGGTTTCAAAAAGTTATTTGATATTCAATAAATTTATAAAGATCTAATAAATTTGTATCATATTTACAGCAGAAAGCAAGACAATCATAACTGGTATTTTCCCGTGTAACTAATTTCCGGTTAGGGCCTACGAAGTACGAACTTTTCACATTGCTTTTTCTAAAGGTCACGAAATTTAATCACAACGGATAGTATATATAATACCTTCGAGTTCGCATTATTAGATAGAAACTATAGTACTATTTAGAACAAATACTATAATAACGAATATGTCTGAGTATGACGTAATTTACTTTTCTATGTTTGATAAGATGATTGATATAGGATCTTTTCTCATTTGATAGATTTTGCTATTGGAGTTTGAAATTTATTTACATTTTTGCAATAACGCCATTTTGTCAATAAGAGAACACAAACAAAAAGTTTTATCATCAACTCAAGATCGAGAAAAACGCGTACCAAGGTTTGCTTCTGACTTGGTCTATATAATGTAATGGTGTAAAGCATTTCTTCACTAGTCTTGTTATATCATCAAATGATATGCAACCTCATTTTTTAAATCGTCTGCCTCTCAGGAATACGTGTTAACATATTCGACCGTACCCTGTATAATAGTAATATTTATATATTTAAGTGAGAACACTCCAATAGTGTAACTTAATATTTAAGGAAAACAAAACGAAGATTCATTGCGAATCTCTCTCCTATAAATCCATTACAAAAATCTCCCCTCAAGGCACCACACAGTCTCCTTTTGCGTTTACCATAGTCCCTAAATAACCAAAAACAAAAGCAAGCATATTCTTGAATCTTGATAACAAATGGATCAAGAAGGAGCATCGCAGAGCCCCTCGACTTCTACCGAACCGGTCCGGTCACGCTGGTCACCTAAACCGGAGCAAATTCTGATACTCGAATCCATCTTTAATAGTGGTATTGTTAACCCACCAAAAGACGAGACGGTGAGGATAAGAAAGATGCTTGAGAAATTCGGTGCAGTGGGAGACGCAAACGTCTTCTACTGGTTTCAAAACCGACGGTCAAGATCTCGCCGGAGACAGCGGCAGCTTCAAGCCGCCACCGCCGCACCCGCCACCTCAGGAGGAGCTGAAGACCACCAGCACATGACGGCCATGACCATGCATCAATATCCATACAGCAACAGCGAGATTGATTTGGGATTTGGAAGTTGTAGCAACTCATCATCAGCTAATTACTTCCTTAATGGAACTTCGTCATCTCAAGTCTCTTCTTTTTTACTCGGCCTCTCATCTTCAAGTGGTGGGTGTGAGAGCAATGGCATGGAGGATCTGTTTACAATTTATGGCCATCAATCTGATCATCATCATCAGCATAGCTCAAATGCACATTCGATGTTTAGCCCTTCTGATGGAAACTCCAATTTCCAATACCAACAAGGTGAATCATTTATATGCATGGCTCATTTCTTTTTTTACACCCGAAAATTTTTGGGTTAAAGATTTTAAACCTGTAAATCGAACTTTTTATCAAACAATTTAGGTTACAAATATTTGGATGGGTCATGTTTTTAGTGTAATTAAAAGCCATGTTTCTTTAAGGTGGATTTCAAACTTTAAAAAAAAAAAAAATCAATATTTATGTGGACTATATCTATTAGGGATACAATATTCCATTGAAATTTGAATAAAAAATTTTAAATGGTATATATAAGATATGAGTTACTCCATTCATTGTCAATTTATTTTAAGTTAGAAGTCTACGGTTTAATAACATCTTGTGTTTTGAGACATAGCTCTCAAATCTTTGTGTTTGTTTTTTTTTTATATATACATTATTATTATTTTCTTTCACTTAAAGGGTTAATGACGGTGTTCATAAATGGAGTTCCGACGGAAGTAACAAAAGGAACGATAGACATGAAAGCAACGTTCGGTGAAGATTCGGTGTTACTTCATTCCTCTGGTCTTCCTCTTCCCACTGATGAGTTTGGTTTCTTGATGCATTCTTTACAACATGGCCAAGCTTATTTCCTGGTAACTAATTAAATTTCAATTAATTATTTTTATTTAATATATACACTCTGAACAAAGTCCATGATGAATATTTATATATTATTTAACAAAAAAATATATTTTCATATATGATTTCCAGACCTTTTTCTCATGAGGAATGTCATTATTTTACCTTATTTTATATTTCGTAAATGAATTCTATATATAGTATTTCGTATTTCAAATTAGTATGTGAAAATGGGCTGTAGCCTGAAACCTAATTCTGGTCAAGTCCTAAATGTCTGCAGAAATTAATCTCAAGAACCCATCTCTCACCTGTTACTAAAACATAAAATATTTGTGCAGACAATATAATAAAATATAAATCAATTAATGATTGTCGGTTTACGTAATAAACGGATATCATTTTGTAAAAATCAATATCTGTAACTGAAGTTTTGTGATTTAACTAAGCTTTACCGATTGATGTCAGCCATATGTGACGTTTCTGGTTTTGTTCAAGTTTTCTAAAATGAAAAATGTATATTTTATTTCGAAATTTAAAGAATATAGCCAAGAAGTAAGAACACAAGAACCAATAAAATCCGAGTAATTATGCAAATTATCGAGTATTTTATTGAGTTCATTGGTAAAAGAGACCTTGGGAATTTATATTCTCTCTTGATCAAATACATATGTAGACGGTGTCAACATTTTCAGATTTCTAGAAATATAAAATGTTTCTAGTTAGGGTATTTCAACATTATCATTAATTAATCAATTATAGTAAAACCAAACACAATTACTATAATCATTTCCTAATTGTAAATCTGTTTTTATTTGTTTCATTTTTGTCATCGACAGGTACCGAGACAGACATGAACTACTGAACTGGCTATATCTTGTGTGGAAACATTATACAGTCGAATTATGTTTTTTTTTTTTTCTTACCGTCTATTGATTTTGTGTCTTTCGTGTATAATTGGATTAAATAAATGTTGGACTCTGTCAGATATTTTGTTTTCTTGTCGATTCTTGCTCGCCTGAACACAAACCTTAACCAACAAAACAAGTCAAATCTTAATTATAGATCTAGTTTGTGGAAAAATATGTCCCTTTAACTCGAAATATTTAACGATAATCCAAGAAAATTAAATTCAAAGGTTATGTTAGTTTTGATTTTGTTAATATCTAATACTAGATCTTAATTAGTACATTCTTAAAACTCAAAACACTTCCCAAAATGAGATATCTTTGGAGATTAACCAAGTGGGCTTATTGGGCCCTTCGAAATGAAAGTTAAGTCTGTTTATGGGTTTCTTTTGTATTTCTCTGCCCAACTAACCTATGTGGCTGGTATAATTGAATGGACACTAGGGATCCGACCCGAGCCGAGAGTAATTGAGAATTTTTTAGTTCAAACAATAATTGATTTATACATACTTTATTAATTTTTATCATTATATATATATAGATATATATTATTTAATCTAACCGAATAGTTATTTTTTATGAAAGGTTATACTGTAACAGATTAGGACGGTTCGAAGTGCGGATTTAAAGTTTTTTTAATAAAATTAAATTTAACAAAAATATAAAGTAAATATTTTTAGTAACTAAAAACTATTTATAAAAGTAAATAGATACACCAAGGTGTCTAATGTAATATTTAGTGTATAAAGTGCGATTCTACGGAGACTATTAATTATGTATTCTTTGAATGTCCTCACTCGTGTGAAGTTTAGAATTTATCTTCGACTCCGGTCTCGTTAGAGGGTTTTCAATATGAGTCCGTGTAATCAAATTTGAATTTTGTTTTTAGGAGGGGTGCCTCTCAATAGGGTGATCCTGATCAATTTCTTCAATTTACTATATATTTTATGAGCAATCTGGAAAGCCATAAATAAAAGAATTTTTCTAAGGTTTAGAGATCGAGGCGAATGATATAATTGCTCAGGCTTTGGGCGATAAGTTAGCTTGAGAAGAGGCGCTCTCTTTTACAGCGATCATGTCCGCTCCATCTCCTTTTTCGGATGTTCAAGTTTCTTCACCTAGTTGTCAGATTGATAGTTCTTGGAAAGCAACCAATATGCATTCAAAATTCGGCTGGTGGTGCTGCGTTGGTGAGGAGCAAACCTTGTTGTTGGGGGCCAAGTGTCTAAAACGGAGCCCCTCCACCTACATTCGGAGTTAGAAGCGTTGTTGTGGGCCATGAAGCGGATACGTGCTGCAGGGATCGCTTGTCAATGTTTCGAGAATGATTGTGCTAAGTTACTCACTACGGTGCAGTCCCCTGAAGATTGGCTGTCCTTCTCCAACATGCTCGATAAGTTTAACCCGCTGGAGTCCTTACCACTATTCTCCATCACTTGGATCCCGCGTGCGTCAAATACTAAGGCAGATTATCTTGCTTGTGCTTCATGTTCTCTTATCTCTGAAGTTTCTTTTGTAAACCCCTTCCCTCCACTTTGGACAACTAACCAAGGAATTTACTTTTAATTTATTGTTTCGTTGAAAAAAAAAAAAGTAAATAGATACACTTTTAGTTAAAGAAAATAGTTGTAGATGAGTTCAAAATCAAAATAAAATAAAATTTAACAAAGAATATATATTTAATTCTTTTTGTAAGTAAAAACAGTATATAAAAGTAAAGAGATAAACTTTTAGTTATAGAAAATAATTTTTTTTTTTTTTTGCTATAATACACTAATGTATATCCATTTACAAATCTACTATCTACATTACCACTAAAAGTGTATTTGTACACACAAATATATTTTACTGTTAAAATATACTCTTTAGTCTTTACTACTAAAAAAAAATTGTCTTTATGAACACATTAAATAACCTATTATATGTCTCTTCACTTTAACATTTTTAATAGTTACAAAAACGCATATGTTAATCTTACATACTCATATCTTATATATTACAATAACAGTCTTTTTGAATAAATTATTTGATTGGTGAAAAAAACATGAGAAGATCTTTTTTTTCTTCTTCAAATATCTTTTTCTCTACATAAAGACGAGTATTTACATATTTTTAAAAACAGTAATTAATCATATAATTTTCACAATCGTTTTTTCATCTTTTATAAAAAGTAATCATTTTTCTTGTAAAGTTAGCAAATTAAAACTAAAATAAGTAAACAATATTATAATTTTAAATTTTATGATATATAAATATATTCTTTATAATGATCTTTTTCTAAATTTTAAAGCAGTTAATATTTTAAAAACTGTTAAAAACAAAACTTTTGTTTTTTCTTTAAAAGATTTTAAATAAAATTAGGTTTTCTTTTCTCTATTTTACTTTTATATAAAATTTTTTTATGGTAGGTTTTGAATTTTTACATTCTAATATTTTAAATTTTTAATAAATTTAGAATTAACATGTGTCAACATGTGAATGATACCATCACTACAAGAAATTTGCTATATCACGTCGCTTTATTTACGACAGTACATAAACCGACGCAAAGTGAAAATATAGGAAGGAAATTTACGTCGGTTATCTAACTGACGTAAGTTTAGATAATTTAGTTTGTATTGGGCTTAATTAAACGTCCCTTTTACTATTTGGACTTAGGTCGAACAAATTAAACTCAATAATTCATTTGTAACACGACATCGTTTCAGAGAAAATAAAAAAAATATCTTTAGACTAAACGTTCTTCTTTGCTTCATCTCTTTCTTTCAACAGTTCCGAGTACAGAAATTTTTCTCCATCGATGTCGAAATCGAAAGTGGGAAACTCAAATCTAGGGCTGGGCAAAATAACCGATAACCAAATAACCGACCGAAACCGAACCGAAAAAAACTAAACCGAACCGAACCGAAATTCTTCAAATACCCGAATGGTTAGTAAAAATCTATATCCAAACTAACCGAAACCGAACCGAACCGAACCGACAATTAAATGGTTAACCGAAATATCCGAAAACCTAGAAGATATCAAATATTATATACTTAATATTATGCAAAACTATAAAATAAACTTAAAATATAAATTATTTCTAGATTCAAAACAATTAAATATTTTAAATAATCAATATATGTAAATGTTATTATTTTGAATTTACAAAGTTAAATACTATTTTGTAAAATTGAATCAATATTTTTCCCTTTTTTGTATTTTTGTTATTGTATATTTGGTTAATTTTGGTTATATTCGGTTAGTTTTGGTTATATTTGGTTTATTTGGTTAATGTTAATATAATTTATGTTAGTTATGGTTATTTATTTAAATAACCAAACCGAAACCGAACCGAAAAAAACCGAACCGAACTAAACCGAAATTTCATAAATATCCAAATGGTTACTATATTACTATATCCAAAATAACTGAAACCGAATACAACCGAACCGAAACCGAATGGTTAACCGAATGCCCAGGCCTACTCAAATCAATCATAGGGTTTTTCGTTATTCTGCTTCTTTGATTACTTCAGAATCGTCCAAATCCCGATTGGAGTTCAGTTCTGACGATAAAATCATCTCTGCTCTCAAATTTTGAAAGTTCGAAAGATAGATTTCTTAAATTTTTGGTGTGTTTGTGATGAAATAGCTCAATTCTACTGATTTGTGAAGAAGTTTTCGATTCGTGAAGAAGCTGTTTCAAATCTCTGTATATCTTCTCTTGAATTAAGTTTTTTCGATCTCTTTATTTTTTTTTAAATTTTATGATTCTGTGAATTACTCTTTGTAATCTGCTTTGGATTTTATCACTCTTTGTAACCTGTTTTGAATGAAATAAGCTCATAAATTGATTGTTAGCAATTTTATGATGGTTGGATTATCACTAATGTTCTTACTTTGTGGCTTTGTTGTTACTCAGGCCTTACAACTCTCAACAAAAAGACACAGGCACATTAGAAACCAGTGGCAAAACAGATTCATTCCAAAGGTACCAACCATCATATCTTCTCGCATATTTTTATGAAATGATTCCTTGTTTTTAATGTACAGTCCAAAGTGTTTTGCTTAGTCCAAAGTGTTAGTTTACGTTGATTTGATAAAATCCATTCTGTATTAAGGTTAGAGTTTACGAATCAGTAGAACTTTTGGTCTAATATAATACATTCTTATTATACTGGTTTAAATCTTCTTAACTCTTGACTGATTGTTTATATGTGAAATATGGTCAAAATTGATAATTGGTTTACTTTATTGGTAGATTGATTATAAAATGGACAAGTCTTGGATCACAAAACATCGTTTATCTAAAGATTACAGAACTGGAGTCAAATTTTTTTTGGATTTTGCGTTTAGTGATATTAAGAAAGAGATGATAAAATGTCCTTGCCAGCGTTGCTGCCTGGTTAAATACAAGCATAGGGTTGATGTTGAGGGTGATTTAATATGTCATGGTATTCTACCAACATATACAAATTGGTATCTACATGGAGAAAAATTAGATTTCCATGAAGAGACCATTGGATTAGAATCTGAATCCAATGTAGATAACATGCTCCATAACCCGACGGTTGAAAACCAAACTAGAAATCTACTTGGAGATGCTTTTCCAAGTATGGATACTAGTTTTAATGAATCTGCTAGTATGCCCACTGATCAATCAAAGCAAAAAGAAGCGAATTAAAAGTCGATGATATATACTATTCTAATTGTAGAAAGTGAGACTGCGTAATATTAAAAGTCGAAGCGAATTAAAGATACTACATGCACTTGGAAAAAAGAGTTTGGCAAGAAAAGCTTATGAGATTGTAAGTCAATGTTTTATTATTTAGGTCTCTGTGATTTAGTTACTTTTAGTGACTGTATGAAGTAGTTGTTGTTAGTTTGTAATGATGCTTAATTGTGTACACATCTTATAGGAAGAGGAGACTGGCAAAGAACCAAGTCGAGCAGAAATGTTCATTGCATCACGAACAAGATCAGATGGAAATTTCATTTGCAATGAAGCAAGGATATCTGCAGTAAGTTCTATGTTTTTCTTTAAATGTGGTGTTTGAGGATTGGTTTACTTATATATTCTCTGTTTTAGTCTACTTACATAGGATTTATGGAATTTGTAGGATAAGCTTACACAAGTAATGAATCAAAATATTAAAAGTGAAGCATCAAGTAGTGAGTCTGGTCCTAAGGATGCATTTGAACAAGTATTTGGTTCCGAGCATTCTGGAAGAGTTCGATGTGTGGGACGTGGTCCAACACCGTCCAAATACTTTCAGAATTTGGAATCGCAGGTAAGAAGTAACTCTGAGATACTTGAGCTGAAGTCTCGCATGAAAGGACTTGAAGATAAACTTGATATCGTGGCTAACGCTCTTCAGATTATTATTTCAAACAATCAATTTCAAGTAAGTGCATATTTCACTTATGTTACAGAAATGTATATTCAAATTTTGCATCGAGAATCTTAAGCTGTGTCATAGGTCTGTAACTAAAGAGGAGTTTTGAAAATAGTAGTTACTTGCTTACATGAGCTTGGAATCTAGAACTGTTGTGTGTAGTTAACTTGTTCTCATGTTCTAACTTATTTTGATCTACAATTTCAGACTAGTACGACAGAGACTAAGATTGACTAGAATGATCATAAAGTGACGTGATATGGAATTTAGTGAAGAATGGTACGTTTATCTTTACCTCTTATAGCAGCTATGCATAATATGTAAGGCATGAATGATGCAATTGGTTCATTTTCATCGGATCATCAATCTAAAAGGGTTCTGTTATGGTAATTGAATCTAAGTCTATTTACTTTGTTTTCTCAGGAGACAATGATTTCATCTAGCCTTTTGATAGAAGATGAAGGACAAGAAAATATAGAAGATGAAGGACAAGAAAATATAGAAGAGGATATATAAAAGATAGATTTTAATGCAATGTTATTTACTTTTACATTTTTTATTATCATGTACACAAGAACACAAGTATATTTGAGACAGATTAATTGATTTTTATCACTTGATGAATATTGTGTTCTGGTTACGTTCTCTATTGTTGTTTTCTTTTCTTTTTATATTATTGAAATTTAATGCTAAAAATAAATAATTAATTATGTGTAACTTACGTCGGTTGTAAAAGTGACTTGAAGATGTTTTGTTTTAATTATTTGAAGTCGTTTTTCAACTGACGTTAAAGAAAAAAAAACTGACGTTAGTTTAATGACGTTTGAATTAACGTCACTTTATTAAGTGAAGCAAAAAAAACTAACGACGGTGCATGATACGTCGGTTTAGTAAATGATGTTTTGTTTTTGAAGTCAGTTTTAAAGTGACGTTAACCCAGTAAAAAACTGACGTTAAGTGCCGTATTTTTTGTAGTGCATTGACACGTGTCACGATTTTGTTAATGAGTAACTTTGACTTCAAGCTTTATATAATAAGATTTCTTACATTGATTATCAAATATTTATAATGATGATTTATTACAGATGACAAAAATAAAGAAGTTCTGAATATGATGTACATATAGCATATTCCAAGAAAAAAAATCTAACATCTTCCATAGAATTATGCACTAGAAAATGCAAAATGTTTTTATTTACTACCAAAAAAATGATCAAAACTTGTAACTCTGTTGTTTCAGAGACGTTACTTCTTCAATTTGCGTATTCACGATGCGAATTATTTTGTAAACTTAATTATTTTAATTACACTGGAAAGAGATTACTTACATTCAGCTTTTATTACTTGACAAATAACGTCTAGGAAATTATTAAATTTTTCTTTTTAGTTTTTTAGTTTTCGCTCATAAGTCATACCCCCGGCTAAAATTAAGATGTTAAACAAACATGCCTAAAATTAACCAGGAAAAATAGAAGAAACTAAACCAATATTTTTATCTCACAGTTCTCCGTCATCATCATTGAACCCTAGTTCTGCAACTAATTAATCAAGAAGCTCCAACTCCAAGAAAATCAAAGAAGTAAAAGCCACTCTTCATCTTCATCTCCACCTTTCTTTCACTGACTGAGATTGTGTGGTGATTTTGATGGTCCATCTTTTTACCATATATGCCATTTACTTCTGCTCTCTGCACACACTGACCATCTTTACCTGCAAAATTAGAAAAATAATTTCTCAGCCCCCACGTGAAATTTTGTTGTATTGAAATAGTAACGTGACAATAGTACTTCACCTCCTTATATTATTAAGCCTAAAGGTACTCTTACGATGTAAAAAACGTATTCTTACTCTCTCTTGTCATTCAAATTTTATAATTATTGCCATATATATGAAAAATTATAGGAAGTGGTCATTCGTCGTCGGTTATACAACATGTATGCCAAATTTATTATTTAATATGCTTTCAACATTAAAAAATAAATAAAAATCTTAACAATACTGGAATCTAAGCTAAATTTACACCACAAATCATATTTGGTTCTACCGGTTGAAGTATAAACTAATCATGATGAACGATACACCCCAGTAAAGATTGCAATCTGATCTCGACCAACCGACCGAAATCATTATAGTTAGATTCACCAAAAACACTTCTCAAGAAAACCAAAAAGAGAAAAACATTCCAAGTTTTTTTTTTTTGTTAAAGCAAAAAAAAACATTCCAAGTTTCTATACTTTCAATGTCTCAACTCTCAAGGTCAATAGAGACAAAAATAATAATAATAACACAAGCTAACAAATAAAATGTTACCTGAGGCAAGGGTCTTATCGTAATTCAAGAAGCGAGGATGGTAAGCCGAAGAAGGTGGAGTGAGAGAGAGCTCCGTCGTACAAGTAGAGACAGCTGAGCCATCGTCGTCATCTTCATCGTCTTCTTCATTGACGAAACTACCCTTCGCTACGTTACCGAAGAACTCCTCGTGATTATAGCGGCACGAGGACGACACCGCCATTTCAGCGTCTCTAGACGGCGTGGGAGGAGGCTGTTGACGTTGTCGTTGGCTTTCTCTAGTCCTTCGAGCCATGATGACGTGCCAATGGTTCTTGACGGCGTTATCGGTACGACCAGGGAAGAGACGTGAGATCATAGCCCACTTGTTCCCGTAGGCTTGGTGAGCTGCTAGAAGCCTACACTCTTCTTCTTCCGTGAAGGCTCTCTTGTTAATCCTTGGGTCGAGTTGGTTAAACCATCTCAATCTACAGCTCTTGCCTGTAATCAAAGAAGCAACATTAGTTACGTATCCCTCATAATATATAAATTAGTTACTATCAAGCGTTATGACACTAGTCATTGTATATTGTTAAATATTTTATATAGCCGTATATATATAATGTAGTCTAACTTACTGATTACATATTAAAAAAAAAAAAACTTTTTTAAAAAAAATATCTAAACACGCACGGTTATGAAAAATGCTTAATAATTTTGGAAACTCAATTTCACCAGATTGTTTAGATTTCTCTTAACATATATGATTAATTTTCTTCTACTTAAGAATATTTGTTAAAATTACTTACATTTACGAAATTTTGAGTGAAAAAAAAGTGAAGGAAATAGTTAAGTTGACCAAGAAAAGTAAAAATAAATGTACCTGATCTACCAAGAAGGTGGTGAGCAATCAAGTTCCAGTTTTGGGGACCAAACTGGGCAACGAGCTCCTTGAGTTTAGCATCTTCTGTTGGTCTCCAGTGTCCTCGTGAGCATAGTTTCGTGTTAATTCCACTTTTGCCCCTCATTCTCAGACTCTTTTCGTTTTCACCCTTCTCTTTCTCATGTTCATCTTCCGGCTCCAAGGCTGAGGCTGATTTGTTGTGAGGATGGTTTCTAGAGAGAGAGAGGTTGGTGAGTGAAGTTTTACGAGAAGCAGTAGTGTGTGAGTTTGGTAGAGATCCGAAGTTGTTTGCGTCTTCGAATCTTCTCAACCCATTGATAGGTTCATTACCCCTTAGATCTTTCTCAAGGAGATTTGGATTCATTTTTTTTTCTTCTGGGTTTAGGGATTAAAGGAAGAGAAACTATGAATAAGAGGGAGGAATAGGATAGAGAGAGAGAGAGACACCACTTGAATGGCTTTTCACTGTTTATATGGTGGAAGAGGAAAGAGAGATTCTCTAAAAAAAAATTATTGAATTATATTTGACTGACATTTATTTAGAAATTAATAAATACAAGAATATGTAAGAGTAAAAATGATGATGAGTGGTTATTAAATGTTCATTGAGAACAAAATTGGATAGCTGTATATTCAAACACCAAAAGAAAATGTAAGGAAACTTTTATATATAATGCATATGTTCAATCAAATGTTGTGTTAATTATCATCTCAGGCCTAATGATCCCATTCAAATGGTTTTATCTTCGTTTCCTTGGTTAAAACAATGGGTTTATATAATTACGTACGAATACGATCTTAATTATTTGAACTACAGTATATTTATAGCCGATGGCAGTAAAATTCGTTCTTACAAGTTTCAAGCTAGGTCTATAACAAATTTTCATTTTATATCTACGCGCTACTTTTTTTTTGTTTTTGAATTATGAATTTGGACCATTTCTCGACGCTACTTTTATTTTCTTTGTTCTGACAATTAGAAATGTATAAGAGAGATTTAAGGTTCACGTTTTCCTTAACGTTGCATTCTATTTTCTGTTGAAACGAAAATTTCGAATAATGGGATACTTTTAGTACAACAACTAATCACTCACTCACTCTCTCTCTCTCTCTCTACACGTGCAAAAGTAAAGGCTTTGGAAAAGTCGGTGGGTACGTGTAGTGTAGATGCATGCAAAACGAGAGACCCGCTCGTGCGTGTGGAGGGTTCGATGACCATAGGTCCCACAGTCTCAACAGTCTCGGAAACTCCAAAAACATTTTTGAACCGCTCGTGTGGCTCTACTATACTATGCACACATACAGATATTGCACGTACGTTCGTGTGTGTGTGTGAGTTAATTATGGGAAAAAACAACAGAATCAATTTTTGTCTGTTTCGGACACAAAGCAAGAAAAGATCTCAAAGGGTGTGAAATAAATTGCTTTTATGAGCTTTCTGTTTTCCATAACCATAACGTATATGTGTGTATGTATATCTATATATATTCTTCTTGTGTAGTTAAATTATAAAGTAATCATCATGATTAGCTCAACAACTAGTTCAAGTATCAAACCAAAAAAAAAAAAAACTAGTTCATCAAGTACTTCAGAGATCTTTTGAACTTCGACGTCGTTTTGGATATATACAGTGACATTCAAGCAATGTTTTTGTTTCTTATAACTGAAATGGATTAACTCAAACCAAAGTTGTACGACATTTATTGGAAATACAGGCGTAGCAAACGGAAAATATATGCACATCCTATATTTTTACAGATTTGGTGTAAATTTCTCCCAGGAAAGAAATATATCATCTTTAATTTGTAAGCTTTTTTTTTGTAACTATTGAATTGGTTAAAATAATTATGGATTAGGTACGAAAAGTTAGAGAAAATAGTTTTCCACTTTTCCTAATGTAATGTAAGACAACTGAAAGTAAAAAAAGAAATTGTGAATGGGTGACAAAGAAATTAATAGGTTCAATTAATTTCTTAAGAACTAAAATAGTTAAAAGAAAAACTACTGAAGACCATTATTATTCAATGATGTGGACCATTTATGCTCCCATTAAACCCTATAAGTTACTTTAGATTCTTGGCAAGAGTTTCTTGCATATCTACTTTATAGTATTAGAATTGAGTGGTCATTCGTTTGAATGTATCTTACATGCGTAACAACTTACTCCATAATGTTTATTTAACTCCATAAATCTTGAACTGAAGACGAGAGATGTAGTAGATTAGATCGAGTATGCCAACCACATAATTTTTGATGGATTAAAAATAGAGAAGTAAAAGAGAGAAATCATGTAACTGATGAAACTCAACAAAAAATAAATAAATAAATGAAGAAGAAAACAAAAACTAAACACGAATAAACGTTAGAAACTAGAGAAAACGACAGAAAAGTACCCAGACATATAAATTTATTGTGTCTTGTTTTTATTCGAGTTTCGGTTATGGGAACGGTTTCGTTAATTTTGAGAACTTTGTGTTTGACGACAAAAAAAAAAAAAAAAAAAAAGTCTTGTACGTACCGACGTGGAATGACGACATCATTGGCTGTTACACACGAGCGGTTCGTGTTCTTACCTAACACGTGTACCGTCCTCACGATTTTCTGTTTCCGGTTCAAATAGAAAAGTTCCCCGAACCGTTATGGACCAGTTCCACCTTTTTCTTTTTGTTTGTTTGTTTATTAAGAGTTTGAATTATAATGCAAGTGCCTATTACAAATTTACAGTACAGAAATAAGAGAGAAAGCCAGCTTGTTATAGCTAGAGTTAGAGAGGGAAGAAGAGAAAGTGGAAGAGGAAGTTTTTGGACTGTAAATTTATTTAGGGGTAATGATAGTATCAAAGAGATACGCATACACAAAAACCAAAAAAAACATGGAAGATGTTGTGCACTGTGCATATATAATCATATTTAGTCATTTGGATTTGTTAGTTTTTAGGGGTTATAATTATATATGAGATTACTAAAAATTTGACGTCTTTAATTCAAATTTCTATTAGAATTTTTTTTCAATTGTTTTTAAGCTATAAGAGATGGTGGTAGAGTTAAAACGGTAAAAAATGGTATAAAAAACACGATATTACGTTAAAAAGTATCAGTTTATATTAATGTAATTGGCATATATGTAAATGGTTGAAACCATATATATATATATATATATATGTGTGTGTAAAAGGTATTAAGGTAGAATTAGAAGTTTTAGAACTTTGGAAGTAATAAAAAAAAATAGATTTTGAATTATTTTTCACTTACACTCATAAATATTAGAAGTTAAGAAAATAAGTTGAATACACTTAGAAAACATTTTCTTAGACCCTGTATATAATTGTAGGTATACAGTAGTTTGGTTATGTCGCTAGAGTTGAACGGCCAAAACTCTTAGTACTGTATAGTACTTGCTTTTTTTTAACCGTTATTTAAGTATTACTTCACTAAAAAATTGGTACGCAAAACACAGAAACATTGTAATATCGTAGTGGTACAAGCGTACAACGTCATTTGTTCCCTATAACTTCAAAAGTACAAAAAAAAAGTTTAAAGTAACTGTCTTAGGAAAAAAAAAAAGAAGCTAAAATATTGCAAGACTCATGATATAGACTTGAATATGGTACAGCTGACACGGTGATCTAATGGAACTCGTTAGACCAAAAGATCCAGCTGCATTGAGTTTATTTGAATGAATAATAGGATTGCTTTTTCTACACAATTCGGAGTTTCGTTCTTTCTTTGTAGTTCGTGGATCCATCAGATCATGTTCGTCATTTACGAAAATCGCTTTTCTTTTTAAAAATTAAGTTTATGTGATGTTGACAACAAAAAAGGTTTATAACCTCAACCGAAAATGGTTAGTGGTTTTTATCGATCCAAGTTATTGATCGACCAGCAGAAGATATGGTCGAAGAATATGATCATTGGTTAACCATAATTTCTAACACTCGCACTTGTACCATTTTTTGTTAATGGAATTGTGTTTAACTTATCCTAATAAAATTTGAGACAATCTTTCAACAGAACTATATAGAAAACGAAAAAAAGTGGAGAGAAAAAGGTGAAATCGAAACTCCAAATGGTAAAATATTGAACGTGCATGTAATCATGATTCATGAGATAAGTCACACTAATTACATTCACTTAGAGAAAGTTTCTTTTAAAACTTGTTGATTAATTTAAAAGAAGACACTTTAACTAATTTGAGGATATTAGGGCTTTATCTCATGATGTAATGACATAAAGTCTCTTTATTTAAATTGGATTTAATTACAAATCATGTCAAAGTTGTTAGCCGGTCCATTGCACTTGTGGCATAGAACTAAAACATATCACATCAGCGTATAAATTAGTAATTAATTAATGATAAAATACAGTGTTAGGGGAATTAATGAGGTTATACCTTACGGGACTAGATTGAAGTCATTATCAAGGCAGTTAATTGTCCACGTAATCACCAATACTTTACTCCACATAGATCCAAACAAAAAAATTCGTTATTGCAATATAAATTAGCTTAATGTATGCAAAAGTATTAATCAAAATAAACATTAGTCAAAAGTTGACGGCAGTGATCGGCAACTAATCCACACCCAACTTTAACTCACAGTGACTCCCACGTTCAAGATATTAAGATAAAACATACACTATTATTCTTTCCCTTTCACTACCACTAATGTATTATTAATCTTCATTTTCTTTGTTTTAATTTCTATTTTTAAGTTTTATTATATATATTGTAAGTTTATATATATACTACAAGTTCGGTGCACACAAAAAAACTATATGTGCTACAAGTTCTGAATCCAAGAAGTGATACATATACGATTGTAGATCCTCGAAATTGCTTTTCTCTGCAGTATAAGTGGAAATTTAATCATTTTAAAGTTTTTTAACGGCATTAAGTAAAAAAAAAGAAAGTGTGCATGCGTGTTTGAACAATGTACATTTCAACTTTTCAAGTCACGAAAATTGATGTTGAAGCACCGTGAAATTTAATAAAAATGCCGAATCAGGCCCTTTTTTATACTGTAAAAAATTGAAGATTTCAAGATATAAAACTCATGCTAATCTTTAAAACATGGCTCTGCTACTGTCTAGTGTCTACTGAAGGAAGGGATACTATCAGTTGGTTAATTCCACTATTAGTACGATTCCTTTTAAAGGAATGGAATACATATATTTGACTAATGAATAATTTTCTTTAAAATAAAATAAATAAACATGCCTCTGATCTGACACAGCTTTCTTCATTTATATTCTGTTGTTGTCTTAGTGAGCTCCTCAAATGATTTACACGACCTAAAGCTTCACAACGCAACAACCCTTGATGGAAAGAGAATTAACAGCTACTAAACACATTCATAATGATAAAGCCCAATTAGTACAAAAAGGCTTAATTTATAAACTAATATGGCCTATGTTAGCCATTTAATTGTTTTACAATTTACAGAAATGATCCTCACCGATAAAAATATTTACACTAACCATCCGAATAAAAGAAAATTAAAAATAAAAACCCGTCACACTTCTATCCTCTCCGCCGAGCGGACCACCGTCGAAGAAGGAGAGTGACAATGAACAACTCCACCAGACTCCTCTCTCTCTTCTCTCCTCATCCTCCTCCTCCTTCTTCTATCTTCCTACTCCGTGGCCTCTACACCAGCCGCTTAACTAGTCTCCGCCGTTTCCACCGCCGGGCGTATTCTCCTTCCTCCGTCGGCTCAACCTATAACAGTCTCCGTTCTCTCCGTCCATTCGTCACTTTGCCGCCGCTTATTCCCACGTTTCCCATCGGACGGTTCTACACTCACCTCCGTGTCTCCGCCGCAGATTTTGTTCCTTCTTATAACCACCACCAGCTACCTGAATGGACAGAGCTACTCCAATCTCTCTCTCAAGCTGGTTACTTCTCAGATTCCGGTTCAATTTCCGGTTCAGAAAACGAATTCTTTCCCGGTTTTCCTGATGAACTTCTCCGTCCAGCTCTCGCTTGCTTAGCTCTAGCTCGTGATCGACCTGAATTACTTGAGTAAGTTTAGCTGCGGTTTCGTGGTTTCTCTCTTTCTCTTCTTGATTGATTGAATTATTGAATCTGATGATGTTACTTGTTTATTAGAATGCTTTCGAGGAGAGACGTTGAAGTGGTTGTGAACAATGGAAAGCCATTTTTGTTTAGGAGTGGTCCAGATTCACTTAAAAGGATGAGCCTTTATCTAAGAAGTGGCATTGGTAAGGTAAGTTCTTTTGATGGTGGATTGTGAATTCTCGTCTTCAGTAGTGATTTGTGCCCCCAATGGTTTGATCATTTCTGTTTCGTATTAGATACTGGATGTGGATAAGGCGAGTACAGTTGATTTGATGAGGCTTCTTTTGAGTTATGTTGTGGATGTTGCTTCTTCTGAAGGGAGCAAACACCATAACCAAGATATTATGGAGTCCTCGGTTCGAAGCCTCTTGAGCCAGATAGCTAAGATGACTGTTCGTACCCCTGAGTCGAATGTTCATCGCACGATTCAAAATGAGATGTCAGATAGAAATGGACAAGGGTCTTATCAGAAGAACATTGAGATGAAACGTGGTGACTGGATTTGCTCGAGGTATGAATTTGTTGAGCTCTCAGTAGCCTTTTAACGTAAATCTCCTATGGCCTACTGGTTGCTATACTTCTGTAGAATGATGTTCAAATTTCAGGATCTGAGCTTTAATTTGTATATGGCTAGTATTGTTGTAGAAAGCTGGTATCTTTAGAGCTAAGAAGTCAGTAAGTTGTAATTGTCTTGCTGTTGTTTCGGAACCTATATATGATGTGGGAATATGTTGAAACAGGTGCAGTGGCATGAACTTTGCGAGAAATGTCAAATGCTTCCAGTGTGATGAAGCAAGACCAAAGAGACAGCTAACTGGTCGTGAATGGGATTGCCCCCAGTAAGCAACTAATTCGGTTCTCTCTACTGCTTTATGGTTAATGCAATGAGAAATGATGAGTTTAACAATTCCATTCTTTCTTGGTTGTTTCACCCATCAGGTGTGATTTCTACAACTATGGTAGGAATGTAGCTTGCTTAAGATGTGACTGCAAGCGACCCAGGGACTTCTCACTCAATTCATCCAACTCTAGTTACTCAAATGATCCTAAACTTGAGAGAAGACTGGCTGAAAATGAAGAGAAAGCACAGAGGTGGTTTAGTAAAGTAGCACAGGGTGGTTCTGATGCAAACAGTATTGATACAGATGAAGACTTTCCAGAGATTATGCCATTGAGGAAAGGAGTGAACAGATATGTTGTTAGCACTAGAAAAACACCTCTTGAGAGAAGGTTGTCTAATGCTGAGAACACTGTAGCTACAGATGGAAACTCGAATGGGAACGACAATAAGGTTTTGGGAAGCAAAACACATAGGAGCTTGAATGAGATTCTCGGTTCTTCATCCTCTTTGGCTTCTCAATCTGATGACAAGAATGTATCTTCCAGGAGGTTTGAATCTTCTCAGGCAATAAACAGCAATTTTGTCCCGTTTGTGCCACTACCTTCAGACATGTTTGCCAAGAAACCTGAGGAAGAAACACAGATAGGTCTGACTGAAAACAACCAAATGGATGGTGTCTCAAATGGCAATCAAAATGTCTACCAAGAGGACAGGTCAAATGCGAATCTCTCTGGCAAAGAAACAAATGGCCCTGAAGAGGATGATAAAGAATCAGAGGAGAAAACTGCGAGGTGGTTCAAGAAGGTCACCGAACTGCATAACGTTTCAGACCTGGAAAACACGATACCGGATGAGATTTCATCTGACAAAATGCCAATGCGGAAAGGAGAGAATCGGTTTGTGGTTAGCAGGAAGAAAGACCGTTCACTGACTTCTCCAGCAAACAAGAGACCACAAGATTCAGACTTTGTCCCCTTTGTCCCTTTCCCACCTGACTATTTCGCCAAAGAGAAACAACCCGAGCAAAAAATAGATACTATTCCAGCTCCAGCTCCGGCAACAGAAAACATTTCTCAGGTAGTAGATGAAGAACCGAAACAACCTTCAAGCAACAATCCGGAAACAATGGCCTGGAGGAGCAGTAATAGAAAGAGCCTGGAGGGTTCGTTAGTGAAGGAGCCTGACTTGTTGGACATGTCAGAGGAAGCAAAAGCAGAGAGATGGTTTAAGCGAGTGGCCGAGATTAAGAACATATCTGAGCTAAGTCAGATCCCGGACGAAGATTTCCCTTCGATAATGCCGATGAGGAAAGGAGTGAATAGATTTGTTGTCAGCAAGAGGAAGACCCCTTTGGAACGGCGTCTAGCTTCTCAACGACACCAGAGAAATCCTCAGAACACCAACTATGATCCTGCCGGTGAAGGAGATAAATGACCTTGTAGCATAACATTTTTGCGGAGTAACATACATTTACGTTTTCTGTATTTCTTTAGTTCAACTTCTTGATATTATATTCTCTTAAACATTTATACACAAAATGGGTAAAAACTACATTGTCCATCTAGAGTGAACGATAGCATCCTTTGAAAAGTTGATGTGCTTCTTCTCCAATCCGATGCATACAACCAAAAGAACACTATTACCACCTCAAATGGTCCATACGAACTAACACAACAATAGATGATAGCAATATAGCATTAAGACAGTTAGACAGAAAGCACTTAAAACACACATAAGAGAACCTTAACGTTAAAGGCATTGAGACAACAAAACGACGTTGAAGATACGATAAATTAAGAAAAAGAAAATAATTAAACATAAAAACCCGCGGGTAAACAGGCTTTGCTCATTTGGGCCGGGCAAGGTTGCGGCCTTTAAACATATCCGTAAGAATTGCCGACAAGAAAAGAAAAAACATTTAAAGTAATTTCAGAATGCATGCATTGAATATCATCAATATTTGTTGTTTACTTTGGGTAATAAATTTCAAAAACTTCTCTCTTACGACGTGGCTTAACCACTCATCTCAAATTTCTCTGGCGCTCTAGATTCCCTCCTCCGCTTCTATGAGAAGATTCGGGACAGCCATCCACGCCGCCCTCTCTTTCATCGTCTTCTTCTTCTTCGACCTCATCGACGCGGTTCTCTGCGTCGCTTACGAGTTCGTCGACGAGATTTTTGAGGGAAAGTCTCCAGGCTGTTACTGCAAAACGTCTCCTCTTCTTACCACCGGTGAAAATGACTGCTCTAAGACTTTATTCCAGAGGAAGAACATTTTCCGGGGAACGTGGTTTTTGGGATTCGCGAGAAATTTCAAATCCAAGCTCTCTCGGAGAATACGAAAATCTAAGATTCATGGGTCGGTGAATAGATGGTCAGATTGTGGATGTCAATCTTGTAACTCGTGGACCAAGAACGAAGATGAGAATCTTCACGTTGTGGTCAAAGATTCAACTTCTCGAGGTCAAAGATGTAACATATATTTTAGTATTTTCTCTACATCGTTTGATTAGTTTAATGTTTGCTTACAATTTGCATTTGATGTGTTACATGTTGAATTAAACAGAGGACTCTGTTCAGGAATCGTTAGAGAATGTAATATTCATACATGGTTTTATGGGTTCATCACATTTTTGGACAGAAACTGTGTTTGAACACGTTAAGAAAGATCGTTATAGGCTCTTCGCGGTTGATCTTTTGGGATTTGGTGAGAGTCCTAAGCCAAGGGATAGTCTTTATACATTGAGAGATCATGTGGATACGATAGAGACATCTGTCATCAAGCCTTACGAGTTAGATTCGTTTCATGTGGTTGCACATTCTATGGGTTGCTTAATTGCTCTTGCTTTTGCTGCTAAACACTCCAACATTGTTAAATCCGTCACTCTTGTCGCACCGGTGAGAGATTAGTTTGGTTTCTCATCTTATGTTTTCAGTCTAATCTGCCAGAGATTCGATTTGTGAACTTATGTTTTTGTGTGTGTGTAGCCTTATTTTCCTTCATCCCCCGAAGGATTAATCTTGAACCGGATCGCTAGAAAGAGGTTATGGCCGCCACTAGCATTTGGAACAGCGGTGATGTCTTGGTATGAGCATATCGGAAGATGCGTTTGTTTCATAGTTTGCAAGCATCACATGATATGGGAATGGCTAATAAAGCTATGTCTTGGTAAAAGGTAAAAACGTTTGATCCGGTTTTGGGTGATTGTTTTGGTTTGAAGCTATCTTTTTTTCTTTCAATAAAGATTTGATGTTTGTTTAGGGAGGTTCCTTGGAAGATAAAGGACATAACAAGGCATACACATCACTCGGCATGGCATAGTATGCACAATGTGATATGCGGTGGCTCCAAATTCGCTGATGAACATCTCAAAACCTTGATTAATTTTGGCGTTAAGATTCACTTGATACAAGGTGACCGTGATATGATCGTTCCTTCACATTGCTCCAGCAACATGAAGAGGAATTTTCCAGTGGTGGAAGTTGATATCGTCGCTGGTGCTGATCATGACAGTATGATAAGTGGAACACGAGAAGAGTTTGCTGAGAAATTGGCTAGCATATGGTGTTCACGTAGAACAGGTTCTCTTTACTTAAAACATTGAATTCAATTCAGTTTGCTATAGAACAAAACAGGAAACAGTGTTGTAATGAAACTAAACTGCGGTTTCTTGTTCTTCTCTTTGACATGAAGGGATGGATACCAAACTGGGAACACAAGCGAGGTGATAAGGCCACTGATCAAGCAAATAATCAACCGGAATCTTCTTGAACCGCATCTCCTTTCACAACGTAGATGCAAGTTTTGCACAATTTCATCACAAAGTACACACAATGAGACCCTTATTGTCAATGGAATAACTTGGCTGAGAGACAAGAGTATTATACATTGTCTTGTAACCCCGAGAAATTAGGTACCGGAACCCGCCATTGACGAACTCGATGACAGTATGACACAGATCCTCGTCCTGATCCTTTTCACAGTTAAATAATGTTCCTAGTCCCCCCCAAATCTTGATAATCTTTTGTTGTACAACATTGTTCCAACACTGCAAGCCTATCTCCTTAAACCTCAAGAACTACTCGAGTATGCCAAACTAAACAACACATTAGTCTATCAAATAAGCCCAATGAATTTGAAATAGTTTCTGTAGTCTACTAGAAGAAATTTACTTTGTTATACAATGGTTTTTGACTGTTAGAATTATTTTTTTTTGTCATCATAATTCATATTACTCTATATCCTATTTCGAAATGCAAGTCTTTTTAAAGAAAAGTTTACAAACTAGATTTCACTTTCCCTACCCACTTTCATATACAGAATTGCACCAGTCAGTCAGAGCCGACATGTATGATGAGTCTAGTAGCCATCGAACTCACCAACCACCACCATACGTAATCCTTGAATGTAGTGTTCTTTTTAGTAACAAAAATTTGAATAGTCGTATGTATGATTTGATCAAATTGTGGTAGATGTGTGAATGATTGAAAAATATGTTTTTTTTTACTAATTTTTTTGGTCAAATACTAAATTATGGAGTAATTTAAAAAAATATTAATTGTATTTGAGAGTGGTAATTAATTAGAACGTGATGGGGGTAGGTCTACCAGATTCCATCCCATTGGTTTTAATGGCGGAGATAACAAGGCAAAGATCCAACTCAAACTCCAAACCAATCCAAAAGCTCTGATTTTTTTTTTTACGAAAAGTTCCCTTTTTTTTCTCACCTTATAGTATTATTATTCTTAAGCAATTTTGATTCTTTCTCTTCTTTTCGGTTTAGCCATGGATACCGAGTTTCTCAGAACCCTAGATCGTCAGATTCTTTTGGGTGTCTTCGTCGCTTTCGTCGCCGCCGGTGCTGGTGCTGCTTATTTTCTCTCATCCTCCAAGAAACGCAGAGGTTCGATCTCTTAGAAGGCTGGTTGATTTCAAAATTACGCAAAGATATTGTGTTGTATGCATCTGTTTAGGAAGGTTGAATTTAGCCCCATAGAAAAACGAAAAAATTGATCTTTTTTTTTTTTGGTTGGTTCTTGGATAGTGTGCTTGGATCCAGAGAATTTCAAGGAGTTCAAGCTTGTCAAGAAAGATCAACTTAGTCATAATGTGGCCAAGTTCATCTTTGAACTCCCTACTTCTACCTCTGTCTTGGGTCTTCCCATTGGACAACACATCAGTTGCAGGTTTGCGACTCCTACTTCTCTGTATTTTGTTTTTAGGTTTTGTGTGTAGAGAGTTTCGATGGATGTTGACATGTTGTGATGAATAATATGGTGGCTTTTCTCAATAGGGGAAAGGATGCTCAAGGAGAAGATGTTATTAAGCCATACACCCCAACAACATTAGATTCAGATGTTGGACGTTTTGAACTTGTCATTAAGGTATATGCTTCAAAATACTTCTTAATTTCACTTGTGTTTTGAATTGCTATTTTTTTTCTCTTTAACTCAATTGTAAAATGCTGGTACTAGATGTACCCGCAAGGAAGGATGTCTCATCATTTCAGGGAGATGCGTGTTGGAGACCATCTTGCCGTAAAGGGACCTAAGGTACTTTTAGTTCAGCTGTTATGCTTAGTTTATCAAACTTGTTAGTCTTTACTTTTCTTGAATCTCAAACTTTTGTTGTTGTATTACCTTTTTCTTTGACAGGGTAGGTTCAAGTATCAACCTGGTCAGTTTAGAGCATTTGGAATGCTTGCTGGAGGTTCAGGCATCACACCTATGTTCCAGGTATGTCTGATACATTTGCGTTTAATGTTGTTTTTGAAGCCAATGTATATGTTTGAAACGCATTGTATATCGTATTTGTGAAGGTCGCTAGAGCAATTCTAGAAAACCCAACAGACAAGACAAAGGTGCACCTCATTTATGCCAATGTCACATACGAAGACATTCTCTTAAGGGTATAACGCTTCTCGCCTACTGATTCTTAAGTTTTGCGTTTCCATAGACTATTTTCAAACACTAAATGTGAATGAATATTTTTCTTTTTTTCAGGAAGAATTAGAGGGTCTTACCGCCAATTATCCTGATCAATTCAAAATCTACTACGTTTTGAACCAGGTTAGCAAGCAAAAAAATGTTTTTGCGTTCATCTAATGTAATTACCTAAAGAAAACTCTTCTTGATACTTTTTGCTCTTGGTGGTTTGGTTTATCTTCTGTGACAATGATTAGCCTCCGGAAACATGGGATGGTGGTGTTGGATTTGTATCAAAGGAGATGATTCAGACTCATTGCCCTGCACCTGCATCTGATGTTCAGGTAAACCCTCCTCTGTTCTTGATCTTGAACATCACCTCTGTTCTTGCAGCATATGTCAATGTTTGAAACAGATCCAAGAATACTGAAGAGAATGAAACATTGAACAACATCAATGGTGTTTTAACCTTTTTATGGTTCATTTTATGTCGCAGATCCTAAGATGCGGGCCACCGCCAATGAACAAGGCCATGGCTGCAAATCTTGAAGCTCTAGGATACTCTCCGGAAATGCTGTTCCAGTTCTGATCTTCATCTCTGCATTTGATTACTCCACAATGGAACTTATTGTTCTGATTAATAATTTAGCCCCCAACTATAAGAGTTTGTGTCTTAAGTCTTAACTGAGTGAGAGTTGTATTTGTGTTGGATGCTTTTATAAACCCTTTGTCGGTTATGTTGTTTCTTATCGCAATTGAAGTATTAATTTGATTGGTTTACGATTTGGTTGGACATACGGTTAACGTATACCGGTTTAGTACTTGATAGTGCGAGTGGTGGACATACTGTCATGACCTACCCTATTTGTTTTGGTGTTTTGCTATACCGTATAGCCTATACGTGAATCATTAATCCACTTTTAAAAAGCATTGCTACAAAAGATGATTGAAATATATTGGTAGAGTGATTAACAAATTTATAATTTTTATAGACAGCTTTTACAAGTCGGCTAGTTCTTTTCCAAAAGCTTTTTTTTTGTTGTAACATATAATGCTTTATGATTTTTTAGTATATTTCATGATGAAGTTGGCAGTACCTTAACTTTTTACATGCAGAAATACAATTTTATTTTCTCTATTTTCTATCCTCATCTTTGTTAAGTTTTTTCCTTGGCCGTCGTCATATTCATAAGTTCATAACTAGTGAGTAGTGACATTGTGAAATGAGATTCTAGAAGTAGAAAAATGAAAAAAAAAAAAAATGTAGATTGTAAATAACGAAAATAGTTAAATGAGATGATATATAGTTAAATTAGAACGAAATCATAATGGTACGTTATATAGCCTAGCTTGTAATTCTTTTTGTAAACGATAAAATACAAATTATAACGAAAACATATGTGTCAAAACTCAAAAGACAAATGGTTTTATAATGATCGTTCATAACTATGGAACCGTATCTGTCCTTCGACCATATCTCATGGTACCAATCAAAATCTTTATTCTATTATTTTCAAAATGTGCATCACATGACCACATCCGATAAGATTCAAGATTATTGATTATAATAATTTTTTTTGTTAAGTGGCTTGAAAATGAGACAAGAGAAACTTCATTAATCATTTATGGAAATTTTTTTTTGGTTCTCGCTTTTAACAAAAAAAAAAAAAAAAGAAGAAGATAGGGACGTTTTATCGACTAGAAAACAAAAAAAAAAAGTTACTTTAGTATTTTAAATTTGGATAAAAAACTGTATTGTTAAATTCACTTTTGAAGTATTGGTGTACGATGCAGAGCTTGCGTAGTTTGAATATTCATGAATAAAGCATTTTGATTTATTAATCTCAAGCCACGGTCCAAAATGAACGAAACTATAAATCCATGACTCATAGTACACTTATTAATTTTGATATTTTATTTCTTGGGTTATGAGTCGAATGATCCAATGATACTCTGACACGTACTTTCTCCTTTTCGCATTCTGCACTTGTTGGATTACTACACGCAATTGCCTTTGGCCCCACATGCGACGTCGCGACAATCTAGCGGAATCTTTTTTTCTTTGGTTTTGGTCTTTGTGGGTCAATCATTAAATATCTCGTTAACACTAGGGAATTCATTACTATACCATAGCTAAAAACCCAAGTTTATATTGTAACCATAAATAGTTACTGTACTATATGCAGTTATTAACATAATAAAACACATCTAGTAAAACTCCCCAAACTGTTTTGGAAGACAAAAGTGTCAGTGTAATAGGTTTTGCTCTTGTAGAAATTGTTAAAGAGACAGCAAACATTATTTTCGTAATCAAACTAGTTTTTGAGTATATAATGACTATGTTACGTAAGTGTATATTGTCCAAGTCATCTTCCACCTTCAACAAACAAAATCCAAAAACTTGTATTAATAAAACAATTTGTTTTTTTTTTTTTTTTTTTTTTTTTTTTCTGTCAAAACTATAAACGTTTCCAATAATAATATTAGTATACGACGTTGTATCTATGTAAAAAAGTCACTGACGATGCCAGTTGGCTAAGTAATGGATTTATATCTTTACCACAGATCATGCTCATTTTTTATTTGTGTTATGGATATATTATCAAGAAGTATAAAAAAATAACTTGTACTTCGTTTGCGATTTTGTATGATCATGATGCATGCCGATTAGACTGTTCCGTTGTACTTGTATAGTTAGGTACTTTTGTTGTTAATGATTATTCGTATATATAGTTAGATGTTTAAGTTTAAGCTAATTTCAGATCGCATAATACAAAAGTTAGAAACATCAATATTTTTCGAGTCTTCATTGGTCAAGCAATAAGTATTAAAAAATAGCACTGTTCATATGAGATAAAATAGAAAATGAATGGACATGCTCTTCGTGGAAAGAGACGTGGAAATTTTCCTTGAGTTTCTTTTGTCATCTTATTACTTACTTTGTTATTTACTTTTCCCATTCTCAAAATTTTTAATAATATTGTGGAAAAATACACACATCCATTGAATAAAGACAGCAAGATAATTAACCCCACACATGAAACCTTCTTTCTTAAGCTTCTTCTCTTCTTCTTTGTTTATATATCTCTTTCACCCTCTCTCGCTTTCACTCTCTCCATCTTCAAAGTATAACACAGTGAGCAAAAACAGAGAAAAGAAAGAAAACAAAAACAGAGAGATACGATGATTTTCTCAAAGGATCTTCCTTCACCTACATCGGTTTTCACAGCTTACGCATCAATGGCAGGTTACATGATGATGATACGATCAATGGCTCACGAGCTAGTCCCTGCTCCGATCCAAGAATTCATTTACAGGAATCTCCGGTCTCTGTTCTTCCGTTCTTCTTCCTCCACTCTGACTCTAACCATCGACGACGACAACATGGGTATGAACAACGAGATCTACCGAGCCGCTCAGACTTATCTCTCCACCAAGATCAGTCCTGACGCAGTCAGGCTCAGGATCAGTAAAGGTCATAAGGATAAACATGTCAACTTGTATCTCAGTGATGGAGAAATAGTCAACGATGTGTACCAAGACGTGGAACTAGTATGGAGGTTTGTAACCGACGGCGGAGACAAGAAAGGTGGTGGCGGAGGAGGAGTAGGAGGAGGAGGAAGAAGAGGCGGTATGGATGATGACGGTAGAAGCGAGTACTTTGAGCTGAGCTTCGACAAGAAACATAAAGATTTGATCTTGACCTCTTACGTTCCTTACATCGAGAGTAAAGCTAAGGAGATTAGAGACGAGAGGAGGATCTTGATGCTGCATTCTCTCAACAGCCTTAGATGGGAATCAGTTATTCTCGAACACCCTTCCACCTTTGAGACAATGGCTATGGAAGATGACCTCAAGCGTGACGTCATCGAGGATCTTGATCGGTTCATAAGAAGGAAAGAGTTTTACAAGAGAGTAGGGAAAGCTTGGAAGAGGGGTTACTTGCTGTACGGACCACCCGGAACAGGGAAGTCTAGTCTTGTCGCTGCCATGGCTAACTACCTCAAGTTTGATGTTTATGATCTTCAGCTAGCCAGTGTGATGCGTGACTCTGATCTACGGAGGCTTTTACTAGCCACACGTAACCGCTCCATTCTTGTCATAGAAGATATCGATTGCGCAGTGGATTTGCCAAACAGAGTGGAGCAGCCGGTTGATGGCAAGAACCGTGGCGAGTCTCAGGTTAGATTTCTCGTTTCTACTATTTTTGGCTTTGGTATATGATTGGGCATTTTATTTTTAATCAAATTTACCAGATTGAACCAAACCAAAATCAGTACCAACCAAATTTTATATATAAACCAATAGTTTTTGTTTCCTATACCAACCAAACTGAATAGTGTAACAAGACTAATTAAATCTGATTAGTGATCCATAATCACTTGAGTATAATTAAATGGTTTTTTTTTTTTTTTTTTTCTATGACAATGTGTGTTTAGGGACCATTGACGTTGTCGGGGCTGTTGAATTTCATAGACGGACTATGGTCAAGCTGTGGAGACGAGCGGATTATAATATTCACAACAAACCATAAAGATAGGCTTGACCCGGCATTGCTACGTCCGGGTCGTATGGATATGCACATTTACATGGGACATTGCTCTTTCCAAGGATTCAAAACTTTAGCCTCCAACTACTTGGGTTTGAACGATGCCACAATGCCACACCGTCTCTATCCGGAGATTGAGCGTTTGATCGACGGGGAGGTAATCACGCCGGCACAAGTGGCAGAGGAGCTGATGAAGAGCGAGGATGCTGACGTGGCTCTTGAGGGTTTGGTGAATGTTTTAGAGAAAATGAGGTTAAAATCCGAGGAATCGAATCCGGTGATGATGAAGAAGAAAGAGAGTAGATTGGAGATGGAAGAGATGAGCATAAGGCGTGATACAGAGGGTTCTCCGAGGAAGAACAGCAAAAGAATTAAGAAACTTGTTCTGTTTTGGACCTAATCGTGTGTTACATGATCCATTAGTTCAAATGAGATTATGAGGGAACAAAAAAAAAAGTAGACGTAAGAGGCTAATTACAACTAAGTTAAGTTCAAAAGTTTGGAATTCTCTGAGATGATGATATAAGTTGAGTGTTTTCTTCAGAAATTTCTCATATGTTTATTTTGTAGGGTTGCATGTGAACCATTAATGTAAGACGCATTATGAAATATGGAACTTTATTTTTCTTTAAAGAAACTATTGAGATAGTCTTTGGAGGTACTTTAATTACCAAGAATGTCATACAACACACTATCAATATACAAAGGAAGAACCAAAATATAAGAAAAATATATAGAGTGGAGAGTCTCTTGTTACAGAGACTTTGAGAAGAGCAAATCTTTTAATATCTTACTTTATTTCTTTAATTTATTTATTTGTGGTAATTAATATTCTGAACCGACTATGTATTTAATGAAATTAGATATATACTGTATGTAGGCAAAAAAATGAAATATATATATCTTATATAATATGAGAAGGTTTTTCTCAACTTTTGCTAAGAAGATGACACTTGGCCTATTATCTATATGACACTTGTACATTTTTATTGTTTGGACCTAATTAACTAAATTCATTTATACTTTGAACCTAATTGACTAAATTCATTTATACTTTCACTTATATTTCTCATAAACCAAAGAAAAAAAATCTTAATATTTCCTTCTTTCCTTATTCAGTTAGACCCCTTCCAATCTACACCAACCATTTATCAGTTTGTGGTTTCATCTTAGGAACAATCTGATTATAGGTTATTTTGAAATTATAAAAAGATGTTTCAATCTTATGTAAGATTCACGGACAAAAACGGTTTCTAAATTATGTAAACAATTTATTTATGGGTTTCAATCTTATAAATGATTCATAAGCAAGAAATGAATCTAAATTATGTTAGATTGTAGATGTTTACATGTTCTCAAAATTCTCTTATAAATTCATAAATTTTGGACTCAAAAAAAAAAAAAAAGAGTTTCCAATACTGGGTTTAGTTTCTGGCCTTTAATCTTATATAATCTAACGGCGGGATGTTTTATGTAAGTAATTTGATAATTGCTTACTCATTTATTTCCCGTAAGATATTACCAATTCGTTTTCCATAATATTAGAATTCAATCCGTTTTCCATAAAATTAAATTAATATTAGAATTTTTTCTGTCATGATTATTTAATTTCAGTCATTAGGTTCCTATGAAGAATTATATTATTCTTATATATCTTTCTATATTTCAATAGGTATTCTTGAATAATTTAAAATTTTTTTTGCAGGTTATCATGTTTGTTGTTTGCATTAAAACTACATCAGAAAAATATAATGTGAGAATGTTTGACAAATTTGCTTATTCATTAGAGTGTTTATGTATGTATTTCCTAAACTCCATTGACCGGTCCGGCAATTTTGGATGACCTATGCTAATTTAAAAAAAAAAACCATTTTCATTATTGTAAATAAAATTATAAGAATAGTAATATAAAAAATTATTTTCATAAGATAGTTTCTAAGTCCATAAACCGATATATGTTCGTTTTGCTTACTCACATTTTTTTGTCTTTTCAATACTTTTCATATTCATTTAAATATTTATACAAAAATAAAAATTATATTGCCTAATAACTCATTATTGTTTTAAAACTCTTCGAATATAGAAACTTTTTTTTATTAGAGTTTCAAATTTGTTTTTCTAAATTAAATTTTACTTTAAAATTCATCAACAACAAGTTTAATTAGCTAATGCTCATTCACCAACAATTCAAAAGACGAAATAGTTTTTTACATAAACCTAACAAAACTCCATCCGTAAATTGGATATATCTACATGAAAATATATGTTTTTCTTATATAAAACTTGAACTTATAAAAAAAATCTAAAAATAACTGAACTTATAATTTTGTTTTTCCTACATAAAAGACAAAAAAAAACTTTTGGTCTAAAGTATGGCATATGATTTCATTAGGAAATATATTACATGTTGAAACAAAAAGTTGGAAGAAATATATTTTGTCACAATGTTTTAAAAAAATTAAAGTCCCACCATATAAGATACAAATAAAATGAAGTATTAAAAAATATTTAATTTAAGATTAGTGAGAAAGACATGTGAATTCAATTGAATTACACTAAAAATTTAAAGAAACAAAATAACACTTGTGAAAGAAGAGAGCATCATCAAATGATAATCTTTTGGAGCTTGCCAAAAGAAAACTTTACTTTAGTATTAAATTATACAGTATAATATAGTAAGGTTTCTTTCAACTCTTACTCTAAGAATCTGACGCCCATAATCATTATATATTAAAATTCTTTTAAAATCAAATACACATACAATTATTTTATTTTATTTTTATAAATATTTTAAAATGATTGCATAAATCATCAAAAGATGAACAATAGTAAAAGTAATTTACATTTTTGGAAAAATTATTCAAGACTTAGTAAAATAATATTTCTTCTAAAGTTAGAAACTTCACAAAAACGGATTATCCAAACAACGGTACTATTGTTACCAGTGTTTTGTTGTTTGTTGGAAATTGAATCGAGGATATAATAGAAAGTAAATGTTTTAGTTTTCACATTAATTTGAAAAAGGATGTGTTTGTATAGTAATAGGTTGTTTTTAGAAAACCAAACTTTATAGAATGTTTGAGCCTTTAAAAGAGAGAAGGGATTGAGATCAAATATTAGTTATCATAAATTTGCAAGTGTTTCAAAATAATAAATTAAAAATGAGAAGTAATCTAAACAAAAATGAAAATTGAGGAAAATAGTGGGTAGATATAAGGCAATGCATAAAATGATAGTATTATTTCAAATCAAAACATAACTGATTATGTTCATAATTTATTCGGAAATTCCTAATATGAAAACTTAGAAATTTTATGTAATTCAAAAATACCATGATGTTTGAAATAATAAGTGTGAACCTAACAAAATAATTATAGAATTAGATTAAAACATCTCACAATCTTACGTAATTTTCTAAAAAGTAAGCTCAAAATTTTAATTTTATATAAACAATTTTTTAAGAAGTTAAACTAATTTACTTAAATAATATCATCCCACCATCTAATTTAAACTAATTAGAAGTTAAACTAATTTACTTAAACTAATTTACTTATACAAAAAGAAGTTTTTTCCTGAAAAGGATTATCTCAAAAAGGGTATTTTTAACAAATTCTCATATTAGAAAAATGTTTCAAAATTTCATAATAAAAAAGTGTCTTAGGAAGTAAAATATTATATGTGAAAGTGGAAAATGTTATGAGAATATTTGTTGATCTTTTATTTTTAAGATGGTTAATCTAAAGCTATTTGATACTAAGGTTCCTAAAAAATGATACCAATATACAATTAGCATATATTACTCACAAGTCACAACTATAGAAGTCAAATTAATTAATATAGAAAAATGCAACTCATATCATGCTATGATATAAAAAGACATCACAATCTTAACAACATGATTTTTTAAGCATATGATAGTAACATCACAAACTAAATTTACAATGGAGAGACTCATATGCATCGTCTTATAAGAAGAAGTTTTAGTCTACTTTATACACTGTTAATTATAATATAGTAATTTTAAAATGCTACTAATAATCTTAATATAGCGATAATAATTCACTATTATAGAGAGACAAATAATAGCAAAGAAAAAAATGATATTGTATGTGCACCCTCTAAGATGGCACCGACAAAGACAACATTTACAAATCGCTATCGAAACGAAATGATAGCGTTTTTTCGTGTGCTAAAAATACGCATATTTCTTGTAGTGATGTTGAATATATTAAATCATGATAGTTCATTTTTTCATGATGTAGTAGTATTAATATAACCAACAAACACGACAACCCTAGAGTAAATATAAAATATGGTTCAAGGCCCGGACCGAGGCCCAACCCATAGGGTAAGCAAATGAAGCCAAGCATTATGGCATCAAATTTTTTGGAGTATACTTTAGACCAAAAGTTTTGTTTTCTTTTATGTAGAAAAAAATAAAATTATAAGTTCAATTATTATTAGATTTTTTTATAAGTTCAAGTTTTATATAAGAAAAACATATATTTTTCATGTAGATATATCCAATTTGTATAAATATTTAAATGAATATGAAAACATTGAAAAGACAAAAAAATGTGAGCAAGCAAAAGGAACATATTTCGGTTTATGGACTTAGAAACTATCTTATGAAAATAATTTTTTATATTACTATTCTTATTATTTTATTTACTATAATGAAAATGGTTTCTTAAAAACAAATTGGCATAGGTTATCCAAAATTGTCGGACCGGTCCATGGAGATTAGGAAATACATACATAAACACTCTAATGAATAAGTAAATTTGTCAAACATTCTCACATTATATTTTTCTGATGCATTTTTAATGCAAACAATAAACATGATAACCTGCAAAAAAATATTTAAAATTATTCGAGAATACCTATTGAAATATGAAAAATATATAAAAATAATATAATTCTTCATAGGAACCTAATGACTGAAATTAAATAATCATGACTGAAAAAATCTCTTAAAATGAGAGCAATTAGGGACTCAAATTTTATTTTATGAAAAACTGATTGAATTCTAATATTATGGAAAACAAATTGGTAATATCTAATAGGGAATAAATAAGTAAGCAATTATCAAATTACTTACATAAAACATCCCACCATTAGATTATATAGGATTAAACTCCAGAAACTAAACCCAGTAATGGATACTCAGAAATTAAAATTTGACTCAAAATTTATGAATTTATAAGAGAATTTTGAGAACACGTAAACATCTACAATCTAACATAATTTAGATTCCTTTCTTGCTTATGAATCATTTATAAGAGTGGAAACCCATAAATAATTTTTTTACATAATTTAGAATCCGTTCTTGCTGTGAATCATACATAAGATTGAAACATATTTTTATAATGTCAAAATAACCTATAATCAGATTGTTCCTAGGATGAAACCACAAACTGATAAATGGTGGGTTTAGATTGGGAGGATCTAATTGAAGAAGAGAAGAAGGAAATGTTAAGAGTTTTTTTTTGTTTTATGGGCTTTTAGTGAATTAGGTCCAAAGTATAAATGAATTTAGTTAATTAGGTCCAAACAATAAAAATGTACAGGTGTTAGATAGATAATAGGCCAAGTGTCATCTTCTTAGCAAAAGTTGAGAAAAACCTTCTCATATTATATAAGAACTGAACTTATAATTTTTTTGATATATATTAAAAGTTTTGTCATTAATTCTAGGATAACATCTTATTATATAAAGTTGGGTTTTGAAAGTTAGCCATTAACAAAATTTTGACATGTGTCAACTTATCAATCTCATATAAAATTTGAACTTCTAAATTTTTTTGAACTTATAATTTTTTTTTAATAATAACTGAACTTATAATTTTTTCCCTACATAAAATACCTAAAACTTTTGGTCTAAAATATGCCTCACAAAAATTAATGCCCTAATCCTTGGTTTCACTTGCTTAGCCTATGGGTCGGACCTTGATCCATGTTTTATTTTTACTTCAGGTTATCGTGTTTGTTGGTTGTGTTAATATTACTACATCATGAAAAAAATGAACTATCATTGATTTAATAAGTTGAACATGTTAGGTTTTGTTCTTTTCTTATATTTTAGAATCTCTATTATTTTTTCCTTTTGGGCATTCATGTGGTAAAGCAACTTCTTCTTATTGGACGATGCATATGATTCTTTCCATTGTAAATTTAGTTTCTTATTAGTCTTCATCTTTAAGAAAAAAAATGTATTTTAAACTATTATAAAAAAGGAATATTGTATGTTACTATCATATGCTTAAAAAACCATGTTGTTAAGCTTGTGATGTCTTTTTATCTCATCGTACGATATGAGTTGCAAATTTCTATACTATATCTGATTAATTTGACTTCTGTAGTGAGTAGTATATGCTAATTGTATATTGGTATCATATATTTTTAGGAATTTTAATTTGACTTCTTTTCACAGGTTATCATGTTTGTTGTTTGCATTAAAACTACATCAGAAAAATATAATGTGAGAATGTTTGACAAATTTGCTTATTCATTAGAGTGTTTATGTATGTATTTCCTAAACTCCATTGACCGGTCCGGCAATTTTGGATGACCTATGCTAATTTAAAAAAAAAAACCATTTTCATTATTGTAAATAAAATTATAAGAATAGTAATATAAAAAATTATTTTCATAAGATAGTTTCTAAGTCCATAAACCGATATATGTTCGTTTTGCTTACTCACATTTTTTTGTCTTTTCAATACTTTTCATATTCATTTAAATATTTATACAAAAATAAAAATTATATTGCCTAATAACTCATTATTGTTTTAAAACTCTTCGAATATAGAAACTTTTTTTTATTAGAGTTTCAAATTTGTTTTTCTAAATTAAATTTTACTTTAAAATTCATCAACAACAAGTTTAATTAGCTAATGCTCATTCACCAACAATTCAAAAGACGAAATAGTTTTTTACATAAACCTAACAAAACTCCATCCGTAAATTGGATATATCTACATGAAAATATATGTTTTTCTTATATAAAACTTGAACTTATAAAAAAAATCTAAAAATAACTGAACTTATAATTTTGTTTTTCCTACATAAAAGACAAAAAAAAACTTTTGGTCTAAAGTATGGCATATGATTTCATTAGGAAATATATTACATGTTGAAACAAAAAGTTGGAAGAAATATATTTTGTCACAATGTTTTAAAAAAATTAAAGTCCCACCATATAAGATACAAATAAAATGAAGTATTAAAAAATATTTAATTTAAGATTAGTGAGAAAGACATGTGAATTCAATTGAATTACACTAAAAATTTAAAGAAACAAAATAACACTTGTGAAAGAAGAGAGCATCATCAAATGATAATCTTTTGGAGCTTGCCAAAAGAAAACTTTACTTTAGTATTAAATTATACAGTATAATATAGTAAGGTTTCTTTCAACTCTTACTCTAAGAATCTGACGCCCATAATCATTATATATTAAAATTCTTTTAAAATCAAATACACATACAATTATTTTATTTTATTTTTATAAATATTTTAAAATGATTGCATAAATCATCAAAAGATGAACAATAGTAAAAGTAATTTACATTTTTGGAAAAATTATTCAAGACTTAGTAAAATAATATTTCTTCTAAAGTTAGAAACTTCACAAAAACGGATTATCCAAACAACGGTACTATTGTTACCAGTGTTTTGTTGTTTGTTGGAAATTGAATCGAGGATATAATAGAAAGTAAATGTTTTAGTTTTCACATTAATTTGAAAAAGGATGTGTTTGTATAGTAATAGGTTGTTTTTAGAAAACCAAACTTTATAGAATGTTTGAGCCTTTAAAAGAGAGAAGGGATTGAGATCAAATATTAGTTATCATAAATTTGCAAGTGTTTCAAAATAATAAATTAAAAATGAGAAGTAATCTAAACAAAAATGAAAATTGAGGAAAATAGTGGGTAGATATAAGGCAATGCATAAAATGATAGTATTATTTCAAATCAAAACATAACTGATTATGTTCATAATTTATTCGGAAATTCCTAATATGAAAACTTAGAAATTTTATGTAATTCAAAAATACCATGATGTTTGAAATAATAAGTGTGAACCTAACAAAATAATTATAGAATTAGATTAAAACATCTCACAATCTTACGTAATTTTCTAAAAAGTAAGCTCAAAATTTTAATTTTATATAAACAATTTTTTAAGAAGTTAAACTAATTTACTTAAATAATATCATCCCACCATCTTATTTAAATTTGATTCTGCTTGTGCCTATGAAAATTATATAAGATTCAAACACAGAAATTAAACCTAAGAATTCAAACCTATAAATTTAATTTAATATTGGTTTAGTTTCAAAATAAAACCAACCACACACTGATATAAGGTTTCTTTCAACTCTTACTCTAAGAATCTGACGCCCATAATCATTATATATTAAAATTCTTTTAAAATCAAATACACATACAATTATTTTATTTTATTTTTATAAATATTTTAAAATGATTGCATAAATCATCAAAAGATGAACAATAGTAAAAGTAATTTACATTTTTGGAAAAATTATTCAAGACTTAGTAAAATAATATTTCTTCTAAAGTTAGAAACTTCACAAAAACGGATTATCCAAACAACGGTACTATTGTTACCAGTGTTTTGTTGTTTGTTGGAAATTGAATCGAGGATATAATAGAAAGTAAATGTTTTAGTTTTCACATTAATTTGAAAAAGGATGTGTTTGTATAGTAATAGGTTGTTTTTAGAAAACCAAACTTTATAGAATGTTTGAGCCTTTAAAAGAGAGAAGGGATTGAGATCAAATATTAGTTATCATAAATTTGCAAGTGTTTCAAAATAATAAATTAAAAATGAGAAGTAATCTAAACAAAAATGAAAATTGAGGAAAATAGTGGGTAGATATAAGGCAATGCATAAAATGATAGTATTATTTCAAATCAAAACATAACTGATTATGTTCATAATGTATTCGGAAATTCCTAATATGAAAACTTAGAAATTTTATGTAATTCAAAAATACCATGATGTTTGAAATAATAAGTGTGAACCTAACAAAATAATTATAGAATTAGATTAAAACATCTCACAATCTTACGTAATTTTCTAAAAAGTAAGCTCAAAATTTTAATTTTATATAAACAATTTTTTAAGAAGTTAAACTAATTTACTTAAATAATATCATCCCACCATCTTATTTAAATTTGATTCTGCTTGTGCCTATGAAAATTATATAAGATTCAAACACAGAAATTAAACCTAAGAATTCAAACCTATAAATTTAATTTAATATTGGTTTAGTTTCAAAATAAAACCAACCACACACTGATATAAGGTGGCTCTAGATTCTTGAAGGCTGCATATGTTTCTTATTAAAGAATGGAGGGAAAAAATGTTGATGGTTTTTTTTTTTTGAGGTTTATGGGCCTGTAGTTAATTATGTCCAAATTATAGTTAATTAGGTCCAAACAAAAAAGTACATGTGTCAGAAAAATAGTAAGCCAAGTGTCATCTCCTTAGCAAATGTTGAGAAAAACCTTCTCATATTATATAAAAGATCAAAAATAATTTAAGATTTGGTAGAGGAAGATAAATCTGAGTACTTCGATATAATAAATAATGTGATTTTTAACCAATTAGGTCATCAAAGAAGAATAAAGCAGGTGATAGAATTGATGATGATGTAAGAAATGAGGGACAACAGACCACAAGTAAAACATTAATACCTTCTCAAATTATGTAGTTTTTAAAATTTACATCATGAAAAAAATGAACTATCATTGATTTAATAAGTTGAACATGTTAGGTTTTGTTCTTTTCTTATATTTTAGAATCTCTATTATTTTTTCCTTTTGGGCATTCATGTGGTAAAGCAACTTCTTCTTATTGGACGATGCATATGATTCTTTCCATTGTAAATTTAGTTTCTTATTAGTCTTCATCTTTAAGAAAAAAAATGTATTTTAAACTATTATAAAAAAGGAATATTGTATGTTACTATCATATGCTTAAAAAACCATGTTGTTAAGCTTGTGATGTCTTTTTATCTCATCGTACGATATGAGTTGCAAATTTCTATACTATATCTGATTAATTTGACTTCTGTAGTGAGTAGTATATGCTAATTGTATATTGGTATCATATATTTTTAGGAATTTTAGTATCAAATAGCGCATTTTCGAAAATACCCTTTTTCCTATGTCACTTTTCAATAATACCATTTCATGTTGTTCATTTAAAAAAAAAACTCATTTTCTATGTATAAAATGACTAAACTCCAAATACTAAACCCTACCTCATCAAAACTATATCCTAAATGTAAAATAGAGAATCCAGACCTTTTAAAAAAAATTTAAATTAATTTAACATATTGTAATTTGTGTAAAAGAGGGTAAAAATGAAACTGTTCAAAAAGAAGTTTTTTCCTGAAAAGGATTATCTCAAAAAGGGTATTTTTAACAAATTCTCATATTAGAAAAATGTTTCAAAATTTCATAATAAAAAAGTGTCTTAGGAAGTAAAATATTATATGTGAAAGTGGAAAATGTTATGAGAATATTTGTTGATCTTTTATTTTTAAGATGGTTAATCTAAAGCTATTTGATACTAAGGTTCCTAAAAAATGATACCAATATACAATTAGCATATATTACTCACAAGTCACAACTATAGAAGTCAAATTAATTAATATAGAAAAATGCAACTCATATCATGCTATGATATAAAAAGACATCACAATCTTAACAACATGATTTTTTAAGCATATGATAGTAACATCACAAACTAAATTTACAATGGAGAGACTCATATGCATCGTCTTATAAGAAGAAGTTTTAGTCTACTTTATACACTGTTAATTATAATATAGTAATTTTAAAATGCTACTAATAATCTTAATATAGCGATAATAATTCACTATTATAGAGAGACAAATAATAGCAAAGAAAAAAATGATATTGTATGTGCACCCTCTAAGATGGCACCGACAAAGACAACATTTACAAATCGCTATCGAAACGAAATGATAGCGTTTTTTCGTGTGCTAAAAATACGCATATTTCTTGTAGTGATGTTGAATATATTAAATCATGATAGTTCATTTTTTCATGATGTAGTAGTATTAATATAACCAACAAACACGACAACCCTAGAGTAAATATAAAATATGGTTCAAGGCCCGGACCGAGGCCCAACCCATAGGGTAAGCAAATGAAGCCAAGCATTATGGCATCAAATTTTTTGGAGTATACTTTAGACCAAAAGTTTTGTTTTCTTTTATGTAGAAAAAAATAAAATTATAAGTTCAATTATTATTAGATTTTTTTATAAGTTCAAGTTTTATATAAGAAAAACATATATTTTTCATGTAGATATATCCAATTTGTATAAATATTTAAATGAATATGAAAACATTGAAAAGACAAAAAAATGTGAGCAAGCAAAAGGAACATATTTCGGTTTATGGACTTAGAAACTATCTTATGAAAATAATTTTTTATATTACTATTCTTATTATTTTATTTACTATAATGAAAATGGTTTCTTAAAAACAAATTGGCATAGGTTATCCAAAATTGTCGGACCGGTCCATGGAGATTAGGAAATACATACATAAACACTCTAATGAATAAGTAAATTTGTCAAACATTCTCACATTATATTTTTCTGATGCATTTTTAATGCAAACAATAAACATGATAACCTGCAAAAAAATATTTAAAATTATTCGAGAATACCTATTGAAATATGAAAAATATATAAAAATAATATAATTCTTCATAGGAACCTAATGACTGAAATTAAATAATCATGACTGAAAAAATCTCTTAAAATGAGAGCAATTAGGGACTCAAATTTTATTTTATGAAAAACTGATTGAATTCTAATATTATGGAAAACAAATTGGTAATATCTAATAGGGAATAAATAAGTAAGCAATTATCAAATTACTTACATAAAACATCCCACCATTAGATTATATAGGATTAAACTCCAGAAACTAAACCCAGTAATGGATACTCAGAAATTAAAATTTGACTCAAAATTTATGAATTTATAAGAGAATTTTGAGAACACGTAAACATCTACAATCTAACATAATTTAGATTCCTTTCTTGCTTATGAATCATTTATAAGAGTGGAAACCCATAAATAATTTTTTTACATAATTTAGAATCCGTTCTTGCTGTGAATCATACATAAGATTGAAACATATTTTTATAATGTCAAAATAACCTATAATCAGATTGTTCCTAGGATGAAACCACAAACTGATAAATGGTGGGTTTAGATTGGGAGGATCTAATTGAAGAAGAGAAGAAGGAAATGTTAAGAGTTTTTTTTTGTTTTATGGGCTTTTAGTGAATTAGGTCCAAAGTATAAATGAATTTAATTAATTAGGTCCAAACAATAAAAATGTACAGGTGTTAGATAGATAATAGGCCAAGTGTCATCTTCTTAGCAAAAGTTGAGAAAAACCTTCTCATATTATATAAGAACTGAACTTATAATTTTTTTGATATATATTAAAAGTTTTGTCATTAATTCTAGGATAACATCTTATTATATAAAGTTGGGTTTTGAAAGTTAGCCATTAACAAAATTTTGACATGTGTCAACTTATCAATCTCATATAAAATTTGAACTTCTAAATTTTTTTGAACTTATAATTTTTTTTTAATAATAACTGAACTTATAATTTTTTCCCTACATAAAATACCTAAAACTTTTGGTCTAAAATATGCCTCACAAAAATTAATGCCCTAATCCTTGGTTTCACTTGCTTAGCCTATGGGTCGGACCTTGATCCATGTTTTATTTTTACTTCAGGTTATCGTGTTTGTTGGTTGTGTTAATATTACTACATCATGAAAAAAATGAACTATCATTGATTTAATAAGTTGAACATGTTAGGTTTTGTTCTTTTCTTATATTTTAGAATCTCTATTATTTTTTCCTTTTGGGCATTCATGTGGTAAAGCAACTTCTTCTTATTGGACGATGCATATGATTCTTTCCATTGTAAATTTAGTTTCTTATTAGTCTTCATCTTTAAGAAAAAAAATGTATTTTAAACTATTATAAAAAAGGAATATTGTATGTTACTATCATATGCTTAAAAAACCATGTTGTTAAGCTTGTGATGTCTTTTTATCTCATCGTACGATATGAGTTGCAAATTTCTATACTATATCTGATTAATTTGACTTCTGTAGTGAGTAGTATATGCTAATTGTATATTGGTATCATATATTTTTAGGAATTTTAATTTGACTTCTTTTCACAGGTTATCATGTTTGTTGTTTGCATTAAAACTACATCAGAAAAATATAATGTGAGAATGTTTGACAAATTTGCTTATTCATTAGAGTGTTTATGTATGTATTTCCTAAACTCCATTGACCGGTCCGGCAATTTTGGATGACCTATGCTAATTTAAAAAAAAAAACCATTTTCATTATTGTAAATAAAATTATAAGAATAGTAATATAAAAAATTATTTTCATAAGATAGTTTCTAAGTCCATAAACCGATATATGTTCGTTTTGCTTACTCACATTTTTTTGTCTTTTCAATACTTTTCATATTCATTTAAATATTTATACAAAAATAAAAATTATATTGCCTAATAACTCATTATTGTTTTAAAACTCTTCGAATATAGAAACTTTTTTTTATTAGAGTTTCAAATTTGTTTTTCTAAATTAAATTTTACTTTAAAATTCATCAACAACAAGTTTAATTAGCTAATGCTCATTCACCAACAATTCAAAAGACGAAATAGTTTTTTACATAAACCTAACAAAACTCCATCCGTAAATTGGATATATCTACATGAAAATATATGTTTTTCTTATATAAAACTTGAACTTATAAAAAAAATCTAAAAATAACTGAACTTATAATTTTGTTTTTCCTACATAAAAGACAAAAAAAAACTTTTGGTCTAAAGTATGGCATATGATTTCATTAGGAAATATATTACATGTTGAAACAAAAAGTTGGAAGAAATATATTTTGTCACAATGTTTTAAAAAAATTAAAGTCCCACCATATAAGATACAAATAAAATGAAGTATTAAAAAATATTTAATTTAAGATTAGTGAGAAAGACATGTGTCGCAAATATAGTGAACCCATGCAGTTAGACAATATTTAATATTTTCCGCTAGACGATGTTTTAAGTAATAGTAGTAAAAATAAAATATAAATTGGTCATATTACCTGGCCTCCATCCTTGTTGTTTGACGTAAGTCTCTATTTGTACAATCATGTACAAATCTTTTGGGTCTTAATAAATTTTGCCAACTAAAATTGACGGGACATTACTTGCCTTGAAATAGTTACTGGGGAAAATATTAAAGACTATAAGATTGTTGTTTTTAGATTATTGTACGAATATTGGGAAAAACTGATGTGAAAAGTATAACAAAAACTGATTTAATTGGAAGCAATATATATTATATGTTGGAGAATGGGGAAAAAACAAATACAAAATTAACCAGATGTATATGAAATATAATATCTTTTGCAGAATTGTTGGAGTTAAAAAAACATTGGGTTGACGATGTTGCATTCAAATATAATGTGTCTACCAGTGTAAGAAGTTTGGCATGTGTTTCAATGGTAATTTTTTCTCAAAGAGAGACACTGCTTTCCCAGAATCAACATATCTTCAAACTTAGATAGGCGAGTTGCATGTCTGAAAGCAAGTAAAAAATTAGTTAGAGAGGAGGTTTTTAATATACAGTAGGTGAGATAGGTGTGGTGTGGATTAGGTAGTTGATTTACATTTTCGTCTAGAAGGAGACATTTAAAGCTGAGTTTGTTTCTTATAAAGTATGGAGCTTCCCAAAAACAATCCTATTTTTACGGTGGTCATCGTTAGAGAGTAACTCTAGAGTAGAGTAGAGAACAAATTTTTTAGGTTGTAACATTTTTAAAAGCACAGTTAGTGTGTGGGATGAGATTGTTGATTCCTAGTAGATTGAGGGAGAGAGATTATAATAATAAAAAAGTAATCAGAAACTGAATTCTATTAGATTATAATTTTATGGAAAACAGATTACTAATATTTAATTAGAAATAAATAAGAAAGCAATTATCAAATGACTTAATTTGCTTTGATGGCAAGACGTTATGTTTTCAAAAGCAGAATGCAAAACTAAAACTAAATTCGAGCTTCAATTTAAATACCATATGGGAGGAAGAGAAACATAGGGGCTACATGTTCAGATCCCATTTGTTTGTTTTTTAAGGCAAATTTTTAATTATCAAGGGATTAAATTGACAATTGTGGCCTTATTTAATTAGCAATGGACAAATGACGAATAGTTTTTTACATAAACCTAACAAAACTCCATCCGTAAATTGGATATATCTACATGAAAATATATGTTTTTCTTATATAAAACTTGAACTTATAAAAAAAATCTAAAAATAACTGAACTTATAATTTTGTTTTTCCTACATAAAAGACAAAAAAAAACTTTTGGTCTAAAGTATGTTCCAAAAAGTTTGATACCCTAATGTTTGGCCTCATTTGCTTACCCTATGGGCTGGGCCTCGGTCTGGGCCTTGAACCATATTGTATATTTACTCTAGGGTTGTCCTGTTTGTTGGTTATGTTAATACTACTACATCATGAAAAATGAACTATCATGATTTAATATGTTCAACATCACTACAAGAAATAAAGTATATTAAAAATGTTGTTATTATAATTTAGTTTTGCCCATGGTGTAACAGAGAAGGTTGTTGTCATGAAATGTTGTTATTTTGAAAGAAACTTAATGCAATGTTTTAGGGAGAGAAATCAGGGATTATAATCAAATGTTAATGACCATAAAATCATAGGCGTTTGGTATTTTTTTTACGTTATCAAACAGAGCAAAACCTAAGAAGGAAACGCAGGATTTTCTTATAATGGGATTCTGAGATATCCTTAAAGATTGTAGTAAGTAATACAAATATTCCAATGGTAGTAATGCTTCATATTATTCTAATTTATAGGGAGGATCTTAGCACATTTTTGAAAAATAAATTCAAAAATATGTATGGTTCGGAACTTAACACATTTATTTAAACAAAATTTAGAAACTCGATTTCAAACTTTTTGAAAACGTTGATGCATACAAATTAATGTTACATACTATTGAAATAGGTGGTGATGGGTCTATAATGGATTAGAATTTTATGGTGCACAGGAGAATTTTACCAAATAAACCAAAGTTTAAGAGAATTGTAAATAAAAGCACAAGGAGAATACCGAGATGATGCTGAATTAGAGATTTACTGGGAATGAAGCGTAAGCAATGAGGAGACCCAATTGGATTTAGAAATGAACTTGTTAGAGAGATAACACGAACCTGTTAGAGAGGTAAACATTGACAGACCCTTCGTCGACCGCGGTTTGAAGCGTTGTCACTGATCTGAGGTGGAAGGTTGAATTTGGGTTTGAATTTTAAGTTATTGGTTTGGGCCCAGAGTTGGAAGGAAAATGAATGGTTTTTTTAAAACATATGAGTACACGTGTCAGATATATAGTTAGCCAGGTGTCATGTTTTTAGAAGAAGTTTGAGAAAACCTTCTCTTATTACTTGAACCATATTGTATATTTACTCTAGGGTTGTCCTGTTTGTTGGTTATGTTAATACTACTACATCATGAAAAATGAACTATCATGATTTAATATGTTCAACATCACTACAAGAAATATGCGTATTTTTAGCACACGAAAAAACACTATCATTTCGTTTCGATAGCGATTTTGTAAACGTTGTATTTGCCGGTGCCATCTTAGAGGGGCACATACAATAGCGTTTTTTTTTCCTTTGCTATTATTTGTCTCTCTATAATAGTGCATTATTATCGCTATATTAAGATTATTAGTAGCATTGTAAATTTGCTATATTATAATTAACAGTGTGTAAAGTAGACTAAAACTTCTTCTTATTAGACGATGCATATGAGTCTCTCCATTGTAAATTTAGTTTGTGATGTTACTATCATATGCTTAAAAAATCATGTTGTTAAGATTGTGATGTCTTTTTATATCATAGCATGATATGAGTTGCATTTTTCTATACTAACTAATTTGACTTCTATAGTTTTGAGTAATATATGCTAATTGTATATTGGTATCATATATTTTTATGAATCTTAGTATCAAATAACTTTAGAATTAACCATCTTAAAAATAAAAGAACAAAAAAAATTCTCATAACATTTTCCACTTTCACATATAATATTTTACTTCCTAAGAAACTTTTTTATTATGACATTTGATATTATAATATTCTGCGGTTTTTCTTCTAAGTAGCTACGACAAAATAAATATTTGTTTTATTCAATTGCATTTATGATAAAGCTAAATAGATATCTAAAAATTCATTTCAGCGATGGAACAAAACTATTGCATTTTTATACTCAACCAAAACTTAGAGTAACTTTTTATAACTTTATTTAATTGGATTCATTTTCATTATTAAAATTTTGTAAAAACAGTTTTATTTGTATTAGAATGTATAAAGAATAAATTATATTGAGGGATGTGATTGCATTTTTTACCTCACCAAAAATTAGCTGGTAAAATATATTTATTAAGTTCATTGTTGTTTACCTAAATTTCATATTTAGATTGTATTCATGTAAGTTATATTCCAAAATTTCATGTTTTTGTAGATGTCAGTGGTAATATAATTTGTGCAAACGCAAGAGAAAAAATAAAAAGATGGAGAATGCTTAATATGTCTTGAAAGTTTAAAGGGAGAAAAAACCATAAACCCACTACTATGTAATCAAAAATTTCTCCACATATTGAAATACTCTAATACTATATATAAAAGGAAATGCAAGTAAAACAAAAGAACCCAAAAAAAATTGAAATGATTAGTATATTTTAAAAATCATTAAAATAACAATTGCTGAGTAAACAAATAAAAGAATTATAATATCCAAATTACTAAAATTCAAAAACAATGTAAGCTAATTCCGTGCGTAGCACGGGATGACTTCTAGTATATATATATACAAGACAAAAAAAAAGGAAAATTGTTTTTTTTTTCTTTTAGTCGGAAAATAGAAGGAAAAATACTTGTAAAAAGAAAAAAGAAGATTTTTCTTTATTTTTTAATATCACAACACAATTCAATTTATATATAAACTCAATTTAACCAAAAGCCGCAAACGCACATTATATTGAAGGGAGACCAAACCCTAAAGTCGAAAACGATGGTGTTCTCTGGAGATCTCCCTTCTGCTGCATCGATATTTTCTACCTATGCATCACTAGCGGGAACCGTAATGATGATCAAACCAATGATTCACACGATAATTCCACAACCGGTGCATAACTTCGTTGTCTCTTACATCAAATCTTTAGTCGGCTCTCGTTCATCGACTCTCACGCTTGTCATCATGGATATGAACAAGACTGAGAGAAACGGGATGAGGAGGCAAAACGAGCTTTATTGTGCGGCTCAAGCTTATCTCTCAAGCAAGATAAGCCCCGATGCATCAAAGCTAAAGATGACTAGAGACCCTAACAACAAGAACGTCAACTTATACCCCAGCGAAGGAGAGGTTATCTCCGATGTCTACAAAGGCATTGAGCTCAAGTGGCGGTATTTAGCTGGAAGCAAAAAGACAAGTACGGTTATGGATGGAGGAGTAGATGACGAAACCGTCAATTGGGAATGCTTCGAGCTTAGCTTCGACAAGAAACACAAAGACTTGGTCGTGAACTCCTATGTACCTTACGTGGAAAAGAAAGCAGAAGTGATCAAGAACAAGAGGAGAATCATCAAGATGCACTCCTACTCTACCTATTCTCTTCGCTGGGAATCTGTCAACTTCGAGCACCCTTCCACATTCGACACAATGGCTATGACGCATAAGCTCAAGCGTTCTGTGATGGAAGATCTTGATCGGTTCATCAAAAGAAAAGATTACTACAAGAAAGTTGGGAAAGCTTGGAAGAGGGGTTACTTGTTGTACGGGCCACCGGGGACCGGGAAGTCTAGTTTAGTGGCAGCAATGGCTAACCACCTAAAGTTTGATATCTATGATCTCCAGCTCGCAAGCGTGAAAGGGGACGCCAGTCTGAGGAACTTACTTCTCGCCACTAAAAACAGCTCGATTCTTCTTGTCGAAGATATAGATTGTTCTGTGGATTTGCCCACAAGGTTGCAACCAGCAACCCCGACCTATGGACCATATGGTGCTTCCGAGGTTTGGTCTTCACTTAATGGTTTTATGTTATATTTTGTGCTAGTAATACATGCATGGATCCTAAATAAGTTTTGTATGAATAGGGATCAACACCACTGACATTATCAGGACTTTTAAACTGCATTGATGGGTTATGGTCTAGCTGCGGAGATGAACGCATAGTAATATTTACGACTAATAACAAGGATAAGCTCGATCCTGCATTGCTCAGACCAGGCCGTATGGATATGCACATTTACTTGGGACATTGCAGTTTTGAGGGATTCAAAACATTGGCATCTAACTACTTAGGCCTGTCTCAGGACAATGATGACACTCACCGTCTCTACCCGGACATCAAACGTTTGATTGATGGAGAAGTGTTGACTCCAGCTCAAGTCGCCGAGGAACTAATGAAAAATGAAGATGCTGATGTGGCGCTTGAGGGTTTGGTTAAGGTTCTCAAAAGGAAGAGATCAGAGTCGGAGAAATGTGATGATGAATCTAAGAAGATGAAGATTCTCGAAGAGGGAGAAGAGGATAATCTAACATCGAGGAGACCTGAACAATCTAGAGTTGAGTGATTACAATAAGGATTTTGGTACTTCATTTAGTTTTTATAGTTTGGAGTTTGGGGTTTTGGGTTTTCAATTCTATTTTCTTGGTTCATTCATCAAACATTCTAAGGTTATATTTAAATTTATAATTTTTCAATTCTATTAATATAAGATATTTTTTTTGAAGATATCAATTTTTATATATATATATATGTTTTGATAAGTAATATTCTAACCCTAATATAGCTATAATTATTGATATAAGAAACAAATCACAATTTCACAACTGATCAGTATCGAACAATCACAGCGATCCGATTACAAGATGAGAGTCCAATGTTCGTAAAACAAGGAAGACTTGGATCCACCTTGAGAAGAAGAAGAGTAGAAGACTCTTCACAGAGATGAATCACCAACAAACCTAGAGAGAATCTAAAACGTAACAAAAAAACTTTTACAAATTCGCAATTAATGAAGCAGAGCAGAAGATTCAAAACTTCTAATCGTTGCCGTTGAATATCATTTAATCATCACCGTCCACGTGTCCACTCTTTATTCCGTATCAATTATCTATAGAGATCTACAAGTTACAACTGCCTAAATATAGTTTGATGCTCACCCAATGAAAATAGATCCATACAAGAAAAATTATTATTTTATGTTTAATAAAATATTTATTTATAAAGATTTTACCGTATATTAAAAGAAAATATTCTATCGTTTTTCACAAAGGAAAAAAGAAATATACTCAACCAGAAAAAAGAAAAAAAGAAAAATTAAAGGAAAACTAACATCATCAATTCAATATATAAAGTAACAAAAATTAATCTAACTAAAAGCCTCAGACGCAACAACATATATTGAAAAGGAGAGACCAAACCCTAATCTAAAAAACGATGGAGTTCTCTAGAGATATCCCTTCTCCAGCATCATCAATGGTCTCTAGTTACGCATCAATGATGGGATACATCACGATAATCAAGCCAATGATTGACACAATCATTCCACGTCCAGTTCAAAACTTCGTCGTCTCTTATCTCAAGTCCTTGGTTGGCTCTCGTTCATCGACGACTCTCACGCTTACCATCGATCAATTGTCCTCGGTGTATATTCACGACGAGCTTTACTACGCTGCTAAGGCTTATCTCTCCACCAAGATAAGTCCAAATTCGTCCAGGCTAAATATGGCTAGAGACCCTACGCAGAAGGAAGTCAAATTTTACCTCAGTGACGGAGAGGTTGTCCCCGATGTCTACAATGGCGTTAAGCTTAAGTGGAGGTTTTTTGCTAACAACAAGAAGAAGTCTATGGTTGATGAGCATGGGGAACGCTATCATGGAAACTTCAATCGGGAATATTTTGAGCTGAGCTTTGACAAGAAACACAGAGATTTGGTGGTGAAATCCTATATACCTTACGTGGAGAGCAAGGCAATGGTAGTTAAGAGCAAGCGCAGAATCCTCAAGATGCATTCCAACTCGCAAATGACATGGAAATCCGTGAACTTGGAGCACCCTTCAACCTTCGATACGATGGCTATGAACGAAGATCTCAAGCGCTCTGTGATGGAAGATCTTGACAAGTTCGTCCGAAGAAAAGATTATTACAAAAGAGTTGGAAAGGCTTGGAAGAGGGGTTACTTGCTATACGGTCCACCAGGGACCGGGAAGACTAGTTTAGTGGCCGCTATGGCTAACTACCTCAAGTTCGATATCTATGATCTCCAGCTTGCAAGCGTGAAGGGAGACGCCGAGCTAAGGACATTGCTTCTCGGCACTAAGAACAGCTCGATTCTTCTTGTAGAAGATATAGACTGTTCCGTGGATTTGCCTACAAGATTGCAACCTGTAACCAAAACAACCCAAATGCCCAAAACGTTAGGTGCTTCCCAGGTTGGTCTTCAAGATAATTTTAATATGAGTTTTTGAATCATTCTGTTTCTTCCAAACAACAATACATGGGTCGTACCTATACTTTTTTTATGTGTGAATAGGTATCAGCACCATTGACGTTATCAGGACTTTTGAATTGCATTGATGGGTTATGGTCGAGTTGTGGAAATGAACGCATAATAGTATTCACGACGAACAACAAGGAGAAACTCGATCCAGCATTGCTCAGACCAGGGCGTATGGATATGCACATTTACATGGGACATTGTAGTTTTGAGGGATTTAAGACATTGGCGTCTAACTATTTAGGCCTGTCTAACGATAATGGCGACACTCACCATCTCTATCCGGATATCAAGCACTTGATTGAAGGACAAGTGCTGACTCCTGCTCAAGTCGCTGAGGAACTAATGAGGAGTGAAGGTGCTGATGCGGCCCTTGATGGTTTGGTAAAGGTTCTCAAGAGAAAGAGGTCAGAGCTAGAGAAGTGTGACGATGATAAATCTGTGAAGAAGATGAAGAAACTTGAAGAGGGAGAGAAAAGTATAGCCGATGATGCGGATACAATGAAAGTGGATACTCCGGCTCAAGTTGAGGATGGGGAGGAACTAATTGATGGTGAAGATGATGATGTGGCTCCCGAGTGGATCTCGAGGCCGACGGTTAGGCCTGTATTCCCAGGGTTCCCTGGAAGAGGAGGGTTTCCTGGAAGAGGGTTTTCTGGAAGAGGTCACAGTTTTGGAGGATTTTGAAGATGATGAAGAAACTTGAAGATGTAGAGGAAGAGAATCACTCGGCAATGAGAAATGATGAAGTTAGTTTTGCTCTTGAATTTAATCTATTTTGATATACGGTTTTGAAAGCCATACATGGGGACAGGACAAAATTATCATGACTCTTTCTTAACAATTTTAATTTATCCTTATAATTTTCATATTATAGTGTCACATATTGAACATTATTTTAAGAAACTTGTCACTGTTCAAATTTCAAACATTCTCTATATAATCAAATTCATCAAACATTTGCGGAGACTTCAACACGCTTAATAGTACGATAGCGTGTCAGTAAATATTTTTAATCGATGTTTAAAATAAACTAGTTGTTAATCAACATGCTCAAATTGGCTATGTCAAATCAGTAAAACTATCGAAAACTCCTTTAAGTAAATATACACACAATCTTCATTTCCAAAGTCCTCACCAAAGGTCGAGGCTCTTCAGTAACTCCTTTGCGACTTGACCCCCATCAGCAGTGTCCCATGTCAATCTTCATATCCATATAACATAGCAATGTTGGGTCAAGACTCTCCTTGTTGTTTGTCGTCAATATTACAACGCGTGTTTGGCCATAAACCCGAGATAAGCAACCTAACAGTTGCGATAATTCCACATTCAATCCCTGTTGATAATACACACACAACAACAACAACAAGAAAAAGGTAAAACAGTGGTAATTAGTTAGTTTGTAAATATTCTCTCTTTTTGAAAGGGGGGCTTATATCACTTTGCGGGAATGGGTTATAATTGATATTTAATAAATAATTTTTTTTTGGAACAGTCTCTGTAAAGTGTAAAAAAAAAAAAAAAAAAAAAAAATTGGGAGGGGTATGGTTTATGCTTTATACTAATCAAGCTAAAGAGATGTGTGTAATTTGGAACACTAATCAAGCACAAGCTTGTTAAAGAAAGCAATAAATATAATTTTGAAGAAATCAAGAAAGGGAGAACAGAAAAAAAAAGAAAGGGAGAACAGACCTCGAGGGAGCCGTCTATATCCTCTACGAGGAGAATCGAGCTGTCCTTGGCTCTGGAGATAAGTCTCTTCGGGTCGAAGTCAGTTTTCAACCCTAGAGGGAGGTTTAGTTTATAGACATCCAAGTTCAGATATTTAGCCATAGCAGCAACAAGACTAGTCTTCCCGGTCCCTGGTTGCCCATGCAACAAATAAAATCTCACCCAGTGTCGCCGTCGCCGATCTCTTTTGTAATAATCTTCCTTGCTGATGAACTGGTCAAGATCTTCGATGAGGTCACGCTTGAGCCCTTCCTTCATAACAATCGTTTCAAAAGTTGAATGGTGATTGAGGCTCTTGATTGCCCAAGAGTCAGAGCAGTGAGAGTATGTGTGCATCTCGAGGATTCTCTTCTTGCTCTTGGCCTGGCTCTCCACGAAAGGTATGTAAGAGTCGAAAACCAAATCTCTGTGCTTTTCGTCAAATCTCAGCTCGAAGCACTGCTTATTGATATTTCCAGCATTTTTGTTATCAACGAAGATCCTCCACTTGAGCTCGACCCCTTGGTATATGTCGTCGAACATACATTCACCGACGTAAAATTTGACGAAGTCGACGTTGATTTTGTTGAAAAGATAAGCCCGAGTGGCGCCATAGAGTACGTTTTCCGTCCCAACATCCGTCAATTCCTCGATGATAACCGTGACATGATGATCCTTTATACCAGTCAGCGAAGGTAAGCCGACAAGATACCGGAGATAGGAGATGATCAAGTATTGTATTGGACGAGTTATTGCTTGAACCATCGATTTGATCAACTTGAGAATCATGATTTACCGCCGCCGCGAGAAAGTCGATGTAAAAAAAAGAAGAGATCTCTAAAAACTGAGATTTAAATAGGGTTTAGGTTTAGATTTAGTTTTTAAATGTCTAAGTATTTTGATATTTAAATCTCAGTTTTTTTATCCTTAAGTTTATTTTCCTCTTTCTTTGTGTAAAAGAAAAAAAAATTGGTTAAGATCTACAGTAAAACCTCTATAAATTATGGGGAAAAAGCAAAAATGCCCATTTTTCCCTTCCACTTTTTAAAAATGTTCTTGGGAAGGGTCCATTTGTAAGGGTACCCCTTTTTTTGGTGAAAAAGACTTTTTTACCCTTAATGAAGGAAACCTAATTTTCTCTCCACTTCGCCGTGCTTCTCTCCTTCCTCAACCGACGATTCTCTCTCCTTCGTTCATCGGCGATTCTGCGCGGCGATTCTCAATCCTTCTTCGCGGCGATTCTCGATCCTTCTTCGCGGCGATTCTGCGCTTTCGTCTCTCGTACACGTAATCCCCGACATTGATTCTGGTTCTATCGCAGACAGGTTCATTCTTTCTTTGTTTCTTTCTGCGTTTATCAATTTGGACTATCGCTTTTTTAAATTTAGGGCTTTTAGATTTCTTTGATATTGATTTGGAATATGTAAACTCTTTTAAATTTGGATTTATGTTCTTTTAAAACAGTTTTTAAAAGCCCCTTCAGTTTCTTTGATATCGATCCAGATTCAGATCTGACGCATTCAGATAGATAATTGTGTTTGATATGGATTTGAAATTAGTAAAGTCTTGTAAATTTGGATTTTTGTTATCTCTTGTAAAACACTTTTTAGAAAGTCCCTGTTAAACCATTTGATATCAATTTTTAGATCGGTCGTAGTTGAATTATGTCGATAAAGTGTGTTGATAAGATGACTTCAGATCGATAACGTGTGATGTTGATTTTTAAAAACCCTTTTAAAACTCTTGTAAATCCGTTGAAAAGTCTAATTAAGTGTGTTTCTTTAACAGATGGCATCAAGTGATTTTGAACCCCTTGCACTACCAGAACCAACATATGGTATGGGTTTTGAACCAATTGTTGGAGCAAACATATGTCAACATTCGGACTTAAGCCTAGTTGCCAAAGTTAAACATGCATTAGGAAAAGCATCTTTCACGAAGCTTCAATCTTCCTTCCTTGGGCCTATCATCAATCTTTCGGCCAGAGACATCAAATTTTCTGGGAAAATATTCCACTACTTGATGCTGAGAAGGCTGAAGACAAGAGGGAGAAACTTATGGTTTACAGTCGACATGCAACCTCTTCGGTTCTCCATGAGAGAGTTATTCCTTACAACATGTAATTATAAAGTGTCTGCAATGGTTTTAAAAGGTTTTAAAACCCTTTTAAAACCTTTTAAAACCCCTTTAAACTTTAAAATTGTTAAAAGCCCGTTAAAACCCTTTTAAAACTCTTTTAAAACTCTTTTAAACTCTTTTAAAACCCTTTTAAAACTCTATTGTAAAAGGGTTTTTCCCGTTTTAAAAGTTTTAAAACCCTTTTAAAACCCTTTTAAAACTATTGTAAAAGGGTTTTTCCCGATTTTAGAAGTTTAAAAGAGTTTTAAAAGGGATTTAAAAGGGTTTTAAAAGGGTTTTAAAACAGTTTATATTAGGCAAGTTTGAACAAACTAACATCATTGTTTTATTAAACATAGGGATTCAATGCGAACCTATTCATAGGGAACCAAGGAATAACGGCAAAGATCTCTTTTAAAACCCTTTTAAAACCCTTTTAAACTTTAAAATTGTTAAAAGCCCGTTAAAACCCTTTTAAAACTCTTTTAAAACTCTTTTAAACTCTTTTAAAACTCTTTTAAAACTCTATTGTAAAAGGGTTTTTCCCATTTTAAAAGTTTTAAAACCCCTTTAAAACCCTTTTAAAACCCTTTTAAAAGGGTTTTAAAACTATTGTAAAACTATGTAAGTGATAGTACCTGGATTCTTCTTTTCTATCATGTGAAACCAACTCGGTAAAACCTCATAACTATCAGCAGGTATACCCCTAGCAAGTTCTGATGCATGTTCTTGAGCTCTCCATGCTTTTGAGTACGAGACATCAACTCCATGGTCATTCCTAAAAATTTCCATGAGCTGTTTGGGTCTGAGAGGAAGCTTTCCTCCTGCAAAATGGTTACTAACCAAACCAGCCAAAGTCCTTGCAGATGCTTGGCGATGATTAACATTCCTTAAAGCAGAGTCACAGCTGTGCTGACTAATATACTTTCGAACAACAAAGCTATCTGATGCTTTAGCCTTAGTTGCACGTAGCCTCCAACTACATTTTTCATCAATACATTTAAGAACATACCTCTTGTTGTCTGACTTAAAAGTATGAAACTCAAAACTATGCTTGACTGCATACATCCGCATCTGACTTCTCATTTCTGTTTTGTCTTTGAATAACTTTCCACAAAACAGTGAATCAACATCGATTAGACCAGTTGAGTGTGAAGAACCAGATGGATACCCAACAGAGGTTGTCATGTTACGAGGAACACCCTCGACATATGGATTTGGTATTGGTTGATCCTGAAAGTACAAATTAATGGTTTTTTAAAAGGTTTTACAAGTTTTTTAAAAGGTTTTAAAAGTTATTTAAAAGGTTTTACAAGTTATTTCAAAGGATTTAATAAGGTTTACAATCGTTTTCAAAAGTTTTTTTAAAGTCTTTAAATGTAAGTTACCTGAGTATGAGTAGAAGTAAAATCATCAGAATTGCCAGTATATTGACTTGAAGAAGCAACAGGAGAACAATAAAAACGAGGAACACCCTCGACATATGGATTTGGTATTGGTTGACCCTGAAAGTACAAATCAATGGTTTTTTAAAAGGTTTTAAAAGTTATTTAAAAGGTTTTACAAGTTATTTCAAAGGATTTAATAAGGTTTACAACCGTTTTCAAAATGTTTTTTAAAGTGTTTAAATGTAAGTTACCTGAGTATGAGTAGCAGTAAAATCATCAGAAGTGCCAGTATATTGACTTGAAGAAGCAGCAGGAGGATCACTCTCGACATATGAATTTGGTATTGGTTGACCCTGAAAGTACAAATCAATGGTTTTTTAAAAGATTTTACAAGTGATTTCAGAGGATTTAATAAGGTTTACAGTTTTTAATAAGGTTTACAACTATTTTCAAAAGTTTTTAAAACGAGTTGAAAAGGCAGTAAATTACCTGAGTATGAGTATAAACATCAATAGCATTCCCAACTAACAGATTTGAGCTTGTTTGATCCTGAAAGGATTTGTAAAGTATTTAAAACGTTTTACAAGTGTTTTCAAAGAATTTTATAAGGTTTTGTAAGCAATAAATAATTTAAAATTCTAAAGTAGAAAGTTACCTGAGTAACAGCAGTAACACTCTCAATAAAAGGAGTAGACCTAGGTTGACCCTGATAAAGAAACATTCCTCAAATCAGTTACTTTTCTAAAACAATATTAGAAAGAACAAGAGAATGAGTTTACTAAAAATACCTGCTCTACAATCTCACAAAAATCCTCAACAGTAACACATAGATGAAGAACTCCTCCACTTTGTGCATATTTGAGTTTAAAAGCTTCAAGCTGCCTATCATTTCTAATAAAGATAGGAATACTACCTATAGTAGAAGACTTAGCAGGCAATGAATAACTAAGCTTTAAACATTGTGCCTGAATATCAATGTCAAAATCTTCTAATAGAATTTTTACCAACTCACTAAATCTAGTATTCTCATCAATGTTAATCAAAGAAGCTCCCCTTTCATTATCCATCTCAAATTCCCAATGAATGTTGTTGTTCAACTTCCACAAACCACATACTGAATACAATTCAATCATTTGTACAACCAAACAAATCCTGAGAAAACAAACCAATAAAACTACATTAAAAGAAGAGAGATCCGAACAACTATATCAAAGAATAACAGTAGATGTCCAAAGATCTAATAAAGGACATTATTATCATGAACAGATCTAAAAGAGCAAGTGTTAAGACCTAAAAAAATTCTGACATCAAATTTGAAATCGAAACAACAATCTAATAGCTAACACAAAATTGAAATTGAAATCAAAACAAAAATACAGAAACAAGCTTACACGATGGGAGAAAAAGACTTTATTATCACGAACAGATCTAAAAGAGCAAGTGATTAAGACCTAAAAAAATTCAATTTATAACGGCGGAGGAGAGATTTGCTTTATAAGACCTAAAAATTCAATTGCTCAATACGATGGGAGAAACACTTACACGAAGGGGGTAGAAGAGACGACGAACTAAAAGAGAGAACTAAGACGACGGGAGAAACAGTGATAACGGCGGAGGAGAGATCCGACCGGAGAAGGAGAGATGTCTTCGGAGAAGAAGAGACGAAGACGAAGACGATGGGAGAAACAATGATAACGGCGGAGGAGATCCGACCGGAGAAGGAGAGATGTCTCCGGAGAAGAAAAGACGAAGACGAAGAAGGTCGACAGCGAAGGTATAATAAGATTGTTGGTATAATTATAAAACAAGGACAAAAATGTCTTTAAAAAATAGTGGAAGGGTATAATTAAAAATGATCATCAAAGGGGGTATTATTAAAAAGGGGTATCAAAGAAAGGGCATTAGTAACAAATTCTCATAAATTAATAAGGTCGGAACCATGAAATTTTATTAATTTATAGAGGTTTTAATTTATCGCCAAATTAATAATTATTAATTTATCGATAAATTAATAAAATACTAATTTATGAAGAGATTTTTTCATTTTCATAATTTTGAGAAATTTCTATTACAAAATAAGATACTTTGTTATCATTAAATAAAATAATTTAAAAATACTACAATAAATTTTTAAAAATACAGTATTAAGAAAAGTAGACGCATATATTATTATTTTCTTGGGTCAACATATTAATCTTACCTATTCCCAACTGAAAAAAGGAGAAAGTAGGAGAAAATTTTGGTTTAAATAAATAAGAAAAATTTACCTTCCTATTAAAAAAATTCTCAATTATACAAAGTTGAAAGTAGTGTTCTTGAATAACTTAAAATTAAAAATAATTAAATAATATTATAATTTCGAATTTATGATATATATATAGATAATCTTCTTATAACTATTTTAAAAAACTTTGTATTTTTTATAAATTCTGTAACTTTTGATAATTATCTACTTACATTATTAATATTTTTTTAAAACAAAATATTTTATTTTTGTTGTAATGAAATTCATCCTATTAAATATTAACTTTTACGCATGTCAAATCTGAGATTGATAACTTGACACATGTCAAAATCTTGTTAATGGCTAACTTTCAAAACTCAACTTTATATAATAAGATATTTAAAATTGGTATAAAAATCTGGTTCTAGTTAATAACATATTCCAAAACATTTTCTCAATCTCTTAATTATAAAGAATAAGATGTACATTAATATGACACATGTACTAAAACATCCAATTCTACTAAATAAGATTTTCAATATATATGGGTTGTCAACTAGTGAAGAGGTTACCAACAATATTATTCAAGATAAATGATTAGCTCCCTATTGGGAAAAAAATGATTAGCTCCCTCTCTAGAGTATTATAAACCTCTTCTACTTTGAGTGCCTTTGGTAAATTCGGTGCGTTTCAGATCATAACGATGTTTTCTCTTAGAAATCTTCCTTCACTTGCACCGATTGTCTCGGCCTACGCATTATTGACGGGATACATCATGATGATCAAACCATTTCTTGATACAACAATTCCACCTCCGCTACAAAACTACATCATCGCTTATATCAACTCTTTCTTTATCTCAAGTACTCCATCGACTCTAACACTCATCATCGATGACCAGATCAAAACTGGAATGTACAACGAGCTCTACGGGGCTGCTCAGGTTTATTTGTCCACCAAGATCAACACCAACGGGGAAAGGCTAAGGATCTTTAGAGACGGCAGTGAAAAAAACGTCAATTTACACCTCAACGTAGGAGAAGTTGTCTCGGATGTCTACCAAGGCATTGAGCTCAAGTGGCGGTTTTGTGTTAACAGCGATAAAACTTACGATTTTGGGCAACAGTTTAAGCTAAACCCTGATCGGGAGTGTTTTGAACTTAGCTTTGAAAAGAAACACAGAGACTTGGTCTTGAATTCTTATGTACCTTACGTGGAGAGCAAGGCAAAGGTGATCAACAATGAGAGGAAAAGCATCAAGATGTACTCCTACTGTAACATGTATTCAAAATGGCAATCCGTGAACCTCAAGCACCCCTCAACATTTCACACCATGGCAATGAAAGAAGAGCTCAAGCGTTCTGTGATGGGAGATCTTGACCGGTTCATCAGAAGTAAAGACTTTTACAAAAGAGTAGGGAAACCTTGGAAAAGGGGTTACTTTCTGTACGGCCCACCTGGGACTGGGAAGACTAGCCTAGTTGCAGCTATGGCTAACCACCTCAAGTTTGATATCTATGATCTCCAGCTTGCAAGCGTGAGGGAGGACGCTGATCTAAAGAGATTACTTCTCGGTACTAGGAACAGCTCGATTCTTTTGATAGAAGACATAGACCGCGCCGTGGATTTGCATACGAGGTTGCAACCTAAGACTCATGAAGATTCTAAGGTTTGGTCTTCTTCACATTAGTAATATTATTTTCACTAAAAACTACTATTACTTTATAGATTATCACAAAATGCTTGCAACCAATATGTGGATCCTTGGTGAATAGGGACCAGCAACTTTGACGTTATCAGGGATCCTTAATTGCATAGATGGGTTATGGTCGAGCTGTGGAGACGAACGCATTGTAATCTTCACCACAAACCACAAGGAGAGGCTCGATCCGGCATTGCTTAGGCCAGGGCGTATGGATATGCATATTTACATGGGACATTGTTGTTTTGATGTATTCAAGACTCTGGCGTCTAACTACTTAGGATTGTCTCCCGATGACCCTCACCATCTCTACCCGGAAATCAAGCGTTTGATTGATGGAGAAGTGTTGACTCCAGCTCAAGTTGCAGAGGAGCTAATAAAAAATGAGGATGCTGATGTGGCGCTCGAGGGTTTGGTTAAAGTTCTAAGAAGGAAGAGGTCAGAGTTGGAAAAGTATGATGGTGAAATTTAAGGAAAAGATGGAGAAACTGAAAGAGAAGGATTGATGAACCGGGGAATTGTAATCCCTTTTATGAATTATGAGTTACAATCTTGATTTAAACCCTGTTTGTAATTAATTATCATCCGAGTAAGTCAGTCTAGATTTGTGGTTTAGCGTTAAAGTATTGAGTCTAGATTAATAAGACTCAACTAAGTTTTGATAATATAAATATTAAATAGATGTTGCCTGATTCTAAAATTAGTGTAGAATTATAACTCCATATTTATATTAAAGGATTCTAGGATTTGATTATTTGTATTTGCAAAATAAAAAAGAACAAGAGAAACCAAACTGATATCCACTATTAATGAAGCCTTTAGGCAGAGTACGAAAAACATAATCCACATCCATAAAGACAAAAGAGAAAAGCTAAACTTATCGCATATCAAAGGTTTCTTTTTTTTTTTTTCACAAGAGTCTCTTTTTATTTCATCCAAGGTTCATTCATACAAAGACAAAGACGGATACTTAAACCCGCTAACAAATACGGGAAAGTACCGTAGCCACAAGCCCAAACGAGGGAATCAAAGTCCAAAAGAGGGAATCAAAACCGGAAATATCTGATCTTCCGGAGACAAAAGCTGGCAGTTGAAAGAACTAACCCCAGAGACAAACCGAGGAATTAAACCTCAAAAGCAAACATAAAGGATTGGAGTTTGAAATTCCAGATAATTAAAACCGAAAACTCTAATCCAAAAGCGTCCGATAAACATTCCACAGAACAGGTAGATGTCGGAGAGGAGCTACAGACAGAAGCCTCGAGCAGAACCGATCAAAGGAAAGCCTCCAAAACTGAAAGCCCGAGAAGGGAGCTAAATCGAGCTCACACAGCCACAACAACGACGGAAATGAAAACGGCAAAGCAACAAGGAAAGAGCACATAACCTAACCCATCACAGCCACTTCAAAGAACCAGAAGAATCGAGAAAGCGAAAGTTCAAAGGAAGACCTTGAAATCCGATTGGGGAAAACGCCAAAGAGGATACCCATTCCTTAACACGGACATTCGTCGGCCCAGTCAAAGGCCACCTACAGACCAAAAACTGGTAACGCCACGCAAGAGAAGGAATAGAGATCGAACTCACCGCATCGTCTTGAAAACCAAACCTGAGCCCAACACGAACTTAGAGAAGGGTAGTAGATGCCTTTGAAGAAAATTACCTTCCGAATGATGAACCCACAATCGAAACCTTCGCCAACGCAAAACACCAGCAACTCAAGAGGAGGCAACAAAGTCGAAGAAATAGGAACCACAAATTGCAACCCAACAACTGAGACTAAGACAACCCACAAGTAACCACAAACAGAAGCAAAGAACCCCACATAAGCTAAGCCAACAGAAGCAGAGACAAACAGAGAGATTGAGGCCAACGAAAACGCCTTCACAACTCCTTCATCAAAGGATGAAGTCGTCGCAAAGTTTGGATCACCGTGAAGAACCTTCGCCGGATGCAGATCTGAAATCGCACCACCACACTCGGAACCCTAATCTCAACACCACCGTTTAGCCTAGTTCATCGGATCCCAAAGAAAAACCTAACAACAAAAAGCAATTAAACTAACTAATTCCCCTCACAGCGCCGTGGTGGCCGCCGGAGAGGAAGGAACCACCGATTTTGTTTTTTGAAACCAGAAGAAGAAGAGGAGAGAGAAGAGAGAGTTCCTTCGAAGAAGGGAAAGATTTTTTCCACATATCAAAGGTTTCTAATTTTAAAGATTTACAGAGCCAAAACAAAATTTTAAAATCAGTAATAATCGTTTCGTATATTTGGCCACCAAGTTTATAAAAGCTTCATCCACCAGCAAGCGTTAATTCACAATTCCCAACACAAAGTTAAGACTTCTTGTGCTCCCACATTGTAATATGCAAGTGACATATCGTCCTTTAAAACGCCAGCTTTCCCACTCAACGTCTGTTTGCTTGCTGGAATTCTGAGGATCACAGCTATTTTCTCTTTCAAACGTGCCACGTTTTCCAATAACGACGGCACCATGACCTCCATGTATGCATCTAAGGCGTGGGGAGCAGAAATCCTGACTCTACCCCAACCCTGAAAATGTTATAACTAACTGCTTAGATACACCAACTCAGAAGAAAGGAAAAAGAAATGACAGGTAAGTAAAAGAGTCCGGAGAAAACATTACCGGATGTTGAGCAAGAAACTCGTCTTCCGGAACAAGGGCTGACTCGTCACACGTTTGTCTCTTTGGCTCTAATGATTTTGGTGGACGAAGAGCAAATTGCTTCATCACTAAAAAATGTGCAAATCCTGGATCCGTATCCTTCTCCTCTCGCTTGCCACTTTCTTTCTCCCCATGCTCCTTCCGTTTCTTCTCCCAATGCTCCTTCTGGAACGATCCCATTGAACACGATGGAAACAGTTCTCAAGAATGGTCTCCATATCAGCGGCCGCCTTCTTTCTCAGCTTTTCTTTCAAGATTTGAGGACATAAAACTTCCCCGTACGCTTGAACAAGTCCACTGAAAAGAGTGAACCTGCCATCAGTTGGATTCCTAATAAACTCAAACTGAGGATCCATACTCACACTTTTCTTGAAACCCTCCCAAAACACGTTCCCATACCGCGCCAAAAACTGCGCCGTGAGCTTAATAATATCAAGCTCCTCAGGCGTCATCCCTACAGGAAGTCTATACGCAAACTTGTGAGATTCTAGGGGCGGAGGAGGAACCATGAATTCTGCTGGAAGAAAGGTCCGTGAATCACCATATCCTGGATTCGTAGTTGGTGTAGCATCTGAACCAGTAGCCTGAGCTCCATCTTGATTCTGAGCACGGTACTCAGTAAGCCTATGCTGGTAAAACGCGTGATAAGGATCAGAGCTATTCAAAAAGCTGAATATTGCTTCATTCTCATATTTGTCTGTGACCTTCCTCTCAGTCTCCAACCCTTCTCTTGCCAGGAAAAATGCAGTTCTCTCTACCATAGTTTTGATATCTGGAGGTGGAATTGCTACACCCGTTGGAGCTTGACGTGGATTGCTCTCTTTGATTTCCTGATCCTTCAAACGAGGAAGTGGTCTGAGATTCCCGTCAGCGCGGAGCCGCACTTTTTGACTCTCTGGTAACGTATTCCACAGATCTTTTGCTTCCTGAAACAAAAAAAAATAATCACAAATCAAATCACACAAACTATAGCTTTTAAACTAAGAAAAATGTTGAGATAACATACCTCAACCAAAGTGATTCTGTTGACCTTCCCTTTGATTCCCAAACGAAGCAATCCGCGTGCGTGACGCCATTCTTCAAAATGTCTCTCAAAAGCCCTTTTTCCCCCATAGCTATAGTTTCCACAAATCTCACATTTATATTCCTACAAGAAAAGTTTAATATCAGTATCACAAAACTCTCTCTCTCTCTCTCATCATTTAACATCAATAGTCTAATAACTACATTACCTGGCCAAGGCCGAGTTTGTAGAGCCAGTATGGTATTGGCTTCCCATCCCAACCCATTGCTACACTTTCTGACTCTGTATGAGCTTCCTCTTCCTCCATCACTTCAAATGTCAAAGCCTTTCTCTTCTTTTCTACGTTTTGTTTTGTCCTCTCGATTGCCTATATATAAGGTGACCGCATGATAATTCAAGCACAAGTAAATACCCGACATGCTCGGGGAGGGGAAAAGAAAATGTAAATATAACAAACCTCATCAAGTAAATCGCAGAGTTTCTTCATTTTGGCCTCCATTAGCGAATGTTTCTTTTCCAGTCGCGCTTGCTGAACAAAAAATGGAATCCATTAAGCATAACATACTCAGACTGGAAACAAAATATGCTGCTAGGAGATCATAACATGTGTAAATTGATACCTTCGTCAGGAAAAGTCTCTCAGCACACTGCTGCTGAGTACCACTAGTGCTCAGTCCCAATGCCACCAACGCCTGAATGACATAAAAAGGACAGACAAATTAGGGGACTATATATATGCTTCAAGAAGCATGTGAACATGAAGCATGATTATTACCTTCGTTAGCTTTTCAAGCTCCACATCTACCAGTTCCTCAACTCTGGTATAGCAATCAAGATCCACAACAGCAGGATGAGATGGATTAGGCTCATGTTCCTGGTCATGGTGGTTCTCCCCGCCTTTCACTTTCCCCTCTGCATACTGCTCTTCAAAATCAGTTTCAACCTGCAAGAAACCAACAAAAGTAATTGCCAAATCATAATATGGATCAAAGCCTTATCATAACATCTCAGCACTTTGGGATATTCAATACAAGCATCATCTAGTTATAATCGCTCTGATAGAAACAAGTTGCTAGAGGTACCCAAAAAAAAAACAAACAATCCCAAATTTTATGCAGAAGTAGTAAAGAACCCGTAAACACGCTTATAATATACATGAACACAGTAAAACAATAAAGAAAGAGAGGAGCTAAAAACCTTGTGGAGTATTCTGTCCAAATCTTGCAGCGGCTCAGTTCGTTGGAAAAAGTAAATTAAATACTCTAGCAGAGCTTCCATATACTCTGCGTATTGCCTTACATGGATAGAAACAAGTCCAAAAGACAGAGAGAGAGAGAGAGAAAAGCATTCAGCTGAAGGTAGAAGAAACAACGAATGGAGATCTCTAGGTAGAAGAAAACTCAATGAAATATTTTACCTCGACAGCTTAAGTTTACGCGGTATTTTATCTGGTTGGGAAAAAACATCAAGATAAGCAGAATATTCAACTCTTTCCCCAAAATCAGAGCTGATGTATTTGTTATACATATCATGCAAGTCCAAGAACCGACCAGAGCATTCCTGCGCAACAGAAAACAATGTTGAACAAAGGGACTTAATACGTAAAAGATATGTTGTCAATTAAAAAACAGAAACTCACCTCTACACTGAACCCAATTACTGGTTCATCCTTGAGGAGTGCTTCATGAGCATCAGCAAGGCATTCAGAAGGATGAATTCTATGATATTCATGTAGCTGTAGGTTTATGAATGAAGATAGATAGTTAAGTATTTGAAAATTTTCACCATCAATAGAGCAAAGACTCAGAATTCAGCAGGGAAATAGAACTCAAAACCAGACAGTGACTTTTGTAAGGCATTCATTATTTTGTCAAACGAAACTGAGAAACAAAGATTGGCCTTGATTGAAAAATAAGAAGGGTCCATCTATTATAAAGCAAACCTCTTCCAGTCGAGAAAAAAATGCATCAGACAAATTCGTAAACGTTGCAGTCGGGTCACCATGCGGAGCTATTGCATATTTAATCTCCCCATCCTTCTTGTCATAGGACTGAACCTTACAGTAAACAAGAAGCAAGGTTAACCAAGCAGAATAACTTCTCCCAAGGCATCTACTGATGTGAACTACAAGTGATTTTAGAGTCAAGACTAAAGTGGCCTCTAGGTTAGTAAGTAACATAACTCAAACAAGAATCTCGGAATTCAGCTGGTAAACAGAACTAAAATACCGATAGTGACTTTTGTATAAGAGATTCTTCAAATGAAACTGAGAAACAAAGGGGTCCATCTACTATATATAAAGGTAAAAGCAGGTGGTGATACAGAGGATGCAAAAGGAAAAGAAGCAAACCTGTTCCAGTCGAGACAAAATTGCAGATAAAACTGCATCAAGATCCTCCTTTTCATCGGTTTGAACCTTACAATAAACAAGAAGAAGAAGCAAGGCTTAGTAAGCAGCATAACTAAGACTAAAGTGGCCTCTAGGTTAGTAAGTAACACAACTCAAACAAGTATCCGCTTCCAGAACTCACATGTTCTTTCTAATCTATAAAGTATAAACCTCAAGAAAACGAAAACCAAAAAAAAAAACAAATTATGGAGAAGAAGAAGGAAAAACTTACAAGTTCCCGAGTCTTAAGTATGATAGAATCGGTCAGTCTCCGGAGACGGTGGCCTTGCAACAATTTCTCCATCGGAGTCCGTTGTTCTGTCTTTAGCTCTTCCATAATCAATTGCTCCAACCTTTCAAGGTGCTCGTGTTTGGAGCGAAGTTCCTCGAGCTCGTGATTGCTATAGGCACAAGGAGCCCCGAGTGAAGAAGTTGAGCCGGACATTATCTACAAGCACGCATACAACAATTATGAGAAACATTCAAATCAGAACATAAAGGGCGAGCGTAAGGCTACTACTGATATAGGGTTATATTATCGCGGAGGTGAACATGAATTTGATCGATAGGATTATAAAGAGCGAGCGTAAGACTACTAATTAGGGTTTTACTAATTAGGGTTTTCGAGAGAGATTGACTAATTAAGAAACACCGTACGTACCTAAAGCCGGTTAGAAACAGTGACGTCGAGTCGAGAAGAAGCAGAGAGCAAACGATTTCGAGATTTGGTAACAGATTACGAAACGATTGACGCAAATCGACAAACGAGAGAAAACTAAGAAGATCCTCTGACGACGACGACGACGAAGGATTGAGTTGCCGCCAAAAATAAAACCTAACTGAGACGTATTTGTAGTTTTTAGTTCCGGTTTGCAAATGGGCCTTTACTCATTGGGCCGAACGACTTAGTGATATAAAAAGGGGTCTCGTCGTTTAGTGATTGTAAAATTCTTGGAATTTTGAAATTTTTTAATTTGATCCCTCCCATATTAATTCTTCAGAAGGGTTAAAAGTTCAATCCTCTATACTAGATTTTAACTCGCAAGATTTTAACTCGCAGTACATCGCGTGCATATAATTTTTGTTATTATTAATATTTTATATTGTAGTTATTATTTAAATATTGGATGTTTTACAAATAGAGAAATAACTAAATTTCTCGACCGTTTGTGCGGCTAAATATTTATATTAAATTTTTAATTCGTAATATACTTCATGACCATTTGTTTGTTTTTTTAAGTGTTTGAGATTCTATTTTGAGTTTTAATTATTATAACAAAAAAATAAGGGATCTAATTCTAAATACATAATAAGTCATTTATACGTTATGATTAAGTCATATTTTTCTTAGTGATTTAATTATTCTACATAATCTTAGTTAAATCAACTTAATTTTATATATCAAATAATATTTAATAGTTTACAAGTAATAAAATAAGAATTTAACCCGTGTTATCACAAATTTAATGATATTATATTAATTCCAACATGTTCTTTTTATAACTCAGTTACTATATAATCATTTCAGATAGTATTTTAAACTTTTTAATTTTACATATACGTAATATTTTAAAATTTTATTAAGTTTATATATATTAATTATAATCTATATTAACATTTTTGAAATACATTTTGGTTTATGTTCTTGAAATTTATCTTATTTAATTTGTTATTTTGGAACATTAACCCCTACAGATTTTCCTAAAATAACATTTCTACTTAATTAATCCCTATAGATTTTCCTAAAATAACGTTTCTACTTAACTCAATTAATGGAACTATATTAATCGATCAAATTTATTTACGCTTATTGTCATATACAACATGACACCATCATTTAAGAGATCGAGAATAAATGCTCAAAACTTATTTTAATACATCTTTATGATAGTTGAATGTAAATCGAGGGACTGCGAAACAAAAGATTACATTCTCAATTATACTTATGACGAAGATAACGTTCATAAACACGATAACCCAAATTAAGAAAATTAAATTTTAGCAAATATATAACTTTGTAAGCAAGAAATACATTTATTTCTGTATATATCTCCTTAAGAAACTGAATATTATTCTGCGGGACATTTTTGAAGTACATTTTGGGTTCTGCCCTTATAGTTATGATTTTTTTTTTATATACAACTTTAGTCCTTAGTGTGATATTTACACACCTAATAAATATTATTTCTGCAATCATTCAACTATAGCAAACAGAAACTAACAAACTCTAGACAATATAGCCAATGGAAACTAATTAAAAAAAAAACTGAAATCAAATCTACATTTCCTATTCGTATTATACATTAACTCGATATAGTATAGAAATTAATTACTATAACAACTTAATGAAATATTTGTTGCCTTAATCATAAACCTTTTGCATTAATTCAAAATTGTCATATATATTTTTAGATTTTTTGCTTGCTTATCAATATATTCTCGATCTCGTATCACATCTAATTTTACCATCTTCAACGAACTATATAAATAACGTCTCAATAGCAATACGAAAATGCATCAATTCATACACTTGAAGTAACCTTCCCGGTTGAGACACTTGATTTGGTTTGGCGATAAACAGGTGCACACTTATTCCTTTATTAATTTATTGGTACAAAATGTTTATGTTTTCTTTATTTCATCTCTAATACCCTTCTTTTCTTATCTTAGATGATTTAAAATTCATTTATTTGAAAATAAAAAGATTTGGTTTCACGTGAACATGCAACCTTCCGGTTAGTGGATAATCAAAATATTTTTGTTTGATTTATTTCATATCACACTAATTTTTTGTTTTGGACTCCATGTAGTTATGTACTTATGTCACAAATGCATGTTGAGAAAGAAACCAATTCTGAGTTTAGCTCACGATGAGCTGCTCACCTTTCTAGGTATCCTCTTTATATTTATTATTGTATATATACTATCCTTTTGCACTTACCAAGCTTTTCGGTGTTTGGTACACCCCAGGATTTTGCTTTGATCCATTTGTATATCTTTTCAAACAATTGGGAGTAAATTAAAGGGGCCTATGTTTAGGCCATAGAGGTCTAGACTAATATTTTATTGTATACGTATTAACGGGTTAAATCTAAAAATAGTAAATAAAGTTGATTTAATTACGACTGTAAAAAACAAATCATCTTGTGTGGTATACAATATAAACACAAAAAGAGAAAAAAATAATAAATAAATAAAATTTAAAAATTTTAGTTAAAGAATTGTCCCGCGTTGTACTGCGGGTTAAAATCTAGTATTTAAATAAATGTGAATCAAAGTTCTTCTTAGTTAAGAATCAATGCTCACAGGTTTTGGAAAACAAATGGCAATCAAATTGTTGTTTTTTTTGTTTGCAAAGGATTAAGATATAGAATATCTTCAAAACACAATAGAAGATGTGGTTAAATATATCATAGTTTTTGTTTCCATATTTATTTTGCAGTAATTTTTTTAGTTGTAATAGAATGTAAAATGATTAGGAAACAAAATCTGAAGTAATGCTATTTTTAGAAATCTTTTAGGGATTAACTTTGTATATAAGTATAAATAAAAGGTTAGAACCCAAAATGTACTTCAAAAATGTATATATAGATTCATCTGCGGTACATCGCGGGGCTAAATTTATTTTAAAAAAATGCAAAATGTATTTTGTTTGGTAGATTAACTATATACATGTAATTAATTTTTGTATTTTGTAAATGTGCAGTATTTTGCATCTATATATTATCTAGTGTCCAATTTTTTATGTTTTAGGTGTATACCGTGTATTTCTTATAATATAGGAACGATATCATACAGTTCTTTAAATATTTAAATAGTCGAGAAGTGTTTTTTTTTTCACTGTAGAAATAGTAGTATTTTAATTATATTGTAGTTTTTCAATAATATCAGTACAATATAATTTGGCTTTCTATTTTTGTTACTTTCATATATAAATAATCTAAAACTTTAGTATATATAGTTTTTGCGTGCAATGAAAATAAAAGTAAGTTAACTTTTTTTATATGAATTATACTAATTGTTTACTTTTATTAACTTTAATTAATTGACTAAAAATATGTGTATATAATATTTTTTTTTTCAACCTCACATTAAATTAAAATAAAACTCCTCGATTGGTTGCCCAAGCTGGAGGAAAATTGTTTACAAAAGATGTTTCTGATAATAGCACTCTAGAAGAACGAGCTAAGCAATCAGCTTTCACATTGGACGTCCTTGGGATCTTAATCAGGGTAAAAGGAGGCAAAGAGGCACTAAGCACCTGAAACTCCTCAAGAAGCGTTGAGAAAACTGGCCACTCCTCCGGAGCTGGCACCATCGCTAATAACTCTCCAGAATCCGTCTCGAATCTCCGGCAATCAATCCCTCTGGAACGGATACACTCCATCGCCCATAATAATGCTTCTAGCTCTGAATGAAGCGGGGATGCACTGCGACGTTGACATCTGGCACCCATTACCAAGGTCTGATTTTCACCATCACCACACCACCATCCTAACCCTGAATGTGGTTCTGTGGCTTTCCACGAACCATCAACCTGACAATAAATTGATATCACCGGCGTAATCAAAGACTCCGTTAAAACGGAGTCCGCCCTTACGGCTACCTGGGCTTCCTCCCACTACAATTGATCACGTAAAGCCTCATTAATGATATCTGTTGGCTCCGATTGTAACCCTTGGAAAACTTTATTATTCCTGTCCTTCCATAAGAACCAGACCAGCCACGGAATCGAGCGATGAGTAGTGCCTAAAGCCATATGGGCTAAACCTTTGCCATATATAAAATCTAAATTTGAATAGATTGAACCAAATGGGAACTTGTCTGTATTAGGTCCAACAAAAATTCTATCCCAAAACCGACGAGAATAAGGGCACTCAAATAAGGTATGATTAATCGACTCTTCCTCCAGATCACATCTCTTGCATGCCGTGTCACAATTAACTCCCCGGGAGGCTAATCGCACCTTCACCGGAAGAGAACCCGATGCGATCTGCCGAAAGAAGTGTTTGATTTTAGGTGGTACGGGAGGTCCCAAGCCTTAGCCTTCAGGGCATTAAAATTGGGACCATAATCAATTTCAGCCTTCATATCTTGGGCTACCTTATACCCTGATTTAACCGAATACCGACCAGATTGTGTATAATGCCACACCAATCGATCTGGTCTATAAGATTTGCTAATAGGCAAACTAAGAATAGTTTGAATATCCTCCGGATCCATATATTCTTGTAGTATAGGGAAATGCCATTCTTTAGTCTGTGGATTATTCATATGATTTACCATTAAATTTGGATGAAGTTGCCGTCCCCTACCGTTTGCAGGTCGAGGATGCTGATCCAGGATCCACGGGTCACGCCAAACCGAAATGTTGAAACCCGAACCAACTGACCATCGGACTCCTTTTTCCACTAGAGCATCTCTCACTTTTGGTAAGTATAAAACATATTCATCATTTTTTAAAAAGTGTATATTGTATAAAGTTCATCTATAGAGTTATTAATTTACCGATTCTTACGCAGAACCATAAAAAAAAATTGGGACCAAAAAAATATATTGATTTATATGAGTTTTAATTTTTATTAATTTATCACTAATTTTAACTTTAATTTATATACATAGTTTAAAATACGGAGTAAATTCTTAGATAAAGTATGAAACATTCATCCTTTTCATAAATTTGCTGGAAAATTTTGTCAATTGTTATCACACAATTTATTATAAACTTCCAAATTATTACGAAATGAAGATTATAATAGAGAAACCAAATTGGTGGTTATTTAAAAAAGAAAAAATGACAATGCTTAGTATAAGACACCAAAAAAGTACAAAAGATAAATGTTATTTACCAAAAAAAAAAACTAAAACCGACACATTTATCTCTTCCTTTCTTCTTCTCTAATTCTTCTTAATCTCATCGATTCGATATGTCTCTTACTGATTCTTCTATCCCTTCGTCTTCTTCTTATCCTTATCCACCTGTGACCCGTGAGGAAATCGGTGTTCACGCAATCACTAAGGCAAGCAGTCTCATACGATTGAAAACAACCAAAAAAACTTTTCTCAGGGCCATTATATAGAAAACCAAGATCTGCCCCATCACATATGGTCTCACTCCCTATTGGGAAAAATGCTACCCATTAAAAAAAAAGACAGTATTTGTGTGGATGGGGGAAAACACAGAGCAGTTCAAATAGGTCCTATGCCAAGTTATAAATTCAATAAAATCTGAGACTTCTGAAAATATCACGAAACTAAAAGTCTAAAACCACTTGAAGAAATTTCTACTTTTCCTTCCCTGTATCCTCCGGAGTTAGTTAGTTACCTGAGGTCAGTCCCCCCTAAAAACAAACCCAATCCTTCTTTAAAATAATAAATTAAAGTCTCAGATAGAGGAGACCAAGAACCTTATATTTCCAGTGAGAGTCTTGATTCTAAGTACAGTATGACTTTGAAAACTCTGGACTTCTCAAAAGTTCACAAAATTAGACACCCAAGCGTACTTAAAATTGTCACTAGAGAGACACTATCAATGTTGAAGACACACAGAATAAACAAATATCACCTGCGGTCATCCTCAGAAAACGGAATTCGTGCTCCTGACCAGACTTTGTTTTTACCTCCTTGGTTAGAGACTCCCGCAATGGTAGGCCACCCTGAACTGGAATCTGCAGAGATGAGTATCTCAAAATGAGAGCACTTAAAAAGCCAATCTTCATTACAGGTAATAACGTAGGCTTGAATAAAAAAGTTTGCAATCTTCTACAGGAGAAGGAGCCACTAAACAAACCTAAGTATAACAGTTGTGATTATCTTTCTATCTTAAGTCAAGGTATAAACTGATTCAGGCATTGGAATGCGCCTTTAATTATTAATAGTAGGTACCTGCGAATAAATGATGTCAATGGCAGAAATATATTAACCCTGAGAAAACTGCTAATGAAAACATAATAGGGGACTGTGGTGCAATGAAAAAAAAGCAGATAATATTCAAAAGCAAAAAGAAAACCCAACAGGGGAGCCAGATATAAGGAGGCTAATTCAAACATGGACAGAAACAGAGTGCGAAACAGAGTAGGAAACCTGGAATCCAAAGCGGGGGTCAGTGGAGAAGACAGCCTCGGACCAGAGGACGTTCCCCCACATGTAGCCTTCCCACATCTGCATCGAAATCTCAGCACACCAAATCTCCAGTGTCTTGGGATCAGCATCCCCAACGAGCACGTCCCAGAAGACGAGAATGTTGCCACGAGAAGAGGTGAGGAGTTTGTTGTCCGGCATGAAGCCAAGGAGGCCGTCTTTGTGACCATGATTGAGCAAATAGCACTGCCACACATCCGCCAAGTCCCCATGGAAAGAGATCAAACTGGAATCGGGATCGGAATAAATGGATAAAAAGGGTTTCAGAGCATTTAAACCATACACATGCCTCCAAACCATGGCCCCTTGCCTTACCCCGCTCAGAGGGTCACACCACATTATAGACCCGTCGGCATGCATACAGTATAACAATCTATCTGTTGCACAATAATTAAAATCATTCCACAAACCTTGTACCCTCGGAAAGTTGCAGGACACAGTAACAGTCTCCTGCCCCTGCACCACCTTTCTAAGCTCTGTCGCTTTCATCAGGTCCTCCGGGATAACATCTCTAGTCCAAGTTTGCAACTTTGGGTCGAACACCTCTGCCCAGATTGAGGGATCCTCCACGCAGCCTCCAAACACGTATATCTTGCCGTCTAAGACGCCAGCACGGGCGCCAGCGCGAGCAGCATTCATGGAAGGGAGGTAGCTCCACGTGTGAGTCCGACAATCCAAGTACGAGACAAGCGCGGTTTCCATGCAGTCTATCAATCCGCCAATTACATAGATCCCACACCCGAGGGAAACCAAGGTCGCTGATCGCGGAGTTGGGAACGACGGGATCGGGATCAGCCGATTCCGATTCTTATTTACAGAGAGGATGAACCAGCGCGGGTTTGGCTCAATTGGAGAGTCAATGAATACATACACGCACTCCTCCGTGCAACCCATACGGGATCGTGTCTCGTACAACTCAGGCGAAACCACCAGTGAGCGGTAGCTCTTTGAGGCCATAGATAAGGCCGCATGGTCTACTCTTGACACGCGGGCAAAGCAATCTATAGCAATCTCATCTGGCAAAGACCATAACCCACACGACGGAGACGCCTCCTTACGCGATTGCTCTACCGCGGCGGACATCGTCTTTGCCAGTGCTTATACTCGGTGGAGGAGCTTTAGTTAAAACTTACTAATTGAATTCGATTACGCAGTAGTAGTGTATAGCTCAAACCTCTTTTTTTCACTTATTAAACACACCTATTTATAGAGTTGTGATTTTTAAGTAAATTGCTAATTTACATAATAACGTTTTCCATTTTTTCGTATTTACATTTTCTTCGCTTTACCGTTTTAATTTTGCTCAATCTTCTCTTTTGTTGCTTGATTTTTTTTTTTCAATTTCCTTTGTAGTTCATTTTTCTGAATTTTACAAAAAAAATTCTTTTTTTATAATTAGAAAACTAAACCATTTACAACAAAACGATTTTGCTTGGATAAAAAAAACTACCATAGCAGGTTATGTGGCATGATTGCTGCAACTTATGTCGAGCATGTAAGAGCATCATTATCCCACGAATGATCGATCGTTGCTCCAAAAAATATATTTTAATGATTTTTTAATATTATTATATATTTAAATAATAAATCTAAAAATAAAAATTAATTAATTAAATGCTGTCACTTGTTTTGAGTAACGATTCTTCGTTTCTACGGGAAACAGCGTTCCTCAGTTTTTTTCTTTTTTTTTATTATTATTTTTAAATTTTTAATTAAGAGTATCTCTAAGTAAACCTCCAGTAATCATGCTCTAAGAAATCTTTTTGAAGACGCTTCAAATGCGATATAGGAAAAGGAGAGTGAAGCTGACGTGGTGGTTTAAAAAGATTTGATTGGAGAAAAAGGATCAAATGACGTGGTCTTCGTTTGTGTTGTTGAGAGTGACGAAACTAAGTATGAAGAAGCAGACGAGTTCATGTGTGGGATCATGCTAAGAATCTGAAATTTGTAAAAAAACTAAAAAATCTCTAAAAAGTTTCTCTGAGCTTAGCTCTCATCTTGAGAGTTAACATGATTGATTCTGTGTTTTATGAACATTGAATTGGTGTTGGTTACAGTTACGGTTCGTTGGTGCATTGAATTGGTTTGGTTGAATGATTGTGAGTTTTACTGTATCAAAGGTATCAGAGCTGTGTCATCCTCGGAATCTATGGAGGAAACGCTAGCTGAGACGAAGGTGAACGAAGCTATGGATCATGAAAAGACGTTGGTGTTGCGCTTAGACAGGCTTTACGATAAACTCGAGAAACAACATGCAGAGAAGGAGATGTATTTTGTTGCGATGCTCAAAATGCTTCGATTACACAACGGCGAAGGGGATAGTGAAGAATTGGTGAACATTGAGGTTAATGTTGAGAAAGAATCGTTTTAAGATTCTGTTATTGCTTCACAGTTCCTAGAGGTTCAAGTGACTCCACAATAAAAGTTGCTTCACGACATTGTTTCGATTGTGGATATTGACTCTGAGCTGGAGACAAAATCGATTGAACACATGTCTCTAGTAGCGATCTCAGAGGAAGAACTAATTCCACCATTTCCGGTATCGATTTCTACATTGGAACCTAGCCTTCAATTTCACAATGCATCAACGGTTGTTTGTGAGGATTCCCAATCTGTTGTTGGTTGTGCTGACTTGTTTAATCATCAAGAAATGATACTACAAGCTTCATATGCCAAAACAAGGGATGTGTTGCTTTAGAAATCAACAAGTGTCACAAACAATCAGGTTGCACGCCAACTGTTTGGTAAAAGGTCTCAGGTTAAAGAAAGACTGAAAGTGAAGAAAAAGAGAAAAGGCTTGAAGTCGTGGAGGTTTAAATATAAAAAAAGAGAATGAGAAACGGTGGAGACTATACAATAAGGTGTTCTCCTTCTCAAGTTTGTGTGCCCATAAGATTGATAGGCTGTGAACAAAAAGGAAGAGGAAGTTGCTTGGTGGAATTGATGTCAGAAAACTTTTGAGCCTATTTGTTGTTGGAAAAGTTCATGAAGCTCCAAAAGGTTTCAAATGTTGCTTTAAACTCAATAAGGAGCAGAACAGCATGGTTGTTTCTCCAAAAAAAAGAAGTAGCACAAACGATTTAACAATTGGTTGAATATGAGTCTCATGAGGGAAAGCTACATGATCACATTGGAGAGGTGTTTAAAAGCTGCATCAGAAGAAGGACTGCTGTTACAAAGGGTGTTTTAGAACTGACATTTCCGGAGGATATTTGTTCTGCAAGAAAAAATATCACATGTAATCTCTTGGAAAGAGCTGACTGCTATGAACAACCAACATGTGGGGCGGCTAAGCCTGGAGCATCTCACTTATTTGATCAATGTTCTCTAGTGGTACAGCAGAAGATGAAGAGGGACAATGGTTTTAAGTGTTGGAGGTTTAAAGTCAGATCTGAGAAAGAGGACATCAAGCAAGAATACAATCAAGTTTTTTATATCTCAGATCTTGGCATTAACATGAGGCTTGATCATTGTCATGGAGAACCTGTGTATGATCAGATTATCATGGTGAATGAGCAGTTGTTGCAAACCAGCGTGTTCATTCAAGAAGTGATGCGAAACAAAAAGAGAACGTTTCCCAAGTGGTGGTGGTTCAAGTACAAAGCATCACGCAAGAAGGGACTGTTTCTGAGTTCTTTTGATTCAATTACAGGGTGTTTCACATCATGGACTGGGCATGTGATTGTGAGAAAAGAGGCTCCAAATGTCCCTAAAGCAAACGAGCAGCTCGTGTACAGAGGAGATTGGAGAAGATGGCTAGCGCCCATACATGATTGGTGTATCCTTTCCACCGAGAGTGGTGTGCGTTATTTCCTACAAAATGAGTTTGAGCAGTTTGTGAACATTGTGGACAAGTTGGGAAGGCATAAGGACTATGATGCATTTCTAATACTACAGTTTCTGGCCGGTGCTGAGAGGTTCCAAATCAAGCACAAATGGCGATTTAAACTCTGGGAACGAAGTGACAAGTGGAGGATGATCTTATGCAGCAGGGTATTGGTTGCTTACAAGCTTGGAAGCACGGCTAAGATAGTTACAGTGTTGTATCAGCGTGTGGATCAACTGGTTCAAATGGAAATTGTCAAAGTAGAACGAATGCTTGTGGTTACACAGAGCCAAACCTTTGACCCTGGAATCAGATTTGAATCACAAGAGACTTTAAGAAGTCATATTCCAAGCAGAGCTGCTATAATGGTTTCAATCAAATGGATTCTTAAGATTGTGGAGGTGGCATCATGAGAGTTATTCTATGTGTTGTACAAGGAAGTTTACATGAACCTTGAGGTCAAGGTTTTGCAAAGAGGGGAGATTTGATATAGGAAAAGGAGAGTGAAGCTGACATGGTGGTTTAAGAAGATTTGATTGGAGGAAAAGGAGCAAATGACGTGGTCTTCGTTTGTGTTGTTGAGAGTGACGAAACTGAAGTATAAAGAGCAGACGAGTTCATTTGTGGGATCATGCTAAGAATCTGAAATTTGTAAAAAATCTAAAAAATCTCTAAAAAGTTTCTCTGAGCTTAGCTCTCATCTTGAGAGTTAACATGATCGATTCTGTGTTTTATGAACATTGAATTGGTGTTGATTACAGTTATCGTTGGTGCATTGAATTGGTTTGGTTGATTGATTGTGAGTTTTATTGTATCAAAATGATCTCTGTTTAGAAGAGGAGAAATATTTAATTTAATCAGTGCTACCGAGTCTGCATTCAAGCTCTATAACACCACTAGCAACAGAACCTGAGGCTTCTCGGTTTAGGTAGTCTGGCTATCGAAAATGTAAATCCTTATTTTTAATTTTCAAGAATCAATATATACAAGTCTGCTTTGTATTCCCCACATTAAGAGGCACTTGATGATTTCAATAATTCAAATAATGCACATTAGCAAATAAATACAGTTGTTTCTTTTTAAAAGACGCATACATAGATTTTGGACGTTCTCTAATGAAGAAGACATCGATTTGTATGAGTTAGTCAAATCAGAGCCAAATAAACTACGGTTGAACAAGAAATGTCTAAGCCAAGTTGAGAAATTATACTGCTTGAGTTTTGAACACAGACATAAAATCTAATTGGACAATTCTCATCTTTTGAACCATATTCGATATCTTGGTCGCTTTGAAATTTATCATCAAAATCAAGTTCCCACTATTACATGCAGACAGACACAATGACTAAATGATCTGTTTTGCTTTGTTTATATTCAAAGCTTGGTTCATAAGCGTAAGGAACTCTGGAGTGATCTGAGAGATCATAATGCCTCGCCTCTATATCGACATAAGGCTTGGCTTATTTGAGGGGATTTTAACGAAACATTAGATACTGATGATCATTCTCTGTATGACTCATCACCATTTATACCAGCAGGGATGCGAGATTTCCAGGAAGTTGTGAGAACCTGTGAATTTGTCGATATGAGTTACCAGGGTCCACGCTATACATGGTGTAATAAACGACATGATGGTGTAATATGTAAGAAGTTGGATCGAGTGTTAGTGAACCAAAAATGGATTCAGCAGTTTGGTCAATCTCACTCGGTGTTTGAGCCAGGAGGTTGCTCAGACCACTTGAGATATCGTTTTTACATCACTGCAGAAATTCAGCGAGTGCAGAAACCCTTTAAGTTTATCAATGAAGTTGCTTTACATCCGGACTACCAGACACAACTTGTCGACTTATGGCAACGCTCTCCTCCACTCTTTCACTCTACCTCTGCCTTGCATAGATTCTCAAAGTCTCTCAAAGGACTGAAACCTTACATTCGAGGCCTTGGGAAGCAAATGGTGAGCAATATTACTGCTCGAACAAAAGCAGCCTATAAAGCTTTATGTGAAGCTCAGGCGCAGACAATGGCTTTCCCGTCTTCTCAACTGATTAGTGTAGAAGCAACGGCATATGCCAAATGGAGGAAGTTAGCTGATATAGAAGAGTGTTTTCTGCAGCAAAAGACAAAACTACATTGGCTCAAGGTCGGGGATCAGAACAATAAAGCTTTCCATGCCTCAGCAAAGCTTCGAGAGATGAAGAATAATATTAAGGAGATTCAATGTGACGATGGGAGAGTGGTTGATACACATGATCACATTAAGGTCGAAGCTGAGAGATATTTCAATACCTTTCTCACATATTCCCCTGCGGACTATGTTGACTGGTCATTGGAGGAACTGGCTGACGTTCTTGATTATAAGTGTGATGAGCATGACAAAAACCTACTTACCAGAGAGGTTTCCAAGGAGGAGATACGAAGAGTGCTGTTTGCTATGCCTACAAACAAATCCCCAGGCCCTGATGGCTTCAATGTCGAGTTCTTTAAAGCGTCCTGGTCAGTGGTGGGTGAGGATTGTGCTGTTGCTATCCAATCCTTTTTCCGGACTGGTTTCTTGCCAAAAGGGGTTAAAAGAAGGAGGCTAGAACAAAGAAAGATTATCGACCTATATCCTGCTGCAATGTGCTATATAAAATCATTTCCAAGATTCTTGATAACAGGTTGAAGATCATTCTGCCCAAGTTTATCTCCTCAAACAAGTTTGCTTTCATCAAGGACAGATTGTTAATGGAAAACCTTCTCCTAGCAACAGAACTTGTCAAAGACTACCATAAGGATCCTGTATCCCCAAGATGCGCTATGAAAATAGATATATCGAAAGCTTTTGATTTAGTGCAGTGGGGTTTTTTCCTTAACACACTGTGTGCACTAGAGTTTCCAGACGCCTATATTCACTGGATCCAAACCTGTATTACATCTACTTCTTTCTCCGTACAGGTCAATGGTGAGCTAGCAGGCTACTTTGGTAGCAAAAGGGGGCTTCGACAAGGTTGTTCTTTGAGCCCTTATTTGTTTGTGATCTGCATGAATGTCCTCTCACGCACATTGGATAAGGCTGCACAGCAAAAGAAGTTTGGTTTTCATCCTAACTGTCAGTCAATGAACCTCACGCACTTGTGCTTCGCTGACGATTTAATGGTTTTTGTAGATGGTAAAAAGCAATCTATTGAGGGAGCTCTGGAGGTGTTTACTGACTTTGCGAAACACTCCGGCCTGCATATTAGTCTTGAGAAATCCACTCTTTATATGGCTGGTGTTTCCCCGGAACATAAAGAGGAGATAGTCAACCTGTTTCCCTTTGAATATGGAACACTCCCTGTTCGATATCTAGGCCTTCTTCTGTTAACTAAAAGAATGTCCGTTGCAGATTATCTTCCGCTGTTGGAAAAGATTTGATCTCAGATAAGCACTTGGACAGCTTGGACGCTCTCATTTGCATGGAGGCTTCAGCTGTTACAGTCGGTTATATTCAGCATCACCAATTTTTGGATCTCTGCTTTCAGACTTCCAAAGGCTTGTGTTCGAGAAATAGACAAACTTTGTTCTGCTTTTTTGTGGGATGTCCCTTCTTTAAATCCTAAAAAAGCAAAGGCTGCTTGGTCAGATGTTTGTCTGCCAAAGAATGAAGGCGGCTTAGGCTTACGTTCAATAGAAGAAGCAAACAAAGTATGTATCCTTAAGTTGATCTGGCGACTCCATTCTGCTAAAGGTTCATTATGGGTGAACCGGGTTCAGCGGCATCTCATTCGGAATGGTTCTTTCTGGGCAGAGCAAGCCAACACAACGGTGGGTTCCTGGATATGGAGGAAACTCCTAAAATATCGAATCATAGCAAAGCAGTTCTATCGTGTTCAGGTTCATAATGGGGAGTCCACCTCCTTTTGGTTTGATAACTGGTGTCAACTAGGATGTCTTCATGACAAACTAGGAGACAGAGGCCCTATTGTTCTTGGGATCCCACTTTCAAGTACAGTCGAAGAGGTTATGGCAATGCACAAGCAGAGGAGACATCGATAAGCTTTGTTGAATCAGATTAAGGAGGAGATTCTTACACGCAAGGTTAGTCGAAATGGGGAAGAGCAAGATGAAGCACTCTGGAAAGGGCGAGAAGCTGGTTACCGCAAGAAGTTTATCACAAAGGACACCTGGTCCCTTATACGCATTCCTCATCCTACTTTTGAGAGCCACAAAGTGATTTGGTTCCCTTACGCTACTCCGAAGTATGCTTTTATTACTTGGCTCCTAGTTAAAGGCAGGCTAAGCACAGGAGACAAAATGCAGAGATGGAATACATGGGCGAACACCGGTTGTGTTTTTTGCAGCCATCTGATGGAAACTGTTGCACATCTCTTTTTTCAATGTACTTTCTCACAGCGAATTTGGGAGACCCTAGTGAAGAAGATGTTACTAACCAAATACACCATAGACTGGCATGATATCATGGCACTGCTGGGTGGCGACGATCTCGACAAGACTACGCATTTCAGAACACGATACATTCCATTTGGTTAGAGAGGAACGCTCGTCGGCATGGAGACTAACCTGCTACAGAGAAGAGACTAGTCAAGCTCATAGATAAAAATATCCACAATCGACTTAACACCCTTTATTTTTTTTTTAATCTAATTTAACATTACATTAAAATATATATATATATATATATATTCAAAGCTTGGTAGGTCTGAGTGTCAAGCTCACTCTGCATCAAATTAATGTTTGCTTGGGGACACTTTATTACATGAAATTTCAGAAACTAATGGGATTCTGATTCTCTCGTCCTCTCAGAATTTAAAAACCATTTGCTCTGTGTATCCGAGTTCCTTGAGTACCCCTTTGACCTGCGGTAAAAACAAACCAACAAGACATTAGACATGAGCTGCTCTGCATTTTGCTGATTTGATTGATTGATTTTCTGCAACTGAATTAGTCTATTTAATATATCATTACAAGTTCTAGAACTTTCCATCACAAGAATATCTAAGAACACCCTACATACTTCTGTTAAACAACAACCGTCCGATCAACATAGTTTATACTAAATCCAACGGTTGAGAAAACCAAACAAAACAAATGAAAGAACTCTTTGTCCCCTCTCTCTCTCTCTCTTCCTTATCTCTCTCCGCCACACTCTCTCTCTCTCTCTCTTTCCCCGAACTCTCGTCTCCAATGGCCGGTCTACTCAAAACGCCGTCTTTACATCTCACACCAACTCTTCTTCATGCTCCCTCTGTACCCTTTAAGCCCTTTTGTGTCTCCTTCGCCGGAGGAAGAAATACCACCGTCTCACTCTCTCGCCGAGCTTCTCTCCGGTCTGTGTCTAGCGGCTATCCTCTTCGGTTACTGAACCTTGTTCCGTTTGCTTCGGGAGAAGCTGAGACTACGGAGACAGAGGTGGAATCGAACGAACCTGAAGTCCAGGTTTTTCAATTTCGGCTAACTTCTGTTTACTGGAGGGGTTAGGTTTTAGGGTTTCGAAATTGGGAGTCTCATGTACTTAATTAGAATCTTATGATGAAATTTTGAGAATTTTGGATATGGTAATGCTAGATTTGCTTGTTATTTGCGTAAAGTTATAAGCTTTTGGTTGATTTTGTTTTCCTCTTTAAGTAACGTTCACATGAGTAAGAGCAATGAGTAGGATTCGTATTCAGTATAATCAGGCGTGAAATTGTGATTGTTAATTTTCTAATGATACATCAAGTGGTAGATTTTGATTCTTTGGGCATGGTGTATTCCCAAAATGATGGAGTTTCACAAGCATTTTAGGACCATGTTGTGTACTATCGAAATCGAATTGACTCGTTGATTCTTGTATGAGGGTTCACAGAGAATGTCCTGAGTGTTTTTGGTGTTAATTCTGGTGTTGTTTGTTTTTTAGATTATATTCTGTTCTGTCTCAGTTTTTATCAGGAATTGATGTGACAATGTCTGTATTGCTTTCATCTGATTCTGTCTTCCTTGTGAAATCATGGAGCAGGAGACGGATGGTGCTGTTGGTGTCGAGAGTGAAAATGTCGTAGCTGATGAAGAAGAAGAAGCGGCTGTTATCACATCGTTGCTGAGTTCATATAAAGAAGCTTTAGCAGACAACAATGAGGGGAAGATCGCTGAGATAGAAGCATCTTTAAAATCCATAGAAGATGAAAAATTTCTGCTTGAGGATAAAGTAGCGTCTTTATCCAATGACTTGTCGGTGGAGAGGGATCGGCTCATAAGAATCAGTGCAGATTTCGACAACTTCAGGAAGAGGACAGAGAGGGAAAGGCTAAACCTTGTTTCAAATGCTCAAGGAGAGGTTGTAGAGAATCTGTTGGCTGTTTTGGATAATTTCGAGAGAGCTAAATCCCAAATTAAGGTGGAGACCGAGGGAGAAGAGAGAGTCACTAATAGTTATCAGAGCATATACAAACAGTTTGTTGAAATTCTGGGCTCACTTGGTGTTATCCATGTGGAGACAGTCGGGAAGCAGTTTGATCCTATGGTAAGTTACTAATATATCTTTCTTCTTTCCTGAGATCCAAAAACGTATTTTTGTTGCTCTGCTTGCGCCTTGCTGGACCTTGTGGTGTTAGTCTTTAACTATGGAGGTGATCTTTATAATCGAAGTGTTTTGGAGATTAATTAGGATAAGTCAATTGTATAGTGCCGCTGGAATAATCTTGATTAGAACCTAGATATGGTTGTTACTTTGAAAGATGGCTAGATAAGATGGATGGAACAAATTATGATGAATGATACTTTGTGATGCAAATGATCACGGAATCTCAAGGTTTGGTTTAAGGGTCCCTTATTCCAGTTAGATAATGTTTGATTATCACAAAGTTTGAAGTACATAACAAATCATGAATCTAGTACCAATCATAAAGTGTTGGAGACTTTAGATGAGCTTGTTACTTTGCAAGATGGGTGTGATAGATTTCAATGAGTTGGTAGTTGTTAACCTTATCTAATGCTTTTGATTGATGGTCTTTCCAAATATATAAAAGCTGACATCTCTTTTTTTGCTTTTCTCTTTGTTGTGTAAAAAAGCTACATGAGGCAATAATGAGAGAAGATTCCGCGGAATATGAAGAGGGTATAGTACTTGAAGAATACAGGAAAGGTTTCTTGCTAGGGGAAAGGCTTTTACGTCCGTCGATGGTGAAAGTATCAGCTGGACCTGGACCAGAGAAGCCTGGTGAAGCTGAAGGAGAAGAACCCACTGCACAAGGAACCTCAGAAGAAGAAGCTTCGTCATCTTGAAATCGAAGATGAATCAAGAGTGAGCAGTTTTTGTGTGCGTATGAGTGAAACGATACAGGGAAAGAGGGAGAGAGAGGTCCGTTTGACATATTAATTGTTGTTTATTGTTATTGATACGTTATTCCATTTCTACAGAGTCTAAGAGGAAATAGAAACGAGATTTTCTTTTTTATAAAGAATTATTAAATTTTGAGTATTTGATACCGGTGGAGGAGATCATGGATTTTGGTATCTGTATACAGCTTGGAAAGTAAAGAACATGAAGAAACCAAGAAAATGCCAATACAAATATTTGTAACTAAAAATACTACTGGGTCAGGTTATTTTGGGTTTTCGGGTGTGTTTAAGTGTCTTAAGATTTGTTCATTTTGTCGTGTATGGGCCACGTTGATTGGGATATACTATCAGATAAGTTGGGACCAATAATTAGGACACAGAAGAACAACAATAAGATGAAAAAGTGAGTGTTTCTCTTCATTTATTGGTAATTATCACAAAACTTTTAGACCGGATTCGAGGTGTAATAATAGGGATCATATAGGTCTGGACCATCTTTAATACAATGCATAATTGCATATGCTGCGTATGACGTACAAATACAAATGCTAGCAAACTACTCCCTCCGTCTTTTATTACTTGTTGTTTAAGGTTGTTTAACATGGATTAAGAAAACTATTAAATTTTCTGTTTTATCCCTTTTTAATGTATTTTTTAATTTTTTTTATTGGTCAAAACATTAATAAAGTTGGATAGAATTAATTACCAAACATTTGCATTGGAAATCTAAAACGATAAGTATTGGAAAACAAAAATTTATCTCTAGAATGACAAGTAATTAAAACTGGAGGGAGTAGCAAAGTAATTCCTCAGGACCTCAGTAGTAGTGAGTAACTGTCCCGGTTAGCTTTTTGAGCAACGAACCGAATGAATATATATTTTGTATCCCGATTGGGTTTGTTTAACAAATGTCATAGGAGTAGTTAACGAGGAGAATCAAATTTTCTTATGAAACAAATACAAGAAGACATTAAACAAGGCCATATGACACGTGAAACACATGGAATGAAAAACGATAGTTAGTAGTCAGTCAATTATTATTATGATTATTTCACGACAGAAATGGAGAAAGACAATAGTAGTTGACAATAACTTGAATTACTATTTACATTTTTATATAGTCACAAAAATTAATGGTTTGTCATATATGGAATGGCAAATTGCAAGTTGGCAAACCATTTCTTTCTGAAAAACATTAATTATATGGAAAGATATAATAATTAAATGATGATTTAGGGACATACTTTAATATTTTTGCCAAAATTTTACCAAACCGGTCGTCATATGATAATTGTCAGAGAAATTAAATGACAAGTCTTTGTACAATTCCATATATGTTCGAAACCGGACATTTCTAACCCAGTGAGGTTAGAATTAAGAGACGTTTGAACATTTTTTTTACACAAGTAGTATCATTTTGTATGAATATTTAATATTTGATTACTAGAATCATGATTCATGCGAAAAACATCGCATTCTTATCATGAACAAGGATATTGCTTTTGACGACTAAGTTGGTCCTACTCACCTATACTCTTAAAAGAAAATTAATTAATGTGTATAATTCCTATACACCCAACTCATATATGTACGAAGGACTGTCGTCAGTGGCTTCGCAAAATGGTCCTGAACCTGCTACCGTTTCATGCATCTTCATTATTAATCAAATACCCACAATTGCACCCCAACAGTTAGGGAGAAAAGATAATACAAATTTCAGAATTTAAAAAAAAAAAAAAAAAGAAAAGAAAAAAGATCTATGACGACAACGTTCTATGACCTACATTTTGATCTGGCTATTATTTACTTTCTAGTTTCTACTATTAAAAAAAGGAATCTTTCAATAATGCACTTGTTTCTGGCCGTAAGAATACCATCAATCAAATCAAATTTCGGCGGATAATAATAATTAAGACAGTCTTTAAAAAAAAAAATTCTTCTAGCTTTTTTTTTGTTGTTGTTCTCTAGACTATGTGCATGCAAGCCAACATTTGTGAATGGGGTAAATGGGAAATAGCTTTATCCGCGATAAAATTACAATGCCATGTCATATCCATTGATTCCAAAATTTTACTTAGATGTAGATATATTGCATGATTAAGACAAATCTAGCTAGATTTTGTTAATTTCGCGATCCAAAAGTTACATTTTGGCTTTTCATTGTCATTTGGAGTTTGATTTATGTGTAAAGTATCTTTAATTAGAGTTGAAAAACATGGGATAATATCATATAAAGACAGAAATAAATGATTTGTGATCGCAATCAAAAATAAAGGTGCAAATATTTATTTTGCTGTACCAAAAAACTAGGTGACATGGATGTGCCGATACATGAAGCTGTGCCTAAGAACTTGTTTACGTAGCTATGCGTAGGCATTTTCTTCAATGAACCCACCTACTATACTCGGTCCAGCCAATTTTATTTTCGACACGAGCGAAAATGTAACATGTTCATAATAAATATCAATCAATAAACCTAATAAATACAATCTTGATATTGGTCACCATCCACACAAATCCTCGACGCTTCACCATCTACCCCCAATTGACCGTCCATGTTAGATTTGATCTTTCAATACTCATCATGATCGTCTTTTTAATTGAGGTGTCTCTTCTTTTGTTTTTCTTTTACCTTTCTAATTCTTGTATTTTTCGGCATATTAAGATTTAGCAATTTAATTTACCAAGAAAATTAGTGGGTCAAAGTTTCACATAACATCAAGTCACCATTTACATAGGGATACTGAAAACTCTTATTATCTCACATAATTTTGAGTGTGCATGTTCTAATAAAGAAAAACTTATTTTTATTAAAACAATATATACATAAAAGCTATATAACTCTCTCTTTCTGATGTTAGCTAAAAAGGCCGTCCATACCTTGTCAGTCGTTAGGTGAGCCATTTATTTTCATGAAAATTATGAAAAGAAAGTTACACTGGCCGGAGCAGGAAATTTGGTTTCTAGCAAGCCAAAAAAGAGAAAAGAATAAGTGAAAAGAGGAGGATATATGATAATATGAAGATTAAATGGTGACCGATCGAGAAAACAAAACAAAATGACTGTATTCTTACGTAGAAGTGTGTATACATACTATAACGTTCACATGCATGTGCCAAACTTACAACTACTGTTATATAAGAAAAAACAAAAAAAAAATACACTTAGAAACTCCAGTTTCTATCTTGTAAATATATAAATTATATAAAATATCAGATATTTTTCTTTCATGTGTTTCTGTTCAATACTTTTCATAACTTTATAACCAAAATTTTATCAAAGTTATTAACTTATTTTGAGTGAAGACACGGTTTTCTCGGACTGCTAGTGAAAAACTTTCAGTTTGTGAATTTTGGTCAAGTTCTTCTCCTTTCTCTTCTTTTCTTCGATCGGGTTTCATTTTCGGAAAAGGTGACAATATCGTGTATCACTTCATCTGTATCATGAGGTTATAATTGCTTTTGTCAGTAAACTGATTTTCGAATATGTTTGTGCGTCATGTTTTTATACATTTTTGACATAGGATATCAATGTCATAGATTATACAGATTTTGTAAAACCTAAATACCTTTTTTTATATATAAATGAAAAACCAAAGCTCTCTCTGTTGGCGAGGAAAGTGTTCTCTCTACTAAAATCACTCTCATGTCATGTCTACAAAAATAACATTTCAAAATGAATCATTCAATATGATAGCTGCGAACGATCGATTTGATCATCAATGGTTAGTCTGGTTAAGTTAATCACTAGGTATACGTGGCTCATGTCTCATGAGAGGAGATAAGAGCTTCTTTCATTTTTGTTAAAGAGAGACAGATAAGAGTCTATACTTCCTAAGCGGCTAAGCTCAGCAAATGATCAATATAAAGAAAAAGATAACACATAAAATGGCAATAAACAAAAGTATATATACCATGCAGTTGAGAGTTTCTCTAATTGTAGATGCTTCACGTGAGAAAATAAATAAATAGTATTCAGTTATAAAAAACATACTAAATAAAATTCATAATAAGTGTCATAGTAAATAAACATAAATATGCTGTAGTATTTAAAACAAAGTGCTCATACATCACGAGAATATAGAAAAATATATAAGTACATAATTCGAAAGAAAGAATAATGGTGGTTTAAAAAAAAAAAGAGTTAATGCAGGGATTTGTAGAGATATAAATTAAAAACGAAATAGATGAAAGTATCCAATTACACTTTATGAATGAATTGTCACAATTTATTCACAGCCTGTAGGTATTATAGGTCCCGCTCATGTCATTTTTGAGCTTAGTATCATCTCGTCTAGTCGAATGTATCTTTAAACATCGCGTAGTCATGTTTCTTCTCAGGACCTAATTTATTAAACTTTGATATTGATATAGTAGTAAACACCAACCTGGTCAGGGGATTCGGGACCTAAGTTATTCCACGTAGTTTAAACATGTTTATAAGTGGTTTATAATTAGCAGAACAGAGTTATAAATTTGAATGTAAGAAAATAATATAGGTCAGTAGTTAGCTCACTATATCATTATAGACAGTAGAATGAATCTGCCCATGCGACGATTCCATCTATAGACATAAATATTTTAATATTATTCAATTGCATAATATAAAAAAATTCGCTAAAACAAAAATCTACATAATAAAAAAATGCATAAGAAAAATAATTTTAAAATATGTTGATTGAATACATTAATTTATGGAATGGTGAAATACAAATATAAATTTTTAGTAGAATAATATTATATTATGTTACAAAACATAATTATATCTAATGAAGAAAAAAATGTCATTAACAAATTTTAATATTTTAAAGTTATATTTTATATTGTAAAAGTAAATATGTATTAAAATTTTTTTAAAAGATTGTAAAAGTTTTAAATATTATTTGAAGATAAGACTATTTTCATTATAGAAAATAATTTCTTATTTTTATAATTGCTAATATTTTATATGGATAAAATAACAAAAAAGTTATTATGCAAATAAGAAACTATATATATTCAGTACTTAACAAAAATAATCTTTGAAAAAACTAAACAAGAAGATAAAATTTAAATAATATGCGGCATAAACCTCCGATATGAAAAGATTAATCTGTTTTTAGGGAATCATCTTGTAATAAATAAAATATAAGTAAAATAATTAATTACCAGAAAAAAACGTTTAAGAAAATTTTGGTTTCAAAGAAGATCTCTCATTTACTCAAAAGTTCAAGCTCGATGCATGAATGAATACCTTGATATGATGCTCATTTACTCCAAATTAAGTCCGACCTTTTTTTGGATGTGAGGATGCATGGGTTAGATGAATCTTTTGAGCACGTGGACTCGTGGACAACATTAACAACAACATCTCCACACTTCAACGTCGATTGGTTTTCTCTTCTTCCTTCTTTGTTTATTTGTTATTACTATAGATACTATACATTCGAGATTAGGTTTTCTACAAGCCAAGATATCGTTTTTTTTTCTTCTTTATTTTGTATATTTTTTTTTTGAATAAATGTTAAATTATATTCAAAAGAAATAAACGCTATACATGACTAACTCATAGCTTTTCTTAAAAAGTACATACATAACATGCTTAATAGGACCTAGTTGGAAACCAATCTTGAAGAAAGTTGCCGCCACCGATCGTACTGAGCCGATTACGGATATTCTTATCAATCAGTTTGGTAAGTTTTTCCGCTGTGGAAGGTGTGTCTCCATATCGCCGGTCATTTCTTTCCCTCCACAAAGAGTGAATCGTGTTCTGAAGTGTATAACCCAACAAAAACCGTGTAGTCTTCTCCAAAGCATTTCCAGTTACTAAATTCAGTACCTCCAACCATCTTGTTGTATATCTGTGTAGAAGAATGCCTTTAACAAGCTTTTCCCAGACCCGTTGGGAGAAGGGGCATTCAAAAAACAAATGCTCCCTCGTTTCCAAAGGACAACTGCAGAAAACACATTTTGGGTCAATGTTTTGGCTCCATGCCTGCATTCTCTCCCCAGTGGAAAGCCGGTTTTTCACCACTAACCATGTAACAAAAGCAAATCTTGGCGTCGCATAAGGGAACCAGATGGCCTTGTGACAGTCCAAGATTGGTTTTGCTTCATGTATATGTAACCATGTGTCCTTCGTCGAGAATGTACTCCGGTATGCATCATTCTTGCCTTTCCAAAGTGTTCTGTCAGCCTCCTCTGTTTGAGAGGATTGACACCTCCGTATTTCCTCCTCAATCAGATTTAGCATCGGCTGTCTATGGGCCCTTCTCCTAGGCATAATTAAAACATCAGCGACAGAGCTATAAAGCGGGATGCCTAGAGCTATAGGGCCCCTTTCTCCTAGCTTATCATAAATGCGACCCAATGTGCACCAATCATCAAACCAAAATGAGGTGGAAAAACCATTTCTCACTTCAACCCGAGAGAACTCTTTTGCTATAGATCGATATTTAAGGAGCTTCCGCCAAATCCAGGAACCCATGTATGAGCTTTCTTTCTTAGACCACAAAGAGCCTGACCGGATTAGATATCGCTGAACCCATTGCATCCATAATGAGTCTTTAGCAGATAAGAGTCGCCAAATCAACTTTAACATGCTCACTTTGTTTGCTTCTGCCACTGAACGGAGACCTAGACCACCTTCCCGCTTGGGTAGACAAACCTCTGACCAAGCTACTTTTGCCTTAGTAGTCTGCAGGCTCGGACCGGACCACAGAAAAGCAGAACACAGCTTGTCAATAGCGGTGATACATGCTTTAGGGAGACGGAAAGCAGAAATCCAAAAGTTGATAGTGCTAACAATGATCGAACTGATGAGTTGCAGTCTCCTTGCAAAGGAGAGTGACCTTGCAGTCCAAGTGTTAATTTGCGATCTTATCTTTTCCAAGAGGGGAAGATAGTCATCTGCGGACATTCTCTTAGTGAGGAGAGGAAGACCGAGATAACGAACCGGTAAGAGATCAGAAGCAAAGGGGAACTGTTGCAAAATCTCTGCACATTTATCCGGAGGGATACCAGCCATATAGATAGTAGACTTCTCGATGCTTATACGCAAACCAGAGTGTATTGCAAAGTCCTCAAAAACCGCTAGAGCACCTTCAATGGACTGCTGTTGTCCATCGACAAAGACCATCAGGTCATCAGCGAAACATAAGTGCGTGAGCTGCAGAGTTTTACAATTTGGGTGATAACCAAATTTTTTCCCCTGAGCAGCTTTATCCAACTGGCGAGATAGGACGTTCATGCAAATGACGAACATATACAGACTTAAAGAACAACCTTGTCGAAGTCCTCGCTTGCTAGTGAAATAGCCGGCCAGTTCCCCGTTGACCTAGACTGAAAAAGAAGCAGTCGTGACGCAGACTTTGATCCAATTCACAAATTGTTCCAGAATACCCATAGCTCTTAAAGTGTTAATCAAAAAGCCCCATTGCACAGAATCGAAAGCTTTTGATATGTCTATTTTCATAGCACACCGTGGAGAGATAGTATCCTTGTGGTAATCTTTCACCAGTTCAGTAGCCAATAGTAAATTCTCCATAAGCAGCCTGTCCTTAACAAAAGCAGATTGGTTATTGGAAATAAATTTTGGAATGATCACTTTCAGTCGATTAGCAAGGATTTTGGAGATTATTTTGTATAGAATGTTGCAACATGAGATAGGCCTGTAGTCTTTCATAACCTGAGCTCTCTTCTTCTTAGGAATTAGTGCTAAGATGGTCGAGTTGACTCCTTTAGGCAGAAATCCTGTTTTGAAGAAGGATTGAATAGCTATCACACAATCCTCACCCACCACCGACCACGATTCTTTGAAGAATTCCACGTTAAAACCATCAGGACCAGGGGATTTATTTGCTGGCATCGCAAATAAAACCTTCTTAATCTCCTCCTTTGTGACCTCCCTGATAAGCATAGACTTGTCATTTGCATCACATTGTAACTCTAAAATGTCTGTTAACTCATCCGTAGACCATTTGACATAGTCATCTGGTGAAAAGGAGAGGAAATCCCTGAAATAGCTTTCAGCTACAGCCTTAATCCGATCATGAGTGTTAGCAATGCTCCCGTCGTCACCATGAATCTCCTTAATACGATTTCTCATCTCTCGAAGCTTAACTGAAGCATAGAAAGCTCCTTATTGTTCTGATCACCAACTTTAAGCCAGTGGAGTTTGACTTTTTGTTGGAGATAACGTTCCTCAATATCCGATAAAGACCTCCATTTAGCAAATGCTTCTGCCTCCTCACGCACCGCCTGTGCAGAAGGGTTAGCCATCGTTGCCTGTTGCAGTTGACAGAGAACAGAGAAAGCCTTCTTAGTTCGCTGCGTGATAGTTCCCACTATTTCCTTCCCCATATTTCGTAGAAGTGGTTTCAAACCCTTTAAAGACTTTGAGAGGCGATGCAGTGCAGAAGTAGAATGGAAGAGTGGAGGAGACTCTCGCCATTTATCTGCAAGCGCTTTATGATACTCTGGATGTGTCACTACCGCATTGACAAACTTAAAAGGTCGAATAATCCGTGGTTCCTCCCTCGTGATATGAATCCGACATCGCAGATGATCTGAACAACCTCCAGACTCAAAAACCGAGTAGGACTGACCATATTGCTGCATCCACTGTTGATTTATGAGGACTCTGTCTAACTTCTTACAGATGACCCCATCATCCCTCTTGTTACACCAGGTATATCTCTGCCCCTGATAGCTCATATCCGTTAGTTCACAGTGGCTAACCAACTCCTTAAAATCTCTCATACCCGACGGGACCATTGGTGCTGCCGCATAACAAGAATGATCATTATTTTCCAAGACTTCATTGAAATCTCCCCCAATGAGCCATGCTTTATTCTGAAACAGAGGAGAATCCTTATGGGAGCGAAGATCTTCCCAGAGAATTCTCCGTTCTGTCACAAGGTTAGAAGCATAGACGAACGTTACAAAAAACTCCTGCAGTCCCTCAATGCAGACTGAAACCGTAATAAGTTGAGATGTTTTATAGATAGGTGTCACACACACGTTATCTCGCCAAACCAACCATAATCTGCCTAACCGATGCTCTTCATAATTAGTTAAAAGCGACCAGTTAGCAAACACTGACTGAAACACTCGATCAACCCTCCTCTCCTTGATCTTTGTTTCTAATAGACAACCAAAATCAAACCTACCACTATTTAGCCATTCACGAACAACCCGATGCTTTTCTTTTTTATTAAAGCCTCTAATATTCCAGAAAAACCCTGACATCAGAAATTTTTGGAAGTATTACGAGTCTTGACAGTGGTAGGTGGGTGTATCCGAGAATTCTGACCACCAGTGTTGTTTAGAAACTTATGTCCATCCTTAGAGGCACGGGGAAGGGATTGCCTGAGCATCAAGTCTACACCTACGCCTTTTGACACAACTGCAGCTGCTTCAGAAGTGGACTCCTCCTGAGTCTCATCAGAACCCGACTCCTCCTTCTCACCCTGTTCCGACTCATCATGTAAATCATCTCCTACCTCACCCTTACCACTCAGACATGAAAAGGAATTAGAGACAATAGAAGCTGCAACATTGGTAGCTGCCACCTGCTTTTGTGGACTACGAAGCCCCCTAGTTGGAGTACACCAGTCTGAACTTGTTGTATCACCTTGTAACTCCACAGGCGGACTATCGACATTTACACCTGTCTCATCAACCACAGACGCCGTAACAGTAGGAGCTAAACCCGTGACAGGGACCACATGTTCCTCACGACCTTCAGATACAACCGGCGGAACAGAGGCCACCTCAACAGAGACTTGTGCTTCTTCCACCACCTCCGTTTGTCGTTTCTTAGTTAAACAGTCTGAGTTATTATGACCCCACTTGGAACAGTCACAACATCTTGGAGGTAGCCAGGGATAGACAAATTCAACCATAGTGTCCCCACCTTTCGCGGACTTAAACGACAAGTGCTTTGGTAGGCTTTTCGTCAGATCGACCTCCACAAACACCTTTGCTTCAGTAAACAATTTACAGGCCTCTGTTTCAGAGTGAAGTTTCTTTGGAATGCCAAGAGGGCTAGGGATAGCACTCAACACCTTCCAAGAGAAATACTTTGGTGGGAGATTCTTGACAATAACCCAAAGTGGCACAGATTTGATTTCCTCCTGCTCTGCATCAATAATGGGGGTCCATTTAGTGAGAACGACAGGAACTCCACAAAGGTTCCACATTCCTCTGTTCAGAACCCTAAGCCGTGTACGCTCATCCTTAATGCGAAATCGAACTGTAGTCTTGTTCACGACATGAACATCTATTTTCATCGTTTTATCTCCCAAAGTCCAGATCTTATTAACAAGAGCATGAATGCCTCCCACAAAGGGAGCCTTAGCTAAAAATTTCCCAACCAGAAAATCTTCCCATAAAGGGTGAGCCTCTTCAAAAACACTATCAGGGATCCGGATAGTCGGAACCCCATCGACCTCCTCAATAGGCAAGTCCAACTTTTCCATCTCCTCCGAATCCTTAACCAATGACACCCATGATTTTTTGGGACCCATACGATTCCCACCCGAATTAACGTTAGTCCCCTGTGTCTGGTCACCTACCGTAGTAACAACAGGCACACCCAGAACCGAAACAACACCAACACTAGCCTCTATACTTTGCGAAGCACCACCACTAGAAACCCCACACGTATCATCACAACTCCCCCTAATCTTCCCCTCTTCAACCTCCACTCCCGACTTCCCAGAACCGTCAACCACCGGCGTAATAGCCGCCGATGGCATCAGAACGTGAGAAAGAAGCAAAAACCCTAAATCGCCTTTTTTTTTTCACCCTCAGAGCTAAATGCACCCCTTTATGTTGTATATATATACGTCATTTTTGCATGATTTATATTTCCTATTACATAATGTATAATTTCTCCAAAAACGATCAATCATAACATATTAACATGATATCAATTGTATGTTTATAAGTAATGTTTAATACTAACAGTTAATATATTTTAAGTAATTGTGTCCTTCCTCCACGCGATTAAATTTTCACTTAAAACTAGACTCCAAACAATAAAGTAACACTAGAATTTCATTACTTGCCAAATAATAAACTACATTAAAACTTCAGAGTTTTATGGAGCTGGATTACAACAAAAGGGATCAAACTGTTCACTCCAAAGAAAACATAAGATAATGCATCTAATTTTTTAATATAATTTTTTTAAAAAACACATCTTAACTACTACAACAGATGGGTGATCTATCCAAATCCGAAAAGGATTAGAGCCATTTACAAAGACTAGTTAATTCAAAAAACAATTGCCCATTGTTAATTTCCTTAAACAAACAAAACGACACATTTCCTTTCTAAAACGTTTCCACATAAGTGTATAATATACACTTTTATGTTACGTTGTTTGTATATACACTCAACTCCCATTTGCTCTCTCAGTATATGTACAAAACTCCTTTTAGATTAGGGACCCCTTTAGTTTAATTTAAAAAGTCTTCATATAACAAAAACAAATTATCTTATATTATATATAGACAAGCGTTTATAGTTTTGTCTACCATACTTCCAAAAGAGAGAGAGAGAGAGATAAAAAAAAAATATTACACCAGCTTATTTTTTTTCTTTTGTTCTTGCTTCTCTTCTTTTTATTTTTTTTTTCTTTTATTCTTTTGAATTTTCTGGGGAACATCTTTTTGTTCTCGGTTTCTCCGACTCTTTCCACTTGAACTAAGGTTAAGAGGTAAGTACTCCATACTTCAACAAAACTTCTTTAACTACATATATACATGAATATATATTGATATGATTCATTCCAAGAAAAGTTTTATATATCTTTTTGGAATTTAGGATGCACTTAGCTTCTCTAATCGTTGACGCGTGTGTGGATATAGTCGCGTTTACACTTTTTTCATAAACTTGGATATAACTTAGCTAGAGTGACACTTGACTTAAAAATTGTAACTTTTTTTTGCTTAGAGAAAAACAAAGTGATAGAGAAAAATGAGTAGGGGTGGTGGAGAAATGGAAGAGAGACTACTAAACGAGTCAGAGACAGAACAGAGGAGGGAGATCCTCTACCTGAGAAAGAAGATCTGGACTGAAGTAGGGAAGATGTGGAGAATAGCTTTACCATCAACTTTGTTCAGAGTGACGTCGTTTGGGTGCATTGTGGTGGCTCAAGCCTTCATTGGTCACTCCAGTGATACGGGTATCGCTGCTTATGCTCTCCTTCAAACCACTTTCATGCGCTTCGTCTACGGTATTATGGTAATTAATCTCCCTATACGATCCATCATATTATATATATATAAATATTAAACTGCTACGGCCTACGATTGTCGTCAACTTTTTTTATTACTCCAGCCGTTTCAAAATATAGGATGTTTTAAGCAAAACTCGCAGATTAAAAAGTCTTTATCTTTAACAAATTTAACCAATCAGAAATAATACTGCATAATATAAAATACTAAACTAATCTAAAAGTTGTATTAAAATTTAAAAACATCTTATATTATGAAACAACAAACATCTCCAAAACATCTTATATTTTGAAACGGAGAGAGTATAACTTTACAAAAAGGCATATAATATTTTATTATTTTATGTTTGTCTTTTGTGATTAATTAAGCAATCAAGGGAATTATTAGATTTATACAATTGACTCACATGGGACAATAGATATTTATTGACAACATACGACGAAAAAGCAATGAATGATATGTTAGCACTAAGATTATTTAATTGATGATCACACACGTACATGAACACGTATAACCTAATGGTTTGGCTAATTTCGTAGTTGTGTCTCACTTTAACCGTGACAAATAAAAGGTTATGTAGTAATATTTAGGATCTTATGGTGATATTACAGGCAGGTATGTCAAGTGCTACGGAGACGTTATGTGGACAAGCATACGGAGCACAACAATACCACATGATGGGGATATACTTACAACGTTCTTGGATAGTAGACACCTTTATAGCCACTCTCTTCGTCCCTTTCATTGTCTTCGCGGGTTCCATTCTCCGGGCACTAGGCCAAAACGTTGAAATCACTGAGACGGTAGACGAGATCTACGCTTGGGTCATCCCTTATCTCTACAGCATCGTGTTCACAATGACAATGCAAATGTACCTCCAAGCGCAGATGAAAAATGCCATCATAGGCGTTCTCTCCGTCATAGCCCTGGTCTTGGACATCGCAGTGACGTGGTGGTGTGTTAGCGTGATGGGGATGGGGATCCATGGTGCGCTTCTAGGGCTTAATGTTAGCTCGTGGTCAATGGTAATAGCCGAGTTTGTGTATGTCTTTGGAGGGTGGTGCCCGCATACTTGGACTGGCTTTAGCACTGCTGCTTTTGTTGATCTTATTCCCATGCTCAAGTTATCTGTTACCTCCGGCTTCATGCTCTGGTATTTTAACTTCTTTATCTTAGCGGGATAATCCACAAAGATTAAGGCAGGACCGGTCTATAGGCTTTTAGAAATTTCTAATGACTCTACTAAATTGCATGTGCTTCTCTCTTTTTTTTTTCCTGCTTTGAACAGCTTAGAGTACTGGTATACGAGCATCCTCGTCTTGATGTCTGGATATGCAAAGGATGCAAATATCGCAATTTCTGCTTTCGCCATATGGTACTACTAATTAATATACCATGCAAAAAGATATAATATTTGAATAAGCATTTCGTAATTTTTTATTTGTTTAGCGAAATTTAAATACTCAATTGAAATTTACAGCCAATATATATACACGTGGGAGCTGAACATATGCCTCGGCTTCTTTGGTGCAGCATGGTATGCCGTATGCAACTATGTATATATATGTAACACTTCGTCTACAATATTTTGATTTATACAAATATTTTTTTTGTTTAACACTCCGTGAATTTCGTTATATATATGAACAAAATATGCAGCGTACGAGTGGCAAACGAATTGGGAAAAGGTGATGCGGACGCGGTGAAGTTCTCGATAAAAGTGGTGCTTGTGGTATCAGCGGTGATCGGTGTGATATGTTCCGCTCTTTGCCTAGCGTTCGGTGGTCAAATTTCGTATTTGTTCTCCGATAGCCATGCAGTTTCGGACGCGGTCGCTGATCTCTCCATTGTCCTTAGCATATCTATAATCCTCAACATCATCCAGCCCATTCTCTCTGGTTAGACTTTTTTAATTTACACGGCATATATAAATTATAACATAAACTTTTAGATTTCACTATTTTGTGAACCACATAAGGTTTTTTTAACATTTGAACATAAACAGGGGTTGCAATCGGAGCAGGGATGCAAAGTATGGTAGCAATTGTGAACTTATCAACTTATTATGCAGTTGGTGTTCCTTTAGGTGTCCTCTTTATTTGGGTTTTCCATTTTGGTGTTAAGGTACATAAATAATAGGAACTCGCTAATTAACTAGTATCCATTATTACTCTTTAGAACTAATTATTAATGATAACTTAGTTTAATTATATTATATGCTTTTAAATTACAGGGACTCTGGTCTGGAATGCTGGTTGGAGTTGCTCTCCAGACGTTGATATTGTGTTATGTTATTTACAAAACTGACTGGGAAGTGGAGGTAACCTTCACTCTTAGTTACGTTAAATCAAAAATTTTGAATTATTAGAATTACATTAGGAGTTAAAAATCTTATATAATTACAGGTTAAGAAGACGAGCGAGCGTATGAAAGCGTGGTCTCTAACATTACAAGAACCGGGTGCTATTTCGCCAAGAGATGAAGAAAGGAAGTGATACATATATATAAAATATTTCATCATTTTAAAGAAGTTTTATTTTATTTTTAATTGTCTTCTGAAAAAAAAAAATCTGCGTTATTTTGTGTTTTTTTTTTACATTCGCTTTAAAATAAGTACATTTGCTGAAATTGCATTATTAGGTTAATGCAATTGCATAATCTTTTTTTTTAACAAAAAAAAGGTTAAGAATGTTGAACTTTTTCTTTTGGTCGGAGAAAAAGATCCTTAAAAAAAAAAGTTTTTATTGGGATTGACTTTTTTTTTCTCGTATATGGGAGGTTTGAAATTTTAGTTTTACTTAAAGCTTTTCGGTTGAATGTATATTTTGTTTGTAAAAAAAAAGAACGAATTGTTTGAGTGCTTGTAATCGTGAATTCTTATATATACTTCTTGCAAATGTTAAAAATGTTTGAATTGCAAAATTTATAATAACTGTTCAAAGGGAAAATGTCTTTTTGTTAAACGGGTTAATATCTATATCTGCGAATATATATATCTTTTTTTTTGTCAATCATTAGGCCACAACATGCCGGTCTATTAATACATTCGTAGAGAGCGGAACTCGATCTCGGGTGTGATGGTGCCTTGTGCATTAAGGACTTACCTTTGATTACTGCACTAAAGTCACTTCACACACATATATATATATATATCTTATATAATATAAAAATATTTTTTCTAACTTTTATTCACAATACGACATTTGGCGCTCTCTTTTAGTGACATTTGTCATTTTTTATTTTTATTTTATTCTTTTAAAACAAATTTATATTATTTTTAATTCTAAATAATCATAAGTTCTCTTCTTAATGTTGGTACAATTGACATATATTTTTAAATCCAATTTTATATCTTAAATTTTTTGTCAAAAAAATCAGATTATTTTATAATAAAATCTCATATTATATATATATGACCGAAGATGCAAGTAATAAAATCAGATTATCTCATAATATTCTATAATATTTACTAATAAATAACTGATATTTGATACATCTACTTTACATATTTTTTTACATTTTATTTAATTTTTCTTCATCCTTTAAAGTGAAAAACACACACTATTTTATAATAAAAGAAAATATCATAATAAAAACTATATCTTGGATGAGAAATGAAATAGTTTAAATACATGATTATGATTATAAACCTTAATTTTTACACGTTTTAAAATCATATAATATTTTCTTTAATTAATTGAGTAGGCAATAAAGTTAGTCAGTTCCACACTACCACTAAAATCCTATTAAATTATGATAAATTACACAACAATAACTTTTCCTTTCATATCAATACACATATCAACATAAAATCTATCTTATCAAGAGCATTTCAGAATTGTTGTCATTTTAAATCATATATATATATATATATATATATATATATATATATAAAAGAAGATTTTCATATATGTTGACTTTCTTGATTTTTTATCTATTTATTTCATTAGAAAATTGTAAGTGACATATTTAAAATAGTATTAACTAAATCATTAAGTTTGATTACTTCTTATATGGAAAATATATTAAAATTTTATATTTAATATCATGTGGTGGGTTACAAATTGCTTTTACAATGCATTAAAGAGAGTTATAATTTCAATAACCATGAATTGAAATGTCTTTAGTCTAATGAAAAGATTTCCTTTGCAAATATTTATGTTACAAAAGTTATGACACTAAATTCCATAATTCCCAAATTTGTAACTGTTAATAAAATATTTTGAACCTAAGAGTAACATCTATCTAACATTCAAATAGCATACGTATATATAGTCATAGGTAGACATTTACTTAAATACTTGGACTCAAATTTACTCTCAAATTCTAGACATGTTATAACATATATCATCAACGCTGCAAGAAGAAAAAAGATCGTCATATTTTTTGATTATGATGGTACCCTTCTCCAATCCTCAATGATCCAAACAGAGGTTTGATGTCTAGCAAGAGGTTCTTATATTAACCAAAATATATATACTCTTCCTCTCCATAATGAAGATAGATTTCATGTTTTATGTGTCTCACAGATGAGAAGAAGAGTGAAAAACATGGCCAAGTATTTTCTAACTTTTATAGTTACGTAGACGCATTTTATTTTTGGTAGAATAGTTACATAGATGCATTGACAAGGTATATTTTGTAAAATAATTTTGCTTCCCATTTTCTTAACCAAATTTGTTAACGATCAAATTACAATTTCACATGTTATTTATTATTTTTATTTTTGTAGATTTATAGCTTAGTGAAGCTAGCAGAATTGTATTATATAAAAGCCAACAAATGGAATCAATGGATATTAAAGGCTCAACTAAAGTCTTCTCAAGATACAAAGGTAGATTCTTAAAAAAATGATTAACTAAATTTTAATATGAATTCCTTTATTTACTTTTTAATCAAAATTTATTCTTGGTTTTTATATATGTAGACATTAGTTAAACGTCTTTATTTTAGGTTTACGTGTTTGTTTTAACATCTTATCGAAAAAGGATCCAAGCCAGTTCCGGAGGACAAGCAGACTAAATAGCCTTACACCACAAATTTATATTATGTTTTAAGGCCATCAAATAATATGTATATTATAATAGTCACAATATATTTTCCTCACTAAAATCTACTCCACCCATTCCTTATTGATCCATTTTCTAGAGAAAAACAAATGTTGCACAAAAAAACAATTTTTAGGTTTTCTATATATTTTTAATAAGTAACTAATGACAAATTATAAACTTCAATAAAAAAGAACTGAATATTCTTGGCTGAAATTCGTTAATCACAAAAAAATAATGCAAGTAAAGCCAGTTTTTAATATGTTTGAAAATCCTAAAATATGGATTACTGAGGAATTGAGGGAGTATTGTCTAATATAACCATTTAATACAGTCCCACATAATTTTAAAAATTTCAATGATGGGAAGTGTTTTTAGTCAAGTGGTTACAGAACCACCTCTTCGACCGATCCCACCGGAATTCGATTCTACTAAATCGCGTTATCACACTTAGTAGAGACTGGCTATGAATCAGGTATTGTCGATTATATGTTGACAAAAAAAAAAATCAATGATAAGTGGAAAGAAGGCCGGAATATGATTTGTGGCAAATATGATTTGTGGCAACATTTTCATTTTGTTGGATGAAAGAGATTTTGTTTCATATTACAATATTGGCGAGACTGGATTGTGGTGAATCACTACCCATGAAGATGGAGGCATATCAAAGGTACTTCAAACGTTTGGACCAAGCAAAATGAAAGTTAATTATACAGAGGTAAAGTGAATCGTAAAAAAGCAAGCAATGGAAAAAACGGTATATCAATACTCCATAGTATAAAATTTATGAAAGTTAAATGTTTTATTTATGAAATCATTCACAAAATATAAAAAGCTGAGGAAAGTTAATTCAAGAGTGATGGAGAGATAATGTTTAGTATTTGGAGTTTAAGATTTAGAATTTAGTTACTTTGTACATATATATAAGGATATTATTGAAAATGGATTACAAGAGAAGGTATTTCTTTTAAAATTATTTGTTGTTAAGTATACTTTTAGATGATGAAAGTAAAATTAACATATAAAACAACATTAAATTATCTATCAAAGTAATTATATAGTAAGGTCTTATAATTTTCTTTTTAGACTACTTATCAGCTTTCTCCATAAAAAAAACAAAAGTGTAAATAAATTTAATTAATCGTAATTACTTAACGGAAATACCAAATTAAATTGATTTTGCAGTAACTAAAACAATGGTCATATTATTATAGTAACATATTTTTTAAATATTTTCGACAATACTGTATACTTTAACTTTTTTCTCTATCTCAAAATGACTCTTTTGTGAAGCATCATATAACAAATATATATCAAAATATTGTAGTAATATTATAAAAATTAATTTCAATATATATAGTAACAATTACATCTACATTTCATATACAGTTAAATAGAAATTTCATTCTTTATTACAAATTAATAATGCATACATAACCTACGCATCGCGTGGGCTACTTTCTTGTATATATATATATATATATATATATATTTTTTTTTTAATCGCAGTTCAACTTCATTTTGTCGAGTTAGCTTGCGTTTAGAGATTTGAGTATCAATCATACATTACAAAAAAAATACAGAAAGTTATTCAAATATTGCATCACTTATATATATAGCAAAGAAGAACTAATCATTGACCCAAAACTGGCCACGCTGAAGCTCCTGCCAGCTCAGGCAGTGATATACACTCTTTCACATGAGAGAAACGCTCGCACTTTTACTGGCATTCGCATTCCGCTGGAAGCACTTTTTCCTCAGCTCGATAGAAGGATCCACAATACTTGTTTGGATAGGAATCACATACCGAAGTTGAAAGACCTGCTCATGCTCTGGTTCCATTCCTTCTACCCCTAATCTCCTCTTCTTTTTTCTTAAGTCTCTTACGGTTCCTCTACCGGATTTGCTCATCCCGAAATCGATGTTGTTATTGGCATCTATCTAACTCTATATGTATGAAAATCTAAGATTAATATCACCAGAAATTTTATGAAAAAAAAAAAAGAACTAATCACAAAGACGCTAATTTTGATTAGAGAATAAACAGAACCAAACGCCAAATTAATCAGAAAAATAGAATTATTGCTCATAATATAAATTGAGTCCAAAACTCGAGCTATAATATATAGTCAAGAGAACCATACTTTACGACTAGACAATCATCATCGTTCGTTTAATACAAAATGTCTACCGATCTGTCAATGTTATTTTTTCTATATATATTTTAGATTTGAATGTTTTCAAACCACGCTATATATAATCTATCGTATTGTAATGTAAAAAATATTTTCACTTGTTTATGCTTTTTTATTGTTTGAGCAAAAGTAACTGGTTCGTGAGAGTCTACGGAAAACAAGAAATCTAGGTCGAAAAATCTCTCTTTATTGATTAAGATGTTGATAGCAAGTACAAGAACCAAGCCACAACTAATTAACTATGAACCCTAATCTTGCTAAGTCGGTTGTTGTAGTTTTGCTAAGCCTCTTGTACTTGCTCCTTATTTTCGTGTCTCATTCTCCCTTTGAGAGATCGTTTATTTGTATGGTTTCTTAACTCTAATTCTGTGTAGGAACCGTCTTACTCCCTTCTTTATTCTTTTAATAACTTCCTATTTTATTTATAGTTAGTTTCCAATTGTTTGTCCTCCAAAATAAAGGATTGGACTTTTTGTATATGTCGGTAGGCCTTTTTGCAAGTTGTTTATGATTCTTTGCAGGTTGTCTAGAACCTTCCATCAAATGAACCAGTCCTCCTAACAACCGGTTAAATATCATCAATAACTTTTTAACTCTTTTAGACAACTGGCAACGCGGTTTCATAACTGTCACACGTTTATTAGTCGACGAATTATTTTTACCCAACATTTATATAGATAATTTTTTTTTTCTTTCTGCCTGTCTAAGATATTAAAGTTTATATTTTGTTGGCACGAAAAAGAAAAACAACAAATATCCATTTATTATTTATGAGGAATTGTTTTATTTTTCCTTCTTCAAAAAGATGTTAGGTTTTTTTCATTTTCTACAGCTCTGTTTCAAAATATTTAATTCAGCAATTCACGACAAAATAATGTTTGTTATAAAAACAACAATTTGTTTTTTTTTTTTTTGACTAAACGAATATTTATTACTCATTAACAAATAAAGTTGTGTTATATCATTAATTAAAAAAGGTTTTTAAAAAGGGTACAAATCTATAAAAAAATAGGGAAAAAAAAAAAACAGGTCTTTCAGGTCAGGGTCAGGTCTTCTTCCAGCAAACCATCTCCAAAACCTCAGAAATAGGGAAAAAGTTTCAATCTTTCTCCTTCTTTTTTATTTTTTTCTTTTTGTGTTGCTTCTCCTTCTTCCTCCAGAATCGTTGATTTCTTTTAAGGATAAGAAGAGGAGAAGAAGGCGATTCACAGATTAGCCCCTCCTCGAGGGTTTTGAGCTCGGAGGATATGAAAGGGGCAAGTGGTATTAAGAAGAAAACCCAGGTGTCGAACGAAGCTGGTGAGGCGGAGACGGCTTTGGAAGAAGCTGTCGGAGAAACCCGGAAAATAAGTGGTGGAGACGGTGGGTTTGTCAGTGACGACGGCGGAGGAGGAGGAGGAGGAGGAGGAGGAGGAGGTGGAAGTGGAGAGTTGAATCTTCGCGAGATGGGTGATGACAGGCGTACGGAGGATGGTGAAGAGTATGAAGAAGAGGATGAGGATGAAGATGATGGAGGTGATGAGGAAGATGAAGGAGAAGGAGAAGGAGGTGGAGGGCAAGATGAAAGACCAAAGCTTGATGAAGGCTATTTCGAAATCGAAGCTATTCGTCGTAAGCGAGTTAGAAAAGTGAGCTCCTTTTTGTTTTCAGCAAATGTGGTTTCTTGTTAAGGTTTTGTGAAGTCTTAAGATTAGGTTACTTCTTCTCATAGTTTACGTTGGTGTGACAAATTGGCTGCTTCGGTGATTTAGTAATAGTCCTAACAGATTGCTCTTTGATGTCTATGAGAGAAAGAAATCGCAAAGTTGTAGTTTATGATCTAAAGCTGGTTTAGTTATAGTGTTAAGATTCTGTGATTTGTTATGTTGTAGGAAGAAGATGGTGATTTAGTGATCTTTAATGTTTGATATCTTCTTGTTATTGTTTTTGATTGATTGATTCGTTCTGCCTTTTAACTTTACTGGTTCTTCTGCTCTAATGTGTATTGGATGGTGCTTTTGATTTGTAGGGCAAGGTCCAGTATCTTATTAAATGGTGAGTTCTTCAATTCATACTCGGTTTCATTTTTAAGTTTGTGTTCTTGATCAAACATATGCTTTTCCATTGACCTAAGTTATAAACTCGGTTGTGAAAGGCGCGGGTGGCCCGAAACAGCCAACACATGGGAGCCTTTAGAGAATCTCCAGTCTATTGCTGATGTTATTGATGCATTTGAAGGAAGGTATATAATAAATGCATCACATTTACCACAGATTTAATGATAACATTCAATTGGTTGTTTCATGGATTTTCTTGGTTTTAATGTATGGATTTGCCCTTTTGTTTTGTAGTTTGAGGCCAGGAAAACCTGGTAGGAAGCGGAAGCGCAAATATGGAGGTCCTCATTCTCAGATGAAGAAGAAGCAACGTCTAACATCTACATCACATGACGCTACTGAGAAATCTGACTCTTCTACGTCTCTCAACAACTCTAGCCTTCCTATTCCTGGTACGCAAGACCTAAGCGGTTCAAGTCTTCTAAAAGGAGATGAGGAAGCAAAGAATGCTTATGCATCCAGCCAAGTTGAAGCTAACAGCGGGAGTGTTGGGATGGTCAGGCAAGTTAGTTTGGTTGAAGATGAGAAAGAATATGATCCAACACTTAACGAATTAAGGGGACCAGTCAATAATAGTAACGGTGCAGGATCTTCTCAAGGAGGAGGCATTGGTTCTGAAGGTGATACTGTAAGACCCAATGGCCTTCTCAAGGTTTATCCTAAGGAGCTTGATAAGAACAGTCGTTTCATAGGTGCTAAGCGGAGGAAGTCTGGTTCTGTGAAAAGATTCAAACAAGATGGATCCACAAGTAACAACCACACAACACCTACAGATCAGAATCTGACTCAAGATTTGACTACATTAGACTCTTTTGGTAGAATTGCAAGGATGGGGAATGAATATCCTGGTGTGATGGAAAACAATAATTTGTCTCAGAAAACCAAGATTGAGGAGTTGGACATCACAAAGATACTTAAACCGATGAGCTTTTCAGCATCTGTATCAGACAATGTCCAGGATGTGTTGGTGACCTTTTCAGCGCTGAGGTTTGTCTCATTTGTGCTTTGTTCATTTCTCGCAATTTGATTTCATATTTGTACACTTGTACTTATTTGACTACTCTCATAGGTCTGATGGGAAGGAAGTGATGGTGGACAACAGATTTCTCAAGGCTCACAATCCTCATCTGGTAAGATTATCTTTACATCTTTTGTTTTGCACTTTGCTCATTTGGATGTTTGTTATAAGCTTTTCTAATCTGTTTTTTTTTCAACACCAGCTGATTGAATTCTATGAGCAACATCTCAAGTACAATCGCACTTCTTAAATCACTCCGAAAGGTAAGAATTTGTTTGTACACAGCACCTGTAGGTAGAAAAAGATTAGATGGTTTTTTTTGTTCGAGCAACGCAACATGTAGAGTCGAGGTAGCGGCAAGTGGCTTTTTGTATCGCGTCTCCGGGAGGTTTCAGATTGTATTTATCTCCTCGGGTTCGTTATGTTTTACTCTCTATCATAGTAAATCTTGTCACTTGGACTTTTGCTTCTTATAGCGGAGGTTTTGTTGCACTTGCTTGTTCAAAGATCAAGTTCATGATGTATTGATGCAATCAAAAATATATGGATCAATTGATATATAATTATGTATACAAGCCAACAAATGAATCTTTCACTCTCAGATACCATTTGGTTGATATAATTTGGCATGTCCCTTCCGAGCCAAAGGAACTGGACGAAACTTGACCCTCTTGGGATTTGGTTGCTCCTTATGCAAGAACTCAGCTTCATATGCTCTTCTTTTCAAAACTCTTGCGTCATCAATTGCCTTTGAAAGATCCAAATCAGAATTCTGAATTTTCTCAGAGTCAGTAGAGAACTCTTGCATCATGTCTTTAAATGATATAAGGTGCACCGCACATTTTTTAATCACTCCAACCGGGCTCAAAGAATCTCCTTCTGTGTTTTCGATTGAGAATTCAAACAGGGCTTCGTTGTAAGCTCCCATGGACATGCATGTTCTGCTGAATAAGAGAAGGTGATCTGATCCAAAGTACATGTCTGTGAAAGCTTTTGGATCAGGATACCACACCTCATCCATAACAATCAGCTCACAAGCATCAACATCTTTTAGAATACAAGAGCAGTGTATCTTCAGATTGTTCATTGGGTACTGTCCATCAACTCCAATCATGATGCAGGCAGAAAATCCCAAAATGTCAGAAGATTTACTCTGAGGTAAGTGTATATTCAGCGACGGACCCATGACTTGGTGATTGAAGCAAGTGGGTACATCACTACCAGGAAAGTAAGAGTGTTCTGGTTTTGCTGACTCTAGGCTCATGTTACGATGAATGAGAATCTGTGCTGCTTGATCCAATTTGTAACAGTTGCTGGCTACAAGCTTGCGCAGACAATATTGGTTGAAGCTACCTGAGATACTCACTAGGGATGTGCAGCTATGGATGTAGATATACAAGAGACCTCGTGGAAGCTCATCGGGCAATGCTTGAAGTCTCTGGCAGTTGTTTAAATTCAGTCTGTTCAACTTGGTGAGCCGTTTGATGCTTGCTGGGATGAATTCAAAATTGTTCCCACTCAAATCTAGTTCTAGTAGATTCCATAAGTTACCAATACTGGTAGGGATCTCTATCATGTTCATGTTGCTTAGGCTCATAACTCTCAAGTCATCAAACCTTGATAAGGGTGGACAAAGAGGATGCAACAAACCTTCTGGAGTATAGAAACTATTCCCAATCGCTAAAACTTGAAGACGGGCAAGTCGTGCAATGGACCAAGGTGCTCGCCTTATAGCTGTTCTACTGGCTTGAAGCACCTCAAGAGCTACTAAATTCCCAATGCTTTCAGGTAGTTCTTTAACGCTAGTCCTATCCAAATCAAACCACCTCAAGCAGCTCATTGTCTGACAAATTTCCGGTGGAAAACTCTCGAGTAAAGAACATCCAGAAAGCTTGAGCTTTTCAAGTGATCTTAGCTCAGAAATGCTTACAGGAAGTGATTTCAGTCTTTTGTTTTCTGAAATATCCAAGGACCTAAGCTGAGAGAGACTGCAGATCCTTGCAGGAACTTCTTCAATTGATGTCTCAGATATACGCAGAACTTCTATATTCGTGGCAACGCGAGGGAACTCGTTGACATTAAGGCAACCAGATACTTCAAGAGTTTCAAGAGATGTTAGACTCTGTAATGTGTCTGGGAGGTTCTCAAGATGTTTGCAACCATCCAAACTCATGGATTTAAGTGAGACCAAGTGCCTTACAGAGCTTGGAAGAACCCTGAGTCTCTGGCAATCTGACATATCCAGTTCAACGAGATAAGAGAGATGGGTGATTGATGATGGTAGTTCCTCTATCTTTGTACTGCTCAGATAGAGTCTTCTAGTATTCCAAGAAAGTTCTGGAAATTGCTTTAGACTTGAGCATCCACTCATTCCCACTGTTTCAAGCGACTTCAAAGTTATTCCAACCGGAATGTTCTCGAGTTGGATACAATTAGTCAAGTAGATACAAGAAAGCCTCTTCAGATTCTTGATAGATGGAGTAACCTCAACCAAGTTTTGGCAACAGGAAAGGTTTAGCTCCTCCAGATTTGTGGCTTTTGAGAGATCTGGAATTTCGACAAGGTATTTACTGCGAGAAAGATCCATCTTCTTCAAGTTCCTAAGAGGCTGAAAATATTTACATCAAATGTATCAGTATCTAGTCCAATAGTAAATAACAAAAAGAGGAATTATCTGCAGTTTATATAGAGAAATTACCTGGATCCCATCCCAAAGTTTTTCAAGCTTGCTATTACTCATACAAAGTTCAATAAGAAACTCAGGACAAAATCTTGAAGGCATAGTCTTTAAAGGGTATCCATCCCAACGTAGATAACGAAGCTTGCATGGGAGATAACTCAGGCCATTAGGTAGATGCACTCTAGTCTCTCCATCAAATGAAAGATCATAGAAGTTGAGTAGCTTGAGATTAGACAATCCCTCGAAAGCTCGATCACTAGCAAATACCTCAGGAATTTCAGAGACGTTCAGAGAGATTCCTTCAACAAGTTGTGTTCCCTAAAAGAAATTGAGAAGAAGCTATGATAAGTCAAAATCATTTACATGAAAATTAGAATGAGAAGAGAAGCACATGCACTTTAACTTACAGCAGAAATTTCTGACAGCAACTCACAAATGTCTTCAGGATTCCATAAAAGTAACCGTTGGGCTGGGTTGTTAACTGCTTGTTGACGAACAAGCTCTCTACCCATCTGTTCAAGCAAATCATGCATCTTTATACATCCATTTGATACAACAATCAAAGACTTCTCTGTAAGAATCGTGATACCGATTTCAGCAGCATAGCCACAAATATCAAGAAGTTTTGTGACATAATCAACATGCTTCATGTTATAGAAACATGATATATAGAGAAAAATAGCCTTCTCTTGCTCATCCAGTCCATCGAAGCTAACTCTCAGAACTTCCATGATATCACTTTGAGGGTAAGTTTTAAGCCTAGAAAGAGTGTTTCGCCATTCTCTACGGCTTCTTCGATAGAGGAAGCAGCCTAAAACTCTTAGAGCTAGTGGAAGACCAGAAGCATAGTTGATAGCTTGAACCGATAACTCCTGAAACCCATGTGGAATTATATTCTCCTTTCTGAAAGCATAGTAACAAAAGAGCTGGAGAGCTTCTTTTTTGGGTAAACACTTCACTTTATACACCAAATCTATACCATGAGAAACTAGCAAATGTCTATCCCGTGTTGTCACAATGATTCTGCTTCCCGGACCAAACCAATCAATCTCTTTCACCAGTTCATCCAGTTGCTCAGATCTATCTACATCGTCGAGCACAATCAACACCCTTTTGTGCCTTAACCTTTCCTTTATAATGCTGCAACAAGAAATCGAGCTCCATGCTTCTTTATCCCTTTCTTGAAACATTCTGCATAAAAACTCCCCTTGTAAACGCCTAACTCCATATCTGTTGCTGACTTCCTTCACATTCTCCATGAAGCAATGAGCTTGAAATCTACATGAGAGTTGATTGTATAAGTATTTAGCAATCGTGGTTTTCCCAACTCCACCCATTCCCCAAATCCCCACCATCCGAACATCTTCCTCCTTCATAGACATCATAGACTGCAGAAAGTCCATATGGGAACTCATTCCAATCAACTCTTCTGAGTCATCATATAAAGTTGAAACCAACTTATCAGAAATGTCTTTAACAATCTTCTTAATCATCTTCGACTCATCCCTCCTACCAACCATACAAATTTCATCACTTTAACAACTTTGAATACACACACTAATAAAGACTTATCTTAGAAACTTACCAATTCCGAGAATCTTCACCAGAAATAGAAGCCAGTTTAGTCAAAGCTTCTTTCCATTTCCTCACTTTCTCTTTATCACTGTGACTCTCAACATCTTCACCAAAACTTCCCCTCTGTCTTCTCACATCCGAAGGATCAACCTCGTAGAAAATGGGTAAAACTGTCTGATTAATCGTTTCTTCACATTCCATGATCTTCAAGACCTCGTCTAAGCACCAACTTGAAGCTGCGTAGTTCCTAGAGATTACGACGATGGCGAATCTGGAGCCTTTGATAGCATCTACAAGCTCTGGGGAGATGGATTTACCTCTCTGTAGATCCAAATCGTCTCTAAAAGCGTTGATCCCCATCCGATCAAGCTCGCAGAGGAGATGACTCACAAATGTTTTACGCACATCTTCTCCTCTAAAACTCACGAAAACGTCTGTTTTCCAAACTGCTGCTGAAGAAGAAGGAGAAGAAGAAGGAAGAGAAGCCATGGACTCTCTCTGAGCTCTACCACAAAAATTCCATCATAAACATTGTAGCCGTCCTTGCTATTTTAGCATTCTACTATCATCATCACTCATCAGTGATTCTCCAAAACAAAAAAAAAAAAGTCAAAGGTTCAAACTTTATAACAACGCGTGGCAGAAACAGAGACAGAGACAAGAGTCAAAATAAAAATGAAACTTGTTTGTCCTTTTTTTTGTCACATAGCAGCTAAAAACGGTGGTATTGAATATCAATCAGTTGATTCTCTGAAGGTTCACAATATCTTAAAGAAAGTATGATGCTTGATGACATTTAACAGATATGGGTGCAAAAGAGTAAAATATAAATATACAATGTGACTTAGAGTTTAAATTTGTGGGTGAAGAGATAGAAAAAATTGGGACATAAGTTCTCGAAGAAGTTCTAATCACTCAAGGAGGTGGTGAATCCAGTCCTTTACAATAACTGGTGAACCATACCAAGGTCTGGTTTCATCGTCTGAGCCAACAGGTGAATGGTAAACACCGTCGAAGGTAACGTTAAGTGCACCTTCAAGATGAGCTGAAACCTCAGGGACCACTCCATCACCCCACACATTAGCTGTTCCACATACTTGCTTGTATCCTTGCCCTACAAAACGAGCACGAAAACTAGGCCCTGAAGAAACCGATGATTCGCTCTTCTTGTTGCTTGCTATAGCAAGTTCTGAAATCGCTTCTCCACTGTCGATTCCAATAGTCACATCAGAATCAACATCAGCATTGTCCACCAAAGGAGCCCCACGAATGTATCTACAATATGAAGTACTAAATTCAGATTCCCAAGTTTAGACATAGGTTTCACACATATGTGGTTTTTAGAAAGAAGCATTTACCTCCCGGCAATACAGACATATCTCAGCTCAGGAGTGTAAACAGCTTTTGCACAGTGATCTTGGACATAGTAGAGAAGACCTCTTGTTTGGTCAATAACCCCTGGTTGCCCTCTCGGTGGTGGTCTAAACAGGATGCAAAAACCACATGGTTAAAACATGGAAGCAATCTCACTTGAAAGGTCTAAAATAGTAATCGACATGTTTTGTTACCTACAAGTGAGGCGTACCAAGTGTCAACAACAAGGAAATATCAGACTTCCCGTATTCTTCCATGTAAACTCGAGCAAGCCAGCCTCCAGCTGAATGTCCAATCAAAGACAATCCTTGACCTATAAGTGACGCAATACTAAAGTGTTCACTGCAATGCACAACTGAAACTAGCAACTAAGTCTGATCTAAGAACACAAAGCAGCAATCTTTAGTGAGATTTACCTTGAGCTAACTCATTGGCTTCGCGGACTGCATCATCAATTCTATTCAAGTACCTGATCATTGATCCATAAACAAGAGTCATCATTTGAAACCAGTCACAAAAACACTCCAAACACAAAATAAGTGATATGTCCATAGAGATCAAATCAATACCAATCAAGAACAGGACGAGGGCGGAGGGTGCCGCGCCAGTAGGATGGATCAACCAAACCGGCTGCATTTCTAAACCAATCAAGCCTTGATACAGCTGCAACCACCGCAGGAACACCGTACTCACCCAATGTTACCTCCAGCTTCTTGTAGTCTCCTGAATTGTTCCCTAAACCCTAAAAACCAATCCCACAAAGGAACCAGTTATTGGAATATGAAACCCACCATAAAAGAATCATGTAACACTGAAACCAAGTTTTGGACTTTAAATACAGAAGGAGGAGGTTAAGTGGTTAACTACCGGGAGAATGACGGCGGGACGGCGTTTGAATTCGCCGGCGGAAGAGGAGGAGGAGGTTGACATGGCGGCGGAGAAGTTTGGCCTCAGCCTGAGTGATGGAAGAATCGCTGAGGCCATCGTATTGGGTTTAGTTAGTGGCTCTGAGAGCTCTTAAGCGGAGAAAGCTGAGAGTTTTAAAATCCACAAGTTCTTGTACATACAGTACATATTGATGTATTTACAGAAAAACCCCTTTTATTTCACTTCTTAGCACATTAAGTACAAAACTCTTAATTTTATTGATTGAGAAACACAGCTTTTCTCCTCTTCCGAATAGTCAATGTCTACGATATACCTATAAGTTATAACGTTACAAACTAGCAAATACGTTGTAGCTGTAAAATTTAATAACGCTGACATAGAACTACTCATAATTCATAATCCATATCTTTTCTTAATCCTGGCCATCAACAACATGTAGAATATAACCTTCTTGACATGCCCTCGGTATCGTACTCACTCTTTGACAAGTAACTATAAAGTGGCACAATCAAAGAAAGAAGGAAAACCCACGTAAAAGCAATCACCAGATACAGAAGGGCACTATTATTTATGTAGTTTCAATTCTACTTATTATTTTCTTATTTTAATAAGTTTTTATTTTATTATCTAGTATACATTTTCCAATTATTTTATTACTTTCAAATAATTTTATAATATATAACTTTAAATTTTAAATTTCATTTTACAAAAATAGATTTTCTCCGCGACATCGCGGGAGTCTGAGTCCTAATATATAAAATAGAAGATAATAAAAAATGTAACATATGCGGATAAAATAAAGTTCTTTCTATTTAGTTCATCATATGTGGGTCAAAAGAAAAATGTACAAAAAAAAGCAAAATGTATTAAAAATATCTCTCATTATCTCGCTAATCTCCCTTTATCCTTAATCTCTCTTTATCTTTAATCTCTCTCGAGTGAGAGTGACTCCTTTTTTCATTAGTTCATCATTGTTATATACGTCATCTCCCTAATCTCTTTCTTTTATCTCCCTAATCTTTCTCTTTTATCTCCTGTCCTTCAAGAGTATGATTAAATCCTGCAAAGCATCCTTCATGAAGACCTCAAACATACGGCCAGGTCTGAGAAGAGCATCATCAATTTCATCTTTGTGGTTAGTAGTGAAGATGATTATCCTTTCTTCCGCAAGAATACCAAATCTCATCAATATAATTCAATATTCCAGCAAGAAATAAGTCATAATTATTTTAATTTTAATTTTTTTAAGAATAATAACATTAGGAAGAAAATCAAAGACTTAAATTCCATTAATGTGAAGATTGTATATGTCAAAAATATAAACGAAACTGCCAAAAAAATATATATATATATATATATATATATATCACTTCCTAAATAAATAATAAAAAAAATTAGCAAGCACTTTATTGCTTGGTTCATGCATGTTATGCTCAATTGTAAAATATTTTAACACAAAATCAATAAAATATGAGTCATATAAATAAAACCAAAATACAATTAGATAGAAACGATCCTAACACATAGAGCATGAACCAAGCTTATTAGAAACCCAAGCAAATAAATTGATTTCAAAAATATTTAAAATTATGACAATAAAAAAAGGGAAAATGACACCCACACCCACTTTCTCACAAACAAATACCACCCACACCCACTTTCCACTCTCCCTATACTCTCTACTTGTAAAATTACATCTTACCCCACAAATCTCTCTTCAAGTCATTTTATTTTTTACTAACCGATATCACTTTCTTACCGATCTCAATTTTTTTTCCAATCAGTACATTTATTTTTTACAACCGTAAAAAATACAAAACCCCAAATCCCCCCAAACCCGACATCCCCAATTCTCTTCAACCCTAATTTTGCATTTCACGAATTCGAATCCCTTGGTTCCTACCACTCATTAATTTGTTCTGTTTGTTCCATTACCTCTATTTGTTCCGTTTTCCGATTAACTTGCTGCCGGTAACCAAGTTCGGACATGGCAGAGCCCCGTAGTCGCATCTCCAAATGTTCGACCTATGAACCGTCATCTACAACTGCTGGTGATACTTCTGGAGAAAAATCTGCAGATTGGGATGATCGGCTCCCTCTCCGTCTGTTTGCAACTGACCGTTTTCCCGACGCTAGGTTGAATGTTTACTCACGACCTGATATCCTGACGACAGTCCACAGTGTTCTCAAAGGCACTCCCCAATTCGATACGATTCTTAGCTCAAGTCTGGGTTCTCTATTCCGGCTTCGTATTGGTGAGTCTCCTATATCCTGCAAATTACTCCACGCTTTGCTATGTAGGCAGGTTCTGTCCAAAAAAAAATACGAGTTGTAGACTGTATTCGGTGGATACCCTTTGAGGTTTTCTTTAGTTGAATTTGGTGTTGTAACTGGGCTTCAATGTGACGAATTTCCGGAAGATTACGAACCCGAAGACGAACCTGCTCCCGAACCTCATGATAAATATTACTGGGACACGTTGATTGGGAAAGATCGCAAGGCGACCCTAGGTGATGTGTCCACTATTTTTGAAGACCCTACTATCAAGGATTTGGATCGAAAGCTTCGTCTAGCGTTGCTACTCATAATCGATGGTGTACTCATTGCATCTAGCCAAACGAGCCGACCAACTTGGAAGTATGTTGAGATGCTTGAAGACATCGACTCGTTCCTAGCATTTCCTTGGGGCAGAGAATCCTTCCTGAAAACTATTTCCACTATGAGACCTGATCTCAAACCGCAATCCATTCCAGTGGCTAAAAGACTTAAACGGCAGGGCAAGGTTCAACCAACGGACTCCGTCAAGAGTTTTACGGAGAAGTTACAACAGAAGTCCTTCCGTTTGCATGGCTTCCCTCTTGCGCTGCAACTGCTCGCATATCGTAACATTTCTGGATTACGAGACAAGGTACCAGGTGCTGGTGACAGCCGCACTTTCCTGGAATGGTGTTCAGTTGGCCTACCAAAGAATAATTTACCTTTGACAGACGTCATAAGTGTTGAGCATTATCCAGATGTAAGTTGTCTTATATACACATTATTAACTTGGATTACATTATCCACGTGGATACACACATTATGACATTTTGTCTATCACAAACGCAGCTATTAGTTTCTCCGTTTTTGGAAGCTGTCCAACACGAAGGGATTGTTGAATCTGGTTGGGGAGAGTGGGACGATGAGATTAAAGACAAAAGGATTGCTTATATGGAAAGTCTCATTCAGGCAGGACATATCTTCACCAAAAAGGAATGGCCAGGGGGTGATTGTTCTTTGCCTTTAATAACTTTACGAGATAAGAAGGGCAAAGGGCTTCACAGGAAGCACATTATTCCTAGGCGGAAAGAGATTTCTGCCAAACTTCGTGTCAATCAACCTTCTCCCAAGTCCAAATGCTTGAGTTTTAAGAGGCCCCGTGTTATCTTCTCCAATACTCAGGATAATGGTTTCGCTGATTTCAAAGCTGCTGTAGAGAAAGAACTTAATTCTATTAGGGATGCGGCAGATAGTAAGTTTAAAAAGCTGCAATCTGAGAACAGGAAACTACAGCAGTAGATTAACTCCCTTCGATTCCGTAGGCGGTTAAGACTACCGCTAAGGCGCACCATTAGGAGGCCAGCATCCGTCTCTCCCTCTGCTGTCAAGGAATCACCACCGGCCCCTGTCGCAGTCGATGAGTTTACCTGTCCGGAGGACGCAGCAGAGAATGTTACGGTCGGGACGCCACCCCCAACTCCTCAACAATCTCCGACCAAAGCAGTAACGTCTCCTGACGATATCCTTCTTAACCAACACGACTGGGAACAATATGTCCACCCGTTTGGGACAACGGTATGTTGTTGTTTTCCATCATCTTGGAGCTAGTCTGAATGCATTGGTATTCATCTTAGTCAAATTATACAGGAACATTTCGTTGGAAACTGCTCGTCCGCTATGAAAGATGTGATTCAGGATGATTCAGGATGTCCGAACTCTTGCCTCAATCCCATTTATGACACCGAGACTAAGGTTAGACACACTTTTACCTTTTATATCAAACTTCGAGTAGCTTCCTTTTTGTTACCTAAATTACTTTTTAGAAAACAGCAATCCCCGGTATATGACACCGTCACCAAACCTGTTCCCTTGGATGACCAATCAGTACATATCCCATATTTCTTCTTTTTTAACATTTACTCCAGTGTACAACTCACACTGTCCATGTGGATACATTTACAATATCAACATTTACCCCAATATCCAAAACTTACATTGTCATGTGGATACATTTTCATTATACAGGCTGCGACAGATATTGATCAAAACGGAGTTAACTCCGCTGCTAATGCATCTCCACAACCCCTACAACCTTACACCAGCTTGTTACAGGGATTTATTGGGAACTCTAATGTCAATCCTCAATTGCCTGCTCCTAGTCCTGTCCTTGACGGTACACCTTCTGACAATATTGAGGTATCTTTTCACCAAATTAATATACTTTCCGAGTAAGTCTCCATCCTCAACTATATCTCACTACTCAAACACTTGCTAACCTTCACGCAGAAAATTGACGCTGATAATGTGTTGGAAGCCACTCCCCTAACGTTAATTGAGGTAAGCAATTCCGTTTATTAATATTTATGCTATCCACATGGATATGAATCATCCAGAAAGTATATCCTATCCACATGGACACCTCACTTAGGCTAGTGTTTCATCACAACTGTAATGTATCCACATGGATATGCATCATCAATTCGGTGCCTTTTTCTTGCAGGACACCAATGTTGACATTGACAGAGCTTGTGCCGATGAGGTACCGCAGACAAATACTACTTCAATATCAATTTGTTAACTTTCACAATTTTACCTCATAGTTATTTAATTGGGACCCCAACTTCCTTTATTAGGATGATGGCCGTGAGTCCCCCATACAACCTAACGAATCCGACAGCGAAGCCACCGAGGTATTCCATCCTTCTCTACTTTTCATCGAATCCCTTCCTAGTTTTTTGCTGCCTAATAGTTTGCTGAAAATGAATTTTTCATCACCTCACAGAGCAATGCTACGCCCACAGACCCTGTTGATGTCAGTGATTCTTCGCCAGCCAAACCTACACAAAAGGGTGTTCTCTCGGGACCAGAAGAGACCCTTCTCTCGGCTGTTTTGCGGATTCCTACACTTTCACCGTCCCAACTGCCTGACCTTCTACTCATTGTCGACAAAGATTTAGCATCCCTCATGAAAAAATCTCTGAAATCATGTCCAAACACGTAACTCTCTACACACCCTACGCCGTTTTTTATTCTAACAATATCGGACCAATGAGCTAACCGTGGATACCATTTTCAAAACCTCCAGGGTACACATAACAAAATGTGGATACCCACTTGACAACCTGTTTTTCAAACAGTTAGCGAAGCCTCAGAATTGGGTTAGTACATTGGTAAGTATTTCCTATCTACCAAAATCTGAACTCGTTTTTCCCTTAGTTAATCTATACTTACACATTATTTTCACCCTCTTCTCACAGCATATGGAGGTTTTGGTGGATTTTCTACAAAAAAAGTTGCAAAAGTTCCTACTCATTGAACGCTCTCTCTTCCTCTCACCCTGGCTTGGGAACTACTTACAAGGGAAGTATCCTTCCTTCTGTCAAGCAAAAGTGAAGGCCAGAGTCAAGTGGGACAATAAGCTAAAATGCAAAACATATGGTTCTCCTTCAGAGTGGTTTGTGGATTGGAACACGATATATATTCCGATGATTTGGGATAATTCTCACTGGGTTGGCTTAGTCATTAACCTCTCCAATTGGAGCATAGACATCCTCGATCCTAATGTCAGTCTATACGATGACGCTAAGGTTGCCACCCATATAGCCCCGTTCACAGAGCAGCTGCCATACTTTATTTCAAAACTTTGCACACCGCCTCCAACTCAAGATCATGGTTGCACTCCATTCACTTGGTCGAGGGTCCAGGACATTTACGTCAATGAGAGATGTGGTGATTGTGGTCCTCTTGCCATGAAGTTGCTAGAGATCGTCGCAACTGGGTTTGGTCAAGAACTCATGTCTCAGATCACCGACCAAATCGTCAATGATATCAGGTCACAATACGCGTTGGACATCTATAAGGAATATGTCGCACCCATCTACTCCAACTAGTTTAAAAACTTTTATTCGCACCCTCTGTTAGGTTTCTCTCTGTATGTTTGTATCACGCCGTACTCTGTATGTCTGTATCCTTAAACTTCTCTATCCGTATGCCTATCTACATTAGGATATCGTAACCTACAATAACCCCTCACAGGTATCCCCGGTATCCAATGGACATGTTTTTGTGGATTCCGTGATAATTGACAAGTACAATTGCTCAGCTCATGTACACTATCTATTTGCGGCTTAGTGTGACATACACCCATATCATATAGTCATTTATATCCACGTGGTCAGACATCGGTGGATATCTCACACTAATTAACTAGTTAGCAGTGTGCACTCAAACTTAATTTACACCCAACCAATACATGTTGATGTGGTAAACCTGAAAATACATTTTAGAGTTTAGGGTTTAGTGTTTAGGGTTTAGAGGTTAGGGTTTAGGGTTTAGGGTTTAGGGTATCCCCGGTATCCAAATGGACATGTTTTTGTGGATTCTGGGATAATTAACAAGTACAATTGCTCTGCTCATGTACACTATCCATTTGCGGCTTAGTATGACATACACCCATATCATATAGCCATTTATATCCATGTGGTCAGACATCGGTGGATATCTCAAACTAATGAACTAGTTAGCAGTTTTCACTCAAATTTAATTTACACCAACCAAATACATGTTGCACTATCTATTTGCGGGTTAGTATGACATACACCCATATCATATAGCCATTTATATCCACGTGGTCAGACATCGGTGGATATCTCACACTAATTAACTAGTTAGCAGTTTTCACTCAAACTTAATTTACACCGACCAAATACATGTTGCACTATCTATTTGCGGCTTAGTATGACATACACCCATATCATATAGCCATTTATATCCACGTGGTCAGACATTGGTGGATATCTCTCACTAATTAACTAGTTAGCAGTTTGCACTCAAACTTAATTTACATGAGCATAGCCATTTATATCCACGTGGTCAGACATCGGTGGATATCTCACACTAATTAACTAGTTATCAGTTTTCACTCAAACTTAATTTACACCCAACCAATACATGTTGATGTAGTAAACCTGAAAATACATTTTGGGGTTTAGGGTTTAGTGTTTAGGGTTCAGGGGTTAGGGGTTAGGGTTTAGGGTTTAGGATTTAGGGTATCCCCGGTATCCAAATGGACATGTTTTTATGGATTCCGTGATAATTGACAAGTACAATTGCTCTGCTCATGTACACTATCTATTTGCGGCTTAGTAGTATGACATACACCCATATCATATAGCCATTTATATCCACGTGGTCAGACAGCGGTGGATATCTCTCACTAATTAACTAGTGAGCAGTTTTCACTCAAACTTAATTTACACCCAACCAATACATGTTGCTGTGGTAAACCTGAAAATACATTTTTTACATAAACAGGTTTGTTGAGCTCCCCCACTTTGTTGATTCCAGAGTGTAGATTTAACAAAATGGAAAGAATCAGCCTAAACCCTAAATCCTAAACTCTATACCCTCAAACCAACACCCTAGACCCAACACCCTTTAAACCTCTAAACCCTAAACCCTAAACCCTAAACCAACACCCTCTAAAGCCTAAACCCTCAAACCAACACCCTTGACTTAACCCTCAAACAAACACCCTAAACCCTAAACCCTCAAACCAACACCCTTGACTTAACCCTCAAACCAACACCCTAAACCCTAAACCCTAAACCCTAAACCCTCAAACCAACACCCTAAACCCTAAACCCTAAATCCTAAACCCTAAACCCTAAACACTAAACCCTAACCCCTAAACCTTAACCCTACCCCATGAACCCTTAACAGTAAACCCTAAAACATTGTGTGGAAATAACCCTAAAACCCTAAAAAACTCCCAACTCAATGAATTTTTGTGTTAGGAAGTTGAAGATTTGATGGGAGAACTGCAGAGGCTTGAGGAGATGCGAGAATTGGTTCCTCCTCCAATTGATTGGTTGAAGATGAAAGTGAAATTCAACGATGAGTAGTGTTATGTCATGTCTTTATGTACTCGTTTAAAATTTTGAACTGTCTTATCCACGTTCTTTTGCACCACATCCAAACAATTTATAACATTGTTTTCCGTCCCTATTAAGCAAGCACCAAATGGACACACGTACATATCCATGTGGACTTATATATTTTGGATTCAGTTACATACATTTCCATGTGGAAACGTACAAGTAGCCCCCTTTACCCTATTCTACACTCATCAGATGGCCAACAATTTAGAAATAACTTGTCGAGGAGATCAAAAACAAATAAACACAGAATCCACTTAAAAAATTAGCGAAAAATTAAGGGATTGTCAACATTTCCAGACCACAACAACATCTCATAACAGTCCACATCCACCAACCTTAACGTAAAACATCAGAATCTGTGTCTGTCACCTACAAGTGGAAATGATGAGAACTTCCTTGCAAATGATTCTTAGGAGTCTTCGCTCCACCACAACGAGGACATCTAGGACGACCCACTTTACACTTTGTCTTCGGTGGTGCTAATTTATGATCCACCATTACTGAAGCTACATCAATTGATCCGCCATCCACATATGAGAGAGACCAGTTTTGAGCACTATAACAACCTCGGACAAAATGTACGAAAGCAAGTCCCTTGTTATTATTCGCCCACATTGCATACGGATTACCGTTTTCCAGATATTTGGAAAAGAAGAAATAGTATTTCGAGTGTAAATTTGACCACCACACGAGATCTTCGGACTTGTCGAGTCGCACGGTTGCAAGACATTCCTTGCAGTATACAGCATTCAAACCTTGTTTACCAGTAATTAACAAGTTCTTCAACGCGTCCACACCATCTTCAGCCCAAAAAATAGCAACTTTGGCAAGCAGCTCGGGTGGCATGTGAAACTCGTTTTTGGAAGCAACCTGAACAGATTTAATGTGGCGTATATCAATGTTAATTAGTAAGATGAATGTTATTCCCCAAGAAATAAAACGGAACTTACTATAACAGATTCCTCATAACGCTGTGTATTTGCCATGACCAACAACAAATAATTTTGCTTCCACAATGTTCGTTTCGCCTACGGAGGTTCATAAGCTTTAAACAAAGTCAGAACTTTAGGTAGGTCTGATTTTAAAGATGTCCACATGGATACGAACTTTGTTCTCGTAACTTTTCAAACTATGTGTGGTTAAAACCATGTGGATAGAGCGTTCCGAGTACTGGCGTCTTCCGCTGGATAAATCCTTTCCGTACACCATTTTTAAAAAATTTGTCAGAGCTTTAAACGTGTTATCAGTATTCCCTCTCTCTCCTTACTGTCTGCTCTGTTACACATTAAATGCTCCTTCAAAAGCACTGTCGTGATGTAACATTTTTTCGCCTACAACCGTAGGCTCACTGTTCTCTTCCGTAGACTACTCCATCTGTTGGCTCAGCTTTTAAAGATGTCCACACCAACAGCAATAATTTCCCCACAACTATTACTCTTGTAACAAATAATCGATAAGAACTTTTATGACCACAATATACTGTCCACGTGGATTTCTATACTTAGCTCATTTTTTAATATTAAGGTTGTTTCTTCCTAATCAGGCAGAATTGAACATTAGGTACTATCCACTAAGATGCTTAGGAATCAAGTTCCCACTGGATACGTCCACGTGGTTAGTGTTTTGCAGATACTATTTAGGGCTACATGTTCCCTTAGTGTTTTCGTTTACTGATTCTATATAACCAGAGTATCTCTCTGTTATGAGATAGCTGAAAATGATTCCGACGTACAAAATCGTCTGTGAAAACTGCTCTCAGGGAAAATGCGGACATGGCCGAATTTTACCTAAAAGGCATTTCCCTCGTCCGCATAGTGCACTGACACCGGTGACTGAACGCCAACCAGCGGAAGAACCAACCACCCAACCTCTTGTTCGCCTGAATCCTGAGGTTTGTTTCATTCTTTTTACAGTATGAATCCAGATAGATTTTTAAGCACTGGTAAATTTAATATTTATACTTGTCGCTATTACAGATCCCAACACGTAAAGATCTTCACGTCCCAGCACCAATTCTGGCGAAAATTGTCAGCTTCGTAGCTCAGGATGGCATCAAACATTTGAGGAACTGGCTTGTCGCAGGGCGTGCAGGTAGAGTAGCAGTTCACTCGTTGACTACACTTTCATCGGTTAGGTTGGATCGCCATTCCAAATTTGTTAAGTGGTCAAGACCGGATTCTGTGTACTATGATTTTTTTGGGTGGTGTTTATACGCTAAAAATCCTTACGCTTTGTATGTGAAAAGTTTATTCTTAGCTTTTCAATGTTGTGATCTAAAAGAGGCCGTCTCTTTGGTGAGTACCATTAAACATGTGTACCTAGTTGCTTAGTTGTTGTGGATTATGTTGAAGAGCTGCGAAGGGACGTTGGATTCGGATTGTTACTGGACCTACAAAAAAAAGTATCGTTTTGGTGATGTTGATAGGATGGCTGACTCTCTAATGTACCACATCTGCAGCATGCGGCCAAAGCGATGGGGGACTTATTCTGATACTTGGCTCTTTGAAGATGTGCCAAGCTGCGGTAATAACCACGCAGCGTTCGGGGAATTCAATGGGGAAAGGTGTATCGACTGTATCTTCTACTATCTATCAAGAGATATAATGCTTCTGTCTTAGATATAATGTTTGTATGTTGCTTTTAAATCCGCTCAAACTCCTATCCTATAAGATCTGCTTAAGATTTGCTACTCTAATATGAATTCTACTTTTAGCATTTGAATTTAATTCAGTCGACAATCTAATGATGTCCACTTTAACTCGACTTAAACAAGAGTATCTAAACACATATCCACAGAAAACCTATCCACAACCTACTGCAGGTTATCTGTGCCTCTACCTACATTTCCTAAAAAGACAAGGTTTCGATCCATGGGGTAATTGTAGGCGGTATAAGGAAATATCGAAACAATGCACTGAATATCGATGTCCATGTACACAAAATAACTACCACGTGGATAGCAATAACCGAATAACAACCACGTGGATAGCAACAACGCGTACACTTAAAAAACTGATTAATCTATCCAAAAAATAGTAATCCACAGACTATGTGTAAGTTATCTTCTTTATTTATGTTCAATTGTCCTTCCAATCACATTCAAATGTGTACACACCTGAAAAACAAAAATCTAACACTTACTAAAACATAGAAAAGTATGCGTTTGATCACGTCTATTCGTAAGTTTGCAAACAAATTTCTAGATTTATCATCAATAAACTGAGTTTAGTTAAACTAGCCACAGAAATTCACCCAGATTACAATAACTTAGGATAAATACACAATATCTTTAGATAGGTAAAAGTAGATACACTCCATGCATCTCTCCCCGTTCGCTTCTTTAAGAGCTTTGTGTTCCCACAAACACTTTGGGAAATCTTCAAAATACCATGTCTTCTCGTATGTGCTTTTTCTTTGAGGCCCGATAAAGTAGATGTGGTACATCAAAGAGTCCGCGAGTTTCCCTGCCTCAGTAAATCCATACTTCTTCTTAAACTTCCAGTACACATCCATATTTAGAATGCCAGCGCAGCTGCTCAACATTATCCACAATAGTTCTGCCACTGGGTACAGACTCTTTACCGTACCGACCAATTCAATTGCCTCATTCAATTGAAGACATTGAAACGCTAAGAACAAACTTCTCACATACAAAGCATACGGATTCTTCTGGTTTAGACACCTTACAAAGAAACCATAGAAGACATGCGAAGGCCTTGACCAGGTCACAAACAATGGATCTCGGTTCAACTTTACCGACGAAAGCGTCTCTGGGGAAAAAACAGCTACTATTCCCTCGCGACCAGCAAGTATCCAGTTTTTCAGCCCCATCGGGCCATCTTCAGATACCAAACTCACGATTTTGGCAAGTATAGGGGCTGGGATGTGTAGATCTCTTCGCGGAGGTAACTACAAAAAAATCCAAAGAAAAGGGGCTCACATAACATATTGATTCGGAGATCTGAAACAGTATATGTAAGAAAACAAACCTGTAACTTTAGTTGCTCAATAGCAGCGCTGATTGACTCCTCTTCATTTTTTCGGTCACATATCCTTGTCAAAGAACCGACAGGGCCGGGGTAATGTATGCGGCTAATCAAACGTTTAGCAGCCTCGTCGGCGGTGTTGTATGTTGGATCCATGTTCTCCTTTTCTTTGTGCTCTGTTCCCGAGACCTTACGTGCTCCTTATAAAGCTGATTCTCCTCATTTAAATGAATCCACATGGATAATGTTTACTTATACTACTTCCTACTAAAAAAGCGTCGCTGATGTACATTGGGGGGACATTACATTTTACAATTTTTATGTTACTACGTTTTTAGACATAATTATCCACCTTATATTAACCACATGGATATATTTTCCATGGTCCCCTATATACTTGCCTCATCATCTAAATCCACATCAAACCATCCATGTGTTTGATACATTCATTATATTTACCTGTATCTAATAAATACGTGGATAGTAATTAACAAAGGAACTACACTATATTATCTAAATTTATTGAAGACCTACTAGTAAACTGCCTAAACAGACCACATGGGGTTGACAGGTGACCACGTGGTTAAAGGCTATGTGGATACAATCAACAAGCCATAAGTAACCCTAAAAATTACTCTACCTCTATATAAAGTTTTCCAACCTGTTTACGCCCCCTACCACGACTCAAGAAGCAAAACATTTACTTCTGCTGATGGCCAATCTTGAGCGTCATGAGGTTTATCTTAACGTAAGTTTCGTTTCACTTCATTTCATCCTTATTTATCCACTAACAATCAGAAGCACTTATTTAGATAAACAAAACTCCTAGGTCGAATCCAATTCAGACTTTCACATGCCCTACGACTTACTAGCCAAAGTAGCTTCAATTTTGGGTCAAGATGGTGTGGAGGCCTTGAAGAACTTGCTACTCTCTGGAAAACAAGGTTTGGAAGCTGTTTATTCCAAGGAATGTCTCTCTACGGTCCGCCTAGACAAGTCGAAAGATCTTTTGTGGTGGTCAATGCGACACTCAAAATACTACTGCTTCTTTTCTAAATGTTTACAAACAGCCAATCCATACGTAATGTGGGCGACTAATAACAAGGGACTTGCTTACGGAGATCTGCAGAGGAAGTTTAGAGATAAACGTCGTAGGTGCCCCCGTTGTGCACGACCAAACACTTGCACGCATCAATTCACAAATGAACCAGCATGTCTTCATCCTTTCCACCTCTAAGCGTCCAAATTTGCAACTTCCCTAATCTGACAACTGTCGTTACTTTCAAATAATTCTCTTCTATCATTATTGATCTTAAAATATCGAATTGTAGACCCAAATAGGGGGCACCTTCGCTTTCTCGATAACTAACAAATACATAAACGTTTCAATATCCACATGGACTATACTTTATTGTTATCCACATTTTAATATCCACATGGATAGAATTCGACTAGTTATTTTTAAAATGTTGACCTTATGATGAGTGAAGTTTTAGGGTCAATGGGGGTGAATTGTACGTGTCCATACGGATATGTATATAACTGTATCCAAATATATATATCCACATGGATGGTGTTTGGTATGTCTACCAATTATGGTGTCTGCTAAAGAGGGAATGTATAATTTCCGTTAAACTTGTGGACAGATATCCAAAAATAATTTGCATCTGTTGTGGATAGACCTAATTAACATATATACGTGTCCACATGGATATGTATCTTATAGTATCCAAACCGTAAACTTCACAATGACTTAAAGGATTGAGAATATAGATAAATTAAAAACGTAGAACAAGGTTAGAAATAGTGCGGATGTTGTGAGAAAGAACGTTGTTTACAGCGTACGAAAATAACATAAAATAAATATAATAAATCTTCAATTAAGCTTCAACTTTCGACCAATCGATTGGAGGAGGAACCCGACATCCTGCGTAATCGGCGTCCGCCACTTCTCGCAACTCCTCAAGAGTCTGCAACTCTCCCACCAAATCTTCAATTTCCAGAGACATGATTTCATTAAGTTGATGGATTTTTGCATCGATGGTTTCCACTTGATGAAGGAGGGCTGCTTTCTCTTCCTTTTTCTGGTAATGATCCTCCATCATCTGAATTATTGCCATGTAGTGATCCCTAGTCTCCGTCTCGGTCACCTTTCGTGTCTTAGTTAGCGCGGCTCGCATGGCCTCCAGAACCTCCCCTTCCCATTCGAAATCATCATTCCTTTTGGGGCGTTTACTCGAACTAGCTCCTGCCGTTGGCTCCTCTGCGAGGCGTTTAAGACGTTCACTTGAACCCTCTCCGGCCATTGTTGCACTCTTGAAATTATATTGTTGATTGAAGGAAACACAAAAGTTTCGTTCGACAATGAGAGGAGTTTTATAGGGGTCATGATCGAAAAGGCACTTAACGAGAATGAGACGATTGAATGCATATAGACAGATTCAATCGATACAATGAATTTTCGGGGATCGAAACGACACAACGTTTTCTCATTTATTGTGTTCTAAACGACGACCACGTTTCACTTGCTATTGGTTGGGTTATGGATACAAATCTAAAATAATCTAAATTTTTGGTTCGGATAACCCTTACAGTATGTATCTTAACATAAACCTGAACGACAGCTTACAGTAAATGACACCAACTATCATGTACACCCAACTATAATGTAAATGACTGTATCCACATTAATAATATCCATATGGATACATTAACATCACTATTTCGATCTATATAATATGCACCTGCGGCTATCTACATGGATATAATATGTGACCTGATAGACTAAGACAAGCATCCACGTTTAAAAATCCACATGAATTATGATCTGTTACTCTCCATAATATAATACATGTGGATACGAAAGCATAGATACTAAAATTAATACGACGAATGATCTTTGTCAAGGAAGTAAACTCAACGTAGGAAGTAGTTAATACTAAAGTTTCTGCCCTTCAAGGAAGTAAACTCTACAAACAACCGTTGTTATTGTCACATGATAGACTAATACAATCATCCACGTTTAACTATCCACATGAATTATGTTCTTTAACTCTCCACATTTGTAATATCCACATGGATTACAACATGTTTGTGTTTCTACATAATATAATTCATGTGGAAACTAGAGCGTGGATACTAAAGTTAATGCGACGTATGATCTTTGTCAAGGAAGTAACTCAACGACGTATGATCTTTTTAATTGTAATCCACATAGTTAGTATCCAAGTGGACAGACTATTTTACTTTCAATTTCCCAACAAACCATACCAAGGTGGTTACTAACCTTTCTTCTCGATTACAATCCAATAGAGTACCCCAAAAAAATCCGTTAATGACTACCCAAAATAAAACCATATCCATTAAAACAAGATGGAATGGATACCTAATGTATTTTCTAAGATAGCAATCAAAGCAACAGTGTTCCAAATTACATCCACAAAAAACAGCAAATCTGGACACTTCCAATTGACTACTATCTGCTCCTAATCCGGTTAGCTTCACCCCAAGAATAACCCAAAAAACAGTGCTCTCCACACTACCGACAAACTGTCTACCTTCATCCTCATGGCAACGGGTTCGAACAACTTGTTCGATTGTGTCCCGTCTCTTTGCACAACGATTCACTTTTGTTTTCCCAAGTCCATTACTCTGCAAACAACATAACATATCCAGAAAAACCTGGCACGTTACACAAATGTTTATGTGGATACCAACACTACATATTTAAAAAAGGATTTATCACATATTAAGCCCACTTACACGAAATTCACCAATAGAAGGAATCCTACTCTCTTTTGGACGCCCAGCGGGACATCGCGCCTTAGGAGGGTATAAAACACGGTTCTTTATTTCAACAGGAACTTCAGCATCACAAATTTCAGGATTAATTATCCCTTCGTAAGTCCTTCTCCATGTTTCTGTCTTGTAACAGTCACCCACCAAAGTCCCATAAGGGATCCCTTGCGTATCAGCTGCTATCAATGCATGCCCGCATGGTATTTTCAGCCTATCGTACTGCTTACAAGAACACTGCTTCATATCAAGCAATACATGATGCTTACCATTCAATAAACCAACCACTTCATAACTCCAACTAGATAGACTGCCTACTTTGCTACCACGAACACCATCCACGTTCTTCTGCATCTGTTTATCTACCTCCGGCGTAGTCAACCCTCTATGCTTTTCAGCTTTCTTGCGCCTCGCACTAAACCACCTACTTAACATCGCACGAATGTACTTAAGTAGTTCAATAATATGACAGGATCTACCCTTGCCTAACACATTGTTTAAAGACTTTGCAATGTTGGATGTCATCAAATTGTAACGGTTCCCTTGGAAATAAGCCCTACTCCAATGAGCTGCTCCAATTTTATCCAGGAAAGCAGCACATTTGACGTTTTTAGCTTTAATTTGTCTATAGATGTCTTGGTAACCAGTTACCTTATAGGCAAACGCTGCATTCGTCACAAGTTTTGCTAGTCCTTTACTATGAAACTTCGCATTAACATTCCGGGCTAGATGTACTATGCAAGCTCCATGATGTGACAAAGGAAACACCCTCTTCTTCGCTGTGTATATTAACGGGCACCTATCTGAAATTATGGTCAGGCTCTTACTATCAGCAACGATTCGTTCTAATTTCTCAAAAAACCAAGTCCATGAGTCTTCGTTCTCACTGTCCACAACAGCAAAAGCAAGCGGAAACACCAGGAAATTAGCATCTTGTCCACTCGCGGTCAAAAGAACTCCATTATACTTCCCATTCAAATGAGTCCCATCCACAACAATAACACGCCTAAGCTTCTTAAAACCTTCTATGGAAGCCCCAAAAGCCAAAAACATATACAAAAACCTTTCTCTACCATCTTCAACCACTTCAGTTTTAATATCGGTTATAGTACCAGGATTCGCTTCTTTTAAAACATGGAGATAACAGGGAAGATCCTCGTAAGACTCATCATCAGGACCAAATATTCCTTCCAAAGCCTTCCCCTTTGCCCTATGACATTTGCGGTAGGACGCATCGACCCTCAGTTCTTCTAATACCATCTGTTGGAGATCCAAAGGTGCCGGTCCCTTAGTAGGATCACTGAACTTTGATTTGTACACTGCTGCAATCACCTTCGAGGTCGCTTTCTTTAGGTAATTGGCCCTAGTCTCTATTGGGCATGTGTGTTCTAGATTAGCTTTCCTGATCACATAGTACCCGGATTCTTTCATTTCACAAGCTAGTACCCTCCAGTCACACCTATCTCCAGAACAACTAACTACAAACGACTCTTTCTTGGTCGTCGTCTGCGTGAAGTGAAACCTGTTCTTGATGGCGTATATAGCTAAAGCTATCTGGCAATCCTCTTTATTTGCAAACACCTTACCCTTATAGATACCTTTCCCATCATCCTCATAATCAAGATCCGGTATTTCAGAACTAACATAATCTGTGTCGTCAAACAGAGGAGGAATATCAAACTCCTCGTCATCTATATCTTCTAGCCTGCGACCATCCTGTGCAGTTGCAATTCCCTGACCACGTGGTTACATCAACATATTCGCCATCAACAACTCCGACCTGTTCCAGACCACCAGTTGTCCTCACTTTATTCTCCTCTTTTAAAGGAACAGCTCCGTTAACTAAGACAGTGTGATCAAAACAGGAGTTTGTGTTACACATAATCTCCACCACGTTCACCCGACCAAACTGATCGCCAATGAAATTCCCCCAAAACTCTTTATCATAGCTCCTTGGGCTCACAGCTACATCTGTTAAAACAGATTCTTCTTCTTCGTCTACATCTTTAAAACTATCTTCCAATCCGTCAATTTTCTCAACACAACCTAATTGTGTACATGTCATCCCACGACCAACCCCATCTTCTACACCCTTACTGCCCTTCATCTTTCCCTCTATTTCTGCCAACTCAGCCATATATTCTTCATCAACCTGGCTTGTTTCAAAAGCAAATGGCTTCGAACCGGCTGTTGAGGCTTCCCCTATAAACCCTTCTTCACTACCGCTGTTACTAAGCCCAAACGAACAACCCGAACTACGTCTCTTCCGACTTTCCTCTCTGCAATCGGAATCCTCAGCGTCGTTACCCATTCCTCTCTTCTTAACCTCCTCAAATGTTACAAATAAATTCAACCCACAGTTCTGAATAAGCATCTGAATATAATACTGAAGTCCTAAATTCATTGTCACAACCACCGGAGGCGTCCTCACCCCCGTCGTCAAATCCATAAACGTTGGTATGCAGTAACTCAGATTAGCCTTCTTCTCCACCAAACCGAATTCACCAACGACAGAAACTTCTAACTCTCCTAACGTTGTCGTCGAAGACAGTGGAACTACACGCGAGAGAAGTTTATTGTCAACTTTGAATCCCCAAACGCCGTCGTCAGAACAGCTCCAGCTACCGGATATTACCACACAGAAACTCGGATCTTCACCCTGCATTACAAATCAAAGAAAGATATCACACCCATCCACGAACATCAAACAAAGTTGCATTTATACGACCCTATCCACACAACATAAACCCTACCTGCGCAGCCATGTTTCGTTCACGGGGACACAAACCCTACATTCAACTTATGTCTCTTATCCACAAACAATCGACAAATCTAACAAGGTGAACACATCCAACGGTGGAGAACAAAGAGAGGTAAGTAAGGTAACTTTTAAGAAGAGAAAGAGAGGTAAGTTGTTTGTAAGGGCAAAATTGTAAAAGTAAAGTGGACACATAAGGGAAAAACTTGGGAAAGTATAGGGAGAGTGGAAAGTGGGTGTGGGTGACACAACTCACACCCAAAGTGGGTGTGGGTGTCATTTTCCCATAAAAAAATAGGAAAATATAAAAAATAAGTACACGTAGACAAAAAAAAAAACTAAACAAAAGGTTTACCTTATTTATAACACTGGTCACACTTTCTTTTAAATTTAAGCTTATAATTTAATAATAAAAAAATATTCAAACTAAACCAAAAACATTCATTGACATATGATAACAACAACGTTATGCACATAGATGAATAAATAAAATTTAAGGTTAGAATGATGGAAAACAACAAAATATAGCCAAACTAATATGAAAGAAAATGTACAAAAAATCAACAACATGTAGAATATAATAATAAATAGAAAACCATAACAAAAAGTTTAATTGTATATGGGCTTATAGCCAGTGGGCCTGAGTGATGGAAGAATCGTTTCTGATGTATTAAAAAATAACCGTGTTCTCATTCTGATGTATTTACAGAAACACCCCATTTGTTTCAACGTTTGTCACATTAAGTACAAAACTCTTGAAATTGTACTTATCACACAGCTTTCTCCTCTTCCTCAGGCAGAAGAGAACACTGAAAAGAAAAGAAGACATTTTTATGGTCGAATCCAACAAAATCGAATCCTGCTTTTATCCTCCAAACAACAAAAAAAAATGGCTACTCTATATCAAGCTTGCTCTTCGTCTTCAACTACACCATTGCTTTTGGCGAAAAGGGTGTTTTCTCTAGCTTCATCGCCGCATAGCTTCACGAACGGATACAAAATCCCTCGCCATTGTAGCAGCTTCAGAGCATTTAACTCTGCGTCTACCTCAGTTTGTATCAATTTAAAGGAACTGAGAAGCAATGAATTGGTGGACTTGGAGTATGCAGAGCTAAACCTCATGCATAAGATATCTGAAGTATGCTCCTTTCTTTTGCTTTATGTATTTGTTGTTCCAAGTTGAGAGCTTTTCATATTCATTAGACTCTAGACTTCTACTAAGGACCTGGTTTGTCACTATCTCTAATTAGTTGGTAGGATTTGTTTTTTTCTCTCTCTGTGTTTGTTTTCAGGAAGTGGGGCATAAAAGAATCAGACAGCATGTTAATCCTCTCAGTTCCTCTTTCTCTGTAAGTTGATGATTTTGCGAAGTTTGTGACAGCTTTTTAACCTTGATATGTGAGAAAGCATATATGATTTACAAATGGTCTTTCTTTCTGATAGAAACCAGCTCCAGTTCCTGTTTGGGATGAAGTATATAAGGATCCATCACTTCCTCTGATGGTGGATATTGGAAGTGGTAACTTGTGAGCTTACTTGTGTTTTCTCTCAACTCAACTCTGTTTGTAGTCTTCTTCCTAAAGTTGATTTATGCTTCTTCTAGTTATGCGCTAAAGACGAATACGTAGGAGGGAAATATTAGTTTACCACCAATCCTGTTCTTTTAATTGATGAGTTACATTACAGACTAGTTCTCTTGGAAGCTTTTGGTTGCATAATTGGCATCTTTCCGTGGAATCTGAATTCGTTTTTGGACAGTCAAATAGCTCTCCTTTATATTCCTCCTGGTCATACACCTCTTTCATACTTGAAAATGTGTTCTCAACTTTAGAAAACCCAAAAATTTCCTTCCGTTCTTGCCTCTGTGCCTTATAAATGGTTTTTTGGATTTGGATTCATCTACTAATCCTGTGGTTACTTCCTTATAATTTAGGTAGTGGCAGATTTCTCCTATGGCTAGCTAATAAGAATGCTGGATCGACAAATTACTTGGGGCTGGAGATACGTCAGAAAGTAGGCATCGAGCTCCTCTGACAGTTTCAAATTCACTTGACTATTCATCTGCTTTAGCTAGTTGTAGTTTCGGTTACATTGGCCTAAACAAGTTCAATTTCTTTGCAGCTGGTCAAACGCGCCAACTTTTGGGTGGATGAGCTCGGACTTTCAAACGTGTAAGTTATTGCATTCAAACCTAGAGGAAGATCTTTAGAATACTTCTCTGTGTAATACTAACTTTCTTTGATGGATTCTTTTGGAATGGGTTTTCAGACACTTCATATTTGCAAACGCCATGGTTTCCTTTGAACAGCTTATAACGAGTTATCCTGGACCGTTGGAGATTGTCTCAATCTTGGTAAGTGAGAAAGCATCTGAGTAAGAGAATGTTTCCAGGATCTGTGTTGATGTGATAATGATGATGATGATCCAACTTGTTTGTATTGGGGGCGTGTTAAAAAAATGCAGTGTCCAGATCCTCATTTCAAGAAACGTCATCAAAAGAGACGTGTTGTCCAAAAGCCTTTGGTAAACTCCATTCTTCAAAACCTAAAACCCGGCGGAAAGGTAAAAAGCTTTCTTTACCCTCCAATGCCTACCAACAACATTACTGGTTATTTAAGGTTTTATGCTTACTATTTTTTGTGTGTGTTTTGGCTGTCAACAGATCTTTGTGCAATCAGATGTGTTGGATGTGGCTCAAGACATGAGAGATCAGTTGGACGAGGAATCAAGTGTTCTTCAACACATGGACGACACAGTTGAGACAGAGGAGGATGGTTGGCTAATGGATAACCCGATGGGTATACGAACGGAACGAGAGATCCACGCAGAATTCGTAGGTGCAAGAATCTACAGAAGACTTTACCAGAAACGTCAGCTTACATGATTCAGTTTTTTTTTTTCCAAACAACCAAAGGTCTCTCCCTCAATTTTGGTCGGTTTGAGTTCTTAGTAATGCTAACCGAATCGTTTAAAACCAAACCGTACCAGGACTTTTTTTAGTTGATTAAAAACAAGACATGTGACTTGTATTAAATGATAAAAATCTCTAATGGATTAGGTGTGTGTTAATTTGACTGGAATCAGATCCTTATCATAATATATTTTTCATTATCTAGAACTTATTCGTATGTATTTTATTAAAAATATACTACTACTATATTATTTGGTCAAGAAAAAAAAAACAATAAAAAGGACTAATGTTGAAAAATAGAGAGAAAAATCTTACTATTAAAAAATAAAAGGAAACGCGTGGCGTGGAAACTACGGCTCGATTAGCAGCGTCTCAGGCGTTTCCTCTGCTTCCACAAAACGCGCTAGTACATTTATATATATATATATGTGAAGCCGACGTCGTGATCTTTGGAAATTTACGAAATCGAATCAAGTCTCGTTTTTTCTTTCTGGGCTATATTGCTTGAAGACCGTCGCAGTATCGAATTCGCGGGAATCAGAGAAATTTAAAAAACCCTTAAGCTTGGTACGAACACACATCTTTAATCTTTTGTTTAGATTTATAATTTCTGGAGTTTTGTGTATTGGATAGCGATAGTTTGTTTAATCTTCTGATATGGGAATCTTTCAATTCTGTCTATGTTTGTTTGAGCTTACTAAATCTGAGATTTTTATAACCCTAGAAATCAGTGCTATAAAACCCTAGAATGTTTCAAGGAAAAAATTGATCCTTTTTGTTCGTATAGAGAAGGAATTGTATCTGTGGAAACAGAGAATTCGGATTTGCATTGTTGGTGAAAGTTTCTCAATTCTTAGTCAGAAGCATCTTTTGTGAATGGATTGTTTCGATCTGTAGACTAACAAGATGACTCTTTAATCTTTATATGTCTCTTGATACCTGTTCTCTTGAGTTTTTACTACCGTTAGCCTTAAATTTGGAGTAGACACACCAACTCTCACTTTGCCCCTTAGTATTATTGATCCTCACACAGAGTTATTATCTGTTTTCTTTCATAATCTAATGTCAATGTGTTTTCTTCTTTACAGTTTTGGTTACCCTTTACTCTGAAAAATCAAAGTGTGAAAAAAGATGGGAGACGATCATCGTAATGATCACAATGACAAAGGACTCTTCCACCACTTAGCAGGATTTGCAGGCGGGCATTACCCACCTCATCATGGTCACGGTTATGGTCATCATGGTCATGGTTATGGAGCTCCTTATTCATACCCGCCGCCTCCTCCTCCTCCTTCTTATGGCTATCCACCAGTTGCTTATCCTCCACACGGTGGTTACCCTCCTGCTGGTTATCCTCCTCACGGTTATCCATCTCACGGTTATCCCCATCCATCTCACTCTGGTACTTTCAGTCTCAACTTTTCATGCTTCCTCATACAAATATCTTTACATGTTGGTGACATATAGGTTTTTGATTGTTGTTCTACGTTTGCTTATATGTTTAGTGTTATTTCGTTTTCGCCAAATGATCCTGTAACCTTTACTTCTTTTGTAAACACGTAGCAAATGGCGTTTGAAAAAAGAGTCCTTTGACTTGATGTTGATCAAATTAATGTTACAGGACATCACCACGGAGGTCTAGGAGCTATAATAGCTGGTGGAGTGGCTGCAGCAGTTGGTGCTCACCATATGTCTCACCATGGACACTATGGTCACCACCACGGTCACGGCTATGGCTACGGGCATCATGGTCACGGTAAGTTCAAACACGGCAAGTTCAAGCACGGAAAATTCGGAAAACGCTGGAAACATGGCATGTTTGGGAAGCACAAGGGCAAATTCTTCAAGAAATGGAAGTGATCTCTTTCCAAGAGATTGATCCAAACTTCAAAGACATTATCATTACATAGCAATAAATATTAACAAGTCTATAAAATTACATATGTAGTAGTTATAACGAGCCTAGCTAGAGGTTAGAAAGTTGTGATCTTTCTTTCATTCTGGGTTTTGGTTTTATGAAGCTTTTTATTTTTGTTTTAACATTGGCATGTACAGTACAAAGGTGTCTCCTTTACTGAGATCCACTTGTTTGAAACCGATCGACTCTTTAATATTGATGTGGAATCTTCAATAAGCTTCTTGCCTTTTTTTCTGGAGTTGAAGTGTAATATGATTAAGACTTGTTTAGTGAATACTTATCCACTTTTGTTTATTGGGTTTCTTGGTTTGGTTTAAGGAATATATGAACCAAAAATTTTTTTTAAAAAAAGTAACTTGGATTTTTTGTATGTAAAGAGTATTAGATGCTTTTGAGTTTGTTGCCAACCTAGGAAAATTTACAGTGGAAAGACAAAAATGCCAAAAGAGTGAGAAAAGTTTGCAAAAGACAACATTATCTCTCCAACCTGTCACTAGCTAGTCTTTTTATTTTTAATTTTATCTACTAAATTTATATATTTATCAATGGTTGATCTGTATATATGCAATGTGATATTTGACGATCCTCTAATTAATCATATGATAATTGGATGTATACGACTAATTAAAATAAAATAAAGGATTAGGCGGGCACACAAACTTTGATTTGAACTGAGTTTGTGTTTGTTTAGACTCAAGACTGGTATATATTAGTTGTTGACTGAGGTCTTAATATACACATTGTTTTTTTCACTCATATGACCACAAACAGTTTGAATATATAATTTGATGATAACAACAACATGTCTCAACGTTTTGTGTGATGCTCTGATTTGAGATTTTAGGAATAACATGTGTTATTAAATATAAAAAGTAGAACATGACAAAAGATTGGTTTAACCATAATTTTGACCTTGTTCATTTATCCGAACTTTCATGGATGCTTGACAAATATATAAATGACAAGTTCTTGATTATTAAGAATTTTGGATCTGTAGTGAATAAATAAAATCAAACTACTTTAACAAATCCGGGAGATAAGAGTAGATGAATAAAAACTATTGTATTGATAATTGATAAACTTAGCTATGAACTCTTTACGACTTTATACGATTCCAAATTCGTTCAAGAACGGTCAGTAAAAAATAAGTAATCAAGACGACCAAACGGTATTAGATAGTGAAGTCGCTAATTGATTGTCATAATCAAGTGTCCAAATATTCTGAAATGGCAAGAGGATGGATGCAATCAAACTCTCTAAAGCAAAGAAAAGAAAGTAACATTTGATGCATACAAATGCATGTATAAAAAGAGTATCATGAAAAGAATGGTTTATAGATAAAGAAGAGAAGACAAAAAAAAAAAGGAAAGATAATTGACAATTTCGTAGACAAAATAAAACTTAATATTCATGGTTTTCACGTGTTTATCATCCTATTAATCGAACTCGAAATAGATTTTGCATGATGCATTTTTGTTTTGTTTTGTTTAACCGCTCTTAGATCTTAACTATGCAAAACCTCAACAACGCTAGCGTACCGCAGTCTATTAAAGGTTTCAACAAACGCGAACCACACAATCTATACTAATATAAACTCCGTAACATCATCTCGCATATAAATGTGTGTTCTCTCATGCTTATGCTTCTTTGGTGCGCTTACTCTTCAGCAATAACCACTACTCCTCTTTTATAACATCCACAAGATAACCAACAAATATCTCTTTGAGAATGTTACATGACTAGGGAAAAAAGACATTATCAAAATTCTAACGCATTTTTCTATTTTTTTCTTAATTAGAGGATTCTTTGTACTATTTTATTCCTTTGTAGTCCACAAATCTTTACATTTTTTTATTCCTCTTTTTCAGCTTGGTTGTATCCAAGATTTCCATTTTGCTTAAACGTTCCTTTTTTCTTGAAATCCACAATTAATTTGACTCAGAACAGTTTGAAACATCATTTATCCAGAGAATCTAGACATAACCATATATATTATATAGTTCTGATGCAAAAGAGAAAGAAGGCAAAAGAAGTTCTGAGATTGATGAAGTAAATGACAGTAAGAGAGGCACATGTCGAAGATGTCAGCCTCCTCGAAAACCCATCTCTATCCCTTTCCTCCTTTGCGGCTCTTTCTTTCTTAATTTTTATAATCCAATTCTTTGATTTTTATTTCAATCATCTTGTTTAGTGAAACTTGGATGTGTTATAATTTGGTACTAATCAAATCAAATTAATATGAACACTAGATATTAGTATAAACAAACTTAGCGATTCTATCTACATTTATAGTAGGTTTATGATTTATATAGTAAACGTAGTGCAAAATATTATTATCCATTTTACAATTTTTGTGGTGCATGTAAAACAATTCACTATAAATCTGGTTTGCGATTCTAAACTGATTTAAATAAATTTACAAGTTTCGATGGCCACGCTAGTAGACTACTAGTGCATCATTTCATCAAATATTCAAATACATGTAATTTAGAAAAGATAAAAAAAAAAAAACAAATAATTGTAGGTTGCATTCTTGAAAAATCAAATAAAATAAAGTGGACAGTTGGGATATGAAGTCAGGCTTATGTGTCTGAAAGTGATTAGATTTTTTCTTTGTTTCTTATTTTTGTATGTAAATATTGAATGGAAAAAGAAAAGGAGAAACATGGCTACAGCTGTATTCACGTACCCATCCATCCATCATCTACTTATATTCTTAATTTTTTTTTTTTTTTTCCATATTCTTATAAATAATAGTAATAGATAAACTCATAAACATTGTGTTTTGGTATTAAGCTGTTTCATTTGTTATTGACTTGTAGTTTTGCATTATTAGTAGTATCTCTTTTTTTCCCTCACCAAACACTATTAACCTACCTCCTAGTTCAATAATTCGACTGCGTTGAAGTTATTGTTGATACCATAAGTGATACCCATTTATTTAATACTAGATCATTATAGTTCCTCAACATGCTTTGAGGATGGGACTAATATTTTTTTAAAGTTAAAAAAAAAAACTAGGTAGAAAATATTGAATCATGTTGAACATAGACAAGAGATCTCCTTTTCATATACAGAGAATTTAAATATCTATTTAATTTTAAACTTCAAAATAATATTTATGAAATTTCATTTACATTTATAAAACTATCTCACAAGAATTCTGTTTTTTTTTTTTTAAAAATCTAAAAATATCTATAATATAAGAACCAAAAAAAACTAATATATGATGTGATAGAATTTGAGTGGACAGTTGTTTTAAAGCATTAATTTCCATAGCATGTTTGTTAGTACACATTTAAGAAACCATATCAGTTTTAAATAGATAAAATAAACTTTACCACTTGTTTTTCTTAATAAATCATAACTACTATCATATTTTTATATTAAAATTTTATACTCCCTCCGTTTCAAAATATAAGATATTTTGGAGAAGTTTGTTGTTTCATAATATATGATGTTTTCAAATTTCATTGCAACTTTTAGATTAGTTTAGTATTTTATATTATGCAGTATTGTTTCTGATTAGTTAAACTTGTTAAAAGTAAAAATTTCTTAATTTTAGCGTGCTTTGCTTAAAACATCATATATTTTGAAACAGAGGGAGTACTAATTAGTACCAAATAAAATTATTTTTAATAATATAAACTAAAATTTGATGTATGAACTCATCATATCTAATTTTTTTTCCATAGCATGTAAAAAGTATAAAGAAATTTGTTATACTTAATCCATTTTTTATTACTCGATAAGTTTTATTACTCTATATATGAGTTCATTATACAAAATTATCGAGTATAAATTACAGGCTGGTTTTGCAGAAAATGGTCAAAATGAAACATATTATATTTTTTTTGTTTCGAACCAATGAAAAAAAAATATATATTTGATATTTGTTTGTACGTTGACGTTAAAACTAGGGCTGGGCAAAATAACCGATAACCAAATAACCGACCGAAACCGAACCGAAAAAAACCAAACCGAACCGAATCGAAATTCTTCAAATACCCGAATGGTTAGTAAAAATCTATATCCAAACTAACTGAAACCGAACCGAACCGAACCGACAATTAAATGGTTAATCGAAATATCCGAAAACCTAGAAGATATCAAATATTATATACTTAATATTATGCAAAACTATAAAATAAACTTAAAATATAAATTATTTCTAGATTCAAAACAATTAAATATTTTAAATAATCAATATATGTAAATGTTATTATTTTGAATTTACAAAGTTAAATACTATTTTGTAAAATTGAATCCATATTTTTCCCTTTTTTGTATTTTTGTTATTGTATATTTGGTTAATTTTGGTTATATTCGGTTAGTTTTGGTTATATTTGGTTTATTTGGTTAATGTTAATATAATTTATGTTAGTTATGGTTATTTATTTAAATAACTAAACCGAAACCGAACCGAAAGAAACCGAACCGAAAGAAACCGAACCGAAAGAAACCGAACCGAACCGAACCGAAATTTCAAAAATATCCAAATGGTTACTATATTACTATATCCAAAATAACCGAAACCGAATACAACCGAACCGAAACCGAATGGTTAACCGAATGCCCAGGCCTAGTTAAAACTTAAAAAGGATAAAAAGAGGAGATAAATTGTAATATATAGGAGCAAAAATAGAAACCCCTTTATTTGCGTTTATATTCTCCCCGTCAATTTCGTTCTGAAGAATATCTCCATTTTTTTTCTTCGGGTATTTACAACATTTTTTACTTACACAGCAAAAACGAGAGAGAGAGAGAGAGGGAGATAGATAGAAGAGAGAAAAGGAAGAAGAAGAAGAAGAAAAGTTTCTCTCTTTGAAAACCAAAAAAAAAAACAAAACGAATCATAATAAACTTAAATCATCTCTCTTCTTTCTATGAATTTCATGTTTCTGTTCCCTCTCTCTTGATTCTTCTCTACCATTTCATCACTCACATTTTTTTTTTATATATATAAATTCTTCTGCTTTTGGTTTTACGAGAGGATTTTGAAAGGTTCTAACTTTTTCTTGGGATCTTATCATATTGTCTTGAAAATAATGCTTATGGGTTTAAACAGGTTTGTATTATTACAACTCTAATTTGCTTTCTTTTTCTCTTTGCTCATTTGTTGTAAAATCCTAATTCCATAAAGTTTGTTGCTTTTTTTTTCTGCTTGCTATTCATTATTTTGTTAAATTTTTAGCTCATTTCACTTGGATTTGATTCTCTCTCTGCTTCTTTGTTTCTTTTTACCTTGACTTCAATTGGTTATATATATAGCTTGAGCAGCTTCTATACAGCTTTAAGGTTTGTTTAATGTAATCAAGTTTGTCCTGTGCTGTTTGTTTACTCTAAAAGTAATTTAATTTCTTAGAACTTGCTGTAGCTAGAGAGTTTACTAATGGTAGAAGTCATGTGATCGTTGTTCTTTATAGGTTAGAGCTATGTGGGAAACTAGGAAAGATATTAAATTCTCTAGCTTAGTGGTTTTGTTATACTCAAAGCAAAAAAAGAGGGAAACTTTAATTTCAGTACAAGTGTTTTAACTTTGGTTTAATCTCTTTCGTCTTTGGTGGTGTTGGTTTGTTAGGTTGACTGATCATACCACAATGGATATGCATCCTCTGTGATCCAATGGGGGAGATTTTTCTGACATTTTAATGGATCCCCAAGCTTTTATTCGCCTTTCAGTAGGCTCTCTTGCCTTGAGAATTCCAAAGATCCTCTTAAACTCTTCTTCCTCAAGAACAGATGAGAAGAAGAGCTGTTCTTCCTATTGCTCTTGCGAAATAAAACTCCGAGGTTTTCCCGTTCAGACAACATCTGTCCCTTTGATGCCTTCCCTAGATGCAGCTCCTGACCATCAGGGAGTTTCCACAAGCTTTTATCTTGAAGAATCTGATTTAAGAGCTCTTCTGACCCCTGGATGTTTCTATACTCATGCTCACTTGGAAATATCGGTTTTCACTGGTAAAAAGAGTTCGAGTTGCGGGGTTGGTGCTAAAAGACAGCACCTTGGGATATTTAAGTTGGAGGTAGGTCCTCAATGGGGAGAAGGGAAACCAATGATTCTCTTCAATGGATGGATCGGTATTGGAAAGAACAAGCGGGATGGTGGCGCTCAGCTTCATTTGAGAGTGAAGCTTGATCCTGATCCTAGATATGTTTTCCAGTTCGAGGATGTTACTACCTTGAGCCCTCAGATAGTTCAGCTTCGTGGCTCTGTCAAGCAACCTATCTTCAGTTGCAAATTTAGCCGAGACAGGTGACCTTTTTGATTTTATTCATAGTTGCACACAAATCTTGTCTTCTTTGTGCTCTCTGTTTAGTAACTGATAGTAGCTATTGGTTCTTTCAGGGTGTCACAGGTGGATCCGTTGAATGGATACTGGTCAAGTTCAGGCGATGGAACTGAGCTCGAGAGTGAGAGACGTGAGAGAAAAGGATGGAAGGTGAAGATACATGATCTCTCTGGCTCTGCAGTTGCTGCTGCATTCATAACAACTCCTTTTGTCCCATCCACTGGCTGTGATTGGGTCGCCAAGTCAAACCCGGGTGCTTGGCTTGTAGTCAGACCTGACCCATCTCGACCAAACAGCTGGCAGCCATGGGGAAAGCTCGAAGCTTGGCGGGAACGTGGGATCAGAGACTCTGTGTGTTGCAGATTCCATCTTCTATCAAACGGGCTAGAAATTGGAGATGTTTTAATGTCTGAAATTCTCATCAGCGCTGAGAAAGGCGGGGAGTTTCTAATCGACACGGATAAACAGATGCTAACGGTTGCAGCTACCCCAATCCCAAGCCCGCAGAGTAGCGGTGACTTCTCAGGTCTGGGACAATGTGTCTCTGGAGGCGGGTTTGTAATGAGCTCAAGAGTGCAAGGGGAAGGAAAAAGCAGCAAGCCTGTGGTTCAGTTGGCTATGCGGCATGTAACTTGTGTGGAAGATGCAGCTATTTTCATGGCGCTTGCTGCAGCTGTTGATCTTAGCATTTTGGCTTGTAAACCTTTCAGGAGAACAAGCCGGAGAAGGTTCCGGCATTACTCCTGGTGAAAAGAAGGCAAACTCTCTTTTGTGTTTTTTTTTAGTGTACAGTTTTTGAATTGGACTCACAAAGTCTCACTGTATTAGGCAGAAACTGGCTTAAGATTAAGAAATTTAACTCCTTCTCAGAATCAGACCAACTTCAAATTAATGAAACTAAAGTAGATCAAAGTCTTTCAAGTAACAGAAATGAAGATTCTAGTCTCATAATAAGATTAAAAACACCAAAAACATAAAACAAAACTTGGAAAAGAATAAAACAAGCTCGAGGAAGCATTGGATTTGCCCTTAGTTCTTCTTATCACCTCCCACTTCAATCTTCTTCTTCTTCGCAGTAGCCTGAGAATACAAGAAGGTACCGAAAATAGCAATGGCTGATCCAAGAGCATTGAGAGGCCTAACAGGATTCCTAAACACCAAAACCGTAGAAACAATAACCACAACTCTCTTCATTGTATTCCCTACAGAGAAAGTCAAAGGACTGATCTCATCAAGCGCCTGATACGAAGACTGGTTGTACAAATGGTAGAAGACACCAGAGAGCAAAACCCAAAAGTAGAAGGTAGAAGGTTTCCCAACAGATGCAATGGCTTTATGGTAACCAGGAACCCAATGTGATCCTTCAACGAATATAGCCACAGGGAACAAGTAAAGCAGAGAGAGTATACTGATGCAACCGTATAGATTCAATCCATCAATCTCTTTAAAGCTCTGTAAACTTCGTTTAGAGTAAATGTTACGCAACACGAAACCAACGTTACTAATCATAGCTCCTGATAAACCACCTAAGTTGAAAGAGACTTCAGTGACTGCAGCTAAAGAACAACCCATAACAATCGGAAGAATCGATAACCACACAGCTATAGGATACGAATCACCGAGCAGAGACGAGAAGATAACAGAGAACACAGGCTCAGCTGATTTGATAACATGAGTGAAAGAAACAGCGACTTTGGAGAAAGAGACACAAGCTGAGATGTGTCCAACAGTGTGAAACAATGCAGGACCAAGGAGAGCAATGATGAAAGGCTTCGAGATCTTAGGGCAAGGGTAAAGCTTAAAAGACCATAAGATTAACATCCAAATAGAACCTGCGAAGAGCTGAAACGAAGCGAGAAGCCATGGATAAGGGAAGACATTGAGTGCCTTTTTGTTGAAGATGTTGAAGACGATGTTCTGAAAATACCAAAGACCGAACACGATCCCTAACTGAAGTGTTTTGGCCTTCTTCTCTTTCTTCTCTGCTTCGCCAAGATCGGATTTTTCGTAATCCCCGTCTGGATTTGAATCCGATGAGTTAGTTGCAGCGGCGGCGGCGATGGATCTAGGTTTCCTCGAGAACCCAGATGAGTGTTCGGGGTTGGTGAGTGAAACAGAAAGCAAGGGTTTTGAATCGGCGCGAATCGGAGAAAGCCCTAATGGGTATTTGTGATTGAAGGGTTTAGGGTTGGTGAAGGGAAGAGCAGAGAGACGGGTCGGTTGTTGACGGGTCCGGGTCTTGTGGAGGAGGAGACCCGGGTTTAGGGAAGGAGATAGATTTAGTGAGATCATTGCTGCTTAAGCAACAGAGCAACTCAGTAAAGCACGAACGCAGTAGAGAGAGAGAGAGAGAGAAAAGAAAAAAAGAGATAACTTTAGGTTAGAGAGCTGGTGGTGGGTCGTCGTCGGCTCTGGACCAAACGTCAGAGATCCGTTGGGAAGTACAAATTTTTTTTTTGAAAGCTCTGTTCTTGGAGTTTGTGTCTCCCCTTCCAAAATAGAGTACAAGTACACGTTTTTTAATTATTTTTTTGTTCCAATTTTTATGTTTTTGGTTTGTTTTTTTTTTTTGACCTTTTTACACGGTGGAGAGATGAGGAAGAGGCTAATATGGTAAATTAAGCTCCTTTTTGTTTTTTTTTGAGTTTGAGAGAAAGGAAGGAGAGGGAGACTGGTGTCAGATCTCGAGATTTTGAATCGGTGTTGAAGCCGTCGGCGGAGGAGGAAAAATGGCGGCGAAGCAGATGGAAGAGATACAGAAGAAGCTAGGGCTGCTAAATTACCCTAGGGCAAATGCTCCTGCTCAGTCTCTCCTCTTCGCCGGGATGGAACGTTACGCTCTTCTCGAATGGCTTTTTTTCAAGTATTTTTTCTCTTCTCCGAATTGATTATGCGTCTGTTTCCGATCATCTTGCCTGGGAAATTTTTAAAATTTTGAAGATCAATTGAACTATAACACATTTTTGTTGGTTTGGTTTTCACAGTGGGGAAGTTGACACTCTGTTTGATCAGTGTCAAAATGTAGAATTGGGTCTGCTTGAATTGCTTGATTAACCTGAAATTTAGGTTCTTTCTTTTGTAACCACAATGGAGATTTTATACGGGGTTTTAACTTAATTGTTCTTGTTTTGGCTATTCTTGTAGGTTATTAGGTGATAAATCTCCTTTCTCACAGCAAAATCTCCAAGGAGATGCTGGAGTTCGTGATGAAGAAACTGTTCGTATTCAGTGTAAGTGTTTCTCTGATCATATAGAATATGTTTCCATTACTGCTTGAGCTCCTATAGATAGTTCCATTGGTACTTTGCTACTTCTGGAAGAGCTTGTTTGAGTGATCATTATGTATTACTTTTGATGAGTAAAGTGATTTCTCGTTTTCAGATTTGGCAGAGATCGCAAAGTTTTTGGGGATTACACCAACTGTAGATATAGAAGCCATTCAAGTAAGCTTGTTTAACGGACAATCGAATCGTCTTTTATTTTGTAAATTTTCGAACTGTCAAGATGCAATAATAGTATCATTCCTTTAGGGACATGGAACCTATGAAGATCGGATGGAAATGCTTCGAAATATTGTTGATTTAGTGGAGGCAAGCCTCTTCTCAGATAATCCAGAATGGAGGTAGATATTTCACTTGTATCTGATATCATCCGCCAGTTTTTATCATTAGAGTAGAATTTTGTAGTCTGTTGTTATCTTCCTAATTCTCGTTTACATTATAGTTTGTTTTGTTCTTTGAGCATAACAATGATTTTGCTTATTCTTCAGTATTGATGAGCAGGTTGCCAAAGATATCCAGCTTATAGATGCTATTGCAGAGAGACAGTCTCTTATATTTTCTGAGGAATGCAAACTGTTCCCTGCTGATGTGCAGATCCAGTCGATATATCCATTGTAAGAACTAGTTTCTCCTGTTATCTCCAAGTTATTGCACCTTTTGTCGTTATTTAGTGATTGTGGGTAATGGACTTTTTCAAATGAATTGTAAATGTAAGCTTAGTTTTCCTCAACATATGAAACTTAGCCACTATGCTTCCAAATCTGGTCTTAGAGTTTTCCATTTGAGATCAAGCTTTTTAAGTTATACTATTATTGTACATGCAAACCTAGGTCCTTAGATTCTTGCTTCATGTTTCAGCAGATGTAGTGACATTATGTTCCTTAATGGAAGTTTCTTTGCAGACCAGATGTTTCAGAACTGGAGACAAAACTTTCAGAACAGGCCAAGATTCTCTCTAATCTTCAACAGAAAGTCGATGACTTGGCAGCAAAGGTGTGTTGTGCTTTGAGCCTTTGACTCTGAAGTAAAGAACTCACTGGACCAATTTGCTATTTCGTCAGACTTGAAATATTTCACCTAACTTATTGCTTATCGCACGTTTACCTGTAAACTGCATATACTAATTGCTTAACATATAGCTCATATTGTCTCTTTATAAGTAGCTTTTGGTTCTGAATGTAGCCAAGATTTGAACTTCATAGTCTAACTAATTTATACGTATATGCAAACTCAATTCCTACTACTTATTGACTTGTTGATATAAGGCCTCAATCTTGTTTTTTTTTAACAGCTAGGTCCAGATTGTTTTAATTAAAATTGTCTTTTTCTCCTTCATTTCTCCTTTCAGCATGCTTACAACCCAGATGAAGAATATACTGAAGTGGAATCTCAACTAAGGGCTCGTTTAGAATCGTTTCTTGAAACTGCTAGGGCGTTCAATACAATCTACACAAAGGTATTTCTTTTTCATTTAAACCCATAATTCTCTCCGTCTATCAACCTAAATCAGCTGGAAGCAAAATGTTTAACTTAAGCGTTTTTCTTGTAGACATGAAATGTGCTATTTCTCTCTATCTTTTGATCTGACTAGCTTTTCCAGAAACTGGAAAATAAGCCGTTGTATCCTTATTATGTTTGGATTTTTTCAGGAAATTCGTCCATGGACGCATATGATGGAAGTGCCTCAGCTTCATGGTTTTGGTCCTGCTGCAAACCGTTTACTGGAAGCATATAATATGCTTTTAAAGGTACCTAATTGTCTCCTTCTATCTTAATACTTGGAAGCTTATACTATGCTTGGTTGTATCGACTACATTGAGTAGCTCTCGGCGGATGTAACTTTAGTTGATACTGTGTTCAAGAGCCGGATCAAGTCCATATCAGTAGTTATACCTGGTTCTGATATGACGATAGAATGAAATGAGTTGTGTATTGTCAACAGTTCCTAGGAAACTTGAAGAACCTAAGAGACTCACATGCAGCACTTTCCATTGGATCATCGGGGACAGTAGCTGGAGAGCCTTCTTCTGTAACCAGAATCGTATCTGAGTGTGAAGCTGCATTGACTGTTCTCAATAGAGATCTTGGAATCCTCTCTGCTTCTATTGCTCGTGAGCAAGGCGAGCGTCTATAACTGTCACGAATTGACCACACTTGAAAAGGGGCTGCGGTAATTGCATCATTCAATCCTACTCCATGAATGTATTTGTTAGAAATCATTTTAGGCGTGTGTTTTGATCTCAAGAATTGTAACTCTTTTCAGCGCTTTTTTTTGGTTTCTGTGTTGCCAAACTTATTTAACCAAATCCATCATAAAAGTCAAATTCCTCATCGTTTCTGAATGTAAGTCTTATTTTTGATATGTTACAATGGTTTCTAAGATTTGATGGTTTTACCAATCATAAACGTAAACGTCTCATAAAAACAACCCTATACGCAAAAATTAACAATTGTACCAACTAACAATCAAAGCCTTATATGGCTTCATATGTGATAGAGCAGAATACTATTGATCTCAAGCTCAAGAGCTACGCTCAGCTTCTGGCAAAGGTAAAAGAAAAAGAAAAAAAAGTCTTAATTGAGAAACTCTTCTTTGATACAATCAAAAGCTGCCTCGGACACCTTCTAGGCTTTCCCCGATTGATGACCTACAAAATAACAGATCGATTTACAGATGTTTCATATCCTTTAAGAAAACTTTGCACATCACCGAACCAATCATTCATATTGTCCTCAGCTAATGAGAAATGAGAACCAGAATGATTGTCAAGTTTCCAAAAAGTGGTAGTAAAACCAAAAAGAGAATTCTTCGCTTTAAACTTACTTGTACATACAATACTTGTACTCTTGGCTTCTAATCAAATCTTTTTCCCCTTCTTCAAGCTGCAGAACAAAACAAAGACATTGCAAACAGAATCTACAGAAAACTCTAAATGATCATAATCATCATCGTTTTATAAAGCCTCACCGGATCACTCTCATAAATGAGTTCATAGCAAACAGGAGAAAGGCATCGCAGCGCACAATTCTCTTTTGCTATTGCAGATGATTTGCATTGCCACCCCCATAACCCACTGTTTATAATTCCACAACACAAAACACACACAAAAGTGAACAAAAAAAGAGCCAAGAATTTTCTTAACTAACTCACAAGTTTAGCCAAATTGTTCTACAATGAATCACAATACAACCAAGAATCAAGCTACAAACTTTCCCATTCTATAAGGATAGTAGTAACCAAAGAATCAATCTTAGGATAATACAGAGAACAAACAAGTTTTTGCAAAGCTGATGGTGTTCCCTATCAACCTAATCACATCAGTAGAATCAAGAAAATTTTCTCAACAGAAGCATTAAAAAAAGCAATTCGTTTTATATTTCTGAACTCACCTTTCTATATCAGCATAGCATTCGTTCTTCTTCTGCCTGATCTCTACATCCTACAAAATAAATTGATTCATTCCGCAAAATCAGCAACGGAGCTTAGAGATTTGAGTCGAGCACAGAAGATACTTACGGAGATAGGACGAGGAGATTTAGCCAAAACAGATGATAAGAAACAAAAGGAGAGTATTAGAAGAAGAAGACAACGACCTCCGGAAATTTCCATGGCTTCTTCTCCGATCGCTGTGGTGGTGGTGGTGGGGCTTACTAATCCCAGCTTTCGATTTAGAGAAGAAACGGTTTTTGAGAATTCTTGAGAAAACCGAACCGGTTTATTCCGGTATTATTGTATGGGCTTATATTGGGCCTATTTATTTATTTGGCCGACCTGACCAACACAGGTTAACGTGTTCACACTTTGTGGACGAATCTAATGGGAATGATGAAATGTGGTGGACAGATCAATCACTGCATAAGAAGACAAAGTTTAATGCCGACTTAAACTCAACTACTTCCTCGATGTGAGTAATCAGATTAGATTCTAGTCTATCTTTCAACCTCAATCTTTTCTTAAATGTAATTTTATTTGTTAATAATGGAATAGTGAGAGATGACAGTAACTTTGGACTCAAGTTGAAGCATTCAGAATCTTCTTTTCTTTTTTTCCTTAACCTCATGGTTTTATAATAGTAATGGATTGAGCTCTTTGGAATTCGTCGCCACGTGAGATAACTAATAATTAGAGATTGATTATTTACGCACTTATAGGATTCCTTGCTAAGTTACCAATTCCTACTGACCTTTTTACAAAGTTATCTTCTTTACATCACTTTAATTATTTGGTGTTAATGTTCACTCGAAAAAAAGATGTACAACATTTCAAATGCTCTAAAAACATACAAGGATATATCACTCTCTTTCTTGTACTCTGATTTTTTTTTTTTTTGTTATTTTGCCATATTATTTTTTCGTCGTATCCTCTTTTTAATAAAAGAAAAGTACACAACTTCAAATTAGTAAACCATATAATATTAATGTAGGTTATAACTAAGATTAATTATTTGATAGGTTATATAATTTAATTATTTGATAGGTTATATAGATATAAGATTATGATCTTCTTAAAAAGGATATTCTAAAGAATAAAATAAAATCTCAAAGAATATCTAACTAACCATATATATAGACAAAAAATCTCAGAAATCTATAACTTTTCCATATATTACAAGTGATTTCCGATTATACCTAAAAAATAAAATCTTACCTAACTTTATCAGAAAATTTTGACTGAGTAACGAGTCAAAATTTGAATATTTAAATTCATTTCATATATTTCTTTAGTTGAATTGTATACTTTTATATACTATAATAAACTTTTTTAATAATTTAATTTAGAATCATTAAAAATAGTTTAATTTGATATTATTAAGAATATCATAAATATATGATAGATCAAAAAGTTAAAAATTATAAACACTCTAATTTGATTTGTTATAGCACGGATCAATAATATATCACTATAATATGAAAAAATTCAAGAAATATGATTTTTTTACTAGAGTACGGGTTAAAATTTTAAAAATATGATTTCTCGGATTAAATTTAAATTTGAAATAATGTTGTTTGGTAGGTTTTCTCGGTCACGATAATTTTGACAAAGATATGTTACATATTTGGTCCTAAAATTAATATGCGCTATACTATAGGTTAAATCATAGAATAACAATATATAATTTTAAATACTAGACAAATCAAATAAAATTAACAAACAAAAATTACTTTTTTAATCACATAACTTAATTTGCAGTATACCACGGGTCAAAATATAGATATAGTATAATATACCTTACAGAATATATGTTATTTTCATAAGTCATATTCAATATATGATTTCATGCCATAGTATTCCATCCAAAAAAAAAAAACCTTCCAAAACAAAGAAAATAATCACATATACGATGTTTTAAATAAAACTTACCAAATAAACAAAAATAACAAATTTAAACCCGTGCTCTAGCACGAATCATATTCTAGTTTTATATATTTGGTTAAAATATGAAGTGTTGGTTAACAATCCTTCCCAAAGAATAAAAAGTCAATTTTAAATTAAAACCATGGTAGAGACACTTACTTATCATTAAATACATTTCTTTTTAGCATTAAAATACTTAGATTTGGTTAACTAAGGGGGGTGTATTCAAATTGACATTTTAAGTGATTTGTGTGAAATTTACAAATTCTATATTATTCAATCATGGATTTTAAAAAGTCTATTAAAATCCACTGTTATTGAACTGATGATTTAAAAATCTACTTTAAAATCTATTAAAATCCCTTGTTATTGAACTGATGATTTAAAAATCTACTTTAAAATCTACTGTTATTCAAAATAGTTTTGTGGATTAGGATTTTAATAATTTTTAGGATTCTGGAGGATTCTAGAGGATTTGTTTAGTTAAAAATACAGAAATCCAAATCTCATGGTTTTAGGTGGGATTTGAAAGAATTTTACAGAAAATCATATAAACTTCCCTAAAATCTATCAAAATTCTAAATTTACTAAATCCCATCAAATTCTCCAAAATCATGGTTTGAATACACCCCCCTAAATCGAATAAAAGATGTTTGTTTAGCTATCGCATCTTTGGGGTTGGTTTGAAAATAGATGGTTTTTTTCCCCTCCAAATACAAATTAAGACATACATTTAGGCACGTGGGCTTATAAATTCATATCGGTTTAAAAGAGTCAGTGTCTCACATGACCGAGCCTGAGCTAAGGCAGGTGAATCTCATACTTTATGCGCTAAAAAATATACATATTTTGTTAAGAGCATCAATCTTTTAAAACAACGTGTAATGCAGTGGTCGATTCTTCTTATCATGTATTCATTGGTGTTTAGTTATTATTTCTTTTCTTAAATTATATATTTTCTTATCGATTTATATTGTAGTAGATGAATTCATGCCATGTGATTATCAAGACCCAACAAAAACAAAATTAAGGATCACAAGCTCAGAAAAATAGAGCAAAATGAACAGTACAATGTCTCGTAGGTTAGGATATCTATCGAACAATATAATGGACAATATATAACCAACCAAACGATTAATATATGAACATATACATACATGAATGATTAGTATAGTTACCAGGTGGCCCATAATATGGTCAAGACTCCTTTAGGTAGTCGTGTTCACCAACATACCAACAAATGGTATGCTTGAAATGAAAGGTACTTAACCTCTATATCTACGTAACTTCACCCATTACCAAACAATAAAAAAAAAACATGATAAGTATCATCAGCCCTATCATATATCTACTATATATCATTCTCAAACACCGTCGACAATGCTTAAAGATATACACACAAGCCAAATGTATTATCTATTCCTATTTTTGAGAATTGCCCACTTTACTTATCTGAAAGACATTTAAAAAAAAACATGTAATCTGTATATATGTTAACTCAATTAGTATATGATAACTAAGACACAGAAAAAAACTAAGACACAACAGGTTACGCCAAATCATTCGTTTCACAAAAAGCGAGACCACATTAACATATACTAATTGAGTTTTAAAATTTATTTAAAGAAAGTTAGTTGTAAAATGATGTTAAACATGTCCCAACCAATATTAATAAACATACACAGACATATCTTTAAGAAACAAAAAAAAGTTATTGGTCTAATGTAAAACTAGGTAGTAGACCCGTGCTTTACGCGGGACTAATTGTTATTTACTTTTTTGTTATTTTATAATTAATTATCTTAAGGATAATATTTTAAAATTATTTAAGTAAAAATCTATCATGTCCTTTTAAAAAAAGTCCTCAATATATGATCAACTAAAAAGCCCAAGTGCTTTCTAGCATTATCAAAATAAATATTTAAATATAAAATATTGAATTACAAATGTATGATTTGGATAATTTAAAAATATGTGTGATAACAATAACCAATTGAATCATTTATATATTAATTTTTATATATATAAATCTTACTAATGAAGATGTTATTAATATTAAATTGATTTTGTGTTTTGTACAATTTAATAAAAATTGTGAAAAGTTAAATCATCTTGATGACAAATTAATGTAAATAATGTGGAAATTAAATCATCTTGACAAATTGTTTGGCCAAAATGATTTTCTATTAATATATTGAGGATACTAATCTAACTTTAAAAAAAAAAAAAAAAACAATACACTCTTTGTCACATAGAGCCCAAAGATAAGGAGAGAAAGAGACTGTGACACTCCACCTCAAAACTCTCTCTCTCTTCTTCATCATCTTCATCATCTTCTTCGTCCTTCAATTCTCTCTCTTCTGCAACACAAACAAACAAATGGGTTCAATGTCAAACCCAAACCCATGGTCACCATACGATTCATACAACGATTGCTCTCAAGGAGTCTGCAACATCTACTGTCCTCAATGGTGTTACCTCATCTTCCCTCCTCCTCCTCCTTCTTTCTTCCTAGACGACGACTCTTCCTCCTCTTCCTCCAACACTTTCTCCCCTCTTCTCATCGCTCTCATCGGAATCCTCGTCTCCGCTTTCATCCTCGTCAGCTACTACACTCTCATCTCAAAATACTGCCATCGCCACCACTCCTCAGATACTTCTACTCTTAACCTTAATAATAACAATCGTAACGGTGTAGGTACCTTCTCCTCCACGCAAAGACTCACCAATAGTACTGGAGATGGTCTCAACGAGTCTACGATCAAATCAATTACGGTTTACAGATACAAGAAAGGAGATGGTTTCGTTGATGGTTCTGATTGCTCTGTTTGTTTAAGTGAGTTCGAAGAGAACGAGAGCTTGAGACTGTTGCCGAAATGTAACCACGCCTTTCATCTTCCTTGTATTGATACTTGGTTGAAGTCTCACTCTAACTGTCCTCTTTGTCGTGCTTTCGTCACCGGAGTTAATCACACCACCACCGCGGATGATGATGCTGACTCAAGACTCGTTATAGCTAACCGAACCGAACCGGAATCGGAAATTGATTCGAATTTATCCGGTTCTCAAAACCAAACCGGTGATTTCGGTTCCGTTGTCGTGATCCAAGATCTGGAAACCGGATCTCGGAATAGTAGTAGCGACGACGGTAGATCGGAATTAGAGGAGCAACGACGGGAGAGTAAGGATGGAGAGTCGCAGCCGATTCGGAGATCGGCGTCGCTGGACTCTGGTGTAGTGGTTTCGATCGCTGATGTGCTGAGAGAGATTGATGATGAGGAGGACGCAGGCGGCGTCGGGACTTCGCGACGGAGAGAAGAAAGGGGAGAAGGTGACGGCGATGGGAAGACGACGACGAGTTCGACGACGGCGGCGGCGGGTGAGAGAAGCGGAGTATCGAGTTTTGTGGTGAGGAGTTTATCGACGGGGAGATTTGTTTTCTCGAGGTATGATCGATCGAGAAATTACCGTTTACCCAATTAAATTAAAACACGTGTCATTTTTTTTTTTTTACTTTTTTATTTTAAAGTAAATGTTACTATGAATGAAACATAAACTTAAATATCATTTGACTCTTTTTTTTGTTGTTGTTAATACTGTGCTTAGTAAATTTTTTACTGATTTAGTAAACACTTTTTGAAGATTAAGAAAAAAGTGATAACTATTTTTTTTTTAAAGTGATTTTATGATTAGTACTAAGTACTAACTACTAACAATAAAATGACCTAAAAGATACTAAAAAGAGACGAAATGTTTACTTATTGTGGAGCTAACGAGTAAAGCTTTTTCAACAGCTAGCTAGCTTGTTGTCTTCATACATCATCGATGATCTAGGGATAAATGTGAACATGTTGACTAAAAATCACGTATAATCCAAAAAGAACATGCTGACAGAAAGAAAAGTTGGTGATCAGAGAAGAATCTTTTAATCATACATGCAAAACAAGTTAGTATATATGTTCATCGATTTCGAACGGAGCTAGCTTAAAACGATGAATACATTTGCAGGGTTGTGTAGGTCCTTTGGGACCCCAACTATAGATAAAAAAAACTTACCACTCGTAAATACCAAATGAGAATTTTCAATTTTTAAATATCTTCTTGGATTATGAATTATGTCTGGAAAGAATCTCATTCACATGTATAAGGTTTAAATGAATATTTATAATTATAATATTTTGATTTCGTTAGCAAGTGTCCTACTTCTCGATTTGTTTGAATTCGATTGCCTATGACTGTATGAGTGGTTTGGTTTATATGAGCGTGTATTATACGTAGTATACTCTCTTTGCAATATTACGTTTTCTAGTGGTTTGGGTTTTTTTGTTGTTGTTGTTGTTGTTGTGACTTTTTGAGAGTTATGTTTTTTTGTGTGTGTGTGTGTGTTTGAATTTGTACGTTTGTTTGTATTGTGTTTTCTGACTTTGCCAAAGAACTGTTGCAATGTTGAAAAGCGGACTACTTTACTGTCCTACATGAAACAGATATAACCACAAAATGTGACTAGACAAAGCATACGCATCAATCACACCATATGTTGTTTTACATATAGATAAACAAAATTTATATGCTCACAGGCTTAAAATTTGATACTCGGTCCGAGTTATATATATATATGCTCCATCGATCGGTCATCGCCATCTTCTAATAGTGAATGCCCAACTCTGAATATTTAAAACAATTGAGCTCAAACACATCAAATAACACTAAATGACGACCCTTCATGCTAATTAACGTAAGAGTTCAACATGATTTTAGTATAACTTTTTGTTATTCGTAGCTCGAGCAGTTGTACCAAGTTCAATATGCATTCATCCAAACTTATAGGTCACTCAGAAAGACCCCTGATAAAAAAAAAATCCCAGTCATAGAGGATGAGATAAAATTAATATATCCAATGATGTTAGAAACTTAAAACAAAACAAAAAAACATTTTTTCTCGTCAACGACTGTCGAGGTTGAGAAAATGAAGCTTAGTTGACCTAATGTCTCAAGCTAGGAAGACCAAGAATAGAATCTGAATTTGAAATATAATTAAGAAAAAATGATATGTTTCATTAGTAGGACAAAATTGTTTCATTAAATCTGAATTTTAACTTAAATGCTAATTACACGTGATTAATAAGTTTGAATATTTTAAATAGGACACATGTTTTTGGATTCAATTCAATGTGAACAAAGAAAAGAAACGGTTGTGGGCATTGTTGCTAGAAATGTGAATAAAATAGATGAACAAAAGATCTGTACGTTGTGTCACCAAAAAAAAATCTTAAGTAACCTTTTTCGAAAAAAGTGGAGCTCATGTATTAGACATCGTGAACGTTTGTCGCATCTTGGTCGATAGCACGACAAGTCGATAACATAAGTCTTAAATTTTTTTATATACATTTATTTTACGTGGCCTTTTTGGTACTCAGGAGATAATTAATCAAACCGCAAATAGTATATCATACTGAAAAAAAACGAAAATTCCAATTTTAATCTCGAATTAAAAATTTGTTACTAATAAGTTAAACATTTCCTATCTTCACTCTTAGAGCGTAAAAAAGTCTCCAACAACCTCACAACGACTCTACTAAATAAAAACTCTTTGCAGTAATAATTTAGCGAAAAAAAACAAAGTCAATAAATAAAACCGAGTCCGCATTAAGCGCTCTTTTCAGTTTTCTGTTACACCCAACTTTTTTTTTGTTCAACACAAATTTTCTCGAGGAAAAAAGAAAGAAAGAAAGAAAGAAAGAAAAAGAGAAACCAAGTTTTCTCATTGTGTTGTTTTCAAAAGATCCAGTGGTCGGGAATTCGAATGGATCAGAGAAAAGGTGATCCAAGAATATACATTGTCACACTTCTGTTTCTTTCATGTATCTTATCAGGAGGAGTTCTTTTAGGACTTTACCTTGTCCAATCTGATCCGAACCCTTTGTTTCTACAAGCGGGTATGTTCTTTGTTGGTGTCCCTTGGCTCTTTTGGTTCTTGGCTTACGTTTACTCTTGCGTCCTCAAGCCTTGCACCGTCTCCGTTAGCAAGAGCGTTGCCAATTACGATCCGGAGAAAGGTGACACGGAGAAGAACGTCAGCAAGACCCCGGAAAACGTCACCGCAACGTCCGTTTCGGATCCAGCGACGAGGAATTCGCCTAGGGAAGGTGAGAAGCACGTGCAATTCGGGAATGTGGTGGTTCTTGGTGATGAAGAAGGAGGAGGAGGAGGAGGAAAAGAAGAAGAGGAAGATAGGAACGAGGGTAGTTCTAATAATCTGATTCAAAATCATATGCGAATCCAAGAACAAGAAGATCAAGAAGATCGTAGATCGAATTCAAGAAGCGATGATGAGAGTAGCGTTGATGACGATTGCGATAGGACTCCATTGAGATTATCGGTCGGAAACAAATGATCTGATACTGTAATGATCAATGTTATAGCGCACGGATCATCAATACACGATCATATTTATCGGGTTGTGTAACCAGATTGAACAGAGAAAGAGAGAGAGGCTTTGAAGAAAGCTAACCCTCGTTGACGTGTGAGACAAGGAATGCTGAAAATACCATGTGAAAAGAGACCCATAGAAGAATTTGTTTTGTTGTAGCTTTACTTTTTGTTACTATTATGGTTTTTGATAAATTTAAAAAACATAACTTGAAAAAAACATTTTCTCCAATGTCAGAAACAGAACAAGAACAAACAGAGCAAAAAGAAGAAGATGATCTGAGACTAGTTAAGTTATTTGTAGTGATGATGAATCTTCTTCTTCTTCTTCGTATTGACATCACAGGTGCAAGCATCAACTGAAGAAGAAGATGAAGTCAAGCAACCAAATTTTCTCTTCACCTGTCTCCACACACTTAGCTTATTACTCTTCTTCTTCTGCTTCTTCGTCTTCTTCCAACGATGAACAACACATTCATGATTCTCAATCTCAAGTCCTAACAGCTTATTACTCATATTCTCTATCTCATCTTCATCGCTGGAAACCTCAATCTCTCCTTCTTCGTCGTCTACTTTCTCTTCTATAACCTTGATCTCTTTAGCCACTGTATCACGTATCTGAAGCTGAGAAGCATGCAAAACCTTAACAACGATTCTAATAGGAAGCCTCTGGTTAATCGCGGCTTGCTCGCATCCTTCTTGAGAGAGTTTCTTACATTCAAGAACTTTACAAACTTCCATCTTCTCTGATTCAGTCAAGTATCTATGGCTCTCCAAGAACGCATCAATGGCTTTGTAAATCCCATCCGAGTATCTCAAAATGCCTTGCGAACTAGCCTCTGTGATCTCCGCTAACTCCACAAACGCCTCTAGCTTCAGAGAAGTCTCACTCGCAGCCAAGAACAGAAACTCTTCCAACAGTTTCGCTACTTTCTTGAAATGTGAAACATCTTCAGAGTCTTCATTGGCATAGTAACTGTAAAAGCTTGTGACAACGGTTTTAACGAGACTGATATCTTCGAAACTCTCAGCTTTTTCTCTGTATCCTCGAGATAGAATCTTGAGATCTGTTGGTCTAGCCATGTCGAGCTGTTTGGTGATTCTGATCTCGAATCCTTTTCGACATTCGGAGCTAGCTTCTAACCAGATCGAATGTTTTAGCGCTTCAAATAAGAACTCGCAAGAGATTAGCCCTCTCGGATGCGGCAAAAGCCTCTCAACCGCTTCAACTACTTCTCTTCTCTGCCCTAAGTGGCTTTCTTCTGCATCAAAAACCCATTTCTTAGCGTATTTGCAGACAGATAAAACGATGTATTCCACGGGGATGCTGCGCGATTTAATTGCTCGGATCATCAAAGGTTCATATAACCGAAGCGGAACTGTGATCAAATCTTCAGATTTCCAATCTTTAACAAACAACCGTCTCCTAGGGTTAGGTCTATAATCATCACTTTCCTCTTCCCTGTTCTTGATCATTTCACCGAGGAGTCTTGGATCGTATGAAGCCTTTTCAATAAGAGAATCAAAGAAGAGATCGACGAGTCCAACATCAGCTAGCTTGTCAAGACTCTTGTCCCCTGAACGAAGAGCATTTACTGTCTCATTCCAGCACGGGAAAACTCGTTGCTCTAAGAACTCAGATGCCTTTCCCAACAAGTTACTAGAGCTTTGTTCTTCGTTCATACCTAAGTAATACGCTATGCAGAGAACAGAGACAATGTTATCAGATGTAAACTTGACTTCAAGGCCATAACAGAATCTAGCAACAAGCTCAAAGGTTTCAGGGTCGACTTCTAAATCTCTTAGGATCAAACGCAGCTCATCCATCTCGTTTCGCTCGAGTAATAAGCTCACTTGTGACGATCTCTTTGCTAACACTTCCTGCAAAAGGAAAAACTCAATATCTCTGTTCTGTCTTGTTTTTTTTTTTGATGAATGTTTTTAGAAACTTACTTTGTGAAGATGAAATGGAACAGCCTTTATGTTGATATGAAGATCCGATGCAGATGATGCTGACATTGAATTCCTTCAAGCAATCATTGTAATTAGGGAGATCATCGATTAAAATCAATATGAAATGATTCTTATAATTTGAAATAGAAGAGACTAAGAAATCTCACCTGTTCTCGTTGTTATTGTTGTTCCTATCTGAATCTGACATTTTTGATAGCGGTTCTTCAATACTTCTGAAGGATATTAGATTTGTGAATTTGTCTATATAAACAGAGTACTTAGTTTCTCATGTGTTCTGCAACAATGGAAAGAAAAACAGTAGTTTCAGAAACAACTCTTGAATGAGAAAGAACACTAACAGCTTATCAAGAAAAGTATGGCTCTTCCCGAAATATAGGATTAAGTTAAGATATAAGTGGGATTCTCCGGGGAAAATGTATTAGTTAGTTTACATAGCAAATTTGAAACAATTTTACTACTACATATTAAAATTTAATCCTTTTTCTTAGTAATGAACTGTACGCTAAAGACTCTAAGCACATCATCACAACATGATTTTTTTTTTATCACATAAAGCCATCATTATCACTTCTATGAATGATTCTTAAAACTCATACTGTATAGGCCTCTTATTCTTATTTTGATAACCTTTTTTGTACAAAGAAAAGTGTGACTGTCTATAACACTGGTACTTGGTCCAAATTCAAAGTCTCGTAAACAGAGTAATGAGAAACACTACAATGCCTTAAAAACTCATGATATATGTGTTGCTGACTGGTTTTGACTGTGGCCAGAGACATCAGCAGTACCTATAGACATAAATCCATTCTATGTTTCATTAATAACTTGATTCAAGACCCAATAAAAAGATGTGAAGAGACAAACTAAAAGACAACATTTTTACCTTTCTCAAGAAGCATCTTGGAACCTGGATAAGAGAATAATCGAACAGCATTCCGATAGCTTAGCTCCGCGAGTTCTTCGTTCTTCATGTCCAACAACCGCGCTACATACTCGAGTACCTGAAACCATAATTGATCAAGGTCTTAATTTTCCATGGTTCTATGAAACAGAAGATCAGTTGAGAATCTACAAAGCAACAACGTACGATATGAATATTAGCCGGGTGATTAAGTGTTTCCTTGGACAACTTCATCGGGTCACTAGAAGCAGAATCAAGGTCCTGAGCTGACTTTTCTTCTTCGGGTAGAGAAGGATCTCCTTCTACAAAGTAGAGACTACCTCGCTCTGCCTTTGGTAGTGCGTCTGGTGAATCAGTTTCCAATAAGATCTTATCAGATGGAACCTACCAAGAACTGAAATCAAGATTCCATTCCACCAAAAGCTGTGAATTGGTGTAGAGAAATATGAAATTCTTACCACTTTCAACATCTTCTTGGCTTTTTTCTCACTCATGGACATAAGAAAACCAGAGAAGGAGAAATATGCACCGAGCTTAGCAAACTCAGGAACCATCTCAGCAGAACCTAAATACGAGTGAAGGATGACCCCAGAAGGAAAAGGCCCCATAGATCTGCGTATTAAAGTACACATCACACTACATAAGAACACATCATAAAGAGACACTTTCATAATTTTTAGGAACACTCAATAATATCTCACTTATGTTAAATACACGTTACAGGAAGCAAAAGATCATATACTTTAATATCTCGAGCAGATCTCCGAATGCACGGACACAGTGAACTGATGCAGGTTTATTCAATTCCTTTGCAAGTTCGAGCTGTTGACGAAACACAGTAACCTGAGACATTAAAATTGCTGCCTGCCTTTAGTATCAAAAGCCATCACTCTGAACACAAACAATTTAACCAAGCAAAAGGTCTGATATCCAATTCTGAAACCTGGTCTGAGAAATCAATCTCCTTTCCCTTAGACCCTTTGTCCAAACCAATCTGTTCAAACCAAAAAACAAAGCAGTTTCAACCAACGCATATCACATGGAGGGTTTCCAATTCAAATCAAATGTGATTAAAGGAGACAAGAGATATACTTCTCCAACAGCAGCAGTAGGAGTGGTCTCAAACAAACTCTTCAATGTCTCAAACCATTGAGGAGTCCTCTCTGCTACATACCTGAACTCAACCAAAAACACACCAAAAGAGATCATAAAGTTTGAAACTTTACCCGTAAATTTGTAGCTAAGCTATGTTATACAACCCGTACCATGGATGGATCCCAAAGCAGGGAACAACAGAAGGGTACTTAACCCCCATCTCTCTGACCAAGTTCCAATCTTTCTAGACCAAATCAAACGAAACCAAGATTTAATTAAAAACATCTAGCTAAGGTCGTATAATTCGAAAGCTATCAATCTGACAAATTTCAAAACCTCGGAGACGCCATTGACTGCGAAGGCAGAGACGCCGGAAGCTACGGCGGAAGAGATGAGCTGTGGAGCTTTGGTGATAATCCTCGGGTCTTGAAGGTGACAGTGCGCGTCGAACAGTTTCATCTTCGCCCAACCGCTTTGTTATGTATGTATCTTCTGTAGTTCTTCTTCCAAATACTCTTACCAGGCAAAGGAATTTAGCATTAATTATACAATCACCCCAGAAGTATATAACGGAAATGCCCAAAACCTTTTATTATATGTGTCTAGTGTCTAATAGTACTTTAAAAGTTTACTAATAAGAAAACTGAAATTTGGCTTAAGAGGGTATAAAGTTAATAGTAATGCAGGGTTTTTCAATTTAAATTAATTTAGTTCAACTGATATGAATAAAACTAAAGCAAACCAATTACATCCACAAAAGCAAAAATTAGGATAATACAACATATTTAATTATCTGATTTCGAATAGGTGAATAAACTTAATAAAAATAAAAGTTAAGAAATTCTATGGAGCGGAAAATGCAACTATGATAGAAGACCAACACGAGGATGTTCTTGCAGAGAACACATCAATATGTTAGGGGTCAAATGGATATGGCTTGTGTTTGGGCGTGGTACAAATGAGATGACTAGGTCAAGATCATCACTCAAAAATATTCAAGCAGCAACAACTTCAAAGTAAGAAAAAAAAACATCAAGGTCGTTGGAAGATTCAACTTTCGACACATTTTGCATACATTTTTTGGATCCACGGTTTTCGATGGATTTATTATGGAAGGAGATTTAGAACAATCCCCAAATTTTGGACTTAAACATTGGTCAAAGAAAAGAAACGTAAAGAAAAATATTAATCTTTAGTATTAATCATTGACATAACTTTATTATGATGTTCTAATGATTCAGACACGAAACTACAAGATTGCATCGCTGACAAATCGATTCGAATAAGACAAGTTTTATGTATTTATTTATCTCAGTATTTAAAATCTTGAATCTATCAAATTTTGGACCAATAACTTTTTCAAAATATTATCCAAATATTCTAAGTCTAATAACGATATATAAGACTTTTAAAATAAAATGAGAGTTTTAGAATTAAAATGTATGGAAAAGGCAGCTTTTTGGTAAAATTGTATTATTATGACTTTAAATTTTTGGTCTAGGGTTAACGATTTAATATTTTTAGGGTATTTTCAACCAATTACTCTATTTGATTTACTCTAAAATGGGGTGAGCTCTTCCTCAATCCATTGCTCAATCATGGACATAACTTTATTCTGATGTACTAATGATTCAGACACAATACGACAAGATTACATCGCTGACGAATCGATTCGAATAAGACAAGTTTTATTTATTTATCTCAGTATTTAAAATCTCGAATCTATCAAACTTTGGACCAATAACTTTTTCAAAATATTATCCAAATGTTCTAAGTCTAATAACAATATACTCCCTCTGTTTCACAAAGAGTGTCATTTTGACACATTTCACATAAATTAAGAAAAGTTTGAATTATACTTATTTGCCCCTATTTATTAAGTGATTAATGATCAAAATTCAATGAAAATAGCTTTGGGTTTAGGGGTAAAAAAGAAAATTTAGCATTAAACACTCATTGGAAATGTAAAATGACATTCTTTATGAAACAAAAAATTTTCTCCAGAATGACACTCTTTGTGAAACAGAGAGAGTATAAGATATTTAAATAAAATGAGAGTTTTACAATTAAAATGCATGGAAAAGGCAGTTATCAAGATTTCTTTTTCAAAAAAAATAGGTTAACTCTTAGATAATTGACCTTTTGGTATAATTTTACGATTATGACTTTAAGTTTTAGGTTTAAGGTTAACGATTTAATAAATTTAGAGCATTACCAACCATTGCTCAATTTTTATTCATAAAAACCTAATCCAAGTATATTTTTTTACTTAACTGAAATTTAGTAACACCCTGAATTTGCCAAAAGTACAAAATTGTACCCACTTTTTTTTATTTTTAGCAATACTTCAAATGAATGATTAATTTAACTAAAAATATATTATCAAATAAATTACATTTCACAACATAGATAAATAAAAGGAATAAAAACACAAAATTGTGTTAATTCGATTCATTCATTTTGCATTTAAAATTATTTAGATAATTAGTTTTCTTAAAATGATAAAACATTTGATTTTTTATAAATTTTTTAAAATTAATTGCTAGATAACTAATAATCATGTTTAATTATAAATGAAAATATCTCATATTTAAAAACTTTTTTTTGGCAAAATTTAAAAACTATTTTATGTATCAAAAATATCAACTCTCTAGTAGAGTGAGATTCAGTAATACTATTCATTACTCTTTTTGGAGTTGAAAATAAAGATGATTTCTTACTCCAGAATAGAGTTTGGAGTGGAATTAAAGTTTTCTTGTTTATGCTTTAAAAGTTTAGAAATTATGATTTGGTAATTGGGGGATAATTTCTAAAAATATTTTTTTTTGTTATCTAAAGTATTAAAGTTTTTATGATCGTACAAAATGTACTTAATTAAAAGCCCTACACATACAGAAACCAAAACAGTATAGCTTATCCGTACTAGATTTGATTATTCCACTCATACTATTTAATTCTACTAATTACGTAGTTTTGGCTTTGAAAACCAAAAAATTTAAAAATCTTGTAACTTGAACTTAAAACCGAGACTCCCTTTGCAGTGATTACAGTAAATTAGCTAATATATAATGCAATTATGAGTAAGAAGAAGTAAAAAAAAAGGTTCGATTCAAGAATGAAAAAGCAAAGTAACTCAAGTCACTCTCATTAGTTAGAGTTGCTTTTTTACCTACACAAACACTTGTAACCCCTAAATTCTGCTCAAAGTTACAAGCGTTACAAAAACAATTTTTTAATTAAAAACAAAAAATAATCACAAAAAAATTGTAATCGTTTCTATATATAACACTAGTGAGAAACAACAATTCTCTAAAAGAGCTCTCTCTATAGTCTCTTGCAATGTCTCTCTCACAACTATTACTAACGATAATTCTTTTTCTTCTCCTCCTTCAGGGAAAAACTGCCGGAGAAACACACAGGTTGCTGAAATGTTTTAACACTACCAGTGCCACCAGACCGGAACCCTACCGAAAATGTAGAGTGTATCTGGTTCCCCCTTCAGGTCCATCGAGAAGACAAAACTTGGACGCTGTAAACGCTATCCCCGCAACAAGAACTATGACCAAGGTGATAAAGTGCTGTGTGGTTTAGAATATTCATGTAGTGTTTTTTCTACAAGAATATCAGAATATGTATATATAAATAAATCTATGTTCGTTATCTATGTAACTATGTTCGTTGTGAAAATGAAGGCATGAACGTATCTTTGTGTTTACACACTGTTCATTATTTCATTTTCTCCTTTTCACGTCTCTAGACCTTGTAAAATACCAGTCATTGTGTAAAAACCACGTGATGGGCTAGCTGTGTTATCTATGTGTCTACTATGTTTCCAAAGCTGTGTACTTGTAATAATTGGAGCTAAATGAACTTTTGCTCCAAGTTGTTAAAATATACTTCTCTTTGTACTACTACTATATATTTTTACTAAACAATACTATGTTCAGCTATAGTCGCATAATAATAAAAGAACCGACAAAAACAAAACTGTTCGTTCATGTAACTACGGATGTGGGAATTTGAGAAAATGGACGGGTTATAACAATTACCAAGTGAAGTGAGTGTTAAAGCTGATAATGGCTATAAACAAAATCCAGGTTTGCGGGACACTTTTTGCCTAGTTGATGGAATCTTCGATTAGATATAAAATTATAAAATCAACCATATAAAATTATAAATATATACTTTAACAAAAAGAAAGCATGTATATAAATATATTATTACAACTAAGAATATATTTTAGTTTTATTTTTTATCATCTAAATATATTCTAGTTTAATTTTTTTAATACATTTGTAAAATAAAATTTTATATGATAATAGTTGATAAAAGATGACAAGGTTTTGTTAAAAAGAATCACCACCATCACAAAATACAAACGCTAATTTTGATTTGATTATTTTTAAAACGATTTAAAACATCAAACACTTGTAATCACAACCGCTCCAATGTATAACATGTGTTAATCATAAGAAAACCGATTACATACTTAAAAGATTTTTTTATTTTATTTTTTAAAAACCCTTTCTTCATGCATAAATATATTTTCACAATTCCAAATATATATTTTGGTTTAGTTAATATACTATCAACTATAAAAATTTAGATATGATAAACATTTGATATAAGATAATAAGGTTTTGTCCAAGAAGTTCCACTACTACAAACACTAATTATTTTTTTTTTTTGTTATTTTATAACGATTTAAGATGTCACATTTGTAACCGCAACCGCTCCAATGCATAATATATGATAGGGGTTGCAATAGAACCAATCAAGTACTCCAAAGAAGAATTAAGAAAAAATAAAAAATATTTCTTCATGCATAATCACATATAATTTAGCTTAATTCATTTACAGTATTAATCAACATGAAAAGAAAATTAAAAAATAATAAGATTTTCGATAAAAGATAATAAGATTTTCATTCAAGAGAATTTACCACCACAAAAACTAATTTTGTATATATTATTTTAAAGCGAATTAAAAACACCAATTACGACGTGTAACAACAACATCTCCAATGCATAACATGCGTTGCCAGTCGCAAGAGAATCAATCAAAGTACTTACAAGAAAGACTCAGAAACAGAACCAAAAATGTATTTCAATTAATAAATTATTTCTTTGCTTTTTTTGATAAAACAAACAGCATTGTCCGCTGCTAATCAAATACTAATAGATATTGAAAGGCATTTAAAATTCGAGGCTTCATTTCAAACTTCTGAAGGAGTCTTTGTTGTCATTTGATCAACAGCATGAACTACGTTCTGAAGCTCTTCCCAAATGGCTTTGTAGACCATCCTTTGTCTGTTCACCGCAGATTGTCCCTCAAAAGCCGATGACACCACATTGATGCTACACCAAAACAGACATTAAGCAATCTCTGCTGTTAAGTTAAGTAGTTAACAGAAGCAAATCTAATATGACAAGTTAAATCTCGATTCGTTCTGCACAATCATATCTACTCTGTTTCTGCTGATAAGACTAGTTCTGGATTAAGTTACTAACTTATAAACCCCAACTTCGATGAAAGCTACAAGAACTTTATCTATATGAAAGTGAAAGTTTCTATACCTCACAGACATCAACAAATTCACCACCCTAAACACAAGTTGAGCTACGTGTAACAAACGAATCAGAATGGGGAAGATAAAACTGGCTAAAAGACAGAGTAGGTACCAGACATGACGCCCATCGCCAGACATATCCGTTACAGTAACCGACTCAGCATTCAATTGTTCTTTAATCTGCACAGCCATAGGCAAGCAAACAAAAAAACAAAAAACAACTCATAATGTTGAGATACATGTGTTGATTAAACCTTACAAAACGAATCATATGCGTGACAAGATTCCTCATTTATGATTCATAACAACCTAAATCTTGATTAACATTTGTGAGCTACTGAGAGTAACAAATGTTGCTAAAATTGACACTGACACACCCACAATTGAAATAAATTAAAAATCGAACCTTTAGCTCCATGGATTGCATAAGGGTTAGGTCAATAGACCCAGCGTCGTTGATTTGAGAGGATCTGGTACTGAAATCACGGCTTCGTATGTCAACAATACCAAACCCAGAAACCCTAGATACTCCGTTGATGTAAATCGACGACGACGGCGGCGGCGGCGCAGTCTTCTCTCCACGAGACAAAACGGCGGTTAGGCATCTCGAGTTGAAGCTTCTCACAACGAGGGGTGACGAAAACGAAGCGAAGGGTCTCTTTGGAGATCGAAACAGGAGACGAAGGCTCGCTCTTGTGGAAGAGAGAAGAACGTGTGGTCGTGCCGTCGCCATTAAAGTGTTCGCCATTGGCTCAGTCGGACTCGAGAGAGAGAGAGCTCTTGTTAATGTAATGGGCTTTATTGGGCCTTTCCGCGAAAAAAATAATAGAAGGTCACTTTAGTCATTTTCGTATTTTAATGTGAGCCGTCGGATCGAATCCTTTAAACTTGATCGTGTGATCGTGTGGTTAATCGAACGATCGATGTATCGGAATTGAACGCCACCGCCTTTGTCTAAAGTCTCTCTTCTTCCACAGTTCGAGAGAGAGTAGAGGAAATGGCCAACGACACACACACCGATGACTTAGACGAGCTTCTCGATAGTAATAATTTCCCCTCCCAAAGGATTCCAATTTGATTTGATGATATCATACTACTACACTAGCTAGCTTTGTTCCACGAATTCTGGTTTGATTTGATGATTTTACTTTGTGGGTTCGTTTCTAGAATTGAGAATTTTGTTTCTGTGTGTACTTTCTCAGGCGCTTTGGATGATTTTAAGGATCTCAATCTTACTCCAAGGTTACTCCTTTTTCCTTGCAATCTATCTATCTATGACGACATGTGGTTAGATACTTACTTAGCTCTATATTTGAGAATGTTATCAGGATTGTTGTTACCTATTGTGAATTTGTGAGTTTAGAGTTCTGGACCTGAAGTAGTAGAGATTTGTTATGTTTTTTGTGTGGGAATTTTGGGGGTCTTGATTAGCTTTTGGATTTGTGTAGAGCGGGAGGGGTAGTAAAACAAGATGGTGATAAAAAGGAAACTGAGTCATTGCCGAGTGGGGTTCAAGGTCTTGGAATGGGGTTACCTGATATGAGGAGCAAGAAGAAAGGCAAACAGAAGATTGCAAAAGAGGACCATGTTGCTGAGGCTCTTGATAAACTCAGGGAACAAACCAGAGAAACTGTTAAAGGACTCGAGTCCTTGTCGTCCAAGCAGCAGCAGCCTACAGGTTCTGATGATGCTATGGTCGAAGATTGGATCAAGCAATTCGAGGATCTTGCTGGTTCTAACGTAAGAAATACACAAACTGAGTTTTTTTTTACTTGTTACATTCTTTATCTTGCTATACTTATCTAGTACTAGTAGTTTAATGCTCTCTTTATATTCCAGTGCTCTGATTAGATTTTTTAGGTGATATTCTCTCATGGAATTAAGATAAGTTTGACTGACCTGTACTAATGAAGTCTGTGGTGGATTTGGTTTTCTTAGTGTAAATCCGATCTCTGGTCTTGTTTTTCTTGTGTATATCAAGGTTCATTTTACTTCGTTTCAGCTTAATGTTTGGTCTTGCTTGCCATTACTGGTGGCAGTTTGATTTGGGATGCTTCTAATTATCATCTCAAACCATTGAGCTGAGTTGAGATGTAAAGTTCTTAATTAAAGGTTGTTTTCAAAGTAGTTAAGGGTGTTTTCAAAGTAGTTCTTAATTAAAGGCTGTTTTCAAAGTAGTTGTAACGTTTAATCTAGTTAAGGTTGTTGCAAAGTAGCATATTATTAAAGGCTGTTTTCATAGGACGGATTGTGATAATAATATCCAAAAACCACATTTGAAGATGATAATTAGTTTGCAGAACCACTTGAAAGAAGTTTTGTATTTTATGATTTTTGGTTTGATAATTCCCATGTTTGGTTTTAGGACTTGGAGTCGATAGTGGACACGATGATGCAACAACTATTATCAAAGGATATTCTTCACGAACCAATGAAAGAGATAGGCGCAAGATACCCGAAATGGCTTGAAGAGCATGAAACCAGTCTAGACAAGGAAGAATTCGAACGTTATTCGCGCCAATATGAACTAATCAAAGAACTCAACTTGGTGTATGAGAACGAACCAAACAATTCGACCAAGATCATGGAGATAATGCAGAAGATGCAAGAGTGTGGACAACCACCGAGTGATATAGTGCAAGAGATGGATCCTGGCTTTGATTTCGCTAGTCTAGGCCAAATGTAAGTCTTCTTCCTCATTAGAACATCTGTGTTCTCTAATGACCAATGGGACTGAGTGTTGTATATATATGTTCACAGGTCTCCGGATATGCTCGAGTCTTCACCAAATTGTTGTGTAATGTGAGGGAAGAAACAAGTTTAAGAACTGTTTGGCACTTGTCCAGCCATTGGAGACCATGTTTTTTTTTTCTTGAATACTACAGTTATTCTCTATTTGGTTAGGTTGTTAGGTTCAGGTTCTTTTGGTTTATTCAGTTCGGTAATACTTTTAAATACCTAAATGAATAGGCCAACGAGAAAGAATTACTATTTGAAATTTATAAATAAAATAAGACGAATTATTTTGAAAAACAAACTTAGGTAATGTCTAAACCTCATGCGTAAAAGTTATAATCCGCTCTTCATCCAAAAGTTATAAGTGGACAGGGGCAAAGAGGCAATTCGTAGAGCATGTATGGTTTTATGTTTCTTACTGGTTATAATCATTCGTACTACAAGTGGACATGGTGGTGGTCCAAAACTATTAATTATGTGGGGTTCGTAACATGTGAACGTTGAGTATTTGAGTGTGTTATAGATGTGTCCATAATGTTTAACAGAATCGAAACAAATGCTATTTCAAAACTTACAACAAATTGATCCTGGTTTCAAACACACATGTTCAATATCAACTGAAATAGTTGTGTCCCGCGGACACGCTTATAAACCTGGTTTGAAATACGGGTTCAATCATCAAAACTTTTTAAAAGAAAAAAAAAAAAACACATACACACACACTAAGTTTAATAAGGACATGTTTTTGATGAAAAATACTAAGTTCCATCAAAGCTTTCCAATTCATACTTAGTAAAAAGAAAATACGAATACGGATGAGTAGAGAAAACCATGTCCCTTATAAAACGAAACAAATTATAATTCATTTCAATTTCTATATCTTGAAAATTGAACAGTTTGAATACTATTTAACACAAAAGGGGATGGTACATCCTCATAAGTCATAATCTTGTACATAAATTTCGACTTGTTAATTAAAACTAAAAGCTAGGGGCCATGGCAGACTATTCCCGTGAATAAGAACAGAGACCATTTGTATACGTAAATGAATCTAATTACGGGCACGGATGTGTGCTGCAATAATTATCTTTTAATGCATGTGTGCAGCCATCCCTCACTCTTTAATCATTATAAGTTTGTAAATGGTAACCATATAATAATAGTATCTCAGCAACGGAGCTGCAAATCCCTTCACCCGTAATGTCCGGATCATTGACGTTTAAGGTTCACCGGCAGAAGCCTGAGTTAGTTTCTCCGGCGAAACCAACACCGAGAGAGCTCAAACTCCTCTCTGACATCGATGACCAACAAGGACTAAGATTTCACATTCCCACTATCTTCTTCTATAGACATAGCCCTAATCCTTACTCCGACCCAGTCGCAGTGATTCGGAGATCCCTCGCAGAGACGCTGGTTTACTACTACCCGTTCGCAGGTAGGCTTCGGGAAGGACCGAACCGGAAACTCGCCGTGGACTGCACAGGTGAAGGCGTTTTATTCATCGAGGCCGATGCTGACGTGACGCTTGTAGAGTTTGAAGAGAAGGATGCTCTTAAGCCTCCTTTCCCTTGCTTTGAAGAGCTTCTTTTTGACGTTAACGGTTCAAGTGAAGTGCTCAACGCTCCTTTGATGCTCATGCAGGTCAGTTTCACTATAAGTACTAAATATAAATAAAGTTTGGTTTACGTTTCTTAAAATGAACACTATTGGAGTTTTATATATTCCAAAGAAGTTTTTCCCTATGTTACGCCTTCACGTTATTAGCTAAGATATGTTGGAGCTAAACAGTAACATTAATCTCGGTCATATAATTTCGTGTAGGTCACGCGCCTAAAATGTGGCGGTTTTATCTTTGCCGTCCGTATCAACCACGTAATGTCCGACGCCGCCGGTCTCTCGCTCTTCCTCAAAACGATGTGCGATTTCGCGAGGGGTTATCACGCGCCTACGGTTGCTCCGGTGTGGGAACGTCACTGTCTGAGCGCCAGGGTCCCGTTGCGTGTGTCACACTCACACCGCGAGTATGACGAGATGCCGGTAATTGGTACGGACAACGACAGTAAGGAAGACAATCTGGTAAGCCGGTCATTCTTCTTCGGCCACAAGGAGATGTCCGCATTACGGAGGCTCCTCCCACCGAATCTTGTCAACCACAGCACCAATATGGAAACACTAACTTCATTTATATGGCGTTATCGCACTGTCGCTATACAACCTGATCCGAACAAGGAGATGCGGCTCATATTCATCGTCAGCGCGCGTTCTAAGCTTACAACCCCGCCTCTGTCTCCAGGATACTATGGAAACGCGTTTGCGTTCCCAGTGGCAATCGCAACCGCAAGAGAACTAAGTATAAAGCCGTTAGAGTTTGCTCTGAGACTAGCACAAGAAGCCAAATATAGTGTGACGGAAGAGTACATGCGATCGCTTGCGGATCTGATGGTGACAAAGGGAAGACCAAGCTTCTCCTCGGACGGAGCCTACTTGGTATCGGATGTGAGGATTTTTGCAAACATTGATTTCGGTATTTGGGGGAAACCGGTTTACGGTGGAATCGGGACGGCTGGAGTTGTGGATTTTCCAGGGGCTAGCTGCTACGTTTCAGCTGAGAAGAGAAATGGTGAGAGAGGGATCATTGTACCAGTTTGTTTGCCAGAGAAGGCGATGCAAAGGTTTGTGAAAGAGCTCGAGGGCGTGTTTTCCAATTTCCATATCTTGTAAATTGAACAGTTCGAACCGCCAAAAACTCTAATTAGCACAAGAAATGGATTGTACATCCTTCATAATATTTTATAACAAATTTCGACTTTTCAAAACCAAAGCTAGGGGCCAAGGCAGCAGACTACCGTGGATGAATTGACCATTTGGAATGTTAAATTTTTTTTGTTTATTTTCTAATTCTCTGAAGATAAATTCAAACGCCACCGCAGTAACGCAGAGGGATTGATAATTTAATCAACACAAGCTATTTTCAAACGTCCTGGATTTATTTAATGATAAGATAAGAAAGTTGGGCAATTATAACAAATTTTTAATCTAAAGATAGTGGAAGGAGTAAACAAATGTGTGCAGTAATTAATTAGTATTTTTATACATGAATATAATTAAAGGGTAATCAAAGAATTGTAAACGAATGTGTGCTGCAGTAATTTTTTTTTCTCGTTCTCCCTCACTCTATATATTGAGATCATTATAAGTTTGTAACCATAAAATAAATACTATACCAGCAACGGAGCTGCAAAACCCTCCACCCTGCCCGCAATGTCCGGATCTCTGACGTTCAAGGTTCACCGGCAGAAGCCAGAGTTAGTTTCCCCGGCGAAACCAACACCGAGAGAGCTCAAACTCCTCTCTGACATCGACGACCAAGAAGGACTAAGATTTCACATTCCTACCATCTTCTTCTATAGACACAACCCTAAAACATACTCTGATCCAGTGGCAGTGATTCGGAGAGCCCTGACGGAGACGCTGGTTTACTACTATCCGTTCGCCGGCAGGCTTCGGGAAGGACCAAACCGGAAATTGGTCGTGGATTGCACCGGTGAAGGCGTTTTGTTCATCGAGGCAGATGCTGACGTGACGCTTGTAGAGTTTGAAGAGAAGGATGCTCTAAAGCCTCCTTTCCCTTGCTTTGAAGAGCTCCTGTTTGACGTCGAAGGTTCAAGTGAAGTGCTCAACACTCCTTTGATGCTCATGCAGGTCAGTTTCACTAAGGATCCATTGCAAATACACAAATGTAAAAAAGTTTGATTCACTTTTCTTCCAATTTTAATTTACTATTTAGTTTCTTCTATGCATTCAAATAATGTTATTTCCCTATATTTATTATAACAAAATGAAAATAATATGTTCGACTTCACGTTATTTATTACGTGAAAAAAAATATGTTGGTTGGAGCGAAATAGTACGTTAACAGTGATCATATAATTTGTGTAGGTCACGCGCTTGAAATGTGGCGGTTTTATCTTTGCGGTCCGTATCAACCACGCAATGTCTGACGCCTTCGGTCTCTCGCTCTTCCTCAAAACAATGTGCGACTTCGCCCGGGGTTATCACGCGCCTACGGTTCCTCCTGTGTGGGAACGTCACCGTCTTAGCGCCACAGTCCCGTTCCGTGTGTCACATGCACACCGAGAGTATGATGACATGCCGGTAATTGCTACGGAACACGACAGTAAGGGAGGCAATCTGGTAGACCGGTCATTCTTCTTCGGCCACAGGGAGATGTCCGCAATACGGAGGCTCCTCCCTCCGAATCTTGTCAACCGCAGCACTGATATGGAAACACTAACTTCATTCCTATGGCGTTACCGCACTGTCGCTATACAACCTGATCCGAACAAGGAGATGCGACTCATATTCACTGTGAACGCGCGTTCTAAGCTTAAAACCCCACCGCTGTCTCCAGGATACTATGGAAACGCGTTTGCGTTCCCTGTCGCAATCGCAACCGCTGGAGAACTAACTAAGAAACCGTTAGAGTTTGGTCTGAGACTAGCAAAAGAGGCGAAATCTAGTGTGACGGAAGAGTACATGCGATCGCTTGCAAATCTGATGGTGACGAAGGAAAGACCAAGCTTCTCGTTAGACGGAACCTACTTGGTATCGGATGTGAGAATTTTTTCAGATATCGATTTCGGAATATGGGGGAAACCGGTTTACGGTGGTATTGGGAAGGCCGGAGTTACGGATTTTCCAGGCTCTAGCTTCTACGTTTCAGCTGAGAAGAGAAATGGTGAGACAGGGATCATTGTACCGGTTTGTTTGCCAGAGAAGGCGATGCAAAGGTTTGTGAAAGAGCTCGAGGGCGTGTTTAGCGGTCAATTTGCATCCAATGGAGGAACCAAAAGCCCTAATAAATTGATATTGTCTTCTCTGTAAAATGATTACTGTGGTTTATAAGTAGGTATCTGCATTTCCAATCGGGTTACCCTATCATATGATGTTATAGCATTATATGTGGTGACGATGTGGAGAGTTTAAATCATATGATGTGCTAATGTATAATAGCAAGAGAAATTTGAGAGTTGGGGCTAATTCAATCTCCATCAGGTACCAAAACCAAATGCTACGTACAAAACTCCCTTATCGATAACCTCAATGCAAAGATTGTTAAAAATTTGTTGCTTGGGGGATTTGGAAGATTGAGAAATGATTTGTTTTTCGAAGATCAAAAGGTGGTATAGTCTTGATTATAAACAAGACAAATGGATTTTCGTCTTTGGACCAGAAAACAACAACAAACAGCAGGAAGTTACTAGACAATGTAGAGAAACCAAGTACCTCAGGAGTGAATGAGATTGGACAAGGCAGAGGTGTCCAAAGCATTGAACTCCTTCACTGCTGCATCTACCACAAGGCCTAACTTCACAGCATCATCCTCACTCTGCGCCTGCGTCCAATTGGAGAATTCGAGTGAGTATTTGGCTACCTAAATAAAGTCAAGCTTTATACATAAATGTTTACCTCAATGTTAAGGGGAAGAACAGGATCGTGGAGAGAAAGTCTGAGAAGAAACCATCCACCAAAGCCGGAAACGCGGATCTATATTTTTTTTGTAAAAGAGAGATGGAAAGAATTATATTATGCAGTGGAGGCAGAGATGTTAGGGAGAAAGCAATTTAACACTCACCCCTTCATAGTTAACTGGAGCTCTTTTAAGATTTGGATTTGTTTCTATTGAGTTGGACAAGTGTTGCAGGACCTTCTCTCCATACTCCCGGAAATCTCTACATTTTGCAGTGGTTAGTAAAATGCAATAAACGAAGTTAAAAAACTAGTCACGAACTGAAGCAAGTCATCAATCATACCTTCCTTCAAGGTCGGCATGATTCTTGTTGATTTTAAGTCTCAGTTCTAAAGCCACTCTGGGCTCCTCCAGACCTTCAACAAGATCTGTTAAAACTTTGCTGCCACTCCCTTGACCAGCAGCTCGGGCCGCAGCCAGTTTATTCAAGAGTTTTACCTGCAGGCAAACTTCAGTTTCTTTCTTCTGTTCTTCATTCCATAGTAAACATGTTGAGAAAATAAGCTAACCATGAGATAGGCCCCATCATCGAGCCAATGGTTTTCTTTTAGAGCTCCATGACCACTGGTTTCTATAGCCAGATGTGATTCTTCTCCGTTGGAGTTCTGCCATCACATCACAACTCATATTTTAGATAAGAAAATCAACTGTCGGTACGGAAGAGTAAGCTTCTTCTGCCAGAATGGTTTTCTTATGCTCAACACGCTTAGACACTGTATCAAGTCTACAGCAACTTAAATATCTAAACAACAATTGGCACCAGAGCATGAGTTCTCGAAAGATATGATCATTTAGATTTATTACCAAGCGAATAGCTTCATCAATGACATTCTTGTAGCCTCTCTTGAACCTGTGATGCTTTCCGCCTGTAACAAGTTTGGATCAGTGAAAAATTCACAGAAAAGTCGAACAACATGGTGGTAAACTGTTGGCATACCAAGTTTCTTTTCAATGAATGTGGTCAAACCATCCGAAGTGACACTGTCTGTAACAATAGTTGTGCCAGGGTGCTGGATGGACAAGGAAAGAACATCAGAATATAAAATTCAGTTTATATACAATATGTATATAATACTCAGTCACGGTAGTGGTGAAATGGTTAGAATATCTCACTTCCTCTAGAACAATGGCCGAAAGCAAGGCAATAAGACGATTACGGTTGAACTCACGGCCAGCTGAATCCACAGCAGCAGACCTTCATAAAATTGTTTGTAAGAGGCAATCTAACAAAGTTTCATAAGTAACAGAGATAGCTGGAGCTAACTACCTATCAACATCAGTATCAAAGATGATACCCAAATCAGTCTTATTATCAAGAACAGCCTTGATTATAGCTTCCATTGCCGACTTATCTTCCGGATTAGGAATATGATTTGGAAACATACCTGATGTCTAGAAGGTTTAATCAACTATTACATAAAATAGGCCAAGATATACTCATATGCATAGATATTACCATCTGGTTCAAGAAATTGACTGCCAGAAGTAATTGCTCCTAAAGGCTCAAGCACCTTAGCCTGTCAGGTTTCAGATGAAGAAACAATCAACTGCGGACAGGTCTATAACGTAATTGGACAAAAAGAACAAAATTGCATGCACAGAGAATACTGTTTCAAGTCCTATCACCTACAACTGAAATTAAGAACATGAGCACTGAACTTACAGCAAAAAATCCTCCAGCTCCATTTCCAGCATCAACAACTATATGGAATCCCTCTAGAGGCTTCTCTAAGAGTCAGAAACGCCATAAATTAAGATTGTAATATTAGCAGCAGATAAATATAACTTCAGAACTTTATTGATTATACGACAAGAATTCATGAAAAACAAATATCTCAAAGGAGTAATACCTAAGTCTCCTGCTGCTCTCCGAACTGCCTTTACAAGACCAGAAGTATATACTGACATGTAGTCAACCTTTTTAATAGAAGTTTGTTTTTGTGATTTCTTCAGATTTTCATCAGAAACGTTCTTATAAATATCTGCAGCTCGCTCTAAAATGTTTTTGATATCAACCTTCCCAAGCCCTCCATCACTGGTAAAGAACTTGAAACCGTTCCTGTTGTAAGGAAGATGGCTTGCTGCTCAAAATAAAAACATCGTACCATATGAAGTACAAAATGGAAAAGTCTCTCTAAGTGATGACTACTATAAAGAGAAAAAATACTTGTTATGAAAATCGAGATCAATAATGTGTACCTGTTATCATGATAGCTCCATCAGCTGGGCACAAGAACGATTCATCTTCAGTCAAAGTACTATTAAACATTGCTGGTGTTGATGCTAGTCTGCAAAACAAACGTCAACCACTATTCAAGACATGTGCTTCAATAACTTAAATTGGAAATGTGATTCAAATAACCATATGACCCAGCAGCACTACTTACACTCAAGACAGTTATCAAAATTCTTGATTGTTACATCGCTTTCAGTTACACGCGGATATAATTTTGCAACAACATCCAGTTAAACTGAATATTCCAGAATAACAAAGGCTAGTCATCACTTACCCGAATTGAACAACATCTAATCCAGAAACACCAAGACCTCGAGACACCGCCTCCTACAAAATAAACAATGGAAGTGTCAGTTGAAAAATTACTTATTCCATTGCATAGAGATACAGTGTTTCCAGAAGTGAAAAAACGTCTTGGGCAAAAATGGAGAATAAAGAGAAAGACCAATCACTTTGAGGCAAATTTTCAAAGACTCGACACTCAACTATTGCCACATGGAAAAGGTCCAATTAATCAAGGATTTAGATTCATACCAACAAGGTTTGTGCAGATATGCGAGAGTCATGGCCAACAGATACTCGCAAACGTCGGGATTCAGCCTTCTTCTTGTGTTGCAGCCATTGTCCAAAAGCAGCAGCTATGGCTTCAGAAACTGGTTCAGGAAGGCTTACAGGTTCCCCCTCAACCCCAAGGACCGCTACACCCCGAATATCACTGGGGAGTGAACAAAGAAGCCTAGCGTGAGTAAACTACGGTACGCAGAAGACTTACATGATCATATTTGTTGAAGACAAAAATGACATGGAAGTGGAACAATTCCAAAAGGTGAATGCTTAAGCTTCTTTCTAGATGTCGTTAAACAATGAAAAATTACTAATATTTAGCTGGTAAGGTGATGCATGGTTCACCTCCCGTTCTGAAGCTTCAGAAAATCAATTTTGCCAAGAGACGGCGCAGTAGCACTTGACGAAGCAGCTGCAAATGAAAGAACCAAAGTAAGGCACCAATTTCAACAAAGAGAAAGAGATTTGAGAAACACCACATCCTATTCCTAAGCAACAAAAGGAAACCATAGAGAATGCAGGGTTGATGCCAAGGAAACAAAAAGTAAGATGCAAATCAAAAGGGGAAGCCTATCAAGAGTCTAGAACGGACCGTTGCAGTAAAAAGTAGTTTGCTTAGAAATAGCAGGCTGGTATTTAGAGAAAGTGTGGGAACGCATGGAAGAACTGAGGTGCAATGAAAGCTTCCCTCTTGGACAGGGAAGTAAAGCAGACATGTATGGTTCGGTTTGGCTTTGGAATCGTGTCTTAAACTGCTTATTTTGTAGGAAGCAGCTCTGTACTACATTAAAGTTTTGTAAAACCTTGCCTGAAAAAGAAAACCCCACCATAAGAATTCATACTTCTATTTCTGTTTCTCGACTTTAAAACATAAAAAAAAAAAAAAAGGATAGGCTTTTTAAGCTATCGAATGACACAGAATCCAATATTTCTCAAAAACAGTCGAGAGAGTTTCTGGAGTTCTCTCACCTCCCCCGTACCCACTTCCTAAAGAGCTCTCTCACATTTATATCTAAATATTACAATCTCTACATATACACTCCTCCAATGCCACCCGCGTATCCCATTGGAGCTTATCATATAACTTACCTTAAATGATCTCAAGTCAACAAATGCACAGTTGATGAAAAAAAAAAAAAAGTGAAATTACATAAAAGAAGCTACAAAACAGGTTTTGATCATCAGGAAACTATTATTTGTGATGCAAAAAAAGAAAAATCAATAAAACACACTAGAGAAATCAATTAATTGGTCCAACTATGAAATCGAATGACTTAACAAATCATTAAAGCATAGTTTACCTTCCATTGGAGACGCTAAATAAGAGCTCACGATATTCAGTTTGGAGATTGGAAGAGGAGATGAAGAAGAAAGCAGAGAGAGACTTCGATTGTGTTACTAGTTGTTGGTGAAATATTTTTTTAATTGACAATAACGTCAAAGTGGGCTGGCTAAACCCAACACAGTAGTTATAATGGGCTTTCAAAGCCTTCTTAAGAAGACCGTATTTAAATAGTACAATACACAGATTACTTTTATATACTTTCTTTACTCCAACGACGGTGACCGAAGCTAATCTAGGATCACTACAAAACAAAACACGTGATAGTGATTAGTGGCTACAATTTACGATAATAACATCCACGTGGCATCAATTAACTACACTTCCCCCAATAACACAACTCTTCAGTCTCTTTTGATTTCACTGATATACCCTTTCTTTCTTCCTTCCTTCTTCGTCTCTGTTCCAAAAGCAAAGAGGTAGAGAGTATTAATAATTCTTCCCATTCCCATGGAAACTAAATCCATCGCGACGTCTCTCGGTGGTGGTGGTGACCGCTTTTTCATATTCTCGACTTCTCCGAGCTCTCTCTTCGTTTCTACATCCCGCATCTCCCGTCTTCCGCCGCTCCTGAAGCGTGCGTGTATACACGGTGGTGCTGCTGTCTCCGGTTCCGGTGTCAATGGCTTAACTCTGACTCGGCGGAATCCGATTGTTTCGACTCGTCGACTCGTTCCTGTTCGTGCAATTGACTCGGACTCGGACCTCCCTCACGAGAATCAGCAGGTGAGGTTTTATATAAATTTGAGCCTATTATCACTGCATTTGAATTTCGTCAATTTGGGTGATTTTGATTTTTTTGGTTTCTCAAAGGGATCACCAGGTTTTGGGAAACTAAAGGAATACCAAGAATGGGATTCATGGACGGCCAAGTTCTCCGGTGGAGCAAACATTCCCTTTCTGATGCTCCAATTGCCTCAGATCATCCTCAATTCCCAGAATCTCTTGGCGGGAAACAATACCGCCCTTTCTGCTGTTCCATGGCTGGTAATTATAATCTTGATCCATGAGAAACTCCTTTACTCTTAGAATATGTATACACAGACAAGTTTGGTTTAGTTTATTAAACTTTATAGAAAGGGTTTTTCATTCTGAATTTTTGAATACAGGGAATGTTGGTTGGTTTGTTAGGAAACCTTTCCTTGCTTTCGTATTTTGCAAAGAAGAGAGAAAAAGAAGCAGCTATAGTGCAAACGCTCGGAGTGGTCTCTACTCACATTGTCCTTGCTCAGCTCACGATGGCTGAAGCTATGCCTATGCAGTATTTTGTTGCTACTTCTGTTGTTATTACGATGGGTCTCATATTGAATTGTTTGTACTATTTCGGTAAGCTTAGCAAACCTTTGTGGCTACTTTGGGAAGACTTTATCACTATTGGTGGACTCTCCGTTCTTCCTCAAGTAAATCTCTCTTTTACTACCTCAAGCTTTTGGTTCTTCCTTAGTATAGATTCTATTGACATGTAATCCAAAGGTATTAGAGCAGACACATGTTTTTATAGTCTGAATATGAAATTGCAGATCATGTGGTCAACTTTTGTTCCCCTTGTACCAAACAGTATCTTGCCTGGGACAATTGCTTTTGCTATTGCTCTAGCGGCTATAATTATGGTAAGCTTTCAAATACTTATGCTTTACTTTCTTGCCAGAATTTTCTCTGAAAGTAATGTGTTTACATTGGTTAGTCATATTGGTCACTCTAGTCTAGCTTCTAGGAGATTAGTTCAAAACCTTGACTGGAAACTAAGCCATCGACAGAATCATGGTTCTGGGAACTGAATTAATTTACAGATACTGACTGCATTCGTAAAATTTGTGGACCCTGATGTGCATTGATCTCATTTCTGAATTTTTGGCGTTGCAAGTTCACTTTAATCCGTGTGTTGTATCTTGGGCTTTATGAACAAAAACACCATGTCAGGAGACATAGGAGTTTTCAGTTATAGTAATGATGGCCGCTGTAAATGATTTGAACAATTAAGATGTGTAGTTGTTTTAAACAATTTGTTTATTTGGATGAAATATTCTTCTCTTCTCTTAACTCCCGTCTGGTAAGAGTTCAGGCTCGAACTGGGAAACTCTCAGAGGAAGGTGTTAGCTTTGTTGGTTCTTTATCTGGATGGACCGCAACTCTTATGTTCATGTGGATGCCAGTTTCCCAAATGGTACAACAGCGCTTTTTCTCTCTCTCTCTCTCTTTCTTTCTTTGAACGTTATCCTTAATGCTCTTTAACTATTGGATATCTGATGTTCTTCTACATTGCAGTGGACAAATTTCCTAAACCCGGACAACATAAAAGGCTTATCGTCAATCACAATGTTGCTCTCGATGATGGGAAACGGTCTTATGCTCCCACGAGCACTATTTATCCGTGATTTGATGTGGTAATAAATTTAAAGCTTTCTCAATTCGAACTCTTGCATCAGCTTAAACTATATATTCACCCATAGTAAACAAACCACTTGATGTTTATTAAACCGTGACGCAGGCTCACTGGTTCGTTATGGGCAACTCTCTTTTATGGATATGGAAACATCCTGTGCTTATACATGTAAGAATCTTTGCAGACCTCTCTTGAATGGTGGTTTATGTCTTGAGTCCATGAGTTTATCGATAATTTGGTATTGTCCATAGGGTTAACTGCACCAGCAAGTCATTCTTTGCGGTAGCTACAATTGGTTTGATCTCATGGATAGGTTGGCAGACTCTCTTTGATTATCCTTCCAATTATACTTTTGTAAGTTTGTTCATAAAACTGAACATAAATGCGTGTTTAATTCCCCCATTCGTGTGAAACAGGACTGGCTTTGTGGAGAGATGCAGTGGCTTATGGTCACAACTCGCCGTTTAGATCTTTGAAAGAACTCGTTTTTGGACCATAATAAACAAGCTAGTCCATACACATGTATTATTATTATTATTATTTTTCCTAAGTTGTTGTATAAAACGACTATTTTCTGTAATTAAAGAGACTAAAATATATTTCTACAAATTTGGAAAAAGAAAAAAGGGCAATCCTACGGTATATCAATATAAAACTAAGTGTAGAAAATTACAATGTTATGCCACTAGTATTTTAAGACAAATTTTTAATTTTTCAGTAAGGTTAAAAATGTTATTTAAATATTAGCTAATAATTTTTCTAAAAAGAATTTTTTTTTTTTTAATTAATTATGTACGAAAATTATTAATTATTTTTAAAAATTTTTAAAAAAATTAAACCAATTAATTTTTTTTTTAAACTAAAATTATATATCTAAGTATACTATATAATTATTTGTAATAACTATTATTTTTTTAGTGATTCTTTGAAATAGAAGAGATAAAAACGAAAAAAAAAACAGGAAGACACACACTTACCTGAGGACAAAACACCTCGCCACAGACACACATGGTATATGATATATTTCGTTCAATGTGTCAGTGGGTTGGACTGCAAAATTCATACCACATGTTTCCCGAGGACAAGAGAAGAATTAAACGAATAAAACAAACAATTACTTGAATCATATATATTTGAAAGATTTTGTTAAGATTTTAAATTATGATTCTCTTATCATTTTTCCTTTATTTCATTTACAAATTTTTTTGAATACTCATATAATACATATGATTAATAAATATGTAGAACTTTTTTCTGCATATATTATGATTTAAATTTTTTAAACGAAGATATATTATTTAATTTATGAAAAATCGACTAAACATACAAGCTTCTGCCTTTAGATCAACTGTTCACAACATGTACTTATTATTCAAATCATTCAAAATTTTGATATCTATGAATTGCAGCTTATAGTTGTGCAAGATGATGCTAGTCTAAAAAAACTTCTACTTCGCATAAGCAATAGTTCAATCGAGGGAAAAAAACAAGATTCTGATAAAAATTTCAAAAAAATTGATATGTTTTGATTATTTAGTTTCTAGTTTGATTTCAAAATTTTTTTTTGGAGGAAATAACCGTTTGTGTTTAGTCGGTTATCTAAATATACATCAAAAAAATTAAAATAGTATGATATTCTAGAATAATTAGTATTTAAAAATATATATTTAGATTTACCAAACAATTGCAATATTAAAAGTAAATACTGAATCAAATAAAATAACTTAAAAAATATATATAACAGTAATTTATACTATAAATTTTGGAAAAAAAAAACTTTTGAAATTGAACGAAAATTGAAACATTCCCGGTTCAGTGGTTGGTTATCGAGGCTTCCCGGTTCAGTCTACGTAGTAGGCCTAAATTATATTGGGTCTTTAATTTTACAAGCCCAATTATTATGTTAGCCCAGAAAAACCACAGTCTCTCTCTCTCTATCTACTCTTATTTAAACCACCGTTATCCACGGCGAGGAACATGTCCGTGAAACCCTAGAATCCCAAAATTAGGAGACGAGAAAAAAATGGAGGAGACGAAGCCACCACCATTGGGTGGAAACAATCCTCAGCAGCAGCAACAACAGCAACAACAACAACAACAGCAGCTCCTGTATCAACACCAGTTGCAACAACAACAACAGCGACAACAACAGATGCTTCTCTTGCAGCAATTGCAGAAACAGCAGCAGCAACAAGCAGCAATGTCTCGATTCCCATCGAACATCGACGTTCATCTCCGTCCTCCGGGTTTGATCCAGAACCGACCCATTAACCCGCCACAGCAGAACACTCCCCCTAACCCTCCTAACCCTAATCCTAGCTCTAATTTGGGACAGACTACACCGGCTTTTCAACAACAACAGCAGCAGCAGCAACAGATTGCATCGAGTCAGCAGATGATGCAGCAACAACAGCAGCAGCAGCAGAAGCTGATGAGGCCACCATTGAATCACATCGAGCTTCAATGTGCTTATCAGGACGCTTGGCGTGTTTGTCACCCAGATTTCAAACGGCCTTTCTCTTCTCTCGAAGATGCTTGCGAGAGGTTAGTCTTCTCAATTCAATTAAGTTTTGTAGATTCGTGGAAGAGAAATCGAAATCATAGCAATTTAGTTTTGTAGTTTCAATTAATGATATCAAAACATTGGTCTAAGTGATCTATCTATTAAATGATTGGCTTTAGTGATCTGATCTATCACATTTATTGGGTTTGAGTTCTTATCTCTTAAGGCATCGCCCAAGGCTTTATGTTGTTCTGTTTGATATTTGGAAGATAATATATGTTACCCTTTTCATTAAATATAGCTTGTGATTATAGATTAAAAACGGGATCTTTATCTACTGTAAGCATGAGTTCTTGAATAGGTGTCTTTCTTTAAATGCTAGATGCTGCATCTGGTATAGTAGTTCCTTTATCTAGTCTTGTTTGGTTTATTTGCTGCATGGTCCTCATTCTTTTATGGTTAATGTGGATCTACAACTTGTCTTTCCTCTAAATACTTTCGTTTGTGTGGCATAGTATTAGCTTTCGTAAATGTTATATAGATACATTGCCTTGTTTGAACATTCTGTATATTATGGTTTGCTGTGTTCATTTCTCATATGTGTGTTCTCTTACAATCTATGCAGGTTGTTACCTTATCATGTCGTAGCAGATTACGAAGCAGAAGAGGATGATAGGATCCTTGATTCAGACCCAACAGGCCAGGCTTTATCCCGCTCTCAACAATGGGATAACAACATTGCTGCTAAAGTTGCTGAATTCACGGCAACGTTTGAGAAACAGGCCCTAGCTTTTAATATCATAACTCGAAAGCGTAAAAATGGGAGAATTCAGATCTGAGGAAAGGTTGATGGTTGAACAAGCTTTGCTACAAGAAGAAAGGAAAGCATTGTTTGAGCTGAAAGCAGAAATGGATAGGGAGAAGGCTGGCCGGGAAGCGCAGGAGGCTAAGTTGCGCATGGCTGCTTTAGCTCAAGCTGGACAGTCACAGTCCCATGCTGAGATAATGGCTCGTAACCCATTGAGGGCTAATGCGGTTGGGAATCAGGGCAGCAATATTCCGCTAAGCCATGAGATGGGAGAGCAGGGACGTAACATGAACCCTGATGAGATGATGAATGGATGGGGAAACAACAGTCAGAGAGAGGAGAAGGAACCTTCAGAAGATTTCTTGAATGATGAGGAGAATGAGAATGGGGAGACGGGTGAACAAGAAAACTGGCGTGAAGCTGGAGAATTCGATTTGAATAGCCGTTAGATGACCAAGGTGGAGACAATTTGCAGTGTCATGTATTTGAAACTGGTAAGTAAGTTCTAGTTGCTCTGGATAATACTAATTTAACTAGATTCAATCTGCTATATATACATATGACAGGTACTGGGTTCAGGTCAAGTATTATATGTGTAAGACAGTATATAAAATTGTTCTGGTTATGTATTATGTATTGGCCATGTATGGAGTGTTTGTTTGCAATATTGTAATGGTTGGACTTGAGATTTATGATTGCTTACAGAAGATTTTTGGTTTGCCTTATTTATTTCTACATTCGTTTCAAGGATTTCGCACCACTGGCATTAACACTGGTGAGAATCTATTTGCACTAAAATATGTGCCTTTTTAATCATTACTTGGTGTTTTGTCTATTATGATTTGAAGAAAAATAGTTCGAGAAGAATTGACATTAAAAGGAATAACAGAGTGTGTGGGTAAAGCAGAGTCTGTCTCCTCTAATCAGGTTGAGAATCTCTAATGTTTTGTAAGAATTTTCTTCACTAGTTGATAGAAGAGAGTAGGCCTGGGCATTCGGTTAACCATTCGGTTTCGGTTCGGTTGTATTCAGTTTCGGTTATTTTGGATATAGTAATATAGTAACCATTTGGATATTTTTGAAATTTCGGTTCGGTTCGGTTCGGTTTCTTTCGGTTCGGTTTTGGTTTGGTTATTTAAATAAATAACCATAACTAACATAAATTATATTAACATTAACCAAATAAACCAAATATAACCAAAACTAACCGAATATAACCAAAATTAACCAAATATACAATAACAAAAATACAAAAAAGGGAAAAATATGGATTTAATTTTACAAAATAGTATTTAACTTTGTAAATTCAAAATAATAACATTTACATATATTGATTATTTAAAATATTTAATTGTTTTAAATCTAGAAATAATTTATATTTTAAGTTTATTTTATAGTTTTGCATAATATTAAGTATATAATATTTGATATCTTCTAGGTTTTCGGATATTTCGGTTAACCATTTAATTGTCGGTTCGGTTCGGTTCGGTTTCGGTTAGTTTGGATATAGATTTTTACTAACCATTCGGGTATTTGAAAAATTTCGGTTCGGTTCGGTTTGGTTTTTTTCGGTTCGGTTTCGGTCGGTTATTTGGTTATCGGTTATTTTGCCCAGCCCTAGAAGAGAGGAGAGGATTAGTACTGATTAAATCACCCATCATGTTCGTCTCCAAACCGGCTTTTTGTTCTATATAGTTTTAGATGAGCTGCATGTAGTTTCTTTGAGAAGTTTTCATGATCTAGTGTCTGTTAGAATGTCCCATTCCGCAAGTAGAAATATTTCAAATCTAATACACATAAATGAACCAAATAACTCTTGGATCAGTTGCGGTGTCAGTTCCTCAAAAGGAAAGAGTAGTACTGAATGGCCTCTTGAATTTAAGAGTGCTTGGGACTTGGGGGACGTAGGGACAAAGAAACATAAATTGAAGAATTTGTAAGTAGGCAAACATAAGAAAAAGATCGATTCAGAGTGTTTTCCTTGACTTATTGTGGTCATTCATGCCATGGAATCAAAGCTAAAACTAAATTATGTGAATGCACTAAAAATTAATTAAAAAATCATGGATCTCCAAACTTTAAAAACAAAAATTCAAAAGCCTCCAGTCGTATTAAAAAAAACACCTAAACAATTCACTAATACTAATCTCCATATTGGACAATTTTATTCTAACAAGCATTTTTATTCTCATAATTAGATCAATAAATATATCTCAGAAGATTTTGAACCATTGGCTTGCAGGTTCACAACTAACATCTCCGGTCAAACACTTGCATGAATTAGCAACAACATTGTTATCTGAATCCACGTCTAAGCATACCAACGAACCCTCATTAGTCTTGAACGACAAATGCATCTTTGTGGCCGATATTTGCTTAATCTTTGTGCATTTCTTGCCAAGTTTCACACTTTTTCCGACCGCCGTTTCGCTTTCTAAGCAAGATTTGTGACCGCCTTTGATCTCAAGTACTCCTCCATGATGAGAATAGCTCCACGGTTCGTCCTTTGTGCATGGACCTAACGTGAGCTCGGACTCATGGCACGGTGACTTTCTCACTAGGCAGAGTCCGGTTAACGGATGGAATATTTTCTTGTGATGATTATGCTTTATACCGGGTCCTGTTCATTCATTTACTTCAAAGCTCTATCAATCCTCTGTATCACTATTCACTACATATCATTAATTCATTATAATCTGATAAAATTACAAGCAAGACTGATTTACCTTTGTGCGGTTGTTGAATGACAGAGAGCCTACGGAGATAAGTAGAGTTATGAACATTGTGCCAATTTGCATCTAACATACCATAAGATTCAACTACACCGCGTTTGCCTTCACGGATATAATAAACTCCAGTAAGTGCCCAAACCGCCCAATCCATATCTTTCTCAGCCGCCCATGCCAACATACAACTCATGTACCTGATGTTACGGTTGACTAACACATTCTTCTCACAAATATGTATTCAATCAAAGATCTTAATGTAAATGTACACATACCTGTTTCCTTCTAAATCGCCACCTCTTTGATCGGTCCCAAACTCGCTCAAGAACAAAGGAAAGCCTTGTTCGAGAACGAAACCACCGGTACTGCGCTCCTTAGCGAACATTTGGCTGCAAAAGTCGTTGACGTTGTGTGACTTCCATTGACCAGCACCGTTCGTGAACGCATACCAATGAAGCTCCAAGACAAGTTTTTTCTTGAAGCTAAGATTCACTGGACGCTTTTTTAGGAAACTTAGGTCAACATCGAAGTTAAGCCCGGAGAGTATGACCAGAACGTTAGGGTTTGATGTATGCACTGCTTCTGCTCCTTTTTGCATGTATCTACGTACATGTGAACAGAAAAGAAAAACATTTCCAATTTAGACCCAAAAAAAAAAATTATAAACAATCAGACTAGTGTATTATTTCTATGCGTTGATTCTAGTTGTTACATTACGAACATTGGATTCCTTCTTCTTATATCAACCGATAAATATAATATATATATAATCATATGATCATTTGTTTAGATTTACTTGTACTTAATTATTATTGTGGATTTAATTATTTATAGCACAAGGGAATATAATCGGCTAAGATCACAAATAATTATGGATAATTAACGTGCATTAATTTCCTTGGACTTCAAGCTTCACATGGGCATGCATTATTATGATAAAGATCCCAAAAAAGGGAATTTATATACGTACTTGTACCAATCTTTTGATGTATGATTGTAGCCTCTAAGTTCATTCCTCAGGCTCATACCGACAACGTTGTTTACGTTCAAAAAGATTGTGGCCATCTTTTTAAGACCGAGCATCCATAGATCCGGGTTGAATTTCGGGTCGCCGAAGAACGCATCCGGGTCATCGTTGCTGCAACACCACCCCGGCACGGTCTTGTGGTTGTCAAGTATCACCATCACATCATGCCTCCCAAGACTATGCACCACCGCCTGCATAAAGTGTTGCCTTGCATTAGAAGATAATTTATAAAGTTGAAACAAATAACAATATATATTCCATAAAAACTGTCTTTCTGCGATATATTTTTCGCAATTACAACGATAATCAGATCTCAAAAAGAAATGAAGTATGGTTGTCCAAACCATACACTTAACATACGTATGGTTGTCCAATTGACGATGAGTGGAGTATAGTTTTTGTCTTTTTTACATTTCATGTTTGTTATTAATCTCACAAGCGATATAGGATCGATCCTAAAGAGTTTTTCTATTTTCTTTTCTTATAATGAGTTGTAGAAATAATAGAAGTAAAGAAATGAAACAAATAACAATATACTTTACCTGAAAGACATTAATAAGAGGAATGTTGACAATGGATGGATTGTGAGTGTAAATTCCTTGAAGCTCATGATCCAATCCATATCTCTCAAATGATTGTTTTACGGTAACATTAAAGGCTAAAGTGTCATTAATCATTAACTCAAGTGGCCAAGTGAGCCTAACACAATTGAAACCCATATCTTTTATCTTCTTCGTGATGCAATCCATCGGCTGGCTGCTCAGCCCCTCGGCCACCACCGGCTCGAGGTGCGAAGGCCAGTTCGTGCACGCTAGCTTCACGCGGTGGCCTTTCTTGTTTACGATCCATCGTGACTTTGTGTATAGTGGGTAATCTGTTGCTAGGGTTAGAGATAGTGATGACAAGAGTAAGAACGAAAAGAGAGTTAAAGGAGAGATTGCTTTTGCCATGCTAATTTCGTAGTGATATTGTGTTTGAGGAAGATCATTAAGTATATATATAACGTGAAATGAAAGGTTTTTGCCATCACGATATTAGGAGATTTGTTGAGTACTTTTTTAAGATAATTGACTAAATTAATATTTCAGGGTTTAGTTTGATGGTAGGTTTCAAAATGTAATTAATTGAGTTTTTTACGGAACATTGTGGATAAATATCCTCTTGCCACACATTTTGGATTATCCATAGTGTAGTAGTTTCTTAAAAAAAATTTCGAATATAGTTAAGAGGATAAGTCAATAGATCATCCGCCTGAAATGTCGAGCAAGTAACTTGGGCAATGATGTTCCTGAACATTAGGTAATCTCGTTGTTTATTTGCTTTTCTCTATATAACGAACGAAAGGTAGTAATATTACTAATATACGAAGATTGAAGACAGTAAAAAAAGGCATGAAAGAACACACATGTAGTACAAATGTACAATATAAAAGTAGAGAAGAAATTACTTGTTCACGTATAAGTTCTATATATTTGCCGAATTTTTTTTTATCAGTATGCAGTTTTCATACGATTATCGAGAGTTTTTTCTCCAACAGTCTTTTTAGGAACTTTTTTTTTGTTAATTTGTTTGGTCCAATAAATTGTGTGTGTATATTATATTGATATGATTAATGAAAAATAATAACTATGAATAAAAAAAATAAAGAACTTGTGGACGTCTCGTAGGCTATGTCGACTGCTGCCACACGTCGACCATGAGGTTGGTCACGTTGTCTCCCAAACTGGAAATACTTTGAGCTGTACTTCATTCGGAACCTCTAGTTTATTCTAAATTTTAGGATTTCTTTAATAATATACTATAAAAATATCATTTTAAAAAGATATTTATGTCATGTAATCATGTTCTTCTTTTTTGATAATTATATAATCTTGTTTATTACTTCTTTTGTCCTTTGATATATTTTTTTGTCTCACAAATATTGATGTTTTGTAAACTTTAAAAAATAATCATTAAAAATATTTAAAATTTTGAATTGTTATTGGTTTATATTTTCTCTCTCTACCAAAAAATAATTATAAATTAATTTACAAATAAAAACTAAAATTTTTCTTAATATGTGTGAAAGTGTCAAAACATTAATCTATATAAGACAGAGGAAGTTTGTACTATTGAAATTTAAAACAAGATATTTTTGATTAACAAAAAAAAATAGTTTAAAGAAAAGGGCTAATTACTTGTTGGAGTCAACAATATGCTCAAGAAATTTCAATATCTGTTTGGGGTTATCAATATAGAGGTCGTAATCTACTCGAGCACTCATTTTAATAATTATGGAAACTTTAAATTCAACATTTAGTAGGGAATTAAAAAGAATAGTTTAATAGACTGTGACAGTCCACTCCATTGGACCATTAAAAAAAAACTACACGCCCTTATCGAGCGACGAATTTTTTGTAACTTGGATCAGAAAATTTCAATAAAGTAATTAAAAAAAAAAGAGTAGAAGAAGGAAGAAAAACACATGCGAAATTATAATGGACTGCCTCTGTTTCCTTATCTCTTTACTTACACACTCTCCAGGTCCCTTCACTTGTCTCATTGGACCTCTCTAATTCCTCTCTCTCTCTTCCTCTCGTGTTTAAATTCTTCTCCTCTTTCTTTCCACATTTCTTGTCTTACCAATTCCAAACACACTCATAATTAAAAATTTTAATCAACCAAACCCGGAAAAAAAAAATTTACCATTCTTCTTGATCATGAAACGAAGTCATCAAGAAACGTATCTTGAACAACAAGAAGCTCCTTCAATGGCCGAATATGGCAAGAAGCTTCAAAGTAGCAGTGTTGGTGGTGGAGATGATAACATAGACGAGCTTCTCGCTGCTTTAGGGTACAAGGTTCGATCTTCGGACATGGCTGATGTTGCAAACAAGCTTGAACAGCTTGAAATGGTCTTGTCCAACGATGTTGTTGGCTCTTCTAACAGTTTCTTAAACGATACGGTTCATTACAACCCTTCTGATCTCTCCGGCTGGGCTCAGACCATGCTCTCGGGGCTTAGCTACTACCCGGATCTTGACCCGACCCGTGTTTGCGATCTGCGACCAATCACTGACGACGACGAGTGTTGTTGCAGTAGCAACAGCAGCAACAACAAGAGGATTCGACTCGGTCCTTGGTATGACTCAGTTAGCAGCGAGTCAACTCGCTCCGTGGTGCTCGTCGAAGAGACCGGAATCAGACTCGTCCAGGCGCTAGTGGCCTGCGCCGAGGCGGTCCAGCAAGAGAATCTGAGCCTCGCGGACGCTCTCGTGAAGCACGTGGGATCGCTCGCGGCTTCTCAGGCCGGAGCAATGGGGAAAGTCGCCACCTACTTCGCCGAAGCCCTAGCTCGTCGGATTTACCGGATCCACCCTTCCTCCGCCGCCGTTGATCCTTCCTTCGAAGAGCTGCTTCAGATGAACTTCTACGACTCGTCTCCTTACCTCAAATTCGCACATTTCACGGCCAACCAAGCGATTCTAGAAGCTGTTACGATGGCGCGTAGCGTGCACGTAATCGATCTAGGGTTAAATCAAGGGATGCAGTGGCCGGCGTTAATGCAAGCCTTAGCTCTCCGACCCGGTGGTCCACCGTCGTTTCGTCTCACCGGCGTTGGTGCTCCGTCGAATCGTGAAGGTATCCAAGAGTTAGGTTGGAAGCTAGCTCAGCTGGCTCAAGCCGTCGGCGTCGAATTCGAATTCAATGCTCTAACGACGGAGAGATTATCCGATCTCGAACCGGATATGTTCGAGACCCGACCCGAATCAGAGACTCTAGTGGTTAATTCGGTTTTCGAGCTTCACCCGGTTTTAGCCCAACCCGGTTCGATCGAAGAACTGTTAGCTACGGTTAAAGCGGTTAAACCGAGCATCGTAACGGTGGTTGAACAAGAAGCGAACCATAACGGCGTCGTTTTCTTAGACCGGTTTAACGAAGCGCTTCACTATTACTCGAGCCTGTTCGACTCGCTCGAGGATAGTGTTGTAATACCGGGTCAAGACCGAGTCATGTCTGAGGTTTACTTAGGGAGACAGATTTTGAACGTGGTGGCGGCGGAAGGAACTGAACGGGTCGAGCGGCACGAGACGCTGGATCAGTGGCGGAGACGGATGAGATCCGCCGGGTTTGACCCGGTTAATCTCGGATACGACGCGTTTAAACAAGCGAGTTTGTTATTGGCGTTGTTCGGCGGCGGTGATGGATACAGAGTGGAGGAGAATGACGGTAGCCTAATGCTTGCGTGGCAGACGAAACCGCTCATTGCTGCTTCGGCTTGGAAACTCGCGGCGGAGTTGCGGCGGTAGAGGATGACAATGACGTCGTCGTCACAAAGAAGTGAACAGAAAAATAAACTTAGGGAACTTTTGTTTTTGATATATAAAATAAAGTGAAATTGCGAAACCGTAACCTTTATGTTTTTGTTTTACTGTGACTTTACCCCAAAAGTTTCGTTTTATGACAATTTCGTCCGAAATATTCCATGCTTTTACTTTTTGGACCCCCATTTGTGTGTGCTACTGTGCTTTGGTCGTCGAAATTCGAAAACGAGGAAAATGTGTGTATGTAAAAGCACGAGGGCACGACCGAGAGTAGCAGTAATAAAAGAAGTGACGTTTATTTTTTTTTGTTTTTTTCAATTTTGCAACGACGTTATTTAATTCTCATCCAAAAAGAGATTGTGAATGACGCATGAATGAATTTGGACCGACTCGATTGTTGTTAAATAGAGGCTAACGTTTGGGAGAGATGACGATGATGAGAGAAGCAAAGAATCTAACCTATTTTCTCGAGTCTTTTTCTGAAAAGCCGGAGTCCAAACTCTACTTTTCCGTTTTGTGGTCTTCATTGTCAGATCAAGTGGGGTGGAACCGTTTCGCTTAGGAATGTGTAAAAACATAAAAACAATAAAACCAAAAAGAATAAAGAGTTAAATACTACTACTCCTAGTTACCTGTTTTGAAAAGTTCAATGTATTCATTGAAAGATATGTTTAAAGTTGGACAAGACTCTCATTCTCTAAACTCACTTAAAACATGGCTATGTTTCAATATGTACAGTACAACTCTTGGAACATCTTCAGCCTTATCATTTCTTGATTTTACCCGTACAACACTTCAATATATGAATAGGTTACAACTTAAAACCCGAACAATCTCTAAGCACCGATGATAGGCTTCTTGGTTTGAGATGTGGAAGGAGTAAGCAAAGATGCAACATCATACTCTTGTAGTGTTGGACTATCTGATTGTAAAAAAAGTGATGATTGGCTCTAAGGCACCCGCTTCATTTTGATGCTGACTTTATTCCTGAAAAAAAAAACATTATATGGTCAGAATTCTCAAAGCATAAAGAAAGTTCTCTATAACAGGGATATTCTTACTGAAATTTCTGTATTATTGTATATATGTGTAAGAGTGTGTTCAATATAGGTTCAAATCTTGGATACATATCAGGGTCATTTTTGGATTTCTATCAAAGCATAAAGAGGTGTTGACTAAAGGAAGGAAAAAAACAAGCTAATCTAAAACTGTAGAGTTATAAAAATGTTAAAACTGAAACCAAAGTTAAAAGTAGGATTGACATATGAGAGGGGAGAAGTGAAAACCAAGAAAATGTGAGTTTAAACCAAAGAAGGAAATGGAATTATGTATGAGTGAAGGAATACTTAGCAGCAAAGTAAAATAAATCACAACTGAATTATGAGAAATTTCATATAAAGACCTACTCCAGCTAAAAGCATGAGTTACTCCAGGTGATTCCCAATTAGCCTATCACTGAACCTAACAATTTGTTATTATTTTTGTTTTATGGTAAACAAAAGCATCTCTTCTTTATCAAGTATCAACCAAAAACCCTAAAACCTAGGCTTTGGTGAGCAAAACAGAGTTCTAGGATTAAAAACAGCTAACATATCAGCTGTTTCAATAGTAAACAGAGTTCTAAGATGACAATTTCTTATGGAATGACATGATTTGTAAAATAATTTCATGTGTGAATTGCCTCATATATATATATATAATGAATGGTACAGCAATTTTTAATCGATGAGACGGGTGTGGTGGAGGCATAGGTTTTGGTCTCTCCGGTGAGGTCCATTTTAGGAGAAAGTTTGAGGTGACTCATCGATGAGTCAAAAATTAATATTGGATGGAAAAAGCCTAAACCAAATTATGGCAAACCATTCATTGTTGACGTATTAACAAAAACTAAACGAACTTGTTACTGTAGTTCCCTTTTTCAACAATGATCCAAAACCACCCATCACATTACATGATATTTTTAGAATATAAATTAAAATTCACCGAGTGTTACAATAACAAAAGAAAAATTGTACGATGCTTAATACCAAATCTCTCAATAAAAAAAATTCAGACATTTGAAATGAAAAAAGGATATGGCAAATACATATTAGAAAATTTTGGCAACATCCTTCATAAGTCCACGATTTGCAGCTGCAAAATCGGTGAATTCTTGATACGATATGTTTCCATCACCATCGGTATCGATCTCAGCCATCATACGCTTCACGTCATCAGGCGATACCGAACCAAGTGTCTTAAGAGCTTCTTCTAGTTCGGCTGCTGAAATTTTTCTATCGCCGTTAGCATCAAATTTCTTGAAAATACGGTCGTGTTCGGCTTTCTCCGTCGCATCAGCCATATTGTCTTGATGATATAGTATGTGTGTTTAATGATGTAATAAAATTTGAACTCTTTTTTTGTCGAGGAATAAATAGAAAGATCAAATTGTATATATATCTGTGAGTTAAAAAAACAATTGAGGTTGTGCTTTTACTTAGGAACTTTTGGAGGAGTGATTATATAATAACTGAACGAGAATGGTCCAAGTTAAAACTAAACTTAGCAAAATTAGGATGTGACTTGGTCTTACACAAAATTTAGACAAATTCAAGTAGCTAATGTATTTAACTGTACTCGGATTACCTGAAAATTAATTCGAAAATCCAATTTACATCTTAATTGAACAGTGGTTTGTCTATGTTAATTATCAGTTTATGGTAATTAACTTTTATGTATTTCTTACCATGTCTAATCCTCGTTAAGACTGGTTTCATGCTTCTTATATATCTTTTGTGTATAGAAAAAAATAATTCTGAGTATCAACGTGTAACATTTTCTTCCAAATCTATGTGTACATACATATAATGTTACTAACAATCAAAATATTTATTTACCAAATAACTTTTAAAAATTACATAGATTATATAAAAGTTTTTAAAACACAATAAAAATGAATTTATAAATTATTGTATCATTATAACACTTTCATGTAGAAAAATTTGTAACATGTATAAAAGAAATATTGTAGACAAGAAAAATATGAGAAATATTTTTTGGATTGTTCTTTTAGATCAATACTAAACTAGGACCCACCGGATGTGCTTGTCATAAAATTTAATAAATTTCAATTTAACAAATATATTAATATTTTGTTATAGATATAAACTATTCATAAAAAATAAATATATATACTATATACCTGTTTAGTGAGGAAACAATATATTCATTTTGTGCTTTAATACAATAATTTATAATTGTATATTTTAAATTTCTTATAATAATCTAAAGCTAAATTATAAATAACCAAAAATTTCACCAAATACTCATCATTATTATTATTACCAAATCGCCAATTATTATTATTACCAAATCGCCAAACGTGATTTCACAATCTTGCTAAATAATGGTTTCACAATTTGTTTACAAATTATTTTACATGCAAACATGTTATCAAACCGTCATCTTATTAACATCCAATTTTACTATATAGTTTACTACTAAAATGTGTTTTTACAATCAAAGATATTTTATTGTTAAAATAAGCTCTTATCACTCCAAGTCTACAACACTTCGACCATCACATCTTAAGTGGGATCCACATCCTTTATAGGCATATGAGCCCACTTTTATCGGACGACCGGTACACTATATTCAAGAGGTTTTAAACACTTGTTTACCGATCTTACAAATCATCAAATGATATTTTCCGTGTTTTTTCTTTACTTGCATAATTCCAACAATCACTTTCCTAAAAGTCGTCTATTATGAAAATTTCTAAGCTCAAGCACGCTTGAATATGGACTTCTCTTAAAATATTTGACTATAAAGATAAGTGCATTTTGGTTACACAGGTGGACAAATCAATTTTTTTAAACATCTCTGCATACACTATCATATTTCTTGAAACCGAGATGTTGCAATCATTACCTATTAAATGTCTCTATGAACACCTTAGGCCAATTATATGTTTCACCTCGACATACTTTCTTTAGCTACTAAATTTTTGTTGACATATTTTGTTTACTCAAAAGAAAAATTCAATAAAAAAAATATACTCGATTGCAATGAGTTTATTACCAGCCAATAAATGTTGAGAAATTGAGAGAAAATTAACTAAATAAAAGAATTATGAGCACGACGATATATGAACCTTAAATAATTTAAAGATACACAATACAAACTAAAATAAACAATCCAAAAATATTACATCATAAGATTTTTTAAAAATAAGAAACAACTACTCTTCTTACATATCTTTAACTAAAAACGAGAATTTATATATATATTAAATTTATTATAAATATTGCAAATTTTCTAATAAGAAAATGAAATTGAATAAATAATATAAATTTTTTAACCAAATCGTCACAATCAGTTGTAGTGTTGTAATCTCGTCTCAAGTGTTTGTTTTAGGATATATGAGATAAAGAATAAAATATTTTCTTTTGACATGTGTTGTAATCTTAGTTCGATACATTAATAATTAACACTTGTCTTGCTCACATTACCAACTTGTTTTGAGTTAATATCTTAAATCGATAAATTGACACATGTCAAGATCCCGTTCAAAATTAATTTTAAAAACCAAACTTTGTTAGTACTTTTTCTATTTTTTTCCCACTTCTCAAAAACTTATCGATAAACTTAACACGTGTTACAATCATATTAATGACTAATTTTTAAACCAAGTTTTATATAGTAAAAAGAATTAAAGTAATAATGTAAAAGACTACACAATATAAAAAATCATAGTATTTGAAATTAATCAACAATTTTGCATATAAATTTGAGATAATCTTATAATACAAAAATAGTTTCTCTAAATAAATTATAAATTAGTTTAAATGGTTTTTGATATATTAGTAAAAAATTTATGACATTTTTCAACATTTTATTAATATAATTGACAAGTATCAAAATCTTGTTAATGAGTAACTTTGAAATCAAACTCTATATAATAAAATATATATACAAAGCACCTTCTATAATTAACAAAATGCCTTTACAATTTATAGATAAAACTATTATACTAAAGCATTATATTTATTATTTATGTATGTAAAAGAATTTATTATTATAAAGCATGTTGATGACAAAAAATGATATTTATTATAGAGATAAATTACAATTTACAAAAATTAAATAAAAAATGTCTAACAAGTTTGAGATAATTACATTTTTACCTTTATTGAAAAGTTAAACATTTGTTTAAGATCAGTGACATGAAAATGTAAATTTTTACACTTTATAAGGTTAGTTTCATATCTTTACTTCTCAATTTACATAGTAGGATTTTGCATATAAATTTGAGATAATCTTATAATATATATGAAAAGAGCTTCTCTAAATAAATAAGAAATTAGTTTTAATGTTTTTTGATATATATTTTTTTCAAGATATTTTAATATTTTTTTGTTATTTATGTGTAGATTTCTTTTTTATGATAGGTTTATAACTTTTACATATTTTCTATAAATATTTTAATAAATCCAGAATTGACATGTGTCAACATTTTATAGATACAAATACAATTGACAAGTATCAAAATCTTGTTAATGAATAAATTTGAAACCAAACTTTATATAATAAGATATATATACAAAGTACCTTCTATAATTAACAAAGTTTTTTTACAATTTATAGATAAAAGTATTATACTAAAGCATTATACAGTATTTATTATTTATATTTAAAGAATTTATTAGCATAAAACATGTTGATGACAAAAAATGATATTTACTATAGAGATAAAATGCAATTTACAAAAATTAAATTTTTAAAAATGTCTTAAAAAGTCTAAAACCAAATCTTAACAGGAATCTAAACAGTGATCGATTTTCTTCTATAAATATAGATATGGTTTTTGATTTCTTCCATCAAAACATTGTCCATTTATTTATTTTGTTAAAAACCTCTCATAATATCTATATCATCAGCATTCCTTACTTAAAAACAACAACGATGTCTGTTGCAGAGGTCTTTGAGAGTGTTGACAAGAACAAAGATGGGAAAATCTCATGGGACGAATTTGCCGAAGCAATGCGCACCTTTACTCCTTCACTAACATCTGAAGAACTTGATTATATGTTTAGAGTGCTTGACGTGGATGGTGATGGTCAAATTGACGCTGAGGAATTTGCTTCGGGTTTGGGGTTAGAAAAGGATATTAATGAAGAAACTCTTCTGAAACAAGCCTTTGATGTGTATGATATGGATGGTGACGGGAAGATATCAGCGAGTGAGATTCATTCTGTGTTGAAACGTCTAGGAGTAAATCATACAATGGAAGAATGTGTTATGATGGTTCATGCTGTTGATGCAGACGGCGATGGTTTTGTGGACTTTGAAGAGTTTAAAACATTGATAATTTCCAACTAACTATATATAAGAAGTCACTATGATCATATTTAATTATTTATGAAGTTGGTTTGGATTTGTTTTGATCTCTTTCTAACAATGTTTCAGAACTATAATTATTATTAATTAATTCAGTTTATAATTTATATATTTTTTTTTTGACAAATTACATTTCGTTACAAATCAATCATGGTGCTGATCTCCTTGCTCAAATCCCAAGATGTTTTGTGTTCTTTTATTCTTTTTTTCTGTTGGCTAAATTGATCCAATTTGATTTGGATTTTATGTACGTCATCTTCAAAGCCCAAGGCCCAACAATCATTCCAGTTTTTAAAGTTACGATGATATATGAACCTTAAATAATTTAAAGATACACAATAGAAACTAAAATAAACAATCCAAAAATCTTACATCATAAGATTTTAAATTAAATAAGAAAAAAATACTCTTTTTACATATCTTTAACTAACAAAGGGAATTTATATATAACAAAATTTTAAACTTTATTATAAATTATTTCAAATTTTCTAATTAGAAAATGAAATTAAAATAAATAAGGGAAATTATCTAGAATATTACATAAAAGTAGGTTTATTACTAGAACAACACGTTATGATTTCCGAGTTAATCAAACAATACAGAAAAATTTGATTATTACTTCTAAACCAGAGTTGTGTGTTTTATTACAGAGAATAGAATGCCATTTACATTTAAATTTGTCTTTAATTTTGAAGATAAAGGAACACAAAAACCTTGAAGGATCGATTCCTAAATTTTTTGGATTCTCTTAAATAAAAACATCAGATTAATTCCTTCTAATTTGATTCATCTTCTTCGACTCAAATCTTGGCAAAAGAAAAAAAATTATCAGAGCTGGACAAATGTTTCGTGGGCTCACGGTTCACTTTCTCTCGAGAACAAAGTTTCAGATCTAGTTTTTATTTTGCCTGAGTTATCTTCAGTGACGCATCCACGGTGGCGGGGACGTGTGTTGCAGAGCGGCGGAGTTATCCAACTTGGGAAAGGATTAGGATTAGGAAAGGATTAGAGCTGTTGAAACCGGTGAAGATATCAGTATCAACTTGGGTCCTCTTGAGGAGTTATCCAACTTATTTAAAGCTGATCTGCTTCTTTGTGAATCCGGTGGAGGTGAGGTTTCAGTTCTTTTACCTGCGTGTGTCTTGATATTTATCTGTTCCTTGTATATCTGTTTCTGTATCTCAAAGATCCAATGAGATTTTAATAGGATTAGTTTTGTCTTTGCAGATAACTTAGCTGCTAATTTCAGCAGAGAGCTTGCTGACTATATCATCTACATCATCGATGTATCCGCTGGTGATAAAATACCCCGTAAAGGTGGCCCTGGCATATTTGTTAATACACAATTACGGAAAGCCCCTTCTTCCAAGAGGCAGCGAAGCGAACGTTTGATTCCGACAGCGGCGAGAAAGAGAAAGAGAGAGAAAATGACTAAGACCAACTCCAACCCATCTCCATTTTCATCTGCATAATAGAGTTTGGAGTCAATTTTGTTCCAACCCATCTTCATTTTCAACTCCAAAATAGAGATTTCCATTTTTTTCTCTATATTTGGAGACTTCTTTTTTTTTCTTTACACTACAATTTGGAGATCTCTATATTTTTCTCCAAAATGGAGTAGGGTTGGAGTAAAACCCAATTCCATAATAAAATTACTCCATTTTGAAGAAAAAAATGGAGAGATGGGTTGGAGATGCCCTAAGAAAGCTCCCATTTCAGGGTTATCGCGGCCTTTGTCTCCGTCGTGCAGTGGAGGCTCTACTCGGTAAGTTTCTTGTAGAGCAAAGTTTACAGAACAAAGTTTTGGTTTTTACCTGGTTCTGCTCTGATTTCCTGATCTGTTTAGGGGTTAAGGGGTCTTCTTAGTCTCTCTTGTGATTACTGATTAAGTGGTTAGGTATGCAATTTGGATCTAACTGAAATTAAATTTGAGATCCTTATGCTATTCAACGGAGATGGGTGAGAATAATTAGGGAGAGAGGATGGATGTTAGACTTTTGTTAATTTGCGTTGTGAATTTTTTTTACAGGGACGTAGATTTAGCTGTGAAGTCAAGTGAAAGTGTGAGAAGGTCTACAAGACTGAGACTTCAGCCGTTGAGAAAGCCAAATATAAGCCAGAGGAAGAAACATGTTAAACTTTGTTCCAAGATGCCTAAGAAACCTCCCACTGCTTTCTTTTATTTCTCGTAGGTACTCATATGATTACAAATTGTACTCATATCTCTTTCTCGGTGACTCATCGTATAGTTCGAGTAGGTTCTGTCTCAGATCACCGTCGGATTACTCCCTCTCGAGTTACTTCTCGAACGGGTTGTGTTCTTCTGAAGATGGTTCGTCTCAGTTCGCTTCTCCTCCACTCGATGGCTTGATGACGAAGTGTAATCTTGGTGGTGATGATTTGGGTCTTTGCGAAAGTTTCGATCTTTTGAATGTTGGTGAAGAAGGAGACAAGACTCTTCTTCATCATGTACGAACAGATCAGACTCATCACCAATACAACAACCAAAGGAGCGATTTTGGAAACTATGAAGCTAGTGGTGGTGATGGTGGGTTTCGTTATTACTCTGGTTTTGGTGTTGATCAAAAGGATCAACCTTTACTGTTCCCAAACCAAAACGATCAAATCCTCAATTCTGTGAATTTATGATTGCAGAGTTGTAACAATAATTACTCTGTTCCATCATTGGTTCATCGAACATTGTTTGATCATCAAGGCAGTAGCAGTAACAAGCCTCCTCAGAGTCTTCTTCCTAAAGTATCTGAGTACCAGGGATATGTTTACATAATGGCTAAAGATCAGCATGGATGCAGATTCTTGCAGAGGATCTTTGAAGATGGAAGTGGTTTAGATGCTATGATCATTTTCAATGAGTTGATCCCTCATGTTGTTGAGCTTATGATGGATCCTTTTGGGAATTACTTGATGCAGAAACTTTTAGATGTTTGTAATGAAGAACAAAGAACACAGATCATACTCATGGTTACTTCAGAGCCTGGTCAGCTTATTCGAATATCACTCAACGCTTACGGGTAAGAGAGTTCTGTATATATTGATGTTTTAACCATATGATCAGTTTGATGTTACGTTATGGTTGGTGTTTGTGTGTGTGTGTGTGTGAGGGGTTAAGTACTCGAGTTGTTCAGAGATTAGTGGAATCAATCGAGACTAGGAAGCAGATTACTTTGGTGAAGACAGCTCTGAGACCTGGATTTCTCAATCTCATTAGGGATTTAAATGGGATTCATGTAATTCAACGTTGCTTACAGTGCCTTAGTACAGAAGATAACGAGGTAAAGAGATATTTGTCTTTTTTTTTTTCAATCTTTAGGTTTATGGATACTGATATAATTACTCTTTGTAGTTCATCTTTGAAGATGCTACAAAGTACTGTATAGATATCGCGACACATCGACACAGATGCTGTGTGTTACAAAAGTGCATTGCTTATTCCAGTGGACAACATAGAGAGAAGCTTGTAACAGAGATATCAAGAAACAGTCTCTTCCTTGCTCAAGACCCTTACGGGTAAATTTTACTGTCTAATGTAACAAAGTATTGAACCTATGGAGGCATCAATGTGTTAAGATTCTTTTTCTTGATCAAATTGCAGGAACCATCTCAGCAATGAACGTGTGCCAACTGAGCTAAAGATACAGCAACAGATTGATGAAGACCACACACTAACTCAACTCGCAAACTCTAATTCTAGGACTAATTAGAGATGAGTTGATATTTTGGGATTTTATAACCTATGAAACTATTGGTTAGGTTATTTTTTTGGATGTAATCCTATGATATTTTGTCTACGTTTAACCTAGATAACAATTAATTGTTAACCGTTTGGTTTATCGTTTTTTTATTGTTGTTAACTGCACCTTCTGTACCCATTATGGATTCAAAAAAAAAATATATATATTGTATACTATTGTAAAATAACATCTTAAGGTATTTGATGTAGAGATGTTTGAGAAAAGGGATCAAAGGATGGAGAAATAGTAGAGATGTTTGAGAAAAGAAGTGGGTGAGCTTATTGAAGTAATAGATGGGAAATAATATCTACTTAGAAGCTATAAGGAGTAGAAGATGGAGCAAGATAAAAGAGTTGTAACAGAGACGAAGGATAGAGATTTGTTTGGTTGTAATTAATAGAATTTTAGGGTGAATGTGAGGTTTTATGTACAACTAGATCACTTAGGTAGAAAAGTTTAGTAAAATTTGAACTACTTGGTGCAACTGTACTAGAGCTATTAAAATAAGTTTAAATATGGATCATGTGAAAACGAATAAAAAATAGAGTTTTGGCGGCTGGATATTCATTTAAAATCATCACATTGTGGTAAAATGAACCAAAGACAACATGATATTAGTAAAAATTTATTTGGTATACACATAACTATACATAGTTATCCAATTGTACTCTCATATCCATAGTTGAACTTTTGCATTTTTTTCGTATTTCCAATTGGACTATAATATAAATTATTAATTAGCAGTTGGCCACAAGATTTATCACTATTAATTAGCATATACAAGGTTTTCATAACATAATGTTCATAAAAACTTGGTTTCACCTCTTTTGCTTCATTTGAGGTGATCACTTACTAAGTCTTCCTTATACTATAAAGAGTGTTTTATGTGAAAACGATAGTATATATTAGAAAGTGATAAATTCTTGTATTGTTGATTAAACATGGTTATTTAATAGTTCAATATGTAAAGAAATTCTTATAACCTTAATTATCATTTTCATATTTTAAATATAAATGCAAATCTAAATATATATTTAGTTGTACCTAGTTGAACTGAGTATTATATATTTATGTTATCTAAATATAATCTTCTATAGTTAAAATGTAATTTTGTGTGGTTATTATTCATTACCTCTCAAAAATATAATAAATAAATAAACAATTATGAATTACATAGGTTGTTCTAGTAACATCTCTTACTTTTTCTAGTAACATCTCTTACTTATTCCATTTCCGGTGAACAACAACGACAATATTAGCTAGGATTGTAGAAGAAGATATGTTGAAGATGACTACAAAATTACAATAATATTGTTTATTAAAACGGATTTATGGACCTACACTAAGCAAAAGAACGTTATGTACGTACACTAATCTCAAGAACATTATGTATGTATAAGTTCATATGTACGTACACGTTTATATGTACGTACACGTTTGATTTTAGGTTTAATGAACCCAAAATTACCAGAATATCCTCGTCTTCTACCTCTAACATACGACTGAAAACCCTAATTTCCCCTGCCTCACTTTATTTTTTCACGACTTATGTCTATTTTTTTGGTTTCACTTGTGGGGTTTTTACTCAACTATTATAGATTTTTGTCTCAACATCTGATTTCTAAATTAAAAACCTATAAAAATTGAGCTATATAGATTTCCGAAACGATATCTTGCTCTTCCATGGATGAACCCAGAGGAAAGATTTCCGAAACTGAGTAGGAAAAAGACGTTTGCTCCGGCCGATAAACAGAACACGATTGATGAATCTGCTACAAACTTTATTACATGAACACCATTAATCGGAAGAACAGCAAACGTTGTTTAGATCTATCCCCAATAAGTCTATCACAACGCTAGACTGTCTTTGCCAGCTCAAACAAATTTGTATTATTCTGGTAAGACTTTACAGCTGTCAAAAATGCCTACTAAATCTACCACAGACTAGAAGTCTACCAATACACTACGAAAATTATTGAGAAAAACAAACAAAGTATACCAAAAATAACTGTAAAGGATGAGGTATGTCGCATAAATCTGTCGCAACAGGCCATTAGTCTACCATAAATATCTTTTGGGTCATATTGACTGTTGAAGGTGTACGTCAGATATTTTTGGTACACTTAGTTTTTGATACACATATACGTCCACCGATAAGTGTACCAACACTTCAACTAAGTGTACCATCTACGTTGACCGTTAAGTGTACCAAGACTACAACTAAGTGTACCAAAAATATCTGACGTACACCTTTAATTAGTCCACCTGTATAAATCTACCATCAAAGGATTGGTAGACTTAGTCCCAGTTTCCAATGTTTTTTTTTACTAATGGCATTACCCGTAATTACGCTTTTTTCTCAACACTAGTTTCAAGGGTAGTATGGGTACAAAGTTTATTCTAGTAATTACCAACAATTGTGTGTTACTTTTGTAATAAGGAAGCTTTTATGTAATATTCTAGTAACTCACCCGTTTGAATAAATTGAGTGGTGGAATATGATTAATGCATAATTTAATTTATTTTCAGTTATAATTTTATTTTAATGTATGAATTAAATGTATTGTGTTAATTGGGTCTTAAATATTATTTAAAGCAATTAAACAATTAGAAAACAAATTAAAAAAATTAAAAAAAAAATTAAAAGTATTAAATGAAAATCAACCAATAAGGAGAGACCAAAACCTTACTTATATATATATGATTATACCACTTTCATGTAGAAACATTTGTAAACTGTAAAAAGAAATATTGTAGACAAGAAAAATATGAGAAATATTTTCCGGATCTACTTTAGATCAATACTAAACTAGGACCCGCCAGATGTGCTTGTTTTAAAATTCTATAGATTTAAATTTAACAAAAAGGTATATTAATATTTATAGATATAAACTATTCATAAAAACTAAATATATATATACTTTTTTTTTTGTCAACCATTGGGCCACAACTGGCCGGCCTATTAGCCAAATTCTTACATTCGTAGGAGCCGGGACTCGATCCCGGGTGTGATGGTGTCTTCTACAAATGGACTTACCTCCTGCCACTGTACTAAAGTCACTTCACTAAATATATATACTTTATACCTGTTTAGTTAGGAAAAAATATATTCATTTGTGCTTTAATACTATAATTTATAATTGTATATTGTAAATTTCTTATTATAATCTAAAGCTAAATCAAAAGTTTCACCAAATACTCATCGTTATTATTATTACCAAATCGCCAAACGTGATTTCGCAATCTTGCTAAATTATTATGGTTTCACAAATTATTTTACATGCAAACTTGTTGTCAAACCGTCATCTTATTAACATCCAGTTTTACTATATAGTTTACTACTAAAATGTATTTTTACAATCAAAAATATTTTATTGTTAAAATAAACTCTTATCACTGCAAGTCTGCAACACTTTGACCATCACATCTTAAGTGGGATCCACATCCTTTCTAGGCATATGAGCCCACTTTTATCGGACGACCGGTATACTATATGCAAGCGGTTTTAAACACTTGTTTACCGATCTTACAAATCATCAAGTAATATTTTTCATGTTTTTTCTTTACTTGCATAATTCCAACAATCACTTTCCTAAAAGTCATCTATTATGAAACTTTCACAGCTCAAGCACGCTTGAATATGAAACTCTCTTAAGATATTTGAGATAAATGCATTTTGGTTACACAGGTGGACAAATCAATTATTTTAAGCATCTTTGCATACAATACCATATTTCTTGAAACCCAAATGTGGCAATCATTACCTATTAAATGTCTCTATGAACACCTTAAGCCAATTATATGTTTCACTTCAGCATACTTTCTTTAGCTACAAAATTTTTATGGACATATTTTGTTTACTCCAAAAAAAATTCATTAAAAATATATACTCAATTGCAATGAGTTTATTACCAGCCAATAAATGTTGAGAAATTGAGAGTTAATTAATTAAATAAAAGAATTATTACCACGACGATATATGAACCTTAAATAATTTAAAGATACACAATATAAACTAAAATAAACAATCCAAAAATATTACATCATAAGATTTAAAAAAAAATAAGAAACAAATACCCTTCTTACATATCTTTAACTAAAAAAGGGAATATATATATATATATACATATAAATTAAATTTATTATAAATTATTGCAAATTTTCTAATTAGAAAATGAAATTGAAATAAATAAGAGAATTTTTTTAACTAAATTGTCAGGATTGGTTGTAGTGTTGTAATCTCGCCTCAAGTGTTTGTTTTAGGATATATGAGATAAAAATAAAACATTTTCATTTGACATGTGTCGTAATCTTAGTTCGATACATTAACACTTGTCTTGCTTACGTTACCAACTTTTTTGAGTTAATATCTTAAATCGATAAATCGACACATGTCAAGATCGCGTTCACAATTAATTTTGAAAACCAACTTTGTTAGTACTTTTCTATTTTTCTTTTTTCCAACTTATTAAAAACTTATCGATAAACTTAACACGTGTTACAATCATCTAAATGACTAATTTTCAAACCAAGTTTTATATAGTAAAAAGAATTAAACTAATAATGTAAAAGACTACACAATATAAACAATAATAGTATTTGAAATTAATCAACAATTTTGCATATAAATTTGAGATAATCTTATAATACAAAAATAGCTTCTCTAAATAAATAATAAATTAGTTTAAATGGTTTTTGATATATTAATAAAAAAATTATGACATTTGTCAACATTTTATTGATATAATTGACAAGTATCAAAATTTTGTTAATGAGTAACTTTGATACCAAACTTTATATAATATACAAAGTACCTTCTATAATTAACAAAATGCCTTTACAATTTATAGATAAAACTATTATACTAAAGCATTATATTTATTATTTATATTTAAATAATTTATTATTATAAAACATGTTGATGACAAAAAATGATATTTTTTATAGAGATAAAATACAATTTAAAAAGATTAAAAATTTTAAAATGTCTTAAAAAGTCCAAAACCAAATCTTAACAGGAATCTAAACAGTAATCGATTTTCTTCTATAAATATAGTTTTGGTTTTTGATTTCTTCCATCAAAACATTGTTCATTTTATTTATTTTGTTAAAAACTTTTCATAATATCTACATCATCATCATCCCTTACTCAAAAACAACAACGATGTCTCTTGTAGAGGTCTTTGAGACGGTTGACAAGAACAAAGATGGGAAAATCTCATGCGACGAATTTGTGGAAGCAATACGCGTCTTTACTTCTTCAATAACATCTGAAGAACTTGAGAATATGTTTAGAGTGCTTGACCTGGATGGTGATGGTCAAATTGACATTGAGGAATTTGCTTTGGGTGTGGTGCTAGGAAATGTTAATGTTGAAACTGCTCTGAAACAAACTTTTGATTCATATGATATGGATGGTGACGGGAAGATATCGGCGAGTGATATTCATTTTGTGTTGAACCGTCAAGGAAAAAATCATACAATGGAAGAATGTGTTGCGATGGTTCAAGCTGTTGATGCAGACGGCGATGGTTTTGTGGACTTTGAAGAGTTTAAAACTATGATAATTTCCAACTAACAATATATAATAAGTCACTATGATCATGTTTAATTATTTATGAATTTGGTTTGGATTTGTTTTGATCTCTTTCTAACAATGTTTCGAAACTATAATTATTATTAATTATTTTAGTTTATAATTTATTTATATTTTATGTTTTTGACAAATTACGTTTCTTTACAAATCACTCTGCTGATCTCCTTGCTCAAAGTCAAATCTCAAGATGTTTTTTGATTTTTTTTTTCTCTGTTGGCGAAATTGATCTAGTTTGATTTGGATTCTATGTTCCATCTTCAAAGCCCAAGGCCCAAGGATAATTCTAGTTTTTATAAAGTTCGGTAATTCATGTAGCCCTAAATGTCCAATGATCCTGCAGAATCCGTATACTCGAGAAGGTGAGATAAGTAACTACAGTAAGATGTTATATTCATGTTCCTCCTATCAAAATTCAAGATTATACAATAGTTTTGTGATTGTCTAAAGAATTTTGTGAGTGCATTAGCAAATATTATGAAAACGAGAAGATTATCTATTGTTGTTAATAGAAGATTATCTATTGTCTAAAGATTGTTGCGAGTGCATTAGCAAATATTAGGAAAACAAGAAGATTATCTAACAACAATAGAAGATTATCTATTGTCTTTAAGATTGTTGCGGGTGCATTAGCAAATATTAGGAAAACAAGAATATTATCTATTATTTGTTGTGATTTTCTAAAGATTTGTAACAACCCTATCACCTAAGAAGATGTATTATTCATCTATTTTCAAATTTTTTTTGAAACTGGTTTTGATATATCATCGGAATAAAATTTCAATCGATTGATCATTCTGACATGCATTATGCATAGAGTGATAGAGATGCTCTACATTTTTTTTTTGGTCAAACAAGATCTTCATTCAAATTAAAACCTCAAAAGAGGATAGTTCATACAACTTGAAACAAAGGCAATACAATGAGAAAAGAAAAGATAAGGGCGCCATGAGTTTTCCAAGGTGATGTGCAACTTTGAAAAGCTTGCATTCTTTGAGAAATTAGTTGGGACCAAGGCGGATTCGAACATGAAGACAGGCTTCTTGACATCCTCGACCAAGGAATGGTCATAAACGGCTCGCGCAAGAAATGCATAAGAGCTTTTGAACAAGTGTTCCACTGATGGGACAAAAGTAGGTTTCCTCGCCATCAAGAGAAGGTTCACAAGCATTGGCTCAAAGTCCCTCATACTTTCACAACAAATCTCAAGGCTTTAGATGAAACTACGACCGGGAAACGCAAACAATGAATGTAAAACTGTAACAGAACAGGTGGGTCCTCCCTCACATGAAACCAAAGACCATGGAGGTTAAGGAAATCCACACAAAGCTTGTATTCAGCTTAACATTGGGATAAGAGATCAGACCCGAGCTTCAGAGCTTTAGACGAGTGGTTAGACAAGGGGCTGGGGGTTCAAGGGGGGCGTGATACAATGTTTCCATCTGAACTTGACAAGAGTATCTATCTAGCCATCCTAGAAGGTCTTTTGCTATGCTAACGTGGTGTTTTGCACCAGTTAAAACAGAGACAAGAAGGCCTAAAGGGATTGAGGTAAATAGAGTTTTCAGCAATCTAAGACACATTAAAAACAGAGTTGTATCAGCTAGGGGGAAGAGGTGGTTGAATTCGTCAGACGGGGTTAATGGGGAGTGGTAAGTGGACAGATTTCTAAAGCCCCATTACAGACCCAACAAAAGCGATTCAGACTTGACCTAGTTACAAGTTAACACTGAAACAATGGAGCTATTGGTAATATGTATGCTAAAGGATCAGGGAGAGCAAGCAATAACGTTAAACCGATTGGCAGGGCAAAAACATTATCAACGAGCAGCAATGCAAACTTCCAAACCAAGCTCTTTAATTGACCTTGACACAAAGAAGATCCACACACAATCGAACTAATCTAGGGATCTGCTACCGAGTGTAACTCGTCTTGACCAAGCAGGATACAAAGACATTAACCGATTTGGGCTTGCTATGACATTAAAGCTAGTGGGTCTAAGGCGTTTCCAGGTCAGGGATGACTTATAGTTTAAACACCGTAAACTATCTTCCAGAGTTTGAGAATGAGAGTGGAGAAATGACCTAGGACAAAGAGTTATCGGGAGAGAAGCAGAGGTCACCATAGCCCTGGGCATATAATCCGGATCCGCAAAAACCGATCCGATCTGATCCGAACTATCCGATTTATTTCGGTTTCGGATAGTCTATCAAAACCGATCGGTTTTTGTAGTGATTGTATTTCGGATTTTGGTTATAAACCGATCCGAACCAAATTCTAATCGGATATCCACAAAACCGAATACACATATATATACACTGATACACAATATGACATCTGTAATATGTCCTTCACCATCCTAACGTCTTTTGTCTCCACTCTCACCTCTCGACACTGAACCTTTGTGGACTAAGTGGTGAGACCTCTCTTTTGTCTCGACTCTCGCCTCTCGCCTCTCAACCCTAGTTTCCTTTGCTATATATTGATTTTCAAGTCCCACTTGTTAAACTGGAAGCCCTAGTTGATAACGAGTCACTCCGAGGAGAGCCTTCTCTTCTATCGGCGGCTGGGTCAAAAAATCAATCGCAGGTACTTCTTCTCTGATGCTATTTTCTCCTCTTTGAGTTTAATTAGTTCAAAATAGATATCTGCTGCTTTGTTCTCCTCTGCTTAATTAGTTGAAAATACCTTCTTCTCTGCTTATTTTTTTATCAACCAAAACTTCGATTTTAATGATGGAATCGATGTTGAAGGCTGTTGGTTTTTCTGTGGGTTGCTTGAAAGTTGAAACTATGAAGTCATTGTTAGACATTGTTCATAGTTAGACATTGTTCTTTGCTTTCATAAGTCATATCTAGTTGATACTTAATAGAGAGAGATCTTGTAGAGAGAGATCTTGTAGTAGGCAACAATATATTTTTTCAACAAATATTTGTTTGATTTTATTTGCTTACCGAAGCTGGTCATGATTTTGTTTGAATGGTTAATAGAAGCTGGTCATGATTTTGTTTGAATGGTTAATAGAAGCTGGTCATGATTGTGTTCGATTTGATCAAGCTTTGATCTGGTCTTGATATGTGTCTAATTTTATTTGCCTATAGAAGCTTTATAGCTTTGTGAGAGAATTGATGTTAGAGGCTAAACACTTTTATAGAATATTTGCTCATGATGATTTGTGATTGATTGACTTTATATATTAATATTGTGATTGATTAGCTTTTCCTTCTCTTTATAAACTTGTTACTTGTATATAGTTGTCTAATTAGTCTGTCTCTGCAAATGAATTATTACAGATGGGTTCTTCCTCACCTCCACCCGCAAATGATTTTGATAAAGAAAAGGATGGAGACAAAGTAGAGTCTGATGAAGCTGGTCACACAAGTAGTAGTGGTCTTGAAACTGGGTACAAAAGGAAAAAGCAAGCTGATGCTAAGACAAAGAAGAAGAAGAAAGATAGAGTAATACCAAGGTCATGGGTGTGGGATCATTTTACAAGAATCACGGGAAAGAAAGATAGATGTCGTTGTCATTATTGTATTAGAGAAATGGGTTGTGCGACATCAAATGGAACTTCTTGTCTGAAAAATCATCTCAAAATATGCAAAGAGTACAAGGTTTGGCAGGAATCCAGAAATCAGGCTCAGCATGTTTTAAATCCTACTGCAGATGGTGGTGGTTTGCACTTGGCTAGAGTTACTGCAGATGTGTTTAGGGAAGCTTCTAATGAGATGCTGGTTCTAGGTGAATTGCCACTTTCATTTATTGAAAGTTTGGCTTGGAAAAACTTCTGCAATAAGGTTAAACTCTACAGACCTCATTCCCGGAGAATGGCAACAAGAGACATTGTTGAGACATATGTGAAGAAGAAAGCAGAAATGATGAAGGTTATTGGTGCTAATAAGCAAAGTATTTCTCTGATAACAGATATATGGGTTGCACCTACAACAGGAGCTAGCTACATGGTCATCACAGCACATTTTGTTGATGCTGATTGGCAGTTACGGAAGATGATTATCGGGTTCAAGCATGTCTTTGACCATACAGGGTCAACAATAAATTCTGTTCTTCTCGACTGTTTGGCTGAATGGGGAATAAAGAAGATCTTCACTATCACAGTTGATAATGCTACTGCAAACACCAATGCTATAAAGAAGTTCAAGGATACATTCAGCTTAGTAGGAAATGATGCATTAGTGTTAGGTGGTAAGTTTCTGCATCTGCGTTGTTGTGCTCACATCATTAACTTAGTCGTGAGGGATGGTTTACAGGAACTTAATGAGAGTGTGGAAGCTGTTCGGAATGCTGTTCAATATATCAGAGGTTCTAATAAAAGAGTCGAAGCATTTGAGCAGAAAGTGGAATCAGGAAAGATGACTAGGGGCAGTTTATCATTGGACTGTAAGACCAGATGGAATTCCACTTTTCTGATGTTAACAAGAGCGTTGAAGTTCAGGTTGGCCTTTGATAGAATGGAGGCTGAAGATAAGTTATATAATGACTATTTCACTGAAAGCGTTGAAGGAAAACAGAGGAGTGAGCCACCAAAGAAAGATGATTGGGATCAAATAGAAAGGTTAGTAAAGTTTTTAGTCATCTTCTACAACTCCACCTTAGTGGTTTCAGCATCATCTACTGTCAGCTCTTATAAGTGTTACAATGAAATTGTAACAATAGAAAAGAATCTGATAGCATTGAGCATGAATCCTGATGAGAAGCTTATTTTGGTCAAAGGCAAATACTATGAGAGACAAGTTTGATAAGTATTGGGGTGGATTAAAGAAGCTGAATAAGATGTTGATCGTAGCTACTGTGTTTGATCCAAGGAAGAAAATGAAGTTTGCCAGTCTTTGTTTTGATATGCTATATGGTAAAGATAGTGCAGAATCAAAGGAGCTTAATACGTCAGTCAGTGATGTTCTAAAGAAGCTGTTTGATGAGTATAGTACTAATGCGACCACAACTGGACCATGCTCTCAGTCTCAGTCGCAAACTGCAACAGCATCTCTGAGTGGACAAGAATCTCAAGGTGATCTTTGTCACAAAATGGATTTTGACAGTGATCGGGAATATCAGAGGATAGATACTATGTACGAAGAGATGGTAAATGAGATAGGTTTCCAAGATACAAGTATAGAGTTAGAGTTATCTCTGAAGGACAAAGTGGAGATTCCAAAGCCTAACCAGCTTGGGATACAGTTGATGTCTTGGGATGGTGGAAGATGAACAGTTTGAAGTATCCTATTTTAGCCTCAATAGCAAAGGATGTACTTGCTATGCAAGTGTCCTCAGTTGCATCTGAATCTGCTTTTAGCAATAGTAATAGAATACTAGATCCATCTAGGAGTTGCTTGACTACCTACTTGAGGTTCTAATGTGCAGTGAGCAGTGGTTAAAGAGTGAAATTCAGGTGAATGAGAAAGGAGTGATTACCACTCAACAACTTCTTGCTGAAATTGAACTGCAGGATAATCTTGAGAGAGGTAAGTTCTATTAATTATATCCTCCAACTGTAAATTTGAGTATTAGTTGTTGACTTTGTCTTCTTTATTTTTTTTCTGAGTTTGAGTCTCTATGCAAGTTGTGAAGATGAAGTTAGAAGTCTCTAATCTCGTAGAAGTCTCTAAGAAGGTTTGAACTAGTCTCTGTTTGAATCTTGTCTTGTTAAATGGCGTGACAAATCTCTTTCGAATCCATTTGAATCAAGTCTTTAGATCTTATTTCTTTTTGTAATCGTTTTACACAGGTGATATTTGGACAGATCAAGAGATGAATGGTTGAGAAATGAAGAGTGTCTTTGTTTTCGTTTGGAGTTGTTTCTGTTTTCCAGTTTTCTTCAGTTTTCTCTTTGGAACTGATTTCCATTTGAATAAGTTGAACCTGTCATGTTTTATGGTTTGAATAAGTTGAACTTGTAATGTTTTATGGTTTGAATAAGTTGAAACATTGTTTGGTAGTTGATACTTTGGTTTGACGTATTGTTAGGTTGATATGTTGATCAGATGAATTTAATATTTTGATCAGGTGGAATTAATTTCGGATAATTCGGATTTAAACCGAATCCGAAACCGAATATAGTTATGATTCGGTTTAATTTCGATTTTCCAAAAAAAAACAAAATCCGATCCGAATCCGAAAGAATCCGATCCGATCCGATCCAAAAATCATACGGATCCTAATCGGATATTAAATATCACAATCTGAATTATCCGAAATCCGAATTAATAAATCTGATGCGATCCGAAAATCCGAATGCCCAGGGCTAGGTCACCAAGTAGGAGGGTTTTTTTGTCAAACAGTTCACCGGTGCCAGCGTCAAAACAGAGCTTCCGTCCAACTGCACCCAAGCAAAGCACTTGGTGAGAGGATCTCGATCCATGGAGCGGTAAGATGTTAAATTTGACGGTTTAATGGGGCAGTGAACCAGACGAAAACCGGGCCTAGAAGGACATAGATGGATCTATCAAACAGGAACAAGGGGGTGGGAACTCGATGTGATAGATTTACCGAGGGGAGGAACCAGCTGCGGAGGCGGAGAAGGTGATTAAAACTGTCGCAAGGACGGAGATGAGATCTGAAATCTCAACAGACAACTGATAGAGTTAAGACTAGAAGCGAGTAGACTACAAGGGAAGATAAAGCCGTGGAGATGAAAAAAACAAGACTCAGCGACGTTGATCAGGCTCGGCACCGTCGAGAGAACAGATCTCGATGGTTATGTTAGAGAGGAAAGGAGGTTAGGGCGAACTTCCCATCAGAGATGCTCTACATAAAGTTCAAATACCTTAAGCACAGTCATCGTGCCACGCCGACATAATCATAATGTGACCTTCTAAAAAAAGCCTATATGCGTAAGAGAGTTTCACAACTATTTTCCAATTACCTTAAGCCACGTGTTTGGTGACCTTTTGTGCTGGCCCCGAACCGTGTCTATCTTCTTATTGACACCTCTTTAAAACTTAAAACTTCAAATTCAAGAAAACAATTAAATAGTAACAAGCCGACATCAAACCCAAAAATATCTATGACCATTACAATATAAAACACAATGACCCTACGTGGAAACAAGAAAGATACTAAATAAACTCAATTGATTTATCTCCTATAAAGACACGTCTCTCATAACCTTCAACAAATCACATTTCCTACTCTTTCCTTGAATCTGATTTCTCCAATAATATAAATAGTTAGCTCTTTGTGTACTCATCGATCGTAGTACAAATACTACATACTCAAAATCAACGATGGCGTTTCCAGCGTGTATTCAGTGCGGAACGAGGCAAAACCCTTGTCGGTGCAAAGTGGTCGGACCAACACTAGGGTTCGTGGCTTTTCTGATAACCGGAATCATCGAGTGGCCAGTTGGTGCGGTGGTTTATATCTTCAAACACGCCAAGGGTCGCCGTATCATGGGTCACCCAGCCAGACATGTATACCCCAAAGTGTCAAGATCTATCCCCATTTGACTTTCTCATCGTTATCATGCTTTTGTATTTGCTTGACAACTAAAAGCTCCTACTTTTTTTTTCCCCTAAATAAGATATATATGATCACATAGTCAAAGAATTAGAAATCGTTGTATAATAATGACCAAAATATTATTATATTTATGTGTTTGATTCGAGCCTTTTCAGTCTTATTTGATTTTACTTTGATGCATACTTTTTAATTTGTTTTCTTTTTCCGTTCTTTGTAATGTAATGTATACTCGTGCAAGGTAATAAAATTTATAATGAACCCAAGCTTATGATCAAGAGAATTATTGGCGCTGCATCATAAACTAAAATAAAACTGAAAAATACTTAGGTTCACCTCTAGGGATGAACCTCTCCATTCACCCCCTCTTCTCTCAGCCAATCAGAATTTTCTATCTAATATTTTATTTCAAAAATAAATTAAAATTAAATTAAAAAGCAAACCAAATTAAGGAAACAAATTCTGTATAGTTTTAATTAACGAAAGTTAAATATTGGCTTGGTTTAGATTTTTAAACTTAAAATAAAATTATGTCGGTTTGGGTTTACAAATGAAGTGGTTAGAGTTTAGATTTTACAATTAAAACGAAATTATATGTCGGTTTGGGTTTACAAATGAGGTGGTTAAGGTTTAGATTTTACAATTAGAACGAAATTATATGTCGGTTTGGGTTCACAAATGAGATAGTTAGGGTTTAGATTTTACAAGTAGAACAAAATAATATGTCGATTTGGGTTCACAAATGAGATGTTAGGGTTTAGATTTCACAATTAGAACGAAATTATATCTCGGTTTGAGTTCACAAATAAGATAGTTAGGGTTTAGATTTTATAAGTAGAACGAAAATATATGCGGTTTGGGTTCACAAATGAGATGTTTAGAGTTTAGATTTTATATATGTCGGTTTGGGTTTATTAAAGTGCGGTTTAAGTTTTTTAATTTTATAATAATGTATACAGATTTTATTGTCTTATTTTATTAGGAGGTGAATGGAGAGGTTCCCCTAGGGGTGAACCAAAGTATTGTTCAATAAAACTCTAGTTACTTTTTAATGAAAATCCAATCCATTTTTCTTTTTTTCCTACAGATGGAATAGATTACCCAATTAATATTAATTTATCACAAAGAAGAACTGCAAGAATTTTTTCTTTCACTATAAGAAATAAATTTTGTATTGATAATTATTAAATGAGTTCAGATAAACTTCACTGAAATTAACCAAATTCGATAATTTTGTTTTGACCAAAAAAAGGAATTTGTTTTATTTTAAATGGACTTGTAACTTGTAAAATAAATATATTTTAGTCTCATAACATAGGCGTCGGTTATTTAAAAGATGTTCGCGCGAAGAGTCTTCTCTCTGTTCTCAAACCTAACCAAAAGGTTGGTTCTTTATGGGTGTAGATAGATCAGTTTCATCTGTAGTTCCATATGTAAACTATAAAAAATCATTGTTTAAATTGAATGCTAACATTATTTATGTTGAGCATGTCCCAGTTTAGCAAAGATCTGTTCCTGAGTGTTTTAAATTTCATCTTTTTCCTTAGAGAATGTTTTATCGGGAGAAAAAAAGGAAATGTTGTTTTTTTTTTTGCTTTTTTCTTTTCTAAAAACCATAAAAGTTTTAGATTTTTAAAAATAAGAAATAAATGTCTAAAAAATCTATTCATAACGCAATTAGATTTCACATTCAAAATCCAAATCTTTGCAGAAGTCTAAACAATAATCGATTTTCTCCTATAAATATAAATTTGGTTTTTGATTTCTTCCATAAAAATTATTATTACTTTGTTAAAACCCTCCGATAATATATTCCATCATCATCACTTACTCAAAAGAACAATGATGTCTGTTGCAAAGATCTTTGAAAGAGTTGACAAGAACAAAGATGGAAGAATCTGATGGGATGAATTTGTCGAAGCAATTCGCGCTTTTACTCATTCCGTAACATCTGAAGAACTTGACAAGATGTTTAGAGTGATTGACGTGGATGGTGATGGTCAAATCGACGCTGAGGAATTTGCTTCATGTTTGGTGCTTAGTGTTATGAATTTTCAAACCAAATTTGTTTTTTTTCTTTTGTCAATCAAACCAAATTTTATATAGTAAAAAGAATTAAACTAATCATGTAAAAGACTACACAATATAAACAATCATATAGTATTTGAAATTAATCATCAATTTTGCATATAAATTTGAGATAATCCTATAATACAAAAAGAGCTTCTCTAAATAAATTAGAAATTAGTTTAAATGGTTTTTTGATATATTAATATTATTTTTTTGTTATTTATGTGTAGATTTCTTTTTTTTTTTATGATAAGTTTATAACTTTTACATATTTTATATAATTATTTAGTAAATCTAAAATTGACATTTTTCAACATTTTATTGATATAATTGATAAATAGTCAAATATCAAAATCTTGTTAATGAATAACTTTAAAACTAAACTTTATATAATAAGTATTTTTTGAAAAGTGACATAGGAAAAGAGATATTTTTGATATATATATACAAAGTATCTTCTATAATTAACAAAACGTCTTTACAATTTATAGATAAAACTATGACACTAAAGCATCATATTTTTTATTTATATTTAAAGAATTTATTATCATAAAGCATGTTGATGACAAAAAATGATAACTATTACAGAGATAAAATGCAATTTACCAAAATTAAATAAAAAAATGTCTAAATTTTTTGAGATAATTACATTTTTACCTTTATTGAAAAGTTAAACATTTGATTCAGGTCACTGACATGACAATGTAAATTTTTACACTTTATAAGATTAGTTTCATATTTTTACTTCTCAATTAATATAGTAGGATTTTGCATATAAATTTGAGATAATCTTATAATATGAAAAAAATCTTCTCTAAATAAATTAGAAATTAGTTTAAATGTTTTTTTAATAGATTAATATTTTTTGTTATTTAATTATGTGTAATTTCTTTTTTATGATAAGTTTGTAATTTTCACATATTTTATATAATGATTTTAGTAAATCTAGAATAGTAGAATTGACATGTGTCAACAATTTATTGATAAAATTGACAAGTATTAAAATCTTGTTAATGAGTAATTTTGAAACTATGAAACTAAAGCATTATATTTATTATTTATATTTAAAGAATTTCTTATAAAGCATGTTGATGACAAGAAAATGATATTTCTTACAGAGATAAAATGCAATTTACAAAAATTAAAAAAATAAGAAATAAATGACTAAAAAATCTATTCATAGCGCAATTATATTTCACATTCCAAAACCAAATCTTAGCAGGAATCTAAGTCAATTTTCTCCTATAAATATAGATTTGGTTTTTGATTTCTTCCATCGAATCATTATTAATTTTTTTTTTCTGTTAAAAAACCTTTCATAATATCTACATCATCATCATCCCTTGCTCAAAACAACAAGGATGTCTATTGCAAAGGTCTTCCAGAGAGTTGACAAGAACAAAGATGGGAAAATCTCATTGTACGAATTTGCCGAAGCAATACGCGCTTTTACTCCTTCAGTAACATCTGGAGAACTTGAAAATATGTTTGGAATGCTTGACGTGGATGGTGATGGTCAAATTGACTTGGAGGAATTTGTTTCGGGTTTGGCGCTAGAAAGGTGGTATAATGAAGAAACTGTTCTGAAAAAAGCTTTTGATATGCATGATATGGATGGTGACGGGAAGATATCGGCGAGTGAGATTCATTTTGTGTTGAACCGTCTAGGAGAAAAGCGTACAAAAGAAGAATGTGTTGTGATGGTTCAAACTTTTGATGCAGACGGTGATGGCTTTGTGGACTTTGAAGAGTTTATAGGTATGATGTTTTTAACTAACAATATATAATAAGTCACTATGATCATGTTTAACTATTTATGAATTTGGTTTGGATTTTTTTTTATCTCTTTCTAACAATATGTGGGAACTATAATCTATACTAGGTAACAACCCGCACATAGTGCGGTATAAAATAATTATTTAAGTTTTTACTTAATTTTTATTTACAAAATCTATTATATTTATGGGTAATTCAAATATTTAAAATTTGATTGTGTAGTTTATATCTATAAAAAAAATTTGTATAATAATTAAAATTTAACCCGTGAGAGTTATTATAATATCAATCTTATATTATTATATCATATGAACAAAGGATTCTTAAAATTCATTTTAAAGATTTTATGAAAATATAATTAAAGGATATAATTAAGTTAGAAAGATAATATAAAAATTTAATCTTGGGTGTTAATTGTATTTTTGAAAAAATGCAATGGTAAGTAAATGTAAATAATTTTAAAAGCTGATGACAAATAAAGGAAAGAGTGTCCTGAGTTCTGTAATGCTGACACCTCAGCTTTTTTGCCAAAATGTTCCTCTATTAATATATAGGGGATTAACATTTTTGAAGTACATTTTGGTTTATGCCTTTTAAGTTTTACTTATTTAAATTTTTTTTACAACATTAACCCCTAAAACAATTTCATAAATAACATTACAGAGAAACTCAAATACTAAACTTTCTTAAATTGACCAACATTTGTTACATTTATTGCCATAAAATCTTAACAACATCTATACATTCCGATTTTTCCAAAAACAACTCTACCCATTAAAGTTTTAACCCATTAATTCTCCAAAACTATTTTTATGGATGCTAGAATTTCTCAAATAAAAATGATATACAATAGATTTTTCATAACAAAAGTTTACAATCTCCATTAATAAATTTCCTAAACCGAAAATCCAAATATAAAATGTCACATTAAATATGTTGAAAACCCTCCATATAATTTGGTTTATTTTTCCTTTGTTGAGGAATTACCAAAAAAAAAAAAATCTATTAATTATCATAAACTATATATATTGACATGGAAAAATTATAAACTATAAAACTATGCTAATTTGGTAAAACAATTAACATAATTAAACTTAATAAAAAAAACTTATTTTGATTATTTTTTTTATGCAAAAACTTATTTTGATTTTGGTGAGACGGGTTGGCATTAATCCTATATAGGGAGTTAAGTGGATTTTTTTTTTAAAACACTTTTAGATGTGTACCAGGAGATAAATGTATTACTAGATTATACATATACCACACGGGTTAAAACCTTGAAAACACTACAAAAATCCTATACTTTAAATACTTATATCAAATACCTGTAAAATTTTATATTTTTAAAATTAATAAAACAATAATAAAATAACAAATAAATACAATATAAATTTTAAATTTTAAAAATTAAAAATATTATCTCGCGGTGTACCGCGGGTTAAATCCTAATTATTATTAATTATTTCAGTTTATAATTTTTATTTTTTTTGACAAATTACGTTTCGTTATAAATCACTGTGTTGATCTCCATGCTCAAATCTCAAGATGTTTTTGTGATCTGTTTTTCTCTGTTGGTTAAATTGATCCGGTTTGATTTGGATTCTATAGATAAACAATATTAATTTAACACAAAGAAGAACGAGAAGAGAATTATTTTCTTCACCAGAACAGATAAAATTTATATTGAAATTATTAAATGAAATTAGAGAAAATACACTGTAAGTAATTAAATTTGATAATTGATATTTGTTTTGACAAAAAAAAAAAATATAAATATGGACTTATAATTTAGCCTCATAGCACAGGGGTCGGTTAATTAAAAGCCGTTAAAAGATGTTCGCGCGAAGAGTCTTCTCCTCTCTGTTCTCAACCCTAACCAAAAGGTTGGTTCTTTCTGGGTATTTTCTCCATCGTTCCATCGTTTAATCTGTAGTTCCATCGTTCAAATCGAATTCAAAAGCTGACTTATTTTCGTCGATTGTTTTAATTGTAGATCGCAAAGTCTCTTGCTTTCGGATCCTGCCACTTGTACTCAAAATTGGGCATGTACTGGGCTTCGCCACAACCTAAAAGGTTTCAATTTTCTCCAGCATTTTTTTTTATCTTTATAGTTTATATGCTTTCTCCGAGTCTTCTTGTATATGGGGTGTTGAGATTTTTTTGGTTTATTCGGATTCGTCCAAGTAGTAGATTAGGTGTTCGTGAAAATGCCGCAGAGAGTTTGTTTGCTCACGACTCTTTTAAAGTTTCGTTTTTTTTTTGTTCATCGTTGATGTTTAATACTAATGGATTGTTTAAAAGTAGTGTTTTTAATATTCAATTGCAGCAACTAGGTTATATGCAAGTGGAAGAGGTAAAGACTACAATCTGTTTGGTAATGTGAAACCTGGTGATGATGACTTCAGAAAAGCCTGGGAGAAAGAGATGGGAGATGATGATGATACTCTTTGGTCAGGAAGTGAAGACGAGAGCGATGATAATGATAATACAAGACAAGAAAGTGGAGGAAACCGCCTTGAAAAAGAGATCAAGAAAGCTAGACAACAAGCTAAAGATAGCTCTGATCTAATCGATGCAGATGATAGTGATGAACTATACAGTGTTTGGTCAGGAAGCGATGAAGAGAAAACGTTGTGGACTGGGGATGAAGGTGATGATGACGACGATATTCCAACAGAGCCACGTCCCAACGAAGCATCTGATAAGTACTTAGATAAGTTGTTTGAGTTTGAAGAGAAACCAAAGTACAGGACAATCTCTGAGTTGTTGAAATCTGAGAATGAACCTGAGGAGCTTTCACCTGGTAAAAAAGCGAGGAAGCTTGCTGTTGAGAACGCTTTGAAGAAACTGAACAAAGGTCCTGACGGGCGTTACACGAACGTGTGGGGAAGTTATGAGTGATGTTGACATTCTGATTGGAGCTTTCGAAAACATTATCTCAGGACCTGAATATGAAGAGCTAAGAAAAGGCGGACCTAAGAGACTGAACATGCAGTTCTTTAAAGATATACAAACTCGCATGAGAGATCCAAACTTTAAGTTCACACCTGAGATAAAGTTGAAGCCGAAGAGTAAACTAGTGCCTAGGAAGAAATGGCAGAAGGCACAGTCTAGAATAAGGAAAGCGAAGAAGCGGTAAAAAGCTTCTTGCTTGCTCAAGTATCTTGATAGTTTAATAGGTAAGTAAATTTATTCATTGTTCTAAAGATTAGTAGCAAATCTGTTTCCAGTAATTTCTTGCTGCTCCGTTGATCCAAAATGAATCTCTGTAGGTTAAAAGCATGGTTTAGAGAACACCAAACAGCCTCATCAGCATCGAGTCTTATGACACTGTGTCATTGTAATGCGGTACCGTGATTGAACAGCTTTCCTTTGCCGTGATTCTGATCTTTATATTCCTTCTGCTAAAGAAAGAAGCTTTGAAAGAAAAGCTAAAGATGCTTTGGTCCCTCTTTGGACAATTTTTTTTTTTGGGGGATGAAGAATACAAAGCTTTTCCCACTTTGATCTTTAAAAGTTTTCTTTTGGTATGAAAAGTTGGAACTTGTAAATGTTGACACTCCCTTTGCCCATTAAAGCTTATTCTAAGAAAAAAATTAAAGAGGAAGCAATTTGCCTAACAAATCACAAGATGCTGATTTTTGGGTCTCTTCCCTAAAATTATTCCTTGCTTCATATGTACTCCTTCCGTTTCACAAAGAGTGTCATTCTGGAGAAAAAAATTTGTTACACAAAGAGTGTCATTTTATATTTCCAATGAATGTTTTAATGCTAAGTTTTCTTTTTTACCCCTAAACTCAAAGCTATTTTCATTGAATATAGAACATTAACTACTTATTAAATAGGGGCAAACATGTATAATTCAGACTTTTCTTAATTTGTGTGAAATGTGTCAAAATGACACTCTTTGTGAAACGGAGGGAGTGTATGATTATCGTCAAAGTATCTCATTCATGTCCTATAGAAAGTAGACAAATTCATAAAACATTAGCTGCTTAATTGGTCCATTATACCTACTTCCACCCATAAGATTCTACATAGCTTATGGTTATCGATTTGACTTATTAGAAAGAAAAAATTGTTCGAAATTTAAATGGATTCCGTTAAGTGTTGTCTCTATAATTTATTACAAAGTTTCTTCTACATTACCTTTTGATTTGTTATGAGGATAAAAAGTAACAAAGGTATACAAATAGCAAAGAGGAAGTATATTTAGAGATTGTGAATACGTTCTCTCACATGATGGAACAAGCGGCGTGTACGTTGTCATCGCTGAAGAGGGAAACGTAATTTTCCTCGGGAGCGTTTGCGGTCGGAAACGATTGTGTGGGATTACGAATGTGGCCTGCAGGGGCACGTTTGTCGTACATGCCAGGAGCAAAAGGGTAGTAGACCATATGTTGTGGTATATACGGCCAGAACTCAGCCTTTTTACCTGTGCTCTTCACTCTCTTCAACACCTTGTTTGGGTCTACGTGTCCATTCACTGTTATTCGGCTCTGTTTCCGGTTCACCTCCACCGATTTCACTCCTGTACCGGTTGGTTCCAAAAATGTTTAAGACTACTAGATTTATTTTATTTAAAACGTTACTAAAAATGTAAGGACTCAAAAAAAAGATATATGGAAAAATATAATTGGATCATGTTTAATTCTTCATGTAACTCTTTTTAATTGATGTAAATAAAGATAGATTCCTGACCATTTGACCCATAATATTTTTGGACTATAAAAGTTGGCAAGGGAATGAGCAAATGATTAGTAATTGTAACTCTATATTTTTGCCAGCTATAATATTGCAATTTTAAGAGAGGGAATACGAACCTTTAAAAGAGAAATTAAAAAAGCGTATAGAATAAAGGAAATGAAAACAAAAAGGGGGTAAAAAAAAATAAAGAGAGATTGGAGAAAAGTTTTGATTCAAAGTCAGAGAGAGATGAGAAAGAGAACCTTTCATGCGACGAACCACGTTTCTAACTCTTCTTTCACAACCATCACAGTCCATTTTCACCTTGATATCCACTGTCTACACAAACCCCATTAAGTTACATACCAATAAACATCCATATTTTTCAAGAATAATTATCACCAAAATATTGTATACAAATCCAAACTAATTTTGTAAGCTTGTCGCTGTCATATGTTAATATATGTTAATGGAACTGCATATTGAAGAAATGTGTTTAAGAAGTAAGAAACAGCATGTTCACATTTTGAAACAAACGTAACATTTGATATATTTTGCATACACTTATAACGTAGTAGCATATAGTATTTTGTTAAACCAAATCAAGATATGTATATAGAGTAGTATTTGAAAGAAAGGATTAATTAAGGGCAGAGTTGTAAAGGTATTGAGAGAAGAACAGACCTGCAATGGCTTACGCTTGGTTTTGGCATTGGCGTATGTATATGAACAAAAGCTAAAGATATAATCAAATGCCCCCATTCTTCTCTCACTTCTCTTCAACAAGAAAAAAACTATGATCAAATGTGTGTAAATATATATGTATTGTATGTGTGTATATTGTATATATATCTATGAGTATGTGTGTGTGTGTGTGTGTGTGTGTGTGTGAGAGAGAGAGAGAGAGAGAGTATATATATATATATATAGGCAGAGAGAAGAAGAAATTGGCTTTCTTAATAGAGAAGGAGAAGAGAGTTACGTGACATGCATTCAAGATTCCATGTCTATATATAGGTTTTCTTAGTAATCTATTTTTCAAATAAACTCGATAATTTTGGACGAGAGAGTTGTAGAAGAAAAAGGTTGATTAGGAACCAAAAGTGAGAATGAAAAAAAATATATACACAAAGGCTTATATCTTTTTTTGAAAAAATTAGTAGAGATCAAAACATGAGATTACAAAAAAAAAAAATTGAGTGAGAAATGAATCTTCTCCTCAAATGTGGTCTTCAATTCGACTTGAATTTAATAAAACCGAAATAGGAGTCCTCTAATAAGAAAATACCTATATTTGATTTTAAACTTTTTTACTCATATTAGTGCAATATTTATATCTTATAGAGATCTTCTATTGGTCTTGTTTTATTATACAAATCTCTTTTTTTATTGACCTTTGCTTTGGTTTCGATTCAAAAGAGTATGGCTAGCTTGTGCATCATCCAATTATCATTTAATTTAAAACAAAGTTCCAATAATTGCCTTGTATGATTCCATCAAACTTATAAATCATTAAACTATATAGAAATACTATTATATAAGATGCCTTTTCAACACTAAAATGAATTATGTCCGTTATTTATTATTTGAATAAAAAGCATTGAACAATGCTTAAACTTGAGATGCTTTGTGATACAGTGTGATGTTGAGTTACAAATGAACTTTGACCTTCCCTTTTTCTATTATTGGATAGAGTAGCATTTTTATTTGGATATTTTCAGTAAATACATAGATATCTAGAAAATTAACTATATAGACATAAATAGTTTGTGAATAGAGATGTTTACCTCATATATATGTAGGTTGTTTTGCTGATAAAAGACTAGGAAGTAGGAAATTGTATGAAATAATCGAGAAATACTATGTTTCTATAAAGAAGTTTGGTTAGGGTGCTACAAAGACACTAACTCGGTGACAATACATTTGTCTCATGCTTTTTTTTTTTTTTTTTTGTTGCTGATCTACGTTTTGAACCGAACACTTTTGGGCATGACAAGATGAAAAGAGGTTGCAATAAAATTCGACGGTGATGAGTTTCTAACGAGGTGTAAATGGTGTTAAGGTTTCAGATTTTGGGATAAAAATATAGAGATTTCCATGAGGCTAGACTCACTTGGTATCTTTTTAAACTTAGTAAGATGTACGCAGAAACTCGAGAGAACATGGAGCGAATACGATGACTTGACGTTGAACCTATGCTATTTTTTTGGTAGGAGAGTTTTATTATATTCTAACTTTACTGAAACATATCAGACAATTTTTAAATCGCTCGTAGATTCTAAGCGACGTGTGTGTGTGGTGGTCTTTACGGCTATAAATCAACCGTTAATTTTGTCATTAGCTAATAAATTACAGTACTAGCTAGTATCCAAGATAATTGCAAAAAGTTTTTAGAATAATTGCCACCGGTTAAAGAAATTGTATAGGACCTTCAAAGCACGACGAATTGGTTAGTTTTTCTTTTTGGTCAACTAGTCTACGGCTTTTTTGTGGTGTTTGGATGAATGACAAAACTATTATAAAAAAGAAAAATTGATAAAATGTTGTCTATAAGAGAGATAGAGACAATAGATCATCACAATTTTTTTTTTTTTTTTTGAACTCCAATCTTCCTACTCACAAGTCTTTGATGTCAACAAAAAAAGTAAAAAGAAGAAGAAAAAAAAACATCTGAAGAAGCTCCTCTTAGACATTTAGTAACTTACAATCTCAAAAGACCTCAAAACACAATAAGCAAAGAAGAAGAAAAAGGGTCTGGAAAATCCTAAAGGCAACTGTAAGAACCTCTTAAACCCGGTGCAATCATCTTTGGTAGGGTCTTAATAGCGGTCATGGCGTCTGTAAAGTAGTTAAAAATACGTATTTAAATGCAGCCAAAAGATTTGCAGTAACAATAAGATGTGTCTCTGTTATTTATCAAAGTTACCTGCGGCGATCATAATCCCTCGGTTGTCTTTCCCTTGACCTGGACCGCGAACTGCGCCGGCTTCTTGAGTCATAGCCACGTGACTGATTATAGTTTCTGTCATGTTCACGGTGGTCATGGTGCCTGTCGCGGTCTCTACTCCTACGGTCAACATCTCTTCCACGGTCACGGCTATCTCCTCCGTCTCTGTCTTTACTTGGTTCTCGCTCTCTACTCCTCTCCTTTGATCTGAGATTGGTTAAGCTTTTCAGCAAAAATATTAAAGATTTAACGAAGCAAACTACTAAAGTGTTCAAAAGCTTGTGAAAAGTAAACCTCCTTTCTTCAACCCGTTCCTTCTGAACTTTGTTCTTTTCCTCCTGAAGAAATCAGAAAGAATATAAATATACAGTATACATTGAGACCAACAGGAAAATCACAGTAGAAAGTTTCTATGACTCTTACCTGAAGCTCTGCCAATTTGTCGCGGATCAGCATGTAACCCAAATGCAGCTTCCCTCCAAAATGATCAGCTAACCGACGATCACTAAAGGCAGTACAAAAGATTTTTGACATTGCCAAATGCAAATAACAAATTGGTGACATAATTATAGTTTAAAGTTCTATTGCATATCTCTAACAGGCACAATAAATCAAGAAAGAACGCACATTTATTAGCTGCAAAAGTAATCCTCGTAAAACTGGGCCCAAATAGCCTGCTGGTGAAAAGGAGGTACAATAGCCGGGGTCAAATAATGAACCACTTGCAACCCAAGAATCTATCTCTAGCTTTCTTATGAAATACCAAGGAACCATAAAGCATTAATTTTTTTGAGTAACCAAACCTAACCTGTCATAGACGCTCAAAAATGCTCCACATATGTCACATAGACGCAGTTTCTGGTCTGTCTGAGACAACAAAACAACAAAGAGTGAGGGCTACCAACTAACAAGCTGGTAAAAGAAAAACAGAGATGATACATCAAGAAGAGATGAGAAGATGGTATACTTCTCTTCAAAAGCAATTTCTATTAAGCTGTTAAACAATTGAGAACACTGCATCTTACTAAGAGAAAAGTAAAAATTTATTCTATCAAAATTTATAAATTTATAAGCCACTACTTTTTTTCAATTAAAAGAAGCAGGACTATCTCCCGTAAATTCTGATGGTCATCGGACTAAACAAATACCTAAGCATCAAGAATCTTGAGGGCCGCTACACAAAATGAATTTCAATAGATTATTATGTCGATAAGGCGATAAAAATGATGATCTTGACTTACAATGCGCACATCAGCAGCAGTGTACTTGGTTGCATCCACTACAGGTTCTTGTCTAACAGAAAGCTGAAACATATACGATAAGTGAGTAGGGAAAGACATAAACAACATGCCGAACTATTCAAGCAATTTACAGAAACCGAGACAAAGACAGATCCCTGAGTTGATAAATTTCATTACCATCTCCACATCCTATGAAGTACCTCAGAGATAAGAACCAAACAAAAAACAAACCTTCTTAAGAGCTTCCGCCTCTTCTAGTGCTTTCTGCGCCTCATCAACCATCCCTTGTTCACCTGAAATAACATACAGATATCATAACTGCAAAGTGGCTGTTCCCAACATTGAAAAAATAAAAGGTTCCTTCTGTCGTTATGTAACTATAAACTGCCTTCTTCTAACACTGCCTATCACAAAGGTTTCCCAAGCTCAGTTTTGAACATTCATAAAGACATAATTAATAGGCCTAGCAAATTTTTAGATCAGCCACCAGAAACTCACACATTGGCAAAGAAAGTTGAATTTAAAAATGACAAGATCGAATATAGAAACCAAAATTTTGCACAACTGCAATGATTACTTAGAGAACTATCGGTTCAAGATCACCACAGATATGACTTAGAGGTTTCCCCCTTACCAAACTCTTCTGCTTTCTTTAATTTTTCATTGATCATTTCTTGAGTACGAGGATCAGGCGAAGGTAATGCTGCAGCTGGTGGCTGAGCTGGGACGGGCTGTGGCAAGGATGCCCTATCCTTGTTGAAGGCATCCAACAGTAGCACAGCCTGTAGGGAAACAAAACAAAGGACTTGACTGTTAACAATGTACCAGGCACAGCAAATAGCAAATCACATGATGACACACCTGTAGGTCAGCTCTTTTAATCCTCATTTCTTCAACTAACTCGAGAGCTCTAATCTTCAGATCCATTTTGCCTTCAAGATCTGCGATATAAAAACATTCTGAATAACATAGTAGCATCCAAATTTTATAATCACACAACGATCACTAGCAGAAGCTTTACATTCAAGCCATTTAGTGCCAATTACATAGAAATACGCTTTTTTCAACTTTAGAACAGTTATAAAAGGTGAAGAGCCACCTCTGGCAACACCACAGGAAAACTTTATTTACCACAAGACGAAAAATCTAAACATAGAGTACCAATTTGAGCAGCTAAAATATTCAAATAGGAAGTGGCGGGCCTAATTCTCAAATTGATTAATTTACATCTTGTAGCTTGATTAAAATAAATAAACTATTTTGTTCGTGAAAGCAAGCACATATCAAGAAACACTTCCAAGTTCATAGCCTACTCTAGATGTTGTAAAGAAGCCTACAGAAATACCAATGAAAATACACCACCAACAAAGTGCAAACACAAAATGTTCCAGATCTATATGAGCACAAAACCCTCAAGGAGAAAGGAACATATAGTGGTCAATTAAGCAGCAAATTGTTAATTACCGACTTACCGTGCAGGTCTGCTTCCTTCATCTTCTCTTTGATTTGCTTCGATAGTTGGAGAATTTCAGGTGACTGAAATGAAACAATGAAATGATGAGGAAAAAGCTTGAGTTGAGAAAAAAAATACACAAAAAGAACTCAGATAAATTAAAACTTAGATAATCACCTGAGTAACTTCGATGACTGAAATTGCAATGGCAGCTTTGGCATCCTCTTCCTGAAGACGATTTAGGGCCCTACCAATCTTCCTATCACACTCAATAATAAGCCTATCTATCGCATCTTCCAATTCCCTATCGTAGTTGTCAACACCTTTTGCCTTTGCTTCTTTATATCTTAGGAGGAGTTAAAGCAAAACATTCCAATGAAAACTTATGTGGATATTAGAAAAAAAAAAAAAAAAAAAGATAGGCTCCAGAGTCGCACATAAGAAGAAGAAGAAGAAGAAGACTCTATACATTCGTTCAAAAAGGATACTCTTTCCTCAGCTGCAAAGAGTGCACCTTTGGGCAAGGACCCATATCCATTTTCTGATAATATAACAAACATGTCAAAGAGTACTCACAGACCAAACTAGCCAACACAAGTTTAGATGTACAACAACTTACAAATCTTGAACCCGAAAAATTCACTCTGAAGTGTTCAATATGCATAAAAGAGCAAAACGAAGACTATGCAGTAGCAAGTAGCAACGTAGCGCCACTGTGACAACACAAAATTTCACACTGTTACCTAAATCAACAACCTCCCCCCCAAATCAACACTATCCAAAGCACTATATCAACTATCACATACCAATACTAAATTCATATATCAAAGCTAACATAGGGTTTTTTTTTTTCCCTTTCGCACAAGATACAACTAATGATAAAGCCATTGAGCTGAAATTACAAAACATGGGCGGCATCGAAGAAGAAAGATGTGTATATACTCACCGTTAATTGAAAAAGTTCGTGAGGACAGAGACCAGAGAGGTAGAGACGGCAAACATCGCGGTCGTAGTATTTGCGATTCACCTCCGTCACATCGCCGTTTCTATTAGCTCCCATGAGCACATCGAGCTGCTTCCTCATTGCGTCCATCTTCGTTATCTCTTTCTCTATTTCACTCACCCACACACTTTGATTTCTCTGAATCACCAAAACTGATCTTCTCTGCGGACAGAGATATAATGTATTGGGTTTTTTAATTTTTGATCGGAAGCTTACAAATTACATTGAACAAAAGGGGCTTTTTTTGGTAATTAGGGTTCTGTGTTTTTAAAGGTCCCTAAAGTTGAAACAATTTTAAAGATTTGACCCAAATTAACATTAGGGGTTTATTGTGACAATTTAAAAGTATTGGGGTAATGTACGAAAGAAAAGAAAACCTTTTATAATTTTAAGCCGATATTTACGAAAATGCCATCACTGCTCGGTTACACTAAAAAATTGTTTGAGCGTCCTCTTTTTTTTTGTCTGGTTGAAAATGAATTCTGATGCGTTAGGTTTTGCACTCGTGCAATTTGCTATAGTAGTTTGTGATATCGAACTATTGATTAGTTGTTTGATGTTTGAACAGTATGTGATACAAAATCTAACTAACACTTGGGTTTAATTTTTACACCATACTTTTATTGTTGCAGTTATGACAGAGCGTGACATTTATATTTCTTGGACAATATACCATTATTGTCTCAAAACGAATAGTTTTTATTTTTTTTATGCTGCGAAAATTGTTTTTGATTTGCAACTCTTCACTTTAGCATACACTTTGACTCTTTAATTCTCTTTCTGCTTCCAGCTTGAGTATTCATATGTGGACGGAGATAGAGCTGTAACTCCAGGACAAATATTTCATTGTTAAGGATTAAAAACAAAAAGTTGCATTGTTTTTGTTATTATCTCATTTCTCTCCACTCGAAGTAACTCATAATAAGAAGTCTTAAACTATTATTTTTTCCCGTGCGATTTTATCCTTTTAATTGTAACATATCAAAATTGTCTTTTATTGACTGAATCGAATGGAATCGGGATCAAAATAAATATAATCATCTATGTATAATATGTTTTTTTAGAATCATGTTGCGTGGTGATCAGAAAAAAAAAAACTCTTAATTCTTTTTCAAAAAGAAATTGTGCCTTATAATGTTTAGAAAATATACTATATAATTGTAGCATACTTTTTCATTTTAATGTTCTTAAAATTATAGTACTTGTGTTTTTTTTGTTGGTTGTTGTTGCATATCGTATACTAACATGTTTTATTGAGAATTACAAATCATTCATGGGATGGGACCGTGTGTATCGCACGCCAATTTTTACCATTTGATCGATTATAAAATCTTTGAACGAATACAAGATTGGTTTCTTTTTCCAATAAATACGAGTAGTAGTAGTAGTAGTAGTAATAAATTATCATACGAAAAGAAAAAGTTGTCGAAAAAGAAAATGAGATGTCAGTCATGCAAAGAATCAGTGTGATGTGGAGTGGAAACAGAAGAAACTCCCCCGCTTTAGCCGGGGGCAACCAAAAGCTTTTCATGTTTATATAAATGAAAAAAAGTGAAAATGTTGATTTGTTTGTCTTCTGAAAAATATGGAATAATATAGAGCATAAATATAAAGTACTTATGATGATATGACAATGACACTGGCTGTGGCTGATGCAATTGCAATGTGACAATGTTATGGGTTTTCGTACGTAAGGCAGACTTCTTGCAGTTGCAGACCCTCATCATTTCCACATTCGTCTTTTTACAATATTTTTTAAAAAGAGAGAATTCTATAATATATCCAATTTTATCTACTAGTAGTAATTAATTAGAAGAAACATGATAAAATCTAAATATGGTTTATAAATAGTAGTATTAGGTTTATTTTTCAATATACTAAATAATGTGCAAAAAACTAATTAGCTTGACTAGGTTTGTCGAATTAATTAATTCTATATATTTTTGTAAACAGCCGCCTAGGTTGTCTCATAAATATTGGAACGTATATACTCCTGATCAAGAGTAGATAAAATACTACTTCTGACTAAAAACATGTTAGGTAAAAGGAAACAAAATTGACTAGCAACTCAGTTCCGGATCAAGTTCAAAGAAGTAATTTCACATCAGTGACATATACTAATGTGTGCATATACTATATAGTAAATTAGTAAAAATGTGCATGCAAATGAACAATGAATGGGCAAAGTAAAAGGTATTGGGTGGGGGAATGGTAGAGCAGCAGCAGCAGCAGCAGCAGTAGCATTTATGCTGACAAATATCTCAAAATCATCCATCTGATTTTAATAACATTTCCTTAAACTTTTTCTTTTGAATTGTTTTTTCTACACTTTTCTTTCTTTTTAGTTTCTTTTTCTCGTATTCTGATTTCCTATAACCAGATTTTTTACCTAGCTATTTTCAGTCATACGCTCTTGTCAGTTTGTAGTTATCTTCAACTACAGGTGTTTCCTTTTATTTTCAGATGGAATCTGCAGGTGTTTCTCACTTCAATATATTACCCCCCCCCAAAAAAAAACTTTAGTTTTTGTATTTACCATCATAACAGATCATAATAATTGATACCTATATATGGTTTTTGAGTTTTGTCAAGTAATACTTCACAAAACTTTTGATGATATATAAGAGCATTTCCAATCCATATCTCTATTTTTTTCTTCAAAATGGAGTAACTCTATTTTGGAGTTGGGTTTTACTCTAACCCTACTTTATTTTGGAGTAAAAAATAGAGATCTCCAAATTATAAAATATAAAGAAAAAAAAAAGATATCTCCAAATATAGAAAAAAAAATGAAGATCTCTATTGTGGAGATAAAAATGAAGATGGGTTGGAACAAATTGACTCCAAACTCTATTATGAAGATGGAAATGGAGATGGGTTGGAGTTGGTCTAAGACCATCTCCATTGTATTTCTCTATTTTTTTCTCTAAAATAGAGTAACTCAAAAATAAAGCACGGTTTTCCTCCAATGTATTACTCTATTTTCACCTCTATAATAGAGTTAGTGTAAAAAAATAGAGGTGATAATAGAGTTGCTCTATATATAGAGCAATCCTATTATTTTCTCTATTTTAGAGTAAAATATAGAGTAGGATTGGAGCAAATGTTGCTCTATAATAGAGATTTGACTCTAAAATAGAGTGGGATTAGAGATGCCCTAAATCTAAAACCTCATCTCTTTCGTTTATAATTAAATACATGCAAATGAAGTCTTTTCGTGAATGATAAACAAGATGTTTTGTTTTCAAACTCGTTTCGATGCATTATCGTCCCGAATCAAAACATATACTAAAGTAAAATTATCTAAAGTCTCTTTGGTAGAGATCAGAAAATTTGAACCGTGTATCGAAAGTGTAAAAACTATATAAATTCCTAGATCTAGAGGTATTGAAATTATTGGGCACCAAAGGTTTGGGGGATATATAAAGCAGATATGAACAAATTGTTAGGAAAAAAATAATGTGATTTTGTAGGTACGAGGCAATTCTAGAACGTGTGTTGGTGGTGTGTTAGATATTGCAGGCATAATAATGGAGAAAGTAAATTTAAATTATAGTTAAATGGAGGACGAGAATCCATTGAATCGTATCTTACAAAAGAAAGTCCAAAAAAGCTAAAATTGTATATATATTTGAAAGATTATAAACCCATGCACATGCTCACTATCGTTTCATTGATCCATGTGTATACCCTATGTTTTCCTCCCTAATTACCCTAATTCATTTATTAATTCGAAATTAGTCGGATAAGCTCAACTACTTTACTACTATTGCTTAGCATGTACATCTCTAGCATCCCTACTAGTCATCCACATCTTGTATGTAATTATGTTTCCTTTCAGTATTATTTACCTTTTTTTTTTTTTTTTTTTTTTTTGCGTTTGCAACGTGATAGTTGGAGGATCGAACCAGGTTCTGGTTTAAAATTTGGGACGTTTTTATTGGTTAAACCACAACCACTAGACATTACATGCTTTTATATACATGCATGTCAAATTGATTTTAAACTCAATTTTTAATATTTTAACGTCGTAACTCTTTACTCTAAGATTTAAAGTATCATACTGAACTAAACATAGATGATAGATATCAAGATCATATGTGGTGTATGTTGCATAACCTATCTCTAGAAACATATGTTTTGTGGAGTTTATTTTTTGTTTGAGATTTATTGGTTTAACTTTGAGATTGATGTAAAATGCTAAAAATCGCCTAACGCAAACGCAACCACTCGGTCGTGTTATACGTTCAAACATACACATGTCTCTAACAGACACAGCATCATTGGTCTTAAATCGACAGCGAGTGAGTTTTTGGATTTTACTATTGGTTGGTCCTTACACTTTTTTTGTCTTTTACATTAACCTTTTTATACGCATGAAGAGAGATAGAGAGAGAGAGTGAAACAGAGTATTAAAAGGGTTTTTGACTGAATAATTAAAATGTTACTAAAACAGATTAAAATTAGGAGAGATGATCCACTTGAATTACAGTACTACCCCTACCCTTCAAACCGACCAATACATCTCCACATTTTTCAAAAAACAACTTTTTTTTTTTTTTTTTTAATTTGCTTTCTGAATTTCAATTGCAAAATTCGTTTATATAAATGCGCATATTATGTCGCCTCGGAAGAAATGAACATTATATTTTTGACTTTTCTTCTTCTTCTTCTCTCTTCATTTAACACCAAAACCTTTTTCTTTCTCCCATTCATGCATGAACCCTAACTAAGTTCTTCTTCTTATTTTCTTCATCATCTCTCATCTCTTAACAAGGACTTATTAGATTACATGAACTCAATGAATAACTGGTTGGGTTTCTCTCTTTCTCCTCATGATCAAAATCATCACCGCACGGACCTCGACTCCTCTACCACTACAACCGCCGTAGATGTCGCCGGAGAGTACTGCTTCGATCTGGCCGCTGCTGCCTCCGATGGGTCTTCTGCCGTTCAAACTTCGTTTCCTTCTCCTTTTGGTGTCGTCCTCGAAGCTTTCACCAGAGACAACAATAGTCACTCCCGAGGTTTTTGTTTAATTTTTTATTTTATTTCTTGTTTTTGTTCATTTTCCCCTTCTTCCAATGCGTAGAACAAAGACCAAGACTCACGCACGTAACCCTATTTTTGTTTTTGCTTATTTATCGATTTCATATCTTTTGAGAATTTCCATGAGTGGGGTTTAGTGCTTGTTCACATCTCATGAATTAAAACTTAGTCAAATATGAACTAGACATATTCTTATTCTCCATTATTCAATATCACTATATGATCACACATATTTGTGTATATATTTTTTAATTTTTTGTCCTCTAAATCAAAATCCCATTTCGTATATAATATGTGGATCTCTTTTTTTTTTTTTTTTTTTGTCTATAGATTGGGACATCAATAGTGGTGCATGCAATAACATCCACAATAATGAACCAAATGGACCAAAGCTTGAGAATTTCCTCGGCCGCACCAGTACGATTTACAATACCAACGAGAACGTTGGAGATGGAAGTGGCGGTTGTGGAGGAGATGGTGGTGGTGGTGGCTCACTAGGCCTTTCAATGATAAAAACATGGCTGAGTAATCAGCCGGTGGCTAATGTTAATCATCAAGACAATGGTAATGGCGCACGAGGCTTGTCTCTCTCTATGAATTCATCTACTACTTGTGATAGCAACAACTACATAAATAATAATGATGTTGTCCAAGAGAAGACTATTGTTGATGTCGTTGAAGCTACACCAAAGAAAACTATTGAGAGTTTTGGACAAAGAACGTCTATATACCGCGGTGTTACAAGGTTCTCTTCATCCATTTATATATTTCTATTGTCTAAAATGTCACATGAATCATGATTTTTTTGGTAAAGTTTGGGACATTCTAATGGTTAAGGTGAAAAAGTGCTACGGAATGTTCCTAGATATATATATTAAAGAGATACATTAATTAGTGCATATGGGCTTAGATATATAAAGTAATAATACATATATGGTATGCTCACATTTGTTTGTATTAAATGTTCAGGCATCGTTGGACAGGAAGATATGAGGCACATTTATGGGACAACAGTTGCAAAAGAGAAGGCCAAACTCGCAAAGGAAGACAAGGTTTATATATGTTTTTTTTTTTTTTTTCAATTTATGTATAATTTGATACACCAGTATCCATTTTCGAACTAATCTAGGTTTTCTTTTAATTTACATGTGTGTTTCCAAAATTTGCGTCTGGTGGTTATCTTCTCAGTTTATTTGGGTAAGTCATTGATATAAATTGCATGAAGCTATAAATAGATATATGACTAGTAGATCTGCTTTAAGTATAATCTAATTAGATTGTTATCTGATCATGCAGGAGGTTATGACAAAGAAGAAAAAGCAGCTAGGGCTTACGATTTAGCCGCACTAAAATATTGGGGAACCACCACTACTACTAACTTCCCCGTAAGTTATATTAATCAAATAATACATATAAATTCCTATCTCCTAACCATTTTTATTCTTTTTTTTTTATGGCTGAATAATTCTTGTTTTTTAAAAATTATCTTACTTTTAAATTTCATGTTTATATCGTTACATTTATTACAATAAACTAATAATGTTGGCTGGATATAATATTCAGATGAGTAGTTATGAGAAAGAGGTAGAAGAGATGAAGCACATGACGAGGCAAGAGTATGTTGCCTCTCTGCGCAGGTATATAATGGAACTGTTGAATTTATTGCATGACATATATTATTCAGTTCTATATTACATGATAGGATCCCATCACGTATATATTTATTGATATCTTGTATTTCACATTATAAACTCATAAAATTATAAGGAAATATTTATGTAACCATTAAAATATGCAGGAAAAGTAGTGGTTTCTCTCGTGGTGCATCGATTTATCGAGGAGTAACAAGGTACTTAGTATAAATAAACAGAGAACAAATACAATGCTTCATTTTTTTTTTGTATAGATAATAATTAATACAATCCCATGAATCTAAAATAAATGGTAATTTTACTTCTAAATCTAAAATAAATGGTAATTTTACTTCTAATGGGTTCAAAAGGCATCACCAACACGGAAGGTGGCAAGCTAGGATCGGAAGAGTCGCCGGTAACAAAGACCTCTACTTGGGAACTTTCGGTAAGTGTTTTTTTTTTTTCCCACTTTTCGATCAAATCTACATAGACCATAGATATTAATTATGCACAAATATATCTAAGTGAATTATACAAATTATGTAGGCACACAAGAAGAGGCTGCAGAGGCATATGACATCGCAGCCATTAAATTCAGAGGATTAAGTGCAGTGACTAACTTTGACATGAGCAGATACAATGTTAAAGCAATCCTCGAGAGCCCGAGTCTACCTATTGGTAGTTCTGCGAAACGTCTCAAGGACGTTAACAGTCCAATTCCAAGTATGATGATCAGTAATAACAACGTTTCAGAGAGTGCAAGTAATGTTAGCGGCTGGCAAAACGCTGCGTTTCAGCATCATCAGGGAATGGATTTGAGCGTATTGCAGCAACAGCAGGAGAGGTACGTTGGTTATTACAATGGAGGAAACTTGTCTTCTGAGAGTACTAGGGTTTGTTCCAAACAAGAGGAAGAACAACAACGTTTCTTGAGTAACTCGATCGATCATCATAGTTCGACTTCTGATGATTCGGTTACCGTATGTGGGAATGTCGTTGGCTATGGTGGTTATCAAGGATTTGCAATCCCTGTTGGAACATCGGTTAACTGCGATGCTTTCACTGCTGCTGAGATTGCTTACAACGCAAGAAACCATTATTATTATGCTCAGCAGCAGCAACAACAGCAAATGCAGCAGATTCCGGAAGGAGATTTTCCGGTGGCGATTTCGAATAATGTTGGCTCTAACATGTTCTTTCATGGGGACGGTGGTGGAGAAGGGGCTTCAATGTTTACAGTTTGGAATGGCACTTAGAAAAATAAGTAAAAGATCTTTAGTTGTTTGCTTTATGTTGTAAACAGTTTGAATCTGGTTTTCTTTTCTCTCTTTTTTGGTAAGTGTCCTATAACTTTTTCATAGTTTCGATTATTTGGATAAATTTTTCAGATTAAGGATCATTTCATTTTTTGAGCTAGCCTAATTTATTAGTATTGTATTACCAAAAAAAAATGTAGTTTGTTTCGTGAATTCTTTTTTTTTTTGTTTTTATAGTGTGATCACAAATTTATGTTATGTTCTTTCATATAAAAGTATAACCATGTGAACAATTCTGTTATTTTTCTTTTAAAGATTGTAGGTATAGGATGCAATTGCAGTAGATATGTTCGGCAAGAGACTCAACATTCTGGTTTTAATGTTAATAATAATGATAAGTTCCCAAGTTTGTCCCAAAAACTGCCCATAAGATCTATTTTTCAATGTTAGTGCTTTGGTACACAAACTACTTGCGCGTACATAAGGATCCAAGATCCGTGGTGGGTTGCTGACGTGAGTGTACGTGACTCTGATCAAACGTATGGCCCAAAGATTGACTTGTGTGGTAATTGGGTTGGTTGGTTGGGATCGCCGATAGACACTATCATCCGTTTGGTAATTGAGAATAGTCAAATAGAGGGACTGGTGCAGAAAGGAACTCGCATGGAAACCGAATGGATAATAAGAAAGGCTTATGAAAAAGCACAAATGCATCTCATCGTTAGATTCTCTTTAAGCTTATGTATGCAGAGAAAACTCACCTAATTAGGGGCAGAAGAACGTAACTTGGCTTGTACTCTACTCACCAAACCCCCTTTATATCAATTTTAATATATAAAAACTACTCTACAAGTATTTTTCTTTTTGTTAGTTACTAGATTTAATATATATATACCAAGTTTAATTGCCTTTTTATATCAACTTAACACCAACAATATATCATTTAAAATACGAATCTAAAACATATATAATTTGGTATAATTTAAAGACAGAAGGAATGAGATTAGGACAGTAAGTAAAATGAAAGAGACAGGCAAGATACAATAAGGTGAAGCTTGAGGAAACCGCGACGGTGAAAGAACAACATATGTGTCAAAGCTGATGGATGTGATCAGTGAGTTTGTTGCACTTGCAGCAAAATTTTAAAATTATTCTATAGAAAAGAAAAAAATAATATAAACGAAAGCTTAGCTTGAAGGCAATGGAGACTCTACAACAAACTAATGTACCATACAGAGAGAGAAAAACCAAAGGTTTCTTCATTCATAAAAACCAAACTTCTTCTTTCTTCTCACACATTAATGAATACTGTCCTATGATCTCTGATTTGTGCTCTCACTGTCCACGCTGCTAATCTCCGGTCGTCGGTATGGAAGCTAGCGCCGGTCTTGTTGCCGGTTCTCATAACCGTAACGAACTTGTCGTCATTCATAACCATGAAGAGGTTTTTATAATACTTCTAATTAAACCATTTTTTCTGATTCATTACTCTACCAATGTTTTTATCAATTCACATTTTATCGGATGTCCCCGAAGGGACATATGGTTTACTTTTTTGTTTTCGAATTTTATATTCTGTATGTTTAAGATTTTTAGTTTCAGTAATTGTAGTTAAAATTATATTTTTCAATTTTAACATTAGCAAAAAAAAAAAAGGTTACTATGTTTGTTAATAATGTAAAATTGAGCAATTTTTCAATTATTGTGAATATTTTGTCATTATTAACATTTACCAACATAATAATTTTTTTTTTTTTTTGTTTTGCTAATGTTAGATTGAGCAATTAATTTAACCACTTAAATCAGTTTATATGGTTATGTAATTGAAAGAAGTATATATAAAAAGCCAAAGAGAGACTATGTAATGTCTTCAATGAGCTGAAACTTTTCTTTCTGGGAATTTAAAATTTACAGCCAAAGCCTCTGAAGAATCTAGATGGACAATTTTGTGAGATATGCGGAGATCAGATTGGTTTAACAGTAGAAGGAGACCTGTTCGTGGCTTGCAATGAGTGTGGTTTTCCAGCGTGCAGGCCTTGTTATGAGTACGAGAGGAGAGAAGGGACACAGAACTGTCCTCAGTGTAAGACTCGTTACAAGCGTCTCCGAGGTATTTTAATTAATTCTTCTCCGCTCTTATCTTGTTCGACGAAATGCGTCAATGAAAATAATAAAAAAGCTTACTTTTTTTTTTTCGGTTCTGTTTTTGGTTTTATGAAGGAAGCCCAAGAGTGGAGGGAGATGAGGATGAAGAGGATATTGATGATATTGAGTACGAGTTTAATATCGAACATGAACAAGACAAGCAGAAGCATTCAGCTGAGGCTATGCTTTATGGGAAAATGAGCTATGGAAGAGGTCCTGAGGATGATGAGAACGGGAGATTCCCACCTGTTATAGCCGGTGGACATAGTGGAGAATTCCCACTTGGTGGAGGGTATGGGAATGGTGAACATGGACTTCATAAGCGTGTGCACCCTTATCCATCATCTGAAGCTGGTGAGTCTCCTCTGCTCATTGTCCTCTGTAACTTCTTGTAGCAAGCATAAACTTGGATGCTTGCCAGCTTGGAATTGAACAGTTTTGGTAGTAGATAGAGACTTAGTTTTATAAACATGGATGGTTCTTATATTGTTATATGAAATTCATAAGCAAAGTCTTCTTTATGAAAAGGGCTGTATCTTTTAGCATTTCACGCATATATAAAATGAAATTGATACAAGCGAAAAGCAACTGATGTAGAGGTTTCTAACGATACTTTTCACTGTGTAATTTCAATGTGGTAGGGAGTGAGAGATGGGATGATAAGAAGGAGGGAGGATGGCGGGAAAGAATGGATGATTGGAAGCACCAGCAAGGAAATCTAGGACCAGAACCAGATGATGATCCTGAGATGGGAATGTAATGCCGCCAGAAACATTTTTTTAAGACTTCAGTTTTATATTATTCGGATTTTTGCTTACAAACTTTGGATTTTGAAAAATGGCTGCAGGATCGACGAGGCACGGCAGCCACTCTCGCGGAAAGTGCCCATTGCGTCAAGCAAGATCAATCCATATCGGATGGTCATCGTTGCTAGGCTTGTGATTCTAGCAGTGTTTCTCCGGTATAGGCTCTTGAATCCAGTGCACGATGCTTTGGGGTTATGGCTGACCTCTGTGATCTGTGAAATCTGGTTCGCTGTCTCTTGGATTCTTGATCAGTTCCCCAAGTGGTTCCCCATTGAGCGTGAGACCTATCTAGATCGGCTTTCCCTCAGGTAAAATTTACATATTATCAAGTAGGAGTCTTAAAATCTATGAAGTGGAGTTCAGATATTAATAGTTTTTTGCTTATACAGGTACGAGAGAGAAGGTGAACCAAATATGCTTGCCCCTGTAGATGTCTTTGTCAGTACGGTGGACCCTTTGAAGGAGCCTCCCCTAGTCACATCCAACACTGTGCTGTCAATCTTGGCCATGGACTATCCAGTTGAGAAAATCTCCTGCTATGTCTCTGATGATGGTGCTTCAATGCTCACATTCGAATCTCTCTCAGAAACTGCCGAGTTTGCAAGAAAATGGGTTCCCTTCTGTAAGAAATTCTCCATAGAGCCACGGGCACCGGATATGTACTTCACGTTGAAAATTGATTATCTGCAGGACAAAGTCCACCCAACGTTTGTTAAGGAACGTCGAGCCATGAAGGTAAGTGTATATTACCTGATCTAGTTATACCACCAACCAGCTTTTCATTATAACCTAAACTCATAAGTGACATTGACTTATGGCAGAGAGAATATGAGGAGTTCAAGGTCAGGATCAACGCCCTCGTGGCAAAAGCCTCAAAGGTTCCTCTAGAAGGTTGGATCATGCAAGATGGAACACCATGGCCAGGGAACAACACTAAGGACCATCCAGGTATGATCCAAGTCTTCCTCGGCCACAGCGGAGGATTTGATGTCGAAGGCCACGAGCTTCCGCGGCTTGTGTATGTGTCCCGTGAGAAGCGTCCTGGTTTCCAGCATCACAAAAAAGCTGGCGCCATGAACGCCCTGGTAATTTTCTTGATCTGCCTTGGACCAAACTAGAAACTGATCTCTGTTTCTTGGACCTAACCTGATACTTCTTTCAGGTTCGAGTGGCAGGCGTACTCACAAATGCTCCTTTCATGCTGAACTTGGATTGTGATCACTATGTGAACAACAGCAAGGCCGTAAGGGAGGCAATGTGTTTTTTGATGGATCCTCAGATTGGAAAGAAGGTCTGCTATGTTCAGTTCCCTCAAAGGTTCGATGGTATTGACACGAACGATCGTTACGCCAACAGAAACACAGTCTTCTTTGATGTAAGACACAATTAATATTTCTTCAAGTTGCGGTCTATGAGATAAGTATACCCAATTCCTTACCCTCTTGTTTGCTACAGATCAATATGAAAGGTCTAGATGGAATCCAGGGTCCAGTTTACGTTGGTACTGGTTGTGTTTTCAAACGACAAGCTTTGTATGGTTATGACCCGCCAAAGGGTGCTAAACGTCCAAAGATGTTGAGCTGTGGTTGTTGTCCTTGTTTTGGACGCCGGAGAAAGAATAAAAAACATTCCAAGAATGACATGAATGGTGACGTTGCAGCCCTTGGAGGTAAATTATCCCAACAACCTTATAACATCAGTCCATATATATCTTGAAGTACGTTTAGTTTACGTTGGGATTTTGCAGATCTAATAGTTTTTTTTTGGCAGGAGCAGAAGGTGATAAGGAGCATTTGATGTCTGAAATGAACTTTGAGAAAAAGTTTGGGCAATCATCCATCTTTGTAACCTCGACTTTGATGGAAGAAGGTGGCGTTCCTCCATCATCAAGTCCTGCAGTGCTCCTTAAGGAGGCAATCCATGTCATAAGCTGCGGTTATGAAGACAAGACTGAGTGGGGAACTGAGGTAATAATGCTGAATCGTAAGATAGTACCTTCTTTGTGATTTAGAAGCTGGCCAGTGTAAGAAACTTTTGTGTATCTCCGAATTGCAGCTGGGTTGGATCTATGGCTCTATCACGGAGGATATTTTGACGGGTTTCAAGATGCATTGCCGTGGCTGGAGGTCTATTTACTGCATGCCTAAGAGGCCTGCATTCAAAGGTTCAGCTCCTATTAATCTATCAGACAGGTTAAACCAGGTTTTGCGTTGGGCACTCGGATCGGTTGAGATATTTTTCAGCCGACACAGTCCTCTCTGGTATGGCTACAAAGGAGGAAACCTCAAGTGGCTTGAGCGTTTTGCTTATGCCAACACAACAATCTACCCGTTCACATCTATACCACTCCTTGCCTACTGTATCCTTCCAGCTATCTGTCTCCTTACAGACAAATTCATCATGCCACCGGTTAGTAAAATCATCAGATAAAGCGCTTAAAAAGCTGCATTAAATTTGCTAACTATCTGTTTTCCCAAATTTTCTTTCAGATAAGCACATTTGCTAGTCTCTTCTTCATCTCACTGTTCATGTCAATCATTGTAACGGGAATCTTGGAATTGAGATGGAGCGGAGTTAGCATTGAGGAATGGTGGAGAAACGAGCAATTCTGGGTTATTGGAGGAATCTCAGCTCATCTCTTTGCGGTTGTCCAAGGTCTCCTCAAAATCTTAGCAGGCATTGACACAAACTTCACAGTCACATCAAAGGCAACAGATGATGATGACTTTGGAGAACTTTACGCATTCAAATGGACAACACTGCTTATCCCTCCAACAACTGTCTTGATCATAAACATTGTCGGCGTTGTTGCAGGCATCTCAGATGCCATTAACAATGGATATCAGTCATGGGGACCTCTATTTGGTAAACTCTTCTTCTCCTTTTGGGTCATCGTTCATCTCTACCCATTCCTCAAAGGTCTGATGGGAAGACAGAACAGAACACCAACCATTGTGGTCATTTGGTCAGTGTTGTTGGCATCTATCTTCTCGTTGCTTTGGGTCAGAATTGATCCTTTTGTCCTCAAGACCAAAGGACCTGATACTTCCAAGTGTGGCATCAACTGCTGAAGCAAAATCTTTTCTATTTCTTCTGAAACTTTTCTGTACTTTTTCCAGTGTGTTTTCACTTCTTTTTTGGATTGCATAATTGGGGATTTTGTTTATTGTATATTAGCCAGCAAAACAGATGGATCTGGATTTATTGTGAGAGATTAATGCAATGTACAAAGAAACTCAAACAAAATTACTTTTGAGTTACAAAGTAAGAGATTCACATATACTTTCCCAAAGAGTATACTTGCAGTGAAACCACACAAATCTTGATAGCAAACTGTAACAAAGATAGCCTGAGACTTTTTCTTCTATCGTGGAAATTCACAAAATAAAGAACAACACGACTAAACACCCTCACATATCTCATTACAACTTCAAGCTGAATATCAGTTGATAACATTAAGAAATAATTGAATTGCCTGAGTTTGTTTAGTAAAAGTCTCATTCTCATTCTTTTGAAACACCGAGGATCCACTGGGAGAGATGAGTCAAGTATGGCTCAGCCTGGGAGCCTTTGCTCAAGACTGGTCCTAAGCTCTGCAACTCCGAGTTGAATTCCCTTTCGAAATTGCTGGTAAAACGGGTTACAGACATGTTAGAACAATACCGTACTATGAAGGTCAAAATTTTTAACAGCAACTGATTTTATGAAGATCTAAATGATTCACCCAAGAAAGGGAAGCAATTAGTCTTAAAATAGTACATTGCCACTACTTACAATATGGATTCTGTGACGGTTGTATCTCTTATCATTGTCTTCTGTGGATGAGACTGGCTATTGATGTCGATAGATGATGATATCAGCCACTGTGTAGCTGCAGCATATTGTAGGCACACTGATTTCAACTTCTCCATTTTCTGCAATGTAGTAAACACGAGTGTAAAAGATTGATAAACATCACACTATTACTAGCGCGTTCACAAAATTCTGCTATCGTTGCACAAAAGAGAAGAACATAATTACATCGATGATGAGAAAACACAACATTTAATGGAACAGCGACAAACCTTAAGGACATCAGGTAAAAGAAGCAAGCATCCTCTCAGACACTTATCAAGAAAGAATTCATGATGTTGTATCACCTGTAAGATGATGGCACATTGTTCAATTAAGAATGTTTTCCTGCAAACAAAAATAAAGCAGGTCTCTTATCTTACCTCATCTACGCTCCTTGTGGATTGTAGTCTATCATGCATCACATGCCAATTTGGTTCAAGAACCTGAAGAGACATCCCACATAAAAGCAAGCAAATACAACATTAGACAGAACTGAAGAGCCAATAGTAGTTAAAATAAACACCAGATCATCTCATAAACAATTATTTCTCGACTTCTGGTGTGATTTCTCTCAACTGTTAATTGATAGTGTACTTATATCTCCAGAATTTATAACCCACAATTTCAGGAACATATATCTCGAAACTTGCAGTTGCAGTTGCAAGAAGTGGCTACATTTGCAAGTATGAGTTTTAGGACTACAGAGATATCTGGATTCAATATTAGAGTGTATGTCAATCTACATTTGCAAGTCATGAAGTATGAGTTTTAGGACTACAGAGATATCTGGATTCAATATTAGAGTATGTCAATTCCAGACGCCAGTCTTCTAGAGACTTATACCACAAAATCTCAATGGAAAACAGGAGCTACGGATAGACAATCATAATCTTTAAAAATAAAAAATCCAAATTTCATTCAACTAGCAATCATAATAGTTTAAACCAAACGAAACAAACAGAAACTTCATGACTTGCCTCGAATGTAAGATAATGTAGAAGGCTACTGATGAATTTAAGCATACTACGGCAGAGAAGCGATGATCTAGGAATTGCTGTACCCTTAGAGTTCATAGACCGAATCCCCTGAAGAATTTCACAGAAGTTTATTAGAGAAGCAACATGGTTAAAAAGGTTTCATAAGGAACCAAAAATAAAATAAACTACAAGCTAGGAATTTTATATCAGTTCATACTTGATGTATCTGCCAAGCACCACAAAGCTGGCGTTCTACATGTTTGCAATGAAAAAGAAAGCGGAAAATCAACTGGTACTTTGACAGTGCTTTCTTTGATATGACAATGGATAGTGGCCACTGAACCTGAAACACAAAGTCACAACCAACATATCAAACAATTAAGTAGCCAATCGAATATGCATTTTTCAGTTACTTATATAAGTATGAATAGGATGATGAATCTAGAAGCGATTTAATAGTATTTTAGGCTGCGGAATTACTAAAACATATCACGACGAACAAAATATAAGAATCCAAGTACAATCAGGTAGTTGCAGACAAGCAAGAAAGGAGCAGACCTTATAGCTCAAGGAAAATGTCTCTAGACCAGTGATGCTCACTGGGTCCTCTATACTATTGCTATCAGAGTCCTTGTGCATTCCCAAAGTCGTAAGCAATGAAGCTCGATCCTAAGATATGAATGCAAAGTGAGAACATATTATGTACAAACATTGTAATTGATCACATCCAGGAAAAGAAATGTTAATTGCTCACCACACAACAAGTCAAGTCTTCGTGGCAAGGATCTGCTGCAGCCGCTGTGGTACGTAGAGCAAGATCTAGCAAAGACTAAACAATAGACATCCATTCAGATTCCAACTAAAAAATAGTGAGCCCTATCGATTGAATAATGGTAAGAAGCTCTGTCTAATACTTTGATCATGCTCTAAAGGGGAAAAAGCACCTGCAACTTTTCAACAGATACTTCATGCACTTTTTTGTTGAGCTCCTCTCGAGCAATGTCCATAAAATGAACCAGGAAATCACCCTGTAGTTCATTAGATTGTTGTACCAAAATCAATTAGAAATTAAACAGCTAACAGAGTATCAATGACAGAAGAAAACAACTAAACAACAAAATTTTCGGATTGATAAAGTATGCCCAGAAAATTCTGATAAACAGAACCAGCATACCTGGTCGAGAAGAAGATAGTGCTTTATAGATCGAAGCCTTCCTATGAGGTCATACTGAATCATATACTAATGGTCAGAGAGGTGTATTTACGAGTAATGACATCAAAGAAGCAGTCATAACACAATTTATTACCTTATCTTTGATGAGATTCACAAGCTCTATACTGGCGAATTCGTGAGCAGCCTTTATGCATTCAAGATAATGATGATTTGAACCAAATATTGTTAACTTAGATCTCTCTGAAATAGGAACCTGTTAAAAAAATCAGTCAATGTCATGTCCAATATCACAAACACTATTAATTGTATCAAAAGACAGAAAATTCATCCACAATCATACCTGAACATTGTGCCCACATTCTCTCATAACGTTTAGATATTTCCCTGTGGTCAATATTGTTGCAGCAATGTTTGCAAGGAAGCCAGGGATGGTATCCTTGAGGCTGTATCTTTGGCTCCAATATTTAGCTGTAGAGTCCTGACTGAGGCTCTCCTGTACGAAAAAAATTGACAGGGTAAGCAATTGACAATTGTGCAGGTGAGCTGAGCAAAAATTGAAGTACCTTTTTAAGTGACCTGTTCTCGGCAATGAAAAACTCCCCATACGGATCTTCAATGATCCCCTCATAGACCCACCTTAATTAAACACTAATTAAAGTTAGTTGACACATCTAACATTGTATTCTAGCAAATATCCATGTACAGATCTGCCAGACAAAAGATAATAAACATGCTCGCCAATTACTCCTTCCAAACAAAAGAAAAACATAGCCACAGGTTGGACTTAGGTTATCTGAGCATTCCATATGCAATAACAAAGGAGAAAAGGCAGAGATTATGGCACAACTTTTTTTTGGCTATGAGTCTAGTTACGAGCAAGAAAAAAAGAGGCATAGGTGACCAACCTTTCCAATATGCCAAGGTATGCATTGCTTGCACACTCCGTCATTTTCTCTAACAATGACCTTACTGAATTATCACCAGCCATCGCTTTAGCCTAGGCATGACAGTCTTCAAGATTAGGACATATAATAAGAAAGTTTGAGTACAAAAAAACCCAAAAGATTTGATGACTAAAGCAAGAATCTACCTGACTCTGCAAGAGATTAAGAACAGCAGAACCCACAAAATGCTTCGTCGAGGCATGCTGAACTACTGCAGCCAAAGCGCCCATGGATCCCATTATGCGCTGAGAGATACGAAAAACAATCAGTCAGCATACTTTTTTACCGAACCTGTAGTTTAGATTATCTAGAAGAAAGACAGACCTGACAGTAAAACCATAATCCTTGGATAGCGAGTCTTCCAAGTCGAAATTGATGTTCCAATTGTGCCACCATGGCTTGATAATCCTGATAAAAGACAGGATTGTTAATACTTTCAGCAATAGAAAAGAATGTTGTCAAATTACCTCAGAGCTAACAAGAAATGATATCCTCAGTCCAATCAATACGTGACATGGACTAGACACGAAACCCCACGTGTGAAACAGAAAGAAAAGAATCAGACTATCATTTTATTCAATTGGGCAATAATAACAGAGAGATTACAGAGACAGCAAGAATTTAACACAAAGATGACAGTATGAGCTATATGCGTCATCTAAGATATTCTTACATACGCATAACACACACACACACTCAGAAATGTGCTAAAGAAACCAATTCCGTGGACAAAAAAGAAAAGAAACCCAATAAAAAAACTAAAATCATGCTTTTAGTTAACTGAGTAGATCCCCAAAGTTGGCTACTAGTTTAAGGAATCCATATTCAGTTCGCAAAGTCGCTAAATAAAACATAAGGGAACGAAAATAACTCAACAAACAATGCATCATAATAACCACAAAGCTAGCAACCTATATCACATACAAGGAGGAGTTCCCTGAGTGCAGCTGCGAATGCATGGTTAACTAGCCCGTTCTTGAACTGTGAACTTGACTCCACAAATTGGTCAATCAGCAGATAATATTCACATAAAGGGAATATTTTTTTGGCCATTTCCTGCAAAATTATTTGCATTGGTCAATATATTCAGAAGACCCAATAAAACTAAGAGTTACAATGTTAATTCTTTATAACATCTCTAAATCCTTGTCAAAAGAGTTCCAAATAAAATAATAACACTTTCAAGAAGTCAGAACACCAAATGAAACGCCATATTCTTTCAAATAAAACAGCACCAAGTTCCATAAACATACAAGACGAGGAAACACCTTTCAAATAACAGTCTCAAAATGTGAACGACTTTGTCAATTTTGCACTAACTTTTTCTTTCTGTTTGACAAACTTAGCTCCAAAGATAGAAGACCATGCATGGTTAGAACTTAGAAATCACTCGGTTGACTAATGTAGACCATCAATGATTAAAATGTTTGGGATAAGAACCAAAATTAAACGAGTTGAGTACTACTTGCCTGTAATGGCAAATGCATTGATGCATCAACTTGGAAAGCTATACTATCCTCCTTCCCATGGAATCGTTCAATCGATATATATCTCCCTTCAATTCCAACCAAAGCAGACAAGAGATCATCAATGACAATAAGTTCCTGCATGCCCAAAAGGGATAAACAAGTTACTGAAATGGACATAACAGAAGAGATGACACCAAGTCTCAACCTAGGCTAGCAAAGTTCCACAATTACTTGGCTCAGATCAATTACCCTAGTCTATGCCAATTTGTTAAAACCACACACCTTAAAACCATGCTTTAAGTACCTCACCACCGGTTTCAAGATTACAGAATAAATGGAAGCAAAAATCACTTAGTTTGTAAAAACAACACAAACCTGAACCGGTTCGTCATAGCAGCCAATTGCCTGATCTTCTCCAGAAATGCTGAAACCAAAATGGAGAGTGGAAATCACACAAACAAACAAAAATCAGTGATTTTTTCTTTTGGAATGTGCTCGGAAGAGTAATAAAGCAATTGACTTGGGAAACGTAGAAATCGAGAAACACCTAGAGGACTTCTTAGAATCAGCAAGTTTGGAGCTTGCCCTCGTTTCCTGAGAAAGAACAATACACCCAACACCCGTTGTGTCAAAAAAGTATCTTTCTTTCTTCAAAAAAATTAAAAATACGAAAGAATAAAAACGAAATCAAGCACAAGTAATAAAGATGGGGGAGAACCTGGTGGAAGCGACCAGTGAGAAATGGCCTGTCTTGGTTCCAACGAGGAGTCGTTGGGCAAGAGATTGGCGACATTGATTCCATTCCTTCTCTCGCTTTCACTCTCTGCAACTCAGCAACTTCAAACAAAAAAAAAAAAAAAAAAAGCTTTTTACGCGAATTGCAGAAGAAAAAGAAAAAAAGGAGATTCACACACAGATCATTCCACCAAATTCCGGTTTTTCGTTAACCATTAATTTCAGGGTTGTTAAAATGTCCGGTTTTGAAATGAACCAGTTTCAAATTCGAGATCGAGACCCACCCAATTCAAAAAAATCACTGATTTCAAAACCCTATTATCTGATTCTAAAAGAAGAAGGAGAAGTATCGAGAGTTAAAAAAAAGGGAACCTACAGATCTCTCGGCGCAGTAAGATTCAAGGGAGGAGTAGCTTCGCTTCACTTCACCGTGAGTGGTGTCTTCGATTGTTGACAGTGACACCAGAGTTGTGAGACGACTCGATTCGCTCTCTCCCCGGCGGGCAAATTCAACTTTGTATTTTTTGTCAATTGAATTTTCTGTAGAAAATAAAATAAATAAAACATGAAAAAAGGACAACACTTTTTAAAAAGAATAATAAAGGAAAAAAAAAAATTAAAAAACGATCCTTTTTGCTCCTACTCTGTCCTCCACCTCCAGCTTTCGATTTCACAGGGCAATTGATTATCTCTTTCCTATTTTATTGTCTTCTCAAAACGAATATACACACACAAACAACAAAATCAAAATAAAATCGTCAGCTTCTCCTCTCTTCTCCCTGTACCTGGAAAAATCAAATCTTTCGCTGCCGAGTTCTTCTCTCTGCGGCGAATTCATATACCAATCTCCAGGTTTTTCACTTCAACAATTTATCAAGTCTTGTCCTTTATAATTCGTTGTTTGATTCTTAAACACCTTTTTATTGCAAAGTTTGACCCTTTTTGTCTTTTATGGCCATCATCCCAATTTATTGGTTATAGGAACTTTTGTTGAATCGTTGGTATTGAATTGAATTAGGTGAAGGGAGAAGAAGAAGAAGAAGAAGAAGAAGAAGATGGCTTTGGTTGGAAAATCTGAGAGATTCTCTGCTGATTTTGTGATGGGAGGTGCTGCAGCCATTGTTGCTAAATCTGCAGCTGCTCCAATCGAAAGGGTCAAGCTTTTACTGCAGAATCAAGGAGAGATGATCAAGACAGGCCATCTCATAAAACCTTATACTGGTTTGGGTAATTGCTTTGGCAGAATCTTCAGAGAAGAAGGTGTTTTGTCCTTTTGGAGAGGCAATCAAGCCAATGTCATTCGTTATTTCCCTACTCAGGTACTTTTCCAAGTACACTAATAATGCTCATCAAATAGATTGAGTGTTAGATTCTTATTGTCACTAAAATTTAATTGCTCTTAGGCTTCCAACTTTGCATTTAAAGGTTACTTCAAGAGCCTTCTCGGATGTTCCAAAGAGAAAGATGGTTACTTGAAGTGGTTTGCTGGGAATGTAGCCTCCGGAAGCGCTGCTGGAGCAACGACTTCTTTGTTTCTGTACCATCTTGATTACGCAAGGACTCGTTTAGGTACTGATGCTAAGGAATGTTCAGTTAATGGCAAAAGACAGTTTAAAGGGATGATCGATGTGTATCAAAAAACTTTGTCAAGTGATGGCATTAAAGGACTTTACCGTGGATTTGGAGTGTCAATATTGGGAATCACTCTTTACCGAGGAATGTATTTTGGGATGTACGATACCTTCAAACCCATTGTTTTAGTTGGTTCCTTGGAGGTAATGTCATCTGTCCATGACGTTATATTTGCTTAATCTAGTAAAGAAAAGAGCTGAAAATAGTTATTTGATTCTGTGACAGGGAAACTTCTTGGCTAGTTTTCTATTGGGTTGGAGCATTACTACTTCCGCAGGCGTCATTGCTTACCCTTTTGACACACTTAGGAGGAGAATGATGCTTACATCAGGACAACCTGTAAAATACCGGAACACTATTCATGCCTTAAGAGAGATAGTGAAATCTGAAGGGTTCTATGCGCTATATAGAGGAGTTACTGCGAACATGCTTCTTGGAGTAGCAGGAGCAGGTGTGCTTGCAGGATATGATCAGCTTCACCGGATTGCTTATAAGCATTGGGTTTAGTAGTTTTGAACCAAACCCGAAAACTCAGCTCAAAGAAGAAAAGGTTAGTAAACACCAAGAAGTCTTCACTTACATTCCAATGTGTTGTGTTAATTAACAGAATCTCGGAATCATTAACCGATTGAAGCAGCAGAAGATAGGGAAAAAAAAATTGTTCATAATTTTTGTGCAGTTACATTGTTATATCAATAATCCAAGAATAGCCTCTTTGCTAATTGTGTATTGGAGCAAGTTTTGTTTCATATATGAGAGATGAAAAAGGTGAAAACTTCTAGAAATAGCTTTTTGATGATACAAATAAACAAAGGAAAACTTGCGGTGATCTTAAGCGAGAAGCCAGAAGTTTTTGTGGCGTTTGGTGGTGATTAAGTAACCGCCAAGCTTGCGGTTCTTGGGTTTAACAGCTATTGTCATGCAAGAAGCGTTTTCGAGACAGTATTTGAGAACACCGCCGTGTCCACGGCGTCTCTTCCATGCCCATCTCTTCAATAGCCTCCACACCGGAGGTTTCTTCTCTTGTCCAACTACTAAAAGGCTCACTTGTTGTTTCTTTGCTTCTTCTACTATCTTCTGTCCTTTGTCTTTGTCTTTCCCCTCTAACCTTCTTATCTCCACTTCTATCTGACATAAAGAAGAAAACACACGTCACCAATGCTAGAAAACTAAGTTGATCGAAAGAGTAATTATAATTATAAACACAAACGTAAACAAACAAACGAATACCAAGTGTGATGACTCACCCCGGGTCGTTTTGTTTGGCACAGTTTCTTCAAAGTATGAACCAATTCATCTGTTTTCACCTCGCGTTTTCGGTTCTTTCTTTTGCCTAAAAGCCAATGTGAAAACCCTTATTAGCCAAACCAAACAAACCTTCAAAGAAGGAAATGAACAAGAGGAGGGAAAGAGAAGAACTTTTTCTAAACGGTTTTGCAAAGTATAACAAGAAAAGAGTGTCTTGTGGCTGTAAAGTATGCGTAATAGCCCATTCCAAAGCTCCGGTAGAAGCAAGGGCTTTATCAACCACAACCATTACTCTGTTCCCGCCTTCTCCCTCCTCCTCCTCAACGGCTTCAACCGCTGCCACCGCCTCATTTTTTCCTTCTACGCCTCCATTGTTAAAGCTCTTGCCATCATCTTGTTCTTTTTCTTCTTCTTCTTCTTCTTCGTCTTCTACTATAACTTTGACTCTTTCTTCTTCTTCTTTCTCTTCATCCTCTTCACTTTCGTTGTTCTCTTCTTTGGTTTCTTCTTCTACGGATCCGGCATCATCACCGTTTTCAGGTAGAAACTCGATTCTTTGGTCTCTCTCTATGGAACTCGAGTCCGGTTTGAACCTAATCGAAGGTGAATTGATCCGGACTCTTCTTAAACTCAACTTGGCTGATTTCTTGAGCGATCTCGCCATGTTTTCTGTTACAAACTGCAACTCAGAACGAACAAACCTTAGCATTGGTTCTTGAATGTCTGGAGAGCTAGCTAATGTATACGTGAGGACAAATTTGAAAGAGAACGTGCGTGCCATTAAAGATGTTTGATTGTTAATGGTTCCACACGTTGCTGTTTTTATTAAATTAATCGAGTCCAGTTCTATTTGATATTAACCGTATTTAAAACTAAGACGTATACACAAAAAAAATAAAAAAAATAAAAATCTCTAAAGAATATCCAAAAGTTGACCCATGTAGAGTAGATTAGAGAAAACTTGTTAGCTCTCAATCGGTTGTGGAGTTCACTAGCGTTTTAAACTTGTTAGCTTCTCAATCAGTTGATAAAGAAGGGGAGCGGATACCTGGAACCATGTTGAAGTTGGTGGAAGAGATGATCTCCAAACTCAGCACATAGCCCTTGTTGAATTCCATGTCTTCTAATTTTACTTAGGGGATAATTATCACCTTGTTATTTGCTTTTGGTCCCTATAGCTAATGAAAACTCCTCTTCATTTTCCAACCAAAATCTACCAGGGTCGACGGTCAAAGTATAGTAAAAGTATCGTATAACAAACAAAAACAAGTAGAAGAAAACCCAATTGCATTTTACAAGAAACTAAAAGCCAGTTTCAATCAGCCTAATATTATCAGTTCTTTCAACTGTTTCTTTGATCCACCTAATACTATCTTTATAATATCTCGATTAAGCTCTGTGTCATCTCAGTGCTGATTCATCGGAAACTGCTGCTACATGTGTAACGATGCATGCTACTACAATTATTTCATCTACCTCTTCTCTTGCTGGGTGGGAACTCTTTAAACCACTGATAAGTGGAGAAAAAAAAAAAAAAAAAAAAAAAAAAAAACTATTGTAGTTATATATAGATGAGGTTTCTTTTGTTCTATGTTTATCTTCAAAGCTAGCGAAAATTACACTTGATTCCCTGAGAATGCACAAGAGTAAAAAGCTTTCTGACTGAATTGCTATAAATTACATAAATCACAAAACAAAACAAAAAAAGAAAGAAAGTTATATGTGATTCAGACCAAAAGAGAAACAGCATATAACAAGTTAAGGGGGCCAGTAGATGATGAGTCCGAGGAGAGGACAGCACCGGACCACTCAATGTTCGCCACAACCTCCAAAACCTGACCTTCCACGAGTGGCGCAATGGAAAACTCGGCATACCAAAGCTCCAAAATCTGATCATCAGGACCTTGAGGCCGAGCTTCCCAGAAGATGGCCATCCTACTCCTGCCACGAGAGAAGCAGAATTTGATGATATCAAAACCAGAGTGTTGCTGCTGCAGCTCTTCCAAACCCTTGACTTCCTTCCAAGCCGACAAAAATGGAATACGCCACAGTATTCTCCCGCCGGTACCACGGCAGAACAATGCTGCACCAACTAAAAGCCAATCGTTTCCGTAGTCTGCGTCTGCGTCTGCATCTGTCTCTGCCTCAAACACACATTCACTTGTTGAGAACTTAAACATTTGACCGTCCTCATCCACCGCGTAAACATGCTTGCTGTCGTCCGTCACCACACTTTGTTGGATTTTGAGGGGCATCTTGGGCGTAGACACAGGCAGGAACTCCCAAGTTCTGGTTTCGGGATCATACACCTCTGCCCAGTTGGAGGAATCAGCAGCGTCCCAGCACCCTCCAAACACGTATATCTTCCTGTTGTCTATCAAGCTTGCCGATGCTCCGCTCCGAGCCATCTTCATGGGCGTTACTCGGTGCACTGTGTGATCGGTACAATCAAAAAACGTGACTTCCGATGTGGGTTTGCCGTCTATGAGTCCACCGATAACATAGACCCCACAAAAACCCTTCACGAAACAGGATCCTGATACCGGGGCCGGATACGAGTAGTCCATATTGAGCCGTTTCAGCCGACGTTGCACGGGGTGGAGGACGAACCACCGTGGACTTGGATCTGGATACATGTGCATATAGACGTACATATATCGGTGAAGGCAACCCCTCCGAGGGGTAATGGGACTTTGCGACATCCCGGTACCTCTTGGAGACCATCGATAAGGCTACGAGGTCTAATCTCGACAACAGAGTCAGGCAGTCCACAACCACATCATCTGGCACACACCATAACCCACACAACTCCGTCTCATTCTTCCTCCTCTTCTTCAATTCCAATCCACGAATCGCACTTCTTCCCTTCATTGATTTGATTACGTACGTTACCGGAGGGATCAATTTCCTTTCTTGCGCTAGGGGTTTTTGTGAGTGATCTAACTAGATTGTGTGTCATAGCGCTAATTCCCATTAAAATATCATTAAATTTGTGCTAACATGGGTTAAATTCCCATTAAAATACACGACAACTGACTGTGTATATATTGGGGGAATTAGCGCTATGACACACAATCTAGTTAGATCACTCACAAAAACCCCTAGCGCAAGAAAGGAAATTGATCCCTCCGGTAACGTACGTAATCAAATCAATGAAGGGAAGAAGTGCGATTCGTGGATTGGAATTGAAGAAGAGGAGGAAGAATGAGACGGAGTTGTGTGGGTTATGGTGTGTGCCAGATGATGTGGTTGTGGACTGCCTGACTCTGTTGTCGAGATTAGACCTCGTAGCCTTATCGATGGTCTCCAAGAGGTACCGGGATGTCGCAAAGTCCCATAATTATTTAATTATCTTACACAATCTTAGTTAAATCAACTTGATTTTATATGTCAAATATTCTAATATTAATATTGTTGAAAACTAATAAAATGAGAATTTAACCCATGTTAGCACAAATTTAATGATATTTTATTAATTCCAACATGTCCTCTTTATAAATAATCTACTATATAACCATATTATATAGTATTTTAATTTTTTTAAATTTTACATATTCGTAATATTTTCAAATTTTATTAAGTTTATATATATTAATTATAATATTTAAATAAATGTGAATCGAAGTTATTCTTACGTTAAGAATCAAAGCTCACAAGTATTGAAAAATAAAATGGGAATCAAATTGTTGTTTTCTTTGTTTACAAATGATTCATATATACAATATCTTCAAAATACAATAGAATGCGATATATCATAGTTCCATGATGAATGCGTCCATGAACCTATTATACATACACAAGGGTAAAAACAAAACAAAGCAATATGATCAGAGCTTTTTGGTTCCACTAACCCTATAGATACATAAATCCAAACAAGTTCTTATGAAAACAAAACAAAGCAATATATGTAATCAGAGATTTCTGGGTCTACAACTAGTACTCTATACATTCATAGCTAGATTCAAACAAGTTCTTATGAAAACAAAACAAAACAATATTATGAGAGATTTCTGGTTCTACTCTATTTATTCTACACACAAAAATACTGAAATTTAATTATAATAATAGATATCTCATTTAAAACGTAAGTTCTCTCCAAATATATAATTGTTCAACAAAGAGAAGGTTAGCATTCTTGATTTTTTAATTAACTACAAATATATATTACAAAAATAAACTCATTCACATTCTTGTACCTACAGTGTACCATGAGAATCTTTTTGTTCACTACTCCTTTTTTCAACTTATGAGACATGTCATAATACATTTAATAATCTATTTATTAAGCTCCTTATAAAATAAAATAAAAAAAATCTATACATTATTATAAAATTAAAAACTCAAACCGTTTTTTATAAACCCAAACCGATATATAATTTCATTTTAATTATAAAATCTAAACCCTAACCATCTCATTTGTAAACTCAAACCGACATATAATTTCATTCTAATTGTATAATCTAAATCCTAACCATCTCATTTGTAAACCCAAACCGACATATAATTTCATTCTGATTGTATAATCTAAATCCTAACCATCTCATTTGTAAACCCAAACCGACAATATCATTCTAATTGTAAAATCTAAATTCTAACCATCTCATTTGTAAACTCAAACCGACATATAATTTTATTTTAATTGCAAAATCTAAACCTTAATCACCTTATTTGTAATTCCAAACCGACATATAATTTCGTTCTAATTGTGAAATTTAAACAAAGTCAGTATTTAATTTTCCTTAATTAAAAGTATACATAATTTGTTTTTGTTTCCTTATTTTGTTTGTTTTTTTATTTAATTTTGATTTATTTTTTAAATGAAATAATGTATAAAAGAATCTGATTGATTAAAATAATTTAATTTTGATTGGTTTTAAACATTGCTCGTTTGATTTTGCTCGAATCACTATATATTATATATATATATTTTTTTTTTTTGACAATATGTTATATTTTCTTTTTATCATAAGAAATCTTGAGGTAGCTCTAGTTTTTTTGTCGTGGTCAAAATCGTCCTGCCCTCCACCATGTCTTGTGTGCAAGCAAGCACAAATCCAATTTCGATTCGTTTTTCTTCGGTGGCAAAACCTCGAAAAAAAGAAATAGTCCAACGAGGAAGGTACAAAAAAATGTCACTAAAATACTGTTTTAATTAAAATATGAACCAGACCAAACACAAAGGTCACTTAACTCACTTGTACCTAACCAAACTGAACTCATAATTTTTTATCATTCTCACATTCAAATCCAAAATTAGTGAAAAAGATTAGGTGAGGAGCACTCGCTAGTGACCAAAACTACATAATTTATACTTCAAAAAATGAAGAATAAATTACTAATAATAGGCTTATTAATAGAAGTAGCCCTATTTATGCAAAACACAGATCAGTTGTTACATAATCACATGTATACAAAGTGATCAGAGTAAAAACACAACTCAAATGCTTGCTTATATATAAGAAACTGCCGCAAGTAGGAAAAAAAACTCAAAACTCAAAAAGTAAAGAAAAAATAAATGGCGGATGATTCAGCAGCACCTTCGTCGATTGACGGCAACGTCCTCGTGGCGAAGTCACTATCACATCTCGGCGTAACCCACATGTTCGGCGTCGTAGGAATCCCCGTCACGTCTCTAGCTAGCCGAGCCATGGCTTTAGGCATACGTTTCATCGCCTTCCACAACGAACAATCAGCCGGTTACGCCGCTTCCGCTTACGGTTACCTAACGGGCAAACCCGGGATCCTTCTCACGGTTTCGGGTCCGGGTTGCGTTCACGGACTCGCGGGTCTCTCCAACGCTTGGGTTAACACGTGGCCGATGGTGATGATCTCTGGTTCTTGCGATCAGAGAGACGTTGGTCGTGGAGATTTCCAGGAGCTTGATCAGATCGAAGCTGTGAAAGCTTTCTCGAAATTATCCGAGAGAGCCAAAGATGTTCGCGAAATCCCCAATTGTGTTTCTAGGGTTTTGGATCGAGCTCTTTCGGGTCGACCCGGTGGGTGTTATCTGGATCTTCCGACCGACGTCTTGCGTCAGAAGATATCGGAATCTGAAGCTGATAGGTTGGTGGATGAGGTTGAGAAGTCTTCGAAGCAAGAGCCGGTTCGGGGAACTCTGAGATCGGAGATTGAATCTGCGGTCTCGTTGCTGAGGAAAGCTGAGAGGCCATTGATTGTGTTTGGTAAAGGAGCTGCGTATTCGAAAGCAGAGGATGAGCTGAAGAAGCTTGTTGAGATTACTGGAATACCCTTTTTACCAACTCCGATGGGTAAAGGTTTGTTACCGGACACTCACGAGCTCTCAGCTACGGCGGCTAGGTCGCTCGCTATTGGGAAATGCGACGTCGCTTTGGTTGTTGGAGCTAGGCTTAACTGGCTTCTCCATTTCGGTGAGTCTCCTAAATGGGATAAAGATGTGAAATTTATATTGGTTGATGTCTCTGAGGAAGAGATTGAGCTTAGGAAACCTCACTTGGGCATTGTTGGAGATGCCAAGACTGTGGTTGGTTTGTTAAATAAAGAGATAAAAGACGATCCTTTTTGTATTGGTAAGTCGAATCCATGGGTGGTGTCGATTTCGAAGAAGGCTAAAGACAACAGTGAGAAAATGGAGATGCAGCTTGCTAAAGATGTGGTTCCTTTCAATTTCTTGACACCTATGAGGATAATCAGAGACGCTATTTTGGCTGTGGAAGGACCGAGTCCTGTTGTGGTATCAGAAGGAGCTAATACGATGGATGTAGGGAGATCAGTTTTGGTTCAGAAAGAGCCAAGGACAAGGCTTGATGCAGGAACTTGGGGTACAATGGGTGTTGGTTTAGGTTATTGTATTGCTGCTGCTGTTGCTTCTCCTGATCGCCTTGTTGTAGCCGTTGAAGGAGACTCTGGTTTTGGATTCAGCGCTATGGAAGTTGAGGTAGTAAAAACCATTTTACATTATATTAGCAATAATGTGGGAAACTGTCTTTTTTTTGTCTGAATCTTTTCACTGTTTATTATTGCAGACATTGGTTAGATACAATCTTCCAGTGGTGATTATAGTATTCAACAATGGTGGAGTCTATGGTGGTGACCGAAGGAGTCCAGAAGAAATCACTGGTCCTCATAGAGAAGATCCAGCACCTACATCTTTTGTTCCTAATGCAGGTTACCACAAGCTTATTGAAGCCTTTGGAGGCAAAGGTTATATTGTGGAAACACCCGATGAGCTTAATTCTGCTCTCTCTGAATCGTTTGCCGCAAGAAAACCTGCGGTGGTTAATGTCATCATCGATCCTTTTGCTGGTGCTGAGAGTGGGAGATTACAGCACAAGAACTAAAAAAAAAAGCTTTGTGGAGAAGTTTTAAATAATGTTTGTGTGTAAAAGGATAAAAGCGTTTATAGTATTTCAGTTTTTCACTATTGTAAACCGGATCATAACCGATCCAATTTAAACCAAAATTAAATAAAAATACACGTTTCCGGTTCAATTCCTTTAAGCCTCCTTCCTTCGTGTTAACTAACAAAACCTAAAAAAGCTATTTAATGGAGTCTGAGAAGAACAACACAAGAACAGAGTCGACTCCGAGACAAAAGACAACATGAAACCAGGTCTTTGAATCTTCTTCTTTCTCACAAATTCGTCTATTTTCAATTGCGTACATGAGATTGATGTGAGAATTTTGAATTTTGTTTTTGATATTATTTGATTTCAGAACTTCCTGGGTTTTATTACGACGAGGAGAAGAACAGATACTTCCCCATTAAAGGCCCTATCCCTGGTGCAAAAGCTTCTTCATCTTCAAGAAGCCAACAAAAACCTGACCCAAAGCCTGAACAGGTCGGTTACTTTAATCTTCGAATTTGTGTAAAGGTCAAGTCTTTGTAGAATTAATGATAGTTCCCCAACTTCTTTAGCTCTGTTTTAGTAACTCTATGTGAGAATTTTCATCAGGAAACAAATTATCAGAAGAGAACAAAACTAAAGGCATTGAAGCTAGTTTATTCCCGAGAGTTAAATGGCAATGTTGTTCCTGTCAATAAGAAGATGTCTAACTTCAAGGAGGAGATTCAAAAGACACAAGCCTCTTATCCTTTGGTATGTACCACCTCTGACTTAACAATTCTTTTTCTTATTGAGGTTACAAACTTACACAAGACAAGAATGAAACGTTTCTTGTGACTTAGGTATGGAGATACGAATCAACAAAACACACAGGCGATGCTGCTTTGAAACAGTTTCAGGTTGATGTACAAACATCTGTGGGCTTGACCAGAAAGAACATCCTAGTAGCTGGCAGTTCTAGTGGTTGCTTGAGGTATGTCTTACTCAGTTTCTTTGAATTAGTTGAGCTGTACCAAGAAATAGTTGAGCTGTATATATTACTTTTCATGCCAACCTATATGCTTTGGAAGTTTGTCCTTGCAGCATATTGAAAGTTTCCAAAGCTAAACAAGTATTCGATGGTGGAATCGACTGTGATCCAGTTTCTGTTCTTCCCCTCAAAGAAAACAATGCAGAAGAAAGGGAAGCACCTTGGTTTGTATGGAGACCTGCACAACCTTATCTAGCCTTATCTACTATATCTTCTATTCAGTTGATTGGAAGATATGATGATGCATCTGAAAACTCCAACCCCGTAAATCGAGCATTGTATCCTTAAAATGTGTTTTATCTTTTAGTTTTCGTCTTGATCTCCCTATTTGTGAAATCTTGACACGAGATATCAGGATAACTACACTAGGATCAACTGGTCGTGGGTCGGTTTTTATATTAAATGTTGCTGATGAAATGAACATACTTACTCCACGAAGCCTCCAAGGGAATGTTTCCTCTGAGTGTACCATTTGGACAGCTGATTGCAATATACGTGGGAGTCATGCAGCTATTGGTACCTTCTCTTTCTTACGGTGCTATATTGTTGCTGTAAATGGACCTGGTTCAGTAATTTCAAGAACCATTTAGAAATTATTAAAAGGTTTTGATATGTGGCAGGTACCGACTTAGGAGCCGCTTCGATTGATTTGGAAACAGGAGCAGGTTCATACTTTCTCCGAAGCAAAAGCGATGTTCTTGCGCTACAATATCATCAATCGGTAAAGTTTTCCTAATTCTAAGTTCCAAGATGCATCATTTTCTAGCGGCTCAATACTGTTTCCAACTCTTATTTGGTATCTGTTCATTCAGTGGTCTCTCTTAATTGAATAATAACTCGAGGGTCAAGTTACTGTCTGACAAGCTAAAGTCATCATGTCTTCAATTTTTACTGATATACACTTCTACTTCTTTTTTTCCCAGGGAAACATTGTTCAGTGCGGACTCAGAAATGGAGCCATTGTGTCAGTTGATCTACGTGAGAGACCAGGAAGACCGTTTCCAAGGCTCACTAGACACCAGATACGATATCAGTCATCAAGTAAAACCGGTCAAACTACTAAAAATAAACAATGGTTTGAGGTATTGCTAAGATCATATAACGACTTTGTTATGGTCCCAACTTTTCATCTTCTTCTCTTGAGCTTTCCTTGCAACATTCTGGTGATACTAAACTGTAATTGTTATTTGTGCAGCTCCAAGGAAACATAAATCCGTCTCATGTAATCTATATGCCGTCATCTCTTACGTGGTTTGTGAACTACTGAAAACTTATATGAAACCCCTCTTTACTACTTAGTTTTTGTGACTCTATCATTCACTCCTTCCTTCTCCAGCCTGAAGACACTCAAAACTTCTGATCAGTACTTAATGGCAAGCTCCATGGATGGAACAGTGAGTATTGCTGCTAGCTCTAGCTTCTACATATACTTGCTAAGAGATTTGCAAGAGCATTTCAGTCTTTATCTAAAGAGCCAAACTTTTCTCTGTTCTTAGATCAGATTATACGATCAACGCTTGGTTAAGAGAGGGGTCGCTGTACAGACATATGAAGGACATGTAAATTCTCATACTCGCATTGAATTTGGCATCGATCCGACAGAAAAGTTTCTTTTATCAGGTAAAAAAAAAGGAACCCCTTCCCTTGTTCTGAAAACATAACTGTTGTGTTGGATCTTGGAAAAACATCAATAGTTTGATTATAGTGAGATGATTTCAGTATACTTATCTTTGGGTTTTTGATTCAGGAGGAGAGGACTGCTATACTCGCATTTGGAGTATCAAATCTGGTCAACTGTTGTCTGAAAACAAATTCTCGGACTCTGTCCCTTCAGTTGTGTGTTGGTCTACTGATGAAAGTACTTACACACTGATCTTTCTCTTGCTTCTTAGACTTCTAATTTTCCTTTTTATCTTTAGTGTAAACAGAAGCTTTGAATGTTGGATTTTCAGGGCAAAAAGACCGAAAAGATAGCATTATGTATGGGGCATGGCTTGGATCGCACGAATCAATATTCAACGTGTTGTAAGATGTTAACTGTTTAGCAAGAAGGTTCTAAGACAATGGAAGCTGTTGCTTGTTATTCATATTCAACAGAAGGTAGCAGAACCATGATCTTGAAGATAGAAAGATCCTTTTTTTAGCCTTGTAACAGTAATTATAGAATCAGGTTTTTTGAAATTGTAAAGAAGACAAAATTCTTCATTTCTTTTATGTTCTCTCTTCCATCTTCAATGCTAATGAGTTATGGGAGAAGCTGTTCAATCAAACACTGGATTTAGTTAAGCAACAGACGCATTGAAAATGAAAAGTAGGAACCAGATAACGTTCAAACAAAAACGCATTGCTCTTTAGAATTAACACTTTAACACCGAGTAAATAACTGATAAATGACAATGTCTGCTTCTACTGATTAAACTCTATATGAGACCAACGTAGACAAAACATTGAGCTTCTTACATTGCCAAAAAGCTGGCGCAAGATCTGAGACGGTTGTAATTCGAAGATTCATAGTTAGCTTGCCTTTTTGAAATTGAGCAAGTGAATCCTAATCTTCCAACATTCTTGCTTCGCTAGAGTATCAATGAGGCATTATCCGTTGACATCAAGCAACAGTTCATCCCTCTATCATATTTTGCAGAAACAGCTAACCATATTACTTCAAAATATCAGACAAACCACTTCTTTGGCCTCTTAAGCCTTGGTTTCATCTCAAGGAACTTTGTTGAAGAATTTAGTAATTGAAGCTTGCTTTGGTCCTAAAGATTCTACCTTAGAAGAAGCTTTTACTTTCTTCTTTGGTTTACCTTTTACCTTCCTGTTCCTTTTCACAGGAGATATGCAGCTCTTCTGAGAACTACTCATGCTCTTAAGCTTGTGAAACTGCGATGGCTGACAACTTTCACTCCGCTCAGTTTCACAATGAATAAACTCAAGTTTCGAAACAAATGCTTCGTGGTTACACGAACTAACCCCATCTCCAGAAGTGAAAGATATAACAGCAGAAGAGACTTGCTCATAGAATTTAGTCTCGTGCTCATAAAAATCATCAACTATTTCCACTACGTTCCGCCATGTCCCTCTAATCATATCTGTTACCTGTTCTTGAGTAACCCATTTGGGCAAACAAATCTTTAGCTCTTCCACAATCTCCTCCTCCTTACCACAAGTCACATCGAATGAAACCTTCTCATCCAGAGGCTTGTCAAACAGATTCTCATCACCCATTACCTTCACAAAGAACACAACTTTTCACTTTGGCTTCACTTTTCCTAAAATCTCTGACCTTTTTAATTCCTCCACAGGCTAATGATTCTCTAAACTGTTCCTGAAGTCATCAAAACGATCCTAAGCAAGATTCTCTGACTCATATAAATGACCAATCTTTCTCTTTGACGTATACTGATTCATCGAGGATTAAACATGGTCATCCATAAAACCCTAAATCTTCATCGATGTTCTTCCGGATTACGCCGGCGCCTTAGAAAAAAAAAAGGAATAAGAATCGAACCTTGGCCTTGTAATGGAAAAAAATGAATGGTGATACAATTGAAATCTACGGCGAGAATCTTCCTTCTGGGCACCCACTGCGTTCGACGTTGGAGATGATCGGGAAGGCTTTGAGCCTCCGATTATGAAAGGAGTCCCAATATCAGAGACAAGCGGCGACGGCGTCGTGGCAAGGAGACCAATGGGCACGTTATTATTTTTCGGGTTTTAGGGAAAAATTAAAATACGTGATTATTGAATTAGTTTATAGTATTAGAATTAAATGATAGTTTTTTATTATTATTATTTTTTAGCTCACTTAATTAGTTAATAACATCAAGAGAAAAAAAAAAATATACTCCGTATTAACGAACATGACCAACAAACACGATAATGACTACTATATATTATGTTATTAGGTTACGAATCGAATCAGTGACTTGAAAAATCTAATTATAGAAGTGTAGGTAATTTTTTTTTTTTTTTTTTTACCGTGAGGTTCAGGGCCCTAATCCTTCCAGGGTCCGGAAAAGACCGGATGAAAGTCTCTGGCCAAATGGAATTGACACTTGAGGAGAATTGATCTCTAAGTGTAGGTAATTATACTATTATCACACTTCTACTTCAATTTACCCCTTATACTCCCTTAGGTTAAGGAGCGGTGTCACGGCTATGGCGTGCGACTCATCAACAAGTTCATACCGTGGATCCCAAAATGCTCTATCCGTTGGCCATGGTAAAGTTTTCTCCTTTGCAGCCTCGTCAGCTAGGTGGTCGTCGTCAGAGTCAAGCTTCTTCCTCTTATCCTCCAGAAAAGACGAGAGGATCTTCTTTGGGACATGTAGTTAAAATATTACTTAATGGTTAAACTATAAAAAAGACTTAGTTAACAACCCGCACGATGTGCCGAATAAATTGATTCAAATAAATTATTATTTGGGATCTAATGTGTCAAAATAATAATTATTATTTATAATTTTTTATTTCACGGAATAAATCGATTCAAATTCTTATATTTTATATTTCACGTTATTTTTTACATTGATTAAATAAATAAGACAATATTTTAAGATTAATCAATTAAAACTAATCACAAGTTTACAAATACCATGAGAAAAGTGTATAAAAATAGTAAATAATAAAAAAGTATAGTAGTGGTAAAAATTTATAAGGAAAAGTGAATGTCAGGATTTTCAAAAAATTCAATACCATGGTAAGATCATTGAATTACCATTTATTATTAAATTATTAAAAATTTAATATTTTATTATTATGATTATTGTAGTAGTTATTTTTTGATCAAAGATTAAATATCTTTGAAGGATTTTTCTATATGAGACATATTTTTATTTTTCAAAAATTTAAATTGGTGAATAAATTTAAAATTGTTTATGAAATTTTATTTATTTTGAGATTATTGTGATAATTGATTTTTAAAATATATTTGTATTTTTTTAAGTCGGAGCCCTGGCTTCCCCGTTCTGTTGAGATAATTCGGACCTTCGAGGACCTGACCGAGTTTACTGCACAAGAGAAAGCTGCCTTTCCTACTTGGTGAGTGACGTTTCCTTTTTTGTTTTCATAAAACCCCTTGTTTGAATATGTAGCTTATATTATGAGTGTATAGAGTGCACTAGTAGAACCCGAAGTCTCTGATAATATAATATTACTTTGGTTTGCTTTCATAAGAACAAGAACTTGTTTGTTTGGATCTAGCTTTGGATCTGATTATATATATATATTGTTTTGTTTCCTTTTCATAAGAATTTGTTTGTATCTACAGAGTTGTGGAACCTGACGACGACGGGGCTACAAAGGAGATTTCGGAGAAACAGTTTCAATGGAGTGATGATTCAGACGCCACGGCCGGGATGAATGAAGATGATAAGATGCGCTGGCTTGCTCTGAACACACGCCCAGGCTTGTCGACACCGCTCCTTGCAGGACTTTACGAGCAACAGCGAAAGCAAGATGAGGATCCTTGAAGGACGACACATGGTGAGCCAGAGCCTTATCCCTATCTTTATATATCCAAGTTGAACTTTTGAATAATTCACCAGACATCTGCTTGTGAGGATTATTTGTGATTTTTGGATTACAATCGGTTAATAAATTGGTGAATAAATTAAAATTGTTTACGAAATTGGAACGAGCTAAAATTGTTCACCAATTTTAATTCATAAGAACAAGAACTTCTTTGTTTGGATCTAGCTTTGAACAAGAACCCGAAGTCTCCGATAAATTAAAATTGGTGAATAAATTTAAAATTGTTTACGAAATTTATTTATTTTGAGATTATTGTGATAATTGATTTTAAAAATATATATGTATTTTTTAAATATATTTATTTTGTTTTTAAAATACTTAGAGATGTAAATGTTAAGAGTGTTTTGGTAATAAGCCACCATTGTTTTCCAAGGTAAATAAGCCATTGTTTTTTAAAACAAAAATTAAGCTATTTGATCTATGAGTTAAACAAAAAAGTTTATTTGTCTAATATGGCCCATTTCTAGGTCATGGATGCCAATTATCTATTTAGAATTTATAAATAGACAATCATCTTACAGTTCTAGATCATTTATTTATTCTACAAACAAAAATACTGAAATTTAATTATAATAATAGATATCTCATTAATAACATAAGTTATCTCTAAAAATATAATTGTTCAACAAAGAGAAGGTTAGCATTCTTGATTTTTTAATTAACTACAAAAATATATTAGGAAAATAATCTCACTCACATTCTTGTACATACCTTGTACCATATACTTAAGTTACATGCCATTTATGACAAAGATAATGAGATAACTAATTGACATCATGAGCACAAGGGGTCGTTAGAGACTATACTACACATCTCTCCATGAAAATGACTACTATAATTAGATGAGTTAAGTCCGAGATTAGTGTATTATACTACCAATCAAATCACGTTTATTTGTTTATCAATATACATAAACAGTTTGAATTTTTAATCATAAAATAGATAAATTAGTGAGAGCTAATTAAGTTGATAATTATAGTATTTTTAAGATTCAACAATCGTCGGTCTTGCCATATGGTTTGCTCAGGTTGCGGTAATCGTTTGAACCTATTGATTGAACATCTGGATGTCGGCTTGGAAGATTTGCATCCTTCTATTCGAGTCCCTTTGGTCGACATCAGGCGGGTGTATTGTTCAGCGCATGCATCTGCTTATTCACTACCATTTCAATCCGGACTCTCCTATGAATTTCTCCATTCAAAAGAGAGATGTTGTAGTGGTCTTCGATTTGATGACCCTGTTACTTAAGGGTGATCCTAAACACTTGGTATTTGGAATCTTTCGATCATTCACTCAAATTCAAGTTTGTGGGGATGGCAATGGAGGCTCTCATTGCCAAGTGGGAGATAGAGTATGGTATGAATGATATCTTGTTGACTGAAGAAGATTTGAAGAATCTCGACTAGAATCTAGGGATTTAAAGCCATATTTTGGTTTATGTTTTATCTCGTACTTTTGAAGATTTGAAGCAACAGTTTTGTGCGGAACATATAAAGGCTGTTTTGGTCTGGTGAATAGCCGTTTCATTTATTACTGTTTTGGTCTCGTTACTAGCCGTTTCATTCATTAAATTAAATTTATCTTACAATCGACCCCCTTAAAAAATAAAGGCCTAAAAAAATAAAGGCCCATTAGCAAAGCGAAAAATGAAAACCTTTCTTCATCATAAAATCGGTCGGGCCCAATGAATACAGGCCATTTAAAAACCGGAGCAAGACCTTCGTTTATCAAAAGAACTAAGCAAGAGGACTGGTAGCTCTAGAGTCCAGGGGGTCTTTACCTTTACTTGTAGTATGCGCACATATAATTTTTATTATAATTTATATTTTATGTTGTATTTGTTTGTTAAATATTGGATATTTTATAAATAGAGGAATAACTAAAATTTATGGTTGTTGTGCAGCTAAATATTTAAATTATATTTTTAACCCGCACTATATTTCATCATCATTTGTTTGTTATATTTAGTTTATTTTGTTTAGTGTTTGAGATTTTATTTTGATTTCTAATTATTATAACAAAACATAAGGGGTCTAAATATATAATCAGTAATTTATACGTTATGATTAAGTCACATTTTCCTAATGATTTAACTATTTTATACAATCTTAGTTAAATTAACTTGATTTTATGTCAAATATTCTAATATTAATAGTGTTGATAGTTATTTAAATGAGGATTTAACCCGTGTTAACACAAATTTAATAATATTTTATTAATTCCAACATGTCCTCTTTATAATCCATATACTATATAACTTTTTGACTTTTTTCATTTTACATATTCGTAATAATTAAAAAATTTATTAAGTTTATATATGTTAATTATAATATTTAAATAAATGTCATCCGAAGTTTTTTTTACGTTAAGAATCAAATCTCACAGGTTTGGGAAAACAAAATGGGAATAAAATTGTTGTTTTCTTTGTTGCAAAGGATTCAGATATAAAATATTTTTAAAACGTGTAGTTAAATATATGATAGTTTCTGTTTCCATATTGATTGCTGTTATTTTTTTAGTTGAAATGAAATGTAAAATATTTTGGAAACAAAATCTGGAATAGTGTTAGTTTTGTAAATTTTTGTGGGGTTAATGTTGCAAATAACCTTTTAAATAAACAAAACTAACAAGGCATAACACAAAATATACTTAAAAAATGTTAATATAAATGCTAGGGCTCGTCGCTCAGTCGTTTACACGGGTTTTGTCGATCGTCTCCGTAAATATTTTAGCAAAATCTCCAACTCGCTTGTTCTCCTCGGCGGGGCTGCTCCTTACCGGCTTAGGTACGGTGTTTCTTCAATACCTTTACTCCTTCGTTTCACCCCTTTCTTACCTACTTCGATCGGTTTTGTGCAACAAACAAATGTTATTATTTCCCTATTTTTCTCTTGTCTTGATTGAAACTTAAAAAAAAAAAAAAAAAAACTAATGAGTGTTTCAACTTTTACACTTACAAGTAATTAAGAAATTGCGTTTCATATAATCGGACAAAAAGAAATGGGAAGGTCACATGTTCATTCTCGAATCTCGACTAATAATGTCTCTTTCTGTTCATTAATACCACAAAAGAGAAACCAAACCACTTGCGCAGTTAAGGATAAAAATAACAAAATAAAGATGAAAAAAAGGTTGACAAATCTTTTTTTTGGTTTTTGGTTAAGACAAAGATTCTTCAACTATGGTTTCTAACTTCGGTTTCTTAGATTTCGAAACTGAGATCCTATGCATAAACTCCGCCGCCGAGAACTCTTCAATATCTTCTAAATTCAGCTTCGATCCCCCCGACGACGACACCACCTTGACGTCATCTTCTTCCCCGTCCGGCGAAACCCTCCCGTTATTATGACAGTGTTTAACACTTCCGCCGGAACAATCACTCCCCACGCCGCGGCGACGCTGTTTCTTAGCAGCTACGAACAACCGAGCCAAATCCGAAGCATTAGCAGCTGACGTGGAACGCGTCATAGGGAAAGCTACGTACACGTGACATCCTCTGATCTGAAGGTCATCATCGGCGGCTAAAGGACTAAGTTTCCGACCGATCTTTAACGACTTGGCGTCGACTAGGAAGAAGCTTGGGATCTCCATCATTAGCTCGGCAGCTTTCATCGGCGCGTGAATGTGACGTACTCCACCGTCCGGGAGAATGACTCTCGCCGCCGTTAATGACGACGAAGACGTTTTGCTAAGTGCCGAAGAAACGTAGTTTCCCATTACGTGAAGAAATGGATCGAACGTTCAATGAAACAAAAAGCTATATGAGAATTGAATATATTTTTTGGTGTTTCTAGGAGAGGATCCAAGAAGACATGAGAGTATATATACAAGAGAATGTTTGGAGAGAAAAATTAGAATATAATTGATTTTATATAGAATAGTATAATAAGGTGGAGATAGACAGTTGTGCATATACAGGTTGACATTATATGGTTGAATACGCGTAGTATTTTGCATTATATTCAAATCAAATATATTATATAGCCGTGTTTTTCATAAGTCTATGGCCATCTTTTTTTTTTTTTTGCTCTCTACTTATCATTGTCACTTTACTCTACATGGAAGTTATCAGTTGTAAATGGCCAAAAATATTGGTTTGTTGTCAAAAAAAGTTAGTTATAAGTTATAAAATGTAATATTTGTTTTCTAAGGTTTAACTTTAACGGAATTGGAATTTTATTTTTACCGGTTTTCTTCCATAGTTTGTAACTTTTTTTAATAGTAATAAAGTTTGTGAAATTTTCGTGGGGTCGTTCAAAAGTTTTTAACGCGGATTAAATATCAAGTGTGAACTGAAATAATTTTTTACACAAAAACAGATTAAACTAGATTAAGTTGAGATTTAACAAAGATCATATACCACCACACGTAGTATGAGTGGAATGAACGGAAGCTGAGAGCCTGAGAGTAAGGAAGGATCAAGGACGTTACATAATCTAATACTAATATACTATTTGTTACATCCAGAGTTCCAGTTGTTATCTTGCAACAAGTTTCAAATGATACGATTTTATAATCAATTCTTAATGATATGATTAAAATAATGATATGATTAAAATAAAAGTATGGTTTCCACTTATATAAGTTACGTGTTGTTTGGGACCCATCCCTCGTTTCCTTGGTACTTTCGATTTGGTTGATTGCTCTACGGAACCGGATCAGACCCTTTCGTCTGATTTGGAGGATCCTTTGACTTTGAGATATCCGACTGTTCCCTTTATCCATGGGATGAAATACCATTTTATATGATCATCATATGATCATTGTAGAGTTATTAAAAAAAAAAAAAATTCAGAATTCATTGACTAGCTAGGTAGGTTGAAATTTGACACAACAACTTGTGTTACGTTTAACTGCTTATAATTGAATGTTTCATTCTCTTGACAGCAAGATTCATTCCGTTTTGCAATTCTCATAGTAATATATAAACATCTCGTCTTTTTTTACTAACGTCAGGATCTCGTGGTCACGAGAACGTTCAGCATGCACCATCACTTCATTCGGTTCTTGCATTATAAATAAATTTTGAAATAATTGAACCTTGTAACTAAAACCCATGACTTGGTAAACTATATAAAGTGAATCGAACGTTAGTGAGTGAATTGATGAATAAAAATATAAAAATAATAAGGAATGATGTTTAATATACTATGGTAACAATTAACTAGTACATTCTAGCCACTTGAGTACCATACTAACTACTGCATAACAATTTTCTTATGCTGAGAGATTTGGTTGCTGGGGGATCTCTCTTGAAAGGAGGTACACGATCTTATCAAACAATTCGTATATATTGTGCACACTTTTAAGTGAGATTAAATTTTATATTATTTGTACGTACAAAGACCAAAAAGAATATCTTAATTAAGGAGAGATATGCACTCGACTATAATGATTCTCGCCAACATTTCCCTTGAATCTGTCATATTGTGTTGCCACTCGTGATTTCCTCCACTGAGTTTCGTCTTTCGTGTGCCACGAGATCGTCGCAAAATTTCATGATTTTGGTCTCTAGTGTATAATAATTTAGAACTAGTCTAGTATTTATCATATATTATGCAACAAACAAAAGAAACAAGTACTTAATTATATTTTAATAACTTTGGAAAATTGTTTAAACATTTAAAAATCTCATTAGTGAAGTCACAAATCGAGAAACATATGGGCGTTTATAATTAACTTGTCAAAACGCTGGAATAAGAAATTGATGTTGATAGTTATATAACCTTGCATTGCCTGAAAATTGAAATCTGAATTAATGCCTTCTCATTACTCATTTCCAAACTTCAAATACACCTTATATACATTTACCTAATTAGCTAGATCATTCGTCTAGAATGATTATATATACATTTGTGTCGTGTGTGTTTGTGTGTACACTGGATATATGATTATAGTATGTCGTTTGCTTGCTGCAACCATTCCATACGTTGTTTTTTTTTTGGTAAAAGCCATACGTTTGTTTTGCGAGTTAGTTGCATGCGCAAGGATGTTCTAGACTTCTACCAAAGTTATCGGTTAGGAGAAGAGGGACTGGTATCGTATCTACAATGATTCTTCTAACCTTTTAATTTGCATATCCTATAATAGCGTGGACGATGATGTCATGTTGGAATGTTCGTCTCTGGCTATTTTGGCTATTATGGGAGTGATTGCAACAGTTCAACTTCATTTTCATTTTTCTTGCCCTTGCTATACCCTCTTATTTAAGGTTTTCTCTGATTAATATTAACAGTGTTTTGTGGTCAACATTTTCACCGATATACAAACTATGTTTTGAACACAGCTTAAGAATCTTTGCTCTTTGGGCGTCAATTTTTAACTACTTGTGAAATTGCCATCGGTCAGTTAGTCAATGTGCGTACGAATATATTTGTCAACGGCTGTTAATTACTTAATTAGATATCTTATTATCTTGTAATTAATTCCCACAAATATACGAAGCAGATATTACTGTTGAAATATCCCAAATTTAACACTTTTAGTTCCAGCATATTCTTCTTTAATGGAAAAAAAAACCCCTAACCTCAAAAATAGGGAGCATGCACGTTAAACATATAGAGCGAGATTAGTTCAATAAAATGACCACTTTATTTCTACACGGTAATTTTCTAAACTTTAACGAAACAAACAAATCTCACAAGCGAAAAAAAAGATCACAAATTCACAACAAACATCAATTATTCACGCCGTGAGGGAAAAAAAAAATCAACACCAAGTATATTACAGAATATTCCGATAATATACATAATTCGAAGTTATCACCAACCAAAGAAGTTTAATCTAAAGCTTCTATATAAACCCTTACGTCGTTTCCATCTCAAAAACCATCACAAACCCCATTTCTTCTCATTTCACATATCCAAACCTCAAAGGTCTCCCAAAATATGAAGAATCTCGCAATTCTTGCTGCCTTGGTTCTCTTCTCAAGCTGTGTCATATCTCAAGTCACAGCAAAAGATTTTGAATCGTTACGTACTGAAGAGCTCCAATGGTGGCATTACCACCATTTCTACCCTTACTTTCACCCTAAGCCACACTGGCCGTTCCCCACCACCGGAAAGGCCCTCCCACCACTCCCGGCTGGCTTCCACCCAATTCAATTCCATCCACCACCGGTTGTCGCCAAATGCTTGTCCGACTGCAAGGACGTGAGGACATGTGTTGCGGATATTGCTAAAGCTTTCTTCACCCGCAAACCGGCTATTGGGTTGGATTGTTGTGCCTCGATCCAGAAGATGGATGAAGATTGCCAGAAGACTGTCTTTGGAGCGTATCACAACCCTTTCTTTGACTGCTTAGTTAAGCTACATTGCTCCACCAAAGCTGGATCCACTCCCTCTGCTCCTTCGCCAGCTTAGGGAGAAGTTAAATTGTTGTTTTCTTAATTAGTAGTTCTTTTTTAGTTATGTTTTCTTTCTTTTTTGACTTTTTATTATGTTACGCTTCAAGGATTTTTAAGTATTTTCTTCTTAATTAATAAAGTTATCGTTTAGCAGTGCTTTACTTATTTATTATTTTGTGTATTATATCATGCATGGTTTACAAAAAAAAAAAAAATCCTGGAATAATTGATCTTAACAAACATAAGATATAAAAATGAACGAAAATTAAAACTAAGTTCTTATAGAGAGGTAAATCTCTCGAACTTTTTAACTTTCATAGTTCATTATTACCTTTTCAAATTAGGAGTAACTATTTTGTTAAGTGTAATCAATTATTTTATCAGTTAATGATTACATAAATAATTTCAAATGTTTTAAATAGAAGAAAATCTAATGATAATGATTACAACGCCAATGGTTTTTTTTTTTAAATCAATATTTTTATCGACTAGAAAATACTACTAATAAATAGATGTCTTATGGTCCAGTTTCTGAATTGTCAGCCCAAATTGAACACGTTAAAAATCATTAAACTTGATTAGCCCAAAACTGTGCTGAATTGGAATAGAGATGATATAGCCTAATCAAAGAGAGGTTCGGTTGGAAACAGAGGATATATTAGATTCGGTTTTGTTGTTGCTGTACTCCATTATTTTTTAAAAAGACCTTTTTTCTTAAGATAACGATCATTTTATAATTAATACAAGTCCAAAATATTATCTAGATCGAAATTAAATAGAAAAATATGTACGATAACATCATATTTCATTATATATCATAAAATTTTCCATTCATAAATATACATAGATTATTCGAAATTATCAAAATCTTGCTTAAACCTCTATATAAGTCCTAACGTTTTACCATCGTAAAACCATCACAAAAAAAAGTAAATTGTTTCTTTTTCTCGCTCAACAAAACTTTAACTTCCCAAGAATTCAGAAAAGAAGATGAATACTCCAACAGTTCTTGTTGCTATAATTCTCTTTACATGCTGTGTCACATCCCAAGTCACAGCAAGGATTTTGGAGGAGCCAACTCCATCATTACGTAATGAAAAGCTCCAGTGGTGGTACCACAAGCCACGTTTCCCATCCCCTAGAGCCGGAAGAGCCTTGCCACTCCCGGCTGGCCACTTCCACCCAACTCCATTCAACCCACCACCGGAAGTTGCCAAATGCTTGGCTGATTGCAAGGAGGTAAAAACTTGTTTTGCAGATATCAGAAAAGCATTCATCACTCACAAACCCGCTATTGGATCTGATTGTTGCGCCGCAATCCAAAATATGAAAGAAGATTGCGTGAAGACCGTGTTTGGATCTTTCCATAACCACTTCTTCAATGGCGTTATCAAAAGACATTGCTCTAACAAGGCGGTTTCATCTCCTGCTTCATCTCCTGCCCCTTCGCCAGCTTAGGGTTTCTTTTTTTTTTTCTGTTAGAATTTGAAGTATTGATTTACTAGAATCTTTTTTTTTTAGTTTTTCTAAGTTATGTTTTTTTATTTTATAATCCACTTTGATCTTGATATACAATTCGTTCTACCTATTCGAATAACAACAAAAATTCTTCTATAATTGAGTTTTTTTGTTCATTATCTATATAATTTAGTTAACTTCTAATTTCAGTTCTTTAATCTACGATGATTCTTTTTTTAACTATTATTACAAGTAGTATTTGAGTTTTATGCTGAATCCGGATCTTGGTTTTTGGTCAGGATTCCACAGTCATAAAAAGGAAGGTTGAACATTATTTAATTTATTTTGAGCAAGACAATGAAGAAAATTTGTTTTTCATTGCTCTAATATGAGGTAGCAGTCAAAATTCACTTTGAAGGTCAAAGATTAAAATATATTTTTTTATAAAAAGAAAAAAAAGCAATGTTAGAAAAAATCAGCCATTAATAATAAAATTATTTCATAATGTTGCAATAGTATCAAACGAAATACAAATCAAAATAGAACGAAACTTGGTTCAACAATAATGGAAACGAAACCCTCAAATCTCCAAATCAATGCAAACGCATTATTAATAAAGTCTTCAAACATTTTTCATAAAATAATTCGATTAACAGATACCATTCGTCTTATTTCAAACAAAGATGCAATTAAAACTCAAGGAAAAAGATTAAAAAAAACAGAGAACTAAATCTTCATTCACAAAACAAAACTCTCCTAAAATCTAACAGAAACAATACCAAAAAGATCAAATATTAAAAAATCCAACAACTTTCACTTTCATCAAAAAAAAAAAACATTGAATAAATCATACCAAACATAAATGCGTGAAGAGCCAGAGAAAGTGAGGATTTGTACAAAACGGTCTTAATATGATCCATATGTAAAGATAACCAAAAAGATGTTCCCAAAGATTAATATATATATATATATATCTTATATAATATCAGAAGGTTTTTCTCAACTTTTGCTAAAAAGATGACATTTGGCCTATTATCTATATGACACTTGTACATTTTTGTTGTTTGGACCTAATTAACTAAATTCATTTATACTTTAGACCTAATTCACTAAAAGCCCATAAAAAAAAAACTCTTAACATTTCCTTCTTCCCTTCTTCAATTAGACCTCTTCCAATCTAAACCCACCATTTATCAGTTTGTGGTTTCATCCTAGAAACAATCTGATTATAGGTTATTTTGAAATTATAAAAATATGTTTCAATCTTATGTAAGATTCACGGGCAAAAACGGTTTCTAAATTATGTAAATAATTTATTTATGAGTTTCAATCTTATAAATGATTCATAAGCAAAAAAGGAATCTAAATTATGTTAGATTGTAGATGTTTACGTGTTCTCAAAATTTTCTTATAAATAAATAAATTTTTGACTCAAATTTTAATTTATGAGTTTCCATTACTGGGTTTAGTTTCTAGCCTTTAATCTTATATAATCTAATGTGGGGATGTTTTATGTAAGTAATTTGATAATTGCTTACTCATTTATTCCCATTAGATATTACCAATTCGTTTTCCATAATATTAGAATTCAATCCGTTTTCCATAAAATTAAATTTCAGTCCCTAATTACTCTCATTTTAAGAGAATTTTTTCTGTCATGATTATTTAATTTAAGTCATTAGGTTCCTATGAAGAATTATATTATTCTTATATATCTTTCTACATTTCAATAGGTATTCTTGAATAATTTTTAATATTTTTTTGCAGGTTATCATGTTTGTTGTTTGCATTAAAACTACATCAGAATATATAATGTGAGAATGTTTGACAAATTTACTTATTCATTAGAGTGTTAATGTATGTATTTCCTAATCTCCATGGACCGGTCCGGCAATTTTGGATGACCTATGCTAATTTATTTTTAAAAAACCATTTTCATTATCGTAAATAAAATTATAAGAATAGTAATATAAATTTTTTTTTCATAAGATAGTTTCTAAGTCCATAAACCAATATATGTTCGTTTTGCTTGCTCACATTTTTTGTCTTTTCAATGTTTTCATATTCATTTAAATATTTATAAAAAAATAAAAATTATATTGCCTAATAACTCATTATTGTTTTCAAACTCTTCGAATATAGAAATTTTTTTTTATTAGAGTTTCAAATTAGTTTTTCTAAATTAAATTTTACTTTAAAGTTTCATCAACAACAAGTTTAATTAGCATTAATCTAATGCTCATTCACCAACAATTCAAAAGACGAAATAGTTTTTTTACATAAACCTAACAAAACTTCATCCGTAAATTGGATATATCTACATGAAAAGTATATGTTTTTTATATAAAACTTGAACTTATATAACAAAATCTAAAAACACCGAACTTATAATTTTGTTTTTCCCTACATAAAAGACAAAAAAAAACTTTTGGTCTAAAGTATGCTCCAAAAAGTTTGATGCCCTAATACTTGGCTTCATTTGCTTACCCTATGGGTTGGGCCTCGGTCTGGGCCTTGAACCATATTTTATATTTACTCTAGGATTATCGTGTTTGTTGGTTATGTTAATACTACTACATCATGAAAAAATGAACTATCATGATTTAATATGTTCAACATCACTACAAGAAATATGCGTATTTTTAGCACACGAAAAAACGCTATCATTTCGTTTCGATAGCGATTTTGTAAACGCTGTCTTTGCCGGTGCTATCTTAGAGGGGGCACATACAATAGCAATTTTTTTTCTTTGCTATTATTTGTCTCTCTATAATAGTGCATTATTATCGCTATATTAAGATTATTAGTAGCATTTCAAATTTGCTATATTATAATTAACAGTGTGTAAAGTAGACTAAAACTTCTTCTTAATAGACGATGCATATGAGTCTCTCTATTGTAAATTTAGTTTGTGATGTTACTATCATATGCTTAAAAAATCATGTTGTTAAGATTGTGATGTCTTTTTATATCATACCATGATATGAGTTGCATTTTTCTATACTAATTAATTTGACTTCTATAGTTTTGAGTAATATATGCTAATTGTATATTGGTATCATATATTTTTAGGAATCTTAGTATCAAATAGCTTTAGAATTAACCATCCTAAAAATAAAATATCAACAAAAATTCTCATAACATTTTCCACTTTCACATATAATATTTTACTTCCTAAGAAACTTTTTTTATTATGACATTTGATATTATAATATTCTGCGGTTTTTCTTCTAAGTAGCTACGACAAAATAAATATTTGTTTTATCCAATTGCATTTATGATAAAGCTAAATAGACATATCTAAAAATTTATTTCAGCGATGGAACAAAACTATTGCATTTTTATAGTCAACCATAACTTAGAGTAATTTTCTATAACTTTATTTACTTGGATTCATTTTCATTATTAAAATTTTGTAAAAACAATTTAATTTGTATTAGAATGTATAAAGAATAAATTATATTGAGGGATGTGATTGCATTTTTTACCTCACCAAAAATTAGCTGGTAAAATATATTTATTAAGTTCATTGTTGTTTACCTAAATTTCATATTTAGATCGTATTCATGTAAGTTATATTCCAAAATTTCATGTTTTTGTAGATGTCAGTGGTAATATAATTTGTGCAAACGCAAGAGAGAAAATAAAAAGATGGAGAATGCTTAATATGTCTTGAAAGTCTAAAGGGAGAAAAAACCATAAACCCACTACTATGTAATCAAAAATTTCTCCACACGTTGAAATACTCTAATAATATATATATAAGGAAAATGCAAGTAAACAAAAGAACCAAAAAAAATTGAAATGATCAGTATATTTTAAAAATCATTAAAATAATAATTGCTGAGTAAACAAATAAAAGAACTATAATATCTAAATTACTAAAATTCAAAAATAATGTAAGCTAAATCTGTGCGTAGCACAGGATGACTTCTAGTATATATATATATTTAAACATATCAGTTTGGTTCTGAATTTATAAATGAATAAGGAGAAAGATTAGCCTAAGTTACTGATAGTTCAAAGATATCGAGCAGCCTGCGGAGCAAAAGGATCTTTATATGAACAGAAAACGCTTTCGAGCGCATCCGCCTCTCTGTCTCTATTTGCACTTAGCTTTAGTTTACATCAGAGCGGTGTGGCCTCACTGGCGTCTTTGACGGGCTTACTCTTCACACACATAGACAAAGCAAACATTAATCTCACAGTGATAAGTGTTATTAACCTTATTTTTTTCTTGTAAGCTCACCTTATTTGGAGCCCTCCCAAGACAATACCACTGCAATTAAGAGCAGAAACTGCACTTTCTGCCTGAATTACATGCAAAGAGTCATAGCATATAAATAATGTTCATAACACAGGGATAAATACTATAATCGAAATCGATGAATGGAAACAAGCGATTAGAAAATCACCAGACTAAATTCGACAAAAGCAATGTTGGTTTGGTGGTAACTGTCTCCAAGCAGCCTCAGATCGTGAACCTAAAAAGAAAAAAACAGAGATGGTGGTAAATGAGAAAACAAAACATCTTTCATAGTATATACAAACGGGCTACAGTCAAAACCAAATTATCTATACCTCACCACAAGCTGTTTTAAAGAAATCTTCCAATTCCGTTTGAGTGACCTACATTTAAAAAAAAAACGTATATAAGATGGTAAACGTTGATTAGTCTGATATGAAAATAGGTACTGAGCGTAACAGAGGATTTGACAAAAATGAACATAATAAGTTTTACCATCTTGCCAATGTTAGTACAATAAACAGTCCTTGCACACTTCTCTCGCTCGTCCTCAGACTAAAGGAAAGAAAATAACGTTATGCGAACACATAGTTGTGAGATTGAATCAGAGTTATCTATAGTCGTCAAGCTCAAGATTGATTATATTAAATCAACTTACCTTTGGAAGGAAATATGGGTTAACAGGCGTGATCGCTGTTTTGGAAATAAGAACCCTAATAGGATGAGAACCAACCATAGTACCCGATTTTCCTAAAGCAGACCTAGCTCCCTCTGAATTAGTGAACTCAATGAAGGCGAAACGGAGAATAGACTTAGGGTCACTGCATATACGGCAATCAACAACCTTTAAACCCAAAAAGAGAACAAATGTATAAGAATTGAGTGAACACCAAGACACAAAACTGGTTTAAAGGTCATTACGTAAGTACCTGGCCACAAGATAAAAATAGACTTGCAAGCTGCTCCTCAGTAACCTATAAAAGAAAAAGATAAAGAGAGCTTTTGGTTGTTTAATTAGACAAAAAAAAGAAGAAAAAAAAAGAAGAGAGCTTTTGGTTATATATAATTGAGACTCTTTATGAGAAAAATGGTTTCTAATTGAGACAATATATATCTCTGTTCTATACTTGTTGATCGATGTCTGAGACATATACAGTTCTCCTGATCTGACTCAAGTTTCTTCTTTTGTTCATCCATCGCCTCCCTTGCTCAAAATTCATTCTCTGTGTTTAATTGGCAAGACTTAAAGAGCAAGCATGCATTAAGAAGAATGACAATAAACTAACAAAAATCAATATGCACATAGGTTCAAAGCTTTCAATCACTACTCAAAAGGGTTATTTCATGGCACTGGAAATTACCAAAATTAAGTTGTTTTGATCATTTTTAGGTGTGTTGTGGCAATAAACAAAGCGTTTGACAAAATATGGGGAATTGGAGTCCGTTTTCGGGTGTGTTGTGAGACTTTATTTTTGGTTATTTCTTGCCATAACACACCTAAAAATGATCAAAACAACTTAGTTTTGGTAATTCCCAGTGCCATATAGATGCCACAGATCGTCTGACTCAACATCGTTAAACTCTGATTTAACACTGTTCGAATAGAGATTGAAATTGATAACATTTTATATAGTTTAGGTAGCAAATTTGAATTTTAATACAATTCAGGTTGTTATTTGCAGGGTGTTGAAGTTTAGGTATGAAAAAGCGTTCAACAAATAATTGGGGTTGATTTTGGTTGTTTTCCCATTTCCTCATTCCCTTCGATCAGTTCCTCCCACTTATTATTATAGTATTCTATGTATTCTTCGTATTTTCATAATTTACACTCTCTTTTAGCAAACATTTTTCTTATTTTTTACACAGAAAATATTAATCCAATTACTAACTTTTTAAAAACCCGGCTTAAGACATTAAATATTAAAATGTAAACACATCCAAAATATAGAGTTCTGTTTGTTTTAAATTTTAACTATAATACAATTCAAGAAGATCCAATTCCACATTTAAATTCTATAAACAAAACTAGTGAAATGTAGGGAGTGGTTCGCCCTAATTCTCTCTCAGGCACGATAATCGAGGCGCTGCTCTACTCACCTTTCTCCGACGCCGGTAGAGCTCCGGCTCGCCGGCGTCGGGATCTCTCAATCTCTCTGCTCCTTTACTACTTCTGTCTACAATTCTCGTCCATGTCTTTGGTTCTCTTCATCGGAGTCCTCTTGAGAGTCCAGATCTAAACTCCGATTTTGCATCAGTTTTATCCACCTCCCATTGTTCCTCCGCTTTCGTCCTCCTCTCTCAGTGAGGCTGCTCGTCTGAGTACACAATTGCTTGAGTTCACCCCTCAACCCCCCGAATGCCCTGGTTCTCTTGGTGATTATCTCTCGATCAGGTTTTTCCCACAGTTAACCTTAACATCTCACCTATCCTCGGAGTTATATCCTCCCTCCAAGTGTTTTACTTGGCGGCAGCTGGACGGGAGTTCTGTGTTGACACCAGAGCCTTTGAAGATCTTGACAAAGAACACCATAACCCCGGCTTGCTTTGTTCTAACCTCGCTATCTCTTTGGCCCAGGTTTGCTCCCCAATCTTACTTTGGAACCCTGGTAGATAGTCTACTCTGCTTAGACTATGATTCATCCCTACACTGGAACCTTCCCCGATCCGTCTATAATCGTTTTATATCAAGTTCAAATTGTTTAGTCCCGGTGTCATCTGCTTGGTCAAGATGAGGTTTCCTCGATAGCAGAATATTGGCTTCTTATAATTTGCTTGAAAACCCTTTGTGTCGAGTTCAGTGTGAATCCAGGTTTGGTCTTAACTCCACTCTCTCCCTCCCTATTCAACGCTTGGTTTGCTCAATGGTATCACTAGTTCGAAGACTGCTTCTGATCCTTAAGCCACCATCATTGTTAGAATGGTATGAGAGTTATTTGAAAACCGTTCTTGTCGGATCTCCTAGGGATGCTCTCCTTGAGGGAGACTGCTTGATGAGCTTGGCATTATGATCCCACATTTACAATGTTGGGAGTACCTCGCCTTTCACCAGCCTCTTTTATCCACCTCACCTGATTGCAAAGCTCTCTAAACTGCAAACCATCTGCTTTATGAAGCCCCCTCATAGAAACTTGAAGATTAGTGGCATTATGACCCTCACTCCAAGGAGGAGTGGTTACCACAACCTCTTCAAGTCCTGTTTCATCAACCTTGGACCAACAACTACTTCTGTAGTAACCGGTTATCAGAACCTCAGCTCCCCTGCTCGACCCTTTGGCAACACAGCTTTGCTATTCTCATCTCTGCCAAGTCTTCGAAGAATCAAGACAGTGGCTTTCTACTCCTTTGACTTGTTCATGGAGTCTGCATCGATTTGCCTTGACCTCAAAGATTCCATGCTGCTTCCTAGCATGTGGTTTATAGCTCTCAAGCTTCTCACATCGAATGCTTCTATCTATCCTTGTACTTCTATTGATCTATGCTTTGCTTTATCTTACCCTATGTTGTACCTTAAACAATCATTGCCTTGTATGTTACTCTCTATTTAATAGAATGGTAACACTCTTGGATCAAAAAAAAAAAAAAAAAAATTCTATAAACTATTTTTATGAAAGGAATAACTGAATTAATTAAGAGTTGAGCTAACAAACAATGAATGAGTTTAGTTGCATATGCATTTAATAACCAAAGAAATAATACATCAATAATAATTAAATGCTGAGATTAGAAAAAACACAAAATCTAATAAAATATTTAATATCTGTAAATAAATAAAGAAAAGAGCAATAAAATCTGGGTGGACCAATAAAAGAAAATTACTGAGAATAGAGCTTTTTTTTTTTTTGGCTACCTACACTGCATGTAGATCTCTCCAAAATTCGTATTAATTATGTGTTAGTTTTCTTGGTTCGGTCACATTATTTACATTAAGTTTTGAATATGAATTTAAATTTTAATGTTAGAAAAATATAGCCAAAGAAACAATATAAATTAAGAATAATTAAATTCTGATAAAAAATAAACTTACTAAATCTAAGAATTAAATATAACAAAATATTTAATATCTATAAATAAAGAAAAAAGAAGAAGAAAATCTGGGTGGACCAAAAAGATGTGGTATTCCCATTTTTATTAGAGTGTAAAGTAAAATAAAAGATTCACTAGCTCTACTCTTTATATATATATATATGATCTTCCCATATTGATAGAGTAAGTTATAAGAAAAGAAAAAAAAATTAATGATCAATAAGCTAGTTTAATCACTGTCTTTTATAAGAGATGACGACCAAAAACCTTCCAGAGGATTTGGTTGTAGAAATACTCTCTAGGATTCCGGTTGTATTTTTGACACCGTTACGATCAATATCCAAAGGATGGTATGTTTTTGCTTTCGATTTAAGATAACAAATCATCTTGTTTGCTTTATCTGCTTTCAGTTTAAGATAACACGGGTTCAACCTAAAAATCCTTACAAAGAATTCGATTTATTTGCTTTCGGTTAAGATAACAAATCATCTTGTTACAAAATCTTGAGGATTGGTCGATCTCGTCATGGTACCATATTTCAAACTGAGAACGAAATCTAGGACTTCACCTCCAATTCTTGGAGGGTTGTTGTTGGTAAGACTATAGACTGGTCCATTGTAGAGGATGATCACACTACGAAGATTGTTACAGAGATTGACGACACTCATGGCATGTATGTGAAGGAGAATATTGTTATAAAGGGGGTGACAACACTTGTTGCATGTATACGAATGGAAATACTTACTGGCTTGTTTTTACTCCAAACTTACGTGAACACCACTATAATTATCTCTTACTAAGTTTTGATTTCTCTACAGAGATATTTGGTAATGTGCTTTTTTCCAGGAGACGATATATATGCATGTTTTCCTTTGGCTTTATCTGTGACTAGAGAAGGGCAACAACTTTGTATATTGCTAAATTGTGTCCTAGGGCCAACCATTATTACATATGGATAGCATCAAAGAGTGAGTATCGGAGCAATATCATGGACCAAGTTCCTCACTGTGTGGGACGATGGTTCCATCTATTATTTTGGGTTTAGGCATTTTAGGGCGGTGGGTTGAGTTTCTTGGCTGACCATGAGAAGGAAATTTTATTGACTCGTAATCAAAACAGCCACGACCAATATTCCAAGAACATCATATACATTATGGGAAAGGGTAAATACATAGAATTGGATCATCATGGCGCAAAACCTACACATGAATCTCCTACCCCACTTCTCTTCTGCTATGTTCCAAGTTTGGTTCGAATCCAGCATTGTCTCTAGTTCTTTGGAAGAGGCAAAAGGCTAGGAAAGCACCTATAATGAGTATAATTACTCACTTGTGCAGGATAGAATGATAAGTGTAGGTTAAGATATTATTAGGCTCATGTTAGCTTAATCTTATGTTGTATATAAACAGAGAACACTGTACAGTTTACAATTAATGAGAATAATAATCAATTCTTCATCTTGTTCCTTAAGCTCAATTCAGAGTTTGTTACAGTCTGTTAGCACCAAGTCAGTATATGGCCTTGTAATTGTCACACTAGTCTATGCATTCTCTAATCCAACTCTTGATATTTCATAAAATATATATGCATTAATTGCTAATTTATATAACTTAATTGTCTTCGATTTTTCAAGTTGAATGATGTTGGGTACGTTGATCTTTTGTTAAACGAGTATATATGTTGTCTTTGATCATCAAAATTCTTTTGATATCTTATAACTAATTAAGCACCAGGACACTTTGGTTTCTAAATGATGTAAAGACTTGGAGGAAAAAGAGCATTTCACATTAGACAAAATTAGTTTTACCCAAAGTTGTTACTTCCACTTATCTTCTTGCACATGTAGTTGAACGTGTAGTTTGATGACTCGGTGCTGAATAATAAGAGGAAACAATTACTAAATCTTTGAAACAGTTACATATAATTTCATATAAATAAAATTTTAATGTACTTATTTGTATCAAATTCGGATCTTAAAATCAGAACTAATGAATTCTAATGGATTATTTGCATTATCCAAATTCGGATTTATTCACTCTAGATATTTGATTTTTTGGATCAGATAAGAAAAAATTGCATACTAGCTATTGGATCCCGAATAACAGTTTCACGACCATGAAGATCCCACTTGTGTTGTACGCAACCCTATGATCTTAACAAACATAAGATATAACAATGAACAAAAATTAAAACTAATTTCTTATACAGAGGGAAATATCTCAAACTTTTTAACTTTCATAGTTAATTATTACCTTTTCAAAATAGAAGTACATATTTTGTTAAGTGTAATCAGCTATTTATTTATCAGTTAATGATTACACAAATAATTTCAACTGTTTAAAATAGAAGAAAATCTAATAATAATTATCAATACAATAAAAGAAGAAGATAATTGTGAAGTGAACTTAGTTCAGTGGCAGGAGGTAAGTCCATTTGCAGAAGGCACCATCACACCCGGGATCGAGTTCTGGCTCCTACGAATGTAGGAATTTGGCTAATGGGTCGTCCAGTTGTGGCCCAATGGTTGACAAATAAAAAAGAAGAAGATAATTTTCTTCAATGTTGACACATCAGCATTAACATTCAAGCTGATGTTGACACATCAATTACAACAGTTAACCAATTAAAATATAAGAATTAATACAATTCAGCATATACTGCCAATAAAAATTGAATTACGTTCCACGTGTACTATGTCTCCCACATATTTTTTTTTCACAAACTTGCTATCTAAATTAAAACATATGTGTCCAGCCAAGCCCACAACCCAATTTAAAACAAAACTCAATGTTAACTTATATTTTTTCAAGTTTGTATCTTCTCAAATAGTTAGTTACAAGAAAAAGACATAATAAACCTAAATAAAAAACTCCCCTTTTTAGTTGCTGCTTCATTCTATTTTTTTTTTCCAATTTGAATTCCACCAAGTTAAACAAAAACCGAGATTGTGAATCATGTGGGAAATAAAACACATGGCCATCCCGAATCTAATGACTGTTATGTAAGTTTTGTTTTCCTGATTTACCTTTGTGTTTGTGGTTTTGGGTAGAAGAGAAGTTTTGATTTTTTCTGACTGAATCTCGTTACAAATTTGGTATTCGCTGATTCGGGGGTAGAAGTGAAATTTAACTTTTTGGGAGTATTTCTTTGTTAGGTGAGTGATGATTATGAATAATACCGACAACTTTCTAATGTAAACAAGTTCTGGCTTGTGAACATTGTCCACATTGGTATGGAACTATAGGATTTAGCTCAAAGGTGTTTGTTTTAGATATATTAATAAATTATTTTATGAATTAAACTGCAGTTGATATCGAATTGAATATGTGAGCTCATATTCAGGGCAGAGTTGCTTTTGTTTAATTTTTCTTAATCTGAAATTAAGTTTTCGGAAGTTTTTTTTTTATTGCAGTTTAAGAATGCTAACCCAATCGAAGGAACTTTATTTGGTAAACAGAAGAGTGTGGCACAGATCAAGCAGAATTCATTAACATCAACATTAGTGGATAAGCAAAGGGTTGAGTTAGCTAGGAAGAATGTGAGAGCTCTTCATAACAATTTTAAAGGTGATTAGGTGAACAATTGTGTTTTAGAAAATATTATATATCGGTTGTTCAAAAAATATTAAAAAATTATATAATATGACTAAACTAGCTTAGTTTAACTGGCAACAAGAATGAGAAAAAAATGGAACCTATGAGAGAAAGTCTACTTGATATGAGCAGAAGCCATGGTATGGAAGTTCTCCCATGACCTACCTGCACCGAATTAGTTTTAGATTGCTAAAAACCTCTTAATCTCAACAATTTCTCTACAAAGAAAAAACTATGATTTCAATTTGTCTACAAAAGCTAAATAGAGAAGCCAAGAACATGGTCAACAAACCATGTCAATTATCTAGATAAATCCACTAAAAGAACAAGACAAGTCAATAGAAAATAACATCTATAGATTCAAAGAAAGGCTTAAGCATGCAGCTGTCGAATCAATAAAATCAAAATTGAAATCAAATTGACCGATTCCTAGAAATACATGATTGGAGTGAACTAACGCGACTTTGAGTTGAGAAGAATAGCTTTGTTTTCAAGAATTTGGTGACATTGAGCGGAGATAGAGTTAAAGTATATGTGAGTCAACATGGTATGACATGAGGTGGTTGAAGAGAGTCAACAAGGATGAGATTAGGATAGTGTCTCTTGTTCAGGAGGCCGAGGCTTTCACAAGCTAGATATGTCTACAAATAATAATTTTTCTAACAATAAAACAAAACACTATAAAACAATTATGTGATTAAATATGTATAGACTATAAAAAAGTACACCACAAATTCAAACTACACTAATATATTTCCCACAAAAATTAAAGAAAATAAAACAGAACATGCATTAGAGTTAGTTAGGCTAATTATACAATTAAGTATTTAAGTTACCCGATTTAAATGTAAACATTTATAAGCTGTATTAAATTTGAGATTTCTCTATTTTATTTTATTAATGCATATTTCTATCTTATCATTGTACCATAGTTTTTACAGTTAATTCAATTCTTAAAAAAAAATATTTTTTCACTAGTTCAATCTTATTATATAAAGCTTGATGTCAAAGTTACTTATTAACGAGATCGTGACACGTGTCAAATATATTGATTAGATGTTGACACATGTCAATTTTTTTTTATATAAGCATAGTAGAACAGCTAATTATATTTACAAAATTTTACATGTTTATATTTTAAAAATATAAATAAAAAAGGAAAACTAACAAAATCAATATATTTTTCATTGTATGTTAATTATATATTATACGTGTGTTCCCAATAAAATTTGACATGTGTAAGCAAAAACGAAATTAATTAAGCATATATATTAATCAATATATAATGAATAACAAAGTTAGAAAGAATACCATAAGTTATTTAACATAATTTTAGTCCGATATAAATTGTATTTATTGTTGTAATATAAATTTTTATTGTAAATACGCACACAAAATTTTAAAAGAATAATGAACTTAAAAAGAAAAAATTTCAATACATGATGTGTATTAGTATAGTTTTACATATTTTATTTTAAAGATTTTAATGCATGTAGTAATATGAGAAACCTGAAAAACAAAAAAAGAGTTTGTAGGAATGAATTTTTGGTTAATTGATGAAAATTGAAAAAAGCATTACTTATGAAATTATGATATAGAAGAATAATATAGTTGTCCCAGAAAAAAATAGAAGAATAATATTTAGGATATTTTTGGATTTCCAAAATTTTTGTGGATGCTAACTGATTTCATAAGGATAATAAGTAATTGTCAATTTAAAGTTTAATAATAATTCATAAACTAAAATAGTTTTTTTTTATAAATTTAAAGTTTAAATTTTTTTTGATATTATTATGTTAATTTTTATTAATCTTAGATAGTCAAACGTGATTACTAAACTGAATGTCTAACGATGAAATTTATTCTTATTAAAATTTTTTCAAATATTAATATGTAACATATTTTAAAAAATCATTTAAGAATATTAGTACTAGTTTCTATGTTTGATTTTATAATTTTAACACATGTATTTTTGTAATACATATGTTAAAACACAAGATAATTCGAAATAGATTATAATTTATATGAATGAATCTTCAGTTATTTGATGAGAATGTCTTTATATCTTTATATATGTTTTATTTTATAAATTTCATTCATTTAAAATTGATTATGACATGAGGTAAAATTAGTACTTATGAGGTAACAACATAACAAATAAATGTTAAATAATGTTGATTCAGATTTTCTGCAAATTATATTTTGTTAATTTTTATTTGTATTTTCAATTATTACTAAGATAGAGATTTGATATGATGTTTTAATTGTGTTTGATATAAAATATTTAGTTTTATGCATTAAGATGAAATGTATAATTTAACGTAAAAAATAGTTTATTATGATAGTATAGATATTTAAATGGTACTCCCTGTCTTATAAGAGTTTTGGGTAAAATCATATAGATTAATAAACAATAAATATTATGTCATTTATAAAACTTCAACCAATACGAAATATACTGCATAGTTCAAATAGTCATAAATTTTTATATTAATATAAATTATACATAGAAATTTGAGAAATTATTATAAAATAGAGAAAAAGCCTTAAAGCTCTTATATAATAGAACTTGGGGAGTATTAAAATGAAATATGAGAGGTTCATATTCAATATGAAAATGTTACAAGATAAAATTTAAAAATATGTATACTACTACTTAATAATTTTTAATATATATATTTTTTAATTTTTACCCGCGTAATAACGTGGGTATTATCTAGTATATCTATAAATAATTACAAAAAATATTCCACGGTATAGCGCAAGTCTAACCTAGTAATAATAATAATGATATATTTGTAGTCTTTTCCACAGAATTTATCTTATGGTATTTATCGAAACTCTACAAATTCAAATATAGATATTTTACAACGCCAATGGTTTTAAAAAAAAGAGCCAATATTCCCACTTTCTGAATCAATATTTATTAGTTATCGGCTAGAAAATATTTATCAATATCTATACTAGTATTTTTGCAGCAGTTTTTGCTCAAAAAAACTTTTTGGAAAGTTTTTACATTTAATGCATTAACTTTAATATTAGTTACCAAAATTTAAAAATTAATTATAGGTAAGATTTAAAAAAATAAGGAAATCTTTCTACCTCATTCAAACATAAATATATTATTCCCTTTCATTTTTATTTGAATTTATATTTAAATTATCTTGAATTATTCTATAATACATTTAATAAAAATTGTGATTTTTTCATGCATATGATGTAATACAAAATTTTAAAAACGGACATATATTACTCAATCAAAATAAAAAATACGGGTACAATATCCCACATCGTCTAAAAAATTGGGCAATGGTTTAGAGTCATACTATAATAGAGACCAAAATGATTCTGAATACAAATGAGTAGAAACCTTGATTTATCAGACATTAAAACTTTAAAAACTTTTATTTGGTTTATTCCGGTTCTTTATTTTAAAGATTTTTAAAAGGTTTAAAAACTTTTATTTTGTTTATTCCGGTTCTTTCTTTTAAATATTTTTAAAAGGTTAAATATGAAAAAATATTTAAAACCTTTAAAAAGTTAAATATGATAAATATTATACCGTAGATACACAATAAATATTAAAAATTAAGATGATATAATGTAAGTTAAAATATCTTGGGACGGAGTTATATAGCAGTACGGGTTTTATCGATATTTATATAAATTAAAAAATATCATTAATTCGGTGTTACAAGGGTAAAACATCATTTCATTATTTTGTTAACACTGTCAGTATTAGAGAATAGACATATCTAATTAAATTGATTAAATTATATAAACAATAAATTCTATTGCAGTATTATATGGTTTATTTAACAATTATTATATAATTATAATATATTTATCTAACAAATACAACTTATAATTTAAATATTTTAGTTATAAATAATTTTGCTGCGCGGTGTACCGCGGGTCTTAATCTAGTTTATTAGTTATCGGCTAGAAAAAAACTAATAAATAGATGGCTTATGGTCCAGCTTCTGAATTGTCAGCCCAACTTGAACACGTTAAAAAACATTAAACTTGATTAGCCCAAAACTGTGTTGAATTGGAATAGAGATGAATGATATAGCCTAATCAAAGAGAGGTTCGGTTTGAAACAGAGGATATATTAGATTCGGTTTTGTTGTTGCTGTACTACATTATTTTTTAAAAAGACCTTTTTCTCAAGATAACGATCATTTTATAATTTATACAAGTCCAAAATATTATCTAGATCGAAATTAAATAGAAAAATATGTACAATAACATCATATTTCATTATATATCATAAAATATTCCATTGATAAATATACATAGATTATTCGAAATTATCAAAATCTTGCTTAAACCTCTATATAAGCCCTAACGTTTTACCATCGTAAAACCATCACAAGAAAAGTAAATTGTTTCTTACTCTCCTTCAACAAAACTCTATCTTCCCAAGAATTCAGAAAAGAAGATGAATACTCCAACAGTTCTTGTTGCTATGATTCTCTTTACATGCTGTGTCACATCCCAAGTCACAGCAAGGATTTTGGAGGAGCCAACTCCATCATTACGTAATGAAAAGCTCCAGTGGTGGTACCACAGGCCACGTTTCCCATCCCCTAGAGCCGGAAGAGCCTTGCCACTCCCGGCTGGCCACTTCCACCCAACTCCATTCAACCCACCACCGGAAGTTGCCAAATGCTTGGCTGATTGCAAGGAGGTAAAAACTTGTTTTGCAGATATCAGAAAAGCATTCATCACTCACAAACCCGCTATTGGATCTGATTGTTGCGCCGCAATCCAAAATATGAAAGAAGATTGCGTGAAGACCGTGTTTGGATCTTTCCATAACCACTTCTTCAATGGCGTTATCAAAAGACATTGCTCTAACAAGGCGGTTTCATCTCCTGCTACATCTCCTGCCCCTTCGCCAGCTTAGGGTTTCTTTTTTTTTTTGTTAGAATTGGAAATATTGATTTAATAGGGTTTTTTTTTTTTTTTTTTTTTAAGTTATGTTATTTATATAATCCACTTTGATCTTGATATACAATTCGTTCTACCTATTCGAATAACAACAGAAAGTTTTTTATAATTGAGTTTTTTTTGTTCAACATCTATATAATATAATTTAGTTAACTTCTAATTTCAGTTCTTTAATCTACGATGATCCTTTTTTTTTTTAATTATTACAAGTAGTATTTGAGTTTTATGCTGAATCGAATCTCGGTTTTGGTCAGGATTCTACAGTCATATAAAACAAAATTAAAAGAAGGTAAATTCGTTTCCATTGCTTTAATTATGAGGTAGCAGTCAAAATTCACTTGGAAGGTCAAAGATTCAAGTATTCAAGTTTATAGAAAGAAAGGAAAAAAGCAATGGTAGAAGAATCAGCCTTCAATAATAAAAGCAATGATATCAAACGATAATACAAAACAAAATAAAACGAAACTTGGTTCAATAATAATGGAAAGGAAACCTTCAAATCTCCAAATTCAATGCAAACGCATTATTAATAAAGTCTTCAAACATTTTTCATAAAATATTCGATTAACAGATACCATTCGTCTTATTCTTCCGGTCAGAGACAAACTTCTTCCAGCCTTTGATGATGTCTCTCTGCTTCTCGATATCGATATCGCTTTTCTTAACCGTCACCACCAAGTTATCGCTGTTAGCTTCACTCTTCACTTCCCCAAGTGATATTTTGTGGATCACTCGCGAAGAAAGCTCATCGAGCTATTAACCAAAAAAAAAAAAAAAGCTCATCGAGCTCATGCATCACTTTCTCAATATCGCTCACAAGTCTTTCAGCGAGTGTTCTAGAGAAATCTTCTCTGATAACCACTCGAAGAACAGTTACGTGTTGTGCATCTGGAGGCTTTGTATAGGCTGGTAGCTTCTATATGCATCAAAGTTCGTGGGTTCGAACTCTCATACAGGCATTATTATTACTCTTTCTCTTGTTTTTTACTTTCTATATTTTATTATTTATAATTTATATATTTATGAAAAATTACATATAAAAATTGCTTTAGACCTCTATTATCTTAGGACCGGCACTGCCTCTAATTGACCGCCTGAACAACAAGTAAACGATAACAACTTTGGGAGAAAAAAATCAAATCACAGCTTCTTGATTTTTTCTTTAATAATTTCTTCGATTCTCCTCTCTCTCTCTTTCTCATGGGATCAATTAGTACTTTAGAAATAATATAAAAATAAATTAGTACTTTTTTTTACTTGTCTGACGATTCCTTTATCAATATGCTTATTTATACAATTCTGGTTTTCTGTAATAAGTCTATATGTTTCCTCGTTCCCTTCGATCAGTTCCTCTTACTTATTATTAGTATTCTATGTATACTTCGTATTTTCATAATTTACACTCTCTTTTAGCAAACATTTTTCTTATTTTTTACATAGAAAATATTAACCCAGTTACTGACTTTTTAATAACCAGGCTAAAGACACTAAAATATTAAAATGTAAACACATCCAAAATATAGAGTTCTGTTTGTTTTAACTATAATACAATTCAAGAAGATCCAATTCCACATTTAAATTCTATAAACTATTTTTATGAAAGGAATAACTGAATTAATTAAGAGTTGAGCCAACAAACAATGAATAGTTTAGTTGAATATGCATTTAATGTTAGGAAAATATATAACCAAAGAAATAATACATCAATAATAATTAAATGCTGAGATTTAAAAAAAAAACAAAATCTAACAAAATATTTAATATCTGTAAATAAATAAAGATAAGAACAATAAAATGTGGGTGGACCAAAAAGAAAATTACTGAGAATAGAGCTTTTTTTTTTTTGGCTACCTGCACTGCATGTAGATCTCTCCAAAATTTGTATTAATTATGTGGTAGTTTTATTGGTTCGGTCACATTATTTACGTTAAGTTTTAAATATGCATTTAAATTTTAATGTTAGAAAAATATAGCCAAATAAACAATATAAATAAAGAATAATTAAATTCTGATAAAAAATAAACTTACTAAATGTAATAATTAAATATAACAAAATATTTAATATCTATAAATAAAGAAAAAAGAAGAAGAAAATCTGGGTGGACCAAAAAGATGTGATATTCCCATTTTTATTAGAGTGTAAAGTAAAATAAAAGATTCACTAGCTTTCTACTCTATTAGTAGCCTTTAGTAGCCTTTTCTTTGTGTAGCATTTTTGTGTGACTTTTCCATTTTTATTAGTAGACTTTTCTTTTTTTGCATATATGATCTTCCCATATTTGATAGAGTAAGTTATAAGAAAAGAAAAAAAAGATTAACGATCAATAAGCTAGTTTAATCACCATCTTTTATAAGAGATGACGACCAAAAACCTTCCAGAGGATTTGGTGGTAGAAATACTTTCTAGGATTCCGGTTGTATCTTTGACACGGTTACGATCAATATCCAAAGGATGGAATGTTTTGATCAAAGATGGGAGAGTACTTGTTAAGAAGCACTCTACTAATGCTTCGAACTCCTCTCTGGCTCTCATGTTGATTTGATTATAGGCTTTATATAGTGAGATTCAATTTCCATTGAATTTACACTAACGTTGCTTCCTCTGTTAAGATAACTGGAAAATTTAGCCTAAAAGATCCTCTTTCTTCCGAAAAAGTCGATATATGCGACGTCTTTCACTGTGAGGGATTATTGTTATGCACTACCAAAGACAATAGACTAGTTGTTTGGAATCCATGTTCAGGGGAAACTAGGTGGGTTCAACCTAAAAATCCTTACAAAGAATTCGATTTATTTGCTTTCGGTTAAGATAACAAATCATCTTGTTACAAAATCTTGAGGATTGGTCGATCTCGTCATGGTACCATATTTCAAACTGAGAACCAAATCTATGACTTCACCTCCAATTCTTGGAGGGTTGTTGTTGGTAAGACTATAGAATGTTCCATTGTAGAGGATGATCACACTACGAAGATTGTTACAGAAATTGACGACACTCATGGCATGTATGTGAAGGAGAATATTGTTATAAAGGGGGTGACAACACTCGTTGCATGTATACGAATGGAAATACTTACTGGCTTGTTTTTACTACAAACTTACGTGAACACCACTATAATTATCTCTTACTAAGATTTGATTTCTCTACATAGATATTTGGTAATGTGCTTTTTCCAGGAGACAATATATATGCATGTTTTCCTTTGGCTTTATCTGTGACTAGAGAAGGGCAACAACTTTGTATATTGCTAAATTGTGCCCTTAGGGCCAACCATTATTACATATAGATAGCATCCAAGAGTGAGTACCGGAGCAATATCATGGACCAAGTTCCTCACTGTGTGGGACGATGGTCCCATCTATTATTTTGGGTTTAGGCATTTTAGGACTGGTGGGTTGAGTTTCTTGGCTGACCATGAGAAGGAAATTCTATTGACTCGTAATAAAAACAGCCACGACCAATATTCAAAGAACATCATATACATTATGGGAAAGGGTAAATACATAGAATTGGATCATCATAGCGCAAAACCTACACATGAATCTCCTACCCCATTTCTCTTCTGCTATGTTCCAAGTTTGGTTCGAATCCAGCATTGTCTCTAGTTCTTTGCAAGAGGCAAAAGGCTAGGGAAGCACCAAGTCAGTATATGGCCTTGTAATTGTCACACTAGTCTATGCATTCTATAATCCAACTCTTGATATTTCATAAGATATATATGCATTAGTTGCTAATTTATATAACTTAATTGTCTTCGATTTTTCAAGTTGAATGATATTGGGTACGTTGATCTTTTGTTAAACGAGTATATATGTTGTCTTTGATCATCAAAATTCTTTTGATATCTTATAACTAATTAAGCACCAGGACACTTTGGTTCTAAATGATGTAAAGACTTGGAAGAAAAAGAGCATTTCACATTAGACAAAATTAGTTTTACCCAAAGTTGTTACTTCCACTTATCTTCTTGCACATGTAGTTGAACGTGTGGTTTGATGACTCGGGGCTGAATAATAAGAGAAAACAATTACATATAATTTCATATAAATAAAATTTTAATGTACTCATTTGAATCAAATTCGGATCTTAAAATCAAAACTAATGAATTCCAATGGATCATTTGCATTATCCAAATTTGGATTTAGTCACTCTAGATATTTGATTTTTTCGGGTCAGACAAGAAGAAATTGCATACCAGCTATTGGATCCCGAATAACAGCTGCACGACCATGAATATCCCACTTGTGTTGTACGCAACCCTGGAATAATTGATCTTAACAAACATAAGATATAACAATGAACGAAAATTAAAACTAATTTCTTATACAGAGAGAAATATCTCGAACTTTTTAACTTTCATAGTTAATTATTACCTTTTCAAATTAGAAGTACATATTTTGTTAAGTGTAATCAGCTATTTATTTATCAGTTAATGATTACATAAATAATTTCAAATGTTTAAAATATAAGAAAATCTAATAATAATGATCAATACAATAAAAGAAGAAAGGAATTCTCTTCAGTGTTGACACATCAGCATTAACATTCAAGTTGTTGTTGACACATCAATAACAATAGTTAACCAATTAAAATATAAAGATTAATACAACTGATCATATACTGCCAATAAAAATTGAATTATGTTCCACGTGTACTATGTCTCTCACATATTTTTTTCACAAACTTGCTATCTAAATTAAAACATACGTGTCCAACCAACCCCACAACCCAATTAAAAACGAAACTCAATATTAACTTATATTTTTTCAAGTTTGTATCTTCTCAAATAGTTAGTTACAAGAAAAAGACATAATAAACCTAAATAAAAAAACTCCCTTTTTTAGTCGCTGCCTCATTCTATTTTTATTCCGATTTGAATTCTGAAACGATCCGATCCGTCTTTTTTAATAATAAACAATACAGAAATCTGTTCCCAAACAGAAAGTCTCCCATTCCACCCTCCAGAATTCTCAGGTAAGGCAAAGGTACACCTCTTCTGCACCTAATCCTCCTCCTATCATCAACAAGAATTTCAAAGAGAGAAAAACTGTTTTGCAGTTAACCAAGCCACGAGATTATCGTAGAGTGCTTGTTTCTTCTGTTGATGATTTTGCATGACATAAGAGAAGCACACCCATCCCTAAATCCCGCCCTGGTCCTGTTCCTAACATCCTTGGCAGACCTCATGCACCTAAAGCTTATACACCACCTTGGATGAAGAGGAATTCAATACCATGTTCTGCTCCTCCAGATGCCTGAGCTCCAACACAGTCAAGCTAATGACTGAAAACAAGCGCTTAGTGGGAGGCAACCCACTAGTAGGTTTTTCTTTTTCTTTTGATTTTGATTTTTGTTTATTTTATTTTTATTTTTGCTTTCCTCTTACTTGATAACACTGGGGACAGTGTTGTTTAAGTCTGGGGGAGGTTAGTTACTAACTATGATTTCTGTTTTTGAGTTTCAGTTGTGTCAGTCAAAACCATAAAGTTTGACTCAAATTTTTCAAATTTTTATTTTTGTCTTTGGGAATTATGATCTTGATTAATGATTTCTCTTATTTGGCTAACACTCTAATGATTACTTGTTATGCTTGATCTCAGAACTGAAGCTTAGAAAGACTATGAGCCTTATCAACAATCCTGAAAGCCCTTATTCAATGGATATCTGATTGATCTAACGTTGTCTCAACTTTTATCAGGATTTTAACCGGACTTAATCTCTTACTTTGGGGCTGGAAATCAGTGAACTAGACTTCTTCTTCAGGTCATACAAGACAGTGCAATTTTTCAAAGTACGTCTCCCCTCTCTCTTCCCTTCAGTGCTTTAAGAAAAAAATAAAGAATAAAAGATGAGATGATTTTGATCAGTTTAGAGGGGTAGGTAAATTACCACTGACCTCCTTATTCTACTCTTGAGTCGAATGATCACACAAAGCTTGGAAGTGAGGGGTAGGTAAATTACCGATGACCCCGGTATTCGCTTACACCTTTGATTTAGAAAAAAAAAAAGAAAAGAAAAAAAAATTGGAAGTGAGAAAAGGGAGAGGAAAGGAGATGTAAGAAGAATGTCTTGGCCTGAAGAGAGTCCACATGCCACTGATCAATACACCCAAGGTAAGAATTCACCTTATTTATGCTTTAATATTGACTAATGAGATGACAATGGAGATTTCAGAGATTCCAAGGGATTGTGGGATTTGAGTAAGGAATGTTGATGCTTATCATGGTTGAGTATAAGAAGTAAGTTCTTGAGTCAGGTAAATGAAGAGTGTGAATAAGAATAATCTGCAATTGATTGAGTTCCCTGTTTTCAAACCTCTTTCACAGGTCTAAGCTTATGTTTTGCTTGAGGGCAAGCAAAGGCTAAGTCTGGGGGAGTTGATATATCATGGGTTTTGTGGTTTTTAACCATGATATAAGGAGTCTTTTAGTGTCTTTTCATTTGTTTTCTAGGATGTTTTTCGAGTCTTTACAGGTTTTCTAGGATTTTGGCATGAAATGAGCAAAGTGGAGCAATTTGGATCAGTTTGGAGCAATAATCCACAAGAAATCAACTTGGAATCGATCAGAGGAGATGGTGTCGATCGACACTGCTTAGAATCGATCGACACCCAGTCCAAAACGACGAGAGAGCCAAATTTGGAAGTTTTACAAAGTTGCCCGAAGTTTTCCATATTTGCAAGACTAGTCCCTGACGTGTTTTAGGACATATATATATAGTTTTTAGGTTTTCCAAACCCTTAAGTTTTATTCTATCAATTTTTATTTTTCCTGCAACCCTGTGAGATTTTGAGAGCTTTGGGAGAGAGAGATCAGATCTGCTTTGTAGAGAAGAATTCTTGAACTCCTTCTTATTCTTTTAATCTATATTGCTTATTATTCAGAATCATGTCTTGTTCTTCATTGATTATGTCTGATTAGTTTGCTTGTTAGGTTTAGGGTTTTTCACAGGGATTTTATGAATTGTTAGATCTGTTTATTTAGGATTCATTATCTATCTAGATCTTCATCTTAGGTTGTTCTTCATATTAATCCTTGATTGGCCATCTAGAATTAATACTTTAGGAAAATAAATTGATATGGGAATATAATTGATTTTCCTGATAAAACCTTTTGATGAACAAAATTACTTCTTACAAAGAGATTTGATTTAATAATTTTGTGAACAATCTAAACCAGATTTTATTGCTGATTTTTAACCTAGAATTTTGCAAAGAGATTTGGATTTTCTGGTTTTAAATTTAGATATTATTTGCAGTGAGAACTGATTTATTTTACAAAAGTGTTTAGAGTTCTAGATCTGTTCTTAATTGTTTGAATCCTAATTTATTGATTGATTTAATATTTCATAATTTCCTGAGAAATTCCCTAGGCCTAGCTTTTTGATCTTCTGAATTTACAACAGCTTTATTTAATATTTTGCATTGCTATTTTTAATTCAATTTAATCTATTTAGCATAATTATAAAACTCTATAATTTATTGTGTAGTCTTGAGTCCTTGTGGAATTCAACCCCTAAGTACTGCATTTACCTCTTAATTTGAGAGAGTAGCTCTAGGGTAAATTTGAGCATATCAGAGTGTCTCTTGTTCACGAGGCCGAGGCTTTCACAAGCTAGATATGTCTACAAATAATAAATTTTCTAACAATAAAACAAAACACTATAAAACAATTATGTGATTAAATATGTATAGAGTATAGACTACAAAAAGTACACCACAAATTCAAACTACACTAATATATTTCCCACAAAAATTAAAGAAAATAAAACAGAACATACATTAGAGTTAGTTAGGTTATTTATACAATTAAGTATTTAAGTCTATCCTATTTAAATGTAAACATTTATAAGCTGTCTTATCATTGTACCATAGTTTTTACAATTAATCCAATTTTTAAAAAATTATTTTTTCAATAGTTCAATATAACTTTAAATAATTACAAAAATATCCAGCAGCATAGCGCTAATCTAACCTAGTAATAATAATAATGATATATTCGTAGGCTTTTTCCAGATACGTAATCTATCTTATGGTATTTATTGAAACTCTACAAATTCAAATATAGATATTTTACAACGCCAATGGTTTTAAAACAAAAATCAATATTCCCAATTTCAGAATCAATAATTATTAGTTATCGGCTAGAAAATATTTATCAATATTTATTAGTTATCGGCTAGAAAATAACTAATAAATAGATGTCTTATGGTCCAGTTTCTGAATTGTCAGCCCAAATTGAACACGTTAAAAAACATTAAACTTGATTAGCCCAAAACTGTGTTGAATTGGAATAGAGATGAATGATATAGCCTAATCAAAGAGAGGTTCGGTTTGAAACAGAGGATATATTAGACTAGATAAGGACCCACCCGATGGGCGGGTTAAAAGTTTTGTAAATATAATTAAATTTAATAAAAATATATTAAATATATATTGTATTTTATTTATAAATTTTCTTTTTATTATAATACACTGATTATCCATATACAAATATTTTATGTATGTTACCATTAAAAGTGTATTTTTTACACTTAGGTATATTGTATGTTACAAATATATTATTTACCACCACCTAAAAAATGTCTATATGAAAAAATTAAGCCAACTATTATATGTCTCTTTACTTTCACTTTTGCAAAATTTCTTTAATCACTTAAATTGTTGGCTCAAAAAAAAAATTGAATAAAAAATAAATTACATTACAATAGTGTATGACTAACCATGGAGAGAACCTCGGCTCTGCCCTCCTTCCTTATGGAGAGAACCTTGTGTCCAACCTCCTCCACCATAGAGAGAACCTTCGCTCAGCCTTCGTCTCTTGGGGAGATAACCTTGCGTCCAACCTCCCCCACCTTCCTCCCTTAGGGAGATAACCTTGCGTCCAACCTCCTCCGCCATAGAGAGAACTTCGGCTCTGCACTCCTCCTGTGTGGAGAGAACATGTTCACGTCTTTTAGCTAACTCAAAGTGGTTTCCTCTAGCAACCAATGAATCTAAAGACTCTTATCTAACATCACAAAATCTTTTGATAGTAACTAATGTTAAATTTTCCAATGTAATCAAAGAAGTTTCTTTGACACACCATGATGTAGCCTCTGTCTCCAAGCTCCTATAGATCTGTCAACAATGATTTATGTTTTTTCAATTTATCTATGTTTGTTGTAAGCTTTTGTTTGATTAGCCTATTTTATCCAACTATTAGGTTGATGATCTTCTCCTTTTTATCTCTTTTTAAAATTGAACAAATGGTAACAATTGTGTTTGCACAACAAAAAGGTTTATGACCAACCAATCAAAGTTGAGAAATTAGAAGAAAATTAATTTGACATAATTAAAAAAAATAATAGAAAATTATAAGCACGGTAATATATGAACCTCCAATAATTCAAAGATGAATATAAAAATTAAATAAAACAATCAAAAACTACTACAATAAAATTTTAAAATACAGTATTAGAAATGAAGATGCATATATTAATCTTCCATATTTTTTTTCCGGTAAACATGTTAATCTCACCTATTCTAACTGAAAAATTAGAAAGTATGAGTATATTTTGGTTTTAAAAAATAAGGAAAATTTGCCTTCACATTAAAAAAAGCTTCACCAATAGAACAAAGTTGAAAGCAATATTTTTGAATAGATTATTTTGTTAGATGAATAATATGAGACGATCTATGTTTATATAGAAGTGAGTATTTACATTTTTTAGAATTAATAATTTTCTTTATATTTTCCTTAATCCCTTTTCTATCTTTTTGTATAATTAATAAGTAAAAAAAAAATTATAATTTCGAATTTTATGAATTATATATATATATATATAATCTCCTTATAATTATTTAAAAAACTGCTTTATTTTTACAATTTTTTGTAATTATTTTTTTATATTATTAATATTGTTTAAAACAATTTTATTTGTTTTTGTCATAATCTTAAATTTTTTTTATTAAATATTAACTTTTACACATGTCAAGATTTCAAATTAGTAACTTGACACATGTCAAAATCATGGTAAATACACCTCTCTATATAAGCAAATAGATGATCTTATGATCATAGAAATTATTTTATTCTGATCGTTAAAATTGACACTTGTCACGATCTGATGAGTTACTAACTTTGATATGTGATTTCTGATCGTTAATATTGACATGTGTCACGATCTGATTAGTTACTAACTTTGATATTTAATTGTTAAAACTGACATGTGTCACAATCTGGTGAATATTTAACTTTGATCTATGATCGTTAAAACTAACACATGTCACGATCTGGTGAGTTACTAACTTTGAGAACTAAGGTTTATATAATAAGATTCGGTTTTGTTGTTGTTGTACTCCATTATTTTTTAAAAAGACTTTTTTCTCAAGATAACGATCATTTTATAATTAATACAAGTCCAAAATATTATCTAGATTGAAACTAAATAGAAAAATATGTACGATAACATCATATTTCATTATATATCATAAAATTTTCCATTCATAAATATACATAGATCATTCGAAATTATCAAAATCTTGCTTAAACCTCTATATAAGTCCTAACGTTTTACCATCGTAAAACCATCACAAAAAAAAAGTAAATTGTTTCTTTTTCTCGTTCAACAAAACTTTAACTTCCCAAGAATTCAGAAAAGAAGATGAATACTCCAACAGTTCTTGTTGCTATAATTTTCTTTACATGCTGTGTCACATCCCAAGTCACAGCAAGGATTTTGGAGGAGCCAACTCCATCATTACGTAATGAAAAGCTCCAGTGGTGGTACCACAGGCCACGTTTCCCATCCCCTAGAGCCGGAAGAGCCTTGCCACTCCCGGCTGGCCACTTCCACCCAACTCCATTCAACCCACCACCGGAAGTTGCCAAATGCTTGGCTGATTGCAAGGAGGTAAAAACTTGTTTTGCAGATATCAGAAAAGCATTCATCACTCACAAACCCGCTATTGGATCTGATTGTTGCGCCGCAATCCAAAATATGAAAGAAGATTGTGTGAAGACCGTGTTTGGATCTTTCCATAACCACTTCTTCAATGGCGTTATCCAAAGACATTGCTCTAACAAGGCGGTTTCATCTCCTGCTTCATCTCCTGCCCCTTCGCCAGCTTAGGGTTTCTTTTTTTTTTTGTTAGAATTTAAAGTATTGATTTACTAGAGTCTTTTTTTTTTTAGTTTTTTTAAGTTATGTTTTTTATTTTATAATCCACTTTGATCTTGATATACAATTCGTTCTACCTATTCGAATAACAACAAAAATTCTTCTATAATTGAGTTTTTTTTGTTCATTATCTATATAATTTAGTTAACTTCTAATTTCAGTTCTTTAATCTACGATGATCGTTTTTTTAACTATTATTACAAGTAGTATTTGAGTTTTATGCTGAATCAGGATTCCACAGTCGTAAAAAGGAAGGTTGAAATTATTTAATTTATTTTGAACAAGACAATGAAGAAAATTTGTTTTCATTGCTCTAATTATGAGGGACAATTGCATTTTTAGTACTTTTATTTGCATTTAAATGAGCTCGTAGACCCCATATTCGTTTTTCGAGAAATAGTGCTGAAATTACAGTTGACACCCTTACGACCAAACAAAAAACAGAAGCCAAAATGATAGATTTAACCCGAGGAAGTCTGCAATAGATATCTTTAAGGTTGATTTCAAATTGACGTCAAACGGAAGACTTAAAATAAGTCTACTCTTTAATTATAGGTTAAATTTTAATTTTAAAAATTAGAAAAAATAATTTGGTAAACCTATTGACCAAATAATAACCACATAGACTTCCTACATTGTAATAAAATAAATTTACATATAAACTAGTCAAATTAAGAGAGGAATGACTGATTAGGTTAAAATTATTTGCTTTAGGGTTTGCTTAAGTAGACTTCATCGTAAACTATTAGACTATTAGTGGTTGACTTTGTTATGTCATCAACTATTAATTTCTGGGCATTCGGTCAGAACCGAGAGAACCGAACCAACTAAACCGTAATGTTCGGTTTTCGGCAGCATCTGTGAAAAGATTAACAAACCGATCGATAAAACTAATCTGATATTTCGGTTACCAGTTCGGTTCGGCGGGACATAACCGAACGGTTATAATTAACCAAGTTATATATAACTAATTTTCACAAACCCTAATCTCCCTCATTTCTTCCACTTTCACTTTCTGCCTCTCTCTCTAGCGATAAGCGATTCTAAAACCAAAAAACCTCTAAATCGTATATTATTTTCTTCTTTACTCTTTTTTCTCTTCTTCATCTCCTTCACACCTTCTTCTTCTTCCTCCCTAGGGTTAAGAGTATTGCAACGACAGGAGAATCATGATACTGGCCGGATCTCTTCTACTCCTGCCACTACCACGCCGCCTCCACCTCCGCACTCCTCTGACTACGCTCCTTACCCAAAACTCGACTCTACCGACGTCACTCCTCCTCCTTCCCAGCCCATCCCCGCCGCCGCCACCACCATGCCTCCGGAGTCCAATCCTTATATTTTTCCTGCCCCTGTTCCAAGAGTGAGTTCTTCTTCTCTCTATCCGATTTGTCGCATCTAATCCTATTTCTGCGTTTGATTTGTTTAATATTGATTGATCTTGGTTTTGGTGGTAGATACGATGGATTCGATTAAGGATACGCTAGGTAAATGGGGGAAGATGGCTGCCGAAGCTGGTGAACAGGTTTGTGCAGATATACTTGCCATTGTTGAGGCTGGTGAACAGGTTTGTTCTTGTTTTTCGTTCAGGAAGTATCAGTTAAACACTTGACTGGAGTTGTTATGTTCTTTGCTTTCAGACTGGTCTCTTTTCATGTCAGATTAGTTGGTCGGTGGCTCTCTTATCTTCGTCTGCAGGTTCTGTGAGTCTGGCTTCCTTGTCATTTGTGTGTTTTGGCCACAGTTTTGTCTTTTTGACGTTTATTTTTATTTTTTTGTCTAGGTTCTGCAATATCCAGAAACCAAAAGAGAAGCTCTTCTTTGAGCAAGAGCTTTCTATATCTAATATTCATGTCTTTGTCATTTAATTAAATGGGCCTCAGGAAAAAATTGAACAAGGTAGCTTAAGCTGCTTTGCATTACTCTGTTAATGATATAATCATGATATGGTCTATTTGTTAGGAATCTTATACGTAGAAGTGGTTGATATATATATTTTAGGCTACTATCGTCTTTGGTTTTCTTGTAAAAGTATATTCTTTTTTTGCAAACAGAGACACCATACTAGAAAAGCGTCAGTTGAATTATCGTAATTTGGTAGTTTTATGAATGAAGTTTTCTTTGAGATATTTAGTCTCTGGTATGCTAGCTTATCTTACAATATGAATTTAGTCGGTGGTCCAACCGTGTCGGTGGTCCAACCGTGTCGGTCGTCCAACCCACCCTCTTCTCGCCGATAGTGCTCTCACCACTCTCATCGCCAAGCCCAATGGTTCCTCCCGTGATTTCTTGTCTTCTTCTCTCGGGAGGTGGCAGAACCGTAACTCCAACTCCGATCGTGGTTTGATTCAAGCCTTTAAAACTATCGCCACCATGTCTGAAAGGTAGTCCCATTTTCTGATTTTCGTTTATCACCCCCCTTCTGAGATATTGGATTTGGACTTTACAAAGCATTGAAAACGTTTAGATCACATGGTTTCTTAATGAGAGTACATGGTTTATGCAATGTTGTCTCCGCTTGGTGATTGGTCTTTGTATGTGCTTGCTTTGATTTATATCACGCATGCAATATGAATTTATGTCTGGAGGTATGGTGTCTTTGATTTATATCACGCATGCAATATACTCTCATGTATACAATATGAATTTAGTCTCTGTTAGATCCTTGGTGTAATAGTCATGTTGATCGCTGCAATAAATGCGAGAATTGTTTCATTAACAAGCATTATTACTCTTTCTAGCTGTACTTGCATTATGACAATGATTTAGCAGTTTCTATTCACGTACACTGGTTAAATAATTTTCATGAAATTTTTGTTTTTCTGCCTATCCCCAAATTCAACAAGAGGCCGTGATAAATCTCAATATGTTACTACAACATCAGCAAGCAAGTTGCCTACAGAACTCCCGGCAAAACAGGAACAACCAAAGTGCAAAGACAGTAAGCTCGTTCAAGCTACAGTGGGTGTGAGATGGACAATGAGAAATTGTTACGAGTTTGTGTTCGATAGTTTGTGTTCACGAAGTTATGTATAAATAATCTGCTCATTTTAATACAACAAAAACAAACCGTCTCTCATGTATCTAAACTGAGTGATCAAGAAGGAACAAAATAAAAAGAGAGTTGTGGTTTTCAAAATGCTCTTCATTTATCATAGTTTGCCAAAATTGAAACATCATTACACTTTACTTCTTCAACAGATCATCTATCACATTGAGCATTTAAAAAACTAAGAGGATCTATTCAGGAACTTGTCGACTCTATGATTAGTTGAAGTTGAGAGAAATTTCATGCAAATAGGAGGTTTAACTCCAGCTATATCAAGCACTAAACTTGGCAAAGTCCAGATTCCATCTTCACATATCAAACCAGAAGCCACTGTTGTCGCAAAAGCTTCAGTCTTTGGCGCATCTAACCTCTCCCAGACAAACAAAATAAAACTCCTCACGCACATGTCAATCGCAAAGTTAGAGATAGAATTGTTGTAGAAAAAGTTTAACTTAAATATCAATAGAAAAAGAAAATGAATATAAATTTTTTATAAAAAAATCAAAAAAAAATCAATTAAAGACTTTTTCAATTACACAGACTTCACACAGAACTCCACCACGTTGACTTCAAAAATAAGTCTAAGTTAATGACCTAACTGCCTAAGAAAACGAAAAACTTGATTTCTCCATATGTATTATATATAATCATGTCAAAAACATACAGAGGCAAGTAAATAACATATATCAAAGAATACAACAAGAAAATCTTAAAAATTATTCACCAATTTGCAATAATTTGGTTTTCAAATAATACTGACTTCATGTTCACATCAACGAGTAGACATAAAAAAGACTATACGAGGATAACTTCAAATGAAGTCTATTTCTTGGGGTCTATTTTTGCAATTACAATTTTACAAAGCAGACTGCGAATGAAGTCTACCATAACCGGTTGACTTCTTTTGTGGTCTTCCTTTGTTAATTTTTTGGTTAGTTTTGCAATTAAATAGATAAAACAAGGTAGACTTCAATGGAAAGTTCAACCGGTTAACTTCAAATATAGTCGACTATGGTTATTTTTGCAATTGACCAACCCATTGACTTTACAGTAGACTTCTGTCTACTAAGTAGACTTTAACTATCCATCAACCAGAAAAAGTAAACTTCGCCGTGGTTAGTTTTGCAATTGACCATGTTTGACTTTCGCCAAGTAGACTTCATATGAAGTCTACATTAATGATGACTTCGTTTGCAGTCTGCCGTGGTCATTTTTGCAATTGACCAACAATTGCATTTTTTTAATAGTAGACTTCTTTTGCAGTCAACTAATAATTTAATATATTTTTAATATATTAATATTACGGTCAATGCTTAAATAGTTTGGTCAATTGCAAAAATAGTCACTATGGAAGTCTACTCGTTTATTATCGTAAGAAGACTTCGTCCGGCAGTCATAACTAAAAAGTCAATAACTTGGTCAATTGCAAAAATACACCTTAGTAGACTGCAAATGAAGTATCTGACGGAAAGATTATAATGCAGTCTGAACCATATTTTTTTGTTTTCAAATGAAATTAAGGAGACTGAAATTGCAGTCTACGGGCTCGAAACTCGATAAATTTTTAATTGCAAAACTGACCACAGAGTAGACTTTACATGATATTATGACGGTTAGACTAACAAATGAAGTCTACTTTCGCAAAAAAATCAAGGAAAATCATGAAATCTACCGGAAAATAACCTTATCGGTGGTTGTTTCACAATGTCAAGCACCGAGGACGTCGTCTTTAGTCACCACAGAAGAAACCCAGCACCAATTTAATCACTATCCAAGAATCATGACATATAACAAGATAAATGCACTTGCAAATTTTCTTGGATTAAAATGGAGAGGAGATGGAAGAAAATGAAGTTCTCATAGCATTGGGTGTTATTTAAGCTCACAAATTTGGGTTGTTGAAGCATTAAGAGCTTCAAATTTGGTTGTTCATGGTGGTTGGAAAATTGATGGTGGTGACACAACCGTAAATAAAAGAAGAAGATGAGGATATGGATGTAATAAACATTTTCGCAAGAAATTCAAATAAATCAGAAATAATGGCATTTATGTGAATACATGGAATGACAGAGGATTTAGTAGGGAGAAAGTGGCAAATGTTGGAGAGAGAAAAAGAGGGGTCTAATTTTGCAATTGACTCAGATCAGGGGTCTAATTTTGCAAGTGTTCCCTAATTATGAGGTAGCAGTCAGAATTCACTTTGAAGGTCAAAGATTAAAATATATTTGTTTATAAAAAGAAAAAAAAAGCAATGGTAGAAAAAATCAGCCATCAATAATAAAATTATTTCATAATGTTGCAATAGTATCAAAAGAAATACAAAACAAAATAAAACGAAACTTGGTTCAACAATAATGGAAAGGAAACCTTCAAATCTCCAAATCAATGCAAACGCATTATTAATAAAGTCTTCAAACATTTTTCATAAAATAATTCGATTAACAGATACCATTCGTCTTATTCTTCCTGTCAGAGACAAACTTCTTCCAGCCTTTGATGATGTCTCTCTGCTTCTCGATATCGATATCGCTCTTCTTAACCGTCACCACCAAGTTATCGCTGTTAGCTTCACTCTTTTCTTCCCCAAGTGATATTTTGTGGATCACTCGCGAAGGAAGCTCATCGAGCTCATGCATCACTTTCTCAATATCGCTCACAAGTCTCTCAGCGAGTGTTCTAGAGAAATCTTCTCTGATAACCACTCGAAGAACAGTTATGTGTTGTGCATCTGGAGGCATTGTATAGGCTGGTACTATCCATCCATACCTACATTGCAAATATTTGTAGAGATATTAGTTACAACATATTACGTATTCATCATACATATAACATATCTAATTTCTTAGTTGATGAATCTTTTGACCTAGCTACATTGAAATGAGAAAGAGTTTTTAAAATATTCTTAGTTAAGATAGATAACCTGCGAAGCATGTCGGAAATTTCGAATTCAGTGTGACAACTGCTATCTTTCAAGGAGAAAGCGACAAGTGGCACTCCCTCGTCCTTCGAAACAATGTTGAACCTCTCTGTCTTCTCGAGTCCTTGCTTTAGCACGATCATATTCTCTCTACAATTCTCCATCACATTTTTGTAACCCTGTTTTATACATTTTAATTGTTAAGTAATGTCTAGTTAATTAGCATAATTTTTTTTTTGGTAAATCGTGGACAGACATACCTCGTGGCCCAATCGGATAAGTTGGTAGTATTGAGCTATGATTTGACTAGAACCTGCGTTTATTGACAGAATAAACCAATGAGTAAAATAAAAATCAGAACTTTTTCAAATACGACAACCTCTAAGTTACGTTTCCCCCCCTTTATTAAAATGGAAACAAATTTGACTTCCAGCATTTTGATTACCACCGATTCCTTAAATTATAGTACAAAGTTATAAAAAAATGGAAAATATTAGGTGAAGTTTCCCTATTTTAAATGGAATAAAAGTTTGACCGCAGTTGCTCCATGACAATGATGAATTGATGATCAACTACTAGACTACTATAATATTTATTTTAGAAAAAGACTAGAAGACTATTACGAAAATAACTAATAAAAACAAATAAAAATGATTACGAAATCAGTTTTTGTATATTAAAATGGCAAGAAAATTTTATCTCCATCACTTGATCATGACTAGTAATTAAAAAGTTGAACAAAAAAGGATTAGAAGTAGCAAAAATAATAACAATTAATGAAGTAAATTTACCTTTGGAGAAATTGAGAGTGAAAGTGGGTTGGTCAGCACCAAGGTAATTGATATGGAAGATGAGATCCTCAGGCAAATCCTCTTTGTTTCTCCAAATCACCCAACCAATTCCTGCGTACACAAGTCCATACTTGTGACCACTCACATTGATACTCTTCACCAACGGCAGTCTAAAGTCCCATTCCAACTCCGGATACAAAAACGGTGCTATGAATCCTCCACTTGCCGCATCCACGTGAATGGGTGTGTCCCAACTATCAAAAAAACATATTTTAGTTTTTTTATATATATAACTTAGATATTCTATATCGTGTAGTACTGTCATGTAAAAACAATCCATTAACTTATAATTACCCGGTTTCTTTGTTTTTCTCAACCAAAAGATCGTTCAAGAGTTTAACATCTTCGAACTCTCCATTAAGAGTGGAACCAAGAATGGCTGCAACACAAATAGTGTTCTCGTCAACCATGTCAACAGCTTTTTGCGGGTCCATCACATAGTATCCTTCACTCAGTTTCACTTCCTTGAGCTCAACCTCAAAGTACCTAGCGAATTTCTCCCAACACACCTAAACATTTTGAATATTGTTTATAAGAAAATGATTGATCAAAATGATTAAGATCATTAACGATTTGATTTAAAAAACGTTAGCTAAAAAATTTACTTGAACATTGGCTCCAGTGACAATGTTGGGTTTATCGACAGGTTTGCCTTCGGCTTTGCGCTTGTTCTGCCATGTACGCTTAAAGGCCAAACCGGCCAACATTATGGCCTCCGATGATCCAACGGTTCCTACTCCGATGGCTGTCTCCGTCTCTCCTAACGGTGCATTGAATAGATGTGCAATCATGTTCACACATCGGTTCTGTTTTTTATTTGTTTATTTCAATATTGAAACAAAAAGAATTATTAGTGAAATAACCAACTTGACTCACTTTATCACATCGAGATTGATGCTTACTTATAAAGTTATAATATAGTGTATAATCTTAGTGGATAATTAACAACGTGACAGATGTAAAAGTGAAGTGCAAAACTAAGATAATACAGTACACACTACGTCGTGGAGATAAGTGATAACCCATAACAATTGATATTCTGTAATCCAACATGATATCATGTACTTTACCTTATGATGTAAAATAATTACAATCAGATAGTTGACAAAAAGAAAAAATAAATGTTAAGACTTTGGTCATTATTTAAGTTGTCAATTTAAATTTGGAGGAATGTAATAATTGAAAGTTTCTATTGTTTTCTCATATTTATTTCCGTGATGGCCGATCAAAAATATACTATAATAATTTTTTTTTAAAAAGGTATCCAGCAATTTCAAATGTCTGGTATTTGCGGAAATAAAGTAGTACAAATATTCCCCCCCTAATCATTACTGTATTGTCCAAACTATTCCAAATTTGATCAACACACAGCCAGAGAAAAAGTCAATCTAGTTGGTTCATATTTTATACATAGAGAAAAATATATTCAATGACGAAGCATCTTATTAAATGATAAAAAACTACTAATAGTTTCAAATATTAATTAGACATAGATTTAAAAAAAGACCCTCTCGAATCAGAGAATAACCCAACTACTACGACGTGGACACCTAGTATTTCCAAGATCCAACCTCCCCCAAATAATTACTGTTTACATATGCGGTAATAAAGTCTACTTAATATACAACGTACACTTCAATACTATATAGTAAATCACCCAAATTTGATCAACACAGCCAAAATATAAAACTCAAACCAAGTTGGTATACATATAGATATAAGATTCAGTCAATAACAAATTAGCATTTTATTAGACTATTAGTTAGACTAATTAACCATGGTCTTAATTACAGCAATCCCGAAACATCCATCATGGTATGGTATACCGTATAATCTCGATCCAAATATATCAATGGAGTTTATTTTAACCCGAACACATTCTATATCACACAAGTCGTTTAAAAAAATCAAGATCCTAAAATCATTAATCTTCATATATAAGCGATACGTAAATAATTATGTTTAAAACCAAATTCTGAAACAATCATGACTATATGTGATAAGAAAAAAAAGAAAAAAAATACCTGGAGTTCGGTGGTGACGGGGTACTCGTCCATGTCAACATAGTTCTTGTTAATGGAGGACATGATGAGTTTATCGCACTCAGGCTCCATCCATGTCGTCACGAAAGAGGCTAAGTTTAGCCTTGGGTTACCGTCAAGCATCAACTCGTCGTTGATGATCTGATACGCTGCTTCTTTCGGCATGGAGTTTTCGGGCATCTTGTACCTGATCATGATTTTATTCCCCAATATTACATATATATATATATATATAATGTATATAATGTGATCAAGATTTTGGTTATGTATATAGATTACCTAGGGAGTGAAGTTCGGACGTATCGTGAAGCGAATGTGGAGTGGATAGAGCCATCTGAATCCGACGCGGCGTGGGAGAGCACCATCACGACGATGAGACAGAGAGAGAGACTACCAAGAGATGATTATTAGAGAAAAAGTGATGTTGAGGAAAGTGCTTAATGGGAATGGAGGAATAAGAGAAACACCTTAGGGGGGTTTTATATCAATTAAATTAGTTATTGATATTGATTGATTGGGTTACCATGTGGGTTACTTGGGTGGGTTGGGTAATAATATATTATATAAACAATTTTTTGGAAACTTCCTTTGTCAGAATATTTCTTCCCCAAGGCCTATACTTTGTTTGAATTAGTAGAATAATGCCTCTAGTTTTGTTTTCAGTTTTGAGACTTTTGATCCATTAATCTCTTTTTGAGAAAAAATTATTTTTTCAAAATCTAAATTAGAATCCTATGGAACATAAAGCACACTGAAAACACGGTTTCTTTTTCTTTCTTTGTTGTTTTTGATCAAAAGATTTCTAAAAAAGACTATACACGGTAAAAATATTCAAAGCTTTTTATGGAATATATATGCATAATGCATTGAATTGAATATTTGACTATATATGTGATGTGAATACAAAATTCTTCTCAGAAAAATTCTCTTTTTGCTAATTTGTTTTTTTTTTCTTTAAAGGCAAAGTGTTTGTTTAGATTAGCGGGGAATATTTAACTTTGTCTTCATGATACGATTATACCACATGTTTTCACTTTTTACATTGTTAGAACACTGAAGATGACGCGTATGGATGGTTTCACTTTCTATGAACGTCGTTATTCGTTAGTATATATTCTTTATACCCGCACAGCGGAAATGGTTATTGAAATACAAAATGAAACAAGTCATAATGTAGTACGTGAATTTTTCATGTCATACTATACTAGTATACTACGCCCACGTAATTAAGATTAAAGGTCTTGCATAGTGCACAGTTGATGTTTGTAATCATATATATATTTACCGACTTATAATATCCAACTAAGAACTAACTGTAAAGGTATTGCATATTATTCAATTAGTCTCTATTATTGAGTCCTAATGCGTCATATTATTAACTTTATCTTTCATATTTTATCTAGAAAATCAAAGATTATATAGACATCAAAAGAAAGTGCACTATTTTAAATTTCATGAGCTAAAAGATTAAATAACATGTATTCATATCGCAAATAGTGCGATGAAATGTATATATATACACACAAATGAAATTAAACTTTGAAAAAGGTGAAGTTAAGATTATATTTAATGGAAGTTCGCCCTAATTCTCTCTCAAACCCGATAATCGAAGCGCCGCTATCTTCACTTTCCTCCGATGTCGGTAGAGCTCCGGCTCGCCGACGTCGGGATCTCTCGTTCTCTCCGCTCCTCTACTTCGTTTTCTGTTCTCTTAATTTCTTCTTTCAAGCTTTTTTTCCCTTTTGTTGTTTATTTTTGTTCCCCAACCAAACCTCCACACCCAACCTAGTGCTAGACAAAGGCCGGATTGTGTGCCCCTACAGAAGGATCTGGAGTCCGGTGAAACCCATCCTCATCTATCCTTATCCAGCCTTATCGTCGACGGTACCAAAGTCTCTGTGCTTCTCTTTCCCCCAATCCGGATTGGGTTTTGCCATTGAAGCCTCTTCTTCCTCAACGGTACTTGTATTGTTATGTGGCGAGAAATCTTCCAGTGTTGCGAACCGTCTCTGTTTATGGACTCCCGTCCCTAAGATCTGTCACACTATGAGCTCGACAGAACCATGTCAACTCCCCTGGCCATCCCCAAAGTCTATTGGATCTTTGCGGATGAGCTCAGGACTTGTAATTGGTTTGCTATCATCCCAATTGGTCTCGCCAAACTTCCGAAACCCCAGGTCCTTTCTATATATCCTTATGTTATCTAGTAAACAATTCTTTTGTTTGTTGGTTGAACTCGGTGTTCGAAGACTGCATCTGAGAATCCACTTACCTAGAATGTTTGGTAGTAACAAAGTGTATGGTCGATACCTGGTCCTTGCTCATGTGTTGAATTTGTCTGTTAATTGGAAGAACCAAATCCTCTATATCCCTATGCTAACTAGCGTTTCTAGTTCTCAACATCATCCCACCAACCGAACCAGTTTGGTTTAACAACCACCCATCAGACCAAACCTCACTCACTTTTATCATTGTCAAACCGTTTGCATACTTTGACATATGAGAGAGAACTCACCTGTACTGCTATGTTTTGACATATCCATATGGTTTGTTTTGGTCTTTACCTCCCTTGGTTATGCTAGTTGTGAAGTTCTGCTGCTCTATGGTCCATTGCCCTGTATCTCAATGTTGACATCCGACGATCTTCAGCAAACCACTCTCAGCACCACCACCATCATCCGGGCTTCAGCCCACCGAATCTCTGCCATTGCATTGCTCCTGCTAATGCTCCTTGCTCCGGTGAGACCCTTGGCTTTGATTCCTTTACAAACGTCACAATGTCTTAAGACCGTGACCATCTTGTCTTCTGTCGAATCCTTCGATGCTGACCAATCTAGCAACCGTGACCTTACATGGCTCAAACTGCTTCTTAGCGTTTGCTTCACAGCTCTCTCGGACTTGTGTTTGATTCTATATGTTTCTTTGTTTATGGCTTTGGGGAAAGCCTCTGTTTGTAACCTTTTAAATTTTTGGGACTTGATTCCCTCCTGTATTGTTTCTATCTGAGTGAATAGAAGCTTCAGTTTGTCCAAAAAAAAAAGATTATATTTAATGTTATACTTATAAGAAGTTAAAATCATTTTAAGGTCTTTTCTATTACATATATATACCATGGCTATGACAGAATTATAAATAGTGGGGACATATTTGATTAAAAAAAAACAGTAGGACGTATATATTAGTATACAGTTTATACACTACTAAAAGAAAGATAACATGGAAAATCCAGTTACATACTCGATTACATATTCCTACGAATCCAATTAATTTAATTCTTTGGACAACCATCATGTATCATTATATGTAATCAAATGGAGATTCTATTGAACTAAATTGTCCTCCATCAAATGGAGATTCTATTGAACTAATTTACATTTTTTTTAATTAAAAGAATGCTACAAGGTAGCCCTGTTTATATATATGAGACCTGTATCGTTACTTAATCCTAATAAAGATTTTCAAACTTTTTTTTGTGTATAAAATGGGGGAAATTCTTTTAAAATTGGACTTATTTAATGTTTTTTTATAAAAATACTAACTTTTTTTATTGCCAAAAATAACTGCGATTATTTCATAGTTGATAAAAATACATCAATTATCCCGATTTTTTTTTTCACCTATTATGGTTATAGTTTTCAACCACGTTAACACAATCGTAAATACTGTTAGCCCATTATCCTTTTATTTAAATTAGGTGAATACCCGCGCTAAGCGCGAATTGTTGTTTAGAAATTTGTTTTAAAAGAAATTACCTTGCTTTTTATGTTGTCTATTCTTGTTGTTAGTTTTTGTTATTTTGTGTGTTTTTATGTAGTTAATAAATTAAGATATACTTAGTTACAATTTGAATAGTAAGATTCATCTTTGACTCAAAATATCAATTATATTTTTTCATATATACATATGATTATTTCTATACCTACAAAAACAATATAGGATATACTGACATACTTCTATGCAATTATGTTACTTATATGGATAATGCTTCAAATTTTCTTAACTTGATTCTAAAGAAACAATTTCTTATTCTATATATTCTCTCATGTTCTAGTACTCGAGCTACATACATCATAGTAGGCTCTTGATTAAAATCTGGATTGACATAATTTAAACAACATATGTATAACTATAATTACTTATTTGCTTCATGAGTTTTCATATGAAAGAGAAAAAGAAAGCTAAAACTAAAAAGTCATTTCAGTAAACATTTTTAGATCTCTCACTTTGCATATATGAGAGTGTGTCTTGTCTTGAATTTATTGGTACGTCTAACGTCTCCATGTTAATGTTACTAACTTACCATAATGTATTAAATTGAATAGAGAGAAGACCCTATACTTTTTTTTTGACAACAAAAGATTAGCTCAGAAGAGCCAATTAGGTGGAAAGTTGTTTATATACAAAACATGGTGTGGAGTTATATGCGCCTTACGCACTAAAGCGTCCGCACGTACATTCAAATTTCTAGAAATAAGAGATAACGAGAAATAAGTAAACTCCTCCCTATCAATTTTGATATCGGCGTTGAGAAAGCCGACCAGTCTTGAGGAGAAAACACCATCTTCACCAAGTCTGAACAATCAGTATAGAAAGCCACGTCCTGGTAGTCATGTCCAATCATGCAACGCTTAGTCCAGATGAAAGCTTCTACTTCAGCATGTAAGGGGGAGAGACTTCGTCGGAAATTGGTAGCTCCCATAGTGTGCGACGAATCCTTAGACGCTGTACAAAGCCATCATGCACCTGCAAACGTGTCACCGGCCTTCCAAGATCCGTCAACGAAACACCGATGACCCGAGTAAAAGGTAGAAAGGGGAGCTGCAGCCACCCTCAGCCGAGGGTTAGAAACGACGGGGCAGAGGGGAGATCCTCACTCTGACCCTCTTCATGTGCCTGCTACCAAGATAACGCCTCACCTTTTGCTACTCGAAAAATCTCCCCAGACTGTTCATCCTTGTTTTCGAAAACCCGTGCATTCCTGACTTTCCATATACACCACATAACCTAGGAGAAAACAGATGCTTGAAAACCTGGATTTTTTTAGCCTAAAAAATGATCCATATTTGCATACAAAGAGTCCATGGGAAAAGAAATTGGCTCCACCGGAACATGAGATAAGGCCCACACTTCCCGAGCCGGTGGAAAAACAAAAATAGCATGATTTATTGTTTCGTCATCAGCCCCACACTGTGCACAACCCAAATCACACGCTATACCCCGCCGTCTCAAATTTGACGAGACGGAAAGACATCCAGACAAAACTTGCCATATAAAATGTTGTGTTTTAGGTGAGCATTTAACCTGCCAAACACTCGCCAAAAGAGGGGTAATCTCTGGACCATATCCAAGAACCTGAAAGGTCCGCGGTGCTGACCTGCGTGCCGTATGATATCCGGACTTAACCGTATATTTTCCAGATTTTGTAAAATGCTACCCTAAGAAGTCTACCGATGGGCAACTCCCTAAGAGTAAAGCCCCTATCAATTCGACATCCATCAGATCAAAATGCTCATGGAGCAGATCCATATACATATGATAATTAGTATATGGTCTTAATCAAAAAAATCATTTCCCTTCATTTAGTTTAGTTAAAAGTGTCTTTTGATTTTCCTTCAATTAATTTGACTAATTTTTGAAAAAGTATAGAAAGATACATGTCATTTTCTGGTGTGATGATGTGGCACTCATATGGAGAGAGTTGGCCAACTTTCATATATATGATTCCTAATCATAACAAAATTTTGAAAATTAGAAAACAAAGATTAAACATAATGTTAAATTATAATTATAACAATATATATGATTGCATTAACACCGTTGTTAGGATGCTGATTCTTTTCGCGTATATTTCAAATGTGTTAGCCGCAAGAAAGAGCTTGAATGGATACTCTGTGGTATTTTTCTTCTGCAGTCATCTACGTGTCATCTCCCTTACAAAGTTGTTTACTATAAAGGATGTAGTCTGCCTCTCAGACAGTTTGTTGGCCATAGGTGTCATGCTATCCTTCAAACTCGATCATGAAAAAAATATATCAAATGAGGTGGCATCTATGCTTTTGCCCTTATCATCGTGTATTTCAAGTTTTCCAAAGCTCGATATGGACATAAGAAGAAGGGACATGACTCTACCAGTCTCAGTCGCACTGTCGTGGTTTAAGGTTACTCTTTTAAGTTTCTGCTATTCATTAGAGTTGCTTGAAGTTTATTTCATGGAATAAAGTGGAATTTTAACCACTTATAGGTAGGCCAGTGGTAGGATTGATTTCGGGTTGAGAGTGAAATTCCCAATATTTCCGGATTCGAATTCTCAAGGGTGCAAACATCTTAAGTGGCCACCGCAGAAAAATTTAACATTAGACTATGCGGCCTCCAGGAACCACTCTTGCTGCCTTTAGGACGCACGCTAAGCCTTCGAGCTAGTAGTCTAGTCAGGACCCACTGGACTTTGGATAACTAGATTATAAAAATAAAAAAATAAAAAAAAAATGGAATTTTGAAGATTTTACTTTCCTCTTTCGTTTAAGTTTTTGTTTTTTTTTTCTAATAACCAAGGTGGAGATTGTATTTTTTTTCTTCAGCTTTCTCTTACGTCGTTTTTTAAATAAGACTTTATGTTTTGGTGTGCCTCTAAGTTCATCGATCGGTTCATGGAATAAAGTGGAGGTTTGAAGGTTTTACTTTGTTATTTCCTTTAAGTTTATGTTGTTTTTTTTAAGGTTTTACTTTGTAGGTTTTGAAGGTTTTACTTTGTTATTTCCTTTAAGTTTATGTTGGAATAAGATTGAATTTTGAAGGTTTTACTTTGTTATTTCCTCTAAGTTCATCGATCGGTTCATGGAATCAAGATAGAGATTTTATTCTCCTTTAGCTTTCTCTTACGTTGTAATTTAAATTAAGACTTTCTGTTTTGGTATTAATTTTGTGTTTTTAGTTTATATATCTACAAAAAAAATGAATTCTTAATTGGCAATCGCTTGTTTAGTATACATTAAAACCTCTATAAATTAATAATGTCGGGATCATGAAATTTTATTAACTTATAGAGGTTTTAATTTATAAAGAGATTTTTTAATTTTCACAATTTTGAATTCTGTTACAAAATAAGATATTTTTATTATTATTCATATTTTTATAGAATTTTCTTCATTTATAATTTTGGCTATCGTAATGTAATATGATTTATGTCAATAGTTTACTAGATTCTCTAAATAAAAATGATAAATGTTAAAAATTTTGAGTTTAGAAGTAATTGATGCTACTATTCTTCATGGTAATGATGAAGCCGAATAATATAATGGGGTACTTTTAAAATCAGTTACATGTAAAAAAAAACAATTATCGCATCTAGGACTTTCCATAATATTTGGATGCGATGTGAGAAAAAACACCAAAATTTTTTAATGTAATGAAAAATATTAGAGATGAGCTCCAACTAGAATGCAAATTCAAGAATAAACAATTAACAATATAATCTAAATTTTCTTTTATATATATATTTTATATATATATATCATTATTAATTTATGATATTGATGGAACCATCTTTTTATGTAGGATTTCCAAAAAAAATTATTATCTTAATTTTTTCGTATTGGGACATTTTTTGCACCGGCATTATATGAGACCATAAGATTTTATTAATTTATCACGAATATTAATTTAAAGATTATTAATTTGTAGAGGTTTTAGTTTATTGATATATATATATATATATATATACATGTATCAAAATAAATATGCTAGAGTCAAAAAAAAATGGAGAGTGTTTCATATGTAACAAAGCCACGTGTCACTCTAATGTTACACTCTTATTTGTAGGAAGAAAATCATCCTAAAACAAATGATATCAAATTTCAGCTAGACATACTAGTAAATAAATTTTAAGGGTTTAAAAAAAAATTATATATCTATTTTAATTATTTTTTATTGCATACATGAAAATGATATATTTCTATACATATCAAAATATAATATGTAAGATTCTTTTGTTACCAATATGTCTTTCTCTTATTGAATTATTTTAATAACAAATCCTAAAATTTAACACTCATAATAAATAGAAGTTTTAATTTTTATCTTCAAATTGTGAACTGGATTATATATTCATAATAATAATGGCTTGAATATTTTATGTATTTAGGAATTATTAATTAAGAAGGCTATCTAATAGTGTTTTTTGTATCTTGTAAATGAGATTTAATTTTAGAAATCACATACTTGTAATTATATAACAAAATAATTGTTTTGTGCAAACATGACATCATCATTTTTTTTTTGTCAACTATTGGACCATAATAGATCCGTTCATTAACCAAATCCTACATTTGTCATTACCTTTTTAAGATCACTTTTAAAATATTTGAGATTCGCTCCTTCAACATGCAACAGCTTGTTGAATATCTTTTGTTTTTACAAACTCGAATAATAAATGCAGTAAAGTTATTGTTCAATATAAGCGATGAGGTAATTCAGTTTTTTTTTTTTTGTGTAAATTTGATTTAGTAGACCATCAACCAAAAATGAGAGGAAAATATGGATAAAATTTAACTTTCATAGTTCGTCTAATTTGAAAAATACAATTTTACTTAATGACATATGTGACCTATTTTACAAAAAGATTTTGTTTGGCTTTTAATTGGCGATGCTAATAAAATGATACTTAAGTGATTTAATACATTGAATTTAAAATGTATCTTTAGTTATCTTTTACTATATTTTTAGTGAAAAAATATATTTTTATCATATTACAGATTTACTACCATTAATGATGTACGCGCTAAATAAAACTTCGATGGATATAAATCTAAAATCCAAACACTACATAAAGCAATTCTCTTTTTTATTATCATTGAAATAAATAGAAAATATAAATTATAAATTACCTTTTGAAGTAACGTTCCCCCCCCCCCCCCCCCCCCCCCAAAAAGTTGAAAATCTGTAATTGAGATTTCTTTCATTAATGGTTTTGTTTCCTTTTGAGGCTTCCATTTCTTTGTTCAAAAATAATTTTTTTAAACTAGTGACCCACAAAATAAATCTTTTGTACATTGTTTACCTAATATAGTTTTCTTTGTATTTTATTTATATAGCTTTTACATTGTTCATATCTTTTGTATACTTTTCTAGCTATCATTTGGATAGACAAACAATGGATTCTAGTCATGATGACAGTTCAAGCGATGAACGGGGTACTTCTACGGACACCAACAACAATCAGGATAGGAGGAATTACCATCGCCACACTAATCAACAAATTCAAAGGCTCGAAGCGTAAGATCTTCATATAATTTTATCAGTATATATCACTTTTTTTTTGAAAAATAAGGTTCTTAATTCATAGTTAATCTTTTAAAAAAAAAATTGATTGAAGGTATTTCAAGGAGTGTCCTCATCCAGACGATTTGCAGAGACGTCAATTGGGTGAAGAACTGAATCTGAAACCAAAACAAATCAAATTCTGGTTTCAAAACAAAAGAACCCAAGCCAAGGTAATTTGTTTGGTCTTACATATTGTTTGTTTTATACTAGAGTTTACTATAGAATACAAGAGGATTTAATTTAAATTTACCTATTTATGATGATCTACTAGTCATAATTGTAATTGTTCTACATATTATTGTTATTTTTTTGTTGTTTACCACAAGAAATTTACACAGTTATTGCATATTCAAAAATTAGATTGATGCATGAGATTTTTTTTTTTTTTTTTTTGATGCATGAGATATGCCTAAATTTTAACTATAAAACACTAAGATTAATTATTATTTTTTTCTAGTCTCACAGTGAAAGAGTAGACAACGCAGTACTTAGAGCCGAGAACATGAGGATGAGACGTGAGAATGAAGCAATGGAAGACGCACTAAAAAATGTGGTTTGCGGTCCATGTAGTGGTCGTGGTTTTGGTAGAGAGGAAAAACAACGCAATATCCAAAAACTGCGTGCGGAAAATGCTTTTCTCAAAAGAGAGGTGTGTATTTATGCAAATACTTAAAAAAATATATAACTTTCATGAGTTCCTTTGTCGCTATATGGAATTCTAATTTCTAACACTAATGAAAACATTTAGTCACTAATATATACTTTTGTTGATCAAATTATGAATATCAGTTTGAAAGATACTCAAACTTCCTAGCTCAACAAGGAGGTCACTCAATGCCTAGCGTTGATGCCTTTACGTATCCCCGTGGTCCGTCAACCTATGGATCGACCTCCAATAATCGTCGTGCCTCGTATGGAACATCCTCTAACCATCTTCCCCAGCCTTCATGCTCATTAAGAGGACCATATGCTCGTGGAAACATCAGCCTTAACCAACCACATCAGCTATCTCAAATGGAGAAACTGGTGATGTTTGAAACAGCAGCGAAAGCGGTGGCAGAGGTTATGAATCTCATTCAAATGGAAGAACTGTGGAAGAAGTCGTCTATTGATAATAGGCTCGTCATTGATCCAACGAACTACGAGAAATGTTTTGGGAAGATTAGCCATTTCAAGGGCCCTAGTGGTCGTCCTGAGTCTTCTAAGGAAGTCGTGGTGGTTCAAATGGATGCAAGAAACTTGGTTGACATGTTCTTAGATACGGTACGTACTTCATGCCATTTTATTTTAAGCTAATTAACATCAACAAATGAATTCTTATTTTTCTTAATACTTTATTTATCCAAAAACTACAATATAATCTTCTTATTTGTTCAATTTTGTTAGGAAAATTTAGAATTCTTGCATTAATAGAACATTGTAAATATGAAAAATTAATTCTCTTTATAATACGTCTCAGTAATATATGTGTATGTCCCTCTCAAAATTACATTTTTAACACAAATATATTGCAGGAGAAATGGGCGAGGCTTTTTCCAACAATTGTCAACGAAGCTAAAACTATGCACGTGTTGGATTCAATGGACAACGGAAGACAAACCTTGGCGAGAGTGGTATATCTCTATGAATCTTATGATATTTTACATTTTTATTTTTTAAAATTCGTAGGCTTACGTAAACACTTGGAGGAAAACAAATTGGACGTAAAAAAAAAAAGTGACTTTTCTACAATTTGCTCAAAATAAAATAGATATATGAGCAAATGCACATACTGTCTCCATTGGTGCCACCGAGAGAGTTTATAATCCTAAGAAGTTGCCAACAAATGGAAGAAAATGTCTGGATGATAGCTGACGTGTCCTGTAACCTCCCAAACGTTGAATTTAATTCTATGGCTCCGATTTGCACCAAACATCCCTCTGGTGTACTCATTGAAGCATTGCCCAATCGTTGCTCTAAGGTCTCTCTAGCTCTCTTCTTTCTTTTTCTTCTTTTTTTGATATAATCTTTTCACATATTTTTCAATTTCTCCATATTGATCTAGAGATCTACAGAAGTCATTAGTGTATGTATATATCTACAATGACTTTCATAAAAATATGTGTGATTGAAAGCAAAACAAATAACAAAGAAAATGGGCAGGTGACGTGGATAGAGCACGTGGAAGTATCTGATAAAATGCGACCACATCGGCTTTACAGAGACCTCTTCTTATACGGCGGTTTGGGCTACGGAGCTCGACGTTGGACCGTTACTCTTGAGAGGATGTGTGAGAGGCTGCATCTCTCCTCCATATCCGACCTCCCCAACAATGACTACGCTGGAGGTACCAAAAAAAACCCAACAGGATCAATACAAAATATTAGTTTACTCATTAATTATTCGTACAACAAACAAGTAACTCGATCGACATGTTTTATATATGCATGCCTATTTAATATAGACAACAAGTGCTAGCTAGTTTCAAGACTTTAATTGGTTTTTAAACTACTGTTATAAGAGTTCAACATGGTTTCATCTTTTGTAGTTGTGCAAACAATAGAAGGCAGGAGGAGCGTTTTGAAATTGGGAGAAAGAATGTTGAAGGACTTTGCATGGATGATAAAAATGGAAGACAAACTCGATTTCGCGCAACAGTCTGAAACCAACAACAGCGGAGTTACGATTGCCATGCGGTTAAACCACGAGGCTGGTCAACCGCCCGGTCTCATTCTCTGCGCCGGTTCATCTTTATGCCTCCCTCTCCCTCCTCCCCAAGTATACGATTTCCTTAGAAATCTGGACATTCGTCACCAGGCAAGAATATAATTATATTATAGAATTCTTAATTATCTTTAATCAGCTTATCTTAAGAATAATAATATGTCGTTATTTTCACATTCTAATTGTTTTTAATTTTTGGTAACTAACAAGAAATCTAATATGCTTGTATATGTAAAAAAAAGTGGGACGTTCTCTGCAATGGAAATTCAGTGACCGAGGCTGCTCGTTTTGTCACCGGAACCGACACGAATAACAATGTGAATTTTATCCAGGTACATTGCTCCTACTAAAATCTTATTCCCTCCGTTTCACAAAGAGTGTCATTTTGACCAATTACACACAAATTAAGAAAAACTTGAATTATACATATATGTCCCTATTTAATGAGCAATTTATTATTTAAATCTAATAGAAAAAACTTTGGATTAAGGGTAAGTTAGAAATTTTGATATTAAAAACCACATTGGAAATATAAAGTGACAGTCTTTGTGAAACAAAAAAAAATACTCCAGAATGACACTCTTTGTGAAACAGAGGGAGTATGATTTTAACAAAATATTAATTTTTTTAATTTAAATTTATATCATAACCAGCATTTAAATATAGGTGTTAATTATAAAGTACCAAAAAATCCATGGAACGGGTCAACTTTGTTTCATGGAAGTCTATTACAATTTCGATATCTTTTGGCATTGCATTAAACATTATTATATATGTAGGCTTCAAGTGGAGGGGACAATAATAGTAAACTGATGATACTACAAGATGGCTTCATAGATGCATTAGGAGGTATGGTGGTCTACGCTCCAATGGATCTAAAAACAGCAGCAGCCGCCATTTCAGGCCAAGTCGATCCTTCCGCCATTCCAATCCTCCCTTCCGGTTTCATCATCTCCCGCGACGGCCGTCCTAGTTCGGCCGAGGATCCCGACGGTGGTAGCTCAACACTCCTCACCGTGGCCTTCCAGATCCTTGTCTGTGATCCGGATAACTGTACTAATTTCAACCTGGAAGAATCTGCCACCACAGTCAATACCGTGATCAGCTCCACAGTTCAAAGGATCAAAAGAATGCTTAACTGCGACTGATGGAGCGATGGTAACTGATCAGTGACTTACATGCAAGTTCGCAAATCTCAACTCTTATAAGTTTTCTTTCCTTTGCAAATTAATAAAGTGAGAAGAGTATTCTCCGATGATTTCTCTAAGGAGAGAGTCATGTTTTTTCGTTTGTTATAAACTCATTACAATAAAATTTCTAAGGCAAGGGCCTTGGATATAAACAATATTTATTAGTATGTTGACAATGTTGTTGCCATTGCATGGCATGTTTGTTTGTGATAGGCCTGGGCATAAAAACCGTACCCGAATACCTAACCCGGAACCCGACCCGAAAAACCGGGTTCGGATTGGGTTCGGGTTTGCCTATAAAACCCTATTGGGTTCTATTTTCTAATACCCGTGAGTTCGGATTAGGGTCGGGTAATACCCGATACCCGTTTGGGTATCCAATAAACCCGAACATATAAACATATTTATAATATTTATCATTAATATAATGCAATTACCCTAAAGTTATGATTATAATTTTGAATATTTCATTTAGTTTTATACCTAAATATCAAAAATAATCAAAATATCTAAAATATATTGTCACATAAGTCAAACTTTAACTAAATTTATTTGAATTTTATTAATTTTAATTATATTTTTTCGGGTACCCGGTAGTTCGGGTACTAATTGGGTTCTGAAAATTGTAACCCAAACCAACCCGAACCCGGTACTACCCGAACCGAACTGAACCCAAACATAGTAAAATACCCGAATGGGTTCTATTTTCCATTACCCACTAACCCGAACCCGAACGGGTAATACCCGAACCCAAACGGGTAACCCGAATGCCCAGCCCTAGTTTGTGATATTTAAGATGCTTTTCCGGTCTATTTAATTTGTGAGATAAATCGACAACTGGTATTCATCGGTTTTCTAACTAAAACCGGCTAAATTGAATCGATTCACTTGGTTTAAACAATTAAACCGAACGGTACAATAATGGGTATAGAGAAGACAACGGACATATATATTTTGGTAACCATCCATTGTCACTCACTAACTCTCTCCCGTATACTATAAATACCTCTCCGCTTTAATTCGAGAACACTCTTCATTCCTCAAATCTCAAATCTCAAATCTCAATCTCTCCCACTCGTGCGTTTTAATTTCTCTCGAATCGGAATCTCTCGTCGGAAAATTTATCAATGGCCTCCGCAACCGAGAAGCTCCCGCAGCTCAAATCCGCCGTTGATGGACTTACTGAGATGAGGTATTGAGCGGTGTCGATTCTGGATCTGGTAATCTTCTTCTTCATCGTTTAGACTGTGATCTGTTTCCTTTTTTTGTTTCAGTGCCAATGAGAAGAGCGGATTCATCAACCTCGTTTCACGTTACCTCAGGTTCGTCTTTGAATCCTCTGCTTCTTAATTTGGTATCTTCGTATGTTGTGTTGATTGAATCGTGAATCGGTAAAAGATCAAAGCAGTTCATGGATGTAGTTTTGATTTTTTGAAACGATTGAGTTATATATCTGAAAAATTGTATCGGATCTGGAGACTGGAGTCAGATCTAGAGACGGAGATTGATTTACATTTAGATTATCAATTGATTCTAAATTCTCTGTATCTTTCAATTTGAATTTGAAGCGGTGAGGCTCAGCACATTGAATGGAGCAAGATCCAGACACCTACTGATGAGATTGTTGTTCCTTATGATAAAATGGCTAACGTCTCTCAAGGTATTATTCTTTTTTGAATGTTACGAATCTGTTACTGAAGTTTGTTTTCTGTATGGTGGATGTTCTGTGGTCTAGTTTTGCGTTGGATCATTTTCTCTATAGCATTAAAGATTTTTTTTGTTTGTTATGTTTTAACATAATGAAGATGCTTCCGAGACCAAATATTTGTTGGACAAGCTTGTTGTGCTTAAGCTTAATGGAGGTTTGGGAACGACAATGGGATGCACTGGTCCAAAGTAAGCTCTCTAATCTTGTGTCACTATCAGTATTCAGTTCAATTTTTCGTTTATTCGTGCTTGGAATTAGTGTCTCTACTCTCTTTGTGATGACAAAGATGATATCGAATTCTGAGTACATTTCCAAGCCTGAAGATCTAGCCATCTAGGCTCCAGATTCGATATCTCTTGGTCTATAAGATTTATTGCTATCGGTAACAGACTTGATGTCCAGTGTAGCTAGTAAACAATTATCTGTCAGCTTTGACAATAACAGGAATTTGATAGTAGTTCCCTCTTCAGGGATGAGAACTTACATTCCATGTTTATAGATTGGGTTGGTGTGTAAGCCATCTTCGATTTCATGTAAAATTTCTTGAGGTCTCTGTATCAAGTATTTCCCTGATGCAATTTGCTACATTTTTTTCAAACAATAGGTTTCATTTTCTTTTCCTGTTTCTGTGCAGATCGGTTATCGAAGTTCGTGATGGTTTGACATTTCTTGACCTGATTGTTATCCAGATTGAGGTTCGTCATTTTCCATTTTATTTTCTTATAATCTTTGTGCCTTTACGTTATCTCACATAGCACTTTCCTACAGAATCTCAACAACAAGTATGGCTGCAAGGTTCCTTTGGTTCTTATGAACTCATTCAATACACATGATGACACACAAAAGGTTCTGCTATTTCACCGAGGATCACATCTTTTTAGTTCTACATTTATCTTCTACTTGTAGGCTAATTGATTTTTGTCTTGTTCAGATTGTGGAAAAATACACCAACTCAAATGTTGATATTCACACTTTTAATCAGGTATTTCATGTCAATGCCATTACAAGTTAAGAGAAACCTTGTTTATTTGAACGATCCAGGTCAACCCTGGAACTAATTATATTGACTTAAACTATGTAGAGCAAGTATCCTCGTGTTGTTGCTGATGAGTTTGTGCCGTGGCCTAGCAAAGGAAAGACTGACAAGGATGGATGGTACGTTTTCCAATCAATATTGCATTTACATTTGAGGTTACATTTTCATTTGGACATCTTTCTCTTTGCTATAACATTAAACCACTAATAAAAGATGTATCTTTGAAGGTATCCACCTGGTCACGGCGATGTATTCCCGTCCCTCATGAACAGTGGCAAGCTTGATGCTTTCTTATCACAGGTTCTTTCTTTGATGTAGTCTATTGTTAATTTTTGTTTCCAGAATGTATCCTTGTTGTCTTTGTCTTTCAATAATTTACCATTTTAATTCTGATTCTGACTTTCTCACTATTCAGGGTAAGGAGTATGTGTTCGTAGCCAACTCAGACAACTTGGGCGCTATTGTTGACTTAAGTATATCTCCTTCCTAGTTTTCTCTTTTATGGCTTTCCTTTAGTTCCATTCAGGATAATAATATCCAACCAGAGACTAATTGTGGTTGTCCTTGACTCGATGCTGCGTCAGAAATCTTGAAGCACCTGATCCAGAACAAAAATGAGTACTGTATGGAGGTTACACCCAAAACCCTAGCTGATGTAAAGGGAGGAACTCTCATCTCTTATGAAGGAAAAGTTCAGGTAAAATTTTTGGATGTAGCTTTTCCGCTGAATGATTATTAGAAAGTTTCTACTCAAACCTGATGTCATCAGAAAGTTACTAGTCAAAGTTGGCGATATTACATACTAAATAAAAATTGTATGTTCATTCTGCAATGTCTCTTCTTATTATATGTGGCATCTTGGAATATATCCAGGCATATTGTCTTTCGCAACTCATAATCTTTTCACTGTTCCATTTTTCTTGTGTATCTCAGCTTTTGGAGATTGCTCAGGTTCCTGATGAACATGTAAGTCCACACCTCTTCTTTGTTTTCCTTCTATATATTCTAGATCTCTCTTGCTCATTATATATATGGCATAAATTATTAGTGTTTCTCTGAGAACGAAACGAAATTGCTTATCCCTAACTACTTGTGTGTGGCAAAGAATGACATTGTCCGTATTTTTTGCAGGTAAATGAATTCAAATCAATTGAGAAATTCAAGATTTTCAACACAAATAACCTGTAAGTAGTAGCTCTACGGTCCCTAAAACGTTCAGAATAACAAGTATATATGCGGACACCTAACTGTTAACTATTACAGTTGGGTTAACTTGAAAGCAATCAAAAAGCTTGTGGAAGCTGATGCACTTAAAATGGAGATCATCCCAAACCCAAAGGTACTAGATTTCCAATCACGTCATGCAACATATCTGATGTATTGCAATTTTGCATAATTTGTCTCAACTCTTGGCAGGAAGTTGATGGAGTCAAAGTTCTTCAACTGGAAACTGCAGCTGGTGCTGCGATAAGGGTATCCATTACGCTCTATATTTTATTTAACTAACAGAATTTACAATAAACAGAACTGTTAATTTTCTTCATTATTTGCCCGTTTTCAAACAGTTTTTTGATAATGCAATTGGTGTGAATGTACCTCGCTCACGGTTCTTGCCAGTGAAGGCAACTTCAGACTTGCTTCTTGTTCAGGTAAACCAATCCACTCCTTCCCTTCTCAAATTCCCAAAAATACGTCAAATGAGAAACAGAGACTTAACAATTCTTAGTGCATCTTTCACAGTCGGATCTGTACACACTCGTCGATGGCTTTGTCACAAGAAACAAAGCTAGGACAAACCCCACAAACCCAGCTATTGAATTGGGACCCGAATTTAAAAAGGTAAAGAACGTTAGTTCCCTGTGTAGGATATCTAATATAAAGTATCTTACTCTAATTGTAATCCTGCTTCTGAAGCTAGAGCCTGTAACTTTAATTTGAAATATATACAAAGACAAAATGATTCTAACATCCTAGTTGTAACTGGTAAACAGGTCGCGAGCTTCCTTAGCCGGTTCAAGTCCATCCCAAGTATAGTTGAGCTTGATAGCCTTAAGGTCTCGGGTGATGTCTCGTTTGGCTCTAGCGTTGTTCTTAAGGGCAAAGTGTCAGTAAAGGCAAACTCCGGGACTACACTTGAAATCCCTGACAATGCCGCGCTCGAGAATAAGGTAACGTTTATTTATATGTCACTGTGATTGTAATAATTAAATATCACTATTCACTAGACTCATCTTTTGGTCTTTTGTTCTTACAGGACATCAATGGTCCAAAGGATCTGTGAAGAAATTAAAAAGAATTTTGATGCTTCGTCTTCTGACTTCCTCTTCTCTAGTAAATGAGAGCACTTTTGGTAAAACTTTTTACATGTGAAAAGATCACAAGAACAACGAGAAGTGGTTTTTTTTCTTTTGTGCAGTTAAGCCCCACAAAGTACGTTTTGAGTTTACTAGTATTTCCTTACATTGATTTTTTTGTTTTTCTTTTTTTTCTTTCATTAATTGATGCGAAGTTTCTCATGTCTTTTTGGATAATGGTGAAATGAACTCTTTCTGTTGAAGTTATCTTTGCTTGCGATCACAATTTTTCTGTGGCTTATCTTTTTTTGCTTCCAAGTAATTGAAATAGTGGAAAATACGATTTTACAATAAAGATTTAGTAGTATACATTTTTTTTTTCTTTTTCCATACTGTTCTGTAATATCTTATAATGTATATTTGTTGGACTGTTATAGTCTTATAGATTTATCGATGATGGTCAGTATGTATAAGAAGATGGACAGTAGCACAGTATAACAAGAAGGAAGATAAAATTATGAGCAGAATGTAAAATCATTTATGCATAATAATCATGAAACCGATAAACTAAAATTGGAACAGTGTTAATCCGTTAGTTATTTTTTTATTTGCATTCCATCAACATTCGATGCTTGTACCATATTGCGCCAAATGTCCCAAATCGTTTCTATACTTTGACCACTTGTACAGTACAGCTCAAAATCCAAAAAGGAAGAAAATACAAAGTTGTTGTCATGATGAGACATAATCAATACGGTTGGCCATGAATAGTTTCACCGGTCTGGCTTTATTATACACCACATATCTCTCTCTTTTTATCTTTGTTAGATAGAGAAACATTCACACACTGATTGTCAAAAAAAAAGTCAGAGGCCTCTATTTCATAAGAATATATCTGCTATCTTCTTTTTTATCCCGTTCGGCTATAAAAGCGGCAAAATTGATGTTTGGCGAAGAATAATATGAACCACACACGTAGAAGAAAGCCTTACAGAAATGGACTATCCATCAAAACTATGTGTAAGACCCACCCACCATTTCTTTCCTCTAATCCACTAAAATGATTGATTCGTAAATCTTTTATGCTTTTCCTACTCAAACCAAAGTCACCTTTTCAATGTACTTGGACACCTGTGGTAATTTCAGTTGACCAACAAATTCTATTCTAGTTATGGGAAAACAATAGTATCTTGTGGTTATTTTTACAAATGATCAACACTTTCAAATCACAATCCTTGAATGCTTATTGTCCAAACAAATATGTTACACGGACATCGACACCGATTTTTACATCTTAGTGTAAAAATATTTGCAATGGATGATTATAATAAGATATATAAATGTATTTTTCTACTATAATAGCATCATTTACTTTTTAAATATAAATTTCGAATTTCAAACCTTAAACGCAATATTTATTCGGGCTACGAGTCATAATCTAATACTTTAATTCTAGTTGAATGCTTATCGTCCAAACAAATACTCCCTCTATTTCATGAAGATTGATGTTTTGAGACTTTCACACATATTAAAAAAAATTTTAGTTTTTATTTGTTAATTAATTTATAATTACTTTTTGGTAGAGAGAGAAAATATAAACCAATAACAATTCAAAAATTTTAATATTTTAAATGATTACTTCTTGAAATTTGCAAAACATCAATCTTTGTGGGACAAAAATATATCCCAAAATATCAATTTTTGTGAGAGAGAGGGAGTATGTTGCACCGACATTGATATATACATCTTAATATAAATATATTTGCAATAAATGATTACAACATGTCCTGTAAATTAAATGTTTATGAATTAAAGTTACATTCACATTTAATTATTTTGAGAATAAACGAATAACATGTTTTGTAAATGTTTACAAATTTGAGATTACAAACGTAGCTTCATTTATAATAATAATAAAAAAGGAAAAATAGAAAAAAAAACAAACTTCGGGGGGGGGGGGGGGGGGGTGTATTCAACTTGACATTTTAAGTGATTTGTGTGAAATTTACAAATTCTATGTTATTCAATCATGGATTTTAAAAAGTCTATTAAAATCCACTGTTATTGAACTGGTGATTTAAAAATCTACTTTAAAATCTAGTGTTATTCAAAACAGTTTTGTGGATTAGGATTTTAATAATTTTTAGGATTCTGGAGGATTTTGTAGGATTTGTTTAGTTAAAAATACAGAAATCCAAATCTCATGGTTTTAGGTGGGATTTGAAAGAATTTTACAGAAAATCATATGAACTTCCCTAAAATCTATCAAAATTCTAAATTTCTTAAATCCCATCAAATTCTCCAAAATCATGGTTTGAATACACCCCCTTCATTAAAACAAATTCAAGTATGCGTTTTTCATCTCAAAAGAATTACATACGTGGCCGGAAAAATGAAATGTATGGTCGTGAAGAAAAGGAAAAATGTCACTATGGCTATCATCACGTGTCACTTCACACTATCCAGTAGACCAGAACCTAACTTCCAGCACCGCCAAGCCTAACCTTCTTTAGCAAAGCCAAAAACTCCTCAAACGACTAATTAAGTTTTTTTTTTTTTTTTTGTGTTTGGTCTCTTTGTCTCTCTCTGTGCCTTGCCCGAACATCGAACTTGTCATGCGTTGCACTGTTAGTACCGTCGCTGACCACTCGAGCTACAAGAGCTAGGCGACTAATTAAGCTTTTCTCAGTGGTGATTGTCATATTAGATGTAAATGAGTCCTTCGCTGCTCAGTTCTCACTGATTATGAATGTCATATTTAGATAAATGAGTCCTTCTCAGTTCTCACTGATGATTGTCACATTTAGATAACTGTGGTTCCCACTACAGGCTTTGGATTTTGTTGCATTAGAAAATTATCGTATTATACTTCTTAATTTACCAGAGACGGGAAAATAAAACCAAAAAATGCTTTTAAGTAGACAGCAGCCACACAACAATCAACTTTCTGATCTTTCAAACCCTAAGGCAGAACGAGAAGCAAAAATATGTGGCCCAGAAATTTTTGTATAAAACCAATGAAAAAAAAAAGAAAAGAAAAAATAATGAGTGGCTTAAATCCTTCTTCCATTTCCTTCCACATGTCCATCTTCTGTAGAACAGACGGCTTAAAATAAGAATCAGTGACATGGACAAAAGTGCACTCAAATTCATTAATTTTAGATTAAAGTTTAATTAACTTTCGCTTCCACCCAAATATGATTTTGCAATTTATAATTGTTTACAATTTTGTTCTTATCTTATGTGCTTAACCATGATTTAATAGATTATCTACACGTTTATGAAATATTGATGACGACCTAGATGATGGATAAACATATTGTTAATTATAAAAAGTTGAAACTAATTATATAATATCATAGATACGTATCTGTATTATATCATAATTTATGGTGTGTGTAAAATATATCTAGGCTTACGTTATAGATTGAACCCCACTAGGCTTTTTAATTTATTTAGATGCATAAGATATTTAACTTAATACTTTCGTTTTTTTTTCGTAAAATATAATACAAAGACAAAAAAAAAAATCTCGTCTTATTTTTACTTAGATTTTGGACTTTCCCTTATATGAGTTTGTATCTCATTTTTTTACTGTGGATTATATTGGGACTCAAAATCGTTTCAACTCGTTAACAAAATATGTACAGTTTTCTTTCAAATTTAAAAAGCTTGTTAACACAAAAATCAACGAGCCAAAAATGGGATAGCTCATTTTTAGACCGTATTTTATAAATAAAAATTTATGTTACTTGTTAAAAATATGTTTAGACAAAAAATACTAAAAAATTATCTGAATTTTGATGTTGTTATAGTTCTGATTTTATAAATAATTTACTAAAAAAATGTTCATGAAGAGAAGAATGGAGAAAGAATATTAGAGCCTCACAAAAAAAAAATGGATTGACTATGTTTGCTATTGGAAAAAATATATAGAATCTGATCTGACTCAAATCAAACCTTACGAATTTTCTGATTCATATTTGGATTTAGATTGAGTAATTGAATTTTAGTTAGGATATCTATTACTGTTTTATTCTCATATATAAAATTTTAAAATATGTGTAAAACTTACCTATAATAATAAAAGACTACATCAAATCACTAAAAACACTTATTTTTATATGCAGCTACGAAAATAAATTTATCAGTTTTAGATTTGTTAAAATTTTACATATTTTACTAGATTTTAACTTACAGTACACCGCGGGTCTATATTTCAAATTATTTATAATTTAGGTTATATACTATGTTTGTTTATGAGAATTTGAATAGTTTTTTTTATTTTTGAATGTAGTCAAATTTTTAAGAAGATAGTAGCTAGTTAAAAAAAAACATTTGCACATTTATGATAATTGTTTATTTTAGTAATTTTATTGATTTAGAAGAGAGATTTAGAGTGATTTTAGGAAACTTATATATATTATCGATTTGATGAGAATAAACTTAATTGATTTAGTCAATTTATCATATTTTGAATATCAAATTGTGTCCAATTTTGTAAAAATTAATATTATAAACAAATATTTAAATAAATATAACTATAAAGGTATAATGCAAAATATATTTCAAAAATCTTAATATAGATTTTTGATGGATCAGGATATGGAGAATCAAAATAGAAAGAATTCTAATTTAATAATCCGATAGAGTAATTTGATCCATAAAAAATATGTAGCTATCAAATTGGTAAAGAAAATAAACTATTTATCTATGATAAAAACAAACTATTTCCTTAATGAATGAATAAGAGCAAGAGAGATAATAGCGAGTAAAAAATATATATATACTCTCGCAAATCCAGCTGTAGTCACCATCCTGGGCAATCAAAATCAAGAAATTCGGTTATCGTTGAGTAAATGACCGTCCCTCCACTGAGAGATTAAATATAACTGTAAAGATATAACGTGAGGTTAAAAAAAAAGTATAACGTAAAATGTATTTCTAAAATCTTAATATAGATTTTTGATGGATCATGATATAGAAAATCAAAATAGAAAGTATTCTAATTCAATAATCCGATAGAGTAATTTGATCTATAAAAAATATGTAGCTATCAAATTGATAACGAAAATAAACTATTTATCCATGATAAAAAAAAAAAAAACTATTTTTTTAGTGAAGGAAGAAAAGCAAGAGAGATAATAGCGATTAGCGAGTAAAAAACAAAAAAAACATACTCTCGCAAGTAGGCTTCTTATTTTTTTGCCTTTCTGGTGGCTCACATTTCTCCGTCCAGCAAAATCCTTTTTTTTTTCTTTTTTTGTTTACACAAAAACAATATTAATATTTCTTAGACATATCTTAACAATATTTACATAATTCATTATTTCATAAACATAAAAGAATGATGTAAAAAAAAAAGGAAAGAAAAAGTATGAGAATTCAAACTTTCTGCAGCAAATTTAGCTGTATTTAAAACAAGTAGATTCATTTAAAAAGAATTAATATGAGAGACAAAACGATAATAAATCTACAAGTTTTGTTATTATAAAAAGAAAGAAAAAAAAAAGAAGAAGCTGGACACGTGGAAATGGTGGTCATTGAACTTGAGCCACAAGATTTAATCTGTTTTCTCGAGCGTTCCATGGAAATACCAATAAAAAATTTAAATTAAAATGTTTTTAAAAAAAAAAATGAAAAAAGCGCACATACCAGAAGCTGACGTGGCAACCCCTCTACCCTTTTTGTCTTCCTATTTTCTCACCCCCTTCCTTGTTCTTCTTCTTCTTCCCTCCTCCCACAGACCCACCCCCAAAGGCCAAAGCTCCACCTTCTTCTTCTTCTTCTTCTTCTTCTTCTTCTTCTTCTTCTTCTTCTCTCTTTCTCTCTGCTTTTGTTCTTCCGGCGAATCAGAACCGTCGAAAGCCTTATCCTTTTTTTCTCAACTCCGGCGAGCTTTAGAGAGTCTTTGAGAGTTCCATTTCTGATATTCTTCTTCTCTTTCTCTCTGCCCCAAAGAGTTGTTCTGTTTTTCTTTTACCGAACCCAACAAATCTCCGGTTTACTGGAGTTTTTTCTTTCCCGAAAGGTGGAAGCTTTGGATTGGTTCTGATTTCAGAAGCAAATCTGTTTTGTCGTTGTGTAATCTGGGAGCTGAAATAAATCTTATTAATTTTATGGGATCTATTGAACCAGACGGAGAACAGAGGAAATTAAGCTGATTTTTGAACTCCAGATTCGTTTACCTTTTCTTCGATCCATACCTTTGAGTTTTGTTTTGTTTCCCCTCCGGCAAGATCTTAATCCGGGAAGCTATGGCGTCGTCTCCGTTGACTGCGAATGTTCAGGTCTGTTCTTTTATCTTTTCCTGAATTCAAATGTTCTCTAGTTTAGGTAATGAATCTAAGAGTTTAGAAGAAAGCTTCTAAATTTGAGTTTAGCATGTTCGGTGTATAATTCATTTGCAGACTCTTAAAGATGTAATCGACTGTGTTGAGAACTTGCAGGGTTGGGTTGTTAAGAAACAAAGCCAATTTGTTTTTTTCTGTAAACGTAATTAGGATCTGTAAATACAATTTAAGTTTTTGGGATTTTGTGAATGAGAGAATGTACATTGAGAAACTGATTAAGAAAGTAAATGGTCCAATGCCACTTTTGTTTTAAAAGGACATAAATTGCGTTTATGTTGTGAGGGGATAAGATGATGTCTCCTAAAGTCCTTCTTTTGCTTGGTGATGGTTTCAGAGTGCCAAAGCTCCTTTGAGGAATAGAGTTGAGGAGGAAACTGCAGACAAGCAGATTCAATTCAATGACAAAAGTTTTGGTGGAAACGACTATGCACCCAAGGTTTGTTCTTTTTAACATCAATGTCAATATTGTTATGTAAAAAAGTGAACATCTTTCGCTCAATTTCATCTTTTCATGTTTTAGATACGGAAACCATATACGATAACAAAAGAAAGAGAGAGGTGGACAGATGAAGAACACAAGAAGTTTGTTGAAGCCTTGAAATTATACGGACGAGCATGGAGAAGAATTGAAGGTAAAATATTTTACTTATATCACTTGCTACTGTGTGTTATGACCTATACAAGAACCTGAACCCTCAAATATATGTTTGTTTCACTTATAGAACATGTGGGCTCAAAGACTGCAGTTCAGATTCGAAGCCATGCTCAGAAGTTTTTCTCTAAGGTTTATACACTTATATGCTATATAGTATCTTTTACCCTTGTTCACAGAAAGTATCAGTATAACCTCAATAGCAAACCTAAGTACTGTTTTAACAAGTGATCATTGTACATATACATTGTTTGGAGACTTGTTTGCTGACTCTTCTCTATTCTATTGTATTCACACAGGTTGCTCGAGAAGCAACTGGAGGTGATGGGAGCTCAGTGGAGCCAATTGTGATACCACCTCCTCGTCCCAAGAGAAAACCAGCGCATCCTTACCCACGTAAGCTTGGGAACGAAGCAGATGGAACAAGTAGATCAGTTTCTCCCTCAGAACGAGACAACCGATCTCCAACCTCTGTGTTGTCTACTGTTGGATCAGAAGCCTTGGGTTCCCTTGATTCAAGTTCACCAAATCGAAGCTTGTCCCCAGTTTCTTCTGCATCACCACCAGCTACTCTTACAACTACTGCAAATGCACCTGAAGAGCATGAGACTCTGGTACTTGACAAAAACGAAAACCCACCTGCAAATTTATACTCACTCGATTTAACAACAATGCCGACTCTTAGATGCTTAATTCTTAACATCCTTGGTTTGATCAATTTGACAGAAGCTGGAGTTGTTTCCTAGAGAGAGACTCTTAAACACAGAGAGCTCAGTCAAGGAACCAACGAAACAAAGCCTTATTAAACTCTTTGGGAAGACAGTTTTGGTATCTGATTCAGGCATGTCCTCTTCTCTGACAACTTCAACTTATTGTAAATCCCCAATTCAGCCATTACCACGGAAACTCTCATCATCCAAAACATTACCCATAATAAAAAACGGACAAGAAGAGCTCTCGAGCTGCTGGATACAAGTACCTCTTAAGCAAGAAGATGTGGAGAATAGATGTTTAGATTCAGGAAAGGCTGTACAAAACGAAGGATCATCGACTGGATCAAACTCTGGTTCGGTAGATGATACAGGACACACGGACAAGACCTCAGAACCCGAAACAATGGTATGTCAATGGGAGTTTAAACCTAGCGAGAGGTCTGCATTTTCTGAGCTGAGAAGAGCAAACTCAGAGTCAAATGCAAGAGGATTTGGTCCGTACAAGAAGAGAAAGATGATGATAGAAGAAGAGGAACAAGAAAAACAAGAGATTCATCTCCACTTATAACACATTTTCTCAGGTACCCCCAGAAGAAGAGACATTAAACTTAATATATTCATTCAACCTTTCTAAAATGTTCACCAAAGCCTTTTGTTGTTGTTGTTGTTGTTGTTGTTTTCATTGTTTTGTTCGAGATGTTTGTTGTTCTTTAGGCTAAAACTTCAGCAAAATTTGTAACTGTAAAACTCTCTTTGTACAATTTTTTTCCATATAGTTAAATGATTACGAGATGGTTTCTCTTACAGTATCTCCGATTAGATTAGGGGATTTAATTGGTTTGGTGAAGAGTTTGCTTCCAATTGAAGGCAAAGATAAAACTGGTGAGGTGGTTACAGAATCTGAAAGAAATAGAAAACAACAGTAGTGTTAGTTACAGTTACTGGTGTGCCAAGCAAATTAGCGAACCGATTCAGAAACCAACTCTAACCCGAAATTTGTTCAACATTTATTAAACCAACTTACCAAAACCAAATCAGACCGGTTAACACCCTTGGCACATTAACATAAAGTGGACGTCACAAGAAACAGCGTCGTTTTGATTCTTCAAACGTGAAAGCGTGGAGGGTGCTGTGACGGGGAAGACGGAGTAAGGAAGAGAAGAGAGAATGGCGAATGAAGCGGTCAAGTATGTATGGGAAGGAGCAATTCCTCTGCAGATTCATCTCCACAAATCCGACGTTGCTTCTCACCCTGCTCCTCCTCCTGCTCTTGTAATCAATCACTCTTCTCCTCGATACCTCTAGCTTTTTTTTTTTTTTTTTTTTTTTTTGATGGTCTGGTTTTTAAAATCGATGGTGCATATCTCTTGTGTTTGTTTGGATCATGATTGAATTCTGGGTTCTTTTAGGGCTTTTCTTTTCTTTTCGTCTTGAATCAAAATCCGATTTCGATTATCAAATTGTTACTCTCTGCTTGAAACGAGCAGTTGAATCGTGTGTAACTCCAATGTTAAGAGCACGCTTATGAGTTTGTTTTTTGTTTTCTCGTGCGATCGCATTTGATCAGGTGTTAGCACCAAGAATAGGATATTTGCCGCTGTTGATTCCTCTTATAAAGCCTTATTTCAAGGATTCACTTCCTCCTGGTGAAGATTCAATCTGGTTCGATTACAAAGGAGTTCCTTTAAAATGGTACGTCACTGTTCATCTCTCTGTTATAACTGTGAATTTATAACTGTTTGATATGTTTTATGTGACAGTGTGACAATCTTCTTCTTTTGGTTTGCAGGTATATACCAACAGGCGTTCTTTTCGATCTCCTATGCGCAGAACCAGAACGACCTTGGAATCTCACGGTGATTTTTTTTTCTTTCTTTCCTCTCAAATTCATTAGCTTATGTTTGAGAGATGGGCTTAGTGTATTGTGTTAAGCATCTTGAGTGAGGTTGAGGGAAGACTATTCTTGTAATCTAAACGTAGGAGGAAAAAAAACCAGTGATCCACATTGTCATTCTCTTAGTCTGCATCCCCATTTACTTAACCACAGAAAGGCACAACTTTTAGTTTTTTTTTAGTACAAGTAAAGCCCATTTTTTGGGGAACCAGTATGAGCATAACAGTCACAGTATGTTGTTAGTGGAATCTTTCATCAGTCTCTCTTGACTAGCAAGATGCACAAACCTTAGTCTCTTTTGTCTTTGCAGTTCTTGAGCTTTTCAGAAATTCTTGTTTGTAGGTACACTTTAGAGGATATCCTAGCAACATACTGATACCCTGTGAAGGAGAAGATTCTGTAAAATGGAACTTTGTTAATTCTTTAAAAGAGGTTAGTGAAGATTTCTTTAAAAGAGGTCATTGATGACATAGAAACGTTAATTGCATATGGACTATGTACACTGTTTCATTGGATTTCTCATCGTAAAACTGTGAGTTATTTGTTTTGCTCTATGTGTGTGATTTCCTTCCACATCTTGATGATGTACTATCAATGTTAGAGAACACCTAGACATTTACAGCCATGCATGGTGTCTATGATAAGTTCAAAGGGTTATAAAATCTCATAGACTGTATTGGTGTAGCTGGTAATGACCGCTAATAGTTTTGTTAAGTATGCTGCAAGTGGTTTGTCGTTACCTAATGTTTTAGCCATAGGCTTCTCTTATGTTATATTTTAACAATGCTTTACTCCTGCCCTAAGTTAGCAAACGGTAAATGATAAGAAGTTATGACATGTTGAAATTATCCACTTATCCTGCAGGCACAGTACATCATCAATGGAAATTGCAAGAATGTTATGAATATGTCTCAGAGTGATCAAGAGGATCTATGGACCTCTGTCATGAATGGTACGAATGGTCGATGTTAGACATATAATATACTAGCAGTCACAAATCCATTATCATTTTTGTTACACACTACTTTTGCGTTCAGCATTGTCAGCGCCACTATTCGCATCAATCGTGGTATAACCTTCGGATATATGACCTTTTGAGTTAGTATCGAGTCTGAAAACCAATGGTTTGGCAGGTGATCTTGATGCCTACACGAAATTATCACCCAAGCTTAAAATGGCAACTATCGAAGATGATTTTTCAAGAAAAGCAAGCTTGTCATCTCCACAATCTCGACAAGGTGTGACTGAGACGGATGTTGCTGGACAAGTTAAGACAGGTTTGCCAACTATATACTCAGCTGAGGAAGTTACACCTTAGCAAAATTTTCTCATATTTGGAAAAGTGGTTTCAATTGGGAGTGCCATATTTATCCTAGTTAGAAACAGTCAATAGTAGTTTTCGGTCTTCTGATTAATCCTCTAAACAGCAACAACTTAATAGTGACCCCTCATAAATTGGTGCATCTATTATTTCAGTGTTGGCTAACATGATACAAAGTAATAGTGTCCTCATTGTTCTTGTGCATTCACCTTTTTCCTGATTCTTAATAATCTTTTTTTCTCAGCAAGAATTCCTGTTCGGTTATATGTTCGGAGTATAAATCAAGATTTCAAGAATCTTGAAGATGTACCTGAGATCGATACATGGGATGACATCTCCTACCTAAATCGCCCTGTTGAGTTCCTCAGAGAAGAAGGTAAGATAATCACCTTAAAGATTCACATTCTTCATATAATCTTCTTTGAAAAGAGATTGGTTGAGATTGGCTTTTCTGGTATATGGCTTTTCAGTCAATAGCTTCTATGCAGAGTGAATCCAACTGTTGTTGAATCTCTACTTTGTGAGATACTAACTGATTTGTTCCACCGTTTAACAGGGAAATGCTTTACCTTACGCAACGCCATTGAAAGTCTCCTCCCAGAGTTCATTGGAGACAGAGCTCAAACGAGTGGAGAAGAAAGAAGCAGGGATGATGATAATACAGAAGAAGCAGATGGGTTGCTGGGGGAGATGGGTGAAATCAAATTGGCAAGGATCCAAGGGATAGAAATGAAACTAGAGATACCGTTTTCGTGGGTGGTAAATAACTTGATGAACCCAGAATTCTATCTCCATATCTCTGTTCTTGTGAAAGCTCCTCAAAGGTGAAAGTAAGGAGGTTCTCGGCAGTTACATCTGTTAGTTGATCAAAAACTTGTTTTCTCGTTCGGTCTTGCAAAAGCCAAAAGAATCAATGATTTGTTTATATACAGCTACTTTCTGAAGGAACCAGAACTCAGAATACACTAAGAAAGAAAAGAAAAGGTAGAAAGATTAGAAATATTTGATTGACTCGTTGGTTCTTTTACTTAAACGATTTTTCTCTCTGGGCAAATTTGAATTCGTCTGTTCACAAGTAAGAAGCATGAGCTCAACTTCATAGAGAGATCCAAAATGTTGGTTAAAACAAAAGCACTGAGACAGATGGACATAGACAAATCATTGTTTTAATTTTTTGTTTGCAGAAACAAAACAATGCGAGAAAAAATTCAGAAGCAATTTTTCACTCAATTGGATTTAGTAAGTCCAGAAAGCGTGTTGTTGTAATCTTCGAGCTCTTCGTAATAGACATCCCAAACGCATCGGACACAGCCGCTACCGCAACAATCGCCAGGCTCTGGTTTCTCCGGCGGTGGAGGAACCGAAACCTCCTCCTCCTCCTTCTTCTTGTTATCCTCCTTATTCTTCTTATCAGTCTCCTCCGTTACAAGATTGTCGGTCTCGGTGGTCGCCATGGTCACCGGCGATTTCGGCAGTTCTCGGGAAGTGATTGAATAATTGGGGAAAGATCGTTTCAAAGGGAGAAGTCGCGTCAATCCAAATCTCATGCTCAAAGGCACATCGTGAAGGCTAGAAACCGGTGATGTGGCGATCGAGATTCGAGGATGGAGATGATGATGAAGAGACGCAACAACCATATGATGGCTACGCACAGATCACAAAATATTTAAGGTTTTTTTTTTTTGGTCCTCTCTTTTATTCTATTTCCGTTGTCGTGTCAGAATTGATTTCTTATATTACCAGAAATAAACGGCGCACATTTTTTTATCTTCTAAAAGTCGAAACGGCACGACATCTTCTAATTAATCTATGCTGACAATGACAAGTCTTTTCTTCTTTCATGTTTTTGTATTTTTAAGTCTCTTCTTCACTCTTCTTCTGCATTACATTTCTCACCTCCCCAAGGCAACTTTCAAGTTCCTTTAATTCTTCAGTGTCCGAGAAACTCACTGTAGCCTACACACATGCACATGTCAAGCCATTTTAATTCATTCTCATCAAAAAGCTTAGTAAGTATTGTGGGGATTAAGTTTAGTTTATTACTTGTTTGATTGTGCTCTTCAAATGCATCTCCGCACTCAACAGTTCTCGTTTGCTTCCTGTGGAAGCTGAGATCTCCATGTACACTCTACAAAGTTCCAGTGACGCTCTTGCAAACTTCTTGAAACGCTCTTTGTCATTCCACACTTCTGATCCCTGAGAGCATATGGATATATGTCGTCAAATACTTTTCATATATAAAAAGAGTGGCTTTGATTACTCTAACAATCAATACCTGATATGATCGCACTTTTTTTAATAGTGCCTCGCTGCATGCCGTAAGATTTCCTTTGATTCTACTCCATCTTGCATATAATTCCCAGTTTTCAGGTGTACTTTCTACTTTGACAACCTATAGAAGAGAGAAACACGTAAAGACAATACAAAACCCATATCAAACGCAACAAAACGAAATTGAATCAATAAAATATATAAAAAAGGAGGATGTGAAAGTCGTTGAAATATTTTTGCCAACCTGCTGAATAATTGTCCCAAACAACTCTATGTAGAGTTGTTCAGTCTTTGTTGAAGCATCGATTTCAGTCAATGACATTGATGACTTGCATGATAAATTCCTATTTTCCAATTCTGTCATCATGCGGTCCAATAAAACAGCGTCAATCCACTTGTTTTTGGTCAATCTCATTAACTGTTGCATAGCTTCAAAGGCCTGGTAGAGAAAAAGCACAAAGATGAAACCAACTCGTTTAGTTTGTAAGCTAAAACAGAAACAAAATATACAGGAAACTAATAGCTAAGACTTTTATACAAGGGTATAGTAAGTCAATAGCTGGCATTTACCTGATCAGTATTTCCCACATCCATAGCTACATGGCTGAAAATCTTCCACAGCTCCCAGTTGTTTCGGCTGTTGATACACAATATTTTTCAATTCCTAATTCTGATTTCCTTAGCTAAAGTAACAGACGGTAAAGGATAGAGAGAGATACTTTAATTTAAGCACTTCTTTGTATGCAATGAAAGATTCTTTGATCTTTCCCTTTATTTTAAGCCTGTGCCCATAAAATATTACATATTCAGTAAATGAAAAAAAAATATATAAATAAACTAGGTGAGCAGTGAGTCGCGAAGTTAATAGTAAGAGAGGCATGCGTGAAGAAAACAATTAATTTTCTGAGCAATTTATTTGAAATGTGTAACTGAAATATGCTTACAGACAAGCAATGTTGTTCCAAGCCCTCCAGTTGTCAGGATCAAGTTGAACAGCAAAAGTGAATGCATCCAGTGCTTTCTCAACATCAGGGACCTGTGGTATCATGTAGGGATGTTAAATAAGTATACCTCTCAGTCAGCATGACAAGAATTCCAATGTTCTTTATTTAATTACATTTGGAGTGGAAATACATTGCTACTAAGCTATTGGAGAAGATGAAGTAAGATACCTTAATCGCCGCCTTACCAAGATAAAACCAACCATCTGGATACAGAGAATTTACGGCCATTGCAGCCTCCCTAAAGAACGAGAAAAAAATGAGACGTATCTCAAGTGACATCACAATATTACGGCCATTTCCGTTTTAGAGAAGAAAAAAAAAAAAAAAGGAAAGAACCAAATTGTTCAACATACCACAGTATCTTTGACTTCTTAAAATCACGCCGACTGTATGCGTTGTGAGCAAGAGCCCGCTACAAGATGGAGATACAATTAGAGCATGGTCTAAGAGAGATGGAAATAAAAGATTTTTCTCTGTATCTCAAACTACCTTAGCACGAACTGACTTATCATTTGAAACTTCCAAGGCTTTTTCATAACAGGAATCATTGAAAGTAACATCACCCAGTGTACACCTGAAACCAATATTTATCATCAACTTTACTTAATGTTACGATACGATGATACCTTTCTTAGTAGAAACAAAGATTAAAGATATATCCGCACATTAAATGATTAAGAGTACATCCAAAGCAGGTAATTATGGCATCTCACAGCCATTTAACAATTAAGATATATATAAACAACAGGAAAAGAACAAGACTAAGAGTACTATCAGAGAATAGATTACCATAATTTCGGGTCATTTGGCCGTTCACGAAGCCGTGCATTGATGAGATCTACAGCTGCTGATTTCTTTCCCAGGAGGCTGAAATTTCACAGCACATAATAAGTTTTGCACCAGTACATGAAAGCCATAGTGGGATAAGGAGAAAACAAGCAAAGCTGAATTCATCACAAAGGCAGTATTCATATTTAAGTTTACCAGTAGCAGTGTATTAGATCATCCCACATTTCCAGGCTCTCAAATATTGTGATTGCTTCCCCAACCAAACCGCAACTCACCAGAAGCTCACCGTATTCCCTGTTGTTAAAATCAAAATGGAACGATGAATAAGAGCGCAGAAAAACCTGAAAAGTATCAATACAGGCATATAAACAGTAGTATATCACACTTTCTCAAAGCAGGAATAGTAGGAAGAAGGACTGCATAGCATAAAGGGATCCGATTTGATACTCCAGGATCGCTCTTGTTAATAGCTCCAACCTGATATAGGAAAACTATCAGAGCTACAACAAAGGAAAGAATGAAATAATGCTACAAAATGAGTGTCGTGCTAGAGAGATATACAATCCAATAAGAAAACCAAATTGATAATACAAGAACTGTTAACATATACCAGCTTATCCATCATCTCCAGGGCGCGTCCCTTTGTACGGCTTCGAGTTGATTCCCATCGAACACGTAATAAGTCACAGAAACACCGTAGCTATTCCATGTCCGAAGAACAAAAGTCAGTCAGTTTGTTTTTACTTGCATAGGTTGTGACAAAATGAAAAACGAACAGCTCCATATATCAACATTTAAATTCAGTCACTTTAATTAACTGAAAGAGTGAAACTTACAGCAAAATATGTTGATTTTTGAGCATCAATTGCCTCAATATATGGAGCCATATCCCACCCTGCAGGAAAAGAAAAGTATTAGATTATATAATAATAATAAATAAAGGACATGGTTTAATTCAGTTTAACACAAGTGAGTAAAACTAGTCGACACAGAAGCAAGAGCAGACAATTGCATCTTCTCCTGCAAGAATCTCTGTAGTTTTGGTAATGCCGTAACGAGAATCTCCAAGCTTTTTGAATTGCAGTCACAACTAATGCCTAGTAACTTAATTGTAGGCAGAATCGTTGAAAAATATTCTCTATCTTTCCACCATGATGCATACCAATTTTGAGAAATAAACATTGCAAATACTTTTTTACATTCAAATTCAATTACCTTGCATCTCATCGTGCCGACTACCCCTTTCAATTAGAAGGCACTGAGCCAAAATCAATGCCTGTTCAACAGGTTTCAAGGGCACAGAATCTTTGCCAGCTTCACTCTCGTTGTTGGCAAAGTTGGGAGTCATATATACTGCAGGTGGTTCAATTTCGAAAGCTTTATAAGGTCCAACATCAGCTTTCTCAGAGGCCAACCTAACGTCCCCATTGGATGAGCTAGTCTTGGCTATCAATACCATCTGTGCCTTTGCATCTATCTATAGCAAGATCAGAGAGAAATTTAGAATAACAAAGCCAAAATATATAACAGAAGAAAAGAAAATATCTCATAGCTTACTTGGTGTATAGTACGAAATCCAAGAGCCCCGGTAACAGAGAACTCGATCCCTGCTGCTGATTTAGCAGATTCGAGCTGCAACCTGAAAATTTTACTCCGAATCAAGACCAATATACTAAAGCAGAAGAGTAGAAAAAGGTCATGAAATGGTAAGTAATGGCTGTCAGGAATGAGAGCAGCAACAACTAACTATATACATATGTGGTATACAAGCTCAATTTCGTAACTACATGAGGGAAAAGTCTCTCATTATATTCTTAAAAAGAGAACCATAAGGCGAAACCAAAGTAATATGGTCAATATCCTAGGACAAAAACATATATACGCAAAGAAAACATATATCTCAACGGTAACTTACCGAGAAGGGTCAATCCTTCTATATATAAACTGCAGTGCACATGCTTCCAGATGGATGGTTGACGTGATGGATGAAGCTTCATCTTCTACCAACTTGGTAGACCAATAGCTTTTCACTTTTTCCAATGCACCAAAATGGTCTAGAGCTTCGGCCATGTAAACTTGCAACATCTCAAACAAAGATGAAGATTGCTCGTGTAGAACTCTTTGATGAATAAGTAAAACTCTGACAAGCCACCATGAAATACTCCTAACTTCAAAAATTTCAGTTGCAGTTGTCGCAAACAACAAATCTTTCAACTTTAACAGCAGCATTCTCGCAAAAACTAAATGCTGCAGGAAAGTAGTTTGGGTTACATTGAGTTCACTACAAACAATTTAAAACAGAAATGAAGAGTGAGAAAGATACAGAACGAAGATAGTAGTAGTACCTGGAGATTAGAAAACTTCCCAAGCAAGTCAGAACCAGCAGACATGAGCTGAATCTTAGCCCAATTCTCCCATTCAACTAACTCCTTAGTTTCTGATACTTTAAACGGTACTGAACATTTTGTTGTTCCTTCTGTAGACCTAACAGCTCAAAAACAACACCAAATCCTCAATGAAAATTTGTAAAACCAGAGTCCTAATTAATTTTCTCAATATTATGAAGAGTTAAACTCGGTAAACCTACCCGGTCAAGTTGCACCGAGTGAACCACAAAGTAGACGCGATAGCTAAGCACATCACGAGAACAGCACGGCGAGCCTTGTCGAATTCATCAGAAGAATCGTTCACCACGAACGATTCGACCTTTTCGAGGATCTCCGAGTAAACTCGCTCGGCGGAATCAACCGAGTCGACAAGGTCCAACTCGGAATCTCCGAGTATTAACCTAGTAGCGTCGGAGGATAAAGCTCCGAGATAGTCTCCAGCCTCGATTGAAGACAGAAGGGAGCCTATGAGAGAGTCGTGCGGATGGGTTCCGGCTAGGGTTTCGAGAGGAGGATCTAACGGTGGTAAAGAGACGGTGCAACGGATGAGACGGAGCTCGTGACCGCGAAGGGTTTCAATTTCGCCGTCTACCATGGTTGTACTGTACTGTTCTTCTGTGGGAGGTGGCGGGAACGACAGAGAGTGTTTTTTGTGATTAGTGTTTTTTGGAGAGAGAGAAGAAATAAAAACTCAGAGACTTGTTTCGACTTGTTTATTGACTGACGGAGATTAGAAAGAGGTGTGGCAAGTAAAGTTAGGAAATAGAAAACTCTTAAAAATTTACCCAAAAAATGTACACACAAGTGCGATTTTTAAATATTTATATTTGGAAATATTAAGATTTATAATATATATGGTATTTACTTATGTATCTTGAAAGGAAAAAAAAAAAAAAAAAACTTAATTAATTTGAATCACGAATCACAATGCAAATCACAGGAATTTCATCGTTAAACTAGTTGTGATCCTTAATTACTACTGTACAAGTCTATATTTGTTTAGTGATTTTGGTTCTGCATACAAGTGATACAACATAGTGCAAAGGTAAACTATATATTTGATATTCAATCGTCTTACTAAGTTTGCAGAAGCAGAGACGTAAACTCAAAACTCGTATAACCGCAAAAAAAAACGAAGCATTAAGTTATGATGATCTCAACAATATGTCTTTTTAACCCAAACAACAAAAATGATGCTAATCTTTGCTGACGGTGACAAGTCTTTTCTTCTTTCATGTTTTTGTATTTCTAGTCTCTTCTTCACTCTTCTTCTGCATTACATTTCTCACCTCCTCAAGGCAACTTTCAAGTTCCTTTAATTCTTCAGTGTCCGAGAAGCTCTCTGTAGCCTATACACATGCACATGTCAAGCCATTTTAATTCATTTTCATCAAAAAGCTTAGTAAGTATTATGGGGATTTTTTATTTTTACTTGTTTGATTGTGTTCTTCAAATGCATCTCCGCACTAAACAGTTCTCGTTTGCTTCCTGTGGAAGCTGAGATCTCCATGTACACTCTACAAAGTTCCAATGATGCTCTTGCAAACTTCTTGAAACGCTCTTTGTCTTTCCACACTTCTGATCCCTGATAGAGAGATATCGATATATCATCAAATGTTGCTCATAGATAAAAAAGTGTGGCTTCGGGTAATCATCAGTCATTAGATACCTGATATGATCGCACTTGTTTTAACAGTGCCTCGCTGCATACCATAAGATCTCCTTTGATTCTACTCCATCTTGCATATAATCCCCAGATTTGAGATGTACTTTCTGTTTTGCAAATCTATAAAAACAAGCAATAATCACATAAAGGACTGTACAAAGCTATATCAAATGCATACGCCAAGAACTATCACTCATAGAAAGAGACAATACAGAGATTCCATACAAGTTGTTGAAATGTTTTGCTAACCTGCTGAATAATTTTCCCAAGTAACTCTAGGTGGCGTTGAGTTTCAGCTGGTGTTGCAGCACACGGTTGTGTTTCCGTCGATTCATATGAAGAACCTTCGATTTCAATACATGAAGATGGTGATGACTTACATGCTGAATTCCTATTTTCTAACTCTGTCATTATACGGTCCAATAAAACAACATCAATCCTCTTGTTATTGCTCATTTTCAGTATCTGTTGTATAGCTTCAAAGGCCTGGAAGAGGAAAAACACAAAGATGAAACCAATTTGTTTAACCCCTAAGCTAAAAAAACAAATATATGGGGAACTAATAGCTAAGGTTTATATAAAAGGGTAGGAATAATTATCTTTAGTTAATAGCTGCATTTACCTGATCAATATTTCCCACATCCATAGCTACATGACTGAAATTCTCCCACATCTGCCAGCTATCTCGCCTGTTGATACACAATATTTTTCAATTACTCCTCTGATTTTCTTAGCTCAAGTAACAAACTGTAAAGGATAGAGGGATACTTGAATTTAAGCGCCTCTTTGAACGCGATGAATGATTCTTTGCTCCTTTTCTTTATCATATGCCTGCGCTCACAGATTATTACACAATTCAGCATCATCCATTATAAATGTGAAACATAAGGTAGGTGAGCAATGAGTAATGAAGTTAGATAGTAAGGTATGTATGAAGAAAACAATTAATTTTCTCAGCACAAACAGAGCAGAATAATGAAACTGAAATGCTTACAGACAAGCAATGTTGTTCCAAGCCTCTCCATTGTCGGGATCAAGTTGAACAGCAAAAGTGAATGCATCCAGTGCTTTCTGAACATCCCTGGCCTATGGTATCATGTAGGAGATGTTAAATTAGTATCCATCTCAGTCAGTATGAAAAGAATTTCAATGCTGTTTATCTAGTGGCATTAGGAGTGAAAACATATTGCTACTGAACTATCGGAGAAGATGAAATAAGATACCTTCAACGCAGCAGCACCAAGAGCAAACCAACCATCAGGGTACAGAGAATTTAAGGCCATTGCAGCCTCCCTTAAGTACGAGAAAAATGAGACATCTCATAAATAAATTAGCCTGAAGGGCCAAGTTTATAAATCCATTTTCGTCTAAGAAAAAAATAAGGACAGAACCAAATAGTTCAACATACCACAGCATCTTCGACTTCTCAAAATCACCCCGATTGTATGCGCTGCGAGCAAGACCCCGCTACAAGATGAAGATAATTAGGGCATGGACTAAGGGAAAAAGACATAAAGATTTTTTGTTTTGTGTCTCAAATTACCTTAGCACGAACTGACTTATCATTTGAAACTTCCAGGGCTTTTTCATAACAGGAATCATTAATCGTAACATCACCCAGTGAACACCTGACATCAATATTTATCATCAAAATTAATTTAGTGATCCAATACGATAATAACTTTCTAGTATAAACAAAGATTTAATATGATCAAGTGTCCGTTCAAAGCAGATACAGTAATTATGGCACTTCACATCCATTTAATAACTAAGATCTATAAACAACAGGAAATAAACACACAAAGGGTACTATCAAAGAGATTACCATAATCTTGGGTCATTTGGCCGTTCCAGAAGCCGTGCATTGATGAGATCTACAGCTGCTGATTTCTTTCCCAGGAGGCTGAAATTTCACATCACATGATAAGTTTTGCAACAGAACATGAAAGCCATAGAGGGAATGGAAAAAAACAGGTGAAGCTGAATTCATCACAAACGAAGCTTTCATATAATATAAGGTATACCAGTAGCAGTGTATTAGATTATCCCACAATTCCAGGCTCTCAAATATTGTGATTGCTTCCCCAACCAAACCGCAACTCACCAGAAGCTCACCGTATTCCCTGTTGTTAAAATCAAAATGGAACGATGAATAAGAGCGCAGAAAAACCTGAAAAGTATCTATACACAAACATAAATAGAATATCATACTTTCTCAACGCAGGAATAGTAGGAAGATGGACTGCATAGCATAAAGGGACCCGATTTGATACTCCAGGATCGGTCTTGTTAATAGCTCCAACCTGATAAAGGAAAACTATCAGAGCAATAATAAAGGTCAGAGTGAAATAAAGCTACAAAATGAGAGTATGAGCCAGGGAGATATACAATCCGAAAAAGAAACCAAAATTGATAATGCGAGCACTGTTCACACATACCAATTTATCCATCATTTCCAGGGCGCGTCCCTTTGTACGACCTCGAGTTGATTCCCATCGAACACGTAATAAGTCACAGAAACACCGTAGCTAATCCCATGTCCGAAGCAAAAAAGTCAGTCAATACTTGCATAGGTTGTGACGAATTGAAAAACAAAACCAGTCACTTTGTAATTGATTAACTAGAAAGATTGAAACTTACAACAAAATATGTTGACTTTTGAGAATCAATTGCCTCAATATATGGAGCCATATCCCATCCTGCAGAAAAAGAAAAGTATTAGATTATATAATAAAAATAAAAGACATAGTTTAAATTCACTTGAACATAACTAGTCGACACAGAAGCAAGAGCGGACAAATGCATCTTCTCCTTCATGATCTTTGTGCTTATTTCACAACCCCGTAACAAGATTTTTTAAGCTTTTTGAACTGCAGTCACAACTAATGCCTAGTAACTTAACTGTAGGCAGAACCGTTAATAATATTCTCTATCTTTCCACCGCCTAAGCTCTTGATGGAGCAAAAATATTCTGAGAAATAAACATTGCAAATACACTTGAATTTGAGATCACTTACTTTGCATCTCATCGTGCCGACTACCCCTTTCAATTAGAAGGCACTGAGCCAAAATCAATGCCTGTTCAACTGGTTTTAAGGGCACAGACTCTTTTCCAGCTTCACTCTCGTTGTTCACTAGTTTGGGAGTCATATATACTTCAGGTGCATCACCTCCCCAAGCTTCATAAGGTCCAACATCAGCTTTCTCGGAGGCCAACCTCACGTCTCCATTTGATGAGCTAGTATTGGCTATCAATACCATCTGTGCCTTTGGATCTACCTATAGCAAGATCAGAGGATTTAGAATAACAAAGCCGAATATATATATATATATAACAGAACATAATATATCTCAGAGCTTACTTGGTGAATAGTACGGAAACCAAGAGCCCCAGAAACAGAAAACTCGATCCCTGCTGCTGATTTAGCAGCTTCAAGCTGCAACCTAACAATTTTACTCTGAATCAAGACCAATATACTAAACCAGGAGAGTAGATAAAAGGTCATGAAATGGGATGTAATGGCTATTTGAAATGAGAGCAGCAACAACTATATACATATGTGCTATACAAGCTCAATTTCGCAAGTACGTGACTCGCAAACTTCTCATTATTTTCTTAAAAAGGGAACCATAAGGCGGAACCAAAGTAATTGGTCACTATCCTAGAACAAAAAACTATAAACATCTTAGATGTAGGCAAAGACAATATTATCTCAATGGAAACTTACCGAGAAGGATCAATTCTTCCATATATATATTGCAGTACACATGCTTCCAGATGGATGGTTGACGTGATGGATGAAGCTTCATCTTCTAGCAACTTGGTAGTCCAATAGCTTTTAACTTTTTCGAGTGCACCAAAATGGTCTAGAGCTTCGGCCATGTAAACTTGCAACATCTCAAACAAAGATGAAGATTGCTCGTGTAGAACTCTTTGATGAATAAGTAAAACTCTGACAAGCCACCATGAAATACTCCTAACTTCAAAAGTTTCAGTTGCAGTTGTCGCAAACAACAAATCTTTCAACTTTAACAGCAGCAATCTAGCAAAAACTAAATGCTGCAGGAAAAGAAAGTAGTTTGGGTTACATAGAGTTCACTAGTTAGTACAAACAAAGACAGATCATGACTACTTCAGAGAGCTGCTAATATATAATGTACACACATAGAAGTTAATCCATGTACTAGCAAACAGAAATGAATGCTGCAAAGCCTACAATACGCTTAGCCCCTTCCAGCTTTACTCGTATATAATGCAGAACAAAGAGCAGGAAAGATCCAGATCATTTTAGTATAAGACAAGCAAAAAAACAGCAAGATCATACGTCCAATAAACATCAAACAACAGTTACGACACTCACTCAGAAACTCAAATAAAGACACGGACAACAAAGCAGCTCGATTAATCAAAAACAATTTTATAAGACAACAGAATTGAATAAGCAGAACGAAGATAGCTCAGTACCTGGAGATTAGAGAACTTCCCGAGCAAGTCAGAACCAACAGACATGAGCTGAATCTTAGCCCAATTCTCCCATTCAACCAAATCCTTACTTTCTGATACTCTAAACGGTACTGAACATTTTGCTGATCCTTCCGTCGACCTAAAAGCTCAAAAACAAACAAACAAAAAGCCTCAATGAGAATTTGCAAATAACCATAACATTTGAAGAACATTGCAAGTTCATGAAATGTTATGAAGAGTTAAAACTCGGTAACTTACCCAGTCAAATTGCAACAAGTAAACCAAAACGCAGATGCGATTGCTAAGCACATCACCAGAACAGCACGGCGAGCTTTATCGATTTCATCAGAAGAATCGTTCACCACGAACGATTCAACCTTATCGAGAAGCTCAGAGTAAAATCTCTCGGCGGAATCAACCGTATCAACCAGTTCGAACTCAGAATCTCCGAGTATTAGCTTAGTAGCGTCGGAGGCTAAAGCTCCAAGATAGTCTCCAGCCTCGATTGAAGACAGAAGGGAGCTTATAAGAGTCTCGTGTGGATGGGTTCCGGGTTGGGATTCGAGAGGAAGATCTGACTGTGGTAAAGATACGGTGCAACGGAGGAGACGGAGCTCGTAGCCGCGAAGGATTTCGACTTCGCCGTCGACCATGGTTGTACTGGTTGGTTCTGGAGGTGACGGGAACGAACGAAAGAGGTTTTGTGAGGTTTTTGTAGACCAGGTTATAACGTCGTCGTTTCACGGTCAAAACCGGTAGAATAGTGACTCGAATGTCTTATCCGGTTTGGTTATCGCGAAAGAGAAAAAAAAAACGCTCAAAATGCGAACCGACTAAACCAAGTTTTTACAATTTTAACTCGCTAAGCTGTATTTATTAGTAGTGAAATGGGATTAAGATTATGATTTTAACTTCTTTTTTTCCTTCTCAAAACAGCTTTATCAATATGACAATATTACATACAGATGTATGTACCTTTCTCTTTTTGTATTTTTCTTTCTTTTTTTGAACAAACTCTCTTTTTGTATTTTTGTCACTCATTTTTTTTGTAGGTAGAAAATAAACATGATGCATATATAAACAAGAGTTACAGAATCTTTATCAAGTTTGGTTTTTTTTTTTTTTGTCATGCATATATTACAAATTTTCTAAATAATTCATGTTTTCAAGTTGGGAACTAAAGATATACAATTCTTACTTAGTCGTACATTATAAATTTATATAGATGTGTGTGAAAGAGAAATTATATAAATAAAAAGTAAAGAACAAAAAGATGGATTCATGTGAGGGAAAAGTGTAAAGAAAGAAGGGTATGTACAATTTGTTATATGTACATGTGTTATATGCTAGCTAATGCTATTATATATTCGTATAAATAAATTAATTAGATCTAGAGAATATGGAATATTTGCATAATGACATAAAAGTGTATGATGGTGATGAGGAAAAGCTGAGAAGTGATGCTTGGGGGTTGGCCCATCTATGCCTCCAAGGATTTCTTCACATGCTAACGAGTTGGACCCACATGATGATCACCTTGTTCATCTTTTTATTACCTGTTCATATCTCTCTAGCTACACATTCGATCAAACAAAAAAAATTATCTATAACTTTTTTGCTGTATACATATATGGTGACTGGTGAGTAAATATCCATGTATGATCAGAACATACATTATACATTATCAATTATCTATGTGTATTATATAACTCACATGTTCACGAACGAACGAGCTAGATTGTGTCTCATTCTTGTTTGGCGTGATTTATATTTGCACAGTGAAACAATTAATACAGTTTTGTCATTGATTTGTGTTTAGTTTCTATAACTAGAAAAACTTATGAACACAAGATCACAAAGTTATGAGAAAAGAGATGACCAAAACCAACAACAACAACAAAAAGAAAACTTGATAACCAATAATAGCAGAACAAAATGAATGATATCAAGGCATTGTAACGTGTAACCCAAATGATAAGAAAAAATACCGATGATCTTGACGACGCAATGGAGATGGCAAAACTTTCATAATTGACTGACTCAACCTAGAAACTAGTAAGTAATAACCAATGATGAAAGACCACAACCTATGCCGAATTAAAGCTTTAAATCAAACAGAATTTGAATTTCACGTTGGAAGGGAAAATTTTATTACGATGTACGTATTATTTTGTATACATATATGCGCCTGCCTGTGTGTGGGAAAAAAAAAATGCGAAGTGTTCTCTATAACGTGCACAAAGAACATTTTTGTATACATGACTGTGGGAAAAAAAATGCAAAGTGTTCTCTATAACGTGCACAAAGAACATAACTGAAGTAACAAAATGAGACAAACAAAAAAAATCAGTTGATATATGAAAGAGACAAGATTTCATTGATTTATTTTTCGATTTATTTTTCAAAATAAAGATATATAGTAGTTATTATAAAAAGAAAAGAAGAAGATTAGTTAAGCACTTAAACTAATTGAGAGATGGTATCATGATCGGCAGCAATCACGAAGGAACTATAAAGGGCTTCTCGCAAGTGGGGATAGGATACAGAAGAGACAGTTTTATTTCAGTTAGAAGCGCCGCCAAACATAAAGATCTGAAACCAGTTTCTATTGGTTAACCCAAGATTCGTTCCCCAATGTGACCAATGATGTTTCGCCATGTGTATACATTCCAAACCGACCATACTTGGAGAAGAATGAGATTATTTGAGGAGACCACTTTGACGAAGAAACACGGTTTTTACATTAGGGGTACTCATTTATTTAAAAAATTATCTTGTTTGACATATAAACAATTTTGATTATTGATGCCGGTTTTGATTAAGACATGTTTATGCAATTAATTTTTTTTTCATGCATATCTTCACTGTTAGAAAAAGTTTGATCAGAAGTTGTTGGTATCCTAAGACCATGAAACATAAGAAATAATAGCATAAAACCAAAAAAAGAGGTTTTATAAACATTTTGTATATTATTATTCCCGACTAATTAAGTTGTTTTTGTGTAAATTGTATATTAGGTACCACCAATCGATTGTGAATCAATAAAAAAGCTTCTTGAGTACAACCTATCTATGAATCTTGAAGAAAACGACATTAGGAATCAGAATATGTGTAAGGAAAAACAAAAAGAGAAGAGAAAAGACGAGACAAATTGGGTATTTTTTTGTAATTTTATATTGCAAGTTCCATATGCTATTTGAGGGTGGCATCGTCCCTTTCACTTTCCTACTAATTATTTCTATATGATTTTTGTTTTGTCTTTCTCCTCTTTATCTATAACCCTATATATACCCTTAAAGCTCTCGATAACATTTGTCTTCTCTAATTTCTTCTTTCTCTCGAGTCTTTGTATTATTTTTCCCATTCTGTCAATTACTCAATAAAAGTTATTTCTTTCTTCTATAAATAACGCGATCGGTCTTGTTAGTGTTTATCTCGTAAACAAGACTGATCGTTATTGTTATATATCGTTTGATCAAAAATCATATATATATTCATTGAAAAAAAGAAGACTATATAGCTAGATACATGGCTCCAGTCTCATTGCCTCCAGGTTTTAGGTTCCATCCAACAGACGAAGAACTAATCACCTACTATCTCAAGAGAAAGATCAACGGTCGAGAGATCGAGCTAGAGATCATCCCTGAAGTAGACCTCTACAAGTGCGAACCATGGGACTTGCCAGGTAATAATTATTAATACACTTGTAGTTAGCTACAAATTAATCAATCTCTATATAGATTTTTTTTTGCTACGAGACCCTTTTTTGGTCTAAGAGCTGAATAGGTTTTCAACGTAGGTTCGAAAGATAGAGTGAAGTAAAGAATATGAATATCACAAGGGCAAGACAACTATAATATACGTTAACCTTGACCAAAATTCAGTACATCTATATTGGTTTGAATATTTTAATTGAATTGAAAACCAACGTAAGATTTTTGAAGAATAATACTCTACTTTTTTTTTAACTCTTCAAATTATATAACAAAATTAATCAAAATAAACTCAATGTTTAAATAAGTTTTTTTTTCAAATCAGTTTGGATTGCAATTACATGTGGGTGCAAAAAGAAAAGCCATATAGTACTATAGTAGTATTGATTAGAGCAGACGCAATTGTATGATTCCTTTTGGTCAAATCCTCAAAATACTTTTCGTAAACCTCTCATGGACCACCACACTTTTTATGTTATTGTTTACACCTTTTGTACTTTAGGGTTTTTATCTTCGGAGATTATAACATATTATATAAACATATTTTATATATGATATACGAAACTAATAAATTAAATCATCGAAAGAAACTTAACTTCAAATGGCTTAGTCAAAAAGAAATTGTATACTGATATATATAATACAATATTGTTGGTCTCAAATTAACTCACCCATCACCCATGAAATATTGGCAGGGAAGTCATTGCTTCCGAGCAAAGACCAAGAATGGTACTTCTTCAGCCCACGGGACAGAAAGTACCCCAATGGCTCAAGGACGAACCGAGCAACAAAAGGCGGTTATTGGAAAGCCACGGGCAAAGACCGACGGGTGAGCTGCAGAGACCACGCCATTGGAACCAAGAAAACATTAGTTTATTACCGTGGACGCGCCCCACATGGTATTAGAACCGGTTGGGTCATGCATGAATATCGCCTCGATGAAACCGAATGCGAGCCTACTGCATTCGGCATGCAGGTTTACTTGCTAAACCAATATTATAAGACATTAATTATCTACTTTAAAGTATTAGATGTGCATATTAATTACTAGAGAAAATTATTTACTAACAGGATTTTGTTCTAATTTTTAGGACGCATATGCACTTTGTCGTGTGTTTAAAAAAATAGTGATTGAAGCGAAACCAAGGGATCAACATCATCAGCAGCAGCAGCATCAACCTTACGTCCACACGGGCTCGAATCTAAGTGGTAACTCGAGTTTTGACGTTTGTTCAGATCTTGAAATAAGTTCAAATACACATCAAGGTCTGCCTTATAGTAACTCTACCGATACCCAACCTCGATTCGGAAACGCAAACTCAATCGGTGTTCATGATGATTGGTCGCAGTTCTTGTCACAAGACATGCCTTCAAGCTTTTCAGGTTATGGACCATACATCACTCAGTCAAAGGTATAATAAGCTAATACAACAAGTTTTAGTTTCTGGATCTTATACACAATCAATTATGTATCTTAATATGTTGTAGCTATTACAGGTGAACACAGCATTGGAATGTGAGATGTTGCAACATCAAATGTCATTGCCACCATTGCGAGTAGAAAACTCGCAGGTTCAAGCCATCGATTTCTCCAATAGACTGATGAACCAAAACAGCGGTCAAAGCGGTTTCGACGACTTTACTTTTGCTCCAAGTAACTCCAGCCAGTTCTATAACAACAACAACGTCGATGATCATTTGAGAAACATTGGAAATCTCGATGAACAATTGCTCGATGCCGGAAATTCGACATGGATGAGAATGTCTAACGAGAATTTAAATCAGGTAAATAATATCATCATATATTATAAATCGTCGATACGATTTATTTATTATTTTTTTTTTTTTTTTTTGTCAATCCGTTGATACGATTTCTGTATTTATATTCATGCTCTAAATCCAACTACTGATTGTCACAGAGCTTTATAGAAGAAGAAGAGATTTTGCCAAGTTTCGAGCGTAATGATCAAGATCTTGAATGTTATGGTGGGTTATCATACATAAAACTCTAGTTTTAAATTTTAATATCGAAACCATTAAAATATATATTGGATATATATCATCTAATCATAAAATAATTGTATATATATTAATTTATTCTATTATTATAGGTGGATCTCGGACCAATACAATCAACAACATCGATATCGATGATTTTTTCTCGTTTGAGAACGACGACAACTCAAACACAACCCTAAATTCGTCAGGAGTCGAGTTGATTGAAGAAGAAGAAACTATAGTAGATCATAAAATGCTCATTTCTACACCGCAAACGACGGAGATATTATATTACCAAGTCGTACCGTCGCAGATATTGAAAATTCACATAAGCCCGCGGGTTCAAAGAAGTGAGGAGAGAGCAGCAGTAGTACTGTTAATGGAAGAAGACAAGAAGGATTCTTGGTTCCAGAAGGCCGAACATGTTGCGAAGATGAGATTGAAGCAGATTAGTTTAGTTGCAAAACGTTACTACAAATCTTTTACCATTATTTTCTGATTTATTTTATTTATTACTTTTCCTTTAACTTGCATACTCTATCGGGAAGAAGAGAGGAAAATACATACAATATACTTACCTTTACACATGTATACGACATATACTGATTTTCATATTGACATTGTTATATATAACTAGGAGTTGCCCCGTGTTATCTTCATATTTGTTTCATTGACAATTTTTTAACTGTTAGATTTTCATATTTCTGTATTTTGCTTTCTTAATTGGATTTTCTTTTTATTAATAAAAATGATATAATTTTTTGGGGGAAGAGTATGTATCTTAGTAATTAAACTACACTCATGTATAATGGATTTTATTAGTCATGTTTACTTTTTTGAATAATAAAATGTTTAAAAGCTTAGACTGATTCTTTTTTAGGACATGTTGTTTTGCGATGTAACCATTTTGCAATACATTCATGGCCAAATTTGTGATTACAAAATAAATGATTTATGTAATGTATTTGTAAACATTGAAAAGATATTTAACATTAAAATGGTCAATCAATATTTAAACAATTTCATGCTTGATGCAAGCTGTATGGGCAAATGATCATTGTCTTTGTATTTTCTGCTTGGTCAAGACGTAATTTGTCAACTAAAGATTATAGACTCATATAGTCATATTAATACATGTCACTTTCAAACTACGACTATAACTTGTTTGGACGTTGTTTCCGTTGTGGCCTTACAGAAATTGCCGAGAGCTACCATCATTTTTGAGTTTTGAATTTATCCCATGAGCAATCTTTTATTAAAGATGATGAAGTTTATAGATATAAAATAAATATTATATTCCTTAATGTTGCACATTTTTCATCCTTAGATTCAGATAATGTGTAATTTACTTCCCTTTCAACTGTTGGTAACCCCTAACATCAAAAGCACCTTTTTCATCCTGTTAACACAAGATGGAAAATGATATGAATCCTTCAAGCTCAAAGCCTATTCATTGGCTTTACACCAAAAATAAAATAAAATAAAGATCACCTTTTGGTGATTTTATGCACTTCGACATTGTTTAAGGCAAATCCTCATCATCTTTATTTTGTTGTTACGTGAAGACATAAGCGAAAGTTGAAATTGAAGTCCCATATCACAAGTTAACTGAAATCAATTACAAATCACCTCGTCTAACGTTGTTTCTTCTAATGTCTTCCTTCGACATATATATATATATATATATATATATATATAATAGAGATCTGATCATCTATTTTAAGCTTTAGGTCTCCCTATCTGTAGTAATCTTAACAAATATCCAAGTTAGAATAATTTATAAAATAAAAGAATGTATAATTAAATTTTAAACTCAAAAAATCATTTTCTAACACAGTTATACCGTTGTGTGATATATATCTTAGGCTAAGTTGCATTGTTTTGACTTTATGAATATGTCGTAGTGTACATGCACAAAGGCTCATGGTGTCTCCATACTAATTAACCTTTAGAACTCGTTGAGATAAAACAGAAAATGTTATTACACCTTACTCAATATGGCAATAGAAAAAAAAAAGTTTAAAGGAGAAAATAAGAGTAACTAATTTTTTTATGTGATTGTTTAGTCATTCCGTAAAGGTTTTCTCCTCCACCTAACCACCAGTCCAGACTACTACTTTACATGCTTGCATAAACTTTAGTTCCTTGTCTGAGATCTTAAATCCTCCTTTTCATTTAAAAATGAATTGTGCAATGAGCAAATCATTTACGTGATGTAAAGGAACAATGCTTCAGAGACATTTGAACTTTCCTCGAATCATAACAATAATTTGAGTACAAAATAGAATACAATCACATGAAATGTACACATTAAGCAACCAGCCAGTCAACCATTATAGTAGCAGAATTTGGCCATTTAAAATTAATGGAACAATATAGAATTTTAGATGAAGAGAAATAAGAGATTGGAATATAAATTTATGACTAAACATAAACTGATTTTTTGATATAAATGTAAGCTAATTTATTGGGATTTAAAGGCGATAATGGGATGTTACTACAACAATATTTAGCTTTCCACGTTTATTGAATTGGCGATGAAGAACATCAAATCTTAAACAGTATTATTAACCATGCTCTAATTTTGAAATTGTGAAGCTATGCTCTAATTTTGAAATTGTCAAGAATACATATATATGGCCCATTGTTAGCATTATATTCATTCATAGGCCCATATACATTGGTTTTAAGTTTTAGAACAATAAAACGTTAACTAATTAATATTTAACAGAAAGTAGGACGTTAAAAACAATCCACCTACGTCCAACTTTCCGTGGGTTTACATGGGTTGCAATGACAACAACTGTTTCATCTTTTAGGGTTAAAAGTTTGGCATGGGCATCGACCGCAAGTTCTCTCCGAAGAGATATGTATACGTTGTCACCACTACAACAAACACCAGAAATGTTGCACAGTTAGAGACTTAGAAAGAGTATAACGAATCTGAAAAACAAAACAAAACAAAACCAATACCTTTCTAAAATACAAGTCAATATTAAATTGAAAGTTGTCTTTGAAGGGTGGTTATGATCATTGTTTACAAATGTTCGAGACGAGGATATTTGGCCAACAACATCTGGTGAGTGGGTTAATATAGATATAAATCATATACTGAATAACAAAGTGGAAGCTAAGAGACCAGAAATACGAACAGTGCAAAATAGGTTGTTACCTGGAAGCTCCTCACCCTTGTCTACCATATCAAGCAAGTCTGAAAAAGTACAGAACCTAAAATAATCAAATCCAATAGAGCATTGTCGTTTTTTAACAGTCTCCAAAGACGTTTTCTCCGTGAAAACAATTTTCCACTTGTGGTTGGTGCGATGATAACGGTTGGAGGATGCAACAACATCAAAATCATTGATGCTGTACAACTGGCCTTTAACCAATTGATCTTGAAACTCAGGCACACGATTAGGAAGGACTGAAGCTTGTATAGCACAATCCTGAAACAAAGGCAAAATAAAAGTGTTAAAACAGAGGTAAATCAGGGGTCAAGAGGAACAATAATAGAGATAATATACATATTCATCAGGAAAGAGACATTTTCATCAGGAACAATAAGTAAGATATTGTTTCTTCGAAAGTCTCGAACTTCCCAAATATGGATGACCCGAACAACAATCCTATTGATACCAGTGTTGTGTGTTTCGTTGGAGGTTGAATCAAGAGTAGAGTATTGTTTTAGGTTTACTCATGGTGTGAGATAGAGAAGGTGAGTGTCGTCAAAGGTTGTTATTTAAAAGAAAACTTAATGCAATGGTTGAGGGAGAGTAATCAGGGATTGGAATGAAATGTTAATGACCATGAAATCATAGGTGTTTGGTATTATTTTCATTACGTTATAATTGTGTGGTAAACGTAAAGATGAAAATAAAGGATAATACTTCAATGGAATTCTTTAATTACGTTAAAGATTATAATAAGTAATACAAATAACATAATCATAATAATGGTTCATATGATTCTAATTGGTACTGCAAATCTAAACCCCTTTTTCAAAAAAAAAAAAAATTGAAAATGATTTTGGACAGGATTAATGTTACATACAGTTCGGAACTTCAAATAGGTGTTCGGGATCTTGACACAGTAGGAGAATTAAACCAAAGAAACCCAAAATTAGGAGATTTTTGTGAAAGTACATCGGAGGTGGTAGTTGCTGGGAACGATGGTTTTGAAAAGGTAAGTACAGGTGAATTCGACATCGTTTAGTTCATATCGTCCTGATAAGTGTAAGGGCTGTCAATTATATTTGTTGAGCCTGTAATTGGTCTTATTTTGTTAGGCCCAATATATAAACATAAAAACAATGGCCTTTAAGAATAAGAGAGGACATGTGTCAGTTATATAATAAGCCAGATGTCATATTCTAAGCAGAAGTTGAGAAAAACCTTCTCTTATTATATAAGATTGGGGAGAGAAATTTATTATTACGCATAATCTTTTATATATTGTTGATACCCATTTCTTCCATAATAAATAATCTTATAACAAATGGAGTTGTTCGTTTTGTTGTCGTAGGTATCTGCGGTTGCAGCAAACGTAAATACATTTGTTCATTTGCTTGTCACGGATATCTGCATCATGACGCTGTGATATGTCTCTAACATTTTTAAACATTGTTTCGATTCAGCAGTTAAAAACGTAAACGCTGCCGCAACCGCTGCCACAGCCGCAGCCGCCTGCCTCAAACCGATACTTCTTCTTTTTCATGCGACGACATGCATTACCAATTTTACTACTAGTGTGATTTTTCTCTTAATTACTTTCTTTTTAAAGAATCGATTTACAAAAAAAAAAAGTAAAACATTCATTAAAAAAAAAAAAAAAAAAAACAATCAGTTGCCAGTAAACCCGAAGCCCACCAAAAAAATAAGGACCCAATAGAAATTTTATGAGACCGCCATTAGGGCTTCAGGACATAAGCCTCACCGCAGCTATAAATACCCTTTGACTAAACCCTTATTACAAACTCAAAAAAAAAAACTCAGCCGTCGGCTTCTCTCTTCCGCCTAGATTTATCGTGTTTCTCTGTTAGGGTTTTTGTTTACATCATAGAATATTGCGCGTCAATATTACTGATTACCACCGTTCTAAGTCCATGTTCGTTGTGTATGAGCTGACGCTAAATCGTTTCCCTATTTCTGTTATTCGTTTTGATGTTCCTTTGTAAAAAAATCGAATCAGCTCGAATCTTCAGATTAGGGTAGATCTTGTTTGGTCGTAATAGTCTCTTTATAGATAGATCTGGCTCTGTTTTCACTGATTTGTTTTGTTAATATATGGATTGGTTTGGTTTTAGATTATAGAGGAGAAAATGGGAGGTGATGACAATTTCCCCAGATGATCGAATCTGATTATACTGAGCGAATAGAATTTCCTTTTCAACAGAGGAAAGTCAAGCCAATGTTCTGATCCTTTTCTCCTCTTTTTTTTTTTTTTTTTTTTTGTTTATCTGTACTTGTTTGGGTTTGTTTGTCGAATTTGTGGTTTGAGTAGTAATGGAGAGATGTGGAGGTGATGACAATTTCCCCAAATGATCGAATCTGATTATACTAAGCGATTATTATTTCCTTTTCAACAGAAGGAAGTCAAGCCAATGTTCTGATCCTTTCTCTCTTTTACTTTAGTTTTTTATGTTTTGAATGTTGTGACACTAGTTTAAGACTAGCCTAGTGTTTGTGGTTTTAGTTGTTTGTTCCTTGCGTTTTTGGTTGTGTCAAGACAATATAGATTGGTAATATGGAGAAATGGGAGGTGATGACAATTTCCCCAAATGATCGAATCTGATTATACTGAGCGATTTTTATTTCCTTTCAACAGAGGAAATCAAGCCAATGTTCTGATCCTTTCTCCTATAATACTTTGCCTTTTGTGTTGAATTTGACTATAGGTTCATCAGATTAGGTTTTGTTCTTTGTTATTTTTCCTGTGTTTTCGGTTGGAGCTATGACAATATGTGGTATGGAGAATATGGAGGTGATGACAATTTCCCCAAATGATCTAATCTGATTATATTATGCGATTATTATTTCCTTTTCAACAGAAGGAAGTCAAGCCAATGTTCTGATCCTTTCTCCTTGCAACAAATTTTTTCTTCGTTAAGCCTCTTTTTTTTTAGTCCGATGGTTTGGAAAATTTGTTTCTTTCTCGTTAACAGAGACAGTTTGGTTGAATTTATACTTATGTACTGACCGAGATGGATGATGAACTGAGACTTATTCACAGCTGGTTGACTGATGAACATCCTTTAAAACCAAACTAAATGCGAGTATTGTTCAAAAACTTTCATAATTTATAATCATAGTTATCCCATAAATTGAGTATTTAAATTATTCTAAACGTCGAAATTCATAAACAAAATCCAAAGGACCCAAATCGAATTAAAAGCAGACAAACAATGAATACACACTTCATTTCTTTAAATATTAGCAAACACTTTTGTTTGCATCCTATGAACTAAAAAATTGTCAAAAATATAACACAAAAGTATTTTTCTATGTGCATTCTTCTTGTCGTGAATGACACAAATGTGCATTCTTGTCCTGAATGCACACTTTGTTTTCTTCGATATATATTTTTTTTTTTCTAAAAAAGAAAAGAGAAATATGTTTGATGCATCAGAAACTTTGCCACCATAAAATCCAAGATTTATAATCATAAATATTAATATTTTGCTATTTTTTTAGTATTGGCATATTTTAATTAAATATTAAATTATATTTATAATAGATAGATAAAAGTGTAATTTAAAATATATTTTCAATTTTAACTAAGATACTAGATTTTAACCTGCGGTATACCGCGGAACTATATTTTTAAAAATAAAATAAAAATCTAAATTTTTAGTAGATTAAATAAATATATATATGACTAATGTTTTGTAAATTTTAAATGTATATCCTTTATATCTATATATTATTTAGGTTTATAGTTTAAAAATTTAGGTTTACCACCTTAAATTGTTAAATTCAGAATATAACTCGTGATATAACATAGTACTGCTTATTTATTTACATAATCGTAATTTAATAAACTCAATTAGATATGCCTAATATTCTAAGTCGATGGTGTTAACAAAATAATGAACTGATGATTTACTAAGAATTAATGATATAATTTTTAGTTTTTATTAATACACAAACTCATCCCGCTACATACCCAAACACAATTTTTCTTTCTTGCTTAAGTAAGACATGCATGTTTTTCAAAATCCAAACAACGAAAAATGCAAAAAAAATATAGTTACATTAATTTTATGTATTTTATGATGATTTAAAGCAAGTAAACTAAATAAATCAAACAAAGAAGATAAGAAAATCATAATTTTAATTAAAAAATATTATTTTATATTTCAAACAAAATCTTTTAATTGTGTTTGGTTATAAGGATAGTAAATAATTATTTGAAGATATTGTAATTAATTTAATTAGATATTGTAATTAGTCATTGATTGATTATTGATATATTTTAGGAATTTTTGTTTAGCCTAAAATATTGGTTTTAAATTCTAATTTAAAATTTAATGATAATGATATTCCTTGTAAATAAGTAGCAACTCTAGGATTTATTTGCTAAATGTCTCCAAAAATGTATATATAGATTTTAGAAATAAAGGTGGTCGTTTTGGAGGAAAATAAAGTAATAGGCTTTTTAGAGAAAACATAAAAAAAGTAGGAGATCTAGTAATAGACTCAAATGGTAATCAATAAAAAAAGAATATTTTTGATAAAAAGAAACTCAAATCATAGGATTTTTATTGGTCCAAACACTCAAAAACTAATTTTTTAATATTAGATATTAAGATTTTTTTTATTAAAAAATATAAGCAATTCCAAAATAGAAGAAAAGTAATAACATTCTTACTCATACCTAATCATAAATAAATAAAAAAGAAGATGATGATGGTTATTCGATACAAGGTTGAGGTTGCATCACAACCATTATAGCTCAAACTTGGTACAATGTTAGTAATTAATATGTTTTCCTTTGTTGATTTCATAATTAGCGTATTTAGCTGAATTCATTTAACATTTGGTTAATTTCATAATTATGTATATAGTTAAAGCAACAATATCAGCCTTGAATTTCAGAATCAGTTGTTCCACACTATCTTCTTAATTTTAACGATTTTGTTTCTTAACTGAGTTGCTTGAATCGAGAGAGAGAGATTTGGTTGAATATAGAACAATAGACGTAGAAAAAAAAACATAGCTAAGTCTAGTTTTTTTTTCTCTCAGGCGACGTTATCGAGGAAGCTATTGCTTTAAACACTCTCGGCGCTGGTGGAGCTTCGGTTCACCGACGTCGAGAAAACTTAACCGATTTGTCCTTATGCTTCAAGATCCTGCTCCTTTTTTCTCTCTGTTTAAGTTTTTCCCATTTTTTCCCCTTTTGTCCAAGCTTTTCAAGCTCTTTTGAACTCTTTTTACCCCGACGGCTGTGTATCAAGCAAAGGACAGAGGTGGTTTCCGGTGAACTCCCTCTCTCAACTTTTATCCGCACCACAAGAACAGAAGCATCTGCAAGTCAGCGAGTTACAAAAATCGGATCTCCTTTTAGATCTGAAATTTTCTCGATCTGTACTTCACTTCACCCCTGAAGAACCCTCACCCTGGGCTTCGTTACTGGCAGGAGGCATCTCTCTTGGACCAGTAGATGCGCCATGCTCAGGGGAGACGTCGACAGCGCAAGGCGATCTTCTTCTGGGGGCAACTGCTAAACAATCTGAAACGAGTAAGTCTTCTTGCCTCCCCGCCGTAACATCGGACCAAACTCATACCAAACTATTGATGCATCGTGTACTTCCGATGAGCCCGTGTTCAAGGTAAAACTTTCAACCCTTTCCGGCCAGCCGCCTTGGTCTCTCTCTGTTGATAGCCAAAGATCGATTAGGGTTTCCCTTAGTGGACCCTCAATCAGTTTTTGGCCCATTAAGGCCCCAACTAATTAAGCCCAATAAGTGTGCTTCAATTCCAAATCGTTAAAGCCCAGGTACGACCTCATATCTAAATTGTCGAAGTTAAAACCTAGTCGACGGTGTGATCAAGATTACGATGCCTATGGATTCCATCGGAGAAGTAATTCACTGTTGTTACTATGGCGGAACTTCCATCTTCTGAAAACCCTGGTAGAAGTATTCCTTAAGGCTTTGATTTATGAACCTTATTGTTTGAGTTTGTCTGGTATTTGGTTCCCGATTCCAATTCGTCCGAGCATTGTCTATGGCTATGGTTTGTCGACCAGGTCTCATGTCTCGGCGAAACTAGTGAAACACCTCAAGCATCAGAGCATCTCGATCCCTGCTCGAACCCTTGTCAAAGCTTTACACTCTGTAGCTCTTCTCATGCCGGCGAGAATCACAGCTTTGCCCCTTTACTCAACGCTACTTCGTCATGTTATTACGACAGTGGCAATCTCTTCACCCATCATGGAAGAAGTATCGACAATCCTTGACCTCACATAGCTTTTGGCTCAAAGCTCTCAGGAATCAATTGTCGATTAACCTTATCTACCTTGTTTATCTTTGCTGCTTTGTTATTTTGGCATTGGGGAATGCCCATTTCAAGTTTGTTTTAAACAATGGATTCTCAGAATCCTCCTTGTTCTGTATTTGTTATCTTCTTTAATGGAATGAAAGCAAATGTTTGACCAAAAAAAAAAAAAAAAACTGAGTTGCTTGAATCATCTTCTCATATGTACCCTAAACCCAATTCTTTTTTACCAACTTGCACCTCTATTCGTTTGCTTAGACATTGAAATTTAATTATCAGACCTTTGTTGGGATCATAATTCATTTGAGTTGGCTAAAATATTTTTAGACAATTTCTAAGGTTCGTTTGCAATTTATAAACAAAAAAAAACAACAAATTTTAGAATTCGATTTAGGTACTGAATCAATCAATCCAAAAACTAATGTAGATACATGAACTCACATTCACTTCATCATTTTGTTGTTTTTTACTTTGTATTTGTCCATCACAATCATAGAAAAAAAAAATTTGATCGAAGAGAGATTATCGTAATTAGAGAGAAAGAAATAATCAGATCGGAGAGAGATTATCATAGTCGGAGAAAAAAAAAAGAATCTGATGAAGAGAGATTAACGAAGAAGAAATGATATAAAGCATTATTCGATCTGGTTAATAAAACTTTCCATTCATGTATTTCTCTGTATTTTAATATTTTAGGGTATTTCTCTAAATAATACATATTTGTAATTTACAATTTTTAAAAATATTCTGCCCCTATTATTACTATTATTAAACATTTTTATTAATAAATTATGTTTATGAAATATAAATAATAGTATAAATATTTTAATTTTAATATAACTAAGACATTCTCGAAAATAAAGGTAGTCATTTTGGAGACAAAAAACAAAAACAAAAACAAAAATAGTAGACTTTTAGAGGATACATAAAAACAAAAATATTGGACTTTTTTTGTTTTAAGATTAGCACAGGTAAATTGGGATTGAAATTAAATTATACCAGAGAGAAGATCTAAACCATATCCGATAACCGACTTGTCTCACATTTGATCCGGTTCTGCTCGGAAAAAAAAAGAGCAAAAAATTCACATTTAACCATGTTCAGAAAAACGACGTCGTTCCCACATCTCCATCACCTTCACCAGCTGATTTTGCCGCCGTCACGGCTAAACTTCTCGGAGAATACGACCGGAGAATTTTTGATCCGGGGAGAGATGGAGACATATCTGAAAAACAAGAAGTTGATAGCTATAGGTTTTCTTCTGATCCATTCCATCGCCATTCTCATCTTCACGCGTGGCTTTCTTCTCACTCGAACAGAGCTTCCTTTTCACAGTACTTGCTCCGACGTCTCTCTCTCTCCTTGCCTTACTTCTCCACCACCCCTAATTCACGATTCCGTCCCCGATTCGCTCCCTAGCCACTCTAATCACACTCAGCCTAAATGTTGGACCAAACCTGTTGTCGATCGCGTCATCATCATTGTCTTAGATGCTCTCAGGTTCTGAAGGCTTTTCAAAAATTGTTCAATTTCACAATTCCATAAGCGTTTCGTGATTTTGACTGTTCTTCGTTTTTATTTTTTCTTTTTCAGAATCGATTTTGTGGCTCCGAGTGCTTTTTTCCCAGGTGAGTTGGAATGATCTTTGTGCCTATGTATTGCCTTGTTACTGATTTGAGTATTGACTTGAAATGATAAGTAATTCTTTGATTGACAGAACCAAAGCCATGGATGGATAAATTGACAATCTTGCAGAAGCTTGCATTTGCTAATGAATCGTCTGCTAAGATCTTTAAGGCTTTTGCTGATCCTCCTACTACGAGTTTGCAGCGTCTCAAGGTCCCAATTCTAAAAAACTTTCTAGTTTTGATTGCTTCAACTCTTTTCATATTCTAGTGTGTGATTTCTTTAGCTGTGTGAACTCAGGGATTGACAACTGGAGGATTGCCTACTTTTATCGATGTTGGGAACAGTTTTGGTGCACCTGCTATTGTTGAAGATAATTTCATCAATCAGGTTTTGGCTTTATTAAAACTAGAGTGTTTGTTTTGTAATGTCTGATTTTATCTTTGGTTGCGCGGTTGTAACTTGAATGGGTTCTCTCTATGGATAGTTAGTGCAAAATGGGAAACGGTTGGTGATGATGGGTGATGATACTTGGACACAGTTGTTCCCAAATCAATTTCAAAAGTCATATCCTTTCCCTTCTTTCAATGTTAAAGACTTGGATACTGTAAGCGATTACTGTTTTGCTCTCTTATAATATCTATGTTCCCGAAGTAGATATAGCCTTTTATGTATGTGTGCTTTTTTATAGGTTGACAATGGATGCATTGAGCACCTATTCCCAACCCTTTACAAAGATGATTGGGATGTTCTTATTGCACATTTTCTCGGAGTGGTATGCCAACAATATTGTTTTGTCTTTATTTTTTGTCATCCTGCCATTTATATCTTTGATTCAGTGAATTTCAATATTTGCAGGACCATGCAGGGCACATATTTGGAGTGGATTCCAGCCCAATGATTAATAAGTTGGAGCAATATAATTCAATGTTAGAGGTAAACTTCTGTTAGCTTTTCTTGTTAGTTGCAAAAAGTTATTAGTATGCTATATGTACTCTTGTTTCATTCTCGCTTTACTTGCTTCATCTAGAAAGTCATCAGTATATTGGAGAGCCAGGCGGGACCAGGTGGTTTGCATGAGAATACTATGCTTATCGTAATGGGTGACCATGGACAGACATTAAATGGGGATCATGGTGGAGGGACTGCTGAAGAGGTAAGAAATAGGTTTTCTTCCTATACTCACTCGGCTTCAAGATTATTAATCCACCATTACTTCTAAATCCCTTTACAGGTAGAAACATCCATGTTTGCTATGAGTACGAAGAAGCATACAACTTCGGTTCCTCCTGAGTTCGATACCTCATCTTGTAAACAAAACTCGGTAATTGTGACTTGTGAAAACATATTCCTTGGTGATCAGAAGATTTGATTTTAAGATATTAGTGGGATTTTATTTTGTTCATCTTAATGTCAGGACGGGGAGCAGATTTGCATCAGCTCCATTGAGCAGGTCAGTATCAAATTTGGTTTGATGCCTTTCCTCTTGCTTTATGCAAACCTTTTTGCCACAATTAATTGTTTTGGGCTATTTGCAGCTTGATTTTGCGGCAACATTGTCAGCTTTGCTTGGGATATCCTCTCCTTTCGGAAGGTGCCTTGTAAGGGATCATTGTCAAATTTTATTTCCTGCTTCTGTTCAGGAAAATAACCATCCTCGCATATTTATGATTTCTAACAATTCGTACATATTTCAAATTTCAGCATTGGGCATGTCAACCCTGAGCTCTATGCTCTTGGTTCCAGCAACTGCAATTTGGATAAGTCTGAGTCAGGCAATTCTGGCACCCAATCGGCTGTTAAAGAGTGGATGAAAAATTACGTTAATGTTCTTTGTGTGAATGCTTGGCAGGTAACATGTCTTTCAAATGGAAAACTTAAAACGATTTCTTGTAACGAATTTGTGTTTTAGGACTCTCACCTTCCAATTCCCTTTATATGCAGGTGAAAAGATATATAGATGTTTATTCTAATTCATCTGTTGTTGGTTTCTCTTCCGATGATATGGCGAGGATATCAGATCTATATGCTGCAGCAGAACAGAAATGGTCTACTTCTGTCAAACACATATTGATGGATAGAAATGGAGATGAAGACAATACAAATATATCTGCCTTTAAAGAGCAAATTGCAGCATACCTGAATTTCTTCTCAAGCGTTGTTGAACTTGCCCGGTCTAAGTGGACAGAGTTCAATCTGAATCTAATGATTACGGGGTTTGGGATATTGGTTATATCACTCATCCTTCAGTTCCTTGTTGTTTTCTATGGCGACAAATCTTATGCAGTGGGTTCTTGGTTATCCACTGGTACAGCTTTCACTCTCTTTCTAGTAACGATTCGTGCTGGCAGCTTTCTTTCGAACAGCTATATTTGTAAGTTCAAGTAATTTTATTATAAGGCTGAGCTTTTCTCTCTCTTTTTCTTTGTGCTAACAGAGTACTTTTGTGTCAATAGTGGAAGAAGGAAAAGTTGCAAACTTTCTCCTGGCAACAACTGGACTTATCAAGCTACGGTACTCTGTCATGAGAAAAACAATGCGGAAAGAAGTCAGTATTCTCTTACATGTCGTTTTTACTTCTGGTTATTACTTTAAAGTTACTTGCTGGGTTATAATATTTTCGATTTGCAGGCTGTCATATTTCTCGCTATTGCTTCTGTTCTCAGAGTTTCTATAGATATTGGGCTAACAAAGCAAGCTGCAACTTCCCAGTTTATGAGTAGTTCACCATCGTGGATGCTTGGGATAGCTCTAGACCTTCCAGCATTGACTTATGCGATTGAAATCGCACCAATTGTATCAGTGGTGATACTCATTTGCGTGCTCTACATAGCGATTGCTAAAACACCCAGTGAGGGGATGTGGAAGTATGTTACTGTTGGTAGTATGATAAGCTACTTTTTGATAGCATTGCTCTGGGCATCAGAGAGCAAGATATTTGGTTTGGATGGTTTACTTCAAGTGATTGGAGGAAGAAACCGCATCCCTCAAACGGTTTATGCAATCGGATTGGTGCAACTCTTCCTTTTAGCTTTTGCTCGTATGTTTTGCACAAGCGAAAAGAAGATTTGGGCCACCAGAGCTGTCGCTCTTGTATCTGCTTGTAGCTCGCCAGTAATTCTGTTGTCGGGGAAGCAAGGATCACTTCTGGCATTAGCATATTTGCTTGCTGGTATTTTTCTCTTCTCACTTGATGATTCTCAAAGCAAAAAGCTTTACAGCAATTTAGATCATTAAGGTTTAACTCTGTGGTTATTTCTATGTAGGCTATTGTATAATGAGGCTGGAAGGTGTAGAGAGAATAACCCAATTAGATAGACAGAACAAATTCTCGAAACTAAATCCTCTCTGTGTGATGCAATGGAGTCTTCTTTCTATATGCATGTTTTTCGCCAGCGGGCATTGGTGCGCCTTCGATGGACTCCGTTATGGAGCTGCATTTGTCGGGTAGGTCCAAGTTTCATAAACTCAGACTACAATGGAGTCTTCTTTCTATATGATGGTTTTGCTTACATCTTTTCTTCAGGTTTGACGAGTTTGTGCTTATACGACAAGCGATCCTTTTGACAATCGAAACTTTTGGATTCTCGATCATCCTTTCTGTATTTGGACTTCCTATCCTCGTACCGATCTACTCTCAAACTCCTCAGGCTCATGGCCAAAAACGCCACCAGTTGTTCCAAGTAAGACATCTTCATATCGATCCATTTTTCGTTTAGTCTAGTAGATTCAGTGACAGTGATATAATCATAATTTTTTTAATCCTCATCAGATGTATATGCTCTTTGGAGTTATATCAGCCACTACAGTCACAGCTACAATTCTCTGCGTTACCATCCAGAGAAGACATCTAATGGTAAACACAGCAAGATACATTCAAGCCAAAGGTTATTTTGTTGTTTCTGTGACTAAAACATTGCTCTCATGGTCTTTGCAGGTGTGGGGTTTGTTTGCTCCAAAGTTTGTCTTTGACGTTGTTGGTCTGATTCTTACTGATCTCCTCATCTGTTTGGCTTCTGCTTACTATTTTTGATTCATACTGATGAAAGATGTAAACAGTAGATTTTAGCAGGTAGTTGTTTTTTTATTTCTTTTCGAATGTAATAACAATTACAGAAACCATTTTTTTGGCATTGATAGATTAGAAAAGATAGATTTCTATTCACGTTACAAATCTCTAATCCTATCTCGAGTTCTTAAGAGATTATTCATTTTCTCATTACAATAAGAGATGCAATCTGCTAGAGCTCTCTTGTAGCTTAGCCTCCACTGCACGGACAATCTCCATTTGCTCATCATCCTGTTAGTTCTCCTGGAAAATTCTACATCTTTCCCAGAAAATCCAATAACATCCCACAAACGATTCACATCGAGAAAAGCGCGCATTTCACTGCCAAAAGCTTCTGTTTCTTTCTGCTCCAGAGGCAATTCAGGATCTTGGAGCTTGTCAATGTTATGAAGAAGCAGAGTGTCTTCTGAGACAGAAGTTGGCAGATCCCTTAAAACACTTCCACATATCTCTGACATCCACTTCATGACTAGAATCTCATTCTTGGCAGATATCTGAGATCCAGCGTAAACAAGACGCATCACCGACTTGTCACGCTGGCTCTGTGGGATCAGCCACAGTCTCAACGTTGATACAAGCGCAAAGGATGGCTTACCGTCTTGATGAATGTATAAAGAATCTTTAGGCCATGAAGAAGCTAGAGAATAAAGGCTGGTTTCTAGAGGAATGAAGACTCTGTCATTTGAGTTCTCTTCTAACATAAACCCATAGTGCTCAAGAAGCTCTAGATTTGTGTAAGTACCATAACATAGAAGAACCTACACCCACAAATAGAATTCTCGCTCTTTAATATCTTCTCTATTTAATGCTTACGCTTCAATAGTTTCGCAGCTAAAGCAAAGCTAGTTAAGAAGAACTTGTACCTGTTCTCCTAGCTGATAATTCCTTCTTGCATAAAGACAATAAGCATTGGCATCTTCCTCGAATCCACCATCAGTGAGCCTTTCAGACTGTGTCTCAACAACAGGTCCTGCTTCCTCCTCATTATTCCTACACTCATTAGCAGTTGAAATAGGTTGAGGGGATGATGTCTGAATCGCACTCTCAGGACCTTCTGAGTAATTCGAATCATCTCCAGGAGCATCGTAGTTAAACAAGTCCCCCACAGGACACAAACACCCAGCACTATCCCATGGTATATGCAGCGTCCGTGAAGATATCTTAAAACAGGAGAGTTTACACACAAAGCTTTTCTAATCAACTATCCTCAGATTTCTCGAACAACATTCAATTGAGAGATAAAAAGTATTCTTACAGTTGCAGAAGCCCAAAGCCATGCTTGGAAACTCTGAAACTTTGGCTTGAGATCCAACTCCTTCATCAACGTAACAGCTTCCTTCCACTCAGACTGACACTTAGCTGTGGCTTTCTCAGTAACCCAAACAGCATCTTCCACCTAAGGAAATGATCAGAAAACCCCATTTTTCAGAGATGAATTCACCAGAACCAAAACAAAACACAAAGAGTAGTAGTAGTAGTAGTAGTAGTAGTAGTAGTAGTAGGTAGACACAGAACTTGTAAAGCTTGCTTCTCAAATTCCCCAAATGTAGCCAAGAGATCATAGTCACGAGGTAAATGAACCAAGTAAGGGTACCAAAAAGACTTCTTCCCTTTGCTCATTTCATACAATAAGCATACACTCAGTATCTGCACATTTTCAACCATTGTGTGGGTTTTGTTTTTGAAATATTCTCAAATACATAAACAGAACACATTCAGAGAATATAAAAGAGGAGAACCTGAGTCGAAGAAAGTGATCTATGGAGATGAACAGCATCGCTCAATTTCTGATCTTTAGCGACCATGGATTCAGTAGTCATCAACGCGTTTCTCGGGACTTTCAAAACCAATTCTCCTTTCTTGAGCTCACGAGCAGCTCCCAATCCTCTCCTAATTCCATCAATCCAAGCAATGAGAAGACAAATTTTAAAGATTTTAAGAGAAACCCCAATCGATTTTGTTTCTACGCACCCGCCGGCGAGAGGGAAGTCAGCGACGGAAAGAGAATGGCCGAGACATGAATCTCGAAATCGAGAAGAATCAATGGAATCTGAAATGCCAATATCTGCTGCCCAACGCAGAAACGTCTCCATGGTTTGGTGTTCTAACTCCATACTTCCCATTCTCCATCTTCTTCTTCTTCTCCTTCTTCTTCCTGGGGTTTTGATTCTCCTAAAACCCTGATTCAGGGGAAATTACGGAAATATCCCCGAGCCAGTCTTTTGAAACGTGGCGCATTGACTTCACGTGCGTGAACTTTGTCAATTTGGTTAAATCCGGTTTGGTACGAATCGCGTAGATCCTCAATGGGATATTCTGGTTTATCACTCTCCCGGATCCATTTTGGACTGAAGGCAGCACAACAAATTTTTTTGAACAAATTCAAACCTCCAATTGATACTTTCATTCACTAGATACACATTTTTTTGGTCGAATCGAATCAGAATTATCGAATACGAGTTTAATTTATATATTCATGCAATTTCTATTGATCACTATGACTAAGTATTAGAGTTTGAATGGTAACATCAATCAGTACGCACTAGTAAAAAAAAATCGTATAGCTACTATGGAGTCACAAAATTTCGTGGCTAATTTTGTAATTTAGTCACAAATATTTTATGTGACAATTTCGTGACTAAATACAGTCACCAACCAAGTTTGTGACTAAATCGTGGCTATACCAAATCACCAAATCATCACGTGACTTAATCGTAGCCATATAAAGTCACAAAATTATCATATGACTTAATCATAGCTTTATTAGCTACGAAAAGTCACCAAGATTAAGTGATTATTTAATAAAAAATAATTTATAAAAAAAATTCAAATTTGAAACACAACTCTAAAATCCTAAATTTAAACAAAAATCTAATTACCAAAGTAGATCCTTAAACTAAAAATTTGAGTCACTATATTCACATAAATACTTTACATAAAAATATTTTTTTAAAAAGCTAGGTATTTAAAATCTTATCAATTTTTTTAACCCCAAACCAAAAAATTAATCATTATAATAAATTAAAATTATATAATAATTACAATTTTTATATTTAATCAATCATTTCATAACTTATAACTGTAAACATAAATTATTAATAAATATATTGAACAAAGAAAAGTAAAATTAGATTATAAAAATATATAAAGGTTGCAAAAAAGATACTAGCTTCTCATTGGTTGTTCCATAAAAATGAGGATCACTACATAGTTGATCATCCACCGTTAATAACATTGAATCTAACAGACACAAAACCTTTTTTTGTTTTTGTTTCCTGAGTAAATGCAAGTTATTCTCTTTTCTTCTTTCTTCTTCTATTAGGTTGGTTTATTTTTTCTTCTTCTTCTTCTTCTTTTTTTCTTTTTCTTTTTCTCTCTGTGTCTAATCCTTTCTTTGTTTCATTTTTTTTCCCAGATCTCGCTGTTCGAACCTCCACCACTGCTTTTTTGAGCCACCGTTCACCACCACCACATAGTGAGACGTTCAGCAGCATCGTGACGGAGTCCAATCCATGTTCCGCTTACTGCAATTTCTTTAACGACAATGGTGAAACCATCACCATCTAGCCACCACCATTTTAGAAGAAGAACAAGAAAGTTTCAGATCCTAGTTTTGTTTCCCAATGAAATCCTCACCCTCCAGCCACCACCACCTTAGAAAAGAAGAACAAGAAAGCTTCACGTTCTAGATCCGTTGCCCAACGAACTCCTACGCCTCCAGTCACCACCAGATCCGACGCCACAAAACCACCGGAGAGAGTTGAGGGAAGAAGCGCGGCTGTTGAAACCTTTTTTATTTAATTATTTTTTTGTGAAACAATTTTGTAAATAAATTATTTTGTTTTATAAATAAATTATTTTCTAGATTTTAATAAATAATTATGGTTTTTTTTTGTCTTTTTTTTATTAAAATTATATAACAAAGTCACGAATATTTTATGTGACTAAACCGTGGTAAATCAGCTACGAAATACGCGTGATAAAATCGTGACTAGGTATCTACGAAAAAGTCACGAAATAAATTAGCTACTAGGCTATACCAACGAATTTTTTTGGTGACCAATCGTGACTATTTTATCATATAGCCACGAATTTTTTACCACAGCCACTAAAATATTTGTGGCTATACATATTTATTTTACTAGTGACGGATAAATCTAACAGCGGATTAGACTGTCTTTTAATTACTATTCATCAAATATAGTCTACAGTAGTTCAAAAAAAATAAAATAAAACTGTTACAAACCAACGATAGATTGTTTATGTGTACAAATAGAGTTGATCTGTAGCTATTTGTTTTTCATCCTATTTTTAGAACAGATTAAACAGTACGTGGATTTTTTCGCCCTAACCGCTGTCATCATTCATACGCTAAATTTATATGCAGTGTTAAGCAACAAGACCAAAAAAAAACATAAATATACTTTTTGTCACGATATTTTGTAATTAATATGAATTTCGGTGGACCAAAGCCGGTTACATCAAAGTATCAAACCATCATGAGTGTGTGTGCCGTAGGATAGACAGAAGAGAAAGTACGTAGGCGACAAAGAAAAGTAGAAACTTAACAAGTACAACGAATATGCAGAATAAAGAGGAAGGTATATTCAATTTTCTCACGGCTAAGAAAGAAACTTGTACCAAATCATGTGGTGGTGTTGGAATTATTACGCTAAAATACCAATCCACCGTTCGTAGATTTTAATGGTTCGAGTAGATGATTGTCGTTAAAACACATGGTCTACTAGTTTGTGCCATCCATAGAAATTGATAATGAAGTTTAACAATTCAAATCATGTAAGTCATTGATGGAAGATACATAATTATGTTATTCCATTCTTCTTTTAAAAGTTGTAGTAAGTCTAATTGGTTATAAATTACTACTTTCCTTTGACTTGTTTCCGAACCACTTCACAAAATGATTCTTATTTTTTCTGTCCCCGAATCATTACATTATAGTAACTAACTACTCAAAAAGTGGGAATTAGCTATTTCAGAAAGAGAAATTTTGATATACAAGATTATAGGTTAAGAAATATGATGTTTAATTACAAAATTGCAAAAACAATGGATTCGTGTATAATGCAAGTAGTGTACTATGGGACCATGACACATCCATTTAGTGTTACGTGGCTGACTCTATACGTAGCCATTACCGAGTTATTATATTAATAAATAACAACTTTCTCTAGACTATTTTAGAAACTAGTAACTAAAACTCGTCAGCAACAAATAACTAAAATCTAAAATATTCAGGGAGCAGCAAAGAAAGAAAGAAAAAAACTTGCAGCATGAAGTAACACTACGTGTCGAGTCATGTAACCATGTAAATGGTGAGTACCGTCCAATTCCTTGGTACTTTTTATAATAAAACCTAGTTTAATAAAGGAATAAATATGATTTTGATATATAAAACGATATAAAACTCCAATATAGGACGACTAAAAAAATTATGGGCCACGAAAGATGATTACACAATTTACGAGTACACGTTTCCATTTACAACAATGTCTCCATCACTCGCCAAACAATCTTAGTACGTGAGATGTTTGACGAATTGTAACGAATCTTAGTGATGTTATCGTGAATTTCAGCGAACAATGATATCATTTTAAAATGAAGCTTTCTAATTTGAATTTCTACATTTTAAAAAGAAAAAAGATTTCAATGTGATTTTCAGCCACTTAGACGTAAGTTGTTATAAATTTATCTCGTAAAACTGAGCCGGCCAGTACTTTATATTTGAATAGCAGATTCAGGCATGTTATATTTGAATCATATGCTAGCTCAAGACGTTAGTCTAATTCTCAGTAACCCATAAGCGTGGTCCCGGTCCGCTCTCCAACCGTTCTACGAAGACGACATATATATATAGCATATTTATATAGCATGGCCAAGCCTCCAACACCATAGCAAACGACAAATTAGGCAAGTTGTCAGTACTTTCTCCAAACTCTTATGATTTGTAGATTGTACACGTTAGTACCAAGACGTTTTCATCCATTTGTTGATTGAGGCGATAAACCTAATTAATCATGTAAAATTGTAATCGATGAAAATGAATTAAATTGAGTACGCAAAAAACAAAAAGTGAGTACTGAGTCAGTAAGACACTTACCAAAACAAAAAACGTTTTGTTACAACTTACAAGAGAATGTATTTCATACAAGATACGGAGAATATACGGAAGAGGCTACAGCATACATGAGTGTGGGGGACAGAGAGAGAGGTAAATACCAAAACTAAGAAAAATACAAACCTTCTGGACGTAACAGAGAGGTAGGTAACTCCATATACGAGTGAGAGAGTGAGGGCCAAGTTGGCGAAGAGAGAGTGGGACACAAATACCGACTAAGAAGAGGAAATCTAACTTTAAACACTGTTTACCAATGAAACATCGACACGTGGAAAAGCAACGTCGCCCACTTTACCCTCCGCACTTTGGATATTTTTCTGATAAGCTTATCGCTCTCCCATTGGGCTGTCGACTCCACATGGCATCTCTCTGATCTCTCTTCTCTTCTCACTAATCCTCTTTTTACCCAAACTGGCATTGGCCCTACCATATACCCTATTTGTCCCTTTCTACCAACAACAATATTACTTATACTAGTATTTGTTTAACAAACTTGTATTTTAATTATCTCTTAATTAAATAGTGATTGATCCCATCTCTCCGCAATGTAATGTCTCACTTTGACAAAATATGTGTGTGTCAGGTTCGTTTGTTTGACTCCTTCATGAGAGCTTTTTCAATCTTTTTGTTTTAGGCTTTTTTGGCCACCCTAATGTTTTCATTACAAAAAAATATATACATTTTGTATGGGGTAATGTAAAATCCACAAAATAGTGATCATCTCATGTTTCCTACGCAATCTCCTAGAAGTTTACCAATGATCCAAAAAAATATGTTATACGTAGTTTACGTTCCGTAACACAATACTAGTCTTACCGTGATTATACCATAAACCACAACATACACTATGTTTTCTGTGATATGGATATTATACTATAATATTTAACCAAGAACCAATATAATTATATTGAATACGATTTATTAAGCAACATATACATTTCATCACTAATATTCTATATCACTATTTTCACACATATATATATATATATGTTAAAATTGATGATGTAGTTTCTATTTTTATATCGAAATATTGTAAACTTAAACCTATGCATAATTATTTTTTTGTATATTTAAAAATACTTTAAAAATGCTTAAAACCATATATTTCTAATGTTTAGATATTATACTATAATATTTAACAAAGGAACCGATACAGATTTATATTGAATACGATTTATCCATTAAACGACATATATGTTTCGTCACTAACATTCTGTATCACTATTTTAATATAATATGTATATATATATATATACATGTTAAATTTGATGATGCAGTTTTTGTTTTTGTATCGAAATATCATAAACTTAAAACTATACATATTTTTTTTTTCTCAAAAATAGTGTATTTAAAAATACATTAAAATGCTTAAAACCATATATTTATAATGTTTGGATATTATACTATAATATTTAACCAAGTACCGATACATGTTTATATTGAATACGATTTATCCATTAAACGACATATATGTTTCGTCACTGACACTCTGTATCACTATTTAATACAGTATGTATACATATATGTTATTGATGATGTAGTTTTTGTTTTTGTATCAGAATATTATAAATTTAAAATCATACATAATTACTTTTTTTCTCTCAAAAATGGTGTATGTTAAAATATTTTAAAGATGTTTAAAACCATATTTTGTCTAATGTTTACTTAAGACATTTCTATATATATTTTAAAAAGTTTAAACTATATTTATAAATATCAATTTAGAGCTCTTAATCTACAATTGCAAAGATATCCTCTGATCCGGCACTCAAATGGTAACATATCATATTATATAATTATATATGGAAAACAAAAAGGTTTCTATAATATTTTAGATTTCATTCAGTTAAAAGGAGAAAACGGGTTAATTAGGTAATGGATTTTTTTTTTTAATAATAATAAGATCTTTAACCTTTATTATATACTTTTATATAAAAAGACTATTAAGGTTGCATACACGACACGAGTCACCCCGAGACTCTCTTCCTCAGTCAAAAATTAAAATATACGCAAAAAAATAACGACTTTTGTATTTATTCTGGCTTCTCATTAAATCCCCAGAGTAAAAAAAAAAAAAATTGAGTGGGTGAGATTTTATAACGATAGAGGAAGAGACATCTCTTTCTTCTACTTGTGTGTTGTGTGGTGTGTACATGTATATATTTCCATTACAGCAAGCGTTTTGCAAAATAGTATAAACTTGCTTGAGAATTTTCTGACATTAATGGGTCAAACCTTTTTCTCGTCTCTTTTGGTTTATTAATTTAGTGTTTGAAAAATCTCATCCTCTTCTTCTTCTTCTTCATCTTTCTTCAACGTTCTCACCACAGTAGTTCTACTATCTTCTTCTGCTCTTTTAGAGAGAGAGAGACAACAACAAAGGTTAGGCTTTTTGTTTCCATCACTCGTTTTCTCCCGTTTGGTTACTCTTGTCATGTGATTACACTATATATTTTTATACTTTTCGGCTCTTCATTTTCTTATTATACCTTCTCAACTGTTGATAGATAAAATTCACAACGAAAAACCCAATCTATGTTTTTTTTTTTTGTGTAATTGATGAACCCAGTTGAGTATTTTGTCAAACAATAAAGGGTTTTTGCTTGTTTTTTTTTTTTCCTCTTTTTTTGTGTGTTGTTGTTCATTTGCTTTTGAAGATCTTCTTCTCGTTATCTCTGTTTTTGTCTCTTTGGTATGAAAAAATCGATTGCTTGCTTTGTGGAAATTAAGGTTTTTTTTTTTTCTCGGCTTTGTATAGAGATCTCGATTTCTCCTAATCAACTCGTTTATTTGTTTTATTCAATTTGCAGGAAAGCTTTGAAATTTATCAGTTTGATCCAAAATCAATCAAATACTGGGTTTCACTGAAATTTTGGGATTTTTTGATTCTTCCAAGTGAAGAAACAGAGTAAACAAAACAAGCAAATCCCAAGAGAAAGAAGAAAAAAACTAAAGTTGAGATTTTTCTCTCTCAAGAACTTTTGAGTATGTCTTCTTCTTCTGTAGCAGTGTTATGGGTTGCAGCTCCTTCTCCAAATCCAGACCCGATGAATAATTTTGGGTTGGTAAGGGTTCTAGAGTCTTCTAGAATCTTCTCTCGTTGTCAGAATCAGAGACTAAACAAAGGTATGAGGAAGCAGACAACAACAACAACAACAACAACAACAACAACATGGAGCTCTTCTTCCCTTGTTACGAACCCAAGAAGAAGAAGTGGTGTTGTGTTTTCGAGCTTAGTTGCAAGTCCTTCAGGGGAGATAGCCCTCTCATCTGAAGAGAAGGTTTACAATGTTGTCTTGAAACAAGCTGCTTTGGTCAACAAACAGCTTAGATCTTCTTCTTATGATCTTGATGTCAAGAAGCAGCCTCAAGACGTTGTTCTTCCTGGTAGTTTGAGTTTGTTGGGTGAGGCTTATGATCGTTGCGGCGAAGTTTGCGCTGAATATGCTAAAACCTTTTATCTCGGTTAGGATCTATTCTCTCTTGTTTGGCTTTGGTGTGATGGAGAATTGTATGTTTGGTTTCTGAATCCTAATGTTTCTGTTGACAGGGACTTTGCTTATGACACCTGAAAGGCGAAAGGCTATTTGGGCTATCTACGGTGAGTTACTGCATTGTTATCATTGGTTTTGTTTGTAGGATAAAGTGATGCTCAAAGTAGACTAGAGACTTAGAATCGATCACTTGTTCTCTCAGTCTTTGGTTTGCAAGAAGTTTTGAGAAGCTGAAATAGATTCCTTGGAACATACACATATGCTGAAACATAAACATCTCAAGTTGGCTAGTGTTTAAGATAAGGTCCATGAAGCACCTAGTGTAAGCTTTTAGGATTAAGAGCCAAGAAAATTGAATAGCTTAGTTACTAATATGGGGTTTAATGGGCTTTCTAGGCCCATTAGTCTTAAACTCTGAAGATTTACTTATGCGGATCAATGTTAGCTCATGACTCTTTGATGTTTGATTGGTCTCATCTTGATGGTTTTACTCTGTTTTTCTTTTGCAGTTTGGTGTAGAAGAACTGATGAACTTGTTGACGGGCCTAATGCTTCACATATAACTCCCATGGCGTTAGATAGATGGGAAGCAAGGTTAGAAGATCTTTTCCGTGGCCGTCCTTTTGATATGCTTGATGCTGCTCTTGCTGATACAGTTGCTAGATACCCGGTTGATATTCAGGTCAGTCAGCCTCACTCTGTCTTATCTTACTTTGCTGTTTCATTTCACAGGTCAAATTGCATTCTTCAATTCGTATAAAATCTTGATCTAATGTTCCTTTGTCTTACAGCCATTTAGAGACATGATCGAAGGGATGAGAATGGACTTGAGGAAATCAAGATACAAGAACTTCGATGATCTCTACCTTTACTGCTACTATGTTGCGGGAACCGTTGGTTTGATGAGTGTTCCAGTTATGGGAATCGATCCTAAGTCGAAAGCAACTACGGAAAGTGTTTACAACGCTGCCTTGGCTCTAGGGATAGCCAATCAGCTTACCAACATACTCAGAGACGTTGGCGAAGAGTGAGTCTTTCTTTTTTCCTCAACTCTCAATCTTTGGTTTCTTGGTTTCACATATCGGTTTCTTGATTCACATGTCTCTCCTAAAACACGTTTCTTGATTCACATAAACCGGTTTCTTGATTCACACCTCTCTCCTAAACTTGTTTTGCTCTCTCTGATCAGTGCGAGAAGAGGAAGGGTTTATCTACCTCAAGACGAACTGGCTCAGGCTGGTCTGTCAGATGAAGACATTTTCGCCGGAAAAGTCACTGATAAATGGAGAAACTTCATGAGAATGCAGCTTAAACGAGCAAGAATGTTCTTTGACGAAGCTGAGAAAGGCGTCACCGAGCTCAGTGCTGCTAGCAGATGGCCGGTAAGTGTCTTTACAGCCGCAAGTATACTGTTTTCAATTCCACCAGAACTTTGTTTTCAATTGATTTTTAACACTGAAAGCTTGGCTACTCTGTTTCAGGTATGGGCGTCGCTCCTATTGTACAGGAGAATATTGGACGAGATTGAAGCCAATGATTACAACAATTTCACAAAGAGAGCTTACGTGGGGAAAGCCAAGAAAATTGCAGCATTGCCATTGGCTTATGCTAAATCAATACTAAAGACTTCAAGTTCAAGACTGTCGATATGAGCGAGAGCTAAACTGGGGAACAAACAACCTAAGAGCGCTTTTTGTGATTAAGAAAAATCTTAGGGTCGAATTTATCATGTTAACTAATACAGTATTATTATTATTATACATATTAATCCGGGAAACCAAATTCTTATAATGTTACATTATTTTTCTGTATGTAAAAAAGTAATTTTTTTTATTTTGTTTTCGTTATCTAATTCTCTTGGCTTAATGAGGGAATATAAAGTTTTTGGTTGGAGAAATAGTTTTGTGATATATATACAAAGAAGTTAAATTTGAAAACAAGTAGCATGGATTCATGGGGATTGGCTAAGCATAAGCTATCTAAAAAGTGTCATGGTACGAAAACAAACTAAACAATTGACATGGAATAGGAATGATAAGAATCTATATTAAGTTCATAAACTTGGAAAAAACTATAATAACTCAGAAACTTGTAATAATAATATAACATACATCCTCACAAAACTACTATTGCCAACAACGACACTACTACAAATTCATGACTTTAAATGTGAAACTTGTTCTTAGCTCAGTTCCGCACTTAGTTATGTAAACAATGTTCTTTGTATTGGCTTGTTTGAGCCAATCTTATATTCTGTTGTAAAAAAAAAAAAACAATAATTGAAACTTGTTCTTCTTTACTCACAAGTCACAAGTCTCATTTTTTATCATATATTTTAGCACAACATTTGTCTAGTAACGTATGCATGATGAACAATCGTGCTACGAAAACACCATTAATTCTTCAAACGTAGATTGATTTTGTTATTGAAACTTTGAAAGGTACAATACAGATACAAACAAACAAAAAAACAGAAAATATTAAAGCGTAATTAGTTCCAATCATCATAGTATCATACATTCGAGCTAATTCAGTGACCAGCCATCTCCATAAGCTTCTTCCAAGCCGGTCTAGCGCTAATCTCTTCCCACCAACGGTTAAAATTCTCCCGAGCCTTAACCATCTGGATTATATCGGTTATACTCATCAAGTACCCCATCGCCGGCATGTGAGTCAAATCAGCCATTGTGAATTCTTCACCAGCCAGAAACCGGTTCGAAGCAAGGCGGTTCTCGTATATGTCCAAGACCACTCCGAGCTTCGTTTTGAGCTCCTCGACCAAAACGAGGTCACATTCTTCGCCTAACCTAGGCTTGATGATTAGGTTAACCACAATGGGATGGGCTAGAGCGTTGAAGTAATGGCTCTCCACGTCGGTCCATTGGTCCACGATGGCGCGGTGCTCTAGTGACTTGCCCAAAAGGTTCGTCCCTTGGTCTGCGTACTTGGTCGCGTAGTATCTCGCAATGGCTCGTGATTCTTCGCCAAAATTCAAAAGACTATATAAATAAATGATAGTAAAAAAAAAAAAGAAAAAGAAGGTGATGTTAATTAATAAAATGTTACCAAAAAGCTTGAAATCTCCATCTTCTATAGCTGGAACTTGACCAAATGGCTACAAGAAAACAATAGTTATATCGGATACAAAACGTCCACACGATTTAATTAGTTATGAATTATATATTTTTTTTGTTACCTGACGAAGAAGATTTTCTGGTTTTTTCTGCTCTAATGTATCAAGATCAACATGAATAATCTCGAATTCAATTCCTTTCTCAAGAAAACAAAGCAAGACTCTTTGTGGGCAAGCTGCCGTTACCTGTCCGTATAGTTTCACAACCATTATTGTATAATTTTACAATAAATTATTGCTATGAATCATCAGAAAGCAAAACAGATATGTTTTTCTATATGCTTTTAAGAAAAATTTGTATGTCAATCTTATTTATAAATGAGAAGTGGGGATAGATGTGTTGGCATTTTATTAGACTCAAGATAGTAAGAACTGGTTGTTGTGCGGGTTGGGTAGAGCATGTGGTGGTTGTTCCACTAACGTACGGTGGATAATATACCATTCACATTTCTGTACAAACTTTTAATATATCAATGACGAACCAATTCACAGATGATGACATTAGGCCCAATTTGATAGATATTTCTGTCAAATTTTGATGTAAAGTTACAAACTTAGTAATATAGATTTGATTAGTTAAAAGAAAACAAAAGTTTTAGTTCAACTAGATTTTGAACCCACGCGTCGATATATTTAGGGCAAAATTATATATGATTGATGACAATTATGAAATATTAGTTTATATAAAATTTTAAATTACAATTGATTGGTGAAAATTTTACTTTAAGAAAATATAAAAGTCACTTACGTTAAAAATTCAAATCTGATAAAAAAAATCATGAAATTAGTTGGACGTCCATACGAGGTGGATCGAACTGGTGACATAGCATATCCTAAACTGTTTCTTTGACCATCAGAAAAACAAAACATTTTTATAATCATGAATTAATCTTGTTTTCTCATATTTAATTGACCACCACCATCTATGTCTTCGTGATTTATTTTTTACTATGTCTTTATGATTTATTTTTTCACTGTTTTCTTACTCTTCATATTTTTTCTCATCATTTTCATTGTCAAATTTTCATGATATATGTCATCATTACTTTTACCGTCCGTTTTTTATTATACTCTTTCTTCATCCTCTTCTACATCAGCTTTCTTACATTAGAATAATCATTTAAAACCTTTTTTTAGATTACAAGACAACTTGTTAACCCATCAAAATTTAATACCAAAATTATTGTCCCTTGTCTCGTAAAATTTGTGCAATTTTATGGACCAGCTTAGTCACTACATGCATCCAGTTATTGATACTTTCACATGTATACTTACTAGATTTTAGATCCACACGTATTGAAACTTTTCAAATCAACATCCTTAATACTACAAAATTGCAAATTACCAAGTTTAAATATTTATAATATTTGAACTTTTTAAAGTTTCAATAATTATAATATTTAAAACTTTTAAATTTTTTAAAATTTGGACGCCTGATAAATCAAACTTCCTGGTCATTCGTAGTTGGAAGCATATTAGTCTTATTTATAGTAGTTCTCAGCCATTGTCTAAAAAAATTCTTGCCGATGTGGGACGTTGTAAATACACTTATTTATAAGTATTTTAATATAGAAATTTAACATAATTTAAAATTGTTAAATATTGAGTTGTCTGATCCTGATTGATTATTTAAAAAAAATCTGAATATACAAAATTATGGAAATTTTTTAAAATGTTAATTAGTGACATGTCTAATCACTATTGGTTGTTTAAAATAATATTAATATTATCAAATACAGAAAATATAAACCAATATTAACAATAAAACGTTTAAAATTAAATTATAATTGAACCTTTAGACACTGAATTATTATTTATAATTATCATCTATTATATAAACCAAAGTCCTTCATTAATATATATAATATTTTAAACTTTTAAAAGGTTTCGAAATATGATATTTGAACCTTTTAAAAAGTTTCAATATTGATAATATTTTAAACTATTAAAATTTAAAAATTATATTATTAAAAAACTTTTTAAAAGATAAGAACTTTTAACAATTTTAAATATTATAATATTTTTTTGAAACTTTTTAAAGTTTTGATTTAAGCAAATAAAAAACCGGATCAAACCGAATAAAACTTTTAAACTTGGACGCATGATAAATCAAGCTTTCCTGCTCATTCGTTGTTGGAAGCATATTAATCTTATTTATAATGGTTCTGAACCATTGTCTAAAAAATTTCTAGCCAATGTGGGATATTGTACATAGTTCTTTTATTTCCATAAATTTTGGTTTAAAAATATCTTCATATAGAAAATTCTGGAAATTTTAAAAATGTTAATTGGTGTAATGTTAAATTCCGATTGGATGTTTAAAATCTTAGGTGGACAGCCTTAGAAGCTTAATTAGGTTTATGACTTTGCATTTTGCGGTTCATTCTTGGATAGAAAACAAATGTAAATTGTTTTTATTCGAACGCACGTGCCAAACCGTGTGTGGTCGGACCGGTGGATAGATATTACAAGAAATATGGTTTTTAAAATATGAAAATGTCACCTTACCATACAATGCATAATAATAAGTGACGTTTGTTTTAGAAATAGGGTGAAGATTGTTTCAGAAGAACACTTTTTAATAACCATTTTTGATCGAGTTTTGTTGACTCACAGAAATGAGAAAGAAACAAAGAAGAAGAAGAAAAAAACTACACAATGCATAATAAGTGACATTTTTAGGGTCCCCAAGGTTTTCTACTTCCAACAACATTAGCAATCATTACAAAGTTTCATAGTCTTTAATCTAAAATACAAGAATCACAAACACGAACCCTTTTTTTAATCTATATGCCCTCCTAAACGTGTTTCACAGTCAAAGCCTTATCTGTTTTACGTGAACTGTCTTCTCATGTAAGTATCCTCATGAACAAAGACAGGATCTTCGACTCTCTCTGGAATCTGAGCCTGCCCCATTGCTATACCGGCTCCTTGGTTCGCCGGGGTCATTGTGGCAGCAACATCATGCTTACTTGTTGAGCTCAAAGATAATCTTGAGGGCAGTAGTAACAAGAGAAAGCACAGCACCGATAGAAAAAACGCCTGGTTTCACAATGTAGCAAAAGTAGGGACCAACAAAATCCGTTGAATCCTCGGTGTGTTTATCGTTGAATGAAGCTCCAGTAAACAGCACAAGGAAAGCTATTACAAAAGTGAACCTAAAGCAATGCGAAATCATTAGCTGTAAGCATATTACAAGTAGGAAACTTACAGCAAACAAAGGAACAAGAGATGATGAGAGAATTGTTGGAATATTGAGAGGAAGAAGAAAAGAAACAGAACAAAACAGAGCAAGAGACAAAGTCTCTTCTCCTTCAAGAAGAGAAGAACGAGAACTGAAAATTTTATTTAAATGAAACTTGTTACCTTTTTGTTTTACAACACACCACAGTTATATATAAGTCGTAAGGTCATAACCGTTCGTAACTTGTCACAACCGACAACTTGAAACAACAGATCTAATAACACATCCCTATATACACACCTCTTCACTAACTAAAGACACATTAATTCTTTAACTATAAAACATAAGAAGACCACTCAATTATAAACTAACAGTCCCCCTTAATTAAGTTATGGTCTAAAACCTTGTGTCTCAAATCTTCAACTCTTTGGGTTTCCTCTTTCCCAAGTGTCACAACAGGTGCATATCATCTTCTTTCATCTTCAACTCTTTGGGTTTCCTCTTTCCCAAGTGTCACAACAGGTGCGTATCATCTTCTTTCATCTTCAAGCCTCATACACTCATCATAGTATTTGAGCGACAAGCTTATGGATATGTTCAGCTTCTTGTTCATTGAACCTGCAGGCTTTCTCCACATATCTTTTAAAATTTCTCCAAGTGCAATTCATCACTCTTTCTTCGTTTTTCACAGCTTTCATCTTCATAGTCAATATCCTTCTTCCTTGAGGATCACTTATGGAACAGCGATTGAAATACCTCTTTGATGATCTTCTCTCCTTGGCTTGTCATCACTTGGATATTCCTTTCCCTTTTGAAACTGCCTACTTCTCCCTTTTCTCTCTTAGGTAAGCATCTCCTTTTTTTTTTTTTTTTGCTTAGTGTCTTCCTTTGAACACCATCAGATTCACGTCTCTGTGACGTTTTGTGCGTGAAACGTTTTCACGTCTTCTTTGATTAGCTTATCAACCAGTTTATGCTCCATTTTTTTAATGAGGTAAGCATCCTCCTTTAGTGCTTGTGCTTGGTTTCTTCCATTGATCACCATAAAGTGCTCCATTTTTTTTTCTGAGGTAAGCATCCTCCCTTAGTGCTTGGTGTCTCCCATTTGATCACCATAACGTCTCCATGAAGTCTTACGCGTGAATCTCCTCCGCGTCGTCTTCGGTTACCTCTTCAACCGGCTCATGCTCCATTTTTTTCTATGAGGTAAGCATCCTCCTTTATTGCTTGGTGACTCTCTTTGATCACCATCACGTCTCTCTGACGTCTCTTCTTTGGCTATCTGTGTAACCTCACAATTTGTGCAGTGCGTGAATCTTCTCCACGTCTTCTTCGAACAAGTTTCATAATTCTCCTTCCACAACTCTAACTCACCATCTCTTTTCTCCATTTCCATTTGAGAAGATTCCCTTTTTCTTCTTCCCTTTGGAGCTTCACATCCTACTTGTGAATATGTTGTGAAATTGATGGTGCTCCTTCTTGTCACCACCGCTCTTTCTCTATATCTTCTTCTTCTATTTTCTTTTCTTACATCTCAGCCATCGTAAAGACACATCAAAACTTCTCCATTGACATAACAGATCCACTTGGTTTCCTTTCACCGAACCGTTCAATCTCCCCCACCGCATACGGTGGTGCTAACTGCCAACTACGATCCTCTATCGTTAACGACATCTTCCCGATCTTACGCGACTTCTGAAGATTCTTTACGTGAACCACACTTCTTACATAATCCACTGAAGGCTAGTCACAACAACGGCAGTACGACACACCCACGGAATATTCTGTTTTTTTTTTTAATTTTTTTTTTCGGTTTATCACCATTGATGGCTGTCTCCCTCTTTCTCTTCTAGCAGCGGAATTCTTCTAATTTTTGTTGTGCTTTGATAGGTTCCAAGACCAACCTGGCTCTGATACCATGTTGGAATATTGAGAGGAAGTAGAAAAGAAACAGAACAAAACAGAGCAAGAGACAAAGTCTCTTCTCCTTCAAGAAGAGAAGAACGAGAACTGAAAATTTTATTTACATGAAACTTGTTACCTTTTTGTTTTACAACACACCACAGTTATACGGTCATAACCGTTCGTAACTTGTCACAACCGATAACTTGAAACAACAGATCTAATAACACATCCCTATATACACACCTCTTCACTAACTAAAGACACATTAATTCTTTAACTATAGAAATGAGGGTGCATGTGAATAGAGGGTGAGAAGGAGAATGTGTTAACTACGGTTAGTTATGTACAAGGGATATAATTGTCATTATTATAGAAAATATACAGAATATAAGAAGGTTATGGTTAGAATAGTTAGCCAGTTAATTAAAGTTTTTGTTAGGTTATATCTGCCAATTTCCTTTCTCTCAACTGCTATTAAAGAACCATACCTTTTTCTCTCTCTTCTCTCTCTCAAATCCTTTAGAGAGAGAGAGTAGGTTGTTCTTCTTTTTTTAGCCGTCCGGTTTATATTTCCGGCGTATGTCCATCAGCTATCGCGATGATGGCTAGCTTTAGTTTCTCTCCGGCGCTGTCCGGTTTCTATCACGGTATTTGTTGCCGTTGATTGTTGTCCTTCCCGATTTAGTTGGATATGGCATCTCCGGCTTCAGTCGCGGAGATTGTCGGCTATCCTTCCAGCAACTTTTGGTTCATTTAACAGAGTTTGGCTGGCTCTCCGTCCGGCAGTTTCTGGTTCTTTCAACAGGAATTGGCCGGCTCTCCGTACGATAGCTTTTGGTTCATTTAACTGAAGTTGGCCGGCTTACGTTACGGCTATACCATTGCCGTGTTTTAGTTTTTGTTATTCCGGTGTGTCCAACTTAGGTTTTCTGATGTGGGCAAGATGGTTATGGTGATATTTGGCATGAAGATAAAATAGAAAAATCTAGAAAAAAAGAGCAAGCAGAGGTTATGCATCTATGTAGGTCTTGTCCGCCTGACTTTGGTTTGTTTTTAATTTTAGCGATGGAGATCTTCATCTGTTTAGAAATGTGATGCGGTGGTCTTTGATGCCGAGTTAAAGAAGAGACAAAAATATGGTGGAATTGAAGGTGTTGGGTTTTGCTTGGAGGTTTACTGGTAAAAGTTTCCTCTAGATCTTTGTAACATCCGTGAACCGAAATCCCGATTTGGGAGTTGCATCGGTCGATGCAAGGTCGAGGTTCTGCGTTTTGACTTAACTTAAATGCTGCGTTTTGACTTAAGTTAAACGCTGTGTTTTGGATAAAGGAAAACCATTAGTCGTGTTAGCCGATTTTTGAGAGTAAGAAAAGAGAGAAAAACTGTTCTTGAGCGTTCTTGAGGATTTTGGGAGATTGGAGGCGTTCCTGTAGAGATCTGTAGCTGGGATCGTTGTAGGAGCTTCCTAGAAGCGTTTTCTTGCTTGTTTGTGGTTCAGATTCGTCTTAACAAAGGTAAGTGCAGGACCATGGCTTATCTAAGCTAGAGAACTGTTTAATCTGCTTGTTGTGTGATGTTAGACTTGTTAGATCGTTGCTATGGACGTTAGGAAGCTTTCTTGTGGCTTGGGATCGAGTTTTGTGGTTGTAGGAACGAAGATCCGGTGAGAAGCTTCGGGGAAACACGATGCTCGGCATTGCATCGATCGATGCATATCTTGCGTCGGTCGATGCAAGTGCGAGGACGGCGCGTAAAACTCTAGGGTTTTTGTGTTATGTCGAGTATGCGTCGGTTGATGCAGATTGGGTGTCGATCGATGCAAGTGTGACTTGCATCAGTCGATGCAGCTTCTGTGTCAGTCGATGCATCCCCATGTGGTGTCGATCGATGCATGTTGGTGTCGGTCGATGCACAGTCCTGGTTTGTCGATTGTTGATTGTTGATTGTTGTTTGATGGTTAGAGATGACTCTATTGCTTGTGTGTATAGCCCAGTAGATGGGAGGATTGCCTTACTGAGTGTTTATAAAATACTCATGCATTGCAATGTGTGTTTGTGGTGCAGGTAAAGGCAAAGTGTGATCGTGGAATCAAGGCAATGAAGAGGAAGATGTTCTAGGGACTCTGTTTGATGTTGTCTGGCATTGCTAGGTTGCTAGAGTTGAGTCATTAGAACATTGCTAGGTTGCTGGTTCTATGGTTTTTGTTATTTGATTATTAGATATTGCTGATGTTATGAATATTGGTTATTTATATTTATTGGAGTATTATTGGATATTTATTGGTATTGTTATTCCGTTGTTGATTGTGATTGTGGTTAGGTGGCTAGTGGATATGGGACCACAAATTGTAGTTTATTTATTATTATATTATTTATTATTTATTATAAAAAAGGTCGGTCCTTTCATTTTGGTATCAGAGTCCTTACGGTTCTAGGTTTGGGTTCACTAGGTTTCTGTTGTGATGTTTGGCATTGCATGTCTTGATTGATTATGTGAGTTAGTCAATTGTGTGTGGCATGGAGTCTTAGAACATCCTCTTCGAGCCTACTGTGTGATTCCACGGTGAGTTTATGTTTCTGTGTGTAAATAGTAATTGTTTGCTTAGTATTTTGTTCATGGTAGTGCAGATGGCTAGAGGTGATGCTGTGGCTGGTCGTGGTCGTGGACGCGGACGTGTTCGTGGTAGGGGCAGAGTCCCAGAAGTTAGTGAGACCGAGGACCAGAGTGTGACAGCTGAGGGTGTTGGCGAGTCGCAGGGTGTTCCGGGGGATTTCGTGAGTGTGGCAGGAGGGGGCGGTGTTGATGCTCTAGTGGCCGGTGATGCTAGGGTCCCGGGTGTGGGAGCTCCAGCGGGTGGAGTCCCTGGTACTGACTTCGCGGCTTTGCTAGCACAGTTGGTAGCACGGTTACCACCAGTGGTACCGGCGCAGGCTCAGGTAGTGCCACCAGTGGTGGCGGAGGAGCGGCAGCCAGTGGCTGCGGATGTGAGAGTCCATTCTCGTTATCTCAGCATGCTGACAGAGATGGGCCGTATTCGTACCGAGCAGTTTTTGGGAGGTATAGATCCTACTGCGGCGGATGCATGGAGGGCGAGTGTGGAACGTAACTTCCATACTCTGAGATGCCCTGAGGAGTTTTGGGTGGACATAGGGGTCCATCATTTGGTTGGTGATGCTCAGATATGGTGGAGATCAGTGGTTGCTAGGAGGGTGCAGAGGGAGATGACTTGGGCTGACTTTGTCTTGGAGTTCAACCGCAAGTTATTTCCTGGAGAGGCATTGGATCGGTTGGAGGTGCAGTTCCTTCAGTTGTCTCAGGGGACACGGTCAGTCCGGGAGCTGGACTTGGAGTTCAGTCTACTTATTTGTTATGGGGGTCGGGCTATGGAGCCTGAGGAGGCTTAGATCATGAGGTTTTTGAGGGCTCTACGTGAAGATTTGAGAGTTCACTATAGAGGGCGGAGTTATGCTACGCGTGCAGAGCTGGTTGAGACTGAAGCGGAGATTGAGGAGGATATCCGGGCACAGTCAGTGGCGGTTACTCCAGCAGTTCAGCCTAGTAGGGCTCAGCAGCAGGGTGGTTTGAGCAGGGGCGGTAGGGCTGTGCAGGGAACCAAGAGGAGGTGGGAGGCTATGCAGAGGCCGAGTGGTGCGAGTTGCTTCGGTTGTGGGAGCAAGGATCACAAGGTTGCTAGTTGTCCCAAGAGGAGTGCTCTGACAGTAGCGGCTCGTGTATGCTATCATTGCAGGGAGCCAGGGCATATCAGGCCCATGTGTCCCAAGTTGCAGCTGGTAGCAGTGGCAGCGTTGCAGTAGGTGCAGCCTGGAGGTCAGCAGGTGGCACGGATTGAGCAGGCGCCACGGGTTTACACGATCGTAGAGACTGGTGGAACCAGTGCCGGGGCGATCACATGTATAATTTCTGGTACTTAAACTTTGTGAATTTTAGTAGGTTCAGATTTTATGTTTTTCCTGTGATAAAGTGTTAGGTTCTCAACACATGAGGTTTGTGTAGGGACCTTGTTGGTGGGCAGGTTTAAGTCCCACGTTATGTTTGATTCTGGAGCTTCTCATAGCTTTATTACTCCGGAGTGTGCAGAGAGTGCGAGAATCAGAGGGGATCCCAGGGAACGTACAGGAGTTGTCAGAGTTGCGGGAGGCAAGTTCCTGAGAGTTATTGGACGGGTTAGGGGAGTTGATATTCAGATCGCAGGAGAGCCATGGCCAGCGGATTTGCTTATCTATCTAGTGGAGTTGTATGATGTTATTCTCGGGATGGATTGGTTGCATCAGCATATGGTGCATTTGGATTGCTATCGGGGTAGAGTGGAGTTTGAGTGTCCAGGAGGGAAGTTGGTTTTTCAGGGTATTAGACCGACTTCGGGGAGTCTCGTGATCTCAGCCATTCAGGCTGGGAAGATGATCGAGAAGGGCCGTGAGGCTTATTTGGTTACTATATCTATGCCAGAGTCAGTGGAGAAGTTTACGGTTAGCGGTATTCCTGTAGTGGAGGAGTTTGAGGATGTGTTTCAGTCTTTGCAGAAATTACCACCATCTCGGTCGGATCCTTTTACCATTGAAGTGGAACCGAGGACGACGCCGTTATCCAAGGCTCCTTACAGAATGGCTCCAGCAGAGATGGCAGAGCTGAAGAAGCAGCTAGAGGATTTGTTGAGTAAGGGATTCATCCGTCCTAGTGTATCACCGTGGGGAAAGCCGGTGTTGTTTGTCTAGAAGAAGGATGGGAGTTTCCGGTTGTGCATTGATCATCAGGGTTTGAACCGGGTTATTGTGAAGAACAAGTACCCTCTTCCCAGGATTGATGAGTTGTTGGATCAGTTGAGGGGTGCTACTTGGTTCTCTAAGGTGGATATGGCGTCGGGTTATCATCAGATAACGATAGATGAGGCAGATGTGAGGAAGACTTCTTTTAGGATGAGGTATGGGCATTATGAGTTTGTGGTGATGCCTTTCGGATTGACTAACGCACCAACATCATTTATGAGATTGATGAACAGTGTGTTCCAGGAGTTTCTGGATGTATCTGTCATCATTTTTATCGATGATATCATGGTTTATTCTAAGAGTCCTGTGGAGCATGCAGTGCATTTGAGGGCAGTTATGGAGAAATTGCGGGAGCAGAAGTTGTTTGCTAAGTTGAGAAAGTGTAGTTTTTGGCAGCGTGAGATGGGCTTTCTGGGTCATATTGTGTCTGCAGACAGGGTTTCTATAGATCCGGAGAAGATTCAGGCTATCAGAGGCTGGCCTAGACCGCAGAATGCCACAAAGATCAGGAGTTTTCTTGGATTGGCAGGATATTATAGGAGATTTGTGCAGGGGTTTGCGAGCAGAGCACGTCCTATGACTAATTTGACTGGGAAGGATGTTCCTTTTGTTTGGTCAGAAGAGTGTGAGGAAGGCTTTGCAAGCCTGAAGGAGATGTTGACTACTGCGCCAGTGTTGGCTTTGCTTGAGCAGGGAGAACCCTATGTGGTTTATACAGATGCATCTAGAGTTGGTTTGGGGTGTGTTCTGATGCAGCATGGGAAGGTGATTGCCTACGCTTCGCGGCAGTTGCGGAAGCATGAAGGCAACTATCCTACTCATGATTTGGAGATGGATGCTGTAGTTTTTGCCCTGAAGATTTGGAGATCTTATCTTTATGGTGCAAAGGTACAGGTGTTTACAGATCACAAGAGTCTGAAGTATATATTCACTTAGCCTGAGTTGTATTTGAGGCAGAGGCGATGGATGGAACTTGTGGCAGACTATGATTTGGAGATAGCCTATCATCCTGGTAAGGCTAACTCGGTTGCAGATGCTCTGAGTAGGAAGAGGGTAGCTTCGGCTCAGGAACAGGAGATGGAGTCTCTGGTAGGAGAGATCGGTGCGTTGAGTTTGCATGCTGTTTTGCAGGAACCGTTGGGTTTGGAAGCAGTTGATATAGCAGATCTTCTGAGTAGGGTGCGGTTGGCTCAAGAAAAGGATTTGGGGCTGGTGAATGCTTCAAAGGATGTGGATTCAGAGTATCAGGTCTCAGATAATGGTATTATCTTGGTGCACGGTCGGGTTTGTGTACCCAAGGATGAGGAGTTGAGGCAGGAGATTCTGAGAGAGGCTCATGCGAGCAAGTTTTCTATTCATCCATGAGCGACTAAGATGTATCGGGATCTCAAGAGGTACTATCACTAGGTCGGGATGAAGAAGGATGTAGCTGGTTGGGTTTCGAGATGCGATGTGTGTCAGCTAGTGAAGGCTGAGCATCATTCCTGGAGGTTTACTGAAGATTTTACCCATTCCTGAGTGGAAGTGGGATATGATCACCATGGATTTTGTGGTAGGATTACCAGTGTCACGGACTTTGATGCTATTTGGGTCATTGTGGACCGGTTGACTAAGTCAGCACATTTTCTGTCCATTAAGAAGACTGATGGAGCAGCGGTCTTGGCTAAGAAGTATGTGAGAGAGATAGTCAGATTGCATGGGGTGCCAGCGAGCATTGTGTCTGATAGGGATTCTATGTTCACTTCAGTGTTCTGGAAGGCATTCCAGGCGGAGATGGGCACTAAGGTGCATATGAGTACAGCTTATCATCCCCAGACTGATGGACAGTCAGAGAGGATGATCCAGACGCTGGAGGATTTGCTGAGGATGTGTGTGTTGGATTGGGGTGGCCATTGGGCAGATCACATGAACCTGGTAGAGTTTGCTTACAACAACAGTTATCAGGCGAGTATTAAGATGGCTCCTTATGAGGCTTTGTATGGGAGACCATATCATACACCGTTATGCTGGACTCAGGTGGGGGAGAGGAGCATGTTTGGTGCTAGTTTTGTTCAGGAGACCTCAGAGAAGATTCGGGTTCTCAAGCTGAAAATGAAGGAGGCTCATGATAGGCAGATGAGTTATGCTGATAGGAGGGGGAAAGATCTTGAGTTTCAGGTAGGAGACAGAGTGTATCTCAGGATGGCCATGTTGCAGGGTCCGAACAGGTCATTGTCAGAGACTAAGTTGAGTCCGAGGTACATGGGTCCTTTCAGAGTGATTGAGCGGGTGGGACCGGTAGCATATAGGCTGGAGTTGCCTGAGGTTTTGCGTGCGTTCCACAAGGTGTTCCACCTTTCTATGTTGCGGAAGTGTCTCTGTGAGGGAGAGCATGTGTTGGCTAAGATTCCTGAAAATCTTCAGCCTAACATGACTTTGGAGGCGAGACCAGTGAGGGTTCTCGAGAGGAGGATCAAGGAATTTCGGAAGAAGAAGATTCCTTTGATGAGAGTCATGTGGGACTGTGATGGTGTTGAGGAGCAGACTTGGGAGCCTGAGGCGAAGATGAAAGCAAGGTTTAAGAAGTGGTATGAGAAGCAAGCTGCGACTTGAACTTGTCTAGCTAGGTCCCATCTGTAATACGTGGCTGGAGCGGGAATGGAGTATTCCAGCCCATCTTTCTTGTTACTCGGTCGCTTGGGGTGGTTGGTTGTGCGACTCAGTAACAAGATGAGGTGGTGTTCGGGGTACAAAGTTTCCATGAGGCGGGGTTTGGAGGAAAGTTTCCTGAAAAAGAAGTTTCCAAAAGTGGAAAGTTTCCAAAAATGGAAAGTGCTAAATATGGAAAGTTTTACGGGAGTTAGAATTTGTCCATTTTAGCGGTGAAGAGCCTTGGAGAGGCTTATGTGGCCTTAGTGGCGGACTTTCGAGTCAGTGTGTCGTGTGTGGCGGTCTTTTTAGACATTGTGTGGCCTTTGTGGCGGGCTGTTTTGCCGTGTGTGGCCTTTGTGACGGGCTGTTTAGCCATTGTGTGGCCTTTGTGGCGGGCTGTTTAGCCAATTGCGTGGCCTTTGTGGCGGGCTGTTTTGCCAGAGTGCCTGTTTAGGTGGTCTTTCGGGACAGATGATCTTTGTGACGGTCCTTCGGGACAGATGGTATTTGTGACGGTCCTTCGGGACGAGTGGCCTTGTTGGCAGTCCTCTTTAGGACATTTATTTGGCCTTGGTGGCGGTCCTCTTTAGGAAATTTGTTTGGCCTTGGTGGCGGTCCTCTTTAGGACATTTGTTTGGCCTTGGTGGCGGTTCTCTTTAGGACATTTGTTTGGCCTTGGTGGCGGTCCTCTTTAGGACATTTTGTTTGGCCATTATGGCGGCCCTTGTGGCATGTATAAGATCCTTGTGTGGTCATGAGGTATTCCAGTGAGGGGATATGTGGCTGGTAGGACATTGAGATGTTTTACGCGAGCTACGGGAAGGAAACCTGGATAGGGATAGGACTCAGACGTGTTCAAAATCGTTTGCTCGCGACTCTTGGGAGACTTTGGTTCTCCTAGTACTGCCATATTCAGAGACTTTGTGACTTGGGAGTATGGTTGGTATATCAACTTCGGATGACGATCCGGAGGCGCGCTGTAGGGTGACGACCCGAGAGACGAGATTTGGATTTTTTCTTATATTTATTTTGGCATACGGGTTTAGGCCCGATGAGGAGCCAACATTTGGCATGCAGACTTAGGTCTGATGAGGAGCCAATAAAAACTCAAGGCTTAGGCCTATGAGTAAAGGAAGTCCAAAAAGTCAAGAGCAAATGACGCCTGGAGCGTGAGTCTATCGCCTAGAGGTGACCTTCTGTAGATCGGTCGGAGGAGTGCGGGCCGTGGAGACGGTTGCACGGGAGTCCTTGGCTGATGGTTGTTCGAGATTTGAGGACGAATCTAGATTGGTGGGGGAGAATTGTAACATCCGTGAACCGAAATCCCCGGTTTGGGAGTTGCATCGGTCGATGCAAGGTCGAGGTTCTGTGTTTTGACTTAAGTTAAATGCTGCGTTTTGAATTAAGTTAAACGCTGCGTTTTAGGTAAAGGAAAACCATTAGATTCGTGTTTTGTCTCATAAGTCGTGTTAGCCAATTTTTGAGAGTAAGAAAAGAGAGAAAAACTGTTCTTGAGCGTTCTTGAGGATTTTGGGAGATTGGAGGCGTTCCTGTAGAGATCTGTAGCTGGGATCGTTGTAGGAGCTTCCTAGAAACGTTTTATTGCTTGTTTGTGGTTCAGATTCGGCTTGGCAAAGGTAAGTGCAGGACCATGGCTTATCTAAGCTAGAGAACTCTTTAATCAGCTTGTTGTGTGATGTTAGACTTGTTAGATCGTTGCTATGGACGTTAGGAAGCTTTCTTGTGGCTTGGGATCGAGTTTTGTGGTTGTAGGAACAAAGATCTAGCGAGAAGCTTTGGGGAAACACGATGCTCGGCATTGCATCGGTCGATGCATATCTTGCGTCGGTCGATGCAAGTGCGAAGACGGCACGTAAAACTCTAGGGTTTTCGTGTTATGTCGAGCATGCGTTGATCGATGCAAGTGTGACTTGCATCGGTCGATGCAGGTTCTGTGTCAGTCGATGCATCCCCATGTGGTGTCGATCGATGCATGTTGGTGTCGGTCGATGCACAGTTCTGGTTTATCGATTGTTGATTGTTGATTGTTGTTTGATGGTTATAGATGACTCTATTGCTTGTGTGTATAGCCTCGTAGATGGGAGGATTGCCTTACTGAGTGTTTATAAAATACTCATGCATTGCAATGTGTGTTTGTGGTGCAGGTAAAGGCAAAGTGTGATCGTGGAATCAAGGCAATGAAGAGGAGGATGTTCTAGGGACTCGGTTTGATTTTGTCTGGCATTGCTAGGTTGCTAGAATTAAGTCATTAGAACATTGCTAGGTTGCTGGTTCTATGATTTTTGTTATTTGATTATTGGATATTGCTGATGTTATGAATATTAGTTATTTATATTTATTGGAGTATTATTGAATATTTATTGGTATTGTTATTTCACTGTTGATTGTGATTGTGGTTAGGTAGCTTGTGGGTATGAGACCACTAGTTGTAGTTTATTTATTATTATATTATTTATTATTTATTATATAAAAATGGTCGGTCCTTTCAATCTTATTTCAGATTAAGATTTCTTCACTGATTCATGATGAAGTCGAGATATCTACGAATTGGATACATGTTTTTCTCGGGTGAATTTACTTTGGTTTACTGATGGTCGGATATTTCTCCGACGTCAATCACCGGCGGTCGGAATCTTCTTCCTGAGCGAATAATCCAAAGATTCATCATTAATGAGTGAAGGATATGCTTACACGTGGCTTGAATGCAGTGTAGGGTGCACATGTTTAATTACTCATGCTATCATCGGTTGATCTTATCTGTCCTCTGGAACACCTATGTTTAATAATGCCAGTTGTTTCTTTACTTTGGGCCAATAGTTTCTTAGTTGGGTCGTAAATTCTTAGTACTTGATCTTCTGCTGACTACTTTTTGGAGCCTTTCGGTTACTAAGTCTCTGAAAGATGATGCAGCTTGATGTGTAAGAACCTCTCATAACCCAAACATATGATGGAAGCTATAAGATCAACTACAGTCTCAGATTGGAAGTATGGCCTTATTGAGAGAGTTATGAGATCTCCTTGTTTCTTCATATTTTGCATCGGTTTGAATTAGTAGCTGATTATGCTGTCTCTACTGATGTAACTTACAGTTTACTATTTTAATACTCAGCAGTTTGGTTGTGTTTTAGTGGAGTTTTTTCCACTGCCCTGTAATGTGTAACCCTCTGTTCTATATAATATGAAAATACTTGGAAAAAAAAAATACTGCTATTAAAGATTGTTTGTAATTTTGGTTATTATACTATAGCGTTTATTAAACGTTAAGATAGAAAATCTCTAGGTGGGAATCTAAAATTGTTTTGTCCGCCGATACTTAGCCAAAATAATTCACTTTGTATCGTCAAAACACTTAAAAAACCTAGAAAAAATGGGAAAATTATAAAAAAAAATATTTTACCCAACTTTTGTCCATCTACACTTTTTTTTGAAGATTGTCAATTGTGACGAAAATGCCCCTACTAATAGAAATAGTGAAGTTTTTAGGAGTTTGAACCAAAAAACAAACAGAAAACTCATGTTAGTATACAACTGTGTAAAAAAAAATTTGAAAAAAAAAATGTATTGGGTATCAAAAATCAGTTTGTAAATTGCTGATTTCTGGTCTAAATTGTTTAGAATAGATTTTCTACGATTTTTTCTCTTTCTGAAACATTTAGATTGTTCATTCTACAGTTTGTACATGTTTTACGAAGTTTAGACGAAAAATTTGTTCTAAAAACTTCAGGACCTGAATTTTGTATGTTCTACAAAATTTAGAATATGTATTCTACGTTTTTCTTCATTCTACATCAATTTAGAATTCATTTTCTACGTTTTACCCTATATATTAAAAGAAGTAAAAGATATATCATAGACATTTTAGAATTTGTAATCTGTAAACCTTAGAATACCCTAAAAATAGAAAGAAAATAAATTAAATAAGGAAAGTGAATATTTTTTAAATATTCTTAATTTATGGTTAAGATTTTGTAATTATTGTTTTGATTTGTTCTAATACATTTTAGAATGTGTATTCTTAATTAGTTAGAAGATAAACAAATTAAGAAAAATCGACATTATACCTTAACGTGATCGGTCACCATCTCTTCCACCTTCCACAAAAGCTTTCAGTTACCTGTTTATGATGCAAATCTATGTTACTTGTGGTGTATGGACACTGGATGCCAAGAAGGAGTGGAGATTTATTGATGATGAACAAAAACGTGCTAGATTACTGACTTTGGAACCCACTACGTCTCTTGAAGAGTTGAAGGTGATGGTTTCAGAAGACTATGAAATAGAGCAAAATGTGTTTGATGTGGAATTCAGTTATCTACCCACAGAGGTTAAAGTTGATTGTCCTCCTATTGTATTGACAAATGATAGAGGTATGGAAAATTTTCTTGCATATATGTAAAAGATAAACATGATTCGGTTGTGTGTTACATTCAAAAGAGTAGTTGATGGTGATAGGAGTAAAGTCCAGTTCGATCTGAATAAGTTCCCAGTTGATACTAGCGATGGTTATAATGTGGAAGTTGATGTGGGAAAATCAGTAGGTATTATTTCAAGGAATTCACCTAAGCCGACTAATGATGTATTAGAAAAGCCTACTGATGCTAATCTTGGTGATGCTGTTGGTTTAAAGTTGGAAGTTTGAATGGTAAAAAATGGTGAATATTTCAGCAGTAAGGAAGCTTTACAGGCTACTATGGAAATGTATGCAATGAAATATAACTGTGACTACAAGATTTCAAAATCTGATAAGAGATGGTGGTGTATACGCTGCATTGATAGTGCTTGTAATTGGCGTCTCCGGGCTGAGTGTTTACAAGCGTCTACATATTTCAAAATTAACAAGTTTGTGGGTAACCATACATGTGCCCCTTCAAAAAAAAACTCATTTTGTAGGACTCCATCTGCAAGAACAATTGGACATCTCATTAAGCAAAGCTATGAGGGTGTGAAGGAAGGTCTTAAACCGAATGATATAGTTGATATTATTGGTTCAAGGTACGGCTGCAAGCTAACATATCACCAAGCTTGGGAGTCTCGGGAGTATGCAGTTAACGAAGTTAGAGAAATTCCTGAGAAAATTTATGCTAAGATTCCAAAATACTTGCACATGCTACAAGAAGCGAATCCTAGTACGTTCACGAATTATGAAATTGACTTTGATGGAAGATTTAAATATATATTTATTTCTTTTGGTCAATCAACAAGAGGGTTCTACAAGTCAATGCGGAAAGTGATAGTAGTTGATGGTACATTTTTGAAGAATAATTACAAAGGGGTTCTCCTAGTTGCTACAGTTGTAGATGGTAACTCCAATTTGTATCCAATCGCATTTGGAATTGCTGATTCTGAGAATGATTGTTCATGGGAGTGGTTTTTTATGCAACTTAAGATGGTTATAGCTGATGAAGAAGGTTTATCATTTGTGTGAGATAGACATACATCGATTGCTAAATCAATTGGAAACATCTATCCATTGGCTAAACATGGTATTTGCATCCACCACTTGATTAGTAATGTGATAACATATCATAAGGGCAGAGGTGTCGCTGGTAGGGTTGCGAAAGCATCAAAAGCTTATAGAGTTGCTGAGTTTGAGAAATAGTTTGGGCGAATTAACAATAATAGTTCTGCTATTGGAAGTTATCTAGAGGAAGCCGATGTCACAAAATGGGCTCGCTGTCATTTTCCGGGTTATAGGTATGATATTAACACCAACAATGCAGCTGAATCAATCAATGCTGCTTTGAGGACACCCAGAGAGTATCCAAAAATTCCTTTGTTAGACTGCATTAGAGAAATGATGACACGCTGGTTTTATGAGAGTAGAGAGTTAAGTGCAAAGCATAAAGATTCTTTAACTGTTGAGGTGGAGAAAAAGATTTCAAGAAGAATAGAGAAAGGTAAATTCATGAACGGTTATTTGATGAGCAGATCGCAGATCCAGGTTAAAAGTAATGGAGTAGACTAAATTGTTGACTTAGAAAGAAGGACTTGTTCATGTGGAAAGTTCAGCATCCAAAAACTCCCTTGTAGACATGCTATAAAAGGAGCTTTTGATATAGGCAATGATCTATATCCTTATGCTGATGATGTGTATACCACTACCGCATGGAGATCGCAATATGAGGAAACTATTAATCCAATAGGTGTTCCTGAAGAAGAATGGCGAGTCCCACAACATGTTGAAGATGCAAAAGTTCGACCACCTGAAACAAGAAGACATCCAGGACGGCGAAGAAAAATAAGATATGAATCCGCTGAAGACAAGATAAAATCATCACAAAACTCACAAGGGTCAAAGAGACATAAGTGTGCACGGTGTGGCAAAGAAGGGCATAACAAAACGACCTGTGATATCGTGATATAACAATGGTTTGTGCATCAACTTAAGATTCCTGTTTTTGAATTTTTGATTTCATTTTAATTACGGTACTCGTTATGTTTCAGGTAGCCTCTAGGTTGTGTTTCACGGCAGCTGCTTTGTGATGAATGATGGTGTTTGATGGTTTTTATTTTCGATTAATAGACTCATGTGTTTTGAAATTCGTTGATGGTGTTGATTTAAGATTAATATAATACTCATGTGTTTTGAAGTTCCTTGATGGTGTTTTCTTTCAATCAAACTTTCATTAAAACCAGAGTACAAAAAACAAGACTAACAAAAAGTGTTAAGCATAACTAGAGAAGTCTGGTGAAGTCTATAGAAAAGTCTTGGGAAGTCTAGTGAAGTATTTAGACAAGTCTGGAGGAGTCTGGAGAAGTTTATGGACAAGTCTGCTGAAGTCTAGAGAATTCTGAAGAAGTCTGATGAAGTTTGTAGACAATTATGGTGAAGTCTGGTGAAGTTTATGGACAAGTCTGGTGAAGTTTATGGACAAGTCTGGTGAAGTTTGTAGACAAGTATGGTGAAGTCTGGTGAAGTTTATGGACAAGTCTGGTGAAGTTTGTAGACAAGTATGGTGAAGTCTGGTGAAGTTAATGGACAAGTCTGCTTTCTTGGGTTTCAGACACTTATTTCCTTTTCCTGAATTTTTATATTTTATGCACCTTGAGACTTTTGTAAGCCATTTCTGGAGATTAGAGATTCATCCTCTTTGACAATTTGGAAAATCGGATATGTTTTTGTGATGTTAACATTTAAATCGTGTATGTTTTTGTGTTCTTATGCTTATGACCTTATGTTATTGAGTCTCATATTAGTCCTAAAGCAACACCATCAAGGATTAATACTAATGAGTATTATATTAGTCTAACAAGCAAAAGCATCAAAAACTATCATTTACAAAACAATCATAAAGACACAAAAAAACTAGCAAAGGTCTACAAACTCAGAAGCATACACTGGAGGCTCATAAGTCTCCATTCTCTTAATTAGCTCAGGATCCTTTGCTTCTCTCCAAAGATCAACTGCCAACTTCAAACGAGCATACTTGATGTTTTCATCGTCTATCAACTCGAAAGGTAGATTGAGCATGTGACACTCGATATACTTCAGTGCATAAACTCCACAATCACTGTTTGACCGATTTAACTTAGGTGGCATAGCAACCTCGATGATCTTGTATTGAGTCACCAATGGAGCTTTCCCATCAATCTTTTTGTGAATCTCCTTGACAAGACGAGGGATGACATGTGTGAATGGCTCAACGTGTCTTATGTTGTGATACTGATTACAATCGAAAACTTCAATAGTTCTTAGGATGAAGTTAATGCAAACTGAGATCCAATGATTACCGTTAATGAAGACCGGTGCATAAATTCTGTCCAAATCTACAGCCTAACTTTTTCCTGTCTTTCCATGAGATGGCAATTCACCTTTGGCGTAGTCTAACAAAAGTTTACTCCACGTGTGACTTCGTCCTGCCAATCTAAACTTCAAGTACTCGCCTTTGACTTGCACGCTAAACTAACAATTCATGAAACCAACACGATCACAGTTCAGGCGGCCTAAAGATGTATGCTCTTGAAATATATACATCATTGCATCCATTTCCTGAAAATATTTAAAGAATCAGGTTTGTCCAACTTTAAATCAGGTTTGTCTAACTTAAAGAATCTTTTAAAGTATGATATTTAAAACATTGACACGTACCTTGTTTCGAAGCCATTTGTGGCCTGTCATGACCCGGTCAAACAATTCTTGATCAAGTAAAGTTGGACCCAGTTGAATGTTTCTGTAAATGTAAAAAAATTGTAAGGTTAAAAAAATAATTTGATAAATCATAACATTTATATAAAGATGTATGAATCACATACTCGAGATGCCTACTCCACTCTTCAAAAGCATTCCATAGATCATCAGAAACGAAAGTCAACACCGCATCCGGTTCATCTTTACCTGCGTCTTTGGGACTCAGTGTAGGATCAAATCTGGTCACAACAGACTTTTGAGATAAGTGTCCTACTCTGTTCTTTAGATAGTCTTGTGTATCTACATTAAGGTCTATCAACAGATTATCTAAATCAAACAGTTCAACATGTCAGAAAAAAAAAAATTATGAAAAGCTTTGGTTAAAGTTTACAACACATAAGTTAATAAGTATTATTTTATGTTTACAACATACACATACAAACAAGGATACAACAGAAAGGAAGGACCACACAACAGATTACAATATAACAAGGCAGATTACAATATAACTATATCGAACAAGGTAGGGAGTTACTTCTTACGTACCAAAGTTTTGGGCTTCACTCGTGATGGACTAGGATCCGCTTCTGTTGGACTGAGATTCACTTCTGCTGGTCTAGATATCATGGACTTGATTGCTGAAACATCATTCTCCAATGTGCTCAATCGTTCCCCAACCGATTCTGTAAAGCTCTTAAAAGAAGAGTCTACCAGTTCCTTAAAATAACGCTTCATCTCTTCTCCACAAGAACAATGTGAGGTTGATGGGGTTCTCCAATGACAGGAATTGCTTCCATAACCCAAACTTGAAGAGCATATGAGAAACCATTGAGGATGTAACTTATGGGGTTCTTCAGTTTCTTTCTTGCTTCCATGATAGAGTTAACTAAATGGTCAAAAGCTACAAGACCCCAAGGATAAGTCCTAACCTTCTCAAGATCCATGATCACCTTGATGTATGAATGTGGTATAGCTTTCTTCTCATCCTTAGCCACTACCAACCCAACAATTACACAAACATATACAAACCGAATTCTATCTTCTTCTTTCCCCCACGATGGAGCTGCTTCAAGGTGGGTCTTCATCAAACTTTGAATGGTAATGATACCACCTCTCCTCAACAATTTACTCCAAAACCCATTATCATCTGTCCATCCCTCTGAATCACCACTAAAATCATCATTGCACTTGAGCCCAGTAACTGCATGAAATTCTTGCGTCGAGAATTTAAGCGGCTTCTTACCAAACACAAACCACAGCTCATGTCTTCTCTTAGTCACCAACTGCCTACACATCATGCTGTATATCAACTGAGCTGAGTACCCAAGCCCATTCTCATACAATGCAAAGATTTGTGCGAAAACAGGATCACCCTTCACAATCTCATACTCTACTGGTAATGCGCTCTTGATCTTGTGTAAAATAGACATTCGACATGAGTTATTTATCTGGCCAACTTGTGGCTCATTACCAACTTCTATAAGCCGCTTAGGATACTTGTTTTCCATTCCTGGAGAAAAAAAATAAAAGATGAGTTAGTGTGAATTAGCAATCACAATATACGTATGACCAATCACAATATGCGTATGAATCCAATTACACACGCACACAATCGTAAGAGCCAATACAACAAACGGAGATTAGAATGAGAAGATGATACTAAAAAAGGAACCGAATGGAGAGATATAAACGGAGTGATGATACTAAAAAAGGAACCAATAACGAATTGAAAATTAAACAAAAATTAAGTAGAGACGTATGTCAAATACCAAAATGAACCCATTGTTAATCAGCTTTTTTGTAATATAGCTCTTTGTTAGTTTTAAAATATCTAAAAAAAACAGATTGCTAAAAAGTTTGATTTATAAGTCCATAGAACCAATAGAGTCAACCCATAAGCCCAATAGAACCAATAGAGTCAAACACTAACAGATTACTAAAGCTATGATTTAAGAACAAAAAAACTCTATTTATTAATCATTTAGATGCAACACATGATTTAAAAACAATAACATACTCAAAAAGCAACCAAACTGTGAGATGATGCTTACTCAATTTCTTGAGATAATGAATTTGAGTAAATATAATGCTTATAAGGTCAACAAACAAGATATAATTCCTACCAAACAAGCATTTAGTTTAAGAAAATACAGATTACTAAAGCTATGATTTAAGAACAAAAAAAACTCTGCTTACGAAATTAAATCCAAACAAACAAGTAAAATCATTGTATATTTATGAAATAAGCTTACTCAACAAGCAAAGAAGAGACAAGCTAAGAAACATGAATTAAAAGACAATAAAACTATGTGTATGTTAAGATATAAACCTTTACCTTTTTAATCGAAATTGGAACAGTATTGATGATCTGATGATCACGCTCTAGTTCACCTTATCGTTCTTGTCTGTTAGGTTTAAAACAACAAAAAAGTGTTCAACAACTAGCTTATGCGATCTTGTTTCATCAGCCCTGGTCCACAATTTTTCCTTTAAAGTCAATATAATACTAAAAATAAAACAAACGAAGAGTTTCAACTTCATCATATTCACATTATTAAGTAAAATCATTGATTTTTTTTGTAAAAAACTTATATTTACACAAATCTTGACTCAAATCGATTTTTTAAATAATGACATAAGCTAATGAAACTAAGATATCATAATAATCAACATGCAAAAAAATCAAGAATTATATGTTCAAGATGCAAAACGGAACTAAACTTATATTTACACAAATCTGGGTTGAAATCAAGTTATAAAATTTAAATAATCTCAAGAAACTAATACATCAAAATAATCGACATGCAATAAAATAAAGAATTCTACATACCCAATTCATGAAGAGATGAACCGATGGTGAAGATGGAGATATGGTGAAGACGGAGAAAAGGTGAGATGGGGAGCCGGTGAGAGACGATGGTGAGAACCAGATACGGAATGAAACGGCGGACGGCGAAAGAAGGAGATATGGTGAAGACGGAGAGACGGTGAGATGGAGAGACGGTGAGAGACAATGGTGAGAACCAGATGACGGAGAGAGACGGCGGACGGCAAAATAAGGTTTTTTTTCGATTAAAATCTTTTTCTCCTTTACAAAATTTTTTGTATTCTCAATTGTAAGGTTATCGAGACCCAAATAAGTCTCACTCGATTTCAAAATAAGACCCAACAAAAGCAAAAAGTTTGTTCAAACTGTTTTCTTAATTTCAGTTAATAAAAATCAACAAATTAAATCTGAAAATATAATTAAGGGTATTATTGACTTTTTATTAACCCCTAAAACCTATTTGACCAAACTTTTCAAAAGAAAGTATAGATGGACAAAAATTGGGTAAAATATCCTTTTTTATATAATTTTCCCAAAAAAAATCACTTATTAGTTATTACCCATTAAAACCTAATTTCTCTCATTTGTTTTCTATCGTTACTAGGTTTGGACCCGCACATACGTGCGGATTAATTTCAAAAACTAAGTTTGTAATCAAATTGCAATATATAATGTATATACGGTTTATCTTTGTAAACCTATTTTTATTAGGGTTAAATATTCGGGTAACCCGTTCAGGTTGGGGTATTAATCGATCAGGTTGGGATTTCAAAAAATAGAATCTATTAGATATTTTTCGATATATGGATTCGGTTTGGTTGGAATACTATCGACTTCGGATTGGTTTGAGTTACAAATTTGAGAACCCGATTACTACCCAAACTACCTATAACCCGAAAAATATTTACAATTAATTAAATTTAAATAAATTTAGCTAAGTTTTAACTTATCTATAACAAATAATTTTAGATACTTTGATTTTTTTATATATTTAGATATAAAACTAATTAAAATATTCAAAATTATAATTATGGGTAATTGAATTATATTAATACTAAATATTATAAATATTTTTAAATATATTTATATATACGGATTTGATGGGTAGCCGAACGGATACCGGGTATTATCCGATCCTAACCCAAATCCACATGCATTAGAAAATAGAAACCAATAGGATCCGTACCTAACCCGAATCTGGTTTATCGGGTCAGCTTCCAGATTAGGTATTTGGGTATTGTTTCTATGCTCAAGCCTACTTTTTAGGATTGTTATTAACAATTTATAATCAAAACTGATACCAATTTAGTATTCGATTTATTTTTAATCGATGTAGACAAAAAGATAATTGGATTTGTTTTATTATGAACAAAGACAAATACATTTAAAAAACAGTAAGAGAAAAGTGGTATGTCTATTTCTTGATAGAAAACTCGTCTAGTCTCATATATATTATGTTTTTCTAACTTATAACCATGATTTTAATAACAGTTTACTTATTTAAGATTGTATATTTTAATTTTGGAATATATATATATATATATATATATATATATATATATATATATATATATCAGCCCGTACGTTAGAACTGAGTGGTATCCTCGAAAGCATGAAGGAGAGAAAGGATGAGCGGAGTAAACTGAACTCATCTAGTAGGGTGGAGAAAGCGGGCCAATCATCGGGAGACTGCACCATCGCCAGTAGTTCAGCACAATCCGTCTCGAAAAACTGACAGTCAACGCCTGAGGCTAAAATGGAAGCCATCGCCCCAAAGCAAAGCTTGAAGCTCCGAATGAAGAGGTGAAGGTCCACGACGCTGACTCCGTGCTCCCAATAACAGCGTTACATCCTCACTATTGCAAAACCACCATCCTAAGCCTTCCAAAAGATCTGATGCCTTCCAAGATCCATTGATCTGACACCGGGGAACGGGGGTCTGATCCTCCAAGATAAAAGGATCAGACAAGGTCGAAAAGGAGGATCTTGCTTCCTCCCATAACAACTTATCAGTAGCCGCCTGGATCAGAACATCACCTGGTTCTGCCTCAAAACCCTAATAGATTTTTTTATTCCTATCTTTCCAAATAGACCAGACAATCCATGGTAGATGAAAACCAATATCTTTCCAAATCTATTTGTTACGGAAATCTATTTAAATTCTAACACTCAAAAGTGGTCTGATTTTTTTTTTGTTAATCTGGTTTGTTTTTTTTTCAAGAAAATATGCAAATGTCTCATATCTAACCAATATTTTCAAAAATTAATCCTGAAAATATTTGTTTATTTTACCTTAATAAATGAGAATTTGTTAAAAATACCTTTTTTGATATATCCCTTTTCAAAAATACTCTCTTTTTTTGCCATTTTTATTTTTGCCCTCCTTTAATTTTTAATGATCATTTTACCTTCGATGAAAAATGTTTTAATCAATAAAAAGAAAAACAAAATTTTTCCGCCAAAAAAATTTCCGACATATTTTCCCGCCAAAATGTTTTTGAAAAAAATTTCTCGCCAAAAAATTCGGACATCTTTTTTGGTGGGAAAATTTTTTCGAAAATTTTTTGGCGGGAAAATATGTCGGAAATTTTTTGGCGGGAAAATTTTATTTTCTTTTTATTGATTAAAATATTTTTTCATTTAAGGGTAAAATGGTCATTGAAAATTAATGGATGGCAAAAATAAAAATGTCCAAAAAAGAAGGTATTTTTAAAAAAGGATATATCAAAAAGAGTATTTTTAACAAATTCTCAACAATATTTTAGAATGTTCTGTTGGTGTGGTTACAAATAACTACTACCTCCCAACCTTGTAACAGTAAAACTCTAATTTCTAAATGTAATCCGAGATGTTTCAAACCCGGTTCTAGTGTGTTGTTTCACCACCAATAAAAAGAAAATCATATATATAAAAAATAAATTAATATCTCATTGAGAAATGTGCACCCTCTCTTTAATCATATACTATATTATCACCACTTATTTTACAATACATAACTTGTTAAAACCAAATTTTACATCAATTTGTTTACATACATTATCCCGCATATAGTTTTATCATAAATAGTATTACCTAGTAAAGAAAATTACACACATAGATTTTATCATAAATAATATTACACACAAAGAGTCTTTTTTGAATAAACTGACACACAAAGAGTCTAATCATATTTTTGTCATAAATAATATTACATAATCATAGATTCTTATCATAAAACAAAGCGGGAATGAGAAGATTATTGGCTGCATCATAGGCTAACCCGATCCTCCTTACACAACAGAACGGGCAAATCCGATCCTCCTTTGCCCAAAGTCGAACGTCGTGTGGTATCGCCGGAGCCAAGGAAGTCCCAGAGTACTGCATGTGTCAAGTAAAAAAGAGTTAATAATCAACTTTAAAAAATAATGTTAATAAAGTTAAAGAATGTTAACTTACAAGCATGGTTCTTGTTCAGGTTCGAAAACTCTTGGTCTAAAGACTGTACTATATCTGTCTGGCACATCTTCATCTTCGCAGATGTACTACAAAATTTTCAAAGTATGATCATTAGTTAACAAGCAATTCCCAAATAAATAAGAAAGTAAAAAAAAGGCTACAGATTACACATACGTGTTGTGGGAGAAGGTTGAAAACGTGATTTTCATCACCACCACCGAAAGTGAATCGCACCTCACGAAAGTTATCTGATACAGCCAGCTCTTCGTTAGTAAGTAATGCTGTTTCATGAAGTGGAACCTGCAAAAGAAAATGATGGAATAAATCTTTCAAAAAAAAAAAAAAAAAAAATTTAAAAAAGGGAATATATATATTGAAAATACAGCTTACTTCTCGATCAAGGATTTGGCGGTTGATGGCATTAATTATTTCCTATATGTATGCAGCAAAAAAAAAAATTAAAAATGAGAAATATATACTAAGAAAAATATGAATGAATTAACCAAAAAAAAAGAAAAAGAAAAATATGAATGAAATTTTCAACCAATATACTTACGTATGGCCCGTAAATGTATTTAGAGCCGCTATCTATCTCGGCTTTGAACCACCAGAATTGTTCTGCAGCGTGAAGAAATAAAAATATAAAACTTTGGTTAATTTGCCAAAAGAAAATCATCTTTATGTAAAAAAATAATGATACATAGTTACCGTGCCCCGCAACACAAACAGTTTGCATATGGATGATCCACTTATACGCATCTTCGACGAGGCCATAGTATCTGATTCGGCCTAGGTATGCATTCCTATCAACACCTCCAAACATTATATGACTACCCTGGCTGCCTCTCAGATTAAATTCTCGCAAATAAAGGGAAAATACATTCCTTCGTAACAAACCCTGGTCCATCATCCTCAACCTAACATACAAATCAATTAACTATACATTATCAAACAACCAACCTATTTGTTTTAAAATATTAATTAATTACAACAAAATCAGAAAAAATAATTACCAAATAGGATTAGCACCGGCTCCATAACCAGGAGGGAGATGATTGGCTGGAGTGGGTAATCTTAGTCCCACAAATCCATCATGTGGAAGATCGATATAATAATCAGTTGGATTGACGTGGTTATAAACGACAAATTCTTGTGGGCCGACAACGACAACATGACCTGGACTTCCTAGACCAAAGACGTCCGTTCGCCTAGTTCCATGTAGCAAGACAGTACTATTCTCTTTAAATATTGCGCCTGGAGTTCCTGATACATAGCAAAAAAAAAAAAAAAATTGGAAAATTTCATAACATAAACAAAACAAAGAATTCATTAAGAAAAAAAGAAATCAATATCTGGATTTTCATCAAAGGTAGGTGCCAAATAATTATACTCTAAACCCATATCATCTGAGTCGACTCCGCCGATTGCTTCTGGAATCCAAATATCATGAATGCCTGTGTCGTAGGTGACATTAAACATTTGAAGACCAACCCCTAACCTACCAACATACGAACGGTTTTCATGGTTTGTTAGAGCTACTACAATTGGCCGTATTTGGTTCATAAGACCTACCACAAATCAAAGAGAGGGGAAAAAGATTTTGAGGAAATGGTTTGAGTTTTGGTGGTTTGAGTAAAACTTGAGGAAAGCCTTGGTCTCGTTATAAAGCCGCAGCAAGTTTATTATTACCCAACGTGTAAAAGTAAATAGTAAATGCTTCGTGACGGACGGTCTACGTAGTACGTACCCACGATGGCGTGTTTTATCAGCATGCATGTCTTCTTGTGACTTTTTTTTTTCTCGTAAAAAGGTGTTACATCATCTAGCTCGAGAACCAAAGCGAATAAAAGGCAAAAAATATTATCAACGCTGTATCAATGGACGATGCCATAAACATTTTTGGGAGAGTTACTACACATGAGCTGATGAATGAAGTTTGCCAAAAAAAAAAAAAAAGAGCTGATGAATGAATAAATTAATTAAAATATAAGATATTTACGATTGTTTTTTCGTATATATTATATATATGATATCATCATCTCAAAACAGTCCACGAAGATAAGGTGGAAAAAATCAAGAATAAAATAAATAAAATTTTAATACCAGTTTAAAAGATATAGTAAATGTTTTAAGATTGTGAGCACAATTCAGAAAACAATATCTATTGTAACCTTCCTCCCCATTAAAATAGGAGTTCCTTATCCTGTTGAGGTTTACTTTGAGCTTTTCAACTGGAAACTATTTCAATAATATAAAGGCAAAATAATTATTTGGGTTAATTTTGTGAGAAAATCACCTACTTTACTTTAAAACCTTGAGAAGGAAAAAAAAGAAGGATTCGTCAGTGAATCAATAGTGGCAAGTTTCTTAACTTTTTCAAATGTCTTTTTGGCGTGATCTGTTTTACTTTGTTTCTAAATGATATTCAATAATCACCACGTTCTTCTATGTGATTTTAACAAATGATAAAGGAGATGTATCGATTATATGATTTAATCTATTATATTCAAATTATCAAAGAAAAAAAAGTGGCAAGATTCTTTACTGTTTGTACCTTTATCTTTCCTACAAATTAAATACCCAAAAGTGTAAAAGAAAATAGTAATTGCTTAGTGACAGTGTACGTACTACGTGCCCATGATGGTGTGTTTTTTACATCGTCTAGCTCGAGAGTCGAGGACCAAAACAAAAGTAAAAATCATCAACACTGTATCAATGGACGATGCCATAAACAAATTTGGGAGAGTTACTACACATGAGCTGATGAATGAATAATATTATTAAAATATTAAATATTGTACGTTTGTTTTTGTTTATTCTATTTATTAAATGATGATATCAAAACAGTCCACGAAGATGAGCTAGAAAAAATCAAGAATAAAATAAATAAATTTTAATACATGTTTAAAAGATGTACGTAGTAAATGATGATATCAAAACTTGTATCATCATTTAATAATGGTGAGGAAGGTTACAGTAGATATTTATTAAATGATGATATCAAAACTTGTATAATATCTACTGTAACCTTCCTCACCATAAAGATAGGTGTACCTTATTTTATTGAATTTTAATTTGAGATTTTAAACTGGAAACTACTTCAATAATATAAAGGCAAAATAATTATTTGGTGTTAATTTTGTGAGAAAATCACCTACTTTACGTTAACACACCAAAGATAATAATCCTAAAGCATCATCTAAAAGTGGGTGTTAAACTATAAACATACCAAGGGGATTTGGCCATATATATGCGACTGCGCTAATACATAGAATCAACACACATTCGCTAGCGTGTCATTTATTATTTTGCAACGGTAATTTGGCTCTTAATTATTGAATAACAAATAACTTTACTGAACAACGTTTTCGTTAATTTTTTTTGTTTTTGGGTCAAATTCTCTGATACAAGTCTTCTATCCATTCATCTTTCTGCTTTATATTTTTTGTTCTTTGTTTCGTGAACTAAACTACATATAACGGTTCCTAATCATGTTTTGTGAACTAAACTACATATAACGGTTCCTAATCATGTTTTGTGAGCTAAACTACATATAACGGTTCCTAATCATGTTTTGTAAACTAAACTACATATAACGGTTCCTAATCATGCATTTCTAACCATTTCTCTAAAACCCATAGATTCAAACTACACTTAAAAACACAAATTAAAAGGAGCTGTCAATAGATTATAGGATTTAGGAACATGACATAATAATATGTTAGTTATGTACCCATCTTTGAATTAAGAGAAACGTAAATACATTTTTATATTTCTACATAAATATGTAACATATAGAATATCTGTTAAAGTTTTTAAGTTTGTAGTAATATATGATGACATGTGTTTCTGAATGATATAAGACGTGAGGTTCAATGAACGAAGAATATTAGTTTCTGTTTTAAGTTATGAGAACTTTAGAAAGTTAATCGCCGACTATTCTTCGTCTTAACATTGTAAGATCCACAGCAGAAACGTTCTCATATGAAACTCATTTGCTGAAAATTTCGATGAACATCTGATCCAGTTATAATTTTTATCTGGACAGACAAAAATAAAGTAATAAATCATGGAAGCTCATCGCATCATAAGTTTGGGAAGGGTTTGCAATATGGTTCGATCAATAGAGCTAATTAGGAACATTGTGTCAAGAAATAACATTGAGAACAATGTATGTAGCTTAACAATTCAAAGGATATATGGAAGCTGTGATCAAGGGGAAGAACACAATCACATGTTATTTGTTCAAATATTCATAATTTTAAAATGAACTGAATTGTAATAAGTAAAGAACTAATCAGATTTTCTCAATTCTAGACATAAATATCTCAGTGTGACTAATATTTGTTTGTCATCACAATCAATTTGATTTACTATCTTTATTTTTGTACGAAATTTCAAATTATAAAAAAGTTTATTTTGATTGGTCGTTTTATATTTTCCTATCTATTTTACTAAGAGTTTTTTTTTGCTAGAGAGTAAATATCATAAATGAAAGATATGTGTAAAAAAATTTATAATATTCAAATTATCAAAGAAAAAAAAGGTGACAAGATTCTCTGTTGTTTGTACCTTTATCTTTCCTACAAATTAAATACCCAAACGTGTAAAAGAAAATAGTAGTAATTGCTTAGTGACAGTGTACGTACTACGTGCCCATGATGGTGTGTATTTTACATCGTCTAGCTCGAGAATCAAAGCAAAAATAAATATCATCAACACTGAATCAATGGACGATGCCATAAACAATTTTGGGAGAGTTACCACACATGAGATGATGAATGAATAAAATTATTAAAATTTAATATATTTACGTTTGTTTTTGTTTATTCTATTTATTAAATGATATCAAAACAGTTCACGAATATGAGCTGGAAAAAAACAAGAATAAAAAATAAAGTTTAGGAAATATGCTTTTTAAAAAGTGACACACATTCGCACGTGGCATTTATTATTTTGGAACGGTAATTTTGGTTATTGAATTACAAATAACTTTTTCTGATTAACGTTTTCGTTTTTTTTTTGTTTTTGGGTCAAAATTTTTCCGCTTCACAATCATTTTTGGGAGCGTTATGTGAACTAAACTATAAGGGCATCTCCATTAGTTAAACTTGGATGATGTCTACAAATTTTTTTATAGTTAATTTTAATAATATTTAACAGCAAGTGTCTTTAAAGTGTCAAAACAATGTCTTAAATATATTTTTGGAGACATTTTTATCATTTTTAAGACACTATAAAACTACTATTCATTAAATAACATTGAAATTGATTCTATAAAAAAAAAACTTAGACACTCAACAAAAAATGACCAATAGAGATGGTCTAATGGTCTTAATCATGTTTGCGTGAACCTGTACATTGTCGATATTTAATTACACAACTAAATCCATAGATTCAAGGGATTTTGGCAGAAAAAAAAAATTCTTCACTCCATTATCATACTAACTGTAACAGCCCACTCTAATTTAATAAATTAAGTTGTTTTGATATTGTATTAGTCTATATCCAACTTATCTTCATTTCCATTTTCATAATGAAGTTTCAAGTCATTTTCGTTCCAATTTGGAGATCTTTATTTTTTAACTCCAAAATGGAATAGGGTTAGAGTAAAACCCAACTTCAAAATAGAATTCCTCCAGTTTGAAGAAAAAATTAGACATATTACAAGCCCAATAAGGTTCACTAGAGCATCATTATCGTTATCCTTATCTTAAAATCTCTTAACACTTTATATATATATATATATATACTAGAAATAGGCTCGCGCGATGCGCGAGATATATTTAGTTTTATTTTTATTAGTTATGATAATATATCTCATATTGGAAAAAGTAATTTATGTAATTAAATCCCTCAAAATTCTGTTGTTTTGGATTTATTGTTTTATGATGAATTGTTAGGTTCTTAGGACATCTCCAATCCTACTCTATTTTAAAGTCAAAACTATATTATAGAGTAACATTTGCTCCAACCCTACTCTATATCTTACTATAAAATAGAGTAAATAATATGATTACTCTATATTTATTATTTAGAGTAACTCTATATTCATCTTTATTTTTTTATACTAATTCTATTTTAGAGTAAAAAATAAAATGATATTTTATATACCAATACACATAGTAAATAGCTCTCATTAACCATGAAAATAAATAAATAAAAAACATCTTTTAGTCTCAATAGGAAAGAAAACTATTTTACAAATATCTATCTTTCAGTGAATGGTTTTACAACTTTATATATTATGTAACTCAATCTTAATTTTTGATTTTCTTCTTGAGTCCACAATATGTTGCTACGATTTGATTTTCTTCAATTAGCCTCCTAACAAACTTCTTGTGAATTAAAAACTCTATATGAATTCTTAAAATATGTTATACTTCTATGATGATGGGTTATTTCTTAGTTCTTGTCTCTGTTCTTATTTGTTATGTTCTTTTTATTTTTAAAAAATGAATTCTCCAACATTATTGGTGTAGATGGGAGGGAAGACAAAATCAGAAAAATTGATATCAACAATAGATACATTCCAATTAATTTTATGACATGATTACCTTTCTAATTTATTTTAACTCACATCTAAATAACTGTATTTTTTTATTAACAATATTTTAACTTATAGTATATATGATGAGGATTTTTCCATCAGATTTTGATGAATTGGAACTCCTAAATTTTTCTCAAAATATATCTTCAAAGGTAAGCGGGATTAAAAGTTTAAAATATGATATGTGAAAAAGGAAATCAGACCGATTCAAATTCATCCAATCAATAACCCAAACCTCTAAAATATTTTTTTTTGTACTATACTAATAATCTATACTAATGAGATTATGAAGCACCAATGAATATCTTGAATAAATAAGTGTATTCCCGATTTACCATATGCTCTAATGTTTACACTTCTGTTTCGTAATCTCTCTTAATTTTAAAAATTCTGGAACAATGCATACTAAAATATGGCCCATGATATAAAAAAATATGACATATCTTATACTATAAATTTTCAATAAAATTCATGAAAAGAAAAGTGTGTCAAATTCTGGAACAATGGGGTGATTATACAATTATGTTATGATACCATTATGTTATTTTTTTTTCTTTTAGTACATACGTTTTAAAGACAGTCAAACTGTAACTTATAGAATATTAAATATAAATTATTTATTTTATTTTTCTTTAATACAAAATATATGATTGTTGTCTTTAATACAAAATATATGATTATTAAATACAATGTGATTTTTAAAAATATATTAGAACATATTCTATATTTTTAAATTAGTCTATCATAAATTAATTTGTTTCAATTTTTACTTTCAAAGAATGAAAACATTTTTTCCAAATTGGTTGGATCAGTAGTTTTTATTTTTTGGTTATATTGTATATGATTTCATTAGGAAATATATTATACGTTGAAACTAAAAGTTGGAAGAAATATATTTTGTTACAATGTAATTTTTTTTAAAAACCCCACCATATAAGATATCAATTAAAACGAAATAAAAAATATTTAATTTAAGATTAATGAGAGAGACATGTGTCACAGATATAGAGTGCTAAGTGTCGCATTGGCAGGCAAAATTAGAAAAAACCTTGTCATATTATATAAGACTAGATTAGGATCCGCCCGATGTGCTGGTTTATACTTTTTTAAAATTAAATTAAATTTATCAAAGAATATAAAGTAATTTTTTTAGTAAGTAAATAGATACACCGAGGTGTTCAATATGATATTTGATGTAAAAGATGCGACTCTACGGTTGAAACTATTAATTATGTTTTTATTTTGAATGTCCTCGTTCGTGTGAAGTTTGGGATTTATCTCTGACTCTGGTCTTGTCAGAGGGTTTACCATATGAGTCGGTGTACTCGAATTTGGATTTTGCTTTCTGGAGGGACGCCTCTCAACAGGGCGATCCTGATCAACTTCTTCAATTACCATGGATTTTATGGGCAATCTGGAAGGCCATTAAAAAAATCAAAGTTAAGAGATAGAGGCGAATGATATAATTACTTAGACTTTGGGCGATAATTTAGCCTGGGAATAGGCGCTCTCTTTTACGGTAGTCATGTCAGCTCCATCTTCATATTCAGATGTCTAGGTTTTTTCACCTCGTTGTCAGATTGATGGTTCTTGGAAAGCAACCAATGTGCATTTGATGTGTCTACATTTTATAGGTTTTTAACCATAGTTTTTGTATTTGTTTTGAGTCTTTTATTAAGTCCAAGTGTGCTTTTAGAGTCTTTTTAGTCTTTTGTGAGTCTGTACATATTATAGGTTACTTTGGAAGGAAACTGAGTGTTTTGGGGATGAAGACAAGCATTTGAAGCCAATTTGGTGAAGACTGATCGAAATAGCAAGCAGATGGAGAAAACAGAGAAAAGCATCCAGAATCGGCTGATCCACATTCGGGATTGACCAGTCCCCATACCCGACTCAAGTTTTCCTTTTTTGTTTTAAACCGACTTTTAGGGTTTTATTTTGATATTTAAGTTAGAGGCTCGGCCTCCAGAGACAGAAGCTTTATATTTTTCTGAGACTATTTTGTATTGAGAGCAAAGGGAGAAGATCTCTAATCCTTCTTGACACTTTGGAGAAGATTTCTAAACCCTATTTTCTATTCTTTTGCAATTCAATTATGTTTTCTTCATCTTTGATTTGCTGTTTCTGTTTCTCCATGTCTGAGTAGTTTATCTATTGGGTTTCAGGTTTCAAAGGGGAATTATGATTTTCTAAACATAGGTTGTTAGATTTGGGGTTGATCTATTTTGTTCTTCATCTATTGTTGTTCTTAACGCTTAAACTAGATTAGCTACCTAGTTTATGATCATAAGTTTAATTCATCGGGGCACTAAAAGTGTTGTTGAGTTGCTGGAAAAGAACTTAGGTGAGCAAGGTGGACCTTAGCCAACGAAAGTTGAAGTTGAGGCACCTTGTGAACAGATCAAACTTGAACCTTTATTGCTTGCTTGGTTTGCTAGGTCCAAACGACGGTTTAGGGTTTAGTGAATTCATTGCATAGATAGTTAACGCTGCGAAAGTAGGTTAGCTTTACAACAGTGATTTGAGTTCTAGAACGGTGTCTAATGCATCCCATCTAACCACCATAGTCCGAAATTATATCCCCATAGATTCCCTGCGCCCAATATTTCATTTTTGATTTAAAGCAACTTATTTACTTTCCGTTTTTGATTAGTTACTTTATTCACAATCTTCCTCTTTTGTCTTAGCTATATTTAATCTACATAATTTGATAGTGTAATTGTTTGGTCCCTGTGGATTCGATCCTAAAGTGTTACAACGATACCACTAGATCGTGGTGGAGTACACGTTGGGTTTAATTGACCTGTTGATCAGCATTCATGATTGGGCAGGTGGTGTTACGTTGGTGAGGAGCAAACCTTGTTGTTGGGGGCCAAGTGTCTAAAACAGAGCCCCTCCCCCTGCATTCGGAGTTAAAAACATTGTTGTGGGCCATCGAGCGGATATGTGTTGAAGAGATTGCTTGTCAACGTTTTGAGACTGATTGTGCTGAGTTACTCACTATGGTGCAGTCTTCTAAATATTGGCCGTCCTTCTCCAACCAGCTCGATGAGTTTAACTCGCTTGAGTTTTTACCACTGTTCTCCATCTCTTGGATCCCGCGTGCGTCAAATACTAAGGCGGATTGTCTTGCCCGTGCTTCGTGTTCTCTTATCTCTGAAGTCTCTTTTGTAAATCCTTTCCCTCCGGTTTGGGCAGCTTACCGAGAAATTTCTTTTTAATTGTTTGATTGAAAAAAAAAACAGTAAATAGATACACTTTTAGTAAAAGAAAATAGATGTAGATGAGTTTAAATTTATTAAAATAAAATAAATTTTAACAAAAAATATATATTTAGTTCTTACGTAAGTAAAACAATATATAAAAGTAAAGAGATAAACTTTTAATCATAAAAAATAATTGTTTTTTTTTGCTATAATACACTAATGTATATCCATTTACAAATCTACTATCTACATCACCACTAAAAGTGTATTTTTACACACAAATATATTTTTATGTTAAAAATACTCTTTAGTCTTTACTACTACCAACAAATTATCTTTATGAAATATATTTAGTTCTTTTGTAAGTAAAAACAATATATAAAAGTAAAGAGATAAACTTTTAATTATAGAAAATAATTGTTTTTTTTTGCTATAATACACTAATGTATATCCATTTACAAATCTACTATCTACATCACCACTAAAAGTGTATTTTTACACACAAATATATTTTTATGTTAAAAATACTCTTTAGTCTTTACTACTACCAACAAATTATCTTTTTGAAATATATTTAGTTCTTTTGTAAGTAAAAACAATATATAAAAGTAAAGAGATAAACTTTTAATTATAGAAAATAGTTGTTTTTTTTTTGCTATAATACAAATGTATATCCATTTACAAATCTACTATCTACATCACCACTAAAAGTGTATTTGTACACACAAATATATTTTACTGCTTAAATATACTACTCCGTCATTACTACTACCAACAAATTGTCTTTATGAAATATATTTAGTTCTTTCATAAGTAAAAACAATATATAAAAGTAAAGAGATAAACTTTTAATTATAGAAAATAGTTGTTTTTTTTTGCTTAATACAAATGTATATCCATTTACAAATCTACTATCTACATCACCACTAAAAGTGTATTTGTACACACAAATATATTTTACTACTAAAATATACTACTCCGTCATTACTACTACCAACAAATTGTCCTTATGAAATATATTTAGTTCTTTCATAAGTAAAAACAATATATAAAAGTAAAGAGATAAACTTTTAATTATAGAAAATAGTTGTTTTTTTTGCTATAATACACTAATGTATATCCATTTACAAATCTACTATCTACATCACAACTAAAAATGTATTTGTACAAACAAATATATTTTACTGTTAAAATATACTCTTTAGTCTTTACTACTACCAACAAATTGTCTTTATGAACACATTAAAAAATATATTATATATCTCTTTACTTTAACATTTGTGTAGTTACAAAAACGCATATGTTAATCTTAAATACTCCTATCTTATACTCCTTCCGTTTCAAAATATAGGATGTTTTGGAGAAGTTTTTTGTTTCATAACATAGGATGCTTTCAAATTTCAGTGCAACTTTTAGATTTGTTTAGTATTTTATGTTATGTAGTATTGTTTCTGATTGTTGAACTTGTTAAAAGTAAAGATTTCTTAATCTACGTGCTTTGCTTAAAACATCTTATATTTTGAAACGGAGGGAGTATATTACAATAACAGTTTTTTGAATAAATTATTTGATAGGTGAAAAAAATATGAGACAATCTATTTTTTAATATTTTTTTTCCAACAATATTTTTCTTTGTGTTAAGGTGAGTACACTTTTTTAGAAACAGTAATTAATTATATAATTTTTTCACAAATCATTTTTTTTTCTTATATAAAAAGTTATATTGTTTCTTGTAAAATTAGAAACTTAAAATTAAAACAAGTAAACAATATTATAATTTCGATTTATATATATATATATATAATTTCTTTATAATAATTTTTTCTAAGTTTTAAAACTGTTTAAATATTTTAAATAAAATTAGGTTTTCTTTTCTCTATTTTACTTTTATATAAAACCTTTTTTATGGTAGATTTTGAATTTTTATATTTTTATGTTTTATTATTTTAATAAATTTAAAATTGACATGTGTCAACCTTTGAAATCTGAATGATACAATTAACACATGTCACGATCTTGTTAATTAGTAATTTTTTCATCAAGCTTTATATAATAAAATATATAATATTTTTATTATTATTTTGTTATTTAATTAATTTCCCAACACCAATAATTGTAGAACAAATGTAGTTACCTTTCTCTAATCTGTGGCACAAATGTCACCCAAGAGACACTATTAATCTCCTCTCTCTTTCTTTTATATTTTATTATTATTATTTTTTTAACATCCTTTGCAAGATTGATATCTCTCTAATTTACATTTTCTTAGACATCTTTTTAATCATGAATTACATTGTTTAGAGTTTGTCATTAGCATTTTTAAATCATTAACTTTACATATTTGCATTTAGGTTGTTTAGGGTGCTGTATTGCTCAATTATTGCATTTTGATGAAAACATGTGCTTTGGAGCTTAAAAAGAGCAAGAATGAAGATGGAAAAATTCAGCTATTGCCAAGAAGGAATGAAGGAGGAAAGGAGCACAAGAGGAGTAACCCAAGCCCTCACCCGAAGGTGTGATCGTTCAAAAGAACAGCCCAAGGCTTCAACCCAAACTAGTGAAACCGAGCACAAGAGGAACCACCCGAAGTTCAACTCAAAGAGCTGCTCCACCCTTGAAACGACCTGACCCGACCGTTTTTTTAATAATAATAATTAACTAGTGGTCTCACACCCACTAGCCACCTAACCACAATCAAACCAAACAGCGGAAATAACCAAAAAATACCAATAATCAATAACTAATAACCAATAATTTATAAACCAATAAAAAATTTTATGTGACAACCCGTCCCGTGGACCCTACTAGCCCACTGCTAGCTTGCCCCCATAGGCCCAAAGCTGGCCCTGCAGGGCATCGATCCTAACCCCTCACTGGGCAGATGGAACTATTCATCCAAATCCACAGTAGGTTATTGGTGCACCAGGCGTTCCTCGAACCCTGGTCCCCACCCTTTAACAACCTTCCCACAGGACAAGCTTTCACCAGTTGATCTGCAGCTCAATTGGTGACAGCTTGTCCTGTGGGAAGGTTGTTAAAGGGTGGGGGCCAGGGTTCGAGGAACGCCTAGTGCACCAATAATCTACTGTGGATTTGGATGAATAGTTCCATTTGCCCAGTGAGGGGTTAGGATCGATTCCCTGTAGGGCCAGCTTGGGGTCCGTTGGGGCGGCTAGCGGTGGGGCCAGCGGGCTAGCAGTGAGGCTAGTGGGGTCCACGGGACGGGTTGTCATACATCCTCCTCTTCATTGCCTTGATTCCACGTTCACACTTTGCCTTTACTTGCACCACAACACATATGAGATGCATGGGTATTTTATAAACACTCAGAGAGACAATCCTCCCATCTACTAGGCTATACACACAAGCGATTGAGATAACTCTAACCATCAAACAACAATCAACTGACAAACAACAAACCAAGACAACTACATCGACCGACACCAACCCATGCATCAACCGATACCAACTAGAGTTGCATCGACCGACACAAGCTTGCATCCACCGATGCAAGGCTCACCTGCATCGATCGGCACCATCACTGCATCGACGGCTGCATGCTCGACATTTCTTAAAATCTCTAATTGCATCGACCGACACCAACCCATGCATTGACCGACACCAACTAGGGTTGCATCGACCGGCACAAGCTTGCATCGACTAATGCAAGGCTCACTTGCATCGACCGACACCATCACTGCATCGACCGATGCATGCTCGACATTTCACAAAATCCCTAATTGCATCGATCGACGCCTCCACATGGCATCATTGACTGATGCTCCTAAATCAAATTGCGCCGTCCTCGCATTGCATCGACCAACGCACAAAGTGCATCAACCGACACACATGCTGAGCATCATTCTTCCCCAAAGCTTCTCGCCGGATCTCCGTCCCTAAACCACCAAAAGACAGTCCAAAGCCACAAAGAAGCTTCTCAAAGTCTCAAGTAACCCATAAACGTTCTAACAAGCCAAGAAATCAACAATATAACACATAAACAAGCAAAATCAGAGAAATCTCAAGCTTAGATAAGCCATGGTCCTGCACTCACCTTTGCCAAAGAAGACTCTGACTCTAAAACGACAGATCTACAATCTTAACAAGCTTCTACAACGATCCCAACTAAATATCTCCACAACAATAACCACAAATCACCAAGAACTCTCAAGAACACTTAAGAACTACTTCCTCTCTTCTCTCTTTCTCATAAACGGCCAAACTCGGCAACACCCACCAGTTTATCCTATTATACTTGATTTCCAGGGTTTCCCTAACCCTAAAAAGCAACGTTTAACTTAACCCGCTTGCGACCAAACTGGCCTTGCATCAACCAATTCAACACCTGCATCGGTGCACATCCCAAACCGGGATTCCAGTTCATGTATGTTACATATCTCCCAAACCAAAATAGATCCGTTCTCGAATCTTGAACAATCATCAGCCAAGGACTCCCGTGTAACTGTCTCCACAGCCCGGACTCCTCCTACCGAATTACGAAGGTCACCTCTAGGCGATATAGTAACCATACTCTCAAGCCACAAAGTTTCAGAATATGGCAGTACTAGGAGAAATAAAGTCCCCCAAGAGTCGTTTAGGACCAACCTTCCTTAGAGCAAACAATTCTGAATACGTCTGAGCCCTATCCCTAACAAGGGTTCCTTTCATTGGCTCGCGTAAAACAACACAATGTCCTACCAACCACATACCCCCTCACTGGATGACCTCATGACCACACGAGCCGCCACAAAGGCCAACAAATTATCCTAAACAGGACGGCCACAAAGGCCAAACGTCTAAATAGACCGTCACCAAGGCCAAAAAAATGTCCTAAACATGACCACCACCAAGGCCAAACAATGTCCTAAACAAGACCGTCACAAAGACCACTTGTCCTGAAGGACCGTCACAAAGACCACTCGTTCCGAAGACCGTCACAAAGAACAATTGTCACAAAGACCACACATAACGAAGGACCGCATAAACAGGCAACAAAAGCCTGCCACAAAGGCCACACAACTGGCTAAACAGCCCACCACAAAAACCACATAATTGGCTAAACAGCCCATAACAAAGGCCACACATTGTCTCGCAAGACAGCCACACACGGGCCATAATGACTCAAAAGTCTGCCACAAAGGCTACACAAGCCGCACCAAGGCTCATAACTGCTGAAAATAGACAAATTCTAACTCCCCTAAAACTTTCCATTTTTAGCAGCTTCCATTTCTGGAAACTTTCCACTTTAAGAAACTTCCATTTCTGAAAAATTTTCCTCCTTGTTGGGACCAGGCCAAACAAGCTCAAGTCGCGGCTGCTTCTCGAACCACTTCTTGAACCTTGCATTTATCCTCGTCTCTGGCTTCCAAGTCTGCTCCTAAACACCATCGGAGTCCCATAGGATTCTAATCAAAGGAATCTTCTTCTTTTGAAGTTTCTTAACTCTCCTCTCAAGAATCTTCACCGGTCTCGCCTCCAAGGTCATGTTGGGCTGAAAATCATCAGGAATCATAGCCAACAATCGATCATCCTCGCAGAGACACTTCCGCAGCATTGACACATGGAAGCCATTGTGGAACGCGCACATGACATCATGCAACTCCAGTCTATATGCCACCGATCCCACCTATTCAATCACTCTAAAAGGACCCATGTACCTCGGACTCAACTTAGTCTCTATTAATGACCTGTTCAAACCCCGCAACATGGCCATCTTGAGGTACACTCTATCTCACACCCGAAACTCAAGATCAATCCTCCTTTTATCGGCATAACTCCTCTACTGATCCTAAGCTTCTATCATGTTCAGCTTTAGAACCCGAATCTTCTCCGAGGTCTTTTGAACAAAACTCGCCCCGTACATGCTCCTCTCCCCCACTTGAGTCCAGCATAATGGTGTACGACATGACCTCCAGTACAATGCCTCACAAGGAGCCATCCCAATACTCGCCTAGTAACTGTTGTTGTAATCAAACTCTACCAAGCTCAGGTGATCTGCCCAATGGCCACCCCAATCCAACACACACATCCTCAACAAATCTTCCAGTGTCTGGATCGTCCTCTCTGATTGTCCATCTGTCTGGGGATGATATACTCATATGCACCTTAGTGCCAATCTCTGCCTGAAATGCCCTCCAGAACACCAAAGTAAACTTGGAATCCCTATCAGACACAACAGTGTTGGCACACCATGCAATCTGATTATCTCCTTCACATACTTCTTAGCCAAGACTGCTGCTCCATCGGTCTTCTTAATGGCTAGAAAATATATTGACTTAGTCAACCGGTCCACAATGACCCAAATCGCATCAAAGGTCTGAGACACTGACAATCCTACCACGAAGTCCATCATGATCATGTCTCACTTCCACTCTGGAATGGGAAGACTCTTAAGCAACCCGCCCGGAACCTGATGCTCAGCCTTCACTAGCTAACAAACATCGCACCTCACGACCCAACTAGCTACATCTTTCTTCATCCTGACCTAGTGATAATACCGCTTGAGGTCACGGTACATCTTAGTCGCTCCTGGATGATTAGAGAACATGTTCGCATGAGCCTCCCTCAGGATCTCCTGCCTCAACTCTTATTCCTTGGACACACAGATCTGACCGTGCAAAAGCATAGTACCATTGGGAGAGACCTGATACTTCGAACCAACAACTCTAGAGGCATTCACCAGCTGCACATCCCTCTCATGAGCCAACCACACCCTGTTCAAAAGATTTGCTTTATCAGCCACCTCCACACCCAACGGCTCCTGAGAAATAGCACACAACCTCAATGCACTGATCTCTCCTACCAAAGTCTTTGTGTCCTGCTCTTGAGCCGAAGCCCTCGGCTTTTGACTCAAAGCATCAACAACCAAGTTAGCCTTACCAGGGTGGTAAGCTATCTCCAGATCATAATTCCCCAGCAACTCCATCCACCACCTCTGCCTCATATTTAGCTAAAGCTGAGTGAATATATACTTAAGGCTCTTATGATCTGTAAACACTTGTACTCCTCATCTCTGTGGCATTTTATGGTTTAGGCCAATCCCTGATTGCCTGAATCTTCTCCGGATCTACAGAAACTTTTCATGCAGAGAGAATGTGACCCAGAAAACCCATCTTCCGCTGCCAGAAACTACACTTGCTCAACTTAGCAAACAACTTCTGCTTCCGCAACTTCTCCAGTATTGCTCTCAGATGCAATAAATTCTCTTCAAGACTCTTGGAATAAACCAGGATATCCTCGATGAAAATGATGACAAACACGTCCATAAACTCTTGAAACACGATGTTCATCAATCTCATAAACACTGCTGGTGCATTAGTCAACCCAAAATGCATCACCACAAACTCATAGTGCCCATAGCTCGTCCTGAATACATTCTTCCTCACATTTCCCTCATCTATCGGAATCTTATGGTAACCCGATGTCACACAATCTTGGAGAACCAAGTAGCACCTCTCATCTGATCAAACAAATTATCCATCATGGGAAGAGGGTACTTGTTCTTCACAGTATCCCGGTTCAAACCCCGATAATCAATACACAAGCAGAAACTCCCGTCCTTCTTCTTAACGAATAACATCGGCGCTCCTCACAGTGATACACTAGGATGAATGAATCCCTTGTTCAACAGATCCTGCAACTGCTTCTTCAGTTCTACCATCTCTGCTGGAGCCATCCTGTAAGGAGCATTGGATAACGGCGGCGTCCCTAGGTCCAGCTCAATCGTGAAAGGATCAGACCGAGAAAGTGGTAACCCCAACAACGACTGGATTACATGCTCAATCTCCTCAACAACCTCAATACCGCTAACCGTAGACTGCCCTACTAACCCCAACATCGATATAGTTACCAGATAAGCCTATTGTCCTTACTAGATCATCTCCCCAACTTCCATGGCCGAGATCACGAGACTCCCCGAAGTCGGTCTAACTCCCTCAAAAACCAACTTCCCTCCTGGATGTTCAAACTCCACTCTACCCCGATGAAAATCAAGGTGAACCATATGATGATGCAACAAATCACTTCCCAAGATAACATCATACAACTCTACCGGGGTGATGAGCAAATGTGTTGGCCATGAATCTCTTCCGAGCTGAATATCAACTCCTCTCGCCCGTCCAAGAACATATAGTAACTTTCCTCTTAAGAAAACTTACACAAGATAGCTCATTCCATAAATAATTTTCTCGCTTGGCAATTCTCCACAGCAAATCATAAATACGAGCGTAATAAAACAAAAAAGTACCATACGTCTGCATATTCTGATTCGCCGCATCAATTGCTTTGCAAGCCGCCAATGCAAGCCACTTAACCTACTTTCCCCGAGTAAGCTTGCAAAATCCTTGAACCTAGCAACCCTGTCCATCTCCAATGAACTTCAACCACCATTTCTCGCCACAATTAGTTTATCCTGCCTCGAAGGCTTCTCGTAAACTTCTGCACCTGACATTCATGCCTTTCCTGGCTCAACCTTGCTATAGCTCCCCTTCCTGGGACTACAACACCACCGTCCACACAATCTTGACCGCAACGATCATCACAAACCTGGCCCCACCAGCCAGCACAACCAAAACCTGAGATTAAACTACCGTCAATCTGTCGACGTCTACATTAAGTCCTTATGCTTATACTTGCGTCCTAGACATTGCTTGCTCCCAAATCATCCACCCTTAAGTCGCAACCTTCGAGCCATACTGATCTCATAATCAGACCACAGTATTCGAGTCAAACCGTCTCAATCTTGGAAAATAATCCTCAAGATCTCGGTATTAGGGAAACAATTCATCCCCTCTACCACTCTCAGGGCCCACAGCCCTGCGAGCTATTGGTATCCATGGGAAATCACCATCCCCTAAAGAGAAACAAGCCTTAACTTCTATTAACATTTCCTGACCATAAGTACATCCAGTGGTCCGAGTATAACATTGCAATGTTATACATGTCCAGTCAAGTTCCGATATCCAACTTGATCACCCACCAAACAGAGAAATATCCGCTCCAACTGCATTAGGCCACCTATCCCCATCTCTAGGCTTGATACCTCTCGAGAAGAATCTTATACCAATCATCTACAACTGCTCCATCCTCCTAAGATATGATGGAAACTCCTCAACATCAACATCCCTCATCTGCACCCCGCCACATGCGGCACACCTAGAGCCTGCACTGGTATCCTTCTCGGTAACCGCTCCAACAACACGTCAACAGATCTGTGAAGCAATCATCTCGACCCTGGGCTCACACCTAGGTTCACAGCACGCCAGACACGCTCACCGGCTAACCCTCTCTGGGCTTTCCTGATACGCTTGCGTTGTAACCCTCTAACGTGCCTCCTCGTGGAACTCTGTACCAAACACTCGCTAGCCTGTGGAACCTGCCCGACCCAACCATGACCATGCCCACATCCATGACCAACAACTCCAACACCTTTAACCGCTGCTCTACCAAGACCAGACGCTAACAAGCATAGAACAAATAAGACACAAAACACAACTTACCGTGGAATCACATTGAAGCCTCTGAGAGGATGTTTTATGAATGTTTTATGAACCCATGCCACACACTATTGACTAACTCACATAATCAATCACACATGCAAATCCACAACATTAACAACAGAAACCTAGAACCATAAGGGCTCTGATACCAAACTGAAACAACCAACCTGTTTTTTTAATAAGAATAATTAAATAGTGTTCTCATATCCACTAGCCATCTAACCACAATCAAATAAAACAGCGGAAGTAACCAAAAGATACAAATAATTAATAACCAATAACCAATAACTAATAATTTATAAACCAATAATAGTGATAATTCAACCAAGTCATTAACAGAAGTCAACTCTAGCAACCTAACAGAAGTTAGACAACACATCAACAAGCCACTAGAACATGTTCCTCGTAATTGCCTTATTTCCATGTTCACACTTTGCATTTACCTACACTACAACATATATGAGATGCAAGAGAATTTTATAAACACTTATTGAGGCAATCCTCTCATCTTTTGGGCTATACATACAAGCGATTGAGATAACTCTAACCATCAAAAACAATCAATAGACAAACAACAAAACAGGACAACTACATCGACCGACACCAACTCATGCATCGACCAACACCAACTGGGGTTGCATCGACCGATGCAAGTTTCACCTGCATCGACCGACACCATTACTGCATTGATCGATGCATGTTCGACGTTTCACGAAATCCCTAATTGTATCGATCGACGCCTCCACATGGCATCGACCGATGCTCCTATATAGAATTGCAACGTTCTCGCATTGCATCAACCGACGCACATGCCGAGCATCGTTCTTCCCTGAAGCTTCTCGCCGGACCTCCGTCCCTAAACCACCAAAACACAATCCAAAGCCACAAAAAAGCTTTTCAAAGCCTCAAGTGACCCATAAACATCCGTAAAGGCAAAGAAACAACCACATAACACATAAACAAGCAAAATCAAAGAAATCTCAAGCTTAGATAAACCATGGTCCTGCACTCACCTTTGCCAAATAAGATTTTGAATCTAAAACGATAGATATACACTCCTAATTAAGAAGCTCCGGAAACGATCCCATCTACAGATCTCCACAGGAACAGCCACAAATCACCAAGAACTCTCAAGAACACTTAAGAACTTCTTCCTCTCTTCTCTCTTTCTCAAAAACGGCCAAATTTGGCCAAAACCACGAGTTTCTCCTTTGATACTGTAACATCCGCGAACCAGATTTTGTGATTTTGGAAGTAGCATCGATCGACACCCTAGTGGCATCGATCGATACCACTAATTTCTGGGTTCGACCGGTTTGATTAATTGCCGAATTGGTTCGGTTTGGTTCAATTAAATCCCTAAATCGAGTTATAAGCGTCTAAGGACGAAATTAAGGGTTTTTGGGAAGTTGTTAGTCGCCGCTTAGTGAGAAAAAGAGAGAGTCAGAGAGAAAAACGTTTTCTGAGATTTCTGGGCTTGTTCTTGGTGGTTTTGGAGAGATCTGAGGCTGTAGGAGGGTTAGCTGTTGCTGGAATCGAAGGGGAAGCTTCTGGAGGTGTTGTTTTCCACGTTTCTCAATCCAATCTTCCTGTTCTTGAGGTGAGTGCTTGACCATGGTTGATCTAAGCATGAGATCTCTCTTGTTTTGTGTGATTCCTTGTTGTTTGTGTTGTTTGCTTGCTTGGGTACATTGTATTTGTGATTTCTAGTGAATTCCGAGATGGTTAGACATGATTGGAGTCGATTTTGGGTTGATTGGAGTCGGAGTTCGTCGCTGAGTTTCGCGCAGATCGTGTCTGCAGAGGAGGCATCGATCGATACCACTTTTGAGGAGCATCGGTCGGCACCATCTTGAGTAGCATCGATGGGTACCGTTTGAGGAGCATCGGTCGGCACTAGTTCTTGAAGCATCGGTCGACGCCGTAGTAGCATCGGTCGATACCAGTCTTATCTGAGACTTGTTTCCTGGTTTGATGTATTGTTGTGTGTTGTTTGTTTTGCTTAAACTTGAGGTCCTCATATGCTTGTGTGTATAACCTAGTAGATGGGAGGATGGCCTCACTAAGTATTTGTGATAATACTTACGCATCTCAATTGTTGTTTGTGGTGTGCAGGTAAAGGAAAAGTGTGATCGTGGAATCAAAGGCGATGAGGAGGATGTTCTAGAGGCTTGATTGATTGTGGTCTAGCTATTGTTAGGTTGCTAGATTAAGTCAATGGAACATTGTAGGATGTTAGTTGATGGTTATTTCTTTATTTGATTTATGTTATTGGTTATTGGTTTTGATTGTTGGAATTCTTTTGGTTTAATGGAATTTGTTTTACTTGGTTATCCGCAGTTATTGATTGATGTTAGGTTGTTAGTGGGTATGGGACCACTAGTAAATTAGGGTATATAAAAAAAAACAGGAAGGGTTGTTTCAGATACTCGATCTCCAAGGTTTCCCTAACCCTAAAACGCAACGTTTAACTTAATCCGCTCGAGACTAAACCGGCTTTGCATCGACCGATGCAACATGGATGTTACAACTCTAGCCTCGTTTAGATGCCTCGTGTAACACCCGTGTTCTGGAAATAGAATTTTGGATGTGTTGAATAAACCAAATGAGTAGATTTTAATTAATTTTAGTATAATTAAATCCTGATTGAACCAAAATCCATAGTTTTCTTTCTAAAAGTGACGCCTCCTTCTCCTTTTTGTGGATTGTCGACATTGGTTGCTCAGAGAAAAAGAGAGAGATATCTTGGTTCTTTTGGTGTGCAGGAAAAGGAGAAGGAGATCAACAAAGCTTTATCTTAGAAAGAAGGAAAAAAACAGAACTGTCAGGGTTGGGAGAAGGAAGATCCGGCTGCTTAAATAGTTTTTGAATGTATTATTTTTGGTAAGGTTATAGCTAAGAAATTTTCGTATACTCTTCTTTTTACAGAAGTGAATTTGAGTTAATCCTCCATGAGATATCTGCAGTTTCGTGGGGCGTTTCTTCTCAGTCGCGAATTGAGACCAACAGGTGTTCGCGGATTGGAAAGTTAACATTTAGTTTTGATTTCGTGGTTTCACTTATGAAATTGTTCTTTTCTGTTTTCCTGACAGTTTGTTTTCAATGTTTATTTGTTGCTGTGATTGGTTGTAGGAGCCTCTCTTTTGGTTGTAGTTATTTTCATGAATCACTTGTTAAGGTGAGTGTGTGACTATGAGCTTATCTGAGCAATTGAGTTGTATATATGAATTGTTTTGTGTGATGATGTGTAGGTGTGGTGAATCTATTATTGGGTGTTCTATTTAATGACTGGTTTGTTATGTTTTATTTGTGGTTGTACTCTTGATTTGCTTGTATGTATAGCTAGTGGATGGGAGGATCGCCTCACTGAGTACTTATGGTAATACTCACGCATCTTATTGTGTTTGTGGTGTAGGTAAAGGAAAAGCGTGATTGTGAGATCATGGTAATGAAGAGGAAGATGTTTTAGGGACTTAGTTGTTATGCTTTGGTTTCTTCTAGGTTGTTAGAATTGGAATGTTGATGTAGAACCATGGTTTAAGTTGATAGCTCTTGGTATATGATCCTAGTTAATTGTTGGTTTATTATTTTTGGTATTTTCCGCTGCTTATTTTGTGATTTGAGTTTCTTGATATTTAAATAAATATTTTGGGTTATTTATTCTTTATTATTTTTTATTTTTTTAAAAACGGATCGGGTCGTTTCAATTTGGTATTAGAGCCATTATGGTTCTAGGTATTGGTTCGCTGTGTGCTTTGTGTTGTGTATGTTTGGATTTCATGCTTGATTATTATATGAATTAATCAAATGTTTGTGGCATGGGTTCTTAGAACATTCTCTTCGAGCCTTCAATGTTATTCCACGGTAAGTTCTGTATTTGTATGTGCGGTTTGGTTTGTTTGTTTAGCTTATGTTCTTGTGAAGGCATTTGGTTAGAGGTGGTGTCGTTGGTTGTCGTGGTCGTATTCGTGGACGCGGTCAAGGTCATGGTTTGGGTTGAGGCCCTCAGGTTAGTGTGATCATGGACTAGAGGTTCACGGGTGAAACCGTAGCAGACTCGCATGCATTTCAGAAGGGATCATAGGGGTTGGTCGATGGAGGTGTCAATTGGGCCGGTGGAGCCGGTGTGGGAGATGTCAGTTCCGTGTTGACCGGTATTGCTAGGATTCTGGTTGTGGGGGTCGCATGCAGCTAGAGTAGTCTCAAGATGGGTGAACTTCCGGGAAGTGACTATCGAAACTGTGTGAGCGAGGACAAAACACAAGGAAAGATCATGTGGTAATTTGTAGGGACGATAACAAGTTTTAAAACCTTCCAAACGTAGCAAATCGACTGTCAAATATGGATGGGCTCACAGACATAGTGAGACGACGTGATGCCCATTAAGGAAGGTGGGCCCATGGATTGGGAGTGGACATGAGGTCCATTGAGAGGTGGTGGTTGGGGCGTTTACAAGTGGAATTTTAGGTGAACCTAGACGAGTGTGGAGTCGAGTGGGCTCACACTGTCGGGGGGTGACAGTCTTGGTGAGCAATGAAGACATTGCGATCTGTTAGTGAGGGTGAATTGTGACACTCCGGTTTCAGAGACATCCGGAGAGGTTTAAAAGAATTAATTTGGCCACATATGTCACCAAAGTGCAATTATCTTTCCAGTCAATGGTTATGAGAGAACTCCACAATTAAGCGTGCTTATGCTGGAGTAGTCTCATGATGGGTGATTTTCTGGGAAGTGGCTGTCGAAACTGTGCAAAAGAGGACAAGAACACAGGGACAAATCATGTGGTGATTTGTAGGGACGGTAAATAAGTCTTTAAAACCTCCCAAACGTAACAAACCGATGGTCATATAAGGATGGCTAACAGGCCTAGTGAAAGGACGTGAAGCCCATTAAGAAAAATGGACCCATGGGCCCACTAAGAGTGGTGGTCGGGGCGTTACAAGGTCCCCATCCTTAGTCTTAAGTGAAACAATCATTTGGCTGTGTTTTAGGTTTTGCAAACCCAAGGGTTTGTCTATAAAAGGGAAGCTCGACGTGTTAGTGTGGGTTTTACCCTTTTGTCGTTTCTGGAAGTTGAGAGAAAGAGAAATCATAGCAAAATATTATGTGAGTCTTTTGTGCTAGTTTCTGGAGGGATTTGTCCATGGGAAGGGAGACCTGAACGTAGAGTAACGTTTGGAGGCTTCTAGAAGGCTTGGATCTTTGTGTTCTTCATCCTTTTCTTTCTAAATCAAGGTGAGTGCGCGACCATGGCTGATATAATCGATTATATGTGTGTTTTGTCAGTTTTTGGGTGTTTATTTCTTGTGTGGGTGTTTGTGAGTGTTTGGCTTGAGTTTTGTGGCCTATGGAGAATGTAATCGACACTACGGAGCCAAGAGAAGACGATGGAGATCGTGTTCGGTGATGCTTCGTGCGACTGCATCGATGGATGCAAGGTGTGCATCGGTTGATGCAGGTAGGGATTTGACGGAGATGATGGACGTTGCATCGGTCAATGTAAAGAGTGCATCGGTCGATGCAGCTCAAGATTTGGAGGTTGCATAAATCGATGCAAGGAGTGCTTCGGTTAACACAACGATGTTGCATCGGTCGATGCAAGTGTTGCGTCAGTCGACGCAAGGTCGCAAAATCAGAGGATGTGTTCATAATTGTGTGGTTTGCTTGTTTTGTGTATTGTTTGTGTTTGTCTTTTCGTTTGTGTATATAGCCCAGTAGATGGGAGGATCACCTCACTGAGTATTTGTGATAATACTAACATTTGGATTGTTGTTTGTGGTGTGCAGATATGTAACATGGAATCATGTCGATGACAAAAAGGATGATCTAGGGTTTTGTTTGTGTGTTGATGGTTATGTCTTGTTATGCTTTGGAACCTTATATAGTGATATGCTAGATTATTGGATTAGAATGGTTATGAATGATTTTGTATCAATGATAGTTTGGAGATTGTTATGTTGTTGATATGTTTCCGTTGTGTTGTTGTTGGTTTAATAATGATATGTGCTTTGGTAGGTTTAATTAAGTATTATGGGGTAATTAATTGTGATACTAAAAAAAATAATGGCTTGGGTTGTTTCAGGTGTACTGGAATATTTGATTCCGTCCAGCCACAGACAACACTTCCCCATCGATACTCCTATTCACCATCAACTTCTCTAGAGTCAATCGACACCTCCATCTGGTGGCAATCGTCACCCATTGTACCATTTGTGGTCCAACACACATGGTGTCGATCGACACCCTCCCGATGTCGGTGGATACTGACGCCCTCGAGATCACCTCCCTCAAACTTTCCTCATCCAAACCTAACTCCGCCCATTCTCCTACGATCCAAACACATAAAAAAAGCTGGTGTCGACTGGCACCACCTTGGTATCGCTCAAAACCAAAATATTTCCACAATACGTCCATGGAAAACGTCCAAGTCCATGGTAACCTCTCCTCGCTTCTAACTTCCTTTGAACGATAAGATGGCTGATGTTCATATATTTTACCTTGTTTTCCCTTAGTATTTTCACCTCTTTTGCATCATTTGCTATCTCTTTTAGCCATTATTGCATAGCTCTAGGACTGTTCATGCATTAGAGTATAGTTGCATTGCATTTGCATATTTTCTTGCATAAACAGATGATTTTGGAGCCTAAGGAGCATGGAAGCAATGCTGAAGAGGAGTGAAGCTATCAAGAGAAGAAAGCAAGAGAGTTAGAGCTGAAGAATCAAGGTCCAGAATTCCACTCGACCGCCCACTCGACCAGTCACTCGATCGTGTGCGGAGAAGGACCCGTCCGAGTGGAGGAAGCAGAAGAAGAGCCAACTCGACTGAGCACCAGGTCGAGTTGACCGAGCCGCCTAGCTATTTTGTCTTTTAGCTTTTTTAGGGCTTCCACTACTTTTTCTATAAAAGGGCATTGTACTCTTCAGCCACAAAGGAGAGCCACCTGGGAGAAAATCTAAAACCTAGTTTTTATCCTTTTGGGAATTTATGCTTTTTGCTTTTTACATTTCTTAGATTTTGTTCTACTTTTGAAGGAGAAAACAAGAGATTTCTTCATACTTGTTTGTTCAATAACTCTCAAAGTATTAAGAATTCGAGTTTGATTCCTTCTTCAATATTGTAGATCTTTGCTTTATCTTTCTAATGATGCAAGTTTCATTATTTTCTGGGTTTATGATTTTGTTCATCATGTTTAGCATTTGTGAGTAGTTGCTTAGGATCTTGAGGATGGGTTAGGCTGGATTGTGGTTGTGGCTTGTTTAGCTAGGTCAAGCTTGTTTGTTATAGATCTCTTCTAGGCTAGATATACTCTATGCTGATCCTATAACCGAGAGGGTAGGGTTTGATTTTAAGCTTCTTAGCATCACACCAATGTCTAGGTTGCTAGATAAGGCTAGATTTAGAGATTATCATTAGGCATGCTAAGAGATTAGATGTCTTGTTTGATTTTTGACATAAATGATCTGTTGCTTAATGCTTGCTTTTATATGTTCTTTGCTACGTGAGAACTAATTTAGAAATATATGAGCTTCATTGTTTTTGCCATGAGAGTGGATTAACATGTTCTAGGAGATCATTGTCTAGAGATTAGCTCATGTTGTTTGAGATTTGTTGACCAAGTTAGACGACCATAATCCATAGTCCAGCCCATGAATCCCTCCTCAAGACCTTCTTTGTCTATTGATTTCTTAGTTTAAATCATGTTGTTTGCCTGTTGTTTGATTTACTTTTGTCTTGCTCTGTTTTGTTTGCATTGCTCTGTTTTTGTCAACTCGACCCTTTACTCGATCGAGCACGATGGAGTGCTTGCTCGAGCTCATCCCCAGAATTCTTTTTTATGCTTTGTATTTATCCTGTTTCATTTTAGTTGCATTCATGTTCCATTCATTTAGTTTTCTGCTCAATCATGTTCATTACTTGCCTTGCATTAGTTCTTTACTTGTCTTGCATTACTATAGTTTCTGCTTCTGTTTCATTCTATTGCTACTTAAATTATCATGTTCTCTTTGCATTTAGTATCCTGTCTTAGTAGCTTTTACTTTCTGTATTTTACATTCATCAATAGATTGTTAGTGACAAACATCCTTTATAATTGGCTTAACTTAGACAAGTATTGCACATCCTGATTGCTTGCCTCACACTCATTTAGGATTGACATCTCTTATACTACAACAGCATAAGGGTAATTGAAACTCCTTGCATCCATCATACATCATCTCTATCATCATTCATCTTTCTCACAAAAGAAAGCAAGTTTCAATTTGGCGCCGTTGCCCATTTGAGTGTTTTTTTGTGACATTTAGGATTAATATAAGTCTAAGATTAAGTTCCTTCGTTCCTTTGTTCAATACTAATCTCAAATTCTTCCTTTGCTTATCTGTGTTGAGTCTTAGGTACCCCACTCGACCCACCAGCTCGACCCCTACTCGACCGAGTTGCGGTCAAGTACCCGATCGAGCCAAGTCCCGGATACATTTAGACATCTCATTTCAGTCAGCTCGACCATCCACTCGAGCTTGTGCTCGACCGAGTGTCTGTCCGAGTGCGTAGTGGAGTCAGTTGATGCAAACAAGGTCCAAGGGTAATCAAAATCTTCAAAAGCTTCTTGACCACATCAACAGGCTACCAAGAGGTTTGAGAAAGCAGAGAACAAGAAACCTACAAGAACAAGAGAATCAGTTGCCAATGGAGCAACAACATAATAAAGTTCAAAGGCCAAGGTACATTGGTGCTGGATATGCACCAAACACACATAACCAAAGAGCTGGTATTGTGCCTCCTACAGTTGCTAATAATAATTATGAGATCAAGAGTGGATTGATCTCTATGATTCAAGCCAACAAGTTCCATGGGTTACCAATGGAAGATCCCCTAGACCACCTTGATGAGTTTGATAGGATTTGTGGACTCACAAAGATTAATGGTGTGAGTGAAGATGGCTTCAAGCTTAGGCTATTTCCTTTCTCACTTGGAGACAAAGTACATCTCTGGGAAAAGACACTTCCAACTGGAGCAATAACCACATGGGTGCTTGTAAGAAGGTTTTTCTAGCCAAGTTCTTCTCCAATGCAAGAACTGCAAGGTTGAGGAATGAGATTTCTAGTTTTGCTCAAAAGAATAATGAAAGCTTTTGTGAGGCATGGGAGAGATTCAAAGGCTTCCAAACTCAGTGTCCTCACCATGGCTTCAGCAATGAGTCTTTGCTCAGCATCTTGTATAGAGAAGTTCTACCTAAGATAAGGATGCTTCTTGATACAGCCTCCAATGGTAACTTTCTCAACAAGAATGTGGAAGAAGGCTGGGAGTTGGTTGAAAATCTTGCTCAATCAGATGGGAACTATAGTGAGGACTATGACAGAACAGTAAGGTCCACCTCCAATGATCAAGAGGAAAAGTACAAGAAGGACTTGAAGATGGTCAATGAGAAGTTTGACAAGATTCTACTAAGCCAACAAAAAGCTATTCATTTCATTGGTGAAGAAGAGGTTCCAGTTCAAGATGGAGATACAGAATTTGCTGAGTTGTGCTACATGCAAAACCAAGGAGGATTCAAAGGTTACAACCAAGGAGGATTCAAGAACAACAATCTCTCCAATAGAAGCACCAATGTAGCCAATCCTCAAGATAAGGCCTACCCACCTACACAGCCTTAACAGCAAAACAACTATGCACCCAAGCAACAACATCAAGTGTTCCAGCCTCAATTGTGTCCCCCTCCAGGGTTTCAGACCTCCCAAGGCCAGGGACAAGACTTAAGAGCAATGATGCAACAAATGTTGATTGGGCAAGCCAATGGAAAGATTGAGGAGGCTAAACAATTTGCTGAGTTGAACCAGAGACTCACATCCCAGTATAATGATCTAAACATGAAGTTTGAAGGTCTTAACTCAAGAGTGAAGTATATGGAGAGCAACATTGCCTCTACTTCAGCTCCAAAACCTAACCAACTCCCTAGAAAAGCTGTTCAAAACCCAAGGGAATTCACTGCAAAAGCCATTCATGTATATGAAGAAGCTATCACTGAGGACAGTGAAGTTCAAGCTGGGGAGGATTGGTCATTTCTTGAAGGTCAGAGTGAAGATTGTGCAAAGCAGGCTGAACTCGACAATGTACTCGACCATGTGCTCGAGCCAGCACTCGACCGAGTGACTGATCGAGTGGTCGATCGAGTTGAAGACTCTGAAGCTGTTAAACCTGTTAAGTACATTCCTCCTGCTTACAAACCGCCTCTGCCTTTCCCAGGATGTTTCAATGCCCAAAAGCCAAAGGAACTAAGGGAAATCATTGAGAAAAAAGAAATGATAGCTAAACAACAAGAGGTTGTCATTGAGAAGAAAGAGGAAGTGAAGGCTTTGAAGGAAGAGGTTATCATTGCTTACCAAGAAGAGGAGAGAGGACCAGCCTTGGAACAGTATGCTCCATATCCTCTCTATCAGAATATGCTACTTGAGATGTCAAAGCAGAAAGCTCAAAATCAAGACAAGAAGGATCTTGAAGAGATTGAGGGAGTTACCACCCTAACTAAACTTGAAGATCCATGTCCATTCTATCTGACTTGCTCATTTAGCTATCTTCACTACAACCAGTGCTTATGTGACTTGGGAGCATCTATCAGTGTAATGCCCTACTCTATAGCACAAAAGCTTAGGCACACTGAATTTAAGTCCACCAACCTTCACATATGTCTAGCTGATGGATCAAACAGAGATGTGGTTGGTAAGTTGGAAAACCTTCCAGTCAAGATAGGAAAGGCAAGAATTCCTACAGACTTTGTGGTTATAGAGATGGATAAGGAGCTTGAGGACCCTATCATTCTAGGGAGGCTATTCTTAGCCACTGCTGGAGCTGTTATAGATGTTAAGGAAGGTCTGGTAACTTTGAACATAGCTGAAGGTTTAACCATGAAGTTTGACATTTATAACCCAACCAACCTGCCCTCTATTAAGGATCAACCTTTTACTATCAAGGACAAAGGTGGTCATGAAGTCTTAAGTGAAGTGGCAACTCCAAAGGCTAAGCTCTCATCACAAGAGGAATCAGTTGAAAAGCTCAATGGTTCAGTTCAAGAGTTGACTGATATGGTGAAGGATCTTCAAGTGCAACTCAACAAGAGGTCTTTGAAGAAGACAAGACCAAGGCTCAAAATTAAGAAGAAACATGGTTTGTGTGTTAAGGGTGAAGTGATCAAGGGTCAACTTCACAGTGATCAAGAGGTGCCAGGGAGGATTTCATCACCTCCTTGGTATCTAAACTAAGCCTGAAAAGGCATCAAAAGTCAAGCTTAGTGACTCTAAACAAGCTCACTAGGGAGGAAGTCCCTAAGGTATCATTGTACATATGCTTAATTTTCTTTGTAGTTTTGATTTCTTTTCTTTTATGTTTGTGTTGGAAAGGTTTTTAAATGAAAGTGTAGATGGGTATGGAGAGATTTGGACTTGAGGAAGTGGACTCGCAAGCCCACTCGACCGGCCCACGAGAGGCACTCGACCGAGTACCAATCGATGGCCATAGTCAAGTTGCCTCCTTCACCTCCTCCAAGTCAACCACAAGACCCCCACTACACATATGACAACATGAATGAAGATGTGGATAGCTTCTTAAACAATCCATGAGGTACCACTATCACCTTAGCTTTGTAAATACCATTGCATATCATGTTGTGTTTTGTTTTAGTCTTGAATCCTCTTCCAAATTTCTCTTACACAGAGGACTGTGTAATTTAAGTTTGGAGGAGGGTTTGAGATAGTATTTGATGTTGTGTTTTGTTTTCTTATTTCAAATTTTTAGCATAATCATGTTAGTATTTGCATTACATCTAAGGCATAGAAAAACCCTAAAAAATTGAAATTTTTTGCAAAAATCTTTCTAAAAAAGAGTGTTCATGTAGTTTGCATTGCATATTAGGATTTTGTTTAGCATGTTTCATGTAGGACTGTTTAAATATTTGCATTAGGGATCTATGATAATTTTTGCCTTGTTAGCTTGCTTAATTCACTAAACTAGGATCAATGCCCAAGTTAATAGTACTTTGATGCTAGTTGAGTAGTTAGAAGCATAAGATTGAACCAAGCCTTGAATTCCTGCATTGCATTTGGTCTTAATTGAAGCATGTTGTGATTTGATGTCATTTCCTATTTATAAGAACCTAATATTGACCTTCAATTATCAACTTGTGCATTGCTTTAAACTCATTGATACCATATACATATTTGGAACATCTTTTTCCTTTTACCACTCTTGTTGATCCAAGTAGCTGATTTCCTCATAAAGAATCAGTTTCCCTACCCTTAACCTATCCTCCTTTCAAGCCAAATTTGTTCTTGAGTATGTAAGGCCTATTTTGGGATTGAGCTTGGTAGAATGTGTTAGGTTTGAACTGACAAGAGTAATGCCTTGTGTTGTTCTAGTTTGCATTTTTCAAACTAGATAGGACTAGGTGGTTTACTTGTTGGGTTTGGGACTTGGTTGTTTTGAAAAGAAAAGAGGAAAAATAGAAAGAAAAGGTTAGAGTCTTTAGGAGGTGAATGTGTTTAAAATCAAAGTCTAGTGAAAGATTGGGATGTATAAGATTATTAAAGATGGTTCTAGTTAAAGAAAAGAAAGAAAGAAAAAGAAGAGTATATCAAAATGCTTGTATGTCTTAAGAATAAGAAGAAAAGAGAACCATAGCAAATAAGAAAGAATCCCCCATTCCACTAGAAAGATCAAATAAGAAACCTCTCCTAAGGCTTTAGAAACAAAAGAGAAAAAAGGTGAAAGAGAAGTGAAGAAGATAAAGGGAGAACTAGGATCATTTGGGTTTAGATTGATAGGATAAACACTTTGGGTATCTTTGGGTAGACAAGGTTTTATTCTTGTATTTGTCTAAGTGTTCTTACCTTTAGCCTTCTTCTAAAGCTCAATCCAATTTTTTATGAGAGAACCTTGATATTGATAAGCCCCACTCTAAAGAGAGACCATCATTGTCTCTAAACCTTTATTACCAATCCAAATGAGTTTAAGCATTGCATAAGATTGATTCATGTTCTTGATTAATGAATGTTAAAGGAAATGGTTGATTTGAATGCATGTGGATATCCAAGGCTCAAATTAGTAAAGGTTGTGATAGGCTTGTCTAAAATTTTTAAGTACAGCTCATTCACCTTGCATCATAATACTAGTAACTTGGACATTGATTCTAGCTAGTTTATTGGCAAGCTTTAGGAGCTGAGATCCCACTTTCAAACCTCACCTACCTTCTTATGCCTTGTTTATTTGCTTGAGGGCAAGCAAAGTCTAAGTTTGGGGGTGTTGATGTTCATATATTTTACCCTATTTTCCCTTAGTATTTGCACCTCTTCTGCATCATTTGCTATCTCTTTAAGCCATTATTGCATAGCTCTATGACTGTTCATGCATTAGAGTATAGTTGCATTGCATTTGCATATTTTCTTGCATAAACATGTGATTTTGGAGCCTAAGGAGCATGGAAACAATGCTGAGGAGGAGTGAAGCTATCAAGAGAAGAAAGCAAGGGAGTTAGAGCTGAAGAATCAAGGTCCGGAGTTCCACTCGACCGCCCACTCGACTGTGTGCGGAGAAGGACTCGACCGAGTGGAGGAAGCAGAAGAAAAGCCAACTCGACCGGCCACTCGACCGAGCACCAGGTCGAGTTGACCGAGCCGCCTAGCTATTTTGTCTTTTAACTTTTTTAGGGCTTCCACTACTTTTTCTATAAAAGGGCATTGTACCCTTCAGCCACAAAGGAGAGCCACCTGGGAGAAAATCTAAAACCTAGTTTTTACCCTTTTGGGAATTTATGCTTTTTGCTTTTTACATTTCTTAGATTTTGTTCTACTTTTGAAGGAGAAAACAAGAGATTTCTTCATACTTGTTTGTTCAATAACTCTCAAAGTATTAAGAATTCGAGTTTGATTCCTTCTTCAATATTGTAGATCTTTGCTTTATCTTTCTAATGATGCAAGTTTCGTTATTTTATGGGTTTATGATTTTGTTCATCATGTTTAGCATTTGTGAGTAGTTGCTTAGGATCTTGAGGATGGGTTAGGCTGGATTGTGTTTGTGGCTTGTTTAGCTAGGTCAAGCTGGTTTGTTATAGATCTCTTCTAGGCTAGATATACTCTATGCTGATCCTATAACCGAGAGGGTAGGGTTTGATTTTAAGCTTCTTAGCATCACACCAATGTCTAGGTTGCTAGATAAGGCTAGATCTAGAGATTATCATTAGGCATGCTAAGAGATTAGATGTCTTGTTTGATTTTTGACATAAGCGATCTGTTGCTTAATGCTTGCTTTTATATGTTCTTTGCTATGTGAGAACTAGTTTAGAAATATATGAGCTTCATTTTTTTTGCCATGAGAGTGGATTAACATGTTCTAGGAGATCATTGTCTAGAGATTAGCTCATGTTGTTTGAGATTTGTTTACCAAGTTAGATGACCATAATCCATAGTCCAGCCCATGAATCCCTCCTCAAGACCTTCCTTGTCTATTGATTTCTTAGTTTAAATTTTGTTGTTTGCCTGTTGTTTGATTTACTTTTGTCTTGCTCTGTTTTGTTTGCATTGCTCTATTTTTGTCAACTCGACCCTTTACTCGATCGAGCACGATCGAGTACTTGCTCGAGCTCATCCCCATAATTCTTGTTTATGGTTTGTATTTGTCCTGTTAGACTTCCTGTTTCATTTTAGTTGCATTCATGTTCCATTCATTTATTTTTCTGCTCAATCTTGTTCATTACTTGCCTTGCATTAGTTCTTTACTTGTCTTGCATTACTATAGTTTCTGCTTCTGTTTCATTGCATTGCTACTTAAATCATCCTGTTCTCTTTGCATTTAGTATCATGTCTTAGTAGCTTTTACTTTCTGTATTTTACATTCATCATTAGGTTGTTAGTGACAAACATCCTTTATAATTGGCTTAACTGAGACAAGTATTGCACATCCTGATTGCTTGCATCACACTCATTTAGGATTGACATCTCTTATACTACAACAACATAAGGGTAATTGAAACTCCTTGCATCCATCATACATCATCTCTATCATCATTCATCTTTCTCACACAAGAAAGCAAGTTTCAATGGCCCACCTCCTAAAAAGGACATCATGATATCCCTTATATACTCGAGCCCTAGGGTTTTCTTAACCCAAACCAAACCGGAAATTTAAAACATAAATTGCCACACCAAAGTTGTTGGTGTTGCCACTACCCTTTAGTGTCGCTCGACACCCACCATGAACAGCACTTCTGGTTTGCATGCGTTACAGTGGCTGTGGGGTCAGTGTCGATCGACACAAGGTGGATGTCGGTCAACACCAGAGTGTTGAAGGCGTGAAGGCTTTGATGAGTGTCAGTAAAAACCATGTGGAGGTGTGGGTTGACACCAAGGTGTTGACGGCGCGAGGGCTTTGATGAGTGTCGGTAAACACTATGTGGAGGTGTCGGTCCGCACCAGTTAGGGTTTTCATGTTGTCAAGGTTGGCGTCGATCGACATCAATGACAAGTGTTTAACAGGTGGGTTTCACGTCTTGTTTGCTTCCTGGTTTGGTTATGATTGTTGTTTGTTGCTTTGAGATCTTATTGCTTGTGTGTATAGCCCAATAGATGGGAAGATTGCCTCGTTAAATATTTCTGGAAGTACTTATGCATCTCTTTTGTGTTGCGGTGCATGTATGAGCAAAATGTGATCATGGAATAAAGGTAATGAAGAGGAGGATGTTCTATAGGCTTTGTTCTTTATTCTTTGCTTTTGCTAGGTTTAGAATGGGACAATGTTGTATTAAACAGATGTTTAGGTTGCTATTTCTATAACTTTGTTTTTATGATATTTGGCATTGTTGGATATTGATTATTGATTTATTCGTTTATTGGATTCTCTGGTTTAATGATATTGGGTTATTCTACTGATTTGTTATTCGCTGGTTGTATTAATTGATGTTAGGTTGTTAGTGAGTATGTGATCATTATTATTTAATTATCTAAAAGAAAAAAAATGGGTTGGGTTGTTTCGAATACTTTAAAAGAAACCAAAAACCAAAATGATTTCAAATATAAATGAGCAGGGAGCTTAATTTATCAGACATTCAAATTTATAAATTTTATTTGGTTTACTCTGTTTTTTTATTTTTAAAGAATTTATATGTTTTAAAAGTTAAAAAATCATTAACTCGGTGCTACACCGTAAACCATCATTTTAGTGTTTTGCTAATACTATCAATATTAAAGTAATAGAGAAATCTAGTTAAGTTGATTAATTGTTAATACTATGTAAAAAATCAAATTGTCTCGCGATATTGAGAATATTAAATTATAAAATTAACAATCAAAATACAATTATACAATGGGAAAAATGCCATAAAAATCCCCAAGTTTTAAAAATGGGAAAAAATAATCCCTAACTTTTGAGATGTCATTTTAATCCCCAACTTTGGGTTGACTTAACCAAAAAATAGCAAACTTTCTTTGACCTTTCCGTTTTAGGCACAGGGTTAAGTCTCCGTCAGAAGCTAATAGACGGGGTTAACAAACCGTTAACGGCTTCCATTTAGCCAAAACGTCGACGTCTTATTAACGAGTGAACAACGAAGGAAATAAGAATCCCCAAATCGATTTCTAGATTTTAGTTTTCAAATCCCCAATTCGATTTCTCAACCTCTCTCTTTTCCGATGAGTTCAAGTTCTATCACATCCGGTGGCGTAGGTGAACGTGGTGTGCCGTCGAAGTGTGTGTGTGGCTTAGATGTCAAGATATTTACCTCTAAAACTCAAGAGAACCCGGGACGACCATTCTTTCGTTGTGTAAGCAAACGAGATGTCAATACGTGGACAAGCAAAAGGGATGTAAGTAATAGTCAATTTGTGCAGTTCAAATTCGGTTTCATAATCATGGTAAGCTAACTATATTTCATTTAATTGTACATTAGAATCATTTGTTCAAGTAGGTGGAGGATGCCGTGTTTGAAGAAGTAGAAGATTCCTTGCCAAGACTATCCATCATTGCAAACGAGATTAGCAAAATCAAAGCAGAGGTCAATGAGATAGATGCTATGGTGAAAGAATTGAAGGAAGAAGACATGGCCAATAAAAAAGAATTACGCAAGTTTATGCTATGCTTCAAAGTCGGTTTTGTTTGGCTTTGTGTTATGACCACTTTGTGTAGTTTTGTATTGTTTAGGCAAGGAAATCAGAAGACTTTTAAGTTAGGTTATTAAAAAGAGCTTAATGTAAACTCTTTGTGAGCTTAGTGTAAACTCTTTGTGATATTTCTTGTTGGATGATTTCTTTGATCTCAAAAGTAATGGAAAATGGAAATCTCTTGTTTGAATTGTGTCTCAATCATGATAGAACATGTTTTGATACAAACAAAAGGCCAAAAAGAAATCCAAACAAACAAAAAAAATAGAGTACACAAACGAAACCCGACTTTGAAGTTTAGCGTGAACATTCAAACCATGGTGCCTAACCTCCTCGCTGTGAACTTCCCTGTGATCCGCCCAGATGATTTCTTGATCTGACTGAGGTCGTTGGATGAGATCTTCCTCTGACTGAGGTTGTTGGATGAGATATCCCTTGTGATGGTTGAGATGGATGAGATCTCCCTTGTGATGGTTGAGATAGTTGAGATGGTTGAGATGGTTGAGCTGGTTGAGTTGGTGCTCCTTGTGATGGCTGAGTTGGTGGTCCTTGAGATGGTTGAGAAGCTGGTCCTTGAGATGGTTGAGAAGGATCTCCTTGCAATGGTTGACCTTGTCCAAACAGTATAACCCTCGGCTCCTGATTTCAATCAAAAATGTTACAATCAATGTTCAAAATAAATTCTAATGTCCAATGTTCAAAATAAAAAATCTTACTTGTCCTTTTCGTGGTCGAGCCCTTCTTCGTTTTGGTGGTGTTGCAACTCTCGCATTCTTACATCCTTGTTGGTTGTGTCCTTCTTGTTTGCAATTTGAGCAGGTCATGACTCGATTGCCTCTTAGCTGGGTTTTGTTGGAGCTAGAGGCAGTTTCAAACAATGATTTCCTTCTAGCATGATTATTTGGCCTCCCTGGATTACCTCTTCTCCATGGAGGTGGCAACACTCCTATCCTGTTCACTATTGGCCACAGCAGCTTGCCTTGAACAGGCCCAATACCATCAATGTAAGTTAACTGCCACATTCTAGCCACATAATCTTCCACCTTCTCCTTCCTTCCTATGATGACGGATGCAGCATGAATAGATGGTATACCAGTCATCTGCCATTTCTTGCAACCACAAGTGTTGTCATTCATATCAACACATACCTTGACATCACCAACCTTTATCTCATGCTTATTGTGCCTTGCCATCCATCTTTCACAAAACATTGACCCAACAATCATCTTCTCTATCTCTGCGTGAGCTCTTTTTGTGAATCTAGTCTTCAACCGACAGGCAATCACATACCTCTTTTCGTTATGCACCATACACTGTCTCCTTATGTCTTCCAGCATATCTAGTAAAGGTTTCCTCCTGGCTCCTCGGATGGTTTTATTGAATGACTCACTTAGGTTGTTTAAGTTGTCATTGCAGCAACTCCCAGTCCTGAAAAACGCCCTAGACCATGTCCTTGGTTGGGTCTTCAGGAGCGAATCATAGGCACTAGGATTGTAACTCTGCAAAGCTCGCATATGAGCTTCAAATTCTCCTTCTGTGTAGCTCCTCGCAATTTTCCAAAAGAGTCTTTGTAGCTCCATATCATGACTACTTCTCTTCCAATTATCCATAATGTGCCTAGCACATTGCCTATGCTCAGCTGCTGGAATAACAGTGTGAATTGCTTTAACTAAGCCCTGAAAATATGAACGAAATTACATTAGCACACTTATTTACAAAGCTCGAACTGTAAATAAATGTTATACCACTAACCGATTGTTTGTCTGATATGATTGCGACGTTTTTTCCATCTTGAAGATTGAAACAACCCTTCCCGTTTTTTTTTTTTTTTAATACCTTAATTTACTAGTGGTCCCATATCCACTAACATCTTAACATCAATCAATAACAGCGGATAACCAAATAAAATAATTCCAATAATATCCAACATAATAATCCAATAACATCATAATCCAAACAAAGAAATAACCAAAAGCTAACATCCTACAATGTTCCTTTGACTTAATCTAGCAACCTAACAACAGCTAGACCACAATCAATCAAGTCTCTAGAACATCCTCCTCCTCATAGCCCTTGATTCCACGATCACACTTTTCCTTTACCTGCACACCACAAACAACAATTGAGATGCGTAAGTATTATCATAAATACTTAGTGAGGCCATCCTCCCATCTACTGGGTTATACACACAAGAAGATGAGACCCTCAAGTTCAAGCAAAACAAACAACACACAACAATACATCAAACCAGAAAAACAAGTCTCGGATAAGACTAGTGTCGACCGATGCCAAACGGTGTCGATCGATGCTACAACAAGGTGTCGACCGATGCCAAACAGTGTCGACCGATGCCCAACAAATTGGTGTCGACCGATGCTCCTGAGTGTCGATCGATGCCTCCTCTGCAGACACGATCTGCGCGAATCCCAGCGACGAACTCCGACTCCAATCAACCCAAAATCGACTCCAATCAAGTCTATCCATCTCGGAAATCACTAGAAATCACACAAACAACGAACCCAAGCACAAAACAACACAAAACAACAAGGAAAACACTCAAACAAGAGAGATCTCATGCTTAGATCAACCATGGTCAAGCACTCACCTCAAGAACAAGAAGTTTGGATTGAGAAACGTGGAAAACAACACCTCCAGAAGCTTCCCCTTCGATTCCAGCAACAGCTAACACTCCTACAGCCTCAGATCTCTCCAAAATCACCAAGAACAAGCCCAGAAATCCCAGAAAAAGTTTTTCTCTCTTTTCTCTCTTTCTTTTCACTCAACGGCGACAAATGAAACTTTCTGAAACCCTTCTTTCGTCCCCAGACACTTAACACACGATTAGGGTTTTAAATCAAACCAAACCGAACCAATTCGGCAATTAAATCAAACCCAACCAAACCGGAAAACATGGTGTCGATCGATGCCACCAAGGGTGTCGATCGACACCCACACCAAAAATACACAAATTGGTTCGCGGGCGTTACAATTCTCCCCCACCAATATGGATTCGTCCCCGAATCCCGTAATACCGTCCATCTGCCAAGGACCTCCGTGCCACCGTCTGCACGGCCCGCACGTCCCCAGACCGGACTAAACACCATCAGCCAAGGTTTCCCGTGCCACTGTCGCAACAGCCCGCACACCTCCGACTGACCCTCGAGGTCTCCCTCTAGCCAATATACTCGCATCATAAACACTATTTGCTCACAACTCAGTGCTTCCCCCGTCCGTGGTCGCAACCATCGAATCATGCCGGCTCGCTATCAGGCCAACCGCCTTAAGCTACGGCATCCAGGAAGTCACTCACACACACACACACACACTCCCCCCGCTCTCAGGTCGCAACCTTCGAGTCATACCGGCTCACTGCCAGGCCACAGCCTGCAGCTACGGTATCCAGGGAGTCTCACACACCCACTCCCCCCGCTCTCAGGTCGCAACCCTCGAGACATACCGGCTCACTGCCGAGCCGCGGCTCACAGCTACGGTATCCAGGGAGCCTCACATATCCCGCTCTTGGGTCGTCACCCTCAAGCGCGCTCTCGGATCGTCATCCGGAGCAACATACCACTCCCACTCTCTGGCCACAAAGTCCATCGAGCTATCGGTATCACGTGAGTTGGGCCCGCACGGCCTTGAGCAAAAACAAACACTGATGCCAACGAGTATCTCCCGGCTAGATCTACCTCAACATTTCCACAAAACTTTTCCCTTTTTAGAAACTTTCTATTTATGGAAACCTTCCTTTTGTGAAACTTTTCTATTTATGGAAACTTTCCAAGAATAGAAACCCGAGCTATTTCTCTTTTCCCATGACAACAACAGTCAAACATAAAGAAAAATACTCATCTTATTAATCTCAAAAATGTCATAATCGTTACAATCTCAACGAAATTACATCAGAAAAACCAAAAATACAACAACCGGAGCCAACAACCCGCATCCCGAGCACCACCTCATCTTGATACTTAGTCGCACAACCAACCACCCCTAAGCGACCAAATATCAAGAGAGATGGGCTGGAATACTCCGTACCCGCTCCAGCCACGGACTACAACTCGGACCCGGCTAGACAAGCTCAAGCGGTCTGCTTCTCAAACCACTTCTTAAACCTTGCCTTCATCCTCGCCTCGGGCTCCCAAGTCTGCTCCTCTACTCCGTCACAGTCCCACAGGACTCTCATCAAAGGAATCTTCTTCTTCCGAAGTTCCTTGACTCTCCTCTCGAGCACCCTCACTGGTCTCGCCTCCAAAGTCATGTTAGGCTGAAGATCCTCAGGAATCTTAGCCAACAACTGATCACCCTCGTGAAGACACTTCCTCAGCATCGACACATGAAATACCTTGTGGAACGCACGCATAACCTCAGGCAACTCCAGCCTATATGCCACTGGTCCCACCCGCTCAACCACTCTGAACGGACCCATGTACCTCGGACTCAACTTAGTCTCTGTCAAAGACCTGTTCGGACCCCGCAACATGGCCATCTTGAGGTACACTCTATCACCAACCTGAAACTCAAGATCCTTTCTCCTCTTATCAGCATAGCTCTTCTGCCGATCCTGAGCCTCCTTCATGTTCAGCCTCAAAACCCGAATCTTCTCCGAGGTCTCCTGAACAAAATCTGCACCAAATATGCTCCTCTCCCCCACCTGAGTCCAACATAAAGGTGTACGACACGGCCTCCCATACAGGGCCTCATAAGGAGCCATCCCAATACTAGCCTGGTAGCTGTTGTTATAAGCAAACTCCACCAAACTCAAGTGATCTGCCCAATGACCACCCCAATCCAGCACACACATCCTCAATAAATCCTCCAAAATCTGGATCGTCCTCTCTGACTGACCGTCCGTCTGAGGATGGTAGGATGTACTCATATGCACTTTCGTGCCCATCTCTGCCTGAAACGCCCTCCAGAACACCGAAGTGAACTTGGAATCTCTATCAGACACAATACTAGCAGGCACACCATGCAATCTGACTATCTCCCTCACATACTTCTTGGCCAAAACCGCTGCTCCATCAGTTTTCTTGATGGCCAGAAAATGTGCAGACTTAGTCAAACGGTCCACAACGACCCAAATAGCATCAAACGTCCTCGACACAGGTAAACCTACCACGAAGTCCATCGTGATCAAATCCCACTTCCACTCTGGAATGGGTAAACTCTGTAACAAACCACCAGGAACCTGATGCTCCGCCTTCACCAGCTGGCAAGTATCACACTTCGCCACCCAGTCAGCTACGTCCTTCTTCATCCCGACCCAGTGATAATACCGCTTGAGATCACGGTACATCTTGGTCGCCCCTGGATGAATAGAGAACTTGCTCGAATGAGCCTCTCTCAGTATCTCCTGCCTCAAATCCTCACCCTTGGGCACACAGATCCGACCATGCACAAGGATAGTACCATTAGCAGAAACCTGATACTCTGCACCCGCAGCCTTAGAGGCATTCACCAGCCCCTCATCACTCTCCTGAGCTAACCTCACTCTGCTCAACAAATCTGCTCTATCAACTGCCTCCAAACCCAAAGGTTCTTGTGAGATAGCACACAAACTCAATGCACTGATCTCACCTACCAACACCTCCATATCCTGCTCCTGAGCCGAAGCCACCCGCTTCCGACTCAAGGCATCTGCAACCAGATTGGCTTTACCAGGATGGTAAGCTATGTCCAAATCATAATCTGCTACTAACTCCATCCAACGCCTCTGCCTCAAATTCAGCTCAGGCTGAGTAAAAATATACTTCAGACTCTTGTGATCTGTAAATACCTGTACCTTCCCACCATACAGATAGGATCTCCAAATCTTAAGAGCAAAGATCACTGCTGCCATCTCCAAATCATGAGTAGGGTAATTAGCTTCATGCTTCCGCAACTGCCGCGAAGCATAAGCTATAACCTTCCCCTGCTGCATAAGTGCACAACCCAACCCCACTCTAGAAGCATCTGTATACACAACATAAGGCTCGTCCTGCTCAGGCAATGCTAACACCGGCGTGGTAGTCAACATCTGCTTGAGACTTGCAAAACTTGCCTCACACTCTGGTGACCACACAAACGGGACATCCTTCCCTGTAAGCTTAGTCATCGGCTGAGCCATACTCGCAAAACCCCGAACAAACCTCCTGTAGTAACCTGCTAACCCCAGGAAACTCCGAATCTCAGTGGCACTCTGCGGCCTCGGCCACTCCCTGATGGACTGAATCTTCTCTGGATCCACTGAAACTCCCTCAGCTGAAACAATATGACCCAAGAACCCCATCTCACGCTGCCAGAAACTGCACTTACTCAGCTTAGCAAACAACTTCTGCTCCCGCAGCTTCTCCAACACTGCTCTCAGATGTACTGCATGCTCCTCAGGACTCTTAGAATATACCAGGATGTCGTCGATGAAAATGATGACTGACACGTCTAGAAACTCCTGGAACACGCTGTTCATCAATCTCATAAACGCAGCTGGCGCGTTTGTCAACCCAAACGGCATCACCACAAACTCATAGTGCCCATATCTCGTCCTGAAGGCTGTCTTCCTCACATCTGCCTCATGAATAGGGATCTGATGATAACCTGAAGCCAAGTCGATCTTGGAGAACCAAGTAGCACCCCTCTGCACTCTCCGTGCTGTCACCGACCTCCACCACACACGTGCATCTCCTGACAAGTAAAACACTGCCAGATCCACCCTGTATCGGTCGGGACACCTAAGCGAAAGGAAAATATCCTCCATCCGCTCTCTCCACTCATCCGCTACACTCGGATCGGTACTTCCTAAGAAATACCCTGCTCCCACATGCCGCAGCTGCTCCATCATCCGAACATACTGAGCATCCACTACCTCGGCCCCCGGCTGCACACCTGCCTGCAAACCCGCTGCAGGCTGCACCACTGGAACCTGTCCACCACCCACTGGCGGCACTACTGGATCCTGCCCACCAACCACTGGCGGCACTACTGGATCCTGCCCACCAACCACTGGCGGCACAACTGCTGGAAGTCGCTGCAGAACCTGAGCTAGCAAGTCCATCAAGACATCCTCCCTGCCTGGAGCACCTCCCGCTGCAACCCCCACACCCGGGGCAACACCGTGACCGACACCGGGCCCATCCGCCCTGCCGTCACCCAAACCAGCCTGGTCTCCAGACACACTAGGATGAACCTGTGACTCCGCCACCTCCTCACTGGCCATGCTCTGGGTCACACTCACACTGGCCTCAGGAACCTGACCTCGTTCCCGACCCCGACCACGACCACGCCCACGACCACGACCGCGACCAACAGCATCCTCACCCCTAACCATCTGTATCATCCAAGAACAGAAGGCTAAGCAAACAATAATTCTATTACACAAGAAACACAACTTACCGTGGAATCACAACACAGGCTCGAAGAGGATGTTCTAGGACTTCATGCCACACACAATTGACCAACCACACAATCAATCATAGCATGGAATCCTAAACATCAACAGCAAAAGCACAATGAACCCTAGTCCTAGAACCGTAAGGGCTCTGATACCAAATTGAAACAACCCTTCCCGTTTTTTTTTTTTTTAATACCTTAATTTACTAGTGGTCCCATACCCACTAACATCCTAACATCAATCAATAACAGCGGATAACCAAATAAAATAATTCCAATAATATCCAACATAATAATCCAATAACATCATAATCCAAACAAAGAAATAACCAAAAGCTAACATCCTACAATGTTCCTTTGACTTAATCTAGCAACCTAACAACAGCTAGACCACAATCAATCAAGTCTCTAGAACATCCTCCTCCTCATAGCCCTTGATTCCACGATCACACTTTTCCTTTACCTGCACACCACAAACAACAATTGAGATGCGTAAGTATTATCATAAATACTTAGTGAGGCCATCCTCCCATCTACTGGGTTATACACACAAGCAGATGAGACCCTCAAGTTCAAGCAAAACAAACAACACACAACAATACATCAAACCAGAAAAACAAGTCTCGGATAAGACTAGTGTCGACCGATGCCAAACGGTGTCGATCGATGCTACAACAAGGTGTCGACCGATGCCAAACAGTGTCGACCGATGCCCAACAAATTGGTGTCGACCGATGCTCCTGAGTGTCGATCGATGCCTCCTCTGCAGACACGATCTGCGCGAATCCCAGCGACGAACTCCGACTCCAATCAACCCAAAATCGACTCCAATCAAGTCTATCCATCTCGGAAATCACTAGAAATCACACAAACAACGAACCCAAGCACAAAACAACACAAAACAACAAGGAAAACACTCAAACAAGAGAGATCTCATGCTTAGATCAACCATGGTCAAGCACTCACCTCAAGAACAAGAAGTTTGGATTGAGAAACGTGGAAAACAACACCTCCAGAAGCTTCCCCTTCGATTCCAGCAACAGCTAACACTCCTACAGCCTCAGATCTCCCCAAAATCACCAAGAACAAGCCCAGAAATCCCAGAAAAAGTTTTTCTCTCTTTTCTCTCTTTCTTTTCACTCAACGGCGACAAATGAAACTTTCTGAAACCCTTCTTTCGTCCCCAGACACTTAACACACGATTAGGGTTTTAAATCAAACCAAACCGAACCAATTCGGCAATTAAATCAAACCCGACCAAACCGGAAAACATGGTGTCGATCGATGCCACCAAGGGTGTCGATCGACACCCACACCAAAAATACACAAATTGGTTCGCGGGAGTTACAAAGATCCAATGTGGCAGATAACTTTCTGACAAACCAGTCCCAATTATCATCATTCTCAATCTCGACTACAGCCCATGCAATAGGAACAATCCTATTGTCACCATCTCTCCCATCAGCTGCTAAAGTATGACCCTTAACATCCCATTTGAGAAAGGCACCATCTATACCTATTATAGGCCTACATGTATTCTTCCAAGAGTCTCGCTGTGACTTAAAGCATATGAAAAGACGGTAAAACCTTGGTAAACTGCCAATAGATGTACCAGGTGTAGTCTCAATCTCAAATGTCGTGTCCGGATTAGATCGAAAGATCTCAGCTTGATAATCCCATATTCGAGCAAAGTGTTCTTCATGAGTCACTTTTTTTTCCTTCATAACTATTGTCTTGGCCTTCGAACATTGGTCTTCTGTGACTTCAAAGTTGTACTCTCTCTTTATCTCTCCAACCATCTGTTGCTTGGTAATTTTCATTTCCTTTCTCAACCTATCTCTAAACAACCAAGCAATAGTCCCTCGCTTCAACATCTTTGAGAATCCGGACCTCACACATGCATGCTCACCATCGCAGATCTTCACTTGCATTTTATGTTTCTTCTTCGAATAAGAACAATAGCATCTCCATGTACACTTTACATCAGTGGCAGAGCACTTAGCACCGACCTTCAAACTATGTGAACTATACACCTTAATATCGTATCTACTCTTCAGAGAATACTTTAGCACAGCTATCTTGAACTCATCTGGACCATTGAAAGTTTTACCCAAACTCAGAATCTCTTCCGGATCTTCAGTTTGTTGAGCAGCACCTTCGTCGACGAAATCTTCATCATCGTCACTGTATGAAAGAGGATCTGGAATCCTCTCTTCATCCCATATATCATCTCCACTATCGGCATCACTCTCCTCTCCATCGTCCTCTCTCGCATCCGGTCCAAACTCGGCTTCAAAATCATCACAATTTTCTTCATCTACACCAACATTACCTTCGTCTCTTTCTTCTACACCATCATCTATGAGCTGCTTCACGGTTACCTTCGTCTGCATACCTAACCTCATCACAGTCGTCATCACCAACTACCTCACAATCATCTCCACTAACAGCCTCTCTGTCATCTTTAATATCTTCAGCAATCTTCTTCCTTTTACGTTTGCGTTTGGGTTTGGATTGAGGAACCACCTTTGCCACTGGCTCACTGTTTGGTTCAGGAATCATCGCCACATCCTCAGTCTCCAATGGGTTTCGATTCGTCTCAGTATCAGAAGGAATTTGATCCTTACCAGTCTCCTCTTCGATTCGATCAGCCTCAGGACCAGTCTCCTCTTCGATTCGATCAGCCTCAGGACCAGTCTCCTCTTCGATTCGATCCGCCTCAGGTCCATCCTTCTCAGTCTCCTCTTCGATTTGATCCTTACCAGTCTATGTTCGATCCGCATCAGTATCAGATTGAATCTCAACCGTCTCGACTTCAGATCTTGTTTGAGTGGAGTCTTTCTCTGGAGTATTCATCAATCGCAATGACTGCCGAGGCGGAACTTGCATTAGACCACCACGGGTCCGCGCCGTGAAGACAATTCGCGAACACTTAGAGAGAATTTGGGGATTTTTTTTAAAGGGTTTTCGATTTGTAATCGATTTGGGAATTGTTTTAGTTGTAAACGATGTTGTTCTCTCATTAATAAGACGTCGACGTTTTGGCTAAATGGAAATCGTTAACGGTTTGTTAACCCCGTCTATTAGCTTCTGACGGAGACTTAACCCCGTGCCTAAAACGGCAAGGTCAAAGAAAGTTTGCTATTTTTTTGTTAAGTCAACCCAAAGTTGGGGATTAAAATAACATCTCAAAAGTTAGGGATTATTTTGTCCCATTTTTGAAACTTGGGGATTTTTATGGCATTTTTCCCATTATACAATTCTCTAACATTAAATCAGGTAACAACTTGTTAATACACAAATGCAACCTCTTCTTCAATCAAGTGATCCGGCTTCTTCAATCAAGTCACAATTTGTCATGATCAGAAGCCTTGCAAGAATCCAACTCACACCTTCTATATCCAATGAGGAAGAAGAAGAGAAATATAACATAAGTATTCAATTTTATATGTTACTTACTATTTTTTAAAATATAGTGGTATGTAAATGTAAATATTGATAAAACTGAGGGAAAATGAAGAAATAGTATCTCTAGCTCTCTGAAGACAAATTTTAGGTGTTATTTAGTATTTTGAAAAATACAATGGTATATACAGTAAAACCTCTATAAATTAATAATCTTTAAATTAATATCGGTATAAATTAACAAAATTTTCCGGTTCCAAGTTGGAGCGGTGTAAAAAATAACACAATTCGATAAAATAATAAGATAATAATTGTAACGTCCCGACTGCCACCTCTTAGTGGATCCCATGTCCAATCCCAGTCTATGGGTCTTTTTTGATAGGCCTCACGTCTTCTCACTAGGCCTGTGAGTCCATCCATATCCAACGGTCGGTTTGCTACGCCTGTGTGGCTTTAAAGACTTCTTTACTCACCACATGATATTTTCCTGTGTTTTTTCCTCACTCTCACAGTTCCGACAATCACTTTCTGGAAGTTCACCCATCCTGAGACTACTTCAGCTCAAGCACGCTTAATTCTGAAGTTCTCCCAAGATCCTTGACCGAAAAGAGAAGTGCACTTTGGTGACATAGGTGGTCAAATAAATTCTTTTAAACCTCTTCGTATGTCCTTGAAATCGGAGTGTCACAATAATGTTTTTGGAAATCCTATGTAAAAATATTGTCCCATCAATATCATAAATTAATAATGATATAAACTATATATATATATATATATATCTAAGAAAATTTAGTGAAATATGACCCTATTGTTGTTTGTCTATTCGTGAATTTTCATTCTAGTTGGAGCTCATCTCTAAACTTTTACATTGCATCAAAAACTTTTAATATTGTATTCTCAAATCGCATCCAAAACTTATGGAGAGTTCTAGATGCAGTAATTGTTTTTTTTTTGTTTTACATGTAACTGGTTAGAAAGGCACCACAATATCTTCTTTGACTTCGTGATTACCATGAAAGATAGTTAATTCAATTTCTTCTAAATTCTAAACTTTTAACATTTATCATTTTTACCTGAATAATTTAGTAAACTATTAGCATCAATTCTATTACGATAGCCAAGATTATAAACTAGATTTTTTATATAAAAATGTGAATGATATAACAAAAGTATCTTATTTTGTAATAGAAAATTTTCAAAATTATGAAAATCAATTTTTTTTTAATATAATTTATACTATTTTATTAATTTATTGATAATAACTAATCTATAAATTAAAATATCTATAATTAATAAAATTTTAGAGAAAAAAAAATTGTTGGATGCATTTGTTTGTAAAATTAAAAATTTTATGTGACTCTTTTAATTTCATATTTTTGGGTTGAAATATTTGTTTTTTCTTTAATTATACTGGTTTAAGGCTAATTAAGGCATCGCTTTTATTTTTAGTTAGGGTGTGGCACTAATTGGACCAAACATAAAATGTATAAAGAAAAAAAAAAACAGTGTGGGGCATGTGCCCCACCCTCTCTTGTCTTGCATCCACCCCTGTATATATCCATACGTTTCCAAAACGTTTACATTTTCTAATTTTAGAAAAAATCATTTCCTGTTTCCAAAACGTTTCGCTTCTGTGTATACGTTTTCGTTTCAATGCAACTTAGCTTTATACTACAGTTTGTTTTTTTACAAAACTAAAATATTTTGATGACTATAATACATGTTTATAATCAGTATTTGCCCACAAAAGAGTGTGGATAACTCTCCTAATAATTTAGTATTTTATTAATTTATTAATAAAAGTTAATCTATAAATTAAAATCTTTATAATTAATATAATTTTATGGTCTGAAACTTATTAATTTATAGAAATTCTATTGTAAATGTTTCTATGTTAATAATATATTAGATTATGACCCACGGTACACTGCGGGGGAGGGGAAGTTTTTTTTTTGGTTAATGCACTATTTTAATATTAATTTTGCTAATATACTCTTTTGTTAATTTTAATGATTTATTATATAATTTGTGGCATACCGCACAATAATTTTTGTTTAATACAATCTTAATTAAATAGTTTGATTCGAGATATTTTATATTGGTGTTGTTAAAATAGTAAAATAAAGATTTAACCCGTATTGAAGTATCTAATTAATAATATATTATTTTTTAATATTATCAATTCAATCATGTAATGTCATATAACCCGTCATGTAATATAATATGTTATTGGGGCATTCTCAAAAATGCCCCTTTTTCCATATCTCTTTTTAAAAATACCCCTTCATGTTGACCATTTTTAAAACTACCCATCTTTATATACAAAATGACCAAATTACCCTTTTTGAGTGACAGCAAGAATGTACAGTTATCAAAATCAAAAATATTTTCCCGCCAAAAAAATTTCCCGCCAAAATTTTTTTTCCCGCCAAAATCGAAAATTTTTCCCGAAAAAATTATTTTTTCCCGCCAAAAAAAAAATTTTCCCGCCAAAATCGAAAAATTTTCCCGCCAAAAATATTGAAATTTATACCTTTTAAAAATCTTGTAAATGCTTTTAAAAAATTTTCCCGCCAAAAAAAATTTACAAGGTTTTTAAAAGGTTTTATAAGGTTTCTACCTTATAAAAGCCTTATAAACACCTTGTAAAGGCTTTTACAAGATTTTTTAAAGAGTTTTAAAAGGTTTTTTAAACAACTTGTAAACGCTTTTACAAGATTTTTAAAAGGTTTTTAAAAGGTTTTTTGGCGGGAAAAATTTTGGCGGGAAAATTTTTTTTTTCGAAATTTTTTATCAAAAGTTTTTTGACAAAAAAATTTTTGGCGGGAAATTTTTTTTGAAAATTTTTTGGCGGGAAAATATGTCGGAAAGTTTTTGGCGGGAAAATTTTGTTTTTCTTTTTATTGAATAAAATAATTTTCATCTAAGGGTAAAATGGTCATTAAAAATTAAAAGAGGGCATAAATAAAAATGGCCAGAAAAGAGGGTATTTTTGAAAAGGGGTATATCAAAAGGGGCATTTTTAACAAATTCTCTATGTTATTTTGAAAATTCAATATGTTTAAATATTCATAATTTTAAACTTTTTATTAAATTTAGATATATCAGTTATAAATTATAAACTTCTTAAAATTCTATAATTTACTATATATATGTATGTTGAACACATACTTTTTATATTAATTGAGTAAATATATGTTCGTTTAAAAAAATTCAAATCACAATATATGTAGGAAAATACACATTTTTATTAATTTTATGTATTATATGATGATTCACTACATTTAAAAATTTAAAATAAAAAAGATGATAGGAGAATAATATTTTTAATATGGAATAAATCTTTTAAATATCCTATATTAATTATAAAATACTATATATGAATATTTAAAATATTTTAATTCTGTTTGGTTATAAGGAATAAGGATAGTAGAAAGAATTAACTAAACTTGTTTGGATATGAATATAGCATTAAAAGACATTAAATGCGAAAACTTTTCAAAAAAATATTTTTGAGTGCTGCAAAAATATTAGTTTAGATAGGAGATACACCTAATAGAACAATACTTGGGTTCACCGTTAGGAGTGAACTTCTCCACTCACTCCTTTATAAAATAAGGAAATAAAATTTGTATACATTATTATAAAATTTAAACCGCTCTTTAATAAACCCAAACCGACATATATAAAATCTAAACCCTAACCATCTCATTTGTGAACCTAAACCAACATATATTTTCGTTCTAATTGTGAAATCTAATTTCGATGGGAACTCCGGAATTTCCAGATCTGGGGAAACACTGCGCCGTCAATGTTTGCAAGCAGCTCGATTTCTTGCCGTTGACATGCGATCGCTGCCTCCAGGTCTCTTTCATATGTTTTCTTCGCTTTTGATTCTTAGATCTCGCTAGTTTCTACGATCTACAGTGTTGCATGATTTTTTCTAAATAGAGAGGAACAATGTGATTTTCTTAATCTGTGGTGAATTTTATGATTTAGAACAGGAAAATTATGAATCTCCTTTTGTTCAATTTCAGTTGCTGATTGATATATTTCTGTTCTTAAATATGTTAACAATATGAGTGAACATATTCATTTGCTTCTAATCAATCGGAATAAATTATCTAACTTTTGACACTCGTTTTTTTTTGTAGGTGCTTTGTCTGGATCATCGTAGCTATATGAAACACGATTGTCCAAAAGGAAACAGAGGAGATGTCACAGTGGTTATTTGTCCGTTTTGTGCGACAGGAGTTCGGTTAAACCCCGACGAAGTTCCAAACATAGCTTGGGAGGAACATCTTAATTCAGTTTGTGATGATCCCTCAAATGTTAAGAAGAAGAAGAAGAAGAAGACGAAATGTCCTGTTCCAAAGTGTGGAGCAGTCTTGACATTCTCTTGTACCATAAAATGTCGGGACTGCAGCATAGATCATTGCTTGAAACATCGGTTTGGACCTGATCATTTTTGTCCTGGACCGAAGAAGCCTGATTCGTTTTCGACGAGTGAAAGCACAAAAGTAGCTACAAGTGCTCCTGCATCATCATCATCGTCATCTTCAAGATCGTCTAGTCTTTTGGCTTCAGCGGAAGCACTTATTAGAAAGAAAAGATGGAATCCGACCAGGGTACGTAGAGATTCTAGATTGAGTCGGACCAGGGTAGGTAGAGATTCTGGATTGGTACGCGTCCCTTGGATGATCAGGGAAGGATTGGTTCTGACCAGGGAAGAAAGAGGAGAGATTAGTCACGAAGAAGCAGCAGCAAAATTTAAGGATTTAGAGGCATGCCATTCTCTCTGTTTATTTAGATTCCCATAGTAACATTTTGTGTCTTGTGTTTCCGTAATCTTAAATACATTTTTTATTTCGGTTTTGCCTCAGGATGCGTATCTCAAAGCTTACCACAACGCTCTACTGAAGCAGAAAGGAACGCTCAATCAACCTGAATCCTCTGGTGTCAATCACTCGGCTACTACATCCTCGGATCTTCAGGTTGGTATGAAGTCGAAACTTGAAGTGGAAAATGAAGCAGATGATAATGTTGACTCAGAAGAATAAGCTCCTGTTTCAGGTCATTTTGAGTTAACTATTACTTCATTTCCAATTAACCTTACTAGATCTAGATGATTATATGAAAACTACACATTTGTTTGTTAGTTGAAATAGACCTTTTTTAGGTTTTTAAATTATAAAACCGAAATAGAGCGTTTGCATTTCTTCCAAATACAGAAAAAGGACAAATCTCTTTGAATGTATTAATATTACAGAGCTTAATGAAGAAAGGATCTTGTATTTTATCTCCCCTTCTCCCCCAAAAAAAAAAAAAGAAAACAAAACAAAACAAAATGGAAGGAAAAGAAGAACATGCTTATAGTTTAACTATACTAGTGAGTAGTAAATGCTCCATAGAGCTTAGGTCTCATTCATCATATGTTTATGTTGTACATGTTACAAAATGTTATATACTTAACTTGGTTACTTTTCCGGTAACTTAATTTGCAGCCAAAGGAAACAACAAGGTGGACAGGAATGTGCAACCATAAGAAGAACAAGACCTATCAATAAATCTTATTTTATTCTATTTTGTGAAGATTTAAATTTTTATTTAAAAGCTAATTATGAATTTATTAAATCTTGGGTGTTTAGAGTAAACCGTAACACAGCTCAATTACTATCTTGTTTGGTATTGTAATTGCGGGTTGGTATTAAAACCCAAGTGTACATATTTACTAATCTTATCGTTGTTGTTTATTTTGTTCGACTTGGGTGTCCATATAATATATGCATAATCTTTATATTCGTTATTTAGGTTCGATCCTAATAATATAGAGATTAAAGATGTACAATTAGAAAACAAAATGTTATTTTCTGAATATAGTTATATAATGTAAATTTACGAATTAGATAGATGATTTTTAAAGTGATGTGTAAACACTGTTTTACTTTATAATTGTTCAAATTATTATATAACATAAAATGTAGAAAGCATAACAAATTATCAAAACTATTACAAATAACATAAAATATTATCTTTTCATAAAAAAAAGGAAAAGGCTAAAACCTTATAGAATTATACATTGAGAACTGAAATCAAACTAAATTACTTTAAAGTTAACTGAAGTTACATTATTTTAAAAATAAAATAAACAAGAGTTTATTAGAAAATAATTAAGAAATCTATATAATAATAATAATCTGAATAAATGTGTATGTCAACCCCTTGGAATCATAATCCATAATAAAACCCTTCTTTCACTTTCTCAAGTTTTACATTTATATCTTTTACACATCAATACACAACGTTAAAATACCACCACTCACCAAACGTCTAAATTTAAAACTTTAACATGCATTTTCGGACAAATTTCGAAGGATTTCTAGTTCTAAATTAATCAATTTAAAAATAAAATATTAGTGGTGCACTTCGATTCATCGTATAAAATTATAAATGATTCAATTAATCAAAGGTATCTTCTTGGGTGAATTTGCTCACTGACCAAACCAATAAAACCATAGAAGAAAATAACCATATATTTGAAAAAATTAGGAAAATAGGATTAGGGGTAGGGAAAATTACCAATTTAGTGTTGATAGGTGGTGGTTGATGGTGGTGATGGTGGCCGGCGGAGGTGGCCGGCGGAGATGGCCGGCAGAGGTGGCCGGAGTAGGTGGCCGGCGGAGGGGGTCGCCGGAGGTGGCCGGAGTAGGTGACCGGCGGATGTGGCCGGCGGAGTTGTCCGCCGGAGAAGATCGCCGAAGTTGGCTGTCGGAGTTGGTCGCCGGAAAAAATCGCCGGAGGAGGTCGCCGGAGATGTCGCCGGAGATGTCGCCGGAGATGTCGCCGGAGATGGTGGCCGGAGGTGGTGATTGTGGTGGTAGGGGATGGTGGTTGTGATGGTAGGGGGTGGTGGTGGTTGAAGTGGTAAGGGTAAAATATGTAATTAATATAGAAAATATAGAGTATATAATGTTCATATGGTTAGTATGGTTAGTGGGTTAATTATAATTTTTTTTTGAGTTATACAGTGCAATTCCTCTACTTTTTACTTTGCCGACTGAAAAAGTGAGTCCGGTGTTTAATGGGTTTGTCACCAACTTTTCGTTTTCTTACAAACGAAGACGAAACCCCCAAAACAAAAAGGAGAAACAGTAAAATTGGAACTTGGAAGGATCGAGAATAATTAAAAAAAAAAGGAAGCATCTTTGGAGTTGTTGGGAGTGAGAGAGATATGGAGAGGAGAAAGGTTGTGATGTGTTGCGTCTTAGCTCTACTTGGTTTATTATCAGCTGTTACTGCCTTCGCCGCTGAAGCTACTCGAATCAAGGTTTCTTTCTTCTTCCCTTTTGTTTTCCTTTGTTCTGTTTTTCTAGTGATTTGTCTCATGATTTTGAGTGGTTAATTTCAATCTCTATATGGTGGCTGATATAGATAAGAACTCTCTAAAGAAGTTGTATTTATTGTGGGTTTTGTCTTCTTTTCTTTTTATTGAAATTCGTTTTTGCCTGAAATGCGTTTGAGATGAAAGCTTCAATCTTTGAGATATGAGTTGAATAATAATTGGTGGGGAACTCGTTGGTTTTGGGAATTTTTACCTGTCAAAGAAACAGCAATGGCTCCCCCTCATTGAACTTGTTGGCTAGTTCAATAGTTTTTGACTTTTTGTAAAGACTCTGTGGTAGAGAGTTGTTTTTTTTGGTGTCATGTTGGTATAATTTGGTAATTGCATATGTATTCATATGTTGTCACATTCCACTTAAACCAAGTCTTTATTCATAAGTATTTCTCACAGTTCATTTATGGGTTTTGGAATAACACCATGTTACATTCAGTTTATGGAACAAAGTTATAATCTTTCTTAATTGAGTTTTATATATTGGTCGATTGAGTTGAAAGATCTATGGTAGAATCAGTTAGTCATAAGGATTCTGCAGGGTATGTATGATCAATTACTCAAACTTAATCATATTCTCTTGAACTAAGTTGTTTGTTAGTAAGTTCTTGAAACTTTTTTTCTTCTTGTTGTGTACAATCACTTTTTCCCAAGCCAATGGTTGTCTCTGATTTGTTTTGTGCAACGTTTCGAACATTGTCTGAAGGTTTGTTTCTTCTCATTTTTCTCTTGAAACGACACAGAGATCTCAAGTCAAGGTTACCACCGAAACAAATTCAATAAAAAAATGCAGTTATCCAAGAAGTCCAGCTCACGATCTCGGCTTCACTTCAGCTCTCTTTCTGGTGATGGCTCAGATAATAGTCAGTGTCTCGAGCAGTTGTTTCTGTTGTAGAAAAGGTCCTTCTCCTTCGAGGTGTAAGTGGATTATCTCCTTAATCTGCTTTGTTGTTTCCTGGTAATTCTCTCATCATTTCTTGTTCTTTTGTTTGCTCTAAGTTTCCTACTTGTAATATGCTTACAACTAATGATTTCATCGCATTGCTTTAGGTTCACTTTCGTAATAGCTTTCCTTGTTCTGCTTACTGGAGCTGCACTCAACGGTGAACACATCGATGAATCAACAGATATTGTTAGCCCCTACTTTTGCTACATTGTGAAACCGGGCGTTTTCTCTACCGGTGCTGTGCTTTCGCTTGTTACTATTGCCCTCGGGATTGTCTACTATTTATGTTTGAGCTCAAGTAAGCAAAATGTTGCTGCCACAGTGACCCCGGCGAACCAAGGAGCAGGTATAGCAATGGGCCAGGCTCAGATTCCAGAGAGAGTAGAAGATCCTGTCTTTGTTCATGAGGATACTTACATGAGGAGACAGTTCACTTAAAACAGACAAGGCGTTGCTTGTGAAGCACCTTTAGGTTTAGGAGGGCATATAGATAAAAAGTGATTGTGTTTGTGATTCTTGTATGTGAGAAGATTAAAGACTATGAAACTTTGTAATGATTGCTAATGTTGTTGGAAGTAGAAAACCTTTGGACCCTAAAAACGTCACTTATTATGCATTGTGTACTTTTTTTTCTTCTTCTTTGTTTCTTTCTTATTTCTGTGAGTCAACAAACCTCAATAATGGTTATGGAGAAGTGTTCGTCTGAAACAATCTTGACCATAAACAAAAGATTGTATGGTAAGGTGACATTTTGTCATATTTTGGAAACCATATTTCTTGTAATATCTACCACCGGTCCGACCAAAGCGGTTTGGCACGTGTTATTGAATAAAAAGATTTATGCTTGTTTAGAAAATAAATTCTATCCAAATGAACCGCAAAAATGAAAAATCGTGAAGTAATATTTTACACTAGGAGCACGAATCAACATTTTTCTAAAAATTTATAATATAATAATAAAAATTATTGTTTTATTTTTTTAAAGTTATTTTGTTTGAGATAATATTTATTTTTAATTGTTATGTAAATCTATTAGTCTATTGAATACTAATTATTTTAGAATATTATAGTATTTTACTTTTAACATATTATTACAGTTTTATATTGTTTATTTGTTATATTTGCATCATATTTTGTGAAATATAAAATAGTAATTTTAATATTATAATTGTGAGTAAATAAAAATTATTAATTTATCATCTATATAAATTTAGTTTTACCAACCCGCCAATGTGGAAATTAAAACACACATTTTCATACATTGAGTAATATATCTTCGTTTTAAAAAATTCAAATCACAACATATGTAGAAAAGAATATGCATTTTATTAATCATAAGTATTATATGAAAGTTCTAAACAATTTGTAAATAAAATAAAATAAAGATGGTAGGAGAATCATAATTTGAAATCTTAACAAAATCTTTGAATTTAGTTATTAAAACTAAGTGTATTGTATACTTGGATATAAAATCTTAGTTTTTAAAATTCTGATTGGTTTATATATTTTTTTTAAAAAATAATTAGTAATTTCGTCCATAATTTATTAGAGAGAGAAAATATTTTTTAAAGATTTTTTTAGATTTTTTTAATATTTGATATGTGAGTGTTATTTATTTTTAATTTAATTATATTTATTTAAATTAGTTAATTAAGCTTAATTAATTTGTTTTAATGACAATTGAATGTAATTTTTTACACATTTTAAGGTTAGTTTCATATTTGTACTTCTCAATTAATATAGTAGGATATATGCTTGATTGTTTCAGTTTTTGATATAAATATTAACTACAATGCTTAATTTTTTTGAATGAATGAATTATTGCTTATCTAGAAATAGATTCATCATATATAACTCATAAAGAAGATAGAGGAATTGCACTGTGTAACTCAAAAAAAAATTATAATTAACCCACTAACCATACTAACCATATAAATATTATATACTCTATATTTTCTATATTAATTACATATTTTACCCTTACCACTAAAAAATACTCTCTTCCTTGTTTTTACTCTCTTTAGATCCACGCGTGTTGTTTCCTTTCAATACTACACTTTCTTTGTCTTATTTTAAAACTAAACTACTTCGGTTTGGTTTCTGAATTGACTAGTTCACTTAAGATCGGACCGGATCGGTTTTCCACTAATTGTGAGGTACGCAAATTAATTAAATTGTTAAAATATTGCTCCATTTAAGTTTTTATAATTTATATAAGAAGTTTTTCATTTACTCTGCTAAAAACCTAAAAAATCAAAGGACCACATTTCTTTTTTCGCAATATTACAAAAATGAATAAAATGGCAAATATTATTCTATCATTCGTATTTTATCCATCCATGACATATATTTCATCTTTATTCATTTCATATTTATTTATCTAACTAAAGAAACAAAAATTAGATGAACGAATGTTTGATAATTTTTTTGGTGTTTAGTCATTTTCATTTTGGTTTTATTCATCCATGACTTGTTCATTTATTATTAAACCAATAATAATAAATGATTTTTTTTGGTAATTATAATCAATACATTAAAAGTTTTTGGTTTCTCTTGAGAGCTTGACACATCAGCATTGAGAACAATTCTGGAGGTGACACAACAATTAAAACATGTAACCAATTAAATTAAGACAATTAATACAGCTCAGCCCAGTTTTTTCTTACATAGCAACATTCTGAAATATTCACTATTTCAAATTAAAAAAAAAAAACTTTGTCGAGCTTTTCTTCTGCATTGGTTTGGACGAGCGAACCGCTCGCGGAGAACAACAGCAAGCTCGATCTGATTTCCCTCATCCACCGGGATGATTAGTTTCCAGAACTGGATTTTGTTCAATTTTAGGCCTTTTATCTTTGTTTCGTTTTTAATCTTTCTAGGGTTTAGTCTTTGTTTTTATTTCCCTTTTTAAAGGGGTCTTCGTTTTATTGAATCAATTGTGTTTTCGATTCGTATTAATATTAGTTTTTTCCAGATTTTTGTTTGAGCTATGGATGATGAGATTGCAAAGTTCATTAAAAGAGTGAATCCACCAAGGTAAATTAACTTTGTTTTGTTCTTCTTCCATAAGTTATGATCTATCTTTTCGATTTTAGGCTGAGTTTTTCATTTGATTTTCATTTTAGGGTTCTGATCGATAACGAGGTATGCAAGTATGTCACTGTCATTAAGGTAATCAAAATTTTTACCGGGTTAGGTTTGGTTTGGGTAGAATAGAAGAAATGAGTATAAACATTTTGTGTTTTTTTATAGGTGGATAGTGCGAATAAATATTGAATATTTCTGGAGGTTGTTCAAGTTCTAACTGAGCTTAATCTCACCATTAAGAAAGCTTATATCTCATTTGATGGTGGCTGGTTCATGGATGTTTCCAATGTTACTGATCATGAAGGGAACAAAGTCACCGATGATATCGTTCTTGATTATATTTGTACATTAAGTAATAGCGATCATTTTCTTAGTTTATATTCAGTTTTGGTTAGTTTTGATAATATGGTTATCAACTTTTTTTTGGTGTGTGATTGTTGCAGTCTCTTTGTCCTGATGAGTCTTCTTGCTTCAGTCCATCAATGAGACCATCTATTGGTGTCAAACAATACGTTGACTTCTCTGTGATTGAGCTTACAAAAACTGACAGACCTGGTTTGTTGTCTAAGCTTTCGCTGTTCTTATGGATCTGCAATGCAATGTAGTAAATGTTGAAATATGGACGCATAAAGCAAAAGCAGCATCGGTTTTGCAAGTAACAGAAGAAGAAACCTGCTCTGCAATCACTGGTCCAGATAGGTTATCCAAAATCAGGAAACTTCTTCGTTATGTGCTTATAAGTTGACGCAGTGGCAGAAGATAATGTGAACCGGAAACCATGGTGTGTTCTGCTCTCAATGAAACTCACACAGACCTTTGCTTATAGAGATTATGATGAATGGGATAATAATGTTGATGATGAGGATAAATGTACGTGGGAGAGTAATTCCAGATGTGGATGTCTCCAATTTGCATGATTTAGATTACTCAATTGTGATGATCAAATATAAAGACATATCAAAGCTTCTTTTCGATACCGTCTTTTCTTTGACGGAAATGAAATATGTAGTACCATGTAAGAAGTACTATATCTTAATATCTTTGTTACTATTAAAGTAAGTAAAAAGTTCAATGTATTTATCAACTACCTAATTATTTATCCCCTTTTAATAAAAAGGAAGTACACAACTTAAGTTTTGTAGACTTTATAAAAAATATAAATGGTTACAAATGCATACTAATAGGTTATATATAAGATATACATTAATCATATACTCTTCATAAGATAACTCTTTATATATAGATTAGATTTGTACCCGTGCTAGAGCACGGATTGAAATTTCTTTTGTCTGTATTATAATTTCTAGGATAATTTAGTGTTGTAAACTGAGAAACGATTGTTATTATTATTATTATTATTATTATGTATGAATATGAAAGATGTATTTTGGTGAATAGAGATCTGAATGATTTATATCAATGATTTTTAACCATAACCGGACCATCCGGTCGGTTCGATCCAACCACAATCCGATAGGTATTCCGGTCCAGGTAACCTCTAAAAACCTAACAACTAAAACCCGCAAAAAACCAGAAAACCCCGCTAAAAACCCGTGAACCAGTGGTTAAACCGGCGGGTCGGACTGGATTGTCGGTCTCAAATTAAAATATTTTATTTTTGGTCACACTTTAAACTCAAACAAAATTAAAAATAAATGTTGTTATTTATAAAAGAATCAGTTAGTTATTTTATCTAATCATTTAAAAGATTAATTTTAGTTGTTTAATACTTAACTATATATGTTTTGTTCATATATTTATAGAAAATTAGATGTTATATTCATAAAACGTAATCAAACTAATAAACTAATTGACCCGTAATTCAATCGGTTTGACTTGTTGACCCAGTGATCCGAAAGACTTCCGGTTCACCTTCCGGTCCGGTTTTAAAGACATTGATTTATATTAAAAGCTTGGAAGGTGTTAGGTCATATTTTATTTTGAAATCCACAATAAAATCTCGGAAATCATGATTAAGTGTGATTAATTATCAAGATTTTATTCCTTTTTACGCCTAACATTATATTTTTATGCCTAACACTATATATGGTGTAACAATATATGGAATAATTAAGTTTTTTTTGGAAATTGTATAAATCATTGGAATATTATCTTTAAGAGGATTCTTTGAGATATTCTTAAGTGTATTCGTAATTTCATATAGCCCACAGATTTCACCTATAACTTAACCAACCTATATTTAATATATTTATATATTTTGTAACCAACTTATAAAAGTTATATATTCTATAAAAAAATTTTGTGTACTTCCATTTTATTATACAAAAAAAAGTTGTGTACTTTCTTTTATGATTGAGAGTATATTTTAATCTCCTTTAATAATTTGGTTAACGTTGTGGTCTATCAATAAAATCTCAGAAAAATAAATTGGTAATATTGTGATTGTAGATCTTTGGAAACAACATGATTTTCCGTTTATGATTTTCGATTACAATTAAGATTTTATTTGTTACCATTAATATATGAACTATAACTTGTAACCAATTAATATATAGATTAATCTATAACCTATGTATAACCTATTTATAACCATTTATAACCATTTATTAAAATTGTAAAGTCTACCAAAACAATGTTGTGTAGTTCTCTTTTATTAAAAAGGGGATAATAAATAATAAATCCATAAATCGTGGAACATATAGATAATAAATAATAAATCCATAAATCGTGGAGCAAATATATCATGAAGATCACAACATAGTTATTTCAAATGATCTTCTTTTTAATAAAAGAAAAGTACATAACATAGTTTATATTATTTATATTATAATATAAAATAAAGAGAAGTACACAATATAGTTTATATTATAGTGATTAAATTATATTATTTAATTTAAAATTATAATCGCGGAGTTATTTCAAATGATCTCTTTTTTAATAAAAAGAAGTACACAATATAGTTTTTGTAGACTTTATATTTTTAATTAATTATAAATAATTACAAATAGGTTATAGATAGGTTATAGATTAATTCATATATTAATGGTTACACCTAAATATTGGGTGCAACTTTAATTGGAGATATTCCAAATTGATAATTGATATATTAATGGTAATAAATAAAATCATGGATCTTTCAAACTGTATTTTCAGAAGATTTTAGTCATATATCAAGTTGTTTCCAAAGATCTTTAAACACAATATTAGAAATTTACTTTCCACAGATTTTATTGATAAACCATAACGTTCAATAAAAATTAGGGCCATGCTAGAGCACATATTGAATTTTGTTTTTATATTATAATTTTAAGACTTACAAACTCAAGCACGAGTTAAATTTTTATATACTCTAGCACGGAAGCTGCTGGACACACTCTAGCACGGATTAATAATTTTATATACTCTAACACGGGTTAAAATTAATAATATAAGACTTACATAATACATTTACATTTCATGAATAATATTTACAATAAAAATTATTTGCATGAGTTGCATCTAAATAATATTATATACAATTACATATATAATATTTTAAAAATAATAAAATGTATTTCAACCTGTGCTGTAGCACGGATCCAAATCTAGTTATACTAATAATGATATGAATTAGTCACTTTCATTTCTAATGACAGACTTATTTATCTGTAAAATAAATTAGATAAAAGATTCTTGTAAAAATAAAAGATTAGTGGTGCACCCCGATTCATCATATAAAATGACTCAATTAATCAAAGGTATCTTCTTTATGAGTTATGATGCATCTAAATCTTTTTTTAGATAAGCAATAAAACATTCATTCCAAGAAACAACAATCATGTAGTTATATCAAAAACTGAAAAAATCAAGTATATAATAAGTAAACTATTACTTTAATTAGTCGTATACAAAACGGTAAATTATACTCTCTCCCTCCCAAGTTTGTTTTTGTCAAACAAGCCCATATGTTAAGTTATCGGAAGAAACTCTCCTCATCAGAGAGCCAAAAAGGTACCGATGTGCTTACATGGGAAAAACAGAAACCTCGTGTTCTTGCACATCTCGCAAGTTATATAATGTTTTTAGCAATATACGATCCTTACTTTATAAAGATTTCAAAATATCTCAATTATAGTTCAAGACTAATTTCCACCTATAGCACACAAAATTAGTGATTAGCGATAATCGCCTACCTTAAAAAAATACAAAAACAAACGCAATATCTATTAATTAACCACCTTTCTTTATACAAACCTATATACATTTAAATAAATATAGAAATGCATTATCCTTCAAACTTATTCTCATCGTCGACGGCTCGTCCAAAGATGAAATCTTTGTTGTCCTTGGTCTTTTTATGTTTGTTTCGAATAAACAAATTAGGTTTTTGCTTAGCAGAAGAAGCTCGAAAGGCTAACAACGGAGTTGGAAGCCCTGGATTCACAAGTGTCACTAGTTTCGGAGCTATTGGCGATGGAAAGACCGATGATACTAAGGTGTGCATATTACATAATAGAATCATCACACTATCAAATTGGTATATATAATCTTTGTTTAAGTGTGTATGTGCTTGCGTTATGTATGTTTTTTTATCAGGCTTTTCTTAAGGCATGGGAAGCTGTATGTAAAGGAGGAAGTAGAGGCAATACAAAGATTCTAGTGCCTCAATGGAAAACATTCATGCTTAAGCCTCTTGCATTCGTCGGTCCATGCACCTCTTCCTCTATCTCCTTTATGGTATATATAACTAACTACTTTAATCTTCTTTCTTTAATTAGTTTCAAACTCTTTGAATAGTCCAACCTTTATGTGAAAATGAATTTATTAGAAATTGACATTTAGCTTGTTTACGACCATAACTTGAACAATTGTTTAATTGATTTGGTGATTTATTTACATTAGATAAAAGGTAATCTTGTGGCACCGAGTTACACTTGGTATGCGGGAAGATACCCAACATGGATTCATTTTGACAGTATCAACGGCCTAGTTGTCACCGGAGGTGGCACCATCGATGGTCGTGGTTCTTTGTGGTGGGGCCACGTTAATAACCGCCCCTCTGTAAGTCCATTTGCAAGACCCCCACACTCAAATTTATGAACCTTGGTCAAATCGTTTATCAGTTTTTTGTTGTTTCTTACTTTGGTTTCATAGGCAATGAAGTTCAACAACTGTAATGGTCTTAGGATTTCTAATCTCCGGCACTTGAACAGCCCTCGGAGTCATGTAGGACTAAGTTGTTCAAAGAACATCGAGGTCTCGGGTCTAAATATGACTGCACCCGGCGATAGTCCCAACACCGATGGTATTGACATATCAAACTGTAAAAAAGTTAACATACACGACTCAGTGATTGCCACTGGAGATGACTGCATTGCCATTAATAGTGGTTCCTCTGATATCAACATAACCGGCATTTTCTGTGGCCCCGGTCATGGCATCAGGTGAATCTTAAATCCATGATTCACAAACAATCATCATATAATATAATACACACAAAGGTAAAATAATCATATAGAGAGTACGGATTGATATTATAGTGTAGGAAGCCTTGGAGTAAATGGAGATTTTGCAACCGTTGAAGAAGTGAGGGTAAAAAACTGCACTTTTACACACACTCAGAATGGTGTCCGAATCAAGACATACCAGGTTGTCCATTATATTTCTTTTCTTCATCACTGATACTCGATCTTCTTCAGCATACTTCTCAATTAAATCCGGTTTCATGTGTGAGTGTGTTTGGTAGAACGGATCAGGATATGCTAGGAAAATCTCATTCATGGATATTAACATGGTTGCATCCGAAAACCCTATTATCATCGACCAGAGCTATCACAATGGGGGAACAAATGGAGGAAAGGGCAAGTCATCTAATAGATATCAAAATTGTCATTTGGCAAAACCAAAATCTCAGACCGGTAATGGCAAAGGAGTGAAAGTGAGCGATGTGCGTTACACTAGAATACACGGGTCATCAGCGAGCGATCAAGCTATCACATTGAACTGCGATGCAGACTTGGGATGTGTTGGTATTGTGATGGACAATGTGAATATGAACTCAGCGACAACAGGTCACAAGGTGTTTGCTTCATGCAAAAATGCTCATGGGTCTTTTTATGATTCGAAAGTAACATGTCTTAAAAAGTACTATCTATGATTCTTGTAAATATATATTTTCATGGTGAAACTGAAATCCATTCCTTAGAACTTGGAAGAATAAAAAAAAAGAAATTGGATTCTTCTCATTTTTGTTAGAAGAGAACCGTTTTAATCCGAGTTTAATTCAGTTAGAAAAGTTTAAAAGTGGATCTAAATTATTGGCTGAATAAATGTTTGATGTTTCAGTTGGGTAACTTTGCAATAAATCCTGCAGAGAAAAGTTGGGTTTTTAGGTTCATATAACAAAGACTGAAACTTTTGTGTCCACCACAGACACAAAGGAACAATAAAACTCCCTAAAGGAGGATACTTGATAGAGAGATCAAATTAAAGTTATGATTATAAACTCTGCAAGATGTTCATGGAGCAGAGCAGCTTAGCCTAATTAGCTACCTATTCCATTAACTGGAGTAAGTCCCTAAGTTGATGAGCGTTACACATGATTATATCAAACCAAGATGTTTAAAACACAATTAAACAATGTTCTCCAAGCGTAAAGCATCATCAATTGGGAAGATTTAAGAGTTAATTAAAATCCAAACGAGTACCAAATCAGAGACCAAACACAGATTAACATATATATTAAGATCCTTACAACTCCAGATCAAACATTGAAACACACCAAAAACCTAAAAAGACGACTCAAGTAGAGAAAACACCAAAGAAACTCGACAAAAACAGTAAACGACCTTAAGACGAAGAAGGAGGGCTCTTAATTGCTCTTGAGCCTCTCAACTCTCTGGTTAAGCTGCTCAATCCTAACAACCAATTTCGTGACAGAGTAAAGAATCCAGTAAAAAACAAGAGCCGAGGCGATCAAAAGCGCGTTACGCTGAGACTTCATGATTGATTTCTGGTGACGAAGATGCTCAGAAGGAGTACACGAATCGCCGTCGCACGAAGGTCTCGTCTCGTACTTCCAGTAGATATCCATAAGAAGGAATAAACAGAAAGGGATGATCGAGAGGAAAGGTTTGAGGAGATTACGAGTCACAGCAACCAATCCTTTGCGGAGAGCGTCGAGTCCAGGCATCGTCAAGAGAATCACCATGATCGCTTCTGCCGCTGCTGCGTAGCCTAATACAACCCATTCGAGAGCCATTCTGGATCTTAGGTATTGATGGATTACGAAGAAGAGGCTTTTTTAGATCTGAATCGGTTCTGATTTTGATTTTTGATTTTTCTTAGTGAGCAAGTTTAGGTCTTCTTCGATTTTTGGTACAAAAAGAGGAAGAAGATGTACGGAGGATGAAGCACGTGGCGTTTGTGAGGTGTACGCGTCTCACACGTCGAGGTTTCAATGGGCCTTATTACCTCAGCCCAATATATTGGTTTCCAATTCCATACCTCTAATCCCTATTTTTAAAATCTCTGGCTAGTAGTACAGATTACGCACCGCAAAATTGATTAATAATTAATTTCCATCTAGCATCGATTATTTAATTATATATATGTAATTTAATTATAATATATCTAATCCGATTATTTCTTGCTCAATTTTATATATAATAATTATTTTTAAAATCAAATATGTATTTTTTTAATGATATTTTACAATAACTAATGTATAAAATACATATATTTTATTTATTATTAATTTAATAAAATTACCTTAAAACTAGTTTCCGTTTAATCTTCGATTCTCTTGCTAGGCGCTAGGTTCACGCTGACTGCCCGACTAGCGCCTAGCAATTTTTAAAACAGGAACCACTCTTTAAAAACTCCCATTGGCCAAAAACTAAAAGACCACCGATTAATTAGACTTTCTTTTTTTTTTTTGTAGTTGGACTATAATTGAGAAAATCAAAGTTGTAACTGAAAATGATTTACAATGATTTAACTCCCAAGTTGACGTCATCAAACATTCATTCTTGGTTTACAAAATTACAAAGCTCAATTAAGAGGAGGGCTTGTTTCAATGTCACTGACATATAGTTCAAAATTTTCATTGAAGTCCATAATCAAGCAAAGCTCCAACAGCTCCAAAATTTTAGTAAATCACTCTTTTTTCTTTTTCTTTTTAGTTTAGTGGATAAATACAGAACGTTAATGTTATTATCATAAAATATATGAAATGTATGTAAAAGTCGTTAGTTTGTTTCCCGCATTGAATGAATAATAACGCAAAAAAGAATAACAAAAGCTCCATAAACGAAAAGATCCATGAAAATCTTAAACAAAAGAATCAGTTTAACATCAAAAGCAAGAATTATCCAATAACCAAAAAGCTAACATAATTCAAAGTCTTTATCATCGTCATCCTCTATGACAACCCAATCTTCATTGATCTCTATAGTTTCAAGAGGTTCCTTTGCATTTTGAGCTTGATCCTCAGTTTTCTTTTCGTTCTTGTCCGAATTATTTACAACATTAGACTCTTTTTCTGGCAGAGTCACATTAATCATATCCTTAAGTTTAGGTTTAACTGAGAGAGATGGAAGAATTAGAAGATTACCAGGAAACTTGGATGCTTCTCCAAATACTCTATCTTCACCACGAGTTCCAAGCTCTACATAAATCTTGTTGATTTCAGACTTGGTTACAGGAGTGGAACGTTTGCGTAAACGTGAGTAACCAAATTCATTCCATGAAATTTCTCCATCTACATATTCATCGTATCTTTTGAAAGTTTCTTTGAAATCTTCATAGTCTTTTGCTCTTGACATTTTTGTTGTTGATGTTTACACTCTATGAAGTTGATTTATTTATGGTGATTCTGAAGATCGTGTGAAATGAATTCTGTTTATATATTATATAAGCTAGAAAGTTTATCTATTTACAAAACTGATTCTTTTGTAAATATTACTCTCTCGTTTTTCCTTATTTCTTTTTATTTCTTTTATAAAATTACGATTTGATTAGTTTCTTTATTACATAATTATATTATTAGAGACCATTTTTTAAAAGCTCCCATTGGCCAAAAACTAAAAGACCACCGATTAATTAGACTTTTTTTCTTAGTTGGACTATAATTGAGAAAACCAAAATTATAACTGAAAACGATTTACAATGAATTAACTCCCAAGTTGACGTCATCAAACATTCATTCTTGGTTTACAAAATTACAAAGCTCAATTAAGAGGAGGACTTGTTTCACTGACATAGAGTCAAAAATTTCATTGAAGACCATAGACAAGCAAAGCTCCAACAGCTCCAAGACCGGCCAATAAGCCAACAATGACACCAATCGGAGGCAATCCTCCTCCTATGGCCTTTCCTGTGTTCACATCATACTTCGCAAACCTCTTCTTTGGTGCTATACATTGAGGACATACGTATGTGTCCGGCTGGAAGAAAACATCAAAAGCTTAGTTACAAATATCTAGATATAGACCTAAAAAAACCGAAAACGTTATGCAACTGAAACCAAAGTAATATAAATTGAAACTAGAAGATTCACACTCACTTGATCATCAAAAGGTTTGGATAAAGTGTATATGAATCCACAATCAAGACAAATGTGAGTAGCTCTTGTCTGCAAAAGAGAATGATATTAAGACAAATCAATCGAGTTAAGCTTCTATAAAAGGGGTTTAAGATGCAATCATATAGGAACAAAAGATTGCTACTAGCCTTCTGAGTCTCAGTTAACTTCCTTCCAAACCTCGGAGGAGCCGGACGCTTATTTAGTTTCTTGACATCAACGTCTGCACCTCTGTGTATGATAAAAAATTACATCAGAAACCAATCAAGAACCTCACACAAAGCATTTCTCCTCTAACACACATCGACACAATATGTATTTAACATAATTTCCACCATTGTTAAAGGGAGGCGAGTCCAATGCATCACAAGAAACCTCAAGTACCAATTTGTGAAGCTTAGTATTGCGAAAACTTAAAGACTTATCAGCCACAGCATTAGACCATGGAAAAATGTGATAAAGAGTTTATGTTTTCACTGATTTTCTTGTGCCAAGAATCAAAGGACACACATAATTAAACTATCTGCTACGATTTATGATCATTTCAATCTTAGAATTAAACCAAGAGAGGCAAACACATAACACTCACCTGCTAACAACAAAGTAGACAGAATCAGGTTTAGCCTGAATTGCGGTTTTAGTAAAGCCTAGCTTATCTGCAGGCCAAAGCTCATCTCCAAAGAAGCTGCTTGTATAGATAACTTGATCTCCTGATTTAAGCCCAGCTTTAGCTGCGTTCCCACCTCCTTCCACACCCTGACAAACCCCCATGATAATAAATCAAACAACATGTTTACAAGAAGAATGCCACTTCATTGCAGAGTTAGTTAGTAAAACAAAAAAAACTCACGGTGATGACAACTCCACCGCCTTGCTTCTGTCCTAGAGTCAGACCCAAAGGCTTGTCTACTTCAACCTCTATTGTCTTGGAAGCTGCTGTTCTTGCTTTGATTTCGAATCTCCTCAACCCATTTAACCCTCCGATCTTTCTCTCAGAGACAGCAAAGATCTCTGATACACTCTTCTTCGAATCTTCCAAAGACACTCCCTGAAACACAGATTTCTAAAACACACAAAGATTCATACTTTTAGATGAAGCCAAGTCCAAATCACATTCAAGAGAAATCAAACTCGACCCTCCACATTAAGAAATTCAAATTCGTTTGTAAAGAGATTGAAAAGAAGAGAGAGAGAGAGGAGACCTGGGAAAAGACAGAAGCAGAGGAGGAATGGAGTTTTGAAGATGGGTTTGAAGTTGAAGCAGTTTTAGTGAAGAAGGAAGAGACAGTAGTAGCTCCTGAAATCGCACCAGACGTTGCCATCTCTCTCTCTCTTTCTAATGTGATCCGAACGACGAAAGCTTGTTTGAATTCTTAGTTTCGATCTTGTTGCATGCGTTGCTTTGTAAAAGGATGATGCCTAGAGAAGTTTTTTTTGTTTGTTTTAGTGGTGATGTGTCAAAAGCTCCAAGAGATAACCTTTTCGTGGTAATCGCAACATTTTCGTGTGTTACACACGGTCCACTCTGTCCACACACTCTTTCCCCAAACAAGGATCACAAATATTTCTGAATATTAGATTATTAGTATAAAATTTCTTGATTTTAATTATATTCCTAATCCACGAAATCAATCACGTTTTCAGTGTAACCTTTGATTATTGTTTGACTTGACCATGCTCTTGTGTCTTGCTTCTTGCTTGTACGAGCAAAGGGGCAATCATGTCATCAACATCATCTATCCTTTAAATTTTACATGATGGGCTTAATTGTGAAAAGCCCGTTAGAGGTCCTATGGCCCGGTTGTTACATTCGTAGAGTTAACGGCGTCAAACGAAAACCCAAACGGGGACGTTAGATTTGATTTGACTAATCGAGATTCGAGACTACTGTATTTTCTAAGAAAGTAACGGAGCACACATGAATCGTATGGTATGGTGTGCTCTCTTTTTATGTCTCCTCCCATCTCTTCCACGCTAAATATTATTTAAACACACACACTCAACTCACAACTCACTATCCTCTCTTCTCTTTTCTCTTTCTCTTTCTCTCTGGTACTACAGAAACAGAGTAAACAGAGTGGATGGCAGCTAAATCGAAGAGCATTGTTGCTGTGGTGATCGGGAAGCACATAGTCAATTGTGTTCGTTCAGGCCCCTTCGCATCTGGTCTCCTCGCTTCTCGGTATTTCTATCTCTTCCTCTTCTTACTCACTCTCCCTCCATTGTTCTTCATTTTCATAAGTTTCGTAAATATATTGTTCTCGAAAAGAAATGGATAAGAAACTAAAGGGAAAAACGTATTTTAATTAGAACATAGACTGAATATCGCATAATAGGTTGTCTAGATTGTTGTGTTATGTCACGTACATATATGATATATGGTGATAACACAAAAAAAAAAAAAAAAAAAACAAAACAAAAACTTCATAAGGTTTATTATACTTTATACGAATCCCTTCTTTATTTATTTTTTTACGTAAATGTTGGATTTTTCTAGTTTATTTCAGATCATCGATATCACGTCCAACATTTGCAGATTATAGGTACAAGATTTGCCGTAGATTATTTTTTGTAACTTAAAATGTATATATAAGTATATTATTATTTTCAGTTGTAGGGAGATGTATCTTTTTTTTAACATAGAATAGAAGCACAGATCACACGGTAGTCGGATATGGCATATCCAATAGGGCGCAAAGAGGATAATACCAAAAAGGTCCTAAACCAGTTTTTCCATTCATAGTGTGACACGTGTCTTTTTCAGATTATTAATTCCCTCCATCTTGGAGAGGGTCAACTAAGAGAAACAATAAATCTTGCCATCTTGGAAAGGGTCCTCACTTTTTTCGTTTAGAAGTGATAATAATTAGTAAGAACTTATTAACGAATCCAAATTCTGAATATATGTATCTACGAGGTCATACGTACCCTCGTGTAGTCGTGTTTATTTTTTTAATTTTTAAAAAAGTCGTGTAGACTGTGTGGATCGTGTAGAATACTGGATATTATGTACAAATTAGATACGGATGAACATTACCCACCCATCTCAACTACTAACAGAGAAAAACTTTTTTTTTACTTGGCTCATCTAATCTTCTTGGTCGAAGGGATCATGTTTTGTGGCCAACGAGTTTATCGGGTATTTTCTTGTAAACAAGATTGTACCATTCTGAATCTAGACGAAGCCTATTTAACTAAAATCTAGATTTTTGTATTCATGTCATCCACCTTGGTCGATTAGACGTGACGTGACCGAATTTATTTATTGGAAAATCATATATATATATAAATAAATGAACCGACAGCATGCAGGAATATGTAATGTTAGTGGGTCGACATCTCAATAACCATTTTTATTTGCGATACCATATTCTCTTTTTAAAATATATGGGAACCTTTTAATTTCTGAACCAAAGATAAATTGGTGGGGTTATATACTCAATCATATTCCTTGTTTTATTCATGTACTGCTATAGTGAAAGTCTCACTTTGATACAAAACATATATATGAAAGAAACCAATATTATATTTATCGGTAAAACCAAACTTTTTCTCCTCTAGAGGTATTGCTAATAGGAATGGTCACACATCGGCCTATGATAAGAACGTAGAGGAAGATATGCAATCGAGTAAAGTGCCTGATGAACTAATAAAGCCTGACTCCGACAAATATTGGTCTCCTCATCCTCAAACTGGTGTCTTTGGACCTTCCTCGTCCTCCTCAACCGACACAACGGACGAGAATCGTGGGGGTCAGGAGGACTCAGTGATGGAGGAGAAAGCTTGGTTCCGTCCTACAAGTCTCGAGGATTTGGACAAGACTCACCATTCATAGCCAAGCAAACTCTTCCTCTATGTGTGTTTACGTACCCAATGTTATAATAAAAATTTGAAGTGTGGCATGTTATAATATGCGTTTCAAAAGGAACAAATTTTCTTGTGTTATGATGTTGTACGAGTTTTAAGTTATAATGCTTGTTTTGCTTCTTTTTATTCTGCTTTTGAAAATTACTTTTGGTGAGTCCTAATTATCTTTTAAACCTACAAAGGGAAAAGTATCGAGTCATTACACAAGCAAAAGGATAAGCTATAACGAGAAAAAGGTATTTGATTTGGACTTCATCAACACGAAAATTGAAATAATTTGAACTGTAGAATATAGAAAACGACTTAAAAGACCGATACAACAAATCACTCACAAATCACAATACCATTTACACTCTCATATGGGCTTACAGTTTCTAAGGCCCATGGCTATACTTTTTCTTACTCAAATATGGCCCATGACTATATTTATATCTCTCTGATTTACAAAAGAAGATTCGAGCGAAAATTTTTTGGGAGCCTATCATTTTGTCTTTTTTTTTTTTACTGTATGATTGAAATAAATAAAATATTCCTAAAAAGCTCTTCAAAATACAGTAATTTTCTAATTCAGAATATATCCTCCTTATTTTGGCAGATACAAAATATACAATAATGTGTACCAAGTAACAAAAACGGAGAAAGAGTGAAATAAACCCAAATTAAAATATTTAAAAAAAAAAATTCAAAATTCAAAAAATCCGCTCCAACGGTCACACCTAGAGATTCATTAATGGTGGCTTCTCGTCTTCTTGGGGAAATGAGGTATAAATACCCCTTACCCTCACATCTTCACACTCATAGCAAAAAACATCTTGTTTTCTCTGTCAACAAAATTCGATTTCTCTCTCTCTCTCTCTCTCTCTCTCAACACCCAAAAGAAACTTCTCTCGATTTCGTCGCCGGAGATGGATTTCCACAGCCTTCTCAGAAGAGATCTTCAATTTCTCTGCAAGAGGAACAAAATCCCAGCCAATATGACCAATCTCGCCATGGCCGATGCTCTCAGTGCTCTTGAGATCGTAAGTCTTTCTTCTTCCTCTGTTCGCTCCGTTTCCGTTTTAGATCCTGAGAATCTGTAGTAGTTTTGTTTAGGGATCCATATCTATGATTCCGATTGTGACGAAGATCTGTGTAATCGAACATGAGCGAGTAATCATTTTAGTTTTTTTTTTTTTTGTTTGGAAAAGTTTCGATCTCAGATCTATTGTTCTGATCGATCCCTGACTTGATTCAGATTTGTGCATGATCGATTTGTTAAAAGTCTTAGAGCCGGAGATGTTTTTGATTCTTAGATCTCAATGTTATCGCTGCCTTATTCATCGATTAGCTCTACCTCTGTTGATGCGCTTAGACTCTTAATCTAAGAATGGTGAATTTGGTTGATCCTCATAAATGTTTATGAATTGCGTTATTTTGCTGTGAGATCAATTTGGGAGTCGTGGTTTTGCCTCTTGAGTTGTCTATGTGTTTGATCTTGAGTCATTTTGGTCATTGCTTGTGGTTTCATTTAACATTTATGCTCTTAGATTCTGAATTACATGTGCAAGATTAATTCCTACTACTAATGTTTTGTTGCTTTATACTGTATGTTGGATCAATAGGTTGAAGGTCTTGATGAGTACATGAATCAATCCGAGGTGTCTCCAACCAGTGTAGCTAAGAAGCCACCAAATACTGCAACGAGAACAACTCGAAGAAAGACTACAGTGAAAGCTGAGCCTCAGTCGTCTTCGTTGTTGGTATCCCGTTCTACGAGCAAGTCTCTTGCTGGAGAAATGGACCAGGAAAACGTTCCTCAAGAACCCAAGACTAGCACTGTCAAGTTTGAAGCCAATGTGCCCAAAACGCCAGCAGCACGAACCACAAGGAAAGCTTCAGCAGCAACTTCTTGTGCTAAGAAGGATGAATTGGTCCAGTCGGTGTACAGCACTAGAAGATCAACCAGGCTGTTGGAAAAATGTATGGCTGATCTGAGTTTGAAGACAAGAGAAACTTTGGATAAGCCAGCGAGGAATGAAGATACAGAACAAAAAGTATCTGCGCAGGAGAAGAATCCATCTGGTTAGACATACAATGCATTTTCTCTGTTTCAATGTCTGTGCTTAAGTCAAATAAGTTGGTTGATCTATAATGAATGTTGTGGTAATATGCAGGTTCAGAGGCTGAAGTTATCCCAGGTAGAGATTTAAGTGTTTCTATGGAACAAGTATGGGAGAACTTGAAGAGTGACAGTGACCAAGTAGTTGGAGATCTTGAGGTATATGTTGATATTGGTGATATTGCTGCTATGGATGCAAACACTGAGACCAACAAGGAAGAGATGAGTGAAGCTAGGGCTGATGATAAAGGTAACAGAAGCATTTATATACCATCAATGTTTATATTTAGTTATCTTGTTTGCATTCTAAATGTTGCAGCTTTCTTTTTGCAGAATCTGAGAATAGCTTAGTCAAAGTAGACAAACAAGAAGAAACTTTGCAGGTCATGTGTGAGAAGAAGAATGACAGTGATCAGGAGATTGGAGATCTCGGTGATATTCCTGTCTTGGATCATGCAAACACTGAGACACACAATGATGATAATGGTATTGGTATGCAACAAGTATAGAAATAACTCGCCTTAACCAGTCTCTTGTTTACACTACTAAATCAAAATGTCTTTTTTTTTTTTCGCAGAGTCCAAGAACGTTCTAGCTTCCAACAGTTCTTCAGTAGACCCACAAGAAACAGAACAGGCAATTAAGGAGAATGAGTTTGAGCCTGAGAAAATCGACAATTTCGATGTAGAGGCAAAGGAGGACAAAACAGAACAGGCAATTCAGGAGAATGAGTGTGAGCCTGAGAAAATCAACAATTTCGATGTAGAGGCAAAGGAGGACAAAACAGAACAGGCGATTCAGGAGAATGAGTGTGAGCCTGAGAAAATCAACAATTTCGATGTAGAGGCAAAGGAGGACAAAACAGAACAGGCAAATCAGGAGAATGAGTTTGAGCCTGAGAAAATCTACAGTTTCGGTGTAGAGACAAAGGTGGACCAAACCGATAGTGATGCTGGTGATTCGAAAACCGAACAGGCAATTCAGAAGAATGACGCTGAACCTGAGAATATCAACAATTTCGATGAAGAAGACACAATGGTGAACCAAACCAATAGCGATGCTGGTGATTCAGAAACTGAACCGGAAGATGATTCTGATGTTGACTCAGAGAGTACTATCTCTGAAGCTGATTCGAACCAAGCCGTACTGGGATCTGATATTGCTGATGAAGAGATGACTCTTTCGGAATCAGAAGGCTCTGCTGCTAGTGCTCCAAATTCTCCTCCTCTTCTTGAAAAGGCTGAAGTCAAAACAACTCCGTTATCTCCATTTGCAGCAGGATCAATATCAGTTCAATTTCCAAGACCATGCAAATCGACAACTCCATCAAAGAACTCGGCTCTGAAGCCTGTCAATGTCGAGAACAAAGAGAACATCATGGAGTTGATGATGAATGTTGACCATTATGAGAATGGAGAGAAGAAAGGTGAAGAGGCTAAGAAGAAGAAGAAGGTCGGGATTGATGAAGAGAACTTGAAAGATGCGAGCATGAGGCAACTGAAGAAGATGATGAAGGACCTTACTATAAAGAACAGTAACAGAACTGCGTTGCAGATATTGCCTGGTAATAATCAGACTGCAGAGTAGAGAGAGAGAGAGTGACTCAAACAAATGTGCTTGTTTTTTTATTTTCTAATCATACAGATGAAAGAAAGTGTTTCCTTTTGTTAACACTTATGCTTTGAATAAAAAAACTCAATTTGGAAAAAGACGTGTGTACTTTGATTACATTTAAATGTTGTTGTGATTGGACAGAAGCAACCAAACGATGAGAAGTTCGGTGATGTGGTTGATGTTGAGTTTCTTTTATAGTTTTGGATTCATTCAATTTAGGCTCGACAAATTTTGTTCCTTTTCTCTGCTCAAGTTAGATGGAGTATTGTCTTGAGATTATTGCTTTTGTACTTTGATATTTCTCTGCTCAAGTTTTAGTAATGCAGCTCAAGAATATGTTAGAAATGTCCTTGATCATCATCATCTGTTGTTGTCTTTTCAGCTCAATCTACAGCTTCTGTTTTACTGGAGAGGAATTCGCTTCGAAGTCCATCAAGGAATCTAGAGAATGGAACGAAGCCTTTGTGCCTCCACTTTCCTCTTGTCGGATTAATCCAGGTTTCTACGGATTGGGAAGGTCGTCTTCTCAAGAAGCTAAATATTTGTGTTACTTCTAATTCTAAACACTCTTCAATCAGACCATATTGAAGATATGATCAAAATTCTTGTTGTTACTGGCCGGTTGTTAGACTCAAGAGAGATGATCAAAAAGTAGTGAGCAAGTCTTATACAACCACAAGTTCATACACAGATGCAGTGATTCCTCATTCAGATTAACAGCCAAGACAGCTCAATGTGAAGTCACATAGAACGAAGTGACGTTGTGAACATTGGTGTCTTATTGAGAAGATCCAAGAAGTGAGAGCTCAACCAATCATGTTTTAAGCTCATAAGAACAAGTCATTTATAAGCAGCTGGGTAAACCTGAAAGTGCATCAGAGCAGAAAGAAGGGAATCGCGGAGTAATGCAACATAACAGATATATGCTTAGCAGCTGAGTAAACTTGAGGTGCAACAGAGTATAAAACAGAGCATACAACAGAGTAAACTTCGATTGACTTGGTGTGTTTGGAAGTTGTTGGAGACGAAGAAGCTTAGCCTTATATTACCTCTTTTTTGTTTTCTCTTGTGAAGAAAGAAAAATGATTTAATTTTTTAGGTCGTCATGAAGCAAATCAATGAGAAGATCCATTTCATGTTTCTTGAGAGAGAAGCCAACCTCCACACCACCATTTCCATCTCTGCTCTCCGCCATGGAAATCACTTCGCCTTGGTCAATGGACACAAGCACCACTTTCTCCGGTCTGCCCCACCCGAAATCCAACCCGTATACTCCCAACCGGGTCGAACCTGAAACGCCGAGAAATTGTGCTCCTGGTGGAACAGTCGCAAATGCTATCATAAGCTCTGGATTCGTCCATGCTACACTCTCGTCCAATGCCTCAACCGAATCACTAACTAAACTCGCAGCAGCCAAAAACCCTTCTTCACTCATAAACGTCTCTGCCTTTAAGGGCATTTTAAAACAAGCAGAAAGGCAATTGCCAAAATAAGTCGATGGAACCGGTGGAACCATGAGGCTTCGACAATCCACCGCAAATCTGTACCCGACTGGTCTCTCCTGATCACCGCCTCTGGCTTTGATTAAAGCCGTCATTGCGTACGAGAAAACTACCACAAATGTCGATAACCGCAGCTCCTTCGTTGCTGAGGAAACAGATGATTCTCTCTTGAGTCGCTCTCTAAGCTTCTCAACGTCTTCTCGAGTGAGACTGAGAGTGTATCGAGTCACGTCAGTACCGACCTCCCCCGACGGCACAAGCTTTAAGCTTTTGGGATTTTCTGGTTCTTTACCGCCGCTGAACATTTTGGCTAATGAGTGCCAAGCGTTTAAGACCTCTGTAGCCATATCCCTTGGAGTTTTTATGACGGCACGATCGTATAATGGGGTTAGATCCTGTGGTAGGGAAGTGTGTGCCGTTTCTTCTTCTTTACATTTGTGAGCCCAGGATTTGAGAAACATGGTTGCCGTTTGTCCATCCATAACGCCATGGTGTGAGTTTACGCCAATGCAAAACCCTTGGTTTGGAAATAACGTGACTTGAAACGACACGGCGGAGGCCGAGTCGTCGGAGACACTTAACTCGGGGACTAACGGGTATAGTTCAATGGAGAAGAACGGTAAGTTGCCGGATAAACGAGAGAAATCAGCGGTTGACTCGGCGACGGTGAATGAAACGGCGTCATTTGGAGAGTAGATGATGCTTGGTTTGGGATCTTGTTGGTTCCAAACGAGTTTGCCAGCGAGTGGGAGATAGTGAGAGAGGGATGAGGAGAGAGAGGTTTTGAGCTTGGGGACGATGACTGAGTCGAAGACATGGCGAGTTGCGTCGGTGAGTCTATAGAAGATGACTCGTTTAACCGTGTGGAGTTTGTACCATTGAAGGTCGAAGAAGGTGAGTGGGAGAGTGAGGGACTCAGACGAGTCAAAGTTCGAAGGAGTGACTCGTGCTACCTCAATGATATTAAGTGATGAAGTCATTTCTTTGCTCTCTATATTGTGTGTTATGTTATGAGTTCTCTTGTCATGATCATCATGTTCGTATTATACAGCTAATAAAATCAAATTTAATTAAAAAGATTAAAAAAAAAAGTTTTATATAGCCTATGAGACGTGTAATTTCATTGTGGATCGTACAGTTTTATGGACTGTAAAACTACACGTTTTTTTTTCTTTTTTTTTATGTCGGCACATTAAAAGCTTTCATTGTTTTTACCAAAAAAAAGAAAAAAAAAACTTTCATTGTCCTTTATTTAGGTTTTGAATGTTGCTCCATACCCTCTGTACTGTACATAGTGCGTACTAACCTTTTAGTATAGAGTAGAATGGATTGTAATATGGAATAAACATTAGACCATCATTATCGGTAGTAACGGTTGGCGTTACTCAATATAATGTATTTTAATGATTTTTTAAAAATATTATAATATATTTAAATAATAAATCAATATAAAAAAAAACTGACCAATCATAAGCTGTTAGACTATAGATGAACGTTCCTTCCAATGCTTGTCAAAGAAACGGTTCTCACTTTTTTATTTGCTTTATTATTATTTTTTAATTTTTAATTGAGAGTACCTTCAAGAATAACTATGAGTAAAGATGCTCTTAGTATGCACAACACCATACAATAGTATATTAGTATGCATAATATCACACTATTATGATTTGTAAAAATCAGATCATGATATGGAGTGGTGTGTACAAAGGATTAAAATTATTTTAATAATATTTTATTATAATTTATAATAACTATTACAAGATGTGTTTAGAATTACAAATCAAAATTTATTATTTCGATTATCCCATAACATAGAGTTCAAAAAGAAAATTAGCTTTCTAAGATTAGAATTATAAATCAAAAGCTATTATTTCGATTATTCCATATTAATATTATTTTGATTGAGATAAATGGTTGGAAATGTGATTTTTTATTTTGTGGATTTTTAATATTTATGAATATGTTTTGACAAAAAAAAATGATCATTTGTATACACATTTTTCAAAAGTACAAAGAAACACAAATTTAACCAATGAGAACAAAGAGCTTGGATCCAACTAGTTAAAAATCAAGTTATTATCCAACTTTCACTTTTGTATGGAGTTGGTATGGAGGTTTTAAGGAGTAAGACTGTCTTCATTGGTGATCCTTAGTTGTTTCTAAGGATTTTTCTTAGTTAAAGAAATTAATTAAAAATGAAACAAAAGGAAAGAAGGGAAGGAGACGTTTCTAATTTTAGGACAAGGAGAAACGTTTCTTCGACGACAGGTGGCATAATATTATTGGTTTTAGGGGTAAAATGAATTTGATGGGGGAATTTTTTTGGCCTTCCTCTTTCATTTGCGAGTTGTTCTCTCTTCGACGACAGATGGCGCAATATTATTGGTTCTACTAATAATCAACAAAATTTTCCTTCTCTCTTAACAAAGTTTCTTCTTCTCTTTTTATTATTAAAAATTGCCTTAAGAAACAACTAAGGATCACATTAATGAGGATAGTCTAAACAAAAAAAATCGGACCAATAGTATAATCTCCATAGTACACAGTTTATTTTTCAATTGCAGACTAGTATGAAGTTTTATAGTATAAGATAGTGCATACTGGTCTGGAATTGTGAATGGTAAATTTATTGCGGATTGGTCAAATTTTAGTCCGGTCCGGAGCAGACTAGACAACTATTCACTTGTCTATTCACAGCCTATTGTATTAAATATTGTGAAAACGAGATGACAAGATTTAGATGAATAAAGGAATAAACACGGCTTCTTTAATTTGATATGGGGTTATTATCTTTTCAGTATAAAAAGAGGTTGGTCATTAGAATCCAATAATAGATCGATACTAGGCTAGTTTCCGCTGGTGCGATATTGAAGTTGAGGCGGGAGCTTGTCAAGATGATGAAGACATATTGAAGTTAAGGCTCGATCTCTAGTTTGTCTCACTGTTGTGCTAATATGCGCTTCCGTGTAAATAACATAGACTATATAAAATCTTACATATGTTATCATGAGACTATCCCTGTTGCTTAGATTCTCTGGGGTTTTTTACCTGATTACAAAAAACGGCATCTACTATTTGTTTTGGTAGTTTGGATCACAGCGGGCAAAAACAAGTATGATAATCTACTATTTTACGTACGAGGACAATGTAAGCGATAAGTATGATAATCCTGAATCAAAGTATGTATTAATCTCACTGTTTGATAGGGAGAGACGGAGAGTGTGTGGAATTGGTAAGAATAATTAATAATTACTTAACGTTCGGTCATCTCATTTTTTTTTTTGGTCAACTGAATTATATTGATGGATTATATTTGAACATATTACAAAAGAAGTTACCAGGATTCCACAACCTGAAAGAAATCCCACTGTTAGACTAAGGCCTAAACTATAAGATGCCATTTTTGTAAACATGGCCCTACCCAAAAAATTCCTACCCTGCTAGACAATAGCTACAATAACAGACACTAAGCAGAGGATAGAACTCTCTCATGTTCAAAAACACTATGCAACCAGGAAGGAGCCCCTGCTGCTACATAGGAATGAAGCCTACACTCACTAGTAACACTTTGAGCGATGAGAAAAGCTCCTCTGTTAGTACCTGATCCCTCCACTTCCACTTTCCACCTATCAACCCATTCCAATAACCTCAAAAGTTCAATTGATTCGTAATTGAAGGATGGCCACGCTTTTGGTCTCAACAGATAACAAATCAGAGAAGCTGCTTCCAGGGCTATGGTGACATTCACATAACGAAGACTGAGAATACACTCGATCGCCCACTTGGTAACCAAAAAATTGGCCTTGTCTTTGCATTCAACATTGGTAAAAGCTCTTCGACTGTGCAAGAGAACTTTACCCCTTTCATCCCTCAAGACCCACGCTCCTCCTACAAGTTGATTCCTTCTCGACCACGACACCCCAACATTACATTTAACCCGAGATAAGGGTGGTGGTTTCCAGATATCGTTCCTTCTCGACAATGCCTCCGGTTCACTTCTTACCTGTGTGGTGTGATGAACCGGAACTATTGTTGACTCCTGTGACAACTCCCCGTTTATATCCAACCTCTGGGCAATAAACCATTCCTCAACCTCATCTCTAATTTTGATCACCGAATCGGGAGGAGAGAAAAACTTGTTTTCAAAGAGGAAGCTGTTTCTGTTCTTCCAGATTCGCCAAATGATCCAGGGAAAGCTTTTTCTCAACTGAGATGGCCAGTGTTTATTGTCTCTGTTAATCAGTAAATGGTGAAGGTTCGAGAAGACAGATCCCTTATCATAGCCGAACTCAGGAGAAGGGTAATCTGAAAGAGCCCAGACCTGTCTAGCCCCAAAGCACTGAAAGAGAACGTGGTTGATTGTTTCATCTAGCTGACCACACAGTTGGCATCTATCTTCAAGCCGAATCCCTCTGTTTTTGAGTTTTGAGATGACTGGTAGAGCTCCACTCAGGATTTTCGAGAGAAAAACTTTAAGCTTGGGATCTGAGTGAAGCTTCCAAACCTGTGCTTTCAGGTCGTTAATCGAAGGCTGGATGTTTGCTTCCTGGTGCAGTTCATGGTTGAACTGAGTATCCGCCACCCAATACGCTGATTTGACCGAGAAATCACCACTTTTATTGTGTTTCAACACAAAAATGTCCTCTTTGTCCACCACAGGTTTACTTTTCAAGATCCTAGCAATGTCTATCGGGAGGAAGTGAAACTCCAGCTTTTGAATATCCCAATCTCTTCTCTCAAAGTCAATGAGATCTTTGACTTGTAAGTTGATGTCGATGATGGTGTTTTTTATCCAAGGTGGTCTCATCTCTCCATCTTCCACCCAAGGGTCCATCCATACCTTAAGGGAAGCCCCATTCCCTACTCTTCTTTTCAAACCATTTAGTAAAAGCTCTCGACCGAAAATGATACTTCTCCAACCGAAGGAGGGTCGTGACCCTAACTTTGCATCCAGGAAACCAGAGTTCGGTCATCTCATAAAGGAAGGTTTATTTATTAGTGGGATTGGGATGACATAGCCAAAAGGTCGTCTAAACATTTTTAATTCAATTTTTGACGATTCACGATATTGTTCAGCTAAGAACATATTATGAATTTGATTATTATTTATTGGACTAACATGATAACAAAATATATGTATCAATAACTTTATGAATATATCTTTTTAAAAATCATATTATATCGCAATAAAATTATGATTCAGGTGATAAATTTATATTTATCTTGCTAACTCAATTATTATATCAAAAATATGAAACTACCGGTTTGGTCTTCGATAGTTATTTGAGATAATTAACTATTTTATTAGGAGAAAATTATCAAATGTGCCATGAACAGTATTTTTTTCTTTCTAAATCTGAGATAATCGATTAAATCTTTCCAGATGTGCCACATCGAAGTCAGTTGGTGGATAACATTTTTGGAATTTGGTGGACAACTTTAACCTCTTTGATAGACTTTTTTTTATCAAACTAACTTTGATAGACAACTTTAATTTTTTAGACAATTTGAACCCTTTCGGTTGACAACTTTAACAATTTTTTGATAATTTTAATTTTTTTGGTGGATAACTTCAACTTCCGTGGACAATATTAACTTTTGGTAGACTTTTTTGGCTTGTTTTTTGTTTTTTTTTTTTTCATTTTGATGAACAATAATTTATGCCATAATGTGTCAAATATAGCACATTTGGAAAGATTGAAAACAATATGGCACATTTGGAAAGTTTTGAAAAAAATATGGCATATTTGACAAAAATCCATTTTATTGACATGATATATACTAATATAGTTTTTAGTAACATGATAGAACAATTGTTTGTTTGACGGCGAAAAGATTGTTCATAACTTTGTTTTACTTCAAATAAACACTGCTCATAACTAGTAACAAGAAAAATATATTGTTGCGTTGTGGTTATTTATTTAATTAACATTGTAAATCACATTTTATCGCAATAAGTTTATAAATGATTTGGTAAAATTATTTTTTTCGTGCTAAATCATTTACCACATGTATGGTATATGTTAAGTTATATATTAATCTGTTTGTATATTTCTATAACACAGTTATTACATTATTTTATTTATTAATATATTTATTTACAAGATATATTAATTGTTAGATTAAACTTATATGCTAACATTTAATATACGTTGTTAATTAATTTGTTATCTACACATCAAAATTGAACCCAGAAAAATGTGACAGTAACAACCATCAATTTTTTGATCGATTAACAGCACTAAAATCTTATTTCACGGCACCTCTGTCGTTTCCATCTCCGTTTCAGCCCACCGGTTCGTTTGATCTATAGAAACACAAAGAATCGTATTTGAAAGAAGAAGAGAAGTAACAAAGAATTTGCTCTCTTTATTATAATCTTAGGAAAATAGCTCAAAACCTAAGACTCTCCACAATCTCTCAATCTCTCAAAAACTCTTAAAGCTTTATATGTTATTATGTTAATGTCATAGCTCGACATACATATATATAAGAAAACCAATCCTAGTTCTACTAGGAAACACCAATATCTTAGATAACACCAAATAAACTTTGATCCTTATCCATTCTCTAATCATAACTCGATTAGGAATGCTCTGCCTTTCTATTTTAAGTTCTTTTCAAGCTTAAACCAACATACTCCTCCTTAAGCTTGAACTCCATTATTGCCAAATCCTTAACTCCTATGAACCCTCTCATTTCTTTGAACTTCGTTTTTCCCAAAGCCTTTGTGAGTATGTTCGCCTTCTGTTCAGTCCCTGCAACATGTTCCACTTTTACTTGTCCGTTTTCTACACACTCTCTTATAAAATGACTAGATGAGTATCCGCATGATGTGCAGGTTTAAAATCTTGTAAATTATATTAAAATTTGTTGTATGTTATTTATAAATTTTATTTTTGTTATAATACACTGATTTATATCTATTTACAAATCTTTTATATATGTTACCATTAAAAATATATATTTTTTACACCTAAATATACTATATGTTACAAATATATTCACCCACCTAGAAAATGTTTGTATGAACACATTAAACCAACTATTTTACTTTCACTTCTGCATAGTTTTTAACTACTAAAATTGTTGGCTAAAAAAATATTTTGAATTAAAAATATATTACATAATATACTAATCAATGATGTATCATCACAATAGTGTATGACCACCATGAAGAAAACCTCGGCTCCGTCCTCATCTCTTATGGAGAGAACCTTGCGTCTAACCTACTCCACCATGGAGAGAACCTTGGCTCCACCTTCTTCACTTGGGGAGATAACCTTGCGTCAAACCTCCTCCACCTTACTCCCTTGGGAAGATAACCTTGTGTCCAACCTTCTATACCATAGAGAGAACCTTGGTCCTGTCCTCCTCTTGTGTGGAGAGAACATGTTCATGTCTTTTTGCTATCTCAAAACGGCTTTCTCCAATAACCAATAAAAGTAAAAACCTTTTTCTAACGTCACAAATTTTTTTTGATAGTAACTAATGTTAAATTTCTCAATGTATTCGTGTAAGTGTCTTTGACACACCATGATATAGCCTCTGTCTCTGTAACACCTCAATCACTACCTTGCTTAGTGAGCCTATGTCCACTCTCAGTCCATTGGCTCACCTTCCTAAGTGGGCCCTACATCTATTTCCGGCTCTTGGAGCCACCCATATTCGATGGCCGGTTTGTTACGTCTGGGAAGCTTTAAAAACTTGTTTACCAATCCTACAAATCAACAAATGATATTTTCCTTTGTTTTGTCCTCACTCGCATAATTCCAACAATTAGTTCTAGAAAGGTCACCCATCATGAAATTCTCTCAGGATCCTTAACCGAAACAATAAGTTCATTTTGGTGACATATATAGCCAAAATCAATTCTTTTAAACCTTTCCTTAAATTAGGATGTCACAGTATTTGAGCTCCTATGGATCTATCAACAACGACTTATGTTTTTCCAATCTATCTATTTATGTTTGTTGTAAACTTGTGTTTGATTAGCCTATTTTATCTTCCCATTAAAAAAGTTCCCAATTAAACAAAGTTGTAAGCAGTGTTTTTGAATAACTTAAAATAAAAAATAATTAAATAATATTATAATTTCAAATTTTATGAAATATATATATATATATATATATAATCTTCTTATAATTATTTAAAAAAACTTTGTATTTTTTTTATAAATTCTGTAATTTTTTATAATTATCTTTTTACATTATTAATATTTTAAAAACAAAATATTTTATTTTTGTTGTAATCAAATTCCTCCTATTAAATATTAACTTATACACATGTCAAAATCAGAGATTGATAACTTGACACATGTCAAAATCTTGTTAATGGCTAACTTTCAAAACCTAACTTTATATAATAAGATTTCGACGATGAATGTGTTTACTGCGTTCGTGAAAGGCTGGATTCCTTGTTAAAGCAATAGCTGATTCATTATCGATGCGAATGATAACCTTTACAAGAGAACTTCCAGTAATCTCTGCCAATAAGTCTTGCAACCAGATTGCTTGTTTTGTAGCTTCGGTCCCTGCCATAAACTCTGCCTCACACGACGATAAAGCCACAACATCTTGTTTCCTTGAACACCATGTAATTGGACTTTCGATAAAGTAGAAGATGTGTCCATAGGTACTCCTTCCATCAATAGGATCGGCATTATGGCTACTGTCACTGTAACAAATTAGCTTAGGCACCTTTGATCTTTCATAATACAGACCCAAACCAACTGTTCCTCTTAAGTAACTTAGACATTGTTTTAACGCTGCACCATGTGATTCTCGTGGGCTCTGCATAAATCTGCTTAGAATTCCAACACAAAACGAGAGGTTAGGTCTAGTATGAAGTAAATATCTGAGACATCCAACTCTCTTTCAATAAACTGTTGCATCAATCTCCTTCTCTTTCTCTGATTTTGATAGTGTCAACTCTGTCTCCATTGGCGTGTGAACAGAGTTGCAGTTTTGTAAACCAGCATCCTCCAAGATCTTTAATGCATAGCTCGTTTGATTAAGCGTTATACCTCCTTGATGTTGTTCTATCTTGATTCCGAGATAATATGACAGTTTACCAAGATCGCTCATTTCAAACATAGATGACATCTCCTCCTTAAGCCTTTTAATGAGCTCTAGTCTTGTCCCTATGACAAACAGATCGTCAAAATATACTCCCACAATCAAGAGATCATGACCCAAGTTCTTCCTATAAACAGAGGGTTCCTTTGAGCATTTAACAAAACCAAATTCCAAAACTATTTGATTCAGTTTATTGTTCCATGCCCTAGGTGCCTGCCTTAGTCCATACAGTGCCTTGTTGAGCTTATAAACCTTTCTTTCTTCACCATTCTTCACAAATCCTTCTGGTTGGCAAACATATACAGTTTCCTTGAGTTCACCATGGAGGAAGGCTGTTTTGACGTCAAGGTGGTGTATCTCCCACCCATAAGCTGCAGCAAGATTCACTAGAAGTCTGATTGTTTTGATCCTTACAACCGGAGCGGACACTTCCTCAAAATCAACACCATACTTTTGGACATAACCCTTAGCTACTAGTCGAGCTTTATACTTATTGATGCTCCCATCCGAATTCCTTTTGATCTTGAAAATCCATTTAAGTCCAATTGGCTTCGTTCCTATAGGTAAATCCACAAGATCCCAAGTTCTTAAATTTTCTATGGATCCAATCTCTTCCTCACAGGCTCGCCTCCAATCTACAGACTCACTAGCTTCTTCATAGGACCTTGGTTCATTGTTCAAACAAAGCAACACCAACTCTCCTTCTTCCACTGCAATCTGATAACAAACATAATCTTCTAGGTACTTTGGTTTACTACGGTGTCTCTTACCTGCAACTTCAGGTGTAACTGCAGACGGTTCTTCTATGTGTCCGTACTCACTGTCTGATGCTTCTCCAGACTGATCATCTTCATCGGTTTGATTACTAGAAGAGTTACTTCTAATCAAAGGGTGTTAAGGTGACATGCTGGTTGAATTTTCTTCTCGATCTTGACCACTTATACCAGCTATAATGAACTCGAAGCTCTCATCTTCATCGTCTCTACCCTTACTATTACTCGAGTTCCAACCTTTTGTTTCGTCAAAAACGACATCACGACTAACAACAATTTTCTTTGTTTCTGCATCAAGCAACCGGTAAGCTTTGGAACCAGGTTCGGTGCCAAGATGAAAAAGAACCCGAGTTCTATCATCCAGTTTCTTTAAGTGAGCTTTCTCTGTTTTGGCATAAGCGATACATCCAAAGATCCTAACATGTCCAACAGCTGGCTTTCTTCCTCTGTAGCATTCATAAGGAGTTTGATCCTTAAGCGATCTTGTCACCACTCTGTTTAACAAATAAGTAGAGTGTCTCACAGCCTCTCCCCATAAGTAATTTGGCATTTTCATGTGCTTTAGAATGCTTCTAGCCATTTCCATTAGTGTTATGTTGCGTCGTTCCACCACTCCATTCTGCTGTGGTGTGTAAGGAGCTGTCAAGTGTCGAGAAATCCCAGATTCTTCACAAAAGGAGTTAAACTCTAACGATACAAACTCTCCTCCTCTGTCAGTTCTAAATGTCTGTATCTTTCCTTCTGTTTCCTTCTCAACCATAGTCTTGAATCTCTTAAACTTCTGTAATGCCTCACTTTTCTCCTTTAGTAGAGTTGTCCACATGTATCGAGAATAATCATCAATAAGAACAAAGATGTATCTATTTCCAGCATTCGTAGATGGCGTTATGGGACTGCAAAGATCTCGGTTATTAAGCTCCAGCCTCTTTGTTGCTCGGAAGTTAGTTGAACTTGGAAACGCCTGTGTAACTTGTTTTCCAAGCAGACATGAACCACAAATCTCCTCTTCAATAGATTTCTTTGGACCTCCCATCACATACTCATTGATAAACATGCTTGACAAAGTGACATGATTAATATGTCCCATTCTAGCATGCCATTTACTCGATTCACTTGCAACAGTGAGATTTAGACATAATTTATTTGTTAACCCCATGTTTACCTTGTATAACCAATTTTTTGGATCTCTCTGTTTTAACTTGCAAGTTTCCTTCTTGATCACACATTGTAAGATGCTCTCCTTTTACCTCCGCTGAACATTTTGGCTAATGAGTGCCAAACGTTTAAGACCTCTGGTAGATCCTGTGGTAGGGAAGTGTGTGCCGTTCCTTCTTCTTTACATTTGTGAGCCCAGGATTTGAGAAACATGGCTGCCATTTTTCCATCCAAAACGCATGGTGTGCGTTTACGCCAATGCCAAAACCCTTGGTTTGGAAATAATGTGACTTGAAACGACAGCGCGGAGGCTGAGTCGTCGGAGACACTTAAATCGGGGACTAACATGTATAATTTGTTGTAAAATAGAGGCGTTGAACAGAAAAAGAGTTGTGTAGACGTACACAACGAACAAGAAATTTTTTGCTGAATAATACTTTTCTCTTATTACTCTCTGATAATCTCAGTTTTTTCTGATTTTCGTGTTACTTTCTCATAATGAGAATACATTACTTATATAGAAAACTAAATTGTAACTGCTACCCAATAACCCTTGGACTCATTATGTCCTATAATTAAAACACAAATTTAAACCCCCAAATTTATTAGTAAAACCAAAACTGACAAATCCTTTAACTCCCCATTTATTATCTTTGACCAAGCTTTGAATCACTCTTCAACACTCTCCCTTGATTCAAACTTGCACACTCCAAGCTTACTCCTAAAGTACTCAAACTTGTTCTTCGACAGTGCCTTTGTCAGAACATCATCACTCTGCTCGTCTGTGCTACAATACTCCAAAACAACTGAACCTTCACTTACCAAGTCTCTAATGAAATGTACCTTGATTGATATATTCTTTGTTCTTCCATGATATGTTGGATTCTTGTTCATTGCTATGCTTGCCTTGTTATCACAGAAAATTGTTGTAGCCTTCTTCTGCTCTTGCTTGATATCTTCTAGAATTCTTCTTAACCAAACAGCTTGACACGCTGCTGCTGTAGCTGCCGTGTACTCTGCTTCAGACGACGACAAAGTTGTCACATGTTGTTTCTTTGAACTCCAACAGACTGCTCGAAAACCCAAATTGAACACATGTCCAGAAGTGCTTCTTCTGTCTTGCACACAGCCTGCCCAATCACTGTCTGTAAACCCAACCAACTTAAATTCTGCAACTTTGTTGTACCACAGACCAAAGTCTGTTGTACCAGCAATATACCTCAACAACCTCTTAGCAGATCCATAATGCTGCTTTGTCGGACTTTGCATAAACCTAAAAATTGAACTCATAGCAAAAGAAATATCTGGCCTTGTATGAGTTAGATAGATAAGACGTCCAACCAAACTTCTGAATCTTGTTGCATCAGCCTTTTCTGTTCCATCTTCCATCTGCAGCTTCTCATTAGCATTCATAGGAGTTTTCTCCACATTGCAGTTCTTCATGTTGAACTTCTTCAACAAATCTGTAGCATACTTATGCTGAGACACAAATATTCCATCTTCTCCTTGCTTAATCTCAAGACCAAGGGAATAATGCAGCAAATCCAAGTCTGACATTTCAAACTTCTTCATCATACTATTCTTGAAATCAGCAACAAGGACGCACTAGAACCCATGAGGATATCACCTTCACCTTGCTTCTTTATGTAGAGAGTATGCTCACTTTTGCTCCTCTCAAAACTATTTTCTGCAAAAAATGAATCAATCTTGTTGTACCAAGCTCCTGGAGCTTGCTTTAGACCATACAATGCCTTGTACAACTTGTAAACACATCTTTCTTTGCCTTCCAGTACAAAACCTTCAGGTTGATCAACATAAACCTCTTCAAGCAACTCTCCATTCTAGAAAGATGACTTCACATCAAGCTGATATATTGGCCACTTCATATAAGCACCAAACGCAAGTAAAACTCTTATAGTGTCAAACCTTACCACAAGAGAGAAGGTTTCTTCATAATCCACCCCATACTCTTGTGCATAACCTTTGACCACCAATCTTGCCTTATAATTTTGAATGCTACCATCTGCATGGTACTTGGTTCAAAACACCCATTTCACACCAATTGAGTGTTTACCTTCAGGGAGCTCAACTAACTTCCAAGTCTGACTCTCCTCTATGGATGTTATCTCTTCATCCATCGCTTTCTGCCACTCTGAATTCTCTACAGCCTCACTGAACTTTCCTGGCTCAGAAATGAACCTTGCTGAACCTCGTAAAAGTCTCGCAGGGATCTGAATTTTCGAGGAGGACTTTCTTCTTCACTGTTTGTGCCACCGCTTGTGCTATTGTAACTACTCAAATTAGGCGAATTAGGGACTGAATTCGCTGGTGTATTTGCTTCAGAACCAACAGGACTTTGATTCTCTCCCTGTTTAGCAGTGCAGTGCTGTTCAACAGAGTTTTCTGGTTGAACTTCAACCAGCTCACCATTATCACCCTCACGCCAACTCCAAACTGCATCTTCATCAAATGTGACGTTCTTGCTTTCAACAATCTTCCCACTCATAGGATTATACAACCTATAACCTTTAGATTGTAAACAATAACCAAGAAATATGCATTTCTCAGATTTGTCATCCAATTTCTTCCTGTGTTGAGTGTCAACAAGAGAATATGCAACACAACAAAAAATTCTCAAGTGACTTACTGCAAGTTTCCTACCACACCATGCTTTATATGGAGTTCTGTTTGGAACTGCTTTTGTTGGTGAGATGTTCAGCAGATACACCGCCGTTTGCACACTTTCAGCCCAAAACAGATTTGGCAAATTCTTATGTTTCATCATGCTTCTGGCCATCTCTACAACCGTCGTGTTTTTCCTCTCTGCAACATCATTCTGCTCTGGTGTGTAAGCTGTAGTAAGCTCACGATGAATCCCTTCACTCTCACAAAATTGATTGAATTCAGCAGATGTAAACTCTCCACCTCTGTTAGTCCGCAACACCTTGAACAACAGCCCACTTTGTTTCTCCACAAGTGCTTTAAACTTCTTAAACATCTCGAATGCTTCTCCTTTAGACTCCAAAAAATAAACCCAGCTCATCCTGCTGTAGTCATCAGTCAACATGAAGAAATATTTGCTTCCTCCAAGAGAAGTAGTCTGCATAGGACCACACAAATCAGCATGAACAACCTCAAGACACTGAGTTGCTCTTCTTGCCTGGCCAACTGGAAACAACCTGCGCATTTGTTTCCCATATATGCAACCTTCACACAACTCAAGAGCATCAATATTTGGTAAACCTACCACCATATCCTTCTGATTGAGAACCTTCAACCCATTCTCATGTAGATGGCCATACCTTAAGTGCCACAACCTTGACACCTCTGAAACTTTCGCAACCAACGAACTTGCTTCTACAGAAGACATCTGTAATGGGTACAGATTGTTTGATGTCTTCTTCACCACTGCTAACGTTAAACTCAACTTCTTGTCCTTGACAACACACTCATTTCCATCAAAGAAAACAGAACAATTGTTTTCCACCATCTGTCCAACACTCAGCAAATTCTGTGCTAGATCCGGAATGTAATACACATCATAGATGAGCTTGAAATTGCCATCACTATCCTTGCCAGCCACAATTCGTCTTCCTTCAACTTGAACTTCCTTATCATCTCCAAGCTTGACCTTCAGCTTGTGTGACTCATCCATCTCCTTAAACAAGGACTTGAAGCCTGCCATATGATTAGAACAGCCGCTGTCCAAATACCACACTGTTTTGGACATTTCTAAATTTTTGTATGCCATAAAAAGTCTAGGCTGCACATATTCTTCAGCAAAACTTGCTTGCTTCTCTTCACTTTTCTTCTTCCAACAATCAACTTGCATATGACCATACTTCTTGCAATAATGACACTGAATATTGCTTCTATTCGTACCTCTGTTGAACTGGCCTCTTCCATGGCCATGGTCTGTGCTACCACCAGATCTGCCTCTGCCTCTGCCAGATCAAAAAACGCCTCTTCCTCTACCAAAACTATTACTGTAGTTCTGTTCAGAGTACTCTCCCTTCACCTGAAAGGCTTTCTCCTCAGATTTCTCAAGCTTCTTACCAAGATGATCTTCATGGGACAACAACGAACTCATCATCTCATCAAACGTTTATGTGCTCAGATCATTGGCTTCCATGATTGCAGGAAGAACATACTCAAACTTTGGAGTCAAAGTCCTCAGAACTTTACTCACAACAGTTTCGTTTGACAAAGAATCACCATAAGAACTCATTTGACTCACAATGGTAGAAACTCTTGCCAAATACTCTTGTATTTTTTCTTTCTCCTTCATAAAAATTGTTTCAAAACTGTGACGTAGAGTCTGTAGTTTAACAGTGTTTACCTTCTGATCTCCCAAGTATTCACGCTTCAGAATTTCCCACGCTTCGTGAGATGTGTTCACAGCTACAATCCGTGACAGAATGTCTTCATCCTAGGCTGACTGAATGAAGAACAACGCCTTCACATCCTTCTTGCGATTCTCCCGCAGCTGCTGCTCGGGTTCTGTTGGATTCGCATCTTCAAATCCGTTCTCCACCAAATCCCAAACTTCTTGAGATCTGAACATAGTCTTCATCTTAAGACTCCAAAGGTGATACTTCTCACCCTTAAACAGCAGAACTGATAATGGCTGGTTTCCTCCATTGCCTGCCATTGCTCTCTGTCTTCTTCTACACAAAGATCAAAGGGGACTGAAACCTAACGCTCTGATACCAAGGTTATGATTCAGTCGATCATCTTTGAGGGAGATAGTGAACTAATTTGCAAACTAGTCAATTGTACTTTACAGAATGCATGCATCTTTATCCAATTTGTTACATGATATCAGCTACTGGGTTTCAACGTTCAACATTGTTTCTTTTAAATTTACAAGACAAAATTGTAATCAAGTAGCTTATAATTTAGCAAAGTTTGGATATTTATCACAAGAGTCCTATATCGAGTCTGTTGTATTTGTACCAGGATTGTTATATGTTCCTCTTTGTAATGACAATATTTAAAGCAATATAAGTTCATTTAGAGAAAAAAAACTACGAATCTCTTGTTAATATAATATTATTATTTTAAATATATTTAAGTATTAGGAATTTTTACTTTTTAAAATTTAAATAGTAAAAACACTAAATCCCTTATCAGTATTAATAGTTTAGTGCAATTTAATAAAATAATGATATATAATTTTAATAATATCAAACCATTTATATATATTGAGGAACCAAGTTCATTGTGCCATTCCGAGCAAACCCATCAATTTCATCTGACATTGCTCCTCGCTATCATTTATCCTTTAACGCCTGGTTCACGGTATGAGGTTCAAGGGGAATGTGAGGAGAAATTCGCATGGAGAGATTGTATTTGGGTTGGGCTTGACAATGTTGTTTTTCCGGCGGGTTTGCATTTGATGGTTATTTTGTGGAGGTGGTGTGCCGTCGGAAGAAGAAGACGACGAAGGGACTGAATTGGGTTGTATTGAGGTATGGTGAGAGGTGGTGGAGGACGATGATGTTTGTGTTTCAGAGGAGTCGAAGGAAGATGCAGCAGACGAGGAAGGGGTAGGGGGAGGAGATGTTTCGGTTTGGGTCTGATTCGATGGGCTTGGAGAGGTAGATGGGCATTGAGATGGTGGATTTATTTGTGGGTTTGTTTCTGGTGGGCTTCATGAATCTAGTAAGGAAAATGAAGGTGAAACAGATGTGCGTTGAAACAACCCGACCCCTTTTTTTTTTTAACAATTAAATACAATGTATAATTAAGCATTCCATACTACTTAATTAACCAACCCAAACCACAACTCAACATTAAACCAGCAATAACATTAAGCACAGCGGAAACATACCAATAATACACAACCAACAACATCATCAATACAATAACATTCCTAACCATTCTATCCGGCAACCTAACATAACACTAACCAAGGTTCCAACAACATAACCAACAAATCCAATAACACACAAACGAGACCCTAGATCATCCTCCTCCTCATTGCCATGATTCCACGTCACAAACCTGCACACCACAAACAACAATTGAGATGCGTAAGTATTATCACAAATACTTAGTGAGGCAATCCTCCCATCTACTGGGCTATACACACAAGCAACTGAGATTCCAATGCTTAACAAATGACAACCAAACACAACAAACCAGGAAAAATCACGAAACAAGCAACTTGGTGTCGTCGATCGACACTGACCAAACATGGTGTCGACCGGCACCTAACTGGTGTCGATCGACACTCCCTTCGCAGACGCGAACTGCACGAATCCGAACGACGAACCTCCGTTTCCAATCATCTCCAATCCGTTCCAACCTCACCCAAAACCTTCAGGAACCTATAAGAACCATAACACAACCACCACAAGCAAGAACAACACCACTAACACAACCAATCAAGCAAGAACAACACCACAAAGCACCACCAATCAAGCAAGAACAACAAAGGATTCTCAGGCTTAGATAAGCCATGGTCATGCACTCACCTTATCAACTGATTATAACAACCAATACAACCAGTTGAGACCCTCCTAACGTCTGAAACAGCCCAGAAACGCCCTACAACAAGCCACACAACCAAAAACGACTTATAACAAAACTGGACAGAAACATCAGAAAAGAACAGTCTCAAAGACGAAACCCTAAAATAAAAACCAACCGTTAACTATCAAATCGCTCCAGTGAAAAGCTACCCCTAGACGTCACGAAGCCTCCTACAAAATTTCAGCACGATCAGGCACCACACGAGACCACGATCTCAGTTACAATCTCCGATGGTCCCAACTCGCGTCTGAGTAAACATGTCTCACGAAACTGCCAATAACTCATCGAGTTTAAATCCAAATCTACTTCTGTAAAAAGGCGAATGACGATGAAAGACTTGGGAATAAACCTACCAAATTTCATTACCTTTGAAAACGATTTGATATGCCGAAACTGTTTCCTCCCAAACCCTAACGATTCTGATCTTTCTCCTTTAATCTCCTTCACACCACAATAGGCTCTCTCCTCTTTCTCTATCTCTGAAAACGGCGACAAGACACCCTAAAAACCTTAATTTGTCGCTTCTCCACTTATAACACGATTTAGGGATTTTCCTTGAACCAAACCGAACCAAACAGCAATTAAAACGAACCGGACCAAACCAGAAAACATGGTGTCGATCGATACACCAAGGGTGTCGATCGACACCCACACCAAAACCTTAAAAATTGGTTCGCGGATGTTACATGCGTAAATGTGGTGATGCTACAACAGTGTCTACGAAACAAGGAGCAGCCGGTGGCGCTTGACGGTGAGGGATTGTGTTCATGGGTGTCGACTACAATCCGTGACAGAATGTCTTCATCCTAGGCTGACTGAATGAAGAACAACGCCTTCACATCCTTCTTGCGATTCTCCCGCAGCTGCTGCTCGGGTTCTGTTGGATTCACATCTTCAAATCCGTTCTCCACCAAATCTCAAACTTCTTGAGATCTGAACATAGTCTTCATCTTAAGACTCCAAAGGTGATACTTCTCACCCTTAAACAGCGGAACTGATAATGGCTGGTTTCCTCCATTGCCTGCCATGGCTCTCTGTCTTCTTCTACACAAAGATCAAAGGGGACTGAAACCTAACGCTCTGATACCACAATGTTGTAAAATAGAGGCGTTGAATAGAAAAAGAGTTGTGTAGACGTACACAACGAACAAGAACAATTTTGCTGAATAATACTTTTCTCTTATTACTCTCTGATAATCTCAGTTTTTTTCTGATTTTCTTGTTACTTTCTCATAATGAGAATACATTACTTATATAGAAAACTAAATTGTAACTGCTACCCAATAACCTTTAGACTCATTATATCCTATAATTAAAACATAAATTTAAACCCCCAAATTTATTAGTAAAACCAAAACTGACAAATCCTTTAACTCCCCATTTATTATCTTTGACCAAGCTTTGAATCACTCTTCAACATAATTCAATGGAGAAGAATGGTAAATTGCCGATAAACGAGAGAAATCAGCGGTTGACTCGGCGACGGTGAATGAGACGACGTCATTTGGAGAGTAGATGATGCTTGGTTTGGGGTCTAGTTGTTCCCAAACCAGTTTGCCAGCGAGTGGGAGGTAGAATTTTTGAGCTTGGGGACGATGACTGAGTCGAAGACATTGCAGGTTGCGTCGGTGAGTCTATAGAAGATGACTCGTTTAACCGTGTGGAGTTTGTACCATTGAAGGTCGAAGAAGGTGAGTGGGACCTGTGTAAACATCCCAAAAATTGTTATAGTCCCTGTTCAATTTTTGAAAAAAAGCCTTAATTACATATAATTTTTTTGAAAAATAAATAATTTTGGGCCTTAAAATACATGTAAATATAGTATTGTCCCAGTGCAAATGCACTTGTTGCACATGTTAATCCCCGGCCCTGAGTGAAGGACTCAGACGAGTCAAAGTTCGAAGGGGCGACTAGTGTTACCTTGATGATATTAAGTGATGAAGCCATTTATTTGCTCACTATTGTGTGTTATGTTATTTTTGAGTTCTCATGCAATGATCATATTCGTATTATATAGCTAAAAAACTCAAATTTAAATAAAAAGATAAAAAGTTGTATAGCATATAAGATGTGTAATTTCATTATGGATCGTACAATTTCATGGAATGTAAAACTACATGTCCTTTTTTTTTGCCAGCACATTAAAAGTTTTTATTGTCCTTTATTTATTGTATTAAAAAGTTAAATTAGATTTCAAATTTAAAATTATATATTATAAAATCATTTGAAAATATATGCTAAATAACAAAATTAAAAATTATCTCATAAGAAGAAAATATTAAGTAGGGCTAAAACTTCATAAATATTAAACATATATAACTGTGAGTATAAAAAACACAACCATCAAAATAAAACCTTATAATAAAAAAATATTATGGTAAAAAGACTCAACTCTAGTTAAAAATTATTATATGAAAATTCATAATGAATCGAGGCAGCTCTAGTATCTAAGCAAATTAATAAATAATTTGCATGTATTATAAGTATAAGATATTGTAGGAAAAATTATTGTAAAGAGTGACAATCATCATAACAGTTATTGATATTTATATTGATCATTCCTACCGATGCAACTGCAGCCCCACAGAACTGCATTACAATCGTTATGTGAGAATCAAGAAAACTAAAAATATTTCTCTTCCAAACATTAAGTATATTGCTCTTTCATAATTAATTTACCTTGGTCTTGTGATTCAATGTGAGAAACTTATTGAGTGCATGAGATTTAACAGAGAAGATCTACGATCTAAAACATATGTTTTGTCATTTATTATATTACTCGATTAAATTTTTGGTGAAAAGCCAAATGCATAAAGTAATAAGTCTGTCAATATGAAATTTATTTGTTACTTGAATAATTATTTTAGTATTTTTATTGATTTTTAATTATAAATCATGTTTAATAATTTTTTTGATATTTTTAAATATTTATATAATTATAAATTATATTTATTATGTTTAACCGCAATTGCACATTGTACCAGCTGGTGAACCAGTCATAAAACTCCCACAACTACAACTGTAAATCCTGCGTTTGAACCTGTCAGACCCTAAATATAAATTAAATATTCAATTGGATAATTTATGTACTTTGTCTAAATTTCTTAGCCAAACTTTTTTAATGTATATTGTTTAATGGATAATTATTTAAAATAAACAGTTATGCCACATAAAATTTCGGACTACACTGAACAGGACCAGACGGGGTGAGACAGAACAAGATGGGACACAACGGGACAGAGTCGAACATGTTTTTGTTCTAAAATAGATATGTTTAGGTTATGTACATACGATAATCTGAACACAAAATTCGCATTTAATGGGATTTTGCAAAATTGGCACGATACAGGACGGGATGTATTTCTTATCACAAAGTAGATACATGTAGGTTATATACGCACAATAATCTAAATTAAAACCAATTTAAAATTTGATATTTGGACTTGACACCAATATTGTATAAACACGGAATTTTTGTATTTAAAATAAAATTTTAACTTATTTTTAAAAATTATAAATTTATATAAAAATATTTTGTCCGATGTTGTAGCACGGGTTACTACCTAGTTTCAATTATTTTAAAAATGAAGACTTAATTCAAAGTTTTACTTCAAAATACTAGTATAAATGTGTCCCACATATATTTCTCAAGTGAAAACTGATTCTCACCCGCTTTTTCTAAAAACTTCCAAAGTCTAATATATAGATTGGAAGTGGTCTTGATGTAATCCTGTGGCGGCTTCTCTACCCAGCTTTCCAAAACCATACTCCAATCATCATAGGTCCGAGTTCCACCATCCAACACAACTTGTAAATCATTGTTTTCACAAAAAATATACTATCACACTAGCCATACATATCTTTCCTTTTCCTAACTCCTCATCCTCTTTAAAGCACTAAACCAATCACACTTCCTTCTATATTAATATCTATAATATTCAGATTTAGTTCTCTATTGTTACCATATATAATCTTTCAAAATGACTATATGTTTAATGCTTTGATTTTTTTTACGCTTTAAATTTTGAATATAAAACATCTTATATATTAAAATAGACTAGTAGAGTAATTTGGAAATATTTGTGTCAAATAAATAAAACTAATACTAATAAAATTAATCATCAAAAGATTGAACTGTGCCATGCACGATTCTTACCTAGTTAAAAAAAATGGAAGACACATTCATATTAAAAATGCAACACATGGACTATAGTGCATTATTACATTCAACACTTTAAACTTTATTTGGTTCATAAACCTTGACCATTTCAAAACATCATATTATTCATAAATAAATCATCTTACAACACTTGATCAAATTTAATCATCATAAGTTTATTCGGTCGATCCGTCATTGGATCAAAAACAATGATCCGAGTTAACGATGAGCAACAAGATAATCCAAGAAAGAATCGACATAACGATCTTGTGTATCCATATCTCCAAACACTCCCTTCATGTCTTTCACATTGTCTCTATAAACCTTACCTTCTTCTCCATCCATTACCAATCTCAGCGATTTCGCAACATCTTCTTTTGTAAATATACCTGTTGTGTCATCCCGAGGGATCATACGCCCAATTTTTTTTTCCTCGGCGACTCTCCCATTATACCCTTGGTCGTACACAAAACTCAGCATCACCATCGGTTTAGCAAACGTTACAGCTTCGATCATTGAACCCCAACCGGAATGAGTAAATATCAAACCGATGGAATCGTGATTCAACGTTCTCAGTTGTTCAACCCAACCTCTCCAAACTATCCCTCTCTCAGCCGTTCGCTCTTCGAATCCTTCCGGAAGCTCAAGCGGTTCGGTATCCCACTGACCTCGCTGAGTCTTTAACACCCAAAAAAAGGGTAAACCGGAAAGCTCTAAACCGAGAGCGATCGTATTAAACTCGGATTGACTCGGTTTAGCTTCTGTACCGAAAGTTACATAAACTACGGACTTAGATTTCCGTGAGTCTAACAACTTTTTAGCAGACAACCATGCGTCGGTGTCTTTAAAATTTCGATCCAGTTTTGGAGGTAAAACTCCAACAGGTATAACCGGTTTACGATGAAGATCTTGTGCAAGTCCCAACCATTCTGCTTCGTACTCGTTACAGCTCCGTACGACTATGATCTCACAACCGCTCATTACGCCGGCGACACGTTCCATGTCGGGAATATTCTCTTCCGTAGATTCCGACATCATTCCTTCGAACATGTTCTGGATTTCGTATAACTGGAAAGGTGCCGGAGTTTTGAATGGAACCCATTTAGGATTTGTCAGAAAATCTTCCGGCGATGTACGGTACTCCTCGTAGCCCGGCGGTTTATGAATACCGAGACATGCGCTGTTAAAAGGGCCGAAATATGCGTTCTTAATTCCAAGGCGGCTAGCTATTGGAGGAAGCCAATAAGATGCAAAATCTTGGAGAAGCCAGTCAGGTTTTGAAGATTCAAGAAACTCCGTCAACGGAACTCGTAACCCGTCGAAAGCAATTTTCAAATAAGGAACGAGATCGAAAGGTACGTCTGTAGTGGCTTCGGCGTCCACTGGGAGTTTTTTGTGGCCGGCAAATGGGAGCTTGACGAAATTAATGGCCGAGGAGAGATTCTCCGGCAACCGTGGGAGGAGGCGGTCGATGTTACGAGGAGTGGAAATGAAAGATACGGTGTGACCTTTTTGAACCATGAGCATAGAGAGCTCCAACTGTGGAACCAGATGGCCAAAGGCTAACCATGGAAACATTGCTACGTGGAGCTTGGTTCCATCTCCCTTCGTTTCTTTAATATTTTCCATTGTTATTATTTAGAATGTACTATATAATCTATAGATGATCAATTCTATTGTTCTTTTATAGAGGAAAGGAAAATAATGGAGATGGAGCAAGGGAAAGAGGTAAAGACATGTTGTCTCTTAGTAAGGGTTAGCCTTCTTTGGCCACACATTTTACCTACCCTTAAACTTGGGCAACGTAAGGGTTATTCATTTATTTGATTGTTAGGTAATATGTGTGGTTGTAATGGAAATAATTAAATATTAGATTGACCCATCGTCGTCCTTGTTCTTTTTTGCAGGTTACGATCCAATCCATCCACATAAATATTAACCTACTCAATCAATCGCTAGAAAATCCAGGCCATACAAAAATTGGGAGTAAAGCACCATAAAAAAAAAAAAACAACAACAACTGAAAAAAGAAACAAAGGAGTGGGTAAATACTTTGAGGAATCAAAGACCTCATGACAACAAACATACTCAAACGACCTCTTCTACCTGGGTTGCTCCATCTTTTCCTATGATGAAATGTAAAATTGATCCGGTTTTTGATAGTATCAACCAAAAAAGTAATAGGAGGCTGGATTATAAGAGATCACCCGGGAAATCTTATCATATGGGGAGCAAAGAAATTAAATCACCTAGAAAATCCATTGGAAGCAGAGACTAAGGCTTTATTATTGGCGCTTGAACAAACATGGATCCAAGGTTATGATTCAGTCATCTTTGAGGGAGATAGTGAACTAATTTGCAACTTTACAGAATGCATGCATCTTTATCCAATTTGTTACATGATATCAGCTACTGGGTTTCAAAGTTCAACATTGTTTCTTTTAATTTTACAAGACGACATTGTAATCAAGTAGCTTATAATTTAGCAAAGTTTGGATGTTTATCACAAGAGTCCTATATCGAGTCTGTATTTGTACAATGATTGTTATATGTTCCTCTTTGTAATGACAATATTTTAATTAATATAAGTTCATTTAGAGAAAAAAAAAACTATGAATCTTTTATTAATATTATATTATTATTTTAAATATATTTTAGTATTAGGAATTTTTACTTTTTAAAATTTAAATAGTAAAAACACTAAATCTCTTATCAGTATTAATAGTTTAGTGCAATAAACTAAAATAAATATATATAATTTTAATAATATTAAACCATATATTTATATATATATATTGAGGAACCAAGTTTATTGTGCCATTCCAAGCAAATGCATCAATTTCATCTGACATTGCTCCTCGCTATCGTTTTTCCTTTAACGCTTGGTTCACGGTATGGGGTTCAAGGGGAATGTGAGGAGAAATTCGCATGGAGAGGTTGTATTTGGGTTGGGTTCACTACAAGAAATATGCCCATTGTTAGCACACAAAAAACGCCATTATATCGTTTTGATAGCGATTTCGTAAACGCTGTCTTTGCTGGTGCTATCTTAGTGGAGGCACATATAATAGCGCTTTTTACCTATGCTATTAATTGTCAATATATAATAGCGTCATAATATGGCTATAGTAATATTATTAGTAGCGTCTTTTAGTTCCTATAATGGAGTTAATAGTAGCAGAATATTTGTACTATGTTTTTATCTAGTGTAGTTATGTATATTTGCTATAATTTATTTTCTCATTGCAAAAAATTAACACTATAATTTAGTTTTATGTAGCTGTGATTTTTTGCTATGCTCTATAATCGATATTTATATATATATATCCGCTATTTATATTATATATATATATACATATTATATAGCTTTGCAAGAAATTAAATTTAGAAGAACTTTATTGTAGACTAAAAATACCATACATAAGATTCAAGTACAAGTCTGAAAACAACACTCATTTATCTAACCATTCAAGTACCAAGTCTCAACCAAACGTTCAAGCATGAAAAAAAAGAAAGTTATAGTGCTTCTTACTCCAGCAGCTTAGAGGAAAGGAAAATAATGGAGATGGAGCAAGGGAAAGAGGTAAAGAAATGTTGTCTCTTAGTAAGGGTTAGCCTTCTTTGGCCACACATTTTACCTACCCTTAAACTTGGGCAACGTAAGGGTTATTCATTTATTTGATTGTTAGGTAATATGTGTGGTTGTAATGGAAATAATTAAATATTAGATTGGCCCATCGTCGTCCTTGTTTTTTTTGCAGGTTACGATCCAATCCATCCACATAATGACATAAATATTAACCTTAATCAATCGCTAGAAAATCCAGGCCACACAAAAATTGGGAGTAAAGCACCATGAAAAAAAGAAAAAAAAAACAACTGAAAAAAGAAACAAAGGAGTGGGTAAATACTTTGAGGAATCAAAGACCTCATGACAACAAACATACTCAAACGACTTCTACCTGGGTTGCTCCATCTTTTCCTATGATTAAACAGTGCCGTACTAAGGCGAATTGTGGCTTAGGGCGGGTAAGAAAATGTGGTTTTTATTATTAAAAATATCAAAATAAAAAAATATTGTTTAAAAGATAACAACGGTGAAGGAAAAAAAAAATTCTAAGCCACAATTTTTCTATTCTTTTTTTCCTAAAAAATCATTCACCATGCTCACATAATCAAGCTCTCAAACCAATTCTCTATTTATAGATATGATAGCCAAAAAAATTAACCTTTCTTTTAATATAGTTGATCGAAGGTAAGATTTTATCAACTTCAATTTTGAAAAATTTCTTTCTGCAGAGGTAACAGAAACTAGAACCGTTAACAATATCCGATAAACAATCCAAGAATTAGAATAACAACTTTCCATTGTTTTCAGAAAGTCTAACACTTCTATAGATCTCTTGTAGTTTCTTGGTAAAACCTCTTTTAGAACTTTCAGTTCATAAAATAAATCATTTCCATCAACATCTGAATGATTGCCATATGTAGACAATATTTAATGACAATATTTAAAGCAATATAAGTTCATTTAGAGAAGGAAAAAAACTATGAATCTCTTATTAATATAATATTATTATTTTAAATATATTTTAGTATTAAGAATTTTTACTTTTTAAAATTTAAAAAGTAAAAACACTAAATCTCTTATCAGTAATAGTTTAGTGCAATTTAATAAAATAAATATATCTAATTTTAATAATATTAAACCATATATATATATATATATTTTGAGAAACCAAGTTTATTGTGTCATTCCGAGCAAACGCATCAATTTCATCTGACATTGCTCCTCGCTATCGTTTATCCTTTAACGCCTGGTTCACGGTATGGGGTTCAAGGGGAATGTGAGGAGAAATTCGCATGGAGAAGTTATATTTGGGTTGGATTTGACAATGTTGTTTTTCCGGCGGGTTCACATATGGTGGTTATTTTGTGGAGGTGGTGTGCCGTCGGAAGAAGAAGACGACGAGGGGACTGGAATGGGTTGTATTGAGGTATGGTGAGAGGTGGTGGAGGACGATGATGTCTGAGTTTCAGGGGAGTCGAAGGAAGATGCAGCAGACGAGGAAGGGGTAGGGGAGGAGATGTTTCGGTTTGGGTCTGATTCGATGGGCTTGGAGAGGTAGATGGGCTTTGAGATGGTGGATTTATTTGTGGGTTTGTTTCAGGTGGGCTTCGTGAATCCAGTAAGGATAAAAAGGTGAAACAGATAAAAAGGTGAAACAAAGGTGCATACCTGTGGTGATGCTACAACGGTGTCTATGGAACAAAGAGCAGCCGGTGGCTCTTGACGGTGAGGGATCGTGTTCATGGGTGTCGGTGGGAGCTGTACGAACGGCCGGAGGACTGGAATTTTGGTGACGGCAATGGTGGTAATAGAGGACGAAGTTGAGACAACTAGTGATGAAGGATGAAGTGTTTTAAATGGGTAGATTTGATCATCAAATTTGACATGTCGAGACAAGTATATGCGACCGGAACTGGGCTGGAGGCAAAAATAAGCACACTGAGTCGGGGAGTATCCAATGAAGACACACGGGGTGGAACTAGCTTCGAGCTTGTTGTTGTTGTATGGGCAAAGCAGTGGAAAGCATAAGCGGCCAAACGCACGGAGCTTGGTGTAGTTGGGAGTAGTGTTGAAGAGCTTCTGAAACGACGATATCATAGCAAGGACCAGAGTTGGCATGCGGGTGATGAGATAGACGGCGGCAGCGAATGCGAACGGCCAATACGTCTTCGGATACCAGCGTGAGAAAATAGTGTCAAGCCAGTTTCTACAATATGTATGTGCTTCCGTTCGGAGATGCCATTGTGTTCAGGGGTATGAGGTGGAGAGGTGAAGTGAGAGATGCCAGCAGACATAAGAAAATGACGGAGGGAAATAAACTCACCACCATTGTCAGAGTAGAGCATACCAATTTTGGTGTTGAAGCGGTTTTCGACGAAGGCTTCACTACAAAAAAAGTCCTCATTGATAGCATAAGGTAATAGCACGATTTGTTGAACTGCTATTGAAGATGAATCATAATTTCGGTTACCATATGATAGCATTTTATTAAGGCTAACACAAAATTTTACTAAGCGGGAAACTAAAATCGATTATTTCGCCCAACACTTAGCCAAAAAATTAGACATTTCACCTTCACACTCAATTTCCCCTCTTTCCTTCCAAAAAACCTAAGACTCGAAAAAACCTAAGACAAAACCATCCTGAGACATAACTCTCTGAAACCCACAAATCGATTCTCCCAGTCACTAATTAAACTCGCCGGCCGCCATCGTTAAAGGTAGCCGTGACACTGAATCTCTTGCTCTTTCCTTTAACCATGATCCCCTTTCTCCATCTCCAAAGAATCAAACCCCAGATCTTTGTCTTCGTCGATGACCAGCCCAGATTTTGAAGCTCCACTTTTTCTCATCGTCTTCTCTTTCTTCTGCGTCTTTCGCCATTAAAGATACTGGTATTCCTCTCATCTTCGATTTCTCTTCTTGGCTCATATGTCTTATTATCGTCTCAAGTAAATTAACCTTTCAACGGCATCACCATTAAACCCTAGATTTCTCCAATTTGAGCTCAAATCTCCTTCATCCTGAATTGATTATAAGTTTCCTTGCAGTTTGAGCTATGGCAAAGTAACAACTCAGAGGACTCATGTTACTTTTCTGCAATTTTAAATTTAGGAATCGATTTCAATTGCAAAGTAATAGAAGACGTGTTTTTTTTTCTATCTTCAGATCTGATGTATATATATTCTCCCACGATTTAGCGATTATGAAGCCAGAGAGAGATAGAGAGAGTCTGGGTTCGATAAAATTGACGGAGAGGGAGAAAGAAAGAGTCTAGGTTAAACCTAAGGGATGAACCGAGATGAACAAGGTTTGAATATTGTTTTTGTATATGTATTCATTACTAGTTTGACAGTAGGACTAATCCTTAAGGCGTCTACAGTGGCCAAGAGGAAACCATAACGATCTTGATTTATAGGGTGAGTCCTCAACCCACTAGGCCATATGCTGTTAGTTCTTTTGTATATATATTTTAAGCTTTGTAGATGAATAGATCTCTAAGTAGCTGCTGATGTACCGATGGGCGATGATTTTGATGGTTTCAGGTGCAAAGAGAAGCTGGTTTTGTCTTGGAACGGATTCTTGAATTGTAGAAACTTCAGCTCAAGGAAGAGAATGTAAGATTCTTGGTTTGTCTTTGTACATACAGGCAGAGAAAATACAATGACTGTCGTGTTTTTTGGTAACCTAATCGTCATTGTCTTTCTCCTTTAATTTTTTGGATTTTGGTTTGTAATGCTTATGGTTTTCAGGAGAAGCCTAAGAGATGACAATCGCTACTTATGTTGGTTTTTTGTGGGTTTGGAACATTAGTAGAAAATAAACTTTGTTGGTGTTTTTGGGTTTGTAACATTAGTAGAAAATAAAATTTGTTGGTGTTTTCTGGGTCTGGAATGGTTATGTTTTCTCAGGTTGAACATGTGGTAAGAAAAGAGACGACATTGGCTACTTATGAACTCATTGGTATATATTGTGAACTTCTTGTTGCTCGTTTGGTGTGATTGGCTCTCAAAAGTAAGTAAAAATCTAAACTCAGGCAAGTCTCTTTGAAGAACCTTTGTACACACTCGTTTGTTTTTGTTTATTTGTGTTGATCATTGTTTGTGATTTTACTTCAAAACATGCTTTAATGATCTTAAGGTTAAGAGATGTTAAAGAACTCTTTCAGATATTGTTAAGTATTTTTCAGCAAAGTATGAAATTTTTTTGTTTTGTTTCAGCTGCTAAGGTTTGCAACCAGATTCTGGTGTGAGTTGATTGGTAAGTGGTTGTTAAGTGGGTACATTCCCATATTTTTGTAGGCTTTGTATTATTTCAGTGATAGATTTTGTACATACAAGCAGAAACTTTACTACATCATACTTGTAAGATTTTCAGATAAATGGAGACTCTCTTTTTTGGAATGACAACAAAGACTCGGAGGCTACCAAAACAGAGGAGATTAATTTGGGAATGTGAAGTTAGTTTTATTTTATTTTGAGACTGACACTTTGTTATGTAAGACTTGTGTTATGTAAGACTTCTTTTAGTTAATACAATATTTAATGTTATGTATGTGGATGATTTTATGAAATATATATATTTTTTAATTAAATCTAATTGAATAAATTATGCAAAACAAGATTCATATATACAAATTATAAAATTTATATAACAAGAGAATAGCACTAGTTTTGTGTTACAATAAAATGTATTATAGCATTCAACTAGCGTTATAATATAAAAATGCTATTTTATGTGGGGATCTATCAAAGCATGTGAAAAACGCTATAATAGGTGGGGTATCTACCATAGCTGCCGATGTCATAGCATTTATGATAACGCTATGTAATATGTATAATAACATTTATTCCGTGCTAACAATATACATACTTCTTGTAGTGCTTTGAAAGGTATTAAAGTTTCAAGAACTTGTGACTTTGTTTTGAGAGGATAGATCCATGTGTACCAGGTGTAGTTATCAATTGAAACGACATAATATTTGTAGTCTTCGATTGAGGTAATGGGGGACGATCAAATATCAGACAATTGTAGATTCGAAAAAGTTACTAGGTAGTTTATGAGCTTTATTAATGGAACAATTTGGACATAATGAAGGTGATGTTACAGATTGCGAGCAAGGGAGAGAAAAAAGAGAAAGAACATTTTTGAGAATAGAAAGGGAGGGATGTCCTAAGCGATGATGCCAATCGGACATGGACGGTTTTGATGTGGTGGTGGCAAAGAAAGAGGTGATGGTGGATGTCGATAGTGACCATTCATACAGCTCATCATTTGTCTTGCCGCGGATTAACAGGATACCTAAGAACAGATCCTTCACCTGAAAATACGTAGGAAAGAATTCCACAGAGATCTTGTTAGCAGTACACAGGCGGTAAACAGATATGAGAGTTTTGCTAATGTGTGAGACACATAAAACGTTGGTTAAAAATAAAAGTTTAGTAGGTGAGGTAGAAGAGGGTAGGGATAGTGAACCAGTGTGCGTTATAGGGATACCAGTACCGTCGCCTAGAAGAACATTGTTGTTGCCACTATATGGTTGATGGAGGGAGAGATTTTGTTGATCACTTGCCATGTGGTGAGTCGCGCCACTGTCCATCACCCATGGACTTGCACTGGACGTGTTTCCCATGACCAAATTTGCTCTTGGTTGCCAGGGACGGAACTGCGGTGTCATTTGGTTGTTGTAGCCGCCGTGGTGTTTTGGGAGTTGCTGGCAACGTTTAGCACTGTGGCCGTACACACCACAGAGTTGACAGCGACCTTGATACCCTTAACTCATCCGGTTGTCGGGTTTTTGAGTAGAGTACTGGTGAGAGCTGTTAGTCTGCCAAGTCTGAGAGGAGCGTTGATTCTGCTTACCATGGTAGGGGCGAGACCGAGAGGTAGCAATATTTGCAGAGATCAGCGCTGACGTGGGCAGGGAGACAGAAGTAGCCATTCATTTGACTTCCTTGTTGAGCAGTTTCTCATGGATCTCAGTAAGGGATGGAGGTGTATCCCTGCCTTCCATTTGATCAACGATTGATTTGTACTCCTCCTGGAGACCATCAAGGATGAACTCATTTTGAGCCTCTCGTTCAATCTGTTTGCTAAGTAGGGCTAGCTGATCGAAACGAGTGGTTAACCCTTGAAGATAAACTTCAATGGATTTGTCGCATTTGGTGTAGTGCTTTAGCTGAATCCAGAGTTGTTGGACATGACCCCAACGTTGGGGTTAGCATAAGTGGTAGAGATCTTTTTACACATCTCAGCAGAGCTTGTAGTTTTAGAAAATACAGCCTGGATCGAAGAGGACAGGGTGCCGAAGATACCACTATAGATAAGTTTGTCTTGACGGCGCCATTTGCTGTAGGCAGGGTGGTCTGATCACCAGTGGTGATGGTTTGATCAGGAGGAATCGATGAGCCATCAATAAAGCCTGCAAGATCATAGCCATCAGGAAAATAGTGAACTTGAAGGCTCCAAGTCATGTAGTTCACGGCGGTAAGCTTGGTGATATTCATCATATTGATGTTAAGGAGGGAGGGGGTGGTGTCAACAGCTTCAGCGGCAGCCATGACGAGAGGAAAAAGAAAGAATAAGAATGGTCGAAAAAAAAAGAAAGAAAGAGGAGAAACAGAGAAGAGAAGATCTGAGTGGCGGCAAAAAAAATTAGGCTCTTGATACCATGTTAAGAGAATGTCTTGTATATTATTACAAAGAGAACAATACATACATGTACAGAGGAGAAGCCCCTAGGTTAAGTATAATAAGAATGTTCCTAATATGTTACAAATCAAATATTTAGTAATAAAGGAGAATCCTTTTCATATCTCTTACAGTTGTCGTTTTCCCATCCAAAACGCCATGGTGTACGTTTACGCCAATGCAAAACCTTTGGTTTGGAAATAACGTGACTTGAAACAACACGGCAGAGGCTGAGTCGTCGGAGACACTTAACGTAGGGACTAACGAGTATAATTCAATGGAGAAGAACAATATGTTGCCGGATAAACAAGAGAAATAAGCGGTTGACTCGGCGACGGTGAATGAGACGACGTCATTTGGAGAGTAGATGATTCTTGGTTTGGGGTCTAGTTGTTCCGAAACAAGTTTGCCACCGAGTGGGAGATAGTGGGAGAGGGATGAGGAGAGATAGGTTTTAAGCTTGGGGAGGATGACTGAGTCGAAGACATTGCAGGTTGCGTCGGTGAGTCTATAGAAGATGACTCATTTAACTGTGTGGAGTTTGTACCATTGAAGGTCAAAGAAGGTGAGTGGGAGAGTGAGGGACTCAGACGAGTCAAAGTTCAAAGGGGTGACTCGTGCTACCTCGATGATATTAACTGATGAAGCCATTTCTTTGCTCACTATTGTGTGTGTGGTTTTTTTTTAACCCTTCAACTGCATTGATTATGAAATATAGAATACCGAGTTGAAATCAGCCAAAATACAAAAAGGAATTGAAAAGTACAAAGAGGATTCTATGTTCCTCTCACGCTGAACTTTAGCTAGCTGATCCGCTAAATGGTTCGATTGCCTTGAGGTCCATCGGAAAACAACATTGTTAAATCTTGTCGCCCATCCTTTTATCTCTTGTATCCAGTTATAGATGTCAAAACATAGAGAAGAATTGTTGATCGCCGTTACCAAACTTTGACAGTCTCCTTCAAAAATAACGTTTGTGTACCCATTCCTCCATGTTTGCTGCATAGCAAATATTAAACTTTGACACTCCGCTTCAAAAGCTGACTTGACTTTAGCCCCCGTTACTTGACCTGCTTCTTTAAAATGTCCTTGATCATCACGAACTATCCAACCGGACGTTGCTTGTCTGTCTTCATCGAGAAAACTGCCATCATAATTACACTTAACCCATCCATAAGGTGGTTTTTGCCAGTTAGAACTGTTCCTTTTACTACTGATGGTAGAGCATGGGACTTGAGGATTAACTCGTGAGGGTGGAGGAATGATAGCTAGCCATTCATCCGTTTCTTGCTTAGCTTCCCTCAGCAATCTCTGCCAAGTGTGATTTATCTTCTGAAAAATGAGCTTGTTACGACTTGTCCAAATTTTCCAAAGAATCCAGAACGGAAGAAGGGAGAGACGGTCATAGTGACTCCTCTGTTTATAAAATTCTAGAATCGCCTTGAGTTTGTCCTCGAGGTGCTCATTTGGGTTTAGAAGACTTCTGATAGGGATATTAGAACATCTCCAGATCTGCATAGCATTGGGACAGGTAAAGAAAAGATGTTCGGTAGTTTCAACAACATGAACACATCGTTTGCAAAATGGGTTTGTAGAGATATGACGTCGCTCTAATTCATCTCCGGTAGCCAAAGTGCGAAAAGACATACGCCAGAGGAAGTGCTTGAATTTTGGAGGAAGTTTTGTTTTCCAGATATCTGTTTTTAGTTGTGGATTTCCATAAGGAGGTCTGACTTGAAATTCTTGTTCTGGAAGATGGGTTGCGAGCCAGTAGCCAGACTTGACAGGGTATATACCATTTTCAGTATAGTGCCATCCTAGGTAGTCCTGATTCTGCCAATGACTTTTCTTAATCAAGAGAATATGATTGACATCATCCAGATAAACCTTGTCACGAACTAAGCTCTCATTCCAACTGCTTCTGTTTGGCAAGAAAAGAGTGTTTACTGTGGATGAGTCGCCTTGTATATTCTTAGCTAGCCGTGGGGGTCTCGGAGGGTGTACTGGCAACCAAGGGTCTGTCCATGTCTTGATGCTTGTTTCGTCACCTACAGTAAATCGTAACCCTTTTTTAAGGAGATCACGACCAACAAGTAAAGATTGCCATCCGAAAGAAGGTTGTGTTCCTCTTGTAGCATCGAGTATGTTTGAATCTGAAAAGTATCTTCCTTTAAGTATACGTGACATGAGGCTGTTCGGATGCTGCAGTATTCTCCAGGCTTGTTTGGCAAGTAGAGCTTCATTAAACTGTTCTATGTCACGAAAACCAAGTCCTCCTTCTTTCTTCATATACTTTAAACGATCCCATGCTACCCAATGAACTGCATTTCCATTTTGTTGAGTATTCCACCAGTAGTTGGCAATGATCCTCTCTATTTCTTCACAGATCCATTTTGGAATCTTAAAGCAATTCATCGTATAAACCGGCATTGCAAGCGCTATCGCTTTCAATAAGATCTCCTTACCACGGTGGGATAGAAATTTGTTGTTCCAACCCTTCGTTCTGTTTTGAACCTTCTCCACAATATATTGAAACATCTCTATCTTTTTTTGACCAAATTGTTCTGGCAGTCCCAAATACTTGCCACAACCACCATCATTATGAATCTGTAGACGATGCCTTATTTGTGTCTTAAGGGCTTCTGGAACCCATTTTCCAAACGTTAATGAAGATTTTCTCTTGTTGATTTGTTGTCCCGAAGCTTTCTGGTATTGTGAAAGGATGTCTTTAATAGCTATGCAGAATTTTATATTTGCCTGGCAGAAAAAGAGAGAATCATCTGCAAAAAAGAGATGGCTCACAGAAGGACTGGCATTGCTGATCTTCATTCCTTTTATCATACCTTGCGCCTCAGCCCGTTTCATCATATGGCTTAGAACTTCAGCACAGAGGATGAGTTAGTAGGGAGAAAGTGGGTCACCTTACCTTATGCCCCGTTTTGGTTGTATAAAGCCCTGCGGATTGCCGTTAATGTTGACTGAAAATGTTGGAGTTCTGACATAGGTCATGATCCATTGAATCCATTTGACATCAAACCCAAATTTAAACATTGTTACTTGTAGGAAATCCCACTCGAGACGATCATAGGCTTTAGTGATGTCTGTTTTGATCGCCATGTAGGAATTTGCACATCGCCTTTTCACTTTTAGCGCATGGATGAGCTCATGTGCTATGAGTACATTATCTGTTATGATTCTGCCAGGAATAAAGGCTGCTCGTTCTTCAGAGATGATAAGATGAAGATGTTGTTTTAATCTCCCAACCAAAACTTTGGAGATAATCTTGTAACTGACATTGCATAAGGCTATTGGCAGAAACTCACTCATGTGGTTCGCTTCAGTATTCTTGGGAATTAAGCAGATGTTGGTATGATTTAGCGACTTGTCGAAGACTCCTTGATCAAAGAAATTACGAACCTCCTGTGAAACTGCGTCTTTTGTAGTATCCCAAAAATTCTGATAGAAAGCTCCGGTGAAACCATCAGGTCCCGGAGCTTTTGTAGCACCATTATCAAAAACTGCATACTTGATTTCCTCCTCCGTGACTGGCTTAGTTAAATCCTGGTTGATTGCTGGTGTGACTCTTTGTTTGAAGTCTCGAAAAACGTGATAATGGTTGTTCTGTGGCGACAACTCACTTTTAAAAAGCTTTGTGAAATAGGATTCTGCTACCTTTCCAATCTGACTATCTCCACAATGCTCAAATCTCTCATCATCAAGAATGGAGTACAGTTTATTTCGAGCAGTATGGCTTTTTGCAGTTGCGAAGAAATACTTGGTGTTACGATCACCACTTGCTAGCCATGTTTTATGATTTTTGATTCTCCAAAACTCTTCTTCTTCCTTATAAGCACAACTAAGCTTCATCTGGAGATCACGAATATGGTGCGTAGGAGAGCCATTGGTATGAGCTTGGTCGAGTAGTTTCTTCAATATACCTATCTCTTCCTGAGAGTTTGTTCTGTTTCCTTTTTTTTCCAAATGGAAATGGATCGTCTGCATTCTTTGAGTCGAGAGTGAAGACACATTGCTTGCCCGGGTCTCAAAGTAGTCCAGCCTTTATGCACAACATCACTGAATCCTTCTTTATTTACCAATCTTGAGTCGAAATAGATGTGACCTTTTCGAGGTGTAAAATCGTTGGAGATGGTAGTGATGACCGGTCTATGATCTGATTCAAGGAGCTCCAAGAACTCCACATGAGACGCAGGATATTGAGCTAACCACTCAGAATTTACCATGGTACGGTCTAAACAGCAAGCAACGTCATGGCTATAACGCTTTCCTACCCAAGAGAAAGGATTCCCAGTATGCTTAAGATCCTGAAAATCACAAACTTGAATCATCTTACGGAAGTCTAGGAAGGAGCTTTCAGGTCGTAGGGGGCCTCCTCATTTCTCAGTATTGTTCTTGATCTCGTTGAAATCTCCTATAGATATCCAAGGACCATTTCTATTCACTGCAATCCGCTCTAGTCTTTCCCAAACCAAGTGTCTTAGGGATGGATTTGGATTACCATAAACACACGACAAGTAAAAACCAAATCCATTAACGTGAACATGCGTATCTACAAGGTTTAAGGATTGATAAAGAACGAAAACAGAAATACGACTATTCCAAATAAGAGCGATTCCACCACTTAAACCTACAGGAGGGACTGTTACAACTCGATCATAACCTAGCTCTGCAACTATGCCTCGAACAGCGTCGTCTCCTTGTTTTGTTTCAAAGAGGAAAATGATGTCTGGAGAGTAAGTCTTCTTTATCTCCTTTAGACGTTGAACTGCGAGGTCATTACCTAATCCTCTACAGTTCCAAGCGGCTGTCCTCATGGGGGAAGTGGTGGTATAGGGCCCACCGCGCCTCTGTCAAGATCAAGGGGACTGCTATGTTCCCCTGGGTAGCTACATTCTCCAGCATCAAAGTTTTTGGCTTTGGTGCTTTCCAACCTCTCAGCAAGATCAGGTGAATCACTATTGTGTGTTATGTTAATGAGTTCTCATGCAATGATCATATTCGTATTATATAGCTAAAAAATCAAATTCAATTAAAAGATAAAAAAAAAATTATACTCCCTCCGTATTACAACAGATGATGTTTTAAGATTTTCACATTGATCAAAAAAACATTTAATATTTAGCTATAAATGCATTAATTATTTATAATAACATATTTTAATAATTATTAACCAATAGTAATCCATCAAACTTTTAAATTCTCATTTAATGATTCTTGAAATCTACAATTTCTTAGCTTTAATTGATAAAAGTTTACAGAAAATCAATCTTTGTGATACAAGAAAAAATCTTAGAAAATCATCCTTTATGATACAGAGGGACATGTAATTTCATTGTGGATCTTACAATTTCATGGAATGTAAACCGACTTGTCCTTTTTTTTTTGCCAGGCACATTAAAAGTTTTTATTTTCCTTTTTTTATTGTATTAAATATTGTGAAAACGAGATGACAAGATTTAGATGAATAAAGAAATAAGCTAGCGTATGTTCACTACAAGAAAACATGATTTTTCCAACAACATTTGACGACCAAATTTTGCGACTAATTAGTGACTATTATTTGACTCTTTTATCAGTTTATGACACCAAAGATTTAGTCGTACAATTGTCGCCTTTTTGCCACCAAATACAGCAGTCGCACATTAGTCGCAAAATTAGCAACTACTTTAGGACTATACTACATACATGAAACTTTAGTCACAAAATAGTAGCTAATTTGGTGACTAATATGAGCCTAATTATGTGAATCGTAAATAAGTCGGATATTAGTCGCTATTTGGTACCATAAAACTAAGATATAATATAGAAAACATTAGTCGCAAAATAGTCGCATATTAATCGCTATTTAGTACCATAATACTAAGATTTAATACTATAAAAACTCATATTTCAAAAAAAATTTACCCCAAGACTTAAAATCTTAACCATATACCGGTTTCTAAATTACTAAATCTACACTTCTAGTTCACGTTCGTACGACCAGCTCCGAGAGTTAATTGTAAGTTTTTTTATAAGTAGTAGCAATAATTATAGATCGAAGTTATAATGTAGCTGTTTAACCAGTTCCTTTAATTTGTAGCGACGCAAAGAAGGGATTGAGCCTTCCATGCTTCGAATTATGAGAGAGACTCACCGCAAAGCTGATGGTACATATGTGGATGATAAGGCCAGGTCGATTGAAGAAGAGATACAAAGAGAGATTGAAGCATTATCTCAAACCTCGGATGGCGCCTCACAAGGAGATTCTGATGGCACAGGTTTGACTCGACTTGATGAGGATGATCTGTTCTATAAGGTAAGGTTATTCTCAGATTTTAATTTACTGCTTTTGTTGTCTGCAGTCGTTGATATTATATATATACTCGATTGCATGATTGAGGTTAAAATTAACACTTCGGCTTAACACTTATTAAGTAGATCATGGAAGACGTTAGTAACTAGTTTCGATTGCAGTGATGTTAGTAACTAGTTTCGATCACATTGATGTTTATGTAGACATATCCTAACAATACTATATTATGTAGGTGGTACCCACTCAGAGTGGGAGGATCTTCGGTCTCGGGGGACTAGTTAGCTGGTGCAGCTGGTGCAGTTTCAAGAATCTCTCTTGAACGCCAAGTTACTTCTCTTCAAGAGACACTGGCATCTGTGGTTGAGTTTATGAAACAATATATGCCAGAAGGGTCTGCAAACACTTTCCCCTCGACTCAGCCAACTTCTGCAACTGGTGCGTCGGTGACCAGTCCAACTCAAGGCAACAACATGGAGAATCGAGATGCCAATCCTGATCCTCCGACTGACCCTTCGGAAATGGCTGATGACGTCCAGTACAATCATCCCACCAATGTCCCTGATGCTACTCATGAGCAAGATGAGAATGAAGATGAGGAGCTTGTTGGCGGTGCACTAATATAAAGAACTTGTTCTCCCACATTTCTCTACTCCCTTGTACTATGTTAAAACTCTGTATTGTGTCTGTCTGAATTCTGTTTAAAACTCTGTTTAAAAACTCTGTTTTTTTTTATGTATGAATGTTTAAAAGTTCTGTCTTTAGTCTGAATGTTTAAATCGGAGCTTTTCCAAACTTCATCCACAAGGCAACCATTTCCCAGGATATTATTTCATTTTGAATTTGATACTGAAAGTTGTAGTAAATCCTGGGTTTTCAAATATTTAAAGATGTGGTTTTCGTCCTTTCTTCGTAACATTTTGTCCCTATTACTAACGCTTTTGACGACAATATTTGTTGCTATATTGTTACAACCACGCAGTTAGTACTTGTAGAAAATCTAAGACAAGATTCAATGTAGCTAATAGAAGCTAATTTGTTACAAATTATCGTAGCTACTAGAAACTACTCTGTTACGACGGAGACGAAACAAATTGTCACTAATAAGCCATAAGTTTATCGTAGCAATTAGTTACTAGTTTACGACAACTAATACTATAGCTTACTGTCTCAAATGTAGTACAAGTATTACGTGGTTTGTTGTAGCAAATTGTTACGGTTTTTAAACACGCTTTATGTAACAAATAGCTACATTAGGCAGTGACAAAATAGTAGCAATTTGCCACATATATGATAGTCGCTTATTTGTAGCAAGTTGTTATACTTAGTGATGATCGAAAAATTTGCTACACCTAAATAGTTACTAAATAAAACAAAACTGTAACAAATAATTTCTTGCTACGAAAAACAAGTAATACTAAAATTTGCTACACCTAAATAGTTACTAAATAAAACAAAACTGTAACAAATAATTTCTTGCTACGAAAAACAAGTAATACTTACGAAATTTTTCGTAACTATATGCCTGGTTTTTACTAGTGACCCAAACACTTAACCACATTTTAAAACCTAAATCATAAACTCTAAATCTTGAACTTAAATTCTTAATCCTATAAATTAATTCATAAACCATAAAACCAAACTTTAATACTTATAAGAAAATCTAATTTTTCTAAACTTAACACTAATTCCCTATACGCAAAACTCTTAACCAAACTCCAAAACCAAAAATTTAATTTAAATCTCTAAACCAATAATTTAATTTAAATCTCTAAACCTTTTTTTTTTAAACTCCTATCACACACTTATGATTCTTCTGTCATTTTTCTTTGATTTCATTTATAAATTGTTTTAAATAATCATATACTATCTATAATTAATAAGTATGTAGATTTTTTTTTGCATGATTTGAATTTTTAAAAACAAAATATGTTAATCAATCTTTCAAGAAAAAAAAATGTGTGTTAATTTAACATATCATTGGGGAGAAAAAACAACAGAACGTTGTGTAGTGTCATATTCGTTGGGGATAACTATGAACAAATCAAGACTTACAAACTCTTATTGGTCATGAACAAATCAAGACTTACAAACTCTTATTGGTCATGCTCCACACATGTGTGATGTGTCAGATGTGTACATCCCAATTATGTAATTAATTTGTTTCTAATATGCTCATTACCACATTGAAAAAAACTTACATATATAGTACTGTAAAAAGAAAACATGGATACTCAAGATTCAAGAACAAGCACGTAACGGAACAAATTATCGAGTGCAGTGATTTCTTTGTATAAGAAATTACAGTTTTGAAAAAATAATAAATCGAATCCAGTATATAAACTGTTAAGGATACAATCATATATGTCAAGGATACAGTCGTATCACGTCCTCACCACTCAATCATATCTGTCAAGGATACGATCGTATCACGTCTTCACTACCTCTTCATTCCATATGTTGTATAGCCTAGAATCGTCCATGTCTCAGTATATATACGAGTCTGTAATCATCTTTGTAATATACATTCAATAACACAACATTCACAACATTGACATGGTATCAGAGCTAAGCCGATACTCATAATTTTTTTTTTTTTGTCTTTCCAGCCTTCACAGTTTCTTCCTCTTCGATCTCCTTTCTCCTTCTCTCGTTCTCAGATCTTATTCCCAGATCTCATTCTTTTCTTCTTTCCTCCATTCTCTACAATGGCTGCTGCAGAAATCGTTGACTCAACTCAAGGGTTCCTTAACATCAATATGATGAACATCACCAAGCTCACCTCTACAAACTATCTCACATGGAGTCTTCAAGTTCATTCTCTCCTCGACGGCTACGACCTTGCTGGGTACATCGATGGCACCTCCGTCCCACCAGAACAAACAATCGGCTCCACCACTCCGCCAACTCCAAATCCATAGTACGCAAAGTGGAGACGCCAAGACAAGCTGATCTACAGTGGGCTTCTTGGCACACTCTCTCCGGCGCTCCAACCGTTGGTCTCCAAAACCAAGTCCTCTGCTGAGATGTGGAAACAAATCTCCTCCACTTATGCAAATCCAAGCTGGGGCCACATTCAACAACTCCGTCTGCAACTTAAGCAAGCGTCAAAAGGTGAGAAGACTATTGATGAGTACATGAAGATGCTCACCACGCGGTTTGACCAACTCGCTCTTCTTGGCAAACCTCTTGCTATTGAGGACCAACTTGAGTTCATCCTTGGTGGCTTACCCGAAGACTACAAATCTGTTGTTGATCAAGTCGAAGGGCATGACACTCCTCCCTCCATTGTTGAAGTTCATGAAAAACTCATCAGCAAAGAAGCCAACTCCTATCTCTCTCCTTGCCTACCGCTTCAACCGGACCAGTCTCTGCTCATGCTACGACCTATCGTCCAAAGTTCAACTCCGGGAAACAATCATTCCGGCCACACCAACCATGGTACAACAACAACAACAAGCATCACTATCAACAACCACGACAAGAGAACCGAATGCTCAAGGGGTACCAAGCAAGTGTCAAATCTGTGGGGTGTTTGGTCACAGCGCCAAACGCTGCTCCCATCTTTAACAGTCCTCCTATAGCTCTCAAAGCGGTATTCTACCCTCTCCGTTCCGCCCATGGCAGCCGCATGCCAACCTTGCTCTTGGACACCAACAAATAACAAATCCATGGATACTTGACAGTGGCGCCACTCATCACATGACCAGCGATCTTGGTAATTTGGCGTCACACCAACCGTACCAGGGCGATGATGCAGTCCTCATCGGTGATGGTTTGGGTCTTTCAATTTCTCACACTGGTTCACTGTCCCTCCCTTCAAACTCTAAACCTTTATCTCTTACCAATGTTCTTTGCGTACCTAACATCCACAAAAATCTAGTTTCCGTATACCGCCTATGTAACTCTAACAATATCTTTGTTCATTTTTTCTCTGCTCACTTTCAGGTGAAGGATCTGATCTCGGGGGTCCTATTACTCCAAGGCAAAACTAAGGGTGAACTTTACGAGTGGTCGGTCTCCATCTCCACCATCAAATCCTTCTTCGCCTCACCTTCATCAAAACCATCTCTCAAAGACTGGCATTCCCGTCTAGGCCACCCTTCTCACTCCATCCTCAAACCAATTATTTCAAAATTCTCCCTTTCGTTTTCTCAATCAGATTCACAAACAATGTTGTGTGCTGATTGCGCAATTCATAAGAGCCATAAACTCCCTTTTTCACAAACCTCCATTGTCTCTTCTTGCCCTCTTGAAATCATCTTCTCTGATGTTTGGACCTCCCCAATCCTCTCAATCGATAACTTCAAATATTACCTTATACTCGTTGATCACTACTCCCGATACACATGGATTTACCCGCTCAAAACTAAATCTCAAGTCCGTGACACATTCATCACATTCAAGTCCATTGTTGAAAACCGCTTCAACAAACGCATAGGTACCTTATACTCTGACAATGGCGGTGAGTTTGTTGCTCTACGATCATTCTTATCTAGCTCCGGGATCTCGCATCTCACCTCACCTCCACACTCTCCCGAATACAATGGGATCTCCGATAGAAAGCATCGTCACATCGTCGAAACCGGGTTATCACTTCTCACTCATGCCGGCATGCCACACAAATACTGGACCTACACCTTTGCTACGGCTGTTTACCTCATAAACCGCCTTCCGACGCCGGTGCTCAACATGGAGAATCCACAACATAAGCTGTTTGGAGCGGAACCCAACTACGACAAACTTCGTGTGTTTGGGCGTTTATGCTTTCCGTGGCTGCGTCCGTACACCAATCATAAGCTGGAAAACCGCTCAACTCCATGAGTCTTTTTGGTCTATTCTCTCACGCAAAGCGCTTATCTATGTCTTCAACCAAGCTCCGGTCGGATATATGTGTCGCGCCATGTTAAGTTTGATGAGAGCAGCTTCCCGTTTCAACATTTCTCCCCACCATCATCCGCAACTCTACCATCTTCTCCGGAACCTCAACTACATCCCTCTGCTATACTCATACCACCTCCTCCATCTCTAACTCCCCCAACCCAGCCTCCTCCACCGTCATCGTTGCCACTCGTAACACCACCGCTGCCAGGACCTCCGAGCTCAGATCGTCACCAGCCAGTGATCGCTGAATCAAGTTAATCAATCGTCAACCCCGAACGAGACGCTGTTACAAACAATGTTGATGACTCTCACAATCGCCCTCACCATGCTCCAACAACTCAACCTGAACAACAAACTCCTCTCAAACAATATGCTAGACGATCCACCACCACAGGCCCATCAAAACAGGCCCACACCAATCCACAAACATCAAACCAAATTACCAAATCACTAAACCCAAACACTCAACCTCCAAACCCGACACTCAACCCTCTAAACCGAACTCCACAACCCACATCCCCATATCCATCACCACCTACTATCAACCCGTTACCAGCTCCACCTGCACCACAACCCGCTGTCACCGATAACCAACATGCAATGACAACTCGCCGGAAAAACAACATCTCCAAACCCAAACCAAAATTCAACCTCTTTGTCGCTTTATCCCCCTACATACCACCGAACCCTCAACGGTGACTCAGGCTTTGAAAGACCCGAACTGGCGTGGAGCCATGTCTACCGAAATTGATGCCTTTGCTCAGAACCGTACTCTTGATCTTGTTCCTAGACAGCCTCACCATAATGTTGTTGGTTGAAAATGGCTTTATAAAAACAAATTTAATCCTAATGGCTTACTTGGCAGGTGTAAAGCAAGGCTCGTTGCAAAAGGATACACTGAACAGCTTGGTCGTGACTATATCAAAACGTTCAGCCCAGTGATCAAATCAACCACGATCAGGCTGGTTCTTGATGTTGCTGTCTCTAAGTCTTGGCCTATCAAACAACTCAATGTCAATAACGCATTCCTACAAGGAACACTGGATGAAGAGGTCTATATGGAGCAACCACCAGGCTTTGTCAACACCGACTTCCCGAACCATGTCTGTCGTCTACATAAGGCGATCTACGGCTTAAAATAGGCACCTCGTGCATGGTACACCGAACTAAAGAACTAACTGGTTGGTCTTGGTTTTGTGAACTCCCTCGCCGACACATCATTGTTCGCGCTTCAAAATGAGAAGGACTTTCTCTACCTCCTTGTTTACATCGATGATATTCTTATTACTGGGAGCAATGTTGCTCACATACAACAAGTTCTTACCTTACTCAGCTGAACGCTTCTCTGTTAAGGATCCTGAAGATCTCAATTACTTCCTTGGCATCGAAGCACATCGCACTCCTCACGGCTCCATTTATCCCAACGGAAGTACATTGTTGACCTTCTCCATCAAAATAACATGACCGATGCCAACGCAGTCCTCACACCGATGGCATCCTCACCAAAGCTCACACTTACGTCTGGACACATTCTTTCGGACCCGACACCTTATCGAAAGCTCGTAGGCAGCTTCCAATATCTGGCTTTCACTCGGCTTGCCATTGCTTATGCAGTAAACCGCCTCTCACAGTTCATGCACCGCCCCACTGATGCTCATTGGCAGGCTGCGAATAGAATACTCCGCTACCTGGCCGGTACGCCTACACATGGTCTCTTTCTCTCTGCCAAAACACCACTATCACTACATGCTTTTTTCGATGTAGATTGGGCAGGAGATTCCCATGACTATGTATCAACCAATGCATACATCGTTTATTTAGGCAGCAATCCAATATCCTGGTCAGCAAAGAAACAGAATGGCGTGGCACGATCCTCCACCGAGGCTGAATACAGGTCGGTAGCCAACACAGCATCTGAAATAAGATGGATATGTAATCTCCTCTCCGAGCTTGGGATAAGACAAACTGCTCCTCCGGTGATATATTGTGACAATGTTGGTGCCACATTCCTCTGTGCCAACCCCGCCTTCCATTCCCGAATGAAGTACATTGTTATAGACTACCACTTCATAAGGGGACAAGTTCAAAATGGCCTTCTTCGTGTTGCTCATGTCCACACCACCGACCAACTTGCTGATGCACTTACCAAACCATTGGGTCGTCAACGGTTCCTTGAACTACGTCACAAGATTGGAGTGACCAAAGCTCCTCCATCTTGAAGGAGGACTTTAAGGATAGAATCATGTCTGTCAAGGATACAATCGTATCACGTTCTCACCACTCAATCATATCTGTCAAGGATACGATCGTATCACGTCTTCACTACCTCAATATTCACATTCCTTGTTTCTGTTTCATTCCATATGTTGTATAGCATATAATTGTCCATGTCTCAGTATATATATGAGTCTGTAATCATCTCTGTAATATACATTCAATAACACAACATTCACAACATTGACATAAACCACCACTGTTCTTCTTCTTTTTTTGTGTGCGGTCAACTTCCATCACACTGTTCAAGGTAGAACCATATCAAATTAAAGCAATTGGGTTGTTGATGATACTTGATAGTTGATACGCTCCGTATAGTCGTAAAAGTTGTTTGGGGTTTTAATTGGGCTTGATACCTATAATGCATGGCCCATATTTTCGTTCGAAAGAAATTGCTAAATACATCGTCGTCTCTCACAAAGGGACATTTCTAGGGTTTCCGCGACGACGATGATGACTACCGTGATGAGCTGCGATGTCGATGTGACGGCGAAAATAGATTCAGAAAAGTTTAACTTTTCGCCGATGGAAAAGGAAAACTTGGACGAGGAAGACACTGAAAGCGAAAGCGAAACTGAAAGCGAAGAAACCGAGAGCGAAGGCGATGGAAGCGTGACGGTCGGGAAATACAGAGGGTTAGAAGACGTGGAAGAACCGGAACCGGAGTGGGATGTGGACAGCTTTGATGGTCGGGAATACGAATCAGATCCAGAGATTCGTGACAGCTTTGCTAACGAGAATGATTACATGGAATACCGCGAAGAAACGATCCAGGCTTTGGAGGATAGGGTACGTAATTTCAATGCCATCGTTTCTTCCTAAACAAACTACTACTATATATTATATATATCTCTGTCTGCCTTCAATTTCTTTAAAAAAAAGTCTTTTTTTTGTTTGTAGGGGTTTAAACCAGATCCCTTCAATTTTTTTTTTTTTTTTTTTGGTTTAAGGTGAAGATAAAATAAAGCCAAAGATCCCTTCAATTTCATTGGCGCTATTCAGAACCTGGATGGACCAGCTTATGAAAACATGACTAATAGGGAGTATTTGGCGGGTCTTGTTTCCATGTCCGTTAAGAAACTCAACGAGGTTAAGGTCAGTTGTACTCCGATTAGAATAAAGCTTTTTTTTTTTTTTTTCAGAATATGTCAACTCTAATAAATATAAGATTGGATCATTTTCTTACTTTAAGGGAAAAACTGTGGAATTCGTAAGGATTGTGAGAGCCACTACAAACGCTGGAGGAGCTAGTTGGAAGCTGTATATAACGTTTATGGCTCGGGAGTATCCGAATGGGCCTCTCCTGGAGTATCAGGCTAAGGCCATGGATTTCGTTGGAGATTCTCGACCTCCTTTTCCCATTCTCTGCAGACCATCCCCTAAACCCCTAAACCACTGGTAATTAGTTATATTGATTTTGATGCTATTTGTGTTTTACTCGTGATTCATTATTCTTGAATATTTTTGTTTTGATTTGTTATTTGTTTTCTTTATAAATTGCGTAGCTTGGCTAGTGAAGACAAGGATACGCTGGAGTGATGCATATAACCTTGTGTTCTCTTTTTGCTAATCTATTCTAGCAGATAAGGTCTCATTTGGCAAGTGGTTTCTTGGCTAGAAAAAATAACTTGTAGAGGCAAAATTTTGTTGTTCAGACGGAACGACTGATACAAAGGATTATCAAAACGCTTGCTATAATGAAACAAAAAAGAACTATAGTTTGTACTTTGTAGTAATCTAAAATACGTGAAGTATATTATAGTTACGGTGAGTCGGTGACGGTGGTGAAAACTTGTCAGAGTTGTCGTTTCTCAAAGGAATAAATCTTAGAGCAAGATTATTGGGGGTTCATATAGGGTTAAATTCTCAAAGACTCTCTACTCTCCATAAATAATTCTAAACACTCTCTTTTAATCTGCTATACTCCTCTACTCTTAATGACATTTTCAATTCTCAAACTTACCCTTACCAAACCGATTCAAACCAAATCAGCAAACCGAATTTTAATTGAATTAATTAATTAAAAAAAACAAATTCGACCAATGAGAAAAAGAATATTCAACCAATCAAGGAATTCCACGTTACCCATCATCATCATCAGAAAAAAAAAATCAAACACCCATCTCATGTTCTTCCTCTTCCCGTGACGTTCACCTCGTCCATGACAAATTCAGCTATTTCTCCACCATTGAAATCGATGCTTTAATCTACATATTAGATCCACTTCTAACATCTTAATCCATAAAATCGTTAGAAAATTTTGTTGTTTTATTTAAAATTCTGTGATTTCAATTAGATTAGATATTGGTATTAGAAATTAATGGAAATTGGATGGGTAACATGTTTCCTGGGTTCATTAACACATTTTAATGGACTGTAGTGATTGATTCATAGTGAATTATACGTAGAATAATGCTTTTGGTCCGTGAATCAATTTGCAGACTGAGTATAACTATAAAAACTGAGTATAACTACTACAAGTGGTATATCTGGTACAACGGTTATTCTTAAGAAAAAGACAACTTGTACAGCTGATATTTTTTGTACAAGTCATTATATGCTAATTTAATTTTCATTATTATTTCTCCAGAAAAATATAGCTTATAATTTAATCTTTGACTCCATTCGTTTTGTACAACTTAGTACAACTTATAATTGTAATGGTACGACTACAACCAATTTAGCAAACCTTTATATGCAACTTTATAAATTGAAAATAGTTAGAAATTTATAAATTTTCATATGCACTTAATAAATATAACCAATTTAACAAATTTTCTTAAATTACATTAGTTTAAACAAAATTTATAAAATAGTCTTCATTAAATACATTTTTGTACAAGAAAGACCTTATATTTTTAATATGGCTTTCTTATTGTTATCCCTATTACATTGCAAAACACAAAGCAAAACTATTTTGACAAATATTTTTGCATGAAAAAATAGGAAATATTCCTACAATAATTAAAATCTTGGATCCAACTAAAAATGTTTTGTTTAAATCTAAGTATAACTGATTATACACCAAAATTTTAAAAAGTACAACTATGTGTATGTGGGTACAACTTGAAAACTAGGAATAACTGTGTGTTTTTTTTTTTTTGCGGCGTTACATGTTATGTTTGGCGGCGGTATGTGTACACGTGCAGTTTATGATTTTGCCATGTGACCCACATTTTCTCACAAATTTCAAGGAATTTTGCTCAAATAAATTTTAAAAAATCATTTTTTCAATTTTAACTCTCTTTCCAACTAATCCTTATTTACCCACTTATTAGGTTTTGATAATTTGAGATTCGATATCAGATCTAAGATTTTTAGATTCAATTTTAATATTCGACAATTTTTTTAATCAAACTAATATTCAACAGTTATATGTTCGATTTAGTATATGAGAATTTGAAATTCGGTTTGAGTTTGTACAACTGGAACAACTAGTACAACTGACACAACTGAGATACGAAGTTACACCAAGTTTTACCAAATTGTACATTTTAGTTTATGAAACTTCTAAGTTACAAAATTAACGTAGTTATATCAAGTTATACATAGTTGTCCACAGTTAAGAGATATATCGTTGAATCCCCATTATATTAGCTTTGTTTCTTCAAAATCAATTGGATCCGGTGACTATTCTTCTTTTCATCAATTATACTGCATCTAAACGAATGTGGTCTCCATGTTTGCTCAGATTTTTTGTACAAACCTATAAACCAATTGATTTTCTCATAAATCCTGAAATATAGACCAATCGATTCTTAGTTGTACACGATTTTGAGAAAAAAAATCTCAAATCAATCAGAAAGAAAAAACTGAAATGAGTTTATACAAATTTGGAGTTCTGCGTAACTTTACCTAGATAAGAGGAAAAGAATGAGTTGGGTTTTATATTGTGTCAAAGAGACAATTTCCAGAAAATTCAGAAAAAAAAGAATTGTTAATCGTTTGAGATGGATTCAACCCAAACACAATGGATTCGGGTAATTGAAGATCCGATTAGATTGGCTGGGTCGTAAATCCTATATATTTTTAAGGGTTATGAAGTCTTTCTTTTATTTTCTGATTTAAAATAAATCGAAACAAAATTAGATTTTAGAAGAGGAGCGTTTCAGAATTACTTGTGGAGAGTAGAGAGGTCCCGAGATTAAAACCCTTCATATAAGGGGAGTTCTTAATTGGGATTTTTATTAATAATGCCATTTTTGTTTAAAAATTTCTCCCAAATGCCAGTTTTTTATTCTCTTGCCAAAAATGCCAGTTTTGTGGGGTAAGTAGAGAATGAAAAGACCAATATACCCTTAAAATAAAAAAGAGATGATTTAAGAAAAAAAAATTGGAGGTGTGGTGAATTTTGCGGCACAAAAAGTCACATCTCGTGAACTTATGGTGGACCAGATCCAATGCTCAATCATGTTTAGTCCATCTCCAATTTGTCCATCGACCTCTAAAGTGGATCAGAACTGCTTGGTTTGACTCTACTTGTCCATCACCAAGTCTGATTATGCATGTACCGATCTTATCTGCCTCTAGTGGACCACATTTACTGTCCGAAAAGTTTTGTCCACCATATTTATGGCATTCGTTCTTTAGTAGACAAAATTCGCTTGGTTGAAAACGGTTGTTAATCCCAATTATATCATTCGCTCTCGTAATGGACACCGCTTGGTTGACGACCCTTGTCCATCAGTAACATGAAACCATTTTCTCCACCCTGCAGGCTTTCTGTCGCAAACCAATCTTATTGGCCTCCGGTGGACCAGATTAAACGTCTGAACAGGTTAGTGGACAATATTATGTCCTTCCGTCTCATTAGTGGACCAGTGTGCTTCATAGGTTTAAAAAAGAGATAATGGTATTTAAGAAAGAAATAATATTCTGGCATTTAATCTGGGCACCTGCAAATTCACTTGTCTGTTGTCAAAGAAGGTTTTTTGGTCCAAGAACATTGTCTGTTGGAGATGGCTTTGTGATTGTCTATCGGAATTATAATGTCTATCAGAATTCAAATGTCTATCGGCATAATAATGTATATGGACAAGTCTCATTTTTGAGATGACAATGCAGTAGACAAAAAAAAACTGCATTAGTAGTATATTTATATTAAAGATAGACAAAAACAACAAGAATACATGTCCATCGACTAGGATAGAAATAGAAGAAAAGAAAAGGTAGACAAAAACTTTTGAGTAACAATTTCCACCGCATGGGGCAGAGATACGCGGGGAGGTAGACGAAAACAACAGAAAGACATGTCCATCAACATTAGTATGTTTATCGCCAATAGAAAAACCTGGTCGGTTGGATTTGGTTTACCAGACACCAGATCCCATATTGTGGACAAGTTTAACAGTGGTGGAAAAAAACTTGGTCGGCTGGATCTGGTCCACCGAGCATTGGATCTGCAAACCTGGAGTGTGGACAAGTTTTATTGTTAGCAACAGACACAAAACGAATGACCAAACTGAGATAGTGCGCTCAAGAGAACGAAAGACATAATAGGGATGGACAAAAACCTGGCCGGCTGGATCTGGTCCACCGGATCTGCATAACTGCAGTGTGGACAAGTTTTATTGTTAGCAATGGACACAAACCGGATGACCAAACAGATAAGTCTGCTTAAGAAAACGAAGGACATAATAGGGATGGACAAAACCTGGTCGGCTGGATCTAGTCCATCGGATCTGCAGACCTACGCTTTTGCATGCCCGCTGTCAGGTATAAGAACTCTGGAACTAGACTTAGCGGTTTCGCCTGCCACAGAGGAGGTAGGCGGATCAGACGAAGGTCTCAGTTGAAGAATTGTGTCTAGGAACTCTGAAACTCGTCTCAGATATTTCCCCGGTCACGGTGGACGGAGGCAGAGGATTCGACTAGATGACAAAATTCATCATTGGATGCAGGAAAACTCAAAGAAATGGAAGATTCAGTCGACGGCTTGATATTGAAGAAAGAGAAGATGGAAAGTCGACAAAAAATAAAAAGTTGAGGATTATGAAGAGAAAGAAAACGATTTTATCTTTTATGAAGAGAGAAGAAAATAATAATTTGGAATAAAGAAAATATAAGAAATAAGGGTAAAAGGGTAGTTTTAGAATCCTTTGTGGCAGACGGGAGAAGGGTTTCGTGAAAATGGCATAAAAGAGAAAGATTGCCACTGTTCGTGGCATAATTGATACTTTTCTCTTCTTAATTTTTTCATGAATTAATTGTGTACTGTTTGGAATATAAGAACCCATGATCTATTAGATAAAATTTTCTCTTTTATTGGTAGGTTCTTATTTTGGGTTTCTTATTTTTGAAAATATTGTTTTTTAAAATTGAAAATTTTTAAATAGAATAGAAGTGGTATAAATGTGTAAATATTTAAGATTTTATAAAATTAGAAAATAATGCATTTTAATTAATTTTCAAACATACAAAACATAATAAAAACATTAATACATATTACAACAGAAGTGCAATTTATAAATGGAGAGAATGATTAATTTTAATAGTGATTTTCTCCAAATTTAAGATAGTTTGATCTACAACATTATGATAATATCATTTTAATACTGATTTGCTCCAAATTTAAGATAGTTTGATCTACATCATCATGATAATATCATTTTCCCTGTCTCCAAATGTAATTCAATAACCCGATACAATTTTATGAGATCTGACTGACACCCAAATGATCTGAACTCTAAAGCTTGCTGGTTGGCAGACCAACAGGCTTGGCCCTGGACCTCTTCTGCACTGCACGAGAGAGTTGCTTCACAGCTTCTTCGGGCAAATGGCGAGGTTTGCTAAGCCACAGTCCTCCATCTACCACCATTGTCAATCCGTTCACAAATTTCCTTGTTTAAACAAATCATGCAATTATTTATTATCAGCATCTACCAATTTATATGTTTAATACTAAAAGACAGTGATTTCACTCAGCAGCATACCAGAATCACAGCTGAGGTAGAGTGCAGCCATTGCGATATCCCATTTCTCTCCGAGTTTATAAAGAGACATGTACTCTCGGGTTTTGTTTTCAATCTCCTCAGGTACAAGTTTACTCATTCCCGGTGTACCTCTAATGGGACCTGGTGCAATCCCGTTTACTCTAATATCGTAGTCAGTTCCCCACTCTAATGCCAAGTTTCTTGTCGTAGCATCAACTGCAGCCTGTTTCAAGTTTCAAAAACTCCTAAGATTCCCATTTGCTACATTTGCTACATTCCAGTTACTTAGTTCTTGATTTCCTAACCATACAAAGGAAATTACCTTGGCAGCAGAAACATGAATTTGGTACCAAGAAGCCGTGTAGTGCAAAGTAGCACTTATGTTAATAATCAAACCACCACCAGTTGATGAGTCTCTCCCAGGCCCAAGACTGCACACACACACAATACAAACGTTTCCTTTAGCTAAACGAACACACTCAAATTGACAAAACCTCAGGCACAATTCCTCTCAAATCATTAATCAAAAAGTGAACCGAACCTGTTCTGAAGCCATTAGGAGACAAATCCTCAGCAGCAGCGAGGAAATTGCCAGCAGCAGCGTTAACAAGAACATCAATTTTACCAGACTAATTACTGTAGACCTAAGAGTTATCTAACTTTGAGGTTTTGTATTCACGCAGAATCAATTAGGCAGTCAAGTCAATACCAATACCATTATCCATTTTTGCAGAAGATGATACTGTCTTCAAAATAATGCATACATACACATGGACCAACAAATAGTTTGACAAGAAAGCCTAACCATGGCATAATTATCTAACTTTCAAAAGCAATGTAATGAATACTCGAGAAAAGGGATATGAGCAACAAACCTCAAGGCCAACACAAAAGGGAAGTTGAGTCTTTGTATGTTGCTTAATGGCAGATGAGTCTTTCTCAGTCATGTAGACGGAATATCCCAAACACCCATAGTAAAAATCTGCTAAGGTCCTCCCTTCTTTAGAAGCTTCAGCTTTAGATTGTCCAACAACTTAATCAGGAACTACAAATTTATGAAAAGCCATTACTGAATGCAGAAACCATGAGAGCCAAAACAAAGAGTAGTAACAAAACACCAGCGATTAAGGATTCCACATGAAAAACGATTCAAAGCAATAAAAGTTGAGAAAAAAGCAGACCCAAATCTGTCAAAATAAAACCACACACAAGCGATTAAGGATTCGCCACTAACAATATCAAAAAGATGGATCATACCAGAACCCTTCCTCTGATTCCAGATCAATCGATTCCAAATTATTCCTTCTGATTCCAAATTCCTTTGTCGTTTCAGCATATCATGAGAGAAAGAGAGAGAGAGGAAAAGAAATCGAGTTTAGAGGAATTTGGAATCAGAAGGAAGGGTTTGGAATCCGCCGATTCAAATCGCCTCCGACCCAACACTCCATTGATTCTATAACCTCCGATTAAAGCAGACCTTTCTTTGTCGGATCGAAACTTTGATCGCGAGAGAAATAGAGAGAAAGAGAGAAGAGATTAATTGTCTCAAAAAAAAAAAATTGCTTTTGTATTATTCTGTCCGCCAACAATATAAGGACATGTAGCGTCTCTTATAAACGATTTGAGTCTATTATATAAGAGAGCCTCTTCTGGTTTTTTGTTTTTTTATTTATTTTTTTGTCACAAAAACTCTAAGAACCTTGCTATGAACTCCCGATAAACATGACCTTACGTACGTATGTTATGATGTTTCTATGCACCACAAGACTAGCTGTACGTAGCATGTCAAATTTCAAAACTCAATAGCATATCATGAAACAATTAGCCTGTTGCTTAGCTTTCTTGGGATTACTTTCTACGGTATCTACGATTTTGGTACTTTGGAAGCACCGGCCAGCGGGTAAAAACTGGACTAATAAAGATGAGAGACGAGGACAATGTAAGTGATAAGTCTGATTGATTGGATCATCATACAATATTCTATTTGAATCAAAATATATGATATGACTCTCACTGTCTGATAGGGAGAGTATGTGGAATTGATAAGTGTATATTTACTAAAACGTTAGTGAGCCGCATATAAGAAGAATTTTTTTAAGGGAATTTAGCTAAGAATGCCATTTTATTTAAAAAAAATTCTTAGAAATGCTTATTTACTTCTACAAAATACCAGTTTCGTTTGTTTAAGGATAGAGGAAATGACGAAAATATCCTTTTGTTAAAAGAGGTGAAGAGAAGACACTCACAATTTCAAAAAGACGACATTAATGACGATGGGACGTCTATTAATGGCGTAGAAGGGCTGCCAATTTAGTGTTTTATTGTGTTAAAGAGGAGTTATTGAGAGTTAATAATGCCATTGTTTAGGACTGTCCTAAACAAATATGAAGAAGAGAATTGGTGAAGAGGAGGTAAAGTTGGTGGTTATCGGACAATCGGAGATATGTATTCGCATTAAAGAAGCATGTCCTCACATTTAATCTGGGAACCTGCAAAAGAATTGCGTAAATTGTGTTCAAACATGTAATCGATGTTTCTATAGATGGACGGTAGAGTGTGTGTTTTAGTGGGTGAATGGACAAAATGTTCAGATATTGGGTTGTGGGACTTTTCTGTCCGTCATTGGAAAATGACAAGATTTTTGTCTATCGACAGAGAGACAACGTTTGTAGGGGTGAAGGCTAAAATAGGAGAGCTGTTGGGTGTCAAACAAGAGGAAAGCAACACAGAGTTAAGCTTTTGGCACCCAAGAGACACAATTGTCTTCACACAAGGTAAGATGCCCCCTGTTTCAGTAGGCAGTGATGTTGAGTTTCAATAGTTTAAAGTGAAGAATGAAGAGTGTGGTGGACTGTATTTGTACATTTCACTAAAGAATAAGAAAGCGTTGACTACTGATGGTGGACAAAAGGTATTGTCTATCGCTAGTGATAAAAACGGGAATGCGAAGTTGGTCGACGGAGATGGACAAATCATGTTATCTTCTGGTGGAGAACCCTCTTTGTCTATTGTTTATGGACATAATATTTGTTATTTGTAGAAGGTTTTTTGGTCTAGAAACATTGGATGACCAAAAAAAGAGCTGAAGGAAAATTTGGAGAATATTTTTGGGTTTACAAGGAGTTTGGGAGAAGATCAGCTTGTAGACTATTGAGTGATCATGGTGGACAATTATTGTTTAGAAAGTAGACAATAGAAAGATGGGGTAGACAACATTATTCTTAGATTGTCTATCAGCATTAGAATGTCTATCGGCATTAGAATGTCTATTAGCATTAGACTGTCTATGGACAAGTTTTATTAAATTGTCTATCGGCATATTGTAATAGAGAGATGGCAATAAGGTAGACTAAAAAATACTACATTGGTTGTAAATCCATAATGAAGATAGACATAAACAACAGATATACATGTCCACCGCGTGAGACAGACATACGCGAAAAAGTAGAAGAAAATATTAGAAAAACAATGTCCACCACCTGGGACAGACATTCGCGGAAAGCTAGACAAAAACAACAGAAATACATGTTCGCCGCATGGGACGGACATACGCGGAAAGATGTTACATTATAGTAAAGGTTCTCCACCTTAGTAGCTTCCTCGGGCAACAAATTACTATTGTCCCCAAAAACTTCACCAGTGGCAATCGAAACATCACCCAAACTGTTCGACGGATAACAGCCATATTAGTAAAATATTTAGTGTTTTTGTACAATAATAGACTAATGCATATTTTGTTGTTAAAAATGGTCAATCAAAGAATGGACATCTACCTTTGTTGTCTGATCTGGTCCACCATGGCCACATTATTGTTAGTGAGGACCCCGTCAACATTACTGCAGTGACGAGATATTTAGTTATTGGTTAAGCGATATACATACAGATTTTGAATAACAATTGTCACAATAAAGAATGGATGACCAAACAAATATGAACATGTGAATGGAGGACATATAAGATAATGGTGGACATGGTTTTGATGGACATGTACCAGGGCTGTTTAGTCTGTTCCACTCAAGAAGACCGAAAGAAACTACAGGGGTAGACATATCTTGGCTGCTGTAACTGGTCCACCTTATCTATGATAGGTCTTGCGCTTGCATTGTCATCAGAGCTGCATTAGGGATAAACATGTTAATGGTGGAAACCTACTGTATCTATTAAATCTGTTCCACTAAAACAAACAAGTGACAAAATTACAGTCCACATACCTTGATTGTTGAAACTGGTCCAACGAAGGTAGAACATTCTCAGTTCCTACATCGCCATCAGATCTACATTGGAGACATAATGATGAATTACATAATAAGTAGGTTCCCCTGTCTTGCCAACTGCGGCGGGTGGAGGCAGAAGAAGCGAAAGATTCGGCCGTAGAAGTGACTGTAATAAGTAATTCATTATGACACCCTAAGACGACGGGCAGTTTAGGCGGATTTTCGGCGATAAAGAAGTAACGAAGGAGAGAATAATAACACGAGAGAGGCGAAGAAGCAAATCTTTCTGAGAAGAGAAGAAGAAATGAGTTTCTGAAGAGAGAAGAAGAAACGAGTTGCGTTTTAAGAAGCAATTAAATTGTATTACAATTATATTTAAAAAAAAATTCTTTTATTTAATTTTGGGGACAAATTGATGGAGGAGAAATTTGTCAATACTGCCATGAACAGTACCAACCATTTTGTTTAATGCCATTTTCTCCTACTCATTGTCCCGCCTGCCACAACTCCATAGTCAAAAGACTTTTATACCCTTTTTCTTTTGAAACATAAACCTAATTATTTCTCCAAAACACAATTCTCTCTCTTCATTCTAACTTTTGACTTTCTGTTTCTTCTATCTCAGGTTCTCTCAACTTTTCATATTCTTCAATCTCATATTCTTTCAGTCTGTCGCTGGCACAAATTGAATCTCTCTATGCCAAACTCCATCTGCTTCAGTCCGCCGCCCACACATAATGGAGAAATTTTTTATATGCAGAAACGGTGGACCAGATCCAACAACCCAGGTTTTTCTCTACCACTATTATGTCATTCGTTCTGTTTATGAACCATATATGTTTGGTCTGACCCTTTGTGTCTACTGCTAACAAAAAAAATTGTACTCACTGCAGGTCTGCAGTTCCAGTGGACCAGATCCAACATCCAAGGTTTTTGTCCACCACTATTATGTTATTCGTTCTCTTAAGTAGACCAAATCCATTTGACCTGACCCTTTGTGTGCAATGCTAAACAAAAAAATGTCAACACTACAGGTCTGCAAATTCGGTGGACTAGATCCAACGAGCAAGGATTTTTGTCCACCTCTATTATGTTATTTGTTCTCTTAAGTGGACCATATCGGTTTGGTCTTAACCTTTCTGTCTATTGCTAATAAAAAAATTGTACTCATTGCAAGTCTGCAGTTCTGGTGGACCAGATTCAACAACCAAACTTTTTGTCCATCACTATTATGTCTTTCGTTTTCTTAATTAGTGGAGTATATATGTTTGGTTTGACCCTTTATGTCAATTGATAACAAAAAAAAAATTCTAGCAGGTCTGCAGTTCCAGTGGACCAATTTTAACATGCAAGGTTTTTGTCCACCACTATTATGTCCTTCGTTCTCTTAAGTGGACTATATCTGTTTGGTTTGACCATTTTTTGTATCCATTTCAGGTCTGCTGACAACAAATGCACTGATCTACGGTGGACATGTTTGTTTGTTGTCCCTCCTTGCGTTTTTGTCTATCTACCTTCAGAATTTTATTATGTAAACCCTACTCTTTTGTTCCTCTAAATGTACTATATTTTGGTCAATCACTAATATGAGCAATGAAAAAGTTTCTGCAGAAAATACTTGTTTGTCTTACATTAATCGCATAGATTGCCTACCACATTTTGATAGAAAACAATGTCAAGAATTACATTGTCTACAATACGATTCATAATAACATTGTCTACCATGTTATGGATGGACAATAATTAATCAATGTTATAATATCTTAAATATTGTCTATCCAGACACAACCTAATAAAAGAGAAATGAGTCATTAATGTTCCATTGGAAGCCGCAAAAAAGAATCGACCACATGTCTCATCTCTCTTGTTTCTTTAGTTTAAGGGTATTTATGTCTTTTTAATATGTGGCATATAATTTAAAAGTGGTAGTTTAGAAAAGAAAAATATAAACTGGCATTTCTCATAAGTTTTGTTTTAAAAGTGGTATTTCTTGTGAAATTCCCTTGATGGAGGGTATAGAGGTCTTCTTGCAGTGTGTGTGGCAGGCGGGAGAAGCAAATATTGAAAGTGGCATTCCTAAGAAAGTTGATGACTGTTCATGGCAGATTGTACAAAATTATCTTCTTTTATGAATTGGACGACAAAAATGCCTTCTTATTTCGGTTTATTTAATGAAAGTGAGGGCATAACTGTAACTTCATGTTATACTTTACCAAGTAAAGCAAGGGGTATTGAGTATGTTGGAATTAAGGAATTCCCAACTACAGCTCGGTTTGTTCTAGGGTTTCTTCGGAATCAATGGCAAAACGAGGTTCGACGAAGGAACTATTGGCGTTGGAGGAGGATGCTGACTCTTCTTCGCGTATCAAAAACCAAAAGGTCGACGAGGAGGAAGACGAAGATAGCAGCGGTAGCAGCGACATCGATATGGATTTCGGCACGGACAGCGAGTGGATTCAGTATAGATACGTTTCAAAAGAACCAGAGTGGGGCTACGATAGCTTTGATGGTCGCGAATTCAAAATCAATCCAAGGATTCGTAGTTTTTCTCCCAACCAGCAACTTTACGACATATACTACAACAACAGGCTTAAGGCTTTCGAGAGTAAGGTATATATTTATATATATAATCAATCTATTGGTATACTGATATGTTTTAGTCAAACTCTTCTTCGTTTAGTTTACTAGTCTCTCAATCACCGCAAAATCCATCTGCTTTTTGTGAAGTAATTTTTTCAATTTCATCCGTTTTTCTTTTTTTTTACTTGCAACAGTAGATTATAGATTTGTGTATGCCTTAATTTGATGTTGTTTACTTATATTTTCCAGAAAGAAAAAAATATATATTTAATTTTGTGGTATTGTTATATATAGGGTTTTCTTCCTGATCCCTCGGTCGGAATCTACGAGCTAAATATCGAGAGGAAGAAGAGTGATAGGGATTTAATTGCAGATCTTGCTAATGTCTGTGTTAAGAAGTTCAACGAGACCAAGGTAAATTAGTATAAGTTGAATTAAGATGGATATGAATTTTCCATGTTCTGGATCGTTTGGGTTTATATATTATTTTATGTTTTTACAGAACAATACTTTGGAATTGGTGAATGTTGTGAGAGTTAATCGAAGTGGACAAGCTAGATGGAAGCTGTACATCACGTTCATGGCTCGGGAGTATCGTGGTGGGCCTCTTGTTGAGTACCAAGCCAAGGTGTTACACTTTATAATGGAACCGGAGGTACCTCCTTTCCCAATTCTCTGCAGACCAAGTCCTAAACCACAACTCTAGATCTATATATATATATTAAAAGGTACATGAGTATTCTGTTAGTCTTCTTGTTGTTTATTTTGTTAATTTCATGAGATCTCGGGGGGATAACATTTAATCTTTCAGGCTGAATTGTAGATGTTGTGTATTGTTGACGCTTGCTAGCAAAGGCTAATATATTAAGATGCATTGAAGTTATAGTTTTTATATGTTATAAAGCTAAAAATTTAATGTTTGATAGATCCAAAAATGTTAGTGTGTACGTGACGTATGAGGTCTCAGACTCTCATGTTCAGATCATCTCAATTTTGTTAAATTCACGTACCTATATAGTCATGAGTCATCATGACCTTTAATGAATTTGGTTTCGACAAAATGTATGATCTTGTGTTTCTATGCACCTGATGACCAAGGCTGTGTATAGCATGTGCATTAAAAAAAAATAAAGCTCATTGGGAAAATTAGCGCATATCTCACGCACAAAGCTTCCTCCTCTAATCATATATATTGAAGTAACAAGAAAAAAGGTCAATTTTAGATCAATGGTTAATGTTTTTATGCGGGGAATGTTTTGGAATGACATATTAACCAGAGTGTTTTATAATTATGGTCTTTTTGCAACACATTGTTGTAAGGTTTTCTCCGTGCTCTTACCTTCTTCAACAGTTTTCATTTTTATCTCAAACCGGAATTAAGTTTTAATGGAGATGACTGAAAAACTGAGATGAAATAATTGGGGGTCTGTAATTTGATGATATAGCCGTAGGAGATAATCCAAAATTATCAAGAATTTCATTTATTTGTGTTAGCTCCTACCATAATTTTGAATGATATATATTGGTGTATACAAGGGTCAACGGTTAAGTTTTGCAGTGCAGTAAACACGGTATAGAGTACTATAAGACAACACGGTATAGAGTACTATAAGACTATCTTGATTAAATTTGGTTAATATTCCTCTTCTCTCTTTAGTTGAAGATTGGCTCCCAAAGACAATGATGCATGCGTTGAAGTTGTGCTGGAGCCTGGACGTTGGCAAGCTAGTTGCCTAGTTCTAACTCCCCGTGAGGCATCATATGCATATATATGTTATATCATCTAGCTACGACATCTGCCACTAAGAATCTTCCTTTCATTCGATTTCTTTTGCTTTTGTTTCACGTTTAGCCAATTTCTATGGCTGATTTTCATGCAAAGAGAGAACACTTTTACCCCACCTTCAATCCTCTAATTCTTACTGGCTAATTTATTGCTTAATATATAGGGATGGTTCTTATCTTTTTATTAATTTTAGAAGAGAAATTTAAAAAGTTGGAAAACAGAACTTTGTCTTCGTTGAATTAAAACAGATGGGCAAGCTTCCATTACGAAACAAACGTTCGGTCATATAGTGGACCGCATAAAAGAAGGTCGTTAATTAATGGGTCCGTAGCCCAAATACCATATAATGTTATACCATATATCAATATAAGTTATAGGGTTTCTGCGATGACTACCGTGATGAGCTACGATGTCGATGTGACGGCGAAACGAGTTTCAGACAAGTTTAACTTTTCGCCGATGGAAAAGCAAAACTTGGTCGAGGAAGAATACATTGAAAGCGAAACTGAAAGTGAAGAAACCGAGAGCGAAGGCGATGGAAGCGTGACGGTCGGGAAATACAGACGGTTAGAAGACGTGGAAGAAACGGAACCGGAGTGGGATGTGGACAGCTTTGATGGTCGGGAATACGAATCAGATCCAGAGATTCGTGACAGCTTTGCTAACGAGAATGATTACATGGAATACCGCGAAGGGAGGATCCAGGCTTTGGAAAATAGGGTAATCTCTCAATGCCATCGTTTCTTCCTAAACAAACTACTATATATTTATATATCTCTGTCTGCCTTCAATTTCCTTAAAAAGTGTTCCTCTCTTTTTTTTTTGTAGGGGTTTAAACCAGATCCATTCAATTTCATTGGCGCTATTCAGAACCTGGATGGACCAGCTTATGGAAACATGACTAATAGGGAGTATTTGGCGGGTCTTGCTTCCATGTGCGTTAAGAAACTCAACGAGGTTAAGGTCAGTTGTACTCCGATTAGAATAAAGCTTTGTTTTTTTTTTTCTTCAGAATATGTCAACTAGCTCTAATAAATATAAGATTGGATCATTTTTTTCTTTTTCTTGCTTACTTACTTAAAGGGAAAAACTGTGGAATTCGTAAGGATTGTGAGAGCCACTAGAAATGCTGGAGGAGCTAGTTGGAAGCTGTATATAACGTTTATGGCTCGGGAGTATCCGAATGGGCCTCTCCTGGAGTATCAGGCTAAGGCCATGAATTTCGTTGGAGATTCTCGAGATCCTGTTCCCATTCTCTGCAGACCAGCCCCTAAACCACTGGTAATTAGTTATATGCTATTTGTGTTTTACTCGTGATTCTTTATTCTTGAATATTTTTGTTTTGATTTGTTATTTATTTTCTTTATAAATTGCGTAGCTTGGCTAGTGAAGACAAGGATACGCTGGAGTGATGCATATAACCTTGTGGTTCTCTTTTTGCTAATCTATCTAGCAGATAAGGTCTCATTTGGCAAGTGGTTTCTTGGCTAGAAAAAATAACTTGTAGAGGCAAAAATTTTGTTGTTCAGACGGAACGACTGATACAAAGGATTATCAAAACGCTTGCTATAATGAAACAAAAAAGAACTATAGTTTGTACTTTGTAGTAATCTAAAATACGTGAAGTATATTATAGTTACGGTGAGTCGGTGACGGTGGTGAAAACTTGTCAGAGTTGTCGTTTCTCAAAGGAATAAATCTTACGTACGTATGTTATGATGTTTCTCTGCACCACAAGATTCGCTGTACGTAGCATGTCAAATTTCAAAACTCAATAGCATATCATGAAACAATTCGCCTGTTGCTTAGCTTTCTTGGGATTCCTTTCTACGGGATCTACGATTTTGGTACTTTGGAAGCACCGGCCAGCGGGTAAAAACTGGACTAATAAAGATGAGAGACGAGGACAATGTAAGTGATAAGTCTGATTGATTGGATCACCATACAATATTCTATTTGAATCAAAATATATGATATGACTCTCACTGTCTGATAGGGAGAGTATGTGGAATTGATAAGTGTATCTATACTAGTATAACTAGGAGATACCCCGTGCTTTAAGCACGGGTCAACATTTTTTAAAAGATTTCTAATATAATAATAAAATTTATTGTTACATATTTTTAAAAATATTTTTTTGAGATAATATTTATTTTTAATTGTTCTGTAAATCTATTAGTCTATTTTTTTATTAACTTATATTACAGTTTTATATTGTTTGTTTCTTGTATTTGATTCATTATTTTGTGAAATATAAAGTAGTAATTTTAATATTATAATTGTGAGCAAATAAAAATTATTAATTTATTATCTATATAAATTTAGTTTTACCATCCCGCCAATGTAGAAATTAAAACATACATTTTTCATAGATTAATTAATATATTTTCGTTTTTAAAAAATTCAAATCAAAACAAATGCAGAAAAAATTATGTACTTTATTAATCATAAATATTATATAAAAATTCCAAACAATTTGTAAATAAAATAAAATAAAGATGATAGGAGAATCATATTTTGAAATTTTAACAAAATTTTCGAAATTTAGTTATTAAAAACAAATTATATTGTATATTTGGATATAAAATCTTAGTTTTTAAAATTCTGATTGGTTTATTTATTTTTAAAAAAAAATATTTAGTAATTTCGTCCATAATTTATTAGAGAGAGAAAATATATTTTCTAATTTTTTTTATATTTTATCTGTGAGTGTTTTTTTTTTAAAAATTAATTATATTTATTTAATTAATTAATTAAGCTTAATTAAAATTTTCTAATGGCAATTGAATGTAATTTTTTACCCATTTTAAGGTTAGTTTTATATTTGTACTTCCCAATTAATATAGTAGGATTACAGCAGTTTTTTGCTCAAATATGCTTTTAGAAACATTTATTATTCAATGCTATTAAATGCTTATATCATATCAAAACAGTTAAGATAGATATTGAGAAGATTTATTCCAGATTTAAAATTTTATTTTCTTATCATCTTTTTCTTTTGAAAAAAAAATTAATGTAGTAAATCATCATTTAAATGTAGTAAATATTAATTTTTAAATGTAAGAATTTTTAGAAATCTATATATACATTTTTGGAGACATTTAGCAAATAAATCCTGAAGTTGGTACTTATTTACAAGGAATGCCATTAACATTAAATTTTAAATTTATAAATTAAAATGAAATTAAAACCAAGATTTTGTGCAGAACAAAAATTCCTAAAATATCTCCTTAATCAATCAACAACTAATTACAATATTTCATTAAATATTTGTTTTGTAAATTTCCTAAAATATCTCCTTAATTCATTACAATATTTAATGCTAACAATAAAAATTCTATACTATCCTCATAACCAAACACAATTAAAAGTTTTTGTTTGAAATATAAAATAATATTTTTAATTAAAATTATAATTTTCCTATCATCTTTGTTTGATTTATTTAGTTTATTTGCTTTAAATCATCATAAAGTATATAAAACTAATGTAATTTTTTTTTTTTTGCATTTTTTCGTTATTTGAATTTTGAAAACGTGCATGTTGTACTTAAGCAAAAACGAAAAATTATGTTTGGATATCTAGCGGGATGGGTTTGGGTAAACCACAAGTTATATTCTGAATTTAACAATTTAAACCGGTAAAACTAAATAATATATGGATATAAGGGATATATATTTAAAATTTACACAACATTAGTCATATATATAGTTAATCTACTAAAAACATTACATTTTTATTTTATTTTTAAAAATATAGTCCCGCGGTGTACCGTGGGTTAAAACCTAGTTATTTACTAAAACGTTAGTGAGCCGCATATAAGGGCATGGCTGGTTCAAACGCTGCGGTTGCGGGAGATTGCGGAAGCGTGCGTTTGCGGGAGGTTTACGACTGGTTGACCAGTGGATGCAATAGGTGTTGGAACATAATAAATGTGATATATAATATATAAATGTTTAAAAACACCAAAATTTTTATTAAACTTGGTTTATGATTAAAATTTATTAAAAAATACTAAAATCATTATTCAAAAAATAAATAAATTTCATATTGAAATACTTATTCCTTTATACATTTGGCTTTTCACCAAAAATTTAATCAATTAATTTGATAAATGACATAACATATGCTTTAGATCGTAGATCTTTTCTCTTAGATCGTGGGTCAGTAGTTGCATCGGCAGGAATCGTCAAGTGAGAGTTGAGAAGAATCACTGGTGATTTGTTTTAATATTTTTCACTAATAATCTTATTTTCTTAAATTTCTGATGAAATATTATATTTATTTAGATTTTTTTGAACTTATGTGCAACATATCATTAAATTTACAACAAGTTTTCCGGGTTATCGTTAATTGGAATATTATTTTCTTCTAATTGCTTATTTTATAATCTTTGCAATCGTATCCGTACTTCATTTTCTCCCATACTTAATGAGTAAAATGGTTAGATAGAAGATATAACAAAAAAAAAATTATGATCAATGATTTCTTTATGGTTTTTACAAAAAAAATATATATATTCCAAACGTAATCGCTCGCAACCGCAAACGCTTGCGGGAAGCAGCTTTTGGAATTCAGTGGTTTGAAGCGATTGGGAGCGATTGGAGCGATTAGGAGAAGTTTGTGTGATTGGTTCCAATCGCTAGCAACCGCCACCACCCGCAAACGCAGTGTTTGCAAGAGGTAGCGGGAGAACCAGTCAACACCTAAGAAAGGATTCTTTTATGGGAATTTAGCTAAGAATGCCATTTTATTTGAAAATTTTCTTAGAAATGCCAGTTTGCTTATTTTCTTCTGCAAAATGTCAGTTTTGTTTATTTAAGGATGGAGGAAATGACAAAAATATCCTTTTGTTAAAAGAGGTGAAGAGAAGACACTGACAATTTCAAAAAAACGACATTAATGACGATGGGACGTCTATTAATGGCATAGACGGGCTGTCAATTTAGTGTTTTATTGTGTTAAAGAGGAGTTATTGAGAGTTAATAATGCCATTGTTTAGGACTGTCCTAAACAAATATGAAGAACAGAATTGGTGAAGAGGAGGTAGAGTTGGTGGTTATCGGACAATCAGAGATATGTATTCGCATTAATTAAGCATGTCCTCACATTTAATCTGGGAACCTGCAAAAGAATTGCGTAAATTGTGTTCAAACATGTAATCGATGTTTCTATAGATGGATGGTAGAGTGTGTGTTTTAGTGGGTGAATGGACATGTTCAGATATTGGATTGTGGGAGTTTTCAGTCCGTCATAGGAAAATGACAAGATTTATGTCTATCGAGAGAGAGACAATGTTTGTAGGGGTGAAGGCTAAAATAGGAGAGCTGTTGGGTGTCAAACAAGAGGAAAGCAACACAGAGTTAAGCTTTTGGCACCCAGGAGACACAGTTGTCTTCACACAAGGTAAGATGCCCCCTGTTTCAGTAGGCAGTGATGTTGAGTTTCAATAGTTTAAAGTGAAGAATGAAGAGTGTGGTGGAATGTATTTGTACATTTCACTAAAGAAGAAGAAAGCGTTGACTATTGATGGTGGACAAAAGGTATTGTCTACCGCTAGTGATAAAAACTGGAATGCGAAGTTGGTCGACGGAGATAGACAAATCATGTTATCTACTGGTGGAGAACTCTCTTTGTCTATTGTTTGTGGACATAATGTTTGTTATTTGTAGAAGGTTTTTTGGTCTATGAACATTGGATGACCAAAAATAGACCTGAAGGAAAATTTGGAGAATATTTTTGGGTTTACAAGGAGCTTGGGAGAAGATCAGCTTGTAGACTATCGAGTGATCATGGTGGAGAATTATTGTTTAGAAAGTAGACAATAGAAAGATGGGGTAGACAATATTATACTTAGATTGTCTATCAGCATTAGAATGTCTACCGGCATTAGAATGTCTACCGGCATTAGAATGTCTATCAGCATTAGATTGTCTATAGACAAGTTTCATAAAATTGTCTATCGGCATATTATAATAGAGAGATGACAATAAGGTAGATTAAAAAATACTACATTGGTTGTACATCCATAATGAAGATAGACATAAACAACAGATATACATGTCCACTACGTGAGACAGACATACGCGAAAAGATAGACAAAAATATTAGAAAAACAATGTCCACCGCCTGGGACAGACATTCGCGGAAAGCTAGACAAAAACAACATAAATACATGTTCGCCGCTAGGCATGGGCATTTTAACCAAATCCGAAACCCGAATCCGAACCCGACTCGAAATAGGCAGTTCGGTTCGGATTCGGGTGGCATGAAATACCCGATCGGATTTAGTTTTTACGAAATTTGGATATCCGATCGGATATCCGAATTAACCCGAAATAAATACAAAAATGCACTAATGGGGACTCGAACCCGGTACCTTATACATTATTTGATGTATCATAAACCATTTTGCCACCTTAGTTATTGTGTGAAAACATTAAATATTTATCTATATATATATATATATACATATGTAATCTAAAATTCCTAATTGACGTTTTTTTTTATAACCGTTTTTGATATTTAAGTTATATATTAATTCGGGTATATTGGTATGTTTCGGGTTTTTTTTTACCTAATTGGGTATTTTTATCAATTTCGGATAAAAATATCCGAAATCCATCGGATATCCAAAATTCACATCGGATTTCGGGTGTATCCGAAATTATCTGAACCCGTTCGGATAAAACCCGAACCCGACCCGATTCTATAAAATACCCAATCGGATCCTATTTTCGTATATCCGAAGATCCAAAAATCCGAAGATCTGAACCCGATCGGGTTCGGGTATCCGAACGCCCAGGGCTATTCGCCGCATTGGACGGACATACGCGGAAAGATGTTACATTATAGTAAAGGTTCTCCACCTTAGTAGATTCCTCGGGCAACAAATTGCTATTGTCCCCAAAAACTTCACCAGTGGCAATCGAAACATCACCCAAACTGTCCAACGGATAACAACCATATTAGTAAAACATTTAGTGTTTTTGTACAATAATGGACTAATGCATATTGTGTTGTTAAAAATGGTCCATCAAAGAATGGACATCTACCTTTGTTGTCTGATCTGGTCCACCATGGCCATATTATTGTTAGTGAGGACTCCGTCAACATTACTGCAGTGAAGAGATATTTAGTTGTTGGTTAAGCGATATACATACAGATTTTGAATAACAATTGTCACAATAAAGAATGGATGACCAAACAAATATTAACATGTGAATGGAGGACATATAAGATAGTGGTGGACATGGTTTTGATGGACATGTACCAGGGCTGTTTAGTCTGTTCCACTTAAAAAAACCGAAAGAAACTACAGGGGTAGACATATCTTGGCTGCTGTAACTAGTCCACCTTATCTATGACAGGTCTTGCGCTTACATCGTCATCAGACTTGCATTAGGGATAAACATGTTAATGGTGGACACTTACTGTATCTATTGAATCTGGTCCACTAAAACAAACAAGTGACAAAATTACAGTCCACATACCTTCACTGTTGAAACTGGTCCAACAAAGGTAGAACATTCTCAGTTCCTACATCGACATCAGATCTACATCGGAGACATAATGATGAATTACATAATAAGTAGGTTCCCCTGTCTCGCCGACTGCAGCGGGTGGAGGCGGAAGAAGCGGATTCGGCCGTAGAAGTGACTGTAATAAGTAATTCATCATGACACCCTAAGACGACGGGCTGTTTAGGCGGATTTTCGACGATAAAGAAGTAACGAAGAAGAGAATAATAAGACGAGAGAGGCGAAGAAGCAAATCTTTCTGAGAAGAGAAGAAGAAACGAGTTTCTAAGGAGAGAAGAAGAAACGAGTTGCGTTTTAAGAAGCAATTAAATTGTATTACAATTATATTTTAATAAAAATTCTTTTATTTAATTTTGGGGACAAATTGATGGAGGGTATAGAGGTCTTCTTGCAGTGTGTGTGGCAGGCGGGAGAAGCAAATATTGAAAGTGGCATTCCTAAGACAGTTTGTGATTGTTCATGGCAGATTGTACAAAATTCTCTTCTTTTATGAATGGGACGTCAAAAACGCCTTCTTATTTCGGTTTATTTAATGAAAGTGAGGGCATAACTGTAACTTCATGTTATACTTTACCAAGTAAGGCAAGGGGTATTGAGTATGTTGGAATTAAGGAATTCCCAACTACAGCTCGGTTTGTTCTAGGGTTTCTTCGTTTCTCTACAATGGCTACAATACTAAGCGATGAATCGATGGCAAAACGAGGTTCGACGAAGGAACTATTGGCGTTGGAGGAGGATGCTGACTCTTCTTCGCGTATCAAAAACCAAAAGGTCGACGAGGAGGAAGACGATGATAGCAGCGGTAGCAGCGACATCGATATGGATTTCGGCACGGACAGCGAGTGGATTCAGTATAGATACGTTTCAAAAGAACCAGAGTGGGGCTACGATAGCTTTGATGGTCGCGAATTCAAAATCAATCCAAGGATTCGTAAGTTGTCTCCTAACCAGGAACTTTACGACATATACTACAACAACCATCTTAGTATAAGTTGAATTAAGATGGATATGAATTTTCCATGTTCTGGATCGTTTGGGTTTATATATTATTTTATGTTTTTACAGAACAAGACTTTAGAATTGGTGAATGTTGTGAGAGTAAATTGAAGTGGACAAGCTAGATGGAAGCTGTACATCACGTTCATGGCTCGGGAGTATCGTGGTGGGCCTCTTGTTGAGTACCAAGCCAAGGTGCTACATTTTATAAAGGAACCAGAGGTACCTCCTTTCCCAATTCTCTGCAGACCAAGTCCTAAACCACAACTCTAGATCTATATATATATATATATATATATATATAAAGGTACATGAGTATTCTGTTAGTCTTCTTGTTGTTTATTTTGTTAATTTCATGAGATCTCGTGGGGATAACATTTAATCTTTCTGGCTGAATTGTTGATGTTGTGTATTGTTGAAAACTTTACCTTCCCATTAAAAATAAGAAAACTTTACCTTCCCATTAAAAAAAAAATTCTCAATTAAACAAAGTTGAAAGTAGTTTTTTTAAATAAATTATTTAAATATGGGATGATCTATGTTTATATAGAAGTGAATATTTACAAAATTTAGAATTAATAATGAACTTTAAATTTTCCTTAATCCCTTTTTCTATATTTTTTGTAGAATTAATAACTTAAAATTAAAAATAAGTAAATAATATTCGAATTTTATAAAATATATATATATAATCTCCTAATTATTTTTTAAAAAACTTTGTAATTTTTTCTTATAAATTCTGTAATTTTTGATAATTATCTTTTTACATTATTAATAGTTTATCAAAGTCCTCCTATTAAATATTTATTTTTACACATGTCAAAATCTGAGATTGATAATTTGACACATGTCAAAATCCTGTTAATGACTAACTCTCAAAACCCAACTTTATATAATAAGATACATATTTCTCATAACTATTAACCAATAGTAATTCATTAAAATTTTAAATTCTCAATCAATGAATCTTGAAATCTACAATCTAATAGCATTAATTATTAAAAAATACAGAAAATCAATCTTTGTGATAAAAAGATAAATTTCTAAAACATCATCTATTCTAATACAGAGGGAGTAATATTAAAGTCAATGCATCAAATGTAAAAACTTTAAAAAAAAAAGTACTTTTGAGCAACAACTGCTACCAAAACACTAGATTGACTATATTTATTATTTTACACAGTTTGGATGAATCTGGAAATCCCCAAAACCTGAATTGGTCATCTAGGGTTTCTGCGTTTCCACCCACAATGGCTGCTACCGTACTAAGCGATCGATCGATGACGAAACAAAGTTTTAGGAAGGATTCATGGGCGTTTGAGGAGGAGGCTGACTCTTGTTCTTCGCACATCAAAAAGCAAAAGGTCGAAGATGAGGAAGACGACGATAGCAGCAGCGATAGCGATTTTGATTTCGGCACCGACGAGGAGTGGGCTCAGTATAGTTACGTGTCGGAAAAAGAACCAGTGTGGGACTACGATAGCTTTGATGGTCGCGAGTTCAAAATCAATCCAAGGATTCGTAAGTTGTATCCCACCCAGCAATTTTATGACATATACTACAACAACAGGCTTAAGGCTTTCGAGAGTAAGGTATATTAGTTTCCTTGTTTAATCATTTGGTATATTACTATATCGATCTGTTTAAGTCAAAACTCTTCTTCGCTTACTGGTCTCAATCTCTGCAAACCCATCTGTTTTTGTTAAATCATTTTTCAATATCATACATTTTTTTTTTAACTTGCAACAATAGGTTTGTCTATGCCTTAATTTGATGTTGTTTACTTATATTTTCCATATATAATTTTGTGGTTTTGTAATATAGGGTTTTCTTCCTGATCCCTCGGTCGGAATCTACGAGCTCAATATCGAGAGGAAGAACAGTGACAGGGATTTAATTGCATGTCTTGCTAATGTCTGTGTTAAGAAGTTCAACGAGACCAAGGTAAATTAGTATAAGTTGAATTAATATGGATATGATATTTTTTTCATGTTTTGGATCGTTTGGATTTATAGATTATTTTATCTTTTTACAGAACAAGACTTTGGAATTGGTGGATGTTGTGAGAGTTAATGTAAGTGGACAAGCTAGATGGAAGCTGTACATCACGTTCATGGCTCAGGAGTATCGTGATGGGCCTCTTGTTGAGTACCAAGCCAAGGTGATACATTTTATAACAGAACCGGAGGTATCTCCTCTCCCAGTTCTCTGCAGACCAAGTCCTAAACCACAACTCTAGATCTCTATATATCCGGAAGGTATTATCATCATTCTATTATTTCTTTGAGGGCAAATTAAGCATGCGTAGGAATAGGATTAGTTTGATTAAACAATATACGACGTACGGAGCAGAGCCAGAGCCTGCATGGAGAGATAGAAAGAAAAAGAACAAAAAAACGTAGAGAGAGAGAGAGAGAGAGGCCGGTATTATAATTAGGGATGAACCCAAATTTTTTTTTTTTTTTTCCTTCTCATTCGACTCATTTTTTTCTTCAATTATTTTCAGGTTGTGTTAAGGTTTTCGTAAGTTTACTACTGAAAACTAATAAACAAACAACAATTTGTGTTCAATGCGTGTCCGTTAAGCTTAATTGAATTTTGCATGTGTGTGTATCGTCAGTACGGATATGTGTTAGCTTATATTTTATTAAATAAAAATTGGGGTTTTACATGTAATTAAACGAATCGTTCATAACTATTTCTTTCTGAACCGTAAAAAAAATCAGTTTTATAGTGAAGAATATTACTATTATTTACGAAAAAAGAGATTCACTGATTTTGTAGTGAAGGAAAAAAGAGAGAGAGATTAGATATTAAAAAGCAAAAGGTCGACGAGGAGGAAGACGAAGATAGCAGCGGTAGCAGCGACATCGATATGGATTTCGGCACGGACAGCGAGTGGATTCAGTATAGATACGTTTCAAAAGAACCAGAGTGGGGCTACGATAGCTTTGATGGTCGCGAATTCAAAATCAATCCAAGGATTCGTAATTTTTCTCCCAACCAGCAACTTTACGACATATACTACAACAACCGGCTTAAGGCTTTCGAGAGTAAGGTATATATATAATCAATCTATTGGTATATTGATATGTATTAGTCAAACTCTTCTTACTGGTCTCAATCACTGCAAAATCCATCTGCTTTTTGTGAAGTAATTTTTCAATTTCATTCGTTTTCGTTTTTTTACTTGCAACAATAGATTTGTGTATGCCTTAATTTGATGTTGTTTACTTATATTTTTCAGAAAGAATAAAAATATATATAATTTTGTGGTTTTGTAATATATAGGGTTTTCTTCCTGATCCTTCGGTCGGAATCTACGAGCTCAATATCGAGAGGAAGAACGGTGAGAGGGATTTAATTGCAGATCTTGCTAATGTCTGTGTTAAGAAGTTCAACGAGACCATGGTAAATTAGTATCAGTTGAATTAAGATTGATATTTCATGTTTTGGATCGTTTATAAATTATTTTATGTTTTTACAGAACAAGACTTTGGAATTGGTGAATGTTGTGAGAGTTAATGTAAGTGGACTAGGTAAATGGAAGCTGTACATCACGTTCATGGCTCGGGAGTATCGTGATGGGCCTCTAGTTGAGTACCAAGCCAAGGTGCTACATTTTGTAATGACACCGGAGGTATCTCCTCTCCCAATTCTCTGCAGACCAAGTCCTAAACTACAACTCTAGATCTCTATATATATTCAAAAGGTATTATTATTCTTATGTTAATCTTCTTCGTTTTAATTGTGTCTATTTCGTCAGTGGGATTTGGATTGTTTCTGCCAAGTTATAACTGTTAATTAATGTTTCTGACTAAATTGCATTGTGATGTGTTGACGACAAGCTAGCAGAGGTATTCAAGTGAGAGAGTTTTAAGCTATTTGTAAGGTTGTGTGGGTGGGAATCTAAGGCTTTGATTGGAACAACATATACTAAAGCATTAGCATTATGCAGCATAAACATTAAGGTGCATAGGCTGTATGCTATGATTAATATAACACATTTAATTTAATTGATTGGTATAGCAGGGGAGTATTAGATATTATATTTATATTTAATATATGATATTAAATAAAAAAATATAATTTAAATGTGTATCATTAAAAAAGTTAGTTATCACTCACTGCTATATATTTTTTTAAAAATATATTTTACATTTAATAAATTTAATAAGTTGTTATATATAAAAATGTGTAATTTAATAAATTTTAATTATATATATTTATAGTGTAACATTAATTAAAAATAATTAATATATATTATAATTTTTTTTATAAAAGTTTATATCTATATTTACATTTTTAATTTCAATAACTTTTAAAAATATATATAATAGAACAAATTAAACTAAATAAAACAATAATATATATTATAAATGTTATATCCACATTAATATTTTAATATATTAAATAAATTATTATATTATTTTAAATAATAACATTAAGTAGTTTCTCATATATATTATCTTATAAAAAATAATTTTATTTTCTATGAAATCATAATTTTCTCTTTTTACAAAATTAATTAATTATTTAAAATTATTTTAATATATATTAATATTGTAGAGTTAAATGCTTGGTAAATACTTCAAATGAGAGCATATAGGAAGAAAGCATATAGGAAGAGAGCATATGAGAGCATCTGCAGCTTCTAAATGCTCCCTTATATGCTCTCTTAATAGATGTTGATTGGATGATAAAATTAAAAGAGCTTCTTCATATGCTCTTCCAATCAAGGCTTAAGTATTCTGACCTATTATATCTATTATAACATTGGTTCATAATTATCTTGTGCTATATTTATGGTTTGTGTGTGTAATAGATTATGAAGTTTATATATATGCATTAATGATGCACAGCTTTCGATCTCAAGTATTACTATAAACCATTGCCTCTCTGATCTCTCTAAGATTTAAACAATTGCCCTACGTCGGTGATATCTACAAGAGAGACGATAATTAGGATATACGGCTTTCTCAAAAAAAAAACTCATCGAATATCAAAAGTGACTTCCGCCACACGAGTTAGATGCTAACGCAAAATTGGTGTTTGCCTTGTCGCCTTTGACCTCTAGCTTACAAGTGTTAACCTTCACTCGGAATTCCAAATCTTAACAAGCTGTCAATGCATATATCATAAATGCTCAGATTGGGGATGTAGTTAATCTTTGAAGACTGCTTAAGTTAAATCCATGACTACAAGACAAAGAGAAACATAACCTAATATATCCTTCACAATTAAGATCTTATTATATAAAGTTTTAGGGAAGTGATTTTAGTGCAGTGGCAGGAGGTAAGTCCATTTGTAGAAGGCACCATCACACTCGGGATCGAGTCCCGGCTCCTACGAATGTAGGAATTTGGCTAACGGGCCGGCCAGTTGTGGCCCAATGGTTGACAAGAAAAAAAAAGTTTAAGTTTTCAAAATTAGTAATTTATATAATCGCGACATGTGTTAAGTATATCGATAATATTTTGACATATGTGAAAAAAAAAATTATTTAATAATTGTAGGAAAAAATAAAAAAATTCTAAAAATAAAAAGATTACAGTTCATATTTTTGAAAATATATAAAACCAAAAGTAATCTATTATATCACTAACTATAATAGAAAAATTATCTATTAAGTTACAAATTTCAATAAGAAAATGTGCAATTAATAAGGAAAATATTTGCAATTTAATTGCAATTATTATTTATTATAATCATATAGCAAAAAGAAATTTATAATAAAAATGATTATAGTGTACAAAGTTTAATGCGTTAAAATTAGTGATTAGCATAATATAAGAAAACTAAGATAATCAAAACAAAAAATTAATATAATTTTCTTAAGTTAGTGAATGATTTGATAACATATTTAATATTTTATTGATATTTATAAGAAGTAAAACTGATCAACTTAAAAGTAAAACTGATATATCATTATATATGTGTTAGGTAAAATGATTACATGAAATTTCTTATTGAGAAATGATTAATTATAACAAGACTGTCATAATGTAAATGTGACAATAGTGAAAACTACATAACACATAACTTATTACTTCTACTTAATAAATCTTATCGAAGAATAGCGTTACTACATTACACGAACAGGGGGAATACTCTGCTCGTGATTATATGTGTTTAGGTTTAACGACAAAAAATATTTCTTAAAAAGCCAAATTACTTAATTAAACGATCAAGATACACTATTGGGCATGTCTCAGCGATGAAGATCCTTCCATATCCGCCAACTCCCCAATCCTTCCCCCAAGTGTTTTGGACCAAGAACAAAAGTTTGCCATCTAGTGTGAACCCATAAGAAACAATGATTAGCACATGTCTTATATAATCCAAGGTGGCTCCCTGCGGTATTTTCAAAGTGTAGATTCCCTAGAACATTGTTATACAAACAATGCTAAGTTTTAATATTTAAATTATATATCCTTTTATAATAAAAGGGAAGTACACAAAAAAAAATTTGTATACTATATAATTTTTATAAATTGGTTACAAAATAAGTTAAATATAAGCTGATTACAAAAAATATTTATAAATTAATTGGTCAATCCGTGAGTTATATAAACACACTTAAGAATATTCTAAAAAATTCTCTTAAAAATAATTCCAACGATTTATATAATTTCCAAAAAATTCTGAAGGAACTGCATTTGGCTTTGTAATAAAATCTCCTTTCACTCTAAACATGTTTGTCTGAAATTATATTACAAAAATCAATAATATAATTATTCAGATTCTAAAGAAAAATAAATAATTAGGATTGGATCAGATGCAAAGAAAAAAGAAGTGGATATCATAAGCATTTACCATGTTAGTTCTTCCGAAATCCTTTTCAAGTCCTATTTCACGAATGAACTTTATTGGTTTTTTGAGTGAAGCAATTGTCAAACTCTTTTTTCTACCTCCCCCTCCTTGAATCTGAGCTTTTTCCCTTACTGATTTGACTACGCTAATGAGATCTTTCATTGACAAAGTCTTATGTTCAGCAACATTTTGAATATTCATGTTGTACCCGAATTCCAAGATCTTACGGAGAACTCTCGCCCAACAATCATCTGCATACAAGTATAGCATTATTATTAACTAGTATTATATCAACTGTGTAGCTAGAGTTCTAGTATAATAAAAAGTTGGCTTAAAAGCCAGATTGGGTTTTTGTTTAACGTTAACACACACACATATATATATATATATATATACATATATATATATATATATATATATATATATATATATATGTTTTATTTTTATATTAATCGAAAATATGCAAATACGTAAAATACTCGGAAGAAATATGCTTTTTAATTTGATTGATTTATTTATATACCAAGAAACAGCCAAACACTACTCAGTTATAAAACTTGCAACTCTTTCAATCATACAAAATTGAAAACATAATCGGACGACAATTTCTAAGAGTATCTATCCTACTATATTAATTGAGAAGTACAAATATGAAACTAACCTTAAAATGTGTAAAAAATTACATTCAATTACCATTAGAAAAAATTAATTAAGTTTAATTAACTAATTTAAATAAATATAATTAAATTAAAAATAAAAACACTCACATATCAAATATTAAAAAATCTAAAAAAATCTTAAAAAAATATTTTCTATCTCTAATAAATTATGGATGAAAATACTAATTATTTTTTTAAAAAAATATATAAACCAATCAGAAAATTTAAAAACTAAGATTTTATATCCAAGTATACAATACAATTATTTTTAATAACTAAATTCGAAGATTTTGTTAAGATTTCAAATTATGATTCTCCTATCATTTTTATTTTATTTTATTTACAAATTGTTTAGAACTTTCATATAATACTTATAATTAATAAAATGCATATTTTTTCTGCATATGCTGTGATTTAAATTTTGTAAAATGAAGATATATTACTCAATGTATGAAAATGTGTGTTTTAATTTCCATATTGGCAGGTGCAGGTTGGTAAAACTAAATTTATATTGATGATAAATTAATAATTTTTATTTACTCACAATTATATTATTAAAATTACTATTTTATATTTCACAAAATATTATGCAAATACAACAAATAAACAATATAAAACTGTAATAATACGTCAAAAATAAAATACTATAATATTCTAAAATAATTAGTATTCAAATAGACTAATAGATTTACATAACAATTAAAAATAAATATTATCTCAAACAAAATAATTTTTAAAAAAATAAAACAATAATTTTTATTATTACATTATAATTTTTTTAAAAAATGTTGACCCGTGCTTAAAGCACGGGATATATCCTAGTATATATTAAACACGGACTTGCATTAATTATTACGCTATATAGAAATTGTTGATACATAAACTATCACTACAAAGATTGGAAGATATAGCTTCAGAATTTGTCACATTATTTTTTTGTAGCTAATTTTTGCAACGATTAGTTACTAATTAGTTACAAAAAATTAAATTAAAAATTTAGTAGCAAAATTGTAGTAATTTGTAATAGTTAGTGATACCATTAGATACAAAAAATAGTTTGTGAGAAATAGCCATTGATAAGCAACTATACTTTTGTGACAATTCTAAACATATTTTACTAATTTATTTTGAGGTAATTAGTTACACTTAAGTAAGGATATTATTGTAACAAATATACCCACTATTGTGATTAGTAACTTAATTTGTAGTAACTAGTTACTAATTATTTTTGTAGTAAATAGCTACAGAGAAGCAACAGTATAAGTGTAACAAATGGTGCAGAGGTTTACCAACTTTGGTATCATGTTGTGGCTGCTCGTTTTAGAGACATGATCTCTAAAGCAAAGATTTCTGGTAACAAGGCAGAATGGATAAGTGGAGGAATCTGGGAGATTATGTTGGAGTATTGGGACTCATATGAGGCTAAGAAGAGAAGCAAGATAGCTTCAAACAATAGAATGTCAGCTAGGGATGGATATGGGCCACATGCTCATACAGCAGGTGCTAGATCTTTTAGCCAAGTCAGAGACCTAATCGTAAGTTTACTCTGTTTCTCATGTGATTCACTTTACCATCAGTATAAGTCTTTCAAGTTATCCTTGTTTCAACACTATTATGTTTTGTTTGTTTTGTAGAGACAAAGAGAAGGCATTAAGCCTTCCCTGTTGCGTGTATTGAGGGAGACTCATCGAAGACGTGATAGGACTTATGTGGATGGACGGGCACAGTCAATTGACGAAGAACTTCAAAAACAAATGGAAGCCATCTCTCAAGCTTCCGTCTGCAGTCCCAACGATGGCTCAGAGATCACACAGCTTGATGAAGATGAATTGTACTTGAAGGTAACAGTTTCAATTCTTACTCAATCCTCATTGTTTCAAACGTTTAATTCCCTATCCATTTCTTTTATACTTTGGAATGAACTAGCTAGATTCTTATACTATACCAAACGTCCCTAGCTTGTAGCCCGTACATTACAAGATAAACGTAGCTCTGCGTAGCATATTAGCAACTGATAGTTTGTGGGTATTAATAACAAATTGTTACAATAATATTGAAACAAAATTAATGCAAATTAACACAGTTTTATTAATGACAAATTGTAGCAAATTTGTCACAACAAACTTGTAGTATTCGTAGCTATTAACGACAACTTGGTTTGTGGGAAAGTTGTAACAATTTGTTACACTATTTCTGAGACAAATTTGAAGCAAATGGACACAAGAACATTTGTAGCAAATTTGTAGCTAAATTGCTACAATTTCTCATAACCGACATTTTGCAACCAACCTATAGGCGCAAAAAAAATTTCGAAACAAATTTGTAGCAACTCGGATTTTGTTACAAATATTAATGCATAGCTACAATATTCTTCGTAACTATACAACACGAAAACTGTAGTGTATATAGTCATCTACTACGAATATATACCGTCTGAAAGCTCTTCAATTATTCCAAGCAAATGTAAGTGTGTTGAGGTGAAATCGAAGACAAGACGACTCCCATCCCCAAGTTCTTGTAAAAAATGTTGATTTGTTGTATTTATGAGCTCTTGTATAATGTGTTGGATTTGTTTAACGTGAGACTAACAACACTACACAGCCATTAAAATAAAGAAAATAAAAACAACAACAAAAAAATTTGGGAACTTGGACACAAACCCTCAGGCTCTTTGAGGTTCATCAAAACTTTTTAAGTTTAGGACCGTCTGAGATTAGTGTAAGTATAAAAAATATAGGGAAATGAATCTGAAATGGGATATGTAATAAATGATGTTAAAACCACTCTAAATATCTAAACACAACAAAGCTATAAAAACTCCTTAAACTCTTTCTCTTCGGATAGAATTTTAATGATTTTAAAAGTTATGTAAATATATTGTTATTCAATCAAGACTTTTTAAAACTCTCTTAAAATTTGGTGTTATTAGTTGTGGATTTGTAAAAAGTTATCTAAAGTCTTCATAAATCTAGTGTTATTGGATTAAGAGTTTTATCAAGTCATTAAAAATTTTATGTTATTCAAGTAAAACAAAAGAATCTTGGATTGTTAATGAATTCAACTATTATGTTGTTGGTTTATGATTCTATATTATTTTCTTCATAAAAAAAGTCATGTAAACTCTTTCATCAGAAAGAAAGATGTGAATCATAGTCCATGACTTTTTGTTGTTCTTTTGTAGAAAATGAAGAACAAGAGAGCAAAACAGAACCAGAAAAATTAACAGATCAAGAGAGGGCAAATCGAGTAATGATTCCTCCAGCATCACCATGAACCGTCACGTATGATTCCTCCACCATCACCATCATCATCTCGTTAACCTCATCAAACCAGGAGTGCATTATTTTGTAATTATTTAATTATGCTGAGATTACATACAATAATTATTTACCTACTCCAAGGAAGTGGATACATTATAGTTGATGAGTTTTCTCAAATTGCAAATTCACTAATTGGTAATATATTCACAAATTGGTATGATCTTAATCTGTGAAAAAACCTACATATATAATAATGAAAAAACTTCTCGTAATGAAACAATTTTTTTTTGACAAAAATGTTAAGTAAACAAGAATGTTGTGCAAAATTTTTTTGAGAAAGTTTGAAAGATTTGATGAGAGATTTTACAAGATTAGGAAAACAAATCAGCAAGATTTTAAAACATTTTCTAAACAATCTTTTAGAATAGTTCATTTTATACTTTCTATGATTTTATTTAAAATCATTTAAATTCTTTTTAAATCTCAAACCAATACCCCCCCTCTTCGTCTTCAAAAAACAAAAAACCTATACGAAACCCAGAACTTATACTTGGTTTGAGATTTATGAAGATTTTTGAAGAGTTCAACAAAATCATTGAAAATGAATAAGTGAAAGATTGTTAAAGATTGCTAGAGAGTTTTGTTGATTAGTTTTCTAAAATCTTGTAAAGTATTCCAAACAATCCCTGTATTTTTATGATATTTTCCGTGACTTTATTTTGTAAAGAAAGTGTCTAAAATCATGAACCAATAACATAATAATTGAACTCATTAAGAATCATAGATTTTTTTGTTTTAATTGAATAACACAAAACTTTTAATGACTTTATAAAACTCTGAATCCAATAACCCAGATTTGTTAAGATTTTAAATGACTTTTTACAAATCACAAACAAATAACACTAAACTTTAACAGAGTTTAACAAAATCTTGATCAAATAACAACAGATTCTACATAACATTTAAAATCTTTAAAACTATATTCAAATCTTAAATCAATAACCCCCACTTAAAAACTGTATGGCCATGGAAAAAAAAAGGAAAAGAAAGAGATAGTGATCTTAAGAAACTAAGGGGGTGGTATTGGTTTGAGATTTATGAAGATTTTTGAAGAGTTCAACAAAATCATTAAAAATGAATAAGTGAAAGATTGTTAAAGATTGCTAGAGAGTTTTGTTGATTAGTTTTCTAAAATCTTGTAAAGTCCTCCAAACAATCTTTGTATTTTTATGATACTTTCCATGACTTTATTTTGTAAAGAAAGTGTATAAAATCATGAACCAATAACATAATAATTGAACTCATTAACAATCCTAGATTCTTTTGTTTTAATTGAATAACACAAAACTTTTAATGACTTTATAAAAGTCTGAATCCAATAACCCAGATTTGTTAAGATTTTAAATGACTTTTTACAAATCACGAACTAATAACACTAAACTTTAACAGAGTTTAACAAAATCTTGATCTAATAACAACAGATTCTACATAACATTTAAAATCTTTAAAACTCTTTTCAAATCTTAAACCAATAACCCCCACTAACTAAGAAAGTAAGAATACAAGTGTTATATACCCTTTGAGGTTCATCAAAGCCTTCTTCTATCGCATGATTTGGTTAATATGGATTTTGAGAACGACGTTTTTGCTCTTGCTTTATAGCATTTGGAATATTTTTGCCTTTATCACTTCCTCCAGCTCCAATACCTCCATCACCGTGGTCAGCTTTAATGCCTAATACAGAAAACTCTGCCCTTAAAAATCAGAAAATCATAGAAACCCTAAAAAAAAGTCAAAGAAATGGCTGAAGAATGAAAAACCTGGTGGTTTCGAGCAGAAAATTTTTTGGAGTTTTCTTACAGAAATGTTAATGGGGAAGAACGCTTTTTGAGGGAAGAGGGTGTTTTTTATAGAAGAATTGGAAATTTAAATGATGTTTTTCTCCAAATAATATTATATATGTCAAAAATGAAAATGTACAGTTTTTTTTTTTTTAACATCTGAAAAATGTACAGATTATTCACTAAAATTGTTTCTTAACACGTTTTCAAAAAAAAAAATATAACTTATGTTTTTTTTTGAGCAAAAAAATAAAAAAAAAAAATAAATAACTAATCATTGTATATTCTTAAAAAAAAATTGAACTTAATTTTGTTGCAACTAAAAAAAGAGATGGGCAAAACATTAACCGAAACAAATGAAACCAACATTGATCAAGTCGAAATAAAATAAATTTTGTAATATTAATTCAAATGGTACATAAATTTATACTTTGATAAATCGAATCAAACTAAAAGAATGAAGTGGACTGCAAATACATCAAATCTGAAACCAAACCAAATTTCAATAACCTTAACATACAAATTCTATATATACAGGACCGGACCATACTTGATTTTTGTGCAACTATATAACCGAACCAAAAAAACTCATTAATTATAGCCTGAATCCGTATAGTATTAGCTAGTGACGGGTCTTTCATTATAACCCAAATGCTATAGATATTTTTTCAACCGAATCATCTCAATAACCCCACGTTTCAATCTAAGAGTACATTTGAAAAAATGTCCAAAATGTCTTCACTAATTACAGCAATTGCCATCGAATTATGACAAAAGGAAACATTTAATTGAAATCAAAAAGGCCAAATGTGCGAATAATTAATCGATTGTAAAATTAACATAGGATCCGCGTGTATAACCATGGGTCTTTTAATTGGATCAAATACTAACCAATTTACTAATCGGGTTATTAAAGCTTTAAATGATAGATGCAATCTTAACCATTCAATCAAAAGCATGCATATTCTCTTTTTTTTTTTGGTCAAAGCATATTCTCTCTTTTATTCCACTGTATTAACTACATTTTCGACTTTACGGCTATTTCCTAAAGAGAATTGCATGAAATATTCAATCATAAACAATCATTCAATCATAAAAGATCTTAACGATCAATCAATCTTCATATATCTTCTAATCTTGCTTAAAACTATGCTATCTTCATTCGACTTTTAATTTAAAAAGATCCTTAAACGGTTGATTGTATCTAAGATATTGTGCTTCCTCTCCAAGTTATTCAATCAACGATCTAAGTAATAACCTAATTATCTAAGTTCTCTATAAATATAGAATATCATTAGATGTCCTAACTCATCAAGCCATCAACTTACCTCATAGTAAAAACTTTTTTAATTCTTTTTTTCATAGTAATTAACAATGGCGACTCAGTCTCTGGCATTCCTCAATGACGTGAACCCATACAAGACGTTGTGGTGTGTGAAAATGAAGGTCCTCCATACCTGAAATACATACACAACAAGATTTGGTGGAACATTCGACATGGTGCTCAGTGATGTGAAGGTAATATACATATTCTTATAATATTATCTCACCTTTTTAAACTTTTATATCATGTAGAAATACTCACGTAAAATTTCTTTTACAGAGTACAAAACTCCATGCTTTCGTGAAAAAGAGCATCTAAAACGTTTTGAAAAATGTTATTTTCTAGGACAATGGAGAATGATGCTGGTAAGATTGTTGTTTGTTTGTTTGGTTAGATTTACTCGCTTTAAACTAAACATCTATTTTGCGTTTTCAGTTTTGATAGATAAGCAATGCTCAAATGATGAATGAAGCGATTAAACTGAAGACTGAAAGCGTGAAGAGTGATAAGGTTGATAGAGGAAAAGCTAGATTATTTTTAACAAAAAAAACGCTAGATTATTGCAAGATGAAGAATTAGTAGATGCATGAGTGAGAAGAAATACAAAGCTTTTTTTTATTTAGTTTTAATTGTTGCTTTCTGAACTTTATAATATTTTTTTTTTCTTTGTTTCATGTTGGTTATATTGGCGTATTCGTGCTTGATCACGATCTTTTAATGAATAATTTGGTTTTTCTTTTATTTCCAGAAGGGTTGTTTTTACTAATGTGACTGCATTTTTTTTGCAGAGTTAGTACTTTGCCAATTTTCTTAACTTATCATCCAAGACCAATCAAAGAAAGATCACCAAAATTTGACCAGACTATCCAAAATTCTATCGCAGAAACATAAATTTTATAAACTAAATTACCTTTGCAGGTGTCTTTAAGAATTGAATCGAAGTTTGTAGTGTTCAATTCAATGGCAGAAGACCCTAACGTAGATGCTGACACCGGAACAATTTATTCATACATCAAATCGAATCGAAGCGGCTTTGTTTCACGGGTCCATGGAGATGAGTTAAGTGCGCTTCTTCGTTTTATTGTTAATTATTTCGCAAATAAAAAAAATAGATTCAAACAAGAGACGGCTGTGTGTTGCCGACAAGAAATTGTTTCTTCGATAGTCATTTACAGTCTTTTTTAACAGGGTTTTTAGTTAAATTATTTTTTCTGTTTTGTTTTTATTAAGATAGAAACATAAATAACAAAATGAAAATAAAGGACAAAACCCATACAAGAGCAAGCCCAATAACCGAAAGATTAACCTTGTGGAGGCAGAGTCGATCATGTACAACACATAGTCATTAGTCATACATTTGACATGGAACTCCATAAAAATAATAATTAAAAAATACATAATTATACTTTACTTCATTTTAAAAGTAGAGTTTTTTAAAAAAAAAAAGTTAATCTATAAATGCTACACAACTTTTTCTACCAAAACAAAATATAGAACTATTCCAAATTAGGAAAATACACATTTACAACCAAATTTAAAACTGTATGAAGTTATATTAATAATACACACTACATTATGTTACTTACATCCTTATTCACAAATTCAAAGATTTCACATATTCATGTAACACACTTTTTACTGAAATGCTTTTTTACAGTATATTATGTTTTTACAAAGTGAAACTATAAATACTGATAAAAATTCTATCTATTATTTCTTTTATTACATTATGTATAAATAATATAAATTAGATATATGTTTGTAAATTGAATACACTACATAAAAACAAAATACTGATCAATTCTATTATATTAATAAAATTGTACTTACGAGTCAGGTAATAATTTGGGTATAACGGGTCGAGTAACGAGACATATAGTAAAAAATCAATCCCCGATGCTAGGTTTTTACCATGAGTAAATGAATATAATATTTATTCATTTATTGGTATTATTATTCTTCAAATGGTTAAATACGGATAACAAGTATTGATCTGCCCGAACTTACTACACTAAAATCATAAATTCACACATTTGCTAAGCAAATACAACCACTAAAAAACATGTATATAATTTTAAACTATATGAATAATAATATGAACTAACCTAATTACAAAATTATATTGTAAATTTAAAAACTGAATAAACTAAAAATTATTATCGCAATAAATTAAAATTTATCATGCGGTGTACTAAAGGTTCCAATCAATTTATTAATATGTAACTAAAATAATGAGTAAATATAAGTAACTAACATATTTAATTTTAAACAATATCCACTAATAATAGTATTAAAAAGTAACATATTATTCAAATCACATAGTATCAAAATTAATAAACAAACTCTTAATTAAAGAAGATGAAAAACAAAAAATATAATCTAGAAATTTTTGTCCCGCGGTATACCGGGGGTTCAAACCTAGTATACTAACATGATACCAACCAAAATTGTATTTCTAATCAAATAATATTTTAAACTTGGACCGATCGATCGAGTGGAATTACGAATCAAATTGAAATGAACTAGATTTTAACCTGCGGTACACCGCAAACTTATATTTTATTTATAACTAAATTTTAATTTAATTGATGGTGTATGTTGTAAAGATTTTTTTAACATTTTAATAGTTTAATATAGAATTCTATTACTTTAATTTTGTTGTTATCAATAGATTTCTGTTACTTTTATGCTTGTTATATGTATGTGAACATAGCAATAGGTAGATGGTTAATATACCGTGTGATGCATGGATTTTCATTCCCTGAAATGATTAAAGTAGAGAACAGTAAGATTCATGTGAATAATAAATGAGAATAATGGAAATTATGTTTATTGATTGCTTCTTACAGTTTCATCAGCCAAGATCAACTCCAGGGTTTCTCCTGTGCTGTTTGTGTATTGACGCCACAAGTGAATAACTTCCACTTGCACCCTCCACGCCGTCTTGTAAGGGCAAACATCTCTCAAGAAAACAAATGTTGCAGCTATTTCTCTCAATTTGTTTAGCTATGCGGTTCTAGGTTTTGGTTGTGGGTGTTGTGTTTCGTTTGTGAAGTTGATATTTATACATGAAAAAATGCAGGGCCGGTCCGTAGGTAAATGATGCCCAAAGCATAGATAAAAATTGTTGCGCAATGATTTTTTTTTTCTTCTATATACATAAGATTTTACAAGTATATTAAGAAATATATTAAAAATATTATAAGAATTTAAAGTGTTTGAAGAAAAAAAAGAGTACTAAAAAGTCCAAAACCTCTATGGCAATATGGCATAGTAATGTTTTTGATATATTTTTGGGTCAAATGTGTTTATAAGTAATGTGTTAAAAATTTGGATTCAAAGCTTCAAAAGATGGATTTTAAAAAGTACTTGTTTAAATTTTAGAAACCAAGAGAAGAAAAAAGACTTATAATAGCTAAGAGTAACACGTTCATGTGAAATAAAATCCAACAGTTCATTCTCTTTTATTGACTAAAATGTCTATTTTTAACTTAAATAACTAAAATCCAAATGTAAAACAAATAAAAGTAAGAGATAATATTAATAGCCCAATACACCCACGTTATTTTAAAGAACTCGGCGATTCTCCGAGAAAGAAAAAAAAGACAATTGAGATCGAGAGGTAGAAGACGATTCAGACATAAAAACTAAAAATTGATGCCCCTAAAATTACAAAGAAAATATGATGCCTAAAGCTTCTGCTTCACCAGCTTCCGGTCTGGGCCGGCTCTGGAAAAATGTTTGATGAGCAGTAAGTTTACGAACCGTAGCAATAAAAGAGAGATTTTAATGTTTTCCTATTTGAGTTGATAACATTATTGCAGAACAATATTCAGTTTCTAAAGGAGATATATACTGAATTAAATGTATTTCTTGTTGCTAAAGTTAAATATTTGCGATTATTGAGTTTTTAAATTTGGGTTCTCGTGTTTATGAACTTTATTAACGTTATAATAATTATTGGGATTGTAATCATTTGTTACTCAAATTTGGCTGTGTCATTTAAATTTAAGGGATCATACAGTCTCTAAAGATCTATTAAAATATGTTTGGAGATTTTTATTGGATTAAAAATTTAATGCGTAGAGTTGTTTTTGGAGAAATCAAAATGTATAAATGTTGTCAAACTTTTTATGACAATAAACGTATCAAAATTAAGTCGATTTAAATAGTTCCATTAATTGAGTTTCTACGAAATGTTATTTTAGAAAAATCATTAGACATTAATGTTGTAAATAAAACAAGTTAAATAAGCAAAACATAAAAAGCATCAACCGAAAAGTATTTAAAAAATGTTAATATAGATGTTAATAGTTTTACTTTGGATCTGTTTTTTTTTTCTTAACCCAAAACCAAAAACCGAAGCGGCAAAAAGTAATCGATTTAATGTATACTAGAGGTGTTGACCGTTAGAGAGAATTAAACAGCTTACATGCAAAAAAACCATAAGCTCAACTGCCCAAGAATAATAATATTGCATCTTCGATTTTTTTTTTTTTTTTTTTTTTGACAACAAAATATCAACTCAGACGAGCCAATTGGTTGGGAAATCGTTTACAAACATAACTTGGTGCGGAGATGTACGCGCTTGGCGTACCAAAGAATCCGCCCTTACATTAGCATTTCTAGATATTAAAAATAAAGAGAAAAGATAAAATTCTTCCCCATCAGTCTTGATGTCGTCAAGATACGCCGAGAACGCTGGCCAGTAGGGGAAGACACCATACCATTAGTAAATTCAACATTAGCATTCATACCATTATCCAACATTAGCATTCATACCATTACCCAAATCCGAAATTTCATTATATGAAAAGCTAAAAGCTTACGTAAATGCCAAAGATAGTCAAAACCCTGCAATGACAAAGTTGCCAAATCTTGAAGAGGTTGGTCCACGAAATTAAGGTTCTTGGCTTCCCACTCTATTTATAGGCAAAGAGATGAGACAGAAGATTAAATAACTTCTTAACAAAGTTTATTTTCACTCAACCACATGCATTCTCAAGTGTCTGCTCTTCGCATTCCCCAAGATCCTCATTTACTCACTTCTCTATTTGGTACGTAAGCCTCTAAACTATTTTATTCATTATTCGTTTTGTTTCACACTTGCTTCCTTAAACATTTTTTTTTTGTAAAACTGTGAATTTTCATTGCTGAAACTCAATTGTAGATATTACAATAGCTTGTGAAACCAAAAAGATAGCCCCTGCCCAAAAAAAAATAAAAACAGAGGGGTACCTGAGTAAACCCTTTTAACTAAAGAGGGAACTTACATAAATCTCAGCCATTCCTGGAGTAGATCTCTAAAGTTTTTGCAGTGCTTCTTTGCAAGGATGGCATCTCGGATTAGCCTGTCGAGTAGCTTGAAGAGAACATGCGTAGTTGTTGCTTTGTTGTTGTGAAGTCGCGTGTTTCTCTCAGACCAGATTATGTAAAGGGTTGCCTGTGCAACTAGTCGCCGCAGAGTTAAAGAGGAGGTGGAATCCTTGACATCTAACCAGATGGTAAACGCATTCCATGTGTGAAAAACAAAAGGTCTATAACCCAGCCTCCTTGTTGCCTCTGTCCACAAGTCCTCGCTAAGGTCACAATAGAGAAACAAGTGCTCTCTGTTTTCTGGAACCCTGCCACATATACAACAAGAGGTTTCGATTTGCATTCCCCAATTGGCTAGTCTTGTTCATGTGGGTAACCTATCAAGATGCGTCAGCCACATCATGAATGCATGCCCTGGGATTGCTCCTTTGAACCATACTTGCTGTCTTGGCCTAATGACATCCCAAGTTTTCATTGTGCTGAAAATGTGAAGCTCCTTATCTTCTATTTTCCAAGTAAATGAATCTGGCTCTGAGCTTACTGTTGGCAGCGGTACTGATGTAAGGTGAATTTTCAGAATTTCCGCTTGTGGTGATCTCACAGGTCTCAAGAGCCACCCATTGGGTGAACACGCTTGAGAAACAGTCCCCACTAATGGCACACCTGTTTGGGAAAGACCTGTCGGCCCCAAAAAGTCCAACAAAGGTCCAAACAGAGACCACCAATCAATACCAAAAGCTTGCTGTCTTTCCATTACCCACATTGCACCGAAGGAACTGAAGAGCCCGAGGACGCAGGTGAAGAATTGTTTGCCATGTCCAAGAAGTTTGCCCTACTTCTCCGCCTCAATTTGCCAGAATACTGCATCTTTGATCTTGTTGTTTCATAGCCATTTCGCCCAAAGAGAGTCTCTAACAGTTAGAAGCCGCCAAATAAGCTTAAGGCAAAGAGTTTTGTTCCACTGAGCTATGCAGCGAAACCCTAAGCCACCTTCTTCTTTAGGCAAACATAGCGATTGCCATGCGACTTTAGCGTTTGGCTTTTTAGAGATATCTCCACACCACAAGAATCTTGCCATGCGACTTTAGCGTTTGGCTTTTTAGAGATATCTCCACACTACAAGAACCTCGCACACATACTCTCAATGATCTTCACACATCCCTTGGGGAGAATGAAAGCCGAGACCCAAAAATTGACACATCCCTTGCTTCCTTAAACATGTATAGAGATCATACAGATTCAAAATTGATTTTATCTTTATTCTCACAGGTTAACGGAGACGATTGATATGTGGGGTCTACTTACGTACCTACATGATTATTAGCTATAAAAGTTATTGCAAAACATTAAATTTCTTTGATAGAGAGCAATCATTATATAAAGCTAACTTAATTATATATTACTAGATGAATACTCAGTGCTATGCGCGAGCTTATGGCTTACCGTATTTTAAACAATTTTATTACTAATTTTTCTATATACATATATAGAGATTATTTTTGTTTTTTTATTGTATAAATCTTGAAAAATATAATTTGCTTCACATAGTTTTTCTCATTTTGTAATTGAATTATTAGATACATGCTTAAACAACTTTGTTGTGAGAGATTTAAACAATCTACAATTCTTGTCTAAAATGTCATATATCAAATAAAAGTTTGAGCTAAGCATGCATATTTTGTAACAAAGAGTTTTTTGGTTGAATAAATTTTACAATCATTCAAAAAATAAAAAGCTTAAGTATTTAGATATATTCATACTTAAACTTCTCAATTAAATACTATAAAACACTAACATTTTCTTTTATCAAGAATTGCAGTTTGGCTAACTCTTTAATAGATATAATTAAAATAGACATCTTCCTTTCATGTTAGCTTTTCAATTTCTTGAAGATAACTCTAGAATTTGTTTTTTATTAAGAAGTTCATTTAATTTTATTTTTGACAACTTCTAAATATTAGAATATGAATACCAACATCACAAATTTATTCAACTATCTTCCTTTTTGTCTCTGTATTTTTCTAAACCAGCGTTCTACAGTTTTATTCAACTATCTTCCTTTTGATAGTGAACAAAACTTCAATCTTCTTCATATATACAAATTTAATTCTTTAAGGACAAAGTTTCATGAATTTCTCTACAATATTAACCAATATCTTGATCACTGCTGCGACTTTTCAAACCATTGACAAAATTGTAACACGTAAACCATATGTCTATATATTCATGATGTACGCCAAGAGAAAGAAGTGACTTTTTGATTCACTCCTGAGGCTATTTTGTCTTTTGGTGATGCATCTATTTTCTTGGAACATGTTATAAACCTCTCTAAATTTTTTAAGGAAATATTGAAACTGTTTGCTATATAAAAAATAAAGAATAGAAGACATGGAGGATGTTTCATATTCCATTTAATTTAGTTATGTAATTTGCTTTTAATGAGAACAAATAAGTGACACTCTTTCCATTGCTGACGTATCACTCAAATAGAAATAGTTGGCAATCTTTTATACTCCCTCCGGTTTTATTTACTTGTCATTCTAGAGAATTTCACGCAAATTAAGAAACTGTGTAAATTAACAAGTTTAACCTCACAAATCATTTATTATTTTATTTATTGTGTTAGTTTAATAGGGTTTATATTTGGAACTTTATTGTATAAGTTACATTTGGAAATGAGAATGACAAGTAATCTAAAAGAAAAAAAATATCTCTAGAATGACAAGGAATAAAAACCAGAGGGAGTGGTATATATTGTATATTGACTTATTGTATGTATTGTAATGTATATTGTACAGGGAATATTTTTTTGTGATGTGATTCAACAGAAAGAAAAAGAAAACCTAAAACAATGAGATCCCATAAGAATTTACCTATATATACATAATATGTATACCAAAATTAATGTTATGTACGTGACGTCAGATTTCTTTGAGGGCAAATTAAGCATGCGTAGGAATAGGATTAGTTTGATTAAACAATATACGACGTACGGAGCAGAGCCAGAGCCTGCATGGAGAGATAGAAAGAAAAAGAACAAAAAAACGTAGAGAGAGAGAGAGAGAGGCCGGTATTATAATTAGGGATGAACCCAAAATTTTTCTTTTTTTTCCTTCTCATTCGACTCATTTTTTTCTTCAATTATTTTCAGGTTGTGTTAAGGTTTTCGTAAGTTTACTACTGAAAACTAATAAACAAACAACAACTTGTGTTCAATGCGTGTCCGTTAAGCTTAATTGAATTTTGCATGTGTGTGTATCGTCAGTACGGATATGTGTTAGCTTATATTTTATTAAATAAAAATTGGGGTTTTACATGTAATTAAACGAATCGTTCATAACTATTTCTTTCTGAACCGTAAAAAAAATCAGTTTTATAGTGAAGAATATTACTATTATTTACGAAAAAAGAGATTCACTGATTTTGTAGTGAAGGAAAAAAGAGAGAGAGATTAGATATTAAAAAGCAAAAGGTCGACGAGGAGGAAGACGAAGATAGCAGCGGTAGCAGCGACATCGATATGGATTTCGGCACGGACAGCGAGTGGATTCAGTATAGATACGTTTCAAAAGAACCAGAGTGGGGCTACGATAGCTTTGATGGTCGCGAATTCAAAATCAATCCAAGGATTCGTAATTTTTCTCCCAACCAGCAACTTTACGACATATACTACAAGTCTACAACAACAGGCTTAAGGCTTTCGAGAGTAAGGTATATATATAATCAATCTATTGGTATATCGATCTGTTTTAGTCAAACTCTTCTTCGCTTACTGGTCTCTCAATCACTGCAAAATCCATCTGCTTTTTGTGAAGTAATTTTTAATTTCATCCGTTTTTCTTTATTACTTGCAACAATAGATTTGTGTATGCCTTAATTTGATGTTGTTTACTTATATTTTCCAGAAATCAAAAAAAATATATATAATATTTCGGTATTGTAATATATAGGGTTTTCTTCCTGATCCTGCGGTCGGAATCTACGACCTCAATATCGAGAGGAAGAACGGTGAGAGGGATTTAACTGCAGATCTTGCTAATGTCTGTGTTAAGAAGTTCAACGAGACCATGGTAATTAGTATAAGTCGAAAGGTTTTTACCGTTTAGATATGATTCTTGGTTTTGAATCATCTTTGAGTTTTTATACATATCTTTCACAGGGAACGACTTTGGAATTGGTAAAATGTTGTAAGTGGACAAGCTAAATGGAAGTTGTACATCACGTTCATGGCTTGTGAGTATGGTGATGGGCCTCTTGTTGAGTACCAAGCCAAGGTTATACATTCTATAATGAAACTGGAGGTACCTCCTTTCCCAGTTCTTTGCAGACCAAGTCCTAAACCAGAAATCTAGATCTATATATTTATTTAAAGGTATATGAGTATTCTGTTAGTCTTCTTGTTATTGAAAACATGGTTTTAGTAACGGCCACATTCAAACAAGCTAAAACAACGACTTAGTGACGGCAAAATTCGTTTCTACTAGCTTGACACAAAGACAAAATCGTCACTAATTTGTCGCAACGTTTGTGACTTCTAAATATCATCGCTAAATCAATGCAAAGAAAACGTTGCTAATCTGTCACTATATGATTACGACGAATCAGTAATGGATCATTTCAACACAAAACAAAGACACATATTTTGTCACTAAAAAGTCCCAAAGTTAACGATTCCCAATAATCGTCGCTAAATCAATGCAACGAGTATGTTGCTAATCTGTCACAACTCAGATATTTCCCTAATGTTATATCGTCACAAAATCGTCACTAACTTTACTATATATATATAGTAAGTCAATACAAAAGCTATTTATTTATTCTATAATTCTTAAGTCTGATAATTTGATGTTAAATATGTTATAAGCTTCTCAAGAGCAACATCTTAGTATCGATCTTAGGTCAAGTCGTCGCTAAAACGTCACAAAAGTTAAAACACTATTCAAATGAGGTTTAGGGTAAAAAATGACGATGGACTGTTGTGACTATTTTATGACGGCTCGTCACAAAACGTTGCTAAGTATTTTCTTTTCACAACAACTTTGAGACGAATCGTTACAAAAGCGTTGCAATGCGTGAATTACAATCCCAAGTACATAAGTTTTCAAGTTCAATATATTAATATTGGTAATTGTTCTGAAAATGTAGAATAAAACTAGTATTAATAGTGTTTATAAGTACCTTTTTTATGCAATGGTTTGATGAAAGTGAAATTGTAACACCCGCGAACCGGAATCCCGGTTTAGGGTGTGCATCGATCGATGCAGTGGTAGCATCGGTCGATGCTGGCTCAATTCTCTGTGTTTTGACTTAAGTCAAACGCTGCGTTTTGGGGCAAAAGAGAAAAGGAAAATCCTTAGGGTCGTGTCTTTTGTCTCATTAGACGTGGGTGGCCGTTTTTGAGAGAAAAGAGAAGGGAGAAAGAGTTCTTGAAAGTTCTTGGTGTTTTCTTGGAGATTTGGGGCGTTCCTGTAGAGATCTGTAGCTAGGATCGTTGTAGGAGCTTCCTGGGAGCGTGTTCTTGATTGTTTAAGGTTTGGTTTCTCCTGTGGCAAAGGTAAGTGCATGACCATGGCTTATCTAAGCTAGATAACTCATTAATCTTCTTATTGTGTGTTGTTAGACGTATTAGGATGTTGCTATGGACGTTAGGAAGCTTTCTTGTGGCTTGGGATCGAGTTTTGTGGTTGTAGGAACGAAGATCCGGCAAGAAGTTTCGGAGAAATCACGGTGCTCGACGTTGCGTCGATCGATGAATACCTTGCATCAGTCGATGCAAGTGCGAGGACGGCGTGTAAACTCTAGGGTTTTCGTGTTACGTCGAGCATGCGTCGGTCGATGCAGACTGGGTATCGGACCGATGCAAGTTGTTACACTTGCATCGGTCAATGCAGCTTCTGTGTCGATCGATGCTTCCCCATTTGGCATCGGTCGATGCATGTGTGGCGTCGGTCGATGCTAAGTCCTGGTTTGTTATTCGTTGTTTGTTGATTGTTGTGTGATGGTTATTGATACTCTATTGCTTGTGTGTATAGCCCAGTAGATGGGAGGATTGCCTTACTGAGTGTTTATAAAATACTCATGCATTGTAATATGTGTTTGTGGTGCAGGTAAAGGCAAAGTGTGATCGTGGAATCAAGGCAATGAAGAGGAGGATGTTCTAGGGACTCGGTTTTATGTTGTCTGACATGGTTAGGCTGTTAGTGTTGATGTCATGATTATTGGTTGTTATTGGTTTATTATTTGGTTATTGATTGGTATTGGTTTTCCGCTGTTGGTTGTGATTGTGGTTAGGTGGCTAGTGGGTATGGGACCACTAGTTGTATTTTATTATTATATTATATTAATAATTTATTATTTATTATTATTAAAAAACAAAAAAAGGTCAGTCGTTTCATTTTGGTATCAGAGCCCTTATGGTTCTAGGTTTGGGTTCACTAGGTTTCTGTTGTAGATGTTGTGGATTTGCATGCTTGATTGATTATGTGAGTTAGTCAATGTGTGTGGCATGGAGTCCTAGAACATCCTCTTCGAGCCTTCAATGAGATTCCATGGTGAGTTATTATTATGTTTCTTTGTGTGGTATTGATTTGTTTTCTGCTTGTTAGCCTCTGTTCTTGGAAGATTAGTGGTTAAGGTGTTTGAGTTGTTGGTCGTGGACGGGGACGTGGTCGCGGTCATTGTCGGGCGGGTCCCGAGGCCAGCGAGTGTGTGGTCCAGAGTTCCACGAGGAAGTACGTCAGAGGGTCGCAAGCGTATTAGGAGGGACCAGAGAGGGTTAGCCGGTGAGCGTGCCGGGGGTGCTGGGAACCCAGGTGTGGGGTTGAAGCAGGTGGAGCCCAGGGTCGAGATGATCGCTTGGCGGATCTGTTGGCGTGTTGTTGGAGCGGTTACCGAGAGAGGTACCAGTGTAGGCTCCAGTTGTGCCGCATGTGGCGGGGTGCAGCCGAGGGCTGCGGATGTTGAGGACTTTCCACCTTATGTTAAGAGGATGGAGCGGTTGTAGATGACCGGTATGAGATTATTCTCAAGAGGTATCAGACCTAGAGAGGCGGATAGGTGGACATATGCAGTTGGAGCAGATATTTCTCTGTTTGGGGGTTAATCCAGTTGGATATTAGAAGTTTAGTAGGTAGGTGTAACATTGCAATGTTATACTCGGACCACAGGAGGTACTTTGTGTCGAGAGATGTTTATAGTCGTTAAGGATTGTTGCTCCTAAGGGGATGGTGATTCCCCTGAATACCGATAGCTCGAGGGGCCCAGGGCTCCGAGAGTGGCAGAGGGGATGATGTTCCCCTGAGGCGGTATAACTCGAAGACGCTGGTCTGAAACTGAGATTGGTATGGCTCGAAGGTTGCGACCTAAGAGTGGTGGATTTGGGAGCAAGCAATACCTAGGACGTGAGTATAAACAACCCGATTGAATGTAGACCTCGAGAGATTGATGGTGGTTTAATCTCGGGTTTTAGATGTGTTGACCAATGGGTCAGGGTTTTATGAACCATAGCGGTTATGAATGTGTGGCTGTTTCGCCAGGATTGTGAGGCCGGTGGTGCTGGAGTCCCGAGAAGGGGAGTTACAGCAGGTTTGAGCCGGGAAAGGCATGTTTGCCAGATACATAAGTTCACGAGAAGCCTTCATGGCAGGATAAACTAATCGTTGCGACGATGTTGGATGAAGTTCATTGGAGATGGACAGGGTTGCTAGATTCAAGGTTTGGTAAGCTTGTTTGAGGGAATAAGTCAAGTGGTTTGAGTTAGCGGCCTGCAAAGCATTTGAAGCGGTGAATCAGAATATGCGAGTGTATGGTACTTGTTTGTTTATTACGTTCGTATTGATGATTTGCTGTGGAGAATTGCCAAGCGGAAAGCTATCTTTGGAATAAGCTAACTTGTGGAAGTTTTCCTAACTGGCAAGTTACTAAAGGTTTTTGGAGAAATAAGAGGGCTGATATTCAGGTGGCGGCGAGTTGATGTCGGCATACTTGAGTGTTTGTTTAGTTGAGCTAAAGAAGTAACTAGAGGATTTATGGAGCAAGGGATTCAAACGTTCTAGTGTATCACCGTGGAGAGCACCGGTGTTGTTTGTTAAAAAGAAGGACGGAAGTCTCCGTTTGTGTATAGATTAATGGGGTTTAAACTGGGTTACTTTGAAGAACAAGTACCCTCTTTCTAGGATTGATGAGTTGTTGGATCAGTTGAGGGGTGCTACTTGGTTCTCTAAGGTAGATCTGGCATCGGGTTATCATCAGATGCCGAAGATGAGGTAGATGTGAGGAAGACTGCTTTCAGGACGAGGTATGGGCATTGTGAGTTTGTGGTGATGCCTTTCGGGTTGACTAACGCACCAGCAGCGCTTATGAGACTGATGAACAGTGTGTTTCAGGAGTTTCTGGATGTATCTGTCATCATTTTCATCGACGATATCTAGGTTTACTCTAAGAGTCCTGAGGAGCATGCAGTGCATTTGAGGGCAGTTATGGAGAAGCTGCGGGAGCAGAAGTTGTTTGCCAAGTTGAGCAAGTGTAGTTTTTGGCAGCGTGAGATGGGCTTTCTAGGTCACATTGTTTCTGCAGAGGGAGTTTCGGTAGATCCAGAGAAGATTCAGGCTATCAGAGATTGGCCTAGACCGCAGAATGCCACAGAGATCAGGAGTTTCCTTAGATTGGCAGGTTATTACAGGAGATTTGTGCAGGGGTTTGCAAGCAGAGCACGTCCTATGACTAAGTTGACAGGGAAGGATGTTCCTTTTGTTTGGTCAGAAGAGTGTAAGGAAGGCTTTGCAAGCCTGAAGAAAATGTTGACTACTGCGCCAGTGTTGGCTTTGCCTGAGCAGGGAGAACTCTATGTGGTTTATACAGATGCATCTATAGTTGGTTTGAGGTGTGTTCTGATGCAGCATGGGAAGGTGATTGCCTATGCTTCGCGGCAGTTGCGGGTGCATGAAGGCAACTACCCTACTCATGATTTGGAGATGGGTGCTGTAGTTTTTGCCCTGAATATTTAGAGATCTTATCTTTATGGTGCAAAGGTACAGGTGTTTCAGATCATAAGAGCCTGAAGTATATATTCACTCAGCCTGAGTTGAATTTGAGACAGAGGCGGTGGATGGAGCTTGTGGCGGATTATGATTTGGAGATAGCCTATCATCCTTGTAAGGCTAACACAGTTGCAGATGCTCTGAGTTGGAAGAGGGTAGCTCCGGCTCAGGAGAAGGAGATGGAGTCTCTGGTAGGGGAGATCAGTGCTTTGAGCTTGTGTGCTGTTTCACAGGAACCGTCGGGTTTGGAAGCAGTAGATAGAGCAGATCTTCTGAGTAGGGTGCGGTTGGCTCAGGAGAAGGATTTGGGGCTAGTGAATGCCTCTAAGGATGTGGATTCAGAGTATCAGGTCTCAGATAATGGTACTCTCTTGGTGCACGGTCGGGATTGTGTGCCCAAGGATGAGGAGTTGAGGCAGGAGATTCTGAGAGAGGCTCATGCGAGCAAGTTATCCATTCATCCAGGAGCGACTAAGATGTACCGTGATCTCAAGAGGTACTATCATTGGGTCGGGATGAAGAAGGATGTAGCGGGTTGGGTTTCGAGGTGTGATATGTGTCAGCTAGTGAAGGCTGAGCATCAGGTTCCTGGCGGGTTACTGAAGAGTTTACCCATTCTTGAGTGGAAGTGGGATATGATCACCATGGATTTTGTGGTAGGATTGCCAGTGTCACGGACCTTTGATGCTATTTGGGTCATTGTGGACCGGTTGACTAAGTCAGCACATTTTCTGGCCATTAAGAAGACTGATGGAGCAGCGGTCTTGGCTAAGAAGTATGTGAGAGAGATAGTCAGGTTGCATGGGGTGCCAGCGAGCATTGTGTCTGATAGGGATTCTAAGTTCACTTCGGTGTTCTGGGAGGCATTTCAGGCATAGATGGGCACTAAGGTGCATATGAGTACAGCTTATCATCCCCAGACTGATGGACAGTCAGAGAGGACGATCCAGACGCTGGAGGATTTGCTGAGGATGTGTGTGTTGGATTGGGGTGGCCATTGGGCAGATCACCTGAATCTGGTAGAGTTTGCTTACAACAACAACTATCAGGCGAGTATTAAGATGGCTCCTTATGAGGCTTTGTATGGGAGGCCATGTCGTACACCATTATGCTGGACTCAGGTGGGGGAGAGGAGCATGTTTGGTGCTAGTTTTGTTCAGGAGACCTCAGAGAAGATTCGGGTTCTCAAGCTGAACATGAAGGAGGCTCAGGATAGGCAGAGGAGTTATGCTGATAAGAGGAGAAGAGATCTTGAGTTTCAGGTAGGAGACAGAGTGTACCTCAAGATGGCCATGTTGCGGGGTCCGAACAGGTCATTGTCAGAGACTAAGTTGAGTCTGAGGTATATGGGTCCATTCAGAGTGATTGAGCGGGTTGGACCAGTGGCATATAGATTGGAGTTACCTGAGGTTATGCGTGCATTCCATAAGGTTTTCCATGTGTCTATGTTGCGGAAGTGTCTCCGTGAGGGTGAGCAGGTGTTGGCTAAGATTCCTGAGGATCTTCAGCCTAACATGACTGTGGAGGTGAGACCAGTTGAGGATTCTCGAGAGGAGGATCAAGGAACTTCGGAAGAAGAAGATTCTTTTGATGAGAGTCCTGTGGGACTGTGATGGTGTGGAGGAGCAGACTTGGGAGCCTGAGGCAAAGATGAAGGCAAGGTTCAAGAAGTGGTATGAGAAGCAAGCCGTGACTTGAGCTTGTTTAGCCTGTTCCCATCTGTAATCCGTGGCTGGAGCGGGAATGGAGTATTCCAGCCCATCTCTCTTGTTACTCGGTCGCTTGGGGTGGTTGGTTGTGCGACTCAGTAACAAGATGAGGTGGTGCTCGGGGTACAAAGTTTCCGTGAGGCGGGAATTTTAGAGGAAAGTTTCCTGAGATGGAGGTTTCTTAAAGTGGAAAGTTTCCAAAAATGTAAAGTGCTAAATACGGAAAGTTTTACGGGAATTAGAATTTGTCCATTTTAGCGGTGGGAAGCCTTGGAGGGGCTTTTGTGGCTTTTGTGGCATTTGTGGCGGACTTTCGAGTCAGTGTGCTTGTGTGTGGCGGTCTTTTTAGACATTGTGTGGCCTTTGTGGTGGGCTTTTAACCAATTGTGTGGCCTTGGTGGCGGGCTTTTAGCCAATTGTTGGCTTTTGTGGCAGGCTGTTTAGCCAGAGTGTCCTTGTGACGGTCCTTCGGGACGGATGGTCTTTGTGTCGGTCCTTCGGGACAGATGGTCTTTGTGACTGTCCTTCGGGACAGATGGTCTTTGTGACGGTCCTTCGGGACGGATGGTCTTTGTGACGGTCCTTCGGGACAGATGGTCTTCGTGACGGTCCTTCGGGATGGATGGTCTTTGTGACGGTCCTTCGGGACAGATGGTCTTTATGACGGTCCTTCGGGACAGATGGTCTTTGTGACGGTCCTTCGGGACGAGTGGCCTTGGTGGCGGTCCTCTTTAGGACATTTGTTTGGCCTTGGTGGCGGTCCTCGTTAGGAAATTTTGTTGGCCTTTGTGGCGGTCCTTGTGGCGTGTATATGATCCTTGTGTGGTCATGGGGTATCTCGGTGAGGGGATATGTGGTTGGTAGGACATTGAGATTTTTTTACACGAGCCACGGGGAAGGAAACCTGGATAGGGATAGGACTCAGACGTGTTCAGAATCGTTTGCTCGCGACTCTTGGGGGACTTAGGTTCTCCTAGTACTGCCATATTCAGAGACTTTGTGGCTCGGGAGTATGGTTGGTATATCGACTTCGGATGACGATCCGAGGGCGCGCTGTAGGGTGGCAACCCGAGAGACGAGTTTGGACTTTTCCTTATATGTTATGGCATGTGGGCTTAGGCCCGATGAGGAGCCAACATTTGGCATGCAGACTTATGTCTGATGAGGAGCCAATAAAAACTCAAGGTTTAGGCCTATGAGTAAAGGAAAGTCCAAAAAGTCAAGAGCAAATGACGCCTGGAGCGTGAGTTTATCGCCTAGAGGTGACCTTCTGTAGATCGGTCGGAAGAGTGCGGGCCGTGGAGACGGTTGCACGGGAGTCCTTGGCTGATGGATGTTCGAGATTCGAGGACGAATCTAGATTGGTGGGGGAGAATTGTAACACCCGCGAACCGGAATCCCGGTTTAGGGTGTGCATCGATCGATGCAGTGGTAGCATCGGTCGATGCTGGCTCAATTCTCTGCGTTTTGACTTAAGTCAAACGCTGCGTTTTGGGGAAAAAGAGAAAAGAAAAACCCTTAGGGTCGTGTCTTTTGTCTCATTAGACGTGGGTGGCCGTTTTTGAGAGAAAATAGAAGGGAGAAAGAGTTCTTGAAAGTTCTTGGTGTTTTCTTGGAGATTTGGGGCGTTCCTGTAGAGATCTGTAGCTAGGATCATTGTAGGAGCTTCCTGGGAGCGTGTTCTTGATTGTTTAAGGTTTGGTTTCTCCTGTGGTAAAGGTAAGTGCATGACCATGGCTTATCTAAGCTAGAGAACTCATTAATCTTCTTGTTGTGTGTTGTTAGACGTATTAGGATGTTGCTATGGACGTTAGGAAGCTTTCTTGTGGCTTGGGATCGAGTTTTGTGGTTGTAGGAACGAAGATCCGGCAAGAAATTTCAGGGATATCACGGTGCTCGACGTTGCGTCGATCGATGCATACCTTGCACCAGTCGATGCAAGTGCGAGGACGGCGCGTAAACTCTAGAGTTTTCATGTTACGTCGAGCATGCGTTGGTCGATGCAGACTGGGTATCGGTCGATGCAAGTTACACTTGCATCGGTCGATGCAGACTGGGTATCGGTCGATGCAAGTTACACTTGCATCGGTCGATGCAGCTTCTGTGTCGATCGATGCTTCCCCATTTGGCATCGGTCGATGCATGTGTGGCGTCGGTCGATGCTAAGTCCTGGTTTGTTATTCGTTGTTTGTTGATTGTTGTGTGATGGTTATTGATACTCTATTGCTTGTGTGTATAGCCCAGTAGATGGGAGGATTGCCTTACTGAGTGTTTATAAAATACTCATGCATTGCAATATGTGTTTGTGGTGCAGGTAAAGGCAAAATGTGATCGTGGAATCCAGGCAATGAAAAGGAGAATGTTCTAGGGACTCGGTTTTATGTTGTCTGACATGGTTAGGCTGTTAGTGTTGATGTCATGATTATTGGTTGTTATTGGTTTATTATTTGGTTATTGATTGGTATTGGTTTTCCGCTGTTGGTTGTGATTGTGGTTAGGTGGCTAGTGGGTATGGGACCACTAGTTGTATTTTATTATTATATTATATTATATATTTATTATTTATTATTATTAAAAAAAAAAGTCGGTCGTTTCAGAAATAGATTTTTTTTTTAGTAAAAACATGGTTATGATTAGAAATATACTAGGGAGGTACCCGCGCTTAAAGCGCGGTATTAAGATTTTAATAACAACTGTTTTTTAACTTTATGATATGTTGCTTTTATGACTTAATATGTAATAATTGACATATTTAAATATAGTGTTTTATCTTTTGAAAAAGTTTTAAATGTTTTATTGGATTGTCAAGAAGTTTTTGTATTTGCATATATACAGAAATGTTATTTTACCAAATATAAATAATATTCTCAATGTGAAATATTAATTGAGTCTTTAAAATAAACTACTAAACTAAAACAGATATTGAAATTCAATAAGTAAATTCCAAATTTTAAAAGCGTAAGCAATTTCCAATAGTTCAAAATTATATATTATAATGTATGATCTCAGTTACAAAATAAAGATGAGAGTAATGCAAAATTGGATTTCAAGTAGCGGTTAATACAAACATACTAAATTTTATAGACATTCTAAAAGAAAAAATCAAAGGCCAACGCCCCATTCTTTACACTTGAGTGCCCTAGCTTTCACCTTGTTGCTTGATCACATGGTTTATGTAATAACGTTTAGCAAATCCAGACCTGTAAATATATAAAGTGTTTTAAGAAATTTTACTTTAACATCATACATAACTTGATTTAATAAACATAATTACATCTTACATAGCCTGATGATGCTCCAGTCCTTCAAACTCTGGTTTTATGAAGATCTTCGAAGAGGCCAAAGTGTTTTCAAGACATGGTGCACCTATAGACATTTAGAATTTAAAGTGAATATATTGCACCTTATGATGATTATATCAGAACTAATTAGTGTTACATACCTTCATATTCTCTCACCCTCATAAACCGCATTACACATAACACATGTTCGGATTTGTATATGAGATGGCACTTGTTTGATTGCCATATGGTCATGAATTGAGAAGCGTAGTTGTCTTTGAGATGACACTTTACAGTCTCACACCTACGTGTTTATCAAATCAATAAAAATCTTAACAGAGACAACTTTAAAATGTAACTGTCCTAAAGGTAGAATAAATATTTTTTACCTGGCATTGAACAATATGAGAACAACTTCATTACTATCAATGATACTCGCAGGCCTCCTTTTATCTTTGAAACAACCCTTCCTGTTTTTTTTTTTAATACCTTAATTTACTAGTGGTCCCATACCCACTAACATCCCAACATCAATCAATAACCGCGGATAATCAAATAAAACAAATTCCATTAAACCAAAAGAATTCCAACATTCAAATCCAATAACCAATAACATCAATCAAATAAAGAGATAACCAACAACTAACATCCTACAATGTTCCTTTGACTTAATCTAGCAACCTAACAACAGCTAGACCACAATCAATCAAGTCTCTAGAACACCCCTTCATCATCGCCTTGATTCCACGATCACACTTTGCCTTTACCTGCACATCACAAACAACAATTGAGATGCGTAAGTATTATCATAAATACTTAGTGAGGCCGTCCTCCCATCTACTGGGTTATACACACAAGCATATGAGACTCCCAAGTCAACAAACAACAACAACACAATCAACATATCAAACCAGGAAAATAAGACTCGGCAGGTACTAGTGTCGACCGATGCTCAATCGGTGTCGACCGATGCTACAGGAACTGGTGTCGACCGATGCCGGAATGGTGACGATCGATGCTACTCGAGACGGTGCCGATCGATGCTCCACAAAAGTGGTATCGATCGACGCCTCTTCTGCAGTCACGATCTGCGCGAAACTCAGCGACGAACTCCGATCTCAATCAACACAGATTCGACTCCAAACACGTCTAATCATCTCGGAATTCACTAGAAATCACAAATACAATGTACCCAAGCAAGCAAACACCACAAATAACAAGGAATCACACAAAACAAGGGAGATCTCATGCTTAGATCAACCATGGTCAAGCACTCACCTCAAGAACAAGAAGTTTGGATTGAGAAACGTGGAAAACAACACCTCCAGAAGCTTCCCCTTCGATTCCAGCAACAGCTAACACTCCTACAGCCTCAGATCTCTCCAAAATCACCAAGAACAAGCCCAGAAATCCCAGAAAAGTTTTTCTCTCTTTTCTCTCTTTCTTTTCCTCTCAAAAACGGCGAGAACCACAAATAATACGACCTAGGGTCATTTTTCCCCTTTTACACACGATTAGGGTTTTAAATCAAACCAAACCGAACCAATTCGGTAATTAAATCAAACCCGACCAAACCGGAAAACATGGTGTCGATCGATGCCACCAAGGGTGTCGATCGACACCCACACCAAAAATACACAAATTGGTTCGCGGGCGTTACAATTCTCCCCCACCAATATGGATTCGTCCCCGAATCCCGCAATACCGTCCATCTGCCAAGGACCTCCGTGCCACCGTCATCACAGCCCGCACGTCCCCAGACCGGACTAAACACCATCAGTCAAGGTTTCCCGTGCCACTGTCGCAACAGCCCGCACACCTCCGACTGACCCTCGAGGTCTCCCTCTAGCCAATATACTCGCATCATAACACTATCTGCTCACAACTCAGTGCTTCCCCCGTCCGTGGTCGCAACCAACGAATCATGCCGGCTCGCTATCAGGCCAACCGCCTTAAGCTACGACATCCAGGAAGTCACCCACACCCACTCCCCCCGCTCTCGGGTCGCAACCCTCGAGACATACCGGCTCACTGCCGAGCCTCGGCTCACAGCTACGGTATCCAGGGAGCCTCACATATCCCGCTCTTGGGTCGTCACCCTCAAGCGCGCTCTCGGATCGTCATCCGAAGCAACATACCACTCCCACTCTCTGGCCACAAAGTCCATCGAGCTATCGGTATCACGTGAGTTGGGCCCACACGGCCTAGAGCAAAAACAAACACTGATGCCAACGAGTATCTCCCGGCTAGATCTACCTCACATTTCCACAAAACATTCCCATTTTAGAAACTTCCTATTTATGGAAACCTTCCTTTTGTGGAAACTTTCTATTTATGGTAACTTTCCAAAACTAGAAACCCGAGCTATTTCTCTTTTTCCCATGACAACAACAGTCAAACATAAAGAAAAATACTCATCTTATTAATCTCAAAATGTCATAATCGTTACAAACTCAACGAAAATACATCAGGAAACAAAAATACAACAACTGGAGCCAACAACCCGCATCCCGAGCACCACCTCATCTTGATACTTAGTCGCACAACCAACCACCCCTAAGCGACCAAATATCAAGAGAGATGGGCTGGAATACTCCGTACCCGCTCCAGCCACGGACTACAACTCGGACCCGGCTAGACAAGCTCAAGCGGTCTGCTTCTCAAACCACTTCTTAAACCTTGCCTTCATCCTCGCCTCGGGCTCCCAAGTCTGCTCCTCTACTCCGTCACAGTCCCACAGGACTCTCATCAAAGGAATCTTCTTCTTCCGAAGTTCCTTGACTCTCCTCTCGAGCACCCTCACTGGTCTCGCCTCTAAAGTCATGTTAGGCTGAAGATCCTCAGGAATCTTAGCCAACAACTGATCACCCTCGTGAAGACACTTCCTCAGCATCGACACATGAAATACCTTGTGGAACGCACGCATAACCTCAGGCAACTCCAGCCTATATGCCACTGGTCCCACCCGCTCAACCACTCTGAACGGACCCATGTACCTCGGACTCAACTTAGTCTCTGTCAAAGACCTGTTCGGACCCCGCAACATGGCCATCTTGAGGTACACTCTATCACCAACCTGAAACTCAAGATCCTTTCTCCTCTTATCAGCATAGCTCTTCTGCCGATCCTGAGCCTCCTTCATGTTCAGCCTCAAAACCCGAATCTTCTCCGAGGTCTCCTGAACAAAATCTGCACCAAATATGCTCCTCTCCCCCACCTGAGTCCAACATAAAGGTGTACGACACGGCCTCCCATACAGGGCCTCATAAGGAGCCATCCCAATACTAGCCTGGTAGCTGTTGTTATAAGCAAACTCCACCAAACTCAAGTGATCTGCCCAATGACCACCCCAATCCAGCACACACATCCTCAATAAATCCTCCAAAATCTGGATCGTCCTCTCTGACTGACCGTCCGTCTGAGGATGGTAGGCTGTACTCATATGCACCTTCGTGCCCATCTCTGCCTGAAACGCCCTCCAGAACACCGAAGTGAACTTGGAATCTCTATCAGACACAATACTAGCAGGTACACCATGCAATCTGACTATCTCCCTCACATACTTCTTGGCCAAAACCGCTGCTCCATCAGTTTTCTTGATGGCCAGAAAATGTGCAGACTTAGTCAAACGGTCCACAATGACCCAAATAGCATCAAACGTCCTCGACACAGGTAAACCTACCACGAAGTCCATCGTGATCAAATCCCACTTCCACTCTGGAATGGGTAAACTCTGTAACAAACCACCAGGAACCTGGTGCTCCGCCTTCACCAGCTGGCAAGTATCACACTTCGCCACCCAGTCTGCTACGTCCTTCTTCATCCCGACCCAGTGATAATACCGCTTGAGATCACGGTACATCTTGGTCGCTCCTGGATGAATAGAGAACTTGCTCGAATGAGCCTCTCTCAGTATTTCCTGCCTCAAATCCTCACCCTTGGGCACACAGATCCGACCATGCACAAGGATAGTACCATTAGCAGAAACCTGATACTCAGCACCCGCAGCCTTAGAGGCATTCACCAGCCCCTCATCACTCTCCTGAGCTAACCTCACTCTGCTCAACAAATCTGCTCTATCAACTGCCTCCAAACCCAAAGGTTCTTGTGAGATAGCACACAAACTCAATGCACTAATCTCACCTACCAACACCTCCATATCCTGCTCCTGAGCCGAAGCCACCCGCTTCCGACTCAAGGCATCTGCAACCAGATTAGCTTTACCAGGATGGTAAGCTATGTCCAAATCATAATCCGCTACTAACTCCATCCAACGCCTCTGCCTCAAATTCAGCTCAGGCTGAGTAAAAATATACTTCAGACTCTTGTGATCTGTAAATACCTGTACCTTCCCACCATACAGATAGGATCTCCAAATCTTAAGAGCAAAGATCACTGCTGCCATCTCCAAATCATGAGTAGGGTAATTAGCTTCATGCTTCCGCAACTGCCGCGAAGCATAAGCTATAACCTTCCCCTGCTGCATAAGTACACAACCCAACCCCACTCTAGAAGCATCTGTATACACAACATAAGGCTCGTCCTGCTCAGGCAATGCTAACACCGGCGTGGTAGTCAACATCTGCTTGAGACTTGCAAAACTTGCCTCACACTCTGGTGACCACACAAACGGGACATCCTTCCCTGTAAGCTTAGTCATCGGCTGAGCCATACTCGCAAAACCCCGAACAAACCTCCTGTAGTAACCTGCTAACCCCAGGAAACTCCGAATCTCAGTGGCACTCTGCGGCCTCGGCCACTCCCTGATGGACTGAATCTTCTCTGGATCCACTGAAACTCCCTCAGCTGAAACAATATGACCCAAGAACCCCATCTCACGCTGCCAGAAACTGCACTTACTCAGCTTAGCAAACAACTTCTGCTCCCGCAGCTTCTCCAACACTGCTCTCAGATGTACTGCATGCTCCTCAGGACTCTTAGAATATACCAGGATGTCGTCGATGAAAATGATGACTGACACGTCCAGAAACTCCTGGAACACGCTGTTCATCAATCTCATAAACGCAGCTGGCGCGTTTGTCAACCCAAACGGCATCACCACAAACTCATAGTGCCCATATCTCGTCCTGAAGGCTGTCTTCCTCACATTTGTCTCATGAATAGGGATCTGATGATAACCTGAAGCCAAGTCGATCTTGGAGAACCAAGTAGCACCCCTCAACTGATCCAACAACTCATCAATCCTCGGGAGAGGGTACTTGTTCTTCACAGTAACTCGGTTCAAACCCCGGTAGTCAATACACAACCGAAAACTCCCATCCTTCTTCTTAACAAACAACACCGGAGCTCCCCACGGTGAACAACTAGGACGGATAAAACCCTTGCCCAACAAATCCTCCAGCTGCTTCTTCAGCTCTGCCATCTCTGCTGGAGCCATCCTGTAAGGAGCCTTGGATAACGGCATCGTCCCCGGTTCCAGCTCAATGGTAAAAGGATCCGACCGAGATGGTGGTAATCCCTGCAATGACTGGAATACATCCTCAAAGCCCTCCACAACCGGAATACCGCTAACCGTAGACTTCCCCACTGACTCTGGCATAGATATAGTAACCAGATAAGCCTCACGGCCCTTCTCGATCATCTTCCCTGCCTGAACGGCTGAGATCACGAGACTCCCCGAAGTCGGTCTAATACCCTGAAAAACCAACTTCCCTCCTGGACGCTCAAACTCCACTCTACCCCGATAGCAATCCAAATGCACCTTATACCGATGCAACCAATCCATACCAAGAATGACGTCATACAACTCCACTGGACTGATAAGCAAATCCGCTGGCCACGACTCTCCTGCGATCTGAATATCAACTCCTCCAGCTCGTCCAATAACCCTCAGAAACTTGCCTCCAGCAACTCTGACAACTCCTGAACGCTCTCCAGAATCCCCTCTGATCCCCGCACTCACGGCACACTCCGGAGTAATGAAGCTATGAGAAGCTCCAGAATCAAACATAACATGGGACTTAAACCCGCCCACCAACAAGGTCCCTACACAAATCTCATGTGTTGAGAACCTAACACTTGACCACAAGCAAAAACAAATATAATCTGAACTATTGAATTGACTAAGTTCGAATCTCAGAAGTTATACCTGTGATCGCTCCTGCACTAGTGCCACCGGGCTCCTGGGTCGAGTACACCTGAGTCGTCGGCTCAATCCAACCCACCGGTTGCACACCGTGCTGCACACCCTGCTGCACCCCTGGCTGAGCTCCAGCCTGCAACACTGCTACTGCCCTCTGCTGCAACTTGGGACAACGAGGCTTGATATGCCCCGTCTCTCTGCAGTAGTAACACACTCGAGTATCGGTCCGCGGCTCTGTCACCGCCCGCTGCTCTGTCACTGCCCGCTGCTCACCTCTCTGTGGACAGCTAGTCACCTTGTGGTCCCTACTACCACACCCAAAGCATCTCGCACCCCCGTGCCTCGACCTCTGCATAGCATCAAACTTCCGCTTCTGCCCTTGCGCAGGCTTGCCGCCCTTGCTAGGAACAGAAGACGGCTGAGACTGCTGAGACTGCTGTGGCTGCACTGAAGAACCGACCACAACCACCTGTGACCTCAAATCATCCTCTATCCCAGCTGCAACCTCAACCAACTCCGCTCTCGTAGCATAACTCCTCACTCTACACCGAGTCCTCAAATCATCCCGCAGAGCCAACAAAAACCTCCGCACCTGAGCCGCCTCTGGCTCCCATGCCCTGCCTGCATACCCTACAAGCCGACTGAACTCTGCATCCAGCTCCCGCACTGTACGGCTCCCCTGAGTAAGACCCAAGAACCGTGCCTCCATACGATCAAGAGCCTCCTGAGGAAAATACTTGGAGTTAAACTCCCCCACAAAATCTCCCCAAGACATACCCCTCTGCACCCTCCGTGCTGTCACCGACCTCCACCACACACGAGCATCTCCTGACAAGTAAAACACTGCCAGATCCACCCTGTACCGGTCGGGACACCTAAGCGAAAGGAAAATATCCTCCATCCGCTCTCTCCACTCATCCGCTACACTCGGATCGGTACTTCCTGAGAAATACCCTGCTCCCACATGCCGCAGCTGCTCCATCATCCGAACGTACTGAGCATCTACTACCTCGGCCCCCGGCTGCACACCTGCCTGCAAACCCGCTGCAGGCTGCACCACTGGAACCTGTCCACCACCCACTGGCGGCACTACTGGATCCTGCCCACCAACCACTGGCGGCACAACTGCTGGAAGTCGCTGCAAAGCCTGAGCTACCTGAGCTAGCAAGTCCATCAAGACATCCTCCCTGCCTGGAGCACCTCCCGCTGCAACCCCCACACCCGGGGCAACACCGTGACCGACACCGGGCCCATCCGCCCTGCCGTCACCCAAACCAGCCTGGTCTCCAGACACACTAGGATGAACCTGTGACTCCGCCACCTCCTCACTGGCCATGCTCTGGGTCACACTCACACTGGCCTCAGGAACCTGACCTCGTCCCCGACCCCGACCACGACCACGCCCACGACCACGACCGCGACCAACAGCATCCTCACCCCTAACCATCTGTATCATCCAAGAACAGAAGGCTAAGCAAACAATAATTCTAATACACAAGAAACACAACTCACCGTGGAATCACAATCAGGCTCGAAGAGGATGTTCTAGGACTTCATGCCACACACAATTGCCAATCACACAATCAATTATAGCATGTAATCCTAAACATCAACAGCAAAAGCACAATGAACCCTAGACCTAGAACCGTAAGGGCTCTGATACCAAATTGAAACAACCCTTCCCGTTTTTTTTTTTTAATACCTTAATTTACTAGTGGTCCCATACCCACTAACATCCCAACATCAATCAATAACCGCGAATAATCAAATAAAACAAATTCCATTAAACCAAAAGAATTCCAACATTCAAATCCAATAACCAATAACATCAATCAAATAAAGAGATAACCAACAACTAACATCCTACAATGTTCCTTTGACTTAATCTAGCAACCTAACAACAGCTAGACCACAATCAATCAAGTCTCTAGAACACCCCTTCATCATCGCCTTGATTCCACGATCACACTTTGCCTTTACCTGCACATCACAAACAACAATTGAGATGCGTAAGTATTATCATAAATACTTAGTGAGGCCGTCCTCCCATCTACTGGGTTATACACACAAGCATATGAGACTCCCAAGTCAACAAACAACAACAACACAATCAACATATCAAACCAGGAAAATAAGACTCGGCAGGTACTAGTGTCGACCGATGCTCAATCGGTGTCGACCGATGCTACAGGAACTGGTGTCGACCGATGCCGGAATGGTGACGATCGATGCTACTCGAGACGGTGCCGATCGATGCTCCACAAAAGTGGTATCGATCGACGCCTCTTCTGCAGTCACGATCTGCGCGAAACTCAGCGACGAACTCCGATCTCAATCAACACAGATTCGACTCCAAACACGTCTAATCATCTCGGAATTCACTAGAAATCACAAATACAATGTACCCAAGCAAGCAAACACCACAAATAACAAGGAATCACACAAAACAAGGGAGATCTCATGCTTAGATCAACCATGGTCAAGCACTCACCTCAAGAACAAGAAGTTTGGATTGAGAAACGTGGAAAACAACACCTCCAGAAGCTTCCCCTTCGATTCCAGCAACAGCTAACACTCCTACAGCCTCAGATCTCTCCAAAATCACCAAGAACAAGCCCAGAAATCCCAGAAAAGTTTTTCTCTCTTTTGTCTCTTTCTTTTCCTCTCAAAAACGGCGAGAACCACAAATAATACGACCTAGGGTCGTTTTTCCCCTTTTACACACGATTAGGGTTTTAAATCAAACCAAACCGAACCAATTCGGTAATTAAATCAAACCCGACCAAACCGGAAAACATGGTGTCGATCGATGCCACCAAGGGTGTCGATCGACACCCACACCAAAAATACACAAATTGGTTCGCGGGCGTTACAATCTTCCACATCCATTATACATCCACAAACATCTAATTTGGGAAAAAGACAGAATTTAGGTTTACAAAGTGTTGCTAATCAGTTTAAAAAGAAAAACAGTTTTAACACTTTAGGATATAGTGTTTTTTGTAAAAGATATTTTAAATTTTATGATAATCTAAATTTTTAATATTAAATAGTTGTCATTTTAAGATATAGTGTTTTATCTTTACCGAACACAAAAAAAGTTAATAATATTTTATTGGATTATCAAAAATTTGTATTGGAGACCATATACTTCAATTTGCATATATAAATTAGTGAACCTTTTTCACTTTCCATATATTAATAAAAGTGTTATCATAAAATATGAGTAAATTTTGTATTTAATACGTTAAAGTGTGCGGGCAAAGAACCTTTTTAATTCCATTATGTTAGTAATAAAATAGTTATATCGCATGTCATTTTAAATATGTATTTCTTGATTATATTTAATAATTTTTATTTAATTTATTCATATAGTAGCTATTATATAAATATTTTTTTAAAACTTTATGAAAGAATTATACTCAATATAAATTATTAGTCTTTAAAAGAAACAAACTGTAGTAAAAGTGTGAAACCCCATTAACAAATTGTAAAATTTAATATTTAATTGCTCCTTCAATATTTTTATAAGTCTAAGCAACTTCCCAAAAGATTAAGATTATAATTTGTTATCTCGGTTATAAAATTAAAATAAAGACAACCCATATTTGGATTTTAAGTAGCGGTTACTACAAACATTAAGAATTATAAGTAAACGTTCAAATACACATTAAAGATCTTTAAGCCTCCACTCCTTCTATTTGAGTCCCTGAACTCTCACTTTCATGCTCCATCACATAGTTTATGTGAAAACGTCCAGCAAATTTAGAACTGTAATTATAGAAAGTGTATTTAAAAATTTTACTCTAACATCATACACAACTTGATTTTAGTATTCATAACAACTTACAAAGCCTTGTGATGCAAGTCCTTGAAACTCTGGTTTTATAAAGATCCTGGAGGAGGCTAAGGTGTTTACAATACATGCTGCACTTAGAGACATTTACAATTTAAAGTTAATTTTGAGATTACCATTCGTTGATTATGTTAGATGTATGGTATGTACCTTCAAATTCTTTAACCTTCCAAAAGCGCAATACACAAAACACAGGTTTGGATTGATATGTAAGATGGCACCGTTTGATTCCAAAGAAGACATTTTTATGGCATGGCATTTTACAGATTCATTCCTACAGATTTAGCAACTTAATATAAATTCTAACATAAAAAAACTTTAAAATGTAAATATCTTTAAAGGTAAAATAAATGTGTTTACCTGCCATTCAATAGCGTGAAGACAACTTCAATACAATCACTGGCACTCTCATGTCTTATCATAACCGTTTCAAATATGTAAATTTTTAATAGTAATCGTTTTTTATTTTAATAAATAATTAAAAGGTGATGATTCCCATATTTATCACTTTAAATTTTTTATATCTATAATTATAAAGATAACAATCCATTTAAGTAAATATATATAACATTTATATATATTCATGAGATATGTTCATTTGCTTTTTCAAACAATAGTTATTTCCATCTCTATCATTTCAAGTTAGTAAATTTATATAAATCATAAGTTTTATCTTTGCGATTATGATTTTTACAAAATAAAGATATATAATAAAACTTGCTTACATCTTTATATGAATTTTCATACTCTGTAAACCGCATATGGTTATTATGTCTTACTTTTGGTTCAACTTTTGTATTGGTCTTGTTCTTTCAATCATATAGAATTATAACCAAGAAGCATGAAGTTAGGGGAGGTACGTCCTAGACAGCTTAAACTATTCACAGATCATAATGATGAATCAATCATGCACAGATCTTTATATTACTATATATTATACACCAAAATTAATGAAAATTCATATCACTATGCACTTGCTGAAACACATGGATGATCATATCATGATATTCATGGGTATTGAGTCTGAGATAACAAACCAGAAGCTCTTTGAGTTCTTCAAGGGTTGATAATACCATTCTCCATGATCATTTCAATCATTGAATCTCTAAAATCTTTCTAAGGATCGCTCGAGCATTTCACTACTGCAAAGCTTTTCGTTCTCCATTCCTCCATCTGCTGTTTCTATCAGAAACTCTTGCTCCCGTGCTCTCAGTTTAACTCTCCATTTTTCAGATGCTCTTGGTGAAAATACTCTAACTTTGTTGTTTTCTTTTGTTCCTAGTATGTTTAGCTCCCTTTTTAGGTACAGAGATTTTCTCTGTTGGTCAGCCTTCAGCTTCACTTCTCTTAGTTATACTTCATTGAGCTTTTGCCACTGAGGAGCCGATTTTGTTACAGTATGACCAAGATTCATAGAATCCTCTTTACTATAACTCCTTGTACCTATTTTCTCGCTGGTTTTTTCGCTTTGACCTCTACATCTTGTTCTGATCTCTTTGGCTTTTGTTCGAGAAGCCTTTGGTCACGTCTCTCACATCTCTGCTTATCTCTGTTCACCTGAATTCTTGGCGTCATGATCACAGTTCCTTTGTCTCTATCCATTGCCTCTACTTCCAGAAAGCCACACGTCTCTCTTTTGAAGTCTCTTACTTTCTTCCTAACACTGCTCATTATCTCTTCAAACTTTTCATTTGACTCCCTATCCGCTGATCTTGTTGCAGTGTTCTCCTTTTCTATTTGTACTCTCTGAAAGCTTTTTCTGCTCTCAATAATATCATTTCGACGTTTAGTAGAACTCAAGGAAGATTTTGTAGACATGGTCTGGCTAGCTTTATCATCTTGCTTCTTCTCTTTTGCAGGTTTCAAGTCAGAAGAACCGCTCAACTTTGAAAACCAAGAAACAGGAAGAGCACGAGACAACCCGGAAGAAGATGAAGAAGAAACATGTTTCTTCCTTCCCCATCTCATCATTCCAAACGATCGAAGAATCTGAAAAAGTTTGGTGCTGTCTTTGTTAACCGGGTTACTTAGGCTATAGACTATGAAGAGATGTATAAAAGTGAAGGGATGTATCTAGAGCTTACTGCTGTAATATTTTTAGGTCGTTGTCCTTTGTCTAACAGTACTAATTATCTAATCCAAACAAAATAGCTGATATCACATAAAGTTCTAATTCTCAATTTCGAACTGCAGAGGCACTTACATGGAAAAATGGCTAGTGCCTGAGACGGTAACATGCGGCTTTCAGAAGAAGTAACTCTTCTGCTGATCAGTCTCCATCTCATGTCAAGATCACTGATGGAATCTACATCAGTTCTCTCTCGCTTCATCTGTATTATTCCCAAAGAAGAATCTGAAAGCTTCTCCGCATAATTAAGAAGTAACTTTTGCAATTTGAAGTTGATCCTTGTACAGTCCAATATAGCAAACCAATTTCCTTAAGGTCCCTATCAGAAAATCATATACAAATTGGACAGACATAGATACAAAACGCAGTTACCACTTCAGGACAGAGTTGTAAAAGCAATATTAAGCAAAAACCACAATGACACATAAAGAGGAAGGATTAAGTCTCAGTCTTAATTTCCTTTTCCTTTCCCTTTCCCTCTGCCTCTTCCTTTCCCTTTCTTCTTATTTGAACCATTCCTATAACCATTGTATATTTCGTCATCATCAACTATGTAGTCATCATCAATTACTTTACACATATCCTCCAGCTCCTTGGTTTTGCTTCGCTCGACCTTCCTCTTCTCAACAAAACTAACTACTCCACAAAGAACAATGTCAGTGTTATCGTCTTGCATCAGCTCTTCAGCTAACTCAGCAAGAGTAACTTCAGTAGAATCAATCAGCTTCTCGAATTTCCTCGCATAGAGGATGGTTTAAGCCGTCTAAACCAAGGTAATTAGTGACCAATATCCTAAATGCTAGCCCTGTACAATAAGGATCCCAGCTTTATCTTCAAAGAGAGAAAAATTCATAATAATATACCTCTCCAAAAAACCACTACACAAATAGGAAAATAAAATACTAAACTCTGATTTTGGCCGACCCATATATAAGCCTCTTCTCTTGCAAAAGCTTCTTGGCAGATCTATACCATCCACCCAGATAACAAACCATTAGTCATTAAAACACTTGGGAGTTGGACTTCTGCTATTCATACTCGATAGAATAGCAGATTTAACCATTAGTCATTATAACAAACTATTATCAAATCAAAGAAAGTGTATTTAACAATATTCATACTCGATTGGGAGTTGGACTTCTGCTATTTCGGTAGTCCACTGTGTCGAGCTCTCTTCGAAACTACGCTTCTTAACCTGAGAAGGAAGGTATTTAGTAACAACATTCGTAATCCCTTGTACCACATAAAACAATAAACAACCAATGTGTTACATTAGGCAAAGCAACTTACTTTAAGATGATCAGGTATCTTATATAACTCATCTTCCACTCGCTTCAACTTATTCTCAACCTCCTCTGCATCATCAATATTTTTCCCCCTCTTCTTAGCCAATTCTTGTTCAATGTACTTTACCCTAAAGAATCAAAACAACCCTAAAAACACTTGTAAAGGCAGCTCACTCTAGAAAATTAGGTTAAATTTTTAAACGGAGAGAGATTTGCTTACATGTTGGGATCTTCAATAAAAAAAAAAACAGTCTCTTGAGAAAAAGTATCTTGCAACATAAGCTCCTCTTTCTCTTTATCTTTCGCTGCCGTTGAAGATAAAGCTGGGATCCCTAAATTTCTCTCTTTGCTTCTGCAAAAACTTCACCTCCTCCAACGCCAATCTGTAGATCAACCAAAGATCAAACCTTTTTAACAACCCATCAAACTAATTGAAGAAACTCGAACGATACAAAGCCGAGAAAAAATTAAACCCTAAAAGTGAATTTGAAGAGAATATCATTGTATCTATAGTTGTAAAAGACCTATCTTTTTAAGGTTTCTAGTAAGGAGGTTTATTGTGGTCGGATTTTTTTTCTGCAGAAGCCCATTAATTTTTAGATTAACGTTGATCTACAAAAAATCTAAGCCCATTAATTATAACAAATTCGTTTAGTGCATGATAGATTATGGTCATAGATTCTCCAATTAAACGTCTAAGAGAGTTTTTCCGGAAAATTTAGGGATTAATTTAGCAAATTCTAGTTTTGCAAATAACTTTTTATGCAATTAGATTATTTCTAAACTGATTTTTGATTTATTTTTAATGCGAAAATAGGTAAATTTACATCCAGGGGCAAAATATTTCAACATCAAGGGAAATTTCATTAATGGTAAAATGGTAAAATTTTGTTGAGATTGAATGTGGGACGTTTTCACTTCTTGTTTAATATAATTGATATCCTAATTAACTGTACGTGTCAACATGTTATATATATATGTGAACCAAAAAATATTATCTTAGATAAATTCATAAATATCATCATCCTACATAAAGTAAGTCAATACCAAAGCTATTTATTCATTCTCTAATCCATTAATGTGATAAGTTGGAGTTATAAATTAACTTCTCAATAGCAACACCTTAGCATCGTTTGCAAACGTTAGAACACTATTCAAATGAGGTTTATTAGTAAAGAAAATAATGTTGTGCTGTTGTGACCATTTTACAACATCGTCACAAAAACGCTGCTAAGTTATTCCTACAATTTAAAAACTAATCGGATTAATATTATGCTGCGGCAACTTTGTAACGAATTAATTGGAATATCTGTGACAATGTTGCTACGATGGGTTATAAACACTAATGTTAGTTTTCTTCCTTATTTTAAAAATAATAGCCATGATCTAACAAAAATAATAGCCATGACCTAGACATCTTAAAAGTGTTTCTAAGTCGACCCTCCCTAACTGACCACAAGTTAGTGACGATCAAAGTTGTCACAAAATAGCGACATATTTGCGATGATTCGTTACAAAGTCACTAAATCATTGCAAAAGTACCACTACGTTGCTACGTTTTACTCTTCCTCACTAAAATTCGTTGCAAAAAAACCCTTTAAAGAACAAATAATTATGATTTACAATAAACTCTCCATTAAAACAAGATAATATATATCTCTATTAACCCGGAAAACAAGATAAAGTTAATTAATTAAGTTAAATCCATGAAAACAAGATATGAGTAAGTAACATAACCTAATACTATGGCCTTCACACCAAAAAATATTCCTTACAAAGTCAAATTACTCAACCAAACCATGAAGATAGACTATATATATTGGACATGTTTTGCATCAATAATTTTTTTTGTCAGTAAGTGTGAATCCATTAGCAAAAATGATTAGAACATGTCTAATATAACTCTTGGTGGCTCACGCTGTGGTATCTTCAAAGTGTGGATTCACTGAAACATTTTTACACAAACCATGCGAAGTTTCAATAATTAACCTTTCGTAGCATTTAGCACCCCATGCAAGTTACCAAGAGTTTTGCAAAACAAAGAACAACGTTCTATCTTTCATCCTCCTAGAGGCAACAATGAGAAGGACATGCCTATGAATTTTGGAGTCTCTTGCTGATTTGCATAACAATAGAATTCCCTAAAATTACTCATTAATTCCCACATTATCAATAAAATTAGTTTGCATTAATGATTCAATTATCTAGCATAAATATTTATACTATTAAACAAGAAGTACTCATATCAAATGTCATTAGTTTTAAGATTATTTTAAAATCTCTCATTAAGGGAATGCAAATGTTAATTAAGTCTTAAAACTAATAAAATATTTTAAATAATTATTAGTTTTCATAAAAAATATTTCATTTTCTCTCTAATTAATTGTGGACGAAAATCAATAATTATTTTCTAAAAATTTTAACTAATCAAACATTAAAAACTACAAGGGAGTTACTGGTTCTATGATTTTAATAGATTTAGAAGTCCAAACAAAAATCATGTGTTATATAATCATTGATTTTAAAATAATTATCAAATTATGTGTTATTGGTTCTATAATTTATAAATACTTTTTACAATCTCATGTTGTTCATTTAATGATTTGTGTTTGGATTTCAAAATTCATATTATGTTTTCAATGGATTTGAAAGTAAAAATAGAATGATTCAAATCCAAGGATAAAATATGTTATTTCAAAATACATATATGTTTTGATTTTCATAATTGCAATTCAATATAGATTTAAAAATCATTCATCCAATAACAACGCCTACGATTTGATATTATACCATATGATTGTTTAAATTGTTATATTTAAAAGTTTTTTGTTAAGATTTTAAATTATGATTCTTCTATCATTTTACTTTGTTTTCATTTACAAATTATGTTGAATTATCATATATTATCTATGATTAATAAATATGTAGATTTTTTTTCTTTTTTTGCATATGTCATGATTTGAATTTCAAAAAACAAAGATATGTTAATCAATCTCTGAGGGTTTGCCACACACACAAAAAAATCAATCTTTGAAGGAAAAAAATGTGTGTTAATTTAATATATCATTGGGAAAAAAAGCAATCAGAACGTTGTGTGGTGTCATATTCACTCGTTGGACAGGCAAATCAGCACAACCTGTTCGCGGGGAGAGAGAGCGGTTAACTATGAACAAATCAAGACTTACAAACTCTTATTGGTCATGCTCCACACATGTGTACATCCCAAATATGTAATTAATTTGTTTCTAATATGCTCATCACCACATAGAAATTTTTTTACATATATAGTACTGTAAAAAGAAAACATGGATACTCAAGATTCAAGAACAAGCATGTAACAGAACAAATTATAGAGTGCAGTGATTTCTTTCTTTAAGAAATTACAATTTTGAAAAAATAATAAATCGAATCCAGTATATAAATCTGGAATGATCACCGTGTATGCTAAAATCTAAGTATTTATACAATTAAGCAGGTGTAGTGTAATTTATATTTGGTGATCCGGTTTTTATATAAGATGAACAGTTTATGTTGGAAACGGCAAACCCTCTATTCATAACTTCATATCATCAGACTGTGATATGTATAACCCATCAAATTTATAAGATGAATAATAGTTCAAATATCAAAAAGGAACATTGGCAAGAGTAACTAAACAAAAACCAAAATTTAATAACTGACTGCCCTAATCATAAACTTAATAAATTCTCTATACAATATACAATATATACCATATAAACCTATTATACCCATCTCAACTACCATCATACTCATCCCTACAACCACCAACCACACCCTCCTCTACTTCCTAACAACCACCTCCTACCACCATCACACCATTTCCAGCCGCCGGACCACCGCCAGAAAATCGTTGGAGTACTGCCAGAGTTCTGTCGGACCACCGCTGGGAACCGCCGGGCCATGGCCGGTAACCGTCGTACCACCAGTAACAGTCGTACCATCGCCGAAAAGCTGCCAGAGTACCATCCGACCACTGTCGGAAAACCAACGGACCACCGTCCACCACCATCGCTGTCCACCCTTATCCTTAAACCATAAAACCCAAAATTGTAATTTACCCTACCTTTGATCTTAATTTTCTAATTTTTTCAAATAGATAATTATATAAACCACCACTGTTCTTCTTCTTTTTTTTTAAGTGTGCGGTCAACTTAACTTCCATCACACTGTTCAAGGTAGAACCATATCAAATTAAAGCAATTGGTTTGTTGATGATACTTGATAGTTGATACGCACCGTATAGTGGTGAAGGTTGTTTGGGGGGTTTTAATTGGGTTTGATCCATACAATGCCTGGCCCATATTTTCTTTCGAAAGAAATTGCTACTGAGTGGGCCGACACGGCCAACGAGTATATCATTCATTCATTAATTTTGGTATACGTGCGTGTATCATCGTCTCTCTCTCTCTCTCTCTAGTTGGTGGAATTCCCAAATCTCTCACAAATCGTATTCAAGGATATTTTCTAGGGTTTGTTCGTTTCTGCGGCGACGATGATATATAACTACCATGATAAGCTGCGATGTGATGGTGAAACGAGCTTCAGCGTCGGTTGACGACAAGCTTAACTTGTTGCCGATGAAAAAGCAGAAGCTGGACGAGGGATACTTTGAAAGCGAATTCGAAACCGAAACCGAGAGCGAGAGCGAAGGCGAAGTAGAAGACGGGATGGATTACAGAGGGTTAGAAGACGTGGAAGAAACGGAACCGGAGTGGGATGTGGACAGCTTTGATGGTCGGGAATACGAATCAGATGCAGAGATTCGTGACAGCTTTGCTAACGAAAATGATTACATGGAATACCGCGAAGAAAGGATCCAGGCTCTGGAGGATAGGGTACGTAATTTCAATGCCATCGTTTCTTCCTAAACAAACTAGTAGCTATATCTCTGTCTGCCTTCAATTTCCTTAAAAAAGTCTTCTTTTTTTTGGTAGGGGTTTTTACCAGATCCATTCAATTACATTGGCGCTATTCAGAATCTGGATGGACCAGCTTATGGAAACATGACTAATAGGGAGTACTTGGCGGGTCTTGCTTCCATGTGCGTTAAGAAACTCAACGAGGTTAAGGTCAGCTAGTACTCCGATTAGAATAAAGCTTTGTTTTTTTCTCTTCTTCAGAAAATAAATATAAGATTGGATCATTTTCTTTTTTTTCTTGCTTACTTGAAGGGAAAGACTGTGGAATTTGATAGTATTGTGAGAGCCACTAGAAATGCTGGAGGAGCTAGTTGGACAATCTCGTTTATGGCTCGAGAGTATCCGAGTGGGCCTCTCCTGGAGTATCAGGCTAAGGCCATGAATTTCGTTGGACAATCTCGAGATCCTGTTCCCATTCTCTGCAGACCTGCCCCTATAAAACCCTTCATCTAAGAAGACTTACATAGGTAAGTATATATATGTTAAGTCATCTGCTCGGTGGGAGCGAATGTAGTTTTGGAAGGTTCTCTTGTTTTGAAATTTCTAATATTTTCAAGCTTAATTGCAGATGGTTATGTTGATGTTTTGGCTACCAGAAGAGCGAGGCTTCCAGCTATAGTTAAAGCTACGAGTTGGATCTGGGTGGAATTTGGTTTATCTCATTGTTTGCTGTGTAAGACCATCATTAGTGGAGTAACCTTCCATGGTTACTCTCATCTTAAATAATTATATAATTAATACTAAATTAATTAAAGCAACTCTAAGAGTAACCATGCAAAATCACTCATTTACTAGAGAACCCCATTGATGGGTCTCTAGCATTTAAATAATAAATTTTTAATTTATGTTGATTAATTATCAAATTTTAATTATCTAAAATGATAAAACAATTATTTAAATATTTTACATTACATAAAATAGAAAACAATTAAATTTTACAAATCTAAAACAAGACTGAACCAAATCTCAAATGTTACATAAAATAGAAAACAATAAAATTTAAGAAAATATAATTGTTGTACAAATCTCAAATGTTACAAACCAAAGCAAAACCACTTGGTTATATGACTTAGTTATGATGAACACTAAAACAAGACTGAACCAAAAGACAAAAAAAATATTAGTTGGAGATATAACAGGAAGACCAATAGATCATTCTCCTTTAGTGAATGATCTTTCACGAACTTGTTCCACCCACAATGATCTTTCACGAACTTGTCCCATCCACAACGAAAACCCGCTGCTTCAATTGCCTCTCCTATCTCGACTTGATAGAGTTGTTCACAAACCAAATCAAAGTAATCCAATGCTTCTCCACCTTCTCTGCAACCAACAACATTTTCAACATTCGAGTAAGAATACAAGAAGAAGAAGTTATCATAACTAAGAAATGACAATCTCTGTGGAAAAAGATCAATTACTTTCTCCGTTTCAATATAGCATCAAAGATCCCTTTCTCCGTTTCTACAGTCCCAAAGCCAACAAAACCATTCTCACATACATCACCAAACTACACTCTTCTCAACTATATAATAGAATCCATGACACAATTGCAGTAGTTTGAGCTAAAAAAAGAGCTTAATTTGCAGTGGTAGATAGGTAGCAACTCATATATAAGGAGACAGAACCCTGCAACAATCTGAAGCTGGAATAGACAATTTGCGTAACAGAACCATGTATGATTGAAGACAAAGTAAGACTCCATTGTCTCTTTAAGTGATTCAGCTTTTGGAGATTCTCCCGTCCATAGCATTCCCACTAGCATTATTAACCCCAACCAAGCAAAGCACAAATTGATAAGAAGAAATCATAACAGAGAAATCAAGAAAATTATAACAGTAAAATTCAAGTTTTTTATAAAACCTATGGTGGCTTGTCTAGAGGTGATCAGACATCCGAAACCCGTATATGTTCCAATCAAATTCAATTGAACATCAAACTAATCTCATAATCTAATAAGTCAAATCGACACAAAAATTTAACCATTCTAACAATCAATCGGATTAAAACGATTCCCTAACAATTAAAGACCCGAGGCTAATTACAAAAACATGCAATCAATCAGAAATGAGAAACGAACCTTCTCCCTCCGATTAGTTGTGATTTGGACCTCGCCGTTAGCTTCAGGGCACCACCAGAAACAGCCGCCGTCGTTGTCCCACCATATAGCAACCTCCACCGACAAACGAACCGTCGCATCTAACGATTTCGCCGATCTGGATGCCATCGCCTCCGGGTAAACAACCAACCATAAGATCTAAGTCGGAAAAATCATAGGATTCGACGTGAATCCACTGATTTTCCTGATTTCAGAACAGGTTTCGATTGTTCTCTCGCCGTTTCGATCGCCAGAGAAGAGAGAGAGAATGTCGAGAGGAAAGAAGAAGAAAATGGCGAAGAAAAAAAAAACGCTTTTATATTTAAAAAACAACCTATGAGAAACCGCCACGTAGCGTTCTTAAGGTGTTTCTTCTGATCCTTCCCACAGAAGCGATTCTCTTGTGTTTAGATTATTATTGGGTTTTTTATTAACAAATTGGGACCCAATTTAAAGAGTAACCCATATAGCACTTACCAGTAATCATGCTCTAATGTGACCTAAACCTGTAACTTAATAAGTTGTGCGATATAATTATGAAGTTTTATAGTTAATGAATTATGTTTCTTTATTATATGTATAGTTTAAGAGTGGAGAGCTATACCTTCATATAATATACTGTCATTTGTCACTATAATATTGGTTGTTGATTAGCAACATTGGTGTGATAGACGGCATTTTCAATTCCATTTGGAGAATCAAGAGTTTGTTATTGAAACCAGTTTCAACATGAGCATCACTGCAAATGTGTTCCAAAAAGACACTACTTGATTTAAGAAAGGGAAATATGGCCAGACATAGTCTATTGTCTTTAATCAAACTGTAGTATACGTACGTATATGTGTTAGCTTATATTTAATCAAAGTAAATAATTCTATAAAATATTGAGTTTTTACTTTTTACGTGTAACTAGGTCGGTACCCGCGCTATGCCGCGGGATTGTTTCTCATTTTATTTTTTTATTTATTTTTTAAAATTTTTTTTTTTTGTTTTCTGAAAAACTAATTTTTGTATGTTATTTGTAATAAAAAAATCATTATTAATACTCCTTTTGTCCCTAAAAATTGATGTTTATAAGCATTTACACATTTTAAGAAAACAATGATTACTGAGTTTAAATATATTTTTTCTTTGACTAAAGAGATATTATTTAATTCTAAACCAATAACAATTCAAAATTTTAAATATTTTCAATGATTACTTCTTAAAGTTTACAAAACATCAATCTTTGTGGAACAAAAAATATCCAAAAACATCAATTTTTGTGGGACAGAAGGAGTATAGTTTATGACAATGATCGTTGCTAATATTGTTGTTTTCAGTTTTTTTTTTTTAATTTTGTGCCTGCATATTTTTGTTTATTATCATCACTTTCAAAACCATTAAATGTGTCTTACCAAATTAAACATTTCATTATGTAAACATCGACTATATAAAATTTTGATTATTATAATCAGCTATCAAAATAGAATTCATGCATCGCAATTATAGAATTATTTATATATCTTTTTATACCCAACCGGATCAATTCAATTTAACTTAATGTATAATTTTATATTTATACATTAATTTCGTCTAAACTGTATTAAACATAGACTTTGTATTTGTTTCTACAATATATTTTATGAAAAATACTTTGTATCTACTTTGTCAAATCATCGATACAAGAGTACAAGACCAAGTTCGAACATCAAAGTTTCAAGAACATAAACCTTATGCTTCCAAGTATTATGAAAAGCTTTTTAATCTTTCTTAATGAAAAAAATATATATATACTGTTGAATCCTGAAACTGGTTCTGAAACACAAACTTAAACTCTCACCCAAACCTGAAATAGAAACTTAAAACTTGAACTAGAGTTAAAACTCAAAACTGATATTCAAATCCAAGAAGTACTAAACTGAAAACAGAAATTACCTAATAGGCCATTCTTGAACACAAATGAGGAAGATAAAAACCGCAAAAGAAAAGGAAGCATGTAGAAAGGTACCTGAGCAAAATATATATAACCACTTCATTACAAATCAGAACCTCTCATGTTGTATGTTAATAACATTAAACCAATTCACGATAATTGTATTACACTATTCTTATTCCTACAGAGCTGAAAGCTCTTTATTCTAGAGGCAGAGAAATGATCAAATAGCCAAAGAGATTCAAGCTTCAAGATAACAATAGAAAATCTAAAACCTGCAAACCCATCTTTCTGACTGATGATGCTTCAAAAGACCAACTAAAATCAACAACAGCCAAAGGAACAATGTTGCAATGGTTTCTTGAAGGTGTTGCACGTATTCACAAGTTGTTAATGTTACCAATTCTCCCCTTGAGACATAAAGAACAGTATTTTAGCTAGAATAATAGACTGAATTGTTTGCATTTGCATATAAAACACCTTTTGCCTAATGTATCCATTGATAGGGCAATGTTGAGTTTAGGGATGTCCACCAACGTTTCTCAATTTGATGTCACCACAAGCTCAGGTCATTCCTTCTTCTCCACCTATTCAACAGTCTGAGAACACCACTGATACACATAAGGAAAAACATAACAGAAGAATCCTCTTGGTGGTCTTCCTGTATTTGATTTTAATCTTACCAAAGAGCATAACAACTCAAGCAACGAGAACCTCCGGGACACCAAGCCTTCCGCGTCAATGGTTGTATGTATCTCAAGAACCTGACAGATGAAATCAACACCCACGTAGACTCAAGTTCACCATATATATAGCTCTTGCTAGCACAATTTGAAATCATCAAACACTAAGTTCAATTCTAAATTTCTAACTTGGCTTGTTAGCAGTAGTCAGTAGTTGTTAGCTTTCACGAACAACTCCGAGATTGAGAAGACATAATAAGAGGAACGGGGTTTGACACTAATGATTCAAGCTAGGAGTCGTTTCAAAGTGAGAGTCGTTAGCAGATCGAGCATCGTCCACTTTACTGTTTGATTTGGAGACTAACAAAGCCGAAGATGAAGAACCTTCCATCGCCTCTTCGGGTCGCCCGCAAACCCGCAGTTCGCGATGGGAATGACCGCGTAACCCGCAGACTAAATGGATAGAGTCCGCGAGACCGCAAAAGTTTGGGTTTCAAAAGCAAGGCCTATACCCAACCCGTTATACTACTTATTGGGCTATGCGCGCGGGTTAAATTGAATGACGTGGAAGAAATAAATCTTAGGTGTATTAATTGAAATGTTTTAATTGGTTACTGATTTTAAATGATGTGTCAAGACATACTTCAATATTGAAGCTGATGTGTCAGATGAGAAGAGCAACGCATCCTTCTTTTATTGTATTGACTAGGTAAATATCCGCGCTACGACGTGGGATAGATTTCTAAGCTTATTTTATTTGACGCAAGTAAGATTAGTTAAATTTTTAAATGTTTTTAAAATTTAATATTTTGCATTTGCTCATTTTAGTAATTTTACTTATACTCATATTTTTAGATTGAAAAAATCCATTCATATATTTTTAATTCCAAAATCCATTTTTAGAGATTTCAACATCTAAATGACAAAATTCCAACCAGGTTCATTACTTATAAGAAATTTAAGTCTATGATATAGTAACAATAAGTTGTCTATATAATTTATCGATAAGTTATTTTCTAACAAAAGTTTATATATATAGCAAGCTATACCAGAAAATAATTATTGACTGTGAAATAACACTCTATATATATCAAGTTAAACAGACTTTAAAAAATGTCGATAAGTTAGTTTGTGACAAACTTGTATACCAAATTTTCAAATATAAACCTTGGCTAGGTTGCAGAGAAGTTATTAATTTTATTTTTAATTTTTTGAAGCTTTGCTAATCCAAAAAAACCTTTTAAGTACCACAATCAAACACAAATAAATCATAAAAAGACTTTTTTACCTTCATATCAAAAATTTAAATGACGAAATTGTATATACATGAATTATTTTGACTCAACGCTATTTACTAAATAACAAAAGAGAACACAAATTTACCTTCTTAATGAAGTCCTCAATGTTAGTGTTCCACTCATGGAATCAGGTTTATGATACTTCGTTCTCCACCGCGTCAGTACTAATATTCACACCTTCATCTTCCTTCTCTTATGTATACAGAGACTTTGACTTAACACAAACCCCATTTTTTTCTTCGAAAACTATTCCTCTCAACTCCCAAAAAATAACTACCGTGTAAAACCAAAAAGGCATCAATTGCGAGTTGTCTTTAGAAACCAAAAATCCATCTAAATTACGGTGAGTTGTCTATTATGATTTCAATTTATAATATAGTGCAATTTACTTCTTTTTTTATTGGAATGAATGTAAATATATTATGGAAAAAACATTGTTTACATCTACGACATCCTTGTTTTTTACTCTAATTTAACAAACTAATGAAAACAAAAATAAGTACAGAAGACCTAAGCAAGAAGAAGACAGAGTATAACTTCCTAAGGACGTGAGCTGAACTCCATGAACGGTTTTTCTGGTTTCCTGAGAGAAGAAATTCGAGTTTGAACTGTCTGATCTTGCCATAGTGAGTTGTGACTTGAAAGACATACCAAAGAATGAATCGCAGTCAACTTGCAAAGGATGAATCAATAAGCATAGGAAGGACACTGGAATCTTAAAGAAATTATTTTAAAGAATTTCATGTGTGAGATTCTGCCATGTTTGCTCTACCAAAATATTGTAAAGTAAATAATCTAAAGAATCTATTCCAGTCATCAACTAATTACAATTTAGAAAAAAAAAACAATTTAAATTTGGCCAAAGAAAATAGTATTTAAACACAAAATCAATACTTAAGAGTATCAATTGTTAAGCCTAATCCACTTAGAAGCACCAAGCAGAACATCGAATGGTATACAAAAGTGACACTTCTCTCTACCACTCGTTTACATCAAATCGACATTAGCATAAGAGATATGCAGTTATATATACGAATTAGAATATACACCAAGAAGCAGGTCGTCCAGCCACTTCATGGAAAAGAATGTATAAATACAATCGAAGAGCGAAGTTGGAACTGCAAAACACACAAACAAAAAGATATTTAAAAGAAATATAAAAAAATAACACAAAAGATAGTCAAATCTCATGATTATGTTATTATATAAGAAGAACTCACGTTACAAACCTTAAATACACAAAATAAATTCATATCTATCTATATATATAAAGTTGACTTTTTCTCACTTCTGGTGCTGCCACGTCAGCATCCCAATTGTTTAAATAAGACCTTAACAAATTAATGAAGCCCATTCACGTATCCTATAGTCTCTTTAGAAGCCCAGTTCGTTGCCTTTTTAATGAAATTCTCTGGGCTCCTAATCTAATGATCCGCGTGTCCACAAATCTTACCCATTGTGCACGATTGTCTTCTCCACTGGCCGCCGCTGTACGAGCTGAAGCGCCACGCCTTTTCATGTTTCCTCCGTCGCCTTTTCATGTGTCCTCCGTTCTAAAGCTATTGTGTTGTTTACGTTTGAAACCCCCTAATCAGGCCTTCAATGCTTTCTCTTTCAATAGTAATCCCACGACTTACCATTCAATTTTGGTTACTTCAATTCCTATATAATGCCCTCTTCTCCAATTTCATTCATCTATCTCATTCATCTACTTTCTATCTACTTTCATAATTTCCACGATTTTATATTACTTTATTTTAATTGTTGATACAAAAAAGAAACGGAAACAATTTCTTCTGCGCAACATCTTTTTATTATCATTTTCTCTATTACAACCACAAGTTCATGTGTTATGTTATGTCTCAGTTTTCGTTTGTTCTATTCTTAGTATTTTTGTGATCAGCTAACGTTTTTATTTGCATAAATTTTTGTGTTAGATCGCGGAGTTTCAAGGCCGTGTTGGTTTGAGGTATGTATGACTTCTCCTTTGTGTCTGTTTCCCAATTTTTCTTCACCAACTTCTCTAATGGTCAATATTCTTCTAAACGAGTTTGTTTTCATATATTTTCCTCACTAGCTTCTATTAAGTCTATCTCTAAACTGATAAGTGAATAAACATCTCAGTCTCTCTTTGAGGCACCTGGATTGCTGTGTGGGAGGTTCAAAGAAAAAACATTAATTGAGTTTAACTTTCAGGTTACCTCGCATCTATAAATCTTTTTGCCTATCGGTTGTTTTATTTAATATTGTCTATGGTTGATCCTCTGTTTTTTTGTTGTGTTTTCCAGATGTTCTTGCTGTGCACACATTCAGATGAGAGATGCACCTCAAATTCTTTCCTAGACGAGTTTGTTCTTGTTAACTTCGTCCTTTCTAACTTGTTTTTCTTGGTACGCTTAAAGCTGAATATATCTCTCTCTCTTTGATGCAGATCGTGGAGGCACCGGGACAAGTATAGTGATATGCCAAATCTTTCTTCTGGTCTGTCATCTTTATGGGTTTCTTCTGTGCTACGTCTTTCTATTATCATCTTCTCTATTAAAACCAAAAGTTCCTTTGTTCTGTGAATGTCTCAGTTATATTGAAGGACACCTTTGATATGTCGTCACTTCCTGTTAGTCTGCTACCTCTTTGACGGTCTCTTCTATCCCTTTGTTTTTTTTGTAGTGTTCTTTATGATGACCTAATGTTTTTCTTTGGATACATTTTTATGTTAGATTTTTAATGTATATAAGCTAAAGATATCTTCTCTATTTGATGCAGATAGTCGTCGGGTCGAGGCACTGAGATTACTATGTTGAATCTTATCTTCTCATCTATCATTTGTTTAGGTAAGGTTACATCTTCTTTTTCCCCCTAATGACTTTCAGAGATTTGTTATTGTTGGTAATGTATGATTTGTTTTCATGTGTCTTATTTTGTTTTTGGTTGCAGTATGTGGAAACACACTTATGCTGAATTATTGTAGCTGGACTTGATGGAAATGTGATCAGGTTTCCTTCTCCTTATCTCTGTTTTTTTTTATTTTGCCTATGTTTAAATTGCTATCACGGCCTGCTTTGTTTTGCTTCTTTCGGGCACCAGTTGTGATCGTATTTGTAGTTGTTGGAATGAGTTTAATGTGATGAGTTTGATTGTTTTGTTGATTTATATGGTCAGTGAAAAGGAGAAGTTGAGATGGTAAAATCAAGTATCTGAAAGACTGCAAGCTTTTGGTAAAATGTGCAGGTGATTAATTTTTTATCTTTGATCTTTTAACATATAAATATGAAGAAGCACAAGTGAATCCACATTGACGGTTGTTTATTTTGCTTGCTTCTGGCATCAATGGTGTTCAAATTTTAGGTGTTGAATTCATGATCACTCATGATAAACATGTTGTCACCTGGAGGTCTGAATATGTTTTACTCTGGTTCTCATATAGATATTATAATGTCTACACAAGGTCCATCAGTCATTTACTTGGATGCAATGTTTTGCAGGTTCTACTCATATGACACAGGAGTTGGATGATGCAGTACTTAGGAGATTGGTAAGAACATTATTGTCACCATGATTTTCATTTTTATCATATAATTTTTAGTCACTCTGTTTATTATGTTCATGCGATTTTAACCTCTTCTCTCTGTTATTTCAGGTATGTTTATGCTTTTATCGACAAGTGATGGCTTTGACTGATCTTCTCAGGCGTTTGTATGGGTTCCTTGCTCTAGACGCATCTGCGGCATCTCTATTATTTGTTTTTGGATATTTGTTAGGTTTTTTTTTCCTTCTAATTACATGTCGTTTACTTGTCGTTTTTGTTGTTTCAGGTTTAGGATGAAGCTTTAACCTATCAATACTGATGGCTTTGACTGATCGTCCTCAAGCATCTAAACGTATCTCTATTAGTTGTTTTTGAATATTCACTTTGTTTCTGTGGTTTTTTTTGTGGCTCTAGCTACATGTTATTTACTTTTTGTTTTTTTGTTTCAGGTTTTGGATGATGATTTTATCAATCGGCGATGCCTTTGACTGATCTTCTTCAGGCGGTCTCATGGGTTCCTTGGAATGGAGTATACTACTCACAGCTACAAGTTTGCGGACCAGGTAACAAGTTTTAGAAAATGATGTGTAGTATCTTCAAATTATATGACTTATCTTTGTGCTAATACTGTATTTACTTTGATCCTTTGTCTTTCTGCAGTTTTTAATGCAAGCAAAGGCGAGATGCTCATCGGATCCACGTGTTGCAATTTCTCAGCTGGCCATCTCATGTTGAACGTGGTTCTCATGGATGATTGTCATAACAGGGTTGATGCAAAGGTTGAGCTCTGCTAGAAATTGGTCAGTAATAAAATTAACTGCCTTATTAATCTATACAGAAACGATTGACATGGAAGTTACAGTATTCATATTTGGCATCTGAGCAAAGAACGGTAAACCAAAAATCACACAACAAGGTAAGTAAGGAAAAAAATGTGACCTAAACACATGAAAAATGAGCATCTTTACTGTTCTAAATGTTTTACACTTTTTCTTTCATAAAATAAACACAACTTCAAACTATGTCTTTTAATTTAAGAAAATTTAAAAACGCACAACAACTTTTCATAATTATATTGCTTTGAAAATATTAAGTTAGGTATTCAACACTATTAGTTCATTTCTTTTGAGTTTTTCAATAGTACTTATCTGTAACTATGTTATTTAGAAAAACAAAAATCATTTATTATAAATTACAAATAGTATTACTACTTCAAATAGCTGCTGTTTGGCAGGTGCCTATGAAATGAGTAGCATCTGTCTCATTGTCATTTTCCTTACTTTAGGCCAAATTTCTTTTAGTCTCTATGACATGTTATAATTTCTTTCAATTGTTTAGTATTTGTTTAAGTAATTTTAATGATTAGTTTATATTCTTAGTATTTATTTAAAACTAAAAAACAATAATTTTAAAAAGAAAAATTGACAATTATTTATGGAACTGTATATACATATACATAATAAAAAAACTTTGGAAAAATAAAAGAAACTTTAAATCGGAACCAATGCATGGAAGTATCCAAGTCCAATAAAAAAGATTTGACACACTTCCAAATAAAGAAGATTTGATTCTCTTAATTTCTCACAAGTCCGAAATTTTTTTCTTTCGGTTTTGTAGATTTTTGTGGGAAGGTCTTGGAAGTAGGACAACGTGGTTATATTAATTTCCTTGATTACAAAGGTGGATACGATGGCCAGAAAAATGTAGTTCCTTTTAAGGTTGTTGACATCGAGTAAGTAATCTAACTTATCTTCAAAATTAGTTATAAAAAGTACTTCATTAGAGTTTTTTAAACAAAATCAGACGCTCAAAAATAAGCGTATTATACTCATCATCTTTCTCCTTTTTAGTGGCAAGGAGATTAATTGTATGGCAGTAGGTGAAACCTGTTTGGAATTTATGTATAAATGAGATAGGATAATTGCAAACCCTACTTATGAAGGTGAACCAATAATGTGTATGCTAATGTTTTGGAGAACGTCTTGCTTTGGAGGTATTATCCTGTTATTCAAAGTTAATTGTACAAAAGTATCCAAAAAAGGTATAATATAATATCTAAACTTTCTTTCTTTGTTTAGGTAATCATGGTCTAATGTCCCAAATGAGATGTTCATATATTTTTCTTGGTGACGAAGTCCAAGAATTTACAAGAGATCTAGCACTGTAAGTTCATATTATCTATATTGAAAATTTAAAATTAAAATTTCATATTTGATAACATTTAAAGATTATCTTTCCTTTTCCTAGACTTTATTATTACGAGTCATCAGATGATGATGATTATGAGGGAAGCGAAGAAGAAGAGATAGATTCTTCTTAGTAGTAGTACTGCACAAATCATCTTAGCGGAATTACTGGAGAAGAAGAGAAGAAGAACAGAGAAAAAAACTAGATGGTGGTCAACAAATTGGGGGAAATTTACAACGGCGATAACTTTTTAATAATATGTTGAATACGTTGGTCTAAATGTTTTCCTTTAATTGCAGAGACTAAGGAAGTCTACCATCCGTACTATTATTGCTAAATTCTATAATTATGTGTATTTGAATTATAGTTTGTTCAAAGTTTAATTTAAGTTTGGGTTAAAGACTACGGCCTAATGTTAACAAGTCAAATTCATAAGTTACCAAACAAAATTGTGTTCCAACGTACGAAAACAAACTACAATATAATCAGTAGTTTAAGGTTTATTCTATAAATATAGCAATTAACATTTACTAAAACATACCACATCCAGCAATATAACAGAGCTCAATAACAGTTAATTCTACTGAAATACTATTATTTAAAGGGATAAAATTAAGCATGTACACTATGAAAATCTTATGCTGAAAAGATCCAGACAGAACAAGAAAGCAACATGCATATATACTGTTTAAAAAAAAAAAACACACATATTTTAAATTAATCAGTTTCTACACAATATTATGTGTAAATAGAAAATTGCACATATAACAAAATTAGAAACTTATTTAGTTTGAAGACAAGAAAACAATTTCCATATTCACAGAAAATACCAACTCATTGGTATTTACCAACACTTTAGTACAACTTATTTTCATTGGTTTTATGAATAATGGTTAAATTAATATACAAAAACATTCCTTACCAACTACTTTGCTTTGGTATACAAATTATATGTTTTGTCTTAAAAATTTGTATAATATATATTAGTTGTTATTATTTGTATATATTTATTAATTCTAACATCATACTCGAATATTTTAAAAAACAAAACACGCCAGCAAAGCTCAAAAGAAGAAAAGAAATTACAACAAATATAAAACAACAAAACAAATATATGATCTCAATTATCGAAATTATCCAAATAAACGACTAAACATTAGAAACAGTAAACTCAATTATACTGAATGCAAAACAAAACAACATAATAACCCAAATATAATACAAAACCATAAAAAATTATATAATAACCCAGAATAAAAATTTAATGCCTAAAAATAAATAAAAAATCAAATGCAGCAAAGAAATCGGTTAATAATGGATCAATACAGCAAACAGTTGAACTTAAAATAGCAAACGGTTTATGAATAATGATTAAATTAATTTACAAAAACATTCCTTACCAACTACTTCGCTTTGGTATACAAATTATATGTTTTGTCTTCAAAATTTGTATAATATATATTAGTTGTTATTATTTGTAAACAAAGGAAAAAAAATAAATATATATATATATATATATATATATTTATTAATTCTAACATCATACTGGAATATTTTTAAAAACAAAACACGCCAGGAAAGCCCAAAAGAAGAAAAGAAATTACAACAAATATAAAACAACAAAACAACCAAGAAAATAAGAAACGAAAACATATAATTAAAATTGAGTAATTAAAAAAGGTATGAAACACCAAATTATACATATCTACCGTCGATTATATGCAATCTAACGGTCATAAATCATAAATTACCTAACCATTATTCTCTTATTTAGTAACAACTCGAACACAATTAATTCTGTAATTTTCCTTCTGATTTTAAACCCTCCGCCACACCCCAGCAAGATCCATAACGTTTATTCACAATTCCAAATCTAACGATTGCCTCATTTCCCTTTTGCTTCTCTTCTCCTTACCAGGTTTAGGATCAAAAAATAATAGAGTTCGCACCATTGTTAAATAAGAATCTCACGTACCAGGTTTCTCTTTTTTAAACCCATTTGATCACTTCATTGTAATTGATCTCCTCTTATCATTTACAGGATTTCGATCTTCTCTTTTGGTGAACCGATTGTAAAAGTATGTAATTTATTATTGTATTAAGTTTCTTAATTTTGTTCAAATTACATTTCTTTAATTGATTGATGATATTGATCCACTGTACATGAGAATTATCCAACACATCGAAAACAAACACACATAAGTAGAAGGAGCGTCACGAACTTCAAACGATACTTGAAGATGGTACTGTTAGAATTTATTGTCTTTCTTATTATCTAAACTTTGTTAACTGTTAACCAACCACATGTATGTTTAGACTTTGCTAAATTTAAATATTCTCGGATATCATACTAAAAAAAAACATACCTAATTAGGAGAGGAAAATCAAATTGTGTAGGAACGCCCAAAATATGAGGCCTACACATAACCAGACCTCTCCTTCAAGAGATTTCAACTCTTATAATGAACAAACTTCTCACAGACGATCTAAAAAATAAAGTCGCCAAATATTAGAGGACATAGAAGAACACACATTTACTATCCCACAAAGAAATAATTTATAAAACAGATAATACACTTTTAAAAAATAGACCAACATAATAATATAAACAACAAAACTGAAAATACAGTAGAAAAAAAACTACCGCGCGTAGCGCGAGTCGATTGCTAGTTTTATTATATAGAGGACAAGCATTAAATACTAATATAGCTTTTAACGTGCATGGATTGAAACCATCATATACAAATTATTAAGCAAAGAGAACCCAACCACACTTGTTTTCTCTTAAAAAACCAGGATACACCCTCAACCGAAGCAATATGCTAGGAACTATTCAATCGAAATCAACTTTTCACTTAATATATAATCTCAAATTTTAAAGTCACAAACAATACAAATTAGAGGATTTGTTCATGAAAATATAAGTCACTGAAAGAGAAAGAGAACCGGAAAACATCTGATTGATTATTCGTTGCCTTTTCCTATAAAGTTTTAATTTTTTTGGAATTGTGAATATTGACATGTTAGCAAAATTAGAGATGAGCTGTATTAATTGTTATAATTTTATTTGTTAAACATTTTAACCGATGTGTCAACTTCTCCTTCAACTAAAAAGCTGATGTGTCAATACATAAGAGAAACTCGTCCTTTCTTTCAATAATAAAAAGGATAAAACTTTTCTTTCAATTTCAACTGAAACTGAATTTGATTCTAACCTTTACTTACATGGTTCATTTAAGACAAAATGCTAACAATCATAGTTTGTTAATTTTTATGTATATCTATTATCGACAAGGTGAATTAGACAAAAAAAAAAAAACATAAAAGGAAAAAATATTATAAGAGGAGCAAAAAAAAAAGATGGCGTAGGCTTCATAATCAAACTCAATAATAGACCCACTGGCAGATTATTTACATCGAGAGAGGGGAAGAACGAAAGAGAGTACACAAACAAAATCATTGTTACATGTAAGTAAAATTAGAGCTAACGTATTAATTATTTTAAATTGATAGGTTAATCATTTTAATTGATGTGTCAATCTCTCCTTTAATACAAAAGCTGATGTGTCAAACAAAGAGAGCAACACATTCTAGTTTTATTGTATTGATTAAACGAATCATTCATAGCTATTTTGTTTTGAACCGTTAAAAATCAGTTTTATAGTGAATAATATTACTGTTATTTACGAAAAAAGAGATTCACTGATCATAGTTAATAAAATGGTTAACCATGGGTAAGGAGGTAACGACAGAATGTATGTGACGTCACCACTGTTGCATCAGTAGCTAGCTATATAGGTTGTGGGATGAATTAATTCAATATATGGTATGATTTGAGACAATACGGCTCACGATTAATGCCAAAGATAGACCCTTAATTTAGCTTTCTTTTCTTATTTTTAATCGATAGATAGCCAAGAAGAAGAAAAGAGAATTACACTGTACAGGCTTTGCATTTTTGTTATAGGCTATATATATATATGATGATGATGATTAGTTTCCACAAACTGCTTTGTTCTTATCCATTATATAATTATATAGTAGCAGTACGCACAGTTGATCCGATATTGGAAGTTCTCAATCTCATCAGAATCCTAAGCTTTACTTGATTTACAACAAAACTAAAATTACTAATGAAATAGCTTTTGTGATCATCATACCATAGGACCAATATCTATTTGTTTTATTCAAATTGAAATCAGGTTAATGTTTTCAAACAATGCAATTCCTTTTCAAAATGAACAAAAAAATATACATAGAGGCATAATGATAGATATATAATCATACCCTACCTAAGTCTGCACTCTGCAGAACCGATCTTTATTAACCTATATCACAATAGAGAAAAATAAAATGTCAGACTGAGGCCTTATCGACAATATATGTCTATCAGTTTAAAGAAAATAAAACTAAGGTTTCTATTAAGATTGATTACCAAGTTGTTATAACCAGGTTGTCGACCCTAACTGACCACAACTTAGAACATGTCTAATATTAACTCTTGGTGGCTCACCCTGTGGTATCTTCAAAGTGTAGATTCCCTGAAACATTTTTACATAAACCATGCTAAGTTTCAATAATTAACCTTCCGTAGCATTTAACACCCATGCAAGTTACCAAGAGTTTTGCAAAACAAAGAACAACGTTCTATCTTTCATCCTCCTAGAGGCAACAATGAGAAGGGCATGCCTATGAATTGTGGAGTCTCTTGCTAATTTGCATAACAATAGAATTCCCTAAAATTACTCATTCCCACATTATCAATAAAATTAGTTTGCATTAATGATTCAATTATCTAGCATATATAATTATATATTTGTACTATTAAACAAGAAGTACTCATATCAAGTGTCATTGAAACAAGATATTTGTATGGTGGATGTGTGATGATGAATGTATGCAATGGTGAGATATGAATGGAATGATGGATGTGTGTTTCAATTTCCCCTTATGCTGTTGCAGTATAAGAGGTATCAATCCTAAATGAGTGTTTGTGAACAATTAAGATATGCATATGAATCTAAGTTAAGACAAATGTAAAGATTGTTTGTCACTAACAATCCTAAGATGAAAATGTAAAATGCAGAAGATAAACTACAAGAACTAACAACTAGATGCAAATGAAACTGAATGATTGAAACAGTGATAAAGCAAGAACAGAAACAGAGACTACTACTAATGAACTAATGCAAGACAATTAATGATCTGAAAACTAAATGTATGCAACTGGAATGAAACAGGAATGAAACAAGACAAGCACAAATCATAAACACAAGTTCTGGGGATGAACTCGAGCAGCACTCGACCGAGTGTAGGTCGAGTGGGTGGTCGAGCTAGACTAGACGCAGAAACAGAGCAATGCAATAAAAACAGAGTAATGCTAAAACCAATCAAACAACAAGCTAGCAACAGGATTAAGACTAAGATTTCAATAAACAAAGAAGGTCCTGAGGATGGATTCATGGGATGAACTAATCATTGTGGTTATCTAACTTGGTCAACAAATCTCAAGCAAACTTTGAGCTAACCTCTAGACATATTAATCTAAGACAAGTTTCTCCCACTCTCATGGTCAAGAAACAATCAAACCTATGCAATTCTAGACTTGTTCTCACACAGTAAAGAATCTACACAAACATGCATTAAGCAATACATCTCAAACCAGACAAGACCTCTAATCTCTTAGCAAGCCTAATGGTAAGCTCTAGATCTAGCCTTATCTATGCTTCTTAAACATTGGTGTGATGCTAAGAAGCTTGAGATCAGATCCTACCCTCTCAGATATAGGATCAGCATTAAGAACATCTAGCCTAGAAGAGATCTACAACAATCAAGCTTGACCAAATCAAATAAACCACAAGATCAATCCATCCTAACCCATCGTCAAGATCCTAAGAAGACTACTCACAACAAGACATGATGAAACAAATCAAAAACCCAGAAATTATTGAAACTTGCATTATTAGAAAGATAAAACAGAGATCTTTAATATTAGAGAAGGAATCAAACTCAAATTCTCAATATCTTGAAAGTTATGAAACAAACAAAATATAAGAATCTAGTCTTCTTTCTTAAGAAAGTACAAGATCTTAAAAATAAAAATGCAAAAGGAATAAAGCTAAAAAAGGTAAAAACTAGGTTCAGAGAATATCTAAAAAGCTGGACTCTTTGGTGGCTGCAGGTACAAGGCTTTTTATAGTGGGGAAGGTGGAAGCCCTAAAAATAGAAAAAGTCAAAGTAGTCAACGGCTCGGTCAACTCGACCTGTGCTCGGTCGAGCTAGGGGTCGAGCTGGCTTCTCACGTGCAATCTCCACTCGGTCGAGTCCTCCTCAGCACACGGTCGAGTGTCTGGTCGAGTGTGCGGTCGAGTTGGACTCCTGACCTTGTTGTTTCAGCCTTAACTCCCTTGTTTCCTCCTCATGATTGCCCCACATCTCTTCTCCATTGCTTCCATGCTCCTTAAGCTCCAAAATCACCTGTTTGTGCATGAAAAGATGCAAATGCAATGCAACTAAACTCTAATGCATGATTAGTCCTAAAGCTACACAATAATGGCTTAAATGGATAGCAAAAGATGCAAAAGATGTAAATAAACTAAGGGAAAACAAGGTAAAATATATGAACATCAGTCATTAGTTTTAAGATTATTTTAAATTTCTCATTAAGGGCATACAAATGTTAATTTAAGTCTTAAAACTAATAAATTTTTAAAAATAATTATTAGTATTCATAAAAATTATTTCATTTTCTCTCTAATTAATTATGTATGAAAATCAATACTTATTTTTTAAATTTTTTAACTAATCAAACTTTAAAAATAAAAGGGGGTTATTGGTTCTATAATTTTATAGATTTAGAAATTCAAACAAAAAGCTTGTGTTATATAATCACTGATTTTAAAATAATTATCAAAATTATGTGTTATTGGTTCTATGATTTATAAATACTTGTTAAAATTTCATAATGTTCATTTAATGATTTGTTTTTGGATTTCAAAATCCATATTATGTTCTTAATGGATTTGAAAGTAAAAAATATAGGATTAAAAACCAAGAATAAAACATGTTATTTCAAAATTCATATGTTTTGATTTTCATAATTTACAATTCTATATAGATTTACAAATCATTCATCCAATAACAACCCCTACGATTTGATATTATACCATATGATTGTTTAAATTGTTATAGTTTAAAGTTTTTTGTTAAGATTTTAAATTATGATTCTTCTATTATTTTTCTTTGATTTCATTTACAAATTGTGTTGAATTATCATATACAAGTATCTATGATTAATAAATATAAAAATCAAATCATTTCAATGCATTTCCAAAGTTGTAGATTTTTTTGTTTGCATATGTCGTGATTTTAATTTCAAAAAACAAAGATATGTTAATCAATCTTTGAAGGAAAAAAAAAAGCAATCAGAACGTTGTGTGGTGTCATATTTACTCGTTGGACAGGCAAATTAGCACAACCTGTCCCCTCAATCAAGACTTACAAACTCTTATTGGTCATGCTCCACACCTGTGTCAGATGTGTACATCCTAATTATGTAATTAATTTGTTTTTAATATGTTCATCACCACATAGAAAAAAACAAGTAAAAAGAAAGAGAAAAATACCATAAAAATCCCCAACTTTTAAATTTAGGACAAAAACTTTAGGTTGATTTATCCAAAAAATAGGGAACTTTTTTTTATCTCCCTGTTTTAGGCACACGGTTAAGTATCTGTTAGAAGCTAATAGACGGGGTTAACAAACCGTTAACGGCTTCCGTTTAGCCAAAACGTCGACGTCTTATAAACAACAAAACAATGAAGGAAATAAGAATCTCCAAATCGATTTCTAGGTTTTAGTTTTGAAATCCCCAAATCGATTTCTCAACCTCTTTCTTTTCTGATGAGTTCAAGTTCGATCACATCCGGTGACGTAGGTGAACGTGGTGTGCCGTCGAAGTGTGTGTGGCTTAGATGTCAAGTTATTTACCTCTAAGAGAACCCGAGAATACCATTCTTTCATTGTGTAAGCAAACGAGATGTCAATACATGGACAAACAAAAAAGTAAATCCAATCCAGTATTTAAACCTGGATTAATTACCGTGTATGCTAAAATCTAAGTATTTATACAATTAAACAGGTGTAGTGTAATTTATATTGGATGATCCGGTTTTTATATAAGATGAACAGTTTATGTTGGAAACGGCAAATTTATAAGATGTATAATAGTTCACATATCATACTAAAAAAATATGCAATCCAGACCATCACTGTTTTTTTTTTTTGTGTGGTCAACTTCCATCACGCTGTTCAAGGAATTTATTGCTGGAATGCCACTTACGGGAAAATTTTGATCTTGCGTACCACTTGAGAGTCTGCATATCACCCAAAATGTGATATCCCCATTTTATCCTTAATGAATAATTGTTGAATTTACGAAAACAAACAAAATTGTCGACGCACCTGGAAATATTATCGCGAACGCTGCTCCTCTGGTCGACGGAGAAGCTCTTTTAAAACGGAAGCTCGCGATTCGGAGCAGCTCTCATTCCATTACTCTTGCTCGACGGCTGCCTTCGACATAATAACCGCCGCGTCCTTCTTATACTCTCGTCTGTGGCGTTTAATTCATGTAAGTGATTCGGTTTTGTACATTTTTAAAATTTGGGGGCTCATTAGATCTTGGCATTTGCTGTTTGGGTATGTACATTGGATTGATAGATTCGGTTTAAAGAGACGATTAGGTAATTGCATTGTTATGTAGTGTTTGAATCGTGTTGAATCAAGAGAATCTCATATCTGAGTAGACCAATTTTAGTGGAGCGGCAGAGTATAGGATAACTGAAAATACTGGTACAAATGTAAGATTTAAGGACAAATGATATAACCGGTACAACTTTGGATTTGTAATTGTCTTTTATATGGTTATATTTCCAGGAGGCCATGAAGAAGAATAACCACACAAGTGTACATTATGACATTGGCGGATACTATTCAGAGCATGAGTGGATTTCCAAGAATCTACTATATGCTATATTGTTTAAGACGGCATCTTTGGAGAAGATAACATATTCTGTGTTAGTAGATAAGATACGGAAGAAGAGCGCAATAAATGAAGCCGGTGGAAAGCTGAAATTGAGTTACCGTCAATCTAAAGCTCGGAGAGAGTCAAATATTGAAGATGACGATGATGTATATGTATTTTTAACGTCATTGGACACAGATGGACTTAAACCAGTATTGCATGTGGAGGTGGTAAATGGTGTCGAGCAACTGTCAAGAGCGGAGCGGGGAAGTTCTGTTGGCGTAAATTATGAGAGTGTTGATGGTCAACAGTGTAATGCAGGAATCATTACTATTTTTAGAGAGGGGGAAACATTACAACAAGAGCCGGTTATTGTAGAGCCTATAGTTGAAGAAACGGATATTGAACATCCGATGGAGAACGCTGAGAGAATGGAGCATGCTGATAGAATGGAGAATCCTGATAGAATGGAGAATTTTGATAGGATGGACAATGCTGATAGAATGGAGAATGCTGAGAGAATGGAGAATGTTGAGAGAATGGAGATTGTTGAAAATGTTGTTATTGGAAATTCTGAGAATGTAGCGGATGTGGATAACCTGATAGGTAATGTGGATGTCGTTGAGGTTGGTAGGCTTGAATATGATGAGCCTCCACGTCATGTAGAAGTAAGTCACACTTATAAAGAATGGGATGATGGTACAGGTCTTGAAATATTTCAAGAATTTTCTTCTAAAGAGGCAGTATGGGATGTGCTTAACAAAGCTGCAAATAAGCACTGTTATGGTGTGAAGACAGTTGCGTCTGACACGAAGCATCTTATGGTGGAATGTAGTCAAGCTTCAAAAGGTTGTGAATGGTATTTGCGAGCTGGAAAAATTAAGGATTCTGATTTTTGGAGTGTTTGAGTACATAGAAACATGCACACATGCTCTCGGTCTGAAGACAGTACAAGCTATATCAAACAAAAAGGCACACCAAGACTAGTAGCATCTGTTTTGCATGAAGATTATCCAGGTATATTTGATACCCCGACTCCTAAAAACATCATGAGTATAGTTCGAGGTAGACTGGGTTTGCATTGTTCCTACTCCACCGCCTTAAGAGGGGAAAAACAACATGTTAAAGATGTGCGAGGGAGTCCTGAAACAAGCTACAAGAATTTGGAATTTTATCTACACATGTTACGAATGGTGAATCCTGGGACAATAACAAGTGTCGAGTTGGACGAAGAAAAAAGGTTCAAATTCTTATTCATTGCTTTAGGGGCTTGCATTGAAGGGTTTAGGGCAATGAGAAAGGTAATAGTTGTTGATGCAACACATCTGAAGACTGTGTATGGTGGTATGTTGGTTTTCGCAACAGCTCAGGATCCTAATCATCACCATTACCCCATTGCGTTTGGTGTGATTGATACTGAGAATCATGTTAGTTGGCCATGGTTTTTCAACAAACTGAAAACCGTCGTACCGGATGATCCTGAATTGGTTTTTATAAGTGACAGGCATAAAAGCATAATATATGCCATCTCGGAGGTGTACCCAAGTGCAAGGCATGCTCACTGTATATATCATTTAAGTAAAAACCTCAGAGAATATGTCAAGACCGACAAGGATATAGCTTCAGATAAATTCAAGGAGTGCGCTCATATTTATACTAAGAATGATTTCGATAGAGAGTTTATGGATTTTAGAAGGAGGTTTCCTAATGCCGCTAAATATTTAGATGAAAAGATTGGGTTGGATAAATGGGCAAGATGCCATTTTGAAGGAGATAAGTACAACATTGACACAAGCAACGCAGCCGAATCAATGAACAGTGTGTTTGTTGAAGCAAGGAAGACCCATTTGTTGCCTATGATTGATACTATTATTGAGAAATTTTCTGAATGGTTCAACAAATATAGGAAAGATTCTGTTGGTGCATCAAACACAAGGAAACTGGTGCCGGTTGTGGATAATGAATTGCATGACCGTTGTGAAATTGCAGTACGTTTAACAGTGATTGAGTTAAACAGCTACCACCTTGAGTACAACGTCATAGGTCTGGATGGGAAGACTTATTTGGTGGACTTGAAAATGAAAAGTTGTTCTTGCAGATGTTTTGATATCGACAAGTACCCATGTGTCCATGCCATGGCCGCGCTCAGAAATCTCATGAGGAGAGAAGTAAGAAGAGTGCATATCGAAATGCATGATCTCTGCTCAATATATTACTTGATTGAGACGTGGGCATTGGCATATTACAGAACAATTTATGTTGTGCCCCATGAGTCTGACTGGAATGTTCCTGCTGCAATTCGACAATTAATGGCTAAGCCGCCAGAGTACACTAAAACTGGTGGTGGAAGAACACAAGAAAAGAGATTCCGTTCTATTGCGGAACGTCGTCGTAAGAGGAGGAGGCAAATGAAGTTTAAACCTGGCATAAATTTGGAAAAGTTTCTGCAGCCTCCAAATCTTGCTTAACAAACTGAGGACACCTAAGCACTTTGTTTTATGTATTTGTCTTTTATGGAATGCTCTGTTTTGTGTTGTTTATCGTAGAACCAATTGTAACTTTTGACAAACTAAGTTCTTCATTTTATGTATGTGTTTTGATGTGGTAATTCAGAAAACCAGGTTCATCTGGAGACAACTAAGAATAACACTTATTAATGGGTTTAATGCATAATAAGGTTCAACTGGATCAACTTTCAGGTTCAACAGGTACAACTAAAAGGTTCAACTGGTAAAACCAATATGTTTATTTGATGTGTATCAACGTCTGCTATCTCAAGTATGTATTGCTGATATTAAGATAAATTAGAAGTAAGAAAAAATCCATAACATGAAAAAAATATAGTGACAATTATTTTTATTTTTTCTTAATACAAGCTATTGTATTGTTTCATATGAACCTCTCTTCAAAGTATATGGGACTCTTTGTTCTTCTCATATCATTTTACAACAAAATACGGGAAAATTACGATATCGTTAAAATTTTCCAACCAGAACCTCTTAACTGATAAATTATCAATATTCAAAATTTGGCCAACTTGAATCCCTAAAGTTTAAGTAAAGGCCAACTATAAAAACACGAAAATCTATTAAATTCCAACTATGTTAGTGTCGGAACAACTGAACACTTAAGTACAACTATGAGTAAAGATATCTGTATATTAATATTATTCCGCCGACATTTCTGAAGAAATAGACACGTGCTCTCCTATGAGTAAAGATAACTGTATTTTAATATTATCTCCACAATATATTTATTCCGCTCTCCTATTTCACAATTTCATAATTTCATTTTCTCAAATTCTTCACAATTTCAAAAGTAGATCTAGGGTTTCGAACAAACGAAGTAACGCCGTCGCCGATTTCAGGTTTCGATAATTAACCATGCCAATCAGCTACACTGAGAGTTCCAAAACTGAAGCAAGCTTCGATAGTGGCGGTGCAAGAGCGGACGGTAATTATGGAGTTCCAACCATATGTTTCTGTGGCGAACAGATGAAACGAGAAGTGTGTGCTACTGGGGAGAATCAAGGCAGAAAATACTACAAGTGCCCAAAGAGTGAGGTAACGCTGTTTTGTATTGCAATTGTATTAAGTTTACTTTACTTTAGTAATTGAGCTTTCTTAGTAATGTTGTGTTGAATTATGTTGTGTTCCGTTTTTTCAAAATTTGAGTATAGGTGGGTGGAGGACATTTATCTAAGTGGTGGGATGATGCTATTGATGAAGAGTTTCTCAGGTTGTGGCACGAAATTAGGACCCAGTGTGGTGTTAATCATCCTGGAATGGAGTCCATTCGTCAGTCATTGAGTCGTATGCGTCTTGAACTTGATTCCCTTAAGGAGGAGCAGAGTCAGCAAATTAAGCAGATGCCTACTTTGGAGGCACTTTCTGAGTCAATGCGTGTTATGCGTATTAACATGGCACATGTTAAGGAGGAGAATGACCTTATTGTACGCTTGTACCGTTTTGGAGGTGGTGATGCGATGGACGCATTTCGTGAGCATCTCCGTGTTATGCGTATTGAGGTTGGTGATCTGAAAGAGCGCTTAGCCAAGAAAGAATCTGAGATTCATAAGCTAAAGGAGTTACTTGCTAAGTGGTAATTGTGTGCGTCTAACTTTCTAAGACATTGTTGTATAACTGTCTAAGTCTATGTTGTATAACTGTCTAAGACTATGTTGTTTAAGCTTTATAAGACTATGTTGTTTAAGCTTTCATGAGCACTATGTAAGACCATGTTGTGTAGTGGAGTTTCGTTTCGGTGTAGTACCACATAACACTAGTTGTTTCAAATTACTAATATTGTAGTTGTACCAAATTATACCAGTTGTCTGAACTAAAATACACATAGTTGTTCTTAAGAAAATAGTTGTACCTAAATAACACCAAAATACCAATTAAAAATATTCGAAGACTTTCAAATAAAATCCAACTTTCGAAATACACACAATCCTACTTTCGCTGTTGCTTCCCACCTCTTGTGTATGGTGTCTTGAGCAGCTTGGATGGTGCCCTTCTTCGCTTCTTCCCAGTTTCTATTAAAGTGACATTGTCATTCTTTTCTTTACCCTTCTTCTTCGTATTCACCTTCTTCTTCTCTTGCTCCTTAATCTTCTCTTGTTCCTCAATTTCCACTTCTTCCTCCATTTCCTCTTGATCCTTCTCATTCTCATTCTCTTCATCCTTCTCATTCTCCTTCTCCTTCTCTTGATCCTTCTCTTTCCCCTTCTCTTGATTCTTCTCCTGACCCTCTGCATAATTTTGGTAACAGACAACTATTAAGAATAACAAGTAAACCCATAACACATATTTCCACCAACAGATAAACTTAACCAAAGTACTCGATCATACCATGAGCCTTTGCAGAGACGGGGTCATTTGGCGTCCCCTGAACAATTCCGTTGTCATGTGACTTCTCCTGACCACAAGTTGTTGGCGTTCTCGGACCATAATTCATTGGCGTGTCCTGACAATATATTACTCTTTCAGCTTCTTTATCTAACTGCGATGATACATACATTTCAACAAACTCCATTCTATCATTCAAACCAGCAAGCTTGTTCGTGATTTCCTCAAACCCTTTCTCCATCGCTTCCTTTAATGACCTAATAGATGCACCCATATCCTGGATTTCATTTCCAATTTCTGGGATTTCATTTGCAGTCTCAGGGACTTGAATGAGACTTCTACCAGCCAAGTCCAGTTTGTACAGCCCTTTCCACCATATCTTCTTCTTCTGTACAATTAGACGGTCTCTCCAACTATCAACAAGTGGGTCAATTACACCTATCCCATCATCAAAACCATCATCTATTATGTGCGTCAAAAGATGTTTCTCATCCATGTCTGGTTCCAAGATGCTAATAATAGCCTGAAAATGCAAATATTTTTTTTTTAGATTCAAACACATGACATAACATATCGTATGATTAATTAAACTATCAACACAAAGTTCAAAAACTGTCTATACAAAATCTAGCCGTTTTATTTCCAACTGCTGCATTAATTTCTTCCAAGGTAAAACCTTTCATGCAACTTTCGGTGAACTTGTGCTTGCACATCCTTGGACAATCCCTCTCTGCCGGTATAACTTCTCTAAATTTGTCTCCAAGATGTGGAATACACTCAAATGCCAGAATCTACAAATAAAGTTACAATGTGTGAGTGTTAAATCATACGACAATCACATTAAAAGAAGTAAAAAAATTCACTGAAAATTACCTCCAGAGGAACAATGAATCCACAAAAGCTAGTTTGTGCTTTTTCTTTCACCGACCTTTTCATGTTCTTCATAACCCTCCGAATCCCTTTCATACACTCATCAAATGAATAACGCCCCCAAGGAAATTTCTCCACAGCTTCTAAGTCATCAACAACACGTAGAAGGAACGGATCTATGTTTCCATCATCCTTAGAACTAGCTTTTACTACTTTGCACAGGAAGTACAAGATAGTCATCCTCACTCTATCAGTTGAGCTCTTACTCTTCATTTTCTTCAGCTTCGCTTCCACATCTTTAATTTTAATTTTCTCAATCCTTTTAAACATCCTTCTTGCAAATTCCCAGCCCCCTATTTTTTTTTTGTAGTTCGGTGGGTACTCATGGCAGTCAAACCCGGTTAACAATGCATGCTCTTTCAAAGAGTACCTAATAGGCACTCCATTCACTACAAACCAACACTCTCTATCCATGTTCGTAGAAGCTGTACGAAGCAGAAGCATCCACATACCTTGCACCATGTGGTTTGGCTCCCTAGGCATGTGGAATACATGCTTGAATTGAGAATGCTTCTTGAACCAACTGACTTCTTCTTCAAATGTCTCTATGTATTCTACTGTCTGAGTCACAAGAAACCTGCTTCCTATCTTACAACCCTTGTTGTAATAAGTTTCCTCAAAGAACACCTCTGGCGGCGGTGGTTGGGATTCATCTTCCTCAACATCTTCATAAATATCATCATAACCCCCATCATCACCATCGTTATCAGCATCATCCCTATCATTTTCAGCAGCATTAGCATCATTTTCAACAGCATCATCACCATCATTATCAGCATCATCACCGGCATCATCACCATCATCATCACCATCATTATCAGCATCATCACTATCCTGCAAATCACATAGACAGACTTACTTACTTACTTGTTATAGTTCTCCGAATTTTCTCTAACTATACTTTTTCTCAAACCATCATTTCTTGTAAATTTGTTTCACACTTATCACTTGCTTAAATGTATCTACCTGCTCATCGGGTTCTGATTCCTCCTCTTCATGCAATTCATTTGTATTCCCCTCTTCGGTAGAAGTTGTTGCTTCCCCTCCTTCGCTGGGAGGTGCTATCACAGGATCAACGGTGGCTTCGGTTGTTTAGTCATAAACTATACCATCATCTTTCACAATATCCATTGCTGAGACTGAACAAGAATAACCAAACGACTAGATTAAATTTTTTTTAATCAACCCAAACAACCAAAGTAATTGAAGATACGAATCAAACAACCAAAATTCTTTTAATCAAGCCAAACAACCAAACGACTAACAAGATGAAGGTGCAAACCAAACAACCAAATGTTGAAGATGCGAACCAAACAACCAAAATTCTTTTAATCAAACCAAACAACCAAACGACTAACAAGATGAAGGGAAGCGAATGATTTTACCAATTCCAATTTAATCGTCCTGGGGGAATTGTCGGCGATGGAGTCTACTAACCGGGAGAAGATGAGCTTCGAAACTCGATGGGAGTAGATCGAATGCTCGAGTAGATGCAAAAGCTGGGCTCCTTTTTTTCCCCAGAGAAATTTTTCTTTTTCCTTTTTGACAGTTAGACGAGTTAGACTTCGCGATTTAGGGATTTAGGGTTCTTTACCGGATCTTTTGTTCGGATGCTCCGTTTTATTGGATTTGGGTCGAATTGTTTGGTTGGGTCTGTAATATTCCATCTTTTACAAGGTTTTATAGACTTATCCTTCAGTTTTCAGTATTAAAATTTTTTTTAAATAATATCGAAATAAGAGGGTGGCATTCACGATCAAATTTTTTTTGGAAGTGGCATTCCAGCAGTGCGCTCCTGTTCAAGCTAGAACCATATCAAATTAAAGCAAATTGGTTTGTTGATGATACTTGATAGTTGATATGCACCGTATAGTCGTAAAGTTGTTTGGGGTTTTAATTGGGCTTGATCCCTATAATGCATGGCCCATATTTTCTTTCGAAAGAAAATTGCTACTGAGGGCCATATTGTATTTGTATCGTCGTCTCTCTATATTTGGAGGAATTCCCAAATCTCTCACAAAGGGACATTTCTAGGGTTTCCGCGACGACGATGATGACTACCGTGATGAGCTGCGATGTCGATGTGACGACGAAAAGAGATTCAGACAAGTTTAACTTTTCGCCGATGGAAAAGGAAAACTTGTACGAGGAAGACACTGAAAGCGAAAGCGAAAGCGAAGAAACCGAGAGCGAAGGCGATGGAAGCGTGACGGTCGGGAAATACATAGGGTTAGAAGACATGGAAGAACCGGAACCGGAGTGGGATGTGGACAGCTTTGATGGTCGGGAATACGAATCAGATGCAGAGATTCGTGACAGCTTTGCTAACGAAAATGATTACATGGAATACCGCGAAGAAAGGATCCAGGCTCTGGAGGATAGGGTACGTAATTTCAATGCCATCGTTTCTTCCTAAACAAACTAGTAGCTATATCTCTGTCTGCCTTCAATTTCCTTAAAAAAGTCTTCTTTTTTTTGGTAGGGGTTTTTACCAGATCCATTCAATTTCATTGGCGCTATTCAGAATCTGGATGGACCAGCTTATGGAAACATGACTAATAGGGAGTACTTGGCGGGTCTTGCTTCCATGTGCGTTAAGAAACTCAACGAGGTTAAGGTCAGTTGTACTCCGATTAGAATCAAGCTTTGTTTTTTTTTCGTTTCTTCAGAAAGTAAATATAAGATTGGATCATTTTCTTTTTCTTTTCTTGCTTACTTAAAGGGAAAGACTGTGGAATTTGATAGTATTGTGAGAGCCACTACAAATGCTGGAGGAGCTAGTTGGAAGCTGTATATAACGTTTATGGCTCGGGAGTATCCGAATGGGCCTCTCCTGGAGTATCAGGCTAAGGCCATGGATTTCGTTGGAGATTCTCGACCTCCTTTTCCCATTCTCTGCAGACCTGCCCCTAAACCCCTAAACCACTAGTAATTAGTTATATTGATTTTGATGCTATTTGTGTTTTACTCCTGATTCTTTATTCTTGAATATTCTTGTTTTGATTTGTTATTTGTTTTCTTTATAAATTGCGTAGCTTGGCTAGTGAAGACAAGGATACGCTGGAGTGATGCATATAACCTTGTGGTCTCATTTGGCAAGTGGTTTCTTAATTGGCTAAAAAAATATAACTTGTAGAGGCAAAATTTTGTTGTTCAGTCGGAACGATTGATACAAAGGATTATCAAAACGGTTGCTATAATGAAATTAAAAAGAACTATAGTTTGTAGTAATCTAAAATATGTGAAGTATTATAGTTGCGGTGAGTCAGTGACGGTGGTGAAAACTTGTCAGAGTTGTCGTTTCTCAAAGGAATAAATCTTACGTACGTATGTTATCATATTTCTCTGCACCGTACAAGGCTAGCTGTACGTAGCAATTTAAATTTCAAAACTCAATAGCATATCATGAAACAATTCGCCTGTTGCTTAGCTTTCTTGGGATTACTTTCTACGGTATCTACGATTTTGGTAGTTTGGAAGCACAGGCCAGCGGTTAAAAACTGGACTAATAAAGATGAGTGACGAGGACAATGTAAGTGATAAGTCTGATTGATTGGATCATCATACAATATTCTATTTGAATCAAAATATATGATATGAGTCTCACTGTCTGATAGGGAGAGTATGTGGAACTGATAAGTATATATTTACTAAAACGTTAGTGAGCCGCATATAAGAAGGTTTCTTTTATGAATGGGACGACGAAACCAAAAGGCCTTCTAATTCGGTTTATTTAATGAAAGTGAGGCCAGCGAGTATAGATACGTTTCAAAAGAACCAGAGTGGGGCTACGATAGCTTTGATGGTCGCGAATTCAAAATCAATCCAAGGATTCGTAGTTTTTCTCCCAACCAGCAACTTTATGACATATACTACAACAACAGGCTTAAGGCTTTCGAGAGTAAGGTATATTAGTTTCTTTGTTTAATCATTTGGTATATTACTATATCGATCTGTTTTAGTCAAACTCTTCTTTGCTTACTGGTCTCAATCACTGCAAAATCCATCTGCTTTTTGTGAAGTCATTTTCAATTTCATCCGTTTTTATTTTTTTACTTGCAACAATAGATTTTGTGTATGCCTTAATTTGATGTTGTTTACTTATATTTTTCAGAAAGAAAAAAATATATATAATATTTTGGTTTTGTAATATATAGGGTTTTCTTCCTGATCCTTCGGTCGGAATCTACGAGCTCAATATCGAGAGGAAGAAGGGTGAGAGGGATTTAATTGCAGATCTTGCTAATGTCTGTGTTAAGAAGTTCAACGACACCAAGGTAATTAGTTAAGTTGAATTAAGATGGATATGAATTTTTCATGTTTTGACAGAACAAGACTTTGGAATTGGTGAATGTTGTGAGAGTTAATGTAAGTGGACAAGCTAAATGGAAGCTGTACATCACGTTCATGGCTCGGGAGTATTGTGATGGGCCTCTTGTTGAGTACCAAGCCAAGGTGCTACATTTTGTAATGACACCGGAGGTATCTCCTCTCCCAATTCTCTGCAAACCAAGTCCTAAACTACGACTCTAGATCTCTATCTATATTTAAGGTATTATATATTATTTTTAGAAAAAATGTTTGTCAGCTACTTAAAGTATACGCCAACACATAGCCACACATACAAACAATATAAATGTCTTGTTAACTACGTCAACTATTGTCATCACCTAATGACATCTATAAACAAACATAGGTTATGTATACAACACCATAAACATTCAACTTCGGTAGTTGGTTGGCCAGAATCCGGCATTGACCAGTGTTGACTGATATTGACCAGTGTTAATTGGCGTTGACCAAAAATAAAATTTCTTTTTTCCTAAAAATAACTTTTTTTTGTTTCATGTATTTTTGATAAATAAAGAAAAAGATAAATGATTTGTATAATTTACAACAAAATATAACAACAAAATTTATACAACAAAAAAATACAAGACAATTCTATACCCAAAAAAAAATTATATGACAAACAAAATTTTTGGTTTATCTAGTAACTATTTTGTTAATACAGAAGATATACCAGAAATAATATAATAAAACTATACCACAAAAATTTTATGTATAGTAGATTTCTTCATAAAACTATAACAAATATATACTTTTTCCTTTCAAAAATCATTTTTTATTTTGTATTTTCAAAGGGAGGGGATTTAAATTTTTTTTTTCTTTTTACTTAGTTATAAGATTATGTCATTTGAAATATATCCAAGACATTGCCAACTATTTCTTTATTTTTAATAAGAAAAAGAAAGGAAGAAAATAATGAAAATTCTATTTATTTACATGAAAGACATATATCTAGTAGATAATAAAAAAACAAAAGTTGATATTGTAAAATCAAAGGTTGGTCTTGTAAAATCAAAGAAATAGTTGGTAATGCCTTGGATATATTTCAAATGACATAATCTTATAAGTAAAAAGAGAAAAAAAATATTAAAAATCTCCACCTTTGAAAATACAAAACAAAAAATGGTGGTTAAAAGGAAAAGGTATATATTTGTTATAGTTTTATGAAAAAAACTACTAGACATAAAATTTTGTTTTATAACTTTTTCTTGTTATATTTTGTTTTTGTAAATTATACAATTCATTTATCTTTTTTATTTATTTATTAAAAATACGTAAAAATATTATTATTTTTAGGAAAAAAGAAAAAATATAAATATTTTTTGAATATTTTTTTATGGTCAACACCGGTCAACACTGGTCAACGTCGGTTAACACTGGTCAATTTCGGTCAACACTGGTCAACATCGGATTCCGGCCAACCAACCATCGGAATTGAATGTTTATGATGTTGTACACATAACCTATATTTATTTATGGATGTCCTTATGTAATGACAATAGTTAACATAGTTAACAAAACATTTATATTGTTTGTATGTGTGGCTATGTGATGGTGTATACTTCAAGTAGCTGACAAATATTTTTCTTATTTTTATGTTAAATCTTCATTTTTATTGTGTCTAATTCGTCAGTGGGATTTGTATTGTTTCTGCCAAGTTATAACTGTTAATGTTTCTTTCTGACTAAATTGCAGTGTGATGTGTTGACGAAAAGCTAGCAGAGGCTATGATGCATTCAAGTGAGAGAGTTTTAAGCTATTTGTAAGATTGTGTTGGGTGGGAATATAAGTGTTATCTTATGCTATATTTATGGTTTTTGTAATTTAACTTTTTCTTATGTTAATAATCTCCTTCGTTTTCATTGTGTCTATTTCGTCAGTGGGATTTGTATTGTTTCTGCCAAGTTATAACTGTTAATGTTTCTGACTAAATTGCAATGTGATGTGTTGACGACAAGATAGCAGAGGCTAAGATGCATTCAAGTGAGGGAGTTTTAAGCTATTTATTATAAGAGTGTGTTGGGTGGGAATCTAAGTGTTATGACCTATTATATGTATCTATTATGACATTAGTTCATAATTATCTTGTGCTATATTTATGGTTTGTGTGTGTAATAGATTATGAAGTTTATATGCATTAATGATGCACAGCTTTCTCTCAAGTATTACTGTCAACCATTGCCTAGGCATGTCAATTAGGGCTAAAGCCCACGGGCTGGCCCGGTCCGGTCCTAGAAAACATCGGGTTCGGGCTTAAATATATATGACCAGAAAAAATTGGGTCTTTCGGGCTCAGCCCGTTCGGACTATAAGATTTTTCGGATTTAGTCCGACCGGGCTCGGACCAGTCTGAAAAGCCCTTTAATAAATATATTTGTATTTTTTTGTTAACATTTTTGTTTGATTGCAAATAAATGATTTATTGTAAATAAAGTTTCAAACTCTAATCCTAATTTTCATATTTACTTAATAACCTTACTTAATACTTTTAGAATATTTATCTATGATATTTTATATGAATTATATATTAGTTTATTTGGTTAAAGTATAGATATTTTATTTAATTTTAAAATTTTTCTATTAAATTAAGTTGGTTGTAATAAATATAGATGAGTTATTAAATTTTTGATTGATTTGTTTTATAGTGCACCTTTGAAAATGCTTTTTAAGGCTATAAGTTTGAATTTTTGATCTGTAAGATAAGTCCGGAAAAGCCCTAAAAGCTCTGTAGCCCTGTTAGAGCCGGGCTCGGGCTTTGAAATATAGGCTCGGAAGTATTTCGGGCCGGGCCAGGCCGGGCTGGACTCAGACATATGCGGGTTTTACGGGTTTCGGGCCAGGCCGGACCGGACCATCCCGATTGACACTCCTACCATTGCCTCTCTGATCTCTCTAAGATTTCAACAAACCGTTAATAAACATGATGTTCCCCTACGTCGGTGATATCTACAAGAGAGACGATAATTAGGATATACGGCTTTCTAAAACAAAAACTCATCGAATGTCAAAAGTGACTTCCGCCACACGAGTTAGATGTTTGCCTTGTCGCCTTTGACCTCTAGCTTACAAGTGTTAACCTTCACTCGGAATTCCAAATCTTAACAAGGTGTCAATGCATATATCATAAATGGTCAGACTGGGGATATAGTTAATCTTTGAAGACTACTTAAGTTAAATCCATGACTACAAGACAAAGAGTAACATAACCTAATATGTCCTTCACAATTAAGATGATTATATATGTTTAGGTTTAACGACAAAAAATATTTCTTAAAAAAAGCCAAATTACTTAATTAAACGATCAAGATACACTATTGGACATGTCTCAGCGATGAAGATCCTTCCATATCCGCCAACTCCCCAATTCTTCCCCCAAGTGTTTTGGACCAAGAAAAAAGTTTGCCATCTAGTGTGAACCCATAAGAAACAATGATGAGCACTTGCATGTTTTATATAATCCTAGGTGGCTCCATGCGGTATCTTCTGAAGAGAGTAAGATATTATTTCATTTCTTCTTATTCACTTAATTTCTGTTACAAGCATTGAGCATGTATATATAGCAAAGGTATTTAGGGTTTAGGTTTCCCCTTTGCAGCCAAGTATTGCAAACCTATTGGCTAGCTTAATTTGGTTGTTACTGCTCAATTGCTTTTGCTTTTTCAGCTTGTCTTGTTGTGTGTCTTGTTCCAATTGTAGCTTTGGTTCAGCCTTTGACTTGTCTTCTTGTGCAGGAAGCTTCTGGATCTTGGTTGTGTTGTTGGGCTGCGTACTGGGCTTAGGCCTGTAAACTTGCTTGACATTCTTGTTGGGCTTCTGAGTGTTTAGGCCCGTTTGATGGTGAGACAAAAGTTTACCTTTTGTCACGTTGACCGACACTTCCTCTTTCTTCTCATTTTCTCCAACAGATCTAATATGTACTTGCATCTGAGCTTTTGTTGGTGATCCATGGTGATCGGTGGGAATCCTGCTTATAGTCCCCCTCAAACTCGGAGTGGGTGGAAAAGACACGCCGAGTTTGGTCCTCAGATACTCGAAGGCACCAACCGGGAGAGATTTGATGAAAATATCCGCGAGTTGAAACGCACCGGGAATATGTGTGACGGTCAGAGTTCCAAGGGCGACGCGCTCACGGACATAGTGATAGTGAGTCTCGAAGTGTTTGCTGTGCTTGTGATAAGCTGGGTTGGCGGTCAAGTAGACGGCAGAGAGATTATCACAGAAGATCTCCGGTGCTCTGGGAAGCGGGATTCGAAGTTCCCGGAGAATTTTGCAGAGCCACGTGACTTCGGAGGCGGCTTCTGAAAGAGCTCTATACTCGGCTTCGGTGGAGCTTTTGGAAACGGAGTCCTGTTTTTGAACAGCCCAGGAGATGATGTTCTTGCCCAAGAAGGTACAGTAGCCACCGGTGGATCGACGAGTCAGATCGCAGCCGGCGTGATCACTATCGCTGTAAGCTCTAACCGTACAGTCTGTATGTTTATAAAATGAAATCCCCATGGTAGTGGTTCCCTTGATGTAGCGTAAGATCCGCTTGAGCAGGTGAAAATCAGAGTACATCGGAGCATGCATCCTCTGACACACAAAATTGACAGCGAACTGTAGATCAGGCCGGGTAAGAGTCAGGTACTGAAGTTTACCTGCCAGGCTGCGAAAATATGTCGGATCAGGAAACAGGGCATCATTAGCAATGCGACGATGAATGTCCTGAGGCAAGGGGGTTGGCATCGGGTTACACTTTTCCATCTGAGCTACCACCAGTAAGTCCTCTGCGTATTTCTGTTGAGATAGAAAAAGTCCCCCTGAATGATATTGAAACTGTATGCCAAGAAAGTAGTGTAGTTTTCCCAAGTCTTTCATTTTGAATTGTTTGTTTAATTCATTCAATAATCTTGTCAGGGTCGCGGAGCTATTCCCTGTGATGGCCATATCATCGACGTACAGCAGCAGAACTATCATGGCATCATCTTTGATGTAGACAAATAGAGACGGGTCTGACTGACTGCAGTAAAAGCCAAATTCAAGTAAGAACTTACTGAATTTGTCGAACCAGGCCCTTGGTGATTGCTTGAGACCGTAAAGGGACTTATGGAGAAGGCAAACATGATCCGGCTTTGTTGGATCCACAAACCTGGTAGGTTGCTTCATGTATACTGTCTCTATTAGATCACCATGTAAAAACGCGTTTTTAACATCCATTTGCTTTATTTCCCAATTCATGATCGTAGCCAGGTGAAGAACAGAGCGCACGGTGGGAGTTCTGACGACTAGACTGTAAGTCTCGAGATAGTCAATTCCCTCTTCTTGGTCAAAGCCTTTTGCGACTAACCTGGCTTTAAGTTTGTCTAAGGTTCCGTCTGCATTCAGCTTCGTTCGAAACACCCACTTACAGCCTAGAACATGCATGTCTGGTGTAGGTGGCGTGAGAGACCAGGTATTCGCTTCTTTACAATTGCTTATTTCTTCTCCCATTGCATTGTTCCATCCCTCATGCTTCAAAGCTTCTGTTACGGTTTTAGGCTCCGGATATGACACTTTGTGAGTCATGAGTGCATATCGCGGGTTTGGTTTTCGAATGCCTGCTTTTGACCGTGTGACCATTTGATGTGTAGGTCGACTTGATAAGGAGTCTGCGACATCACCAACATCCGGAGAAGCATTGGCTGCTGCATTTTTACCAGTGTCAGCAGTCAGATTATGAGACTCATCCTGCTGATCAATTATATCAGATGAGAGTAGTGGTGGAGAAGCAGGTGGTGGTGTATTGACCCTGCTTTCTTCTGGTGACATACTGACATTGTTTATGTCACTTACCTCAGGTACTATGCTTTCCTCATTCGCATCACTCTCACCATTTAACGCAGGTAGAGGACATGGTGTACTAACATTGCCTGTTTCTGTTGGTGTGCTAACATTGCTTGTTTCTGTTGGTGTGCTAACATTGCTTGTTTCTGTTGATGTGCTAACATTGATTGGTGTTGACACATGTGTACCACATGTTTCTTGCGAGAGATGAGACGGTGTGGATGGAGCTGTAGGGACCCTTGGAGATGAAGGAAGAGAGCTGTTGCCTATAGAAGCAGGATCAGAGCCTGTCGTACACCCAGTACTCTCTCCTTCAAGCAAAGGTACTACAGCTACACCACTTTGCTGAGATAAAGGTGGGTAGTCAGCTTCTGTAAAAATTGGCTGACTTGAGGGGACACTATTTGTTTCTGTTGTTGCAGATGCTTCCACAGACGGTGTATCCAGGCTACGAAGCCAAAGTTTCATCAATGGTGTTGGATTAGAAGGATGTTGATGCCGATGTGAGTCACCAAACGGATAGGACTCTTCATCAAACAACACATGTCTACTGATGTAAACTCTGCCCGTGGTAGGTACTAAGCATCGATAGCCCTTGTACTTCTCATTATATCCTAGGAATACACACTTGAGTGACCGCGGATCAAACTTTGTGGCAGCATAGTCTCTGAGAGTGGGAAAGCAGGCACAACCAAACACCCTGAGAGCTGAGTAATCTGGAGTCTTCCCCATTAAAGCTTCATACGGACTACACCCCTTGGTAAGTGTTGAGGTGGGTAGAAGATTTATCAGAAAATTGGCTGTATAAAAGGCTTCAACCCAATATTTTTGAGGCACCCGTCGTTGAAACATCATCGATAACTCCAATTCAACAATGTGTCTGTGTTTTCTTTCAGCCAGGCCATTCTGTTGGGGAGTATGAGGACATGAGACTAGTTGCTGGATGCCACATTTTTGTAAGTGATTCAGAAACACTGAACTCATAAATTCACCTCCACCATCGCATTGAAAGGTTCCTATCTTAGTTTGAAACTGATTTTTGACTCTTGCTTGAAATATAGTGAAGATGGAGAAGAAATCAGATTTCAACTTTAAAGGATATAGCCAGCAGAAGCGTGAATGATTATCAATGTAAATTACATAATAGCGAAAGCCTTGGAAAGATGTGACTGGAGCAGGTCCCCAAAGGTCACAATGGATCCTTTCTAATGGCCTAGATGCAACATAATTAGAAGAAGAGAAAGGTAATCTGCTACTCTTGCCAAGCTGACATGATTCGCACATCTTCTTGACACCTTTATTGACTAGAATAGCTTTTATTGCAGATAGTTGTTGAAGGACTTGATCATTTGGATGCCCCAGTCTTCTATGCCAGACGTCTTCACTTACAGAGCGTTGTCGAGAGGAGTAAAAGACTTTCTTAGGTGAGTCCTTCAGTAAGTACAAACCATTACTGTAGTTTCCTAGAATCAGCAGCCTCTTTGTTGCCTTTTCATTAACACGAACCGCATCATCATCAAATTGGAAAGAACAGGGATAATCATTTGTAGCCTTAGAGACTGATAATAATGATTTTGTAATATCAGGGCAAACCAAAACATCGTTGAGAGGGAGCTTACCAGACGTTGTCTGAAGACTGGTTGATCCGGTGTGAGTTATGGGAAGGAAGTTTCCATCACCAATCATAACTGACTCTGATCCATTGTATGACTGAGCTTTCTGCAGGTTATGTGGAGAGTTGGTAACGTGTACATTAGCTCCGGAGTCAGTCACCCACTCAATTCCTCCATGATCCGTGACGTCCGTGATTCTCAAAGCAGCTAAAGCTTGAGGTACGTCTTCATACTGATAGCTGCTGTCAAATCTGTACCAACATTTTATAGCTGGATGGCCTGGTTTGTTGCAGATCTGACATACTACCTTGACGTCCATACCGTTTGCGTGTGGAGGAATTTGTTGTGGAAAGCCTCGACCTTTGGTGGTGAAGAAATTGCCTCGTCCATGAGATCCACTGTTTCTTCCTCTTCCACGACCAGGTTGATTGGTGAAGAAGGCCATGTGAGGTGACACTTCTTGCACTGCACTGTAAGTAGACATTCGGTCTGCATAGCTTATGAGCCGAGAGGTGACATCATCGAAGGTGGGAGGTGGAACAAGATCTATCATTCCTTCAATGGAAACTTTGATAGGTTCTTACTCTCTACCTAGCCCTCTAAGGGCTGCAAAGATCTTCATTTTTTCAGGTACTGGACTACCAATGGATGCTAACTGCTCACAGACACTCCTTATGTCTCTTAGATATTCTGACATAGGTCTTTCTAACTTTTCTGAAGATTGCAACTTGCCTTGCAGTTCAAAAAGACGTGAAGAAGATACCTTGTTGAAGTGCCTTGCCAGAGCATTCCAGAGTTCTTGAGCCGTTGTGGTGCCAGTGACTTCAGCGAGGATATCTTCTGACAGAGAGCCGAGAAGCCACGCTCTGACAATCTGATCAGCCCTGAACCATTCGTTGTAGTCTGGATTCTGAACAGTTGTGATTTGACCTCCAATGTGTGGGACTTGGATAACAGCACCTGGAGGAGAGAACGACCCGTTCACAAACCCAAGGAGATTCTGACCAGATAAGAATGACTCGAACTGAGATTTCCATGAGATGTAGTTTTTCTGGTTAAGCTTTAGAGTAACACAGTTTGAGATGTTTAATGCAGGAAAAGGAAAAGAGTAGAGTTCCATGGATTGATTAACCTGGCTCTGATACCATGAAGAGAGTAAGATATTATTTCATTTCTTCTTATTCACTTAATTTCTGTTACAAGCATTGAGCATGTATATATAGCAAAGGTATTTAGGGTTTAGGTTTCCCCTTTGCAGCCAAGTATTGCAAACCTATTGGCTAGCTTAATTTGGTTGTTACTGCTCAATTGCTTTTGCTTTTTCAGCTTGTCTTGTTGTGTGTCTTGTTCCAATTGTAGCTTTGGTTCAGCCTTTGACTTGTCTTCTTGTGCAGGAAGCTTCTGGATCTTGGTTGTGTTGTTGGGCTGCGTACTGGGCTTAGGCATGTAAACTTGCTTGACATTCTTGTTGGGCTTCTGAGTGTTTAGGCCCGTTTGATGGTGAGACAAAAGTTTACCTTTTGTCACGTTGACCGACACTTCCTCTTTCTTCTCATTTTCTCCAACAGATCTAATCTGTACTTGCATCTGAGCTTTTGTTGGTGATCCATGGTGATCGGTGGGAATCCTGCTTATATCTTCAAAGTGTAGATTTCCTAGAACATTGTTACATAAACCATGTTTTCAATATTTAAATCATATATTGATTTACTATAAAGCATATAAAAATTGAACTATTTTACTTACATTATTAATATAAAAAAAACTATGGTTCTGTATGCACAGATATATACCAACCAGACCTTTTGTTACCAACAAATTTCTGATTTAGTTGCATTAGGCTTTGTAATAAAATCTCCTTTCACTCTAAACATGTTTGTCTGAAATTATAACACAAATATCAATATAATAATTATTCAGATTCTAAAGCATTAACTATACGTACGTTCGTTTTTGAAATAAGCGATACACACAAAAATAAATAATTAGGATTGTATTATATACAAAGAAAAAAGAGGTGGATATTATAAGCATTTACCTTGTTAGTTCTTCCGAAATCCTTTTCAAGTCCTATCTCACGAATGAACTTTATTGGTTTTTTTGAGGGAAGAAATTGTCAAACTCTTTTTTCTACCTCCCCTTCTAATCTCAGCTTTTTCGTTTACTGACTTGACTACACTAAGAAGACCTTCCATTGACAAAGTCTTTTGTTCAGCAGCATTTTGAATATCCATGTTGTACCCGAATTTCAAGATCTTACGGAGAACTCTCGCCCAACAATCATCTGCAGACAAACATAGCATTATTATTAATATATCAACTGTATAGCTAGAGTTTTAGTTTAATAAAAAGTTGGTTTAAAAGCCAGATTGGTTTTTTGTTTAACATATATATATGTTTTATTTTCATATTAATCCAGAAATTATGCAAATACTGTACGTATAATACTCGGAAGAAATTAAATATGCTTTTTGATTGATTTATTTATATACCAAGAAACAGCCAATTCCAAATTTCCAAACACTACTCAGTTTTAAAAATTGCAACTCTTTCAATCAACAAAATGAAAAACATAATCGGACCACAATTTCTAAGAGTATCTATATATATTAAACACGGAATTGCATTAATTATTACGCTATATAGAAATTGTTGGTACATAAACTACTGTATATATGTATACATAAATTATATAGTCTACTACGAGTAATATTGTACCTTCTGATTGCTCTTCAATCATTCCAAGCAAATGTAAGTGTGTCGGAGGTCCAATCGTGGACAAGATGACTCCCATCCCCAAATTCCTGTAAAAAAGTGTTGATTTATTGTATTTATGAGCTCTTGTATAACAACATTGCCAATAAAATAAAGGAAATAAAAACAACAACAAAAAAAAGTTGAGAACTTGACACAAACGCTCGGACTCTTTGAGGTTCATCAAAACTTTCTAAGTTTAGGACCGAAGAGAGAGTGAGGGACCTGAGGAAGAAAAGCTTTTTCAGGGAAGAGGGTGACAGTGATGTAAATGACCAAAAGTCGAATTTATCTCCTTAGCTTTTCGGTTAATTATTTGGTAAAGGTATTTTTTTATAGAAGAATTGGAAATTTAAATGATGTTTTTATTCCAAATAATATTATACATGTCAAAAATGAAAATGTAGAGATTCTACTATTATTCACTAAAAATTGTTTCTTAACATTTCAAAAAAATATATATTAATCATTGTATATTCTTAATATATAATTTTTGAACTTAATTTTGTTGTAACAAAAAAAATAGAGATGGGCAAAACATTAACCGAAAACAAATGAAACCAACATTGATCAAATCGAAATAAAATAAATTTTGTAATATTAATTGAAATGGTACATGCATGAATTTTTACTTTGATAAGTCGAATCAAACTAAAAGAATGAAGTGGACTGCAAATACATCAAATCTGAAACCAAACCAAATTTCAATAACCTTAACATACAAATTCTGTACAGGACCGGACCATACTTGATTTTTGTGCAACTATAAAACCGAACCAAAAAACTCATTAATTATAGCCTGAATCCGTATAGTATTAGTGACGGGTCTTTCATTATAACCAAAATGCTATAGATAATCATCTCAATAACCCCAAGTTTTCAATATACTAACATGATACCAATCAAAATTGTATTTCTAATCAAATAAATATTTTAAACCTGGACCGATCGAGTGGAATTACGAATCAAATTGAAAATGAATGTTAGTAGTTTTACTTATAGAGTGCAGTGATTTCTTTCTTTAAGAAATTACAATTTTGAAAAAAAAAATCGAATCCAGTATATAAATCTGGATTGATCACTGTGTATGTTAAAATCTAAGTATTTATACAACTAGATTTTAACCCGCGGTACACTGCGGGATTATGTATTTTTGTATATTTTATATAACTTACTAAAAAAACATTATGTTGGATCAAATATATGTTTTAAACTCTTTTACAATAATATTGAGATATTTGTAATTTTATTTTCTTTATCTATTTAAAAATTCTTATTTTCATTTGAAATTTAATTAATCAAAATTCTTTTATTTTGGAATTTAATCAATCAAAATTAGTTGTTGTGAAAGTAAACATATGTTAATATGTATAATACTTTGTAGTTAGTATAAAATGAATTAAATTTTATTCACCAATTTGAAATTAGTTAGTTTTGTCTATGAGTATGATGGAACGGGTTAGTGTTGGTTTTTAACTCCTTTCGTATAAAATTAAGTTTTAAAATATTTTGTTTGTGTTTTTAGAGCAACCCATAAAAATATATAAGTGTACTAATATTACCTAATTCCCATCACATACTTATGATTATTTTTAGTCTAGGTTCAGACCCGTGGATAAAAAAAATAGTTATTAAAAAAATAGTTAGTTTTGTATCTGAGTATGATGTAGCGGGTTAGTATTGGTTTTTAACTCCTTTCATATAAAATTAAGTTTTAAAATATTTTGTTTGTGTTTTTAAACCAACCCGCAAAAATATATAAGTGTACTAATATTAACCTAATTCCCATCACATTCTTATGGTTATTTTTAGTTTAGGTTTGGACCCGTGAATAAATAAAATTTTCCTTAAATTATTGTTGCTTTTTAGTATTGTGCATATGTTAAATTGCTAAAATCTGTATTTACACAGATTTAGTTTTATTATCACAAATTTAGTAATATTATTGATATTAGTCATATGACTAAATTTGATATATTCACTATTTAAATTGTGCAACAGGATATATATATGATAATTTGTTAAAAATGCCCCTTTTGATAAACCCCTTTTCAAAAATACCATCTTTTTTGACCATTTTTACTTATGCCCTCTTTTAATTTTTAATGACCATTTTACCCTTAGATAAAATTATTTTATTCAATAAAAAGAAAAACAAAATTTTCCCGCCAAAAACTTTCCGACATATTTTCCCGCCAAAAATTTTTCAAAAAAATTTTCCCGCCAAAAATTTTTTTGTCAAAAAACTTTTTATAAAAAAATTCGAAAAAAAAAAATTTCCCGCCAAAATTTTTCCCGCCAAAAAAAATTTACAAGGTTTTTAAAAGGTTTTATAAGGTTTCTACCTTATAAAAGCCTTATAAACACCTTGTAAAGGCTTTTATAAGATTTTTTAAAGAGTTTTAAAAGGTTTTTTAAACAACTTGTAAACGTTTTTACAAGATTTTTAAAAGGTTTTTAAAAGGTTTTAAAAGGTTTTTAAAAGGTTTTCAAATGGTTTTTAAAAGGATTTTTAAAAGGTATTTAAACACCTTCTAAACCCTTTTACAATGTTTTTAAAAACCTTGTAAAAGTTTTTATAAAATTTTTAAAAGGTTTTTAAACACCTTTTAAATGCTTTTAAAAAGTTTTTAAAAGCGTTTACAAGGTGTTTAAAAACTTTTTAAAGCATTTACAAGCTTTTTAAAAGCATTTACAAGGTTTTTAAAAGCGTTTACAATGTGTTTAAAAACCTTTTAAAAACCTTGTAAACGCTTTTAAAAGTTTTTTAAAAGTATTTACAAGATTTTTAAAAGGTATAAATTTCAATATTTTTGGCGGGAAAATTTTTCGATTTTGGCGGGAAAATTATTTTTTTTGGCGGGAAAAAATAATTTTTTCGGGAAAAATTTTCGATTTTGGCGGGAAAAAAAATTTTGGCGGGAAATTTTTTTGGCGGGAAAATTTTTTCGATTTTGATGACTGTACATTCTTACTGTCACTCAAAAAGGGTAATTTGGTCATTTTGTATATAAAAAGGGGTAGTTTTAAAAATGGTCAACATGAAGGGGTATTTTTAAAAAGAGATATGGAAAAAGGGGCATTTTTGAGAATGCCCCTATATATATTTGTATTTGACATCATAACTCTATAAATGACACATCTTTTTTAGTCAAAAAACATATACTCCCTCCGTTTCAAAATATAAGATGTTTTGAGTGAAAGCACGCAGATTAAGAAATAACCACTTTAAAAAACTTCAACCACTCATAAACAAGACTGCATAAAAAAAATAATAAGAAAATATAAAAGTAATCTAAAAGTTACTTAAAAAGTTGAAAACATCTTATATTATGAAACAAAGAAAAACCTCTAAAACATCCTATATTATGAAACAGAGGGAGTATCATTTTGTGGAAGTTAAAACAAAATATATATATATAGTATAATAAAATCATACATTATTAGTTTTTTTATATTTTTTTCTACCCATTTTGACATCAATTGATCTATCCATTTTAACATAGAAAACATTAAACAATTTATGTATAATGGAAAACATGTATAATGCCAAACCAATTATGGAAAATCGAAATTAAATAAGGTAAGATACTATAGTTTTTTTTTTCATTAAAACATTTTAAAACTTGTAATTAAAAAGGAAAATAGAAATTGATATTGTTCAGATATTTAGGGAAATATATATTTTCATACTCGATTTTCCTAATTTGATTTTTTAAAAAATTTTTTTTGTATTAAATGTTTTAATTACAGTGGCATTTTATGTAAATAAGTCTGAACTCCAAACATTCTTCTGAAAAATGCTGTGAAAATAATAATATAGATTAAGCAGGTGTAGTGTAATTTATATAGGGTGATCCGGTTTTTATATAAGATGAACAGTTTATGTTGGAAACGGCAAACCCTCTGTTCATAACTTCATATCATCAGACTGTGATATGTTTAACCCATCAAATTTATAAGATGAATAATAGTTCAAATATCAAAAAGGAAAATTGGCAAGAGTAACTAATAAAAAAACCAAAATTTAATAACTGACTGCTCTAAGGGCATGTTTATAGGGGGATCAGGTGAGGGTGTTCTTAGAGGAGAAATATTGTAAAAATATTGTAAGATCATGTCTTAAGAACTTTTGGTAAAGAGTTAGTTATTGGGAGAACAGGTATAAGATCTTAATATTTAATAATATAATATTCAAATTCCAAATTTAAAAATGTTTAATAAATACAAAGATTAATGTTTAATAAATAATTTAAGAATGTTTAAAACTATTTAATAATATAATGTTTATTAATATTCTTATTAAACAAATTACAATTATAAAAATTTATAAAATAACATTTTAATTGCAAACTTATAAAACTAAAAGCTCTGTAGTTTAGATTAAACCGGTGAGGTTTTTGTTAGAAAAAAAAACAAAGAAGAGTTTCATTATATAAACTCAGATATTATCTTCTACACTTGCAAACTGAGACATCAAAGATTAAAGGCAAATCCAGACTAAGAAAAAGAGTTATGGACTCACATAGACTTTAAGAAGCCAACAAAGATTCAACTTTTGCAATCTGTTCTTCCTCTGTGGCTTTAGTCGGACTCTTGTTTGCCTCCTCGAACAAATCATGGTCCCATTTCTTCTCATTCCTTGTCCAGCTTCCGTTAAACCCACTTCGCTCATTGCTGCGGAATCTGTTGTCTCTATCAGCAGCAACAACTCTGTCTGCTTCCCGCACCTCTCACACCATCTCTGTTCCACACTCTGTCTCGTCCCATTGCTGGTCTCTCATGTCTTTCTGAATGCATATTGCTCCTCCAGTTTCTCTCGTTCTGTCGGCGATGGTTTAGATTCTGTAAACTCCTAGAAACTCACAAGAGAAAAAACATCTACACACATAACAAGCAATACCAGGACCAGTATTATGAGGAGTATACACATATTGTATACATTAGACCAAAAACTCCTAAAACCTCACAAGAGCAAAAACATCTACACACACAGAACAAGCAATACCAGGACCAGTAACAAAAATCAGATGGAAAATAATCAAAAGCTTTAGGAACCTGATGATATGATCTAGGACGAGACTGACGTGGTTTATGCTCTGTGACAGTACCATCACCGACATCCAAATCCTTGTTACTCAAAAATCGTTCAGCTTCAGGTTTGCCATCTCTTCTTGATCTCTTGGGGCTAAAGACAAAACATAAATGATTAGTAGCGTACCCTCTGTGATAAGAGCTCTATAGTAAGAGTGAAAAGCTGGCTAGAGAACCACTTCAAAAACTAGTACCAAGATTAACTATTGTGCATTTCATCACTCATGTTTAAGCTCTACACAACTATTGACCATCATCTTCTGCAAATAATCTCTACTTTACGAGAATGAACTGTGGCCAAATTAAGTAGATTAGATGAAGATACAAAGCAAAATCACTCCAACGATAAAACTACAACAGTGACAAAGCATAAATCTCACAATAATCAGCTTGCATTCCGATTTCTATACAAAAAAAATATACACGAGCTTCCTCGTTGTTCGCGATGAAGGTAAAGAGTAGGATTCCCCAGAAGAATTTGAGTGTAAAGATGAAAGAGTAAGCGAAGCAGGCAGACCTGGGTTCGCGATCGATCCTAGAACGCTGGCGTTTAGGGTCTGAATCTTTGCTCTCCCGCCTCGACATGGTTCCTCTTCTCTTCTCTTCTCTTCTCCCTCGAGAGATTTTTAGGGCTTTTACTATAAAACTCTTCTCCCCTTCCCGGACAGAGGAAAAGACGATGAGAAAAAAAAATCTCTCGTGAAATCGCCTGTTCGATTTTTCAGAGAGAAGAAGAAAAGTAAAAAATAAACGTCGAATGAAATGAAAAAAAAATTAAACATTTCTTTCGTTTACGAGCTGACACGTGGCAGAAGAACACATGAAAGAACAGATCTTAATTAAGATCATTTCAGCTGATCTTGTGGGCACTATTCACTAAATTTTAATTTTTAAAAGCCAAGATCAGGTGAGGTGATCCCTCAATAAACATGGCCTAACCATATACTTAATATATTTGTATATACAATATACAAATATATATCATATTAACCCTACTATACCCATATCAACTACCACCATACCCATCCCTACCACCACCAACCACACCCCCTCTACTTCCTAAGGGCATCTTTATAGGGGGAACTATTTTGGGTGTTCTTAGAGTAAATATATTATGAAAATAATGTAAGATCAGTAGTTAAGATCTTTTGTTAAAAAGTTAGTTATACATATTACAATTATAAAAACTTATAAAATAACATTTAAATTGCAAACTTATAAAACTTTTACTAAAATTCAGAATACAATACCAAAATTTTATGAAACAAAAAAAATTAAAAAAAGAAAAAAAAACATATTACTTAATTAAAGCACACAAATATTTTATTTAATTAATATATAGTTTAATGTCCAAATTTATTCTATATATTCTCAATCAAATCCTCTTTTAATTTGTGAAAAATTGTTTACAAAAAATAATATCCATTCACAGCTTGCCACATCAGCTTAGAACTGAGCCAAGAACAGTTCTACATTAAGAACTGATCTTGGTGTTCTTATGCCACTATTCATTATTTTTCTAATTTTTTTGGGCTAAGAACACCCTTGGTGTTATGCCTATAAGGGCATCCTTAATGGGAGAACTTTTTTTTGTGTTCTTAGATTAAATATATAGTGAAAATAATCTAAGATCAGTTGTTAAGATCATAGGTAAAAAAAATGGGGGAACTAATTATGGTGTTCTTAGAATAAAGATATAATATTTATAAACATTTTACAAATTATAAAAACTTTTAAAATAACATTTAAATTGCAAACTTATAAACTTTTACTATAATTCATATACAATACTAAATTTTTATGAAACAAAAAACATTGTAAATAAAATGTTAAAGAAAAAACAAACATACAACTCTTGTTGTTGTTGTTGTTGAGCCTTGAGGAGGAGCAGCTGAATTCATAGTCATGTCCGTTTGTACTGCTTGCTGCTGCGTTGGAACGGCTTGACTGCTACCAAGGAACTGGCTTGCAAGAAGCCCGGCTAATGTGGAGCTCTGCATACCCGTACAAAGCGAGATAGTCCGGCTAACTTCTTCCTCTTGCCTGGTTAAAAGATCCAACAACATAACTCAATAAATTTTCAAAGTTCTATGGATTAAGGAAAATATTGAAGAGATGCAAGAAAATAATATGGATTAAGGATTTACCGTAAGCCTGGGATCTTAGAGAACCAATATCCCAATACAAATGCTACTGCATGGAATGTAACAATTGGAATAATCAATCCAAGACCTTCAGCTGATAGAATCTGACTGTGATTTATTGAAAGTGGGCTTCCAATGCACAATGAAGTGCATACCATAGCAACAAACGACATCACAGGTTGAATAACAGTGACCAGAGGCTTTGCATAAGTATTTAACACAAGGCCAAGAGTGACTGGAACAAGCACCACCTACAAGATAGTAAACCTTTCGTTGGACCTCAAAAGAGAAGAATGATAGGGTTCTTCAACATCATATTCCAAACCTCGTTACTTGTAGTATGGACTTGGACATGGCAACTGCATCAACAGGAACTACCGATCCAATCAGAAGACCACTTAGCAAAGGGGTAAAGAGTACAGATGCGATAGTTGTCGCACTAGTGAGAAGAATGCTCATGGCTACATCTGCTTTGCTCAAAGAACTCGCGTAGCTAGATAACTGAGCCCCTGCCACACAACATGTGAGTACAAAACCAGCATAGAAGGTCCTCGGCATCCCAAATGCATTAGCTACTAAAACCCCAAGGAGCGGTTTCAGAACATACTGAGCAACAAACCCAACAGATAGCGGCACAGGTCTGCATAAAACACAATGTTCTCAAGATCTGCTAAAACTAATCCCCAAATAATCTCGTTTCCAGATACAGAAGCATAATCCTACTTAACCAAATTATCATCCAATCCAAATTTCAAACCCTAATTCCCAAATCCTTTCGTTTCACCAAATTGAAACCAAATCACCGACCTTCACCAACGGATCCGTCGCCCAAACCACCTCCACCTGCAACACACACATATACAAAGTACACTCCAATCAAACTCTACTTCCCCAAATTTTACAACAAATTCTACTTTTTTGTCAATTCGGATCCGGGAGATTGAACCGTAGATCTCGAATGGTGATTTCAGCTGGAGAGGTTGTTGGAGAGAAAGAGGAACGGTGAAATGAAAAATGAAAAATTTTCTTTCTTTCCAAAAAATCTCAACCAATGAGGTACTGCCACGTTCAATTAGAACTAGCTTTAAATCAGTTCTAATTGTAGAACAAAAAAAATGTTCTTAGACTACTGTTTAATTTATTTATGATTTAACTGGGCTAAGAACACACAATAGTTCTGCCGTTAATGATGGCCTAAAGATGGCCTAACAACCACCTCCTACCACCATCACACCATTTTCAGCCGCCGAACTCCAGCCAGAAAATCGCCAAAAATTGTCGGAATACCGCCAGAGTTCTGCCAGACCACCGCTGGGAACCGCCGGGCCACTGCCGTACCACCAGTAACCGTTGTACCAAAATGCCAAAGTACCATCTGACCACCGCTAGACCACCGTCCACCACCACCACCATTCACCCCTATCCTTAAACCATAAAACCCAAAATTGTAATTTACCCTATCCTTGATTTTAATTTTCTAATTTTTTCAAATAGACTAATTATATTATTTGTTAGGTTTTTTTTTTTTCTGGTTATTCAGCAAATTTCACCCTATAAAAAATTAGTCTTGTGACTAAAAAAAAAAATGCAATCCAAACCATCACTGTTCTTTTTGTTTTTGTGTGCGGTCAACTTCCATCACACTGTTCAAGCTAGAACCATATCAAATTAAAGCAATTGGTTTGTTGATTGAGATACTTGATAGTTGATACGCACCGTATAGTCGTGAAAGTTGTTTGGGGTTTTAACTGGGTTTGATCCATACAATGCCTGGCCCATATTTTCTTTCGAAAGAAATTGCTACTGAGTGGGGCATATCTGTAAATTATACAGCCAACGAGTATATCATTCATTCATTAATTTTGGTATACGTGTGTGTGTATCATCGTCTCTCTCTCTCTAGTTGGTGGAATTCCCAAATCGTGTTCAGGGATATTTTCTAGGGTTTGTTCGTTTCTGCGGCGACGATGATAACTACCATGATAAGCTGCGATGTGATGGACAAACGAGCTTCAGCGTCGGTTGAGGACAAGCTTAACTTGTTGCCGATGAAAAAGCAGAAGCTCGACGAGGGATACTTTGAAACCGAAACCGAAACCGAGACCGAGAGCGAGAGCGAAGGCGAAGTAGAAGACGGGATGGATTACAGAGGGTTAGAAGACGTGGAAGAATCGGAACCGGAGTGGGATGTGGACAGCTTTGATGGTCGGGAATACGAATCAGATGCAGAGATTCGTGACAGCTTTGCTAACGAGAATGATTACATGGAATACCGCGAAGAAAGGATCCAGGCTCTGGAGGATAGGGTACGTAATTTCAATGCCATCGTTTCTTCCTAAACAAACTAGTAGCTATATCTCTGTCTGCCTTCAATTTCCTTAAAAAAGTCTTCTTTTTTTTGGTAGGGGTTTTTACCAGATCCATTCAATTTCATTTGCGCTATTCAGAATCTGGATGGACCAGCTTATGGAAACATGACTAATAGGGAGTACTTGGCGGGTCTTGCTTCCATGTGCGTTAAGAAACTCAACGAGGTTAAGGTCAGTTGTACTCCGATTAGAATCAAGCTTTGTTTTTTTTTTTCGTTTCTTCAGAAAGTAAATATAAGATTGGATCATTTTCTTTTTCTTTTCTTGTTTACTTAAAGGGAAAGACTGTGGAATTTGATAGTATTGTGAGAGCCACTACAAATGCTGGAGGAGCTAGTTGGAAGCTGTATATAACGTTTATGGCTCGGGAGTATCCGAGTGGGCCTCTCGTGGAGTATCAGGCTAAGGCCATGAATTTCGTTGGACAATCTCGAGATCCTGTTCCCATTCTCTGCAGACCAGCCCCTACAAAACCCGTTATCTAAGACTTACATAGGTAAGTATATATATGTTAAGTCATTTTGCTCAGTGGGAACAACTTAGTTGTTGTTTTAATCTGCTGAAGAGCGAATGTAGTTTTGGAAGGTTCTCTTGTTTTGAAATTTCTAATATTTTCAAGCTTAATTGCAGATGGTTATGTTGATGTTTTGGCTACCAGAAGAGCGAGGCTTCCAGCTATAGTTAAAGCTACGAGTTGGATCTGGGTGGACTTTGTTTTATCTCATTGTTTGCTGTGTAATATGACCTAAACCTGTAACTTAATAAGTTGTGCGATATAATTATGAAGTTTAATGGTTAATGAATTATGTTTCTTTATATATATAGTTTAAGAGTGGAGAGTTATACTGTCAGATAATACAGTCATTGGTCACTATAATAGAGGTTGTTGATTAGCAACATTGGTGTGATAGACGGCATTTTCAATTCCATTTGGATCATCAAGAGTTTGTTACTGAAACCATTTTCAACATAGCATCACTGCAAATATGTTCCAAAAAGACACTACTTGATTTAAGAAAGGGAAATATGACCAGACATGGTCTATTGTCTTTAAGTTTCAAAGTTTTCTAAACAATTAAGCTAGAGCCTCTTCCTTCTTCTTTTTGTCGTTAATCACTTCAGCTAGGTAGAACATATCACAAGTGTCTGTAATTATAATCCTGCCGTAGCCACCATCTCCCCAACCAGTCCCCCATGTGTTTTGCACAAGAAAAAACAACTCATCCTCTTTAGTCATCCCGTACCCAACAATTGTAAGTGCATGTTTGTGTGCTCCAACTTGTGGCTTAGGTACCCTGTAGATTCCCTGAAAATGTTTGACAAAAATTGACGTTTCAACTAGTTGCTAAATACATAATATTGTATAATTCGAATCTAAGTAATTCCTTAACTTACCTTCTTAAGTCCCCTAAGACCCTCATCTACATCAACTGTTAAACCTACAAGACCTATGTTCACCTTCTTGGCTATATCTTCGGCAGTTGAATTTTGTACACCAACAAACCTACCTTTAATGGCATAGGCCTTACCTGCTCCACCCTACAAAACAAATATTTTTGATTTTGGAATTGAATGAAATATATACGATAACATAATAATTATGCATTTACACTTTAAAACTAATATTGGTATATAGAACTTACCAAAAAAACATATCTATATCCAGAATCCAAGTATATGTCTAAATATTTACCTTCTTTCTTCCATCAATTTTTTCGATTCCTTTCAGACATATATGGTCCATTGCCTTCCTCAAAGAGCCCACAGCCATATCATCGGTATCCAACTTCTTTTGAGCCATACGCTCACCTGGTTTCTGTTTCACCTTTTCAGCAAAACTATCTATATCCAGAAATTTGTGTTGAGCAATGGGACGGTTCTTGTTGTAGGTAAACTCTAGTATTTTTCCTAAAACTAGAGCCCAACAGATAGCTGCATTTCAAAACAAGATTTAATTTTATCAGTCCTAAGTCCTAACCAAATAAAATATACTCGATTCACTATCTCTAGAATTAGAGTTCAAATCAACAACCAAAACACTCAAACTATAACTTGGAATTGACATATTTAACTATGCACAAAATTTTAAATTTAATAGTGATACCTTGTACTTGTTTGACAATTTTACTAAGTAAAGCTCTGTGTGAGTGACTCCAATCTTTGATAAGGTAACTGCCGTCACCAAAATCCTAATAAAAAAATGAAGGTGAATGTAAGTTAAAGAAAATAAACAAGAACTATGAAGTACAAAAAAAATGAAAAAAATTTACCCGTGGTGGATGTTCATTAACTTGTGGTTGTGGACAATCTTGTTGGGCTTTCCGGCGAGCTTCTGCTTCAGCTTTGCGTTCATTTGGAACGTTCTTGCCCTTACCTTTTCCGCCACCTGCACCGATACCACCAATCCTTCCCGCACCAACACCATCACCATCATCTTTCTTTTCCATTATAATATTCTCCTTGAAACAATAAAAAAAACAAAGTCATTTATAGAAGTTTTATATACTACCATCAGTACAATTACATGAACAAGTAAGAAAGGTTTCCTATCTATGGAATCATCTTAACATTTTATAACTCTTTTTATATCAATATCTATATCTTATAGTAATCACACAATTAGAATACTAATCACCATAATTATTCTGTCACACTACTTTGATTTATGATGCTTACAATGTCATTCTCAAATATCTAATGCGTTTTCCAAAATATGCAGATGACATATATAACAAGCCTAAGCATGTAACTATTTATTTATTCAGAGCATATAATATAACAGGTAAGAAGAGTTTTGAAAGACCTTTCTTAATTGGCAGTTGGCACTCCTCGCAAGTTATGCAGAAATTTGTAATTCGTGAAGGTTACTTTCCCTTATCTTCTATCCATGTTTCGAAAATCCTGAAAAAAGTCAAATATGTTAAGTAAGCTTAACCAAAAAAAAGTAATGAGTATATTACGGATGAATGAAAACTAATTAATTATATCAAATTCGATGAGCATATCGTGTATATGATTAGTCATTGCAATAACACACACACACTACTCACACACATATAGTTTTTTATTTATTTGATGAAGTAAACAAAAATCAAAACGACTAACTACATTAAGAAAACCTAAGCTTTTCTTCTTTAATTTGACCATTCATAGAAAGCCAAAAAGGCATTGAAATAGCAGTCGATTAGATATTTGCTACATTAAAAGTAACTCACTCATCTCTTTCCATCAAAACAGATCTAAGAACATCAGGAATGTCATCATCACCGTATATATTAATAACAGACCCATCAAAAAAAACAAATCAGAATCTGAAAAATAATGAAAAGACACTACAGTCTATAGTAGCGATCGAGTGCAAAGTAGTTCAGTCACCTCCTATACCAACCCTATATATTTCGAGAACAAATCTATAGTTCTTTGGTTCATGACAAAGCTTATTAAATACACATTAATGTTACAGAAAGAACTATGGAAAGCAGATAAACTTTTTCTTAGTTTGTTTTTAGTTTTTATAATCAAACCCTACAAATCATGGGAGCACAAAAATCCAAAAAGTAGGAACTTTTCAAACAAAACCCCAAATCTTGTAAGCTATAGTGTATATAGTTCATGTATTCAAACGCCCTAAAACCCACCAATGTGTAAAAACAACAGAATCCCCAAAATCATGTGACCTTAAGAAGAAGAAAAAATAATGAAACACCCAATAATAATGTATATAAAAAAAATCAGGGAGCTTTAAAATCCAAAAAGTATGAACTTTCCAAACAGAGCCCCAAATCTTGTAAGCTAGTGTATGCGTGTATTTAAACGCCCTAAAACCCATGGAACCCCAAAATGTACATAAACAATTAGAAATCCTAAATCTTGTACCTTTAAGAAGACAAAAAAAAAAAAGATGGAACAACAAAAAATGTATATAAGAAAAAATCATGCAAAAAGTAGGGATTTTTCAAACTAAACCCCAAATCTTGTAAGCTAGCTTATGTATTCAAACCCTAAAAACCCCATAGAATCCCAAAACCCGAGAATGTACATAAAACAGAAACGCCAAATCTTGATACTTTAAGAAGAAGAATAAAAAGATGGAACAGCTTAAAAAAAAAGAAAAAAAAAAAACCAGATACCTAAGAGAATATTGAAGAATGAAGATGTTTTAATTTGGGAGAAATGAAGGTGACTGACCCATAAAGGAGAAAGGGAGAGTGAGGGGGAGGGCACACTAAAGACAAAAAATGAAAGTATCATTGCTTTTTAATATAACGGATCTCTTCATATAAATTTGCATATTATTCAATATATATGTTCAATTTAGTTTTATCTCTTTTTATACATGAACCTATAGCAAATATATTTTCTAACATGTAGTCCATAAAATAAAGTAAAATCCAAAACTGTCTTTTATTTAAAATAGTAACTAACAGATATATAGTTATATTATTAAATACTTTTGTATGTTAGTTACTATTTTAAATAAAAGACAATTTTCTTTTTTTCATTTGAAACTTTTGTATGTTTTATCCAAAATTAAAACCAAACTGTACATAAGTTCTTTTAACATAAAGGGAATCGTACGTATAAACTTGGATTTAGTCTAAAACAGTATACTTGCTGAAATGTCCGATCGAACGTATCGAGTGTTCATACAATAACATAATAAACTGAGTTTCCTAAAATTTTCATTAAACCTTTTAAATTACAATGTCTCGTCGATGTTATAAATATATATATATATATATATATATATTCGTAGTATACAGTAGAGTTCATTAAGAACGTTTGAAAGCAGAAAATACTCTATTGTATCGAGTTGTACAAACATACGTGTACAATTCTAGCATGGAGAGAGAGGAAGGGTAGGACTAGCTAGGGGTATGGGGGCGACTGGCGAGAGATGAGAACGATGAACTTGGTTCTGTTCTCATACAATGTAGGAGGAACAAATAAGATCATTACTTGCTGGTCATATATGCTCACAACAACCAATGTTTACATCCCAATGGGTTGTGGACTATTTTAAGAAAATAATATAAGGTTGATAATATGATTGATCAGGTAGTAACTAGGTACCTTGGTTTGCATTACTTATTAATAAGAGTAATTAACAAATTACTAGATCGTCATTGACTTGGTAGATATTATTTTTAATTAATCAAAAAAAAAAATACCAGTAATTAAAACATGGCCTATACAAGTCAATATCTCTGTCTCATCAACTTGTCCCGCCTGCAGGTAAAAAAATATGCATCATGAAAACATCCAACCAATGGATAAAAGCATATTGTAGACTTGTAGTTAGGTGTAATTACAAAAAAAAAAAAGAATATAAAAAAAAAACTAAAGTTCATAAACTATAAGTAATATTTATGTAGGAAAAATTAACGTTTTCAAATGACAATATGACAATATCATATCATCATAGAACGATTTGTAGCAATATCTTATTAGCATAGATTATGACAACGATTGAGTATATTTTGCATAGGCTGTAATGGGAGATTTTTTATATAATATGGGGCTATGCATGTATATTTTTTAAGATTTAGTTTAGCTTCTTCTTTTTTACTTTTATTTTTAATACCAATATTGTGGTAATATATATATTCATGATGAAGCCATATAGAGAGACGTGTATGAGAAAATAGTAATTTTCTTTTGTGTTCTTTTTTTGTTGCAAGGCAATCTCAACACAAAGATTAATTAATACAACAAACAAAAGTAAATAGACAGGAGAAAAAAAAAACAATAGAAAAGCACATTTTAATCTTCAAGATTTGCCGCATTTTAATCTTCAAGATTTGCCGCAAAACAAAGTTAAATTTTTCAAATTCTTTATCAATATTAGGATACATTTTTTATAACATAGGTTAAGGTTACATTTCATAAATAAAGGCATCTCCACCAAGGAGTACTCTTCAAAATACTCTTCATAAAAAATTAATATAGAGAAGAGAGAAAATAAGAAAAGAAGAGGATCGATGCTCAGAGTAGTTACGGAAGAATCGTTTCTCACATTTTTCTGACAGATGTCATTGAGTTATTGGTTAAAATTAATAAAAAATAAAAAATATATAAATATAATTAAAATAATAATATCTTTCTTGTTTAAAGCAATCTTCTAGGATTGCGATGGTCTAAGCAACTCAAAAATCAGCAAGGATTGGATATAAAAGGGTACTTTGGTCCAAGTTAATCAATGATTCACCCCAAGCCCGTTCAATGAATCATATTCATACCATGAAGAACCATCGACAAAAGACAATTTAATTTTGCAACTGCGACTAAAGTTACTGATGAGCCACAGTTTTTTTTGTTCTCTCTCATAAAACAACAATAGTTCTATGATTGATTTGAAAGGTAAGTTTCAGAAACAACATAATTCCAATTTTTATATATACTTTATTACAATAGAGGTGATAGGGAAATCATAACCCTACAAACCTATAACAAAAGAAAAGACAAAGAAGCAAAATGAGGCTGCAATGTATTAAATATAGATTCCTATCAGCGCGACGATAGACAATGTCACTATCAACAAATGAAAGGTGGTAAAATTGATTTTACATTTTACTTTTTAGGGTCAGAGATGAAGCATGGGTCGTCTTCCTGTATTTTTTGGTCAGCGACTGACCCACCCGATGGTAAAATGAAGAAGAGAATAATATGAAGTATGAAGTGTTGTAAAAAAGAATGTTAATTTGAGATATTTAGTTTTCCACAACTTTTTTTTTTGTTTTTTGGGTAAAAGGTTAAGTTTTATACCAATTTTCTGATTTTGTTTTTCTGTGCATGTTATTACAACTTATTGAAAGCAAAAAATCCATGGTTTTTAAAACTAGAAAGACCAGAAGAAGAAAAAATCTACTGTAAGTCTTACTTAATTAACCTAATATTTTTCTATCTAAACCCTAATAAACCCAGGTTAATTTTTAATCACCTTTTCTCGTCTTCACGTTTTTTCGCATATTAAAAAAAGGAACATTTCCAATAACATTTGGTTGGGTCGAATCGGATCCGGTCCGGGAAGTGTCGGGTCGGGTCGGGTTAGAACAAAATTGAGAATCCAATTGAGAATTTTGGGGGCTTTATTATTCGATAAAATCCGGAGATTAGTCTCTGAATTCCCAAAATGGAGAATCCATCATCATCGGAACCCGAGATTCCCTCCGTCGCTCCTCCCAGTGACGGCGTTCAACGCCAGGATCCCCAAGTTCTCGAGCATTCGTATGTTTACTCCAAATCTTTTCACTCTTGCTTGCTTCTGCGCTTTGGATTTTTCTCTCCGATCGTTAATGTTGATAGTTCATATAGTGTTCCTGAGCTCTACTGTGCAATTCTAGTTTTGTTTCTTCGATATATCTGCGTTTCGAATCGATGAAAGTCACTTTTTTGACGGTTCAGGATCTAGCTTTACTCTAGTTTGTCAAAACTTTTGCTTACGAGTGAGTTTATATCTGATTTAAAGTTTATTATGCTGCTCGCATGACCTCCTTATATGTTTAGGAGGAGGATAATGCCAGAAGAACACTACTCAGGTTAATAATTTTTTAGTCGGCTGCTCGGTCACGAGTTCTGGCCTTTAGCTTCATAGATCTCAAATATCTGATGATTAAGTTTGTTGAGGTGTCAAGTGTCACTACCTCATCTCTGTGCTGATACAGATCCATCTTTCTTTTGCAGTGGAGCTGACCAGAAAGCAGATATTCCTGAGGAAGAAGTAAAGATCACACTAGAAGCAGTAGCATCTACCGGGAAGTTCTGGTAATACCACTTTTTTGAATAGCTATGAGTAGGGGCAATTGCTGGATTATGCACTTAAACTGGCATCCTATCTTATTATCCTTACCGTATTGTTCTATAGAGTTCAATTTTAATGATGCGTGGGTTTCTTTCTGAGTAATTCTGGGTTTTAGGGTCTCATCTCTGTTATGCTACATCTAGTTCACTGCTATCTTACCTTGTAATGATACTATAGGCAAGACTGGGAGAAACTAAAGGGAACGCTATCGTCTTGGTTGAAGAAGGTATGTACAGGTATACCAACTATGTGCTTAGAATATATATATATTACCATTCCACATCCATCCTGATTATTTCGATATTTTGCTATCTATGTGGTGCATTGTAAAAGGTTCTTTCGGAATATCCTGAGGCAAAAATGACTGATGAACAACAAAAGGAAGCCCTAGGAGAAACTTTCTTAGAGCTGGTTAGTCGATTGGATGAAGGTCTATACTCTATAGCTTCTCATTTGTTACTTTCATTGCCAAAAAGTATTGTGTAGATAATAAGAGTTTGAAATTGTGAGATGAGGCTTGGCTTAATATCTTAATCAATCAATTTTAATCTCATCATTTATAATCTATCTGTTCAAAATCGCTACTGAGAAAATCTATCTCGGAAACTTCAAGAAAGTAACCTGTGTTAATGAAATAAAATGGCTTGTCATTGTACACTGTGGGAAATAGGCATACGGTAAGAATTGTTTCAGGGGATTTGCAGTTCAGTTGTATAGGTTGTTTTATTTATGTATTTACAACTTTTGAGTGTTCTTGTTTACCCGTAGACCTTTAATCTTTCACCGTTTGAAGTATGTCTAATTGGTTTTCTGTTTCATTTGTCTTGTTTTGCAGCTCTTCTTAGTTATGATGAAGGCCCTCCATTTACATTGCAGAGGCTCTGTGAGGTAAGTAGATGCATTTGTTGGTCATGATTTACTTCAATGTCCGAGATGGCGAGATATCATGTTCTCATTAGCCCGTCATGATTTAATAATAAAACTTACTTGTTTGGTAATGTTAGAGGGTAAAATCGGTTGACTCTATACCTTCACTCTGCTATTCCCCCTCATGGATTTCTAAACAAACTTATTTTCTTGAATTTATGATATATATCAGGATTTTCCATGTTTTACAGTTTCTAATCATCTTACAAGTTCAGGAGAAATAAATTGTAATTGTAATTGTAATTCGTAACTCTTGCAAAAGTTGTAATTGTCAAAGCATGCCATTAAAGTGTCTTCTAAAAATCTGCACCTTATTTTGCTTGAGAGGTTATAAGCTTTTGGTTGAGATCATTACCACAAAGCTTTTTGATTGGTTTTTGTTTAACAGATCCTTCTGGCTGCAAGGACCATCTACCCAAAGCTCTCAAAACTAGCTCTTGCATTAGAAAAAGTATGAGTTTGAAATTCTTACCCTTGTGATTTTATACTTGAAATACACAATTCTTCATTAATTTTGTGGAAATTTGCAGAATTTGTTGGTTACTTCTATGTTAGCCATCAGTAAAGACCCACAATCACAAACCACTGAGGATCCAAATGCAGCAACCACAGACACAAAAACGGATGCTGCAAACTGGGCACCAAATGGAATTGAAGCAATGGGAGGCGATAAGGATGAGATAATGACAGAGGTAGACGAAGCAGATGTTGATGACGCAATGACTATTGACATGGAAACAATTGATGAACCATCAGAGACAATAACGACCACGAGTGAGAGTGAGACGCCAGGCGAAAGCAGTTAAGTGTCTGTTTTTGTTGTTACTTTCTTCTATTATTTTCAAATCATTTTTTGGGCATGTTTTGGTTTATTTACCGTGAGCTATCAACTATCGTCTGTAGCTACTGCACAACCACCATCGGATTCTGTAGCTACTGCACAACCACCATCGGATTCAATATCTGCAGAGGAGGGAAATTCGCGGTTGGCTTGAACGTGTACCTAGAGAGTCAAGAGTTTGAACATGATCAGCTTTGAATACTGATCCCGAATGTAATGCTTGTTCTACTAGAAGAAACTTGCTTTCAGTATATTAGTCTTGAGTAGCTTCGTGTGTTGGCGGATTTTTTGGTTTATAAGTAAGAAAGGCAAAACTTATTCGTACATGAGGTTCAGTTGTCAACTTCTACCAAAAAAAGGTTCAGTTGTCAACTTAGAGTAATCCAGTTGTTTGTGAGAGTTTGGGTTAACTCTGAATTAGTTACAAAAGGGCACCATTTTCAACTTTCTTATTTGCTAGACCGGGTGAGCCTGACCCTCTTTACATTCTCACGAAAATTGTAACGATGCAAGCAAAAAAGAAAAACAAAAAACATGATAAAATCGAAGGAATACATTATCTAGTATCTACCAAAATTTTGAAAAGACAAAAAGGGAAGATTTTTAGATGATACAAATTTTCATCAACAGAATATACATACAATGAAGCTCTCATGGCAGCATGATCCAAATTCAGAAGTAGCTTAACTGAGTCTAATATTGGCCACCATGAGAAGATAAATTTTCTTTCCTGAACAAAAATCTATGGAGATTGTGGTTTCGTGTTTACATTTTTAATGCCAAGAAGAAGACTTTGGCAATGGGGCACAGTATTAACACGCCTGCAAGGAGAAAAGACATTTGATCAAGATCAAGATCATGAGACTGAAAGTTATTGTACTGAAGCTTACTGTGCTCTCGGGTCGTCTCTTTTATACCTGGAAGAGTCAAAAGGAGTGGCCAACCGATGTGAATCCAGCGGCTTTAACATCCTTAAGCGTAGATGATAACCAGTCCAAGCCTTCATAGAGCCCGTCTCCACGAAGAGCACAAGTTCCTTGTATGTGCCATTTCCTGTTCTTCAGATCAAATAATCCTAACCCTTCGCATACTTCTCTCGGTGACATGGCTCCTCTCTAATATCCAGCAAAGGGTTAAAAGAAAGTGAGAATTAAGGAAATAATAAGCACACACGAGAGAAACAAACAAAGACGTAAAGAAAAACTGAAATTACCATGTCCTGTTTGTTTGCAAACACCAGAATGATACTGTTTAGCATGAATGGGTCTTTTATGATCTCCTGAGGAAGTAAGAGAGTGTGTTGAGGCACTATCCAGAGAGTAGTTTACAAAAAAAAAAAGTCATTTGCAAATTCTAAGGGTATACCTGAAATTCTTGCTTTGCTTTCCCGATCCTCTCTCGATCTAAGGAATCCACCACGTATATCTGCAATAGCATATGTTATAAGAGTTACCACTGTCGATAAAGATGGACGAAGATAATATATGATACTGCAACATCATAAATAACATCTGCCAACATGGTGACGGGAAACCTGAAAGTTAAGTATCTGACTGAAAGCAAAAAGCAAAAAAGAAGTATAATATATATACGTACAAGTCCATCGGTATTATTGAAGTAATGCCTCCAAAGAGGTCTCAGTTTCTCTTGGCCACCAACATCCCAAACTGTGAACATCACATTCTTGTACTGAACTTTCTCAACATTGAATCCTGCGTAACACATTGTTCAAATTGTCAGCAAACATAATCGACCAAAGGGGAAAATGACAGAACAATGACCATACAAAAGAATAATGCCACAAGAACCAATAATACGCCAAGAGAAATTTGGAGACATGAGTCCCTGACTAGGCAAAAGTTGGCAGCGTTTACAGTATCTGAAGCTATCATGAGATTCGATATTGCAAATATCTACAAATTCTGATATTACCACTAATCTTACAGACACTCATTAAGGCAAAACAACTGCATAACTCTTGTAAAGTCTAAATAGAATGAATCTAAAACCTTACACCAAAAGATCTAATCCAAAGCTCGTGTCCAAAAACAAGGAATAAATCCCACTAATTATCCAATGAGAACAAGAACAATCACACAGCCAAGACAATAACAAAGATTCTGAAATGTTTATAAGAAATGGGGACAAGAAAAAAAAAGAAAAAGCAGAGAGCTAATACCAATGGTAGGAACAGTTGACAAAACTTCTCCTATATGAAGCTTATAGAGAATAGTTGTTTTGCCAGCAGCATCCAGCCCCAGCATAACGACCTGACAATGACATCATCATCACAAAATTGAAAAAAGATATCAAATTCAATCCTGTTTCCATCAATCATGCCACCACAGCTTACAACAAAATATATATGATTAGTAAATAAATTTGGCATTTTTTTTTTCTATGATTCACATCTAACAAGTAATGATGGGCCTACAAAAATCTCAAGTACACAAAGAAATAAAAAAAAAGCTAGAGACAGCACAATTAAAATCAAGATCAGATATAAGATACATAGCAGCACGAGAGATCCATCCCAATAGGGAAATGATCCACGCGTAGATAGAGATCTTGAGAGAGAGATTGTAAATTTACCCTCATTTCTTGATTGCCGAAGAAAGTATCAAACAGCTTACGAAAAGCTTGACCCATCTCTCTCGTTCCGATACCAAAAACCTCTCTCCCAAATTATGAATTTTTTCTTTCTTTTATTTTCTAAGAAATCGCAGAGAAATTGAGAGACGGTGAAGAAGAAATTTCCAGAGAGAATTCAGGACCAAGTCTCCCCCCCACAACTACAATGTTTTCATTCATTCATATATTCCAAAATTGATCTTCGTTTTTTTTTTTTTTTTTTTTCAAATTTAATATTACTTCCGAGTAGCTTTTCCATTTTAATATTATAATATAATAATTCTAATATCAAATAATGAAATTTTCGTAATCATTATGGGCTTTGCGGCCCAGCTCATATTGTGAGTTTTTTTTTTTTTTTTTTTTTATAAATAGGCACTATACATCAAAATTATGTCATGAGAAAAAACAGTAATATTAGTTAGTTAGTGGATTAATGTTGCCAAACAAAAATAATATGTTAGTAAAGGATAAAATAGCATAATATCAGATTAAATGATATGTTGTATTTATCTATATTTAAATCGTTAATAATTTTGACTCCAATATTGGGAAAATGTTTTCAGCATAAAACATTTATGGATGTTAACTCTCTTAAATGCATTTTGGTTAAAATCCTCAATGTTTTTTTTTTCTTTTGGTAGGAGTTAACATCCTCATGTTAGTCACACAAAACTACTAGAAAATAAGATCCATAAGACTTGAATATTCCAACGTATGAGACATATACTGATACAGATCTGCCTTTATGACAGAACAGAACTCGTATGAACCACAAATTCTACCTACCAAAAACAAAAAGAGTCACTCTAGTTACCAATTTGTATTTTATTATGTCTTCTTCTTGTGGTCCCATTCTCATATTCAAAGGTACGTAAACACATAAATATATTTTCGTTATAATTGTACCATTAATTAACTAAGACAACTCCAGAACCAGAAGGTTTCTATCAGCATGTAGCTTATACAATACAATCAATCCTCTGTCTAGATTCCAAAATGGCCATCTATACGTTAACGGTCTCTATGCACTGATTGACTTTTTTTTACCACAGCCACGACGGTTCCGAATCGGGATGTGTTGGTACAGTAGCAAATGTTTCCTCTTTCTATAATTAAAGGCTACCATTTATTTTTAGCCCCCGTTCGGGAAGGTGTGGCTTAGGGCTGGCCACACTGCTTATAATAGTCTTCCTACTATAAAATAAATTTATACAACCGTCACCCCCAAAACGTACCAACATTTCATTTCTTAATTTGATACATATAATAATGTTAAAATATAGTATATAGCAAGGAAAAAAGAAAACCACGAATTAAGTGTATCATTTCATATACTGTATGTAAGATTATTTTTATAAAATCAAACATATCTTCAGTTACAAAGGAACAAATATAGATATCGTACAGAACAAATGTCACAAATGCAAAAATATCCTTTTTCGACAAAACGACTCTAATATCTTCAGTTACAATGTTTTATTAACCCGCGGAGAATCACGGGCATAACTTTTTTTTTTGATAAAAGTTTGTAATAATTTATTTTGTTATTATGTCATTTGTAATAGTTTGTTATTAAAAATTTGGTTTGCTTATATTATAATTTTTGTATTTTAAAAATGTTTATTGAAAACTTGTCAATAAAACATTTGCATGTAATGAATAAAATTGTTTAAACTTTTGTCAATTAAACGCAATCTTTACTAATATGTAAAAAAGAGTGACTAAATATAGCTAGTAAAAGTTCTGAAAAACTTTGAAAACAACATTCATTGTTTTTTTTCTGTGACTTCCTTTTCTTGTCTGTAATAATTTTAACCTGTGGTGGAAAATGTTTTGGATAAAATTTGTAGTTATATATTTTATTCGATTTGATTTTTAAAATCTCACCTGTTAATTTTTTTTAAACTACAAATTAGTTTTGGTTCTAATATATTTTACTTTTCTATAATTTATTTTATTTGATGTGTCTTTGATTTTCAATTTTTAATTAATAATATTTATTTATTAATTTAATTAATCTTAATTAAATTTTCTTAATGGCAATTGAATGTAATTTTTACACATTGTAAGATTAGTTTCATATTTGTACTTCCCAATTTTTATAGTAGGATAAAATTTGTAGTTGTAGATTTTATTCGATTAGATTTTTAAAATCTTAACTGTTAATTTTTTTTAAAATACGAATTAGTTTTGATTCTAATAGATTTTCTTTTAATTTTTCTACATATTTTTTTAATTTAATGTATCCCCAATTTTCGTTTTTTAATTAATTATATTTATTTAATGAATTAATTAATCTTAATTAAGTTTTTCTAATGACAATTAAATGTAATTTTTACACATTTTAAGGTTTGTTTCATATTTGTAATTTCCAATTAATATAGTAGGATACATTTTGCAATTAATTTTTGCGGAAAAAGTGAAATAAACATGATATAATCGGGTTACTTCTTTTTATTGATCAACATAATTAATTTAATTTAGTTAAGAAAAGAGAGGTACGTACTAAACTAATACTACTAGTACCAACCACCAGGGGTCACGAGCTTTATACTTGCTCGGTGGCTCATCCCCAACCATTCTCGTGTTTCTCTCTATTTAATCACTCTCTTCAGCCTTTGCCTCTTCTTGAGCGTACTACTACTAACTCAAGTCACCATGGCCATTTCCTCCGAGCCAACAAGCGACTCTCACGTGGCAGTTCTCGCTTTCCCCTTCGGCACTCACGCCGCTCCTCTCCTCTCCGTCACTCGCCGTCTCGCCTCCGCCTCTCCCTCCACCGTCTTTTCCTTCTTCAGCACCGCTCAATCTAACTCCTCGTTGTTCTCCGATCGTCCGGCGAACATTCAAGTCCACGACGTTCCCGACGGTGTTCCGGAAGGATACGTGTTCGCCGGGAAACCACAGGAGGCGATCGAGCTGTTCGTAAAATCGGCGCCGGAGAGTTTCAAGAGAGAGATCGCCGCGGCGGAGAAGGAGGTTGGTAGGAAAGTGAATTGCATGCTGACTGATGCGTTTTTCTGGTTCGCGGCTGATATGGCGACGGAGATGAATGCGTCGTGGGTCGCGTTTTGGACCGCCGGAGCTAACTCCCTCACCGCTCATCTCTACACAGATCTCATCAGAGAAACCATCGGCGTCAAAGGTAACATATATACAAATACAAAAAAATATTTGTCCTTAATCTCATAAATAAATAAATATGCGATTAAAGGAAACTTAGCTAAAAGAGGAAACAGAGGATAAGACAAAAATGTGATCTTGGAGACATTATATGTATTTTTGTGGTAATGATTTGATATTACTGATTAATTTACAGAAGTAGGTGGACGTATGGAGGAGACGTTAGGGTTTATTTCAGGAATGGAGAAGATCAGAGTCAAAGATACGCAAGAAGGAGTCTTGTTTGGGAACTTAGACTCTGTTTTCTCTAACATGTTGCACCAAATGGGTCGTGCTTTGCCTCGTGCCACTGCGGTTTTCATCAATTCTTTTGAAGAATTGGATCCTACGTTTACGGATAAACTTAGTTCGGAATTCAAACGTTACCTGAACATCGGTCCTCTCGCGTTGTTATCTTCTACACCGCAAAAGGAGGCATTAGTGAACGATCCTCACGGTTGTTTGGCTTGGATGGAGAAGCGACCCCCTGGTTCTGTAGCGTACATTAGCTTTGGTACGGTGATGACACCGCCTCCAGGAGAGCTTGCGGCGATAGCAGAAGGATTGGAGTCGAGTAAAGTGCCGTTTGTTTGGTCGCTTAAGAGCATGGTTCATTTACCTAAAGGGTTTTTGGATCGGACGAGAGAGCAAGGGATCGTTGTTCCATGGGCTCCACAAGCGGAACTACTGAAACACGAGGCGACGGGTGTGTTTGTGACGCATTGTGGATGGAACTCGGTGTTGGAGAGTGTGTCGGGAGGTGTTCCCATGATTTGCAGGCCCTTCTTTGGTGATCAGAGATTGAACGGGAGAGCAGTGGAGGTTGTGTGGGAGATTGGAATGACGATTACCAATGGAGTCTTCACAAAAGATGGGTTTGAGAAGTGTTTGGATCGTGTTTTGGTTCAAGATGATGCTAAGAAGATGAAACGCAATGCTAAGAAGCTTAAAGAACTAGCACACGAAGCTGTCTCTTCGAAAGGAAGCTCCTCTAAAAATTTCAGAGGATTGTTGGATGCAGTTGTAAACATTTAAATTTATATCGAGTTTCGAAAAATAAAATTATCACAGTTACAATTTCATGCCAACAAGATCGTAGTTAAAGAAGTGAAGAATGTGAAGTTTTCCATGGTTGTCTTCCTCTTAGAATATGTATTATGATAATCTCAGTGCACTTTATAGTGGAAGACTGGAAGTTTTTCAACGAGCAAGCTAATATTATCTTACAAATTAAAACCCACTCAAAGATATAGAGTTAACAAATATCTTGCACCCAAAACACGAATCACCGAGTAATAGTAACAAACCCGAAAAAGGTCTAATATTTAAAGCAAAGCAAAAAGGAGCCAATCATATGATAACTAGAGAATAACTAAATGTTTAAAATCTACATTTAACCCAATTAATTATCCAAACAAAGACTAATTTATCCCCCCCAAAGATCTCTGTTTTCTTAGCTTTTCCAATCCTCAAAATCGAATTGAGTAAAGGCTTCGAAAAAAGGCAGCAGCAGAGATACAGTCGGGGAAAATAATCTCTCCTCAACTCTTTTCTGTTTTCAAAACCTACTATTACAAAAAATATCCAGTCCATTGAACTCAGGAAGCATCTTCTTCTTCTTCTTGTATAGCCTTTCTTAATTTTACGAGTCCACCATCTCGTCTTGAATCTCATTAGGAGCAATGAGCCCAGGAATCGAAAGCATTCTTTGACGCTCTCTCTCTCTCTGCGCAGCTGCTTCCTCAGCATATAGATCTTTGTTATCCTGAGATTAATATTCAACAAATTGACTTAAGCTTATCGGTTTTGAGTTCTTTAAACCAATTTGAATGGCTTTGCAGAAGACAATATAAAATTACCTGAGCGGAAAATTCCTTAGACTGGACAAGGAAATCACGAATATTATTCTTAAAACCAGACGGGTCATTTCTTGACTCGTAAAGTCCATTCACAAATTGTGTGACCTGTAAAGTACATTTATTGACATTCAACTATACAGATTTGGGAAGAGGAATCAAGAAGATCAACTGTAAAATCAACTTCTGGTTTTAGTTTTTATTTACCTCTGCTGTAGTCATGTTGGGGAATGAAGAGCTCAGTAGCTTAATGGTGTATTCACGAACAAAAGCAGCGTTGTCAGGATACGGGTAAGGTACGGTTGCAGCATCCCACAAAGGTTCCGTCAAAGAACCGCTCTCAGCCTGAAATATATTATCAACGAACATCTGAGTGCATAGAACTACCCATTCCCAAGCAAACAATTACTTAAGTTATCAAGTAAGATACAATTAAAGAAGAGATGGTTTTACCAGGCAAAACAGATGCTGCAGCACCAACACATGCAGCTTGAAGCCAGGCTTATGGAAGGTATCGGTCAAAACGGCAAAAATTTCTTGCTCGATTTGCATGAAGTATGACCGGTAGAACTGAATGCAAAACTCGGATTGCTGTCACAATCAGAGGCAAATATTAGAGCAGGCATAACATATGCCACAAACACAGAACTAAAAGAAGGAAAATAAACACCAAACCTGAAAATTTTTCAGCATCTCAAGCAAAAGATTAAGCCCAGTTTCAGCAATATTTCTCTCGGTATGTCTAAATGCCCAGATAATTGAATCCATGACTAGCTTCAGTTGCTGTTGCAAAATGACAAGAAAGTCAGAAGGATAAGCATATAATGAGAGAAGGCCACAAGTCCTTCGATCACGTAGAAGTATAATAGATGCATGAATATATTCACTAACCGGAGTTGATAGCTTTATCAAGGCAGGGAAACAAAATGTAGCAATTGCCCGAAGTAGTGAGAAAAACTTGAGGCGATGTTCTGGATAATCCTCGAAGTTCTTAGTTATCATCTGCAGAATGATGAATGAAAGGTGTCAATAAAATATACAAAGCATATGTAAGACTTCCATGTAAGTTTTCTTTCAGCCAGTCAAATACACAATTCATAAAATCTGTTACCTCCAATGTACACTGGAATACAGCTTCAAATATGTGAGGCACGTCTTCTAACATTGTCGCCTTGTACCTGAAAGAAAAAATCCAAATAAAATACTGCAGCATGGTAAACATCTATCTAGAAAGATGCAGATGGTAAACTTCAGCCAGATCTTCCAATCTTTTTACAATTACAGTCGATTACACACATCAAAAAAATAAGAAAGAGGCATACTTGTTTATAATCGTTGCAAAGAGTGAAAGAACTTCGGATTCCCTAGCATCAGGTACATTCCTCGCATAGTCACCAAGTACTGATTCCATCATTGGCGGCACAAATTGTTTCCCTATGTGTGGTTGGTCTTCAGCTTTGTCTAAAAAGGTTTCTATCAGCTTAAGGGTTTCCCTCTTAACAGATCTGTATAGCAAAGATTTACAATATAAATTATTCGAGTTTTTAAAACAACGGCATCTAGAACTGTGTCTTTGGTGCAACAAGCCATCCAAACCTTAGGAGTTTTACAAAAGACGTCTTGGAAGCATATGGTCCTCCCTCAGTAATGTTGGTTGACACAAGCTCACTGTACATTCTGGTGCAGCCATGAAAAAAATAAAATGAACATCAGGTAAAAGAAGTAGAGAAAGTGTACTATAACTATTAGCGCTATATCGATGTGTCAGGAATTTACCTGTATACATTTAACATATCCAAGAAGATCAAGGAAATTTGGGTTAAGAAGTATGTTCCCAGTGAAGTAGCAGCACTAGTATTAGTCTGCAGAGAAAAACACATGTTAATAGTTGGACCTTGCAATCAAATCAACAATTCCCTAAACACCAAGAGATGCACAAACTTATCTATTATAATGACATGAATTCATGTTATGGAATAATGAATTGGGAGGAATAGGCAAGAAATCAGACCTGAAGGATGTTAAGCACTGTACGTATCACACCTGGATCCTTGAGGAATTCTACACTTTGGCGTGCCTGTCCTATGATTTCTACCCATTTCTACATTGTATAGGGGAACAGTTTTAGCCAGATATATAAACAAAGCTTAACAGCCACATATGTAATTAACAAACCTGGTTGGGGAGTGCCATCAACCGCTGGAGATATTCATCTCTCTTCTGAGGATCTGATTCTGCTTGGATCATATTACCAACCTGGAGATAGAAAAACAATTAAATCACAACAGCAAAACAACTCTGATTGGCATGCGAGAAACAAATTTGGAAAACTTACTGATTCATAAAATGAGTGAATTTGATGTGGCTCAAGATCTTGAACTGTCGTTGCAAGGCCTGATAGAAGTTCAGATACAAATGGTTCATTCTCTCCAACCTGAAAGCGCAAAGAACTTTAATTGATCTATCATTCAGAAGACAACGGAAATATTAAAGGTGGGTTACAGACAGCGATACGTACCTGTATAATAACAAATTTCCGCTTGCACTTTTGGACTATTTTCAAAAATGTATCACAGGCCATGTCCTGAAAGGGAAACATAAGTATTAAGTATCTATGATTCGGATGGTGCAAGTTCTATAGTTTTATGCACAAATACTCAGTAAAAAAAAGACTTCAGATGCTAGCTTAAGATTATAAATAAACTGCTGCATCGTGAACTACACGAAAATTTAAAACTTGACATAGTTTGCAGCCAATATAACACCCAACATCTTATAAAGATGTTATTCACAGATTTTCACAGAGAATAACACATCATTTAATCTGAAATTCCACCTGGAAAACTGTATCTCAGAATATATAAAGCTTGGGATAAAGGTTGGGGCAAGCTACCTGAACACCGGGATGTGTCTCATGCATGAATTCAAACAACTTGTTCACTACTGTCTTCAAGAACTTCCAATGGGCCCTTAAGAATCTTGGATACTGTCCAACGACATACCTGCAACGAGGCCAAAATCAAACAGAATCTTTTTAGTTAAGTATAAATAAATCTAATGCCGCCTTGAAAAATATAGAAGATACAGCATGATATAAGTACAGCAACCTAGGCAGACACAGACTTACATGATGTTGCTCGCAATAACGGCTTTATTGTCTTTTCCTTTGGTAATTTCACATAAATTCAACAAATCACGAATGACCATCACCAAAAACCTGTTTTCCTGAAGAAAAAATGGAGTTTAACAATAGTTCGCAACAACAATGTTGAACAAACCTTCCCAAAACAAAGCCAGGAGCAGTCAAGCCGATATTGATATATCATGAAATGTGGGAGGGTAATGAAAGAAAATAATTAACAATAAAGGTTGACACTGTCAAAAAAGTAAATTATCTTGAAAACGAGTATGATATTTCTACTGTTATGAAAAGGTACTGCATTACAAACAAGAATGTCTACTGATATGAAAAGAAAATGGAGTCCAGCTAAGCTCTAGCATAAAATTTACCTGATCTTCAGCCATAGATCCGGAAATAGACCCAATAGCCCAGCACAAAGTGTTCAAATTGTTCCATGCCCATTCCTCCCCGCTTAATTGTTTGTTTAGCTTCCTCAACATCTTTAAAAAGGAGCAATCAGAAGTTCGCATCCGCACAACAACATGGAACAGACCAAAGTAAGCATACATGTCTACCAGAAAATCACATACCTAATAACACACCCACATTTAAATTGCTAAATCTAGGGTACTACTATGGTAGTTCACAATATAACACGGATAAACTCATTCCATGAAAACCATACTTGATCATAACCCTCAATATTTCACAAATTGATATAGACCAGTATCATCATGGTGACACTGTACCTGCTTCTCGGTATCATCATGGTCAAGGTGTGAAAGGTAGATTAATGTCTCCCGCATAATCTGCAATTGTTTAAACAAGAAATGGGAAAAAAATGAAAAAGGATCCAAATAAATAAATTTCCCTGAGCTATAACATGGCACTGCGGGTACCTAACATATCTGAAGATGAGAAACATGAACTGAACAAGAATTGGTACCTTATACTGGACAAGAACATCATTGTCCTTCATGGTTTCACGGACGATGTTCCCATTTTCATCTTCAACAATAAGTACTTCTTCAGGCTTCGCCATGCGGTTAATCATTAACCCTCTTAATTTGGACATTGGGTTAGAATAAAGTTGACGCCGCTGCATGACTTGAGAACCAAGGCCATCAACCATACCAGGAAGGAAAGGCATCTGGGAATATACAAGTCAAAGCCCAAGGTGAGTGACCAAATCAAAGCAAGGAAAATTTAACCAATACAATATACAAGTATAGTATCAAGCTTATATAAAAGTAAAAAACTGATCATGTTAGTCAAGGAATCCATCATACCTGCAAGCCCATCATGCTTACACTTACTGCAGGGTTATCAGAATTATGATGTGCATCAAACAGCTCCAAGACCAACGAGTTCCAATAGTCCAAACAAACCTGCTCAATCCACAAGTAAGCAGAAACTGTCATCTTTCAGACACGAGCAAAGACATGAGAGCATTATTAAGGAAAAAAATGAAACGTACAACAGTATTAGCAGCAATTTTATTAGCAAAGACAATTTACATACCTTGAATACTTCAGTGTCATCAACATATGATATATTAATGAGATACTCAAGACCAGCAAGTAATAAAGCGACAACTTCTGGCGCTGATTCTAGGACTCGAATATGAAACTACACAGATAGTAAAATCATTCAAAAAAAAAAAGATGATGAGAAAGTAAATACTGGAAGCATTAAACACAGACCATGAACCATCATTATACATATCCAGAATATAATAAATCCAACATGAGATATCTAACTCCACAAAGAAAACGATTTACCTTGAAAAAGGAGGTGAAAAACAGTGCCAGGTTCTGGATAAATGCCTAGAGATGACATAAGATACATAGTCATAACCTTAATAAGTTGCTCAAAATCAATGGCCTGCCTTGAAACCAAGTGCTCGAGAAAATACTTACTTGTTCGTCACCACTTCCATTTGAATAGGCCTCAGGGATATTTGTACTCGGTGGGAGAATTGTCTGCAAGTACGAGAACAAGTGTAGAGGATCAGGCAAGAAGCAAAGACAAACAAGAAGTATACTAAAGGCACTACATTAACTTAGTAAGAATGAACAAAAAAAAAAAAAATAGAGCACAAGAGGACAATTAATTTACCCGCAGCTGCCCTATAAATATGGTGTACATGTTGACATATTGGACATTGTAGAAGTCCCCAAAATTAAGAGCTGCAACCTGGCAGACACAATTCGAGCCAATAGAGATATAAATAATACATCCAATTGACATTGGGAATCAGGAAAGGCTGAATTAAAAGCGGAGGTACCTCAGTCAGACATTGAAGAGTGAGGTTCCTATATGCTGGAACAGGAAAAAATTTAAGGAGGGTCTCAAGCTGTAAACAACCAGAACAGCAATCAGAACAACATAATTGTGGTACCAATTAACATCAATCTATGAATTATGTCAAGTATATTACCAAAGGAGACTCAAAAATATAACCCAATGGAATCCAGGAAAGATAGGCATGCAACGCAGACAGAGTTGCACGTATAAGATCCTGTCTTTGAGAAGCTGAGAGGACATATAGGCATAACTCATGAATGAGTTTAAACTCGCTGCACATAGAAAAGCACAAATAGATAAATAATGAGAGACAACGTCACTTAACCAACATATACAAGATACTATAGTTTGACCAAAAAAAAAAGAAAAAATCACTATGCTCAAGTTGAGATTCTCAAATAGACCTGTTCAGAGATTGTTTCAGCTCTTTAATCTTCTGCAGAGTCATTTCTCCTCTTGAGAAATCAAAAACCTCTTCGCTAAGGAGCTAAACAAAGGATGAAAATGTGAATTTTTTCCAGTGAGAACTGAATATGAAATCATGTAAAAATTCTTACTTTCAAAATGGCCATGCATATTCATGTAAAAATTCTTACTTTTAAAATGGCCATGCAATTTTCGCAGATAGTTTCGCTAGTTTTAGCAGCCGCAACTAGATCAGGAATGAAGCTTGTCCACTTTGCCGGCCAATCATGTTTCACAATCTGTGCATTTATCACAATATATGTTATGCCAGAAGATAAAATAAGCCTATGTGTTGGATCGAAGTTTGTAAGCATTAGCTAGCGAAACGAAGTAGATAAGAGAAACTGCAACTAATAAAGGGCATTAAATATTGTCAGGGAGTGCTGAAGATACCTGGACCAAAATGACATTTAGCTTGTTGACATAGAGCCTTTCCGATCTGAAAGATGCTTCGTTACTCGAGAGCTACAAAGTAAACTCATTGTTAAAACAGTTCCGTTAACGCTTCCCAGTTATATATTCAGAGAAAAACCTAAGGTCTCCAAAAGTATATACCTGTACAATGACCTCTGAGATGTAATTTTTCATTCCATCTCTTTGTTCAACAGGAAGTGCATTCCATCTGTACTTTATAACACCTTCCAGAACCTGAGAGTGGGTAGCAAATGAATATTTGCTTGTCAAGTATCTCAACAGAACAGTTTTAATTTACAGTTGGATAAGGAAACTTGGAACCACTCTCCCAGACAAGCTTAGCAGATAAACATGTACAAGCGATGTTTTGTAGCCACAGAAGAAGGCTAATAAAACTGACCTGAAGAGCAAAGAACTTGGTATCCATGCTCTTGGTGTTTTGTAGAATGTGGACAACTTGAAGCCACATATCTGGATTAGCCTGCAAATCCCGCAAAATCTGGTCCGCAGCAGCTCTCTGAACATGGTTTGGGAGCAATGTGGATTAGTTCCAAAGGTAAAAAACTCAGATACGAATGAGGTGAATGTTGACACTGAAGCAGATTCAGTAATCAGAAAACCAAATAATCATAGCAAAAAGAATCGCTATTACATGGAGAAAACAAGATAATTCAGTGCCAGATAAACTCAAACCCAGAAGATAAAATTTCAATTACGATTGAAAAACTAATAGTTTCAGCCAATGCTACACCGGTATAACTGGAATACTCAATCAAGCATGAAAAGATTCGTGGAGAATAGACATCTACGCAAGGAAACGATGAAGCGACAGAAGAACAACGGACTTCATTCACCAAACGAAGATCTCAATAACGCATTTCGAAGAAAAAAAAGAGCGAGTTTCAGAATGAGCAATTAAATCACTGTAATTCAACACGGTACTAAACCTTCAGACCCTGAAATCCAGATTAATAAAAAACTCAGAACAAGAACGTATGAGAGAGCTAAAACCCTAACAAGGAAACGCTCCTAATTCCTACTCTTTACACACACACACCCAATCGAGAAGAAGAAGACACTCAAAACAATTAACAAAACCCGCCGCAAAATATACTTAATGAATCGTCGCAGCCACTCAAAATTTTCCGAGGAACAAGTCAAAATAGCAGATAAATTGAACAACCTCTTCCTTAGATCCGGTAACAAAGAAGGCCGCAACAGTGGCATCGAGCACAGCGACGTCAATCGGCTGGCTCAAGTCTCTTAACTTCTCAGCCGCCATGGCAGAGAGATGTTCGCAGTTAGAATCTTCTTCCGGTGGTCCGATAAGACTATTATTAACAGTGAACGAGAGAGAGAGAGAGAGAGACGAAAACCCTAGGAGAGAGAAAGAGAAAAGGGGACAAAAATCTAGAGAGAGAGAGAGAGGAAGGTTTCTATAGAGCGAGAAAAGAGGGGACGTATATATATATATATATGTATAGAGAGAGAGAGAGCGTTCTCGAAGACAGCTTAAAATTGACGCAGGGGACGGGGAGAAAACGAGTGACTTTGTTGAAATCCTTTTTTTTTTTTTTTTAATTTTCATCTTCTTCTTTTCTTCTTTCCTAATTTATTAAATTAGGAAACTAAATTAATTAAATTTGAATTGACATTCAGTAGTTTACTAAGATTTTCTAATATTTTAAAAAATTGTTCTGAGACCCTTTGTTGAATATATATTTCAAAAATTTATGTAAGCTTTTTGTGTTATTTCAATTGATGGAGAAATAGAAGCTTCATAAAACAAAAACAGCTTTTAAAGATTTGAATTTAAACATTCATAAAGGAATACAAACTTCTTTTCCTGTAAATCTGTAATGCATTGTTTCTTCTTTTATTTCTGTATATAACCTTGAGCTTAAGTGTAAACTAATTTCCAAAAGTTATCTCTTGATGTTATTTTGATAAGTTTTTAACCATTAAAATCTATTTTTCTTTTGTATAAATTTAGTGTTACTAAATTTTTAAATATCTAAAAAATTAGAGTTCGCGCCAAATGTCTATTCGCGCTAAATCTAGAAAATTGTCATGATAAGTTTTTAAATATTGAGACACCGTAGATTAATTATTTTTAATTTTTGTTATAGATTCAAGGTTTTTTTTTTAACACTTAAGATTCAAGGTTATTAAAATTTCAATTTCGTGCCAAATTCATTATTGAGATTGTATAAGAAATAGTCGAAATTGGTCTCTCAATACCATGATAAGTTTTTAACAATTAAAACTCTACAAATTAGTTATGATTTTTCATTTTTATATAGATTTAGACATTTAGTATGTACACATAATAAATTCGGGCCAAATGTCCATGTCGCACCAAAAATCATATACAATTGCATCAAAATCTGGTCTCACAATAACATAATTAGCTTTAATCATTAAAACACAATAAAATTATTTTTGTTATTTACTTTGTAAATGATATTTTGATCATATCTTTTATGTAAAGGTCTAACCTATGATTTTTTTTTTTCTGAATTCAAAACGTTGTTATTAGGTATGATTTTGATGCATATATCAACTATTTTTACAAATATACTATCAATGTTTGGAAAAAAAAACATATTTAATATTCAAATTGAAGAAACAATGGGTACAAAACAATTTTGATATGCGGTAGATATTTTTGATTTTTCCCCCGTATGAGATGTTTTTAGCTCATAATATTATGAAATTTATTGTTAAAAAGTCGAGAGTGGTAAAATGATTATTTACATGAAAATGTGCAAACTTCAAAGGCTCGTGAAAAAAACTTGTTTGGAAGACGTTTCAAACAAACTTTGGGTATTGAATGTGTCAATTTGATGAAAATCAAAACATTTTCAAAATGTTGGATAATATTTGTCAATCAATATAAAATATTTTAGTAGTCGGATCTAATCTAACGGTTGACCATTGCAAATTCTAAGGACCGTCATCGTCACCAACCTCTCCACGTAGTGTCGTTGAGTCGAGTGGTAGTAAGTTAATCTTCAGAAACCCCCCGGAGAATTATAAATAGTACTACCTACTACTCTATATGGGTTTCGGTTGAACAAACCTAATCTCACAACCCGAATCAAATCCCCCCAATTCCTTTTTCGATCGCTCGAGCTCGAAACACACAGCTATGGCGATTGATCCTGAGCAGCAACCAATCTCCTCTGTTTCCAGAGAGGTACATGATCCTTTTTTTTTTGTTCTTAATTCCTGTTCGATTATATTATCCAAGGCCTAATTCTCAAGTGATTTCGTAACCTGTTCCTTTTGAGATCGATTTTGACAAAGTTCTGAAAACTTGCTATATTGGAATCTTGAGAGTTTGTATTTTAGACTCTCATTTTTGGGGCTCTACTTCAATTCTGAGAAGTGATTGAGAGATTTGTAGATGGGTTTTTAGCCATCAGCGTCGTAATTATCTTTTGACAATTAGATTACTAGACTCTAGATGCTGTGTAGTTTGGTTTGTTTGTTTCAATCAAAGTGTGTTCTTTAGTGTTATTTTTTTTTTTTCTCTTGCCAAGTTTCTGAAAGCTGTGTATGCGCGCTTTTTAGGTTGGTAAGTCATCTGGTGAGATCAGCTCAGAAAGGGAGCCTCTTATTAAAGAGAATCATGTCCCAGAAAACTACTCTGTTGTTGCAGCCATTCTCCCGTTAGTGCCTCTCTCATCTCTTCTTCAAGATTTAGTACTTCTCAAAATCTATATAATAACAAATGAAAATTTGTAGACTTCTGCAACACACTTGGTGAACACTTCCGATGTGTTCTTTGTTTGGTTATATTGTGTATCATTTAGCGTAAAATATACCTTTACTAGGAAACTAGAAAGCTGTATGGCTGTTTTGCTGTGGTCCTTTGCATACCTTTAAAGTAAAATATTTCCATATAGAAACACGAATCATCTTCAGGAGCTTGGACCTAACTCTTTGCCCATGGTGATTTTCGTTTTGTAGCTAGTCCATTGATGATTGATCTATGCATGTTAAGAAGTTTTTGTTTCATTATTAGGTTTTTCTTTCCAGCTCTCGGAGGACTGCTTTATGGTTATGAAATTGGTGCAACTTCTTGTGCAACCATTTCACTTCAGGTTAAGTTAAAAGTTGTCTGAACTATCTTGTCCTACAATGTTGTTATCATTCAACTATTCTAGATTTTTAAAGCCCTTAGTCACTGTTTTCAAAACCTAAATATCATTGGCTCTGCACATTGGACTGAGATATCACTACTAACCATGATCTTTCACACTTGTCAGACCATGTTTTCCCTTTGATTTCTCCTGTATATTGTTGTCACACGCATGTGCGTTCTTTCTAATTGTCTACATTGTTTTAGAAACCTATGACTTTGCTATCTTACTAAGCTTTCTCCTTTCCTGCAGTCGCCTTCATTAAGTGGAATTTCATGGTACAACTTGTCCTCAGTGGATGTTGGTCTAGTTGTAAGTTTCCAAGTTATATTTATTTCCTACTTCTTCATGCTGTCATGCTGGTCATTGCTTATCTTTTATTCTCCTCCCGCTCTGGATCTGTGGTCTTCACTTCAAGTAAAGACAAATTTTGCTTACAAAATAGTGTTAATTTTCTGCAGACCAGTGGCTCACTTTACGGTGCATTATTTGGCTCAATTGTGGCTTTTACTATTGCTGACGTTATAGGTTGGTTTTATTTCTCACTTTCTTCCTTTGGTAGGCATGAATATTTAGCACTGTTTTCTTGTGAAAATAAATAATGTCTTAAATTTATTGAATTCTGGAAGGAAGAAGAAAGGAGCTGATTTTGTCTGCATTATTGTATCTCATTGGAGCCCTTGTGACTGCACTAGCACCAATCTATTCCGTTCTGATAATTGGACGGGTTACTTATGGGGTCTCAGTTGGACTGGTAAGACTCATCATGCTTCTTTAATGCTTATGCAGGCCAACTGCTCTAACGTTTTATATTATGCATTTGACGGTATAGTAAGAATCACACATCTGTTAGGAGGGGAGCAAATTATGCCTTGTACTTATAGGACGTTAGGGCACCCACACTCGTAATCAACCTAACTTAACCTTCCCAAACTACAGATCGTAACAGTTGATGCAACATCTATTGCTGAGCATGGGTTGTTATCCAATGCATCCTCATACAAATATAAATGATCTGGAGACATATGTTGTGACAGCTTCATCTGGTCCTCCGTATTATTTATGTTTCTCCAGGTTGAAAGCCAGTGATTAGGAATCTTGTTTACCTTTCAACAAGATATATATATATATATATATATATATATATATATATTTTTGGTATGAAACCATGTGTTTCAGCCTTGAGCTATGGATTACATACAACATTACTCTTGATACAAGAATTGAATTAAATATAGGCAATGCATGCGGCTCCGATGTACATTGCAGAGACTGCTCCAAGTGAGATTCGTGGACAACTGGTATCACTAAAGGAATTCTTCATAGTCCTTGGGATGGTTGTAAGTTCTTGAAGCTCTGAGGTCTTGGACATTAATTTCTTTATGTGAAGCAGTTGAGTTGCTCCTCTTGTTTTTAAAATGTTAGCAAGTTAATTTCACATATCCTACACAAAATTTAATGCAGGGAGGTTATGGAATCGGTAGTCTTACAGTCAACATTCTCTCTGGTTGGCGTTACATGTATGCAACAAGTGTCCCTTTGGCTATTATTATGGGAATTGGGATGTGGTGGCTCCCAGCATCCCCTAGGTGGCTTTTGTTGCGCGTCATACAGGGGAAAGGGAATGTAGAGAACCAAAGAGAGGCTGCAATCAAATCTCTTTGCCGCCTTAGAGGTCCTGCTTTTGTTGATTCAGCTGCTGAACAAGTGAGCGAGATTTTAGCTGAACTTTCTGTTGTGGGCGAGGATAAAGAAGTCACATTTGGTGAACTATTTCAAGGGAAGTGCTTGAAAGCTCTCATCATAGGAGGAGGTCTAGTCTTGTTTCAACAGGTCGGTATAGTCAAATTTAATTGTCGGGCTCTTTTAGAAGAGTAATTACTAACGAACTTTGTCAAATGACAGATAACTGGGCAACCAAGTGTGCTTTATTATGCACCTTCTATACTGCAGGTTTTCTTTCTCTAGATAAAATTTCTGTAGAGTATAATATTGGCTTTGTTGCACTTGGAAACTCACAAGAGAATATTTAACTTCTCCCCTCCCCCGCATTTCCTGTTAGACCGCTGGATTTTCTGCCGCAGGTGACGCAACAAGGGTCTCAATTCTGCTTGGTCTATTGAAGGTATTCATTTTTTCTACCAGGCTAAATTTTTGAAGATACTAATTTTCACCTGATAGACTTTTAAACTACTTTTACAATATGATATATAGATGCACTTCATTCTACAATCTCTGTTATCAGTGCTAGTGAATACTTTAGATCGACACTAAAGAACAATGTTTTGATGGAATATATTTCCTTGGAGACCTGCCTCTGCTACAAAATTATCTTGCTTTCTATGAAATAACGGCCACCTATGTTGTTGCAGTTGATTATGACAGGAGTAGCTGTTGTAGTTATTGACAGACTTGGAAGGAGACCATTACTTCTTGGTGGTGTTGGCGGCATGGTATGTCCTCTGTGTTTTATTCTGTCTTTTCTCACCCATGTTCTATTTATCCACCGCAAAAAAGGAAATGTAGATTTAGGTCAAGCTCACTAAATATCATAGAGCTGAGTATCTTCACTTGTTATAATGTCAAACAGGTTGTCTCATTATTCCTGCTGGGGTCATACTACCTCTTTTTCAGCGCCTCGCCAGTTGTTGCTGTTGTTGCACTGTTGCTTTATGTGGGCTGTTACCAGGTAAACGAATAAGTAGTTAGACTTTTGCTGATCAAACTTCTGTACCAAAATGCTAATGCTAGTCCTGAAAGTATGAAAGACTTTCTGATCTAAAGATGGAGTTATAACAAGTAGTTCCTTTCGAGGTTATATACAAATATGGTTCATAGTTTCGTTATTTTCGCCTTCAAACTTTGATATGCTTCTAGTTGTTCATTTTTGTACATGTAGGTTATTGGTAATATGTTTGGTTTTTTACTTTTCAATAAGAGCTATAAAGTATTGACATCAATCTTGCAGCTATCCTTTGGTCCAATTGGTTGGCTGATGATCTCGGAGATATTTCCCCTTAAGTTAAGAGGTCGAGGTCTTAGTCTAGCAGTGCTTGTGAATTTCGGTGCAAACGCACTTGTGACATTTGCTTTTTCACCCCTAAAGGTAATCTACATTCCCTTCAGGACAAAAATCCTCGTTTTGCAGTTTTGCTTAAGCTTGGTATGGCTAATGCTGTAAAAGTGGTAGTACAAATAATATGGTAATCTAGTCGAACGATATCGACACCCACAGTTACAGTAGTTTTTTTGTTCTGGTTTCTAACTGGAACTTTTGTTTGGCTCTGTTATGCAGGAACTGTTGGGAGCTGGGATACTGTTCTGTGCGTTTGGTGTGATATGTGTGTTGTCTCTATTCTTCATATTCTTCATTGTGCCAGAGACAAAAGGTCTCAGTCTTGAGGAAATTGAAGCCAAATGTCTCTAAAAAGTAGGTTAGTTATTTTGGATGAGATCACAAAGTCGTCGATTGCTTCTTCACATGATTTTGATTTGTAACTCTTAAATATCTCAGGAATCATCAGTGCATGCAGGTTTCAGAGATAAAAACATACGTCTCCAAGTGTAGTGAATCACAAATCTGCCGCACAAGATACACAGCATTAGGTTTTTGAAGCAGTGGTTACTTCAGACTTCAGAGGCTCTATCTAGTGCTCGAGCAAAATTCACATGTACGAAAAGGAAAAGTTAATATATTCAAATATATTTGTAGTAATTGTAAAAGATAAAAAAGGAAAAACATCATAACAGATAAATAAAATTTGTAAAATGATTCCCAGAGGAGCGTCTTGTATGTTCGACCTGCATGTCCCACTCAGTTATGCTCCTAAGGTTCTCTTAATCAATTGAGTAAAATAACTAGTTCTCTGATTGCTACTACAATGGCAAAAACAAAATTTCTATGAATGCTTGCTTTGTATTGCCAGCTCCCAAGTCCCAACTGAGAATGCCAAACAAAATTTAGACAAAATTAATAGATGACCGACCAATAAACGAGGATAGTGACTGTGTTTGACCACAAACGTTACATATTTTTGGCCTTTTCGGTTGGTTTGGTCCACTCAAGTTTTACAAAACCAGAAAAAAAAAAAAATCTTTGCATGTAAAATCCTTTTTCTTCCTTTTCAAATTTAATGGCTCCTATTGGCAACATTATAAAGAATCCTAGAAAATAAAAATACAAAAATACAAAATTATGGAATAAAATTAAATTCTCATATTGAAAGGAACAAACAAAAAAAAAAAGACAAATGTGAAAAGAACGAAAAATGTGAACATATTGACTGAGCCATATATATAAGCAGTGACGTCATAGTTGAAAAACATGGTTTATGGGGGAGTAAACAACAACAGCTACGAGACGAGCGACAGAGAGGCCTACACTATAAAAAGTAGGCAGGCTCGTAAAGAAGAAGTTAGCCAAGTATTATTGTAATCGGAAGTCAATCGGAGAAATTAATAAATCATATCGGAGAGATGTCGACAGCGGCGAACAAGCAAGTTGTATTGAAAGAATACGTGAGTGGTTTTCCTAAGGAATCCGATTTCGATCTCAATACCTCCACCGTCGAATTTAAGATTCCGGGAGGTTCTAACTCGGTTCTGGTCAAGAACCTCTACTTGTCATGTGATCCTTACATGCGTGTTCGTATGAGCAAACCTGATCCCTCCACTGCTGCTCTTGCTCAAGCTTACGCTCCCGGTCAGGTATCCATCGACCAGACTCTTACTTTTAGTTCTCCCTCCGATTATATATGTTAATCTCCGGTGAAATTAGTAGTATCCGATGATAATGTTTTGCATGATTTGATTCGAGGTCGGTGAGATTATTATTATTATATGATTTGTTTCCTCTTCTTTTGGATATATAATGAATACTAATATTTTATTTGTTATAATATAAATTGACCAACCGACGGTTCTGTTTTTTTGTGTGTGTTGGATCGTTTCTGTAACTTATTTGTTAATAATATAGTTAGTTAATAAATTAGATAACTGTATGTAATATATAAACGGTCTTATTTTTTAGATTGGTGTTCTTGAAGACTCTGAAGATTTATTTGTGTCTCTCTTGTGTTGACTGTTGTTAAGTTGTGCTTTTTTTATCTTGTTTGGTCCCAGGTGAAATTTACCAAGCAAATCAGTGTTCTTAGTGATTTTGAATGATGTTTAGTAATTAGTAATGGTGTTTGGGATTACTTTTGTTTGTTGATGATCAACATTGTGTCTCTTTTGCTCTCTCTCTCTCTCTCTCTCTCGTGTTGATTTTTGTTTTTGTGTGTGTGCAGCCAATATTTGGGTATGGAGTGTCTAGAGTGATAGAATCTGGGCATCCAGATTACAAGAAAGGTGATTTACTTTGGGGTATTGTTGGATGGGAAGAGCACAGTGTTATCACTCCAATGACTCACATGCATTTCAAGATTCAACATACTGATGTTCCATTGTCCTACTATACTGGACTTCTCGGTATGTTAACTTGCTCCTGGTTTTGTGAGTAATCACTTTGTACAATGTAGAAAACAGTTCTTCTTGATACAGGGATTATAAAATTGAATGTCATATAATTAACCATGTATATTAGTTTGTGGATGTCTGATAAACCTCAAAAACGTTGTTTTGAAACATAGGAATGGAATTAGTTATGTCAAGTTTTTAACATCAATCTAGAAGATTAGAGTTTCAACAGTTTGCTTTGTTGATGATCTGTTTAATATGTTCACTCCTGATGGATTTTGTCTGGTCTTGACAGGTATGCCTGGTATGACTGCTTATGCTGGGTTTTATGAAGTCTGTTCACCAAAGAAAGGAGAGACAGTTTATGTCTCAGCTGCGTCGGGTGCAGTTGGTCAGCTTGTGGGGCAATTTGCTAAGATGATGGGTTGTTATGTTGTTGGAAGCGCCGGTACTACAGAAAAGGTCAGAAACTGATAATCTTTTCCATATTTTGTTTCTTTATGTTCCTTGGTTATATCCTTCAAGAGAATGATTAGCCCTTTTACTTATTTTTGGGGATTTGTTAGGTTGATCTGCTCAAAACCAAGTTTGGGTTTGATGATGCATTTAACTACAAGGAAGAAGAAGACCTTAGTGCTGCCCTGAAAAGGTTCAGTAACTACTTAAATCTAAGCCTTTGTGTGTCTATAATTGTTAGGATTGGTTTTGCATGATAAAACGTAATTAACAACTAAAGTAGAAACAAGAGAAATGGATAATAGCTTTAACACCATGATTCTACGTGTAAACCCACTTAATTGGGAATAAACCGGAGGAAACACCGAAACTATCGAGCAAAAAAACCAGAAAACAATTTATCTTTGTTGATTGAGATCTTATCAATTGCTTTTTTACTAAGCTAAGAGAGATTCTCTTCTTTTCTTTTCCCAGGTGTTTTCCCACAGGCATCGACATATATTTTGAGAACGTAGGAGGCAAAATGCTAGATGCGGTGCTCTTAAACATGAACCCACTTGGGCGTATCGCTGTCTGTGGAATGATCTCACAATACAATCTTGAAAACCAAGAAGGTGTGCACAACCTATCTAACATAATCTACAAACGAATCCGCATTCAAGGCTTTGTAGTTCTTGATTTCTACGACAAATACTCAAAGTTCTTGGAGTTTGTGCTTCCGTGCATTAAAGAAGGGAAGATAACGTACGTGGAAGATGTAGTTGATGGTCTCGAGAAAGCTCCTGAAGCTCTTGTGGGACTTTTCCATGGTAAAAACGTTGGGAAACAAGTTGTTGTTATTGCCCATGACTGATTTACTTGTATATTTATCCAACAAGAATTTGTATGGGTACGTTCGAACCCAAGTGTGAGTTTTTGGTTTATGGATATTAGTAATTGAAGTAAATCTTATCAATTTTTTTTTGTTTGGAATCATATTCTATTGACTTGTTCATCAAATGTATCAAAATAATCTCCAACGCCTCCCACAAATCCAAAAAATGCCTGATACAAAGTTACAAACCCATGTTTTGCAGCTCTTGCACAAGGTTATGCTACCACGTATGCGTGTTAAAACATCAACGAATACTATTTGTGAAACTTCTTTTCCTTTTTATTAGAGAACATCGTACTCACAAATCACAATCACATGGGAGCTGGGATACTGCTTTGTGGGTTTGGGGTGATACGTGTTTTGTCTCTGATCTTCACATTCTCCATTGTGCCAAAGATGCAAAGACAAAGGGACTCACTCTTGAGGAAATTGATAAAAGTCAAATCTCTTTAAAAATAAGTTTGTTTATTGCTTAAAATCACAAAGTCGTTTACATCTTTACATATGCCTTTGATATTGGTAATGTAAATTTGTGAGGAATATAAATAATGCAGGTTGAGAGATAAGCATTAAAGTCGTTTTTGGAAGATTAGTGTTCAATAGTGCAGGTTTATCTCTCTACCTGCACTATTTATCTCTCGGCATATAAGATAAACGACTTTCTCTACATGCCGCACAAGATGGAATTCTCACACACTATTAGGTTTTTGAAGCAATGCTACTTGAGAGGCTCTCTAACGCTCGAGCAAAACACATGTACGAAAGTTCATGTGTTTCAAAAATCTTATGAACGAACACTATTATTAAAGTTAGAATATATTCATAAAAAAGAAAAATATAAATCCGAAGGTTCTCGTCTTTTCTAGTCGCATGTCCCAATCAGTGAGTGCCACTTTCTTTTGTTAAACCAATTAATTAATGATTTGGATTCTATTGTTTTTTTCCAAAATAATATGATTTTCTTATGAATGCTTTGTTTTGCTTTTAATTTTCATCCATAAAACTAAATTCAGTTTATAAAAAGAGATTTTTTTCTAAGTGATATGATAAAAAAAGTATACAACTACTAAAAGAATGCTAATTAAAATCACCCAAATTTTAACAAGCCGATTAAAAGTTACAAACGCGGATATTCACCGTGTTTGACCTCAGTGTCATGTTTCGAGGGTTCACACCAATATTAAACAAAACAGACCAAATTCTAAAGTTTAACATTAGTAATGCACAAACACGAACTCTTGTGAAATGGCTGCGAAGTGTGAACAAAAACAAAACAAAACAAAAAAACTCTTGTGAAATGTGAAAGGGACAAAAATAAACGCTCGAAAGAAAGAGAAAGTATCCAAATTGCGAACAATATGTGATGAATGAAAAAAAAAACATAAGCAGTGACGTCATACTTGATATGAGAGAACGAGAGAGAGACAGAGAGGCGCACTATTATAAAAAGCAGGCGCGTCCATGGACAGTCCAAAGGAAGAAGAAAGAAGACGTAACAAAATTATTCAACTCAAGAGAAAGAATTATTTTAACGAACGAAACGAAACGATGACGGCGACGAACAACAAGCAGGTGACATTGAGAGACTACGTGAGTGGTTTCCCAAAGGAATCCGATTTCGATTTCACTACCTCCACCGTCGAACTTAGGGTTCCAGAAGGTTCTAACTCGGTTCTGGTGAAGAATCTCTACTTGTCATGCGATCCTTACATGCGTACTCGCATGGGCAAACCTAAACCCTCCACTGCTCTTGCTCAAGCCTATACCCTCGGCAAGGTACTAATCCACGAGAATTTTCACTATTAGTTTCTCCGATTTATATACAAATCTACGGTGAAATTTCGAATCTGGCTGTTACTGTTTACAATAATTCGAATCCATATGATTAAGCTAGATAGACTCTGTGATTAGTGTTCTTGAAGGCTCTGTGAAGAAATTGTGTGTCTCTCTCTCGTGTTGATTTATGATTTTGTTTGTGTGCAGCCAATATATGGGTATGGAGTGTCGAGAGTGATAGAATCTGGACATCCAGATTACAAAAAAGGTGATTTGCTTTGGGGTATTGTTGGATGGGAGGAGTACAGTGTTATTACTCCAGCTCCTCACATGCATTTCAAGATTCAACATACTGATGTTCCATTATCTTACTACACTGGACTTCTCGGTATGTTTATCTCAAATTACTTGGCAACTCTTAAGATAAAGTGCTTCTTTATACAGAAATCATGAAGTTGGATATGTAGTTTTAAGACTGGAATTAGTTATGACAAGTTTTTAAACTTCAATGTGGAAGACTAGAATTTCAACTGTATGGTTAGTTTTATTATTCTCTCTTTGATGGTTTTTGTTTTCCTGGTCCTGACAGGTATGCCTGGTATGACTGCTTATGCTGGGTTTTATGAAATCTGTTCTCCAAAGGAAGGAGAGACAGTTTATGTCTCAGCTGCATCTGGTGCGGTTGGTCAACTTGTGGGACAATTTGCTAAGATGATGGGCTGTTATGTTGTTGGAAGCGCCGGTAGTAAAGAAAAGGTTTAGAGTTTAATCATTATTTCCATGTGTTTGTTTCCTTATGTTTCTTGGTTCTCCTTCAAGGGAATGATTTACCCTCTAACTTCTTCGTTGTTTCCGGATTTGTTAGGTCGATCTGCTCAAGACCAAGTTTGGTTTTGATGATGCATTTAACTACAAGGAAGAACCAGACCTTAGTGCTGCCCTGAAAAGGTTCAGTTACCACTTATTTCAATGCTTTTTCATGTTTATAACTGCCTGGTTAGGATCTGTTGCATAACTTGCAGTATAAAGCGGCAATTCGCAACTTTAAGTATAAACCTGAGAAATTATGAAAGCATGCCACCATTATTCTATATGGAAAACAACTTAAGTATTGGAGAAAACACCAATGAAACTCCAAATTACAATCAACTGCTTATTGACTAATCTAAGAGATATCCTCCTTATTCTTTTCTGCAGGTGTTTCCCTAAAGGCATTGACATATACTTTGAGAACGTAGGAGGCAAAATGCTAGACGCAGTGCTCTTAAACATGAACGTACACGGACGTATCGCTGTCTGCGGAATGATCTCACAGTACAATCTTGAGAACCAGGAAGGTGTACACAACCTATCCAACATAATCTACAAACGAATCCGCATTCAAGGCTTTGCAGTGTTTGATTTCTATGACAAATACTCAAAGTTCTTGGAGTTTGTGCTTCCTCACATAAAAGAAGGAAAGATCACGTACGTGGAAGATGTAGCTGATGGATTGGAGAAAGGTCCTGAAGCTCTTGTGGGACTCTTCCATGGTAAGAACGTTGGAAAACAAGTTGTGGTTGTTGCTCGTGAGTAAAATTATATATGGGAGTAATGTTTATATAATAAATCCGACAAGGGTGTGTAACTGTATGGGTTTTCAAACCCAAGCGTGAGAATTTGGTTTATGAATAATAGTAATTTAATTAAAAAGTACATTTTAATATTATATCAGTTAGTCTGTTATCGGTTTTAAATCATATTCTATGTTCATCAAATGTATCCAAAGTAGTGACTGACAAACGAGGGTGTTGACCGAGTTTGAACACAATAATGTGTTTAATTTTTAGTAAGCAAAAGAAGATTATGAGGACCAAAGCAAAGCAAGTCCCTTCTTAACAGCGAAGACCCCCTAGTATACAAGTAGAGCTATAAGCTATTGATAAAGCTGCATTAACGACCACGAGTCCACGACCAGTACAATGTTAGTATGTAACGTTTAGAGAAATTACTCAAAACTGGATTAGGACCGCATGGCAAAATTATTTATAACTAAAATATTTAAATTATAAGTTGTATTTGTTAGTTAAATATGTTATAATTATATAATAATTGTTAAATAAACCATATAATACCGAAATATAATTTATTTTTTACATAATATTTATTTAATCAATTTAATTAGATATATCTATTTTCTGATACCGGCATTGTTAACAAAATAATAAAATGATGTTTTACCTCTGTAACACCAAAATTAATGATATTTTTTTAATTTATATAAATATTGATAAAACCCATCCCGCTATATAATCTCGTCTCGAGATATTTTAACTCACATTATATCATCTTAATTTTTAATATATATTGTGTATATACGGTATAATATTTATCATATTTAACTTTTAAAAATAAAGAACCGGAATAAACCAAAGAAAGTTTTTAAATTTGAATACCTGATAAATCAAACTTTCTACTCATTTGTATTCGGAATTATTTTGGTCTATTTTATAGTATGACTCTGAACCATTGCCCAATTTTTTTAGACGATGTTGGATATTGTACCTGTATTTTTTTATTCATCTATTGAGTAATATATGTTCGTTTTTAAAATATTGTATTACATCATATACAGGAAAAATCATAATTTTTATTAACTAAATGTATTATATAATAATTCAAGATAATTTAAATATAAATTTAAATAAAAAATGAAAGGGAATCATATATTTATATTTAAATGAGGTAAAAAGATTTTCTTATTTTTTAAATCTTATCTATAATTAATTTTGAAGTTTTGGTAACTAATATTAAAGTCAATGTATTATGTGTAAAAACTTTCCAAAAATACTAGTATAAGATTTGTGATGATCAAATTAGGCAAAGAATAAATGTGAAAGCGATGAGATATACATCAAAGAGATTCAAAAATGGAAGGTGTCGGGTCTGTCGGCAAAATTACGCCTTAAAAATATCCAAATTATGAACAAATGTGACATAGGCAGTGACGTCATATTTTGATATCATGATCTTTTGTGGTCAGGTCAGTGGTCACTATAAAAAAACCAGCCGCGTCCTCGAGAGTCCAATGTAACAAATTTATCTTTTGTGGTCAGAAGTTCAAATCGAAGAAAGAATTAACGATGACGGCGACGAACAAGCAAGTGATATTCAAAGACTACGTGAGTGGTTTCCCTAAGGATTCCGATTTCGATTTCACTACCACCACCGTCGAAACTAGTGTTCCCGAAGGTTCTAACTCGGTTCTGGTGAAGAATCTCTACTTGTCATGCGATCCTTACATGCGTATTCGTATGGGCAAACCTGACCCCTCCTCTGCTGCTCTTGCTCAAGCTCTCACTCCCGGCCAGGTACCAGACTCTACTTTAGATTTATATGCAAATCTCCGGTGAAAATGCGAATCGGATGATTACGTTTACTTTGTTTGGTTTTGCATGTTTTCATTATTTATGTGAATACCAATGTTTTTAAAACCGGACCGGTAACTGAATCGGGAAAGCTTCTGGGTCATGAGTCAACATGGTTTGACCGGGGTCCACCGAGTTCAATTGATTTTGATGATACTTTTATAAATAATAGGTATGAATAGGTTTTCTATTTTTTTTCAATGATTATAACTATGATATAATTTGATATGCCAAATAAAATACTTCAATAATCATAATGTTTTTAAAAAAACTTAAAAAGTAATAAACTCAAAGTGAAACAAACTCAAAGTGTAACCAATACTAATAAAATATTTTAGAAATTCAAACAATAAGAGAAGAAGAGTGTAGAACATTTAATCTTCATTCTCTAAGAAACCCTACTATTGCTAATTTGCTAAGAAGAGGTAATTAGTTAAATTAATTGCACTCATTTTTTTTTTAAAAAGTAGAACCCGGTTTTATCCGGTTTAATGGTTCACCGGTTTTTGGTTTTTTGGCGGGTTGATATGGTTTTTTACCGGTTCAATTTCTTTTGGGTTTTGATATTAACCCAATCCGGACATGTTGCCGGTTAACGTGGTTCGACCGCCGGTCCGGTCCGGTTTTGAAAACATTGGTGAATACTCTAATTGGATATAGATATAAATATCTTATTAAGGACTATAATAATAATATACTTGACAATTTGGTGTTCTTGAAGATAGTGAAATGAAATTGTGTATGGTTTTTGCTTTTTTTGCTATCTCTTGACTTGTTGTTCCATTTGTGTTTTCTGGTGCAGCCAATCAATGGGTATGGAGTGTCTAGAGTGATCGAATCTGCGCATCCGGATTACAAAAAAGGCGACTTGCTTTGGGGATTTGTTGGATGGGAGGAGTACAGTGTTATCACTACAATGACTCACGTGCATTTCAAGATCGAACATACCGATGTTCCATTATCCTACTACACTGGACTTCTCGGTATGTTAAATCTCGGCTTTGCTCCTTGTTTTTGTTAGTGGGGAATGTGGAATCACTTGGTAACTTAGCTTAGACAGATCATGAAGTTGAATGTCATAGCCATGTAGGAGTATGCATATATTCTTTTGTCGATATTTAAACTTCAATCGAGAAGACTATAGACTTTCAACTGTTTGGTTTGTTGATATGTTTTGATATTATATATTTTCTTTGATGGGTTTTTACTTTTTTTTTGTCTGGTCCTGGCAGGTATGCCTGGTATGACCGCATATGTTGGTTTTTATGAGATCTGTTCTCCTAAGAAAGGAGAGACAGTTTATGTGTCAGCTGCATCTGGTGCTGTTGGTCAGCTTGTGGGACAATTTGCTAAGATGATGGGTTGTTATGTTGTTGGAAGCGCTGGAAGCAAAGAAAAGGTTAAAAACTGATCATCATTTCCATATTTTGTTTCCTTATGTTTCTTGGTTCACCTTCAAGAAAATGATTAGCTAGCCCTTTTAATTACTTACTTTTGGGGATTTGTTAGGTTGATCTCCTCAAGACCAAGTTTGGGTTTGATGATGCATTTAACTACAAGGAAGAACCAGACCTTAGTGCTGCCCTGAAAAGGTTGGAATTACCACTTATTTTGATATCTATAACTGTTATCAGTTGCTGAATAAAGCGGCAATTCGCAAAACGAGAGAAAGGGATAGAAGTAAGTATGATCATTCTACGTGGAAAAAATGACATAATCATCTTCATTGATTGATATATCTTAGGTGTTTTCCCAAAGGCATCGACATATACTTTGAGAACGTAGGAGGCAAAATGCTGGATGCAGTGCTCTTGAACATGAACGTGAAAGGGCGTATCGCTGTTTGCGGAATGATCTCACAGTACAATCTTGAGAACCAGGACGGTGTACACAACCTATCAAACATAATCTACAAACGAATCCGCATTCAAGGCTTTGTAGTGTCTGATTTCTACGACAAATACTCAAAGTTCTTGGAGTTTGTCCTTCCTCACATTAAAGAAGGGAAAATCACGTACGTGGAAGATGTAGCTGATGGGCTCGAGAAAGGTCCTGAAGCTCTTGTTGGACTCTTCCATGGCAAGAATGTCGGGAAACAAGTTGTGGTTGTTGCTCATGAGTGAAAGAAAATTTTAAACTTAATACTTAAATCCAACAAAGAGTTTGTGTGGGTGTTCAACCCAAGTGTGGGGGATATTGTTTTATGGATGATAAAATAATTTGTTGGTATGGTTTTGAATCGAAATTCATGTCATTTGTTCTTAGTTTAAAAATAAATACAAAATTCGGTTTTGGTACTTCTTTGCGTTTGGATTTGATTTTGGTTCTTTAAAGATATAGCAAGAGAGAGTTAATCCCCCACATTGTTTGCATCGCACATAATAGCGCAAGAAATCATGCCTATATATATGGCTAAGTTTGGCTCCATTAGTTTTGCATTGCCAGCTGATAGCAAAACACGTCTATACGTAAATGTTTAATCCTTATCAACTATCTCCTGACCTCAAATAAAAAGATTATCTCCACAACTTGTGGCTTTAATAACCGCACTAACTGTAGATCATTAGAGCTTATATATAAGTAGAGAGAAATAAAGACCTTTTGAGGAACCAAAAACAAACATATTTTCCAAAAAAAAAAAACAATGGCGACGGTGATGAACAAGCAAGTCTTATTACGTGATTACGTTACCGGTTTCGCAAACGAATCCGACCTTGTAATCACATCCACCAACGTCGATCTTAGGGTGCCGAAAGGATCTTTGACGGCTTTGGTGAAGAATCTCTACTTGTCTTGCGATCCTTACATGAGAAATCGTATGAGAAGGCCTGATCCTTTGAGCCCTGCTACAGCTCAGTCCTTCACTCCCGGCATGGTAAAAAGCACTTCTACTAGTTGGTTTAAACTACATACAGTTTAAGTGAACTTATGTTGTGTTGTGTTTGTGCAGCCTATCTCAGGGCTTGGAGTGTCTAAAGTGATAGATTCAGGGCACCCTGATTACAGAGAAGGTGACTTACTCTGGGGAGCTGTTGGATGGGAAGAGTACAGTGTTATTACCCCAATTCCTAATCTTCACTTCAAGATCCATCATACCAATTTTCCCTTATCTTACTACACCGGACTTCTTGGTATTAATGTTAATTCCACTTTCTCCATGTTTGCTAACAATATATATTTTGGAGTTTTGCACCTACTTGGGCGTTGGTTAAATAAATTGGAGCTCAAAAAAGTTGTGACTAGATAACAATATTGTATTTATTATTCACGTTCCTCTCTTCCTGACAGGTATGCCTGGTATGACCGCATATGTTGGCTTTTATGAGATCTGTTCTCCTAAGAAAGGAGAGGCAGTGTTTGTGTCAGCTGCATCTGGTGCGGTTGGTCAGCTTGTGGGACAATTTGCTAAGATGATGGGTTGTTATGTTGTTGGAAGTGCCGGTAGCAAAGAAAAGGTATATAAACTCTAGATGTAAATCCATTTCTTGATCAGATTAACAAATCCAGTCTTTTGATTTGTTGAGCTCCTTTAGGTTGATCTCCTCAAGAACAAGTTCGGATTCGATGATGCCTTCAACTACAAGGAAGTGCATAATCTAGTTGCTGCCTTAAAGAGGTAAGTAAAGATATATTACATCCACTAATCAAGATCAAACTAATCGCATTTAGTATTATCAATTAAACCTATTAAAAAATTCTCTCTTTTTTCTAGGTGTTTCCCACAAGGCATTGACATATACTTTGAGAACGTGGGAGGCAAAATGCTGGACGCAGTGATCCTAAACATGAGACCACACGGACGTATAGCTGCATGTGGGATGATCTCGCAGTACAATCTACAGAATCCGGAAGGCGTATACGGTCTCTCTCTCATTACCTACAAACGAATCCGTATTGAAGGGTTTAACTGTTTTGATTACTTCCACAAGTACTCAGAATTCTTGGAGTTTATGGTTCCGTATATAAGAGAAGGGAAGATAACGTATGTCGAAGATGTTGCTGATGGGTTAGAGAGTGCTCCTGCTGCTCTCGTTGGACTCTTTCACGGTAAGAACGTTGGGAAACAACTTGTCGTGGTTTCTCGTGATCTTGAATGAGAATATGAGATGAGAGTTTGTTCCGTAAGTTATGGTGTTAATTGTGTTGTGTCCAAAGCCTGGATTAGTCTTTTAAAGTATACGTATTAGTGAAGTATACACTTGTTTGTAATAATTTGGCCAAATTATGAAATAAAAACACTTGTGTTACATGGTTTTTGTTACAGAATGAACAACTAGTTCAGACGTGAAGTGATTAACGTGATGATATAAACCTAATTAATCGAATTGTAACCGGAAGCATTTCGTCGAACACCTTAAGTGCATTCCTTTTTTTCAATATAATTAAATTTACTCACCGATTGTATCAAAGTGTTACCGTTGAGTTGTTGTTGTTGTATAAACAGGCCAGACACGCTTGGTTGGCCAAACAATAATACAAAAGAAAACGCAGAGTTTCGTAACAACAACAAACCAAACGGCAAAATCAGAAACATTTTGTTCAATCCATTTCTGATTATATAGAGAGTGTAGCAAGTAAAACAAAAAACTCTCGCTGTTCCTTACATTCTTATTTAGTTTCATTTGTCGAATTCCCAAAGGACTCCTCCGTCTTCTTTGACTTTTTTGTTGATCCAAGCTTCAATAAGCATACCAGCACCGATCCCACCGAGGATGAAACTTCCGTAGTAGGCAAGAGCCCTCGGCCATGGCTTTCGCGGGAGGAAGTAAGCTTCGTATTTCTCTTCAAGTCCCCTCGGCATTTGTTTTCTCGCTCTCGTCACCGTTTTCACACCACCACCACCATTTGGCTTCTTCTTCTTATTCTCCTTCTCATTCTCAATCCCCCACTCTTCTCCTTTCCATGGATCCTTCGCTTCTTCACTTGCCATTTTGTTTTCGATCACCCAATTCAATTGTCCTGAGAAATCTCAATTTCAGCTTCAACAGATGTGATCTAGATAGTGTGAATTAGGTCGTAGTGTCACCACCGCCTCTTCAGAAAATTTTATTACAAAATAAAAAAAGTTAAGGCCTAATCAAACCTCCTCCAGGCCCACTAAAGCCTATTTTAGACCCAGTTAGTTTGTTCTTCTGCGCACATAGACTACTTGAAAAATGTCACTCGCATAGTCCGGCGCGTTAAAGCCACGTAGGATTAAGTGTGGCGTTTGTCTTCTGTTCTATCACTTTGGTAGACAGATTTTCATCGAACGAGTTGCAACTTGCAAGCGGTGTTTCACAACATCTGGTTATCGAATCAAATTTGGCAGATCGGGTTTTGGTTTTTACTCTCAGGTACTATCAATTTTATTTTCGCTTATGAGAATCTGATTTTAGATTCAGCAATAATTTAGGCATGGAATCAGAATTGACACTTCATGAAGGTGGGTGCCATTGTGGTAAAATCAAATGGAGAGTCAAAGCGTCGAGGAGTGTAGTGGCTTGGAGCTGCAACTGCACAGATTGTTCAATGAGAGGCAATGTTCATTTCATTGTTCCTTCAAGCAACTTTGAGCTTCTTGATGATTCCAGTGACTTCATTACTACTTACACTTTTGGGACTCACACGGCCAAGCATACTTTCTGCAAGGTCTGTGGGATCACTTCGTTTTACATCCCGAGGTCTAACCCCGACGGAGTCGCTGTCACGGTTAAGTGTGTCAAGTCGGGGACACTGGATCACGTTGAGATTAAAAGATATGATGGTCAGAACTGGGAAATGTCCCACAAAAAGACCGGTATTGCCTCGTTTTCCAAAGAGTGATATGACAAGAGATCAACTCAAGATTGTAATGGCCAAGAAGAAAAGAATCTAAAGCAGTCATCAAAATCTCACCCTTTAGAATCACAGGGGAGAAACAATTTGGAAAACTAGAAAAGCTTTTTTTGCCTAAACCCTTTTGAGAATAATGCTCAGGGTATTGAGTTTTGAGTTGTTCAAATCTACAGCTGTAGACACCTCTGTTCATGATAAGTTTAAATGATTTCATTTCTTGCTACCTGTATCGGTTCCAGCTAGTTTTTTTCTCTGTTGATGCTCCGCGACTTTGTAATCAATGACCTCTCTGAAACGCTCTGCGTCCAATAAGCAGTCTGCGCTTCCATAAACAGCAGCTTGAACGCTCGCCATCAATTTGGCGATTTCTCTACCCGAAAACCCTTTTGTCTTGGCGGCAGCTTCCTTCAGGAGATCCTCGGTAATGCCTTTTATCTCAATCTTCTGTTGCTCTTTTTTGAAAAGGCTTTGGAGCAAACCCGGTTTTTTTAGATTAACCTTAGATATGTACTTGTCTAGGTAGAGGTTTAGAAGCTTGTAGCGCTCTTCTTCCCCAGGCAAGGGAAACTCAAGAGTCTCATCGATACGGTCAGACACTGCAGAGTCTAGATCACCAGGTCTGTTTGTGGCAAGCGCTAGGACTATATCTTTGGACTGGTCACCCGTGCGGAAGAGAAGTGCATTTAGTGCACTCCTTTGGGCTTCGCTCATGTATGTTTTGTTCCGCCTGTCAAATTTGCAATCAAATAAACACATCAATAAATAGAACCCATGATTTAAGGATTTAATTATAATCAGCATCAGATTTGGGACTTACTCGCACAGAAATGCATCGGCTTCATCTATGAAGAGCAACAAGCCTCTCTTAGATTTTTTGGACCAGTCAAACAGTTGGTGTATCTTTGTAACAGCCTGAGCTCCAAGTGGAGCAACATCTCCACCCGTCATCAACGCATAATCTAGACCCTGAAAGATACCAAATCAAGGAAGAGTGATTACTTAAGTAACATGCCTGAGATTCTGCAATTCTATGCGTAACCTAAAACTAAGATCTCAATTTAAAGAAAGCATCTATTGTTCATGCCTGATAAAATAATTATAAGCATTAGTAACGGAGAGACCACATACAGATTTACGAGCCAGCTCTCGGGCAGCCATTGTCTTCCCTGTTCCTGGTGGACCGTAAAAAAGCATATTTCGGAAAGGTGCTTGGTGGGCTTTTGTGTTGGCAGTTGCATTAGCTAGCTGTTCGATTCTCTTCTGAAGAGATTGATGCAAGATAACATCACCAAACCCTTCTCCGCTTTTGGATGTAGACTCCTTAGCACCACCCCGCAACGTGGAAAAGGCACGAGAAACCGAACCAGACCAAGGGTACTTTCCTCTCGATGATTCTCTAATTAGAGAAGGTTGTCCTAATATTCTATCCACGTAGCTCCAGATAACCTTGGCACCTTCTCTGCAACAAGCAATCTATATGATGACTAAGTTCTCAACCATTAACAACAAGAAGTCATGGCTGACATTTTTTTTATCAACCATTCTTAGTCTTTACCTCGTTGTGTAGATCCCAGCTGCAAGAGCGGTGAGACCCCCAACAGCAACAACCAGCTTATTTTGATCCGTTAGAATGGTACGCAAGCCCCCTAGGAAAATGGACAAAGAGCCAATCATTTATTGAAAATGTGAGTTTAATGGATCAGTCAAAACACTAAGGTAAAACTGTCATAGAGAAGTTTCCACAAAAAATAATCAAAACGATAAAGAGATAATATTTGTCACTGATGTCAGACCTCCAATATGGTCGAATGTAGTATTTATGGCAGAAACCCATTTCTCTCTTTCAGCATTTGCACGATCAACAAGCATTCTCCTGTTTACATCTTCAGAAAGCTTCGATTCACGGGCTCTCCCTTCAGCTTCTGCCATTGCTTTGACCCTGATTGTCTCACGTTCAATCTCAGCTTTCTCCCTCTCTGTTTGTCGTCTCTGTGCTTGAATCTCCTCCTCAGTAGCTCGTCGAGCTACTTCCCGCCTAATTGCTGATTCTTTTTGCATTTTCACAAGTTCTTGATTTCTTGTTCTCTGGGCCTCATTCTCAGCCTGTACCAAGACACACATCATAAGTTGTTAGAAATACAGTAACAGGAGTTCTCAATGTTAAATAATAATAAAAGTATTTTGTAAAATCGCATGCCTGCATCCTTTTTCTTGCTAACTCATCTTCATAGCGGGCCATCTGTGATTTTGTTTGTGCTTGGTGCTGAGCAAGTTTCTTCTGCTCCTCGTATATCACCCTTTGCCTCTCCTGCAAAATGGAAAATGTCAGGAACATAACTTTGCAACCAAGAATCTTCAAAGTAAAATAATAAACGATGCAGCAAACTGTACTGCAAAGTCAATTCTGGTAGGTAACCAGAGATTTGTAAGAGCATATATACACTTTAATAGTAACTAAAACATATATTCGTCTAGAGAAAGCCAAAGTAGGTACAACCTAATCAAACCATGTAGTCAAAAGATACTGACGATGAACTCAAATAGTAAGCTGAACACTCACAGCTTCAGCTTGGGATTGCAAAGCTTTAAACTCTTGCGCCTTAGCAGTAAACTCAGCTTGCCTCGTCTCTTCTTGTGTCTTAATACTTTCAAATACCTACCAGAAACCAAAAATTCATCAAATGGTAAGGCCAAAGCATAACTGACAAACACAGAAACATAACACTTTTGAACATCCATCCCAGAATTCTAATACAGAAGACTCCTTAGCTCAAACCTATCTTCCATAAGCTTCATCATACAAATTACAAACTACCTCAGCCATAAACACAACTCTTATCTACTTGAGAATCTTTTTGTCAGATCTATGTACAGCATTGGGTTATATTCTTAAAGACCTTTTTAGCATGAGCTGAGTTGTTAATCCCTTTCAAGGCCTTAGCTCCACGCTCCAACGCTTCAGGATCAAACCCAGCCGAACTCGTTCTCGGATTATTGTTTCGAATCCGTGGAGGAGCATCAGATTCTTCGCCAGCAACAGCCGGTTCTTTCCCAGATTCCGAAGCCGCCGCCGGCGGAGTAGTAGAACCTTGCTGCTGAGGAATCGAAGGAGACGGAGAAGTTGATGAGAAGCCAGAGAAGGTGAAAGGTCCATCAGCAGCGGCGAATTTAGACGGAGCGAGAGAAGCGGAGGCAGCTAGGGCTGAGATCACACCCATCACACATTTCTGAGCCATTTTGTTTGTTCCCGAAAGCGAATCTACAAGGGGACTGAGATATAAAAGACTAGGGTTCTTTCTTCCCGGTGTAAAAGAGGATTTAAGAGGAAGAGATTGGCTTGATGAACAAGAAATTCGAAGCCATAGAAATGGAGGCAGAGAAATTTTTGCCCAGGGTTTTGGGTTTAGGGTTTTTTTACTCTGCCCAAAGGAAAAAACAAATTTCATAAGATTTTAGATCTCGGGTCGGTTTTACCCAATAATCTTGGATATTTGACCCGAAAACCCGACTCGTTTCTCGAAATATGTACGTTGTGAAAACTTTACAAAAATCATTTTATAAATTTGTTTTTTTAAATATATATTTAATGCTAAAAATTTCTATTTTTCCAATATATTTTAGACGATTTTTAGAAAAAATTTACTTCGAATTTCTATTCTTAATCAATAAAATTAATAGTTTTAAGTTAACTTAATAAAATTTATTTGTATATGTAAAACTTGTTAGCCTACCTTTAAATTGAAATTAAGAAAAAAACATCTGAATTAGTATACATGCAGTTGAATTTTTTTTTGAATAGATATTATAATGGAAAATGTTAAATTTAGTAACTCATACTTGAATTGATTGTTACAATATAAAGTTAGCCTTTTTTTTTTTTTTTTTTTTTACATGTATAGACTATAACAAGAGAATACTATTATTACAGAGGTGTTATCCGCGCAATGTGCATTGTTGAAGTTCACATGCCGATCAGACCTATTAATATCACGGGAATAAAAATAACGAGTAAAGTCAACATTGACCCCTCAGGAGTGCTAGGAGAATCTGATTTTGGTAGGGGGGTCGTACTGCTGCTGGCTGGAGGAGGAGCGGTAAGGGTATAAGCTGGAGGAGTACTATTTTGATCATTATTGTGGTCACTATTGTTGTGACTGTTGTGGTCACTATTGTTGTGACTGCTAGGACAAGAAATGAAGGGTGAAGTATGATTATTTTGTGGAGAATCATCGTAGATAGTACTTGAAGATTGTAGTATACCGTCGATTCCATGACATTTGATAGACCCTAAGCTACAAATGTTGCGGCTTATAATCTTGACATTGTTGAGGAAGTAGTTTGATCGTCCACCATTGGAGATCTTGAGGGCGTAATGTGGTAAAGAGGAAGGAACCATGGAGCCATTGGGGATGAGATTGAGGTGCTCGAAAAGAAGAGGAGAAGGGATCGAGTGGCGAAGCAAGAACTCGGAAACCGAATCTTGTTGAATAATGTTTGACTTGGAAAGGGTTTTATCCTTTGGCATCAAGAATGTGACATTGGCTAATAATCGAGGGTTTACGGATTGTAACATGTTAATGAGCATGACAAAAGAGAAGTAGTCTGCTTTCTCCATTTCTTCGATGGCGATAGAAAGCTCATGGTTGTCCCGCACATGAGGACTCTTTTGGGCTCTTGTTGATGATGTTACGAGTATGACTAACAACATGCAGAAGGTTATCACATGAGTTTGAATAGCTCTCATTTTTTTTTTCTGTAAAGAATCTTAATTTCTTGTTTTTCTGGGGGGTATTTTTGGAGATTAGATTGGTGGTCGGGACACTTAGATATAACCTCTCATAGTTATGTGAAGAATTTTGGTAGGTGATAGATAATGTTTAGCTTTGGACATGCGTGTGTTGTTTTCCACCAAATTGAATGGCCATCAGGTCATGGTATCCGCATGGTGAGCGAGTTTGTAGATTGTTTGTTCAGCTATTATAATATGTGATACATATACTGTGGATAATACTATAAATCACTAGAAGATAACTTTTTTAATCCAATTTCCTAATTGTAATCAATATATCACTAACAATTTTTTTGGTTAGTATTGGTGATGTTTTTTTCTTTTTGGTTAGTATTGGTGATGTTTTTTTCTTTCTGGTGAGATCTATCAAACGACATGCTTCCAATCTCAGATACATAGAAGATTCTTGTTCGAAAAGTATTCACGTTCACGTACGCTAAATATTGTAGATAAGGATTCACATTCCCACATGGTTGTCACGTGGAGTCATGGAGGTTGAAGACCACGTCTAAAAAGTTGATCTAATTATTAAATTGTCAATAATGTAATTCCCTTAATCCCTTATCATGTTTCATAGCTTGCGTCGCGTGTACGACTTTTTCGGTATGTGAATTATTTTCTTGTTCTTTCTGGATCCTAAAAAAATAGAAGATTGAGGTGAATCATAAATCCAAAGGAGGTATTCTTTTCATGTTTATCATGTACTTTGCATTTTTGGTTTTTGTAAAGTTTGGTTTCTTGTTTTACTATGATTTTGGCTTTAGTAGTAACAGATTGTTTAGTTCCGCCACAAATCAAAGATTAATTACTTGCTGCAAATTACAAGAAGTAAAAGAAAAAAAAGAAGTAAAACAAAAGTTGTCTCGTTGCATAAAAAGATGAACAAATGTAATGTGCAAAACATCCATGTCATATATAAATGTTACAACAAGAGAACCAAAAACAAAAATAAAGACAACGACGAGAGAAACTAAGTTCCTTCACTGAGAAACAAAACAAAAAGAATATCTAATAAAGGAATGTGTGTTTTAATAATACAACCAAAAAAAAAGAGAAGTTTAATTTTCTTGTTTGTGATTCTTGAGAAGAACTCACACAACCTATCATGGAAAACTGAAGTTTCCTCCGATTTCAGTATTACCAGCCGGAGGATTAATGGCGACCCAAAGAAGAGAAATGGTAATGGCAATAAGACCAGACCACACATACACAATCGTTGGTGTTCTTCCTCTTCGTCCCATAAGACCTTTAGCAAATGGATAAAGATGTGCCAAAACCCAAAAACTAAAGAACACTCCTCCAATCAGTTTACTCCACTGAGGAACCACACTGTAAATCGTCCTGCTGAATCCAACCGCAATGGCAATCAAATTCACCATAATGATCAAAATGGGCATGAGCATAAGCGAAGTATATTTCACGATGTACAAATCAGCAAACTCGTCGTCAACATCATCTCCTCCTGATTTACTAGTGAGTGTGAAGTTGATTTCAACTCCAGCTACAATTTTAAGCAAACCTTGAAGCACAGCTGCGATATGAGCGCTTGTTCCTCCAATGAGCCAAAACTGTTCGTTTCTCCACCATTCCTCGAGTGAGATTCCAGACCATTTGATCTCTAGGAGCGCGAGTAAGCAGAGAGTGATGGAGATGGTGAGAAGGTAGACTAGGAAAGTGACGTTGAGCGTCTGCACAATGAACTGACCAGAGAAGAGGGAGAGCGCAGGGAGGAAACAGTAGACGATGAGGAAGATCGATGTGAACGGGTAGATACCAACGTTTAAGTAAGCTATCCTCTGGAGTATTTTCATCTTCGAGCTAGCGAGAAGAGCGTTGTTACGGGAGAAAAAGATCTCAACCGAGCCAGTAGCCCACCGTAGAACCTGGTGAAGCCTATCCGTCAAGTTAATAGGAGCTGTGCCACGGAAAGCATCACGTTTCGTCACACAGTAAACCGACTTCCAGCCACGGTTATGCATTCTATAACCAGTGACAACATCTTCAGTGACTGACCCGTAAATCCATCCGATACGTGATCCCCACTCAGTTTTATCCTCGTACCAGCAAGAGATAACAGCAATGGCTTCTGCTACGGTAGTTGCATCAAGAAGCTCTCTCGGAATAGTGAGTGCACCGGGCGGGCGCCCGTTTTTAACTGATGGATGGTCCGCGAGAGGCCGGCCTTGGAACTCAGCTACTGGGATTGAATCAATGAGGAACGTTGAGTTACCGAACTTCTTCGGGACTAGAGCAAGATTCATTTCTTCGTCATCGTAATCATTCATACGCAAAGCTATGTTCTCTTCAGAAATATTCTTCTTCTTCTTGCCACGAGGAAAACAACAACTCCAGCAACTTGGGGAATGGTCTTTGGCTCGAGGCGGATTGAAACCGTAAAGTGCGATTCTTCGGAAGAGACAACCGGTTCCAACGTAAACTGGACCCATAAGCCCATCAAGAGCTCTCATGTTGACGTCAAAGAAGACAGTGTTGTGATTAGCATATCGATCAGACGGATCAATACCTTCGAACCGCTGTGGAAACTGAACGTAGCAAAGCCTATCCCCGCCTCTATCCAACATGAAGCACATACCTTCTCTCAGTGCCTCAGAGTTGTATATGTAATGATCACAATCAAGATTGAGTATGAATGGTCCATTTGACATAACCGCAGAAGCTCTGACTAGGGCGTTCATGGCTCCAGCTTTCTTGTTATGATCATAACCCGGTCGCTTCTCACGAGATACATAGACTAGGAGTGGGAGTCGAATATCCACATCGGTTAGATCAAGAAGCCCTTCGGATACTCCATGTAGTGGTTCATCACTCGGTGGCTTCAACATCACCTGCATTGATCAATAATATGCGATAACAAAATGAGACATTGAAGAAAGTAACATCTTGAATCTATGGATCTTGAAAACTTCAAAGAAAGTAGAAGAAGGCTTTATACCTGAATGATACCGGCGTGGTCACCTTTAGCATGATCACTAGCTGAAGTCAACCAAGTGCCAGGCCAGTGAGTACCATCAGCCATCCATGTAGCTTTTGGAATCATTACTGGCTCTAAAGGCTCATCGTCCCTGTTCTGTCTCTGCATCTTCATGGCTTTAATTTCTTCTCTAGCATGATAAGCATCAGAACGTCGCCTGATAGAAGCAGGCAAGCTGTTAATCCTGACTTTGAACTCATCGAACTCACGCTTAACCTTTCTTCGATCTTTCACAAAGTCAGACTTTAATTTGTTCTTGTAAGGATCTTTCTTTAAGCTAAAGTAAGAGTCAGGATTCCTCGGCTCGATGGTATGTTTACGACAAAAAGGAACCCAAATGTTTGCAAAGCTCGCAGCTTCAGCCATGGCTTCAAACGTAAGAAGCGCACCTCCATCATCAGATACATAGCAAGAAAGCTTCTCAACAGGATATTCCGCAGCTAGAATTGATAAAATGGTATTAGCAGTGACCAGAGGAGGTTCTTTATCAGGATCTGCAGTAGAGACAAACACATCGAATCCAGGAAGGTCTGACTTCCCGGTCGGATTGCTGGCTGTTGGCGTTTCAAACTTTTCCTTGAGGACTTCAAGATCAGTGGCACGGTTAATCGGGCATAGCTTAGGAAGCTGATCAAGAAGCCAAGAAAAGGCGAACCAAAGCTCACAAACCACAGACATTCCCCATAACCATACAGCGTCTTGGTTTTGATGTTGAATCCTCCAATGCAAGAACAATGCAAGAACAACTACACGGATCAAGATCAAAAGCCTACAACAAAGAAAAAGGAAAACATCTTAGAGAATTGGATTTAGCAAAGTTAAACAATAATAATAAAACAATACACTTGTCTTTTATTACCTGTATGGACTAATGATAGCAGCAGGAATCTTCAGCTTCCTAGTAAGCGGTCTCCACGGTTTGCTCATCAAATTATGAGACTCCATACCCTCACCATCTCCATCTCCATCTCCATCTTTACCGCTCCCGAAATTCCCATCCTTTGTCCAAAAAGCATTCCCATAACCATAAGTTCCACTAGTCTCAAACAACCACCTGTTGTGATCAAAATCTCCAGTTTGACTCCTCATCAAAGCTGATTTATTAGTTGACTTCATCAACGACAATCTTCTCTCCATCTTCGACCCACCACCCGGAGTCAGCATAGGCCTTTGCTGACCGTTCTCATCAGTCTGATCAGCCAAATCCGTGTTCTTGTACGGTTCTTTACACCCGGGGCAGATCCTACCCTCTGTATTGACCGCATCTACGTAGCAGTCCCTACAGATTTTAAAGTCACATTCACAAGGGAGAAGATCTTGACCTCTCTCATCGCTCATAACCTTAGCATCACAGCCAGGGATAGCGCAAGAGGAACCTTTAACGCCAGCCATTTGAGGATGGCTAGTCTCAGTCTCAATCACTTTGTCCATAACGTGAGCCCTCGTAGCGCTGTTAAACCCGCCGGTGAACATCGAGTTAGAGACATATTGCTCTTCGACTTTCTGAGAAATGGAAGGGTCCATTGGGTTGTTATCTGGAGTTGGAGGGATGTGAACTGTATAGTTCATGAAATCTTGATTACCCAACTCGCTGTCAAGATCGTCCCTGGAGTAACTAACATAGCGACCAGATGGAGTTCTACGAGCAAATGTGACTGAAGTAGGAGCAGGTGGCCTTCCAGGCTCTTGAATATCAGAGTTGTTTGAAAGATTTGATCGGCTTTTACTGAATTGGCTATTAGATGCCATTGTTGTTGATCTACCTCAGTAGATCCCTGAAGAAAGAAGTAAAAACAAACAACCGATGCAATAAAGTCAGCAAAAGAGGAAACACAAAGACATCTTAATTGCAATCAAAACATCAACAAAGAGAAAACAGATCAATCCATGGATCTCTACTAAAGGCTTCAATCAACAACAAGCTCATCATTAAAAAAAAAAAAAGGTGACAATCATTGCTTTTGTAGAAAAAATTCAAATCAGAAAACTCAAACTAGAACAAAAAGGCATCATCACCTTTTAAAAGCTATCAAGAAGACGACTACACTAAAACAAAGTTTCAAACTTTCAAATCCGAGAATATCTCGAAAACAACAACACACATCTTTCTCTCAGCAAATTCAAAAACAAAAGAGAGAGAGAGAGAGAGAGAGAGAAAGACAAAGATGAGGACAAGCTTTTTGACATTCAGACAAAAGTAAGAGAGACGATCCCACCACGAACTTAATAAGAAAAAGAACATTAATTTAAAAACACACGATTCGCTGACAAGAATACCTTAAGAGCTCGTCTGTGACAGAGGAAGAGAGAAGAAGAAGAAGAAACTCAGATCTTTTGGGTTTGATAAAAGAAGAACGCTTTCGTTTTAACAAATCTGTATGAAGTATTCAACGCGGTCGTGTCGTGCCACCCAACTGGATATTATGAGGTATTTGATAAATTGAGAAGCGATAGTGAAAGGGAGAGAGAGAGGGAAGATGAAGAAGAAGAAGAAGAGGAGGAGAAAAAGACTTAGTCGTGTGAACAAATACTTAAGCACTCCTCTGCTTAACTAATACACGTTATGATAGCAAACGATTAGCCCCAAAAACCCAATTTTTATATTCAAAGATCTTAACTTCTGTATATATATATATATATAAAACAAAGAAACAAAAAAAAGTAAGTAAATAAAATTGCCAAGATTTTGGTAGAATAGAGAGAAGAGAAATTAAGACAGAAGATCTTATTACTGAAGTAGAAAAAAGATTAAGACGCGGCGAGACAGCGAAGACGAAGGTGGAACGCCGCCGGGAAACAAATACACGGAGCTGACCCTTTTTTTATTTATTTACTTACAGTTTGAAGCGTTTTATGGAGAAAGGTAATAAAATAAAAATAAAAAGTAAGAACGCGCCTCTATTAACTCTGGTCGGATTTTACTTTTTTTTTTTTTCTACCTTTTATTTTGACGCGTTTTAAGTTTTCATTATTTCCATTTTTGTTTTTCTTTCTTTCTTTCTATACTGAATAAATGATTCCAAAAATATTTACTTCCTATAAAAATCACTCTAATTCCTTAGATCACGATTTTATTTTACTACATTAATGTTAAGAGCAAAGAGAATAAATCCAAGATAAATTCACTTTCTAAAATCACTACATTGGGGGGGTTTGTTGTGATTTAATTACTAAATCCTCTTTATATTGAAGGAAGATTTTTTTGTGATTTAATTATATTTTAATTAAATATTTGAGGTCTTTTACTTTTGAGTTTTGATCCAAATTTTCTACTGAAGAGACCTCAGATATTTTCAAGGTCTAAAAACTACTACATTAGAAAAAAAAAAAAAAAAAAAACAAAAACAATATATGGAGAAAAACAAAAAAGAATGTCGTAGGGGGACGTTATTTTCGGGACTCAAATCAAAACGTGTAAGCACACACTGAAAGAGACGATGAGGGGTACTTTTAGACAATTTCGAAAAGGAAAAGGAAATACGTACGCGGTCCGTCTCTGGAGTATTTCAAGCCTTTTTATTTTTATGTTCTACAATTGTAATGTTTTATACGATACGTACTGTAGTTTTGGTTGGGTTTAATGAGATTACGTGTGCACGTAGCATTGGTCAAAAATGTCAATATTCCAAAATTTAAGGTCTTAACTACTACTAACCACGAATACTTTTCTCACTATCGTAAATAAACAATAACACAAAACATACACGTAATGTCCCTGTCAACACATCTAATACTAAATATCTGGCATTTAATTAGTATACTAAATTTATTTTCAAAAATTATGTGATGAATGGATGTCCATGTTCTACATAGATAGAACCAACAACTCACCATCTCAGACGCTCCGGATAACTTCAGACGTATCGAAATTAAAAACATTTGTTCAAAGCGCCTTCTATGTAGTAAGTGTCTTGGCCCAAGGACCTCCTGTCTCTCAATTCTGCCCTCAAGTTATCATAGTTCCATTCATTCTTTAACCACAAGTTGCGAATTTAAAAGTATGAGCATAAATTATATAAAATATGGTAAGCAATATGGTGAGAAGTTATTTGGATAAACACTCAACAGTATATTTAACTGGGTCAGAGTGATAGATTTTAAGACAAGAGAGGACTGAAAGAATTGGAAGCTGTTGAGTTGGGTCTCCAGCAATCACATCTGCAAATACTCCTAGATCCTTCCACGACCCGCTGTGACCTCCTCGTGTGAAGCTTGATATTCACCAGCTTTCCGGCCATCTGCCATTGACAACAAGAACATCATCAAGATTTTCTAAATCTTAGATTTATACATTGCGGTTAAGTTCTACACCATCAAATGAGTGCGGATCGAAGGCAAATACTAAACCAGAGCGGATCAAGGAAGAGACCTTCAATTAGTCATTGACAACAACAAAGTGAAGTGTTATTATTTATAACTCTCTTTTTGCACAATATCAATACTGATTTAGTTACACCATGCTGTCCGATAATATTATTGCTTTCTATTTTTTCCCATCTTGGTAATAGTATATAAGTTTGGTAACTACATACCATTCTCCATGTCAAGTCCTCTGGACCTAACGGCTGAGCAGGGCTCGAATATAGGAAATGCCGCGAGTACTGGAAAAGTTTAAAGGAACCATATTACTTAACATACATAAAGATCCACTGCACAAGTGACGCAGATGAACTATGAAAATAGGTAATATCATTTTTTTGCAAAATCAAAGTTTTTGAAGATAAGGAAAAGTAAGTACATACTTGAGCAAGGTTATTCTGCAATTCCTTGATTTGGAAGGGCTTAAGGCTTCTCAGATGATTTACAAGCCACCCTGGCTGTATTGCGTCACTGGAAGAAACAAGCACAGCAGCCTGAGATGTAAAAAACAAGAGAAAGAGAGCAAAGAGTCATACAAACTCTGCTTCATGTATATAAACTAATTTAGGCAAACAAGGGTCAAAACTTAGAGCACCACTGTCATAGGTTTTCTGACATACCTTCTTGTAATTAAGTATTCCTTCAAAAGGAAATTCTAATTCGTCACTGACTATAACAGGTATACAGCCACTGACAATGGCATCAAACAACCTCGCCGAAGATGGTGTGTCACCAGCAGGACACAAACAGAATAAAGATCTGACAGAAGGTAGACATAATTAGAAAAACAAGTTGAAAGCAAAGAAAGTATTGCACCGCAACCAAACGGGCCAAGAAGCAACTCAGACTATACCTACGCATGCCACCTTGAGCTGCCAATTTTCCTCCCTCTCCAGCAGTCCCCTCAGAAATAATAACATCCTTGATACCACTTAGTTCTGCACCGAGTTTGGCACGTATTTTACCTCCCTAAAACAAAATTTCAGCAACCCATTCGTGAGACACAGAATAGAGAAGGCAAAGAGTGACTAAGAGCTTTCCCACTATAGTGAAGTATTCCAATTATTCTTCATATAACAAAAAAAGTATTCCAACTATTATGGGAATCCTAAAAGTCACCAACAAATTTAAAGGCAAGAGCATTTGATTGTAACTTATAAAGTAATAGAATTAGAAGTGGTATGATTCTCACAGCATTCCTCTTCAACCGCCCTCGGAAAAAAAGTAGTGTGGTCCTCCTTGGTGCACTTTCTGACAAGCACTTGGCATCACAAATATCAACATTGGGAACATAAGGAAGAATTAGGTCTTTCTCCAGTGAAACTTGCCCAGGCTTATACCTACGACGTTCAAGTTCAAACAGAATCAACAACTTATAGCTAAAACAGATTACATGACTCATAACCAGTTACAGAAGGAAATCTAGAGTTACCAATTCCCAGTGGAGTCCATATCAGGTAAAAGCCAGATTGCTTTTTTCACAAATTTGCGGACGGACTTGAAAGACCAGGGATGGTGAATGGGAAATATGTGATCCCTTCCCTCGGACCTCTTCCAAGCAGGCTGATCTGTGACCCACTTCAAAGCTTCCTGCAGTAGCAAAAAAAATTAAGAAGATGTTACCAATAACGTATGGTATCAACTAAAAGCAAACAAAGATCAGTTTCAAAAATCCACATACATCAGACTATCAGGATGCCCTAAATCCCCGAGTAGGACAATTTGGTATCACCTTTAGCAATTGATGTGCTACATTTTACAAACAGCATCTAACAGGATATATCAATTCAAACAATCGTAGGCATTTGCTTTGCTAAGCACAGGTAAAAATATCAGTAATTCAGTATATTCAAGTGTTAAACCAGCTTGATACTTTTCAAAAAAAAAGCACATGGAGATGGAAACTACATATCTAAAATTGAAGACTGAATCTAATGCTAGATGTTATATATATAATCAAAGCTCACTCACACCCTATAGAGTGCTTTGCATTGCTGCTTCTCCAACAAGAAGAAGCTGATCGTAGTGAAAAAAGGAACATAGAAGAAGTCTGCATCTTGCTGTTTATGAACCCTCACGACACTTTTCAACCGCCTCTCGGATTCAGGAGATATCAAATCAGCCCAAAGCCAATAGTCAATTGAATGCTGCAATATAGAAACAATTAGCCAAATCATTCATAGAGATACAATTAAGCTTCTTCTAACAATCTAACAACCAAACCAAATGATTCAATTAAGCTTTCTTATAGTACCTGTTCGATAAGGCGATGAACAGGGCTGCCATTAGAGGTAGCATTCGAAGTCTCTTTGTAAGTATTGTGAAACAACCACAGAAGATCGAAAGTAAACTTCTTCGGCATCTCGTAAACGTAAACCTTAATCGGAAATCCAACAGGATCTTCGCTCAACAAACGATTCTCTCTCTCAAACACCATCTCGTCGAGCTTCCTCGCGTCGTCATCATCACTCTCGCCACGAACCGTGTCGTCTCTAGCCGGTGAAGTGAGCTTCGGCGCTTTATGGATTAAAAAATGCTCAAGCGAGGTAACGAAGGACGTCTCTGGCCGGTCCGACGAGTTTACATAGGATACGGAGGGTTGGGCGGAGGAAGAGAAGAAGGTGTAGAGAATAACGAGAAGAGAGAAGGCGACGAGGGGAATGATGAGGAATAGGGTTTTGGATCTGGGTCTGGATGAAGTAGTACGATGATGATTTTGCTGTTTTCCAGACATCGTGAGAGAGAGATCTGATTCTTCTTCTTCTTCGATCCGAATTCGATTACAAATTTGGTTTTTTGATTTTTGATTTTTGCGATGATAGTGAAGTGTGGAAAGTGGCGATGCGCGTCACCTGATCGCGATTGCGTCTGCGATTATAAACGCTAAATTGCATAACTGTACTGATAAGTCACCTATTACATATCAGTTTTCTTTTAATCATAATTTCTAATAATAATTTCCTGTTTTATTTCTTCACTTTAATAAAAATAATTCATATAATATGATTATTAATTCTTTTTTTTAACAATGTGAAACTCCTAAAATACAATGCTAGAAAAACTCGGATTCACCTCAACATCACACCTCCAACCAAACACATCAATAAGTTTGTTTAACAACAACAAACTTTGTTTAAAAGTTTTCAAATCTATATCAAAACAAACTTATTCCGTTAAAACCCTTATACTATATCATAGTAATGATTCAGTTCTCCTCTGAAATGCACCCGACCAACTTCATATATTTCTGCCATCAAATTAGGGTACATGCGACTAAAATACCTCATCACGGAATCTCTCGTCACTCCAATGAAATACGAGAGTTCTGGTTTACGATGAAGCTTACCATAGTGAGAAAGATAATTTCTCACTGCTCTAACCAATTGTTGCAAATTTCCGTAAGCAACATCGGAAATCCTGAATGGCCCATTAACAATGTCATCCTTGACGGAATGGGGCAAACTATCTAGCCAATGATTGTTTCCAGCGATCTTACGCATGCTATTCCCCATTGCTATCCAGAATTGGTGAGTAGGATCGCAGAGAATGCTTTGAAATTGAGTTGAAGCATCATCAATAAATAGCGCTTTTCTGTATATTGGCCAAAAATAGAGATGGAAGAGGGCAGCCTTGGCACTCAAACGTAATTTCATTAATTTCTTTTGTAATTTCATTATAATTATAGTAAACTAAAATATATTTTCAAATATAAAATTTATGAATATTTATAGAGAAATAACTGAATGCATATTTCATTTTAAGAGAGAACAAAATGTATATTTAAAATTACAATTTGACTAGCTTGAAGTTCCTGACATATATATTTTATATTTATAGTAATTTAAAAATTTTATATTCAAACAGAAAAATCAGTTCTTTGTCCACAATAAAATTATTTCTTATGAATTTTTCACATATTTTATTAACTTACATATTCTATCAAATATTTTGTAACTCTCATATTTATAATCATATCCATATTTTAAGGCACTAAATTTTAATTAATTGCAATTATTTATTTGTGTTCATGTTATTTTCTTCACCTCCATAGTATTTATAGCATTCTAATGAATGATTAATGACAACTAAAAATAAAGTAAATAATAAAAGATATTAATATTTAATTATTATATTTTTGTAATTCTTATATACTTTACGTAAGCTTTCAACATGTGTGTAGCATATGCTATTATGTTTATAAGAAGTTCAACATGTGTTTATGATATATATATACAAGATATGATATATATATATATATGTGATATTTTGTTTTTTAAATGTGATGAAATATCTAAATTTTCTATCATCTAAATTGTTATTAATTTTTTTTTGGGATATTAGTACTACATATATATTATTCCTATATTATGAACATCAACATATATAGTTTTATTTTCAATTCTACATGTCATCCTTAAGATATGTCGCGTATTTACTATTTTGCTTTTATTTTTTATTCATTTTAAGAGAAATAATTCACATTAAATTATTATGTAACAATTTTCAATTTCTATTTATTTACTAATATTATTCTGATCATATATAATTTATCAGTATATAGTTAATAAACATATATATATATATATATGTATATATATTATGTTTATAATAATTTATTAAAACCAAATTATTGTGAATTGTAAATAAATATAAGTTCGGTTTTGGTCTCACTTATACTGGTATAATTGAATCATTTTCCATATGATTTTTATAAATGACTTCATCAATCATCTCAGAAAAGCGTCTTTAGTTTTGGAATAATCATCTCGAATAATATTTATTTTCATAATGAATCTAAATAATATAATAAATAAAAGGTAAGTTTTTTTCTATTTTTGGATAGTGGAAAAACTATTGAAGGAACTAAAAAAGCTATAAAACCATAATTAAAGGAAATTTTTTATAACTTTTGTACACGTTTTGAACTCATATGTATGTTTGTTAAACAAAAAATAAAAACCCATTGTAGGACTATGGCGGTGTTAGTAGTCATATTTTGTTCTCTCGTTTGTTTACTTCTTAATAAAGAAAAATTAAAAAATGTTTCAAAGCTTTTGTTAGTAGAATCTCTCTTCTTGCTTGCTGCGCCGTTGTTTGGATCATGCTTATTACTTTTTTTTCTATTTTTTTTAATGTCTACACGAAATTTGTGGATATGAGATTTAAGTGTTCTTCGTACTCAGATCTTCTGAACTCATATGTATGTTTGTTAAACAAAAAATAAAAACCCATTGTAGGACTATATATGGTGTTGGTAGTCATATTTTGTTCTCTCGTTTTTTTACTTCTCAATAAAGAAAAATTAAAAAATGTTTCAAAGCCTTTGTTAGTAGATTCTATCTTGTTGCTTGCTGCGCCATTGTTGTCATGCTTATTACTTTTTTCCTATTTTTTTTTTAGTGTCTACACGAAATTTGTGGATATGAGATTTAAGTGTCCTTCGTACTCAGATCTTCTGACCTAAAATCTGAACTACTGTATGTTTGTTAAAACCATTGTAGCGCTATGCGGATGGTAGTGTAATCAGTGGCGGACCTATGTAGAAGGAAGGTGGGTCAACTGACCTGCCTAAAATAGATAAATAGTTGTTTTTGCATGTAAATCATTAAAGTCTCAGTAGCTAAGTTGGTTTGTTCCCCCCTAAGTTGACCTCCCTAACCCGTGTTTGATTCTCCCCTATAACACATTGACCCCCCTAATTTTTAATATTGGGTCCGCCACTGAGTGTAATCGTGAGGCATCTTCTTCGCGAGAATCCAGATCTACTTCGGGGAATTGTCTATCAAACAAGAGGTATCATCAATACATTTGTAAATAAAATATACATATATGCTTTAATAATATTGGGGCATGTGCATCGGTTGGGACAGAATTTTGGTCCTTCAATTATTTTATTCATATTTTGAAAGTTTATTAAGTTTTGTATAGCATTGGTGTAGGACAAAGTTTGGTCCCTCAAATATATTAACCAAATGGATGTTCAAGATAATCTAGAGTATTCTACATGTGTATAAATGTTAGTTAAACCATATGGGAAACACTGTCTCTCCGCCCTTTTGAACATTGGACAAGTACATCAATACAGTGGCGATCCGATGACCACCGAGCTCTAGATTGGCCTGATCGTGAAAGTAGTCAACATGCCCTGAAGCCTTGAGAACAGCCTCAGGTGTGACACTGGGGCATTCAATTTCCAGCATATGCTCCTCATAAACGAAGTGCTGTAAAAAACACAAACATAGAAAAAAATCAAGATCAAAGTAAAAATAAACTTGGTCGTGACACAATACTACACACACTGATGATCAACTTGGTGACACAATAAAATAATTGCTCAGACTTAAAGCCTCGAGTTTCTCTAGTCCCATATTGGAATTAACAATTCGAGACCAAACCAAACCAGCAAACAAACACAAATCGAGACATGAGAGAATCTACACAAGGCACTAAACGATATAATCTTTTGCCAAGTTTAAAACAAACAGCCCAAAATGATCTAAGTAAGTAACAAACGTACCTTGTGAGTAATTAACTGGTTCTGCTGCAATGGATTCGAAACTCTGTAGCTAGAGATGATTTTGTCAACAAGAGATCTCGAGTAGGACCAGCCCATCACAATTAGCTAAAATGGCAACACAACCAGAACATATATCTCACCATTACACTCTCTTCAAGCTGAACATATCGCATCCCCTTACACTCTCTTCAAGCTGAACATATATCTCACCATTAGCAAAACGTTTAATCTAGATTTTCTCAAGATCCAGACCCAATTTACAAAATCACACAAATCAGTTTCTTCGTAATCGTTTAGCAACCAATTGAACAAATCTCTAGTCAAAATCTACTTATCAATTTCTTCCCAATCGTTCCAAACTACAAGTACAAACTAAGAAAGAACCTGAGCTAAGCCAGGATTAGCAGTGCCGGAAAAGATACGGAGGCGAGTGGTGTTCTTGTGAATCGAATCTTCCAAACGAGTCCTCGAAAAACTTGCGGGAACGGTGTCGCATGTAAGCAGATGGAAACCGGAGGAGTTTCCGCTGTCGAACTTGTACGGATCCGCCGCGTTACACTTCAGTTATTCCACACCCAACATTAAACAATCGAAGAAGACAAAGATTCATCAGAAACAAGCGAAAGACTGTAAAAAAACTGATTTGTGTGATTTGTGTGAAGAACTGATTTGTGTGATTTGTGTGAAGAACTGATTTGTGTGAAGAACGGCGGAGATGTAGCACACGCTGCCACGTGTAATGAAGGACCGAGATAAATACGTCCCCTTTTAAGGAACGTCCCTTTAATAATTGGGGAATTTCTATTTAAATTTAATAATTTTGTAACGAAGGACGCAGCGAAGGAACGCCGCTGCAGATGCCCTTATATATAGTTTCTGCGTACATAAATTAGAAACTCCATTTCAACGCCACTAATTGTTTGTTTTTTTTGTATATATCATGTAGACGATTGCTGGGTGATATGTCTTTCCAGACCCGGCTTAAAGCTACGGCGAGAGGGGCGGTTGCCATGGGACACAAACAATTTTCCCAGAAAAGCTTAACCATTTGGGGTCAAAAAAAAAAAAAAAATTTTCTATGCTGGAAAAGGTCCAAAAAAACCTATATGCCTAGGGACAAAAATTTTTTTGAGACGGGACTGTGTCTTTCAGATATTTTACTGTTTAGCCTCAACAAAGGTCGTCCTTTCAATCAACACCGTAAGTTGGACACCGAGAAGTTCATCAGAGATGTAAAATTTTTGCCAGAGGAAATCAAAGCTAGAAAGAAGTTAAACCCCCATGGAATTTGCTGTTGGCTCTTTGAAGAAGGCCATGGATGTCATGTTTTACCCAGGAATTGAAAAGAAAAATGGGAGAAAGGTACTAAACTCTAGCTATGAACTCTTAATTACTAATTAATACATATACAGATCTAGAAACATAATTAACATGCATGAGACACAATATATCCAACATGAAACTATAATAACCCCAATATTATTAGAGCATATATGTATGTATATATGTATATTTTATTTCCAAATATATTTATTCACAATATACCTCTTGTTTGATAGACAATTCTGTTGGTTTGATAAAACCGTGACGATCAACAGTCAACACATATAATAAATTGTATAAATTTACAACACGTGTATGTCTCAATGTATTTTTTTAATTTACGATTATGAGTCATGTCTGTCTTACGATTATGAGTCATGGTATTTTCTATTTTCTGTTTTGTAGAGACCTAATGCTAAAGTTTCGACTTTTAAAAGTGATTTCATAGTATTGATGATGCCTCCCCTCACGTAATCGCTCAACTACTGCAAACAAAGGTATTGAGTTTCATAGGGTTATGTTGGCATCATTCTTACCTGTACTCCTACCTTTGTTAACTACCAGGGGTAAGTGATATAGCTAGGTAGCTAGAAAAAATATATGTTTATTAAATATTATTATTGATAATGATGGGAGAGAATTATTGATCTCAGGGAATTTTAAGGCTAAGCATGTCAACAAGAAAAGACTGCAAACTTCGTAGGCACACTGTTCTCATCGTCGCTTACGGGATTACTGCAGACGGCACTCTTTTCTTTCTTCTGCGAAACAGTTGGGGATCTACATGGGGGGAAAGAGGGTATGCGAGAGTTATCTACGAAGGGGGATCGAATGTCTTCTACCTAAACAAGTTTGTGTAAAACAATGATATTATGAGGGTATTACCTACGGTCCTACACTGTTTCTGTCTCTGTTTTTTGATAACGCCAAGAACTAAATATCATATGTCATCTAGTACTACATACACTATCATTTGGTGATAAATTTCATTTTGTTTTGTTCCATTGTGTTTTTTTTTGTACCTTTAGTGTCTGGCTTTTGTGATTCTTCTTGGTTTTCCCGAATCAAATTCAAACTCAATTCAAAATTCCTGTCAAATATTTCTTCCTAAGCGACGTGGTCTTCATTATATTTAATTTCGCCTCATGCATATTTCAACATTAAATTGTCTGTTCACACAGCCAATGTCAAACCTTATCACTTACATTGTCCTCACTCGTCACTCATTACTAGTCAAGTTTCTACCCGCTGGCCGGTGCTTCCAATTAAACTACCAAAATCGTAGATACTGTAGAATGCGAAAGCTAAGCAATAGGAATTGTACGTATCTGACAAGTTTATTTCCGCCACAGTCACCGTAAGTCCGTAACTAATACAGGAATTGTACGTATCTGACAAGTTAGATTACTACGAACTATCTAAACAGTATATGAATAGTTACAGCACTACAGACTCGAGACACAATGGATATTATGAGCTCTTAAGACTCACTAATTGGCATACCAAATTAAAAGGAGTAAAAAAATGTTGACAATGCGAGTAAGAAAGCAAAACAAAAGTAAAACACATTTCAAATCTTGTGTCATACATAATACGTCACCTTTATAAACCCATCACACAAGTCAAAGAGATCTCCAAACACAGATTACTTACACTGAATCTGTTCATTCATACTACCAAATTAAACACCAATTCCATACAAAAGTGTTATTATTTCGCTTGAAAAAGAAAACCCATCTCTGAATCGAATGAGATCATCGTTCTTGGACGAAGGCTGTTCCTTTTTCGGGTCACGATCAGCATTAGTCGAAGAATCACCACCGCTTTTCTTACCAAATATCATCTCATCAAGATCATCTATCATGTCATCCCCACTACCACTTCCATGGAATCCACCACGTACACCAGATGATTTTCTAACCAGAGATTCTTCTTTTCCATGAACCGGAGAGTCGTCGGGCTCTTCAGCAACAGGAATCATGGCTGGTTCGTGTGCGGTTAGCGGTGCAGAGGGTTTGTTCATATCCTCATACTTGGACAGCGTTTTCACTAGCTCGTCGTTCACATTCAAGGCTTCGAATAGAAGTGCTTCGTTTTCACCTGCTGTTTCGATGATTCTTTGGACAGTGGTTTGAGATTGACGACATTGTTGTACAAGTGTTGTTGTTAAGTCATCCTGCAAATTAGAGAGATAATGAATATATATCTCGGATATCCCGTGTTACCCATTATTAAATTAGATAATAAGAAATGATGCCAAATAATTCCGAGTTGATTTACCTGTAAAGCATCTTGTTGAGGCGAAGAGGACAGAACCGTGGAAAGAAGTTCAATGCTGTTTCTTGCTATATCGAAAGCTTCCTTTGTCTGCTCAGCGGTAAAGCTTCTTACAGGAGCTTCATACTGAACATGTGCAGGCTCATGCACATGCTGAGGAAGATCCACATTTACTTCTGGTGCTGGAGTTGACCGAGCAGGAGTGAAAATAGGTGCCAAGCTCTCGTTGTCTCGTCCAGGGAAGCGAATACCTCTTGCTTTCAAGCTCTGCGGTACAGCAACAAAAATACAAGACAAAAACATTAAGACCTGATCATAATGAATTCTGACATCAGATCTCACAGCTTTTCATTCTTTCAATCAGTTCCTACAACTAGATTGAGCCAGTTCAATGAAACACGAGTCATTTATCTGTTTTATACAAAACCCATATGCTTGACATTATATTTTCCCAGGGCAAGAAATCTCATAAAGTAAGGCCAAACCACTTCAACTCAGCACGAGATGGATATGAATCAAGGATTTAAGATAGTGTCATCTTTAATAAAATAGTGTAAATGAAACCTGTATGGTAGAATTTAGTAACATAGCATTGGTTGGTACAACTACCAGGTCATAGTTACCTTATAAGTTTCTTCGAAAACTGGTAGGTAGCGGAGTTCACTGGTCGATTCTCCCCAAGCTTCAATCAGTATCAAAGCTTTGTTTCGATTATTGACAACTGTCTGTGGATCCTCAATCAGCTTTACCATTTCATCAAGGACTCTTTCTGCTGCCACCTCTGAAAAGGCCTTCTCACAGTTCTTAACACATGTCTCAAGCAAAACCAAGGCAAGGTATTGAATTCTCGGCTGCTTCATCATAATCCTCTTCTTTATTCCGCGGATCAACTCAATGCTATTAATCGTCTCTTGGTTTATCATATCACATATTTCCAAATTCATATCCCAGTCAGGTTCCTCAAGATTCTCCGTAGTAGCATCCTCGACTATTTTATCAGTTGGGTTTGGACCTTGAAAAAGTTCCTTGACTTTGAAGCTCATTGAGCTCACACCAGCACTGATCTTGTTGCTCACTTCTGAACCTCCGATCTTCAGGCGCTCACCAAATGCGGTAACTTTGTCCATAAGATTGTCACTCATCTTTGCTGATACTCAAACCTGTTAATAAAACTTGTCAGCCTAGTCATGCCCAAGAAGCTGGAACTGTAGATACAGAAAATAAGCTGAAACATCAACTTATTCAAATATGCACAATTAATACTAAACAAAAACGAGGAAAAAAGGAGCTGCGTGTTGTATACTCATACAAAGGAGCCGTCAGGATCCAAACAAGAATCTGCACAGCTCGCCTACAGTATTCATTTGTAAGGGATCACAACTAACAGTCAGAAAACACAAAGAATTCTGCAGAGATTCATTCACCACATAACCAAATACACAAAAAGGTCCAAATCTGAGAATCAGTCAATCAGGGAGTGTACTACGTAATAAAAGAAGAATTACGAACCTAAGGTGGGCATCTATTACAAGCTTATAGCTAGTGAAGTAAATAAGCATATATCTATTAGCCATTTTCCAGAGAAGAATCATGTCTAAGTTAGCACTAAGATGCATATGCATGTGTAAACTACTGCTGCGTACTGAAACCTAGAAATTCCCAAGATCAATGGAAGATAACAGTGATTATTCGCGGAGCATGACAGACGTTGCTTCCTTTCAAACATCTCAGTACACAATATACAGCTTCTGATTTCATCCTCAATCTCTTGCACCCGAATCAAATAACATACACCTATCTTTACTAAGACCCTAGAAAACTACCTACATGATCCATCAGGTGTTAGCATACACACGATTTACTCGATCATACAAAAAAAAATCCTATTGATCCACCAAACATTAAACAAGGTTTTAAAAGACGAATCTAATTAGGGTTTGCTAAGAAAAAACCCCGAATTCGATATTCCAATATCAAAATCCGAAACAAAATAGAAAAATCCTCACTGATCAGAAAAAAAAATCCCATGAGGAAAACGCGGTTCATGTCATCGAACTAGAAATGGAACAGTAAACCAAAAAAAAGCAGCAAAATCGCAAGTAACCAAAATTTTACCTTGCGATACGCTACAAAGAGATGCGAAGCTTGAAGAACACAAAAGCTCGAATATGGTGGTCGATCTGGTAAAATATGAAGGAGGAGGAGGAGGACTTGAGATAGGAAAAGCTGTGACAAGGTCAATTCCCGTTGACGCCGTACATATATTCTTCTGACGAAGAAGAACAAAACTGCGTTTTCTTCTATTTAAGTTTGTTTGTTTGTTTTGTTTGGTCGCTGGAATAACTTTATCCTAAGTACGTTTCCCTTTCTTTACGCTAACATTATTGTCAAAAAAGATATGCTTTTATATTTCCTTTTCCTAATACTTTTATTTTTCTAATTTCTGTTTATTATTTAAAAAAAATTCGTCTAAGCCAATCTCACGTTGGGGAACTTCATCCAACGAACCAAAATAATCGGTAACCAAATTTTTAATTTATAATCGTTATGTGGAATTTGAATTTTAGTTGGAGAAAAATAACATTTATATAAAACATTAAATTGTTTTTGATTTCGATTTAGCTTAATTAATGGTATGCAATTAAAGTTAAATCTTCACGCCGGGTTGAGAAAAAAAAAAGGAAAAAAAGGAAAAAAAAAACTGCAGAGCCGTTTCTCATTCTCGAACTCGTAAGCTTCGTCGATTCTCTTCTCCAGACTTTTGATTATCCTAAATTGTCCCATTTCTACTGTACAAACCTGACCCGAGCTGATCGCTGTGAATTGAAAACGCTTGATTTCAATTTTAGATTCTCTTAGTTCAATCAAATCACTTTTGTGTGTTTTCAGGTTTTGGGTAGGATAGAAGGAATATACTTGGCGATGGATTTAACGTGGTTGAGTGCCCTAATAGTTGGAGCTGCACTTGGATTCTGCATTGGCACTCGCCGTTCCAATACCAAACCTGTTGTTGTTGCTGCTGCTGTTGATGGGGATACCCAAAAAACTCAATCCAAGGGTCTACTCGAGATCGAGAAACTCGCTGATATACTCGATGATTTCAAGATGGTTTCTTTCTTCTTTTACTACATTTTGTCTCTTTTTCACTGCAATCGAAACACAATCAGTTGTTGTTGAATTGACTTTGTTATCAATCTGTTTTTGTCTTCTCACTCCTCAGGTTTTGGTTGTGAGGAATGATCTTAAAATGGGCAAAGGAAAGATTGCAGCTCAGTGCAGGTGATTTTAACTAACTAAGCATTCTCTCTGTTTCTCTTTAGTGTTTAGGAATGGTCGTCTTACATTTGTGTGTTCTTGTACTGCTTCTTTTGATTTTGTTTTGCAGTCATGCCACTTTAGGATTATACAAAAAGCTAGTTCGTCGAGCTCCGAAAGCATTGGACTGGTATTCCCTCTTAAGTCATAATCAAATCAATTTGTTACTTAATGATTGAAGTAAAAGTATTGGTTCGCTATTGCAGCTGGGAGGAGTGTGCACAACCAAAAGTGGTTGTTAAAATCGAGGACGAGGATGAGATGCTAGAATTGCAAGTGAGTTTACTAAAACAATTTGTAGTTGTTACTGTAAAGTGGATTGTGTGTGTGATTGAATTCTATTTTGGGATCCACAGTTTTAGTGCTGTTGCCAAATTGATCTTCACGAGCTTTGTACGAGTTGTTAGTTTCTTGATATATCAGACCATCTACATGATTATTTTAAGGGGAATTTAGATCATGCATTGACTGTTCATATTTCACAATATTGACAGGAAAGGGCTAAATCCCTTAAACTGCCTACCCATATCACCATCGATGCAGGAAGAACGCAGATCGCCCCAAGTGAGTTTTATAGTTCATCCCCCTTTCAAATGTCAAAAATCCCTTGGTGCTTTTACCTTTGTTAGCTGGTTAATTAACAGGGATAAATCCCTCTTCACCTGATCTTCTTTTGTTAGTAATTTTAGGAGCATTTTTTGCAAATATGTGAATCTAATAAACGTCTATGTCCTTTTTCAGATTCAAGGACAGTTATGGCTATTCTTGGTAAGTTGTTATATCTGATCCATGTCGTTTGTTTTAAAGTTAACTCTGATGGAAAAGAGATGAGTTTGAGAGTTGCGAATCTCAATTACCCTAGATAACTACATGTGCTAGCTTATTAGTTCAATCTTGGTGCTTGTCCTTCAACCTGAATGGAATCTATAGCTCATAAGAATACAAAATATGAAAATGTAAGCTATAAAGGAGGACGTACAGTGTTCAGTGTTGTATGGTATCCAAATTCATATGCATTGTTCTGTGATAAGAGAATTGAGATTCTTCTAGTAGAATTTGTTTGTTGGTTGGTTATCATCAGCTTTTCTTAGCATAACATTCTAACACTTAAGAGGTGTTACTTCCGCAGGACCAGTTGAAGTTGTTGATGAAGTAACAGGTGGACTAAAGCTTCTGTAGCACCTTCAAATTTCGATGTGACTTCTATTCAACCGGATCTCTCAGATGGACCAAGCAGAAGCGAGAACATGAACTCCACCTTCTGACTTCGTCTGGGACTATCTGTGAGAAATCTTTAGTTGTTACGTTTACTCATGATGATGACGAAATATCCCATTTTAAAACATTTTGGACATGTAGAATTTAGAATTTGCCTCTCCAGGATTAGATTGATTTGACCAATGGTGATATCAATTTTTTTGCTGGCTTTGTATAAGGGGTACCAAATGCTCGAGCCTTTTTTGGCACATTGAGAAAATGGCTTTGTTCTAATGCCCAATCCATGGGAGTGTTGGTTATATGAACATGACAAATGCAACAAAAGATCTTGTTTTATTATGAACAAACCAATGGTATGGAGTGTGATTTTGTATTCTTCACCACAAATAAAGAAGAAAGCTATTCATCTACAAAATTTGCTTAAATTATACAATCTACATGAGGTCTATAAGACAGTGCTTATGACCCTTTTCTTTGTCTGTTAACAAGAGATCGTTCCTGAAATCTGCAGTAACCATGTGAAAACCCTGAATGTATGGTTTCACTCAGGTTGCTTTCGTAGCCTGCATGATGTTGGAAGACCATTCAGGTAATATGAAATTGCAATGAGAAATTAAACATCAAACAGATATAGGGAGGCAACTAGAGGAAGTAAATGAGAACCTGGCTTCCTCTAGCTTAGCATTATGGTGCTGCTATTGATATGTGGTTGACAGGTGCAGATATAAACTGATGTGCTGCTCTTAGAATGGGATGCTTCAGTAATTACTAACTTGATATCCTCAGAACAGAATGTGCAAATCAAAACTATCGTTTCTGTTTCAGTGAATGATTAACAGACCTCTTACGATCCTACTGTTTGGTGGAGTGCATAGGGAAAGCATCATCACCAGAAACCTTTGCAGGAACACAGCCCATTATTGAAATGATGGAAGCGACTAGAGTCCCTCAATATAATCTCATGATCAATGATTCTGGACATGTATGTGAATGCAGTATGGCAATCACCACATACCCGTAAATTCTTAGTAATCCTGATAGCAGCACCTTGAGGAGTTGTTAAAATACCGTATGCAAGAGCCAACTTCTCACTGTGCTCCAAAAGGAGATCATCTTTCTCTTCATCGTCTACATCATGAAGAGCAAAGCCTGTTTCAGGAACATAACCAATGTCCTTGATGCGTTGCATATGATCTGAGAGGACCTGGTATATTTCCTTAGTGTATGGATGAGTTTTATCACCAACAAAGAACGTAGTAGTTCCTTTAATTCCTTCGACCCAACTACAACCAGGTCTTTTCTTAATTCCATTGTGTCTCATCAATGATCTGATCCTAGCCACATCTTTCCAACGACTTGCATTTGCATATAAATTTGAGAGCAATGTATATGATCCATCGTTATTAGATGCTAGTTCTGTTATCTTTTTAGCTGCGTACTCCCCGAGTTCAACTTTTCCGTGGATTCTACAGCAACTGAGCAAAGCAACCCATACCACAGTAGGAGGCTCCATAGGCATTTCTTCAATGAGACTTAACGCTGCATCCAACCGGCCAACACGACCTAACAAGTCAACCAAACATGCATAATGCTCCGGGCCAGGACTAACCCCAAAATCAGTTCTCATTCTATTGAAATACTCCATGCCCTGATCTACCATTCCTGAATGACTGCAAGCATACAGTACAACAAGTAATGTAACACCATCAAGCTTAAAACCTATTCTCCTCATCTCATCAAAGATTCCAAGAGCTTCTTTCCCATAGCCATGCATACCGTAACCAGTCATTAGAGATGTCCAACTAACTTCATTTCTCTCCATCATGTTGTCAAATACAAGCCGGGCATCACCGATAGCTCCACATTTTGCATACATGTCTATTAGACAGTTTGATACGAACAACGGTACTGCATTCTGCTGGTTGCGCAATGCATAAGCATGAATTTGCTTGCCAATTCTTAATGCCGCCAAACTAGCACATGCCACAAGGGCACATGATATAGTAAAAGCATTTGGTCTTGTTCGGTAATCTAGCTCGAACATCTCAGAGAAAAGTTTGAGAGCTTTATTTGCATCCCCATGTTGAGAGTATCCACCGATCATTACAGTCCAAGTTACAACATCCCTATCCTTGGGGGCAAGTGAATCAAACATAGCACGCGCAACATCAACCTTTTTGCATTTAGCGTACATGTCAATCAGTTGATTAACGACCATATTATCATCACCATGACCATTTTTACGCAAATCTATAGGATATTTGATGGCGTAACAATGAATCTCCTTACCATGCATCAATGCTCCAACAGAAGCACAACCTGAAAGAACTGAAATAAGTGTGACTTCATTTGGTTTTATCCCGGAAGACAACATCTGCCTACACACACCCAAAGCTTCATATCCAAGCCCCCGCTGAGCATACCCTGAAATAGCAGCACTCCAAGTAACAACATCCATATTTATCTTTTCTTCCTGCATCTTCTCGAATAACCTAACAGCATCATCAAATCTTCCAATCTGTGAATACCCAGCAACCATTGCATTCCAGGACACTACATCCTTCACTGACATGTCCGAAAACACTGTGTTTGCCTCATCCATCATCCCACACTTCGCATACATATCCACCAAGCAATTTCCTACAAACATATTCTGTATTATCTCACTTGTGATCGCAAAACCGTGCAATTGCTTCCCTAGTGAACGAGCTCCAAGGGAAGCACAAGGAGGAAGAACATTCACAATAGTAATATCATCAGGTCTAATACCGAACTCATTGGTCATCTTGCTAAACAATTCAAGCGCCATCTTCGGTTTGCCTAACTTTGCATAACTTTCTATTATAGAGTTCCACGATACAACATCCCAAACAGGCATTTCGTCGAACACCTTCCGTGCATCACTCAATGAACCACAACGAGAATACATAGCAACAAGCGCGTTCCCCACAAAGACATTGGACATAAATCCAGTCACCAGAGAAACCCCGTGAGCAGAGACTCCGCAACGAACGGAGTTGATCTCTCCGCATGCCTTGAAGACGAAAGGGAATGTGTAATTATCCGGCGTCCATGAAAGAGAATGCATAAGACGGAATAAAGAGATACATTCACCGGCGCGGCCATTCTCGCCGTGGAAGCGAATGAGAGAATTCCAATGGTAGACACCTGAATCGGAAGGAGGGAAGCGACGGAGTAGTGATACAGCAGAAGATGAGCAACCGAGGGAGATGTAGGTGGAGATGAGGTGGGAAGTTATATTCAAGGTTAGGATTCTGAAGGAGATGAGTTTCTGGTGAATGAGCTTGACTTGGGAAACGGTCTTGCATTTGTGAATAAACGGCGGTGTTATCTCCGGCGGCGATGTGGAGAAGAGAGAGACTTTAATGTACTGGTGGGATTTCGCGGCGGCGTTGGGGATGTGAAGGCGGCGGAGGATCATACTAGAGTTACTAGAGTGGCGGGTGATTTTTGCGTTTTAAAACTAAAACAAATTAATTCGGTTCGGTTCGATTGTAAGTTTAGATTTGTCGGTTTAATCCGGTTTTGGAGTAGAGATTCGAAAGAAAGTAATGAGAACCGGATGTGAGAAAAGAAGAAAGCTATAGACCGATTGAAATTAAAGTCAATATCGGTTCGGTTTAATTGTCGGTTTACGTATGCAGCAGAAAAAGCGATCTGCGGTTGCGGTTGAATGGACGCGTTTGTGGTTCAAATTTGAAAAGTTTCAAAATCTAAAAAAGCAGTAAATCGTAGTTTATAGTTCCGAGAAGGGAGGAGCACAGACCTTTAATCTCCCGCCTGTTTCACACCACCAGACTCCATTATCGAAGCTCGTGTTCACTCTTCTCTCTCTCTATCTATCCTGAGGAGAAAGGTGAAAATGCGGCGTAAACCTAGACATCGTGTACCGGAGACTCTATGGAGGTTATTCGGAAAAAGAGCCAGGAATTTGAACGACGCGATAATAGATCTGATTACTTGCCGGATTATTCAGCCGGAGCAATGCCGATGCCGGGGTCAAGGTTGTCTCGGTTGCAGCAGCGATAAACCGGCGTTTCTGTTGCGTTCCGATGATCCTATTCACTACCGTAAACTTCTTCACCGATGCTTTGTTGTACTTCACGAACAAACCCCTCCGATTCTGGATTTCTCGCCAACATCTTGGTGGTCACAGAGAGAGGTATGATTCTGTTTCGCACTGTACCACGCATTGCTTTTGAGTTCTTAATTTGATAGATTCCGAACATTGATGTGGATCTAAATTGTAAACGTATTGCTTCAATTAAGTTTTTCAGATTGTTGAAAGGGTTATTGAAATTAAGCTATCTGGATGTGATTGCCAAAATGTGATATGTGCTAGATATGACAAGGTGAGCTCTTCTACTATTAAGTGTAGCCTTCTTTAGTCACTTGTGATATAACTAATGGTTACTCATCCTGTTCATCTGTTTGATAGTATGATCAGTCGAGCTCTATATTGGAGTTATTGACAAATTCATCTTGGGAGTTTCTACTCAACCGGGTTTGTTGTCAAACCTTTTTGATGATTTACTTTCATAATCTTCAAGTTGTCCGGTTGCTAATATTCAAGTTTCCTTTGTTTTGTAGGTCGGTCAAAATGTCATGGTTTATCTTCTGCAGCAAACATCAATATTCATACCAATACTAGGAAAAAAATACCAGCAAGTGTCTGGACCTCCTCTATGTGTCAAGCAAAAGGGTAAGTCTGAGTATTCTCTTTTGGAGTTTCCACTTGTTAGTTCTCTGAGTACGTTATGATTTCTCTTTGCAATTTTCTTGACCATGTATTATCTTGTTAAAGTGTGCATTCTCCATTGTATAGAGGAATTGTCATTGGATGTAAACAAAAGAAAGAGGGATGACAACGTGCAGCCATCAAAGAAAAGGCAGCGACTTTCTTCTGCTGTTAATGACTGTCTTAGGGATGACTCTGCAGCTGTTACGCCCGTAGTTGGCGAGGATGTAAATAAACATATGGAGAAAAAACCTAGTAAGCGTTCAAGATTGTATCTTAAGCGTAGGCAAAAGCAGAGAAGGGTCGAATTCCAGAAAGTTGACTGTGATGCACCTTGTATAACTTCTTGTACAAATGGTAATGATTCAAATGGAAATGAAGCTGATAAAAGGAATCTGCACATGGGTGTAAATGGAAGTCTCACTGATTTTGCAAAGCAGGTAACTTTGATGAAATGATTTGTGCAGTCAAGTTATAGTTTAAAATTTCATAAGTTGCGTAAATTTATTGCTTAAAATTTACTAAGAGACCAGTATAAATTTCTCTTGATATTCGCCAGCCTTGAAATATTGATGGGGAGGTTATTTTTAGTTTTACTTGATGCATTTTATTATCAGTAGCATCTATATCTTGTTGGTATTAGTAGTTACTAATATTATTCCTGACACTTCATTACCTAAGTTTTAGTAATCACTGTTTTTGTAGGCTAAACAAGTTAAAAGAAAGAAGCAGTTTGAGTTTGGCAACTCAGAAACGTTTTCAGTTATCCCACCGAAGCGTATCCTTAGTTGTTTGACATGTTCTATGACTTGTAGCTACGTTAGCTTAATGGGAATTTTATGTGTCTCTTCTCCATACAGTCTTTCTGCACTGAGTCTGATTCCTTATGATATACAGACATTTTAAAAACCTTGAGGCCCAACTGCTCTGATTCAAAGTTTCTAATGAACCATATATTTGGTGAAGTAAACGCATGGTCAACGGCACCATCTCATGGCAAAGGCAATTGTCCCAGTGGATCTATTTGCTTGTAAGTCATGCACTTATCCCCATAAGTTCTGTAACTTTTCATACCTTAAATCCTTGACACACTTCTTGTTTTTCTCTGCATATTATTTTGGTTTAGTTCAACACAAAAGGATACCAAACTAGGTTCAATTATATTATTCCAAAATGTTCTAATGTTTCAAGAAAACTATAGTTATTCTAAAACTTGGAGCATGTATTCAGATAATGTATATCAGATAATTAAGTAGTCTGAGCTGACTTGAAGAATGACAGAGATTTTATGTTTGTTGATTTAACTGATGCAGAGAAGTAAAATGATATTATGATTCTTTTTCCATTATTCTGCAGATACCATTCATTGCTCAAGTCGCTTAAAAGTCTAATAGGAAAAGCGAAGTCCTCACATTTGAAAGTTTTACTAGATAAACACTGTCCAGTTGTCTTGCTGCAAGATGAGGCACTGAAGTCAGCAAATGCGAATTTACAGGTTGATATTTTTCCTTCAGAGACAGTTTCACATCAAATTTAAGTTTGAATAATGCCTGAGCATTTTTATTTCAGATAAACTATGTTGAAAATTCGAATATGATCAATAGAAAGAAATTAGAAAGTGAAAATCAAAACAGCTGCTACTTGCTAGACTTAAATACATAATGCCCAAACCTTCCAACTGATCTTTGGATTTAAAAAAACCTTACATATTTTCTCTTACAGAGTTCCTCGAAGCAAAATTCAAAGAAGCTGCCTCATGGATCAAGTTCAGAAAAGGGTCAAACCAATTGTCCAAGTGTCGAAGAAGCAAAACTGTACTGCACGAAAGACCAAGTAGTTTCCTTTATTTGGGCCATATATAGGTACATTGTTCCAGAATGTTTGCTTGGGAGTACTCATCAGATGAGGGTTCTTAGGAGAAATATCGCCTGGTTTGTTTCTAGGCGAAGAAATGAGAAATGCACAGTGAAGCAATTTCTGCATAAAGTGAAATCATCAGGTTTTCCGTTCTTCACCAGAAAACAGTTATGCTGTATGGTCAGTGGAGTTCTGATGAACTCCAAGATGAGTCCATCAGAAGTACACAGCAGATGTTGTGCAAGAAATGGATTTCTTGGCTTTTCTTAGAGATTGTCCAGAAATTGGTGCTCTTCAACTTCTATGCCACTGAAAGCCAAGGAGGGCGGCTAAATATTTATTATTACCGGAAAAGCAGCTGGGAAAGGTTAATAAGCAAAGAAATTAGCAAAACCCTTTATGGATATGTCCAAGTGGACAATGCTGAAGCTCAAAGTAGAATAAAAGAAACGGGGTTATCGAAGTTTAGAATTATACCAAAGGCAAACGGTGCGAGGATGGTGTTAGATTTTAGTTCCTCGTCAAGGTTGCGATCTCTTCGTGATACACATGCTGTGTTGAAGGAAATCCAGCTCAAAGAACCATATGTTCTTGGGTCTTCTGTTTTTGACCATGATGATTTTTACAGAAACCTATGCCCATATCTAATCAGTTTGAGGAGTCAATCAGGAGAACTTCCTCCTTTGTTCTTTGTGGTTGCGGATGTATTCAAAGCATTTGATTCAATCGATCAGGGTAAACTGCTACATGTCATTCAAAGTTTCCTGAAAGATGAATACATCTTAAACAGATGTAGGTTGGTCTGCTGTGGGAAGAGATCCAATTGGGTAAACACTGTACTTGTCTCAAGTGATAAAAATGCTAGCTTTTCAAGATTCACATCAACTGTTCCATATAATGCTCTACAAAGCATTCTGGTTGATCAGGTATGTTTTTTATTCTTGACCTGAAACTCTTTAAACTAAAGGCACATTATGTTCATAAGACGAGAAATATGATCAACTAGAACAAGAGTTCCAGTTCAGGGTATACCATTGTCATTGTGTTTTGCCTTTTAAATTATTGACTGATCTGTTTGTGAAACTAAAGTGACATACTCCATTGTTTGATTTTGTAGGGGGGAAACCATCAAGTGAGGAAAAAGGATCTCATGATTTGGATAGGAAATATGCTAAAGAACAACATGCTGCAGTTGGATAAAAGCTTCTATGTACGAATTGCTGGAATACCTCAGGGACACAGACTATCATCCTTGCTATGTTGTTTTTACTACGGGCACCTCGAGAGGACTTTGATCTACCCGTTCCTGGAGGAAGCCTCTAGAGATGCGTCTGCTAAAGAATGCAATAAAGGGAACGAGCTAATCAGTCCGGCGAGCTATAAGTTACTGAGATTTATTGATGACTACCTGTTTGTGTCTACCTCAAGAGACCAGGCGACTAACTTCTATCATAGGTTGAAACATGGATTTAAAGATTACAACTGCTTCATGAACGAAAAAAAATTCTGCATAAATTTTGAAGATGGAGAAGAAGAATCTAGGTGTTCTTCTAGTAGGATGTATGTGGATGGTAATGGAATTCCTTTTGCCAGATGGACGGGTTTGCTTATTAACTCCCGCACATTCGAAGTGCAAGTTGACTACACAAGGTCTGCTTCATCTCTTGTCATTTCACTCATAATTATACTTATTTGGCTCTGTTTCCCTAGTCTTTATTGCGTAGTGGATTGTCTGTTTGAGCCTAATTTTTGTCACTCAAATTCATGGAAACAGGTACTTGAGTGGCCATATAAGTTCAACCTTTTCTGTAGCTTGGCAGAACCAACCAGTTGGTAGTCTTCGGAAAAAATTGTGTTACTTCTTGGTTCCCAAATGTCATCCCATTCTATTTGATTCGAACATCAACTCAGGAAAAATTGTCAGGTTAAACATCTATCAGATCTTTTTATTAGCTGCGATGAAGTTTCACTGTTATCTCTACGAGTTGTCCCGGTTTTGGAAGCTTCATCCTCGCACTTTGTTCAAATTTATCACAACTTCCATCAGGTATGGAATAGAAACTTGATTTCTTCGACTAATTTGGTTCCATTTTGGTTCTGTTAATAATGTAGTGCTCTTGAAATCCTTCCAACTGATAGGTATATGTTCAGACTCATAAATCGAAGGATGCGCAGATTCAACAGTGGTCCTAGTTTCAGACCAGTTCTTAGATTATACAAAGAAGAAGTGATATGGCTTGGCTTACATGCTTATATTCAAGTTCTGAAGAAGAAAAACTCGCGATATCGCATCCTCTTGAACTATTTAAAATCTGCACTTTCTAAACACAATTTTTCTCAACTTCTATCGCCGGAATTGGAGTATGCATCAGACCATTCAAACTCTTCTACACTTTGGAAATTGAGATACTGATCTTTTATTATCGAAGCTGATATCTAAACTCAGATTTTATTTTATTGTACTTTCTTGATCAAACTTTTGAATTTAATGTAACATGTTCAAATTATTTAATAGATATTGAAAAAAATAACCAACTATAAGTCTAATAGTATTAAGAGAAAGATCCAGGCATTGCTTTTATGTTACATCCCAAAGATTAAAAACCAAATTCCCAGCTTTCATATCAAAGAAAGCAACAAGGAAGAAACAAACGAAATAGTTTAACTGGATGATATTAGTTCTTTGGGAATTCAGACGAAATCGGAGAATACCCTTCTGGCAGTTGCTGCTGCGACTGTGATGGTTGTGACGGTTGCTCAGCTTCAACCTTCTCTTTTGTTTTCTGTCCAACCTCTCCAGCTGCTTGAGCCACTCTGTTGAATGCTCCTGCGGCCCAACTCACACCAGTTAACACGTAACGGTTCTTCATCACAGCACTTCCTGCGGTGCTCACAGTCTGTTCAGCAGCTGCATACACAGACTTGGTCCTCTCTGATACCTGAAAGTTTTGGTCCACCGCCTTGATTTTTTCGTTCACCAAGCTTGTTCCAGCTGTTAGTTTTTGGCTTAGACCGATTTTTTGGTCTAGTGAAGCAACTCCTGCAGTTGCGGTTGAAGTGAAACCAAGTTTCTCATCAAAAGCTTTTGCTTTGCCAACTGCATCTTTCCCAAGAATGAAACCCCTTGCTAACATGCTGCTCACAACATCTTCTGCCTTTTGGACAACAGATTCTGCACCGCCTCCACTGCTGGCCTGTGTTTCCTGATGAAATTAATACAAATTAAAACCCCTCAGAGATTGCTGATTCGCTGTATATCTTTTACTAAGAATGAGATGAAACCTTGCTTGATCTATGAATGGATTTAAAAGGTATTTGTTCATGCAAGTTCGTATGAATAATCAATTCCTTTTTAACCAATTCTATTGATCAGAAGAAAGAAAGAAAGGACGAATGAACAATATATGAATAGATACATTCAAGATGGAAGACATTACCGCATGAGGGGCAGCCGGTGGAGTGTAATTAGGAGCCATTTCAATGACGACTGATTGATCTGCAATACTCGCTCCCTGAGATAACATTTCTTGTTAGTATAAAATGCAAATTACAAACCAAAACTAAATTACTTGTAATTCTTGTCCAGACAGAGAACAGGTTCCATTAGGACTGAGAAGTAAAAGTAACTCTTGAGTATTTCTTAGCATATTGAACAAAGGGTTAAATGTTGATGAGAAAGGCATGGATTGGTAACAAAATTAACAGTCATATATGTATTAGCTGATAGTTACATTAAATATTAAGATTAGAGAAAAAATGGTTTGAAGGTGACTTAACTGATAAGAGCACAGCTGTCTCTGCTCCTTGAGGAGCTTTGAATGTGACATAAGCACTATGCTCATTACTGCTGGTTACAACATGAAAGAAAAACAAAAACAAAACACAAGGGTGAAGAAGATTAAAAGAACTGTATCTGATCCTTCAATCTAACCAAGAGTGAATTAATTTTTAAGAAAAATTCAAGTTCACAACAATGAATCCTATGACTAACCTTCGGATGTCGATGCTTTCAACTTCACCAGAAAAAGAGAAAAACTCTTTTATGTCATGCTCTGTAGCTCCTGAAGAGAGATTTCCAACTTTGACTGACCTTACCTGTCATCAAAAGATTATAGTCAAACAAATTGATCCAGGAATCTTATCATACAAAATCAAAGCGGATACGAAAACCATGTTGAATCAGAAATGACACATAACTCATGGGTAGATAAAACATTCTAAATCAAATAATTTGCTTCTTAAATGCCAACTGATTGAGAGAACAAAGAAAAACGATAGTTAGCTTATTAGCTGCTTCACTCAATATATCTCCAATCTCATCATCTTTCACAAATTAGACCAAAAACTTCACAACTAAGCAAGTTCCCCCAAAAAAAAGTGCGCAAAGGAATCACTCAAATGGAATTTTTGTTTTGTTTTTTCTTCTATATTCCAACACTATTAAGTATTAACACCTTATCACTCAGACGCTTAAGGCTGGATAAATTCACAAGTACTTTGGCCAAATTACTACCTAGGCAAGTTTCTCGTTCAAATTGGGGCACAAAACAATCGCGATTTGCAACCACAAACAAAAACCTAGAAATCACGATTTCCTCACAAAAAAAAAAATATATATATCCAGAGTTGCAAACACAGATCACACCGAGACTCAAAAATCAACACGATTCCAGAAAAATAAATAACGACGAAGATAATCAAACACGTCCAAAATCAAAATAGCATCGCATCGAAGATATATGTCGGCAAGTGCATAACAATAACCAAACCACAGATCATCCGAAACTTCTAAAGCAGAAATCAAAATCAAATAAACAAATCGTTCAAATCAATCATAAAATTTCCCCGAGAAACAAAAAATAGATAACAACAAAATCTGGCAGCAGAGGAAAGAAAGGGATTTCAAAATCATACTAA